>NC_063217.1:50645256-55445256 GCF_020740725.1 Corvus hawaiiensis
AACTGCAAAAAGATCTGATTCTCCTCTCACTTACTCTTAAGCAAGTTAAGAGTAACCTCATTGAAGCCAATGAAGTTACACTGATGCCAGCCAAACGTAAGCAAGAAGAGAATCAGGCCCTCTGTCTCAAACACTGAATTTCTGTAATGTATAATTTTTCTTTCTCTTTCTTAAGATGACCTTGAATGATGCCATGAGGAGCAAGGCAAGGCTGTCAATTACAGGAAGTACTGGAGAAAATGGACGTGTTATGACTCCAGAATTTCCAAAAGCAGTGCATGCAGTACCTTACGTGAGTCCTGGCATGGGAATGAATGTCAGTGTGACTGATCTCTCGTGATTGATAAGAACCTTTTGAGTGCCTTACACAATGGTTTCCTTGTGCGTTTATTGTCAAAGTGGTGAGAGGCATCCAGTATCTTGAAGACTTTTCTTTCAGCCAAGAATTCTTGTATTTGTGGAGTTCATCTTGGATTGTAATGAATGCTTGGTTCAAAACACAACACCATTTTCTACACAAGTTCAAGATGAAGCTTGACTGACATGCACAGCTAACATGGAAGTACTGTAATCTAACTGAAGTCGTTGTACAGGCAACACACCAGTTTCTGCAGCCACTGTTGTTAGTCCCTTGGTTCATATTGACTTAAGCACACTTGACATCAATTGCATCAAGATGTGACATGTTTTATAAGAAAAAAAAACATATAAAATGAAAAAAATATTTTTAGGTATTTTCACAAACAAAAACTGGCTTTTAAATAAATTTGCTTCCATAATCGTTGGATATGACAAAAGAAAAAAAAATAAGAAAAAAAAATAAGAAGAAAAATAAAGAAAAAAATCTAGACTGCGGGGAAGCGGAATATGAAAATAAGGCTTAAGGCATCAGTTCCGTATTTTTCAAAGCCAAATATGTAATGTTGAGAAGAGAAGAAATAATTAAAAGGTTCAAATCTTGTAATTTAATATCGTTATTAAAACTTTGCTGTATATCCTATTCTTTAACATTTGGTGTTAATATAAAATTTACTTGGCAATGCTTGACATTTGAAATAAACTTTTTTCTATGTTTTTATTTGCAAGTGTTCCATTAATTTTACTAGCTACAGTTGGGTTATAACGAGTCTGAAATCTAAAAGGACACTGTCAAGGTTGGGTCAATGTTTCAGTTTTTGGCAGTGTCGCCACTTCCAGCTCACTCAAATCTGTTCAATAGTTTTTTTCTGCAGATGAGCCCAAGCTGTGATGCTCAGATACGCTTGTTGAACTCTGGAGATCAAGGTTGTTCTGGGTTGGAGCGGTACTTGATACTGGCACATGAGGAGTCAGATGGGTGCTGTTTTAGAGCTCCTCTTAACTCTGACATGCAGAGACTTAATGATCCAAAGATTTGGTTGATACCTATCTCTACTTTTGTACAATTGAGTTCATAAATACATGTACTGAGAGAGAAGAGTATCAGTAAATGATAAATGGCAAGCAGTAAAACAGTGTTAAATATTTTTTTCAAGTATGAAACAAACACAGTTGTCAAATTATTTCTTTAAGGAAGCAGTTTTCAAATTGTTAAAAGGTAATTCTAAGCAGTAGCTAGTGAAGCTTTTATGAAAAGAAAAACCCAAAACCTTGGCAATGTCTTTTTGAATTAAGATTGATAACGCGAATTAGATGCCAGTCTGTACTGATGAAAACTTTCCTGAATCTTAATCATTATGAATATTCTTTGCTAGCTGAAGTTACCATACTTTTTAATTATGTGTATTTAAAAACAATAACTTTTAAAAAGCAAAAAGGAATCCTAGGAGGGGTGCAATAATATTAATTTAAATGCTAATGCAAGTCAAAGTAACATCATGTTTCTCTAGCTTTCCCTGTAGATAAAATTCTGTACATTTGGTTGAAAAGCTTACATTTTTCTGCATTGTGGATACATTGCCTCATGCGGTATCAGTAAATCTCTTTTATTTTGGACTTAAATAAAATTTTAAATATGACTTGCAGTTTTAGTTGGAATCCATTTCTTAGACTCAAGTATAATGTCTGCTGAGCATTGGAGAAGGCAGAGTGTTTATCAGAAACTTGAAATCCCTTCTTGTGGTACAAACTCTGAGCCTGTTTCTGCAAGCATGTGAACACAGTGTATACTCTCAGTGTGGTCAGCAAAAGAGGTGTATACAGTGTTTTCAATGTCTGTCTTACCAATACTTCCCCCGAATTAAACTGAATCATTTCTTGATGCATCTGTAATTCATAGGTGTTCTGTGCATTGCTCCTCATCAGGAATGTTGGGGAATGCATTTGGATTTTTAATGTTCAATGCTAGAATGACCAAACTAAAATAATATTCATATGGTAATATAAATTTTTTTAAAAAGTAAAAATGCATTACTGTATACAGTGGAAAGCTATTTATTGTACCTCTGGGCTTATTCCTCTAAAAATCACAGCATAAAAAAATCTTTGTCAAGCCTGAACTGATGTATATAACTGAAATAATGTAAAGTTATATTTTCATGTTTTTATACTTAACAACATGACGGGAATACATAATGTATGAGTATTTCAATTCAGATAATATTGATTGGATAATACACATCTCAGTTAAAAAAGCAGTAATAATAGTTTAATATCCATGTTAACAGTACATCAGTATATTGCTATATAAAGTATGTCTGTGTGCATTTAAGTGAAAAGTAGTCAAGAGTGATGAAAGCTGTCCAAGGGTTTTTTATTCATTTTATATGAAAACTGTTATGGAGCAACCAAAATGTTTATGAACTCAAACTTGTGTAAATTTCAAAATGTCCTTTTACTGTAGCTTTTTGTTTACAGTACGGTATCTTATTTTCTGCTTTGTTAAATGAGTAACGGTACAAAGCTGGACATACACTTTCTAAGACATTAACGTTCTCGTTTTTTCATGTATACTTATATGACAGAAAATGCTTCTGATTTTATTTTTCAATCTAACACATGGCTTTTCTGGAGTGTTGTATAAACTTCAATCATACATAAAAAATCTTCTTAAAAAAGGCAAAAGACCTTTAACGTCTGCTTAGTATTATTGAAATGTGGTTTCTTATTTATTATAAATGTATTTTTCTATGATTTTACATAGAGCAAACCTGTTTGTCCCCACAGACTTGAAATTTCCTTGAAATTTCTTCTTTTCTTGAATGAAGTTTCAATGAAGAGTATAAATCTTCTCCCAGACCATCTCGTCACTCAAGGATAGTAGTTTTCGTTATGGTTAAATGAAGTAATGTAACTTTTTTTTCCAACAATATAATTGTATCTCTGGACCGTAACCTTCCTGATCACACTTAAAATGGCAGTGTGACAGGTTGATAAAGATAGGAGGTTAAGTATCTATTCAGTAATGCTACCTAAAATTCTTGAGTTTAAACCAGTATTTTTTTTAATTGAACAGATTGTTGATGTGTCCAAAGCAGAGAAAGAACCTGAGAAATGGCAAGTCCTTCAGGTGTCACTAGAAGAAAATCAGTACAGCAGAGACTTTACTGTAATAGCAAACAGAGTGTGAAGAGGTTCACAGTGTGAAAGGTTCAACATTTTCACGTAAACGTGTATTGCACCCGTTAACACAGTGTGTTTCTGCAGTGTCAGCCTCTTCTTTGGCTGATAGATGTAGACAATATCTTTACATGAAACCTTGCACAAATAATTGTATTTTGAAATACAAATAGATTATTTCAGCTACCATTTGGTGCAGTTATAAGAATACAGCCGTCACCAGCAAAATAGAATCAGCAGCAGCTGTTCTGCATGATGTTCCTAGATGCTACTCAGACCTGTTTTCACAGCATCAAAGGTTATTATTTATTAAATCTTTTCATTTAAGCTGTCAAGGGATCACAAAAATTTGCTGTGAGAGATCCATCAGGTCTAAATTATCTTAGGAATTTATATTATATCAACCACTTAGAATGAAATTAAGCAAGTGACTTAGTTGTGGACTTAATTTGGAACATTTTCCCTTACATCAATTTCTGTAGGTAGTAGAGAATACTATACACCTCTGTGAGACATAACAGAGAATCGAATAAAAGAATTTTTTTTTTTGTAAACAAGTGGCAAAAAATGGAACAAAGTAAGGTAAAATTTAAAAATTCTGAAAATTATAGCTCAAACTCCCCTGCAGCTTTAATGTGTTATGAGGCCAGTCCCTAATCTTATTTTTAGGGCATGTTACATGATTGTGTTTTCTTTCTTTCTTTCCCTCTTGCCCCACTACATGCAGTTAGTTCTAATGCATAATTTTTAGCTTGGTAGGCTGATAGGAAATGTAATTACTGTATATATAATTGATTTGGCAGTCATTAAAAATGTTTATTATAGGCCATGTCATAAGTCTCTGTATTACAGCAGCAGCGATGATAAAGATAGGAAAGGTTAACTAAGCTAAACCCTTTATCCAAGTGGCATCCACTGAACTTGTTCTTCTGTCAGTTTCCTTTATACATCTCTTACTGCTAATGAGAATTTAGCTACCTCTGTAAACAGCTCAGTGCTTTACTAACCTCAGTGATGAGAAAATCGTTTATACATAGAAGAAAAGCACTTAATTTCATGAAGTTGTCCAGTGAATGACTTTGTAGCATTTGCCCAGAGTTCTTCCTCCCTTTGCACTTGCAACTCCCACTCAACAAGAAAGAACCATTACTACATGCTGGGCACAGAGAAAAAGTTTACATGTAATTTGTCATAATTTTTAACAAATGCTAACTTTTCAAGGCTGACTCATCTGTGTTAAATAAAGCATTTAATCCTACTAGTCTTCCAACTGCAGAATGAGATTTAAAATATATATTTAAATTAAAATGGGTTTTATTTATTTGCTTTAAATATCCCAAACCTGATTTTGAAAATGTATCTTATTAGAAAGTAGGAAAGGGCTGCTAAACTGGTGCCTAGACCAGCCCCTTGAAATTGTATTCGACTAGTTCCTATCTGGAGGTGGGGGAAAGGCCACAAACAAAGGGGTTCCAATGCATCCCATGAGACATGCAGGACCATGCTGCCTCCTTTGCATCTTTCCATGCACAGAAGGCAAGCAGGTGGGAAAAGCTGAAATAGGACTTGGAGAGGTAGTTTTATGCCATTCTTCTGTCCCCCTTCAATCCTATAAGGTGAAGGTCTCTTCAAAAGAGACATCAGAAAGGATTTATACCTGTTTTCTAAGGACAGAATATAAGAAATAGAATTTTTTTTCTTCTAAAAACTTGTTGTTTGTGCAGTTTTGAAATGATAATGTCATGTTTCAGTTTATGATAAACAGATCGTAAACTGGGGAATAAAATCTCCTTCCAGAGCCTTTACTGTTAGTAATTATAGAATCATAGAAGGCTTTGGGTTGGAAGGACCTTAAAGATCACCTAGTTCCTACCCCCTGCTGTGGCAGGGACACCTTCCCCTAGGCCAGGTTTCAAGCTTCTTAGAAGGAGACAGCCCAGAGTACTTCTGGCATGTTGATGCTTTACTGAAGCATCAAGAGCATCTTGTTAAAAATGTACTGGAGGTTATTACATAACAACTTTTAACCCAGTTTTCAAGTTATGTTGTTACTGCCTACCCTTCAGCACCATATTCTGTGAGTTTAGAGAAAAATGTAATTAGAGAGGTCAAGCTATAGTTCTTTCAATTAATAGTATGCTTTACAAATAACATCGTATTTTTCAGTAGTTGCTTTCCTTATGAGTTTCACTATGAAAGGCAAATACATTTTGGGTTACTTCACACTCGTAAACAGCAGAGTATCCACTGAAATTTTTTCTTCTGGTTTTGAGTGAGAAGACTTTTTTATACTGTCACAATGTCTATAAAGATACAGTAATACAAACAACATGATTTTTATTTAGGTGTTTTCCTTTGTGGTTGTTACTGTTGTTTTTAATAATTTCACAAGATTGTTCGATGAATATTTTCATAAATTTGGAACTAAGTGGCTTGGCAGCTTATCCAAGTTACCTGTAGGTGGAATTCTTAATTCAGCTTCAGCTACTTTGTGTGAATAAACAAGCAGAGATGCTAACAGGTGAAAATGAAGGTTGTGGGTGTTCTAGTGTATATGTATGTATACATATCCCTACACAATGCAAGAGTAAAATTACTGCTGATAAGGCCATAAGCGATGATAACCACAGCAATAATTCATACTAGGGCCAGTAGCAACAGGAAGGTTCATAAGCAAGTGCCTTACCACCTCTTGTTTGAATAAATATGGAATTTTTCATTTCCATAGAGAATATGAGTCCCCATGGGACTCAGTTGTAACTTCAAAAAGTGGGGTAACTCCTGTGATCATCTTTGTTCTCACTGGTGGGATCAAGTTCTACGGAACTCCTGTGAGACAAACAGGCTCTTCCACGCTACCTTTGGCCTACACAGAAAGGTCAAACAAAAGCTATTGCATGTGTCATTGCCTCCCTCTTCAGCAGCAAGGATGATGGGTTCATGTATATGCATGTATATGCTTAGCTTCTCAAATTGCAGTCTTTGCTATTTAAAAATCAAAATGGTTGATCTGAGAGGCTCAGGTTTAGTTAAGTCTAACATTACATGGACAAACAAAGCAGTACTCTGTGCAGTTATTACTTGATTTTCTAAACCAAAACCTCTATAGAACTTAATGCCTTGAAAACAAAATGCTGAGCATTGACAGGGCTGGATACTACACTACCTACTTTGAACATTGTGCAATAAAATATACTGCTATGGTGCTGTGGCAGAATTCTGTCCACATTTTATATTGTTTTGTTGGCTTTTTTTCTTTTTACTTGCATAGACGAATGAATAGTATAAGCTATAGGAAATAACTCTAATGGTGTAGGCTTGACAGACAAATTACAGGCAATTTCTATTGATTGGTTTTATCTGTGGCATTACCACATTTTTAAAATCTGCGCCTTCTAAATATATTAAAAAATGTGATAAACTGTTTTTATAAAGCCATTATTCTCAGAGCAGGATTCTGCTTGACATGTTTTCTTTATCCTGATGGGTATACTTGCCTAAGGTACTTGTTTATTCTAGGAGACTTAAAAATGTATAATTTTTTTAAAATCATTATAGATCCACAATTATACTGGGACATGTTCATCAGTTCTGCTTAGTCCACCTCATAAGCTGCTTTCTATAGGAGATCTTTGTCCTTTTATGCTTGTAATTTACTTTTTGATCTTTTGTCATTGGAGAGATTTTAGCACATTGAGGAAAAAAGTAACATTGCATGCCCTGCTTGCTGATGTAAGATGCTGCCCAAGTCCTTCAGAGTGATTCAGCTGCTAAGTATGTCCCGTGACTCACACCTTTGAAAGAATCTTTCTCAAACAGCAGGGACAAAGACTGCTCTGAGGAGACCAAAGTAATTAATACGCTTCAGTCAGACCCTGCCTCGCTGGAGTGCAGGGAGTCTGGGGTGTCAGGACAAGCCTGACCCTCCCACCTGTAAGCCTGACCCTCCCACCTGTCTGTGTGCAGTCACACAGTGATGTCCCCAGGCATCGCCACACTTGGCACTCATGCTAGCAAAACAGCATTGTTAGCATGGTCAAGATGCAAAAACCATTTCTCTGCTCTCAACATGATGCTGGAGTGGGGAGGAGAGAGCTCTCCCCTCCTTCCCCTATCTGAAAACCTTTTTTCCTTGCCTGAACTACAGCCATCAATATTAAGCAAATTCAGGACATAACTTTAAAAAAATTACTTTAATATAAAATGATCATGTACTTTTTAGCATAGAGGAAACTTGGCATTTACCCTCAAGAGAAATAAGCACAGCCATCTTGGCTGGCTGAAGAATTTAATGGAGATTTTTCTTACAGGGAAAAAATTTATTGCTTTATGAATTATGATATTATATATTGTCATAAAACGTGAGCTTCCCAATAGGCAAGATCATGAGACTGTAGATGTTTTTTGGGTTTTTTTGGTAAGATGCTAGCTAGGATTATATTATGTGGACAGCCTTTCTTATGCATGTTGTAATATACTATGTAAATGTGGGCTTGCCAAGTGTTTTTTCTGTAGTGTCAGACTATATATATGTATATATATATAAATATATATACACACACACATACAATTAGTACAATTAAAGGGGTTTTTACTTTTTTAAAGAGTATCCTTTGATCACTTACACAAACCTAAGTTAGGAGCAATACAAATTATTGGAGTGTGGAGCCAAATTTCTCAATGTGACAATATCATCTGATCTATACTACATTCTTTTTTCTCTCTTTTTTAAATATCTGCATAAAAAAAAAACAAAAAACAGTGTCTTTCTAGAAGGAATAGGCAATAGAAGAGTTGGTAAGAGAATGCAAACCAAGCCTCCATGTGACTATAGGATGGGATTTTGAAGCCATGACTTAAAACTACAATGTTGAATTAGAACTCTAGTTCTAATTTAAGTTAGAAAGTTTGGAGAGGTTCAGTAGATTTTTGTAGTGTAGTTGTATCAGAAATGTGTCATAATGAGTGTAGACATTGGATATAGCCTTTGGCATTTAAAACTTAGATTGATCCAGCTTCCAGGTATTCTATTTTAGGCTACTTTGTGAAATTTTTACAGGCAGGCCTACTGCTTAGCTAAATCTAGATCCCATTCTGGCTGCTGGCATCAATTCAGATTTTGGGGTATCAAATCTGAGTGTAAACTACTTTCTGAATGAGGTGTCTGTGTTTATTTTCAACTGCCTTGCTTTATGTTTTAATGGCAATATTTCAAAGTTGATTATTTTTCTTTACTTTTCTTGCTGACAATACTATCAGGGTTTGGGGTTTTTTTAAAGCTTTTAACTAAAGCTGGTGAAAAAAGTGTTGGGAAGTGTTCTCTTCCCTTACACTGAAGGGAAATGTGAATTATCAGTCAAGCCAGTATTTTTTTTTTTAAGACACTGGCTATTTTATACTAAAAATACATATAAGACTTCATGCAATAGCAGAGTAGAAAAATACAAGGAATTGTTGCTAGGGGATTTAGGTGGGATTTTGTCTACCTTGGTTTTTCTGAAAAAAAAAATCTTTTTGCTTGTTTTCTGTTCACTGCAGCTTTTGTAAAAAAAAAAAAAGAGAAAATTAGTTCTCTATAACTTCCCTCTGCTATTACATGCTCTGATGACATTAGTTGGTAACCTGGATACCTTGGAAAATATTCCCATGTTCCTGTAGATAGATGGTAGAACTGCCCCATGTAGTAATAGATGTCTTCTGTCTGACTTCATTTCATTGTGGATGTGATTGTTCACTTGTTTCCCACAGTTTTGGTTTTGGTGCAGCTACAGATACAGAGATCAGTAGATTAAAAAAATACATTATTTCTTAAAAGTTTAGTGCAGAATGACAGAGCACTACTGAAGACTGCAGAAAGATGTTTGGAAAAAAAAGTTAATTTTAAAAAACTGACTTGCCTCTGAGCATCCCTTAATGAGGGGGTAAACTCAGTGGCTTCTGTGTGTGTCCTGCAACTATATTCCCATAAGTAGAAAATCCTGTTCTAAAGGTCAAGAGTGTACAGAGGTATTTTTGCAGAATCAACTCGAAGTGACTGAATTCTATTTAAAGATGTCAGGATTGGTATTGAGAATGCAATGAAATGCACAAAGGATTTTTTTTTTTTTTTTTAAGTAACTGTCATGATTTTTTTTTCCTTTCAGCTACACCTCCAAACCTAGCACTGTCAGGGGGTTTTTTTTGGATCAGTACAAAATGCACGAGTTAAGGCACCATCTCCTCCTCCTGCAGAATTCCATCACCATTACATACCATTTGAAATTTCTAGTATGAACAGATCATCTACAGTAGATGTCCTCATGAAAGGCTTTACCTTACAGAGCTTAACTCATGTTTTATGTCAGATTCTGAAGAATTAATCACAGACTTGAGTTCTATCATCGAAGTGCCTAAAAAAAATTATTTTGATAATAGACAATGTGATAGACTATGACACTTCTCATAGCAAAGTGTCACCAAATCATGTAGGGTCCATTCCCTGCCTGGTAACTAGATAGAGTATGCTGTTACTGCTTTATTTTAATGTGACTTTTCATCCATTATTGTCTTTCTGTCTGAAACATCTTGCATGGTCTTTTTCTGCCTCTTAGGAACAACATGATGATGAATAGGATACCACAGATATATTTCTGAAACCTGCAGATACTGTCATTTTTATTTCTAGGTGCTTGGCTGTTTCTCATCTTAATTCCTCTGAGATCTTTATGACTGACAAGATTTAAATCTTCCAGATTTTGTATATATGTCTTTTTGTTGGAAACGTGTTTTGTAACCTGCTAGCATTCCCTTGGCCATTAACTACTGATTAGTGATGCCATTCAGGTACAACGTTTAATTTATAAAAAACCTTGAGGCATATACAGTGTTTTACAAATAATTTAATGTTTATGATACTCTCGAGTGAAGATTTAAGCATGCAAGTTAGGATGCTGAGGATAAGACATGATAAATGAAGAAATGTATAGGAGAAATAAAGTGTGAGACATGGCAGGCTGGTTGTGTGGATGTGAACATATACTCTGCTTTGTGTTTAATACTAAGGCTTTAATACTTGATTCTAAATTGTCTTAATGAAAAATGGAGTAAGATATAGAAAAACATACACATATTGTAACTTCCATCTGGTGATCCTTGTTCCAACTAAATTAATTTGAACTCTAATGGTGATAACTGAGGAAAAGAAAACCTTTCCACTGAGCATCTTATGCTACTGATTTTATTTAGCATAACATTGCTGCTGCTTGGAGTATTTCCTTCATTTCTTTTTGGAAGCTCATCCTTCAGAGACACATGCAGCTGCAAACATAAAATGCTTATTTTGCAAGTGCCTGGAACTTGCTGAATCATTCTGTCTTTGCCAAATAAGTATTTTTTTATGTTTTCACCCTGAACTTGATGAGGTAGTACATTCTGATAGCATTTGAGTTCTGAAATCAAGCTGTGATCCCTAGATGCATGAAAATTAACTCTTAAATTAGTTTCTTTCCACAACTTAGCTTAGAAGCTTCTGTGTCGTCTGCAATATGGATTGCCCTTTGTGTTGTTTTACATGTTAGTGATTGTTATAAATGGTAGTAGGAACCACAAAATTTAAACTTTCTGTGTTAAAAAAACTTTCCAGTTCCATTTGTCTGTGTGCTCATGTTCAATCAGCCATGTGACGTGTCTTATTTCAGATACATTCAATTGTAGTCAGGCCTGTAATTTCCGTGCTTATTTGGAGACTTTATTGAATAAATTATGTAGCATTCACTAAACATGGAGTTAATCTTTCTGTTGTTCCTTCAAGTTGATTCAGACTTGGAACCTGCTTTAATCATGGTATTCTTTAGAGGAGCTGTTGATAGAAATTACAGATAATGTACTGCCATTCCTCTTAGACAGCAGCCATTTAGCTGTCTATCTAACCTAAATGTCACTTTGGGAAAAATAAGCTAAGCTGACATAAGCAAAAAGGTGTTTTACAAACTCAAAACTGGTGTACTCTACTGCTTCATAGTCTGCATCACATTCACCTCAAAACTACTTCTAACCTGATCTCTAATAAAAAAATAATCATTGTATTAGGAAGAATAATTTCTATCTCTGGGTTACAATATGTAGAGCTGCAGAAAAGGCCTATTGTTCTTTACTTAAAGTGCCTGTATTCACAGTATGGATGAAAGGTACTTTTGCACAAGTAAGCCATATGTAATAGTGCAGGGCTGGATGACTGTCACTTTTTATTTAAAGGACCTCAATGAACACAAGCCCTCTTTGAAGCGGAAAATGTTCTGGCACAGAGTTCAAGAGATTTCCTGCTTCCAGACACCAGATTTAAAGGCAGAGTGATCCATGTATGAAATAATAGATCATAAAAACGGTGCAAGGACTGGTGCTGGGCTACTACTTTTCCCAAAGTGTAAACACTCATATGTAGGAGCGGCGACTTTAAGCCATAGGAAATTGTAGCTTTTCCTGTACCCACCTGTCTATCCATTTCTCCATTTCACTCTTTTCAGGGGAAAAAAAAAAAAAATTGAACAATCATCCATTTCCTTATGCTGGGGAAAAAAAAAAAAAAGACCACCAGAAAAAAATAATAAAAAGAGATCACCATCTCACTTCAGACATTGGACATGGCCTATAAAATCAGATCAGGTTGGCGAAAGCATCCTGCATAGTTTTTACTATGAATGGTCTTTTTTTTTTTTGAATGTTTGATGTGCCTAGTATCTAAATTATCTCTAAAAATCTCTTACAGGCCATTTATCAGATTTTTACTCCACATGCTGTTGTCAATTAAGATTTCCCTGGTGATTTCCAAGTCTCATCAAAAGATTTTTACAAAGGAAAAAGTTAAACTGACATAAAGATGTTTAAGATATCCTACTTACAGGGCTATCTATGCCACTAATGACTGGCAGCATACCCCGAAGAGCAGTCTTCTGGGACAGCTGCCGAGTTTATTTTTCACAGTCATTGTGAAATGAGGCAGGAGGAGACAGAAGAAAAAGGCTTTAAATGCACAAAGGCTAAAATATGTCTAGGATACAAAAGTGCTATCCAAAAAATTTCCAGACTAGCATTAAAACACCTTAAATCCATGGGGCATTTCCAGGATCATTGGCTCACCGTTAGATGATGATTGCCATGCAAAGATTTCTGTAATGAAAGCTCTGAGAATACCAGCTTGTAGAAAGTGACCTTGTACAAGATGATGATGAGTTGATTCAGTATAAACATAGTGTAAGAATAAACAAAAGTAGCCTTAAAGTTAAGGGTCTCTCTTTCAAACTGTGGCACAGCAAGGCTGGCTCTGTACTCACGGATAACCAGTGCTGCCTGGCGTGTTCCCAGGCACCAGACTCATCATCTATCCCATTACGCTGATCCTGCCATCCCTGGTGTGCTGTTGGCTGATGCCAACCAAGTATGTTCCCAGGCAGTTCCCAGGGACAGTTTAGGGATGTCCCAGCAGTGATTCCCAGCGTCGGGCATTTTTTTAAGTTGTCACAACGTTTTGGTGTCTAGGAAAATTCAGTGTCATAACCAGGGAATAGTGCATGGTCATTAGCTTGAGTACACAGGAATATTTTGGGGCACTTCGTTACAGTGTGGATGTCACCTGTGGGAACTAATTAGAGTTGCAGGAGAGTAGTCTTGAATTTGGAGGAGATCACAAGATGTCTTTGGGTAAAGAAGTTGTATCTGGCAGAGATTTTTATTAAAATCTTTGCTCCAGTCCCCACTGCTGAATACCCACACTAGGAAAGACATTTGAAATAAGTGAAGAGATTACCAGAAACACACAAAATAATGAGACTGCTTATCTGAAGAAGTTTCAAGAGAGGTCAAAAAGAGTCAGAACATATGAACAGTTTAAGAAAAATAAACCTGCAGTATATTTTCCAAAAGATGCTAAAGACCAATTTTTTTATATATATAAATAACAAACATAAAGTTGTAGGAGTTTTCATTAATGTCAGTTAATTGACTCTTGAAGTCAATGCATATTTTAGTTCTGCTTTGACAAGAAGTGAGGTGAATAAATTGCGGAAGGTTTCCTCCCCAAAGCAAAGGAGCTGTTTGGTAAGCAGGAATGTGGATAAAGGAGATGGCATTACCTAAGGAAATTTTACACTGGGAGAGTAAGCCCAAAACTGCATTTTTCAGTGATTAGTATTAGGGTCAGTTCTATTTTTATAGACAAATAGTGACCCTGACACAAGGAGTGGAAAATGCCTGGTGAAATTAACTTGATGATTTGAAGTTAAGATAAAAATGAAACAGTGAAAGAGCTGGATGTGCTCGTGGATTGGAAATAAGTCTGAACAGCATAAAAGGAAAGGTGCTTAGAAAAAAAATTAGGACAGAAGCAGATCAAAGGGAGACCCATTGTTTTGCTTCCAACACTGTCCAATAATGAAAGCCCTGCAAAGCCTGAAGATTGCCTGTACAGTGGGTTTTGCTGGGTGGTGGTGTGGCCTCCAGCAGTTTGTGGTTCAGGGACTCCCTCAGACACGGATGATATCTTTGCATTTCATATCCTTTCCAGCAATTTATCTAATCACTTCGAACTCATCTCAACTTTGGCAGCCATAATATCCTGTGGCAGGAATTGTCATGGCTGAACTCAACACTGTGTTAAGAATCACCTTTTTTTTTTCTGCCTTAAGCCTGTTATCTGTTAATTTCCTTTGTTCTCTCTTCATTCTTACACTATGAAACATAGTTAGAAGTGGCTCATTAATTCCTTTTTCTGAACTGAGAGGCTCATAATCTATCATGAGGGGGAAAACTTTAGAAAACCCCAAGTTACTTTCATGCAACAAAATGAAAGTTGATGTGGTGTGTGACTTGTTAACAAATGCAAGTGGGAGAACAGCTTCTTCCCAAGGAGAAAAACTACTGACTTATAAAAAAAAAGCTGGCAGCAGAACAAGTTGAGAAAATTGGCAAGGCATTAATTTAGGGTGGATTGTGAACCTTTCTAGCTTCAGGGCAACAGATCCTCTTGGCAGTCAAGTCAAGGCTTCACCTTGCACAGATATTGCCTTGGCCAGTGTGGTTGTGGAACAGCCCTTTTTGGGAAACAATCCCTCAGAGGACCACTAGTTCCTCATTCATAGATGATCACCTGAAGCAAGTGTTCAAGCATTCAGAAACATGCCTTTACACCATTCTATTAGCAAAATGCATTTTTATGTGTGAAAAGTCAATGACTGGGAGTCAGCAATCCAGGAGGTCCCTTTCCACTGAACGCTCCTACATGGTCTGGCTGCAGAGACGCACTTCGTTCTCATCCAGATTCATCGTCCTGTGTGATCTCCTGGATTTAGTTGTCTATGTCAGCCTTTCTGCAAAACTACAAAAATGCACATGATGCCCTTTTATTCCCTGGCTCAGTGATTGGAAGTGATTTAATTAAACCAAAGCCAAAACAAAAAAAAAAAAAGAAAATATGACAACAGCAACAAACAAACAAAATCTCTTGTCCAAACTAGATTTTTTGTGAAAAATCCCTTTTCCATCCTGCACATGAAACTTTCATCACTAGTGTTTACTGTGTGGTTTCAGAAATAAATGTCTCCTGGAAAACCACCTCTATTTTGCAAGAAACAGCTAAACAGTCACTGGGTAAGATCAGTGCAGGAGGGTTGGTGACTAACACTGAAACAAAGCTAGACTCACTCCTATTTCAGTGGCTCTAAGGACGGGACAGAACACTCATGTAGTCAGCAAAAGAGGAACTGCAATCCAAGTCTGCATCTCTCCTTTTGTCATCTTGTGCAGTCAGGCTTCAGCTCTTCCCACCAGAGAGCTGACTCCTTGGGGACTGGAGAAGCTGCATTAGGGGCACATATCCTGTTGATTTGGATTACTCTCTCTTTAGCGCTGGAGCTCTGATCATTTCATTACCCAACCACTACACATGCTGCTGATTTTTGTCTACGAGCCAGAGAGCTCCCTCTGAAAGAAAACCTAGGCATTGTTCAAAAGGTATCTTGGACCCACAGTAGAGATGAAGCATGACCAGACTTTGCTTGTTGTGTGTATTTAGGCTGCTCTGAAAGGCGGTGGCTTTGAAGAGTTTAAATGTGGATCAGGCCTTGATTTCTAACACAAGCTGCCAGGATGGGATAGGTGTGCACCGAAGTGCCATAGTTATGCAGAAGGCATCATCTAATAAAGGGTTCCTCAGGGGAGAGAGGAACGTGATTCAGGTCTCCCACTATCTGCATAAGGGGGAAAACTATGCTGTTGCTGCCCCTCTTTCTTAAGTGGCTGGACTTGTTGATGGTAATCTGAGAAGGGTACTCAGACTCACACTGAGAGGATGTAAATTATTACAGACATATCCAAGATGGCCATTTTGAAGCTCAGGTTAATTCAGATTTACATGCTTTGTGCTGTGTCCCAAGCCAGATGTTAAAGTTCCCAGTGAAAGATGCTTCACAAACCTGGACAGCTCCTAGGAGCGGGTGATAGTGAGTGCTGAGTGCTGAAAAGGGCTGAAGTGTTTAATCTTAGATGTAGGCAATTTTAACAGATCTAGCTGAGAGATTTTCTTGATAAATTTTATCAAATTACCTTGAGTTGACTGGGTAAATTACCAATGAGGTGTGAGTAACCTCTGCCTTAGTACTGATGTCCATGAGGATAACCTTGGTAGGGAGTCACAATGTGGTTTTCTTATTCTCTCCAAAGTCAATGCACTTAATGTGGTGAAGTATAAAACCTGCAGAATAGGAAGGTCTAAGGGAAATTATCTTAAACAGAATAGCCTGTGCCAAGACATGTGAGCTAGCATAGCAGAAATTTTTAAGGTCTCTGATCATCAGCTTCTGATTTATTTTTTTAATAGGAAGAGGGGAAATATGTAAAAACCCAAGCTGCTCAACCTTGATTACTGGTATTTTATGCTAAATGTGGTTGTTCCTGCCAAAAATATTAAGCTGGCAAAGAGAAGCTTAGATGTCTCATTATACTATTGCCAAGAAAGTCATGATTTTGAAAGCTCTGCAGGGCGGACCCAGAGGCTCTTGCTGCCAATCTGTTCTGCTATTCACTGCACAATGAGCAGAATCAGTGCTTTTTTGAAGAAATGAAGCTTCAGGCTACTCTGGATGTGCACTGAATAGATTTTAACAATGATGTTTTTTACGTAACAACTCTGTGGAGCTTTGTTTTGCTTTATGGCACAGACCAGACTAGATTTTAAACAAACCAATAGAGTTCAGGATATGGCTTTGTCTCTAAAAGCATATGTATGAAAAATTATAAAGTAGTGCTTCTAATGCATGAAGTGAGAAATGAACACCTGAAATCCCATAGTACTCTACAAGAGGATGCACTAGTTTTTCTAGAGGAATAAGCCAGCTGTTTGGGATTTAATAATCATCTTTGTCCTGAGGGCATGTTTAGTGAGAGGCATAAAATTATATCAAATACTCAGGCAAAAATTATACCCAGTGCACGTGTTTCATTTTGTGATTCATAATCAAGTCAGAACAGTATAGAAATAGACCACTGAATGTCAGACATTTAGCATATTAATATATATTTTAAGTTTTTTCCATAGTGGACTATGAATCAGTCAAAAGTGAGAGAAAGTAGAAAAAGTTCTTATGTGAGAGCATTTACTAACCTAACCAAACAAGAATGAGCTTACCATTCCTGGAGTCAGAAAGAAAAGAAGGAAAAGAAACAAAAGAAAAACAAAACAACAGCAACAAAAACACCCAACCAAAATCTACCCCCCACCAAACCAAAATACAAAGAAAAAAAAGTACTTGTTGAGATAAGCAATGTTTCATCCACATTTCCTGGCGTACTTCATGGGATATATTTTTAAAGAGAAGTTAGATTTGGCACTGATTTTGGAGTCCAAAACCAGAAAGAAACTGTCCTCTATACTTACATTAAAAAGATGTATCTCTCAGTCCAGAAGGATTATAGATCATAGGATCATAGATCTCAAGTGAAAAGGAACTTTTGTTTACTTGCTCTTGACCTTCTGTATGCCAGGAAACCATCTTTGGAGATTTCCATATTGAGCCAACTCAGCAGATTCCTTTGTAATCTATTCTGGCAGTTTGTTAACTTCATTTCAAAAATATAATCTTAAAAAATGCAACCTAATCCTTACTCAAGCACTCAAGTGCCTCTTGGAGAGCCCGAGTTGGCTAGATTGAAAGGTCTGCTGAAGTGAAATATATTCCTTTCATACAGAACAAATGGATCATGACTCAATTGCCTCTTAAACCTCTTGAGGTGCCTTAGTCTTTTATTTAGTCTTTCACTGGACAGAACAAGGTCATTTTCAAGGTCCGTCTTCTACTGTATATTGTATACAATACACATTAGTTTGTCATCATTTTCAAAAGTGTCAGACTTTTACACAGATAATGCCATTTTACATGGATGCAAAGAAACCTCAGTGTCTTCCATTTCTACATCTCTTTCAACATCATTTCACTAAAAGTCTGCTGAAGACAGCGAGGTTGTATGGGTTCACTGGGAGCTTTCATGTTCTCATTCCACCATTTGGAGACAGCATTAGCAGACCTTATATATTTGGGTCCTGTGGAAAAGACAAATGAGTGCACAAATTGCAGCTGTAATTTGTATGAATGCTCTTTGCGTACCATCAGAGTAAACTCTGGGAGGAATATTTTATAACAGGAGAAGTTCCCTGCCGGAGCTGTGCATACTGAGAAGATCGCTGATAAACAGTAGGAAATAGTACACAGTGGACAGTGGAATTTCTAGCTATGATGAAGTCTGATTCCTAGGCCAGAAAATACACATATTTCACTCACTCTTAAGGACTTGGGATAGGAAGGTGACACGTCTGCTGGCTGTAGTGTCGGAAGCTGTAAGAGGGAATCATTTGGGTGTGGTTCTTAAAGCAGTACATTTTTCTGTGCAGCACTGAACTTGTAGCCCTTTGATGACAAACTCCTGGGGAGTTAGATGAGCCCCACCTGGCCTTTCCAATTTGCAGTTCCCTCTCTGATAGTTCAGATTTGAGATGCCAGAATTGGGACATTACAATGACCACCGAGAGGAACAAATAACTCAGAATAGGGAGCATGTCAAAGCAAGGAGTCCTTAAAACACCTTGGTTCATTTGTTTGCAGCTGACATCATCTCAGCCCTTAATAAAAATGCTGCTCAAAATCCTCCTCTGCAATATTGTGGAGAAAACTGTGCCTTTCAGAAGTGTGAATGTCAACTGAAAAAGAGAGGGGTCATGTTTTCCTTGAGAATTTATTTTGGCTTTGCAAGACTGGTAGCTCTTTGTAGACGTACTATACATGTGGGAATTATCAAAACCAGCAAAATTTGATTCTAACACTGCGTACTCACAGTGGGGCAGCCAAAGCTGAGGTACTTTGTCAGTTTAAATATCAGCCAGCTAAAGTCTACTAAGCAGCCAACTACACATCTCTTTAGTAGTATTCTAATTCATGTACTGTAATTAGGCTTGAATACAAAATATTGATTTAGTAGTAATTACATTTGTGCAAGCATTAAGATAATGTTTCGGGAAATCTGCCTAGGTTCAGCATGAGGTTTCAGATAATGAAATATTCAGTCTATTGCTGTGTAAAAGAGCTTTTAAATAAAACTTAGTCTATACTCTAACTAATATAAATTTGTTTGATCCCATCCTCTGACATTTTTGGCTTGAGACATTCCACCAAAACTGAAATATCTTCCAGTGGATTCTAGCTAATCAGAATATATCAGCTTTTTGAATGTGTTCTGAGATGATTCAGGGAAAGGATGTGTGACACCTGTAAGAAATAAGGCAACATTTAGAGAGCACTGATTTATAGCCACAAATTTCATTAGTTGTAGTACTAAATATGCTGCAGAGTTGTAACTAATCTGTCAGCCTTAAATATTGCACAAGCAACACATTCACTCTGAGAAAGCACGAAATCTTGTGATTCCTGGGTAACAACTTATTTTCCTGTTCACTCTTCTTACAGTATTTTTAGAATTTTTCATCTCAAGATGTGCATAAACACATGTTTTATTTACATTTGTAGACACTAAGAGGCAGACTTATTTATGGCATCTACAAGTATATACAAGGGTAAGTTCTGGGCATACACAAAAATTTAGTCCTAACTTGTTTTTAATCTAAATGGCTGCCTAATAAACTTCACTCCAAAGATCTGTTACTGTAGCAAAGGGGAACCAGTCAGAAAATGGCAGATATCCAGAGCAATGGTTTAGTTAAGGATCACTGTGGCAATGAAGTAACTCAGGACTGAAGTAACAACTATATAAATTGGACTTTCAACAGGAATTCTTGTATTACCAGTCCAGGTGCTCTGCAAGCAATTTGTACTTTGATATATGTTTCATAACAGGGTAGAAATTATGTCTCTTCCAGGGGGAAATAAAATCATATTTGATTTCTGATTTGAAACATGGTATTTGAGCACTCATTTCAGACCAGGAACAGCTATTTAGAAGATCCCCTGCTCTCTGCTTGTTATGCTGCAGGGGAACAGGAATTCAGGAGGAGAATCATGGATGGTTCCATAGATAGATAGATAAATAGACAAACACACAAATATAAATACATATATATATGTATATATGCATCTATGTAGGTGTAGATAGATATATAGATATAAATATAGATACAAACACATAAAATAAATGGGGTTTTTATAAACCCCACTTGCAGTCAAGGCAAGAAAGAAGATCTGAAGACTGCACTGTGCTGTGTCTGCTTCTTTGTCAGGCTGGGAATATCCCAAGGATGAGGGAATTTTTTTGACCTGAGCTTTGTAAAATATAAAGTCTGTTGATTATCCTGCTCCCTGTGGCCCAACTGATAGTGAAAATCCAGGCCTGGCTCTACCCTGCCATAAGTTGGGAAAGCTGGAGAAATGAAGCAAATCTGCAGATGAAGCAAATAATTCAACTCACCTGGGAAACTTCTCTAGAAAGGCTTATGGTGGGTTTCTATTTTAATTATGCTTTCCAAGGCAGGCTCAAACTGAGGAACTATTAACCTTTGGCTAGTGCCACAGCTCTCTTACTCACACAGTAATATAGAATCTGCTGTGTCTAATCATAGCTAACATCCACCAATGAGTGTCCCCTGTTGGATGGTGATCAGGCCTAGAGCTCTCAGAGGAGAAAATTAATTCCTGTAGTTGGCACACTTAAGCTGACCTGCCCAGCCCCCATAACAAGTTTCATTTTCATGGCTATCTATTAGCATAATTCTTAATATTTGAAGCATCAGGTGAAATATGTCTTTAAAATAAGAATTACAGCTGCATACAGTATCTATGAATTGCCTTGAAATGCAAAAGATATTTTTTACTGAGATAAATATTAAATGTTCTAAGCATATTTCCAGAAACAGCATTGAGCTAGGAAAACACATATTCAAATAAATATCTCTTTGGAGATTCATTGTGAGTGAATGTTCAAAACCAGTTATGTGAGTAATACATTGAACTAGATGACTTCATTGCAATAGGGAATATGTATTTTTAAAATGCTTCTGCATTCAAAAAGGTTCTAATAGTCCTGGTGAGAACCGCATTTATTGCTCTACAGTATGTCTCCATGTGAAACTTTGCTTTATCATGAATACCATCTTAGATCCTCCTGAACAGCAATAACAAAGAAGATAGATTAAGCTTCCTAAAATTCAGTTTGAGAAACCCCAAAGAGCCCACTTCTGTGCATTTCTCTGTGTGCCAGATTCTGCTGTCACTGCCCTCCTTTGCCTTCACAGTCCTGCTGCATGAAGAGTGGCCATTTTGATTTTTCCATGGTGAGACATCATTAATTCTTCTACAGAGAAAGCCTTGGCTAGAACATCTCTTGCAGTATGCCAGATTTGTTTTATAAAAGTTGTTGCTTAGAGGGCTTCTCATTATTATCATGAATCCCAAAAAACTGATAATCCCTACTTTGGCGAGGTGCATGAGAGCTCTGCATGCATTTCCTCTGAACAGGCTATTCAGAAATGAGAGAGGAAGAGGGAAGAATAAATTTTTTTGTAAGAGAAAGATTGTATCATCAATTGAAAGAAGCTAAAGAAAACACTTCTAAAATACAATTTACCCCTTAACCCACTTTTCAGACACATCTCAAAACATACTGAGGTACAACACCATACTATTACAGCAACAATATTGCAGTGTAAGAGAGAAAAGCCAGGTAGGTGCTAAAATCCCTGGCAGGGGATTGTCGGACACCTTTCTAGCCAGGAAGAACAAATGAAACATCCTTCCCAAAGTGTCAGTGGCACAAACAGACATCAGTTAAAATCAGATTTGGGACCCTGAGCATCCCATGGGTGCAATCCTCTGATGTGCTGAACATATCTGGATTCGATCACCTCCTCCCACGGCTCCTAGAAAGGAGGGGGGCTCTTCTTGTCCTTGTTTGATATCTGCTGGCCTGTGTGGAGTGCAGCAGTTGTGTGGGAGCTGACCCTGCCGAGATATTGTCCTTTGTGCATCTCTTGAGCTGTCCCAGGCAGCCCGGCCGTGGAAACGGGAGTGAATGAAGTTCCCTTGGGAACTGTCCCATGTAGCTCTCTGTGCCTGGAGAGACGCAAAACGAGAGGGCTGCCACTTGCTTTTATGTTAACCTGTAGCACAGGAGAGCACCAAAGCTGGCAGTGTACCCCATCACCCCAAGCAGGTGCTCCGGCCCCCTCCGCATCTGCGCAAGGAAGCACTTGATTTCCCCAAGCACACCTCGATGGCATTAACTCCAGGGAAAATCATCCTTGCAGACATCCTCTGCATGGGGTGGGGTGTTTCCCTGCTGGGCTTTGAGCTGGGCCCAGGTTCAGATACCGCCTGAGTCTGGTTGTGTCCATGCCAGGCAGGTTCTGTCCTGCAGTGAAAGGGGGTGAGTAGGATGAGTGCTCCCCCGTGGGCCTGGCAGCTCCCACTGAAGGAGCACAGCACTGCTTGGCTGAAGATAAACCCTTGCAACACCCCTAACTGCAATCTCCATACAGCAGGACGAAGCACCAAAAGTTTTATCTGCTCCAGTGGATCCCTTAGACTCACTTCAAGATGGGATTGCTAATATCTGTCTCATTGCTCCCTAGCTTATTAGCCCCCTGCCGTAGCACCAGGCAGCAACAAAGTTCAAAAGTCTCCATGTTTTTCTCTTGGCTTAACCTAAGAATCACCACCCTCAGGTCACCTGGGCATGTATATGCATCCACCAGCACTCTCATGCTTTGTGGGTGATATCTAGGGGAGCCCAATCCTTGCACTGACAGGCTGCAGTTTGCACCAAGCAGAGAGAGCCAGAGGCAGCTGTTTGGGAAGAATGAGCCTGAGGCTTCATTTACAGAAGGATTATGCACCAGCACATTTTGTCAGAGGGTGTGATTTTTTTCCTTCTCTATCTAATGATATAAATGCATTCCCTCAGGTGTACACAACTATACCAGTATGTAGGTGCTTACGTCTTTATAGTTTACATCTTGCTGTAATTAAGGTAGCAGAGTTTATGCTCCTTAATTAGGAGGAGAATGTCTCCAACTCTCGAGCCAACTATAAGAACCCGCACACATTGCTGGCCCAGCTTCTTGTAGCTAACCCACGAGACTTTCAGCATCTTTTCAGTGCTGATTAGGGAACAGAGACAATGAGGAAGGACTGTTTCTCATTATTTTCATGAACAGGCTAGGCCTTCAAAAGCATGCTACAAAAAAATAGCAAATTGCACAGTAAAATATAAATAAGGCCTGTCTGGGAGTATATAGTGCTTGGTAAAACCAGGAGGGAGCTCAGGCTGCGGGAGAGAGGGATAAAGAAGGAGCTGCAGGCAGTGCCCAAGCCTCTAGCTGGGAGGTTGCCAGAGAAAGAGCGAGTCAGACAAAAAGAGCAATGGGGTGAAATGCAGTGGGAAGACGACTTAGTTAAGCTGACCCACATAGACTACTTTCCTTTGATAGCAGCAGTCAGTTACCTATGGTGACACTCAAGAATCCATTTTTTTAAAGTTATGACCCAAAATCCACCTCCGAGTCATTACGAGCAGAAGGGAATTGTGCGTTTACCCTCTGCTGTGCTGACAGCTCTTCACACCCAGGCAATTCTCAACAGCATCTCTTTTGATGAGCAAGTACCCACTGTTCAGAATCAGCAGAGGTAAGGGTAGGAGCACAGTTAACACAGGATGATTAACATGGCTTTGGTTTCTGAACCAGAAGAACTGATAAAATATGTGATTTCCACCTTTTTAAGTTTTGAGACTCATTTTCCTTCTACACAATTAACTTGTTAGCCTGAAACTTAAGATGTAACTATGCAGGGAATAGTAATGTTATGCATTTACTGTGATATGAGTACATATCACATAGCTTTCTCTACTACTGAAAAAGCCAGAAGAAAATGTCATTAAGGGGATGGTAGTATAGTTTATATCCCCCATCATGCAACAAGCTTAATCCTTGCATGAAGCAAATTTGAAGTGCTGGTCTCTCTGAGTAATGACTGATCAAATAAAGCACAATGACCTGGCAAGGAGCAGTTGCAAACTGAGGCACTTTGTAACCTTATTCAGTGCAAAGGGAGCACGATGCTGCTCCTGAAACTGCACCCTTGTTGCTGCTGGGATACCCTGGTGTGACCCCCCCACTCAGAGCCTCAGTGTGCAAACTCCTCATGAACTTGAACTGGGGCTGGGTTGTCCCTTGGCTTGCAAGGGAAATATTTGAAAAATTTCCAATTGCATATTTTCCAATGCGCACACATTTATAGAGAAAGATTTCTCCCCTTAAAGGGTACGTTATTACAGAAACTTCTGCCAAGTGGAATTCACACAGCATGCTACCAGGACATTTAACCTGTTGTGAAGATAAAATAAAGCCAATAAAAAAGCAACAACATGTATTACTTAGAAAATTGCGTGTGATCTGGTTTTATAAACTTCCTGTTTGTCAATAGGTCCTTTGAGATCTTTTCCATCCCATTTAGACCCAAAGTCAGGGAATACTGCCTCGTGATTTCCAGGTAGATAAGATGACATTACCTTCTTTCATCTCATCTAGAAGAGGGAAACATAAACAGATCCAGATTACAGATTTTAACGCAATTATCTACATTACCAAGCCATTAATAGCAGATTAGTAGTATGATATTCGATGCCAGCACATTAACTAGATTAAGAGTATTTTTCCTGGAACATGAAAATTTTCTGGGACAGTTTTTTCAGGAGGTAGGACATTTTGTCTCTCATTTTACAAATGTGGTGTGAAACGAAAAGAGGAAAAACACTCCCTCCTCCCTCCTCCCCCAACTCTCTGAGGAGGAGACTCATCATGGCACATACAAGAAAAAACAGCCACCCACACACTGGAGCCCTTCAAGCAGAAAGCACCTGACGGGAATTTAAAAGTAGGTTTTCAATGGTGAAGTTGGCAGAAATCTACATAAAAGCAGTTCTTCAAGGGAGGCTATTATGTGATATGAATTAGATGAATGTATTGAGTTCCTCCTTTTGTTCCTCCTCCTCCGTTCCTCCTCCTCAGTTCCACCAGACACTGAAGTGTTTGTATTTTTTCTTTTAGTAACAAAGCCTAATAACATTTTGATAAGAATTACACATGTTTTTCCAAAAGTTTTTCAGAGTCTTCACATGGGCCTCTTTAGGGAGTTGCATTTCTTATCCTTAGAGAGTTTATGGCTACATTAAATACATTTCACTTCTGAATCAGTTCCTTCTTCTGTAATGAAGGGAGAAGAAAACAGATGATGCTGGTTGAGATCTCACTTAAATTTTCATTGCCTATGCATGTATTATATAAAACGAATTTAAGTAGCTTTCTCAGTTTAATTTTTTCTTCCTATTTATTTTCAAATTGGAGCCAAACAATTGGAGCTTTTATATCTAGCTTGTTTTCTCTGCAGTGCAATGAAATTTTTAAATGGCTTGCTGATTTGCAGGTTATTGATAACTCAGTCTGACAGGTAATTTCACACCAGCATCATTGCTGGACTTGGTCTGGATCTTCCATACACCAAGGACATAACCTTATCTGTCCTTCTTGATGTGAGTTTCCTCTGATTTACACCATTTGAAAGTAACATTGTCGGAAAATTATACTTCTACCTTGCCCCACCAGTTGTGAAAGCCTTCATCAACATCACCAGCTCAGCACATCTTTCCTGTGAAGTATCTAAGGACAACTGAGATTTTTTTGTCTACCACCTCGTGTATGAATTAGCTCATAAATCACCAACGTTAACTCTGAAATCTGAATTGCTATACAGATGTCCTGGGCCTAGACTTTCTGATATGCTGTACCTGCAACTGGCTGGTGGTAACTGCAGGTGTACTCAGTGTGATGTGACTTCTTAACCATTGAAAAGGGAATCATAGATTGCTCAATCATTTAGATGAACAATGACAATACAACAACATCCTCATCCTGGCATTCATGGAAAGTCATTATTTCTGACCACCATATCCCTTTTATCTCTACTATGTGGCTTTCACAGATGAGGAGCACATTAAGAAATGCACACATTTCCTGCTAAGGAAAACTGCACATCCAGTCCTCAGTGATGCCTTTTGCTGTTACCGCTGTGCAGAAATGTCTGCCTCTAGCTGCAGCAAGGCCCCTGATGGCTTTGCAGATGAGGAACCCACTCAGAGATGTTAAACAGATTGGGTTGTGTGGTTTGACTGTCTGGAAGTCCTTGCAGGGGTACTGTCACCTGCAGGTGACTGAAAAGAATGTATGCACAAGTCAAAGCCTTATCCTGGGCCACTCTATGCCAAGTAACAACTCCTGCCTTTTCACATGCCACTGTGCTGCTGGAGTGAGTCCAGGGGAAGGCCATGAAGATGATCAGAGGGCTTGAGCACCACTCCAGTGAAGACAGGATGAGAGAGTTGGAGCTGTTCAACATAGAGAAGAAAAGGCTCTGGAGGGCCCTTGTAGTGGCTGGGGGCTTACAAGAGCTGGAGAGGGAGATTTTATCTGGAGAGGTAGTGATAAGACATGAGGAATAGCTTTAAACTGAAAGAATGTGGGTTTAAGTTAGACATTGGGTAGAAATTCTTTACTGTGAGGGTGGTGAGGCACCAGAACCGGTTGCCCAGAGAAGTTATGGGTGCCCCATCCCTAGAAATGTTCAAAGTCAGGCTGGATGGGGTTTTGAGCAACCTGGTCTGGTAGAACAAACCCGTCCATGATGAGGTAGTTGGAGCTAGATGACCTTTAAGTCCCCTTCCAATCCAAATGTGATTCTGTAATTCTGTGGTTCTATTTCTGTATTCATGGATCTGTAATCCAGCTCAATGTGGGAATCTTGAGATTTTCTAGGGTGTTTTTACCTCTGTGATTGGCTGATATTTGTAATCATGTGGGAGCACCCAAGGTACTCTGACTCATCTCTTTAGTCCTGATGGAGGCTGGGATACAGGCTTTGTATTAATAAAATGAAGTCAAGGTGATAGTGGTGGAGGAAGATCATATCATATCATATATCATATCATATCATATCCTATGTCTTAACTGCAAACCCAAGTTGCTGCTGTCTCTCAAATAAATCTTAGAAGTTCCCTTCCTGCATCAACTGCAAACATCAATGTGAACTCTGTTTCAAAGGAGAATTCAGTGAAACTGCTGTTACCACAGCACTGTGCAGCATGATACAAAATGATTCAATTAAATTCCTCTTCTTAGCTTTACAGCTGAGAGTGTGTATATTATCTTCTCTTATCTTTCAAATTTTTAGTATGGTTCCCAAGCTGTAATTGGACCTTAGTATGAAATGGAGCCTGGCTGTGTTACAGACACAGACACACCAGCCAGGTGCTACTGCTCAGTATCTGACCCTCCTCTCATGCTGAACAGAGTTGAAAGGTAATTGGAGACCTCATTTGTGGAATTTGTAATAATGATCTCCCCTGCATTTTGTACATGCAACTGCCACTTTGTGAAGATCCTGAAAATTAATTCATTGTAGCTCTCTCCTTATGGATTTACTGCAAAAGGGTTGGGATAACTATAAAGGAAATCTATTCCTGCAAGTGGCAGGCCATTTTCTTTGAGAGGTGCCTCTTAAAAGCACAGAAAATCAATTAGCCATCCTTGTATGTCTGACTTATGTCTTTTATACCACTGAGCACCAGATTAATGCCACCCTTGAAGTCAGTCCTACTCTAACAGAGTGCTGCCCCACTAGCATGCATTTATTTTGACAATAAAATCACAACTCTTGTTTCCTGAAAGTATGGCATTTCTCATTTCCAATAAATACTACTTCTGCCTGGTGGAGAAGATTTTTGGAGGAATGATTCAAGAATTACATGAAACATAATGAAAAATAAGAGAATTACTCTAAATAACTATTTTAAATGATGGCTTGCGGATATTCTAAATATCATCTGTGATGAATGGCTTGGAAACTTAAATAGCAGTTAGAATATGTACAGTTTAAATTTCTAGTCTCATAAAACTCTAAGCTTAGGAAACTTTCTACTATGCTACAGAGACTTTTTTTGCTTCTCATTTTAAGCCTGTTCCAGAAGTGAATTATGGATCACACTGCAGCACATTAGCTGTCACAGTGAAATTTGGCAACCCTGCCAGAGTACCCAGAGTCTGTTTTATGACTTCATAAAATGCCCTATAAACAAACACTACAAATATATAACTGATATCAGAAGTCTTAGCCCATAAAGGAATTCCAATACAGCCACAGAACAAGTCCCAGTGTATTTGATTTCCTGTAGAAGGGCATGAGGCAACTGGTGTTGGTTGGGTACAGGGCAAATTGCCAGAGAAGGGTTTGCCATTTTGTTTTTTAAATATCTGCCTGCCATTATTCATTGTGCCAGGATGCAAATTTCTAACACATTATAAACTACATGCCTGTGTTTGGGCATTTGGTATTTCCACGTCATGGCAATTTAAGTGATTGATTTTAAGGGTTACTTCACTTTTTCCCTATTTTTAGAATAGCTATAAAGCAGAAGAAGATAGAGCCTTAAATTTTCTTAATCAGTCTGACTGCAGACGTGAGTATGACATGAACACTACAAAGATATCTTTGATGGATGTTATACAACATGAGCTTATTAATTTTATTTTACTTGTACCATGCTCTGATGTAGGTGAGATAAAGTAGCTATGACACCTAGCAGAGGGAATTGGGTACTTCACAGTGGGGTTCAGCTCATTTAAGAAGATTCCACTTATGATGTGGTCGCTCTTCTTTTAAATCCATGTAACTCTCTAATGGGAACTAAAAACAGTATTTCAGGTCTCATCTCATCAGGAATGAACGGCCAAGTCTGAGTTTACAGGAAATAAGATCTCAGGTGAAATCACCCTTACTTAAACTAAATTGAAACAAAGCATCTAGTGCCTGAGAAGTGGAGGAAACACACACAAGAGGAAATATTTTTTGGGGGGAGAGGATAAATTCTTAAGTGACATTTCCACCCCTCGATATCAAAGTCCTTGGGAGAAGATGAGATTGAAAAGTAGCTCTAAAACTTGACTAAGCTTTTGTCAATATAAAAAAAAGATAAAATTGTATGTAGCTTTTCAAGAGTCTGCTAGCAAATTTTTAAGAGAGAAACAAAACCACAAATATTTATTTAATTCAGCAAGACAAATTCCGTGGAGTATTTCCCTGTGTATGTGTACGTTTGTAGAGATTTAAAATAAATTTATCTCAGGATTTACTAATAAAAAGCGATGATATTAAGCAAAAGCATCGAACTGAAATAAGCATGATAAAGCATGGTGTCTGATAAAGCTAATGTGAAAATAAATTTAAGCAGATCCAAGGCTGCCAGAGGTCTGCACAGTTGAAAGAGTCAGCAATGTAAGTATAAGTCTGACTCCCTGAACACAGCAAATCTGAGCACAGGCTGAAGAGGTGATGACTGCTTTTTTTAGCAGCATTTCCCTCCATCATGGCCATTCTCCCTCCAGCAATAACAGTGGGAAGGGAATTCTATCATGGATGCGTTGAATCCATGGATCCAATGCACCTACATATCTGTGTCTGAAGGAGCAAACTGTAATAATAGCAGTAAGTTTATAGAACACCCTGAACAAAAGAAATAAAAGAAAGAAAATTACTTTTGTGCACACAGAGGAAAATCATTGAGATACTAAAAACTGTAGCATTTCTATCTAACTGCAGTAATTTGCTGTTAAACTCTCTGCCTATAAGAATGATATTACAGATATTAGGCCATTTGGCTTGTAATTGCTGCTTCTTATTCTAATCTCATTAATTTGAAAACTGGCAAAAAACCAAGCTTGCTTATCCCTATTTAGCCCTATTCCTTGTTGCCTTTTTCTGATTTTTTGTTTGTTTGGTTTTTTGTTGTTGTTTTTGGTTGGTTGGTTGGTTTTGGGCTGTTTTGTTTTGTGTTGTGTTCTTTTGTTCTTCCACTTGGAAAACTTCATTTAATGTGCACATGCAAGATTAAGATAGGATCTCTACTGAGGTTGGTAAAGTCAGGCTGGGGAAAGGGAGTTGGTACCTACTCAGTCCTCTGCTCCCAGCTGTTGCTTGTTCTGTTTCTGCATCATCTCCAGGGTCCTCCCTGCTCCAGGCACCCATCACCAGTATTGACAGCTCCTTGTGAATTTCCTTGGGTTTACTTCTCTTCATCTTTTTGCTTCTCTTTCCTCGTCCATTGGTAGCTCTTGATTTCTGGGTTTCCTAGCTCAGGGTGCAAAACATCTCTGTTGAACTTCTCATGCTGATTTCTCCTGGTTCACATCTGTCAGTGCAGGCTTCAGGTTCACCACATTCCCAGCTGAACATCTCCATGTTAGTTGTATTCACATTTATGATACAGCTTACTCTTGGACAGTTCAAAATGCCTGGCATGTCTAAGAACTCTGCATCCTCTTCAGCCTGCAATGAGTTTATCCTCAGTCCCCTGGCCTTCTCCAGCTTTTCCTCCCGGGTCTATATGCAACCATTCCTTCAGACTGTATTACAGCAGTGGCCCTTCTAGCTGTTTTGTGGGCTCTCACATGGTTCTGTCCTGGATCTTTTTGTATTTGTAAAATTTTTTCTCATCTATTGCCCATCTCAACTATTGCCTCTAGGAGCATGAATCACACATCTGCCACTCCCATCTTGTAACTGCACCATCAACTCAAATTCACCCCAGAGGTCTGAATGTTTTCAACCAAATCTCTTCTTATTACAACCTTCCTCACTCATTATTTGTGAGTCAAGACTGCAGACAATTTGGCACTTTCCTATGCAGTGTAGGTCCTTGTAGTGGTTTGGTCCAAAATACTCATTACTGTTTTTCTTCTGTGAGATAAGAATTAGGAGAAACGCAAAGCAGGCACCAAACTTGAAAGAATATAAAGAAATTTATTAACAGACCTAAAAGAGGGGAAAAAAAATTATACCATACCTTCAGAACTCTCCTCATCCCCCCACCTTCCTCCCTTCTCCCACTGACAATGTGAAAAGACAACCCTTTAGATGTTCAGTCTGTTTACCACTTCCATAATAACCTTGTTCAGTCCATTTAGAAAGAGAAGTCTCTTCTTGCTCGTGCTATGAAAACATTATCACAACGAGACAGCCGCCCACTTCCAAATATTGTTCAGTCCATTTAGGAAGAGGAGTCTCTCTGCCTGCTTGTGAGTCCTTTCCCCCGACTTGCAGCTTTTCCCTCAGCTGCTTTCGAGGGTCCACTCTTGAAGTTTTTGGGGTACAATTTTAAGGTTGAGCGGTTCAGAAACAAGAACAGAGGCCCTTCTCCTTCCCTGGGAGCAAAGGGTCTTCCTCATCTTCATTGTTAGGACTATCTCTGGGAGCATCTCTAGGAACTGAGGTTTTCTCCTTTCCCATTTGGAGCAAAAGTCCTCATCTGGTTCATCTCTCCCTGTCCAAACTTCTCATGAAATTACAGCTGCGTCAGCATCTGCCTATCTCAGCGCAGGTGCTTTTGCTCACGAGTTGAACACTCCACCCCCCATATCTTCATGGAATTACAACAGGTTACTCTGATATATCATAGCTTCACAACAGAATTTCAGCTTTAAGCATCTCCTCTCTCTCTTCCCTCAGGTTTTCAGCTCTTCACGGCAATAAAAGGGTTCATCTCACCTCAGCCTTGCAGCTGGAATGTGGCTTATCGCAGTGGAGAGGGGGAGCCAAGCCGCTCCGGCTGCCCACAGCAAGGCAGTGGGCATGGATGGAACCTGTCCATCGGCTCCAGGATGGCCGTGGCCCGGCCTGGCCTGGCCCGAGCAGGGGCCGGGCCCGCTGGTCCCCACACGGGCCCCACAGCCACCTGTCCCAGCACCGGAAACGAGAGAGAGCTGAGGGGAGTTTGCCTATTCTTAAGTGTGGATCACAGAGGTGGCCACAACTTTAAGTGGCTTAGAGAATTGTCCATATTCAAACTGGCCAGCTGATAGGTTCTGTTAGGTCATACAGGAAGCTGTAAGAAGAACATCACTTCCAAGACTCAGCTTGCTAACCTATGACAGTCCTCACATATAAATCACATATGAATTCTGTAGTAGTCTCCCTAGAGAAATATCCACATTTCCAACTAAAACTATCCAGGCCATTTTGATGTTTAGCAACTTCCTTTTCCTTTGTCTTCCTTAAATAAAGTTTTGTGCTGCTCATACTTATTCAGAATTTGTAGAAAAAAACCTGTTCACTTTGAATGTTAGAAACTTGTATTCTCATTGAAGACCCCTGAATTATCTGTTCTCTTCTAGTAATGTATCTATCGCTTTTCACTGTAAGAACTAGAACGTTTTAAGTTGTTTGCTTTTTAAGTTTCCATTATATTTTCATGCCTCTCCTAGGCTGTACCTTCCATGTGAGGGGGAAAAGAGCACCTTGTTGCCATTCATCAGATTATTGTGACTCACTGTTCTGTTTCTTGATGTAAATAACACATTAGTTATTTAACTGACATGTCGAGTTCACTGCCTCTTGCAATTGCCCCAAGTGCATTCTACATATTTTATCTCATCTTCTACTTACACGGCAAGTTGACTAAGAGGAATAACAATGTATTTCTTGTTTTGATGAACAGCTGCTCCTGCAGTTGGATCTTGGTCCACACCTGGAGGCTTTGGAGTATACAAATAAAAGAGCTGCCAAATAAAAGTGATCGTTCAGAGATTTTTGTCTGTCATTCCCAGTGGTCTAGCTCATAGTGAAGGATTAAAATGGGTTTGTCCTTCAAGACAGACTTCAGGAGTGTGCTGTTTTGATCCATGGCATAAGGTATTCCACTGCATTCCTCATCCTCCCGAGGCATCTCAGAGCTTCCAATGCAGAAAATGCATATAACACAGAAATCTGTTACCATAAAATTTTAATTAAGTGTTCGTAGTTTGGGTAGTAAATATGGATTCATACCAGGATGAATATATAATTTACTGAATAAATAAATAAATATACAGAATCAATTGGTTATTCCTAGCATACAATGAGTTGATTTCCAACTGACATGGCACTTTCTCTGCATCATAAAGGTTTACATCAATTTTCATTCTCTTATCTATTAAATCTTCCTCAGATTCATAATGCAATCAGGTAACCTATTATCAAAAATGATCTTGGATTCTTTCTGGTATTATTTTATTCATGGGTGACTCTCGAAAATCCTTAAAGATGACTAACAACACACATTTTAGGAAAAAAACATTTCTACAAAGACTGCAAGGACATTTTTTTTTCCCATTTGAAAGAGCTACTCAAGGAATAAATTTCTCCCTTTTTTAACTAACATGATCTTTCTGAGCCCACTTACTGATTTGTCTCACTTTAAAAATCTGCACATTAACATCCTCTGTTAAATTTCAATTGGATCATTTAAGAAGTGCTTAAGAATTGTTTTACTTAGAAACCTTGGACAGAAGAAAACATAAACATGCAATAAAGTTGTTTAAAAAGTTAAAGGTTCTTTTAAAAATGTCAGTTCATGGATTCCTATGAGTCTACGGAAAGGGAAAGCAGATATTCTAACCAACAGAAAATGTACTAGGGAATAATAATTTTTAAAAAAACTCTTCAGTGAAAATGAGATAATCTGAAAGTAATAACACTAAATGGAAGACTGTACAAGAAAATGAATAAATTGCTTTGTAAATTAGTCAGGCTTTTCAATGCCATAAAAAAATTAATAGTGTTTTTTCTCATTATCTTATTTTGAAATATAAAATTATACTAAAAGGTGATCGAGATAGAGTTCTCTTTATGGAGAAGATGTCAACCATGATGATTTTCATTTACAAAGGAAAAAGAATGAGCCAAAAAACTCCCACAACAATCACTTTTTAAAGTATTGGAAGAAAATTAAAACAATCTCTTCAGGCTAAATTCTTTATTGGTTGAGGAATTTAGTTTGTGTTTGGCTATTCCTAATCTCACTCTTTTAACATCCTGAGGCTTTCTGGGCATTGTGTATTATAACATCTCCATTCTATTACAAGCTATTGAAATTACAACTTTGAATTTTATCCTATTAATTTTCTCGGCACTTACTTGAAATATCAGGTGCAATTTTTTTGTTGTGTTATTTTCAATACTACAAAGTCCTCCCAAGTATTTTGAGTCCCCAAAACCTTAACAGATGATGAACACACATAGGAAGTCATCAAGCATTTGATGTGTTTTTCTCAAATATTTCTGAAGAAATTCTGAGACATTCTATTCCACGGATTGATATGGATGTGGGTTTTTTTCTTATGAGTTTGTATGAACTTGGAAACGAGCTGTACCTGGTAAATGCCTTACACATGGACTGAAAATTACTGTGACAAAGGTGTTCTGTGTGATGGTTTGTTTCTTTTAACCTCGTTTCTAAAGGAATTCTAATTTAGGAAACTTGATTAGTGCAGGTTAATACTTTGAAATGCTTCCAAAGGATTTAGAGGAATGTCCTAGTATGGGAGGTAGCAATTAGATCAAACTAAATGGGACACTCATTCAGGTAACTTAGGGGGCCGTTACATTCCAGAAGTAACCAGCATCTGGTAATATAAATGGACATAATTCACTATGAACAATAGGTTTTCTAGATATTTTCATGCTAAATAGTCATGGTGGGGTTTTCTGTCTTTAAATATTTGTACCAATACATTTTTTCAATGCTCTGTTTCCTGTATGTAAGGTAGCCCCCCATTTAAAAATAAAAAATCAACATTTTATCCCTTTCATCATTTATACTGCATATGCTCTCATTTTCTTTTAAAAATACATTCTTCTTCTTATATTTATGTGCAGATAAAGCACTGTAATTCTAGGATTTAAATTTCCAGGAAGGGAAATCAGAAAATGAAGGGTGTGACCTCAGAAAAAAGAAATGTTTTGCTAGTCCTTTATAGATGAAAGACTATGAAAAAACAGAAGCTGATATACAAAAGACTTGATATAACTACTCTGAGAAAACTGAAAATAAAAAATAAAGGAAAAAGAGAGAAGAAGAGTATTGAGGTGTTTTAAAACCCTGAATAAAAAGAGAGGATTTGCTTCATTAGATAACATAAAGGACCATCTAGGTAGGTAATGTGTCTTTGACAGTGGCCACTTTTGACAAGCAGCCTGAATTATATCAGCTGCTTAGGTGTACCTTATCATTTATTAATTAAATTATTTATCTTTAAACAGAAACTCATTGCATCTGTTAATTTTCCTCTCTAGGATGTAGTAAGTCAGATGTCTTTTTTGCTTATGAACAACCTGATCTTAAATGAAAACAAAGATCAGTTACAAGATACTCCAAAGCCTGATTTTGAGTAAAATGGGATTACACTAAGAAAGTGAGATTACAAAACTGAGATATTCAGAGTCTGTATAAAATTCAGAAACACAGAATATATGTGACCTTGAAGGAACAAGATAATCAACATTTGAAACTGAGGTCTAAGGGCAGAAAGGAAGGAAACACTTGTCAGCAGCAGCATTTCTGGTATGTCAGCTGGGGCTGAAAATGGGCGCTGGGTGCAGATATGTAGGTGCAGTATCTTGCTGTATTAGGAGCAATGCACCTTTGAGCTTTCCTGTGGTGATGCATAGTACCACCACAGACAGTCAGCTGGTGTCCAGAGCCAGGGACCTTGAGCAACCCCGGTGCTAGAGACTTTCAGGTCTCAGCTGGTGTTGCCAGCAGCAGCCTGGTTACCTGTAGCTGAGGAGATACAAAACTTACTGACGTTGTCTAAAAGGAAGACAAAATAAATTTTAAAAAGAAGCCCAGGAAGACCTTACAAATGTACTGATATCAAGCTCATTCATGTAAGTTTACCTTAGCAGTACTGTGCCTTAGTTCTGTTGCAGAGTGAACTCAGTATAGGGAGTGAGGATCCTGCCTTTTGCATTTTTGCTTCGGTGTTGTGCTTTTCATTTTCTGGCTGGAAATTATAGTTCTGGAGTAATGAGTCAGGCACAATGGTGGGCTTAACTGCTTCTCTTCTCTGAAGACACATTAATTACATTCTCCATTCAGTTGTACTTAGACTTGAATGGGGAAAAAATAAATCTTGTACACGTCTTAGGAGGCTGGGCACATGTCAGTAGAGGAGAAACTACAGGTTACCCCTCCTGAAGCGCATGCCCAAGAGATATGAAAATCACAATTTTCTGATCATACTGATAATTCTCATTTTGCAGCCTCAGTATCTTAAATACAGTAAACTCTTTGAAATTTTCTGCTCATGACCAGTGGGGACTTACACAGTGTATTATTGGATGTGGGTTTAATTATTGGGGTTTTCACTGAGGAAGGTAATGAGAAATGGAATTTCACTGAGCAGTTTTTTTGCAAATTATTTTTACAGGATTTATTTGTGTTGATTGTGGAACTAAGAAACTTTTAATCTTGGGAGAGGACTTTTCCATAGTTTTGGATTTGAAATAATTTTCTGTCCCTTCTATTCTTTGTTGTGATGAAAGGAAGACAATCGTTATTGAACTCTTGGTTTCAGAAGTAAGTGGATATTTTATTTTTGTTGTATACCTACATCTGTGTGTATTGTGTGAGTTTCTACTAGGAGATGGCCAACATCACAGGATGACTTGATGCTTTTTAAACTTCATAAAAAATTTAATGTCCTTAACATAGATTTTTTAAAAATACAGTATAAAAGTTTAGAAGAAAGTGTCATTTTAAGAAAGGAACCTAAAACTTTACCTTGACTGACCTAATTTTTATTTAGTGTAGTATTAGACAGCAGTTTGAAATGAAAGCATGAGTGATAAAAGTTCTTAATATAATTTCATCTGCTATTCCAAAGCCTATGTTCGGTTTTACACTCTCATCTGTACAAGGATAATTAACACGTGTTTCTAATCACTCATTCCTTCTGTTTCAAAGGAATAAAAGAGGTACCACTTAAATAGGTGCTGAGCTGCATGAAAGAAGTATTTTTGGTGATTAGAAACGGTAGAGAAAAAAAGAATCTAACGACAAAAAATGAACATTAGCAGATTGACATTTTCAAGTGTCTGAATGACACAAAGAACAAGAGCACCATTGTACAAACTTGTTTCCTAGAACAGAAAATGGATTGAAGAAAATTGCTTAGAATGAATTGCTATCAAGTTGAGTTACAGAGGAAAATTAAAAGAGGCTTTATAGAGCAGTCACTGAATGAGGTAGTACATCAAGACTCCTGAGCAACCATTTATCTTAGGGTTAGTGTGTTATAATGAGAGTTGGGTCATTTACTGATGAGTAATATATATATATTTACCTAAGGGTGGTAAACATAATTAAACAAACCTTTTCCTTGAATTACTGCTTAAAGGCAATTTGCTATGTCCTGCAGAAAAACTGTTGGCAGAAAGATCAGCTCTGTACATCAGAAGCAGCTCTGTTCCCTCGGGATTCTTTTCCCAGCTGTAGTGTTAACTCCTCGGACCTGCTCTGTGTCTACATCTTTTGCCAGAGTAGCTACATGACTAACCAACACGAGAAATTTGGTCAGCTAACAAATGACAAAAAATAAATGCATCTCCAATAAAGTCTCTGTTGTGGTGTAATTTCCTATACTTGGGGATATGACTAAGATATGCAGATAATTATTCCTTATTTCTAGTAGGAGAATCAGTAACCAGAGTGTGGCTGGAACAAGATCAAGCTGAGGTTGCTGCACTGATGTAATGTTACATCGTGAACATTTGACCTCATTAACAGTGAAATTTAACTATTCCTCTATGTCTATTTTAAGTGCAGAAAAAAAGATTAAAATTTATTTTTATCCTTAGTATTCCAAAAGGTTATGTAATTAATATATTCTCAACAGATAGGCAGAACTGCAAGTTTTTTGAAGCAGGTTCCAAATCCAGAGGAAATTAGAAAAAGAGGGAAAACCAGCAGCTCTTTCAGTTAAATGAAAAACAGACCTGGTTGCTGGCAGATTCTTTTCTATTTAATCAAGTACCTTCATTTCATAATAAATGTCTGGAAGTAGAGTCCCAGTGCTGCAGCAAGGTCCCCCCTGTATCAAAGATTAGTAAAATGCAGCAATAAATTAATATATAAATTATAGGATACTGCATGTTATACTAAAGAACATTATGACCTGAAGTCTAGGAGCTGGGATATTCACTAGATGGATGGTTTTGTAGCAGAAAATAAGGAGTTCCTTATTTGAGCATTCAGTGGCACATGAAGAAATAATTACAGAATCTGTCATTTGTTTTACCAGGACAAATGTTTGTTGTTTTAAAATGTGTGTTCTGTAAAAGGCATCCTGCAATTAAATGCTCCCCCACTCATGTTCAGGGATCAAAACCATGAAAAGGCTCTCCCCATGCAAACAACAACAATAGCTACCACATTGTGCGCATTTATTTTCAGATGAAGAACGCTCTTGTCTCTTTAGTTAATAATCTCTGCCAATTTGGCCTGATGGATTTACTGCACATCATTTACTGCTGCTGTCCAAATAATCTCTATTCATGCCAGTAAAAGAGAGTGTCAACAACTGTAATAATAGCGCACTTGTTTTTTCACCACTCCAAAAAGAAGAGACATCCTGGGTTCAGAGGGATTCTGAAAGAAATAGTGTTAATGAATAGCCTTCCCAGCTGTATGCACTATGGCAAGTGAAAAACCTCCCCAAGTATTGCATAACCGAGCGTCGGCATCACTGTCTTCCTGAGCAGGCACCTTGCTCGGTCTTGTTAGTGTCAGTGCAATTGCACAGGATACAGGTTAGCATAGAATTGGCCTCAATATCTCTAGTGAAGTCAAAACGTTTGGTCCCCACAGACCAACTGATGCTGAAGAAACAAGATAATTTTCATCTACTTCAGCTCTAGTTCATCTAGCCCAATGGGACTAAGTAGTTACACAAACTTTGGGAAACAAGAGCAAGGAGAAAATTAACTGCTGTAACCCTTCACTGATGTTTTTATGCTCCAGACTAGAATAGTAACTCTCTCCCTGAAAGAATAATAATGTTCTGTGTCCTTCACAAGGGCGCTCCACATTTTCAGAGCAGACCGAATTTTCTTTCATGCTTCCCTCAGCCCTGGACCTCCTGCAACAGAATCTGATTTGGCAACATCCTCCGGTAGGCCACCCACACCATCTGGAGAAGAGACTTTCAGCAGAGTGAATGAAGCAGCTGTAAGTGTTTTTAGGGAGGGAAATGAATAATGTGGCAATAGAGGATTTGCAGGCATTAGAGACGTTCTCCAAATATCATGGCGTTGATTTCGCTCCCAACTGAACTGAGGCAACTCTGCTCATTACACAGACTGGTTTTTATACCATAGGGTGTCAGGATCACTGGACTTTTCAATTACTGCCAGAGGCTTTATGCAAGGGCCACTATATTTCTAAGGTTTTGTAAGATCTGCAAAGTATTATTTAAAGCCTCCTTCACAATGGAGACCCTAATCAAGATCTGAGCTCTGCTTAGTTGTACCATGGCTGACATCATTGATCTTGAGCAACAAATATTGAAAGAAGCAGAGATGAGTTTTTTTTCCAAAAGAGTTACAGACACAGTGATATTTGTCAATTAACAGGGGATGTAATTATAAAAAAATCCTTTACTGGCTCTTTCTCAGCTGTTATCATGAAGAAGCAAAAAGTGCCATTTTTGTACTCAATAAAACAATGTATTTCAACCTTTTCACGAAACTCCTAATATTTCACCTAGGTAAAAATCCCTGCTCTAATTGCTCTAGAATTGAAATAAAAACATACAGATTGAGAGAAATCTGGATTTGCAGATCTTATGGCTGCAAATGGGAAATCATTTTCATTTGGTAAATATTAGACCACTCCTGAGTCCTAAAGAGGGATAACTAACCTCTTTTCATTTCTTTATTTGTTGCTTTCACTCAGGAACAGTTTTTCCTTAGGAGCAGCCTTTATTTTTCAGTTGTTTTCTATTTTACTTTCCAGCATGCATTTTTCTTTTTATTCCTTTCCTTTCTGATAGGAAAAATAAAAAAAAATAACCAACATGGCTACACACCTGCTTTCTACTGCGACCAAATAGTTCTAAAATAAACCCTACATACATATATTTACAAACACCAATAATTCAGTGTCATTTCACTCGAATCCACTCTAATCTCAAGGGATCTATTAACAAGAACCTGGGTTACCCTCCCCTTCAGGGACAGGTCATAACACCTCTTGGTAACCCTGTGTGATGACTTCCCTACAAAAACATAAAAAATGTCATGCTGAAAATAAAGCAACATAAAAAAACTAAATGTAGAATTAGTGCTACCTGTTATTTTCCTCATGTTTTCTGTATAAAGTATATCGTTTTCTCAGCTGTCCATTTTAAATGTATGTCTCATCTGCTGCATTTTTTTTCCATTTACAATGTTCAATTGAGAAAACAAATACCAGTCTTTGGAAGAGAAATTTATTCTTAGCAATATAGCACCATGAGAGATTTTTTCTTAGTCACAATGAGCAAGGACACATGAATTAACAACAATGCAGAAGAATTATCGATACCAAAAATTTTTACTATTCTCCTTGGAATGTGTTTTGTATGAGTGATTCCTTCAGAGATAATTTGCACAAAACAACATCTCAGCATCATAGCCTTTTCAGAAAAGGTCCGCTGAATGTACTCTTGTAATGCACTATTTTTTTTACCAGAGAAAAGATGGTTTTGTGAATTAATAGTAAAATTTCATGAAAGTCAGGGGAGAGGTACAAATGAAAACCTAAATGTTTAGTGCAAGTTATTATAGCTAAACTACATGTTCAGATACATAAGTTTGGTCTTTTTCAATGCACTAGGAATAATCTGAAATTATTTTCTGGCAATTCTGACTTGCCCAGCCCCAAAAAATAAAATGAAAACCTGACTTCCACACTTACTTTTAAAATTCCCTACTTTAAAAAGAAAAAAAAAAAAGGAAAAAGAAAAGAAGAAAAAAAAAGTGTCTTATTGTGTCCCCAAAATAGTGAGAAGTTTCTTCTATGACCAGAGTAAAATTCTTGGCTTATATATAGGGTTTGGGGTTTGGTATTTGTTTGGGGGTTTTTTTAGTTTTTCTGATTAAATATGACCCCTGTTCAATATAACCCCTTTACTATGAAGAGATTGAACAAGAAATAGTAAAGCCAGAGTATAAAACAATGATATTTTGGGGGGAAAATAAATATTGTTAAATTCCTTTACTATTCATGATTGAACAGCAAAGACATTAAATCACTTGTAAATTTTGCAGAATCCTCCAGTTTAATTACATGCTGGCTTTGAATGTAAATCTTTGATGACGTCTACCTTCATCATAATGTACTTTTTAGCAATTGAACTCTGCCCATATATTAAGAGAAAACTTAAATGCTGCACACTTGCAATAACTCAAGCTGGTTTTTTACTATGCCTTTTTTATGCTTCATTCCACAGGTATCCTTGTAAAGCAACAGAGTTATTCATTCTTTGTGTCCTATAAATCATAGTCCTTCCTCATTACACTGGCCATAACATGCTGGTCCTCTTGAGTTATGTTGTTTACATGATGCTGGCAGCAGGAACTTGCTTGAAATCCAGACACTTGTCTTTAAATAGCAACCAAACTTCAAATGGAGCTAAGATGGTTACCCTGTGGGCTTGCATTTGAAGCATCAATATTTATGGTTGTTTTTCTCTTGATAAAAAAAAATATTAAAGAATTATGGATGAGATTTTAAATAGCCAACATATCTAAAAGTGCTACCCACCTCTGTGAATGTGCGTTTTCTAGAAATGAATGAGTGCCGGTGATGACCTCTGAAACGCATAACAGTCAGTAAATTCACCTTAGTGTTACATGTGGGTGAGGGCTCCATATTCCTGTCTAGCAAGCTAAATATGTATTTATGCTGTGAAAGGGGACATCTGTCACTGATTAATAACGTGATGTAAGACATGGAAACATATGGGCAGTGTTATTGGGTGACATAGCAGCCATTCGGATACTGTTAAAGACAACAGATGTGCTGAAGTTTCTGTCTACAAATCTGTAGTCTGTTCTTGTTTCGAAGGAAAAATCAGAAGTTTTGTGCTACCCTTCACTATCCATGCATTCCAGCTGCACTTCAGCTGCACCAAACCTCAACAGTGTATTTTGCAGAGATAGTTTTCAAGCGCTCCGCTCCCTTCTCCCTCTCTGTGGTTCAATGTCTTGGCCACTTTACTGGCTGAAATGAGCTTCTCATAAGAATTTAACTTTCTGATTGGAATAGGAGAAGACTTTGGTTAAAGTGAAGTAGGTGTGACCTGTCACGGACATCTCCAATGCTGTGAAACCTTCTGAATAAAACTTTTGGATATACATCTCCAATTTCAGCATTAGACCCTTATACTTTCCTCTCCATACCTTCCTAAATACCCATTTGGTTGTGTTACAACAGACTATTGAAGTTGAAATTCATACTGAAGAAGAAACTTTCATGTAATCTATTGTGATAAATAATATGAAATAACAAGTAATCCAAGAATATTTATTCTTTCATTGCTTATCTGATGCATTTATCAGTTTTCAATCTACATTCTATAAGGGCACATATACTTTTACTTTTTCCAAGTAGAAGAAGACATACATTTTAATTTGTTGGGTTTTCTTTCTATTAAAAATTGCTCTACATTAATGGTTGAATTACAACCACACAATCTGTCCTATCAATTCTCTCAAATTCCCCTTGTTTTTTCTGAACAAAGCTTCTCCTTAGCTTAGCTTCTCCTCTATCACTCTTTTATTTTCTGTCTGAAATGGACATCTAAGTATCAAGCTACAAACCAGAATCTGTCTAGATACAAGTAGGGAACAGAAGCAGTATCACTCTGGATGGGGCACACATAAAACATGAAACATAAACAGATCTTCAATACCCATGTTTATTTCTAGAAGGAGAGCTGTGGCTGATTGTATTAAGTAACATGGAAAAATATAAATAAAAATATGATTCCCTTTCCATGCACCATCCAGCTTTGGAGTAAATCTCTATAATAATAGTGTACAGTTCACATAAAGCACAAGAGTCAATCTATTCTATATTGATTATCAAATTTCACAAAGAAGACTTGCTAACTTGAAATTATATGCATTATTAAATGCTCAAGTCCATGATATCAAAATGCAAAATTCTCCACTATAATGATGAAGTTTGAAATCACCAGTGAACAAGGAATGAACTTTAATTATAAGGCTGTCTTATGGAGTTGAACTGTTTCTTTCGAAAGGAACCTATGGATTTATTAGAGATACTTCCTTTTAGAGTAAGTTTTATTTCTAGAACAAATCTCAAAAATAATAGGGAAAGAGCCTTCTGTTGCTTTACTCTCTGATATTATTAAAAAAAGATACTCTGTATGATAATGCAGTACATTGATCCTTCCTACTACAAATATGCATAAAATAATACATATATATGGGGTTTTGTCTTTCTTTCATATGGCCATAAATATACATTGAACATCTGGCAATCAAGGAACTGTAAAAACTTTGGGGAATTCAACACAAAATCCATTTAGTAATATGCTGGTATCTAACTGGTATCAAGCTGGCAGATTTCTGCCTATGACTATGTCTGCTTCTAGCTACAGCTTTCTGAATATAATTTAAAATGGGATTGTTTTCTCATTTTTTTTTACCCTAGAGCAATCCTAAATGCATTCAAAGTTTTAACACACAGATTTAATTAATGTTTCCTCTATAGCAGCTCACTTTCCTAATTTAATGTGACATGTGATTCAGTCAGAATAAAGTAGCTTTTTCATTTTCATGCATTCACCCAAGCCAATCAAACACAGTTGACAAACAAGTAAGTACTGGTTGAGAACTAAGAGTATTTTATAAATTTATGTAGAAGGAAAAGATAACTTTTTTTATGACATTGATGACTCCAGTACGTACCCATGCATGTAATCTATCCTGCTTTTTGTTAATGTAAGGATACCAATCCATAGGTAAATGCTTGATTTAAAGTGTAAGAAATTCACAAAATCAGATAATATCAAGTAATGATATGCTGATAGGATACCAAATCATTGTTACTATTTCTTCACATCAATAAAAGTGCATCTCTAATCTATTAACAGAAAGGGAAGGGAAAGAAGAAAAGTAAAAATATTACATACTATGTGAAAACTATTCCTGTCTTTCTGTTTCAGCCAAGGCTATTCAGCCATGTCAGAAGGACTATTTGCAGATCAGTATCTTCATGCCATCACTTTTCCCTACTGCAAAGTGTTTTGCACACTATCTGGACAAAATACGGGATGATGTCAAAACAGAAGGATGTAGAGAAGAGCAGAAAGTGTTGGTTTTGGTTCTCCAAAGTGGATATCTGAGCAGAAAATCTCAGCCTTATTTGACAGGTTTTTGGGAGCAGAACTCATTGCTGAATAGGAAAATACCCAACACCCCCTTTTCTACATTAAGTAAAGCTAGCATCTTCATCAAGGAGCAGGATCATTTTAGTCTTATGTTTCCTAATTGGTCATTCCTCAAAATCACAACATATCTTGCCCCAAGGTTTCCATATGTATTTGTTTAAGTAGAAGGCAGACTCACTTCTCAGTGTAAAAGAGGGGTAAGAGTTAAAGTGCTGAAGTACTGGTTTTCCTTTGACATAGAACTGTGGGATGTGAGTACTTCGGAAGGTCTATTATGCATCTCACCCTAGCACAGGTAATAGCAGTTCAAGTTAGAAATGCTCCTGAGTCCATTCTCTCATCCAACTGAAACTTGTACAATGGTTGCTCCTATTAATAGTATTGGATTCATATAAGTCTCCAGAAGCCCTGGTGTTCATAATAGTGTGGAGAGACACAGATTATTATCATCTGCTTTTTACTCTCAGTCAGTGTGCAAAGCTGGCCTCATGGTACTGAAGACGCATTCAAATGCCTTAAATATAGAAATCGGGAGTATATGAAAGAGGAATCTTTTCAAACCATACTGCTTTACTTGCAATAACAGCTTGCCCTGCAAAGACCTGCTTAAAATGTATATGAGCTATCACTTACATTTTGAGACATACATTATGAGACATGATAAGAGAGGATAATTTTAGTTAACTATGATGCTGTTATAAAATTCTTCTCTACATAGATTCCAAACAAACTTTGGGGGTTTTTTTCTATTTATTCCATAGTAGACTTTCAGCCTTTGGAGCACCACTTTTAGTTTGACACTTTCAGTATTTACTGTACCTGATTATGCTTACTCTTATTGCTGTCATGGTGACTATTCTCCATTTCCCCTGACGTGTGTTTTTCCTAGGTCAGCTTTTGCCTGGGACAAGATTTTCATAATAATGTAGCCCTAGAGTGCCAGTTATGATTATATCTCCCTAATAGTTTGTTGCCTCACATGGGAATTAAACAGAAAGTGTGGGAATAGTCTTCTGTGGAACTTGGTGTCCAGTGTAGTATTTCATGTCTTACCTGTAGTTTAAATTGTACATTTACTTGTGGTTCAGACAGTATATCCAAAGCCCTGAATATTTTAGTTTTTATCATATAACTACTATATTATAGTAATGCTACTTTATTGATTGCAACATAAAAATCACATAAATAGTTCTTGATTGAACTGGGTAGAATGAATTCCAAAGAGTTATCACATTTTAGAGAAACTTTAAGTAACATGAGGATCACTATAGAATCAAATATTTTTCAGCCCGAATATGCAGTTCTTTGTCACAGTGACAAAGGCAGCAAGCTAAAAAGCACAGATCAGAGTTGCCTGCAAAATACATTTTTCTACTCAAAACCCAAACCCATTAATAAGTTTGGGTGTTTGTGCTGTCATGGACACATATATGGAGACAGACATGAGGATCCTTTTTTATATCAGCATCCACTTTGAACTTGACCGTATGGATCCTTTGAGGTCCAGGGGACTTTTATCAATACAGAGAAGGGCAGAGTTAGCTATCTACTGCAGTCAAATACTCTGATTCAAGTAATATTAATCTTAATTTTTCCCTTGCCAACACCAGCATGTGCAGGAAGCCCCAGTTTGGGCATTCAAAGAGACAACTGATTCCCTCACCATGTATTAATCACATCCTGTGTGCAAGGGCATCCTTGTAAAACATTTTACCCTCTGGTTTTATTGTGTACTTAAAAAATTAATCATGTCTTAGAAAATGTTATATGTAGATCATGTAGGCCTGTGTGATGGGTGATTAAAACCTTCTCAAAAAAAAAAAGTCAGGACTATGGTCTGAATTCTCTCCCACTTTATTGTTTTCACTTAGTATTGGGATCGTCATTATTGTGATGCTTTTGTTTCTGTATGAATATGATAGTGCACTAAGCAGATGTTATTTATTACATAATAAATTATATGTTATTTCACAGAATCACAGAATCACAGAATCAGAATCTGCTGAGTTGGAAGGGACCCACAAGGATCATTGAGTCCACTTCTCTGGCCCTGCACAGGACCATCCGCAAGAATCACACTATGAGCCTGAGAGCATTGTCCAAATGCTTCTTGAACTCTGTCAGCCTTGGTGCTGTGACCACTTCCCTGGGGAGCTGTTCCAGTGCCCAACCACCATCTTGTGAAGAACCTTTTCCTGATATCCAACCTAAACCTCTCCTGGCACAACTTCAGGCCATTCCCTCAGTCCGGTCACTGGGCACCACAGACAACAGATCAGCGTCTGTCCCTTCTCCTCATGAGGAAGTTGTAACTGCAGTGAGGTCTGTCCTCAGTCTTCTCCAGGCTGAACACACCAAGTGCCCTCAGTCGCTCTTCATGCAGCTTCACTTCCAGACCCTTCACCATCTTTGTTGCTCTCCTCTGGACACTCTCTAAGAGTTTAATGTTTTTCTTATATCACAGCACCCAGACCTGCCCCCAGCACTCGAGGTGAGGCTGCCCCAGAGCAGAGCAGAGTGGGACAATGCCCTCCCCTGCCCGGCTGCCGATGCTGTGCCTGATGCACCCCAGGACACAGGTGGCCCTCCTGGCTGCCAGGGTACAATGACTCATATTCAACTTGCCATCGACCAGGGCCCCCAGGTCACTTTCCATGGCACTGCTCTCCATCCCCTTCTTCCCCAGTCTGTCTGTACATCCAGGGATGCCCCATTTCAGGCGCAGAACCCAGTACTTTCCCTTGTTGAACTTCTTATGGTTGGTGATTGCCCAGCCCTCTGATTTGTTGAGGTTTCTCTGCAGGGCCTCTCTTCCTTCAAGGGAGTCAACAGTTCCTCCCAGTTTTGTATCACTGACAAACTTAGTATCCCATCCACTCCTGTGTCCAAGTCATTTTTGAAGACATTGAAGAGCACTGGCACTATAATGGGTCCCTGTGGAATAGTCCCTGGCTAGTGACAGGTCACCAGCCTGATGTCACGCTGTGGCATTTAAGTAAAACCTTATAAAATGAAGGCCTTGTTGCCTTTGAAAATTATGGCTCAGGCCTGTTACTTCAGCTAGAGAAGGACTGTGAGAAAAAGTCTGTGAGAAGAAAAACAATTAGTTTTTACCCATGAGAATGCAGTATCAACAGAAGCAAGAAAGTTAAACAATAGAAGGAGAAAACAGCAACATATCTGCACCTGTTACTTTCTGAATGCTTGAATGCTTATGCCATAGGTAGCCAATGATAGTATATTGTAGATAATAATAGCCAATGAGTCTATTGTAGTAGTTTAGCAGCCAATGAATATGTAACACAAATGATAACATACAAAAGGTGTATAAAAGAGGCTGCTTTGTTTAATAAACAGCTTTTTGCCCTTTGTCCGAGGCACTGTCTGTGTGTGTCATGGCCACCCCAACAGCGACATCTGCCCCAACAGTGACATCACCCCATTCCCTATAACCCTTTCTGCCTGGCCCATGAGCCAGTTGGTCACCCATCACGTTACACAGTTATCCAGCTGAGTGCTGGATATTTTGTCCGGGAGGATACTGTGAGAGACAGAATTGAAAGCTTTACTGAAATCCAATATGAAACAAAAATCCAGTACCTGGAAATTGAAGCTAGATCAAATCAAGCTAGAAATCAAGTGGGAGTTCTGACAATGAAGCTAATTGACTTTGGAACCACTTGTGAAATAGTGCAGCAGGTTCTACAGAATTCTTAATACTCTAAGTCAAGACTAGCTTGTCACTGTTATTAAGTTTTAATTAAACAGGATTTGATTAAGCAAAGATCTAAGGCCTGTTGTTAGGCACAATATCTAACAATTCTTTCTGGCTCCAGAACTTATGAAATACATGCTGTAAAATAAGGTTTATTTTCAAGTCCATTCACACAGCAGTATTTGTTTGCTCTTTCTTGCTGTTACTCTTCTGTGCTTTCAGAAAATTCGTAGGAGACCATCTAATACCATTTTAGCCACAAAGCAATTTCCCTCCTGGTGGAAGGAAATTTCTTTCTTCTCTGAAACACAATAGAAACATAAAGAAAAGGAAACCAGTCTCTCATACTTATATTCATCTTTTTTTTCTTGTATGGTATTGTTAACCAGTTCACAAGGCTTCAAGCTATTCCATACAGATTTCATGGAGTATTATGGGGATGGAAACCAAAAGAATGAAGATACAATCATATGCCTGAAGGCAGAGGACAAAATTCTGCTCTCACTTTACACCTAAAGAAACCCAGAGCTACTATTTCAGAATCCATAGATTTTCCATATATTTCCTACCACAATCTCAAGGCAATGTATAGACCATCAAACACAAAACAACAAAAAAAAAAAAGAGAGAGATTTTAAACATAGTCTTCAGGAGTTACTTCATACCTGTTCTTGCTTCCCAGCATCTTCTTCCCTCTCCTAAACTTCCCAAAGTAAACATCTGTAGTTTTATGGAATCCTGAAATTCTATTGTGCCATACAGAAGATTTTGTCTTATACTGCAGTGCCAGGTAAACCTAAACGTCTAAAGAAACCAATCTCTTTGCAGTGTCACTTGCAGCTCTCATCATAATTTCTTTTGTTCTGCTGGCATTTATTTCTTTATGAAGAACTGCCAACAGTTCTGGAGGAAATGTTCTGCAGGCTTTGAAAACCTGCTCCAAACAGCAGGTTGCTGTGTTTCATACATTACACACAGCTGAAATGATGGTGGATTTCCAGATGGTCAAGTTTTTAATGACTTCTGTTCCCAGATTCATCTATTCTGAAAGTTCAAACCACCAACAACTAAAGCTACAAGGTGCAATAAACATAATGCGCTGTAGCTATGGGTCAATAGCCATCTGCATCACAGGACCTGTGAAGGTTTCACTGTATTCTCTGTTTGATTTATGGAACCTCTTTCCACTCTTTAGTCAAGGACTCTAGTAGAGGAAATATGTATTAGTTGCTGCAAACCGATATCAATTTCTGCTAAATTTTATTTTTCACTCTTCCTTTATTTACCCCATAGCTGTTGTCTTATTACTGTAGGTAAAATTCAAATTATTGTTATTAGATTATGATATCTATCTCTCAATAACCATATGAAAATCACAGTACACATTCTAGTATAGTATAGCATTTCAAATTCAAACATTTAATTCAATATTTCAATATTTCAATTTTTCAATATTTCAAGGCAGCTGCTTCTGAATGTTGTGTTTCCTTATACCTCATGACTGACTGACACAGAGGGGCTGCACAGCAGGCTGCAGTAGTTACAGTTTGTGATTCTGCACAGCTATTAATCCAACTTTTTGCTGAACATTATGTACTATATACAACTCCTCACAATTGAGATAGTCAAATAATTAGACTTCTAAGAGCAGTAGGGTTTTTTCTATTGATATGTTCTTTGAAAAATTTAAGTATTACCATAAACTTTCCCTTTTCGTATCAGGTTTGACTTTTCTGGGTTTGATTTTAGCATTTTGAAGAGTTTTTGGACTTCTTCCTGCATGATCAATTAATTGTCATCACAGAAATAAACTGTGGATATTCCATCCTCTGACACCAGACTCTTAGGACTTCTTGTGTGACTCTTAGGATTTCTTGCGACATCTGAAGTGGGTTTGGCCATGCAAACTTTCTCAGACACATCTGTTTCATTGTTTCTATGTGATGAGCGAGATCCACAATAAAAGCCCTGAAAGAAGACTCAGTTGAACAACACAATTATCAATAATCCACCATTATTAAGGTCTACCAAAATTCTCTTTGGACTTCTATCTGTCAGAAAAATAGCATCACATCAGAAACCTTGGATAGCAGTTGCCTAAAATTAAATTGGGATGGAGGGGAGGGGAGAGGGGATACCAAAAAATCCCCAACCAACTGAGAACAGATTTTAATAAAAAGCTTGCCATATGATGAAGACACTACTCTGAGGATTAAAGAAGATGTGAGTGTTGTGTTGGAATAGAAAACTTTTATTTTGCAATTGGCACTGTAGTGAACTATGAAGTTGGGGGCTTTTTTTTTTGCAGAAAAATTCTTAAATATCATCAGACCTTTAAAATCTTGTCTCATCTGATAAATACGTAGCAATCTCTTTTTGTCTTACAAATGCTAAGAGATTGGAAGGCTTTGATGCTTTTATGCTAGCAATATTGTGTGAGCATCACTAAGAATGAACTGCTATTATTTTATTAATTACTGTTGCTTTTTCAAAGAAATCATACGCAAAGTATTAGTTACGTGAAAATCTGTCTGCTTTGCCTTTGTCAAAATAGCAAATATGTAGGTGGAATCAACATTCTGTAGTGAAGCATAAAAACATCAGGATTTATCAAATTGTACTTTTGATTTCTAAAGGCTTTAACAGGATCTTTGGATTGGTTACAAACATTTTGTTATATCACTGCCCAGATGAAGGAAATAGAAAACACAACTTACCAATTATTACTTATTACAATATAATTACTTCTGTTGGTCAGTGCTAAGTTATTCAATAAAACTAGTATTTTATGTGTAAATTGATAAGAGGATCTTATTGATATTTAACAAAACATAAAAAAATAAAACAAAATAAAGCTTGAAGCCATATGTGGAGAAAAGTAACAGATATACAGTCCAGGATAGAAAATGCATAGTAAATGTAAAAATTCAGGTTTGGATTTGGATAGTTTTCAATATAGTTTAAGGATAAATTAAATAATTATCTGATCATTGCTAAGCAAAACTTTTGTGGACAATATCAGCTTTTAATTTTTAGTAACCTGCCAGTTTTTGGACACTCAAAATATGTGCATGGGAGATCTGTTTTCCTGAAGAGAGGGATTAGAGGGAAAATAGGGTAGGTTACCATTAAGGATAAGAAAATGGCTGGAATTATAAGCCATCACAACTGCAGGGCCATTCAATGATCTGGAGTGTGGTTTGGCTTGTACCACAAGTTAAAGCATGCATGGACCCAAACACAGCCCATTCAGGTAATTTTCTGATTTGACAATTATTTGGAACCTGCAGGCACTGGAAGATGTGGGATGACTGACACAGCACTGTATTTTTACAACTTGGATATTAAGTGGGCAGCAGATCCTCTTGTCACTGGCTCCCAGGATGGTCACAGCAGATGCATTATATGGTATAAGATACCCATCCACCCAAGTTAAGGGAAGAAAAATATCTGTAAAGGTCACCATAGCTCTACCCTTTTTCTTTTTTCATAACATCAAAAATGGAGAGCCAAAGGAAAATGTTGCCTTCTTCTTCCAGCAGAACAAGTGCAAATGTCTTGGTCAATGGCCTCTGCTCAGCAATAAATATTAGGTATGAGCCTGAGAACACTGGGTTTGAGAAAGGTGCTTGGCAAGACAAAATATCTCAAAATTCTTACTAACACAGGCCCTATCAGAGTAAGGGTGGCTGCCTGTTCTCAAAAGTCATACACAGAGTCCTGCTCCCACACAGTAAAATTTTTTTGTCTCTGAATGAGTTATTATATTGTGGATAATACACACACGCCTCTCACTCCAGCTACCACAGTTCTGTGACATTCTTTTACTTGCATGCACAAATTGATTTTCACTGCATACTTTATACATGGTTAAATCCATGGGTTGCTATAGGGGATATCAGAATAGAAAAAACATTCATGTATTACATAAAACACTTCCTGTCCATGTTCTGTCTTTCCAGACATTTTTCATTTATCACCAGGTAAAACATAGCAACTGTTGCAGGTGCTTATTAAAAAAAGTGATGGGTCACGAAAATGCTCCTGTTGCTCATTCTGCTCTTGAGAGGGCAAGCGAAAATCTTTCTGAAATATTTCCTCATTGACTGATTCAACAGACAACTGAAATTAAAATGTGTACCAAAATCAAACTACAAGGCCTAAGAGAAAAAAGATTTGTGTAAAAGTAACAGAGCTTCATTGGGTTTTGTTGATGTTGGATCATTTTATTTTACAACATACTTTACTGAATATATGCTACTTGTAAATCTTTGGAGCAATGCTATTTTTTACTTTGTTTATTTCTCTTTCATAAATCTGTGGTGGTTTTGTAACTTGTCTCTGTCACAGCAGAATTTTAATTTCTAAATGTGTTTCCATTGATGCATAAGTAATATCCGTATCTTTTATACTTTAGAGACTTCCCTGAATAGAGAGTACATTACAGGATGGATTTATGAAGGTAAATGCCGTATTCGAATGCCATTGGTATCTGATAGTTGACATTCTTGTATCTCCTGCCACAGTTCATTAACCAGAAGTATAGGATGTGGATTATAACAGCAAATCCCAATGTCTGCTAAAACTCAGTGGAGACCTGAGAGATCTACACATTCTGAGGGTTTTTCTTCTTTACCATGAGTTGAAGTATTGGCACATTTGCAAATCCTCTTCATTCTCTTCCTGATAAAACACCAGACAGAATGAAAAATAAACTCAGGCTTCACAGCAGCATTTTAAAATGTGTAAATTATGGGTTATTGCCTTCTCTATTAATGAATATCATTAATAAGACTTTTAGCAAAAAACATAATAGCACTCTTCTTCCTTTTACTCTCCAACATTTTAACAGTTGGTCTACTTGGTAGGGACCTTAGGTTATCAAGAAGCCTTCACTGCCCTTCAGTAAACAGTTAAATCTCTGCAAAACATATACAAAATAGTATTTTTCAGTCACTTACTTGTAACTGTGCTGTTTATGTCATACATATAAACAGGCAAGATTTCTGACTAGGACTGAGTATGCTTCCTTCATAAAAGTAACTATGACTATGGTATAATCTGAAGGAAACAGAATGTGGATGTTCTGGCAGGTAAACATCAGCAAATACTGTTGTGTCTTGCTTGTCTTGCTACTTTTGTAGAGGTTGGGCTTCTCATTTACCCATCAGTAGCTTGCCAGTACTCTGGGCAGCAACTTTTCTGTTTGGAAAAAATTCAGAGTGCATTGGAGAGAACATAATTAATACAATTAGCATTGTCTCCTCATTCATTTCAGATGATGTTTCAGAAGTGATTATCAGTTTTCAGAAGAAACAGTTATTAAAGTAATGTTTTAAAAGTCCAATAAAATGTAATGTAATCTAAGCCAATTTAGCAAGTGTTTTCCCTTGCAGTTGAAAAACAGAAAGTAACTGAGTTAATTAAGAGAAAAGATTTTATTCCTTGCATATGGAGGCTATAAAGGGACAACTGTAGTTAGTTTGTTTTAAAAGTGACTGTGTTTGCATCCATATTAATTGCAGAACAAATTGTGCAATGCCCTAGAAGTTAGCGAGTAACCTTCTCTCAAACAAGAAAATTATCCATTTCAATGCTGCCTGGAGTGATCCTATCTGCTGTCTAGCAGTATTGAGTTGACTAACTCAGACAATTTGGGGATGCTGAAGTCATATGTAGCCTCTTTACATTGCAGATGGGGGAGCAACTTCATTCTCCATGACTCAGCACCTGGAAATTTCAGTTCTCAAAGAGCCACTTGCAGATTGTATGTCCCAATTAATGGCTTCCAGGGTTTTGTCAATGAAAGACTACTGCATAATCAGTAGCTCTGTGGTACACTTTCTTCTGCTGCATTTCCCAGTGAGGCCCTTCCACAGCCTACTTCTGCCTGGCTCACCCCTGACTGTTCTGACTTAACCTCTTGATGAGGCCTTTCCCCAAACATTCAGTTTACATCAGAATCTTTGGAACACATCTCTGAGTCTGATAAGGCTTTGCACTCAGTGTTCCTTTTTATTTTGTCCCAGAAGTTCTTCAGAACATTTAATTCCTTCTGTAAATGGTTGGGGTTTTTCTCCAAATTCAATGCCTGTATAAAGCTTCCTCCCATTTCAATTGTTTTGCAAATGTTCATTCTTTGAGCTACAGTCAGTCTCCTATTGCTTGTCGTTATATATTTTTATTGTGGGTTTTTTGGCCCATTTTACTTTCCTCTCTTCTCTTTTTCGAATCCAAACTGCATCATAAAAGAGCTAACAACTTAATTTCTCTGTGTTCAAGCTTGGTAGCATATAAAACTGAAATAACAAACAGACATTGACTTCTGTCAATGTTTACAATACAACATCATCCAGAGAGATTGAATATGGAAGAAAACAAAGCTGGCATTCACTGAAACATGAAGCCATCATTACAGTCACCATTATAGACCTGTATTAAGAAAAATTACTGTAAATTTACATTTTAAAGAGATGGAATTAGAGGCCTAGGAAATGCAGTTTGTGTTTGATCAGGAAGCAAAGCTTTCAATTACTGTATGACTAAGGCACCCTACAAATACTGTGCTTTTTTCCCTCTAGTCAACTGAACCACTTGCAATAAGCCGAGGTTGATGTTATCTTGGCCTATTCCTAGGAAGGTTGCTTGAGGTAAAACCACAGTCATATGTGATTTAAAACATGTTTCTCTCAAACACTGAAGACAAAACTCTGGGACGTGACTATTTGGCCTATTCTTTGGTACCAATCCTGCACTCCATCGTCCCTGCTCAAACCATTGCATCCCCATCTTGCATCAGTTTAAAACAACTTAAGCTTTTTGCCTCTGTTGGACGGAGGTTTCCTACCTTAGTGTTTCATTAAAGGTTTACTTTTTAAACAGCCACTTTGCCACTAACAAACTGAATGTTGCTGCATTTTTGTTGTTGGGCCTGAAGTAAAAACAGCACAAATCCGTGATTGTTAATAAGACTGACAGCTCGCAAATCCTAAACAAAAAATCTTCTGCTCTGGAAGGTTGTGTTCGAGCAGTTATATATAATATTGTGATGAAGATGACAGGGGTTTCAAGATCATGTCTGTTTATTTACAACTAAGAAGCTAAAAACCCAACATTGTTTATGGTGATGCACAAGCTTGGTAAACTAATTTTCTCTCTCATCGTGTTTGTTCTGTAGATTGTTTTTGAAGATCCTGTCACAGAATCTGACCTTTGCAATTGACCATGTAGTTGTGTAAGGTATTTCTGTCTTTCCCTAATTTACAGATTTCTTTAGCGCATGGACAAAAAAAAAAATTAAAAGGCTGATTTCAAGCATATTTCTTCAGCCACTTCTCATTCAGTTTGTGGTTTCTGCAGCCTTACACACCCTCTGAAGACACAAGTGTTGTTACAAAGTACTCTTTTGGGATTTGAATATGTAAGCACCAATGAAAACTTAATGTATTGTAGCGCACAGCTGAATGAACACACAGCAACTTTTCTTTCTAGTAGCTTATGACAGTAATTTATCATTTCTACTAGTCTTGAACTTATTACCAAATACAGGGGAAAAAAGCCCCCACAATCAAAACTGCTGCAGTTTCTTGATAGTATAGGAAAATCATGGCTAAAATGGTGCTTTTCATTTGGGATACACATCATAAGGTCGCCCCAAGACATTATGACAGCCATATAGCTTCAATTTTAGCTATTTCCTTTTTGCTTTAACATGTTTTCATATGAATTAGCAAACTAAATGCAGAGCTTACTAAAAGTCATAAATTGGGAATTTATTTCAAAATCTGGTCTTAAGAGTCTGATTTTGAACTTTAGGGCATGCCTTGAGTCTCTACGCAGTGTATTTTTCTCAAATATGAGAAATTGAAGGGATTGACTTTTACCTTCTTCCTGTAAAATCTTATCACCCAATTAAATTAATGCTTTGTGAACATTCTTAATTCCTTTTCAAATTACTACAGAAATTTCACCAGACATAGGTGTTTATTAATATCAAAGGCTCTTTTGACTAAATGCAGACTTAGCCTTAGTAAGAAGAGAAATTTGAGATTTTATGTCTAAATTATTGGTATGGGAGCAAAAGCCCCTAATTCCTCATCTCTCAGAATACATGATAATGAACATACAGAATTAATATATTGCAATTTCTCACTCGAGTGAGAGTTGGGGTTTTTTTAACTTTACTTTACTCAATTGAGTTTTGCCAAAGTAAAAAAAAAGCAGACCTGGATATTTGATATCTGATTGAATACACAGTGTTAAGAACTCAGGCCACATTTCCAGAGGACGGGAAAGCAAAGACTTGCAGATCATCTGCATTCAAAGAACTGGGAAGCCAGGCTTCCCACAATATCTACATTTAGCAGAGTTGGGAGTACACTGTGGGACAACCCAGCTGAAAAAGAGGTGGCCATCAAATCTGCATGTTCAGGTGTCCTATACAAAACCTTCAGCTATGCTGGCATGTAATTTGTTATTGTAGTGGCACTTTCCTGACAGAAAAGCTGAGTCCAAGATGAGGAAAATATTATTAATTGTTGTTGCTTTAGGTGGTAAGTGAATGTTAAAAGACAAAAAGGATTTTATATGTCCTTATCCTAGGTATCCTAGGTACCCAATTCATGTGTTGAGTGTGAAGCTGATTGTGATCTAAACTCAACTTTTTAAAATAGCTTTATTTATAGTATTATTCACTGGAAGAGAGGTGATAAAAACCATAACTTAAAGCATTTGAGGTGAAAATAGAGCCTTAAAACTACATGACTTTATAAAAAGCTTTTATTGAAACAGTTACTCAAAACATCTTAAAGGAGATGCACATGAAAGAATAGAGGGGCAAAACACATGTGAAGTGAAAAAGTAGATTAAACTATAAATGTAGAAAAAGTTTAAATTAGGGGAAACTATTAAGCTGGCAACTCTTCAAACCTCAAAAATACCAGTAATCTTTCCTCCTTTAGGAAACATAAGCAATCAGCTATTTTACTAAATAACATGTTAATGTGCAAGGAGGAGGCAATACATTTAGAATTTATATAATGAGACAATTAAAGTTTATAAAATGAGACAGAATGTCCACTGAGGTCAAAAGTGTAAATATTATGTTTGTTCCTTATCACAGGTGAATAAATTAGTTGAATATTAAAAACTATTGTGGATTTCCTTCAGAGACAGACTAACACCAAAAAGGTTTGGTTCTACTGATAATGATCATTTTCATTTTAGTGGAGACAATATGCTATTGTTTACTTATTTAAACTTTCAGTTATGAATTTACCTGCTTTCTCTAACATAGCAAATTGTAATATACAAACCCCATCCAGATTAAAATTCAATAAACATAGTATTGCTTTTCCTTCTAAGAACAAAATAAAAAATCAAGTTAAGGAAAAAGCCAGGGAAACAAAAAAGTTCCATAAACCAGAGGTTTCCATAAAGAAGGCTTATATATAAATAGTACATATGTTTTTATACATGCCTCATCCAGTATACAAAGATATATTTTCCATGGAGATAAAAATGAGCATAAGTATCCTCAGAGAAATATCAGCAAAATAAACTGTTCAGGGAGTTTTTCTATCATGCCTATTTATCTCAGGATTTTTGAAAGCTGCTCTGTTAGATGAAATTCTTTCCACTCAGTTTGCTCTGCAAGGATGCTGCAGTGGAGATGAAGTGGCCCTTGCTGAGGGATAGGCCCTTCAAGGGCCCTTTGGCATCTGCCCTTCAAGCAGCCAGATAATCAAATTCATTATATCCCCATGTTCCTCCTCCCACAGATGGCATCAGCTTGATCCATTTCTCACAGGCCAACATGGCTATTAGGGATATTTCAGCAAGGTTCTTCCCGTGCTCCCTCCCAGGCACCAGCTGAAGTGCGTGCGTACCACACACAGCCTGTGACTGCACCACATGGCCCGGGTTTTAGGGACCTGCCTGCCTCACACAATTGCTTCTCAGAGCCTTAGAGCCCAAGGATGGGAGGTTGTGTGAAGGGTGAAAATCACTGCTCTTATCTCTGGTGGCCTTCACATTCTCCAGACTCTTCTTTTGAGGTATACTGGATCACTTGCACAGAGGTGTCTTGCAGGCATTAAAAGTGAGGGCTTTATGTGGGACTGAAGCTGAGCACACCCACACGATGAGTGTGAGTAGGAAGGCTGAGCCTGAAGGATGTGTGTCTATTGGTAACAAAAGTCCATTCTGTCCAGCTTTTCTTGAGCAATACTCATGTCTGTAAGAAATAACACTCTGAGCAAGAGCAGCTTCAGGTTATGCCTGAGGTGTCATGGGTACATCTGCTTGTAGTGGCTGCTGAGGAAAAAGTATATGTTCTCCTGAATCATCTGCTGGTCATCCAAGCACATTACAACTGGATGGTATGACCTCAAGTTTTAATGCTAATCTGCTAAGCAGGTTTTAGTCAAGGGGAAACCCCAGCACAAGTATTTGCCTGGAAATGCTGAATCAGGTCCCCTCAGTATAGTATACTATGGATGATGATACACATGCTGAGTTACTCAGGGCAGAAGACCATCATCTGTGGAATGATTTTTCCTGTTTCTGTGTTTACATGTGAAACTTTTTGTGTATGTGTGACCCACTGACATTTCTCTGCTCTAAGAAAGCTCAAACAGGATAGAAAGTCTTACTGCTCTTCTTCCCTGGAGGGCTCCTGAGTGCCCTCCAAGGCCAAGGCACTTTGGACATGCAAGCACTGCAGTGGTGCCTGCAGCAATGTAGCGTAGATGTGTGAACATCTCAGAAAAACAGAAGGGTAGAACGTGGGCTTTTCAGGAAAAAAGATGTCACTAATGAGTTACCACAAGGGGAAGATGTCTTTGCCTTCTAGCACCTATAAAAGATGTCAGTAGGTGGGAGCAGAAGGATTTGAAATATATGGAAGGTTGCACGGTGGGAAATGACTTCTGCCCAGTCTCTTTCGAGACAGTGATGTACGTCACTGCAGATGCAATATTATTGTTATTTGCATTTGTATGGTTGTTTTATCTATGTACATTCTTTCCAATACAGATACTAAAGCTAATTCTCCAAAATTGCTGTGCTCCATAACTGAACTCAGGAGTGGTATTTAGGTTGTGTCTATCTCAGGGTTCACTTTCTGTGTTCCAGGCAAAGTACCTCCTGCGGAATGAAATAAGTACCAACTTCATACATGTAAGACAAACCTCAGGAAATTTACTTCTTCCCAACACCAGTGTTAATTGCACAGGAGACAACCTATCCCAAAAATTTGAGCCACAGTAGAAAATGCACTCCTTTCTGCAGGTACAAGGGTGTACTCCTCTTGCTTTTTACACCATCAATATGTTGATGTTGTATACATACAAATGATATGTATAGGGGCTTTCTGGAATTCTGAAACAGGAATAAAATCCAAGCCCAGCCATGACAATGCATGTGTTTGAAGGAACGCTGCTCAGGCTTATTGCTCTATGAAATATTTGTGGGGTTTTTTTAAACCATGCAAACAAACTCTTTCACTAAAGATCAACAGTTATTTCAGCCTGGCTCTATATGCAGCTTATCTATTTCTGTATTTTAACCAATCTCTATATATCACAGGTAGTTTGTTCAAATAATGAAGACAGTCAGCTTATGAAAAAGGCATTGCCAGTATGGAGTGACTGACCTGAATCTGCAAGCATAAATTTGAAACATCACTACAACTTTCCAATCTCTTTCTTCCTTATTAATTTTCAAAATGGAGTGACTGGGAAGACGAACAAACTCTGTGTTTTATTTGTTAGATTGATTTAACTATCCAATTATTTAACTATTCACTTGAAAAAAAGAAGTCGTTGTTTAGTCCAACTATGCTATTTTCAGTTAAACTGTTACTTTTCAGTGTAAACTCTTTCCAGTAATAAATCTTGCACAGTTTCTTGGAAATCAGTTATTTGTATCAAACTATTTTTTTCTTTACTTGTATACCAAATTGACTCAAAGTCTGTTAACCTATATTGATTGCTCCTATTAAATAATATTGAACAGTTCAGAGATTAAAAAATTTCAACTTCCTTACATATTATGGTCCCACATGATTTCAGAAAATATGCTACATGAGGGGAAAGTTTTGCCTCAATGGGAATGGTTAGAACATACCCCCTAACTGTTCCTGGGGTTGCCATGGTGAAAAAAATTCAAAATTCAAAGGACTGCATCTGATGAGCTTACCATTTAAGAACAGGAAGAGGATTCCAGATGCTTTTAATATCAAAGGTCATATCTTGTTAAGATACAAGTTTGCTGCACCTCATACAGGTCAGGCTAGCTAGGCAGTGACAAACAAGTTTACACTGAATCAAAACTGCTGTCTTATTTTCTCTGAAAACCCCCAGAAATGGACTAGTTGTTAAAAGAAATTTAGCTGTTCATGTTCCAGTGCAAGCAGTTATGGTTAGAATATGTGAGAACCCTGAGTTTTAACTGCAATTTTACTGCCTGACAAACTACCAGAGTCTTTCTTTCTTGTTCTTCCATCCTGTAAGGTGGAAGTGGTATTCAACCCACATTTACTCTTTATAAGTGTTATGATAGAAACTAAAAATATGTGAGGTGTTTGCAAATTTTATTACAGCTTAAGTACTGCTATGCATTATTACCATATGATTCATTAATCCTCTAATAGATAACTTGCTTCCCACTTGCACACTCTGTAGCCTACTTCCAGGATATATCATGACCAGATGGAAATTAATTTTTAAATCTTTATCTTGGGTGTTAAACCAAATTATTTATTGTAGAGGCATCCTGTGAGTCACTAACTCTCCTGGAAACCTTTCTAGTTCAGCTGGAGCTCTGAAGTAAAATTTCATTCATGTCACTGAATCAGCCAAATAAAACCCAACTCAAAACCAAATGAAATTAATTCTAAATTCTCAAAACCCTTCTAATTTCACTTTAAACAACCATATCTTTGCTTTAAAAGCATTTCAACTACCCAGTATATAGAGATAATCACTTATGATTCTAATTTTCATTTTGCAAAGACCCTTATCAAGCTCAAAGACCCATACAAAAATGTGAAAAGAGATAGCTGTAGACACTGTCTCTCAAGGATATAAATTTTAAAAGCTAAGAACTTAACTTGAGAGTTCAAACATTTTACCACATTTCTTATTACAGTTTATTGATATACGTATTAAGAAGGATGCAATATTATGAAACTGTAGATTGAATAGTATAAGTGTGAAAAAGCCACTTGGCTGAGTATCAACTTCATACATGCATTAAAACCTGTATTGATCATCATCTATTTCAAATTATTTTCCCATTTGATTTTTATACTTCCATCACATTTTTCTGCTGCCTGTCTAGCTTGTGGGTCTGTAAAGTGCTGAAGACACTGAATGGTCAGTGTAGTCAGTAGAAGCAGGGTCTGTGTTTGTCCTGTGGGACTAAGTCTTTCAGTATCAACGCCACAATTATCTGATTATAAAACGGATAAATATTCATACAGACCAACCCTTGAAAAAACTTGCCCTTGGTCTCTGCACACCCTCGGGTCTCAGTCCTATATGGCTGCCACATGCCAAAGTTATCATCTTGTTCAGGCAACTTCTCCAAACTTTAACCTGTTGAGCAGAAATCTCATTATGTTTATCCTGACCTCATTAATTAGGACAAATACACATCTAAGCTAACCTAATATGGGACGTTCCTTACCAAGCATACTCAGCAGATCTCTCAACTTTATTCTGTTCTATTCTTTCCTTCCTTCCTGGGTTAAGTTATGCATAAAAGCCAGAAACATACCCTTTGAAAGTTCTGTTGAGAAGTCAACACTTATTTTACTACAGGGAAAGTGAATACACTGATAGTTGATTTCATCAGAATGCCCTTAATATTTGACTCCAGATCTAAAATGCATACAGGCTGAGAAGCGTTTTGGTGAAGAAAAATGGTGTGTAAATGTGAAATACAACTGTTCCTTTTCCTAGTGAGATGGCCAAGGCTACAGGGTAGTGAAACATTAGTGAAAAACAAATAATGTAACCCTGTGTCTAACATTTCAGGCCTTCACTGAAAATGTAAAGCTCTAAAAGAGAAGAAACCAAGAGCTTCTTTTTGGTGCAGGCTGGCATGAAATTGTTCCTTTTCACTGCTAAAAGCATTTGCATTTCAGTGCACACTATTTTTTTTTCCCTAATTTAAGATTTTATTACTAACTGAATATGTAGGAAATGCTTACCAGGACCCCAGAGCTCTTGAAAAGAATGAAGTTTCTTGCTAACTTGTTACTTAGTGCAAGCACTTGGGCCTCATTAATAAGCACATGTCCCCCTCAAGTTAGCTGAAATTAATACTGCTTAGATTTAAAGATGACTCAGAAAGAGTGGGTGTAATTCCACACATTCAAATCAAAAATATATTGATGGAGCAAAATTGTGTGCTGTAGATACAAATCCATAGGAAAGATTTTGCAAAGACATGAAAATAAATATCATCAACACCTAACATTTTTTGCTGGCTTTTTACTCTTATGTTGTCTGGCAATCTAATTTTCTAATTGGCTTACTATGGCTAACTAAAAAATATGTCTATTGCAATCACCTATATTAGTGGAGCAACATAGCCCTCACAATAGGAAAAATAAAATAAAGCATCTAACTTATGCAACATTTGTAGATTGGCAGGACAGATTTTACTTCTTTAACAGTTGCTACTCAAACCAATGGCATCTAAAAAACAAATTAATTCATTCTCATATTAGACTTAAAACAACGTTTGTTTCCCTATCAACAAGAATGAACTCATCAAAGCATATATTTTAAAGCCAAATATACAACACAGTTCGGAAACTAGCAAAACATGGAACCAATCTTCTAAGTTAAAAAATAAAATTTCTAATTAAAAATGCCTCTTTGGATTTGCAGTTTCAAAACATTTCTGAAATACACAGAGTGACTCAAAAGCAGGAAATGCATCTGTGAGGAAAGTTATGCAAAACAAATCTGGGGACATTTATGAATGGAGGATAAAAGAATCTCTGTTGGGGTGGGGAAAAAATCTGGGTGTCTTATTTCACTAATGCAGGGTTGCACTAAGGCATGGAGAGCTTTTTTCAAAACTGCTGCTGGAAGCTGTGGCAGCAAACTGAAGAATGAAGTGGGATTAGGTAGCACTTTGCATTTTATGTAATACTTCCAAGTTCTCAAACTATATGCAGTTATTAATGAATAAATCCTCACAACCATGTTCTTGTAAATAGTGTTATCCCCTTTGTATGGGGGAGGGAAGAAAAAAGTGGAAAATGAAAGTATTTGAGTCTATGGCTCAAATTATCACTGAGTCTATGGCTAAGTTGGAAACAGTATAAGTGTCTTACCTCAGTCATGTGGGCAAAGGACAAATGTGACATGTTTCCAACATGTTAACAGCTAGAAATAGATTTCACTATTTAAATTCATCTCTATAAGTTGTTTAAAAAGACTGAACAGAAACAGATTTCTATCTAGATTGCTATGGTTTCACTACACTAATGTCTGTGAACTAATGCAAATAACCCTGTCAAACTGGTATTAAACACTGTTGCCATTCTGTACCTGGGGAAGTAAACCAGGGAGGGTTTTGTTCATTTAATTACCACTGGTTTTCAGAAACTCCCCAGTGAGAGCTGGAGGCTGCCATACTGGGGTTTGTGCTGGCACCACGCTGAGCCCCTGGGTGCCCTCACAGGGCTGCTCAAGTTGCAGTAGTACTTGACTGTTCAGAGTATCTGACTGGGGAAGGTGCTGTCACGATTCATCAAGACAGGTGTCCTTTGGAAAGAGCTCAATAAATGGAGTGTTAAATAATTTCATTTTGTCATTCTGTTTGGTATAGGTATGAGTAATGCATATGACAAGTTAAGCCACTTGAATAAGTCTTGACTTCTTACCTTTAATCTTATTTTCACTAAGCACCAGACTTTGCTGTGTCCAAATTGTGTCGTCATTTTCGTTCAAGAAAATGTATTCTGGTTTCAGAGTTTCATTCCTTATTATCAAAAGCAAAAGACTACAGCAAAAATGGTCTCTGTTTCACTGCTGAAAGTTATATGCATTGGTGGGAAAGTGGACTGATCAATGTCATGACAGAGATTTTAGAAAATCATTTGGAGTGTCTGTTCCCAAGTGTTTAAATAAGTCTTCTGATGCCTGGACCAAATAGACTGTACCCATTTCCTTTGAACTTCTTTCACTCTGTTATTTTTATTTGACTTCAGCCTGCTGTCATGGAACAGTGAATTGATTTTGCTCTTCTAAAGAAATAGCCTTAAATAGTGGCAGTCATCTTATCAAGCTTTTTACATAAAGGCTTTTCAGACTTTATTAATTTAAATTCATATTAGAGTCCTTCAGGGCACGTTCAGCAGTTATTTTTTTCAATTGCTTTTGCATTGTGTTTATTTCCCCTAAAAAATTCCCCCAGGCAGGGCTGTGTTCCTGACACATTTCAGATTTCAACTCTCTGGCTTTGGCCTGTCTTCCTACATATATCCTGTTAGTTTTGCTGTTGTCTGTCACCTTGTGTGCAAGCCAGACTGAACATAGCAAAGACCCAAATAAATCCTTGGCTTTGAAGGGAGGAGGAGACAGGTTGTGATGTGCAGGAATAAGGAAAGAGGCTGGTTTCATCTGGCCAGATGAAGCCAGCCTTCATCTACTCTTTTGTGAAGAGTCCAGAGTAGCTTTTGGAAGTGCTTCCCTATGTGGAATGTCATCTTTTCAGTATAACCTACTATGTATTTGAGCCAAATAGGACCAGATCTCTTGTACACAGAGCTGCAGCTAAATAGGATTGCTGGAGGTGAAAATGAAGAGAGAGGAGATGTCATCTTGTGAAAGATAGTAACCAAGCATACATTGAGAAAAATTGTAATTTGTATAGTACGGAAATTTCTTCAAACCTCTGAACAGGAAATGCTCAGAGTTTTTTCCATGTCACTAAAACATCTTTAGGAAAGTAATAAGCATGGAAATTCTGGTAGAACAGGTGACTATTAAAAACTGTAATTGAAAATGGAGTCATAATGGAAACATTTCTGTTTGAAGTCCTAAAATGGGTGAAGATAATAGATCATTCAAGAGATGTTCATCTCCAGACAGCTTGTGAATAGAAGTGATGTACCTGGTCTTTTTGGCACAAATCCATTGCATTGATTACTAAAATGTTTTAGCATGGCAGCCTAGTACCTTGACTAAAGAGCACTGATTTCATTATAAAGTCATAATACAGTGGCTTTTAAAAATTTCCTTTCAATTTTTTCCCCATTTGGTATTGATGTTATTGTGAATATCTATTATGTCCTCTTGCTAATGTAGTGCTGAAAAGTGAAGCACAAACTTATTCTCCATGACTGATATATATTATTTATAAAGTCTAGTTTAGTGTATTCTGAATTTGAGGATCAAGCTATTTCTCTGCCTCTAAATCTGTTGTTCATGGGCTACTGACCTTCAAAATATCATGTCTTAAAAGACAACACAGTGTTTTATGTAAGTTGATAGACAGAAAAATAGATGGGTTTCTATTAATAGGCTGATTGCTGTGACTGAAAAATTTAGTTATGCAAATGAACAATCTTTTTCTCTCTGCTGAATTAATTATTAAGGAAGAAGAACAGAGATTGAGATATGAATTTTCAGCAGAAGTATAACTCAATGTTTTCTGAGCCTTGGTGAGACTCTGCCTGTCCTCCTGAAGCCATGTCCATCCCAGTCTGTGGCTGTGAGATGATCTGGATGGCCAGTGCCCAGCTCTGGAACACAGAGGAGTTTCAGTCCTGCTCCTTACTTTCAAAAAGGAGGCTTGGTATCATGGAAAGTCTTCTGCAGGATTTCTGAAATGAAGCACCACAAATTCTATCCACTCTACATTTTGGTCAACTGAATGGAGGCAAGGACCCACCTGAAAACAGCAGAGAATATTCCAGGCATTTCATCCTTCCAGACTCACTGAGAGAGCACTGGAAGGTGATGATGAAAAATAATCGGTCAACCCAGGTTAGTTAGGGGTTAAATGAATCAAAGTCAAGCCCAGCTTGCTGGGCTGCTGCTAGGCAACAAGTAACTCTGCATTCAGAAATTCCCCACTAATTGATTCTTGACACCATTCCCCCTTGGTTTGTACAAATAGGGAGCTGTTGCTGGGGGATGGAGAGGAAAAGCTGGGGTGTGGTGAGCACCTGGCTCTGGCATATCCCAACAGGTGAGTCAGACATGCTGAGTCATTTTCCCTCAAGGAAGGGGTTCAGTGGCTGTAAGGGATGTATTTGTATTTGATAAAGTAATACTGGATTCATGGAGCAAAGAAATCTACATGAGCCACACAAAATATTGCAGTATGTCACCCTTTAATGCGTGTCCACTGAACACACAGCTTTTGCATCCACTTGCTCTTTGCTTTTATGTAAGTGACCAACAAAGGAAAGGGAACCAGCCTTCCTTACATGGCTAATGTTTGGCAGGCTGGCATACTGGGTGTAGTGTCAATAGGATATCCTCCATGTGGAAGCCTCAAAGCACACAGAAAAGGGAGCTGGAGCAGGGATTTATGTGGGTTAGAGATACTGGAAGAGTCAGGCTAAGGTAGAAAAGGGGAGGCTTGCCTAAAGGAGAAAAGCAAGCCCAGCAAGTTTCTGAGTCTTAAAATCCTCTTTTATTGATGGCTCACTTCTGGAATCTTTATTATATTGGCTCTATGCCTAACCCTGATAAGGTTTTACCCTCACCACCAACTGCAAGGCTCAGGCATTTTAAAGATTGCTTCATGAATTAAGCTATTGTTCCTTATAAATAAACCCTAATTCCTTTTTTTTTCCCCTTTCTCATACATTATTTATTTCCTAGCTCTTTCTTTAGCTGCAGAGAAATGAAAGACAGAGAAGGAGGAGCACAGAAAGGAAGAGAATGAAAATGGGATGTTTCAAAGATGATAGAAAGAACATGATTGTTTTTTGACAATGCTAAAAATTCCCTTTCATGATATGGAGGTAATTGGCAGATGTCACATGCTAAAATGTGTGATATTCTTACTCTATTTCTTTTCTGACATGATAGAAAAACATGTACTATTATGTTTTTTTCTATAGGTTTCCACATTTTCTTGCAGACTTTGGGGGATATTTCTTTTTCTTTGACATCCTCTGTGAAATGCTGTGTTTGTGCTGCTCAGGTGATATGTCCCCCTAAGCAGCTGGAGGGTGGGGGTGAAAGAATGCAGTTTTCAGACATATATCAGGTCTGAAGCCTACTGAGTGATAACAGAGATCACTTGGGATTTTTTCATTCATTTCACTTGGCCAGTACCTTTAAACAGGGTTTCATTTTTATGTTCAGGGAGTTGTATTTAATTGCTAATGACCACGTTCATCCCCTTGCTAGATGGAATGTAACTATTGCCAGTGAGCACTACACCATATTTTTGACAGTTTCATTTATAAATCAGTAGCTATTCCACACATACTTACACTGGAAAGAATGCATTATTATATTTTGGCATGCTTTCTAAATATGTTGCTACTGCCTTTTTTTCTATGTCTAATTACCTCTCACTACCTTTATTTTTTTCATTAACAGTGACTAAATCTATTTAAAGAGCAAATAAAAATTTTCTTTTTTATTGGAATTGCAGGTTGTCTGTGTAAGGTATGAGGCAGAAGAAACAAGAGACCTGACTAATATACATTCATTTATAAGTAAAAGTATCCTGGTACACTTACCCTTTTGGAGATAGAAAAGCATTCTGAAAGTATTTAGGCAAATTTAAATCCTGACCTCGGTTGCTTGCTATTCCTCAAGGAACAGCAAAAGTGAAATGCATTACCCAAGAGAACAATATGGAGCCAAGAAAAAAAAAATCAAAGTGACATATTTATTCCTTTTTCTTTCTAAATTACATCTAGTTCTCTCTTGATGCAAAATAGTTGTGCTGCCATTTCATACAGGCTTCCAAGAACAGCTGAATAAGCTCTGTCAAAAACACTTTCTCTTTCAGTCTTAAACCTAGTTATATAGCAATATATATTGAATATAATCTAATTTACACCACCTAGTTACTCAGAAGTCTACCAGTTGCATCAGTGCTCTTAAACTAACCTTTTGCTCATATCAGCACTGCTAGATTGGCCCTGAGCTTCTCATTATTTCTAAATAGTTAGGATTCAATGTATAGTACGTGCTTATCCAGATACCAATGCAAAATGCAATGCAGGCCACATGACAAAAAGCCAGTGGGCTGATGCCTCCCTCATGGGAAGCCTGAGAACCCCTTCAGGGAGATCCAGAGGTTCATCTCCAGTGTAATTACAGGGATGCCTTAGAGAGTTCACATGTAAGACCAATTAGTCACAGAGTGTGCATTCCCACTGCAATATTTTTCTGTCTCATCTCTAACTCTTTGCCACTCTTTGCAGTATCTTAGAATCAAATCTACAAACAGCATGGAGATGAATTCAACATTAGGTAAAAGTAGTTAAAGCCTACACAGGAGAAGAATGTAAATACCTCCATCACTCTTGGAGAGCCAAAGCATATCTACACATGCTTTAAAAAAGATTTTAATCCTGGACAATCTTTGGAAATACTAACTAAAGAGAACACAGCTACTGTTACCAGTGGTGTCTTGCCTATTTATCTTGCTTTATGAAAGAAAGCACAGTTGCTCTATTAATTTTCTCCAATCATTCTGTATTGTTAAATATTATTTCTGTTAAAGGAATAACTATTCATTTTATTGTTATTATTAAAATACTGGTGCACAACAATAAAAATTTCAGTGATGATTTAAATGTACCAGAGAAGTTATTAGTTCTCCTTGTATAACAAATCTTAAATAGAAATTAATTGCAATGAGGACTTCGAGTAACCTCAGCTTAATAAAGGAATTGTGATTGTCTGCATTTGGAATTCTTAAAAGGCAATCATGTAATCGATAACAATATCTACTGGGTTCTAGCATCACTGTATAAGCATTATTTATGACTGCTTGCTGGCAAAGCAGTTACTCTGTTTTCCAAGCCAAGTTTCAGTGAGAAATTCTGGCAGCAATTAAAGAGCTTCCAAAAATATGTATGTGAAATAAATAATATTTCAGTCTTTTAGACATTATCAAAGAAAAGATGAATAAAGTCTCATACTGTGACTTCTATTAATGTCTTCTATTAATCCTGTCACTTTCTTTTTTGGATTTTGGCACTAAGGTAAAGAAGGTAAGGTGCTAAGCTATAAACGACCTCTCCCTGTTTAGATTAGGACAGTCTTAGGTAATCACATTTTTCATTTCTAAGACTTCTCATTTCGTTGCTGTTGAAGAGGCTCTATTTAACATGTAAGACTACAATCTATGGACTTGTGATCCCTCACAAATTTGCTGAAGAAGAGCAGGGGCATCGCTTTCAAATTCAGCCTTACCCTGGTGCTATCAGTTTCAGAAGTGTTCTCAGGAGCATCCTCAGGCAGCTTCACCTCTTTGTGCTACACATGAAGTAGCACAAAGAAGTTTTCCTTCTGACCTGGAACTGCCTACAGAAGTGACCAGGAAACATTCAGAACAGGTATATCTGGCCCAGCTCTTCTCCAAAAAGCCCCCATGAGGATCGCACAAGAAGATAGGGAGTATGGACTCCTGGTGAGGGGAGCACCCAAGATGTGATGTCAGACCTGTCTTTGTGCTCCTCTCAGTTTGTGTCCAGAAGGATCAGGGGATATGCACTACACTGGGTGTGTTGATGCCTACAGAATGACTTGTGTCAAATGTGAGCCCTATGGGCAGCCAGGTTTGCCCCCATCTCCTTCCTTCAATTTCCCTTATGCTCTCAAGCACTTTGGATAGCAGCATCTGTTGATGAAATCCCTGCCAAAGAGAATATCATCCTGCCCAGAATCCTCACAGCTACACAGATGAAACTGAATACAGTAAAGAAGGACTAGATTAATATTTTATGCTTGCTGCAATGTGATTTTTATAGCAAACACAGTTTCAAAAGCAAGAGAAGGATGAATCAGCATCTGATTGTGTAATAAATCTTTTGAGATTTTGCAGAACTGTATGTTATTGACATAAGAGTATGATTGTTTCAGTCTCATATCCAGCATAGTAAGGAGATATTTGAGAGAGAGTCCCTGGTGTTTTAGAAATCTCAGGACAGGCAGAAGGATTCACACAGAACCAGATCACTAAAGATTCCTGGAAATTAAGTGCACATGAAGTAAAGAAGAAAAAAACATATTTCCAAACCTGTTACCTGTAACTTGCCAGGCCTAAGCAATGGGAATGACACATTGTGCAAGCCTAACCAAATTCCTCATGAGCAGAAAGCTCAGATCTCTTAATCTGCCCACCATTTTCTCAACTCATAGTTTCCCTACTCTGCTAAATAAGAAAAAACAAAAATTCTTAGAGAAGTAGTGTTGGTAGTCACTATAGAAAGCACGTTAAGACAAGCAGAATCTTAGAGCATATGGAGCTGTGCAAGAGCAAATGTGCTCAAGGTAGGATAAACAGGCACAAGTAAGTGGAAGGAGAAAAGTAATCAGAGAGTGTTTTGCTTCTTGAAAGTTCAAAAATGGATTTTCGTTGTACACAGGATGTTGATGGGCTAGTTTGGGGTGGGAGAGTTGTTTTCTATAGTGAGAACTCTATTTGCAAAAGAATTTCCAGGCTATTAAGAAATACTTACTGGTTGTGTTTTCTGACTCGATGTAATTGTAAAAAGCTATCAATCAAAATGTGTGGGAGATTAAATATCTATGATATTTATATCTATGATGACTATATCCCTCACTGAAGAAAAAACTGCCTTTTCCTTGTCCACCAATCATCTGCCAAAAAGTAGTTTGCATTAGAAATTTTCCATTTTTATGCTAATGCTACTTGACAGTAACTGACATTTCAGCACTGGGACCTATATAAGAACCTCAGGATAAATTCAGAATTGTCTTTCTTAGAGCTGGGAGAATGTACAAAATATTATTTTTAAGAAAAAAGGATATGAAATGGCGATTTTTTACATAGAACTAAGACCACCCACACTATATAAAATTATCTAAAGCTACATGTTATGCTGGAGATAAAACTGAACCTTAAGGCCTAAGTCAGCTCATTACTATTATATCTAATGAAGTTTGTAGAACTACAAAAATATATAAACAGTCTGAAAGAATAATTACTATTGTATTAAGAAGTAATAGTTTAGGAACAAATAAATTGGTTTAGTGAAAAATAACTAATTTTTTTTTTCTACATGTTATTAAGACGTAGGAAATACAGTTGACAGGCAAAATATGCTGTTAGAATCACAAAAATAGATCATCTTTTGCACTATTCACATTTTAGAAAGAAAAACAAAAACACATTGGTAAGGCAGGTCAAAAAGCAACGGAAAAATTCTTTGCATTTCTTCAAAATTTTCCTCTGCTTTTTCACAGTTCAGATGTTCAAAGTTAGGAATGCCAACATGACATAAGGACATACATCAGTAGTGAATCAGAACAAATGCACATCTAATGCAATATCTTGTCTCTAGCACCGGCCATAGTGATGCCTAAGGACAAATACAAAAATGGCAAGATGTACTATGTGATGCTTCACAAGCATGAAAGTGTTTTGCTTTCACTGCTTAGGGGTCAGAATATTCAAAAGCTATATTTTATTCCTCAAGTAAAGTTGTTTAAGAAAACAGGTGCCTTTTATAGCTACACATGAAAATATACTGTAACTCACAGATTTTCATTGACATTATCTCTTATTTCCATTGAACTAAAAAATCAAGCACCAGTAAATATCTCTGTAATACTAATGACATCAACATCACAGTTGTCTGTTTCCTGTACATCTTGCTCCATTTTAGTATAAATCAAAAGGATAAGTGTTTGTACTGAACAGAAGCAAGGGGTACTTTGTGAAATACATGGCTGCTACTAAGATAATTTTTCTCTTATTTTAGCCTGCTCTGCTCAAGGCACATCAGCTCCACTGGATTCTGTATCCAGACAGTATTCCTGCTGTTGGCCTGGCACCCAGAGAGGTTTGTGTGGAGAGCATGCACACAGGGAAAAAGCCTTCAAACTCTTCAGGAGCAAGGGATCAAAAAGCAGATCCCTATTTCACATGCACATCACATCATATGCTCAGCTAGATCTTTTTTATGATTTGGAGAGATTTTAATAGGTCTCTCACCTCGTTTTCTATGTTGATACTATAGCTCAATTTAATATCTATTCATGAGTCTTGTCTCCCTTTGCTCAGCAAAGCTCCATCAATCTGCTAAGCCTTTTTCCCTCTAATTTCAGTGTTTACTCAGGTTTGAAGCAAATCAATGCCCATCTTGCAGGAGGTTATGCTACCAGGTCCACCTGTACCCTACATGAACAACCACTGAGGAAAGTTTGGAGAGGAGGTGTACAAATGGAAGGGATTATACTGAACAACCAGCAAGGATTTTGTGTACTGTGTTCATATTGAATTAAGAGACCTTGGAGTTGGAAAAAACCAGCCGAATAGTGGTGCTAATTTACTAATAGGTATCCCTTACAGCTAATGGAAGCAGAACAAGGCCTGCATGTTTTGATAGATGTTAGTCTTCTTAGTTAGAAAATAGCACTTTTCTTCATTTCTACAGTTCTTTCTTCCAGACATTTCTTCTAATCTTCTTTTGCATTAATTCAGGAAAAGAAGAGGCAAAATTAATATTTATCCAATAGTGGCAAGTATTTAAGTGTATGGAAACAAGCATGAAGAGCAAAACAACTATGCAACAAGTGGGTTATATCTGTCAAATAGATCACTTTGTCATCACAACATGCCATTCACTAATTTCAAGGGTTTTTAAAAAATTATGGCTGCTCAAATTATCAGTAATCATTGCTATATTGCTATATCTACATATGGGGTTAAATCCTAATGTGAGCATCAGTCCTTCATTTTATGAAAACATATTTCAAATTGTTCTGAAAAGACAATGAATTGCATAGTCAGAGTAGCAAAAGTGCTTCTTTGAAAACAACCAACCTTCTTGGAAAAAATTACTTCAAGGAGCATTGGCAATGCTTAAGTAAGCAGTAAGTATAATATGTGGTTTCCAAACCTAGGCTACATTGTAGAGTTAAACAATGATTGTGAAAATATAAAGAGTTCTTTTATATATCCACCACAACAATAAAAATTGTAAAACAGGTAAAACATGCAAATATCCCTTTCTTAATTATCTGAAAGCATGTTTTCATTGAAATGCAGACACATCATGACACAAAGTGTGTGCATCTCAATGGTATTTCATGTAGTGATAATATTTTGCTTTATATAAGGTGGAAAAAAGAATAATTGTCATATATGAAATGGAGTGTTGGCCTTAGCATATTAAGTGTTTTCACCTTTTAATTGTTAATTGTTTAATTATTGTTTATTCAAATTACCCATCAACCCAGTTGAGAGTTATTAAGTTCCAAAGTTACTCCCGATTAGTTGATTAAAGTGTTCTACATAATTCCTTGTTAAAAATCCTTTGTTAATATTAAGTTCCACAAGTTTGTTCCCTTCTTTAGTCCCTAAAAAGTGTAAAAACCCACAATGTCTTAATTCCTGTATGTGTCCAAGTTAATTACCCTGTTTTTAAGAGTTCTCTGAAATACTTACAGCCCAGTTTTAAACCTTTTACCAAGTGTTCTTAACCTTTGTAAGTTTTGAGTGAGTTTTAAGCTTTGCCAAAAAGGAGACCTTCTAACTGACAGGGAGCTATTTTTAGAACCCGGCTGTTCGCCTGCAACTCAGCATCATGGCAATCTGGAATATTAATGAGGACTTTTCCTGCCTTTGGAGCCAATGACATCTTTCCCCTAGATAACAGCGAGCCATTGGCAGCCTGAGATTACCTCACCTCAAGACACCACCAATCATCCAGGACCATGGGGGCTGGACAGTGGGCGGTCATGGGCGGGACCCAGACTCTATAAAACTGCTGGCCACCAGCTCGGAGGGGCCATTTTCATCTCAGAATATCTGCTGGTGAAGCCTAGTGCTGGGAGCACAGGCCTCTACCTCTTTCAAAAGGCAGTTTAACCATTCTGACTTTGGGCTAGCTGAAGTCACCCCAGCGTTGTAAGGTCTCTGCTTTGGGACTTTTGAACCAGTTCAGCCAACAAGGTCTCTAATCACTGCAGACCCGTGTTGTGTTGTGGGTTTTTTTTTTTTGGCTTTGTAATTCTTTTGTACTTGCAATTTTTTTTTTCTGATTGTTCTTTTAATAAATTGTTCTTAATTATTTTAATTAAGAACCAAGAGTTGTCTCATTCCTCACATAATCTCACTATTAGGAATTACTTCCATGACAGATGCTGTTCTTCGGTAATTTTACAAGCATCTGTGCTTTCTCTGTTTATGTAGCTATAGGATTTCCTCAAGTTTGACGGGTTTAGCAGTATCCTGAAGGATTTCTGAGATTTGTGAGCATACTACAATTGACCTGAGTACTAGAACCTGCCAAAGAACTATATACTCTAGGCACAACAAGTACTTGCTGAGGCAGGCTTCGAGCAAAATAGGAAAATTGAGATGTGTTTGTAGTATATCAGTCTGGATTAACAACATGTTTGAGAGACACTTAAATGGTGTCGAGAAGATGGCTGGTAGAAATAATAACTTTGGCAAAGCTGATGCAAAGGAAGTGCCAAATAGCACAGATTAATTCCCATCCCTAAACAAATCTAAAAAACCCTAAATCAGAAGTACTTGTTTTTCCATGGTCTTATTTTCAGAATTCATATATTCTGCAGAAGCCCTTTGCTTGTGTTCATTCTCTACTGTTAAGATGCAGGATAATTGCAAGTGATCTCAAGCTAGAGTGTATCTGTCCATTGTAAGAGGGATCTGATGTTGGTTGGAGAGTGGAATTAAGGGGTATATTTTCTTGGTAGAAAATTTTTCACTCACCTTCCCAAAATGTAATGATTACTCCATATTAAAAGTGTGTACTCAGTTATTACCGCTGAACTGAGCTCTCCTGAAGTGATTACCGATAATGTCATTTATCACCTGAGAAACTGGTAGTTTTCCAAGACACTGTGATGGTTGGCTGTTCTCCTGCATAAAAATTTTACAGGTTCTCTAAATGAACACAACTATAAGCTCATGTTTTAGCTCAGGGTATTCTTTCACAGAAAATCTTTTCTATTTCTGAGAAGGGAAAATTTGAAATAAGGTTCTTTTGTTTCTCTTTCCTACTTTCTTTCTCTGTCTTGACTAGAGACCTTTTAGTCCCACTCTTTCACCCCTTCCCACCTTTCCATCTCCCTGTTATTCATCTTTCTGTCTTTTCTCTTTTCCTTCCTGAGCTCCTCTCCTCTCCTCTCCTCTCCTCTCCTCTCCTCTCCTCTCCTCTCCTCTCCTCTCCTCTCCTCTCCTCTCCTCTCCTCTCCTCTCCTCTCCTCTCCTCTCCTCTCCTCTCCTCTCCTCTCCTCTCCTCTCCTCTCCTCTCCTCTCCTCTCCTCTCCTCTCCTCTCCTCTCCTCTCCTCTCCTCTCCTCTCCTCTCCTCTCCTCTCCTCTCCCACTGCTTCCTTACCTTTCTACACTTCTGTTTCCGTTTATCCTTTAATTTCTCTATATCTTTCTTCTTTTCTTGCCTTTTTACTTTCTCTTTGCCCTTATTTTTTTCTCTTCTGTACTCTTTTTTTCTGTCTTGTGCTACCTGACTGGGATTTTCTTCACTGTTTTTCATACAGGAAACAGAACCTATGTCTCAGATAAAGCAGCTGAGTAATTCTCATTAGTCTCTGTACTATTTTCTTGGCAAAAGAAAGACTGCATCATTGTGGTCAGAGATCCTCTGGGTTGTTTCAATACTGATGTAATTAAGAGATCATGTCTGGCATGACATCTTTTCAGATATTTGCTAAGAAAAAAGACTTGAAAAGAAAATTCTCTTCTCCTTCATGTTTGTTCCTAAGATAAGAGATGGAGGACTAAGGACTGTAGCAGTTCATGCACCTTTTTTAGTGGTTTTTTACCCCGTCCATATTCCAAAGACAGTTTCAGTCATACCACACGAAGGTTCTCCCAATGGCTCATGCCACATCCATCTTCCCAACCCCACTATCTACCCCTGTGCAAAGGGGTTAAAAACCCCAAAGGTTTAATAGAAGGTGACCACTGAGCAGTATGTAACTAGAGTAAAACCACAGCTAACAGACTGTAAACAGTGTCTGGATAGATTTTGTAGGTCAGGTTTTGTGCTACAGTATGGTAAAGCCAAAGATAAATGTTGTGCCCATACCAAGGATAAATATTGAATTTTATATATATGTATGTATGTATCATGGATACTCCATATAGATAAACCTCGTGCTATGACCGATTATATGGTTTTCCAACTAATTTAAGGATGACCTAAATTCATTGCTTTGATTCTTTTCCAGATCTAATGTAAAAAACCAGCTTTTTTCTTTTTTCAAAACATTGCATTTAGAGAATGAAAAAAAAATCCAGGGAAAAACTTGCATTTATGTAACCAATTTTTGTAAATATCCAGCTTGCTGAAAGGCTAGCTGCAACCATTTCATAGTAGTGCTTGGATCAATGCATCGCTTACAATTCAGGTGTCAATGAAACTATTTCATCCACATATCCAAGACTGTGAAGTAATTCCAAATGAGTCAGAGAACCACTTACATTAACAGCCAGGGGAGCAGTCTACAGGTGAAATAGTTACAAAAGCACTTGAACTATCTATCCTTCTTATTACCTTCTATGAGCATAAAGCAAAGTAAATGTCACGTTTTGTCCCCTGTGACTGCAAAATGCTTCTAAAGATAGGAATTCATTTAGTATAGCACACACATTTAACTATATAAAGTTGTATTTGTTCCTTCAGATGTAGAAAACCTGTATTAAAATCATATTCCTGCAAAAGGCATACTGAATTTTATTCAGTAAATAAACTGAAAAAAAACCTGAAACCTGATTGTAACTGAATTTTATTCAGTAAATAAACTGAAAAAAACCCTGAAACCTGATTGTAGATGACAGGGGATATTGTATTTGCTGATTTATTTTGTTTTATAATTTGTAGGTCAGTTACAGTCCAAATTAAAATAACAAATCCAGATTTCACCCAACCTCATTTCAAATACTTTGAAATAGATTTTAAACACATCATATTTTCTCCCTCTGTTTAGGCATTGCCAAATACTTCATCTTGACTGGACTTCCAGGAAGCCCTCTGGTCCTTCCCCCATGCCCCAAAGCAGGAGCAAGCTATACCCTGTGTCATTCCTGACAGATATTTGTCTCTTATTCTTAAAAACCCCAAGTGACAGCGACTCTACAACATCCCCAGGCACTCTGTTCTCATGTTATTCTACATTTGCCTGTGGAATTTTTCCTAAATGTCTAATCCAAGTGTCCCTTGCCACAGTTTAAAACCATTGTTTCTTATCCTACCCTCTATGGAGATAGAGAATAGCTTAATAACTCTCTTTCTCCTTTCAATTGTCCTTTAGATAGCTAGTTAGTTATCATACTCCTCTGCTGTCTTCATGGTCTCCTCAGGAAAGGCATCATTATTTAGCATCATTGCAAAATGAGGAAGCAGTATTTTCTGGTAATATTTATGTAATTACTGTCAAGGGAACAGTTTTTCTACTGCATCAGTTGTCTGTGGTATTTGCAATGGGATTATGTTAGAAATGATAAAAATGTTTATTTTTGTAATTCTGTGGGGACAACATAAAATAAATGGTCTAATGGGAACAATTTCAAGAGGGGGGACCCTTCAATTAATTTTTTGGGCTACAGCTAGCTGAGAGTTTCTCTTCCAGTCAAACTCCTTGTGTTACCCCGACTGCTGCTTGTTTAATGGGATGGGAAGGGGTCAAAAGAAAATGTAAGGGCGGTGTTTTACATGTGAGTGTGTGGAGGCATGTGCATGTGCAGCAGGGGATGTTCTGGAAATGCCTCTGAAGATGTTTACAGCCCCATGTGTGTAAGTCCTGTCAGGTCCTTTTATCACTGGAAAGAACAATACCTACAAGGACAATATCGGTTTCTACTGATTCTTTGGTACCTGAAGCAACTTCTTTTCTTTCTCATAATCAAATTTCCACTCATTTTGGCTTACCTGGGCCACCTCTGTCTTACTTTGGCTTACCTTTTAGCTGTCATTGGGGATGTAAGCCCTTTCCTCTAGCACTGTCAGCAGTAGCCTTGGGACCTTGCACATATTTGCCCCCATTCTGTGCTGCCATCAGAGGACTCTTTTTGTCCCACCATGTTACAGCTTTGACTACAATGCAGCACTCCAAGGTGAAGCCAGAATAAGTTTTGCATCACAATTTTCTTGCTTTTCCTCCCACTATATTTTTTAGGATGAGTCCATTATGGTCATATCACATGTGCCTCCATGATGTTGGGTGTGGGATGTCAGAAGACCTTTCATAGTTAGGAGAGCAACTGTTATGAAGCATCTGTGAGTTCATGTTGTCTACAAATATCAAATCTTTGCTTAACTTTTATGTTTATATTTCTAATTGCAAGTTCCTCTCAAGATCTCTCTTGATGTTTGTTTTTGAGCTCATTCTTCACATTTCTTGAAATTTAGAGCCAGTTAAAGAGCTAACTTCTCTGCAAATTGAGTCAATGAGTCATAACAGCCTTACCTTATTTAATTTATAATTGTTATTACTTAATGTTCTTGAAAGTAGTAAAATTAAAATGGTAATAAAGTAAACAGCATACAGAGATTAAACTCAAATGCTCAATAAAGGGTCTTGGTAACTCTACATTACAGATTATAATAGTTCATACAATTCTTTCTGATATACAAGCACCATAGCAGCATTTGGCATTCAAAGCAACTTTTAGAAGAAATTTTACATACAGCTAATTTTGCAGAGAGAAGCTCAAACTTAACTTAAAAGTGGGACATGGATTGCTGGGATTTTAGAGAGCTAATATAGAATTAAACAATAGAATAGTATTTTAGACACCTGTTTCTCCCTCTACTTTAAGAGGAATACATAAGCCGCTGTTAAATCTACGTGAGAATTATGTGCCTCAAAGAAGAATGCCAAAAACCTGCAAACAGCAGCTACCTGCAATAAATGTTGTGAGAGATGCAGCCCTTCACGGCCTCTAACACTTCAGCTGTCAATACCAACAGATATTTTGGCAATAGTTGAACTTCCTCAGAAGAGCACAAGACAAGTCATAAGAGATTTAAGGAACTTGAAGCCACCCAGAGAGACCTGGACAGGCTTGAAAGGTAGACCTGTGCAAAACCCATAAAGTTCAGCAAGGCCAAGTGTAAGGGTTGGGGCAATGCAGAGCACAAGTAGAGGCTGGGAAGAGAATGGACTGAGAGCAACCCTAAGGAGAAAGATTTATGTGTGTTGGAGTACAAGCAGCTCAATGTCTTGGCAATGTGTGGTCACAGCCCAGAAAACCAATCACATCCTGGGCTGCGTCCAAAGCAGAGTAGCCAGCAAATCAAGGGAGGTGATTCTGTCCCTCTACTCTGTCTTCATGAGACCCCACCTGGAAGTACTGCATCCAGCTCTAGGGACCTCAACACAAGAAAGACATGGGCCTCTTGCAGCAAGCCCATAAAGAGCCACAAACATGGTAGGAGAGCTGGAACACCTCTCCTGTGAAAACAGACTGAGAGTTGAGGCTGTTTTGCCTGGAGAAGGGAATGCTCTGGGGAGAAGTTACACCAGCCTTCTAACATATAAAGGGGGCCTAGAGTAAGGCTAGAGAGCGACTTTTTACAAGGGCAAGCAGTGATAAGACAAGAGGGAATGGCTACAAACTGAAAGAGGGCAGGTTTAGATGAGCTGCTAGGAAGAAATTCTTTATTGTGAGGGTGGTGAGGCACTCGAACAGGTTGCCCAGAGAAACAGTGGATGCCCCATCCCTGGAAGTGTTCAAGTCCCGGCTGGATGGGGCTCTGAGAAACCTGGTCTAGTGGAAGATTACCTGTCCATGGCAGGGGGGTTGGAACTACTTAAACTCTATGGTCCCTTGCAACATAAACCATTCTATAATTCTCATGTATTAACTTCTAATCTTAGAAAGCTTTCTGCATTTGCCCGTTTTTCCTCATGAAAAGATGTTGTAGCAGCATTGAAGGCATCATTCAGTGGCTACCAGAGTGAAACAAAGCATAAAACTGCACAATGATGTATTTTCTTAATTCTCAGTTTGCTGCATTAGTTAGTTGTTTTAAAGCCACTTTCCATCGAGAGCTCTGTATCAGTGCCTGTGTCCCAGGGCAATGTGCAACTCAAGAAGCATTGCACTTGCATAACATTGCATGGTTCTTGGAGACCAGCCCATTGTCTTAAATGTAAATATCACATGTAAAGTTATTTTCACCCACTTTTCACCTATTGCTCAGAATGGTTATGGAAACTAGATTTCCATAAAGTCCCTGAAAATGCTTTTGATTGTGTTGGTTTCTGTAAGAGTATAAAATAGTGTCCTAACAGGATTTTATGGCTAATCTTGCATGGTAATTATGAGATTTATTTACCTCACTACAGTATGTTTGAAATTGTATTTAAAGATTCATGTGGTGTTTATTCAGTTCCAGTAACAATTTAGTTTTCCACACAGCAGCAAGCCATACTCATAAAAATAAGACTCATTTTAAAGTATTGCCAGTGCACCAAATAAAATTTACAAACTTAGAAGTGTGTTTATAGTTTGAGTGTTTCTTTTTTCTCTTAACCTAACCAAATGAAAAACACTTTCAGTAATATATATGTAGTGCTCTTTTTAAAAATATCTCAAAGAAGATAAAAACCTTCCTCAAGCCTCCTCTGTTTTGATAAGGACCAAAAGAAATAATAGTTTATCACCAGATTTTTATTTGATTGTCTTTGTAAGAGGAAAATATTTGAAATAGGACAGTCAAAGTTTTAGTGCTCTTATTTGCCTATTTGGCTGGCACTAGTCTAGACCTAGAGTTTGTGTCCTCATTAGCCACCAGTGTATTTTTCTGCCAGGAGAAGTGCTGTATTTTATGGCAGCAGCCTAAGAAAAGCAAGCAGTTCGTTAGTCTACACTAAAATTGAAGGTCATTGCTATCAGACTTTGAGATTCATTTGAGATCAGTGAAGTTCAAACATATATCTGAAACACAATAGTGAAAACAAACTGTTGCACTGCTCTATAAAGCCCCATGACTCAGAACTTGATCTCTTCTGGTCTTCTGCTACAGTTTTTTGGATGGTGAAGTCAGAAACTGAAGAGTGAGTGTAGCTTACAGAAGACAGCTGCTTTCTGCCCCAAGAAATGAAATTAAAAAATAACTGCATATACATAAAAGTTTTATTTTTCTTGAATGTAGAGGTCTAAAAGAAAAAGGAAAAGAAAGAAAAAGGAAAGAAGCATGTTATATTTATCCATGCTGTTAGCTGACTTAAAGCATCTCAGTTCCAAGTTTCCCTGGAATAAAGCAGTTTATAGAATCTGGGGGGTCAAATATGTGAGAGCATATCCAGAACTTTTCTGTATTATACCATGAATATTTGGTACTTATGTATACTGCCTGTTAATCAGCCAGAAAAATGGTTTGGTTTTTTTTCTGTGATGAGCCTCACCATTGTTGCAAAATGAGAATCATATTTGATTAAAATATCTTTTTCAAGCATGCAGCATCTGTTACTTCTGCTCTCTGTCTCAAAATTCCCATGGAGTCTGCTGTAATTGTTCATTAGACCTCCCAAAGCTACATTTAATGTAAAACAGCTCCATTAAATATCACTCATCTATTGGAAATGAATCTAATGTACAATCCATGAGCAATGCATGGCTGATTCTAAAGTAATAACTCCTTCCATGCACAACAATAAACCTTACTTCTTACTTCTTTATATATCGCACTGAATTTAACATCATATTATACTCACGCAACTCATGTTCATGTTAGCAGTAAAAGAATAAACGAAAACCCAAACCTGAATTCATGTAAATAACTGCTCACTGTAAAGGGCAGATGCCTGGCAATGAGAAAAGTCAGACTTTATTTCCAGTCAGCCTCTGAATTTTTATGGTCTTAGGCTAGTCATTAATATCTATGCTGTAATTTCACAATATGTAAAAGAGGGATAATGATGTCTGGTGACTCTGTGAAAATGTTTTGTGTTTTTATTTTACTTGAAATATTATTGCTGCTGTTCTTCAAGGAGTCAGCCTATCCCATGGGACTGTGGAGGAGTTTCAAAAAACATAGAACATGAAGAAAGTTTTAAGAGTCTCAGACAGAAAGTAAGTTAAAACTTCAAATATTTCAATCCTGCCTGGGACATATCAGGCATGGGAACTGAAAACACAAAATACCCTTCTCTATCCCCACAAAAGGCATAGGTCAATGGGGTATATATATTTCCTCACAAAGGTCTGTAAATTAAGAGGACATTACACCATTTTGAATGCTTGATCATTTCTAGAGAATTTTATGGTTAATTGGCTCCTGAGTTTCATTGATCTCAAGTGAGCTACAGCTTACTGTAAATAACAGGTACCATCCCCTGTTCAAGGATCTTACAGAAAAAATACAAATATCCCACCCCTCAAAAAAAAAAAAGGAAAACAAATTTGCATGAAAATTGCATGAAAAATGAACAGACTATAAAGGCCACCCAAAAGTATTTATTCACCTAAAAAAAATTTTTTTTTTTAAGTTTATATCTGATACCGGACCTGCCAAGGGAATGCTGGTTACCTTTAAGAGTTTCATTTTGTTCCTTCACTTGTGATTTTTAAGATGCTGCCTAATAATGTGTTTATCCAGAAGAGAAAATATTTGATGGTTGTATTTAGTAAAGAATATGGGTAGTAAATATTGTGTAAAGTGTACAGATATTTTAGGTAAGCAAAAGGATAGACTTTCCAAGAACCATACAAGACAATTAATAACAACAACAACAACAAAAATTACCAGTTCTGTAGATATGAGTATACTTGATTTTTATTTTCTGCTCAGAAATTGTGCCTGTACATAGTCTGCTGGCTAGGATCATGGGGCAATTAATTCCAAATATTAGCAATTCAAATAAAGCACTATTTTTTAAGTTTCCAACTTCCCTGAGAAAATTGCAGAATTTCTATCCTACCAGCTATGTATAAAAATACTGTATGGGAAAGCATGAAGTCTTTCAGTCTTTCCACTCTATGTTTAGTTTTTCCCACCATTTCAAGAAACATCTGCATTAGTGGTATTAAAAGCATACTTTTAAAAAATTGTCTCTTTATTCTGTTTACACATTCTTAATATTATCAAAATCAAGGGAATTGTAGAAAATATCTTCAGCCTTAAGGCCAGAGCACTAATAAAACCGATGTGTATGAAAACCTTTGAGACTGTTGTCATGGATTTCAGCAGACTCTGTTTAAAGCACTGTATCCAGAAGGATCTGTGTATCTCTGAGTGACAATCCTTGTCACAACAAGGTTAGAGCAGATAACTGACTGCAATTCTCATTTGCAATGAGTAAGAGAGGGAAGATTAGTCATTCTGACTCTTTCCATCCATCTTTACAGAAGGTTTTAATAGCAAGAACAGTTATCATGAACATAAAAAACCCACATACATTATTGCAGCTGTACAAATTAGTATCAGTGTTAAATTCCCTTGCATTTCCACCAGGAGATAATCAGTCTCAATAAAAATAATCTTCATGTAGCTACATTGTAGAAAAGGACATTCAATTCTTAATTGTGATGAGAATATTTTGTAAGAAATTTCATGGAAAACAAGCTGGTTTTGAGTGGGGGAACTAATGGAGCTGCATTTCCAACAGATTTGTGACTTGTCACTTTCCTCTCATTTAAAGGAAATAAATATCTCAGGTCACCTTCTGATGCCTGTTGTCACCTTTTCTCAGCTTCATTCCAGGATCCTCTGCTTCCTCTCCTGTTCCTTATTTATCTTTTCCTGAGCTGTGCTGAGATTGGGTTAGAATTATTCACAGTGGGTAGGCATGAAGCTCTTAATCAGCTGGCTGATATCTGAATGAAAAGCACATTTTTTTTTATTTTCTAACTCTCAGGAGATCAGGAACAGAATCCTGATGAGACCTCAGCCCCTTTGTCAGATTTGAATGAAATTAGCTAATATATATAAAAAGATTTTATAGAAGGACAGGCAAACAATCATAGAAGGTGAAATGGAATTCTCACTATCCCTCTTTCCACCCCAAACTCAGAAAATGAACATCAGTCACAAAATTCCTCTCTGTGTTGGCTCACAGTGACTTAGATCAGTGGAACAAACACCATGCTAGTCAAACAGGCTGCAAAGCTGTTGCAAAGTTAATGCCCTTCAGCACAGCAATATTTTAGCTGACATGTACCACAGCCGCATGCACACTGCTGTATCTCCAAAGTTAGGCTTGGGAAATTTGATTTGGACTGGAACATGGGCAGTATTTTTTCTTTGAAACTGGACTGTATAAAGAACAGTGTAGAGTTATCACGGTGCACAGCACTTTGGCAGGGGGGTCCTGAGTGCAGGGGAGCCGGCCAGAGTAACGACACGAACACCGATAGGATTTGAGCATCGTTCTCCCTTTATTGTTTACTTACACCAACTTATATCTACTTTGCAGAGATTCACGCCCTATTCCCACGGGACAGCCTCTAAGCAGCAGGGGAGCCGACCAGTGTGTAACTTTACCAAGGATTTTCAAGGCTGCCTGCTGCCAGGTGTCTTCCAGGCCTGCCTGCAGCCTGAGGCCAGTTCAGGGGTTCTTCCTCAGCAACCCTGGGTTGGCCAGACTGTCCTGGGCTATCATATGCCCCTGTTCCACAAGGAATCCCTCTACACAGCACCACCAGCATTGCTATAAAATACCAGATTCCACCTACTAACCAAGCAACTGAGTAAGGGCTGATCCCCCTCCAGCAGGGTCTTCCTCACAGTTTACTGTATGGGTCTCTTACCAAGAATTTTCTAGTACAAAGTAGATCCTAGAAATTTCCAGTTTCCTCTTATTTTCTTTAATAAAGGAAATACCAAAAAATATCAGTCTCTCCCTCTTCTGTTCACTGTGCTTTGGTGGTCATGGGAAAGGCACACATGCTACAGGCAAGCTGCATTTTTCTTGCAATGTAGATTAAAAGTTCAGGCAGTGAAATGTTAACCATCATCTCAAAAATGGTTAGAAAGGGATAATTTTGGTTTCTCTTGGTATACCTTCCAATGTTTTGGCAGTCCTCCTTCCTTAAAAGCTAACCTTGGAATTTAGGGCAATAATCAAGATGACCTTTCAGTAAAGGGTATGGAAGGTATTAGCATCTGAACTTCAGCCACATAAATACATTGCTTTGCATTTTTAAAGCTCACCTGTGAATCTCCCAAGGCGGAAATTTAAGAAACCCTTTCATAAATATCACAGATAATTTTAAGTCAAACATAAAGTGCTGTAGGTTCAATCAAACAGCAAGTGAAGCATAAGGACTCAGACTGGTTTTATGTCACAGCAATAAATAATAAAAAATCCCAGTGTAAAAGGGAGATGGCTTATTTTTGAGGATCTTGAGCTACTGTTTGGGAAGTGATAAGGTCATGTCCCTTCCCTGCCACATTCATGTTCCCTCCCTGTCACAGACATTCTGTAGGACCTTATATGGATAATAAACCAGTCTGAATGTATAATTAGTATTTCTTTGTTTTGAATGAATGCTGCCAGTGTAAGTTTGTTAAAAATGACTGGTGTTCCCATAGACCAGGAGCAAGAAGCAGGTGTAGCCATGTGCAGAGATGGAATAATCAAAGAGATATGAACTTTTTACCTCTCTTGAGTCTTACCTGTCAATGGTGACTTGTCACTTGGATGCCATCAGTTTTGGTGGAAGGCGACTGACAGATGAACAAGGTGACATACTCAGGTAGGCAGCTAGAGAAACTAATCTACCTGAGAGGTAAGTGTCTGGCCTAATGTGTATTACCGCAGATTCCAAAAAATAATTTTGACAATTATTTCCTTTATTTTCTGGAGGTGGGAGGAAAGCTCAGGACAAACACGCAGGGAGAAGGACCAATCTTCCCACCACTGCTGGCAAGCACCAAGATGCCAGAATTGCACAGAGCAGTCTCACCTGGGATCCCTGCCCACTGTCCATAGGCTCTGGGAACCATTTAAGCTCAGAACTGCTACACTTTTCCTTCCTGAGATATGGTGAAGGTATCCTTGGCTTTAGTTGTGCCTCCTTCCTGGATGGACTTTAGGCCTGCCGTATACCTTTGTCCTCTGTGCTGCTCCTAGCCTGAGGTTGTCTAATGGACCTGTCTTTTGGCACCCAACTTGGGATGCTGCATGCCCTGGTGAGGGAAAGCCCAGCCTATGCCAAGGTTGACCTCAGTGCCCAGCTCTTCTGCTCCCAGCCCCATGGAGCAGCCCTGGTCCCTGGCACAGAAGCCCTCCTGTGTATGCTAACCAGGTGTTTTACAGGAGTGTGATGGTTTAGCAAAACTTGGGGCCTTGGTTTGTAGGGGCAGAGGAAAAAACAGAAAGAAAAAACAGCTGCTTGAAACTTCGGTGACCGGCACAGAGCCAATAGCTGATGGGCAGGTTGCTAGACCAATTGGACAAGCTGGAAATGCCTCTATGATGACACCTTTAAAAAAGGAAGAACTGTGAAAAGTTCCTTTTCCTGCTTCCCCGCCGAGGGGTGGTGAAGGGGAGGGCCCCCCAGGCCCCTTCCTGGAGAGGGCCCCTGGGTCCTCCCAGCATGGCGGCCGAGGCTGGGCCGCCGGGAGGAGCCACCCCGACGCTGCAAGTAGCCATGCAGCCAGGAAACCCCCCACTGAGGCCGGGACACCGCAGCCGAACATCTTCTGAGGCCGCCGCAGCCCGTGCGGTGCCAGCAGGCCCCTGTGGCCAGCACGAAACCAAGCAAAAAACACCACGCAGCTGGTAGCAAGAGACAGGGCGAGTCTTTCCCCAGTGCAGAGCCCGGACAAGATCAACTTGTCCACTGCAACTAACAGATACCAACTTTCTTCCAAGTCAGAGAGACAGGAAAAGTGAGATCACATGAGGAAAAACCAACATGGTGGCACCATGGTCAGTGGGGAAAGGGAGAGGGTGGAGGCACTCCCAGCACTGGAACTGAAATTCTCCTACAAGCCATGGTGAGGACTATAATACAGCAAATTGTTTTCCCTATAATTCATGAGATGCATGGGGGAGTGCAGAGATCCACGCACAGCCCGTGAAGAGGAGTGCTCACGTTAGAGCGCACAGATGCTGAGAGGCTTTTAAACATTGAAGAAGAGAACCTTTGCTTCCGGGCTGGAGTGGCTCATCCTTAAAAGCCTAAACCCCATGAACTATTATGGCCCACACTGGCAGTTGTGGGAAGACTGCAAGATTTGTGGGAGGGATTTTCACTGCAGCAGATTCGGGTGGGGCTGCTGCTTGTGAAAGTTGAAACCACGCTAGAAAAGTTCACAGAGAACTCTCTCCCGTGGGATGGCTCCCACAGCACAGCAGAACTTTTCCTTAAACATAAAGAAAGACTCTTAAGAAATGAAACACTGACAAAACCCCGTATTTGTTTCCTTGCGCAGTTTGTGGTAAGAGGGAGGACTGGAAGAGAAAGGTGTTCTGAAAGTTTGCTTTGGTTTCTCCTTATTCTTTTTACTTCTAATTCTGTTAGTAATAAATCTTCATACTGTTTAAGTTTGGTCCTGCTTTGCCTGAAAGTTTTCCTTTTTCCTCAATAATCTTTATTTCCCCTCATGATAATGAAGTTTTGAGTTCCCCTCCTCTGCTCAGCTATAGCAGAGGCAAGTAAGTGAATAGTCTTTCATGGTGCTTGGCACTTAATTAGTGTCAAACTAAGAGGTACAGAGTATGAGCTTCTTCATGGAAGACTTTACCATCACTGCTTTTAAGCAGTCCTAGTAGAAAATCATCTCTCTTTGACTTTTTCTGTAAAAATGAAATTCTTTAATTTCAAGGCACTAATTTCCAAGTAGGTTATTTTGGGGGTTTTTTTGTGGGAAGCTTAAACGATGACTGTATACAATGCTAAAGTAGCAACTATAAAAGTATGTGTGGAATTCTTCACTTCCAAAGATGTTAAAGAACTTTACGAGTTTTAATAATTTTATGCAAATAAGTCTCCTACCCCTTTCAAACTGCCAGGGTAGTTCTCCAACCTAACTTCTTAAAATAAGTGTAATGGCAACTTTACCAGCTGCACCTAGGCTTTCTCAACGCCTATTCTGCATGTGTCACTAACTTGTCTCAGTGTTGTTTTCATCAGTAATGTATCAAAGCAAAGTTTTCAGGGAATGGATTGTAGAGTTAACCAAAGAACACTTATTTTCTTTGTGTCTTTCAGATGTTAAGATACTTTCTCATTATCCTAGAAGGAGTAATTCAATCTAAAAATTGATAAATATATTCATGCATCTTTATACTGAGCAGGTACATTGTATTCTCTTTCAGCAATCAAGAATTCTGTAGAACTAATTTATTGAACTGTCTACAAATCAACAAGTTTTTCTGTCTCGTGGCCTGTAAAAATGTTAAAGGATCCAATTTCAGAGCAGACAGACACTTCAAAGGTCTCAGTTTGACTCAGTCAAACAGATGGTGCTCCCCAAGGAACAGTATTGGGGCCAGTCCTGTTTAATATCTTTATCGATGATTAGGGTGAGGGGATTTAGTGCCCCCTCAATCAATTTGCAGGTGATGAGTTAAGTAGGACTGTTGATCTGCTGGAGAGTAGGAAGGCTTCACAGAGGAACTTGGACTGGCTGGATTGAGGGGCCCCGGCCAATTGTATGAGCTTCAATCAGGTGAAGCGCCAGGTCCTGCACTTGGGTCACAACAACAACTACAGGCTGGGGCAGAGTGGCTGGAAAGCTGCCCAGCAGAAAAGAACCTGGGAGTGCTGGTTGGCAGTGACTGGACGTGTGCCCAGGTGGCCAAGAAGGCCAAGGCATCCTGGCCTGTATCAGCAATAGTGGGGCCAGCAGGACCAGAGCAGTGATTGTCCCCCTGTACTTAGCACTGATGAGGCCACACCTCAAATCTTGTGTTCAGTTTTGGGCCCCCTCACTACAAGAAAGACATTGATGTGCTGGAGCCTGTCAAGAGAAGGGCAATGGAGCTGCGGAAGGGTCTGGAGCACAAGTCCTATGAGAAGCAGCTGAGGGAGCTTGGGAGCGTCTAGACATTTGCTGAAGTATGGAACATTAAAAAGCCCAGGAAGACAGAAAAGCAGGTCCCATGCTGGCTCGTGTCACCCCCAGTAGCTAGAAGATCCTTATGACCATGTCTAAGTTGATGCAAAGATTTACCCACATCCTCATAAATCAGGCCATGAAACTATTCTCCAGAATTGACTTATTTGTTTTTCCCCTTTGAGGCGTCAAATTACAAAATCTTGACATTTAATCCTATTAAAAGATTAATTTGAACAAAACCATAGTGCTTTAGATGGGGACAGATGGATTTTTCTCCACATGCAATTACAGTGCAAATAAGATGCAGAACTCTTTCAAGTTACCTGTGAGAAAATCATCTTTGGGCTGAGATCAAGCTGAGAATAACTTTGGAGACAACAAAGGACAAACTGAAACCATAGGCTGTACTCAGAAACTATTTTAGTTAGCACGATTTTTTACCTGGTGTGTACTGTTGGAGACACTGATGTATAAAGTGTCAATTTTGAGACACTTGGGAGGTGCAAATGGAGAGGAACATTTCACAAAGGCCATAAATCATATTTTTCATCATATTTTGCTTATGTGTTTTGTTCTCTAGATATACCCATACATAGCAGGGTAAGGAAAATTTAAAAGTTTCAATTTTATGCCAAAATAGCCATCCGTAACTATCCACTGGTGAATCCATATTAGTAATTGTAATAGAATTGGGAGAGTAATTGTGTGCAGAGTTTTTGATATTTAAAAGGATGGATATGCACAATTTAACTACCTACAAGACACAAGAGGCATTCTGCTTCAAATAAATCATGAAAACAGTAATACAATTTTTATATTGTGCACTGCTTTGCACCGGAAAATATTGAAGAAAATTTTCTAAAGAAATGTTGGATATAGTCTTGTGTATGTGTCCAGGGGACAGAGCTCTTCAAATTAATTCATTGGACTCCCATGCAGAATAGTAATTCTTAAAGAATATTAAGAAAGGTACCTAGATCATGACTTCAAATCATGACTTTCTCTCAAGAAAGAGTACTGCTTCTTCAGCAGGTAGCACACACCATATTAACCAAAACTAGGCAAATTCACTACTGTGGGTGTAGCAGAAAGTGTAGGAGATAATGCGAATCCTGTTAGAGAACTGGTTAAACCTCCCCAGCTCTCTGACTCAACCAGGCAGCAATTAGGATGTGTAGCAAAGAGGATATGTAAATTGTGCACTCTTGTCTGCTGAAGTGGTAATCATATTCCAGCTGGGTACAGATGAAGTGCAGAGTCATGTTTCAAGTTCCAAGGGGGTAAAAAATAGTTTAAAACACTTCCTTAGTTTCCTTTTAGCATTTGCTTTTGTCATAGCTTTCTGCTAGTCTTCTATAGCTCATTCTTTGTTGGTCAACATGTTATGTATGAAGCCTGGGTGTTTACCAGGAGGCTTTGGATTCCAGAGGGCAGTGGTGCCTAAATGTGAAGTGAATGCTTTAGGCTACTTTTTCAATGGTGCACTTTCTTGAGGACTCTGTCAAGAGAAAGCTTGAGCATAGCTTCCACCTCTACTATGCCATATGAAATTTACTCCAAAGAACATACATTCTCCAAAGAATTCAGCCCAAAAACATAGCAAGAGCTATTTCAATTTTAGCTGTATCTACTAAGAAATGTCTCACTGGCATATATGTAAAAAATTCTCATAGATTTGGGTTTAGGATCAAGTTTGATTTTTAGATTATGTTGGCATATTTTTTCCATGTAGTATTCAACTCTGATATATGCTCTGTTTTGCATTAACTTGGATCAATGAAATATATGTTTTGGGCAACAGCATACTGGAGGTGGAGTCAGTTGCCTGGAAGGTGGCCAATCTTTACAAAAGAAGACCTTTATTTCTACATTTTCACTGGTGGATGCTGTTGCAACATTTTGTGTGAACAGCCTACATATCACTTTTCCTCTTGGTTCTGGGAAGTGTCTAATAATGAAGCCTACATGAGGTCTGTCTCATAATTATATCTGTCACCACAGTCTTCCCTATTCCCTGGATATTTTAGATCATAATCTGCAAAGCTAAAAGTATTTTAAAGGCTCAAAGCTCCTGAAGTGAAAGCACTTAGTACCTACAAAATACCAAGTTTTTGAAGTAAAAGAAAGCTCTTCTCTGGCTAAAGGCAACAAAATAACTGAATCATAGAAGAACACAACATCATATTTCTGCGGTTGAGCACTAACAAAAGTGTGACAAACACCTGATACCTCCAGTTAAAAATGATTTTTTAAAAAACCATATATCATAGCAGATGAAACTCTTTTATATAGGAGAAGTCCTGGAAATTTTGACTCAGAAATTTTTGACACAGATATTTTATAAATTTTTAGTAGAAATAGAGTTATGTTTCAGATTAAAATACTTTGTCAATCATTACTATTAGCTATTTTGTGTTGGTAGTGAGACAAACATACAGCAAATAAAAATTAAAAATGTCTGCCTCAGAGATTAGTCCTGACTGACAACAGAAACGTGGATAGATACAGATGATTGGGAAGAGTTTTCTACAGTCCAGTTTGGGTTTTTAGTAGACATGATACCCTTGTTTATTACATATTTATATAAAGGTATAAATAATATTTGTATTTATATCAAGAAAATATCCCTTCTGCAGTGGCTTTTACCTGAGTGTCTTTACTAACTCAGACTAGTTTGAACATTGCTTCCTGTAAGTTTTAACCTCTGCTCTTGGCTAATATGCTCCAAACAGAATCAGTCAGAGCTGAATAGATGATTTATGTGCACCTTCATATTATTCTAATATGTAGCATATATTTATCAGACCAGCTCTCCTTCTGTAGCCAGCGACTTTGGAGCTAAATGCAAGTTAGTGCCTTCCAGACTGGGGAGGTACATATTTGTCAGCATCCTTGAGAGCAGTGAGCTGGCATGATGGGGGATAAAAGTGTACCAGATGAATGCACTTGCACTGGGAGCATGGGAAGCAGTGAGCTGGTTGTGGAGAGCTTGGCTGTTGAGACCACTGGTATTTTGGTGGGCTTCAAATAGCTGATGCTCTTCTGTGCTGGATGGGAGCATAAAATGTAAATGTTCTCTAGGTGCAAATCTTCTCTGTCATATGGGTTTAGACAAGTTTCAGTGAAGCACTGCTAGCCCTACAATTTCCATATGAATATAGGCCAGAATGTTTAGGTACTGATGGATAAGGAAAGTTACATGCTTAGAATAGACACTGCAATAAATCTGTTAAAACATCCTGTGGCCATTTAATTAATTACCCAGTATGTAGGAATAGCTTGAGTATCCTATGATCGAAAAGGGAAGGGGAGGTGAGGCTGGTAATAAAATACAATAAAATTTAACAGCTTCATCTTGTATTCTCTGAAGCTAATGACAAAGCTTCTAGCTTGTGTACAGGATTAGGTTTTTTGAAGTCATAGAAAACAACAGAAATGTTCTTCAGATATTTTAGTAATTGTCAGCTCTCTTGTAAAGTAAACATGTAATAGTCAACAGGCATAATTTTGTCATTTAAAAGTGATTCAGGATTCCTTTAAAGATTATCATTGTTAGGTTATGTCTTAGTCTTTTTAAGTATTGCTAAAAGTATTTTATAATTGTAGTGTTAACTACTTCAGACCCACCACATCATTTATTATGATGCTCCTTGCTCATTTGATTCGTCATTTTTGTGGGTTTTTTTAAGAAAGCATATTGTGATTTGAGCATACAAATCCTTCAATATATGTAAAAATTACAGACAGGGAAGATTTTAATGTTTTAACTCAATACAGTGTTAGCAGTGTTCATTTGAAAAGCGGATTTCAGGGAAAGGAAGCTCCAAAAGCTTTAATGAAACAGATCATATTGGATTAGCATTTTTCTTGGTGCGTATATAATGATATGAGAAATATTACTATTACTACTGTAAGAAAGATCAATTGATGTGCACACATTTTATTACTAACAGAAAAAATACTGATGTAGTTATTTATACTTGGGATAATAAAATAGATTTCATGAAGAAACCAAGGCAAGTTGTGACTTGGGATTTATCTTAGTTATATTTATACAATTCACTCCCAGAATCTATTTATACAAACAATTACAAAAGGAGGGAAATATGAGCTCAATAAACATACTTTAGAAGATTGTGGAGGAAAAGCACAAATATAGTTGTCACTGCTGTCTATGATTCCTTATGAACAAACTATCCCTTTTGTTTCTTAGTGTCTCTGGTGTCTCTGTCTCTAGATTGCAAAATACATGCTAATAATTTAATTAGTGAAGGGAAGAAAAAAACCTCACAGTAATCAAGCAAATCAGAATTCCAGTCTTTCACTTTCTTATTATTTACATATTAAAACATAACCATTACACACTAAATTAGTGTTTAGGGAAGCCCAAACACTACAGTTCTGATTTGGCTTTAGCCTGTTTTCATAAAAAATAGTAAAGAGTACTCTTGCAAAAATAAAAAGTTAGATATAGGTCTTAAATTTCTGTGATTGACTGCAAATTTCCGTCAAACTTGCACTGACATCATAAAAGTTTCAGAAAATTTCTTTTGAGCTGTGTAATATCTGATGACACATTAGGGTTTATTGCTTTATTGAAGATAACTATTCAGGTTAACTTTAGAACAGTCTAAGATGCATGTGCTAAATTAAATCCTTTTTCAAGTCAAAATTCAGTGTAATGTCTCTTGATTACCACTGAACACATTTCAGGAGTGTAAGCAAAGTCAGATTTGAGCAGACAGATTTACTTGCTTGCTTTAGGAAGAAGATAGTGAGTCAAACCTTATCCTAAAACAAGTCAAGAAAAATCTTCACTGAAATAGTTACCATTTTTTTATAGGTGCAGGCCTAACTTCTGTGTCCTTAACAGTGTCAAGTCCACAGTATTCTTAAACACTTCAGTAGAATTACTGTATATTTGTATCTGCTTCAGCTGAAAAATATATGGCTTACAATCCATACATAATGAACACAGCACATGACCCTGATGCATTTGGGAAAATAAGTAATGCTTACATTGAATTTGTATCATAGCAAATGTAGGGTGGAGTGGACATCCACTGGTTGAAGTGTATTGGATGTGTGTCTCTGAGAACAACACAAAGCCCCAACTGCAGCCACTGATTACATTATTGAAGAAAGTCTCCTTGCATTCACTGATTCATTTAACAAGATGTTTGCTATGTAGATCAAAGAAATCTTTCCTGGTTAAATTATTTCTGATAAATATTTTTATTGGCATATTTAGTCTGGATTTTTGTTCTTAGATTAATTTGCAATAATTTATCTTTTGTGCACATTAAATATTTTAAATAATTCAGGCAATGGTTTATGAAAATAAATGTGCTTCATATTCTCTGCCATCCCAATTTGATTCAATGGTTTCTTATTTGTCACACTAGCTAAACACAATTTAGTTTTAGCTGGTACTTTCATTTCTAAGCCATTCCCAACTTCCCAGACTGCCAAGAAGTTTTGAGCTGAACAGGCAGGTTTTTCAGTGCAAATTCTATTCCTCAGTTCCTGCTACAAAACCAACAAATTTTCATGGAAGCACTTGTTGGAGAAAATATTTGGTTTTCCGCAGTGCCACTGCTGGCTTTCTTTTTGTTTCTCTAAAAGTGTTATCTAATTTTGTACTTCTATTGTTCTGTACCTACAGAACGTTTCCCAGACCTGTGTATTTTGTGTTCAGATGATGGTTTGATGAATATCTGAACTCATGATTCCCATTCAATTATGAGACAGTCAGTTTTAGGCATTCTTCAAATGAAAATGAAGAAGTGAAAAATAACTCAGTGTAACTTTGGAAGAAGGGGAGTTTACTCTGGATGTGTGAGATTTGCTTAATACATTGTTCAGCAGATTTTGCTATCTTTCTTTGTAGGGATTATTTTAAATAAATTTCTGCTAATGGAAAATAAATTCCAGGGCTGGAAAAGATGGCATGCACATATTAATTAAAACATTAGGTATGGCTGAATAACTTAAGAGATTTTGAGGCTGAAGAAACTTAACTGTCTCTCTCATACATGTAGGAGAGATATGAGAGAGATCCAAGTAACACTTCACATGAAATCCCAAGTGCCTACTTAAGCTCTGAACAGTAACAAATATGCATATATAACACCTATGCTTTCCAAGTAGTGAGTCCTACTTTTACAGCTTAATCTCTCTTTTTTAATCCCCCTTATTTTTTTTTAAGTGCTATAGTTAAATTCCTGACATAATGAACTTTATCTTTGAGAACAGCAAGATGACACTTCATCTATTTTGTCACTGCCCTATGAATTCAATTTTGCATGGTAAAGCCAAGAAAAACAATATTTTCCTGTATAATGTCTTCAGTGTATCTCCCTGCTCTATGAGAACTAGACATGCTCTGCCTGAATCAAAACACCCAAGTGGTTCCCAGAATATATCCTGGGAGATGAAGACTGTCCTTGCAGAAGATCTGTTCCTCATTTCTGGTGAAATTTTGGACATTGACCAGTTGTTTGGGGTTTTATTTTGCTGTTTAATGGTAATAAAGCCTTTGATGAGGCTTTCAATGTGTTGGTTTTCAAAGAGTAGGTCTGTAGATACTGATGAATTCCCAAATGTCCATGAATGCATATACTGTGGTCCAAGTCAAAGAAGTGCATTTGTTATCCAGCAGCACAGAATTCTTCTCAACAATTTTAGAGTGAAACAGGATCAGACTGTGACTGTACTGGTCCTTTCAATGGAAGATGAGGAGCCCATTTGGCAATACTCTTTATCTGATACTTAAAAAACAGGGGATTGTCATAATGAGGGTTCAGGTCAGCCAACGTTCCTGCAGACATACTCTGGACAGGAATTTCATTGCCTGCTTTCAAATACAATTAGTAGTCACTTTGATTTTACTGACACTTGACCACTTGACATTGGAAATGGCAGGACAGGATTCTGAATAAAAGGAATAGAGCTTACTATCTTTTTTTTTTTTTTTTAGTAGAAAGGCAGCTATGAAATATAGAGAAAAAAAATAATTTCATACCGTAATGGACTTGTAGACAAAAACTACTTGGGATACTTCATAAAGAGTAGGAACTAGTGCTAAGAATGTAGGCTCCCCACAGGAAAAAAAAAAAAAGTGTGATTTTATCCATGGGAAATGCAGGGTTTGTTGGTACTTAGATGCTGCAGTCAGTATGTTCAGGACTCAAGGCACAGGTGAATTCCTGGGTCCACAACTGCTCTGATGAGAAGTGTTTATCTTCCATGTTAGAAATGATGGTCCTCACCTCTGTGTTTACATCACAAATCAGAAACAAAAGTGTTTAGACCTGGAATTATAGGTTTTATTTTGTTTTGTGTGTGTCTGTTTTTACCTCTGCTACCTATCCTTTTCTCCAAACTTTACTGGCTTTCTGTCAGCTTCCATTCAGGAGATCAGCCAGTGCTGCTCTCTGCTTGTTTTTCATCTGCCTGGTGAAATACACTCATTCTTCTTGTGCAACAGTACACCTGTAATGGGAGAGTGCAGTAAACATCTCCATGATTCAATCTGCAAGTAGTTCTGGCTCTTGATGTTAGTTGTTGCTAATGCTGATTCTTCTGATAGCTGCAGCCTAGAGACCAGGATGATCACTTGCATTTGATTTCAGGGATAATTCATACTATTAAATAAACATTTAATTGCATTGACCATGCCTGTAAAATAATCTACTGACACAACTATTTTCTGGAAGTATTTGAATTACTAATTCAAATTATAATTTGAAATATTCAGATTAGAATTTGAAATATGTTTTTCCCACTTAGATGATTGACTTTTCTTAACCTTTCTTCTCACCTTATTCTAAAATAAGCAAGCTGTTGTTCTGTCCAAATTATGAAAAATAGACTTTTGAGCACTACAGACAGATTTAACATATAGATACTCCAAGATAATTTTAACAATGTGATTCTACCTAAATAGCTAATCTTGTCCTTGAAGAATACTAAGGGCAAAAGCATACTGCAAGAATAATCCCCAATTTCTTAGTAGACACTTTTTATTTTTTAAATAACAGGCATTAAAAAATTTAATTATCTAGCCATGCATTTAAAATATTTTTTCTTTTTTTTTTTTTTTAATCAAAGTTTTTATCTTGCTTTAGTGATTAGAAAGGTACTATGCCAACAGAAATTACCTTCATTTGTAATATTCGTAGTAAAGTACCTGGATGATTATGCAGGGTAACATAAGGTGACTTAGTATACAAATCCCAGTAAAAAATGTACAGTAGTATTCATGGTTGTAAGGTCCAGTGCTTGGCCTAACAAAAGCTATATGAAAAAGACCACGATGACACCAGGTCCAACATCCACTGGAATTAAGGAATTTTATATCAACCTTAACAATAGATGAGCTGTGTTTACCCAGTTTTGGAAACTAACCTTCTTCCTAGGATCACTGAGCTCCATTCCTTTCCTCTGCATCCCACTCTGGCACTGACAAAAGAGGGCACTGAGGTGTAACTCACCTAAAAGGCAGTAAATTATTAACTGCAGTGTTTTCCTACAAAGAAGTTCACAGCTGCCTCCAGGAGATACAAATCCATTGAATTACGTCGAACTTGGACCAATTAAGACTCAGCTCTAATTCCACTAAAACAAAATTTTTCCTCTAGCTTAAATGTGAGCTGATCCAGAGCTTAAAAGTATAAACTGTAAATGTTCTCTGCATGTGATTGCTTCCAACTGTTCTTTTAACTAGCTCATGTCACAGACAACAATTACTAGTCAAGTTAGTTTAACAGACTGATTTATATTTTCCAAATGAGAATTAGTGCATCTTGTTCAGCATTTTGGTTTTATAGCCAGTTTTAACACTGTGATCTTACTAGTTTGTTCCATTAATCTGGCTAGGGACAGGTACAGAAAAAGTAAAGGAGGATCAAGTTGTGTTGTAATTGGAAGCCCCAGTTAACAGTTTTGGAGTCAGATCCAAACCATTTTCTCTGTCTCTGGATCATGGTTAGAAAACTGTTATGACCATTTTCCACAACTGTTTCGTGTTCTGTTAACAATTAAGCCCTGAACTGTCCTCAAAAATGACTGTGTAAGTCTTATTCATATAAATGAGAGAGTCATTTATGTGAATGAACCATCATTCAAAATGAGGTACATGCTGCCTGGAGATGCTGATATCTATTATTGAGAACTATTCGATGCATATGTAACTTCAAGACATTTCCTAAGTTTAAGTTTGCATTTTTAAACAGACCTGAATGGTCTGCGATTTTTTTGTTCGTTTTAGCAAATAAGCCTTGAGTGTTCTCAAGTGCATTTACATTGTATTTGGCTGATGCAAAAGTGAAATACAGTTCCTCTGGAAGATTCAATGACAACAAGTAGGACATATGGTTACCAGGGAAATGGAGCATTTACTAGTCAGATGCTTGGTTGACTTGTGTAATAAATAGCTCACTGAGCATATGAATTGTATCTGGAAAAATGATTAATCCTATAGCACTATTAAGAAAAATTCCAAATCTATTCATATCAATAATAAACCTTACATCACATTTGTTAGTGTCTCCAAAACTAATACAAAATTCAGTAGCATGTAAGTCACTTTGCAGGTCTTGATGCATAGTTGGAAATCAGTGACTGCTTCAATGAAGTTCTGTCTGTGTATATGAGAAAAAATTTCCAAGTATTCAAAGGATTAAAACACAATGAATTTTAAAATACAGTGATCCACACTTTTTTTTTTTTTTTAAATTTGGAAGTGCTCAGACCTAAAAACACTTAGGAGAGTTCAACAATTCCTGTTAGCCTTGTCTTACATGAGCTCTTTTTTTTCTTCCCCTTTCAAAAGTCACCCACCAGAAATCTCTGCTTTACATAAAATTTAATTAGTTTATATCTGCATATTTTGCCATCAGAAAAAAAAGTAGACCTTTCCATTTGCTCTAAGGAATTTCTGATCGTTTTCAAGTTATATACCTGCAAGTTTTTTCATTGCAAAAAATCATCTTGTGCTTACGTCTAACTCTATGTACTACATAAATAACACACATATATATAAATAATTTATATTATGCTATAATATAAATAACCTATAACACTATCCCATCACATGCTGGAGATGAACAGGTCAGGAGCAGCCCTGCCAAGAAAGACTTGGGGGTGCTGCTGGGTTTGAGGCTGGACATGACCCAGCCATGTGCACTCACCCCAGAGAGCCAAAGGTGCCCTGGCCTGCATCCAAAGCAGCGTGGCCAGCAGGGGAGAGAGGGGATTCTGCCCCTCTGCTCTGCCCTGGTGAGACCCCACCTGCAGTGCTGCAGGCAGGTCTGGGGTCCCCAGCACAGGAAGGACAGGGATCTGCTGGATCCAGTCCAGAGGAAGGACACAGAGGTTATTAGAGGAATGGAACACCTCTCCTATGAAGAAAGGCTGTGAGAGTTAAATCTGTTCAGCCTGAAAAAGAGAAGACTTGGGTTGACTTAATTATGGCCTTCAAGCACCTGAAAGGAAACTACAAGAAAGACAGAGACTATTTACAAGACCATAAAGCGACAGGACAAGGAAGAATGGCTTCAAAGAGAGTAGGTTTAGATTAGATATTGGGAAAAAGTCCTTTACTGTAAGGGTGATGAGGCACTGGAACAGGTTGCCCAGATAAGCTGTAGATGCCCCATCTCTGGAGGTGTTCAAGGCCAGGTTGGCTGCAGCTCTGAGCAACCTGGTCCAGTGAAAGGTGACCCCACCCACAGCAGATGGATTGGAACCAGATGCTCTTCAAGGTCCCTTCCAACCCAGGCCATTCTGCGATTCTATTTTTACACCCATCTCTGAGCTGAAGAAGGAAAGACAGCTTATGCACAATATGCTATTCAAAGACCAACCAAAAAGATAGAGGGCAAGTTCTTTTTCTTTTATAGAAAGTGCTCTGGGAGCTTTAATGTCCATACAGGTCACTGGCATGTTAAACCTCCAGAAAGTCATTAGTCTTCACGATCTACTCTGCACCATGATCTATCCTGCTGAGCTACCTTGTTGTTGTAGGACCAGAAGGTAGTGCTTTCAAAAGCACTGGTAAATACCTTTCTGAAGAGACCTCTAAAATACTGAAGGGAAGTTTTCTATTAATAAAGGAACAAAGGGGTGAAATATTCAAGCATATTGATTAGTAGTAAACAGTATGAAAAAGATGGGGTTTTTAAATGTCTATTTCCTTTTCACAAGTAATCTATAATTTTACCTCATAAAAAGATAGTCTTTAATGGCTAAAGTAATTGAAACAGGTTATGTGTTAAAAAGAACCTGTTAGAAAATCTAAACTTCTATATAGGCCTTTCAATCAAAGAGTTTGTGAAGCATCCTACAAAGGCATAGTGAAAAGTGCTACGATGATTTATGTCAATAACTCATGTAAGATTCCCATTAAAGCTTTCACTTAAACAGAGATTGAACTAAGAACATATTCATTCAGAAAACCCCTGTGTACTGAGTAGTTATGAAAAACAAATGAATATCAATTTCCTCGGCAATGTTTTGTTATCTATAGCTATAGGTGTCAAAGAATGCCTGGTGAGCAATAAAGGATATAATATTACATATCTGAATGGCAAGATCAATCTTGAAGAATGATGAACTTTAGTAACCATATCTTTATACAGAGAGTTCAGCTCCAATATATAATAATTCAGTGACTGCAGGTTAGAAGCTGAGATGGAGCAAGTATGCAGCTTAACAGCAAACAGACAACCATGAACTTCTAGAGCTTTTTCCACAACAAAATCCTCATGATCAAAATTCACTGAGACCAACTGTGTTTCCAAATGCATTATACCCTGGAAAAGATTTTTTTAAATTCTTTGTTGACTCTGAGGGGAAGATTGGTTGCACTTACTGCAGAAATGTCATACTAAGTAGCTGATTTTACCCAAAAAAAAAAAAAGAATAAGATCCTTGATATTAGGCCAGGAAGCATTTAACAACCAGTCCCTTACCTCAGAGGCCAGCTACTGTAACAATTGCTGTATACCCTGGAGCCACTGGTAGCCCTGCAGGTGGGGTCAAAGGATGGGTCTGAGTACTTGGCAGCTTGATCCTTAGACCTGATTTTTCTCTTTATAGCCTTCATATGGAAAAAGCTAAATTGTATACCAAAGATTGGTGTTTCCAAGAGAGCAGGGCTTTCTTTCTTCCATTCCTCTAAAACATACCTCCTTTATATGGCTGAATTAAGATTAGTCAGTCATGTCATCAGGTAGCAGAGACCACCAAAAAGTGGACAATTTTTGACATTAAACAGCCCTGGGTCCTCTGTTGAAGCCAAAAAACCTGTGTTGAGCCCAGAAAGAGAAGTTTAACAAACATAACCTATCAGACTAAAGAAGAGAGCCAAGCATGTCACAGCAATACTCCTTCCCAGGTGCTGCTGGTTAAACTGTCAGGCATACTGATTTTGCTGACATTTTCTCAGCATTTCAGCTGAAATTGCTTTTTCAGTCCATGCCATTTATTACCCTGTTAAAACTTGAATGCTATTATCAAGCAAAAGAAACCTCTCCTTTTCTGTCAGAGGTGAAGATTGTTTCTCCTCATGACGTTAATTATCAGCCCAGGTTTCACAGAGCATCTTGCAGGGCCTTAATCATTAATTTCAAAGCCATGCAGTAAAAAACATCAAGAATTCTAAGTCATATGTGGATGTTCTGAGCACATTTTCTGGACCATACCTAAGTCATCATAAAGGACTAAAAGGATTTTCATAAGCTAAAATAAGTTTTTCTTTTCCTAGTTGTGCCAAATTTATATTCCCAGGGATAAAGAGGTTCTGATGCTGAAGGTAGCATGCTAATGGGGTTTTTCTTCTAGTTACCACAGACAAAAGCTGTAGTATAATAATTAGTTTAGAGATGCTATTTGGTAGAAAAGCTTCCAAAAGCTGTTGAAAATATAGGAAGAAAAGGAGTGAGTGATAAATTCTGGTTTTCCAGTAATTCCCTGTTAAAAAAGACATTCTTCAGAGTATCAGGTAAGTGCTGGCAGCATCTCTTTGTATCTCTTCACTTCCATATCTTTCTAAAGTAAAATGTAGGTGTTAATCTAAAACCATTAGCGATGTATCATTGGCCATATGTACCAGGCAGCACTTATATGTTGGCAATTCCCCTGTCAGTGTTGTTTTTCTTACTTGCCATGATGCCATGATGATTTTTTGCCTTTTCTTTTATACCCCTGTTATACCTTTTTACAACTTCTGTATTCTTAGTACCTTTTGCCTACATTCTTGGACTTGTTTGTCCAGCTAGGAGACTAAACATTTTAGAAGCTTCCTAGGTAGGGGTTAGTGTGCCCCAGACACCAAGGTCCTCTCCAGAACACATTCTGTAAACTACGATAGAGCCATCCAGAGGAAGGTTCCTTGAGGAGGGGGGAGCTCATTCAAGCCTCTCATTGGGGAATCTTTGATAGATATGCTAATTAGTAAGACCTGTAATGTTATACCAGATCTTTTGGGGGTGGGCATTGCAGTGTGCGTTTTGGTGCATTCGAACTGGACATAGTGCACCTAAGGATCCTTAAAATAAATGCAAAGGTAAAATCCCTTTTTCCCTTCTAACCATGTTTGATTCTTGATTTTAAGACCAGGAAAAGGCATCAGCCAGCCAAAGTGGCTGCTTGACACTGAATTTTATTAAAACACTGTCTAAAAACTTGAAGTATTCCTTCACCTAGTCCTACTGCACCAAACAGCTATTTCATAACAATGCATAGTTTTAAAAGAGAAGATTTTCAAGTGCAGTGTTACAAATAAATTAGAAAATAAAAATTAAAATTGGGAGCATAGAACACCCCTGTAAAGGTTCTGCTCAGGATCCTCCATTAACAACAAAAAAAAAAAAAAAGAAAGAAAAAAAGGAAGAAAGTGACTTCATTTTCCATCCAGCACAGAGCAAATTCCATTGGTTTCTCTCTGCATTCACTGGTGTTTTGCTTTTTATCATTCCCATAGTCAAATACCTCTCTGCTATCCCATTACCCATCTCTCCTCTCATTAGTCAATGGCATGCTGTGAAGCTTCACCACAAGCAAGGGGAAGATGTTAAGTGAGAGTATCTCTCTTTTCCTTCACACATCTGCACACTTCGCTTAACTTTTATTTTTAGATAATCAGATTTTAATCCATTTTGTGGCTGTTGAAAAAGTGTAAGAAAACACTTTTTTCTCTGATCCTGAATCTGCAAACATACCCATGTCTCATGCAGTACAAAAGTGCATCAGGAAAAAACATACATGAAGTATTTGAAACCTAGATACTTATTTTCCAATTGTATTTTTTCCTGTCTGATTGGATCACTTCTCTTTACTCTAGTGACAGTATTTCATTACAATTTGGTATGAGAAAAATAAAAGTCGTGTAATTTCCATGTGTCTTGTACATTTGTATGTTTCTGGTATTTGTATGCTAGAATACATTAATACACTACAGTTTGTAGTTAAAATTATCAGAAGACTGTCTTGAAACATGAGGTTCTTTCATTAAAACATGGTGCTGTTTTAAAGCAGATGTAATTTATGGTAAGAATATGGAGATTAGAGGGCTAACTCATTTCATATAAGATTAACAGAGGAAGAAACTGAAAATACATGCAACACTGATATGAAAATGCTAAAAATACAAATATTCAAATTTCTTCTTTTAAATTATAGATCTTCTGATACTTTAACATGCAGAACCTTGTATTGGGTGGCAAGGTTTGGTGGTGGGGGTCTACAGGAGTGGTTTCTGTGAGAAGCTGCCAGAAGCTTCCCCCACGTCTGATGGAGCCAACGCCAGCTGGTGCCAAGATGGACCTGCCACTGGCCAAGGCTGAGCTCATCAGCAATGGTGGTCTCACCTCTGGGATAACAGAGTTAAGAAGGAAAAGAAGAAAAAAAGATGGCTGTAGCCAAAAAGAGGAGTGAGAATATGCGACAGGAGCTGCCCTGCAGGCACCAAGGTCAGTGCAGAAGGAGGGGCAGGACATGGTCCAGGTGCCCCAGCAGAGATTCCCATGCAGCCCATGGTAGACCATTGTGAGGCAGCTGTGCCCCTGCAGCAGCTCATGGACGTCCACAGGAGTGCAGAGATCCACCTGCAGCCCATGAAGCAGGTGGGGGCCCAAAGGAGGCTGTGATGCAGTGGGAAGCTCATGCTGGAGCAGGTTCCTGGCACTCGTGGACCCATGGAGAGAGGAGGCCATGCTGAAGCATGTTTGCTGGTAGGACTTGTGACCATGTGGAAGGGACTCTTGCTGGAGCAGTTCTTGAAGAACTGCAGCCTATGGAAAGGACTCATGTTGGAGATGTTCCTGGAGGGCTGCCTCCTGAGGGAGGGACCTTAGGCAGGAGCAGGGGAAGAGTGTGTGGAGTCCTGATGTTCATAACGTCTCAGAGGGGATGGAGCTCACTGGTTTTTGTGTCAGCTGCCTCTGACTTCGGGGATCTTACCTGCTCATCTCAAAATCAGTACACATAAATCCACACTGAGAATTCTGATACCATCTTCCTATTTCTCTGGTTTTTTCCTACAATATAAGCACCATTCATGTCAAAGGCTAGCCACACTTCCATGAGGGGGATGCATTCCCACTATGAGAATAAAATGGCCATATAATGACAATTGAATAGTTACTATCCTGGTATTTACCAGCACCAGAACGTCTGGCCAAGCATTTACAGCAAATGAGTGAAATTATTCTCATCAGTGTTGAAACATATGCTGCCTTTTTTTCCTCCTCTTCTTCAGTAGCCATGCAGAAGGAGCTAAAAGGGTTAAAACTAACATTTCATTCCATTTGTGCAACAGAGAAACCATTTAGCTAAAGAAAATTACAACTAATAATGCTCTGAGCTTTCCAAATTACCTGCAAATGCATTTTGCTGCAGATCTTGTCAAAAATCTCAAGAATTTCAATACCCAGAGGCTGGGCAGGCAGGAGGATGATGGTCTGGGAGGAGAAGGCTTGCCTGGGTAGCCCAGCAGAGCATGATGTATGATACTGCACTCTGCTGATCCTGTTCTGGGAAGAGGGTTGAGTATTACTCACTGTAGGTCTCAGAATAGTGGAAGCTATATTTCTTGAAAGGGCAGATTAACAATCAGAGGACTCTTTATTTCGGTCAGCTTGATGTGAGGGGTTTTTTGATGTTTATCATGTCTGTTTGAAACTTCTGTCAGGCATTTTGGATGCTAAAATAATCTCTGAGGAGGTGGGCTAGTGGTGAAAGAACAAATAGGAAGTGCATGAGAAAGACAAATGGAGATCTCTGTCACATATCACAAAAAGTGCAATAAAAAAGGTGTAAAAATGGGTTTTTAAAAGTCTGCTAATTTTAAATGTTTTCCTACTTCTGGTGGATTTTTCCAATAGCAAGAATATTTTTTTAAAAATTAATTCTTACATAACTGTACATATTTTAAGTGGACCCACTATAAGTATATGTTTTCAAGCTTTCCCCTAGAAATGTTTATTCATATGTAATAAATATAAGAATACTTTAGGAAGTGAATAAAAATGATGAGACATTTTTAACAATATTCTAGTGCTTTCCAGAAATCACAAATAGGGAATTAGAAGTAGAAAACCCTATGGTGTCCATGAGTCCTTGATGTAAAGTGAACATTGGACAGCATTATTTATTGTCTCTACCATAGTTTAGTCCCTCATAATATTAGAAGAAATTTAATTTATTACTGACTTATTCAAGCTTTTAGTCTGTTCTTTTGTGTTCTGCTGAGAAAAGATGTTACTGAATACACTTAAATCAAATTACTGTGTATTTTTTAGAGATCTTTGCTTTTTGTTGAACCCAGCAAATAAATTTATAGAAATACTCTATGCTATTGCCTACCTACATAATGCAATGGCATCACAGATCTCATCTTTATTATTGGCAAAAGCATTTAGTTCTTCAGCATTCAAACTTCAATGTTGAAAAAGCTTGCAAAAAATTACATTTCCATAGAAGGGTGAAGGGGCACAAGTGTTTTCTTTTGTCTGTTAGTACTATGATGCATGAGGTGACTGGTTAGATTGCTAAGGTTTATGCCTAACATATATTTAGCCTAATTAGCAAATGAGGTCAGCAATTAGAGAGCAAGGGAATCAGTGCATGAGCCTAGCTATGTCGTAAAGGTTATAAGGAAAAAAAGCACAAACTAAAATCTTTGCATTAGCCTTGAATTGCAGTGATGAATTGCCAGCAAAAAAAAAAAAAAAAAAGACTGCTGCAAAACTTCCTCACAGAGGACAGAAAAGCCATTTGATCAATGGCTTTGATCATTGTAGTGGCTGATCAGCAGGGTAATGACATGAGAAATTACATATTCATTGAACACATCCCACACATCATCTGCTAAACTGGCCTCCATCTGGCAGGTGGGGTGGGCAGGGAAGTGGGGGTGCTCTGCTCTCTCTTGGGGGAGTCACCACAGGCTGCCTCCTTGGTGCCAGCAGAACCTGTGCAAGCAAATAGCACAGACTTGATCCCTACCGCTGTTTGAGGTTTTAATCCTCATTTTGCATGGTAGCGTAAAACTTCTCTGGCTCCTCCATCACCTGCAAACTAAACAGGATAGCCCTTGAGCCACACATGAGCCTTCATCTTCAGTAATCCTGGAAACACTTCAGAGTATTCTATAATCCAGTTTCTGGACACAAATCACAAAGAGAGGGACATAATATAAAGGCATAAAAGAGGAGCTGTCTTTAACGAGCACATGGCTCTGTCATAACAAATTACCCTGTGATGCTCGTGATTAATTGTGCTGCCACTTGTTGTATGGCAGCACAGTAATGCAAGCCAAATAGGCACAATGCAAGACTGTCTGCAAAATTAGTAAGCTTTTTAAATGTAATATTCATCACTGTCTGCCAGATGTGGCAATCCTTTGACATATATGTGATCTTGCCTGCAGTGTCCTGAATTCAAATGGATCATATAGAGTCCTGGTTCAGTGCAGGGCCAATGAACCTATGCAAGCTGATGAGCCAGAAGGTGCTCCAAATTAAAATGAATTTGTGCCAATCTCTCTTGAGCTATTTGTGATATTATTGTGTTCCACTCTGCCTCTTTTTAAGATATTCTGTCACCATGCTTTTCCATGTGTGTCATCTTCTTTTACTCATTGCATACATTTTCTTGCAATTGAGGTATTTTTTCTTTCTTGTACCCAGTACTTATATTTTCCACCTGTTTCCAGATTACTAATGTGGTGCTATTAAAACTGAGTCACGGTAACACCACAGAAACCCCAGTTCAGAGAGTCCAAATTCTTTGTTGAAATCACAGTATCAGTTATGTGTGAAGATTGCAGATCAGCCCCAGGTATTCTGCTTCTTGGGCTTACAGCATGATCGATCACTCTGTATCAGGTAATAAGCTATTGAGATATATATTAAGAAAAGCATATAATCTGAACAAAAAAGTTTCTAAACTCCCACATCATGCTGCCTATTAATAGCTCATCACCTACTGTCTTCGATTATGTTGCTTTTAATTATTTTTCAAGGGAAATTTCTCAAATTTTTCAGAGATTTTTTCAGAGGTAAATCTAAAAATTAGGTCCATGATGGCAAGTTATATTTCTGGAATGTTATTAGGTATGCAGATAGCCTTTGAAGATTTGGGCTTTGATATTTACTGAGCTTTGATCTCCCTGGGGTCCTACCACAGGAAGGACAACTCAGACAAACTGTGCTTTTGAGAAATTCTCTTTCTAACATTAAGGGAGGCTATAACCTCAGGTTCTGGAGCAGACCTAAATATTTTTGCTCTCCAACCCGACTAACTGCACAACCACTGAACATTTTTTCCACTCCCTGGAAGAGCAGGTCAGTAACAGAGTGATGTGGGTTTGTCTGAGCGCTGTAGGCATTGTGCAGCTCTGCTGAAAGTCTCGCCATCTGCTTTAACACAACTGTTTCTGCAGACCTAGGAGAGGAAGGTTTTCACTGGTCTATTCCACAGAAGAATATGGTGTTTTCAATGAGTAAACTGCAAAAAATCAGGGCAAAAGAGTTTGCAGAGTTGTACAGTACAGCAAACTAGGACTGGCTTACATGGACCAGAGAGATCATGGTCTATCTAAAAGTGATTCAACTTGTAATTCTTCTGTCAGTAAAAATGATATCAAGGACTATGTTTTTCTGCTCAAATCATTTATTGAAAAAATCTGTGTATAGAGAGAGGTTTAGAATAATTTTTTGCAGCTCAGAAGTTTATCTGAGATGAAAGAGATGGGTTTTCAGAAGAAACACTGGAGCTCTGCTTCTGGAAGGAAATGCATTATTTAACTTATTAATGGAGGGCATAAAAGCACTAAGTGAAAAAGCAGCAAAGAGAAAATTTAGGACAAATAGTTGTAAAAATAGTCACCCAAGTCCTTTCCTGGATCTCTTTTTTTTTTTCAGTTAACTGGGGGAAGCACTAGTAGTGCAGTAGGAAAATGTTCAGCACTGACAGATGGAGACATGAAAGGATTCATCAGAATTATCTGTGACATCACTTAACTATTTTAATACGTGAAAAAGAAAATTCCTTCCTTCTGGAAGCCTTAATTGGACTCCTTTTCCTGAATTTTTTTCCATAATGAATTCTTGAATTATTTGGTTAGTAGATGTCTAGTTTACATATGGACCATGACATTTATAATCTGTGGAAATGCACCAAGGCTCGCTCCAGTTCATATTATTTTTTCTGCAGCTCAGAGCTGTGAAATAAAAAATTATTAATTCTGGATACATGATATATTGTGTAAGTTAGGAAAGAACCCACCCATGCCAGTGTTCCACTGCTAAGGGAAACAATGAAATGTGTGTTTAAGAAATCCAAGCCTGTTTTGGAGCTTAAGCGTTTAACCCATTCCATATTACTCCCAAGGCAAGAAAGTAAAAGCTCAGTGTTATGAATATAGCAGCCCACCTTTTATTTAATGAAAATGAAAGAGAAAAAAAGTAATTCTGTCTTTCTAATGCACGATGAAGAAGCAAGCAACATTTTTATAAAAGAATTCATTAGCCAGGCCACGGCTTTCAACCCAGAACCAGGACATGCAGGTTCACTTGTCTTAAGAGGCTGTAAGTGCATACTTCTCTTCTCGGAAAGTTGTCTTACCCCTTGGCAAAAGGCTGCTCTGAGACTTGAGAGATACTGCTTTCCTCACCTGCTGAAAATCTAACAGAGCAAAAACTTCAGGTTACTCTGGGCCAAAAAAATGCAACAGACTGTTGACTGGATATTCATTTGAAAGAATAGGAGAGTTGGGCTTCAGCCAGGCTTGATCATTCATTTTATGCAACTTACTCTTCATTATTAACTGCTGAAATAGTGTTTCAGAACAAAGTCTGTATGTAGGACCCAGAAAAAGCTGCAGGCTGCCATCCTGCTGTGTCTCTTTTTCTCTGTGAATCCTGGCTTCTGTCTTGAACTGTGGGGAGGAAAAGGAAAGATTCACAACCATGTCAAAACTGAAATGCTTTTGGGTGTCCGGGGAAGGGGGCTGAAAAAGCACATCAGGAACAAGAGGTATCTCTGGAGCCTGTGCGTTGCAGGGGTAGTTTGTAGCTGACTGAGAAGTGTGACCAAATCTTGTAGAGGGTTCATAAGCCTTGTCTTGGATATGTATGAGTTACATTTGACTTAAGTCTAATCTGGTCATGATTTTAAAATGCTTCTTAGACAAGGTAAGAGACCTTGCAAATAGATGTGACATAATTCAGAGTGTATTTTTTATAATTTTTTTTAAAAACCTTATTGAATAATATCTTACCTGGAGCTCTCTATTGAAGTGCTTGCCCAAAACTATTAATATTCATTTACCCTTAAACATCCTTATTCCAAGATTAGCTAGATCCCAAGATGCAAATGAGCACACTTTACTGAAATGTTTTATATTCTCCCACACAACTCCTACACACATTTTCATAAAACTGGTTTGCATCACTCTTGGGCTATCTTCAAGGACCACATCCTGTCAGTTTTGCTCAGGTTCGTGATGCCTCACTATGCAAAAAGTGGCATTAATTTTGAGTGCTTCCTTTTCTCACACCTCTCCTGAGCTACAAAATCACAGTCTTTCAGCAACATACTTGAGGCTGACAGCAATTAAATCTGAGAAGTTCTGCCAATAATCCTTCATTCCTAAAAGTGTGCTGACTTCACTGTGAGGTGGGATGTACTGTCAGGCTGTGCACAGCCCAGAGCAGGAGACAGCCTGTCTGGCAGTCATCCAGTGCCTCACCACCTCAGGTTGAGTTACTATTTCCTTATCTTGCGTGTAAAAATTAGTTTCTTCATGTGATATACCATGTTCAGGCACTGCAGTGATGAACACCAAGGAAATGCATTATGGAAAAAAATGCGTATGTGAGTGGAACAGCAGCTGTTGCCAGACCTTCTATCTGTGTCTGGGTTTTGCTGCTACTGGAGGGAAGCAATGCAGAAGGTCCCATTATGCAATGCAGAGCCGTAGGTTATGTAAATCAGACGCAGTAAAACTTGACACCAAGAAAAGCATAACTTTGACCCTGTTCCAAATAGATTATTAAACACCACAGTAATTTTCCCTATAGCACCGAAGTCTGAATCAATCCTAATATGGACATCATTTACCCTAGTGTGACTCTATTGATTTGACACAGTTTTGCATCAATGGGGGCAGAAAAGGGTCATGAAATTAGCTGTAGGTGACTTGGTAGTGTATAATCCACTCTTAAATGCTAAGTATAAATGACTAATTTCATGTTGGTTAAGAAACCTTCACTCCTTTTTTAAAATGAAAAGCATTTTATTGGTATTTAATATGCCTCAAAAGAAGGTTATTCTTTACTCAGATGCCCAGCAATGGCTTTAGTTTGCAGTGATTATGGCTAATACGTCTAATCCTGTTAGAGAAACAGGGGGCTCATTGGAGTTCATTAGCATGAGAAACTAAATGCTATCTAATGCCACAATATAAATGTACTGCATTTGGAACAGCCCCTAAGATACTGTTTTATTGTGCAGTCATCTGATTCATACCTAATCTGAAGCAAGGAAAATGCAAGGATGAGCCCTGACATTTTCTTCTTATTTATAATTATCCTCTTTCAGATTCCTTGTGATTATATTGATTAAAGTTTTCTTTCAGTTTGTCTGTAGCTGAAACACCTTTCTCAATTATAGAAGTTGACTTTATTCTGTCATTTCCTTCTGTCGTAAGCATATATTTAATGTTTGTTTATAAGGATGAAAGTGAATTTTATTACAATGCAATCACTGACAGAGCTATTAAAAACTGAATTTTCTCTCAGCATTTTCCTGACATTGCTGAATTTGGGTTCTCTGAACCCAAGAGATAGAGCTTTTCTTGTAAATAAATTCTTTCACATTTCTTTTAACAAACAAGAATGTACAGATGCAGATATATACAATTTCTATGATTTTAAAAAGTCACATCCCAAAATTTTAAATATTTTTTAATAGATAACAGGCAGAAGATATAGACAGTCATGAGCTATCTTATGATAAGACTTAGGTTAAAAATCAAATCTGTATGTAGTGTGACCTTTAAGTAGAGACAGGGATGACAGAGAAAGAATAGAAAGGTCTTTCCCAGGTGAAAAGCAGCAATATTTTGACAGATTTTACCATGAAGCACAAAAATATGTTAAGTTCCTGGCTTTCCTTCTCCAGAGATTTTGAGACTGTGGTACCAGCCATGGCTGTAACAATACTAAATCCTCAGTAAGTATGGTCTGAGAGGAGGACAGCCAGCCAAATACAGAAAATGAGGAGAGAACACCACTTTCCCCTCAAAGCCCACGTTGACTCCTTCACTAAACACTCGAGCATGTTCCTTCTGTTTGAGGCTGACAGATTCCTTGACCCAGCCAAACCCAACGTCCAGCTGTGCCTCAGAGAGGATGTGTGGAAGTGGTATCAGGGTTTCTAGCGCAGTCTGGCCCTGCAGAAGCTGCAGCCCTGTGGCTCCTGTTCTTCCAGCACATGCAGGGCTGGGCTGCCCAAGCACGGCCCGGTGCCCCGGCAAACGCTCTGCTCTGCCCGTTCGGTCTGAGTCTCTTTGCTTCTCTTTGCCTTTCTTAAATATGGGGTTAACATATGAAATAACAACCCTACTAAGAAACACCCGGGAAACAGGCAATTCTGTGAAATCGAAGGTTTGGTGCTGCTCCATTTGACTGAGAAATGTGCTGCTGTCTGATCCTTCTGGCTCTGAGCAAGACACCGCAGTTCAGCTCGCAAAACCCAAGATGTATTGCTGTAGACACCCCCTTCCCCCAGCGAGGGAAACAGAACGGATCCCATAAATTCTGTATGCACACCCTGACTGTCAAACCTCTTTTAAGGTTTCCTTGTTCAGCCTGTCTTCAACAGGCTATGTCTAAAATACCTCCTACTTTACCAACAGGGTTCTGCTATCCCATATGATCATTAAGAAAGGTAAACATTTATTATTTTAAACAAGTTCTCCTTTAATTCATACATATTCGTTAAAAACTAAAAACATAGAGTATATTAATAAAATCATTATAAGTGGTGGTGTTCTGTCCTTCAACAACTTTTCTGCAAATAATGAGGACAGGAAATAAATTTGTTTAATTTCATAAACCGGTACTTGCAGGAAGTTACAGTCCCTGTGTTCCTGTGTTATACCACATTAAAGTTAATTTCTTGAATTCACTATGCCAACACATATTCATTTTGCAGCTTCCTAATATTTTAAAATCCAAAATTGCATTGTTAGGTGCCTATTCACATTTTAATTCTGAGACCTACAAAAATAAGTTCTTTTGTTTACAAGTCAACAATTCTGATATTACATTTCCAGCCATCATATTTTCTAATAAAATTATGGAATTGCCATCAGTAAGCCAATATACATATATATTTCACATACAGAATATTTCCATCTCTAATGTAATCTATATTTTTCATTACTGAAAAGGATCTGTATTTGTTTCCTAAATATAGGTAAGCCTTTCTGTTTTACCTAACGTTATCTAATTATACATAATGAAAAACTGCATATAACAAGCATTTTTTTTAACTTGTGACTTAATTGAGTTTACTTTTAATAAATAAATCCATTCCCAAGGCTTTTTTAGGTTCACATCAGATTTCTGTTTCTCACGGAAAGAAGGAGGGTAAGCAAGGTGGAAAGTTTTTTCCCTCACTTCCTAAGTTCCATGTATTTTGTCTCTGAAAAAAACTTGGAGGAAGCAGTTACAAGGAAAGGGAAGCTTTGAAACTTTGAGTCACAGAGCAAAGAGAAGAAGGATCTGGGGTCCTTCTGCAATTGCCTGAGGTCTCCTGAGAAGTTAGGGCTAAAGGGCTTCTGGAAGAATGCCAGTGTCTTTCCCCTGCCTCCCCTAGGGATGTTGCTGTTGTCAATAACATGTGAACAGAAAATGATACAAGGACCTTTACTTTCTCATGTCAGTTCCTGTCACGGGAATTTCCTCAAAAAATAGAAAAAACATAATTCCCTGAAAATTTAATTCAGAGCTGAAGTCCTGTATTATTCAGGTTCATGATTCATTCCTCATTCTCTGAAAGAAAATTAAAGCAAAAAAGGGAATGGGCTGAAATTATCGATTGTAAAGGCCATAAGTGGTTTTTGGACTGGAAAAAAATGCTCAAACACTGACAATCCTTAAAAATACATCAAGAAATTTGATCATGAGCTTAGCTGCCAAAATGCCATCACCACTTAATGCCTTTGCTTCTTCATCATACTTTGCCATTTGAATAACTATGCTTGCATTTCCAGTCCTTATCTTGCCTAGACCTTTGATGCATATTGCACTTCCTATTTTAACTTTCCTAATCAAAATAACTTCATAACTCTCCAAACCCTCCTACACTACTGAGCCCATTTCCATCCTCTGATTTTTTTCTGCCTCACTTTCCCAATGCAAGTCGTATAAATTCGTTCTTAAACTTTGGAGATACATTTCTGATGGGTGGATTTTTTTAAGGTTCCAATGATTCCTTTCATTTTCCAAGACTGCCCCCTCTTTTTTTTTTTCATGTGGTACTGCTTTGGCTGTTGGAATGCTGTACGTAATTGTGCTTTTCCTGTACTTTTCCACATACATTTAGTGCTTAAAGAATGATTAAAAAAAGTAAAATAATGAACCTGCCAATTTGAGTAATCACAAATGCTTGTGCCTTCAGTCAAAGAAAGGAAGGTTATTCACTCAAAGGCAAAATACTACATTACCAAGCTCAGAGAGAAAAGCATTGTTTTAAATATTGCTCGGTAAGGAAAGAAAGAAGAATGCTCAGGTGCTGATACACTTTGGCTGAACAATGTTAACAAACATGCATATTCCAAAAATCCTCCATAATACAGTACAGAAACAGTCCTTAAACCTACCATTAATCCAGGAGGAATAAAAAACTGCAACAATCCTTGAAATTTTAACCTGTGCTTTGTCTGGTTAGGGTCTGTCTTTTTTTGTTTAAGGTTTTCATCTTAGGTTCACAGGTGCTCAGTGTAAAAAAATGTAAGACATGCAATTCAGTTTTATATTAATGTATTATCTTGTGCTTAAGACATTCACTAAGACTTTGTTCTTTAGCCATTATTTTAGATAGATGTTATGCAGGGTTTTTTTCTAAGCTATTAGTGCTCCACAGGGGTTCATGTTGAAAGGGTATTCTCTGTTGTCATATGGCTAAATCACATTTAGAAGATAACACAAGTATCAATCTTAATAAGAGGGCAACATTCTGCATTGTTCAGGTCAGCTGCAACAGTTATTACATTTTTGGCAAGGCTTGGAAATTTTTATGGTTTTTATTGATCTCCCTTCTGGTCTGAGTTGCTGTTCAATAGCTGAATTACTAACCTAGTTATTTCATTATAAAAAGAGATAAATGATACTGCTTTTAGACCTACAGTGCCTTATTTCAGATTATGGGTTCCCAACACAGATTTAGTCAATACTGGTTTGAGCTAAAGGATATTCCTTCTTTGTGAGGGACATATCAGTTGCTTTGAATGTAGAGTCACAGAATGGACATATATGCTGTTTGTGTTTGCCAACAAAGGTCAGAAGGCAAGTATTAGCATTCAAGAACATTCAGTAGTTTGGAAGCTGCCTGGAGGATATGTCTAGCAACTTAAGGCTCAAAATCCTGCCTCCATCTGTCTACTGCCAAAGCGCAGTAAAATATGCCTATGCTCCTTATGCTACCACTCAGAAATGTCAAGATAGTCACCTTTCAGCATGAATCAGAAAGAATCACTTCTGAAAACAAGCAAAGTAATCTTCTGGTTTTCTCCTGTGAGCAGAGGTCTGTACCATAAGAATAACATGCAAATTTCATAAATCTAGGCACCTAACAGAACAGCTAGAAACTGCTTAAATGTCAGGGGGAGGTGTCATATTGACAACATCCTTCTCAGTCATGACCCAGCTATACCATTGTTTGAGCACACACCCTAGTGTCTTAGAGTGAAAACATTATCAATATACCTAATTCTTCTGATGCACTGTTGTTTTCTCAGTCAGTATATGCAGGACTTGATTCTGGTTTTGACTCTGAAAAGGTCCAGATTCCTGTAAGTGTTGCAATAATTTGTGTAATTTTCCTTATCTCTTCCTGGCTATGTGAGATCAGAAGAGGAAAGAACAGAATGGATGAAGGCACTTCTTAAGCAATAAAAGTGAGTCCAAAGGTAATGAAAGGGCTCTTTGGGCACATTCAATCAGCGTTATGGCAATGACACAACACTGACCAGTAACGACCTCTCTGCTGCCACTACTGATGGTCCAACGTTATCAGTTTGTAATTATAAGTACTGAAAAGAACATCAAAGGTCTTCTCAAGCCCATCAGGTAAGTGAGAAAAAACAGTAAAAAACAGCCCTTTATCAGAGTTATATGTAGTCGTAAAAGCCTCCATAGCTACGGGACACAAATACTTGCAGACAACTACTCCTATTTTGCTTTCAAATGATGAAGAGCTTAGGAGAACTGAATAGCTCTTCTGTAATTTCTATGCCCAGCAAAATAATTTATTCAGCAGTTAAGTAAAGGTACAGCTGCAAGGTATCCTACTTTCTTGACCATGGCAACAACCAGTAACAGAAGTCTACTTTTCATGATTTTCTCCAGGTCTTATCTCTCTGCCACTTCTAGTGCCCTAAACCATGCACTGTTTTCCTTATTTTTTAACAGTTACCTGCAGCATACCTATTTTTTAAACAGAGATGGGAACAGAATAATTTTTTTCTGACCTACAAAGATCGCAGGAGACAATAAACATTCAGTTCCTGAATGCAATCTTTTCAACAGTACAATTTACCACTTGCATCATTTAAAAATAAATATAGTTGCCACAGACCCACATATGAAAATCAGAGTGAAATACCCAGATGGAACCACATATGCTGACATTTTCCTGCGTCATCATCAAATCAATCTTGGTTAAGCACGCAAAACGAAGAACGTCATCTTCAACAAGGATTATGTTGTACTTATTGTCTACAAACATGAAATAAATGATTGATTACCTGTCCAGTGTTCTGAGCTCCTGCAACCTCTTTTTTAAAGTAAAATCAGAGCAAACAAGACTTAACACCTCAGTCAGAATATGTGTCTATTATTCTGCACTGCTGTGATTGGCTGCTGGTCCCTTTGTGAGGCCTTCAGTTAAAGTAGGTCCCGTCTTCTCCTTACATATGCAACAGAATTACTCAACCCTTTTGACACCCTCTGGTCTGTATGTGGTTTTGTGGAACAGAAGTTTTCTCTCCACTGCAGACCATACTCAAAGAATACTTTTTCTTAACCTTCTTTTAGGGTTGGTCTGCAGTATAGTTGCAAACATAGCACTGATTTACTCAAGCAAACTTCCAAGAATGAGAATTTTGAGCTGCATTTTGCTTGCCTGTATTTTGCCTGCTGCATGGACCAAAGCTAGCATGAATCTGTCAACACTGCAGTCTGCCATGGAGGACAGAAAGAGCCAATACAATGAGCAAATTGAATTAGTTTAGGATTTGACAAAGCAGTTACACTACAACTACCATTATGCCTATCTATTCTCTATTGGAACAGAAATCTTATAATTGGCCATCCCAGAATCACCCATCCTTTCCGCAGCCACCAGAACCTGTGACAGACTAAGAATGTCATCACATGTTGGACAGCTGAGCAATGGGAAGGGTCCTGAAGGGCTTGAACTGAAAGGACTTGTCCACTTTGGAATCTAGCATTTTTCCCACTGGCCCTGCTGCCTCATCCTGTTCCACAGCTACAGGTCTGTGCGGTCCTTCGTGTGTCCATGGCGTATTACCCAGCACTGCAGCAGCACTTGTCAGAACTTGAGCTGTTTCGCTGCCATGAAGTTGTTACCTTCTCATACAGCCATTCTGGCCTCATGTATGTTCTGAGGGAATATCACCTGGATTTAAAATCAAAATCAGTCTACACCAAAGTAATTACAGAGGAAGTACATTATTTCTTTTGGCACAGCTATGCTCAGATTTTCTTCTGCAAGGCCATTTCCCTCTTAGGTTGGCATGACAGGGAATAGTGAAAACATGGAGAGCATCTCATTATACAACTCTGTGGGCCACCTACACACCGAGGAAACGATCATATAATGCTGTACATAACATTCAACATATAAAGTGAAAAAAGTTACACTGAAATACCTTTTTTTTTCCTTTTTCCTCATAAGCAATTTAGCTGGATGGTACTAGGTGATCAGCTGATACAGGTACAGCCTGATGAATAGCTGGGAATGGAAATGATATTTTTTTCTGAGACCATTCTATCTTTAACATTCCGCAGATTGTTTCAAACTCCTAAGGTTTTGATTGAAATAAATCACACATGTATTTAAAGTATGTCCTTTACTGCCACAGCAATCATTGGACTTTCAAGCCTTCAGCATAAGAAATTAGGCATGCAGCAGAAGAGTTAGCTTAAATTTAAGAAGAAATGCCGTATTTCCATCAGGCAATTTTCCCCTGTGCATTCTCCAAACTGATTTTATCTTTTCAGGAAGGAATAGCTCAATGCTTAATTAACATTTATTACTTAGGATTAGTATTAAGGATTACAACTGACTAGTGTATTTCTGAAGTCTTTGGAAGCCCACCACTTCACTTTTAATAAATAGCAGTAGGAAATATGGCAATATATGGTTGCTTGTACATCAGTATCCCCCGGGATCAGCATTCCCTTGTATGTAAGAGTTACTGATTAGAAAACTTTCCTTGTCACGTGGCTTAGCCAGGTTCTTTATCTGACTGGGTTCAAATCCACATAATCTGTGAATTTTAAAGTCCTAAACACCCAGCTAGCTATAAATGAGGATTGTTTACCACTCCTTTGTAGTACTACCAAAGTAAAATAAAATCAGTCCCAAAGAAGGAAGACAGATCATGATTCCATGGTTCAAGAGTAAGAGTAAAACCTGACACTGGGAGATCTAACTTTATTCTCTGCTCTGAGAACTAATTAGACACCATTTATCCAAGTGTTACATAAAGGAAGAAGAATTAAATTCACACATCAGTAGAGCCTTGAAAAGAAAGTTACATATCTGTGAAGGAATGCTCCAATTTCATATTCTTTCTGATAAGAACATTCACCAAATTTATATCTGCATTTTACAGTTATCATTTTCTTCTTCCCTTTTCAGTATGCAATGTCTATTCTTTGTACTGTGAGACTGTTCTCTCTAGCAAGACTAATCCAGAGAAAAGGAGGAAAAAAATCAAGAGAGAGATTCGTTGACCAAAAGTTGAATGTGAACATTTTTATGTACAACAGCTTCTGGCAATATACACCTGTTTGTCAGTTCTCCCACGCCTGCCTTTCTCTGAGATGCCATAACTCTAAACATTAAAGAGGCCTTTGATTGAGAAAACTATTTACAGAGAGCATTCTACCCCATGCCTGCAGATTTTCTTGCCATTTCAACACATACTCTTCCATCCAGGTTCTACAGAGGTTTTACCATTGTAACAGCAAAGTACAAATAGAAATTCCCAGAAGATAAAAGGTCACTGTATTTTAACATGAAAAGAATTGCATTTTGAAATCTTTACAGAGATAGAAGAAAACAAAAAATTATTAAAGGAATAATATAACTGGTGACAAAGTTAAAAGTTTGAAAAGCATGACTTGTCTCCACCTCCTTCAAGGAAAATGGGGCTGCCAGATGAATTGATACCAACATTCAGATGAATTAGCCACTCCAAAATATATCCAAACTAATTTAAATCAAATTCTCCTGTGGCCATGATGTTCCTCCTCTAGAAAAACCTATAAAGTGAATCAAAGAGTTAATTATAAGGCTGTAGACACATCATCAGAAAACCTGTCTTGCAATCTATTTGCAAAGTCCAGAATCAATTACAGTAATAGAATGCAAAAGCTAAGTGCTAATCATATTAACTTGAATAAACTAAAGGCACATATACCTGAACCTACTACAGAAAATACAAAATAAGGTTATACTTAGAAAAATACCATCTTAATATGTATTGTGGGAAAAAAAATTGGCACCAGGGAATTATTTTCTTTATTTTTCTGTGAAAATATTTAGGGGCCATAGCACAATTCTAAAGAAAGAAAATTATCTTTGCAGAATTTAGAGGCAAAGAAAGGAGTTATTCATTCAGCTCTAATGCATACAGAGCTGAAGATCAACTGAAGGTATTGGTCAAACCCAAATGTCCAGCAAATCCAGTTACTTGGTTCTCCCATATATGGTGGCTATTAACCACACTGAGAAGCAAAACCCATCAATAGAAATCACTGTAGCTTCATAATTTTTTTTCATTTTGCTCATATTTTTTAGTGGTAAAAGGATGAGGGTAATAGTAAATAGATATATGGTACAGGGGATTGATCTTCGCTTTCTGCCACCAAAGTGGTTCTCCTTACATTCATCCAGCTCTGATTGATGTTCAGATATCATTGATTAAGGTAAGAAACTTCACAAGTTAATAATAGCTCTCTGTTTGCATTTTGTCTTTCATTGTTACACCAAAAAAAAGATATTCCAGTGCTCCAGTGGTTCTCTTTCCTACCATTTAACCAGGACCCAAATGATGGAGTTATGCAATGATCTCTTGGTTTATTGCTAACACTTGTAGCTATTCATGAGAGCAAAGTATTTAACCTACTTACCCATCACTAATTATTATTTAATGGTAAATGCATATCAACAGAAATTCTTGTATCTGTGCTCTTTCCAGCTGTATGAATAGCTGCCTAATTTCTGCTTAGCTACGTTTCAGTATTTCATTCCCCGAAACCTATCTATCCATTTACCTTTAATTTGAAAGTCTTTATTTAAAGAGATCAAGGGGAGAAAAATCACCCTTTGAATTCCACAAAAAAAAAAAAAAAAAAAATTCATCTGGCTGTTCCAAAAGTACATTATTAAAAAATAGAACTACTGTAGTTAAACTGAATTAGGGAAGATCTCTACTTGAAAGGGACTTAAATACACCTAAAAGTTTTCAGGAGCTCTGGCTCTCTGAAAAGGCTACTTTCTTAGGTTCATACAAGGCTGATGCAGAGACTGTTACCTTCTTTATGTTACTAATGTGCCTAATGGAATGAGAAATTTGAATATTGTTCTAAGAGGTGACATTAAAAAATTTTAGATTTTTATAAATTGCTTATCAATGGAATGTGATGTGATGGTAGGGCTTTAACAGAATAAATATAGCTCTAAATTCATGGGGGTTTGTTCTCCCACTATTCTATATGCAGTTTTAGTTATTCATAATAATAGGGTATCTCAAAAAATAATTTACTACATGTAAGTGAAAATGTATTAGAATCACGATCAAACTAATGGTAGAAATGTACTCCTAAAATATATATATATGGCAACATATTAATTTTAATTGCTTGTTAGTTTTATAGCTAGAGAGTTAATAAGAGTTCAGTAGTAGCTACTTTTGTGGTGCTGAATAAAAAATGGTACAGCCTAGATAACTGTTCATATAAATTAACAGGATAAAATGGTGACTATTTTAACAGAGCAGTTGAAATTAAAGTTGTTTGAAAAAGACATGACTATGAGACCAAAAACCCCATATTATTGGATGCCTGGCCTCCTGAAGTAATTTTTGCCCATTTCAGTATGTTTCTGCTACTGTTGCTACATGACAATGTGACTGAAATCCCAGCAAAAATATTCTAATCTCTCAAAAGGCAACAGTATCAAATTTTTCAGAGTTTATTAAATTCTACTACTCATTTATACTAATGTGCAAGTGTTATCTTTGTGATCATGCACTAAGTACAGAACAAGCATGACATTGCAATTAAGAACTTAACTTCCTACTTCATCCACAGATGCTGAAAGGCAGGCAATTTATTCTCAAACTGATTTTCACTTGAAAAGGAGCAGTAGAAGAATATCCAAGCCTGGTGAATAATGAAAGTTGCACTCTTTGGGAGTAGGGTATTCTTAGGAGAAATGAACTAAAAGGAAGGAAATGCAGAAAGTGGACTAAACGCACAGAACAGGAGCAAAGATTAGAAGGACCGGAGTAAAATAAAAGTTGAAGTTGGCAGAAACCACAGTGAAGAATTATGCTGTTACTAAAAGCACATCACCACAGGCAAAAGCAATACATTCAAGGGTAAGTTTCCCAAAATCTAGATAAACAATTTACATGTTTCTCTCTGACTGGCTCCACAGTCCTGCAGTCTTCTAGAGAGACTACAGAAAAGATGGATGGATATACCAAATGGATTCCATTCTGTCTCAACCTGATTTTTAAATTTCACAAGAAATTATCAATTTATGAGGAAATGAAAGTGTCTGCTCTCAGCTGTTTGTTCATTCACACTCAATTGCATGGCACAAATATCTGATTGATGTGCACCATTATTCCTACACTTTGCAGGACTCTATACATGACTGTTTTGACTTCACTTGAAAAGTAAAGTACTGTATCAAATGGAAGCAATGACTTCCTCACCATATAGAATGTGAGTTAAAACATAGATTGAATTAAAATATATGATAACACAACATAAACTGACCTAAGGAAGCATTTGAAAATGGAAAAAGATAGATTGAAAGCTCCATTCTCAGGTCAGCATTCTTTATAATGCAAACATTATCAGAGCGCCTCCTGGACATATTGCTGCAAAGCGGTTACCAAGACATAGCAAGACCAAAGCTGCACAACAAATAAGTGCCAATGAGAAGACCAAAATCCACTTGCCTAAAAATCTGAATGCCTGGGGCATCCCTCAGACTGCACAGTCCCCCAGAATGAGTCACACTGCACTCGTTCTTTCCTCAAAGACAGTTACTTAAAAATTTGACAGACAAATTCTTATAAGGGGAAACACATTAAGAGAAAGCAGCCCTGGATTTGGAGGTTTTGCTGGAGATGTACTTTTGGCTACAAATTTCCAGTATAAATCACATCTCTTCTCTATGAGTCTGATGCCTTAATTGTTAAGACCACTCATTTTATTTCCCTGACAGCATCTGAGGCATTGTAAGTGATCTGGTACTGCTTTAGTCACATCAAGTAAGTAATAAATTACCCATGACAGTCAGGGGAGATCTCAGGATCTCCTATTCTTCAACCTCCAGCACATTCCTGGGCCAAAAAAAGCGTGTTGGTAGACTCCCAGAAGAGCAGGATTATCTTTTTGTTGCTCTCTTCTAATGGTGCTCTTTTAAACAAGGTCACATTCCTAAATCAAGCATAAAGCCTGACTGGGAGACAATCTGAGTGCCTGACAGTTCTACATGACATACAGTACATAGCCAACACATGGAGCCAGTGCACAGATCATAGGCAAAGCAGCAAACTCAGGAGAAATTTGCTGAGTATGCGGGTACTCCACGGCCCACTGGCAGCAGGAGGAATTCAAGATCTTAATCAAATTTTAAGTTATTTGTAGGAGAGCACTCTTTGCATTATGCTTCACCAAAGATTTTACTGATGAAACAAATGGGCATTTCTAAATGATAGTTACATTTATGCTTTAAGAGGAATCATCTTTAAATGCACACTTTGTGTCTTTGCAAAGAAATAGAACACTGCAAATGTTACAAAACAGGTATAAGCAGCCACATAAAAGGACAAATTTCAGAGTATACTAAAAATTACTACGTACAACAAAATTGTTTGGCATTGTTCTCCAGAGTTCCAAATTCCAAACAGGGACTGTAAACACCTCTGTTGCTGCCTCTTTGAAAATATGCTGGTGTACATCAGTCTTGTTATTAACCTTCATGAGCTGCCTTGGGACTTAATCCAAAATTTCGTCTCAAAGAATCCCATACAAAGTTATGAGTAAAATAAGCATGTATGATGGAAGTTCTTTTACAGCCTCACAGAATTTCCCACTAGAAACTTACCATTCCAAACATATGGAAATTAAGAGTGAACACAACCAGCAACATAGACTATGACAAACAAAATATGGCATTCTTTCATTCTTAAAGGTAGTACTGATATCAGAGTAACATACATCCACAAAGTAAACTTAACCCTCTTCATTTTTCTCAGCTTTTCAATCTGTAAAAAATCTCTTTCAGTATTCAACTGAATAGAAAAAGAAAAAAGAATTAATGACCCTGTCCTGTTCAGCACATTACATTCTTGATAGTTACCAACTATAGAAGATGCACTTCTGTGCTTACTAGGAGTTAATCATGCTCACTGCTAAAAGCAGCTTGTAAACAACCTCAAAATGCATTGGTTATATATTCCTAATTTCAAGTTTGAAGGCACCATTTAACAATTTACATCAGCCTCTTTCCTTGATCTGTCAGAAAGCTCTGATTACTGGATACCTTGCTGTTCTTCCTCAGAAAACACGCTAGGGTGGATACACTGCAGCTTCAGGAATAACAACAAATTCAGGTACCAGTAATAAAATACCTTTAATCTCTAATTTATTTTGTCTCTTTAATTTCCCAGAGTAATATTGATGATTCAGAGCAGATCCACTGCAAAATGGATTGAAAAAGGTGATCTGCCTGTCTAGTTGGAAAAAATATTTTACTTTCAGAAGTTGTTGCCATAGGACAGAGAAAATAGCTATCCAGCTATTCATCATGCATCAAAAGTGCCTGTCATATGTCCTTAGTATTGCTGTCTCCCACCCACTTCTTACTTCTTCTTTTATTCAATTCACGGATGCGTGAGAGTCCTGTAAAGCATATTTTGTGTCTAGACCACTGTTGAAAAATTTCTCTGTGCCACCTTTGCAAAGAAGAATCTGTATCACGGTGACAGCTGAACATGTATCAACTTTTTGAAAAAAACCCAACAACTTTAGTGCTGTCAAAGTGTTAGTTTATCAAATTAGAGCTTTCAATATCAATTTTGCACTTTTAAGACTCATTCACGTAATTCTTTTTTCAGTTTTTACATGTGACAAGAGCAAAGTTTCTAATCTAAAAAAACTTTGAACAGCTTTTGCTTGAGCTTTTAACATGAGAAGCATAACTATTTCTGACCCTTTGAATGTAGGAACGGCTAAGTAAGAACACTGCAGAGACTGCAGAAAATGCTAAAGGGCTGATTGCATGCTACCTGATAGTGCTCTTACACCCAGTGCCTCCACTCCTCGTTGTGGTGTAGCACATGGGCATCTCACTCTTCTCCCTTTCAGGTAGAGTTGTGGTGGCAGAGGTTTACCCTCACCAAATGCATTAAAAAAACAGATGTCTTCAGAATATAGGTGAAACAACAGGAATATTCAGTGCTATAACAGCTACTTGGTTGGATATTAATTCCTGATGACAAGAACATAGACATTTACTCAAAAAAATCTGAAAAAAGTTGCAAAAGTAAAGAGCAAAAGAAACTAGAGAAATGTTCAAGTGTATCTAAAGCTCCAAAAATAAAAGCGGCATAAAATTCAGAAATTAGAAAGCTAAAGACTTACAAGTCCAATAAACATAATTTCTGATGAGTGTAGCCATTTTATTTTCCTTAAAACAAAAAATCTACATGGCTCCACCATGAATTTTAAGTGTCTACCAAAACCTGACCTCCGTCTGCTGCAACTAAAAATGGACAGAACACACAGAGATAAAACATTGCGTGATTTCATCTCCATTCAATTGCATTCATATACATTTAGGTATATGGATGTGAACAGTACTTCAGAAGTATATAGGAACACAAAAGCAAACACATTAAGAAGACTTGCAGAATAAAGATATTTTGTTACATGAAAAGAGTTTAACTTAACGCAAGACTTTGCACCTCAGGTGTTCATTTTATAGCTGGCTGCTTTTTTTAAATGTCCTGTTACCTTGTTCTTGGTTGCTTTCCCTATGAATCCAGTAAAATCATTCCATTAACTAAACACATAAAAGTGTTATTATTATTACTATTGAGTTCTAAGTACTTAACAGATATGATCTAAAAGAAACGGGTTAGTTTTTGTGTATCATGTGACTGCATTGACATTTTAGGTGGCTGAAGCACATAGGAAGGCAGAAAAGTAAACATATAGATCAATAAAGATTTTTAGCTAGTATTCAAAGAAACGTCTCACAGGTACAGTAAACAAAATCTATATTGCATTTACTAACATCTTCTCTCAGGAATCGTTTCAATGGCATAAATTATACCTAATTATACATGCCCAGTCTACTTAATACATTAGCTCCACTGATACCATAGAATGAGAGTCTGCAGCTCTGACAGCCGGTATCCTAGCTTGATCTTATCCCTGTGAACCCCTCTGTTGATCAGGAGGTTCCATCTGACCCTGGGTTTCCTCACTGGGTCTGATCCTGACCAGTGGATTGACTTCCCATGTTGACTGGGGACCTGCCTCTTCACTGCAGACTTGCCTGATGCCCTGGGCTGGGGCTGGTGCCCCCTGCGCTGCTGCCCTTCTCAGGGAGCCCCCACTGCACCTTGCTGCATCAGGACACTTCCATGGCCTTCAGATACCTCCTCCTCCCCAGTTGAAGGGGCTGAGGCTGCCCAACTTGATTGACACCCATGACAATCGTGCATTGGCCCGGTAGTCACTGTAATGCGCATCTTCCCAGTCCCCATCCCGGTAGGGTTGCTTTCTTGCCAGCCTGATTGACAGTCAGGGAGATCGGATGGGCCATGTAGCCAAAGATAGAGTCTAGGGCTGACAGCTCTGAAATGGTTCCATTTGACGATGCAGCAACTTGGACATGTTTGTCAGTAACTCTGAATGCAAGCAGAAAGGGCAAAAATTCCTCAAAGCAATATTTGAAGAAATTTTAAAGAAATGTCCTGTTCTCCAAGATGCTTTGGTAAAAATTGGATCTCCTTTAAAAAAAAAAAAAACAAAACCTGTCTCTATGCATATTCTGAATATGCTGAGTCTGGAAATAAAAATAGCTGTTTGATGTTTTGTGATCTCATTTGCCCTGCAACAGCATCACAGCTAGAAGACTGAACTAAATTTTTGTGCATCTTCCTGAGGATTTTTTCCCTACACCTAATCACTTACATCTGCTGTCAGAGAATGGATGAATAATAGAGAGTTTGTTGCACAGCTGCCACTGATGCTCTAATTTGGCTTCTAGTAATGGTGAGGATGAACAAGATGGAAAGAAGTCAGCTTGACTCTGAGAGCTCACTCTGGGTCACTAAGAAAGAATTGCAGGAAGAAAATTATGTATAGTATCTTTGATCCATTAAGAGCTTAGCCTCGTGGTCAACATTAAACATATGTGGAACTTCTCTGCCTTGTAACTTTGCATGTTTTATATATAAACTTGAGAAACATACAGAGGTTATCCATTTTCTGTATTATAGCATTTAAAAAATTAATGTACTCTTAGGAAATACAAAGAAATTAAACTGCACAAGAATGCAGTTGCGTGTTTGGAATTATCTTATTGACTACACATCAGCTTTGAAAAATTTCCATTTTTTCTATATAGAAGGGACATCAAAAGAATTCAACTCTCCAGATAGGTCTACTCTGGGTTGAATGTTTTGAATTCAGCTCAGAAACCAGTACATGGTTCCTCAAAGATTACCTGAAACACTAGATTTTATTTTTGGTTTTCAAACTCCCAATCTTATTTTGAGAGTCTAAAACTTATAAGGTCAGGTAAAGAAGCATCTTCTCAATTACAATATAAACTTTTCCCTGCCAGTGATGCTAATTTGCCATCAACCGAATACTGGTTTGAATTTAAAACACGTTTTCCTTCCATAGCTGGAATTTTTTCAAAGCCATTACATAAGAAATCCAGATATTCCTCAGGACCAACCTGGAGGGAAAAGTGAGCACTGCCAAGATGCTGACTATGGTTATAGCACCTTGCTGACAACCATCTCCTATATGCATTTACCAGGATATACCAAAAAGCCAGGTGACACTAGCAATAATATTTTAGATTGAATGAAATAATCAAGACATATCCCAGGCTTTAAGAGATAATGTGGATACTCTTAGAATGTAGTAGAAATAAATTACTGCTTCCAGCTGCAAAAGACACTCATTTCTATAGGTAATTTTTCATTTCTTCTGTAATTAGCTAAGATTACAGACTAAACATCTAGTTGAGTATTTTCCTTCTCAAAATGCTTGGCATGGGATGGGAGATATGAGTGAGATGGAAACATGGGACTCAGGGAGATGGTCCAGCATCACATTATCAGAAGTTTAATTAGTTAATAGCCTATGTTATGTCCTAGTTCTGTGCAGTAGTTGCTTGTTAATCACAGAAATCTACTTCCTGTGCTATATGTAGTGATCCCACTGCCTCTATCAGGAGCTCCACAGTATTGCAGAAGTTCTGAGAGCTTTATGTTGGACGTGTAGGGTGATAAAAGCTCTCTTAAATTTGTCTGCCCTGGTTTCAAAGCAGCCCTGCAGTAGCTGGGAGAAATCTGCAGTAATTTAAGGACATTCTCTTGAGCATTCTCTTCAACAGTCTGAAATCTAGGATGTCACATTTTACACCCTCTAGACAATCCTTCTGTTTCGTAGCATGATCCAGCCACTCTTGGTACAACTTTACTTCAATGCAAGAATAATATTTTAAAGATGCTGTTTATATAAGTATTTTTTTAGAAAAATAAAAATATTTAGGTAGTGAAAAAAAAATCTGCAAAATTCCCACTGTAACTAGAAAGTACCTAAGAAGCCACTGTAAGAAAATCTAAGTGATTCAACAAATGTTTTAAGTGGAAAAATTAACATTAGAGTAAAAATTCCTATTGGGAGGCATTCTTAAAGTCTTGCTCTATGAATTATAGTGGGATACTCTCTGTAATTGTAAGGAACATTAACCATAAGGAACCTAATCATTAGCAGAAGAACACGAGTGTTGGGTTTTTCAGTTATTCAAATCAGAAACTGATTACTCCCAAAGTTTCTGAGCAATTTACTCTAATACTAAGGACATTTGCATAATAGTCAAATTTAAAAAAAAATTCAATGTCTTTCAAGATGTAATCTCCCCTTTTACAAATGCCAGCTCTGTTCCTAATGTGTGCACATTGTTTCATCTAAGCAGAAATGCCATGATAAATGTACTGAAATACAACTTTTCTGATAGAGAGAAGAGCAAAAAGAAATTGTTTGGACATACTTATATTTTTGTCAAATAAAAGTGTCACAGAGAAACTGTATGAGAAATGCTGACTAATTCTTTTAAATTACAGCTGAAATGACAGTTTAAATCATTATACTTGTCAAGCTATACTAACAAAAAGACATAATACTACTTCTTAATTTGTTCTAAGGGTGAAGATAAGTAAATGAAGCTGAAGAAGTTGATTTTATTAGAGCATTATATTTGGAAGCAATCATATAGTTATAAATCATAATTTTCCAAACAACAGAGGTCAAAAAGCAATTCTCTTACAACAAGGAACATCAGTTCATTTAAGCAAAATTGCTTTTATCTGATTGCAAGGTTTCTTTCATGTCCAGGTGACATACACAGTCTTTAGAAATGCATTTCCAGCAGACAGAAGAAAAAACTTACTATGCATATGTTAAAATAATCATTATTATTGGTAGGAATAAAAACCTATGTAAAAACAGCCTAATGATTTTGAACAGTTCCACTCACTCTCCTGTCTTCACTTCAGTCTTCTGCCTACATCCAGGTCCAGGATTGGTAGGAGCTGGTCAGAAGGCATGTACATTTATTAGGGCAGATGAGGAAAACTGCATTAAAACACTTAAAATTTTTTTCTTATGCTTCTACTTGAAACAAATTCAATAATGTATTTCTACTATAGTCCTGACTCCTCTTGCAAACAATGTAGAACCAAGGCTATTACTCGAATCAAAGAATTTGACAAGAAATTGCTTAACTTTTAGCCAACCCCTAAGTGTCTTATTGTTCTCAATCATGAGGATTTAGGAGTACACATTCAGAATCAGTTTCTTTGCTTCTTTGAGGTTTCCCCCATCTTCTACTTTGTTTTGAGTTCCATATGTGGTTCTAGAAGAGAATATTTCATGAAGAATCAGCTTTAAATGGATTCCCTGGTTTTAGCAGGAATTTTTGCCCCAGTTCAGTTAATGGTTCTACATGCTTAATGTTTTGCTAGGAACACTTAACAAAATTCCTTAAGCATAAATGACATCATATGTAAATGAGTATACTTTAATGCAAATTTAGTTTGTATATGTGAGAAGATGAACATCTATAGCCATAGTTTGTTATAACATAACGTTTCTCTGATTTCTGCTTATTTTTACTATAGTAACCTTTAAAAGTATAGGCAAATCTATGTATTTTTACAGCTTAATTAAATGCAGGGTATGCTCATAATAACAAAATCTAAAGTTCCCATCTAAGCTTTGATTTGAACTTTATGATAATTTTGGACCAAAAAAAGTGCAAGTTTCCTTCCCATAGAAGGAAAAACTGACAATGTGTGAGAAGACCCTTCCACTGGACTAACTACATGAATCAGCTGTTAGGGTAAGAAATCCCTGGTAGGAACATTTTTATAGAGCCATTCGGAGTACCCTCACTGCAAAGAGAGGTGCATTTTTGACAAGTGTGAATAAAATCTGGAATTGAATGAAAAGTGAAATATAAATCTGTATCAGTGTGCTGGGATGCAATGGGACACATAGGCTAATATCTTTTGCAGCATCAAACAAAATAAATCAGTACATCCACCTTTCTTACGAGCTTTGGTTTTTATGTTTGTCATCATCTTTCTCTAGTTACTGTATAGTAGCAATGAGAGACTGCTGCATATATCAGAATGATAAGTGGCCTCAGTATGATGATTTAAATGCCCTGTTTCTCAAGGTTGTTACATAAAGCCATTTCCCCCCCTTTTCTGAAGATCAAAAAGGAATTCATGTTTTATCACATCAAAAGACACTGATGAAGGAATGAAGTGAACTTGGAGTTTTCCTCTAATTACAAAGTATACAAGCTGTCAGCTTATTAAATAATTAATGTCTGAGTGATAATCACAATGTGAAGTGACCTAATATCTATTATTCACAATCCTGACTTATCTTAGTAAGCATTGTTTGCTCACTGAAAACTTGCTTATTTATTTATTTATTGAAGAAAATCTTAAATGTAATCTGTGTGTGGCTTTTTTTCTGTAAAACTGTATTTTTCCTTTCTATCTATTTCAGCTCTCAAAGGCTTTCTAGACCTTAGTCCATGTACTTTTGAATCATATGCACATTCATTACTCCCATTTGGGAAACAGTATTGGAAGTGCCCCAGACCATTCTGGAGCATTTCAATGTTGGAGCAGCAAGTCAAGTCTAATTTTAGCCAAAAAAAACCCTTAACAAGAGAAATTAAAGTAAAAACTGCATTTCTGAGAAAGACAGACAGGGCTGGATGGCTTCTGTCCTTCCATTTGTATGCCTTCATTGCAGTGCTTGGACAGACGAGTTATAGGCCAGGCCTACTCAGTGTGTTCTTGAAGACAAGACAGCTGCTACCCTTAACAAGGATATGAAAATCCATGAACCTCTCTTCTTGAAGGAATTAGCTGATGAAAATTATGCTTCTTCAAATGCAGGAATTTTCTCATTCATTCAAAAGTTTTGTTGAATGGGGGAAAAAAAATGATGCATGTAGGAGCTTTCATTAGAAAGCTGCCCATGTGATGCATTTGTGCTGGCACTAAGATGCAGCTGCCAGAGACTGGTTTTGCTACTGAAAGAAGTTTTTGGAAATTATACGTATTAATACAGCTTTTAAGTATACATAACATTTCCTTAGGACTGTGAAACATCCCCCAAACTCCTACAGTAAGTCATAGGTTGCAAAGAGTTATTCCAAAGGCATAAAAGAACAGAAATAGGTAAAGGTAAATTTAATTAAAATAAGCTCACCTATTCTTCAATTTATGGGGGTATAGGGAGATGGTGGTTTTCGTATTGCAGTTTAAAATTAAAGAGACAACTTTCACGGATACATTCAGCTAGCAATACAATATGGAGGCAAATCTTCCACAGTGTACTTGTCAGCACATCACTTATATATATAGCAAATTCCAGAAACAATAATCACCCATGGTCTCTTCACTGTGCAAAACTTTACCATTCCTTTTGTGAGCACATTTTTAAACAGACTGCAGTGACAGGAGGTGCTCAGCATCCTTCTCCTTTCTCTGAATTCATGCTAGGCGCCCACCAACATCCTTTGCATTTAAATAACACAACTGCAGGTCTCACTCACTCCTGACTGAACACTCAACATAATTTCCTTTGCCTTTTCAGCAGTCACTGCACTGGCAGCATAAAAGAAAATCAGAAATTTGAAAGACCATTTTGCTTCTTCATCCAGATCATTGCTGTTTATTCAGCATAGTCAATGTTCTGTGGTTCACGTGGATGGATGAACAGGAATGGCCCATGGCAACACATGAGAGCTACAAATAGGATCAAGACATTTTTATGATTGCTGGGCTCATATCATTTTCACGGTACAGATTTGGGAGGCTGTTTTATCTGCTTAGTACTGTGTGCTCTGGACATTGATTTTTACATTGAAGCATTCGGAAATGCAGTTTAACCAGCCTTTGGGCATTTATCATTGACAACAGTTTGTGAGACAGGCAACTTATTGATCTGTTAATTGAACAATTATTGCCCCATCTTTATCACATGTGTCCTGATAGAACCACTTTTACTCTGTGACCCAAAATCCTGTTTTGAAGATCTCAGAATCTGCAAAGAAAACAAGAATCTCCCCCCCCCCCAAAAAAAAACCACCAAAAAAACCACCAAAAAACCAAAAAAAAACCACAAAAAAAAAAAAAAAACAAAACAGGAAAAAAGCTGCAGAAATGCATGTATACTCTTCAACAGAAGCTTTGTATATTACATAAACTGACCTAGAAACACAGCAAAAGCCATTGCTTTAAGTATGAAATCCCTGCTGTACAAAGATTCATCAGAATCATCAAAAATGATGATGAGACTTCCTTCCTGACCTTTTCTATAGGGGTGAGTTTCATTTCAGGGCCAGTGCAGTGACATTCTATATACCTGTGGAAGAGCACTTTGACAACAAGACTTAAAAATTATAACCAGATCTGGCTTTATGCTGATATTGCTAACCCATATGTTTTTTTATTTCTCTCAAAGTTCTGAAAGGTTTTTATATCTGAATTGTTTGTTTGGACTGTGGAAGAATAGTTGACCTTTTCATTTTGCTCCTTTTCTCTTGCTCTACCTGCCTCTCCAGTGAACTATTTCATATAATTCCTCCTTAAAAAATGAGGGCAAGATTGTGTCTGCTTGTGATGTCTCACTAGCAAACTGGGAGGATCACTACCAATCTGACACCTCACTTCATCCGTACCTGAGGAAGGAGCAACTGGTTTTGACTGTTACCTGAAGCTGATGGAAAACTTTATAATTCCTTAATCACTCTCAAAATCTTCTGAACTGAAAATGCCAATGTAATGCATAATTCATGCCAGCGAACTTCCATATTCTCTGATTTCTAAACTGTAATTCACTTCTGGCAGAACTAGAGGTTTTAAATACTTTCTTATTCTACTTCCCTCCTCCCACCATTTTCTTCTGCTTTAAATATTAAAATGTGAAGAGAGAGATGATACTAAAAGGAAGAGTCATATTGGATTCAAGGTAGACAAATCAAAAAGAAATGTCTGCATTTATGCACATTTGAGACAGGTTCTCAGTTAGGATGAAAATCAGCTTAGTTCCATAAATTTATACCAGGACGTACAGGTAGGTTATACAAGGCAACAGACCTCTCTCCCTGTCTATACTCTCTGTCGTTAAAGTTACATTAAAGATTTGCATTAAATGAAGAATTTTAGAATTTTTAATGAGCATTTAAAGTCATCAGATGGTACCAGAAGGTATAATCCTACTGACTGTATGGACAGATGTAGTCAGTCAGTTTTGGAGAAGGGAGTATTACTAAAGAAGTTAGGCAGTATGAACAGGACTTTCTCTCTGTACTCCATTTCCATTTGGAGCTAATTCAATAAAAGAGGCAGATCTGTGTCATTTGATCATTGTTGTTCAGCTGAAAACCTAGAAGGACAAAATTTCTGTGTGCCATTCTGAGTACATGCAGTCTAGGACAGGGAGACATAAAACAAGGGTGCTACTCAGTGAACGAAACTTCCCAGATGCACCAGAGTTAGTATGAAACAGGTTTCTCTTCAGTTTTCCAGTTTATGGTGGTGTAACCAGGAAGCTGTCCCTAGTCACCAGTGACAGCAGGGGAATATATCCCTCTCTGAGTCTGTCGTTGGAGAGGCATCTCTTTTTCATTAGTGTGACACCTGAAGGCCGGGGTCCTGTTCCTCACTGAAGGACTTTAGGTTAAGCAAGGTAAATATATATTCCTCTACATGCATAAGCAAAAATTAGTCATGATTTTAAATGAACTATTCATTAGACTATCTAAGAGTTACATGGGTTTCAGTGAGATAGGATTAGGCTCTAGGTAGGTATGATTTGGGGAAATGAATTCTACAGAAGCAAGCATGGTTATGTTTCTGTTACAAAACAGTAAGAGAAAAACTATCAAATTCAGAAAATTTGCTTATTAAAATTGGGTAGACAGAATCCAGTAAAAGAGAAATGGATTAATTTATCAAACACACTAACAAAAGACAACAGTGATACGAGTATTATAGAGTATCAGTATATACAACTTTTTTCCAAAAATTCAAATGTGAAGACATTTTATATTCAGTACTAAAGTCTTAGACAAACTTATTTATCTTCTAAAATACAACTAGGATGAATATATGAACTGTGAGATGAGATTATTTACATTGTAAGTGTTCAAATGCTCCCATGTCAATACAGAGAGAATTAAATCTACAGACTTCCACTAGCACTGAAATGCTTTTCATTATGACATTGGAAAAGAAAACCATGAGTTGTTGTTCAGGAAACTCAGCTTACAGTCTATGAAAAAATGTTACAAACTACTCAGATAACTGGGATCTAACTGAAAATGAAGTCACTAAAAGAGCTTCAGTTCTTTTTATTGTAGGGGGAAGTGGGAAATTCAAGCTCCACAGAAGACTGCAAAAATGAGTCACTCCAGATGGAGTATATTGCATTCCTAATTAAAGAGCACACACAGTACTTCACGATTTTAGTGCTCTTAAACAATCTCACTGGCCATAAACATTATGCTAATGTCTGTTGTGGGGAAAACCACTTCTGACAGTGACAGTATGTGTTTGGGTGGATAGCAATAGCACCACTTCATGAAATAGTTTTCTTTTCAAATAGGAGATAGTTCTCCTATTTCTTTGGTTTCCAGAGAAATCCAAAGCATCTGCTGAGATGCTGCTAGATATGAATTAAGATGTGAAACAATATCATGCACATCAAAGTAACTCACCTATTTTAAGGTGAACTTGAAAGCAAAAAAGACTGTAATTACACACTTTGATTTTATTGCTTAAAAGCAGAACCAGGTGATGCTTAGAGAACCCAAAGAGGAATAGCAAAGAACATATAAAAGTCTCTCTTTAAAATGCATTTCCACGGTGATATATACTACTTTGAACTTTATCTTCTTAGTAGAGACAATATCTCAGCAAAAATCTGCCATTCACCTAATTTCTTCTAAATGTACAATGATATGAATCAGCAGTAACAATAAAATTGATTGGCTCGTTCAACCCAATTCAGGATCTGGAGAGTGACGAATATTCTTTCTTACCTGGTTTCAATTCTGGTTTACACCTTTTGTCAAATGGTAAAATGTATCAGATTTCAAGACAAATTTTGTGAGTAAAATGAATATAGACTTACCTGTCATGCTATTACTTCTCCAGTAAAAAAAACTCTTGCATATCCTGTTGTGTAGGCGAATTCACTCTATGAAGTGTTCTGCTGTACACAAGGACTTAAAGCCACCATTTAATACCAAGAATTTCAATCAACTGAAACACAATCTATGTAATTCAAAATGTAAGAGTACTAACAAATATGATGATGTTCAATTATGGTTAACAAATATGATGCTATTTTAATTATGGTTAAACAGACTTTTAAAATCAAATCATTAACACATTTTCTTAAAAGGCAAACTGCAGGAAGTACAATGCACTACTGTTGGAAGCATTTTGGCATTACCAAGTGCTAAGAAGTCAGACAACCACCCAAAGGAGCAGGCTGAAACACCATTTGCATCCATTAAGATTTCATCTGTTTCATTTAAGAAAATTGTTTCATTTAAGAAAATTTCTCACTGACCTGATTGTAAGAAGCTAATTTTGCCTTGAGAGCAACTAGACTAGACTGCTAAAGAATGGCAGTGCATGTGTAGTGTAGTATGTGGGGGAAAAGCATAAGAAGACTAGACCAAAGAGATGTTAAGCATCAGAGAACAGCCTAAACCAGGTCTGCAAAGAATAGAGGTTGCAAATGTTTAGAGTTAGGAGATTGGCCATGATACTGGGCCAGCGGAAAAGGTCTTTGATGGAATCGTGGGCTGATGCAAGAGTCTGAGCCAAGACACCAGCTTAGAAGGAGAAGTGACAGAAGAGTTGGCAGCTGTTACTCTCCATTTTTGCCTCCAGAATTTAAATCCAAGACTCCTCTGACTTACCATTCTTTTGGCATTGCTAAACACTTTTCAAATCCATGGGCAAAACATTTGTTCACCAACAATGATCTGTCAGTTCAAGCACAGAATTCACCACTGTGCCTCTTGCCTCCTCTTCATGGATCAAGTATCACCAGGGACATTCAGGATGGCAGAAAAGCAAGGTTGGGAAGGACAGCCAGCCCCAGCTCTGGTTCCTAGAAAATAACACATGCTGTCCTAGAAGATTATTCTTAAGCTTGAAAAGTCAAGGTCTCAGAAGTAGGGTGGTTCATGCAAGCCTAATTTAGCCATTTAAGCAATGCAAAAGTCATTAACTGCAAGATCACAGACTATATTTATCCATAAGGCATCGTAATCAGAGCAGAAAGTAGACCTGCTCTAAGGATGAATCAAAGATGTGTGATGAAGGAGCCTGCTTGCAAGACTTTTACTTGTTGCAGAGTTTGGAAAGAAAGAAGTAATTAAACAGGAATACAAAAGATGGTCTCATACTTTAGACAGCAAACTTATTCTGGGGAACTGGATCCTACCTTTGTTTTCTCTGAGTGTTCACAGTCACCCATACAAGTCAGTACCCAGAAGTTTCCAGCAGACCTGAAGTTAGTTCAGGCAGCTTTTGAACTACACATATAGATAGATCCAGTCTATATGCCTTAGGACCTGCATCTATATAATGGAATTAATATAATCCTTGTCCCCATACACAAAGTTCCACAGTGAATTAGGTGCACCACTATGGTAATACAGGAGAACATCTGAATAAATTTCCAATTCTCCCTTCAGAAAGTCTTTGAACAATGTGTAGTCAACAAGGAATGGCACCGCACACTGTACAACATTCACAAAATATTGAATTAAGGTCGTAAGGGCAACATTTATTCTGACATTTCCTACATTATGAGTTCTGGTCTCTGCAATCTTAATGTTCTTTTAATATTGTTTCTCAGGATAATGCTTTTATAAAAATGAAATCTAAGTACCCATCCATATAATAACATTTTATTACTTTGTCAACGTCAAAGTCAAAAGAAGTACTGGGATTTCTGAAGCAGCTAGCTAGTAGTTTCTAAAGTGAAATATACATAGATCTCTTGAGTATCTTAAACTAAGGAAGAAACTCCATACTCATATAAAATTTCATTAAGGCTTCATGGAACCATCTATGAATACAGGTTGGAATTAAAAGAGAAGACTATCACTTACATTGCCCTCAGATTTTAGAAATATGATTATGTCTTCTATTGTACACAGGTGGTATAACCTATTCATTCATCCTATTATGTTCTCTTTATCTGCATTAGGCTCAAATATGAATACATACATTTTCTATGACTCTCATCATGCTCAATCATTGATTTCAATGAGAACAAAGTTTAAAATATTTACATACAGCTCTAGTAGAAAATTTTACTTGTAGTCCTGTCTCAATACAGCTATGCTGGTGATGATCGTATAAAAATGAAGGGATGAAACAGCTTTTGCATTTTTTGCAGTACCATTAACATTACCGGAAAAGTAATAACTTTCAAGGATTCTGGCTGTTTCATCATCAGCTGCACTTAATTTGCCCTTCTGCTAATTTGCAGTGCTTAAAAACCTATCAAATGACACTTCTAATCGACAGCGTACTCTGTGATTATAAACTGATTAAACTCTATGATCTCTCACTGCCTTGTAAATACTTCTGCCACCTTTTCCAACAGAAATTATTCAGAATTATTTCCTATGCATGTATACTGTGTTGTTTTATTGAGCTAAGTTTCAACTCCTAAAGTCAGCTGCAATTGTCAGTTTATTGTCATTATCTAGGCAGTAGAGGAGTTATTTTTGTTAATGTTTCTGTATTTACTAAAGCAGATAGTATGAATGAGGCTGGCCTAAAAAGAGCAAATAGAGATGCCTGTTTTTTTAACAAATGCTTCTTGAAGCTCTGTACCAGTGTAATAGTACTCCTAGGCTTCCAATTGCCTGTTCACTGAACCTGGGGCAAGCTATCAGAAGTGAAAGCATCTGCAGACATCTCTCTTAAAACCAGCTGGGACAGAGTCTTTTCAGACAATTATTTGAATGACAGACTCATTTGGATAGCTTTTACCTTATTCAGAGGTGATTTAGTCTGGCCCTTTGGTGACCTTTGACAACGAGTATCATGGAATGGTTGAGTTTGAGAGGGACCTCTGGAGACCATCTTGTTCGACCTCTGCTCAGATTTGGGTTGGCTGAAGTCCACTCAGACTTTTAATGCCTCCAAGGATGGAGATTCCTTGTGCCAGTGTTCACAGTAAAAAGGCCTTACTTACATTTAAGTGGAATTTCAAATGGATCTCAATGGAGTGTTATGGGTCTCAATACTTTTGAGAACAAAAAATGTCTCAGGCTACTTGTCTGTTGCTCAAACTCAGGAAAGCATGTAGCTATGTCCTTTGCTTTAAACTTATTGGGTTTTTTAATTAATGGAAGTTCAACAGAAGGTGGGATTTTCAAAAATCTCAGTAGATGTCTATCCCATTTTTAGGTACATAGCATATTCAAAGAAACCCAGCCTCTACCAACTTTTAAAACAGAAACATCTGCCTCTATGTGGTGCAGTGTAACTTTCACATTCATGTTCATTTGTTGCAGGCTGATTTAGTATGTAGCCAGATGATAAAAGTATGCATCTCCTTAATTAATGGATTCAAGCACTTAAGTCAAGAAGACATTCAGGAAGAAATGCTCATTTCTGAACACAATTTTTGGAATATCACTTTTGTAATGCAAATCTGAGAATAAGCAGATTGAAGGTCAAGTTCTGAATGTAATTATGGTCACTATAAATAATCCATGAAGAATATTAATTTGAAGCAAAGGATGTTAATTTCTCATTTAATTTTAAAATTTCCTATTTGGCCATATTCTATAAAATTTTTCTTTCGTTTCAAAGAAAATGGGTCAAAAAATCCCTTTGTAAAAATAATTTTGAAAATGGATGGTTTAGGCTTTTTTTCTTGCTGCTGTGCCTCTATTTTTGCAATTATTTTTCCTTACATATGTGTGCTTTCCCATGATACAAAAGGTATTCCAGTTTAGGAAACATAATCCAAGAAGGAAACAAACAATTTACTCAAAACCAATGTCAGCTTGTAAAACATTTCAAATCACTAATGTTGTAGTGAACTTTCAGGCAGTACATGGGTTATATTCTTTAAAGATACTGTAAAATGCTAAGAAATTGTAATCTATACTGCCAAAACTACTGCAGAAGGAAAGATAGAATACACAGACGATTCACAATATCTCTTACTGAATTTTAGATTTGTGTGTACCCTATCTGCCTTCCTTTCTACACAACTGCTATCAAAATAGAGGTCACAAATATTTGCATTGTAAAGGAGCGCTTGAAACATTTGGAGAGTGGCAAAATACAGAATAACTGGAACAAGACTTCCTCTATCCCAGCCCTTCCACCTCTGCCTTCCCTTTTCACTCCCTCAGGGGTCCATCTGGACTGAGATGACTGATTACTGTATGCTATTTATTTGATTATTCACTGGGCACACAAACATTCATTCCCTCTTCCCTCCACCGTAAATGTGTTCTGCAATTAAAAAATTAAATATTTCACTTTCTGAGTTAATACTCGTGGGTTTGGGGTTTTTTCCCCTAGTTAAAACTGTCTTTTTAGGGCTGTTTTTGCAATAACCCAGCCCAAAATCTCACAATAATACTGTACAAGATATTAAAGTTCTTGTGGAAATATTGCTTTACTTACTTTAAACTTATCAGCAGAAATGCTTTATCAGTTTAGCAAATCTGTACTCTTACAGTATCTCTCATAAAACCTCAATTTTTCAGGATTCTCTAGTATTTGATGCTAGAAAAAAAATCCAGAATAACTGTTCTCATGTTTTAATTCTTTTGGATATCCCAGAATGGATCCCAGGGGACATCTTATGCCAGCTTTCTGACAGTCACTTGGCACAGCAGTAAACTCTCACTGGTTTCTGAATAAAACATGTGCCTATCCTGTAGTTCTCAAGCACTCCACATTATGTCAAGTACTTCAAATTTAATGGAGAATGTTAACTACATTCTGCCTGTTTGCCAGGGCTTCAGCTAGTTAAGATTTTAATTAAATTTTGAGGATCTATTTATTTATTTATTTATTTATTTATTTATATTCCAGTGGAAGTCACCCTTTAGAAATCCCCTTTTCTGAAAACAGCACTGTTTACAGTCTGTATGGGGCTGAGGAAAATAGGGTGACTGCCTTCTAATAACACAACACAGGAAAAACCAGCACCCAATGCTGAATGGAAAGAAGAATCAGATGGATGGGAAAGAGAAATGGGGACAGGAACAAAAAAAGTATTGATTTTCTTTTTCAGACTATGCCCATAGATACGAGGTCTGTAGCCAAATATTCAATACTTACAATTACCAGCTTAACTATAAAAAAAGAAGATTTTTTGAACTGCAATTCACAATAATTTTATTGTAACTGCAAAGCAGAATGTCCCTCAAGGTCTCTTGACCTTTGGCAACACCTCAGAAATTCAGTTCTTCACAACAAGAGTTACTGGACATCACTAATGGAACTATGAAAGCACATGGAGTGATCTGACATGAATGCAAATGACTGAGTCAAAGCATAGGAGAGACAGGATTTAGGATGTTTAATTCATTCTTACAGACTCCTTACGGTTTTTAAGCCTTTGCACAGTAAACTCCTCACAAAGGTATACAAAACTGGGTGTGGTTTGTGTTAGTGTGTTGGATTTCTTTGAAGGAGGAAATGCAGGTGGAGAGGGACAGAGTGAATGGCCCTTGCTAGGACAAAGAGAACTTGAGAGACTTGACTGATCCTGGCAGCAGTAGAATACAGAGGACAGACATTGTGAAGGTTGCTTGGAGTAAAGACAGTGAAAGTGGGGGGTCATATAAGTTGACATCTTTCTTCATACCAGCAAGCAGGTATCTCAGGTAAAGGAAATACCTGAACCCTTAGACCCTCAGTAGCTCGCAGCAATGCAATACAACTTCATTAAATAATCAGATGGTAGCAAAAAGATTAAGTGCTAACTAAGGACATGACATTCAAAAGCTGGTTTTGAATTAAGTTTTGTTTGTTTTCTTCTTAAAAATTAGACACACATATATAACCATGTAAACAAAGCGTAAGAGTTAGGGAGTTGTCTTTAGAGATGAGCTAATTTCTGTTGCGGTGGCAATATCCACTTTACACCCCCATGTTGCTTTGAAAGCGGTCCCTCCGTAAACCTCTGTGCTAGAAAGTTCTCCCTTTACCAAGATTCCACTGGGTACTGACTCTCTCCCCCCTCCCATCCCTTTTCCCATTGGCCCCTGTTATGTCACTCACCCTTGCCTCTGCCCCCTAGCCCTCATTGGCTTCTGATGCTCTGCCCGCCTCTGGGACCCTTCAGGATAAAACCAGGCACGCGTTTTGTTTTTGGTTCTTTGTCCCTGCTTCCTTCGAGTGTGTTGGTTTCATTAAACACCTCGTAATTGCATGCAGAGAACCCCTCTCACCTCTTCGTCTCCAGTTCATGCACAGACTGTGGGTGTGAGCGGCTGTTCACGACCACCTGTGAAGGTGAGATCGTGTGCATGTGTAGATGCTGGCAGAGCACTGCCTGAGCAGCATGAGGGACCCTGTGGAATATACGTGGCATTGGTTCACCGAAGCCCTCTTCCATTAAGTTCTCCATTCTGCAAGCTGGAAGGTTATTGCCTAGATTGCTCTTATTCCCCGAAGTTTCTTTTGTCCTTAGACCTGCACAGTCATGCTCAGACCTTTTCAGACTGTACTCAAATCCTCTTTTATAGGAATCTGTTTGGTAGGACTCTGAAGGAATCAGTTTCTTCTCCAGTTCTGTGTTCACATTGTGCATCACTATGATCTGAGAGTATCAGACAACTTGGACAAGACCCCTTATTCCTCACATTACTTACTCTACATCTAGGCTCAAAAGACCCTCTCAGACATGCAGAAGACTTAGCCAAAGATAATGGAAAAGAGTAAATACAAGCAACAAATGTTCCAGTATTCAGTAAATCATTAAATTAGTCAGTTACATTGTACAGGGTGAATTAGATTACTTACAGTGCTATGTATTAAGAGTAACCTCACTAAGAATTAAGCCTATTTTAATACTGATCTTAAGTATAAAAACACATTTCCTCTGCTCATGTATCACTGATGTGTCCTGGACAGAACAAAAGATTTTCTTGTTATGGATTATTTCAAGGTTGAATATTTTCTCTCTGTTTCAACAAGAGGGGTTTTACTTGCATGTGACTTTAATTCTCATCTGTCATTTCCTACAAATGAAAACATGAAAAACAGAATGCAAGACACCCACATAGACAAAAGTAATGAGGTTATCCAGAGTAGGACATGTCCTGGAGTTTGAAGCACTAGTCTAAAAGGAAAAAGGGTGTGTTTAAGTTTGTTGCTCTGAATGAAGCAAGGCCCCAGACCTAAGTCTCAGGCCTCAGTATGATAAAAACCATTAGGAGCTATTTACTTCTCTGTCACGTTTCCTCTCCAGTCCATTCTTACCTTATTTTGCAGAAGTGCCATCCTTTATCTGGGACATGGTCCTAAGGGGAAGATTCTCAGTTAACGTTTTTATCAGTGGTTTAGGTTAAATTGAAGCAGAATTAAACCCAAGCAAAAGCCTCATTTTGTTCCTGGTCCTTTTTCATTACTACTAACTACTAAAAAACAAGCCTGCACATTCTAGTCCCCATAGAGATAAAGATACTCTTCTACAGATAGAGATCAAAACAGATTGCTCCCTGCTTGAAGTACGTGGAACCAGGCAGAGTTGTAACTCAGTCATGATTCCCTTCCTGACCTACTCCCTGGGTATTAGAGCAGTGCATAACCCACTTTCAGGCCATATAAATACAGCATATCATTGTTAATAATTGCTATGGGCCTTTGTGATTTCTTCTGTCATTTTATAAATACAAGCAAACCTACAGCTCTGATAACTGAATCAGCATTTATGACTTTGATGCTATTTCTAGTATAATATGTACCATGGCCTCTTGGTACTGCTTCGATCCTACAAAATGCAGCAGTATTTCTTTTTCCTTGTTGTGCATGTATAAAATACTGGAGAGCTGGCTTTCAGCAAGCATAAAGTTTATTCAGACACTGAAAGGCACTTTCTGAAAGAAGATTGTTTGAAACATTCTTTAATGTGAAGAGTGATACCAATAAGATGAAGTTTTTTTGTAAATTTCAAGGGACATAAGCCTAAAGTTAAGTCCTTGAATATTTTCAGTTTCACAAAAAATTCACCTCCAGAAATTGCTAGAAAGTAACAATAGTCTAAGTTTTGCAGTTTTCTTCAATAAGTATTTGGATTTCAAACTGCTGCAAAATAAATGTTTTCTAATAGAAAGGTGCAAGTAAATTACTAGAGGGCCCATTGGCTACTACTTCTTTTGTCAGTGCTATTTTTTTACAGTGATGAAAAAATTATATTAATAGGTTTCTATTTAACTTTGTAGATGACTCTGGAAAATAAGAAAGGAAGGAGAAAGGACTGGTGCTGTTTGAATGCCATGATCCAAATAGATACATCCCATTACAATTAAATATGTGATAATATATGTGAAAAATGAACAATTCAACTATTTTTATAGAATGAATGTCTCAAAAAACAGTCCCTCACAAATGACTTGTGGGTCATTGTAAAGTGAGCTGCCTCAGTGTAAACTCTTCCTACACTGTCTTTTCTAGATAAGCAAGTAAATTGTTTGCAGTGTTATGAAGAGGAGAGGTGTCAAATAGAAGTAGGAAAGCATTTGTGTCTCTGTATATGGCACTAGCAAATATCAGTGCTAGAATGAATGTTTGAATGGCCCGAGAAAACAAGTAAACATTCAGAGAGAGCAGAAGAGAAGCCTGTAATTATTAAGAGATTATAAAACAAACCTGTGATATCAGGCTGATCGGGCTTAACTATTCCGTTTATTAAAGAGGCCAAAACATGACTCAAACACAGTACATAGTTATTTGCACAGGAAAAGCCATTACAGGAAAGACTTAACAAGACTCAATGGCGCAGAAAAAATCAGAGAAATCCAGCCTGGAAATAACGCTGAGGTATATATAAGCAAGTTTTAAACCAGCCTGGTGCAGGTGGTCCTAAACCCAGTTGTACGGCTCCTCTCAGACAAGATTGTGCATCTTACTAAAAGATGTGCTCAGCAAGCTTTCACAGTGCTCTCCAAATCTGAAATAGGTTACTACATGAGTATCTGTAACCTTACCATTTAAGGAATATTTATGTTTCACAGACTGTTTCAATTTGTCAATTCCTTTGAGCAATAAGGATGTATAAAAGCTTAAGTATCAGTCGGCTAACAGGAGAGCATTGATTTTTCCCCATTTTGATATTTCTTGTTAAAATTTCTGACAAATAAGAACCCTAAGCAGTAAAGTATACTTTCACTACTTAGACAGAACACATAAACTATATGAAAAACTATTCATTATACATTAATTATATATTAATTAATTATATAAGTAGAAAAAGAATATCTTTTTTAATTTCCTAGAGTGTTGGCCATGTTATTATTTTTCATCTGCTCTTCAGTGTACAATCTGCTCTAACTCCCAGCAGCAACATCTCTGAAAGAAAGTTGCTCCTCAGGTAGTGATCTGAACTTCCTGACAACAATGATTACTATTTCATCTCCAGCCACATATTATTTCACATCCCTCACATTTTTCTTTAAAGGAAAATTCTGAAGTGCATTATCAGTCAAAAAAATCATTATTCCTTCCCCAAGATCTTACTGGATTCTTTTCCCAGCACTGCAGTTTCCCCAGCTGCAGGACTTTAGGTTTTCCTCCATCCTGCATCTGGCAACCCCCTCACTTGTTATACTTAAGTCCTTTTGCAGTCAATAAACAAGACTTCTTTTTCTTTCCCTCAATTTTTTTAAGTAATTTCTCAGAGCATCGCTAACAGAGAAACAATCTGAATGGAGGTGGACAGAGTTCAGTGAGGAGATGTGGGCTTAGACTTTGCCTCCAGACAGAAGGACCTGGTGTCTGGGAGCAGGTTGGGTAAGAGGAACATCTTCTGTCATTGAAGCTGCTTCAGTACTGAGGTGAATGTTTTAGCAACAGAGTTATTTTAGTTTGGGCAGGGAATCAGGGAATACCTATTTTGACTACAGAGTTTTTGGCAGACTGGCTCATTACTTGCAGTCTGACACCAGAATTTGATTTTTTTTTTTTACAAGAACCAATTGAAAGTGCTAGAGAGAGGTGTCAAATGAACAAATGTTTTAAAACTGTCAGAGGCTCATAAATTATGGAGCAAGGTATCACTGAGGACCTGAATAGTAACGTCTCAAGTTGTATTATTGATTCTGCACTTCCCCAGATTGGAAAAAAAACCCTAAAACAAGTAGCAGCTGCCATGTCTAGGTTTGTCTGCACACACAGTTTCCCTAGCTAAGTTCCCAATGGCATGTTAAAATGAATACAGGTTATCTCTATTCATATTCAAGCATTTTTGCCTGCAAGAATATATAATGGTTTTGAAGTCAGATTTGACAATAGTTAGGACATGCTATGCAAATAATGTCGAGCCTACTTCCACTGACTGTAGTGGAAAAGGCTTAATTTGAAATTGTTTATACTAAGCTTCCCTACTGAACAAAAGCTAAACATGCAATAAATAAATGTTCCTGTGAAAGGTGAACAACTGACAGAAAAGAAGTTTTAAGTTACATCTGTCAATAACAAAAGGACATACAAAAAGAAACAAATAAAGCTCTAGATATAAACAGGATTTTAAAAATTCCATAAGGCAACAAAAGAGACCTGTGTTGATGAAATGAGTAATTACTGCCAATGACTCAGATGCTAATGATAGAGACTGTCTCTAAGGCATAGGAACACATCTAGGCCAAAATAACTTTCTGCTTCCTCTTATCACACCAAACTAGCAGTAAGAGATGTTCCTTAGTGATCCTTCAGCAGAAAGTAGAAAATAAGAATCTGAGGGAGAAGAGCAATTTTGGATTGAAATAAAACCTTTGACAAGGACTACAGTTGTTGTTCTGAAGAATATGTGGATTGGATCAGACTGTAAAATTTTCTTTTGTTGCTTTAAATCAATGTCTTAAAGAACATTCTGAATATTGCACAAGTTCATATTATTTGGCCTGGATAATTTTATGTTTTATATATGGATAGGAAAGAAATCCTACAACCTGAGATCATGTTGTATAGGCCAACATCTCAAAGCCTGATTGAGTACTAAGCAAGAATTAAAGAGGAACTGAAGAAACAATACAAGTGGACAGATACTTGTGATTATATACAGAACTAGTTTTCTTTTCTCTTGTTTATACAGTGACCAAGACTGTCAGTCTATCAAAAATAACTTTAATGTTCTGTGTGACAGAAGCTTAAAAGCATCTCTGCTCATGAGGCATGGCAAAAGTATTCAAGCACATATGATTGTGTTTGTGAACGGTGTCTAGTGAGAAACCCTGCAAGTATTTTCAAATAGTCCATGATAAACACTTGATTCACTGTTAAGCATAAAGATCATTTGAGCTAAACATTTTATTTGGTTTGTTTCCAAGTACTGTCCCTTTTTCTTCATTTTTGCTTGCCATCAGGAAAGAATAGAATCTTGATTATACTTGGGTTTTCATTGTGATTTTAAAGACTGCTGTTCCCTGAAGCAGTGAGCCACAATAGTTATTATGTTAAAGCACAAGATACTACTTTTTCGTGCAACCAGTCATAGCATTGTGATACTCTTCACCCCTTAGAAAAGGAAGGAGCAACTCTCTTACAGATAATCCATTATCAAAATCAATGATCCCAAGACCCCCAGAACACACATAACTGGTACTGTCTATGTCAATAAGTTGCCATTCATTACCTTTCTCCAATCATTAAGATGAGCGCCAAACATGCCCAGTCAGTGCAATCAGTCAACCACCTTTCCCAAGTAAGTAATTACCTCACTGCAAATTTTTTAAGAATGGAAGAGCCGCTGCAAAATGGAAGAGCCCTCTGAGTTATTTCAGTGTTGCCCATCCTTTTCTGTCATAACTGCTGACATAGAAAAGTATTCAAATGACAAATTCTGAAACTGGGAAAATACAAACCAGAACTTCAGCAGAGTATTTTACATAGATCTTGTCATTTACTTGGCCAACTGACAGTCTAATGGTAGCACATTTTAAAGCTAGAAGGCTTGACTGCTTTTCCTAGATTGCAGCCGCCCAAGATTTGCTTTTGGTATGTCTGTGTGCAAGGAATTTGGGTTTCAGGGTCTTACAAACTCTTCAGAAGTCCCAGCACAGCACAGCTTGGTGCTGAGATGAAGTGCTGTCTTAGCCCTAAAATGAAAGCCTCACTACAGCAGTGCAGTGCACAAGCTGTGCTCTCCACAGGCTGTCTTTGGTCCCAGAGTGACACTGCTTGTCACCTGTGCAACTGTGGTGGCCCTGTGGTGCTTTGTCTACCCTGGGTAAGGATGTAAAAAATGTTTGATTTTATAGTAGCGGTCCACTGTAAGGAAGAAATCGATTACCACTGAACTGCTAGTTTATCTGCCTCCTGTAAATTTAGTAGATAGCATCACTGTAACATTCCTCATTTTCTATGGCATCCTAAATATGGTTGTATTACTTTCTAGATAATACAGATGGAGATAAAACACTCACAGAGAACACACTCAGGATAACCAATACAAAAATAGGTAGAAAATTGCTGATCCAAAGCCCTTATGAAATATAACAACTTTGAATGTCTGTTCAGGTAGCACATACACAGTAAGGGAAAATCATGAGCTTCAGGTTTCGATTTTAATGAGATCTACTTCAATATTTTATTACAATTACTGTTGCAAGGACTCCTTTATGGCACAACATTCTTCCAGGAGAATTAGAGCTTCATCAGCCATATTGCAGAAGATAGGCATTTTATGGAGTATCTTCTTTAACACATTTTGAAAATAATTATAATTGATGCTAATAACAGCAAGACATGATTATTTTTTTTCCTTTAGAGTGATGGACTCTTCCTATAATGTTGATATCTAAATGTACTATGTAAAATCAAAAGGAAGGTCATCAAAATACAGAGCAACAAACCTAAATGGAATAAGACTAATTTTGACTTAATTAAATTGGGGCAGAGGGGAGAAAATCACATCTTCATGAGATTTGTTGTGAAAACAGATCTGCATGAAAGAACTATAATAATTAAGGTCTAAGTATAGGACACTCTTTAGCTTTATACTGCCTCTCTAGGCCATATTGCCACAAATAGTAGATATTTAGAAGGACAAAACATTTTTTTCCTGTCCGACTGAAGACACAAGGTTTGGTAGTGGCTTTACTAGAATCAGTAGTTTAAGGTCAAAAGCTTCTATTTGAAGTTCTCAAACAATCAAATGACACTCGTCAAAATGCATGGATTAAAGCACTTCACCAGGAAAATCCTCAATCCATTTTTTAGAACTTGTCATTAATCTATTTTCTATGCAGATTTTGAATTCTGCCAGCTACAGTTCATGTCAAACTAAATTTGGATTTTACTATCTAAATGTCAAAAGAATTTTAAGAGCTATTCATTTTTCTTGTATTAAGTGGTGTTTTGTGAGATATCCCCTGCCAAATAGTATTCTGTGAGTTGTTACAGGTGGGGGCTCTTTTCATTCCTTTTGTGAGTGAGCCTGTCTTGTGATCAAGAATGCAGGCTACATTTCTAGGAAGATGTTTTCAGCCAAGTATCTCAAAATACAGAGACAGAGGTTCTACTTTGGTTGTATGCTTTGGTGCAGTTGAGAAATCCAGAAAAAGATATTCCATCTAAAAACAGCAGGAGCAAGAACATGAAAGGCATCTGAAGTAACACATTTGTATGGTTGTGTTGCCTCTCCCCAGTCCATGTCTCCGTCTCCCCATGCTGGTGGCCATGAATGCCTTTAATTGCTCCCTTAATGTACTATCAAAATTGCCATCAAATTACTTTCTTGTTATCAGCCTTAAAGCAGACATGAGTTTACACAGGACCCAAACAATTCCCTTACAGAATCAGAATCTATAAGTTGAGGCAAAACAAAGAAAACCTCTAACACGTCTTTGTGTCACTGAAGGCTTTTACCATAGCTTGGTTCCTACAGCAGTAAACTTAGCCTTTTCACAAGCACTCAATCCACTCTTGAAATGATTGAGAGAGTTGTTTTCTTCTTTTTTTTTTTTTCAGTTTGGAAAGGAAGTTGCTCCTGGCCTGAAACCTTACAAGCCAAGGTTCAGCTCAAAACATATTTTATGGCTGAGTTACTGCAAGCCATTTAAATTAAGGATTTATAATGGAAATGCTGACACAACCTAAACTCTAGCTGTTTGAATGGTACCACTATAATTATATGAGAATTTAATGATTTCAGCTGCAGCTGAACTGACAAGCAGCACAACCAAATAAACACCAGCATTTATACAGGCCTTGAGTGAGAAAAAGCATAGTAGCAGACCTAGGTAAGCACGCTCATAGGAACCTGATGGAAATTTTCATAGGAAAAAAAATCGGGAATATTCCAGGCTATAAATAAATACCACCTTAATTTCCTTTCGAGTGAAAAAGAATAGAGTCACAATGCAATTACAGAGTCCTCCTCTCCCTTTATATAAAAAGCATGTGAGACCATCCGGAGAAACACAGGATGTGTTAAACTACAGACTGAGGAGTGACTCATCAATAAGATAAAAATAGATTTAAACTGAGAAATGAGCTGAGAGAAATGGGCTTAGCAGTGAGTAGCAGGCAGGGAAAAAGGGAAAGATTAAGAAAGCTAAAGAAGGAATTTGGAAGTACTGTTACAGAACATGAATTTCATTTCTAGCATCAGCATCCGTTTCTATATCATATCGTAACTCGAGTTAAAAAAACTTGCTTAATGAATATTGTGCACTCTTCTTGCAAAAGCAAAGTTCATACACAGGCTTGTGTCCAAAAAAACCCCACCTTTTACATTATGACCAAATTATTAATATCAGTATTTTTCTACTCTCAGATAAAGCTTTTTCTAATAAAAACCAAGTTTCTGATGTTGGATATTTACATTTCAGTTATGTAGTTTTGAATTTGCCAGGTACCGCTTTTGTAATATGTTCCTCTGCGAATTTGCAATCACACCTTCAGGGTAGCATTGAGCATGTGTAACAGTTTCTACAGCAAACTTTCCAGGAGTCTGCTCATATAACAACACCTTCTTGAACAATGCAGTATATCTATTCATATTTCATTAAGCAATGATATTTTCTCCCTTTCATCTTTTTGAAATTTTAATTCTCTCCCAAGGGCTTCATCTGACCCTGACAAGAACTTGTGTGCTATCATACCAGGTTTTCATCAGATATCCTGGTCCTTGTAGATCATTGAGAAAGTATACATTTATTAATGATATCCCAGACACTTAAAGGATTTTGTTGAACCCTTCAGATCAGAGAGGTGTACCACTGCTATCAGTGACTGTAGCATTAAACCCATATGTTTTTTATTTACATTATATTGAATGTGGAAAGAAAAAGGCATGAAGAATTAACAGACAAAAAACTAAGAGGAAACCCCACTCTTATTTGACCCCCAATAAAAAAAATCATATTCTTCTCCCACATTTAAAAAGAAACTCTAATTTTAATGGTCATATCCAGAATAATTTAAGATTCTAAAGCTGAAATGTAAGCAAAACCTAGGTATAAGGGCAGAAATGTCTGCATGATAAAAATACCTATGCAAGCTGTCTCCTAACTCTGGAAATCCCTAAATTCTATATTTCTATATAATTAAAGCCCATCAAATCTACTTCTTTTTAGGTTTTGCTCTTCAGTATATAGTATAGAATCTTTTTATTGACCATGTTGACTAGGTTGACATCTGCCTGATGTCTAAATTTAATCAGAATCCTGAAATTAAGTTTCTCTGCTGTCTTCATTGGTTCTAGCCTTTATTAGGAGGGCATTCATTATATTTTGCTATGTGAAATACAGAATAATACATAGAAAAAAATCCCACAACAGGTCTGGAAAGTGGGATTTCATTACCAGTCCAACAGATTTAAACTTCAGGCCATAGAGGCTCCTCTTGCTTCAGCTCACTGGTGCAGTATGCCTTGAATTCTACCCTATGCAGTGGCTTTGGGCTCAACAAATGTGACTGACACGAGAGTAGAAATTTCTGATCATTTATCTCCTGATTTCTTGGACTAATCTAAATCTGAATATCTGAGTGAAAACTAGATCTGATACAGTGAAATTACAGTTGTTTTTAACAGTGAAGACTGTTCAATACTAAATTACTGGCAGTACAAACTTCACTCAGAAATTGTACTGGGGATAAATGATTTAAAAGGATAAAGAGTTAACTGTTGTCATTTGGTTAAACATGCAGATAGTTAATGGATTAATATCATCACTTCAAAATTAAAATATAATGGCATTTTCATCAGGACTTCACTGCCAGGGATCCAACAGTGGGATAAATAGCAGATAACAGGAGAAAATTAATTACTGATTATGATGAAAAAGTGCAATACTCCTCCTTTTGTTTCATTTTTATTTCAATCTTAAGCAGAAAGGAGGCTCCCCAAAAATAGGAAGATAAACATTGATTCATATATGCTCTTTTGAGCATGCCAGTTAATTTCTCATCCCTGTTTTTTGAACACTTCTGACATAATGGTAAGCTTGTTCAACAAACAAAAAAGAGAAATCCACAAAACTATTTTAGTGAGTCAAGTGGCAACTGATGTTAGTATCTGATTTTAGTCAGAGTGTTCTTGCTATTGTTGTGCATTTAGACTTCATAGCTATCCTATGGTGACTTTTAACCGCAGTAGCACTGCAGGGGAGTCAACATGAAAATCACATGGGTAATTATCAAAGTCAAAATTTGCCTTGAGCACTAGTCCTAATACAGTTTCCTAAGAAAATTTAATTTCCTAATTGTCTTTATCAATTTTTCAAGATATAAAAATTCATATACAAACAGATCAGGGAAGAAAAAGAGACATAACTACTTCAAATTCTGCCTTTATTTTAATTTAACATAAATAGGGAGACAAAACACTTTTGAGTGCACTTACATTTATTTCCAAATATAGGATTATGTAGCCTTTTACTTACTAAGCATTTTCTGTCTCCACTTCCACAATAATTGTGAGAAATGAATCTACAAGTACCAGTACTAATTGATAACATATTTATGGAGTTGGACTTGATGATCCTGATGAATCTCTTCAATTTCACCATATTCTATGATTGTTTTATTACAAGGAAAATGAACAGAAGCTCATCTCATTTGATAAACAGTAGATGAGATATAATGTGTTACCATAATTTGATAGCATAGAGCAGATTTGCTTTCCTTGATATCCTTCTAAATTATCCTTCCTTTACACAAAAGAAGATAAATTTTCCTGAGTTTAGCCTATTTTAATAAAACTATGCATTCTTTCTTATCACAAGATTGCTTTGTATTATATCGAATATTTTAGATCTTATTATAGATTTATCTAAAATACTGTCCTAATGTATTGTAGGAAAAAGTAATAGCAGCAGGACTTAAAATTGCTCAAAACCATTTTCAATAAAAGAAAACTTTTAAAAATTGCTTCCCAAACCATAGAATATATTTCAGAGGAATTTTTACATTAAAATAGTAATATTTACAATACCTTATGCTAAATAGTTCATATAATAAATATTTATAAATATTTAATGCTTAATATTTACCCAGTATTTAATATTTAATTAGATTATTTTTGGTTCAAGTCTGCTGACTATGCAGAAATTTCTGTAATTTTTTTTTACTGGAGTAAATATTTAATTTGGTTTCTTTTTTTACTTTCTTGGATTCTAAGGCTTAAAATGGAAAATAGGCATCTCTATGGAAATCATAAACCCAAAAATTTACTCATCTCTTTTTTTCATTTAGTTTAATGTTAGGACTGTAAGCAGAAAGTGCCAGTTATCTATATTTTCACCAGAAATTTTATAGCTAGAATTCTGCTACAAAGAATGTTTAACTTTGCTCAAAATTAAACAGATAGGCTCTTCAGCTCCCTTGAGCTGGATTCAGTAACTCAGTTCTTTACTGGTTTTTGGCCTGCAGGACCTGATACACTAAGTGTGTCCTCAGCACACCTATTCAATCCGGTGTGCTCTAGCACAATGTGAAGAGGACTCTCCTGTTACTTTATGATTAGCACAGCCATTTGGGATGCTTGCCAGAAATGTCCAGGCTCTGGCTGACACCAGCCCACAAAATGGATTCACACGGTCTCATGGCGAGAGTGCTCGTGCTGGGGTGTAGATCCCCTCCCAGTCCCTGGCACAAGGAATAAGTAATATAAATTATTTCAGTATTGGCTGAAGTCACTACTGGAAATGAGGTCTGATCTCAGATGAGTGCCCGAAACACTTCACTATGGATTCTCTCTGGCCCAATGAATTTAATTATTCTGCTCAAAGCTGAGCATGATGTACAAAGGGAGCCCTGTGCCAAATGTGGCTGGAATTTGCTGTTTGCTACACCCTGCAATCTGAGTGCTCACATGCCTTCAAGTAGATACGTGACTGTATCACTGTTCTTCTCCAATCTCGAAGTTTCTCCTTATGTGGAAATCTTGGGTAGGTCTGTCCTTCAGATGCTGAAACCGATGTTCTTGCTGTGTTTTGAAGCCACTGACTTTTTACTTAGATTTTACTCCAATGTTTAAACCACCTTTGCTCTTTATGCACTTGAGGTTACTTTATTTTCCATGGCCTGCAGGGAGCGGTAGTTTAATAAACCAATTCCATATCAAATGTGATTTTAAAGGGAAGAGGAAAAAGAAGAGAGAAGATGAAAGTAATAGTAATAAGATCAAAAAGCTGCATAAACCAGCTATATGTGCTGCTAATGTGTTCTGCTATATTATTTTTATCACTTCAGATTCCCAGGATGCCCATCTGCTTTTGTTGACTAGTTTCTGTTGCATTTCCTGGAAACTGTTCTGAGAAGCCTGAGTGTGAATGACAGTCTTATATATTAATTCAAGGAAATTAGGATAAATGAGTACAATACAGAGTCTCAAGTGTGTTGGTTAAGCAATGCCAAAGAGCAGATTTAAAATGTAGGGCAGTTTACAGTTCTCATGATGCACAGCAGCAAAGCACTCATTAGAATTCTAGCAATGTTTCTGCTTATTTTCAAGAGGCATGTAAGCTGTAAAATGAATGACACATAAGCTTTGCATCTTGGGAAATGTGTGATTAAATTACAGCAATTTAAGATAAAACACATGAAGAGTTATCATTTTGACATGCTATTTGCTAAAAACATCCTCTCCTATTTACTCTACAATGCTTTAGATGTTTAGTCTGAAATATATGCCTATGTCCCTTATCCAAAAACTTGTGATTCCTATTGGAGAACATGGTACCATTATTCCCTACTTCACTTGTTTTTCAGCATCTCCTCTGTAAAACTGCATCAATTGCCTTTTATAGTGCCATAAGAATTAATCAGAGGGTTTCTTGTTCAGAAGGGTATAACTTCTGAATGCATGAACATAATGCCAAAAGCATAATGCAAACATTTTAAAGGTGGCTGCAAGAACGGTGAGCCTTTCCAGTGAGGATTCTCTACTGTCCGAAAGCACCCCTGAGCTCATGCTACTACCTCCCATTACTGGGGCACAGACCTTCTTAGCTTTGCTGTCCACTTTCTCAAAACTTGTAGGAATTACAAAAGCCTTTTACTGTACCTGTCTACTTTGAAGGTGAAAAAGTGGAAAAAAATTTGCTAATGGGAGGATACCGGAACCATTGCTGAAGCCTTGCTTCCTTAGGCAACCAGCTTTAAAAAAAAAAGGAAAAAAAAAATAACAGTGATGTGGAATCAAAGCTTACTTACAAAGAACATAATCAATGTGAGAACTTTGTGGATCTGTTATTTCAGAAAGAATTTCAGAGAATGTGTGCCTTTGTACAAACCCCATGCAAATAAAATGATAGCCATTCTGGTTAACATCAATTTTACAGATGAAAGCTTGTTGAGTTGCTCTACAGCATTCATTAGTAGACAGTTGACTCAGTTTTCTTTCCACATTCTTGTGTGTGTCCTTTCATCCCTTCCTCTTAATTTTTTTTTCCCAATTCTTCTTTAAATATAAAATCCAGGGACTAGTCCTGCATTTATTTCTGATCTGACTTTCAGCTGCTGGCTCTTTTACTCTTCCTGCCTCCTTTCTGTCTGCACATAAGAGCATGAAAAAGTGATGGACAGAGAAGACATTTATCGCTTATGCTGCAAATAAACCCTTAGTGATCAAGAGGATAACTGTTTTTTAATACTTTAAGACCTATGAGAATGACAGGAAGGCAAAAAGGATCACCTTGTTCAGAAACTACCCAAATCTAAATGTCAGGCTAGCAGATGAGTAAAACACATAAAGCCTGATGAGTGATCATCTTCTGGTTTTAGACAAAGCACAAACTTCCACTACAGCAGAGGATTTTGTATAGCTCTCTGATGTAATCAGATTTAACTTTTGTGAACTTCTGTAAGTTGTTCCATTTAGTCATTTCTTGGAATGTCTGTTATTTAGTCTGTCTCTACTGCTGGAACCCTCTTACCCACTGCTGAAATAGTGAACCCTTTCTAAGTAACTTTTGGTATCGTGATTGCTTCGTAACAGACCCATGCTAAGTGTAGAATTTCTACAAGAAAAAATAATATATTGTTTCAATAAAATAAGATCTCATCCCTACTTAAACATTTCCATGTATTGTAGAAACAGAAAAACCTTCTGCCAGCTCTGCAACTGGTATCTTGACCCTTGCATAAAGCCTGATATCAGCAGAGGTAAAGAATTTTCTTCTCAAAATTAGTTCAGAGATGAGAGAAGAAAAGTAGACAATATATTTCAAGAAGTTGGTCAATATTTTAATTTTACTTTTGTCTGATAGAATCAGGCTTAAGTGCTTTAAGAAAAGATCAAACTGGCTTCTGAAAAGATCAAACTGGGTTCTTGAACAGTACGGGCATTTCTGTAACTGTGGTGAGGAATCCCTTACTCCATATCCCAGAATGACACAACTCGTGCCCTCAGGCCTCATTTCAGCTTCCTCTCAGGGACAGCTACACAGTGTTAGAATGTGAATATGACATACCTTTGCTTTTTTTGTTTGTTTGTTTGTTTTGAGAAAATTTAGAAAGCCCAATTTACTTTTTCTTCTCCAGCTGTATCAGAAACCAAACCATGGTGTGCCACCATTCAGGACAGGTGGTCTGTCTTAATACATAAGACATTACAGACCAGGCTGTGGCTTACAGGAATGTCTTTTCAAGGGAGACATCACAGTTCAAACCTGTCTTCCTGATGGAGATTATCCTGAAGTAAAGGTGGCATAGGTGAAAATGTAAAATGTGTCTCTTTGCTCACCTACATCCACCCCTCCCCAGTTTTTCCCTGAAAGTAGGTTTGCATATTCCACTGCAGAAACAGGGAAACAAGAAGAGAAAACTACTGGACATTTAACACTCATGTTGTAACATCTGTTCAATTAGAGTTATTTTTTATACTTTTTTTGCACTAAATAACCAGTTAAGGAATGTGTTGTTTCCGTATCCAAAACTAAATTGAGGAGTACTTTATAATAGATTATCCTTCCAGTGTGTCTGAAATCTGTTAGTGACATAAAGGTAGAATGTTTTAATTATGAGATTACCTTAACAGAGCAATTAACAAATGCCTCATAAAACATTTATGGAAACCCACTTTTGAGCTTCTGCACTATCATAATTACAAATTTTCACAAGTCCCTAAATGCCTATTTACATAATAGAACATAATGGCTCTCAAGTGGTCATTTAAATCTCCCTCATAAATACTATCCATGTTTAGAAGCTCTTTATGACATGCTTTTGTCTAGATGTCTCAATATGCATGTGAAATGCTTTTATGATGTCATTTATGATATCATCAGTTAATCTAGTTGTTTATTTTGGTGTTTTCTTAATTTTCTCATTTCTGAACGGAAATAGCAGTTATTTTACTTTCCAGGTTTACCTTTTGCACAAGTACTCCAGTCATTTCTTAGGACCTGTAAAACTTAGAAAGAGGCATAGATTACAGGGGAATAAAGTACTGATAACTGCAGTTTCAGAACTTACACCTGACCTGGTGTGGTATGTCAGAAGTAGTTTCATCTTTTTATGAGTGAGATAGTTATACATAATATAAAATAAAAATTGCTGTAGCTGTAGTGAGTTGATTAAAAGGTGCAAAACAAAATTAGGAGGAAGTGCTTTTTAGATAAGTCCTACTTAGTAAAATATAATTTCAGACAGATCAAGATAGTGCTGAGCATTTTTGTGCAGAATTTCTTCTGAAATAAGATGGCAAGGACACATTTGTTTAGGAGCCTAATGAGGGGATGAAGTAGACTGGAATTTTGACCTATTGGAAGATAGGGGTCTAATTCAGTCTTTAGTTGAGTAAGAACATAGAGGAGAAGGTAGTACCTAAGATGCTTAGCCTGCACACATAAAACTTATGCTAAATATTTAATCTTAAATATAAAAAAAAAGACCCAGCTTCCTCTCAAAAAAAACCCTGGAAGCAGTGAAGACTACAATATTATTAGTTGCCAGTCAGGACAGTTTTGCATATTGGATAGTATTAGATTTTCATAAAATGCTAATATTTTATGTAATTATAAATAACTGTGTCATCATAATGTATCTCCAATTAGGATTTTCTTTTTTATCTTCTTCAGCTTCCCTATATTTATTATAAGATTGTTTAGTGATCTAATCACCCAGAGCTATGATAGTTTACTAAAATGTAGCTAAAGAATGTAATTACGAGGGGAAAGTGACTACCAAAGTTTTAAATTGCTGGTGCCATCTTGAAAAGAGTGTCAGCACTTGCTCAGAACCATGCTTTGAATAAAGCTCCATTCAACAACAGATGATCTGTATTTCTTTGACTAGTAATTGGTCAAATAGCTGGTATTAGTATCCAGGGACTTCACAGACCACAACTGGACTGAGCATTTGTAAAACATAGCAGTGCACTGAAAAGCTTTTTAATCTTGCCAGGATATGAGTGACATTCTAAGAAACATCAGAGAGGTAGATAAAAGCTAGAAGCAGAACACCTAACAGTTGTGCATGGAAATCATGGCCATGATGTCAGATGAACACTTAAAACACTGATATCTATTTAACAAAATATAAATGTGAGGTAATTTTCCATTACAGTCATGTTCTATGACAAATAGAGGGAGCCTCATTAGAATGATTTGTTATCAGCTTCTGACTTCAGAACTTGATTCATTCAATCACAGTTTAAAGTGTCATCTACAGGAGTCTACACTGGACAAATTGGTAGAAATAATATAGCAATTACTTTGAAGACTGAACAGCAATACCAGGATTTATGACATTGTCAAGAAGACTAGTCATTAGAAAGCTCGTGAGTTGCTATCTAAAACAATTGCAATAAGCTTTTTTTTGTCCTGAATTTATCACTGATTACACCTTCTAAAGCTGTGCTGCTGGGACCTCTATATGCAGAGGTTCTGTGTACGAAAGTGAGGGAGACCTAACTGCACATGGAATAATATTTTTTTCTGAGCATCAAAGGCAAAAAGATCTTACCAAGCCTGAATGAACCAGAAAGATTACCAAGTGCTATTTACCATACCCTGACTCAGAGCATTAACAAGTTAGTCTCACTAAGCCATGGATATGAATTCTTCTGTACTTTGACTCAATTGACTTCACAAAAATCACATCAGGAAATGTAGTTTTCTATTAGGCTTTGTTTGTCTGGGTCAGTAAAATATTATTAGCCCAAAATACTAAGGAGACCTGTAGCCAAATACATGTTTAACTACTGCAGAAGTGCTTATATATTTAAATTTAATCAGTTTGTGAGAAAGTTCATATACATGAAAGAAATATCCTCCCATCCCTTTGCACATATAATAATTTTGTCAAAACTAAGTTATCCTGTGCTAGAAATATAATGCATGGGAAAATAATTAAATTATCATTGAAAAATTCCAAGTATTAACAATCAAAAATTTCAAGCTGCTATAGTATTTATCTGTGTGTTTTCAAATCAAGTTACTTTTCTTTAAATTCTTTTCCTAACCACTACACTAGGAATATCAGTACATTTATAGTCCCAGCAAAATGATGCAATTCCTATCATAGGTCGCTTTTTCTGGTTGTAGAAATGGGTTTCAAAATGCTGTAAACTAAATCCTGTCAACAAATTACCAGATAAAATAAAATAGCTGATAGACATTGTATCAATAAATGGTTACGATTTTGAAGATTTAAAAATTAACTAGAGTTCATAGAGATCATTTAGTGTAAGCTTTTAATTGCCATATGTTTCCACCAGCAGATTTCACTTTGAAAACAGATTTCTTCATCATGTTGTTTTCACAGTGACAATCAAGTGTTGAACATTTTAATATATTCAACCACTCATATTGAAAATATCTACAATCATTAAAATTAAGTTTCATGTTTGTGAGCAATAGAAGTCATACTCAGTCTCTTTTTCCGGTTCAGGAACTGATTCTGATTTCAGAGATCAAATTCTGCATTTCCTTAGTAGTTATAAATGCAATTTGATCCCAAATATGATAAACCCTTTAAATTCCCTGACAGCAATCTGTTCCTCTTACTCTCCACAGAGATGAACAAGCCAGCTATTTAAAGTATGCTTAACACTAAAGCTCTGTGGGAGATAAATATTCAATTTTGTGGCAAGTTTTGAGGTTTTCCCTTTGCTTTTGATCCGCATTAGTGCAAAGGAATAATTTTTAATACAGTATCAAAGGTGTGATAAAATATCTAAAAAGAACACAGCTATCAAATTTGCCCTTTTTTCCCTCCTTTTTTCTTTGCTCTCCAGTCTTTTTCCATTTTTTCAAACATATAAAGCTACCAGAAAGTTCAGGATTTAAAAAAAAATTCCTTCATGTAAATTTTACTGGAGTCATTGTATTTCTGTGAAATATCACATTCAATAAACCCATGTTTCAAAACAATTTCACTTAAACAGAAGGATGCCTGTTATCTCTTGTCATTTCTACACATTTCATCTCACAGAAGGGCGTTACAGCTTATTGCAGAGAGCATTATGGCAAAAATGTGGGGTTACAAAAATTCCAGAGTAAAGAGTTCTCCATTGGTACGTTTGCTCTAATGCCTTTCACAATGCTGTACACAGGACCACGTGCAGCTCTGCAGTGACAAAAAATGTCTCACTCATCATTCAGCTGCTATGTGGAAACTTTTGCAAAATAGCATCTGTGTTTACACAGGCAGACATTCCCAATACATCTGTAGATCCTGCACGTGGCAGTGATCTCTCTCTGCAGATCCTCTGTGCGAGCGCTGCATCTGCCAGGACAAGTGCAAATAAAAATAAAAATGAAAATAATAAAAATAAAAATAAAAATAAAAATAAAAATAAAAATAAAAATAAAGTCATATTTGGCTACAGGTACTTTCTGAACTTTCAAAACACTACTAACTCTCTGACATGATCTTGAGATGGCAAATGCTAACAAAATTCTTCTCTTGGTTATGAAATTCCAAGCTCCAAACCAAGGATATTCATAGTTTTTCCCTGAGCCAACACAGCTTCCTAAGTCTTCTGAACAAAATCAAATCCATTTATTCAAAATTCTAGATTATCTAAAAGCATAATACTGTGTAGGTCTTTAACCACACAACACAGATACATACATGGTTTACGCTGTCACTTGCTCTGTTAAACATGATGTTGAAGAAAGAATAAACATCTCTGGACTAGAAGAATTAATTCAGCTCCTGTTAACTTCTCAACATTTTTAGAACGAGACTTAAACTTTTCTGAATCCATACCTTGTCTTCTGCTATTTTAATTTTAAAAGTGACTCTTGATTTGCAGACCTGAGTTTGTTCCATGTTCCAGATGCTCTTTTCTTCAGTCATCTTTCTTTCTTTAGCCTAAAATCTCACCTCTAGACATGGTAGGTACAGATACACTAAACTACTACCCCTTGCTCTAATTTTTGGCTGCTATCTGGTCTTCCTTTTGACTGTCATGTTTACTAGTCTCCAGTGTTTTTGATGTTTCCTCATTTATACTGCAAGAACAGATTCTGTCCTGACATGGAAGCTCATGCACACTTCGTTTCTGAGCCTGATCATGCACCTCTCTCACTTCTAATTTGGTCATAACACCGGTAAAAGAACAGAAATTATTACCTTGCACTAGAATATTATTCTAAGTAATCTTTCTCCCTAATTATTGAGACTGTATGGTGGTAAACAATGCTTCTATTTTCCTCTTTTCTTTAAACAGTATCCTATATTCTTTGAAGATGTCAAAATGAGCTATGACTACAAATTAGCTCAGAGATTTTGGTGCTAGCTGTTGGATTTTTCTTAACAGTCAGTCTGCATTTTGTTACTTCAATGCTTACAACAAGGGATTTGTATTAAATTCAGCTCTCTCCTTCTGCACTAAAAATCATGCTCTGTGTCACCACTACCATTTTAAAAGTTAGATTGCAAATTCCTTTTTATTTTCCAGCTAAACATATATTTAAATATTGCATGAACCTGCCCCCTTTCCAGCACCCATTTTATTAAAGCCAGCTGTGAAGTAATTATTGCACATGCTAAAAATGGCATTTGAGAGTAGAACAATGTGAGTTTTGTCCAATTTTGATTCACACACTGAGCTTTGACTAAATATTACATTCCAAGAACTCAGTCTCTTATGAAATGGAGTGTGAACAACTTCAGAAACATAATTTCTGAGAAATGTGGGAATCTAGGTCAAGGACTGATTGTAGCAGAATTTGCTAACATAAAGGGGTATGTTTTTCCTAAATGAACAATGTGCTTTCAAGCACCAATGAAGACAAAATAATGAAGAAAGCACAAGCAAAACAAGTTATTTTGAGAATAAAAACATTAGATGTAAAATTCAAACTATATTGCATATGTAATTTCTTTTTACAGAAGTAAAAGGCTTTGTTTCTTTGGGATTTGTAATCTAGTGACATTCTGACAGAGATGTTGCATATTTCTGATGAATTTCCAAACATTTATATTTTTTGGCTCATTTGGATGTATATTTTTATACCATATGAACTTCTCACATGCATTTGTATAAACACGAGGTGATTTTTTTAAGCATGAATGATAAATAATTCTCTTCAGGAGTAGCATAGCCTAATTTTGAGTTCTTTATGATTACTCATATATTTTCTAAAAAATAAAATTCATACCTCCAGCAATAAGATTCTAATTGGTTCTGCATTTGCATGCCAATGGATAAAAGTATTTAAAATCCTACAGATATCTACTACTGGCTACATAGAAGCCAGACACTGCCTGTTAAAAAGTGATTAGAAATTAATATAACTATCCCATGTATTCACAGCTTGACATCTGTAGTATGTAAAGAATGATCATTCTTAAAGGGTCCATGCTTGTGAATGCTGTGTTTAATTAATGCCCAAGGGAGAGAGAAAAAAAGGAGGAGGAAAGCACTGCAGCTGAATTTATTCTGGATTTGTAGTGATGTTAAACATTGCATGCCAGTTTTAATGGCATGTATTCATCTAGCTAACACTGTGTCTTACTGAGAACAAATGGCGTTGTCTGCCTTCTGGAGACAGGATTTTGAAGTGAATTTGGGAGTGCAGAGTAGATTTCTATTTTATTTTCTCTACTGATTTATGCAGGGTCTGCCACCACAAGCACCCAAGCTGCTCCTTGTATGCAGGTCAACTTTGCGCACAGGATACACAGAATTCTTGTTTATCTGTAGTGATGTCTTTAGGTGGGTGAGGAGAAGGATGCTGTGCTGCAGCAATCTGTACAAGTCATACCTATCATTTATATTGAGACTGACACTTCCCTTTTTCTTCCTAACTGCTACTGGGATGTGTGAAAAGATGAAATTATGTGTGGTATGAAGACATTACATGCAACAGATACATTTAGAAAGAGCAAATACCTGAGCAAATTAAAGTCAAAGACTGAAATATCCCAAACAATGTTGTAGCATAGGAGGAGATTTGAACATCACTACAGAGGTTAAAAAAAAAAAAAAACAAAAAACAACACCCAACAAAATGCTACTGTACCATGAAATAGTGCATTGGTACAGCAGAAAATGCCTTACACATGCCACAAGAATATTACCCACTGCAGCAGTCCCTGGTCAGGCTCTGTTTGGACTGAAGGTTGTAGCTGAAGGAACACAAGATCAGGACAAGAACAGGGTTAGATCCTACCTACCCAGCTGTGGCTGCTGTTTGGTAAACCAACAAAGAAGCTCCAGCAAAAACTGACAGGCCAGGCTTAGTTGTAAGCCAGTCCTCAAGCAGTAGGCATTTTAGGAGAAACAGTCTAGACACATGTCAATAAAATAAACCCAAGAGATCAGGAAACACAGTGTCCCTTACAGCTGCTTCTGTCCTTAACACAAAGGAAATGGCTACGAAGGCTGGACTTCTTTGCTTGTTATTTTTTCAAAGCTCAACTGCTAATTAAGACTTGGAGAGAACATGAATAACAAAGGCCTTTTTGTCTGAGTGAGAGCTTATTTCATCCAAATAGAAGTCTGGGAAAACACAAAGTACATATTTCTGTTTGCATCAGTGAAAATTTCCATGCTGTCAGTACAGTGATATTATCTCAATCTGCACATAAAAAAAAAGTAGCATACACTAAATGTCAGACTGAAGTGTTATGTTATTTAATCTTTATCATTTAACTGTGAACAACATAAACAAATACCTGCAGATGGGAAAGCACCAGGGAGAAAACAATGCAAGAGGATGAGCACAACCCACCTGACTTGGATCAGGGCATGAAGGTGCTGAGGCTTGTCCAGCTCTGCCCAGCACCTCAGCCATGACACTGGCCACAGGGCAGGGCTCTGCCCTTCCCACCAAAATCTTTACTCCAGTTTTCCCGGCTACAAAGCCAGACAGCAGGAATTCCCTGGCCCTACACATCCCCAGGCTGGGCCCTGTGCTGCCAGCTCTGGTTCTAGGGGAACCTGCACTAACTCTCCCTGCAGCCACCCAGGAGAGGGTCCTGTCCTTCCCAGCAGGGCAGCTCAGAGTGGACACAGCTCTAGGGGAGCATCCAGGGCCCATGGATGGCAGGGCATTCGGGCAGGGATGGCCCAAGGCCAAAGGCAAGGTGGCAGGACCCCTTGCAGCCTTGGGGACCAGCCCTGTGCCTCACCCCATGGCCATCAGCAGGACAGTGCTGCCCACACAGGCTCCACACCCAGAGGGGAGGGACACATGATGTGATAGAAATGACAGTGCAGTGGACAACGAGACATGAGGTGGGAAGCCCTTCAAGCACTGAGATATCCTTCCTCAGCTGACACTCCCTTCATGGATGTCTGGGCCAAAATACCCACTTAGGCACTCAGCAGAGCAGTGGGCACATCTGGAGGACACACTTCCTGCTGACAGATAGATCTTCCTGTCAGTCTGTGGGCAGCTCTAGGCAGCTCAGCATGGAACAAGCCTCAGTGGCTTGGATGAGCTGTGTGACTTTTCACCAGCTGCAGTGGCTGGTCTTATTTTCAGTTTGCCTTCCACATCCATGTTTGTAGGCAGCATGCCAAGGAGATTTGTCTTTTACTTGTAGTTTTAAAGTGGTTGCATCTGAGCACCATTTAGTCTTAAGAAATGCTGCAGTGTAGTTCTGGGTCCTTCTCTCTGTTTGGGTATATTACAACAATTGTAGGTAAGTTTGTTTTCCATCTTGAGATTGTATTTACGCAACTAAAGGAAGTTCACTCATTTGGATTCTTCTAAACTAGTTTCAGATTTCTGCTGCAGGAGTAACACGAGGATAGCATGTGGTAACGCTCAGCTTCAGGCAAATTATCTGAGTCAGAGCATCTGATAAAATACCTGCGTGCGTCTTCACCAAAGCTCCCTCCCACAGACTGCAGCCTGCACTGAGCTCCCCGTTACTGACGATTCGCTCGTTGTCTTCATAAGCTGCACTTGTATCTCGGCTGCAGTATAAAAATATCCTCCAAGTCAGCTTTCAGAAACCATCTGCTTCCTGCAGAGGAGAAGTAGTACTTGGGACCAGGATTCTTGAGAGCAGCTATTTTCACTCTGTGAGGACTACTTCAGTTAACAGGCTGCTGTAGCCATCTTGACCTTATCAAAAAAGGTAGACTTTTGGTCCAATTTCTCATTCACCAAGAAGGCCGACTCGTAGACCCTGACATCTGTGGTGTGGCAGAGAGTCATGTGATACATTCAAACTCTAAAGCTGATGGTCACTTGAAAGAATTGAAGAATGCTGTTTGTGGCAGGAGAAAAAGGATTCCAGACCATGTCACTTCAACACATTTGAAGCCTCAATCATCTTAGGGCTGATGATTAACTGGCAATTAACAGTGATATCATGAATTTATACTGGCCAGCTAGATCTAGCAGTTTCCCTCCTATCAGTAACAAAACAATGTCTCTGTAGCGCCTGAAGAAAGGGAGACTTATCACTGTAAGCAGGAAAAAATGTTTTGACAGCCACTTAGAAAATAGAGCTGATATCTACATTTAATTTCTGAAAGTCTCAGCAGTGATGTCACCCTCAAACTATTGTAGCATAGTAGCAATAATTTATGCAAGCATAATACAATTGAACCTTTTCTATAATCATATTAAATATTTTCTGAATTAAATATTGATCTGTGTTAGAAATTAATAACTTTTCAGCATTTTTTGGAGGAAGATTTCCTCCTTTATTCACCAGGATAAACCTGGTGAATATCTACCTTGCATAGAGGTACTACATCAGGAGATGGCAAAGCCTCACTGAAGTCCTGGGTTGGTTTTTTTTCAGTAAGGCTTAATAGAACAGGCAGAAAGAAGAAAACAGGATAGAAAAGTATATATTTTCTCTGTGGGACCTGAAAAAATAACCTAATGCTTGAAATTTCATAGATTTTTTAAAACTCTTCATGAAAAAGCAACGCGACATCTGTGATATTCTACTTAGTCTAAGAAAACTATGAATATTTTTCTTAAAAGAGGCTATTTTATTTCTCTTTTATGAGAGTCTTGCTACAATTCCTAATGCAGCACTGACTGACCATTCACGAGAAGAAGGAAACCATTCCAAATCTGCAGAATCTGTCTTTTTCCCTATGCAACCACTCTGTTCTCTAGGCTAAAAAAGAAGTAGGACAAGCAACTATACCACTGAGACTCAGAGTCAGGCTCTCTGACTCAAAATCCTTATTAGGAAGCATAGGCTAATAGCACTTCCTAGAGACCTTGGGAGGTGAGCTAGGATTTGTACAATAGCTGTGTACAGGTAAGGGACCCTATTCACCCTCTGTCATACCAACCAGTATCTCAAAAGAACAATATAGTGATTGTGGGTTATATGTGTAGCCTTTTAAATCTACTTTTTTTTTGCTTTTCTGCATTCTTCTGAGGCATAAATGTCACTTTCTTTATGGTTCATTGACTTTCAGGACCAAAAATACAGCAATCTGAGATGGCATAACACAACTAAGTATAGTACAACAGATATCTATACTGCAAAACTATTTTTTGAGATCAAAACAGTTTAATAATTGAGTATTTTTCTTCAAAGTTCCAAAGGAAAATAATCTCATTTTCAGTGCATGAAATTTTTCTTTACATTAAAAAAAAAATTAAAAATCAGAAAAATAAAAGTAATTTTTAAAGGATGAAATGGCATTTGGCTTTGACCATCTAATAATAAAGTTCATTTAAAGGGCAGATAATGATTTAATGGATTGGTTTACGGTCAACTGCCATTTTTTAAGTCTTCCCAAAGAGATAGGTTACAAATATGTATTATTGTCACTAGGAGGTTTTATGAACGTGCAACTACATTCTTACATGCTAATATCTACTAACCTATTTAGAGGAAGCATATCTTGAACAGATGACAGGAATTTCTGAGAATTCGAGGATAAAAGGATCCAGTATTTGCCCTCTTGTTAGAAAGGAGCAGTTTAAGTGACTATTCTCGAACAAAATCTCTCAGAAAGGGAACATACAGGGCAGAAATTAATTTTTATTAACTTCTATGTTTTGCCTTTTTCACTGTTTCTGCTGTAAGAATGTCAATGCAGTTGATTTCTGGAAAAGGGGCAATTTGACTGATTAAACCAGGATGCTGCACTTTAAATATTCAACTGGTTACCATGGCAACAGTTTTACTTAGACACACAGCTTATCTTGTTTTAAGGAGTGCAGCCTGTTGTTATGGCAATTTGGAGCACCACTATTTTTTCCCACACACAGAAAATAAAACAGTCGTTAAAATGGGTTCAATAATTAAAAATCTAAGCCTGATGTAGTGTCATGTAGAATGCTGTAGTTTATCAAATTTAACAAGTGAAATTGACCAAACAGAGAAAGAAAGAAACAAAGTTCATGAAGATATAAGGATAAAGGATTACAATTTTACCCCTTAAAAGAAAAGTACATTGTAGAGGCATTTTTAATGATGAAAATTCACTGCTTTCTACTCTCATGAAGAAACGCATTATTTTGTCTTGCTGATTTCTTCAGAAGCAAAAATCTAAATAAATGGATACAGAAGAACCAGTGCAAATTACCCCCTGAAGCTCTTAGCATTGCAAGCAGAATGAATATTCTAACTGAAATTTCATAAACAGTAAAACTAAATGATCAGAGTTCTGACCTAAAATAAACATGTTTCAAAAAAGAATAATTTTTAAGAAGCTAAATGTACACACTACTCCCTACTGATACACACACTTTGCATGACATGCTAAGTAATCATGCACAAGCCTATGCATTTTAAATAAGAATGAAATCTAAATGCCTTTTCCTAAAGGCATATTGGATGAGTCCCTACACTTTAATCTTCAGAAAAACTCAGTTCATGTTTAAGCAAGAATTAGGATTGTCCTATGAGTAGAGGATAGAGCTGGGGGACATCCAGCCACCTGGAACCTTAAAAAAAAAAAAAAAAAGAAAATCAGGAAGAAACTTTGATCCAGTCATCCAGTCTCTAAAGAAGTAGTAGAAAAAGTCTTTGCACTAAGCAAGCTTAGTTAGGATCTGCCTGGTGCACTTAAAGTTTAAGAGTGCAGTGGGGGATTTTTTAGTCTTTTTTGAGTTGTAATACATATGGATATTTCAATATCTACAAGATTTGTACTGGGGTAGTTGGTGGAGGTTCTCAACATCCCTATCACTATTTCATTTTTTACTATGACAAAGTAATTACTTAGTATATAAGACCTATCAACTTAATTTTGAATTTCCTCTTTTATTTTGTCTATAAATAAGCAAACAAACTTTCATAGGTGTGGTGTCTCTAAAGATTTTTACAAAAAGTATTCTACCCAAAATGTATAAGTAGAAATTACATACATGATGCACTCACTTCCTGAATATCTATTTTGGGAAAAAGGCATGAAAATAAGGATTTTAGATCAAATATGAATGCTGTGCCTCAGGTCTCTCTCTTTGTCTGTAGAATGGCATCAAAGTTGCTTTGAGTTTTCAATTAGTTTCTTTAAAACAGTTATTGTCTTGCTGTAATGTCTTCTCTACTTTCTTCTATGCCTTTTTTTCCACCTCTGATAACTACAAGTTTACCAACTATTAGTCCCGGTCTTGTCCCCATTCCAGCAGTGTCTATGAATTTAATTTCCTTCTGAGCTTGTATCTTTGAGAGCTTCATTCCCTCCAGAATTTTGCCTCCTTATTCCTGTTTCTCAGTTTTTAAATCTTACTCATGATACATGAAGACAGATGTGATTTCAGACATTCTTTTCTCTTCCTTTAGGAAAATCCTACTGCTGCTTTTGTTATGGAGAACATAAATTTGAAAAGTCTTTTCCTGTACTTCATATACCCACAGAAAGGATGGGGGAAAAACAATCTGAAGCAGTACAACATTAAGCTGGATGCAGCTTACAATATAAAATACATATGGCTGGCAATGAGAAAGGTAGCAGAGGCAGCTAAATGTCTTTTGACTCTTATTTTATGGGTGACTGCAGAGGTATGAGGGGCAGATGTTTTCCATTTTGCCTAAGGCAACACAAATCTGTGAGCTGGCAGTGAACTTGTACACGAGAGACTAAAACAGTGATCAGCTCATACAAGACATCAGCTCTAAGTGTTTGGTGGTTTTTAGCCATCTACAGGCCTGTGAAGGAGAGGGTTGCCATTTACTACTCTGTTCAGGTAGAGAGCAGAAACCCAGACTCGGAGGTGAGGCCCCTCCAGAGATACCTCTGAGCAGCTGGTTTGTGACTTGCCCAGGGCCTTGCAGAGGAGCAGTGGCAAAGGGTGGGACTGTCAGCCAGGAGCTGCCTGGGATCTACCCACCAGCAGGCCCCCAGCTGACAAGCTCTTCAAGAGAGGGTTTTCCTGGCCTTCCAGTCAGTGGAAATTCAATGTTAAAAAACTGGTTTGAATTATAGACATGCAGCACCTTCCAATAGTTATGTGAGCAGATGGGAATGCAGTTTATATTGAACATCTGAGAATTTCATCTTATTGTTAAATGTATTAAACAGCAGCTTCTCAGTTTCAGATTATTTCTTTAAGCTACTTGGATGTCAGCCTCATGCATTCCTAATTGGAAGATTTCAGCAATATGACTATTCTCTCTGAAATTAGATTTGATTATTACTTATGTTTCTTGATTGTTATCACTGCCTTTCCACTTTCGTTTCCTGGGTTTTTATTAGTCCTGTTCTTTTCTCTTTTCATGCCCTGTCTTTTCTGTATTTCTTTGTTTTTCATTTCTTTAGGAAAAAAAAAATTGGGAATTTAACACTCCACAGATAAGATTATTAAAATGCCATTTAGTAGGATAGTAATAGGAGATTAACAGGTGATAACAGTGAAGAAACTAATCTTACTTGTTGGTTCAATAAACAGTCAATTTCTGCTAAATTTGAGAATAATCTCCACCCAGCCTACCTATGATTTCTCGGTACATCCATTAGTTGTATGATGAAATCAGTAGATATAATTTGTATCTTAAAATTTTTTCTCATTTAGCTTTTACAAGGACATACTGTCAAACAATATCTGCACTATTTGTTCAAGCTAAGCAAAAAGAAAAAAAAAAAGGCAGAAGTTTTCCAATAGAAAAACCAATACTTTAGCTCTGAATTTTTCTTATGCCCACATCTTTAGATCACTACAACTGACTACAAGTTTCCATTTATAGATTATTGTTACCATTATCACATTCTCTAACACTGTCACAAATGCTTAACTTACTATTACGTCTGAATGCCCCCAGCAATTTCACTGAATAAAATCCAATTGCAGAAGGAATGATGGTGAACATGATAGAGAGATACAGCAAATTGAAATGGCATTTCAAAATTTTGCTAGATCCTTTCTACTCAGGCCAGTCTAATTACTCAGCTTGTTCTCATTACCTCCTTTGATATAAGTATTTGACGGTTTGCTGCTGTGCACATTATCACATATGGAGCTGGCAGCACTTTGCAGTTGCTTTATAAAGAATCATTTCCAGAAGGAGGGAAAAAAGCAACACTGGGTGGACTTAAGTTGGACACCATAGGAGTTTGGTCCTATGTCTCACTTTTGTAGTTTACTATGTGGGCATGGAAAAGTAAATTTGACAAAATCATCAAACTGTTGAGTTTCTTTTTCAAGGACAGGAGGCCATCACTGCTGTTACTCACTCTGAGTCAGCAATAATAGCAGTGAGACTTGGGATCAATCTAGAAAAGTATTTCCAATAATAGTTTCACTTGTTTATTGAGCAGACTATTTTTTTAATAGCAGGACATTAGAGATGGTTCAGCTTGCAAACAGTATGTGGGCCAGAACTAGTGAAGTAAGTGGGAACAGCTTTTAACTACACTAGAAACCTGCACCATCAGCTGAACACGTCAGCTGAATCTTTGGAACAACAGTGCAATGTGCCTGCAGCTTCATCTGTACCTATACAGTAGAACAGAGTGATTCTCCAGAGCTGCTTGACTTCTGTGTCTCTGGTGCTAACATAATGTTTCTTGTTATTGATTTCTACTTCCCTCTTTCCCAGCATCCCTTAGCACAGCTTCCTAATATCCTCCAGAGGATGCTAATATCTTTACTCAGTCATCCTCAGTTTCCTTCATGCTTCATAATCATCCACAGGATGTGGTAGGAAAGGTTGCAGAGCTGCTAGCCTATAGGATTCTGTGCACATGTAGAATCAAAGGGATGCCAAAGCACCAAAAAAAGCAAGAAAATAAGTCTCCCTTCCTCTGAAGAAATCGACGTTTGGAAATTTTGCAGCCTGGAAGGAGTTACACAGAATTAGTGGTGTGGTTCAGAAAGGAGAAAAGAAAAGATGAAAATAATTTTGAAATTGCTGTTTCCTTTTATTGAATTTGATATATTAGCATTCAGAGTTTTATCAAAAAATAAACACTTGCCCAAATCCATTGTTAGAGGAACTGACTTCACAAGAAAGCCCTCCTTGAAAAAATTAGTCAGTTGCCAGTGGGAAACTTGACAGCATTGATAGTGATGAAATTTCATGGAAAGACCAAAAGAGGACAAACCCAAGAATAGAAGAGATATTCTATCCTGTTACTGGCTGACAGTGACTGTGCATGTCCTCCCTTCTCCCTCTGTTTATCTGAACATGTACATTTTGGGTTTGGGGATTGCCTGTGTTTGGACACTTTTTTTTCTCCCCATCAAAGCCAAAGTGGAAGAGACCTGATGAAAGCAGCTGGCCTTCTGCAAAGTTAGATGTAACTTATTTATTTAAAGATTTAACAGAGTTAGGAAATGAGAATGCATAACCATCAGATACTTTGCTTACATAACCTCAGATTTACTTTTTTCTTTGTCAGCAAAGTTTGAGTTAGGAAAGAGACTGAGAAAATTCAACTCAATCCTATGAGCAAGTGGAGAGAATTTTCTCTGTTCAAGGGCGAGAAAGTTTGTGAAGCCACAGTGACATGACACCAGTGTCTGGCATGCTAAACTAACGTTGTGGTTTTGGCCTTAAAGTTTGTCTGGCTCTGGCCATCTGCATGTGTTTAAATGCATGAAACTGCAGTCCATTTAAACTTAATCTTGTCCACCTCTGAAAATAATACCCCTACTGGGTTTGCATGGCCTGGTTTTTGGTAGCAGGGGGCCTACAGAGGTGGCTTCGGTCAGAAGCTGCTAGAAGCTTCCCCCCATGTCTGGCAGAGCCAGTCCCTGGTAGCTCCAGGACAGACTTGCCACTGGCCAAGGCTCAGCCGGTTAGAAATGTCTGTGATAACATATTTAAGAAGGCAAAAACCAGATGTAACTGCAGCCAGAGAAGAGTGAGACTATGAGAGAGGAACAACTCTGAAGACACCAAGGTCAGTGAAGAAAGAGAGGGAGGGAGTGCTCCAGGTTCTGGAGCTGAGAAGGAGGGAGAGGTGGGGAGAAGGTGTTGTTAAGGTCTTGTTTTACTTCTCATTATCATTCTCTGATTTTGTTAGTAATAAATTCAATTAATATCTCCAATTTGAGGTTTGCCCATGACAGTATTTGGTGAGTGATCTCTCCCCTGTCCAGCTGAGGAGGGGAGTGATAGAGTGGCTTTGGTGGGTGTCTGGCATCCAGCCAGGGTCAACCCACTACAATACCATTGTCCAAGGAGTTTAATATATGTGAGTAATAGTTATGAGAATACAGAATTTAAAGCATTAAATACAAAGCAAAGCTTGACAAAGAGAGCTTGAAGCACCAGGAAAAATTATGCTGAAATTCTTTCCAGTTTGCAGAGAAAACATCAGAGAGGAACATGGGCCCCCAAAAAAACAAAACAAAACAAAACAAAACAAAACAAAACAAACAAAAAAAAAAAAAAAACCCAAACCAAAACAAAAACCAAACAAAACCAACTGTTTCTCTTTCCATAAATAAATTCCTTGTCAAGCTTCAAAGTTTATCAGCACACAAAATAGAAATAATCTTTATGATAAAATCAGATGGGGAAAGGGAGAAAGAGAAATTCTCTTCGTGTATTAATGTCTGAAGTGCAAGCTCCAGATTAAACATTTACAGTCACTGACATTTATTCCCTTAGTGTCTTCAGTCTTTTAAAGATGTTACTATCTTCCTTTCCCATCCTTCTTCTCCCCTTGTCTCTGCCAGAGCTTACCTCCACAGGAGTGATGCACAATACTTTTTATCTCCTCACCAACATTTCTCAAATTCAATTGCTTAGCTTTACATTGCAGAAAGGGCAAACTCCAAGAGAGCTGCAAGACGGCATGCTTCAGCAGCCAAGAAATGTCTGGGTGCCTAATTTTGCAAACTCTTCTGTGGAGAGAAAAACATTAAATAAAAAGTAAAAATGGGGTTGGGTGTGTTTGAGAACTTACACTGCTGTAGGAAGATTCATTGGAATATGTCTTCCAGTGCCTTAATTTCTCATTTTCTGGTTACACATGATTAATAACAGGCCTTGTTCTATCCACAGTCAAGTCTCTAGCAAAATTTTCACAAAACCTAGTAGAAGTAAAATTATGCCATTGCTTCATTTAACGAAAAATTTGTATAAAATTAATACTTCCTTTCATATTTGAGCTACTCTTTACCACCTACATCTTTTAGTGAATTTATCCTTTAAAAAATGCAGTGCAATTTGGTGGTATGTTGTAAGATAATTCCTTTGAAAGTTTATTGACATTAGGTTTTGTGCACAACCACAAAGGAAACACTAAATGACGTTACTCTCCTGCTGCTCCATCTCTGCCACTCTTATTATGGGAAATTGCATGGCAGTCTGAGATCTGAAGGCTTTGGTTACCTCTATTTCCATGTTGGCACTGCCAGATTGGGGTTTGACACCTCAATTAATATTTGCAAAAGTAATTATATATTTTCAGGGTTGACTTTTTTCTTATATATTGCAGGCTGAATTTGCTCATGGCACCATTTTGAGAAAGTACATTCAAATGGGAGATTCACAGATGTTATTTTTATTTCATGTTTTCTTTCTTCAGCATTATAAAGTGTCTGAACCTATTTTGTCTTAAATATGAACAAAAGAGCCTTTCTATACCAGAAATTACACTGTGCTAAAGCTTTCTTCCGTGCTCACTTTTGATAATTCAACATGGAATTTTAGGTAGGTCTCCCTCCTTTGCAACTGTGCTTTACACAGTGTGGTGCTGCCTCAAGGCACATAAATTAATGCAGAATGAGTTAGCACAGACATGAGAACTAATATATGATAAATTACACTGGGTTTTACTTCGAGGTAACATAGCAATAATGCTTCAGATAGTCAAGCCACCAGGGATGCTACTCATGACACAGCATTCTGATATAGGGATATATGTTTCGTTTCCTCAGATTAGATTCCCAGCCTTAGGGAAATAAATGAATGTTGTTAAAAGGATTAAAAAATATTGCAAATAGCTTTTGTTTTCTCAGTGCTGTCTCAATCACTTTTGAAACAAATTAAAGAAATTTAATAAAGTAAGCTTGATACAAGTTTAAGTAGGACATACCTGGGAGTTCTTAAATGGCTATTGGTTTCAAGCAATGGAGGCATCTCTTTTAACAAACGTAAAACCGAACATAATGTGTTAGTCAAAAGCTGGGCTAAGAACACACAATGGGGATATCTCTAGGTTTTGTCAGATTTGTGTTCTCCTGCAATATTTATAATTGTTCCAGTGGAAGTAGAGCAAGACAAATGCTCTCCTCCTGAGAGTTTCACTTGGACATACCCTTAGAATGGACGGTGGACACCTCATTGTCTTCCATATTCCAGCATTAGGATGTACAAATACAAAGGAACTGAAATTTATTTCTATTGCTTTCAGAAAGAATGGAAGCACAGCTACAACATATAGAGGCTTCTGTCTGTCTATTAACTAACTCAGAGAGGTAATTTAAGTATATCAGCTCTCTAAAATTGTCCTGACTGGATTAGTTCTTTTGGAAGAAAAAAAATCAGAGTTAGATGAAAACTACAGTCCTCCCACAACTAGAACATTAGCGTTAAAAATCATAAATTCTGGTCACTGAATCAAATATGTGATTTACCCTAGCCAGAATATAAAAGAAACACGTTAGAACAAATATTGCAACTTAAATTGCTTTGCTATATTTATTCCCCACCCCCTTGTGCCTATAACTTTGGAAAAGTAAAGGGTTTCTGAAAGAATAAAGTGGTAGTGACAATAATAAAAAAAATGGTTTTCAACTCAAGATAAGATATTCATTAATTTCTATTAGTTTAAAAAAGCGAGAGACTTTTTTCTGCTGTGTTTTTCAAATATATTTCAGAATTTTTCTCAAAGGCTTTTTTAGGCATTTTTTCACCAAATTTCAAATACACGTGTACGCTAATGACATCTGTTTACCATGATAATTTTCATATGTCAAAAATAACTGGAATGAGTAAATATCCTAATCTAATGTGTTCATATCTTTTATTGAAACTGGATTTCTTGAAAATTTTCTTCAGGAAGTCAGCTAACACTGAGGTTTTTCTCCTAAATAACTAGCAAAGCATTCCAGCAAAGGAGAATTCAGACAGCCAAATAAAGGTAAGTAAGAAAGAGACATGGCTGTCAAAGTCCTTGGGGACAGTCTCAAATGGCAGCCCACATACTGCCCTTTGGGTTAGACTTCTTCCAGCCATAGAAAATAGTATTTATTTAAAGTAATTTTTTTTTTATTTAAAACCCACTTCTAATGGACTGCATTTCATCTTTTCACTAGTCTCTATGAATGCAATGTATTATTTATGTATCATGTATTTTTATGTTTTGTTTTTAAAGCTAGGTTTAATTCATTCTCATCTCCTTGGGAAAAAAAAGCAGCTGTACAGTGTATACTGAGGTTTCTACTTTAAATATCCTGGAGGGTACAAGCATGCCCTTTTTCTCAGAGTGCCTGTATAGTGTTAATCATAGTTAATTCACTTAACAGGAACATGAATAGCCAAGTGTATTTTCTTCTTCAAAAATTCTACCATAGTCCCATTATTAATTAATGCAGTATTATCTGGTAATAGCTGTCACTTCCTTGACTGGACATCATATCACCTACCCTGGATTAGAATAATACAGCAATCTGTAATGAGAGTCATATCTGACAGAAAGAAGATGTGCTTGGCCATTTTTTTTCATACTCAGACTATTTTGAAGGATCCTTTGCCAAAATGTGATCTTCGAAAGAATTCAGAGAGTTTTTTGTTCAGAGCCAGAGAGTCGTTCGTTCCACAACAAAATTCATCTGCTAGTTTTAATTCCTGTGTATTTTTGTGATTTCAGCCTCTCTTCCTGTTTGAACCTCAGGCAAGTAACATCACTTGCAGTAGTCTTCAGCTGCATCGCCTTCAATCATGGGCACTTGTCACTAGCTGCTCTGTCAGAAGTTTAATAACCAAGCTAGAGAAAGTCCTACAACAAAGAGCTTCTAGGTAACTCAGCAGAGAACAACCATAGCTGTAATTACAGCTAGAGAGATCACAAAAGGGTAAGGTGGCCTCCTGCAGCATTTGACACAAGTTAAATTACAAACAGATGCTATGCTACTCCTTTGAATATTTGTAATGGTCAAACTAATATTCCATCCATTTTGCAAGAAATACTTTTCCCCCAATGGAGAGGGTAGTCTCCTAAAAATTCAGTTTCTTCCAAAAGGAAAGCCCCGTTCCACTCAAATTCAGACTGGACAGAGCAGTCAAAAATATACAGAGGCAGAACAATTGCTGGCAGTATTTTAAAGATAGTGTTGAATAAACTTAAGATACAAGATAAAACCCAAACATCCACACACAATCAAAGTCTGACTGTGTTTGACCTCTATTTCCCCATCCTAAGCCAACTAGCATCTCTTTTGAGATAAAGGGAACATTGGGAATGGGATAACAGGAACTTTGGCAGATTACATGCTAGAAGCCTGGTGTTGATCTGCAGACAGTAAATGGAGGAGGGAACCTGCCTGACGCCTTTTTCTCCTTCTCTGAATCCCCAGATAAACCTCTGAGAGCCAGACTGTGGCCTGGGGCTGTGAGGAGCAGGAACAAGCTGTCCTCTACCTGAGAGTGGAAAAGGTGAACTGCTCAGCTGGTTGTATGGGGAATAGCAAAATCTTGCTCTTTCCATTCATTTTGATGCTGTTTTGTATACCAACATTTGAATTTTAAAATGAAGTTTTCTAATTTGTATGTAAGCTCTGCACTGTGAATTACATGCAATGTTTGTAAGATTGTGATGGGATTATTGACACTTTATGCAACTGAGAAATCCTGCAGACCCTTTGAAGGAAGCTACATGAACCAACAGATTTGGCAAGGATAAAGGGCGAAGAGGCTCAGCAGATGTCATAAGGACAGAGATGTATATGCTTTCAAAATTCATTTCCACATAAATATGATCTAACAGATGCAAGAGCAGACTCTAATATACAGCTCTGTTCTCCAAGTAACCATCTCTGCCAGTGCACTAAAACTAGTCCTGCTGTGCATTAAGAATTATGTCAGTTCATGTTGGTGAAAAGTTTTATACTCTGCAGCCTTGGCAAAACCAACACAATATAAGCCTGAATGAGCTGCTGTACCATTCCCTATCCTATATCAATAGAGGTGTTCAGTCTACTTAAGCATGTCAGTGCCAAATACATTAAGGTAATTGCATTGTGGACCTAACAAAAGGGCATCATTTCACTTGCAGCATTTTTGTGACAAGTGATAATGTGCAACATGGAAAGAAGCCAAGAGTTTCTAATAGCCAGGATTGAGTTTGCTGAGCTGCATTAGGGGGGGGTGAAGGAAATCTGTGGTTGTAAACATTATTATTTTCTATGACAAAAGAAATGCGTACTCTTAAATGTAGTTGGCCTTACTGAGGTTTTCATTGTGTTGACTACATGAGTAGGAAGTAAAGCTAGCAGAGGCAATAAGGGTCTCCTAATGAGCAGAATTTAAAAGTCAAATAGGATCTTCAGTTTTCTCAAACAAGTTTGAACTAATTCCCTCAGAGGGCCTGAAGACAAGCCACCACACTGGTCCCCAGGATTCCTTGGTGACAGAGGAGAGATCTACCCTGCTACATTATACAAGGCATTGTCTCCTCTGTTCCTGACTGAAGGTGACATGCTAAGGAGTGGGATGGGGGGCACCCCAGAGACCCCATTAACCACTCACTAGACCCCAGAAATCTGCTGCATTGGCACACTGCTGACTCCCTCAGTAGAGCAGGCAATGTGCCAATCTGAAATTGCGCTGTCTCTGCACCACGTTCTGCTTCTGCATAAGCTTCTGCAACAGTTGCATCCATGAAACTGGAGAATAAATATAGAACTGGCTTTTAAAACTGAAATTCAACAGCCAAGCAGCTGATATCATTATTTATTGTGAGCAGAACCCCCAAGACTGATCTCCTTAAGTTTCTGCCAGGGAATTTAAATGCCACATGTAAAAATAAGTAATGTTTTAGCTTTGCTGATTCTGGCCAGAACTGGTTGCCACTACAGTGAAATAGATCATTCTATCAGTTGTGTGAAACCTGTCAAAGCTCACAGTGAGGTGCAGAATTAATGATCTGACCACTTAAGGTCCAGCAGAGGCATTTCTGTATTCCAGAAAGCCTTTTAAATCATCAGATTCGACACAAGGACAATGAAATTCATGAAGAGCTGGTTGCTCTCTCCAATTTATCCCAAGTCCTTCACTGCCGTATTGAGGTAATATGAATCAGTGTTTCATATTTGTAACGTATCAGGGAGGTTTGATTTGACAGGATGCAAGATACACCTCTGCTACAATTACATACTCCATTCAGCAGTAGTCAAATGGTTAATTAGAATACAAAACTACTAAACTGTTTCTTTGCTGTTCGAATGTGTTTTATTGAATTTGCTATTAAGAACTTTTCTGAGGGCCCATTGACAATGAGAGTCTCTCTTAGCTCCCAGAGACTGAACAATTTTCTAATATCTGGTAATAAAAACTATTTTCTAAACCTTTGTTGCGACTTCCCTTTTCCATCTCTGGTGGAAATAAAGGATCAGCTACTTCTCAGAGTACCTACCATGTCTATCTCAGGCAGCTCTGGAGTTCATATCCCTGAAGGGAAATGTTTTAGCTGAGCTAAACATCTAGGGATGACCACTTCTTGTACACAAACCACTAGCAGGCTTTTTCCATACTGCACATCTACTCCTTCACTTATAATACTTAATTACTAACTATGACTATTACATTTTTATTGTATGCCCTTGCTGCTATGGTAATGGTATTCAGTGGATGCCAGAATCCCATTATGATTACTTCCATTTTGTTTTTCAAGAGCATCTGATGCTTTGGGAGGGTATTTTTTATGAAGGTATGATCACTTTATGTAAATGTATGCTGAGTTACACAATACATGATGTCAGGTAAAGAATAGCACAGAGAGAAAGAAACAAGAATAGTTACTATTATACAATACCTGTCTGCTCCAGCTGACATCTGGACAATCAAGAAGGAATGATTTTCCCCATAGGCAATAGCAATTTTGCCCGTGATAATGTAATCTCCAGAGGATAGGGATAAGGTTAACCCAACTCTACATGTAACATCCAGGAGAACAGAAGTAACTTTGAAGAAGGCCCTAAGCTTAAATTTTAATTTTTTTTGTTTAACTTGACTGAAAATGAGGTTGTACCCCAAAGGACACAAAATATGCTACAGGACACGATTAAAGAGGAAACGTGCTGAGAGTCATACACACGGATTTCTAATGTCAAATTCTTGAATACAAAACTCAACCCTCTGGAAAGAGGAGAATTAAATTTATGACAAGAAATTTTTCTTAAGTTCTTTTCTGAAGATCCTTTAACTAGCTAGCCTGTTTATTATGCTTTTGGACTTGTAGTACCTTGGCTAATGGAGCATTAAGCTCACTTTTCTTCTGATCATTTAGCTTTTACTAAATTGTTTGAGTTTTTATATGCTGATTGGGGAAGGAGAACAGGATAAATGAAAACAAAAGTACAAATGTAAAGACAGAAAAATGCAAGAAGAAGCTTGCATGATGGAGCACCGCCACGGCTTTCTGCATCTGTATTACGGAGATAATTGTGTGGATCAGAAATCCTTTGAACACCTGTGTACCCATCAGGTTTTGAAAGCTGATAATGGTTATATTGTGTGATCTTTAGAAACAATAAAATGCTTTGTAGAACTCACGGAGAACTTTTTGTTATTTTGTTGTGTTGTATCTGAACTAAAACAAAACCTACGAATAAAAGGCAAACAACCACGTACAAAATTGTGATTCCAGGATTGCCATGGAGATTAAATTCCATGAGGCAATAGCTGTCTACTCAGAACACAGCTTCTAGTCCTGCAAAATCTTCAAGATGAAAGCATTTCAAATGAAGTCAATTTACCTGTCTAGCATTTTATGCACAAGGCTCAAGTAAGCAACAGAATTCTTGTGTTCATTGTGTGTTTCAAAAAAATTACTGTAGATAAATAAAATCAAATATTTTTAAATATGGTGAAAGCTCATCTAAGCTTTATTTTATTAAAATATGGTTGGTTTTGACTCCTTCTCTTTGAGTATAAAACCAAACCATCAAAACATATATGGAAATGAAAGTTCTATCAGAAAAGAGTTTTAGGATTGATGACTAGGATTGGCTAGTTAGCAACTTAAATACATCTAAAGGGAGACAGACTTAAGATCCATGAAAGCCCATCTACTACCACAGAAAAGCATTTCTACAATCAGCCAAAACATGTAAACAAAAAACTGATCTGGCAAACCCAGTTACCTGTTTCTAACAGAGTGTGTTGGAAACACAAAGTTGTTGTTTTCTGCCATTCTGCATAAATTTTATGCAAATATCATAGAATGTTTAAATAAAAAAATTCAAAAGGACCCTACAGTAGAAACATTCCTCTGAAAACTTATTCCACCATCCACTGTACAGGGGCAGTAAGAAGGAAAGAAAGCTGAAACTGGAAAACTATCCAGTAATGGAGGTAAGGGGATGAAACATCACAGAGGAGAAAAAAATTACAGTTCCCTGTTCCTACCCTGATATCACAAAACTCTGGTCAGGAGCAATATTTAGAATAAAGTCACAGAAGCCATTAGGCAGCCTCACAAATCCTAGCTGGGATGCTAGGGCAGCTGAAAGAAATCTTCTCTGGTAAGTATGATATTGACTTTGTTTTTAACTTTTTGCACTATTTTTTTCTACTATAAAAGCCTATGTTGTAAATACCATTTTAATTTAAATCTGGCTTAGACTTGAAGTTGCTGATCTAATTCAACAAAGCCATTTATCTTAGAAGCAGACTGAAAAAAGATATTATTGGAACAGGATTCTAAAGAGTTACAGAGTAAGTCTCTGCTGAAACGGCACAAGATGACATGAGAGCTGATAGTCAGAAGTTCAGGAAAATGTGGGCTCTCAATAGTCAGGAAAGCTCTCTGGCATCATGACAAGACCGAAGGTCCTTACGGATTTCATAGCAAAGGTGCTTGGACAGGCCTACAGCTGTTGCAAATATTGCTTTAATAAAATGAGCCAAGACGCTCCATCACTGAAGACTCTGTGCCAACTTCTTCAAAATCTTAAATTCAAAATACTACTTTTCTTGGCATAAGCACAAAAACTGGCAGAACAAGAAGAAAAATTGCTAAATAGTTTTTAAAAAATCTACTAGTACCCCTCAAATTAAATATCATAATTCATCTGGGAAAATTATGTGTAACTCCAGACATCCCCAAAGGACTGTTAATTTCTGAGAGATTCAAGATGAGACCCTGGCTCAAAACTATAAACCAGATGCAAAATTATTTTTGAATGTTCATGTTCCCTTTTGCAGAGTTTGCTTTCTAATAAATACTCTAGTAAATACTGTAAATAAATAAATTAGTTATTTACAATAAATAAATAATGACATCCAGAGTCACTTACACCTAGTTAGGGATATGCACTCACCATTAGTACAGGAGATATATGTAACTGGTTTAATTCCCCTTGTCCATTTAAAGACCACCTACTTGAACAAACAGATATAAATATTCATTAATTGTTTATAGGTCTCATTTTCTGAGATGGGCCTTTAGTTGCCGACAAGGTCACTCAGCTTTCTTGACTATTATTAGTTAGTTTTTTATCTTCAATATGGTCTCCCTTATTAACCAATCTATTAATCTAACTGTCCTTTTCAGATAATGTACTACCTTCATACCCATTTCCCTTACCAGCAAAATTAATTTTGCTCCATTGAAGCAACCACATAAATCTTACACTGTAATGTGAGATAAGATATAAAAATGCAGCCATGAAAATGTAGGTATGGACTCATTTCTGATAATGTGACACATGATTTTGAGGAAATTTGGAAGCCATGACTGCATCTGTGCAGTAGGTCTGCAGCTCAAAGTTGCTGGTGCTGGCAATCTGACACCAGCGCTGTAACAATAACCCTGATTTTAATGCATGTTAGTGGTCAGAGTGCATCCTTTCAGTTTCTATTCAACAGGAGGTAATCTATCTCATATTCTCCAAAATCATTCCACAGTGTGAACCAAAGATGAATAAATAGGGATGATCAGGAGATTCCCGTCTCTCTCCCTTCTGGTGCAGATGCATCCTGACTTGCAGGAACTTTGCAGAGTTCTCTCAATTCTTTACTTAAAATTACAAAATAGCCATTTCAGTGTTACCAAAAGAACAACAGTTCTGCTCAGCCTCATAGGTGGGAAGGAAATTGCCACTGGTGTTTTGGAGCAATGGAATAATGGGGTGATTATACTGACAGTGGAAGCAGAGATTTTGCAGAGGGTGCAAAGACAAGAGACCAGACGAGTTCAGTAGATCTCTGCATACTTGCAAGTTAGCTGTCAAGAGAGAAGTTTATATTTGAAAAACAAGGTATTCAGAAAGTGACATTGACATTTGTTGGCTGCAATGCTATCAGAGGAGCTACCTGCAAGCTAATCACCACATGGGATAATAGATCACTGTGAAGCTGAGCTGTGATACTTTTAAATGACCTCACAAAGCTGAGATTCACTTGCTTGTAGTTACAACACACAGCACAAAGACTGTTAGACTAAAGCAGTTATTCTGTCTCCTTGTGGAATCATGATTATTTGATAGACTGGTTTATTTGACATGAGTGGTTTTCAATTAAAAGAAACAATCACATTGACTGACATTAATTGCTCTTATGTTCTTCAGCTAATAATCTTCACATCCCACAGCAGCCTTTCTGATTATTTTGCTTGACCTTGATATCAAACTAAGCATCCTACAGCTCCTCAGGTCATCCTTTTGCATTCCTAGCCACCATCCTAGCAGCTTTTCCAACTTCTACTTAACAGCAATTTTGTCATATTACAAAGTATATTAAATGCTGGCTTCAGCAGTTCAAAGGGCTCACCATCAAGCTGTAGTAATATTTTTCACTAGTGACTTTCCCATAGGCAAGCAGTGCTGAATATGCAGAATAAACTGCATATATGAAGTCTGGAACATGAAGTGGAAAAGGACAAAGTGACCAGGTTAGTCCTCAAAAATTTAGGTTGAGACAGACAAGAGAATAATATCTGCTTTTACAAAACTTCACTTCTTTTTCTAAGCACACTGGAAAATTGAAGTCAATAAAGCTTTAAAATACTTTGACAAATACTTTGGCAAATCTGTTTGTGGAAGATGGAATATTTGTCTGCACATTATATAAATATCCATTGTGGTCAACTATTAGTATCTGAATTAAAACAAGAAGGAAAAATCCTAAATATTCTTCATCTGCCTAAGGGGAAAGATTTTCTAATGGATTATGCACAATACAAATTTCACTTCTGAAACTTTTAACATAAACTCTTTTAAACTCTTTTGAGAGATGTCTACTTTATAGACATCTTTATAGAGACAAAGATTTTAAAGAGTTTAAAAAAATTGCCTTCTAGCAAAAATAAGAAAAATGTCAGTACATGTGGCTTTATTTAAGAGAAAGCAAGGGTTTCTAAATGTTTTCTGGAGGCATTTCAAAGTTATTTTCCAAATATGCAAAGGAGATACTCATGTGTAAATTGTTAGCAGTGTAAGACACATTGCTACAACAGCAGGGATACTTGATACTGTGGAATTCACACATCAGTGAATTACATTACAAGTGTAGGAAGAAAGTGGAGCTTTGAAATCCTGAGGGCAAAGGCCCTTTATATTGACTTGTGATTTTAAGCAGCTTTGTTTTCAAAAGAGGAACATTCCATAAATGCTGATAAAAAGTGAGAAGGCTTCTATAACTGGACAGTGTGCACAGTAAAGATATATCTCAACCATTCTTTTAAAATGCATGTACCTTTTTGTCATTTTTTTTTCCTTTTACATTGATAGCCATCCACAGTGACTCAAGGTTGCTTTACCTCAAAGTACAGATTCTGAAAATTTGCAAGGAAAACTCAACGAGAAGCCCCCATCACTGTTTCTTATAATCCATCTATTAGATACTTTCAGATGTTTTTTCTTTTGCAGAAGAATGAGCACCCTGAATTTCCTTTTCCAAGCAGCTGATTAGAGCCAAGTACTCAGCCTGGACCAGCAGGTGAACAGAGGGTGAAGGATGTTAAACACATAGCTAGTGTGCCTGTCCTTTTGCTGCTGCTCTGGGATCTAAAGAGCCATTGCTGTCACAAAAGCGTCTGCACGGGACCCTTACACAAGGATGAATTTTATTTGATCCCAAATAGACTTTAAAGGCAGTGAAATGCATGTCACTGATCTGCACCCTGGGAATCTGTCCAGTAAAGACAGGCTGCCTATTTATTAGGCGCTGATTATGTGTCACACACATAGTCACCCAACCTTCAATTATATTAAATAACCTAAAAACAGAGTCTAGTATGGTTCATCTGACTTAGCCTAGGAAGATAAGGATACAAAAGCTTGAATCAGATATAGCCACTCCTTTTAAGGGAATGGAGCACATGCTATAAGAATATTTTAAGTAATCATGCTCAAGGAGCTACTTGACTGGCAAATACTTCTCAAAGAGAAGGATTATTTTTCCCTATATTCTGGTCAGAGTAATGGTTTTATATTATGCCTTTTATTAATACAGATTTTCACACATTTTTCAATTAGTTTTTGAAGACTCCAAATTGAAATCAAGGCGACAATAATTCCTCCCTCTTTAAAGAGTCAAAGAGCATGTTCTCCCCTCGTCCTGTCCTCACCCTCCTAAGGCAGGCAGGTGTCCAGTGTCACAGGGCAGAGTTCCCAAATTCACTTTCATTTGAAAATTTTTTCCACCAAAAAATTATGTTTCCAGCCCTCACCTAAAGATGATGTTGATTCAGTGTAGTGTCCTGCAATTGTCACTTCATCCAGCTACTTCCAGCACTCCAAAAACCAAATCTGTTTCCAGAGCAGCTTGTGAAAATACCTACTTGGGGCACGGCAATCATACTTTTCAGAAAGGATTAGACATCTTTATGGATTGTTACTGTGTTTCCAATTAAATCACAGGGGTTTTTATCTCTTACACTGGAATGTCCTTGTGCTATGCTAACTGGCATTAACAGCTGAACTGTGTCCACTTGTCCATATAAAAAGAAATAAAGTCTGAGCACTTGGCTGTTCTGTGTCATTTCAACAGCACTTTGCTGCCTTGTCATTACAGACAAAACCATTACAATGACTCTTTTAATGTAACAATAAAATTGTTTCCACTAACAGAATGAGTCAGAAGTCCCTGTTTGATAACGTACCAGCAGATACCAGTTCTTAGTGGCAGGATAAGGTCCATGATAGGCATGCATGGACACATCTTCTTTCAGTATTAATGGATGTCATGGGGCAAAGTACCTGAAGAGCATCATTAAAATTTTCCCTTGAGAACAGTTCAAATAATGCTTAAGAAGTCTCGATATGGCAGCCACCTGAAACCACTTTAGCTTCAGAAGCTTTTCTTTCTGGGCTGTTTTGGGGTGCTCAGCACGTATCAGAGATACTTCATGCCATTCCAGCATGCACTCTTAATAGGCCATTTCTTTTTCCTTTGATAATTTTGCTTACACATGTAAGAAAACAGTAGGAACTGTGTCAGAACATTACTCCTACAAAGTGCCTGGCATAGAAAGGATAATTATGAACAAATCAGAATTGAGGTCTAGTAAATTTTTCTTTAATTTAGTAGTACTTTAAACAACTGCAAACACCTTCTAGTGAGGAACTCTCGTAACGCGCTGCCCCAATATGTGATTGAAATGCAAAGTTCCGCTGAGCAGTCTCTTGATTTTGGACCTACCTTAGACTCCCTGGCAGTAACTACGCACTGCTATAAAGCCATTTTTTAAAATTCACTGCTGTTTCTTCAGTAATTTTGCAATCTTGGACTACCATTATTTTATCTTAGGTGTGGATTACGTTTGAACAATTGCCAGATGCTCTTCAACATTTGACTTATTGTAGCTGATACAGGGGTTTCTATTGCTCATGCAGAGGACAGAAATCCTCCTCAGTGGCATCTAAGACCACACCTTTGTGATTCTTGCTATGTTATTTATTCATGCCTCACTATGCCCATGTGGAAATCATTGTCAGGTTAATCCTGACCCTAAAAGTATGGCAAAGTGAAACAGCAGAGTCACACTGCCCTTAGAAGGACTCATACAGGTGCATCAGGTAGTGTCCCTGATACAGACTGACTTTGTTCAAATTGAAGTGCAACATTTCCAAGATTGGCTTATAAAATAACAGTCACACTAGAATTAAGATTTGTTAATTTAATATTTTCCATAGCTTCCTCTGTCACCTGATCTTTGACCTGAGTAAATGTGTGCTCAACCAAATGTTACAAAGTAACGTTTTTCAATAGGATTAGCTAAACCTGGAATGTGTGAGCAGGTACATTAATGATCTTTAGGAAAACAAACCCATTTAATTCAGAATACCCACTTACCATGTTTTACATGATTTTCAGCCGAGATGTCACTGGGACTGTCTTTAAATCAAACCAAGCTAACAAGAGGAAAGGAAGTAAGTAATAGAAGACATTCAGCAATTATCACCCTTTTAACAGCCTTGGGGAATTAAGACCATAAGTTATGCACACTGCAAAAATATCACACTGATATATGTTGTGCAGTTCCTTATTAAATAATTCCCAAGCTATATCAGACCTTATTTCTTTAAAGGATAATTATATTTCTTAGAAAACATAGCAATACACTTCTGCCATTAGCATCACAGATGGCCAGTGCTTCCCTTGTTCAGCAGATTCAGTGGAAGCTGTGCTGAGGAGGGGTGGGCTCCATGTCAGGAATATTTATGTAGAGTGTTTAAGCATTGCACAGCCCTTCTACTGCAAGCTTCTCTGGCAGTGTTTCAGCATTAATCAACAGTACTTATACCAGAATGGAAAATTCAAAAGTAAAATGCCTTGTTAATACAAATCATCAAACGGAAAAGAAAAAACAACCCCTACAAAGAAATCAAGATCTTCAGAAAGAAAAATGAGAGTGAAGGTTGTCATTTTCTTTCCCTTGAAATGATACTATAAATGATGGTTAAATTAGATTAGATGGATCTCAGTCCATCATTACAAGAAAAATAATATTCCACTTAAAATACAACATATTTTGACTGTTCAGCACAGTATTTTTTAAAAAGAACAATGAATACATAGCTTATTGATGCTATTGCACATAGATATGCAAAATTGTCTTCATATTATAAAAGCAATATCTACCCTAAAGAGATTTTCTTTCTTGTTCACTTACAGAAGGCCAGAACTGCACTCAAAATTATTTGTCTACAGAGTCCAAAACAATATAGCATATTTGACTGCTGAGATGAGCTTAATTTTTTCTTATTTTTCTGTTCTTTTTGTCATTTCAAGAGGTATATATGCAGGTGGCCAAAAATTCCCGGTACGGATGAACAGTTCACAAATGAAGAATCTCAAAAAACTTCTCGTTCAAACATACTCACAAGATGATAAGGGGAAACAGAAGAGTAATTTTGTGGGAAAAAAATAGAAGTGTAATAGCTTTTTACAGTAGTAGAGGAAAGATGTGCTAATCGTTCTTCAGACTACTCAAGGGAGAATGCTTTCTGACAGTCCCAGGCTATGCTGCTTCACCAGACTCCTGTTTGTGCCAGAATGAGGGATAAAACCTAGCATTTTCCATTTATAACTTTCCTACAACAGTTCTGATTTCCCATTAGATCATTATAGTGAATAATATTTTTGATCCAGATATACTTTCTTAGAAATTAAAATCACTTATTTCCCCTACAGAATTGCTTGTTCTTAACCTGCCCAAGTGCGAAGTTTACTTAGATGTCATCTTCAGTTCAGTACATGATCCTGCAGAGTTTATGGCATTTGTGCTTTTAAATAAAACATCCTTAGTTTAGGGAGTTTGTCTTGAAAACTGAATGAATTGTGATCTGAATATAACTTTGATTCAAAATTTTGATGTCTAAAACCTGTTTACATCCACAGTTTTCTTCCTGATTCATCTCAGTTCAGCACTAAATAAGGCAAGTTCAGGACAGCGACAGATTCCATACTTATTTTTTACATTAAACAAGGAATGTTGTAGGGTAGTTTTCTTTAGTAAACAAACATAGGGAAAGAGCAGCCATTTGGCTTAGAAGCTGATATTATTAATTAATTCTGAAGAAATCCAGCAAAAGGATAGAAGTGCTCTGAGCAGAATAGGGATGATTTTATGACATATTACCTGTAACCCCTTGCCCACCTTCATCCTCTGGAATTTGATCTGGTGCATAAAGAGGATGCAAAACTTCTCTGCATTCCAAGGAAAGCACTTCAGATGAGAAATACTGCTCCCACCATAGTAGACACTATGGGACCAAATGATTTCAGCTACAGTTTGGGGGCACAGATCTCAACTGGACAGAGATACCTCCTTTGCTGTCTGGTTTCTGACACCCAAGCTACAGAAAGTGCACGTGATTGTCATGTTTCTATCCATTTCCTTGTGGTTAGCTCTCATTTCAGACACCAGGCCTGTGGTGCTATGTGCATTGCAAGCAGGTGCTTGTTTAAAGGCATACCTAACTTAGGTTAAATGTGTAGCTTGAATTAAGGCATGATTTATGCACTTCTGCCAACTGTACAGGTAATACAAAAAGAAGGATTGCATCGATCTGCTTGAAATGCAGCTGCTACATGGTGTCATGGAAATACATGTTAAAAGCTTTTGATTCACTTTCTTTTAAACAGTCTCAGTTTCAAGACCTATAACTAATAGGACCACCACGAGACAAGCTTCTCAAACACAATAATATTCTGGAAACTATGGTTGCAACTGCTCACAAGTAAAAGCTTACAGAAGTTCCCGATTGCTAAAAGCTTTAAATAGATTGGGACTATCAACTGGTTCCATGTGTTCCTCCCAGACACATCACTTTTATGAAGACTTTTTCCCAACTAGAAGAAATCTGGTTTTGGAAGGACCTGATAGGTTACTAGATTTTTCAAAAACTAGCTGAATTTATGTTCCAGATTGGCTGAAATCATAAACTATTTAGATTATTTCATTACTAACTATTCTGTCCCAGCTGTAGTTGGCTTCAGCTGAATACACTGAGGTTGGAAGATTGATCTAACCATTCAAAGCTGTTCACACTTTGATATAGCACATATAAGGCTGGTGGGGCTTCCAAGCAGTTTAGTGTTTAACAAAAGTTAATAATGTGAATTGTTAAAAAATTAGAAAGGCAATGATGATGTGCTGGTTTGAAAGTTATGGGAAATTGCCTCCAGGGATATGTTCACATTATACTTTATCTATTCTCTTTCCAACACTGACCTAGAAAACTAAGGTTCTTGTGCAATTACAGTTTCAGGAGGTGAGGCTTTTGAGAAAACTCTAAATTTTGCAACACTAGTCATGCTGAGGTAAAGACCTACTTGACTCCAGTTAAGTATCATTGTTCCTGAGTACAAAGTAGAACATGAAACAGCAACTTTTTGATTTTACCCAAACCCTTAGCTTCCATTATTTAAAATGTTGCCTGCAAAACCATCCAGCAGAGTTTGCAGAAAGATTGAACGCATTTTTAGTGTGACTTGTCACTTGCATTTGTGATACGGAAATGGTAGTAATATATGGCATCCTGAAAGGAAGAGAGGACTTCACTTGTACAATTTTCTACTTGTATGAGAATGCTCAGCTTGCAGTAGTCCTCCAGAATCTCACATTAAAATTTCCTTTTTACCCACAATAAATGATATGCTTTTATACAGCCTGGAAAGATTCTTTAGTTTGAAAGCTGCTGTGGAAATTTGCCCCATTCAGGGGTCAAAGGGAATGGAAAAATCCATTTGAGGTTCGCAGCCTCTGGTTGCTGGCTCAAGTGGATGCAGAGGCTGCTGCATGATTGACCAGACTGTGCACTGTCACTCAAGTGTTGCCAGCTTAGCCTTTAATAAGGTAGCTTTTAAACAGTTGTCTAAAGCTTAGATACCATGTTGATCTTTTGGCATAGGATGAGTATCAAATAATTTTAAATAGAAAAAAAATTTTAAACCTCTTCTCACTAAGCATCAGACTTGAAAATCTGTACAGTGCGTTTTTAATAACTGGGTTAACTGGTTTTAGTTACTAAAGTATGAAGGCTGCCACATGGGGAAACATCTCCAACAATTATCATGACGCACACAGAAATGTCAGACTACTTATGCTGTTTGCCTCATAGTTTCACAACATTTAAGGCCGGGAAAAAAATCTAACTCATCTTATTCGACATGTACTTCATAGGTCATTGTATTTCACTGAAACCAATTTTGCTAATTTTCTTTAAACTACCACTTTTCAATCCTCCAAAAATTTTAAATGACAGTTGAAATGTTAAAAAACACAGTGTTTCATAAACATAGCTTGATCAGAAAAACACCAGGCCAGCTCAAAGCACAGCTTATCGACCACTGACAACCCACTTTTACTTCTGATTAAGCCCTACTTCTTGAGAGAAAGGTAAAGAACATTTAGGCAATTGCACAACATCCTGCATGACCCAGGCAGGCAACCCACTGCAGCACAAGTCTTCCATGCTGTCACAGGCACCAGCAATTTGTACAAGTGTCTTTTGATAGAGCTTGTAAAGCTTTAGTGAGGTAATGACAATTAAAATACAGAAAAGCAAGCTAGGGACACAATCCTAGAAGCTGTGCAAATTCCTGATCAAAAATATTACATTAAAGGATACAAAATAATAATATATCTCTGGATATACCCTGATGTGAAGCCTATTTTTGCACAGTTTGGTCAATTGGGAAAGAAATAAACTCCATATTTTTTCATATTGGTCAAATTTCACAGCTGCAACCAGGTCATTCTGCAGAGAAACAAAACCTGACCTTTTTCTGGCAGTTAGTGACAATTTCCTTCTGTGCTGTGGACTGGAGAAGTTTGAGTGTTGCTGAGCATCAGATGGTAGCTGCATTCCTTCACGGCTGTTTCTAAGCTAAGAGGACAGCTATCCCTTGCTTACCATTATGCCACAGTTAATGTGGGAGAAGGTTTCTGGTTTTCAGAATCCAAAGTGAAAGGATAGGGGTAGAGAGAGAAGCAAAGATCAGGATCAGCAAGAAGGGCTTCTTGTAGCTGTCATTGTGCTCTGCAGAAAGAAACCACATTGTCATTTTTCTGCTGGTTTGTTGCATATTCTAATTTTATTCTTTACTGTTTTCATTGTCATACAAAGAATTTTGCTGTTTTCAGTGTGTTTTTCTCTATATTTCTCTGCATATGTATAATATAGCTGAAAATATAGCAACAGTCTTTCAGTTTCCTTTTTGTCAGAAAAAACTTACTTATTAACAACTTTTACTTCCTTATAATGTCATTTTCTAAAAAATACAAAAAAGACCTGATATCATAGAGGACCACTCCATTAATACTAATTGGTTTTAAATGACTAGTCTGTTTTAAAGGTTATGCAATTATTAGAATGCTACTTCATTCTCTTGAGCTAGAGAGGGAAGACATTTTAACCCTGGATAAAACTCAAAACTGGCAAATTCAGCCCAGTAAGTTACTGCTGTATGATTCAATAATTTATGAAACATAAGGAGCACAAAGAAGTGTTGCCAGGCTGCCCAGTTTTTCAGTCTGCATTTTGTGTTATGCTATAGAAATTGCAGTCTATCCAATTTCTGATTAGGATAACTTGCTATCATTCCCTATGCCCATGTATAGAGCTTTTTTAGAATTAATAATTAGTAGTTCACTTACATATATTACTTTCTGTATCAGAGTGAGCTAAATGAGTTGAAGGACTTTTTTTTTCCTGGAATAGGCTGAGGCAAAAATTCATTGCCTCAAATAAGCAATTTCCTTGTTCACAGTTACACAGTATAGCCACGCCATTGCAACGAGTTTAATGTGGCCATTACAGGGCATTTCAGTAGCAGGGCACAAAAACATATTTTTGCACAAGTGTCAACAGTGCTGAAAAATGTATCAGTCTCTCCTTGTTAGTAAGCATGAGATGGTGCAAACCTTTGCAAGATCTTGCCTGAATCACAGATTTTCATAAGTCATTCTGTCGTCAGAGGAATGGTTAAGCAGCCCTTGCAACACAATACTTGTTTACTTGCATAAGAAAACAGCTAAACAAAATCTGAATAAAATGTGATCTCTTCCAAACACGCAGTTTAGCTGCCTTAATAGCTGTCAAAAATTCTACCTGAAAAATATGAGGCATTTGAATAGCCTTCTGGAGCCTATTCTGCCTGCAGCTCTACTATTGGTGGTGCATGCACAAGATGCATTGTGTGCCACATGAGCAGCAACTTTACATCTCAGATTCAGACACCAATCTTGCCAATCAGCTTCAGCTTCCTCTTCCTAAGAATGAACAGTATATGCTATATCTGAAGCAAATCTTAGTAGTGTTCTCATGGCTGAGCAAATATCAAACAACATAATGTCTCTTGAAAAATTAAACAAATAAAGCTATGTTTAGATATCTTCTGAAACAATGATATTTTTCTCTCCTAATCTTTAATATATTTTACCATACATTAAGTACTGTGTCCAGTCCCGGGCCCCCCACTTCAAGAAGGATGCTGAGGTGCTGGAGCATGTCCAGAGAAGGGCAGTGGAATTGGTGAAGTGTCTAGAGAGTAAATCTTTTGAGAAGCAGCTGAAGGATCTGGAGTTGTTTAGCCTGGAGTAAACGAGACTTAGGGAGGACCTTATCACTCTCTACAACTGCCTGAAATGAGGTTGTAGCCTGGTGAGGCTCAGCCTCCTCTCTCAGGCAACCAGGGTCAGGATGAGAGGACACAGCCTCAAGCTGCCCAAGGGGAAGTTTAGGTTGGACACCAGGAAGAATTTTTTCACTGAAGAGATGGTTAGGCATTGGAATGGGCTGTCCACGGAGGTGGTGGAGTCATCATCCTTGGAAGTGTTCAGGAAACAAGTTGACATGGCACTTAGTGCTCTGATTTAGTTGACATGATGGTGTTGAGTCAAAATGTGGGCTTGATGGCCTTGGAGTTCTTTTCCAACCTTAATGATTCTGTGTTTCTATGAAATATTTCAATTCATCATTGTACCTCAAAAGAAAGAGTGTGTGTCATATTCCAGTGACCCCCACATGTTTTGGCAGTCCTCATGTAAAGCTCTTGTAGAAGCATGGCTACATAAGACATTGCAGCTCCCTTCACGGATCAGAGTCTGTTTTATGCCTAGCACAAGAGAGAGTTCATTAGCTCTGCTGACAGTACACTGGAAATACACAAGCTTGCACTACCTAAACCACTTACCATACCAAAGCTGGTTTTGGTTGGCCAGAGAAATGCTTAACTTGTTTTTAAAAACACTTCCTACAAGGCAATTTCCATTTACTGCATTCCCACAGAAAACAGTTCTGTTTCATGCCCACCAGAGAAAGTTTACAATGACCTAACATCCAATGGAACAAAATTTCTCCTTGTCCTTTGGGCTAGGCAGGACATGTGCAGCAGTTCCCAAATTCCTGAAACACATCCCAGGGCCCAAAAATATCTAAACAGAACACTGTTGCTTGACTTTGAAGCCCTGAGGTAGTACATACCTCAAGCAGATCCATTTTCATTTGGCTGCATCTGAAACCTGACAGGCTTAAATGCTCCTTCCTTTGGCAAAATACAGGGTTCCTGAGGACAAGATTGCAAAACAGAAAAATAAGACAATCAAATGAAATTCTAGATAATACTTACAAGAATTAATTAACCTATTTGATTTTCTATGTTTCCCAGTCATCTGCAACTTCAATGGCTGACAAATCTGCCACATCCTTTTTTTCCTTTAAGGTTCTCTCCACGTCCCTTCAGTACTTTCTTCCCATAATTTACATAGAACTCCTCTTTGTCATGTTGTGGCATTTTAAAGGCTGCTACAATATTTTGCAAGTCATACATCAAAAGAAGCCTTTGCTGTTTATACACTTTAGAAATGTTGCAGCCTATTAGCACACTTTAAGTTCCCATTCGGGAGGCCACACGTGACAGCTGAACTGCACAGATGGAGATATGTCATAGTCCTTTGTTTAAATCACCTCTCCTCCTTTTGACCCGGTTGTGTCTCATGCTTTCCCACTAAAAGCTGTGGCTTTTTGACAGCAAAGATGTTGTGAATCACTAGCACAAGGTAGTGGAAAAAAATGGGACAAGCTAGAGCCCAGAGGTCTACTCTGTTGTAGCCTAGAGCAACAACAGAAGCATACCGAAAATAAGAGGGTTTCTCTCTTACAGAACGGGTTGATATCTCTAGTGAGACATCAGACTGAGCAGGAGAACTGTCTAGGGAGGACAGGCAAGGTACCTAACCTGATGAGGTTGACTGCATCCAGAAACTACAGCCCAAACATCCTCTGAAGTAAAAAATTCAATTAACTGCTTGCTGTCCTCACCCTTGTGTACCTATTCAGCTGTGCATCTGCTCTGTGCACTTGCTCTTTCTGAACACAGGTGGAGTGGATTGACACCATAAAACAGTCTGCTTTTAATAAGACACTTCTGTTGTTGTAATGCAAAAGTCCATTCCAATATTTGCAAGTGCATTGCAAAGCTGAGGGGTTCAGAAAAACATCTGAAAAAAAAAAAACCCAAGAAAATAAATAATTGAGCCTCACAATTGTTTATTTTAAAATCAGGCAAGGTATAAAAGAATTAATGCTACCTTTTTTATTTGAAGTTGTGTTTAAATTTAGCCATGTATTGTGTTGTTACATAATACAAACAGCTGTAAAACTTTGTAAAAAAAAAGAAATTAGGATCTTTACTTTTGTCCAAGTTTGTGCTAAGAGATTCAGACTTTGTCCTACTTATAAAGCCACTTCAGATAAGGGTAGCCTACTTGCATCTTATTACTTTTCCAGAATAGAACAAAGCAAAAAAAAAAATCTTAAAAGAAAATGGACTGAGTGGGAAAAGGGAATCTCTTTCCTAGAAAATTATTCCAGATGCAGCCAGCACAAAAACCCACACAAACAAGAAATATAAGCCTTCACTAAAATAACTATGGAATATTATCTGGATTCTAGGATCTCTGCAGGTCCTCCGTTTCTTCTCTCACTCCACTAGTTTATCTGTGCTAGGCCTAGGGAAACAAGCAAACAAACAAAATCTGATAAAACATTGTTAAAAATAGAAACTTCAGAAACTGTAAATTCACATGGGAAATACCTGAAAGCTGACAGTCTGGAATTATTTCAAACTGCGTTGAACAACTGCTACAAATATGTTTTGTTTTCTCTTGCTTCAAGAAGGCCATAAAATTAGCCAAAGTTGTCTTCTTCCACTTCTTCAACACTGAGTCCTAATTACTGAAAGGACACCTAGGAAATACTCACATGTTGGGTTTAGTGCAGTAAATCTCATTATCTTTTCACAGTGATCTGTTATTTTCAGTCCAAAGATAGGATGTGTTACAGGAATCAGATGACCAATGGATGCAACAAGATTGTGGATTGTAGAGAACAAAGGGCCTGAGACTCTAAGGGAAATAAATGAGTACCTCACCTAAGTGTTTCAAGGTACCAAAAAGTTCCCAGCTCACATTCACTCACAACTGAAGGCATTTTTCTTCTTTATCCAGGCTAAATGTTTCCCTCCATGTGTATTAAGGCCTATTAATTGTTTTGTGTTTGATCAAAACCTGATTAAATGTATTAATTTACTCTTCTTAATCAAGACAACAGCCCCTCTCTTAAAAGTTTGACCACATACAAAAAAACTTAACTTTCAGTAACATGAGAGGGGGTTTCCAGGTTTTTTTCTATTTTGTAACTTAAGAAAATGAGATTTTTCTTTAAGAAAGTGAGAAGTTACTTTTTAGAAGAAATTATAAACTAAGGTTAAATAAAAGAATTTATTATGTAAAATTTCTATATTTTCTGTAATAAGTGGCCTAGGAAGTAATAAATTTCCAATCATGCAATCACGCTGAGATAACAGATAATTTCAATTCTTCTAAATAAACTTTAAAATCCTCCTCTTTGGTAATGTTCCTGTGACAGCTAAAACATGCATATGTTAGAGTACAAAAAAAGATTTAAAAAAACCTCAAGGACTCATTTGTCATGGAAGCTGAGATTCTTTGGGGACATTCAACCATACATAGAGAAAACTTAACAGCTGATACCTTAATTTCCTTCCCAAATATTTCATCACAGACTGTACTTTAATGCCATAATAAATGCAGTGCAGCAGAGATTCCATGTAGTTCCCAGAGATTCCATGTAGGTTTCCCCCAAGCAACTTCCCCACAGCATCAAGCACTAGACCTGCATAAGGGGGAATACGTGAGGAGAATGTGTATCTATGGAAACATCCACGTTCATTGCCAGGAGGTGCTGTTAGTCACAACAGTAAAAACAACCAGAGAAATTAAGGTCTGTATTAAGACAGATAGGATGTAAATAATCTCCAAAAATCACTAATCCAAACTCTTCAAACACTAAAGGTGCCTAAAGGGATTAGCAGCACCTTTAAACAAAAGAGTCTTTAATCTGGGTGAGTCTGGAAGGTCCCAGTACCTTCCAGTGCTCCTCAGCATGCGTTTGCAGCCTCCCACAACACCTGTGGCACAGAGCAGGCACCTGCTTTCCATCGCTGTGCGCAGAAGGGAGGAGGCCCCACAGAGTAACTCATGGTGTAGAGCAAACTGACCTTGCTGGAGCCACCTAAGCTGCACTGACAGGGGCCACAGTTTAAGCAGTGCAGGGTGAGGACCCCGTGGTGGAGGAGCAGCCCTTCACTCCAGCCCCAGCTGGCTCAGGTGCCGGTGTCTGTGCATCTGCTTGCAGAAGGTGACCTGAGACTCCATTGTAGCTGGAGGGCAGCATGGGGAGATACAGCAACAGATGCACTGCTGGACCCCTCCCCTGGCAGAGAAGGTGGATACCAGCAATTACCTGGGCACCAAAGGCTGAGAGAAGCTCCATATCTCCAGAGCCAGAACCCAAGAAGGGTCAGGCTGCTGGGCTCAGAACTGGGTAATGGGCAATGACCAGCCACAGTTCAGAGGCTGCTGGGTGTTTGTGGGAGCCTCTCAAGGATGCACAGCCTCACTGCTCCTTCCTTGTGAGCTGGAAGGCATTAACAGGTTCCCTGCACTTGATATTACCTACATATTTTGCCTCTTTTCCTCTTACCCACTGTGTCTGACTTAGATGAATAAAGCTCTATCCTCTGTTACAGCAGTATAAAATAAAGGAACTCCGGAGAAGAGGAGAAGTTACTCCAGGTGGTATTTGAGGGTTAATGGAGTAAAATTTGCTTCTGTGCCTGCAGCTACTGCCATTCCTCTGCTTGAGTAATAGAGCCTTAAACATTTAAGTGATGGATGTTAGTGCATGCCAGCTGCAAACCAACAGCGCAGGCTGTAAACACATTTTACCCGTTTCTCTCTTTGTTTTTTAATGCGTTCTTTTTCTCAGCCGAGATGCTCTCGCCTCTCCAGCATTGATTCACACTGAAATGAGTGGGCCCAGCCAGCCAGGGCAGGGGAGGTACAGCCTCATATGACTCACGGTGTTCAGCAAGTTTTAGTCATCAGTCTTACAGGAGCACTGTGGTTAGCACCCCAACTGCAGTATTTCACCATTGCAAATTTTCTCCCCTCTTCCTTCAGCTGGAAGAAGCCATTCTTGTGTATCTGCAGAATTTTTTCGTTGAGGTGGCTGATGTGCAAGCATATGTACCTTTACATATCCCCCAGCAGCAATTTCAAGAGAATCATGTTTCTACAGCCATTAGATCGGAGGCAGAAGCTGTCACATTTGTGCAAGTGATTTCTTGTGGGGACACAAATAATTGTTTTTCACAGGATTTGAAAAATCTGTTTTCTTTCCTATATTAGATGGGGCTGTATTCCATAAATGAGACTGTTTTCTGTGTAGGTAAATGGTTTCATTAGTAAAAAACGCATTGGGTATGCTTAAACTGGGATCACTGGGAATCTGTGCACTGAAGTGACAGCCCCAACATGCAGTAACTCAGGCTTGAGTGCACTAGTCCTCCCCTGAATATCCTTCTTTTATTTGTTGGGAAACCCATGAAATGGGTAAAAAGCGTCCAAGCCCAGATGGTACTGAGAAGCCCTCACAGGGAACTCAGCTGGGTCACTGTCCCTAAGAAGGCAGAGGCAAAGCTGGTGAAGGACCCTAGGGACAAGTGATAAGGTGCTGTAAGGTGCTGGTAAGGTAGGTTTGCTTTGTAGCTGTAGCACTGCCATCGCTTGTCAAGCCTCCAAAATGAGCTGAGTGAGGCTTGTTGGAGGCAAGGCTTCTCTTTTTGGGTAGCCACATTGCTAAACAAGGGGTGCCCCAGGACAGGTCTGTGTCTAACTGAAGCAGTGACAACAAAATGCAAAGACCCAATTTCATTAGGCTAGATGAACTAAGCATTTATTACCAGTGAATTTTTAGACTACTCTCCAAGTGCACCTTCCTGTTTGTGTATACATTCTTGGTGGCTTTTCAACTGCTGACTTCTGAAATCAAAAACCTACCTTAAATTTGACAACTGATTTAACTAGTGTGCAGTGCCAGTGGTTTCTTTCCCTCTTGCTCTCCCTGCCTGCAGTGTGACGGGTTAGATAAGTGCAGAGGTGTTTGCTCCTTGCATGTTCCCTCACTGGGCCCCCACAGTAAAACACACATTAAAATGAATTCTAATGCATCATCAGTGCCATTTATTATTTCCCCTTCTTACATCTGCTCTTGAAGCTTTTCAGCTCTCTCTGCCCTGGAAGGTTCTGACTATCTGTAAATAAGGCTGGTAGCCTAGCAACATTGAGTGAATGCACTTCCCTTGCTGAATAACACTGGGCATAATCAAATCAGCTTCCTATGCTATCTGCAGCATTAACACTATGAGTTGAAAACAATTACAAATATTTCATGTACATTTGCATTATTTTGAATTGGAAACATTTTTCAGATCCTTCAAAAGAAGTCTGTATCCACGAAGTGAGAAAGAAACGTTCTGCTTAACAGCAAATAAACCATCTCCAGAATCGGGTACAATAGTCAGACTGAAAGGATTGATTAACCTGACCCATCAAGGAGACTAAAGAGATGACAAACACCCTACCTGAGCATTTGTACTCACCAGCACAGACAACCAGACAATTTGGAGCTACCTTACATACGTGACAGAGGGAGAACTGCCTTGTGGTACAGACATGATATTCTCCCAGGCAGGAAATGAGCCCATGTCATAAAAATTGAGCAGCTACCTACAAAAAAACGGTCCATAGCACCATCTATAATCCTTAGATCTGTCTTGCTCTAAAGGGGAAACTTGCACTGTCAAATTGTATTTACCACAACATATTTCAGGGGTGGAAGCAAGGCACAGCCTTCTCCCTCTCCTGTCATGCTTACATGCATGTGAGGAGCAGCACCATCCTGAAGGACAGATCTCCTGCTCTTTCCGTCCCTTGCAGCAGTAGGTTATTCACCCTAGTATGAAGAAGGGTGGCATGGGCATTTTTTAAAAGAACAGTTAAACAAGCTAGAGCACGAAAAGCTGCTTAATTTTATATCAAAATTATGTCAGAATAAATTCTTCAGTTTGTAGTACAAGGTACGGACTTGCCATCTTCTTGAAAGCTGTGTTTTGTGTGAGCAGAACTTTATATTTTCCAGCTGCTACATCTCTTCACTTCAGAACAAGGAAATCTTTATTTTGCACTTTTAATTGACCTTTTTAATCTAAACAAGTTTGACTGGGCAATGAGTGAATGAACGGTTCCAGCATAATGTTATCGCAAGGCAGAATTGGTGGTGCCAAGCACAAAAATAGCTCTGGCTTTTTCTCCAGTTTCTCTCCTCTCACCACTGATTAGCACAGACATTAGTAGACAGACAGCAAGAAATCCATTTTTACTTCCATTTATAAGCTTGGGTACTTTTTTTTTTTTTAAATTAATTATTGGCTGGAAAGATACCTAATTCTATAATAAAAGTAACCAACTGTAAGAAACAGAGATGCTAAACCCTGTTAGGATGAGGTTCAAATAGAGAATTCCTGCTGATATTTTTGAAAGCTTTATTTATACTGATAAAAAACTCTATGCAGCTTAAAATACAAATTTTTAATTCACATTGATATAAATATAACTGAATCAAAATAGCCATTTCTCATTCTTTTCATGTTCAGTTCTGTCTAACCAGCTTATATTGCTGAAACCTGGTACAGAATGGGATTTATAGCCAGAGAAAGACCTTGGTTTGGTCTTTGTTACCAGCTTAAAACACACCTAACTCTACTTTCTTAACTTGGTGCCTAGCCCAGCATGGATGGGAGTGAAGATCACAGGCTTATAAGACAAATGCATTTCTTTCCTGATACCTCATTCCAGGCTCTGGAATCTAACACTGCCTGCTCTAAATAATTGTATTTGCCATCTTTTTATCTTCACAAGGTGGCAAAGCATTCTGCTCAGTAAAATCATTGCTTGCCACCCCGAGACAGAGACCTAGGAATCGGTGATGTGCATGCCCTGAGGTTGTTGCAACCTGGGAGGTAAAAACTGGTCTTGCTACTTTGGGTGAAATTGGAGTGTGGGAGCAACTTCTCAGTAACCCTGGGAGATCTATCTGCCTGTTTCGCACCACAGCCTAACTCCTCTCACGATGATTACTTCTCTTGCTGTCAACCTTCTCTTCCTTATTAACAGATGAGAGACCTCAGCAGAGCTACTAAGGAAGGGACTGCAGCCAGGCGTCTCCTAAACTCACAGGAAGAAGGTTCTGACCGTGGGGAAACCTATAGCAAAGAGTGTGTCTGAAAGAGAGGAGGTAATCAAAAATTAAACCAAACAAAGTGGCTTGAGATGTGCCAGAAGGATCAGGAATGGAAGGTGAGACATGGAGTAGGAGACTGGCAAGCACAAGGATCAGGAGGTCTTCCAACAACATGGAGGATGAAAGGACAGAACCATAATGTGAGAGAATTAAGATGCTACCAAGACTTACAGACCAAGTTACAGAATGTCAATGTATCAAAATAATGGAGTGGAAGATAATTGTCAACTGGAGTTGAAAAGGAGTGTAAATGATGAGAGTGGGAGGAAAAGCAAAACAGTAAGGAACTACATTTTTGATACATGCTCTGACTGTTTAGATTCATCACACCTATGCACTGTGTGTCTGATTTGCTTTTGAGATTAAGGGCAAGAATTTCTCTTAAAAAAATCTTAAATATGCCCTTAATCAACCCTTTTCCTACTAGAAAGAATATTTTTTTGTTTTCTGTATCTTTGTTGGCTTTCTTAAATAGGACAGAACCATCACTTCCTAATGAGATTCTCTCCTTCCCCTAAATGCAGACAGATGGAGCTGCTCATAAAGAGCTGAAAGACTTGTCTGGAAAAGTAATAAAAATGTAGTGTGACACCTGATCCTGGAGCTTAGGAAAACATTTTTGAGCTAATCAAAGAATGACCTAATTGAGGTTTATATTGTGGACAGATTGATTAACACACTGAAAGTCCAAAACTGAGAACCCTGTTCTTGCCTACCTGGCTGGGTATTTTGGGTGGGCAGAGTTAACTGTATATTTCATTCAATAACATCTCAGACATTCTGTAACACATTTTAAAAATCAATTCAAGTACTGAAGGAAAATGGGCATACTTTAAAAGGGAACGTTAGGCACATATCTGAGTCCACAGAGCCTGCCTATGTAGAGGTTTGCCCAGCCCTTTGCAGGGCTATATGAAGTTGTAACACTTCCAGCTGAAAGGAAACGGAGCGTGCCAGATCGGTAATGAATGATTGGTGCTCAGCTACCTTCAGATCCCCCCAGCCCCTCCTCATTTCTGCAAACAGTCATTATTTTCTGGAATGTCCTTTTGAAGCATATTTTTTCCTCAGTGCTGCAGTGCCCTCCAGTGCTCAGAGAAAATGTTTTTGCTTCCATCATCAGGAATCCAAAATACAGTCACCATTTTATATCTAATTGTAAGACTTCATGGTATTTCAGATGACTCTTTTGTTTGGTTTCCAAAGTGTAAAGGCAGTAGCTATACCTAGCTGCCTCTTTCCAATGCCCTCTGCCACCCTGATCCAGCCAGAGGAGCTACTGTCAGAAAGCTGCCTCTTGGTTAGAAACCTGCACCAGAAGATGGGTCTGTGAATCCACCTGCACCACAGCCACAAAAGCAGGCTGTGACTGTCTCTGTACCTGGGCATATGGCTGCTGCAGGGCTGTGATCCCCAGCTTGCAATGGATTTTCTTCTCCAGGGTATCTCTTTTGCTGCTTGAAACAATTTCCACAATAATCAAGATGCTTGAGGTGAACGATTATCACCTCAGTGAGTCCTATTCTGAAATGGGTGAGAATTCTCCTCTTCACAAAAGTACTAGCAGGTGCTTTCTGGAAGTAAGCACCTGCTTACTGTTTTTCAAGAGTGATTTTTGAAGCAGTAAGTTTTCCCAAACACTTAATGATGCAGGCTATTTTAATGAAATAGCCTTGTTTAAGGCACAGAGTGACTCTAAGTTGCTTTTTTTATGTGTGAGTTACATTTTTGCCATTGTGTATCTTTAGTGCAAAGGTCTAAGAAATTACACCAAGTGCTTTCCTAAATACAAATGAGAGAATCTGCACATCCAGAACAGCTCAAAACAAACATCTGGTTAGATTCAAAAAAGTTTAGGGTGGTGTTTTCAACAGACTAAAGTAATTTGGTTTCAGGCTTCCAACAAATTACCATGAGAGCTGATCTGATAACAAACAACAACAATACAACAATAACAAAGAAAATATATATACATACTCTGATAAATTGTGTTTAATGGAGGAAATCATCCCAGCACTCTCTTATCTATGCATTTTTCAGTCAAGAAGGCATTTTTTAGAGAAGTTGCCAGGTGAACTAAGGGTTGTATAAATAGTACAGAAAGAGCAATATCCCTCCCACATTTTTTCATTCTCTTCCAGATGTGAAGTACCTGACTTACCACTGCAAAGCTGACAAACCTCAATCAATTCAAACACTTGCAGGTCAAATATGCAGCAATCTGGTAAATGAGATCAGTCAAATAAGGAAAAAGGGCTGGGGGTGGGTTGTGTGCAGAGAAAGAAGTATACATAAAGACAGAAGAAAGAAGGAGGTCAGAGATGAAAATAAGTACTTGTTCTCATGGGAAAGAGAGAAAGGATAAAGGAGCCCCTCAAATGCCTTGAACTTTCAAGTTATGATCTTCAATCTCCCTCTACCTTTTGGATTGGCAATTTTGTAGTATTATGACCAGCTAGTGTAATAGCAGAGCCTTTCAGGGAAAGATTTAAAATTACTTCTCTCTCTGCAAATGATCTGCCACAGAAATTGAAAGCAAAAATGTGAAGTTGGTTATTGATAACAAATTGTGGTAGGTTTTGGAATTGAGAGACCCTTTTCCCCAGCATTTAAGTATGAATCTCATCCTAGGAAGAAGTACCTGTACTTTCAAAGATCTTTTTTCAGAAGACTTTCTAAACACACTAGCAGAGATCCTAACAAAAAGGGGCATGTTGGTGTTCATATCTGATTAGGAGCAGACACTTGAGAATCAGAACAGACAGTATTTAGCTCGTAGTTACACTAGAAAGGCTCTCAAAACCTGTACTTCATCTTTTTCTTGTTTATAAATCAAGAAAAACTGTAGAACCTGACCTTTAATGGGACCATCTGGATCTGCTTACTTTCCCCAAAATATTACCCTCTCCCATGGGTGTGTCCTCACCACAATGATTCCGTGTACAGCGATGCCTAATCTTGACAGACTTGACAGAAGTTTACAGAATCTGCTCTGGCTATGGTTTTGAAGTACTGTTATCATCCACATGACTTTTATCTGCACACACACTGTGAAGCAGCAAAGTTCCTGACCAACTTAAAGCAAAGCCTGCTCTAACCCAAATCTGTAAGGATAGGTTTAGATATATATAGCATATACCTAGCACTCCAGGCCCTCGTTCAAAACTCTAGGTGAGGCACAAATAGAAGCTGTACAGATCTCAGTAGGAAAGACTGACCCAAAAATGCAATATTATTCCAAATGTTTCAAATGAGCTTGAATAGGAGTACTAATAAAGGGTATTCTCATTCTCTCAGTAGCATATTGTGTAAGATAAAATCCATGGGCTACCAGGGCTGGCCCAGTGCAAGGGTATTCTCTCAAAATTTTGAGGTTAAATTGACAAGCTAAAACATTTCCCAAAGCCATGGGCAACAAAGCTTCAGAAGCACACATGAAGCATGTGCAAGCCTTAGAAGTGCTTCTTAAGGGGAAATTAGGCTACAACTACATTTGTGAATATTACTCTCCATAGTTAATGACCTTAACCAAACCATAAACTTTGTGCATAAATTGTTATCTGATCAGTTAGCTGATCAGTTAAGTGCATGGAAAAGGACTACCATTTTAAAAACCCTTATCATTGGCAAATGAATGCCAATTAATGTGATTTGTATTTCTGCATGTGTCATTGCTCTAGAACAACTTTGACTTGCAAAAATAGAAATCCATAATATGAACAATTAATCTCTAATTGTAAATCCACATTAGCATGAACTAAGTAAGAACAGACACTAATTGCATTAATAATGCAATGTAACAGCGATCATTTGATTTAGGACAAATTACTCCTATTCAGCAAGATTGCTTTTATTGCTCAGTTTGCCCTAGCTATGTGAGTCTAATATGGTCAACAGAATTGTTTGCATGGCTCTTCTGTATAAAGTAATGTGACTGCACACCTTATTACATTTGTTGACTGTCTCAGTTGAAGAGCAATGCTGAAGTAGTAGCACCCATTAACCACAGCACTCCGGGGTCCATGGACACCATCCTGTGTCACAAATAGACACCTGGGGACAGTTATTTTCCTCTTGCAAACATTCTTTTTGAATACCATCCTTTTCAAGCACTTTATGTCCCAGACTGATCCTTGAAGGCTCAATTCTGATTTCTTATGTTTATTATAATTACATACATACTTGGGCACCATGGTAGAGAGAGACTCTTGTGCTCACTTCATAAACACCCAATATAAGCAGAGATTATTTCAGTTATTCTTCAGAAAACCTTCCTGTCTTGTATTATCAATCATTTTATTAGATACTAAAAATACTTACAGAAAAGTTCTTAGCCCAAGTATTTTACACCTTTGCACTGTTGATAGTGATAACATGTATTGCTAAATTTACACGTCTGATGTGTTTTCAGATTAGATTTAAGAGCTGCCATAGTAAGACTTTTAAATAAAAATCCTCAAGGCTTTGAAAGATTCAGGAATTCTAATTCACTTCTTTTAAAAAGTTGAATTATAAATTACAGCCATAGATTCTGATCTTACAGTGTAACAGGAAAGCTGTTACTGAATTTTTACTGTTGCAGTAACTGTAAAATTATATTCATAGGACTCACATGTGCAAAGACAGTCCAATGCTCCTAAAAATGAGGTCAGATATATTTCTTTCACCTAACAAAACCAGTGGTTGTGTATTATTTCACTAAATGTGTCAACTGTATCCTCTGAAGTAGAGACCCAAGACAAATATATGTCCAGAGTTTGAAAGTGTTCTCTTCCACACATTTGACTTTTTTCACTCTCCAGAAATGGCTGTTGATACATGTTCAGAAAAGACTTGGTAGCTGCCAAATACTGAACCAGGGGAACACAGGGAAAACTGTCAGGGGATCTTCCATCCCCCCAAAGGTCCATGGTGGGACTGGGTAGCTTGTGCTCACTCAGCAGTCAGAGACAGCACACTGCAGTCTGGAATAGCAAGGATGGGGCCAAATTTTCCCCACCTTACTGTACTTAGTTTTTTCTCAAGTCCACCATGAGCAGCAGGTTTGGAAGAGAAAAGAAAGCTCGGGACTGCCTCACACTGCAGTGTAGGGAAAATTCTTGCTTTGCTGCACAGTGATGAATGAGATGAGGCTGAAAAATGGGAAAAATTAACAGTAAGGGATAGAAGCACGAGATTCAGGAGTGCGTGAGGGTAAATGGAAGCCCTTGACAGCAGGAAATCAGGAGAAGTGGCCAGGAAGGGGAGAAGGTTTGACAACATGCCCACCTTTTTGTCCTGGATGCTGAACTTACAGAGCCCTTATGCTGGATGTTGTGAGTTATGTTGGCTTTGCAAAACTGGCCCCAGAGAGGCAAAACTGATGTGCACACACAAACCATTTGAGTTTAGAGTCACTATTTGCCTTATTTGACTTGAGTGCTAAAAAAGCTACATGCTTACATACAGATCTAATTTCCCCCTGTTCACAAACTCCTGATCATTGATTTCTAAGCTAATAAATACCTTGAGAGTAGTCTATCAGCTCTTACTAAGATGTTTGCATTTCCCCAGAGTCAGTACAAATGAAAGTATTTCTGGAGAATATAAACTGTTTTAAAGGATGTGTTCCTAAGTGGTGCAAACATTGGACAAAGTCATGAATACATGTGCCATTTGTAGCAAGGAACCTATCTGACAATGCTTTTACAAAATATTTTATTACATAACTGGAAAATTATTATTGCTCTTTAGGTGAAATATTACCTGTACCATAAATTTCAGCTGTATGGCAAGTTTATGACTAAAATAGCAATGATAGGGGGTGGCATTGAAACAATATTTTGTGGCAAGACACCCTCATTTCAATTCAGCTGATAGGCATTGGTTTTAGGTGTTTGTTTATAGGAGGTTTTTTCCCATAGCCACATTAAAAATTGAAAATGAACCATAAGTTCTAATACCCCTTTCCACGGCACATGAAATTATATTTCTGTGCTGAAATAAACCACGACTCATTAGAAGGGCCTTGCTGTTACCACTTAAAACGACCTTCCATCCTGATTCTACACCAAGCGAGCCCTGAATTATGGAAAGCATAATTTCTTTTGTGTTTCTGTGCAGTGGTAACTGAAGAATAGTGTACTGATACCCACTTTATCCTCTGAAGTTATTTGTGGATGATGACGGCCATTTTTCCAAGGGTTGAAGACAGAAATAAAGGCACTAGATGGCAGCAAACATCTAAAAACCGGATTCTTCCTGAAGTCTGGCTGGAATCGAACAGATGTAGTTAGACTTCCAGCTGTGAAATGCCTTTTGGAACTTCTTCCATGGTTCAGCTGTTAAAAAAGGCTGCCTTGCCAAAAAGTCGGCGTTCTCTCAAGCTTCTGAAATGCAATTTAAAGTCAGAGCTTTTCTGGTGTCACTTTCTGGATGAAAATGAGAAAATGCCCTTTTTCAGCATCCCACCCCTTCTTCTCCTCCCCCCGCCCCCCCACCTCTTCTTAATTTTGTATTAATTATGTGTAATTGCGTAGAGCTGAGTTCAGATGTTGTCTTTGCAAAGGCTTAGCTGTAAACAGAGGAGGTAACTTGGGCTGTTTGTTATGTTGGGGTTCAGCTGTGCTGTACTCAGTATCAGCTCACACTGCTCAGTGTCATCACACTTATTTAACACCCTATTTTCCCATCTGCAGCAGCTTTAGGCACATTGAATAAACATGTCCGTTTTTCATGAGTGTCTTATCTGCCAGTGCAATTTCCCTGAGCAAGATGATGTCTACTGCTTTGTTAACATACTGCTATTCAATCTAACAAATACCTCTTATGCTGCTGTAGAGGGAGTTAACCATAGACTTCCTACAGATTCTGGGAAGCCAGATGTTTCCTAAAGATTTGTTTTTCCTTTATTAGGAAAAAATGGATAATAAAAGTTTTGTATGCCCCTTTGTAAAGTGCTTGTTCACTGAACCAATTCATTAGGCAGACTTTTCAAGGGCTATTTTTATATCATGCAGCTGTAAACTAAGGACATGTAAGGTATAGGACTGAGCGTTTGTAGACCTTGAGATGTTTGAGAGCTTTCTATTTGCTTGCTTCATGAGGATGGATTCTGTGTGGTAGTGTACAGGCAGATATCGAAGCAGCTCTGAAACTGCACACTGAAAATCGTGCACACTCCTAATTTCCACAGAAAGCTTCCCACTCTGTACAGATTAACTTCAGATGCACAACACACACCCTCTGCAGCCCACTGCAGCACTACACTGCCCAAGGTGAGCCCAGGAGAGGACTCAGGCCAGCTTTTCACAATAATAACAGGTAAATCTAAGGAAGAACCAGCTTTTTACAGGCTTCTGTGTCTGGCTGATTCTTATTTCAGCTCAGTCATATGTTGAATGTCTTCTCTTCCTGCAAAAATGGAGACCATTTAGCTGACTTACAAAGTCTGAAGATTTTGCATGCCTACACAGGAGGAAAGAGTGTACAGCAAGGGTAACACTTGAGGCAGGAGGTGAGGTGTGAGCCCAGTGGCTTATTTTCTTGCTTCACAGGAATATCATAATGCACGTCTCTGACAGCTCAGACCTTACCTTTTAATTAATGGTCAGAACCCTTTCTCCTAAATTTATTTTCCAGCCTTCCAATCACAGATTTTTTTTTTATTGGTTTTCAGTTCTGGTTCATAGAACTGCTCCCTTGGGTTAATCTCCCCCTGCTTCTGGTTTTTTTTTTTTTTTGGACCTGCCGTTGCTCTTAAAACATGAACCATTTTCATCATTTTTCTTTCCTCTTCACTGGAATCTTATCCATCTCTAAAATCTTCCCTTTGCCATAAAAAGAGGAGTTATGGAAAGGGGGAGGCTGTTTTAAAAGAAGTCTAGCTAAATTATTTTTTGCTCAAGTAACATTACTGAAAATCCTGACCTACAAACAAACTAGATGATGTTTCATGTTATGTTCTGGCTTTATCCTAGGCCTTAGGAATAGCTCCTGCAAGGAGCATAATGTCAAGCATTTAACAAATGCTTGAAGAGTTACTTTGGATCTAAATTCAGAGGCAGTATCAATCAACGTAGTATAAAATTTTTCAGCTCTTTCCTACAAGGCCATTTCTGGAATTGCTGGAAGCAATACTAGTCAGCTGCAGTGAATTTAATAAATATTTTGTCAGACCATGCAATTAAGTCTGGTGTTTATTATCCTGTAAACATTTATAGAGCAGCACCCAGCAGTAGTCTGTATGCTTTCTCTTATCATTGAAGCTCTGTGTTACACTGTACTAATGCAGCTTCAGGAAGCATTTTATTAGGAGGCCTTGAAGTAATTGATAGGTTTAAATAAATTTTATATGAATCTTTATATAAATTAAGAAATAACTCTTGACATGGCTTGTTTATTAACCATTAGGAATGAACTTCTTCAGATTCGTGGAAGGAAGAATCTCCTTTGTGTTCAGTATTACCAGACACAGAAAGACGTTTACTTCTCCTTCCCTAATCCTCTGACACAAAAAAAAAAAAAAAAAAGGAATAAAAAAAAAAATTTAAAAAGACAACCTTGATTTTATCTGAAAATGCAGTGAAAGGTTGGAAACTGGTTGCCAAGTTGGAGCTTTTTCCCTTACAAGGAAATGCAGTTTTGGGAACAAATAGCATTCCAGTCTTTTCCCCAGTGGGCATTATGCCATTGTACTTGCAGACATTGTGTCATGGAAATGTGCAAGAAGGCCTCAAACAGCTAAGAAATGCATTGCCTAGTTATATATTTAGTTTCTACTGGTTTAAAGCCACTGTCTACTCATTCAATAATAAAAAATGACACAAGCTGAGATTCATTGACTACAAATTTTTCTGCTCTACAGACTTAATGAAAAGCCAAACTTTACATGAATTTAAAGTAGTTAATAAAATTTATTCTTATTGAAATATTTTAATGTTGGTAACATTATTTTTAAGCAGGCATTTCTGTAGGTGATTCCCATGCTGGCCAAACTTTTCAGTGTGAGAAAGGAACACATTCAAAATTCAAAACAAAACCTTTTTCCTTTTTATTTAAATGAAAATATTATTCTTTAACAAGAATTTTAAAGATATTTCTCCTTTAGCACTCCCTGCTTTCACAAGAGCTTTTAAAATACACATGAGAAAATTTATATCAGATACCCATCTTTCTTTTCTGATTTTCAAGGTAACTGTTTTATTAGTGGGATACTTTTGTAATTAAAGGGGTTTTCAGTTATTAATATTCTTAAATGAATCTTTCTTGGGAATTTACATTTATTATGAAAAGTGTGATTTCTGCTTGGAGACCTTTTTATTCCTTGATACTATCCAGTAAAAACATGGTTTAAATCCACATGAGCATTTTGACAATCTATTGTTTTCTTGGGCAACACACTTTTTAGTAAAACACAAGTTCCTTTATAGTTCTCCAACTTTCATCATGCATCATAAAACATCAGTTCAACTTTAGATGTTAGAAATTCCTTTTTGTTACCTAATTCAGATTAGTTCTCAGCACTAATGCACTTGTGCTTTCTCCAGCCTGTTGCTGTTTGCTTGGTGGGGGGACCACACACACAACAAATTTCCATCTAAGTGGGATATTCCTAACCTCAGTATCCTTCTGCTGTCTTGCTGGCATCAAAGTATATTTGAGATAAGGCTGAAGGACAAATGAAAACCTGTACTGGCTCATAGACTACTTCCATAACACTCAGTTGCTTGTGACTCTTCAGTATCATCCCTGTTTTCCAAGACCTGAGAGCCTACATCAGAAAAAAAATACACTTTCAAGTGCCCCTGAAATTTCAGTTTCATTCATTGGTACCACTGGGGTACCAATAATTCTTAGCATAGTAATATTTGGAGAATAAAGAGAATGGTTTGATGGATTGTAGGCTACAGTTTGCTCTCAGGGCAGCTGTAAGAACACATCCAGGGAAGGAGCTTCCAACAATACATTCAAGAACTCTTGGGGACTGTTTATAGTTTTGCTGTCCCAAGAAAGGATGATCTGAGAAGTGCTTTTGACCATTAAATTCCTGTGGATCACATCACATTTTCCTTTAAAGCTGAACTTTCTTACCTATGGGTTCTGTACAGTGAATAGATACTGCAATGCATGATGATAGAAATGTGCATACACAACGCTTTAGCAGGTGTTTAGCCCTTTTCAAACAGGAGTCCATACTGGCTATTGGAAAAGATTAAAGCACCAGCAGGAAGTCCCTGTACCTTTGCCACTCCAAAATAAGCAAAAACAAGGGCATTTTACTGATAAGATGCACTTTATTTCAAATTATGCTATCAACATCACTGCACATTTTTCCTATTTACCCACACATAAATGCAGATATAAGTTAACCTTTCTTTAAAGCTTTGCCAAGAGCTGAACAAGAATAGATGAAAGCTCGCAAAATCCCATGGTTATAGTTTACATTTTCAGTGCCCTGCTTCATGTGGCATTCAGATCCTTTGTATGCTCAAGGGAAAAAGTGACACTGGAGTCCACTTCCATTGTTGGTACTATTTTGGGCTTGACTTCAGTGTGAACTGCAATTACAGCAGAGCTTCCTTAGGAGGGATGTGAATGATGAACATGGTTTCCTTGGCCTTAAGATGAATGTTCTCTTCAGTGTCATGGTATTTTTGTATATGTTAAGGACATGATATTTTTAGCTATTAGAGAAGTTGTGCATTTTTCCTCTTTAGCCCACCCATATGTGTCACCACAGGTGACAGGAGTAAGCTCTTTGCTTTCTTAATAATTACTATTTGTTGAGTAAGTGGATTTGCACACAATTTCTGTGTCTATATGACAAGCTGATTTCCATTCCTGCTTACTACCTTGGCAAGTAAAAATTAAAATTCAATTCATGCTGCTCTAATTCCATATAACAGTTTCAAGATTAAGTCCTCAGTGATAATAAGTAAAGCAGTTATGACTTAGCACATGTTATCCAAGTAACAACTGCTAAACACACATAAGAAAAAATATCCCTTTCAGCAACTTTCATGTCTGTCCTGAAGCCTGGCTTCTAATAGCTAAATTAATCTGATAAATATGGATAACCAAATGATCAAATATCTTAATCCATTTTTCAGAAAAAAATATATTTTATAATTTCTTAGCCTCAGCCTCTGTTCCCAGTAAAAAATCCTAGGTAATAAAGCTCATGGAACAGTCCTCCTTTACTCTTATTCTGGTAATTTACACTCACTAGAAACCACAAATTTCTACGTGCAAAATTTTTATCTAAAATGGCTTGTGTTTAGTTTAAAAAACAAAAACAAACAAACAAAAAACCCCCCCTGAAGTTCTTTTCTGTGCTAGCAATCAGAAAATTAAAAAAAAAAAAAAAGCTGATTGAAAATTCCCTTGCCCTCAGAGGAAATGAATGTGAATTGACGGATTGCCACCAGAAATACAAATTAAACTATTTTGGATAGAATAACAACCCTATTACAAATCCAGAACATCTCTTCAGATGGTTGTTCAGTGACTATTAACAATTTCTGTACATACACACACAGAGAGGAACAGTAAAGGCCAGAAGCATTTATTGAGCTGCTACACCAACAGAAGAACTACCACAGTTGGTTTGTAAATTGCCTTCCATATGTGACGGTGTGTGACTTGTTCTGGCCACCACTGAGTACAATGAAAGCTTAAATTGCCATCACTACACCAGAATACCTTCTTTAGAAGCTGATTCTGTGTTTCCACATGTAAGTCATCGCTCACAGTCAATGATTAAGTTGTGTGACAACAACCATGACTCAGCGACTAAAGATAGATGGTCTTGGGATCTTGCAAAACTAAATCTTCTCTCCCTTATGCATGCCCAAAGGGGCTACATCAGCCCACAGAGCTGAGATCCAAATCTGTGCCCTGTATTAAGGTTGTGTCCCACCCTGGGAACTGGCTGACAGAAAAACAGCAAACTGTTGGTGGCTGTATAAATTTATGTGTCTCTGGGAGGCAGGGTCATGGATTCAGCTCAACAGGGCACATATGCTGAATAAACAACAACAAAAAAGCTTTCTTGATACATTAATTTTTAGCATTTCATTCTTGGTATAGTTTTTCCCAGAGCAGGACCCTATCAAAATAGTTTTTCCCTTTTTGCAAAGTCATAGCTTTTGTGAATGCCTTGGACGAGAAGGTTATCCATCACAGTGCAAATACCCCAAAATCCATGATCCTCCAGCCTCATGATTTCCCATAGTTTCAAGAAGGCAGAGCAGTCAGGAGGACTACAGCAGCTAATTTCTCTGGACAAATGCTCAGTTTGCCCCTGCAAATACCTGGAATTGATCCAAAGCAGAGATCCCATAGCATTGGAGTTTCCTCATTCCTCTCCTTGACGGTCCCTTACCAGGGTTTTAGGAGGCCTCTAAAAGCATTTGTAATATAATTAGTAAATATCAGTAATATTCTGCATTTACTAACAACTTGTATGCAAGTTCAACATCTGTAAATGCCTACATGATTTACCCCATTATGGTTTGTTTGTCAGGCAGTGTTCTGACTCGACAAGGCAGAAAAGCTTCACAAGCACACTGACAGAACACACTGTTTTCAAAGGCAGGTAAGATTTAAGGTAAATTCATGAGGAGAAGGTTTTTTTGCTCATGAATTTTCTTTACTTATATGTCAAAATTGGTTAGTATTTTAGATGCTCAAGTCAGTATCTAGTAATTTCTGCTCTTTTGATTTTTCTTCTCTGGTCAATCCATCAGTAGTGCTTTCTATTAGTTAAAAGATGAATTACATCAAATAAGAAAAATGGTTGCTCAGCAACTCAGACTCTCACCGAGCCTGACAATGGTAACTGGAGGAAATTTCTTGAAGCTCTTATGTGCTAGCTGAAGGGAAAAGAACATTTATATTATTTTAAATACTCCAGTGATGAGTGGCTATAAATAGCAATGAGACTTCTAAACAAAACACACCTTATTTTTTCAGTTCTTCTTCCCAAAACAGGTAAAAGCTTAAGCAGTTCTGATCTGGGGATGGCAGTGAAGGGGGCAGAGGAGTGAATGAAACTAGCTCAATTTCATATTAAATTTCTATATTGTCTTTCACAGGTGTCTATTTCCATAGTCTGAAGGGCTTTCAGAGTGTTTTCTCAGTGTCTATTAAATGACCAGTGATCATGGAACAGTAGTAACGAAATAGAAAAGCCAGAGTGTGTGTGCATGTGTGGCTCTGATTTTTGTATGGGTGTTAGTATTGGATCATGCCTCCTTCCTCTTCCTGATCTCACCAGCCACACACAGCTAGGAAATGCTACAATGCTCCTTATAATTAGGGCAGTAGTTAGCAACCATCAGTGGTCCCAATTAATTTAGCAGCTGATTTGCTATGCCTCAAAAAAAATCCTTGTTAATTATTGGCTTTATAACATTACCTTCCCGCTCACTTTCCAAGCAGCTCTGCTGGTCTAGAACTGACAGAGTTCTGCTCTGCAGTAACAGCACTTTGATCAAAGTCCTGGTTAACACAGGCCTGACATTGACCACATGCCTGATTTCTGCCAGTTCCCAGACACTGCTGAGGAATCTAACCTCACCAAATTCCTATGAAGAGATATGATAAAGCTCCCTTCTTTTCTATTTTGCAAACACTGCAGAACGTAAATGTAAGATTAATGGCTCTTTCACTCTAGTAATGAGAACCATGTGACTTGTCTTTTATTGAAGTTAATAGTTATCTCTATTCTTACATTCAAGGTCTAGAAACTCTTTTTTCTATCATCAAAATGTTAAAAAAACAGTTGGCTCTTTCTAAGTACAGTTTTCACAGGACTGATTCTTGGTGTAAAAAACTGTAATGGGAAGAAGTACACAAATATTAAGTATCTGAGTTAAAATTTAATATAATTATAGTGCCAGAATTCTGCATCTCTTTGAGGTGGAAAAATTTATTTCACAGTCTATAATATCTTATTTTTGTATTCTTCAATATGGGCAATTGAAAATGCAGTACATAATTAGTAGGGACAGGTAGTCACCTTAATTTTCTATTCATTAGTAAATTAATTGGTGCCCAAGAGCTCACATGTGAGAATTCAAACAATGCAGTGTAGCTCTCTTCCTAAAATTTTCAAATGTTGCTACTGTACCTTCACTGCTGTCTTCAGAATAATAGATGTTTCCATTCTCTGTTGTGCACTCAGGAAGCTGAGAAACATTTTGATACATCTTTGATTAAAGGCGCCTGTGGCTACAGAGCAAAACACCTTTAGCTGCCAATTTTGGTTTCTTCAGCTGAGAAATAAACTAGCACATTATTGGCATTACACAAATCCCAGTCCCAAACAAGATGTATCAAGTCATTTAAGGAACTTTGGGAAATAAAAACATGTACTTTAAAATTACCTTTAAATTACCTGTAGATAACACTGGTATGCTTTGATTGCTTCTTTAGAGGCCCCCTTCTAATTTTCTGTATTTTCACATTTCTCTAAAAAGAGTGCATTTTAAAAGTTTTATTTTGAAGCAGTTATAAAATATTTTCAAATATTTACAACTTTTGAATGGTGTTCAGTGTTGAAAGTTTACTGCATTCACCCTTTTTCTGGAACCCATCTCTGTCTTCCAGCCAAAGGCTACACGTGGACTGGTTGATGACATGGTCAAAGTCCAGGTAGAATTTATTCTGAGACAATATGTCTTTTGGAAATATTTAGTTCAGGATCAATATACATTTTTTAAAACCCTTTCTAGCTACTAGAAGATATGAAAATACTGAATGTGAAGTTCACTGCACACTTTGTAGGCAGCCTGGAGATACTCAGGAATTGTTTCAATGATGACTGCTAATCCTTTGGAATCATGACTGACAGAGTATAGTATTGCTTGCCTTCAACATCCAAGTAAACAAGTAAATTCCTCCTAATTTCTCCTCCACCATTTTTATAACAGCTTTGCCCTAAGTACCTGTTTTTTGTCACCAAGCTCTGAGACTTTCTTTTTACAAATCTCTTGACAGTACTGATTGCACCAAGTGTATGTTATTTTTAGGTCCTATGGGACTGGAGTCCTGCACAGCATGTGAACTGTTGAGCCTGGATAAATGCATCCAGGTAATACCTCTACAGTGATGTTTCCATGCCTGAAAAAAACGTGATTGCTAGCAACTTTTGAAGCCTACTCTGTGGGCTGTATGCACAGAATTGTTACAATAAAACATATCAATATTTCTATTATGCCAATATTTGGTATAATGAACTTTTCCAAATGTTTCCTTCTTTGTCCATTGTTTCTTTAACAGAGCTACATTTAAAAAGATAAAGATCAGTTCACTTTTAGAAGTGAGTTTCAAGCAAGGCATTCCACCCAGGATTTTTATTTTAGTATTATCTTAGTAAGTCAGTAATATCCCAGGATAAACAGACTGTTACGAGGTAGGGTTATTGTTTGTGAATTCTACAGCACATCATAATTTAACCAAATATGTTAGGGCTTTATTCTTCTGCTCAGTTATGGGAGGAGTCAATGAAATGATGTTCTTTTAGAAAGAGATGGATGATTTCTCTAACACTTATTGAATGAACTAGTGAATAAGCAGGAAGAAGAAATTCTCATTTTTAGATAGGCTTGTTTTCACCAAACAGACTGAGAACATCAGCAATGCTGTTTATGGACACCACTTGTGAAGCCCCTGCAGTGCTGTCAGCAGCCTGAATGGATATACTGCCTGATGCCCTGCAGAAAGGCCAGACCTTTTTCACAGGCCAGGTCACATTCTGCAGAATTGCTCAAAGCAAAAGCAAGAAGAGGAGATTTTGTGTACCCTCTGTGGCCCTCATCAGAACTTGTTGAATCCCCAGCTCTTTCTGTTGACAGGCTTTTCGTTGGCAAATTTGTTTTCCACTTCTCAAAAATAAAAGGTATAAGAAAATGACACTGAGGAAGAAATGAAAGCCAGAAACACTCCTCTGTGTCAATTCTGTAGTGTTTTGTCTCATTCTTAGCCCTCCCTCTTGTTCAAATTTTTCTTTTAAATAGAAATGCCAGGACTTAAACAGAGATTTGAGACAAACAAACACAAGGCACCACTGTAGCTTTTTGTATGTATCAATGCAGCAATAAAGACACAGAATTTTGAAAATTTAGATCATTCACTGAATGCAAAGAGACTAAATGCATTTTCTGAGAGAACTGAGAATGCTCTTTTTTTTTCCCTATCTTCAATGATTTATGAAACTTCTTATTCATAACAGATGTGTCCAGCCACACAGAGAAGTTTGACTTGTGAAACATATTTGTATTTTGAACTTTACTTAATGTTCCATATTTTACATACAGAGTGTGATCTGTGTATGAAGAATTGTTCATATTTTTCTTTTAAATGCAGTTTTGACTGCAGTTGTCAACACCACAAGCCATTACACATTTTGGTAGAACACAAAACACCAAAGGAATTCCTGGATTTGATGCAGACATTTCAAAGGGAAAAATGTCTATCTGGAGAGGGTACTCAGGGGTTACAAGTTTTACACTGTTTTCTGTTCTGCCCTGTTGGCTCTCTGCCCTGCTGACCGGGTTGCTGCCTTCACCCTTTGACATTTACCAAATGGTTGCTAAAGTAGCTAAATATCTAAAAGGCTTCCAATTGGGCATCTTTAGAAGACCTTCACTCATATAAATGACAGAGATACACTTGGGGAACATCACTCAAAGTTGAACTTGTTCACCAACTGGAACTTAAATGTGTCAGATCAGGAAACTAATAAAACATTTCTGTGTTATGTTTGCTCTGATGAAGAGCCATTTTTATGCTTAATTCAACCTTGAAATGAAGGAATTAGGTTTGTAACTGTAGGTTTGTACCTGCAGAAGTCTTACAAGTAATCCATGACAGTGTAGAAAATAGAAAGTTCTGTTAACACACACATCAGAAACAATCAAGATGGAACAGGCCTAAGGCAGCCCTCTAGCAAGATTATTCAGCATGACTGTAATGACTTTTCAGTCCCAAAACTTTACCTACAATAACGGTGGCAGGGTCAGAGAAGTGCAGATATTTTACATGATGTCACCTTTTCAGAATTACTCAGTATACTGAGTACTTACCCCAACCTGACCTCAGCACAATCAGCAGCACACGCAGCAGTTATTTTCCAATGCTATAAATTTCTCTTCTATGTTTTTCTTTAAACCAGCTATTTGAAGGTAGAAATAGAGGGCAAAAAAATGGATACCAGGTTTTAGCAAACATTGAATAATAAGTAAAGTGCAAAGGTGAAGTTACAAAAGCCTTAATCTTGTGGTGGGGATGGAAACACACAGCAGTGACTAGACCAGAGTCCTACACTGCATGAGACCTGAAGCCCAGGGCATTTAATGCAGGAAGAAATCCTTCCAGCTGTCACAGGGTCCCTGCACGGATCTGGAGACCATTAGAGAAGAATCTCCCATGCTCAGCAGCTTTCCTGGGTGAGAAGAACAGCAGCATTATGGAGCAGGAGCAAGTCACCGGTGTGGAATGTGAATACCTAAGAAATGACAGAAGCAACAAGGAAGATGGTACAAGCGCAAAAGGGATTCTGCTCAAAAATTTTCATGGCTGTGGCTGAACCAAACAGCTTTAATAGCAAGGTGCACTGTGAACCATAATGGTACAGTTAAAGTAGTAGATAAAGCATTTTTCTTCAGCACACAATGAAATAATTTCATACTTCTAATAGTGAATATGAATACTGGCCACCATTTTTCATTTTACATGGTGTCATGCTACCCTATACTATTTATTCTTTAGACACAAGTTCCCAGATAATCAAATGGGGGGAACAAAAAGTAAAGCAGAAACACACGTTTCTGTCTCTCCAATGTTTTCATCTTCTTGTGACAGGAGTTCTGAAGCTTTCTTCCGAGATCAGAGAATTTAGCACCTATTCAGACAAAATCAAAACCAATGAGACAATCTGATAGGCTCATTCACAGGAAAAATAGCAATGAAATGAGAACAGAATTGACTAATAATACTTGTGTCTGATCTGTATTTTCAAGGTGAACCTTTGATAGATGTTTGAAAAATTTCATTTTCATGCAACACAGGTCTGAAAATGACATTCATATTAAATTTCACAGCTTCTTTCAGGTGTTTATTTATTTTTTTCTACATTGGAGTTGTCTGTTCTATCCTTCTATTTTGGCACATTCTTACATGACTTTCAGGGAAAAGGACCCACTCCTTAAATTTACCCCTGTCATTAAACCTTCATGAGGGGCCATATCTGCTGATAAATCATATTCCAAATTGTCCACTCCTACAGAATCTGAGACATGATGAAAATGACGTAACTACCACTAATTCAACAAAATTATTTCTAATTTATGTGTCAGAGATAATAATTCAATGCCTGGAATTTTCTGGGTTTTTCCTGACTTGGTCTAGCTTTAATTATGGAAATTTAAGCAAAATTGAAGTAATCCTACCTTATTATGTGTCCTGACTCTCAGGGAAGTCTAAGTACTCCTTGTTTAGGTGGAAGTGATCTTCAAAATCATTATGGTAAATTAAGAAATATAACACATGTAGCAAATGAAATGCACAAACAAAGAAGTAAAAACAAAAAAAAGTGCTTTATTTAGCCAGCCATCTGCAGCTGGGTATTGTACTTTGCAAGACAGAGAGAGAGAAGGATGAGAAATGGTCAGTTCATTCACTTCCAGGCTCACTTGAACAGATGTAACTCTAAAACTGCCTTACTGAATTCAGTACGGATTTAAGTTACTAGGTTAATTCCTAGTCCTCCCTCTGTCTTCATTTTCTCATAGATATAAATGATACTCTAAAGTGTGCTTTGTGCATGGATCATTCATTTCACATGCTGCAACCAGTGCAATGCTAAAATAGCCTGGCAAAGGCCAATGAAGAGTGACATCCAGTTGCCCTCTGAAAGCATTACACATTTTCATCTCATACACTGAATTCTTTGTTATGGTCAAAACCTAGAAAACAAAAGATTTTTTTCAACTTGAAATTGGTACTCTTTAGTCATTCCTCAAAAATTTGCTGCTCCTCCTGCACATTACCTGGCGGTTACATCAGGATGATAACAGAATGTCTAAGTGGGTTTTAGAAAGCAAGTAAGAAAAATAGGAAGCATACTGGAAGAGTGGATCTAGATAAGAAACCACTAATAAATGTTTATAAAGTCACTGGATCCTCACTTGACCTGCTCTAAAAATATTTACTAACATGAAAAGCTATTTCCACTTTTGTAAAGGAACAGCTCAGGCTAACAAAAATAACTTGCTATTCATAGGAGCAGAGCAGGGGAAGTAGATACTTTGTTCAGTTATATGAAGAACTGAATGGGGGAGAAATGTCTTCTCATATAAAAGCCAAGGGGTACTAAATACCCTAATGTTTTGGAAAACCCTGTTAGCTCGGTTTTCCCCCATCTCGTCAGTCCTTCTCCACAGGTGGTTATAGATTTCGAGGTAACAGGTGGTTCTTCTCACTTTGTCCTAGGACTTCTCTGCCTAGGGCTGTTCCCACTGCAGCCAGAGCTGTCTGGCAGACAGAGCCCCAAATCCAGCATCCACCATCCAGTCTGGCAGCAGATCCTTCAATCCATCTCACTTTATAACTTTTCTTAATCAAATGTACGATTTCGTCGTTCAATACAGTTAAATTTCAAAATGTATTTGCTAGAATATGATAACACTTGGTTCACTTGAAAAGACTACCTTTGTCCAGTGTTTACAGCAGTAAATTTAAAAATAAGTATTTAGAAAATGGAATTCTTATTTGCAGTTAGCTGAGGAATTCGGCAAGCACTAGCATTTTCCATGAAAGGATCAAGAATTGAAATGGAAGTTGACATACTGACATAATAGTCTCATTTCTGTCTATGCCAGAAGACTGCAGCAAGCTTTTAGTTAACAGCTTTGAAAAACATTGCTAAACACAAATGCTTCTATTGTAATACCCCAGCTATTTTAATTACAGCAACTAACAAAGGTTTTGTGTTTTCTATGCAGCCACCCAGTTCATAGTTTGAGCAGGAGACATTTCAGTTCTGGAGAAGTTCATTTGATACCATGACTTTTGAAACAGTTCTGAAGTTATGAAGATTCCTTATGATTTCTGCACATTTCCAACATTTATTAATAAATCCTGTGTCTTCATAGTTGTAAAGCGTTAAGAGTATTTGAACACTTGCTATCAAAAAATGATAAATCCCTCGCAATATAGCTTCAAATGCTCCTCTGTAATAATTAATATAAGGATTACTTCTGGGTGTGGATATGAAGTTGAGCCAGCTTTCCGTTTTTCTTAGTATTTAATGTCCAGTTATGACTGAAATCATAACTCTATATTTAGTATTCTAATTTAAGAAGTCATATTTTTGAAACATTGAAAGATACAGAAACTTTTACATTCTGGGGAACAAATAAAAGAGTGTCAGTGAGAGCTGTAGAGTGCTTTGATAAAACGAGACAGAAGCCATGGAGCTAGGTGTCTGAAAATCATTTAGGAAGTTAATTTAGACCCCTCTATTTTTTGAAGTTTATTTTAGGCTCCTTCTTTTAAAAAAAAAAAAATTGTATCTAGAACTATGATAAAAAACAATCATGCAAAGTATTTCCCAAACATCCAGTCTTACACCAAGAACATAATTCATTAAGTAATTTCTATTCTGAAATTATCTTTTTAATCCCCATTCAGTGTTGATGAGTTACAATTATTGCTTTTTTGAGCTTATCATTGTTGCTTTAAGTGACTTTTTATGATACATTCCCATCAGTCATTTCAATTCTAAGACAATGGACTTAAAACTATGTAGACAACCATTGCAGGAGGTTATGAAAACCTACCTAGAAAGAAAACTGAACTAGACTGAGGTCTTGTGCATGTAGTAGAATAAATCATGAGCAAATTGATTCCAGCTCTTTTTTACATGACAATTTTTCTCTTAATGATTGGGAGTTATTTTAGGTATGTGGTATTCAGAACTTAGGGACTTATAAATCCAAGTATCTTAAAAACTGCAGTGACAGAAAAAACATTGAGAGATCTTTTCTCTACAGAGAGTAAACAAACCCCACATTTCTAACTCTGCAGCTTCCTATTATCCCAAGAGACTTTTTCTTCATTAGCACTGACATTAATTTTCCAGCAGCTGTGGAAGGATGGGTTGAACATACATTTATCTTCAAAACGTCATTGCTGCTGTTCTTGTGAAGCATTCTCTGACAGCCACTTGTTTGAACATCTAGTAAATGATTGGTCATGACAAATAGGTCTTTAATCAGAAGCAAATGATAACAGTGACAACACTTGTGTGTCACTTCTGCCTCTTTCACCTCTTCCTGCAGCTACTAGTATTCCTGTAGTTTTCTTTGGCATGCACAACAGACACTTCATTATTTTCTGTTCTTTAGCACCCAGCAGACTCTGGGAAAAGCTGTCATTTCTATTGCATGCCTACAAAACACATGATGAGCAGACAAGCAGGTCTTAGCAACCACCTACACCTACAGGTTGAAATTTATACTTCTCTATGAATTGTACAATTGTCCTTATTGCCAAGAAAAGCAGTTTTATTCCAACTTCCCAGAGCACCTTACAATGAATCACAAAAAATTTCTTTCATTAGATAAATGTGAAGTGGCTGCAATACTACATAGCAGATTTACTACAAAGCCCATTTATTCAATAAGATATAATAAGAGATAATTCATTATCAGAGAAAGTGAAAAAACATCCATCAGCCATAAATAACACATGCAAAATATGAAACAGATTTCTGAGCTGAGATTATGTAGAGATATAGCGTATGTTTGCCAAACTCAGTCCTATAGTGATAATCCCTTACAAACTTCTTTAGAAGGTAATTGCATTTTTCAATCAAGTATGCTAAGAAATTAGAGGGAGTTGCTACCATTTCGGAAGTTCTTTAAAATTTATTCCTTTTAAAAACTGCCTTAAAATATATCCACTTAATGCAATTCCGTAAGTTCACTTGCCTGTACTTGATCCTTAGGGTAAAAGATAGAAACCAGTTGTATCTAAAACAATCTTGTATACCCTTCTGTTTTCCAAACACCAGTGATTTACCAGCTTCTTGAATGAGAAGCCACATCCACACCACAGTTCCCCAAAGAGCCCACCCTGTGTAAGTGCACCAAACCCTTCAGCCACTTGTCTCGCCGAGCTGGGCACAGAAAAGGAGGCAGAGGACACTGGAAGGGAAGGTGAGTGCAGTAAAAGCCTGCTTCACAGTGAGACACAGCTGAACCTGGCAGGAGCTGCTGGAGCACTTCACCGATGGGAGAATTGGGAGCTACACAAAGTCTCATTAGCCTTTAGTCCCTGCCAGCTTGACTTCACAGCTGGTGTGTATCTCCTGCACATGTGCGGTGTGTGGCAGCCAGAGGGGAGCTATCAAAGGCTCTGAATCAAGGGTTATGCTGCTATAAACACAAAACCAGCAGGATTTAGGGCTCCCTGCTGAGCTGCATTCAGGCCAGATGGAAGTACGCAGGAAGCAAAATCCTAAAGGAATAGGATGCGGGTGCTAGTTGATCATCAAATCCTCACATTACATTTTATCACCAGATTCTGACCCATTACTTGTAATTTTCAGGGCTATGGCATCTTCTGAGACAGTCTCTTTTTCAGCCCCATAAACCTATAAAAATTCAGACCTTTCCAGTGTCACAAGTAAGCCCAGTCAGTGAATAATAGCACTGTTGTATCTGAGTCAACTGATCTAATTATTTCTCATGGCTTAGAAGGGATTTCAGACATTAACAGCTGCTTACACAAAGCATCACCTTTTTAGTATGAGAAAACATGGTACTAAAATTTCACATGATTATTTCAGCTCAGGCTGAAATGTTGCTGGTTTAAGACTGGTCACATACTTGCAATTCACTTAACTCATGTGTCCCTGTCCTCATCCTATCCACTGCTTTTATAATTTATGTTGGTGTTCTCCCTAAGGCTCAAAACACATCCAACTCCATGCTCAGTGCATCTCTTGGATGTCTCTGATTACAATCAGCTTTTCTTTTACTACCAAACGTGACGTAATCCCAAGACATGAAATAATAGCAAATATTGATGTGTAAAATCCTGAGTGTTCATATTATACAGTTATAGCAGTTAGAGATTAAATATATACATAGTTAATCTATTGTCTCTGTAACAGATTTAGATCTGTTTTATTAAAATTTAGGGTTTACCTTCTGCTCACATGATCTACAGCTGTTGCCAGAAATGGTGTCCATAGCTGCAGGAGCATCTAAGCCCCTTCTGACTCTGTGCCTAACCATGCCCTTGTGGAGGAAGGAAAATGGTGTCTATTTTCCCCTCCTCTTCTTTTGAATATAGAGATAGGATCCAATACTGAAATATGTAATAACCACTCACTGATTAGACTTGCAGCTCCATGTCCTCCTCTACTGAAATTCTTGCTCTAAACATGTTTCCTGACTGAGGACCCTGTGCTGGAAGAAGGCAGGAAGGAGGTTGGCATTGGGCATGTGTGCCACACGGCTGCCTGCCTCCACCTGGATATGCACTCATGGGACCCAAAAGTCAGGTCTGATGGAGCTTGGAAATATTGTGAATTAGCTGCCAGCCATAGTTTTGGTACTTGGAAGAGGCCAGCGCTGGCTCCTGCCTCAGCTTGGGTTAGGTGGTGGCAGAAACTGGGACCAGTGACTAGTTTTTGTCACATACCAAGCTAATGTGGTAGGTGTGCCATGACTCGAGAAGTTCTGACTTTCACCGTCAGGTGTTTTTTTATTACTTGCTCCACAACCATCACTGGTGCCATCCTGTTCTTCCCAGTTACATTCTTAGTAGCATAGAGGTTCACTGTCTCCCTGACATCACAGGCTGAGACCACTTACTTTGTTCTCATTATGCCTAACGAAGGAATGCTGCTCTGGGCTTGTTTCATTTATTTTTTCTTTCTCTTACTTCACACCCTAGCTCTCCACTCAGTTGCGCTGCTTTTTTTCTGAAGCCTTTCGAGCTTATCAATGCCTTCCATATAACATAGTGCACTGAACTCAGTGTGGTTCTTTAAGTTAAGTGGAGTGAAATCAACATGAAGAAACACAGGCCCCATCTTGTTTTATCAGCTGGAATTCTGATACAGCACCTCAGAAAAGATTTGCAGCTATATTTTGTAGCAGCCATAGTGTTCTTCAAACTCAGTTCAATTTTGGTGTTCTCCCTCAGATTTGGGTTCTTTCATTCACTTGTCACTGACATAACTATTTTCCTCCTATTTATACAGATAAAATGCTTACAAAACTCCCCTTTTCTCCAGAGATGTGATTTTAAAAATTCATGACTCTTAGAAATATATCAGCCTAATTCTTTGCCACGTAGTATCATTGTTTTCTGTTGATGCTTTTTGGTCTTAGATTCTCTGTGCATCTTCATTGCTGTTTTCATTGCTTCAATACTCATTTACATTTTAATTAATTAGTTTTATTTTATATCTTAATTTAGATCACTCATTAAAAATCCATTACGTTTGAGAATTAGCATTAAATTAATAGAATGGAATAGAAACATCTGGGAAGAATATAAAGCACATATAAATTATCTCCTAATTTGCCTGACAGTTTTCCAAAGGGAAAAGCTGAGGGAGAAATTCTCAAAACACAGACTTTGAAGAACAGGATTAAACTTCAGTCTAAATGCATAATCTCTGAATTTACTCTTGAGATATTTAGGATCTGTGAAAAAAAATTCCTGAAGTTTAAAAAACAGAATTGTCACTCTTTTCCTATGCCCTCAATAGCACCTAATACGCTGCTTTTCAGGGTACTGACAACACTTACTCTAAACCCATTGCAGAAAAGGGAAGTGAATGTTCCAGATGAGCAGCTAGAAGGAGAATGAGATTCAGAAAAAGAGACTTTTTTTATCTTGGGAGAAGCACTGCTCCATATAAGCACTGCTCCATAGAAATAAGGAGTTGAGTAGAATAAAAATGGTGGAGATTCACATATATATATATATATATTGTTTCCCTGACTCAAAAGGACATTCGGAGATTGGGAACTGATTCTGGGATATCAGCACCCCACCATTTACACTACAAAAATTAATCTCTGCTGAAGTGAACATATTGTGAAGAACTGTAGGTCACTGAAGGAATTTATAAATGCTAACACATTTATTTTATTCAGAAAACAACTAATAGGTTGCTTATTCGAGCAGGATCTGTAGAGGTGGAAAAGTTACGATAAAAGATTTAGTCTTGATTGTGTGGGAAAGTTTTTTCGGTACATGACATTATGTCAAAAAATTGAGGCAAGAAAACCATGTGGCTTGTGGCTTTAACTGCTGTATTTTGCTTTGGCTTACCCTCTATCACTCCAAGAGGAGTTTTTGTATGCACAGCTGTGCACCTTGGCTCCAGGGGTAATTATGCTGGTATAACTGACAGTCTCTCTTGCAGGCAAGCCCCTGGTTCTCTGAGGTCTGATGCACGGGGAATAGCTATGGCTTCAGGAACTTCCTGAAACATTCACCCCAACAGATCTTGCCTAAACAGCAGTTTAAAATATCTGGTGGGACATACTGAACTACCATTTGAGTGACGCACTGTGATCTTCTCCATCAAACCTAACTAAAGCAATTAACTGAATAGCATTGGTCTGACGGCCTTCCAATTTTGCATTTGTACCCTTCTTACAGGCACCAAAAGGATTGTGCCTGCTTGGATGAGCAGTGACAGAGAAAATGCTTCTTTCCATTTTCTCTGGCAGAAAAATGTCTCTCTGTAGTCTTCTTTTGCACGTGATATACATCCTTCAGCTTATCCAGGCTTTCCAATGTATCACACATATTTCACTATAACAGCCTCTGCTCTACTGCTTTTAAAATTTCAGCATAAATAAAACATTAATCATCAGTCTTAACTTTCCTGTATTTTTTGTCTTCCCTGTGAGCAAGTCATTACAGTATGTCTGATTATTAGGAACAAGGAATAAACATTTCCCCTCTGTGAAGAACAGGAAACAATGTTTGGAGAACAATCAAGTCTATTCTCCATGGAAAAAAATGTAGCAATAGGAGAGAGGCCTGATCTTTTTCCAAATTTAAAAAAAAAAAAGAAATCCACTTTCATCTGAAGAAAAAGAAATTAGCTTATGTATTCACCCAGTCTGACCTCTTTTCTAAACATGTATTTCATTGTAAAGTACACTTAAGTATGACTATGAAAAGAAACCAAAACACTCGGGGTTTTGGACTAGGTATTATGCTTTCATCTTGTGAAATTCTTGTTTATATCTGTCTGCCATGGTAAATTATGTTTTCAGCTGAGCATGAAAAAAAAATGCACAAGATACAAAGAGGGGCCGTTCCCCTACATGAAGAACACATGAACACGCACTGCCACCTGCACACAGCTGTGGTTTACATGGGAAAGTCATTCTGGGAAATAATACCAGCAAAACCAAGTGCTCTGACCACAGTCCAGCTGAGGTCTTGTAAACATTGACAGATCTCTGTGGTTTTCATTTTGTTCTGTATTTTTTCCTAATATTTATTAAATATCAGGGAAAAGAAAAAAAATTAAAAGCCACCACTGTGTCTGGCAGCGCGTTGTGCAGTGGTACACCCGCTGGTTACTTAATCAGACCAGTCCAAAGCCATACATCTGTGTGTGTCTCCTGTCACCTGTCCCATCCCATTGCAGTTTGTATTACCGATCTCTGTTGCATGGCATAGTTCTTCCCTTTGTACTAATAACTAAGTCTTCAGAGTAGGGCAATATGTCATTTTGTTGCCAGAGCACCCAAGGGGCCACAATATGGTTCCCATTTTGGCCCAAAGGGAGGAAGTAATAGATGCCAATTTTTAACTGATGAACAATGCTTCCCTGTGTGTCAGCTCAGACATGTGGTTTGTACATCTGGGAGCTAAACACAAGGTTTAAGCGTTCCCACTCGCACCCCACACAGCAGAAATTTGATGGAAATTTTTCTCCTCACTGTGCAGTCCAACAGCTGCACTGGCTGTCGCAATATTGCCATTAAAAGCCCTGGGCTGGCGCTCCCTCCCTGGCCCCACAACAAGTGCCATGAGAACGCTGCCATCTCAGTACACCACATTTCAGAAGAAAAAGCAAATTTACCAGTCACATGCAGCAATGATGTTGCCAAAGCTGATGGTTTTAGTTTTGCCTTTTTGGGTGGTATTTCCCAACTTACAACAACAGAATCTCAGGGAATGGAGACGCCTTTTTAAACTTGTTTTAAAGCATATTTCCAGATCTTTCAGTTAGGGGGTAAGAAAAGTCTTGGAAAAAAATGAAATATACACATTTGTTGGGCACAGAAGACAGGAGGCCACAGCAAAGAAGCTAATACTTAATTGTCATATTTTTTAAATCAGTATTTTACCTCTGAACTCATTTTCACAGACAAAATCTTGGAGTTCAGACACCCGAGTTATTGAAACTGTAAAGGCTCCTTGCAGACCCTCTGCATGCTTAAAGCTGTCACATTTCCATCTTTGAGCTCCCAGCCTTCATGGCTGCTTGACAGGAACAGTGTAGCTGCTCTGATCTTACCATGACCAAAAACAAGATAACAAGAAAGGGCAGCAAGAAGATCTGAACTGTTTATTCAAAGAGGAGAAAAACATGTTGCAAAGGAAAATACAATGAGTGGTGCCTGTCAGGTACAAATTCCTACTTAGAGCTCACAGAACACTGAGGAAACATTGTTCTTTAAAAGGCTTCACACTTAAAAATTGCCACGAACTGGTAACCCTGAAACTCATTGCCATTATGCTACAGAGCTTAAAACACATCAAGAAGATGATTAATGCATATGGGAAAATTCAAACACTGACATGCACAAGGACATGAAGACGCTACAGAGAATTTGACCTAGTAAGCAGGAAATGTATGAAGCAGTACCTGCAGTATGTAAAGATTATGGGCGTTTTATTCCAGAAAATAATACTCCATTGGTGCTTGCCAAAGCACTCAGCCTCCATCTGACATCAGCATCCATCTGAGACCTTGTTGATTCATATGTGTAGGATAACCTTTCTGGCATATTCCTTTAAAATTACTGGTTGCGCTGTAGCTGCGTTTCAGATTTTACCCCCTCTAGAACCAGACAGTCTGTTAAATGCACTCAGCAAATAATATGTTTACTGACTTTCATGTTGTATTAAAAAGCTATTATTCAAAGGAATGTTCTCAATGGTTCATTCAGCTCTGGGCAAGGCTCTGCCATATGCGCTGTTGTTGACTGAATTTGCAAATCCTCCTACACATGCAGCAAAATACCAAGGCATCACAAGAACAAATTAACTTTATAAATCTCAGTCACCTTTTCGCTTTCCTTGAAACAATGCTGCTATTTGGTTATTTGTAAAATTCCACTTGGAATATAATGATCTTTAGTCCCAAGATATCACTGCACTGCCACAGAGATACTAACTTTCACTTAAGCAATTAATCTTGCAAACTCAAAACATTTTTTTCTTCTTGTCTAAGAAATCTCGTATCTGGGGGCTACTTTAAAAATATAAGGAGCAAATCTGTAAGTAGTTGTCTCAAAACTGAGTACAGAGCAAAAGACGGACAACCATATCTTAGAGATTTAGCTGAACTGTGGGAATATTCTAGCAAGTTATAATTAGCATTCATTAATCACAAAAATTGATTTATATTTTCACTTTCCATGCAGGTTTTAATGCAGATTATGGACTGGATTTCACCCACCTTGTGGGTCTTTCCTATTTTAACTCAGTTTTCAAACTGGCTTTTTTGTTTTGACTGGCCTCTGCTTGATACCATTTGTAGAATTAGAGTTAAAAAAAAACTAAACCAGAAGTTGGCAGTTGTACACTCCTTCATATCCTTTTAATCATACTAAAGAAATTACATATTACTCAAAAAGTTAACTTCCATTTCCACTGGTAATGGAAAAACATTTCTGAATTAGCCTTATAGCAAAATATTACTGTCATTCTGTTACATCCTGCGAAGAATTGTGTGTGCAACCCCTTCTGACCAGTAGGAATCCTGAATCCACTTACCCACCTTCATTTTTTGCAACACTGGGCCTTGTTCTTTCTGAACCTCCTGCTAAGTGTCAAATATATTTTCCTTTTTTAACAATACAAAATTAGGGCTATCTATGGACCTGTAAAAGAGGCAATCCTCTGGGAAAACAATAGCACAGTGGTAGTGACACCGTTTCAAATCTGGCACTGCACAGCTCAGGTCCTGTTGGTTTTGGCACCAACGTAGGAAGGATTTGCCATAGAGACATGTCATAAAGTTCTTGAAAGGAAAGACAATGTTTGCATTTGGTGTGTTCAGGTATTGAAAGCTACCAGAAAGAGAGCTGCTGTGGCCATAACCTTTGCTAGTTTCATAGTCATAGAATATCCTGAATCATTGAGTCCAACCCCTGCCCTTGCACAGGACAGCCCCAAGAATCACTCTGGGATGTGATGCCTGAAAGCACTGTCCAAATGCTTCTCAAACTCTGTCAGGCTGGTGCTGTGACCACTTCCCTGGGGAGCTGTTCCAGTGCCCAACCACCCTCTGGGTGAGGAACCTTGTTGTAAAATCTAACCTAAACCCCTCCCGACACAGCTTTATGCCATTCCCTCAGGTCCCATGGTTGGTAACCACAGAGAAGAGATCAGTGCCTGTGCCTTCTCTTCCCCTCATGAGGAAGCTGCAGGCTGCAGTGAGGTCTCCCTGCAGTCTCTCGCAGGCTTAACTGACCAAGTGACTTCAGCAGCTCCTCACAAGGCTTCCCCTCTTCCCCCATGTTCACACCTCTCTTTTGGACACTTTCTAGTAGCTTTATATCTTTTTTTTACTGTGGCACCCAGACCTGCCCCCAGCACTCGAGGCAAGGCAGAGCAGAGCAGGACAATCCCCTCCCCTGCCCGGCTGCCGATGCTGTGCCTGATGCCCCCAGGACATGGCTGGCCCTCCTGGCTGCCAGGGCACAATGACTCACATTCAACTTGCCATCGACCAGGGCCCCCAGCTCTCTTTCTGCAGCGCTGGTCTCCAGCCTCTCATTCCCCAGTCCGATATTATGAATGGTTGCATGTATGGAAATATTGCAATCGGCAAGCACAGCCCAGATACAAGACATGACTCCAGGCATGACATGAGAGCTTGTACAAAACTCTCAGCTGTGAGTGGAAGAGAGAAGACTGTGTCCTGTAGAAACTGCTCAGAACTTCAAAGCTGAATCTGACAGCAAAGTTGCAAGTCTGAGTGACAAGCTGGCTGTTGATGTTGCCCACAGTGACAGGGGACATGTCTAGGAGGATTTGAGGAAAAAGATGAATATCTTCATTCGACTTTAGCAGCTGGCAAGAATCCCATAAGATGATATCAGGCAGAGGCCAGTCAAAACAAACTGGAGGTTTGATATTTCAAGCCAGTTTAAAAAATAGAGACAGTGAGGAACTGTTTGAAACAGTGATGAATTTTCAAATTACTTTTATAGTTTGTCTTGAATTTTTCCCAAAAGAACACTATCTTGGTGTGGAAAATGGCATGCAAAAGGTAAAAAATTCCTCCATTTCTGCATTTTCAAAGAATGGAAAAGGATATAGGATTAATATATATATTTGGTGCAAACTCACCTCCACTCCTCCTAAGTGATCCTTAGCAGCTGTCCATTTCACTGTCATCTCCCAACAGAAACTTTCATATGTTCATGTTCTGCCTTCCACTGGAGAAAATCTGACCTTGTCTGAGCTATACTGTATATTACATTTGCCACACTGCATACATGCTGTGCCTGGCCTCGCACCTGCTGGTGACTGCATGGATTTGCCTGGTGGTCACCATGCTGCTGGCTTGGTTTCACTGGACCTACTCTGTCCCTCTGGCTGGGGAAGGGGGACAGCATTTGTCCCTGCCAGCCTGAGCTGCCAGTCTGCCTCCACTCCTGTAGGTCCCTGAGATAAATGCATGGGGACAAGCTCATCTTCCAGTGTTCTCCTCCTTGCTCTCCCCACCCCCAGAAGTGCAATTCTTTCTCTGTGGCTAGTGCTGGGAACCTGCCTTTCAATGCACGGCTTTCAGCTTACACTTGCTCTTGTCTTCTCTGCTTGGTTCCATTTTCCAGCTAACTGTAATGCAGCCCAGCGTAGATAAACAATCCCATACCTCAACCTAAAAAAGACAATTGTTTCCCAGTTCCTGTGTGGCTTGGAAGGTGTCAACATCCTTCTGCATGATTTTGGCTCTGGCATTGTCTGTCTCACAACGGAAGGCTCCCTTGCCTCACAACGTCTCCTTGATTAACACTGAGTTGTTCAGAGGATTTACAAAGTCTTGCATTCACTTCCCAGAAGAGCAAGAGGCTCAGGAGAAACTTTACTGATCACTTCTACCAAAGTGAGCAAAAGTTTTCAAGGAGATGCTTTATGGTATTCATTTTCCGGCGGCTGACTTGACTTGCCATGCTCCATTAAGACAGCCTTGTGTACTAAGCATGCCTCAGAAATGGAAAATTGTGTCTTACGGTAAATTAGACGCCATCCCCCCAAAAAACCAAGATTAATTCCTACAGGATATGTGCTGGCACAGTTCCAAGCAGCTGGATTTGCACAAAGCAGCCTTTTTTTCTTTAATAGATTCTGGTGAAGTTTTGTCCCTGTCTGTAAAAATTGCCTGTATTATCACGAAAATAGAAGCAATTGAGCTTTCCCTGACCTGATCTGGAGGAAATATAAAAAAGTTGATTTAGTTATGAAACCTATTTAATTTATGCTCTCAAAGTTCTTCACAAAAGCTTTGTTGAAAACTATTTGGGAAAGCAAAGAGTGCCTCAAACATGCTGTTAATTACCATCTGCTTTGTGGCTGTCACCCATTCTGATTCCTGGGGAGTGCTCTAGAAGTTTTCTGTGCGCAACAATTGCACAATAGTATCCAAACCAGACACAGAATTTCCTAATATACTCCAGTTTCATGCTGGAGAACTATTAAAAACAACTATTTTTATGGCTTTCTGGGATGCAAGGTTAGGTTTCCAGCATCATCATATTGCTTTTGCAAATGCTAGAACACAAGCAAGGCTGTGCCCTAAACAGAGATCCTCATCTTGCATGAATGTTTTTCTACAACAAGAAATATCTTTCAAATAATCATCCTATGTTGAGTAGTCAAAAGACATTTAAGGATTTATTCAATTTTTAATTAATGCTTTCATCCTGTTTCTTGTTTTCAGTCAGGTCAGCTTTAAAATGTTTATAAAGCAAGATTGAAAAGCTCAAATAGTGAGTTCTGCATGACTGAATTAAAATACAAAAATAAACAAAACTATAATTCTAATACCATAATTATCTAGATGTCCCTTTGGATTTTTAATTTTCTATGGGGGTTTGTTTTCTGGGATTCTTTTTTCCTTTTTTGAAGCCTGTCTTCAAAGTATTGCTCTATTTTGGATCTTACCTCTTGCTTTTAAACAACTTAATTTCAAATATGTCTATAAAACGTGATTTTTAAGGGTATCACTAATGTCATTCTCAACATTACATGTATTTCAACCCCTCACCAGATCTCTCCTTATTTGTTGAAAGTCTGATCAAGCCTGGATTAAGGGACTGAGGCTAAGGAAACATTCAACTAGAATGTAGGAAGAAGTCTATGTATCTGATATATGCCTCCCTTTATTGTACTAGGCATCTTCATTTTGAGCAAAGCAATTTAAAGAAATAGGTGATAGTTCTTGAGACATTATTTGATACACTTGGAAAAAATATTCAAATTTTCAGGTGCAGAACCCTAATCAGTTGTAATAACATGATAGCTCTGTTTCCATTTCTAATGTAGTTATTATCACAGGTCAGTACACCAGGGAAGAATCACCATTTCCCCAGGCAAATCAAAGTGCTATCCAAATTATATTCAATTAGACACTCAACTACACTTACAAATCTGTGCTCTGTTTGCAGAGAGACATGCAGGGCAGCCTGAAGTGCAAGAGACCTGACAACTTGTACCTGAACTGCACACCCATTCCCACACAATATAACTTTTTCTTTCTGCCAATGCTTTGTATATGCACATAGTTTTTTAACTACTTGCATCCTACCTTCAGGCAGAAAGAAAATGACACACAACAGTATCTGTGTAAAACCTGCAGCTAGACCTCAGACAAACTCTGCATGCAAACTAAATCTGAATTTGAATCCTTCTAAGTTAACAAGTGTTTCCAAGACTCGAATAAAAACCATCTGAATGCACGTAATTTTTAGAGTGCTCTGCTTTTTTCAGTCTGTAACATTTCCTAAATGCTTTTTTATATGTAACTGTCGTGGATGTGTGAAAAGTTTCACACATTTGAAGTTCTGAACTATATCCAAGCTTCATGAAACAGGCCCATTTAACAGGAGGTAGATCTGTGTAGGTGTAGATAAACTACCTGACAGACAAAACGCCTTCAGCTCTGATTCTAGGCTCTAACACTGAAATTGCTAACTACTGAAACACACTTTCATCTGCTCTCAGAGCTACAACAAAAAACTATCACTACAGGAAAGCAGCTGCCTGTAGAGATACAGAAGAAACCCACAGAAATGTAGGAGATAAAAGGGAAATATGTGTTAACAAGAGCCAGTGGAAGCACACAGGGCTTCATTACAAGCCTTCTGGTCTCTTGGGGACTTTGCTTCACAACCCAACATGCCCTGTCTGAGCCAACCAGCTGGCAAGTGTCACCCCTTCCAGGACTTGGCTCTGAATCAGAATGGCCTAATTAAAATTAATGCTCTCTGACAAAAACTAGTAACTGCTTCTCATGCTTCAGAGAATTCATAAAAATATTTTCATACTTTTATAAGAAAATTAAAACCATCTAATTGGATTGCAGCTTCAGGAACTGCAGGTACTCACCAGGACATCCTCTTATGATAGCTTCAAAGCTGATTTGAAGCTGTATTTTCAATCATTGTCAATCACTCAATTGACTGTCTTCCAAAGCTGCTATCAGATCCTAAGTCAGCTGTAACTCACAGCATTTTAGGAAATATTTTTCAATAGTATCAGCTTCATGTGAAATTTTCTAACTAGAGCTTAAAAACACGCATCACATCATCAAAGCGAGAACTGAAAGGGAAGCCAACTGTTTCAGTGTGTCATACTTTTACTAGAGTATATCTAAAATGGTAACTAATGAATGTCCATTTTAAGAACTGTTTGATTACATCATTTTGTAACTAATAATTAATCTGATGTGGCATCTAAGACTATGTCTTTAATGAATTAGAAATCAAACAAATTATATGAATGAGCCCAGAAAAAGGTATTATGAGCAGGCAGCATCAGAATCAATGCACAGTTCTATCCTTAGATAGTTTTTCCTCTGTGATGCCAGGCAGAAATGACTCCCATTTTGTGATTAAAAGAAGTTTTTGTCTCAGAATTCATTGTAATGCTCGCACACACTTGCCAGCAGACATTTTGTAACAAGCAGAAAAATAGTTTTTCAGATGGCTATGCTGAAAAATGTTAAATTTTCAGTTTTCCAGCATCTGCATATTGTAAGAAAACTCACTCACACAAAACTGAGCTTTCTCCAAGAAAACTTTCTAGTATCTAAGCCTGTTTCATTTATTCATCTTTTCCATTCTATTTAGACTTAGTTTGCTGCTTTATTTTACTTCTTTGGGTTTTGATTTTGATTGTCTCCTTGGAGCAAACTGCTTGATGGCCTTCTATTTTGGAAATCATAGTTCTAATACACCACGCCGGGAAGAAGAACAGATTAGCCTGACTCTCAACTGAGTGTGTACCATCCTTATCAGAAGCCTGAGCCAAAGGTTACCATATTCCTTGGGACTCCTGCCATTTGGTCCCCAGGCAATATTCTACCGGATTTTAAATGAGGAATGTCCTCTAGATAAAATGGCTGCATCTAAACAGTTTAGACATCCTGTTTTAGCTGGAAATGGATGTTGAGCTGAAATTAAAGATTTTTTTTTCTGATGTAAATATTCTCCTATACTTGATCCATACTACTTTGCAATGGGAAACTGCAGCATTATGTAAAATGTAGCACACAGGTTAGCAGCTTTTGAACGGATTACAAAACCTGAACAAGTAGAGAGCTTTAAACTGACAAAAATACATGACACTGCATATTTTTATTAATTGAAAGGTGAAAGATGTGTCAGACAGCACTAATGTCCTTCCTCATGAACTACATTTGCAAACTCTAATTTATCATATCCTTTTACATAGGAGGCTGTTAAATTGGTTTAAATGAAAAACCACTCTGAACTCTATTTGCAAAATATGTAGAATAATACTTGGATCCACAGAATTGTACATCCTTGAGTTGGAAAGGACCTTAAATATCATCCAGTTCCAGCCCTCCTGCCATAGGCAGGGACACTTTCTTCTAGACCAAGTTGATCAAAGCCCCATCCAACCTGGCCTTGAATGCTTCCAGGGCTGGGGCATCCACAATTCTTCTGGGAAACCTGTTCCAGTGTCTCGCCACATCGACAGTGAAGAATTTCTTCCTAGTATCTAATCTAAATCTACTCTTTTTCAGTTTAAAGCCATTTTCCATTGTTTTATCACCACATATTTTTTGTAAGAAATCCTTCACAGGTGAAAACTTCATGTGTGGATAAGAATATATTCATTTTTCATATGTTCTTGTAAGACCCTGGGAGAGCATTCACAGGATATCTCTGTGACATATCTTTCCATTAACTCCAGATATCTGGAGTTAATGGAAAGATATGTCACACCATGCCTAATCTAGAAATTCAATGTTACCTACTGTGCTTCTGAGATGATAGTACTTATTTTAGCAAGTATAGAATATATCTTGGGATCATTTAACATGCTGAAGCACCTTACACTAAAGTTACTGTAAAGAATTCTCTTTTAAAAAACCACCAGCACAAATGAGAATCAGAACCCCATTAGGAACACATAAAGAACTAACGTGGATAATTTAGTTTCCATTTTTGGGAAATCATGCCCAGGGGTGTATTTAAACATTGCTAATGTTTAGGGAGGAGCTGGGTAAACTGAGACAGAACCTAGATACAACCTACCATTACCTAATCTTCCATTAGCTATCTTCTTTCCAAATTATCTTGCTAGCCCCTTTATTGCCTGTGACTCATGATGTGAGAGACATATCACAAAACACAGAAGTCTGACTGGGCCACCTCCTAATCTAGCCAGAAGAATATGGTGAAAGCTGGATGTCTATATTTAGGCTGGAGGAGATCATCTATTTTCATTGGGAATTAACAGCTGCAAACTTGGGCCAAAAGGATCCTTTTCTGGAGGACCCTGGTGGTTTTTCTCCACTGAAAAATACAAAAATTGCATAATCCATATTCATTTCACTCCAGAATACTTGAATGGATCTTGGTGACATGGGAAACAATGGCAGAAGTTTCCTTGGAACTGGAGGTTCAGAGTTGACACTTAAAGAATGCAGCCTTTGCTTTCACTAATGCAAGTAAGGACTTAATTAAGGTCTTGAAACATATGCATGAGAAGGAAGGAATCTAGCAAAGCTGACCATACACTGGGTTGCAACACAAGCCTACTGTGGCTCCAAGAGGTTGTAAGAGTGGCCCCCAGGGATGGGGGCTGGAGGAAAGCAGATTACAGACAGCTACGTGAGAAACTATGGCCTCCCTTTATCTGGATCCCACAGTGAAAGTCATCCAAAGTGCATGACTTTTCCAGGCTTTAGTCAACATATAGTGACAGGGAGGGTGGCAGTTTATAAAGAAATTTGGTCAAGGAAGTTCTCTTAATTTTCTTAAACATTCATCCAGTCCTTAAAAAGTAGAATAGTCACAATATTGAGCTCGACAAGCTGTTTTTAAAAACTGAATGAGTATCAGACCACATTTTCAGATCTACACTTCTGAAGTACGCTTTTCTCTGATGATCTGCAGTCCCTTCTTACAAGGCATATTTACACAGTTTTTGGTAGGACTTATCCCCAAACCAAGAGAAAAAATTACTTATTTTTCTTTGCTAATTATACTATTACCTATGCTTAAAATCAGGGAAAGCAAATAGGTTGAAAATTTGACCATAAACTATATGTGGGAGGCAGGCTGCCAAGAAGTACTGAAACACATGTAAGTTTTGTTTTCTTAGCAGGAAAGAGAGCAATTGTGAAAGCCTGGGGATATCTACACTGGGTGGTAAAGCTAACAGCAGAAAATCAAAGAAATCTTAGCACTAAGCCAACAGTGTAACAAAAAATAGGAGTCAGCTCTTCATGGCCATGCAGATTATCACTCTGATAAGACTGTGATAGAGAGTAAGAATTCTTTCCCAGTATGGTGTTGACACTGCATAAGCTTTAATCTGTTGTTCTTTGGCTTTCGGATCTCTTGCTTCGCAACACAAACACTAACAAATTGACAAAAGCTGTGTTTGCACATTAGAGCTACTTGCAAACTAGCATTTCAAGTTCAAGTTTGGACATACGAGCACGCAAAGCAAAATGAAGTGGAAAGCTGTGATTTTAATGGGGATTTAATCTCTTTTGTTCTTTGACGTTTTGCGGCTCTCAGAATACATCAACGCTTCTGTCGCATGAGTTGCCTTATTGGCTTAGTTCATGCTGATACAGCCAAGCAAGCATTCAAGTGCAAGTGCAAGTGTAGGGTTTGATGGTATATGGCACTGTTTCCAACAGCAAGTACAAGAGTGCTAGCAGCATTACCCAATGGGGTACAAATCCTGTGAATCGGCCCAGGCCCAGCTGCGAGCCCAAGCGCAGTGGCTCCTGCAGCTGGACAGAAAGAGCCTCAGAGATCAGTCAGAAAGTAACTTTAGAAGGAGTGGCTCAGGCAGCTGGCAGTGCACTGAGTCTGGGGGAACCGCCAAGCCAGCTGAGTATCTTTCCTGCAGAAGGTCAGAAAAAGGCAGAACAGCACTGAAACAGGACTATAACACAATTTTCTCTGACTATAACACAAAAGTCTGAATATTAAGAAAACAGCATACTGCATTTTAATGTATATAATAGGGCCGTTTATTTCCCCTTCCCTTTTAAGCCACAAAGCAACTAGCAACCCTGTAATGGAAGTCTCTAGTCAAAAGTGCAGCAGGAACTGAACTACAAGAGGAACCCACAGGAGAAAAAGAACCCACAGCAGGAGAAATGAGGGTCACAACAGTGATCAGTCAAGATGAAGCCAACAGTACTTTGTGGATTACCTGTGTGATAACAGGTCTAAGATTCTTTCACTGAACTATTAGAGAAAAGAAAAGAAAAAAAAAACCAACAACTAGGCCTCTCAGATTTCTCACAACAATCTATCTCTCACATGAGCCCTCTTTGCAAAAATTCAGCTGGGTACACTCTAATAATATACAAAAGAAATAAATTGGGAGATTCTTTCCAAGCATTTTTCCATCCAGGCTGAAATTGAAATTCTGGATAGTAGCAGTGATATGTGCTATAACAGGAATATTATATGGAAGAAAAACATCTGAGTAAGGGAAAAAGATGTCATGTTTGTTGTTGAAATCTGAGAAATGACTGGTATCACAATGACACTTCACATTTTTAGAGATCACCAAGAGATAAATTCCTGGTTATTGATCAGCTGCAGAAGAGATTCACATTTTGTAGGGATCAGATGCAACATAAAAACTGCAGGTGTAGTGTTCAGACTTTTCCATGTAAGTGATTCAGTCCCAGAGGAGAAAAAGAGGGAGAAAAAGTTAAACCTATTACATTGAAAGAGTCAGCAAAATTTAGGAGTATACTGAGTAGTCAAACATACAGAGATGTCTGAGTTCAAAAACCTTCATGTTATAGGCCAGTGAGCTGTGATGGAAAAATTGTCCATGTGATCATTAAAAGTAGTAGAGTGAGTGAATGGGAGTTTGGGGAGAGAGCTGTTAGAGTCATGTGGGCCGAATCATATCTCACATAAAATCCTCAGATATTTTCCTCACATAATGAGGGTTTTTAAAGTCAGATCTTGTCATATATAACAGGATGAATCCTTTCATCTTCCTTCAGGATGATGTTTCTGTAAGGCATGTCTAGCTTTTGTTTGGGTGTCACCTTTTTACTGCAACTATGACACAGCTGTATTCAGAGCATGCTACAGCCAGTTCTCGCTTTTATTTTTGACTGCATATGTCTATTTCAGGAGACCTGCATAGGAAAAAAAAACCCCAGGTGACCAGAAAGACCCTGTCTTAAGTATGGGATACATTCACCTATATCTGAAAATTAAGATATGTGACCTGGAGTTGTTTCCGATTTCCCAGAGCACAGGAGCACGCTGGACTGCCAGCTTGCACCATCTGTCAGACATTCATTCTCACACTTCAGAAGGCTGGCTTTCACACAGTTAATAAATTCCATCCAAATCTCAAAGTTTTTCACACAGCCAGCTGAAGAATACCTCTGATAAGGCATGCTTGTACAGCTTAGCAGACCTCCATGGAATGCCATGCCAGCTTTTCCATTGAAGGAAATAGAGATAATGCTCCTGAACAGTGAATGCTGAAACCAAATTATTAAATAACAAGTAAATGTACTGCAGAAGACTAAAAAGGAAATAACTACTGAAACTGAATTAATTTTTAGAGAAAGACACTTATTTCAGTCAAAAACTGGCACTGGTATAGCCAGTGCCAAATATAGATAGGACAAGGCATCACAGAGGGAAAAAAAGGTTTCTGCATTTTTGTTCATTTAGTCTTTTCCAAAAGAACAAAATCCATGGAACTGCTTTTGGAAAACTATCCTTAGGCATTAGAAGGTTGCCATCTGCTTTCTTTCTCTTCTTTCATCAAAGACTGAGCAGACTCACAACAAACCAAGCATCCCCATACTTGCAGATAAAGAGAATTCTCTATGTATATTCTTATAAATAAGGGGAAGCCTGAAGAGCTTACAACATTGCATGTGGCTGAATAGCCTTCAAATACAAAAATACATGGAATTTCCTGCTGGGTCCCACCCAGCCCGGCAGTACATCTCAGACTGTGACACTGAGGTGAGCACATGAGCTTGAGGCATTATCTGTGGCCCCTTTCCCCTATATTCCCCAGCACCCAGAATTGTTGTATTAGGAAAGTTAGAGGATAAAAGCTTGCCTAATTCTTACAAAGTCCATATATAAACTTGCTATGCTTGAATTTGTCTAATCCTCTTTGAATGTCCTGACACACAGAAATATAGGTGAAATGGGCTGAAAGTCTTCAAAGAACACTTGTAGATCCTGCTGAAAAACACTTGTAGATCCTTCTTGGATCCCACATATATTGTTTAGAGAACTTACATTCTAAGTTCTATATTCACACTACATTTCAGGAAACTCTCCTTGTTAATATGTCACTCTCCTAAGGTCTCCCTTTGACCTGAGGGTTCAGTTCTCCAACCTCTGAGAATACAGATTAACCTAACTGACTTAAATTGTTTTATCCTGGAAATGGGATAATTCAGTGAAATTGCAATTAATTTCCACAAATGTGTCTGATAGAATTTAGCCTGAAGCATGTAATAATTTGAAAAAATACATAATATTTTTATTAAAACAGAACAAACTACTTTGTGTGGGAAAGAGAATGTTTTAAAATGTTTCAGCATCTTTCTGTTTCCCATTCGTCTCTCTTGGATCATAGCAAAAACTGTAAACTTCAGAGGCCAAAAGTTTTTAGGCTAATTTAACTCTGTGTGAGTCTCTATTCCACGTGGAGTTCAGTGTCTCTCTGCTATTCCTGTATTTGCTCATGGCATGCTACAAAGTTTGCAAGTCACTGACCAATACTTCTGTTCTGGCATTATAAATGGGCATGGCCTTTTCTGCTCAATGTTTGTGTAAGTAGCATTGCCAGAATGGCTAAAGAAGGTAGTAAATACCAGTGCTGCAGTAACCAGAAGATTCACAGCTACACTGAATCAGCTCAGTGAGAAAGAGTTGCAAGTCTCATAAATAAATAGCTAGAAAATATTTCTACAGAAAGATCCCTATGATCTGTTTTGGATTGTTTCTATGAAGAAGCAGTTTCAAGGCCATAGTTCTTTCTAAACAGTAACTAATGATCCACATATTACAACAATACGCATTATGGTTTTGTTACTACAACGTAGAGATCTGAACTGAAAATCTGATAAAGATATTTCTTTATTTTGTATATTCCTACATATTACATGACAATAGCAGCAGAGATTCAAATGAGTCATTACTCGTGAAAACATTGTTACTGTTACTAATTAAAGGACAAATAGACTTTTAAAATTCACAAATTCCAAAATAAAATGGAAATTCAATATCTATTATAAAACTTAAAAAAAAATCTGAGTTGATATCACCCTGGAAGTTTAGCACAGATACAAACATATTGTTGTTTTTCTCTACAAAAGATTATATAAATGTGCTAGCAAAAGAAGAATCAATCCTCTGAGAACAAAAGATTCATCTATTATAATGTTTTGTTTAAACTCCACTTGTGTATACCCAAAGTTGGACTTATGCTCACAGATACAATTCTACATGTAAACAGTAAATTGTATAAACAGTTCACTCTTTATTAGCCAAATTGACCATTTTATAGAAACAAGCCAAAGTATAAATACATATACATGTATTTTTGTGTCTGCATACACACACACATGCATGAGAGCGTTCCCAGAACTGCTCTGGAAACCTTGTCCTTTAATGTACCCTAAATCTGTATTTGTAAGTTTGAAACCATGGAATTAATCTTTTTTTAAAATTTATTTAATATAGTGTATTATAGAATACCCGCACAAGAAAAGAAGGAAACTGCTCTCACAGTGCTCCACAGTTTTCATATCCTCAGCTTCTGAAACATTTAAGACTATTAACTTGCTGGCAGGCTCCCAAGGAATTTTAAGGCATCTGTGCCTGTGCTACTTATTTTAAGCTCTGTCTTCCAATGCTATGAAATCAGCAAACTCTTTTGACTTTCTCAGTAATTCCATTTCATGTGGTTCTGGCTTTCAGGCAGATTCAAGAATGACATAATCGCCTTTTCCCACCCACAGGTTTTGCACTGTTGCTGTTGGTTACACCCTTCCACGTAATATGCAACACGAATCTTTGTCTGACCCCACATGCCCAGAAATGGAAGAGAGCCCAGCAAAGAGGACTAAAAGCACAGTTTCTTCGCTTTCTATCAATCTCAATAGGTTGAGTAAGGCTTCTTTGGGATTTTTCCTCTCAGTTAATATTACTTTAGCTATAGTGCAGTTCCTGTCAGTCCAAAGTCAGGCTACTTCCAAAGGATGTGAACCAATTTCCCAATAAACTTTACCCCTGCTACTGAAGCAGGTTCTCTTAAGTGTAGTAGCAGTGTTCCTTCTGAATTTTTTACTATAGCATTTATCCAAATGTATGCACTCAAAAAATACAGAATTCTTCATTTTCATTTTAAAAAATAATGGAACTTGGCTAGTATGCATTCGTAAGAGCTATTGCAAGCATATTTTGCATTATTAACAATATTGGATTAAGTACCAAGCTCCTCAGCAGCAGGAAAAATATTACACAGAAGAAGCCCTTTCTGGAGTTTGTTATCAACATTAGAGAATTAGAAGCAATTTGCAATACTGTCTCACTGTCCAATATCACAAAGACTCTCCTGATTTACCTGAAGACTATGAGAGTGTTCATACACAAAAGAAATATGGCATGCTAACACAGCATAGGGAGTATTCCTTTGCCCTTTGAAAGTATCCAGAAATTTTGCTTTTTACAGTTATGCTTTTGATGCTTGGTCAAAATTTTAAGTACTGCACAGCATTGTGGCTACTCTTAAATCCAGGACTACTGAGAGGCATTGGTTCAGGTCAGCTTCAGGGCAATTTCATACTCATAGGCAATGACATTGCTGCTTTAAGAGCTGGCACTGAACTGCCAGGCAAATAAAAAGCATGTATCATGCTCAAGGAAACACTAGTCCATGTCCAGAAGAAATGGAGAAGAATGCATCAAGTTATCACCATAAAAATAAATGACCCAGCCTGAAAAGATAATGGATTTTCTTGTCTTCTTCGGCAATGAGCCAATTCTGGAAAAAAACTACAACTGGGCAAAGTGAGGCAGTGACTCAGCATCAGGATGTGCAGTCTAAAGATAGAAGAGTTCTCATGGGACCTTGTCATAATCAGCCACATTCATAACTCTGCTGGGCCCTCTGCTAAGTTCAGTACAGCTGAAAGTCGTGCCTTTCTCTCACTCCCAGCAGTGAGGGATAATGCATTTGAACAGGTATCTAGCAGGAAGAAACCTGTGAGATAGGCTAGAAAATGATGGCCATCATACAGTGAAATCTACTGCAACAGGAATTGCATGTGAAATGGATACTGAGGATTATTTTTTTTCTCTAGACTCTGTTCACAGTGCAAGCCAAAGTAATACTTTTGTTTCCATGATGAAAATTATCTGGCTAATAAGTTACAATATTTTTAAGAAAGGGCTAAAATGAAAATCCTATAAAATTCTACCTTGGTGCTGTTAAAAAGTCCAAGGCACTCTAAAACACTAAAATCCTCTCGAGGCAATAGTTAAGTTCTAAGAAATTTTAACAAATTGATCTTTCCTTTGCTGACAGAATAAAATAAAAGATTATTTAGCTGACTAAGGTCTTAAAATTTTAGTAAGTGTTTTTATCTCTGCCTATAATGAGATCTATTTCTTCCAGTAATGTAATTATTGTTAATGGTTTTTCTGATACTAAGAAAGGAAACTGATTTTAGCTGCAGTGGAATTGTAGTTATTTAAAACATTAAATTCACCCATTCACATCAACAGTGACATGAGACATTTTAGTTTGTCATTTATAACATTACACAAGCACTTTCAAAAATCTTCCACCCTATATATTTTTACGACACATAAAGACAAGAGTAGCTATGAAAGTATCCAACTTCTACCATTACCTCATGGCAAAAAGATGGTATTTCTCTAGAAAAATGGTAAGAGTCTTTCTAAACAGACAGGTAGAAGGTATATGTCATGATAGGCTATATCAATTGATATTTTATTTCTGGAGCATTTCAAGGGTAAAAATCTGAAGTGCTTATCCAACCTTCCCTAACAACGTTACCTGTGGGAACACTTGGGGCAAGTCATCAGCTAGAATCATCACCCCACACTGGGCAGTCTTAACGGGAACCCAAGTCTGAACTGCTGGCTAGAGCTGAGCATACAAAATAAACATTTCCTCTGCTGAGTTTAACACTCATGTCATTAGGAGGTCTGCTTTTCTATAATATTCTCAAAAATTATTGTTAAGAATTTTGCAAAAACAAAACGTACACTTACTTAGCAGCATATTCACACAAAGCTAAAGCCATTTTTTTAAAAAAATACCCAGTTAATCAAGAAAATCTCAGATCATCCACCCACACATCAGAACAACTTACATTGAAAATAGTACATTGTAATGAGTGACTCATGACTAACTGTATTCCATACTGGACACATAAAAACTGTATTTGTCAAAATAATTATTATTGTTAAAGCCATGTTCTCCTTGCTCTGTTTTTAAAATTCCCTCATGTGCAGCACAAACACTCCTGCATTTAAAAGAGTTTAGTTGTCAGATTTCAAAAGATCAAAATAAAATAAAGTAAAACAAGCCTTTGGAAATGTTGGCATTTTAGTATATCCAATAAAAAGACAAATTCCTGTACTATACATATTTCATCAAGTGTCATCAGTGTATCAAGTGCTTACACATCTCTTTTCCCATTTAAATTTGCAATAAAAACTTCTACTGACTTCAATTAGGAAAGTAAGAGGAATCCAGCCTAATGTACTGAAAATCCTGTTGCTAATTTCCAAACAGTTTAACTGAAAGAGTATTCATGGTGCCTACATATTACAGGATATTATTTATTGTATCATTTGGTTATTTTTCATTTCACTGGTGACATAGAAGAGACTACACTGTGTTGAGTTGCAGCTGACACTTAAATGTTGATTTTAAAGCATGTAAGATTTCTTATTTAAAAGAAAACTTGAAAGTTTGGGGAAAAAATAATGCTATGAATTAAATCAATTTTACTGTCAGTTTTTTCCCCAAAAACATTTTTTAAAGACTTTCTTTCAGACGGAAACAAGACTGTTTCATTCATTCATGGGCAATACTTTGGCTCCATGTGCATTTATATAAGTAAGAAGAATTTTGGACCTCCTTTCTATTACATCAATAAGCTTTTCAATTCCTTTTCTGCCTCCTTGGCTCTCCCAGTATATTTTGTCAAGGAACAAAGACTGGAGCAACTTCTCACGTAAACGGTGGCTCTTCAGCACTGAAACTGCAGATGCAGGGAATCTGGAAAAGCACGAAGAAATTCATCAGTTTTTGCCATTACTCTGAATTGCAGTATTTATGTTGTGGTTTAGCAATCAATTGTACAAATATAGGCTGCAAGTCAGCAAAGGAAGTCTATGCATGCCTAATCATATGTATGTTAATTGTATCTTTTACAGCTGTGGGATTACTCATACATTTTTAGATACATCCTGTCAATGTCGTGGGCCAATGATATTTATTGCAGTAGCTTAGTGTCATATCTTAGTGTCATACTCAAACTAGGAAGAAATTACCAATCTTTTTACAAAATTAATAATTTAAAACTTACTCATCGATTCCTTGTAGGATTTTGAAGTCAAGATTGTCCTCATTTCTGTCAAAGAAACCCTTATTGTCTATAAAGGCCAAGTGCCTTTGGTCATGCCTTCTCTGAACGATGTGTGTCAGGTCAACAGCATCCTGATCATCACATTTCAGCTTCAGTCCTTGCTGCATGCAGGAATCCTCCTTGAGAGGCTTGAATCCACAACAGTTTCTGTCTAGTCGATTATAGATCTAAAACAAAGTAGAGCAGAGTGCCAAGTGGAAACAATACTGAAGTACTTGGGGCAAAGTGTCAGTGTAAGACATCGCTCTCTAACACAGCTGACAGGAAAGCAAGCTCAGGACAAGTATAATTAAAGACAGCAGTGAAACGGTATTGAAGACCTGGTCCCCAGACCTCAGGTACTGCTAGAAGCAATTTCTTAGACTGTGTATTTTATCTGCTTTATAGCCATGATTTGTTATGTCAGTAGAAATTTTTTAAAAACAATGGAACAATACCACTGTGTAACTGGAATAACGGGATGGTGAATACAATTCTATTTTCTTTCTCAGAAGTTTCTCTTTTTACATTCTCTCTGCTGGAGAACAATAGAAATAGCACAGTCTGCCACACACAGACGGTCTTCATTTTGTGGGATCTATTAGACTAACTATGCAAAATAACTGGAAATACCAATAAAGTCTAAGATGGTCTAAGACCATCAAAAGCTAAAAAATGTAAGAACAGTGTATTTCTAATCACAGAGCAGCCTCCCTGTGGTATATATTTTTATGACATGATGGTCTAGACTATTTTTTCCCATGCAAAACCTCAATTATTCATCACACAGCACTTAGCTGGAAGGAATACATACATCTGGCCTAACATCAGTGGAGTAAAAGTTACGCAAATCTTTCGACTTGGTCATTTCTATTCCCTTTCATAAACAATGACAAGAACAAGGCACATCCAGAGCAACTGATGCCATTTTAGGATAACCATCTAATACAGGAAGGATAAATCACTCCTTGGAAGTGTTTCTACTGCTGTTGACTCGATGAGAGTAAACATTCAACCTTGCTACAGCCTTGAGCACACAAATAGGCCCGGATTGCCCTTAGAAGTATCACCTGGGACTTCCACATGCCACACCTTTGCCCCTGGGCACAGGAGCCCCCTTTAAGGTCAGGCAGTTCAGCCCTCCTCTGAGCCCTTCAGAGGAGGGGGTGTGTGGGGCTGGTTTTCTGCTTCTTGTTCTGCTACATGGATGTTCCTGTGTTGTTGCTTGAGGTTCCTGCCTGGCAGCCTTGGAGCTGCTTTGTCTATGCCTCACGTTCACTGGGTTACAAATGGGGCTTGTGGCTTTCACCGTCCTTCCTGCTGGGCTGCCTCTCCTGCTGCTGGCTCTGCCTGTCCTAGAGCGGCCTTTGGCTCCAGCTCATCTTCCCAGAGAGCAGACCTGCTCCTGCCAACAGATGTTTAGAGAGTGGAAGTCTGGTCTGGTGCATATAAGACTTAATGAGTAACTGATCAAAGGTCAATCATTTTTTCTGTCCTTTGTTGTTTACTGATAACTCTTCAAACTGCTCTAAGCACAAAACCATTACTGTTCACATCAGCCTTCTAAAATTACAATTTTATTTTTGTAACATCCCAGCAAAATGAACTGTTAGGACTCCACCTGATGTAGAACTTTTTTGCATGTTGAAATGAAAAGGCCACCTCTTTCATCAAATGAAAGTCTGAGAATTGGGTTTGTTTTGATTTTGTTTGGGGTTTTTTTTATATGTAGCTCTATTACTAGTAGTATTGCTGACAGTGTTCATTTCCAAACATCAAAATCCTGAGGAAAGGAACAGATTTCTCTTTCTCCTTTCATGAGCAGAATTCATTATCTGAAGGCTATAGAGCCCCTCTTGCTTCCAGCGTTCTAGCTCCTGGGTTCTTTTATTCAACGCATCCAAAGGTAAAAAAGTAAAGTAGTAAAGCAGAGTCCTTCTAGAAAGACTCCTTTAGTGTATAGACCCAATTCCTTTGCACCACACTTACTATATGCATTAAATAGACAAGGAGATCATGTTCTTACAGCCTCTTCATAACATCCTGCAACATTTCAGTGCTAAGACATAATGATGGACCACTCTGGAATTGATGCATATAGTTTAGCATAATTTTTTGTCATACACTTATGTACATAAGAGGTCCAAACCCCCAAAATTAAAGAATCCATTTTGCTTGAGTATTTGCAGAAGGCAAGTAAAGGTCAACTAAGCATTTTATATCCTGCTCCTATGGTTTTGCAGCATTTGCAACCAGGGATTAGGAAGACCTATCAGAGGTACCAAACCTGTTCTTCTGAGGGAATTACATTTAATAGAGAATACTTTTCCCCATTATTCTTTATTTCTGAATGACTCATGAAGCACAGATTTTATTTTTCTTAATAAAGAACCCCTTCTTGGCATTTTTATTGTTTTCAAGTTTTATATTTTGCCGCTGATAAACTTTGAGAGCACCCAGATAAAATTGTAGTCTTTAAGAACTATGAGACTCACTTTCACACACTTTCTGGTATGCATGTTCTTGTCTGGTAGGCAACTGGAGATATAAATCACTCTGATGCCAGCTACTAGTACAAGAGTAATTTGTTTCTTGTCATGCGAAGTTCAATCCTGTTGTATCTTATTTTAACCAATCACTCCTTCTAGATAATAGTTCTATTATGAATATTAAAAACTTGCTTTAGAAGACCTTGAAATTAGATATCAACATAGAACTCACGAGAATTTTTTAACTGTTGAATGAGAAGACAATGATGGCATAAAAACATTAACTCTGACATAATCTGTACTGTTCCTATAGGGGTGCTACTATGTTCAGCAACAGATTAATCCATGTATGACTTTATACCCATTTCTAAGCATTACTTGCTCATAATGGGACTAAAGATGGAGTCATTAAACAAGTGGCAATCTATTTTTAGAAAAGAATTGAATATTCTGTTCAACAAAAAAAATGTGCAAAAATCTAAGTAAAAGCAAAATCTAAGACATTCATTCACTCTAGAACAGGATTGAGAAGAGCAGGGATAGGCTAAGCATAAGCCAAGACATGATTTTGACAAGAAATGTGACTCTATTAAAAACTGAATTATATGAACAACCAAATATGATGCATAAAATTAATGCTTGCTGCAGTTTCAAATAAACCTGTAATTGCTGCAGGAAGCTCAGTCATCTGGACCTGTCTGGCAGGTAAGGACAGCTTAAAGTACTGCCACATCTCAGGAAACCATAAAATTATCTTCCAGATGGGTGGCTCAGTTCAGGCCTTGCTAATGCAGGGAATGTCTTAATACTCTACTACAGAACTGCTGTAACTGTGGCCACACACAATAGCACTGGGCAGCACCCCAGGTTGGTGTTATTTGGAGAGCTAATGATGATGCACAGTACTTGCTCAAAGAACAGCAGATTTATCATTCATCAGTTGCTGCTCTACTCTTTCTTTACTAAGTCATTGGCTAGGTTTTTGGTTTTTTTATTTTAAAAAAAAGAGAATTATCCACTACAACTGTTACCTTGCTCCAGATTGCAGCTCACCAAAACCACTTCAGTCACCTCTTGGGGCTGGGGAGGTACAGGAAGGACCATACAGTAAATAGAGATTTACAGTTCTGAACACAGTCAAGGTCTCTGTTTGGAGAAACAAGGAGTGAAGGAGAAACAGTATGCCTGCCTCAAGGTGAAATAAATCAAGGCAAAAGCCTTTTTCTTCCTCTTTAAAAAGAAATGAGTCAGTTAGGTTCCTGCCTGATTACAAACTGCATTTTGGATATTTTAATCATAAGAAATAACCAGAAATAATTTCAAGCTATGCAAATGCCTCTCTTCCCCATTAAAAAAAAAATGAAATACACTAAAATTACTTCTTCTAAAAATCCTATATTTGCTCACATGACTTTTGAGGCAAATAGTTGTGTTCAGTAAACATTTTACCTGCAATAGAAAATCAAAGAGTGCCATCTTGGACCACTCATGATGATGGATTTCAGTACAGCCCCACTCAGCTTTGGGAACTTTACCATTCTGCCAGCATTTCTTCTTCAATAGCTGCTGATATTGTCCCCATGTTAACCTCACTGAAGAATGGGTACTATTATCTGTTGGACTCAGTGAGGAATCCCAGAGAATAACAGGACAGGCTTGACCGCCTGAAAAAAAAGGAAAAAATATCATTAGTATAGTGCAATACTGCCAGTTTTATTTGATTGTTCTTTAGACATTGCCTAAGCATTAGTAATTATACCATTTTACAGATCTGGCAGGACTACCAGCCAGGGACTAGTATCTTGACAGCCTTCGGTTAATGTGGTCTTATCCTACATCCATAACCAGGCACCACAGGAATGGAAGCATAGGCATAAATGCCTTTGGTGTATGAAAGACTTTCTTTGTTTGAAGCAAGAGATTAATGTACAAAATCATACACTAAACCAAACTATTAAAAAGTTTCTAGGTAGGTTAAAAGTCTACAATGCCCCTGTGAATCAACGATGTATTTTCCCTCTGATTCCAGTGAACTGCTGATTTTCAAGAGCTGGAAACTTATGTCAAAGGGGTTTTCTTTGCATAATGGATATAGAGACACCACAAATCCTATACTCAAAGTGGATTTATTTTATTATTTTTTAAAACCTATAATGTATGACTCCACAGCTCTGAAAGGATATATGAGAACACTAGGGAGTGTGAGCTTAGCATGAATAAACAACTTGACGAGTTTGGGGTTTTTTACCTAGATATGAGATCTGTTTTGTATAGCAGATATTTTAGCCAAATGCTTTAGTTCTTCTGTGTAAAAAATATTCTTCTCTTCCCTGAAACTAAGACAGAAGACTTCTCTTTGGTGAATTCTAGTGCTCAGCTTCACCATGAGAATAAACCTCATCAAAGAATTTAAAATGAGCTTTTCCAGTATAAGAACTGATAAATATATTTCACACGACATCAAGTAACAGACATATCTATCTTATTAGGAAACTGTCCTTTTATTCCTGATGCAATGCTACTGCTGCTTAAGCTGCCAAGGACCCATGACTGACCGTGGCTTGTACACACTAAAACAAAGAAATACTTTATATTTTAGGGTGTGTAGACAGAAGATCAAAATATGTCTTGGTACAGAGAGGAAGAACCATTTAACTGCAAAGTTTAACTGCTGTTTACTAAAAAGTGTTGGAACACATATAAAGCTTTAAAAAATTATTCATATTCATCTTGAAGTTCAAAGAACTGAGTCTACATTATTGCACAATTTATTGCATAGTTAAGTGCAGCCTAAATTGTCTCTTTGTCTTCCACATGCCCATGGAGACAGAGACAGATCTGAAAAAAAGCTTTTAAAAACAGATGAAGACAAGAGGTCCAGGTCACCTTCTTCAGAAGCAAACCAGACAGAAAATAGCACATGGAAAACAGGTATCAGTGCCAACAGCGAGGTGAAAGCTGCCAATGTCAATGCTCCATTTGTAAGCAGCCAGGACTGTGAAAAACAATCTCCATACAGCTGAATCAAAAAGCAACTTGTTCAAAGGATGCTGACCGTTGTAAAACAACAGGTAAGAAATTATCTTTGCCTATTCCTAGCACTGAAACATCCAAAGTTCCATCCCCCACTCGTCAAACAAGCATGACAGGCCCTGCATGCAATCCAGCCCAAGAGAAAAGCCAATTCCTTTCCAAACCAGAATGTACCTGATCTTCTCCCTGCCATGGCTTGAACATACAAGGTAGTCCTTCCAAAGCCAAGCCAATCCAACAACCCACCACCTCTTTAACTTCCTTCCCAGTTGTCCAATGTTTCCTAGAAACACAGAATGTCCTTCCATTAGGAGCATCAATCTCTCTTTCTTTATGGTCAGTATTACCTTTATCAGCACCATGCTCCACACTCGCCTCCACTGAAAAAATGTGCTGAGCACTCCTGAAAATCAGGCTTCTCTTCTGCTGAGGTGCCTAAGTATTTAGGTAATTCATTTGGGAAATCCTACCCATTTCTCCAGCTCTCTCACTCTGGCTTTATCATCTACATTGTAGATGACTTTAGCCAAGTTAGGTCAGCTATGGGCTAGGCTCCTTTTTCAAGACAGTTGGAGAAAGTCTATAAAAGCATTGGAAATCGTCACCAAAAAAAAAAAGGACAGCTTTCTTCAGGACCAAATCTGGTCTATTATTTTTGTATCTCCAGTAACAACTTATGTAACTATTCATGAATTCTGCCACGAATTAAATACATAAACAGTTTGCTAAGAAAACAAACATCTCCTGTCTACCCAAAAAGGACATGATAAACAATAGTAATATAAATACTTGAAAACTAAGAATAATATCATGCCAGTTTCCATTAAGATACAAAACCATTTTTAAAGACTAGTCAAATACAGGAAATGTTTGCATTCAGAGGAAATGGGAGCAGAAAAGATGAGCCAAAAAAAAAATCTTTCAACTCTGTAATATAAATTGGATTACAAGAATATGAAACAGCAGCTTCAGTAAAGAGCTGTGACTCAAATTTTTGATACTTGCACAAAAAACATGAAGATGTTGAATTAAAGCAGATAAGGGGTCTGATTCATAGCTGCATGACCCCAATGAAATCAGCGGAGCTTTTCTGATTCAAACTTCATGAGGATGGGGCTGAAGGTACCTCAACAGTGAAGAGACCTACAGCCACAACTGGGAAGGTTGAGTAAATTTCAGAAAAAATCCAGTGTATTCTGTGTTTCATTCCTAGTCAGCTTTATATATTAACACAGAGGGCTACTGCTTTTCTCTGGCTGCAGCTGCACTGCACTGAATCTCACCCAGAGCTGATTGGCTTCATTTTATTTTTATACACCGTTTTAGATCTATATATCTACTTAACTATCCAAAGGCGATCTTCAAAATTGTACGGGAAGGATTTTTCAAAACTCATATTGAAACCATCTTCCTAGTAATTCACACATATTTTTGAATATCAAAATATTTCTAAAAATGTCTTAGCTAAGTTGAATAAGCTAACACAGATGAAACCTCAGGCTGTTGAGACTAGACCACCTCAAGGTACTCAAACTGCTTCATGTGCCACTATGTGATGTATCACTGCGTGGCTTCTTCAACACAGGCATCATCTTAGATTTCCACACCCCACACCACTTTGAAAATAAACTGCATGCTTCTAAACTACATGTGGTTAAGAACCACATTTTGCTCTTACAAACATTACTCTCTTATCTTGTGCTCTGACTTATAGCTGCAGCATTTTTTCTAACTTCCTCAAAAGAAAATATTTTCAAACTGGCCCAGAAGATCAACACGAAAACCAGAAAACTTTCATGAGGTAGTTAAACCCTTTCTCCAACTCACCATTGTCCACTGTAAGGCAGTACTCACCACTGCCACATTTGCAAGAGGTAGTTTAGTTGTCCACGTATTAGCAGGAAAGGATAATTCAGTGTGGAAAATGGCATACAGAGCATGATTTTTAGAGTTTAAGTTTTTAGGGAAAATATGCGGACCAGAAGCAGAAAGCAGAGAGAAGTTAGGCCATTTGTTTTTCCTTCTTCCCTATGCACCTCATGGCAATGTTCTGTCCTGTGCTCATATGGATGTCAGTATTAAGGAATGCATGAAATGTGCATCAGTTGCTCTCTAGACTGTGGACTGTATTATTGCTTATACATGAACTTCTCTACCCAACAGAATATTAGAAATATGTCTGTCATACCCCTTTGAGAGGTACAACACTATATGGAAGCATTTTAGAGTACTCTGAATGCATAAAGGAGTGATAGATTTTTATTCTTTGCCCTGACATTAGTGATTCATATTGCATAACTTTTGATGGGATGGCAAGAGCAGGCTGATAGCACAGGGCATAACACAGAAAAAACTAGGACACCATTTATGATCATGCAGAGGCCAGTAAAGCAAAACAACAAGTGCAACCAGTGGAGATATCATGTCATTCATCTATTTGCACTAAACCAACCACGAAAGGTCTTACTCAAAGGAAGAGCTTCTTGCATGTTTGGGGGAAAAAGGAGGTTCTGGAGATACAGTGGGTTCAATCTTGAGCTATAACAAAAATAGAAAAGGTGAATGGAGTACACCAATGCTTATTATTCTCAATTCTCAGCACAGGATGAAACATATTTAGTCAGACTTAGAATATCAGAAAACCAGAGGGGAAGAGAGGTAGCCATCAGCACGCAGTAAATTCAGTCCCTCAGCAAGTGGTGCAACAAAACTGCATAGCAACAGCTATTGTACCAAAAGCTGAATAAAGAGCCCAGCCCCGCTGCTACTACCCAAGAAGCCAGGGTGCTATTCTTAACAGCTGCCAGCTGAGACAGAGAAGCCAGCCTGCCCCAGCCCACAGAACTCCAGCTGCAGCTCAAGCCTAACAAACACTGCCATCGTCCTACCCAGCAAGTGCAGTTGCTGAGCTGGAGGCCATGCATGCAGTCACTTGACTTAACTTCTGTGCAAAGGTCATTAAGGAAGGGCTGTGACACCAAGCAAGGTCACTTATGTCTCTTCTATTCCTCAGGTTAGGGTTATGAAATAATGAAGTTTCTTAGTGCTGTGGTGTTAATGTGACCATCCCAAAACTCAGACACATAAGGGTCATGCTCCATTTATTCCACAAAAGACAATATTTTATGGTTATTTCTTGGTGTTTTACAAGTTTGTCCTTCTTTTTTTATAGGTGTTTGGAGACATTTGTCACATCTTGTAGGTAGCAACGGAAGTAACAAATAACTGCTTGTGTATGCACAAAATCATGCTCTTTTAGACTGCTATTCTCAGCTCAAAAGGGCTTTTCCTACCTATACTACCCAGGTTTTTTACATTCAGTCAATTCATTGTAAAAGTATGAGAGAAAGAGTTACCATACCTAATTTTTCCATCCATGATGGATGATGGAAAGATTAGACAAACCACAAAGAAATTCAACTTAAACACTTAAAGGGGTTTACAATTAACTAGGGAAGGTAAGGGCACCAGACAGGGAACCTGAATACAGTATTTTGCTAGACTTTAAAAAAGTCAGTGTCAGATCTGTGGGAATAAGGGAAATAGAACCTGTACAGGGATTTACTAAGCAGTTCTTTGAAACTGCTTTTGACAAAATGAATGACAGTTTTGTAAAGCCCATTTTTTAAGATTTTAATGCTACATCAAACATGTCTTGTTGGATCACATCACAACTGAGGCAAGCTAAAGGGATGTGTCGGGGAGAGAGATATGTCAGCCCAGAAATAGTGAACATTCATATACACATGCACAGTCTCTAATCCTGCATTGCTTGCTTTCCCATGTGAATAACTGATTCACACAAGCCACTCTGTAAAAACCTTTACAGTGCCCACCTACCTTAACTTAAACACATATAGGTCATTGAAATTAGCTAATTGCTCATTTTATTTTTAAGAATATATTTTTGTTCATTTTCTAAACACAGGTATTTTCACATTATGCCAAACACACGCATGTAAATAGTAAAGAGTTCAAGTAGTTATTAGGCATCTGAGTTCCAGCATATTTCCCGGATAAAGAAATAATGAGGGACAAGGTACAGTCACTGTTCCAAATGCTCTGTTCAGCCTTTAGCTGGAAAAAATGAAGTGAGACCAAAATAGTGTTATTTCTCTTCTCATCACCTAGCAACACTCCTCTTGCAACAGGAACTTAGCCAGTTATGAGGAAAAGGAAATTAGAAGGCAGAATGACACACTCTGTCCCAGACAGTCCAAAGCATACTGTAAGGTGACAGACACTGAGCAACACAATGCACAATTAGCCTAATAGCAGTTTTCCGAGGTTTGCAGTCTGTCATCTCTGCAGCCACACTGTGCAGAGTTCCCCCAACCGAACTGCCTTAATGCCTCATGACAGCTCTATAGCAATAGATCTTGCTCCTAAAAATAAAATAGGCATAATGTATCTTCCATGCTCTGCAAGTATGAATAATATTCAGAAGCCTCCAAACTGTTGTTCCTAGAGATTCATTCCCATTGTTGTACAGGCTGCCAAAGGGAAGGTTTACAAACAGGAAGACACTGGAGATCACGAGGTTGTCTTCCTGCTGTCAAACTTTACAAAATCATTCTAGCATTACTTTTCTTTTTAAGAAACACAGACTGATATTAAAGTATTTAGTACAAGCTGATTTCAAAGCAAGAAATGAACAGCAAAAACACAGCTAGCTACTTTTGCAATGATTCATTAAAATTAAAATGCTACATAGTCCTGTTGGATTGTGATTTGTGACTGTACAAAAATAGGAGTTACACTGGAGAAGATAGCAATGTTTAAAGTAGACTTCTAATTCAAATCACAGGTCTGAATTCTACCTTTAATTTCACTAAAAGTTAAAAATCAAATTTTGAATTGAAAACTCTACAGTAATCATGTAACAGGCATATTGAGAGATTTACTCCGTGTGTTTCTTTGGATAAAATATAGATGTGTGTAGCGAACCTCAAAATGTACAGCAGGATTCACTGAAATGTACTTTGTTTGGGTTTTAACTACCAGAGGAAAGGGAAGCACTTTTTAAAAAATTTTCAGTTCCCAAGGCAATTAGTACCACAAAAGAAGATTCAAGCTTCTGCAGGAAGGTTCCCTACCCCTCCAAGTAGATTATCCAACCCCTTTCCTACCACCTGAGAGATGAATTTTTGTGCCAAGTTTCAACAGTATTTTATTAAAGTCAATTCTAGAAGATGAGAACTTTATTTTAAAAAATCAGAAATGCTCATTGAATCACAGAGATTCTGGAATCTCTTTCACCAGTTTCACTTCAGGCAGTCCGCACAATGTCATGCAATGTACAGATTGCTCTTTCTCTTTTTCCTTGTTCCAGACTAGTGTGAGGAAACTGTTACTGCCCTCAACAACTCTATGATATTTGATGCAAACTTTGGAGTATTCATCCTTTGGACAGGATAACGCCACTGTAGAAGTTACACACAGACACTGGATTTATTTCCCTGTAACAATGGGGTTAGTTCTCGGGCTCACAGGAGTTAAAAGGGGGTGGCTGCTGCTGCCCCACAGCTAACATGGAGTGGGAAGGAAACCTCTGCACCCCACCTGCAAGCTGAAAACCATAGGAACGTGTTACCTTGGAAGAACTCTGATCTCCTGCTTACAGAAGGTAAGCTCCTGTTTAGCCCCAAGATCCGGTCCAAATGAAAGGCAAACACCTCGCTCATGTCGAGAGGTCTTTTGACAATTCCACAGCGTCCTTGATTACAAGCAGTTCCCATAGTGCTGGGACCTCTTGCAAATACTACCAGGACTGCTTTGTGCGAAGGTACTTCTTGAATGCTCTCAATGGGAGAATCTGCCAGCATGCGCATGCTTAGGATGTCATCTTTGCTCATCCAGGAGGGAGAGCTCTCACTGTAAATCCTGATATTGCTTTCCTCAGGCTGGAGCTGTGCCTTTACAGCTCCAGAAATCCTCCCAGGTCTCTGGTGACCTCTCTCCTTGATAGCCATTCCTTTATGTCTGTGTTCATCCAGTTGGTACTTTCTTGCCTCCAGAGCAATTGCTGCTCCCATTGTGCCTGCAGCATGTGTGGCCCGCCCTGGCTGTTGGGCAAAGGCCTCTTCCCAGCCCATAAAAGTGGCTTTTGAAAAGTGTTGCCCATAGAACAAAGGGGTTGCATTTTTCTTCCTGCGCTTTGGCTTCACTGTGCCTCTGATGTTGGCAGGCTTGCTGCGCTTGGACCGCAGGGTGATATAAACTACATTGGGTGGCAGCAAGGTCCCATTGCTACCAAGCTGGGGTTCCTGGAAATTGGGTGGTGACAGGGTGCCATCCAGTGGGATGCCCAGAAAAGGAGTTTGAGCTGCATCTTGGAGACTCCTGGAATTGATCTTTTGATGTCCTCCTTTGTGCTGTGGTAAAACATGACCCACTTGGCTGACAAGGAATCCCAGGTAGATCACACAGGCAGCGCCCACTAGCAGATTCCTCCTTGTCCTTGGGCGTCTGCAAGTCCAGAGCCTCAGTACCCGTGAGGGCCACAGGCAGCAAATAAACAAGTTTTTGACTTTACTTGGCTGATCAAAAGGGGTCATTTCTCTAGTGAATCCACATGATGAAAACAGCATAAAGTCTTCTGTACATTCCAGCCAGGATGATGATGCATGATTTCCCTTCCCCAATTTCTGTTTCTCCTTTTCGAAGAAGCTTCCAGCATGGGTGATGGACAGAGGCTACTGATATGCCTGGGAAAGTGGTCAGCACTAAGGATGCTGACACTCCACCTTCTCAAACTGTTGAATTCTTATCAGCCATCACAGGGGAAGTGATTGGCTTCAGAGAATGAATGGAGCCAGCTGCGTAAGCAAAGTTTACTGACTTGTAGTCTAAAAGATCTATGTATCTTCTTTGCAAACTGCAAAAAGAAAATAGTAGCATTTCCTTTCGTTACTCACAAATAGCATCTGTGCCTCTGTATTTTTCAGAGAAAAGAGGTTCTAGATGAGACAGTATGCATGTAGAAATTTTTCAGGATACATCTTTTACTTTCTCAGTACAGTATAAATCAAACACCAAAACAATTAAATACAGGCTCAATTTGCAATCTCAGCTGGATATATTCCAGCATTAGAAAAAAAGCCGGTCAAACCCAGATCATTATCTTTTTCTTACGAGACAAAGTCTTAACTAAACCTCATGTTATGGAAATGCTGTAAATGATCCAAATACGAACCAGTGACTGTAGTAGTTAAATATGCACATATTCACTAATATAAAAATATATTAGAGTGCCAATTTCCCTGGTTGACTGTGAATATAGTTCCCATAATTCATAAACACACACTAAAGTTGAAAGATGGTTAATTTTCTTCACTCTTGTGAAGCCATAAAAAGAATCTAGCTATAGTTTTTAAAATAAAATGACAGTGGCTTATATATCCTTTCCAAGAAACAAAGAATAAGTGCGTATTGTATATATAATGCTATAAAAATAAAATTTCTTACCTATTCAGCTTGACACATCCTTTGTTCTGGTAAACTCCTTAGGTTAATAAAAGTAACTGAGCAAAAGCTGGCATCTAGAACATATTTCACTTTTAAGTATGGTTCACATTTAGGTATTTCATTGCAAGCTAAGAACTGTTGGGAAGCTAACTTTACTGAGAGGTTGTTGCATATGAACTGCTATAAACTTACATGAACCTCACGTTATAAAAAATACCCCAAACCAAACAATCCCACACACAAAACCACAGCAACTTCTATTTTAAATTCTGTAATGAAAAGTCCTGTGAAGTATGTGCCTTTCAAAAGTGCATTCCATCTATTTCTAACTCCTGAGAGCCCCCTAGTGCACTGCATGCAAATGTACCAAAGAAATTCCCTTTTCTGCATTTAGTTTTTTAGTTTCTTTTATTTTAAAATACCGCCCACCCCCTGGACTTAAGAACTTTTGGGAATCATATATTGTTGTGATGAGAACTGAAAAAGCAGATAGCGACTTTTAAAACGCTATTAATCTGCTACTAAACAGCTCTGGAGCTCATGAGTGTCTCCTATTTGTGTATGCCCATATTTGTGCCTTCTGAAGTGAGGCATAGTATAGTCCCTGTACAGCTGGAAAAGTTGAGGATGACAGAAGTTAAGGGGAAAGCTCTGACATCTGACTCCTTTCCTAGTCTAAGTATAAAATAATAAAATGGATATGTTCACTGCAATTCAAAGTAATGGAAATATTCTCCTCTTCATAGGTAACACTAAAGGAGAATAGACAGTTAAGAAGTTAGTTTGTGTTTCATATTAGTCCAATCTGAATTTATAAAACTTTGTAGGTGGATTTTTTTAAACAAGCCATCACTTACCTTTACTTTTTGTCTAAATATACACTGTCAAGTTAAAATTTCAGTATCCGTGCCCATTACCAGTAAAAGAGCCTTCCTATCATCTGTTTTTTCCAAATCTGAGTTTTTTAGAGGAATTGTGATTGTATGAAATATCTCCATCCACTTCAGTTCTTCTCTCTTTTTTTTAAATTAAAATCTAACTGATGGGACATATCCCAAACAAAGAGAATTTATTCAAAAAGCTCCAGACAAGCTGCTTGAGTTGGAAATGTATCACACTGTTTTCAAATACCCAGTTCCTGCATGTACACAGCACCTGTCTATTACAACCAAGCAGAACCAAAGCACAGTACATTCCAGTTACTAACAGCTCTCCCCTACTGTAACAGTTCTCTGAAATTCTCTGTAATCTATGTAATCTTTCTACTGTTACTCTTTAAAGATTATCTGGAGGAAATTATAAAAGGATATGGAGAATTGTTCTTCACTCCTCATTTCATTTGTAGCCTTGAAATCATAAGGTGGTGTACACACTGATGTACAGTGTTGACTGCTGGGGTTTTTTGAGGCTTTCTATAGCAATAGTATTTCCTTTATTTCTCATGTTCAGAAGAGAGAACTCATGTATTGGTATGTTCTTTGGAATGGATGGTGGTAGAAAATCAACTAAATAGAATACAGAATCTTATTAGCTTAACAGATGTTTGCCTCTAATTTTGGAATTTTAAAAAGCAGAATATCAAGTGACTTTTTTTATTTCAGCCCTTGTGGTGTACAGCTCCAGTGCCCCAGCAGATACCACAAAATAATGAAGGCTGAAATGACTATGGAGTTGTCTGGAAAAAAACCCATTTCATCCTGTTTCACAAGAAACAAAGAAAATGCATTTTGTTCAGGTGGGTACTATTCTTCTTTCTGGAATCATTCTAACCCAAAGCTACTGCAAAGCACTAAAGGGCACTACTGAGCAGAAACAGTACTTCTTCCGTGGTCATAAAATACTTAAGACAAACTTTCAGAACAAACAGACTGAACAGCAGTTGTTGTCTGACCAAATTCAGGCCTACATTACTTCACTTTGCTACCTACAGCTAGCCTGTAATGTCTGTTAGATTTTGTATTTGTTCCTTGCTCTAAACTGTACCTGTGATATTGCCATCAGCATCCATTAAACTCAGCTTTTCATGTAATTTCTTCATATACCCATATTTCATGGTCAGTGTTGTACCTTCCTAAGGTTAGGAATACAGGAATATAAAAACTAATATAGGTAAATAGCAATGAATGGAAGAGGGGAATTTAAGAAGTATTTTCTAGTCCTTCACAGTTGTAAGTATAATGTGTAAATGTGAATGAATAGCTGGACTAACTATTTGCAATTTTTTGCTTGTTTTTTGTGGTTTTTTTTTTTGTTTAGCTTTGAAGATCACCTCCACCTATACCTGCATTTGTAGAGGTTTTCTGCTGGTGCTGGACAAGCTGCAGACTCTGAAGCAGCTGGTGGCCTGCACTGCTGCCAGTCTTCCCATCAGGCAGTCTCTGCCCAATTTGCAGAGACAGGTGGAATGTGCCAATGCCCAGCAATCACAAGGTCCCATGTCTTGACTTGTGTCAAGATAAAGATCCCTGGACACCTGAAAGGATGTGGTTACAGGCTAGGCTCCTTAATGCATGTGCTCTTGCTTTCTATGTGCAGGCAGTTCAGTGTAAAAGGTTAACATTTTTCCTAACACTTTTTTTTCTGAATAAAATAACACAACATATATACTTGCACTTTAGAATTCTTTTTTTTTGCAGGCTACATTTGTGATTATCATACAGAACATTATTCCTCTTGGCTGCATTATAGCTGTACTGTTTCCATAGAGACGTTCTGCTGTTCATCTCAATGACATACGAACAGACATTTATGTTAAAATGATTGATAAATGGTGCATTCCCAGCTTTACCAAATCCATACTACTGACATCTTATTCTTTAGAGAAACAAAGTAAGCCCTTATTACAGATGATGCAAATTTGATTTGCAAAATATGAAGCATTACTTTAGAAGGCTCATGCTGTGTTTGTAAGGACATCAATTTGGGCTGCCATCTGGAAACTGTACTTCAAGAGTACAGAGAGAAATGTTTGCATTGTGACTAAACATGCTGACTAATAGTCTGTGCTTTAACTGGTCTGGATCAAATCCTTACAGGGAAATCTGCAAAGATCTCTTCTTGACATCATGTGAAAGATTTTTTTTTCCTACTTGATTTTGGTTGCCAAACAACACAGGGGTTTCCAGACCAACAGGTGATATTTTTTGTGCTTAAGAAAAAAACCTGGATGCCTTGACTGGGCTCGGGGGTTTTTCTTGCCTTGCTGCGCACCACAGGGCCAGCAGCTGTTGCATGGCCTCAAAATGTCCCTGCCTTGCCCGGGATGCCCTCCCCCCCTGCAGGTGCCTTCAGCCCCCAGCCCTGTGACAGCCTCCAGCAGCCAGCGAGGCCTCAGGAGCGAGAGGAGCTGCAAGGAGGCCATGCTATCCTCTCTGAGAGCAGCCCCATCTTTGAACTACGTGTTCCTGCACAAGTGTTGCCAAAACTTGGGTGCCTTTTCTGGAGCACAAGTCCTATGAGGAGCAGCTGAGGGAGCTGGGGATGTTTAGCCTGGAGGAAGCTCAGGGGAAACCTTATCACTCTCTACAACTGCCTGAAAGGAGGGTGTAGCCAGGTGGGGGTCGGCCTCTTCTCCCAGGCAACCAGGGTCAGGATGAGAGGACATAACCTCAAGCTGGGGAGGTTTAGGTTGGACATTAAGAAGAATTTCTTCACAGAAAATATTGCAATATACTACCCAGGGAGATGGTGGAGTCACCGTCCCTGGAGGTGTTTAAGACTGGACGTAGCACACAACAGGTGATGGACTGTCTGGCAGGTGCTGGAGTCACTGTTCCTGGGGGTGCTTAAGACGGGAATGTGGCACTTAGTGGCCTCTATGGTTTAGTTGACATGGTGGTGTTGGTTCACAGGTTGGACTCGAAGACCTCAAAGGTCTTTTCCAACCATTCTGTGATTCTTCAGTTACGGTCACAGCACCGGCCTGTTGAGGCCACAGCCGCAATTCCACTGGGGAGGAAACTGTCTCATCCGCGCGCTTACGGCCGAGAGGGGCAAAGGTGCTTTTATCACGACATGAGCGCATTAACTTAAGGTTTCTCTTAGTGATTCCTCCCCGCCAGACGGGAAGCCAGCGCCCCGGGACATCCCCTCTGCCACGGCGGCGAGAGAAAGGCAGTCGAAAACGACCCCGCACTCGCCTCCGCCCCGCTCCCGGACAGGGAGGAAGGAGGAGGCCAGTGGGCAGAGGCGGATGAGAGCAGGCAGCTGGAGGCGGGCCGAGCCGCGGGGCGGCGCGGGCGGGAGGCCGCGGTGAGCGGCTGCGGGGCCTGTGCGCGGGCCCGGCAGGAGCGCGGCGGGAGCGGGCGCGGAGGGGCGCGGGCGGCGGGGGCGCGGCCGCACGGAGGGACGGGACCGGGGATCTGTCGGTACGGGCCTGTCCCGGCCGCCTTCCGCCCCGGAGCGGAGCGGGGCGCCCTAAAACTGGCCACGGTGGTGAGCCGGGCACAGGGCACTGTGGGAAGGAAGGCGTTCGGCTGGAGCGGGGTCTCGCGAATCCCCCCGGGGTGCGGTGCCGAGCAGCCGGGCTGCCCTGCCGCGGCGCCCGGGGCCGAGGGCCGGGCCGTGTCCCGCGCGTAGCCCGGGCCTGCCCCGGCGCGGTAGCGCCAGCGAAGCCACAGCGGCTCTTGTGGAGCTCTCAGCTGAGCGTTTTCCTTGTTGCGTGATAGCACTTAGTGAAAACAGTGCCCGAAGAATGTCTTTTCAAAGACTTCACCTTAGGGAAGCAAAGATACATTTCTTGAGCAAGGGCCCCGTCAAGGGTTATGGTATCACTTTGGGGACGTTTCTCTGAGGCACCTCGGGACTGATAGCAGTGTCCTAAATTAAAAGTGAAAGTATCCACCCTTAATGGCAAATGGATGATAGGAGAATGTGCAAATAAACAGTCAGTGTGACATGCAACATTTGAAAACACCCACTCAATTAGCAAAGAGGTTCTTTGGAATCTTGGCAGCAATTTGGATCACCATTGAGGTGAAAGCTCTCAAAGACAAGCCTCTTGATTTCGTCCCTGTCTGCAGAGACCGCAGTGATGTGTTGGTGTTGCAGTAAGTGAGCATCATGATTTGTTGTGGGTAGAAAATGGTGTCATATTTCTGAGGGAAGCGTGAAAATGCAGCCCACAACACTCAGTGGGGGGAACCAGTGAACTTAGTAGGCTAAGAGCTGTGTGTGCCAACAAAATTCCAACATCCAACAACAAAATTGTATGTATTCTGCTGCGTGGGAACCCTGAAGTGCTTTTCCCGATAACGGCAACTTAGTGGAAAAAAAGCCTTCAATAACAATATCAATTCCAATTGCCTCTGCTTGAGTTTCAGATACAACCACTATGCTTTAAGATCATAGCAGCTTCAGCAAATGTTCTGGTTTGGCATTTGTTACCTCTAAGTCTTTGGAGGCACATATGGAAGTACATCTGGCAATAACATAGGATTGAAGAGAACAGGCTTTTAGTGAACTTTCAGGAGCTCTCTGATGTGGAATGTATGTAGAAAAAGTATAGTCAACTTAAAGCTGTGTGCCGGTTTATTATTTGTTCTTGACATACAATAGCAAAATTATTTAGCTTGGAAGGGACCTCTGGAGGTCATTGGCTCAACTCCCTGCTTAAAGCAGTGCTGTCATCAAAGTTAGAGCAGGTTGCTTCAGGCCTTGTCTGATTAAGCTTTTTCTTGAAGGATTTGAAATGGAGTTGAAAGCTGGGTCTGAAATTTAGCCAAATTTGGAAGAAAGTGTCACAAGCTTTGGAAAGTTACGAGTTCTAACCAGTGTGAATGAAGCATACTCTTGCTTAGTTAAGTGGAAGCTGTGTTTCCTCTCCATTTTTGGGGTGAGGATTCTGGTTCTCCAATTGTGCAAAAGTCTTCACTGTGCACAATGCAGAGATTTTTGGAAGATACATTGTCCTGCAGCACAGTTCTCTTAGTAGATACAAAACTGAAATATTTTTAAAGTAACATTTCTCTATGCAAAACTGAAACGACTGGCAAACCACTTTAAATAAATAAGTCATTATGCAGATAAGATACTAACAACCTTTTAAATTTGAAGGCAGAAGTGGTGATTCCAGCAGTCACGGAGCTGCAGTGTAATCCGCTTTATTTCTACACCTTTAACAGCAGGAAGGTTTTCTGGGCAAAACCCAACTCTTGTGCCTTACTTGTCCACTAGATGAGTTAAATGTTTTCACTCAGAGATTCAAGTTTGATGGAATGAAGAAAGCTGATGTCAGCGTTGATGTGTCTTAATCTGTTCACAGCATGTCTTAGTGTATCCTGTGAAGTCAAGTCTCTGAAGAAATCAAAGCATTATTGCTTGCACTGCTCAGTGTCTACAGGTCCTGGGTAAAACACACTTTGTAGAAGAGTATTAAATACAGTTCTTGGAGAAGCTTATCCTCTAAGTAGGAAGGAAGGATGAAGAGTGAGGGAGAAAATATAAGTGGAAGCAGCTGTGCCATTGTAATAATGTGTCTTTTAAATGTCATCACTATTTCTCTTAAATGCTCAAGTTAGAAATACATTGGCGTCTTTCAAGGGGAAAATTATAGAAATTAAATTGCTATATTAGTTGTGGAATCAAACTTTTCATCTGCTAATGCAAATAATTTCAGCAGTCACTGGTCGCCCTGCTGAAGCTGTGGATGAAAGCAGATCAGCAGATACAGTTCTCAGTGTCCTAAGGACTGTGAAGAAGGTAAGACTAGGTAAAATAAGATGAAAGAATGTTCATCAGCTCAGTTCTTGTGCAGAGAGTGTGGTCACAACACCTTTTACAAGACGTGGCAAAATTTCCACCATCCTATTTCAGCTTTTTTTCTCCAGGTAGTACTTAGTCCACCTACAATGGGAAAGGGCAAACTGCACTGGGATGCTTTTGGATTCAGTGTAAATAGCATTACTTTGACAAGAGGATTGCATGTGTATTACTATAACTATATTAAGTATCCTGTTGCCATTTGAAGTTAAGTTTCCAAATGCTTTTCTTATATGTAGTCTTTCAAGTGTGGTATGAAGATTATGTACACAAAGTTCATGTTATGGTGCTTGTCCTCAGAGACACCTTTTCTGTCAAAGTTATAACTCATATCAAAAGTGTATGTGTGGCACATCTGTTGAGTGTAACCTCAAGATGACTCTCCCACTTTCAGAAAAGTCAGAGGTATTCTGGGACTAAAACTATCTTTGCCTTTATTATTATACTTACGTGGAATGGACAAAGAAATTTTAGAGGCTCCCTTTGCTCCCCACAGAAAAATGAACCTTTCTTCATATTTTGTATTAGCTAGAGCAATCCCTGTGGTTACCTTATGATTCCGTATTGATCCCAGTGTGGCACCTATAGAATCTCTGCACCTGTTCCAGACTGCTCGACTATGGGTCTGCTGTACCTGCTTCTGCCAATTAAGATTTTGTCTAACCCCGGGTTTTTTTGCACACCCCATTGTTACCCCCCTGCCTTGGCTACAGGAATAAGGAGTATTCTGATAGAGCATCTCACTAAAGATCAGTTCTCCCCATAGCCCTTGCAGGTTCAAGTCCTCATAACCTTTGAGTGCATCTCTGCATTCACTTTCTGTGTCTTCAGACAAAACATACAATATTGATTGGGGATTATTATGCATCTGTTCTTAAGTCACTTTATTCATGTTTTATGGCAGGTTTTCATGCAGTTCTACAGTACATTTTGCAGTTTATTTCAGCTTTTAAGAGATCGATAAGTAGGGTCCTTTAAGTTTCAGATTTCTGAACTAGGTTGGTATTATTAATAGTCCACATACTTAATTCCACTCTTTGATTTCAGATTCTGTAAGGACCTGCAGCAAAACAACTCCACAAAAAGAAGCACCTTCAGAACAAAGATGAATATCGGGAAAGCTTACAGTGCTGTTAACATCAGCAATGGAACAGATCTAGCTATTGGCTTTACCTCTTCTGCAGTAGCTGTTCTTCTGTTTGGGACAAACTTTGTGCCTGTCAAGAAATTTGATACTGGTGATGGTAAACTTAATTATATTCCTTTCTTTGGTTTGCTATTTTTGCTAATAGGAATAATATTTTACCAGCAAATTACTAGAGTTTCAAGGCTGTCATCACAGCCTTAATCCAGAGAGTGTGTTTAGTTTTGTCTGCTGTTGTTAGGGTATAAAGCAATAATAGAGCTTCAGGATGTGGCATATCTTTGAAGAGCCTTTTTATATGTTGTGCACGTCGACAGTGATGATGTACATTTCATGAGAATTCCACAATGGAAAGTGAAATGTCCTTTGTTCTACCCTTGTGGGGATTCTCGGATACATACGGTGTTTTTATAAATAAGGTAGAATTTGTTGGACTTTGCAGCATTGCCTTTCAATTGCGACCCTAACATAAAAACAAAAACTGAAAGTCTAATAATTTTATATGGTGACTTGGTAAGAGGAAACAATTATTCCTATTTCCTACTTGGAATATTATCACTTTACTAGGTTTGTGTTCGATTTCCATGTTTACGTGAAGCATAACCCAATTACCAGATCCCTAGATGAATAAATCTGCCATTATGTTATTGCAGTATAGTACCTGCATTGCAGTCTGGATATAACCTCTGCTCTTTGTGCCAAATATGACCCTAACAAGACAAACTTAGGCTTTCAAGGGAAAGTCTAGCACAGCTGGCATAAAGTTAACTAGTCTGCCTAACTGACCTTTCAGGAATCTACAGAGGTAGAAGAGATCTGTCACTGCCCATCCTCAGTGTCCAGGATTGGTGGAAAAGCTTCAGCTTTGAAGAAGTTTCATCCTGTGCATGCATCTGTGTTAGCAGCTACTGGGGTGGTGGGAGAAGTTTGCAGCAACTGAATGTCATCTTTGTCAGAAGTCCATCAAAATTTTCATGTGTTTAAGAATCAGAGCTTGTGTAAACTTTGTGTAGCAAAGTGTCTTTTGCAGCTCTGTGGGAGGAATGCATGGTAAGGAAAAGACTGACCAAATTATAAGCCACCCTACAAATACATCCTTTGAATAAATTGTAATGTGGTTCCCTGAAATTCACAAAGGAGGTGGCCACCTTTTTGATTTTTTTTCTGTACTACTGTATGTAAGGTAAACATATTCTGGTAAGAGATTCATACATGCGGTATTCTACAAATTCTCTGTTGTGTGCCTTTGATTTTTCCACAGGCATGTTCTTCCAGTGGATTCTCTGTGCCTCCATATGGATTGTTTCTTTAGTGGTCAATTTGATCCAGAATTGCCCCCGGTTTTGGCCTCTGGCTATGGTTGGAGGTTTTGTGTGGGCTACAGGTAAGGAATAAGAGATTCCAATTCTTGAAACTTTTCCATATATAAGATAGTAGTTATTTAGTAGTGTCCTGGGGTGACTTTATGATGTGTATCCCATATCGCTGCCCTATGCCCAGGAATTAATTTATATGCATTTTTATGCCTTTGAACTGAGCCTGAGAGGGGGAAGGAAAAACTGAGCAAAACTTTTTCAAAGCAGTTTGCAGTTTGTTCAAGGTCACACAGAGATAGGGACTTTTCTTTCCAGCTGTGGCAGGGGAGGGAGGAGGCACCTGGCTTGCGGTTGCCCATTAGCTTTTGGCCAGTAGTTCAGTTTCTTTTTCTCCAGAGAGAGACTGAGAGTTGAACTTTTTTCCTTCCCTGGAATTTCGGATTTTCTCCTTTTCTACTGGACTGCTCAATATCAGAGCACATCAGGAGGACTTTACACTGAGCGCAGACGGCCTGGCCCTGGGCCAAGCCCCAGCTCTGAGGAGACCAAAGGGAGGTCTCTAACACTTTCCCAGGTTTTTTCTCCACAGCGAAAGATTTTATTATTTAGCATTATTTTCCTTTTCCTGTGTGTTTGTTAAACAAATAGTTTTTATCTCTTTCACTTTCCTTTGAGGAAAATTTATTTTTTCCCAAACCTGGTGGGGGAGGGAGGTGACCTGCCTTCTTTCAGAGGATATATTTCTAAATTTGGCCAAACTGGTACAAGTAGTTATGCAGTTCTTTAATGTCTCACTGTTAATGGAACTGTACCCTTATAGTAAATACTGGTTTATTATGCTTATTTTGTAAGAGGCAAATTCACACCAAAAATAATGTTTAAAATTAGATGGAGGAAAAGTCTATGTTCAGTGTATTTATTTTTTTAAAATCCCTGTTTCTTATCACCTTGTAGCTTCCTAAATTTCTTTGCCTTCTGACCAGGTACAGAATCTAAATCAAATATAGACAAGATCACATTCTATTTTTTAACTGATTTCAGTTTTGGTTTTTGTATTTCAGGCAATGTTACAGTTGTCACTATTATTAAAACTATTGGCTTAGCTCTTGGTCTTTTGATATGGGCTTCTTTTAATTTGCTGACAGGTTGGGCAAGTTCAAGGTAAGTAGGTTTTAAATCTTAAGTCATTACATAACTAATGTTACCAATTCTTCATTAATAACTGCAGTGAAAACTCACCTGTAGAATCATAGAGTCATTCAGTTTGGAAAAGACCTTTAAGATCATCAACTCCAGCCATTAACGTAACACTGCCAAGTCTACCATTAAAGAAGATTTATCTTATGTATTAAAACTTTCTCCTTCTCAGTGGAGAGTACGCAAGTTAACTATTTTAGCTTTTTGTATTTCCTCTGTTTTAATAGAAAGAAGAATGCCCAGTGATGTTATTGAGTCGATAAATAATGTATTTCTTAATGTAAAATTAGTACATATTTGTTTTTTTTTCTTCTGCAATGTGATCTGATAAAATAATTTAACTTCAGTTTTTAAATATACATATTAAAAAACAACACACGTTAAATTAATTGTTTTTGTAAAGTAGACATAGCTTTTTGCAAGCCAACTGAAGCACTGATCTAATACTGAAAATATATATACTTAAGCAGAATTATTTACATGAGTCAAGACTTCCAAGGCTAGGTTATAATTTAACTACTTGTATAAAGTCTGTGCAACTAAGTGAAACTGGTTAAATGTTCCAGGTTTGGTTGGTTTGGAATTGACCCGGAAGAGGTATCAAGACCAATCTTAAATTATGTTGGAGCTGGACTTTCACTTATAAGGTAGAAATTGATCCTTATAATGCATTTCTGTTATGTAAAATATATATTTAATAACCAACCACCAGGATGATTTAACAAGAGAATGAATATATTGGAGAATTTTTGGCAAATCAATTTACTATGAAATTCATGAGCTATCCACAGCTAGCTGGTCAGTGTTCATGTAGAAGCAGACATGTTATCCCGTACAGGGATGAAATGGTTATCCATAAACACAGAAATATATTTTTATGCTGGTAGGCATGTTCAAGGCAAAGCAGAGATGTACGGATTACCTCCCTAGCTAGGTTATTCAAATGGTTCACTTCCCCCAAGTGCTGTGAGAGGACGGACTGACTAGAAGAATCTTGTTGAGAAAACCTCAGATTTCTGATGTCATTTCCCTCAGTCAGAGGTACAAATCTTGATCTCATAACTATAGAAGATGCCACAGAACTCCTTCCCTGATACTTTGGGGTCCATGAGAGGCCAGAGGCTTTGCATGTTTTCCTGTCTGTAATAGCTCCATGTCTTGTAAGTCTTAGGTCACACTTCAAGTTCCCACACAGTGTCTTCCTTCACAGTCTTTGGAAGGACTTTATTCTTTCTTTTTGCTTGGTTTTTATTTGTACAAGTGCAAACATTTTGGTCCTAACACAGAGGAAAGAGGATCTTTGGTTATGTAGCAGTGTTCTTGCTTTCCAACTGGGTGGCTGGGAAGATGGCCCTAAATCCTAGGGGCTTTACTGTAAGTGTGCTGACAGAAGATACATGAAGTGCCTTTCAGAAAAGGAGGTTATGAAGATAATGCCTTTCAGAAAAGGAGGAACATGAAGATAGTGAAGCTGTTTCTGATTGGTAGGAGAGAGCTGCTGCCTTAGAGTCATGATTTTTGGTTCTGCTTTTCTTCTTTCCTAAGAGTCTGCAGCTTTGTACCCGTTCCCGTTATACGTGGCACATTAGTTTGGGAGGTACTGAGAAAATAGAAGCAGTACTGCTATTCCTGCCTGATAAATTCATGCAGCTCATCACCTACTTCCTGTTTCTGAGATATCATGGAGGAGTGACCAACAGGGAAAAAGATTGTGACCAAACGTGTTCCTGGCAAACTGCATAAAGGCTGTGCATGTTGCTCTGTGAAGCTCAGAAGCAGGCTTTTCATTTTCACCTCCTGTGTGGAATCTGTATGTTTCCTCTGGAGGAAGCTGACATCCTTTTATACCTATGCTTACTCTGTCAGTAAGAGATTAATCCTTCTTCAAATGGAAACATTTACAGTTAGAGGAAGAAATTCCTAGATCATTAAAATGTTTTTCATAAAAGTAAAAAACAGATCCTTCTAGTTCTGATTGCAGGTATTTACCTGATCTCCTGTAGGCAGGATTAAGAGTAGCAATATTACCCTTTCTTCTCCGTTTTATTCACTTAATGCACTGAGCGGCACTGAGCAATATCCCTTCTCTTTCTGCATGCTCACAAGGCCCTGTAGCAGCAGTATTCCATCCCTCACGTATGATAGAAGGGTAAAAATTAACATTTTTCCGTGAGCATAGAGGCAATTCTGTGCAGGTTTGAGCTGTTCCTTATAGAATTTTCAAGCATGTGTTCCATTTATGTGTGATTTAATATGAAATGGCACTGTTAGCTACAGCATTTATTGTTAATGTGTTTGTAACTACATGCTGTTAAAAGAAGGTGTTTCAATCACATTACATGAGAAGAGAGATCTATAAAGTGATACAAAAACTGATTTATTTCCTTATTTTCACTTAGGTTGTCTGTTAGCTAAGTTAAATTATTAACTTAAAATTATTATATTTATATCTTTCATAACTTATTACGATTACGTATATATATATATATATATAACTTAAAGCAATTGCATTTTTTAAATATACTGAACTGACTCTAGGGTTATAATGAAAACAAAGGAATATGCCTCCAGATAAAACTTTTGTCTCTGGACACTAAATGTTATGTCCTTATGAACTGACATGGTATTTATTTGGTGTATTTTTCTCTTCTGAGTGCTGTCATATTTCTTTTTATAAAAACTGAAGTCCAGAGTTCTTCAGCTTCATTAGAAAGCACACCTTTACTGAGAGAAAGTGTAAGTACTCTGCAGTTGTTACTTTACAGCAGTGAAAGTACATATCCATTTTAAAACAAAAAATGTGTTTGTTAGTCAGGTTTGGTAGATTTATGGTAGACTACATAAAACAACATAAATACATATTGATTGTATCTTAATCTGTGGATCTTTGATATCACTTTGAATATTAGCAACAGAAGAGGTATTCCCAAGTGTTCTTTCTTGTTTGTCAGTTTTAGATGGCTTAGAAAGTCCATTTTCATTATGATGGAGATTACATAAAAGACAAAGAGTATTACTTTCAGAGAGTATGTGGGAAGAGGAAGCAATTTCAATTAAACGTTAGCTATAAAGCTGTGAAGGTGCTTAGGTGAAAGGCTGGATTTTTGCCCAGTTGCTGAGCCAGGAGACTGTCAAGAGTTGCTGACTGTCATCATCAGCTGTGGCACAGGTTGGAGGCCAGTGAGGGGTACCAGATTGGCTGTCACTCCTTTGGGAGGCAGTAGCAGAGTATGCAAAGACAGCTGGAGAACCACAGGCTCCTCCTACCATTGTACCTTACTGTTAGAGGTCATGCTCAGTGGCTACCTGAACAGAGAGCCCTGAGAGTTTTCTAGCTGTGCTCAATACTCACTAGAGGAACCAGTCTACAAGACTAAAGCACAGAAGACAATTTGATTGCACATTTTAAGAAATCAAACTAAACTAAACTTGCATGAAAACTCTTGGTTTTTTGCAGTCTATTAATGATTCTGAAGATACCACTGAAGACTCATGGGTGAACAAACTTTCTCCAGTAAAAAAGAGACTCATGTAAGTTGCTAACAGTTTTTTTACTGGTACAGAGCAAGTAGCCAGAGAAAGTAGTTAAACAGTGTTAGAGAAGAATTTGTCCTGTGGTTTCCTAGCAAAGTCACACACTAATAAATAACAGGTTTTTACATAGTAGTGTAGCGTGCAAATCTATATATGAATAGTTGCACAGTTATTTAGATTATTTCATTGGCTGGATTATTTCAACATTGAGTGTGTCTCACCTTACCAATTAGGTATCAGGTACTCCTGTGAAAAAATACCATTTGGCAAAGTAAATAACAGTATCAGCTCAGTAATTACAGAGCTGGGTTTTATCAGCTGGTTGATTAGCACTCCAGCATAGAAGAAGCCTGTGCTAATGACATGCTTCCAGGTGTGGTTTCCAAGTGAACACATCTGGAGAAGGCCTGGCAGTATGGTAAGGAGACAGTAGAAGTGCTCCAAAGCTGAAGCAAGGAGATGGTGTGGGGAGTGGAGCCTACCAAGAGCACAGCAATCTGGAGATGGAGTAGGGAACTGAAGAGGCAATGAACCTGGGAAGTTATAAAGATTATGTAGATTGCAACAGCAAAGGTGAGGGTGGAAGCATGTTAAATTGAATTTTTGTTTGTTGTCCCCTAGCTTTGCTTTTAGGAAATCCTAGTTAATTTCCCATGTCATTAATCTAGATTGCTGGCTTTTGGTGCAGGAATTGTCTGTGTTGCTTGGCCACAAAGTGCAGTGAAATTAAGTGGACCATTTCTCTACTAGAAAATTTAAATGTGCTAAAATGTATTATTTTTATAGCTAGCAATTTTTTTATGATATACAGTTTTTACCTGCAGTACTGGGCTTACATGTGTTGTCTACTTCTTTAATTCATGCTAGGCTGTTTTCTCCAATTTTTATTCTTTTTAAAGAGGCTGTAGCCTGGCTGTAGTAGCTGGAATACTCTACGGTTCCAGTTTTATACCAGTACTTTACATCAAGGATCATGGAAGAAGAAATGAAACTATATACACAGGAGCAAGTCAGTTTGGTAAAGGCTAATAGACTACTTCTACTTTATTTCATCGTTTTTTAAAGGCAGAGGGTGAAAACCTTGATATGCCTGAAAATAAACCATGACAATTTATCAGTTCTGTACTACTTTAGATGTTGTCATAATGATAGCCCTAGCACTCCTTTTTTGTTAGAGGTGAATTACACCATTAAAAAGACTTGAGAAACATCCCAAAGACTACCATACGTAACTCACAGGTATGTTTCTGAAGGCATTAAATATTAGCACTCCCAAAATACAGAGTTTGTGTGAGTGGAGAAGGAGTTAAACAAGGGCACGAGCTTGCCAATTTCCAACAGCAATAAAGGAAGAGAATATTGGTCATAACTGATGAGGAGAACAGATATATGACAATATAAGTAATTAAAACCATGTCGTTTTTTAAATTGAACCTGTTTAACATAAGCCTAATTGCCAATTTCAAACTACATTCCCCCAGAAATGTTTTCCTTAAGGTTTAGGTTATACCTTGTCAGGTAATGCCTGCAGCTGCTTAAGAGCAAAGTACTGCTGAGAACACATAATGTTGCCATTGTCATATACAATTTCTCTTGAATACTGCAATGTATATATTCCCCAGCCAGGCAAAACAGATGTTGTCATTACCATAGCTGCCTTTCCTGTTGAGAATTTACAGCTCCAAGGAGACAAGGATCACTTTGCTGCATGCTTCTGCTTTACCATGTTGGAAATACTCTCTTCAGCCCATACAAAGTCCATAAAGGATTTATTATTCATAATTACAGTGATCAAAATTACGATACATCCTTCAAGATCAAAAAAGGGCAAAACTGAGCCATGTTTTGCTTACATAGTCTGTGCAGTTGTCTTGCCTATAAATGTAAAGAACAAAACAAGGATACAGGAATACAAGAACATAATTGTAGATGGTCAAGAGAGGTCGTAATTATGTAAAATCCCCACCCCAGTTTTGTAGCCTCAGCTGAGGATTTTCTAAAGTTTTTATTAAATTAATTGAGTAATGTAATAGAGTTCTAAAAATAACAACTCATAGAAATGCTTAGAAGCCTGTACTAAATGGTGGAGTCAACACAGAATTTAATTCATGTTTAATAGGTGTTACTGATTGTATCCATCCACAGTTAAACTGGCAACTGAGTTAGACACAATGAGATTTGAATTTGAATTCTTAGGAGTAGCACCTTTATGCATTTTTGTCCATATGAATGCTATCAGTGAAAATAATTTTGTTAAGATTAATAACTGGTATTTTTGCTAACATCATTTTATAATTTCTCTTTCAGATTTAGATTATGTTTTTGCACACTTCAGTGGAATATTTCTTACAAGTACCATCTACTTTTTGATCTACTGTGCAGTCAAAAAAAATAAACCTTATGTTTATCCCCAAGCCATATTGCCAGGTATGTTTTTAAATTAGTAGCTCATTTCAGTTACTTCTTTGGACCATTTTGCAGTGATTAGTTCAAGTTGTGTGTTGGAATTGTAGTTCACCTTTCAAGTATCTTCATTTGACTTTTTGTCTCTTTTGAAGGGGCACTTCTATTAGGTTAATTAATTAAGGTTGGGAGACAGTGATAATTTTTGTTCTATTCTGAAACTAGAACAAAATGACATTGCAGATTTTCAAAAACTAACTGCCAGAGTGGAGAACATGTTGCCCAGAAAATTGTGAACTTTAATTAATTTGCTACTTCAGTTGGAGTACCTGATTTTCATCCATTGAGCATTGATTTAGATTGCCAGAGCCAGCTTGTTAAAGTAGTTAACATACTAAAATACATAGATACAATTTCTGTATTATGCTATAAGTGTAAAACTTCCACAAATTGCTGCCTGGACCTTGCTGTGCATGTTTTTGATTGGGATTTATTTTTCTAGGGTTTATTTCTGGTGTGCTTTGGGCAATAGCCAATTGCTGCTGGTTCCTGGCCAATCACTATCTTAGTGCTGTCGTCAGCTTTCCAATAATTACTGCAGTAAGTATATAAAGTAAAATTTCTAACTAGAATTAAAAGTGTTTTTTGGAATTGAGTTGAAATTATGATGGGTCTAGAGCATTTTTAGTCAAGAGTATACAGTGTCTCCTCTGCTTGTCTGTGATAGTCTTTGGATTTTTAGGAACATGAGTGACTGTGACAAGCACCATCTTGGTCAATGTCAAGCATAAGAAAAACCAGAAGAATTGAGAGTGTGAGTCTTTAGGTTATGTAAAAGCCAAAGCTTTGTAAATGGAATTATATCAATATTAACTATTTAATTGAAGTGATTAAAAGAAGAATTATTTTATGTTTTCATCCCAGGCAGTATATTTTAGTCTGGATGTTTTTGAATTTGTGAATTTTATCCCCTAGTAGTTGTTTTGCTTAATTAAGTCAGGATTTTTTTCTTTTTACATTTCTTGAACAAACAGAACAGATTATGCACTACTGAAAATAATGTTCTTATGCAAATGTGTGGAAGATAGGTTGGCCTGTTCTGTCTCTGTGTTATTGCTGTTCATGATGTACCTTTAAAGCATAAATTCCAATCACTAGGTAAAAGTAAGCTTTGCATTTACTCTCTTGACACTGTACTAATTGGTGACGCAAAGGTGGCAAATGAGAGTTAATAAATATTAAAACCAAAGTTTTGCTTAACAGCTGTATTTTGGAAGCAAACTAATGAAACAACTTTAATAGGGATTAAGCTTTGCCTCAAGATGCAGCAAGTCAAAATAAACTCCGCAGTATGCCATCAAAAAAAAAAAAAAAAAAAACAACAAAACTTGGGATCATTCTAATTAGAAATGGAAGGATTAATGGAAAGCTGCTTTAGTAACTTAGTTATTGGTATGCCTAAAGGGCAAGGATATAAAATAACAAAAGGAAAAATGTAAGGACAGCAGTGATGAGAAACTGCCTGTCTGGACTGCAGGTTCAGAACTGCTGCTTTATTTCACTGTGGAGAAAATTTTCGGAGAGGTATTCATCACTTCCCTTTAACACTTTGTTTCACTTTTAAAAGTGCATTCCTCTCTCAGCGCACATTATCTAGAAAGTGAAATAACCCCTCAAATAATAGTTGGCAATGTTACTAGGAAACAGCACCCACACATATATTCAGCATGAGACACTTTTTCCTGTCTATATCTGTGTCCCATCAGCTGCAGTGAGGATGAAGAGAGGGAGGTCACTGGCCAAACATCTGTCAAGTGTTTCTCAGAACAGCTCTAATGGGAAGCATTCACAGAGCCAGTTTTTGTTTCATACTCAGATATTTTCTCATCAGAGATGAAAATTCAGATCATTGCTCCCTCAGGGGAAAAACTGTATTTTCAAGAGTGCCTGGAAGTTGCTGTTGTGTATCACTGTTTCCTGTTAGCCAGGAAACCTGTACAACAACATCACAGATAATCAGGAGTTTCCCTGACCTGTCTCCCTGGCTGGCTCTGTGCTTTGTCCAGATGCCAGCTATACAGGAAATACATCTGTGTTCCAGTCTCTTGATATCATACTGAGTGATAAAATCAAACTTTGTCCAACTAGTTAGTCATGCTAATAAAGGAAATGTTAGGAAACATTGTGCACTCTAATTTGGACTAAAGTAAGGCATGTCATTTGGAGTCTACTGAAAGAACATGTAACAGCTGGAGCAGACTCCACAGTGTAATTTAGAAAGAAGTTGTGCCTACTGAAAAAAAAAAAAAAAAAAAAAAAAGCAGTTTCTTGACTCTTTAGCCCTTCCTGAAGATTTTATTGTATCTTACTTAGTAAATATTTCACTGATGCTTATGCTTTTGTCATGAGTGCTTTACTTATACTGAATGGAAAGACCTAAATGTGTTATCCAGACAAAATTCAACCATCCTGAGAGCAGTAATGAGAAGGAGTGAATTTTAATGAAGTTGTGTAATGTACAAATTAATGTTATTCTTTAGGGTCCTGGCCTTGTTGCTGCAATGTGGGGAGTCCTTGTATTTAAGGAAATCAAGGTAATGTTATTAGGTCTCTTACCTAATATCTCTTGCTTGTCTCTAGCTCTAGAAACAGCATGACTTGGTATACAGCTGTATCTCAGATTTCTCCTCCTTGCAAGTATTGCATTATGAAACTGAAAGTGATATCATGCAATTTAAAATTTTCCAAGAAACATGAAGAACTGCGAACAATTTTTACAGGAATTAAGATTTTAGTTCCATAACTGTATTGAGGAGCAGTGGATGTAGATGAAGACTGTAGCACAGCCAGGAGGCAGGACGCCAGGCACAGCCTGAAAACAGTTTTCATTTGAGCCAGTTCTTTCAGTGGAGGCAGGGGAATGAGCAGTTGTCCCAGTAATCACATCAACAAGTAGATTACATTTTTAGGGTCAGGTTCAACAAAGGATGCAAAAATCCAACAGAGGTTAATTTGCCTTTGTAATTACAGTGTAATGTAAAGATCCTAAACTGATACAGCAGTGATTGTCTACAACAAGCTAATTTACTGGATTTTATAGGGCAGAAGTTAGTTGTCTAGTGGAATCTGAAGAACTGAATGCTAGCAGCGTAATACCAGGTTCTCTTTGCCAATCTGTCCAGGATCCAGAGGTACCTAACTTGCTATTAGAGACGATCTTTCCCAGTATTTTTGGTGACTGTGTGTCAGGCATCCTTGGATCTAGAACTAGAAGTTCTGTGTCTCATACTACAGATTAGTGTTGCACCACAGTAGAAGATCATCATGTTCGTTATCCAAATCTTTCTAACCCTCTAAGCCTTTCATTCTTTTCATACATTTTAGAGTAATCTCTGCCTAAATGAAACCTAGTACTTTGTTTTACTTTTTTTTAAAGTGGTATCAATAATGACAAGATGATATTTTCATTTTTGTCTTCTGTTGCCTATACAGGGACTGAAAAACTACGTGTTACTGTCAGTATCATTTTGCATCATTTTGGGTGGTTCACTTTCGACAGCTTTTTCTAAAGTCTGAAAGGACCTTCTGGACCAGTAGATGGTGCTAATGTTTAACACAAATAGAAAGACAATGTTGGTAGGTCATAATACATAATATTTTTCCAAATGTATGTCCAACATTTACCCTAACTTGCTATAGACAAGTGGAAAATGAAAACATTTGGCATGAAAGAAAATATGGGAATGTTTGTTTCTGCGTTTCATGGAATAGTAAGAAAATCAAAGGACTTTATTAATCAAAGCTAAATGATTTTATTGTTACTAATTATTAGTTTTTTTCATTCAGGTGCTAAACTTCATGTCATCATAAATTGCAGTTTACTGTTGTGATGGTGGATAGTGATTTTCGTTCTTAGTCTGTAATACTGTATGTGTTTGCAAGCTGATTTATTAAAACATTTTGTCTTACTGGCAAATATAAGATATGTCTTGAAATATTGCTTATGAAACTGATACACATGAAGGTAACAAAGCTTTTCTTTTATTTAGAAGCATTATTCTTTAAAATCATTACTTTGCATAAAAATGTTATCTTCCAGTCACTTCAGACTTGTGAAGGAAATAGAGTTAAAAGGGTGCTGGAAAATAAATTACTTTTGTTTCACAATGTTTTCCATAACTACCACCAACACTGTTTTCCTACTTGTGGCAGCTAACCTTTATATATGCAGAGCATGTTGTCTGAATCTCCCCGTAGCCTTTTCTTCAGTAGATTAGACAACTCCAGCTCCTGCAGTCTTCCCTTGCTTGTAACTTGCTTGTAATTTCTCTTTATCTTTCCTGATAATAGAACGGTTTGGCTGCAAGGGACCTTAAAGATCATCTATGTCCAACCCCTCTGCCAAGGACAGGGATGCAATTCATTAGGCCAGGTTGCTCAGGGCCCCATCCTACCTGACCTTGAACGCTTCCGGAGATGAGGCATTGGCAGCTTCTCTGGACAGGCTATTCCAATCTTTCACCATCATCTGAGTAAAGAATTTCATTCCAAAATCTAATCTAAACCCAACCTCTTTCAGTGCAAAACCATTGCCCCTTGCCTTGTCACTGTCTGCCTGTATAAAAAGTCCTTCTCCCTCCTTTTTATGTACCACTTTAAGCTTCTGGAAGGCTGCAATGAGGTTTCCCTGAAGCATTCTCCATGCTGGTCTCTCACTAAGTGGACTACATCTGACATGGCAGTCAGGCTGCAGTCTTTCAGAAACCAAGAAGTGCAGCACTAAGATTATTGGAAGGATCCCCTTCCAGTTTGCAAGCTCTGCTCACAGTTACACATCACAGCTTTTTGCCATCATGGCTTGATATTGTTAACATGTTCAAATTGCAACCATAGTTTCTCCTTTCTCCCTTCCACCTTTCTTTGTCTGCTCTTCACCAGATTTGATCTTAGAACTGTTACTCAACCTGCTTTTTCCCATCTTGTGTTGTTTATTCCTACCTGGGTGTCAGAACTTGGTGTCGGAGAGGTTTTTCCCCTCTAAGGCATTTTTCTGGTTTTGGTCTCTATGTTAACCCTGTCCTCCAACAAGGTGGCAGCATTTTTCAGCCAGATGTCGTCTGCAAATTTAATAAATGTACTCTCTAATTGCTGTAAATAATTAATGAAAATGCTGTGTGATACTAGCCTTTACTTGCATTTTGGTATCTAATACTGCTTACTTTTCAGGGAACGGTTGATTAACCTTTGAATACAATTTTCCTGTATCCTACTGTGCTTTTATTTAGACTGTGTTCTCGGAGCTTTTACATAACGTGTGATGGAACTGTTCAAATCAAGGTACATGATGTGCTCCACCCTATACCTGATACTGGAGAGAAAACTGGGAATTTTTTCTGTCCAGTACCCAGGTCAGGCACAATTTCTCCTTGACAGATGCTTGACTGTTACTTACCTAGCCACTATTCTATTGACTCAGGCAAGGAAAAGTAATCTATTCACTGTGTTTCTGAAATAACTTGAATTAATTTGGACATTTATTAATTTCCTTGTTTCTGTTTAATTTCTTAAAGATCACAGTCTTAAGGGTTCCCATCTTAAATATTCCAGGAATATAGTCTGTGCCAGAAAGTTGGTGATAGACAAGGAATTGGCAAAACCAAAACGCAATATCCTCAGGCTCCTCAGATTTACAGATATGCTTTAATATGGCAGTTCTTCCCCGTGAGTTTTTATTCCAGTGTCCCTGTTCACAGTTATGTTGACAGTGGCCATGATCTGTTTATGACTGAAAGAACAAGGGTGCTGTTCATTTCTGTTTACAGTGTCATTGCTGAATAGGGGCAAATTATCTCTTATTTCCACACAGGTACTGACAAAAATACTAAACTTTTAACTCACTATTGTGCTAAAATATTAAAAATGCAGTACGATATTTCTAAAGGTGGTGTGGTTGCAGCACTAGTGCACTTTGATGCACCAATGCAGCTGCTCAGGCAGGATCATCTGTTTAGTTTACCACCACCTGTTAGATCACCTGTCACGTTTGGCTAAAGTCTGCAAGTACACTCTCGTCAGTGAGGCGCATACTCCTCACTAGTCTGTGTGTTGGAGTGAAAGCTTCTCTGGACTCGGGCCCAGAGGGAAGCCAAAGCACAGGGGTTGAATTAAAACCTTTGGACAAGCTGAGATACATGAAGTCACACTAAAGTGAAATAGAAATATAGATTTTTAACTTTTAGTAGAAATATTTGCTAGGTGCCTTAAACATTAAAAAGCTGCAGCAGAGACCTTAAACACAGTTCTTACTGCAGCAGTGTTGCCTTTTCACAGAATTCTTTACTTTAGACAAAACACAGATGGAACTATACTGTTCACATTTTTTAGATAGAGTGTTCACATAAACAACAAGAGCTGATAGAAACTGTATACGCAAATCTGTTACATCGTACCTGTGTAACACTTGTGTAAGGCTTACAACTGTTAGCATTAGACCAGGATACGTTAAGAAAAGAAAAACTAGAATAGTGTGTTAATCTTACTGGTCAATTAACAAATACAATTTACACTTCTATGAGAAAAAATATAGAGTATATAGAAGAAGAAGCTGTTTTCTGCCTGCTGTTTGCTGTTGCTGCTTAGCTTTATCATGTAACCCCCTTCAAACTCTGCCTTCAAGAAAGCTATGAGACTATGAAATAAAGAACTTAGCAGACCAGCAGTCTGCTCTGTTCTCTTACCCTAGTCCGAGAAAGAAGGGTAACCCATCCAAGCTCAACATCTATGTATAGTAAGTAATTCATTAATGTCTCAGTCCTGCTCCCTAGGAGGTGCAAAGGCAGCAGCAGGACAACCAGCCTTGGGCAAGCAGGTGACAGCAGCAGGGGCAGAGAGGCAGGTCCCTGCCCTGCACAGCCCCTCTCCTGGCCAGCAGGAAGCTGTGCTCTCAGTGAGCAGTCAACTCTGCAAGAAACGTTCCTCCTGCTTCAGAGGGCCCTCCAGGGCTGGCGCAGGCTGTTCCAGTGCCCCTGCATGGAGGATGGCCAGAGGATGCTGATTTTCCAGCCATGCTTGCCTGTGCCTGGTCCATCTTGGGAGCAGCATGGATGCAGGCACACTACCAGAGTTTTGAAACTCAAGGGCTTCGTGGTGTCTAGAATTGTGACCACTTTAGGTAAAGAAATGTCACTTGAAGGTAAAGAAACTCGGATGCAATATTCCATGCTGAAGTGGCATATGGGAGATGTCATAAACCTTATATTCTGTTCATCATCTCTATAACAGCCATGATTTTAAAGGCTAGGGATATGATTTACTACGGGAAAAAATCTCAACCAAACCAGTAACCAGAGGGGTTTTCTTCTTCACAACTAGACATGGATCCAGCTCAGCTATGTAGAAGGTACAGGGTTCTGTGGCTGCCGTTATTTCCCTGGTCATGAGAGGCAGTACTACAGAAGAACTTCCTTCCCTTCTGCTTTCCTTTCCTGCCCACCTCTACCTATTCCCTGGGATAGATGATCTTAGAGGCTCTACTGTCTCTCTTGAGGGATGCTCTTAAGTTGGGCACAGCATCCATGTACTGGATATGATTACAGGAACAGTTAAATCCTCCAGGGCAGGAGCACCTTTGCATGTCCTAGTTTTTGTACAAGATCGCTGGCTTTCTGAAAAAAAAAGACAAAAACCTGAGCTCCTGTCCGTAGTAATTGCCATGTAAATAAATGTTTGTAGTTTGATGCAGTTCTCCAGTCTATGTTTAAAGCTATCAGATGTGCAGACTTAATTGCTGACTGCTAGGGTGTTCATTAAAATTCTTGCTTGTGACAGCTCAAGTGTGACCTTTATTAAAATGCTTTTTACCAGCTATCCTATTGGATTTGACTTGTTGACTGCAAGAAAAAAATCCCACCTCTTCCAGCACTTTTCTGTAAAAAATCCCATGTGGTCTTCCAAAATAGTTTTTGTGATGTTCACTTGGAATATGTTGTATAAATATTCCACTCATTTCTGAAATTTTCTTGGTCTTGACGTTTCTAGTTAGAAATAACACTGTTACTTCTTTCATGCAAGGGTGCTGGATTAACAGCATGTTTATAGAGCTATTTGTACAAAACAGTCTGGCAGTAACCGGGTTTAGTAAGAGAAAATTCTACAGCTAATACAAATTATCATGGTTCTGTTTATATCAACATATTTTTGTATAAATGGAAGAATCACATTTCTTGGAGAAAATTAAACTTTCAAATGTTTGCTTAAACAGATTTTAAGAATATGTTTGAGCTTTAAGCATTTTTCTCTGGTAATACTTAGAGGTAAAGAAGCCTGTAAAATATAGGTAAACTGGGAGTTTCACAAGATTTTTGTGCAGTCTTTTGAACCAGGGGAATCAGTGTCATCTTTTTTTAGAGTTACCTTACCTGCTCATTCCTTCCCCTGTGTTTATTATCAATGGGTATTTTGAGGCTCACTGCCCTTTCACAGTTTTATTTCTTCATATTCTTAGTAAAAATGATTTTACCTGGAAAAATAATTTAAATACAGTTGTTCCTGTCTTCAAATGTAAACAGTAAAAACTGGCGCTTTTTTATTCCTATATAAATTGTATATTTTATTTATATCATAATTTTCTTTTTCAACTGATATTCAAGGTAAATTAAATACTATTTCAACTGTCTGACCTGATCATTGGTCTTTCTTGCATCTGCCCTGAAAATAAAATGTAAATTAAGATGCTGTATGCTAGCAATTAGTGTCTGTTTTCTTTTCATTTTGACCTTGTTTTCAAATAGAAAACTGATGTTTAATGCCCTATTCTGTAATTACTAAATGACTAATGGATTTCACTTTCCTTTAGCTATATGTAATGCTGATAAATAGTGACTATGGAGCATCTTATTTTAATTGCTACTGTTGAAGTGGTGATTTCTTGCATTCTTCATGCTTATCATAGAACATTTTTAAAAATCTAAAATATATTTCATTTTTAGCGTACATACCAAATAGTTCTTGGGTCTCTTACTGCATCGAGGGGCCTGTTTGAGAGTCTAACCTGAGAGAGGAAATAAAGGAAACAGGACCTGCATTAGTCCTGCTGCTGTCAGTGATTCAGGCAGTCATTGTGCAAGTAACTTGGAATGATCTCAGGTTTTGGTATTCATATAGAAACAAATTCACTGGTACTGACTTAAATCACACCTAGAGGTACATTAGTTATTTCCTACGTCCTTGCATTTTTCATGCTGCAGATCTTCTAAAAACATTTCCCACAGAACTGGGAAACAAACCACACATCTCCCAGGGCCAAAGCAGGGAAGAGGCGGGGAGGGAGAAGTTTTTCACGTCACTGCTTAATAAAATGAGAGAACCGGAGGCAGCAATTTTTCTGTGCCCCTGGGTTTGCTACAGTGAGGGAAACTGTCACAGCACTCTGAGCTAGTCTCCCTGAGCCTGTAGGTAAACCTCCAAGGACACGGTTTATTGTTATCATTCAGGGACCAGAATAAAAATGTTATTTGTGGGTAGAGGCTGGGGAGAGCAGCACTTGTTCAGGAGCTGCAGAATGGTAACTGCTCCCCACCTGTATTTGTACATCTGAGCTCTGATCCCAGCTAAGGAAGAGCCCAGGGAATACAAAGGCCACAGGCTCTTCGCAGATCCATCTTAGGAGAAGGGCTGATCTAGTCCATACCTGGATAGCAATATTTCACATCAGGTGATGCCCTGACTCCGCAGTTTATTTTCCAGTTGACTTTGTGCGCAATTGAAAGGTCGGAACTTGTATAAAAGCGTATCATGGCTTCTGTTCCTTGAAGCATACTGCGCTCGTCATGGTCAGAGGAAATGGTTCAACTGTTGGCTTGTCTTGCTTCCAGATGTACTTGCAGTGAGCATGCATGACCTCATCATCAATTTCTGCTTCACATGTTTGTGTCTAGCATTTTTGAGTGAAGTAGTTGAAATTTAGTCCATAAATCCAAAAGCTAGCATTTCTAGCTAACTAAAGTTTTATGTGATTAAAAAATGGCCTTGTTTGGATGTTTCTAGAAGTTGGCAGCATATCACATTCCGTGATGTCGGTAATGTGATCAATGAGATATTTATTACAAATAAATTAAGCACTTGCAACTTGTGACTTGCAACACACATTGTGTTTTCTTGACTTTTGAGAGGCTAGTCACCACAGTTTCTGCCTGGACTCTTCTAACTTTGCAGACATGGAAGTAAAATGCTTGTCTTTTTTTCTTCTTCATTGATTACACTGATTATAGTTTAGAGCCAGATAGATTCCTTTTCTTAACTTAGTAGGCAACAGTTCATTCAATGAAGCAATAGAGAATTTTGCAAGAAAGGAAGATAAGCTGAACTTTGTAGATGTACTCCTATATGGGTTTAGTGATATCAAGACATTCTATTCTTTAGAAAATCACACCTTTTCTTACTTTTATTTGGTGTCCCCAGCGTTTCCTTTTTTAATGGGAAATAGTGGTAATCCAGTTAGACTGATCCAATTAATAAACTTCTGCTACTGAATCAGGATTTCACTCGTGGTTCATTATGTGGGTCAAGTTGATTAAAGATTATGCCACTACCCAACTGTTTGCTAACAGACACCTTGCAGCAGCACCAATGGATAGGATTATGAGGGCAGTTGTGAACTTACAGGCAAAAAATCAGCTACATTAACTTTCTTCACTGTGAAGAGGTCACCTAAGGAAATTCTGGGGATGGGGAATAGCACTTTAACCTAGCACATTAAGAGTATGTCCCTGCTACTTTTAATCTGATTGTTGGGACAGAACTGCTCCTTCCTAAAACCTTTTTTTCCCTCTTTGTTTTACTTTGGTGAGAAGATTTAGCTTAATTTTTTTACCTGAAGCTGAGCACTTTGCAAACATCTGTAAATTTACTATGCCCTTCTAGGCCTGCAAATTTATTTGCGGCTTATCCTATTTAGTATAATTTCCATGCCTTTACAGATAAAATCTTGAGTTTAGTCGAAAGTCAGAATCGTGGCTGCTCTAAACAGTTTTGCATATGATTTGTTCTTTATCAGCTATGCCTTATACATTGCATATTAAATATTGTTTGCTGTTCATGGCTGGGGCTGTTTAAGGATGAGATGTGTAAAGTTTTGTAGTCTCTTTCAGTTTTAAGTCTTCATAAAGTGTCACTGTGATAGCTGCAACTTAAAACACAAGAAAGTATCTTGTTTACTGGGCCACCATGAAATATGCCCTGATAGGGATTTGGAGACCTCTTGCATTTCTTTCATGAGGAAGATCCAAAATGGCTTGGTTAGACTCCAGCAAATGGATTTCTGAATAGCTACAAGGCACAAAGAGCTGTGATGCCATGAAATTGCTTCTGAAAATTTAAAAGAATATAGCACTTCAGCAAAACTGTTCCCTTCTGTCTTATATTAGTTTGTTATATCTGTGTATCTCTTGCTAGAAACGTTCGCTTTCAGATTAATGGCAAGTTGCTGATGGAAAATTAGTCGGAATATCAAATTTTAGGGCTACCATCAAAATATTGCAAAGAATATCACAGATTCAAGTGACCAAGTTATGTGTATCTGCAAATACCTAAAGGTGTAAATATCTATATGTGTGTGTAGACATGTAGAGATACACTCTAAATTAGGTCCTTTTAGTTAAAAAAAAGATCTGGAAGTTTTTGCAAGTAGCTACCTGAAAGTGTCAATTCAGTGATTAACAGCAGTTGAAAAATGCTAGCATGTTTAAAATTATTAAACAGTAGCTGGGCAAATATCACTATGCCAGTGTATAGTTTCAGTTCACTGATCCCTGAAATACATGTATAATGGATTTTTTAAAGTCAAAGAGAAACAATATAATCTTCCTTTTTACAGAATATTTCCTAATTCAAGCAACACAGTACCCAGCGTGAATTATAGAACCAAAATGTAATAATAACATGTCCATACATTAATAATAAGTATCATGTTAATAAGGACTGATTAGTCACTATGGGTTGTGCAAGAAAAACTGAACTCACAACAAAATTATTAGAAATGAGGTTTGAAAGACAAAAGAGAGTGACTTTTTCATAGAAAGCGTAATCAGTGTTTTGAAACTTATTCTCAGAAGAATAATACCCATTAGTATTATAAATGGGTTCTGAGGCAATTAGTGAAAGATAAGGCCATTTCTATCAGTCCCTACAGCTGATCTAAACAGAACCTCTGGCTCAAGCCCTTAAGCCACCTGACTTCCAGAAAGAACTATTTCATGATAGAAACTTTTTAGTTCCAGACATAATCAGTCAAAGACCAATATTTGCAGACTTCAGTTATTCTACTATATATAGAGAGCCTATGATACTCATTTCATTAAGATGGTCACATAAATTCCATGGCCAGGTTAAGCACATAAGCACCTTTTCAGTGTAATTTTTCAACAACTCTCATTATTGGGATGTTCCCAAGCAGTGCAAATGTCGTGGGTGGTACTGACACCCAGTGCTTAAACTAGAACCTAAACTTTATCATTTAAAATCTGTTTACACTAACCAAGAGCATTAAACTAAAAGTCAAAACTTTAGTAAAAACTCTGAAATATTCCTTCTAACACAGAATTTTGCACAGAAATTTCTCCATGGAATCAACATGTGATCTCATAGTACACGTGGAGACCACTTTTGATTAGGGGTGATTGTATTTTTTCTTCAACTTCTGTCCAAATTTTTCACCATGGTTTGTGTTAACTGTGATGACAAGCACAAGGAAGTCAAAAGGCAAAACTCCAGAAAATAATAAAACAGAAAATGTTGAAGAGAGATGATTGAGAAAAGCAAAAGGAACAAGCTAGTAGAAATTAAAGTGATGAAAAATATAAGCAGAACATTTATGTAGGACTTCCACTATAAGGACAATGAGCTTTTAATTAAGATGTGGCAGACAGGCAGAAATTCAAGAGATACAGATGACAGATCAAACCAAGAGGAAGATGATTGTCTTTCCCTTGCAGTAATAAAATGAAGAAGCAATTAAGTTAGAATAACAGTTTCTGATTATCTAAGTTAAGGGGACTTCCAGCAATGCACTTTGGCATATTGAACTGATTATGCTTCTAATTTAGGGTCTGTGGCATGTTTTAGCATAACTTTGCTCAGATAACAGCTTGGAATCTCTGTCTTCCAGCCTTACACAGTGAAGTAAAGGAGGCTGAAAAGAGCAGTCTTTGTAAAATTTTATCTGAGAATTCTTTCAGTGTTTCTCCTCAACCACTGCAATGTGTGAGCAGCATAACTTATTTTCCTAGTTACTCAAGCGGTAATTCCGTTATTTCTCTGTGTGTTTGTTCCCAAAATAAACATGACTTGGCAAAAGTTTCCATTGTGTCTTCATTTTGAAACCTGTAGACACAAAAGCTGGCTAATAATGTTTGAGCCTATTAGAGAAATGACATTGTAGAAAGGAAAAATAGGGGTTTATTCCTCTTATGACTACTTGAATGACTATTAGATGCAAATTCATTTCGAAAAAGTGTCCTTGTATGCAACTAAAAATATGAGTCCGTAGTTAGGTCATGTTTCTTTCAGTTTCATAAGGGACATAAATGCTGTACTACTTTACCAGGAAAATAATCTTCCAGTTTAAAGTACAGTTCTTAACAAATAGTACTGAACTGAGCCTCATGCTATCATTTTATTGATAAGGCAGTGTCTCATTTAGTTCTCCTAATATTATCATTTTTTTAAAAAAAGATAGCTTCAAGGAAGAAAATACTGCTGCTGGTGTTGTGATGTAAACTCTGCTGTTTTTCATATTTTTAAATATTTAAGCCTAGGCCCAGAGCCAGTACGTGGAAACAGGAAGTATGCATCTGTTGATGCCATTTGGAAGGGATTATCTTGTTTTCCAGAATCTTGTCTTCCACTTTAAAATGAGATTTGAGAGCACATCCTTCAGCTGGAGAAGTTTCACAAGAGGATTGGAATGAACTGTGTGAGAAGCTCAGCAGTGGGTGGAATTGCAGTTGTCCAATGGTGTGCCCACAGACCCATTAAATAAGGGTGGCTATGACGTGCCAGTCTCGACAGGAGAGTGAGTCAGGTGGACAAAATGTGTGTGCCCAACTGTTCCTGCATTGTGAATTGGAGTGTGAGAGAAAGAAAAGTAATTTCCTAAGAAAAGATGTTTTCAAAAGCAACTTCACTGACAACAACCAAGGGCAGGGTAATGTTAAGGAGTAACAATGTGCTTTGGTCAGGAAATGATAAAAATTGTCTCTCAATAGCTAGGATGCTTTGAACTATTCAGTAAAACATTCTTATTTTGGCCATACTGGTGTCTGTAAACATGGGCAGCTGCAGAACAGAACGGGTGGGAGATCTGTCTCTCCCTGTAACCATACCCTTATGCAACAGTGACTTGTACAGAAGAGAGGAAAGAAAATCTTACTCCTAGAATCAAGGCCTGTTTCTGAGATAAATATTAAAGATATTTTTTTTTTATCATATTGCAGCAGGTATCAGAAGAGACCAGGTTTTCCCTTTTAAACATGGATAGGAATACAACCTACTGATTACATAGCAGTATCATCAGTATTGCTTTTTTATACCTCCCCCCTTTATTTCTTCTATACTTCTACATTGTGGAAGAGCAAGTCAGTGTGGTTATCTGCTGCAACATTTATTCTATATTTTCAATACACACATTTTCCAATCAGTTGCAAATACTGAAGATTCAAAGAAATTGTCATCACCTGCACAGAGCTGTCAAATGGTTTAATATGAGTGATTCAAAACACTAGCATGTTCTTTGGGTTTGGGGGGGGGGGGTTTGCATTTTTTTACATTTCCCATTTTTATTTATCTTCCTATGGAGTAAGATCTGAGAAAAAATATAGATGTGTATGTCGACTTGTACAGAAGCATAAATATACATATATATATAGAAGATTAACTTATTTTGCTACAGTAAAATTCACAGCAGTGAAAACCTGCATAGCAGCATTACAAATTCAAGACTGTCAGTTGTCATGAGCAGAGATTTCTAATGCAATTTTTTCACTAAAACTAAAATCAAAGTTGTCTTATGTCAAATAACCATTGCAGATTTACATCCTGGGTTGCCTTATCACTCTGAGGAGGGAAAACTATTCTGGCTTTCCTAGTAAGATAGAAAACCAACCTGAAGAAGTTATGCTTGGACTGTTCAGTGCTAGGGAGAGGAAAACTTTGGGCACTGTCCAAAGCAAAGTATGCAGGAATGCATTTTTAAAATGCTTCTGCAGAAGAGTTTTATATACTGCACCAGAAGACATGTTTCATCTGAGGTACTTTCTCCTCTTCAGCAGTGTGATCAATAAGCAAGTCAAACAAATAGAGAAAGCAGTGTTGTTCATGGATAGTTTTGCTTTTCAGTCGGTGTGAATCGAGGTATCACTGCCTTGTAATGGGTTTGTGACATCTGCAAAATATTGGGAAAGAAAAACATGCTAGGAAACTTCATTTTAAACACAGTTATAAGGGTTTGGGTTGGGAATTCTTTGCATTTGGTATCATTGGGAGGTGTGTATATATGAATAAAACCTCTTCTAGCCCATAAAGAAATCCCCAATTTAAATTACTTATGTATCATTTTCATATTTTTTTTCATAACAGAATACCTCCTTACAGCAAAGAATCAAAATAAAGGAAGAAGTAGGGAGAAAACTCATGTGCTACAAAGATTTGCTAAAACTACTAAAATGCCTGAACTTCAATGCAGATATAGAGAGTTGTTTTCATTATATGTCAAATAAAACCCCAGTTTATTGAGATACAAATTTTTTGTGCTAACTTATTCCAAAATACTGTGGCAACTTGGAAAGTGCCATGGTGATAGGGGGAAAATGTTACTGTAGCACAGAAGATTCAAATATTATTCTTACATCAAAGCATAACAGAGGCTGTAGATGAGTACAATATTTCCATATTATTACAGGTTTATAAATAATATGTATTTATGATTTTAGGGGTGTAGGACTCCCACCACTGACTAATAATCCTGCTTCTTGGATGTTTTTCCTGGAGGAAAACTGGTTTACCATCAGTTAACTGCACTCTTGTCTGTAACAGAGAAAATCCTGAAGATGCCAATGCTGATTCAGACATTATAAGATAATCACAATGCCTATAGACAAAAAGCAGAATAAAATCTTTATCCAGAGAGAGTAGGCACTGTGGAATCTCTGCCTGTGATACGAACGAGCTATGCTCACGCAGGACAGGAATAGTTCTTTAGTTTCCTTAAATTCCCACAAAAATAGGGTTAGAGTTTTCTCAGCAGTGCAAAAGGATCAAGTGTCAGAACACACAGAAATAGGTCTGGCAGTAAGAAAGCTGAGAAATCTACCATGATGTACTTTAGGGAAATCTTGACAAGTCTTAGTGGGGAAAAAAGTCTGTTGCTCTGAAGAACTGTTCATTGCCATGGGCCTTGGAGTCTAGGAGAGTTCAGTCCACACTGATGGCTTGGTAAGATGTTTATCCATACTGTCTGGACAGAACTGAGAGTGTATCTGAAGATTTTGACCTCTTTTTCTTCTAGAAAACACGGGGGGGAAAAAAAAAAGGAAAACCCCACCTTCATAATTTTTTAGACAGGACATATTGAAAACCAATAGAAAAATTATTGCTGCTATTGGCTGTCTAAGAAACTGACACAAATGAAAAGTAACACATGAAAGAGAACACTGTTCACACATTTTCTTTAGAACAGAAGTGCACCTGCAAAAGAAAAGGCATTCCCTGGTAAAATCTGAACTAAAACTCAAAATTCCATTAAAAGAAGGGTGTCTATTAAACTTTAACATGCCCTTTCTCACTCAAAAAACGTCCCAAGAAATGTATATGTTAAGCTGCTGGCTCTTGCTTCTAAACCTTTTCAAGTCATAGATTCCCAGATGTATTCCTCTGCAGGATTTTCCAGTTCAATAGCTTTCAAATTTTTTAGTTCCATATAAAACGTGAATTTTAAATATGTGTAAATTAGAAGTGCTCTTACAGTGAAAAACATTTACTTCAGCAGATTCTCATGAATGGAACATGAGCCATTATCAGGACAACAGCGTTCTTTCTGAGAGTCTGCTTTAAACAGCCATATTTCTGATTTTCACCTCCATTCATCTTCACCCAAAATTCAGTTATATCATGAGCTAATCTTTTTGTGTGCTTGGTTTGATTTCTACGCATGGAGTTCAGATTAAGATCTTTTAAGAAAGTGTAGGAGTTTAGGAGGACAAAATAATGCCTAGGTGGAAATAGGACTTTTAAAGCACAGTGTTGTTTGTTGAGCTTCTAACTAATTATTTGGTTGGAAAGCATTGCAAAATCATCTGTTGAGGAAGCAGCGTTTTAAAGATGAAAGCTCATAATGCAAGTCTTAACAAAGAGGAAAATGTGTGAACTAGGCCTTCTTATATGATTCAGGAGGAAGGAGAAATTTCCTGGGGAAATTTAAAGGCTCAGAGGCCAAGGCAATTTGGGATGTAATCTTTGAGAAGAGGTTACTTTCCTCCCCTCTCATGGTTTAAATCAATTAATTGAAGGGATATAAAATGAATGGGCATAGGGCTATGTTTCAGAAACTTCATTTCCTTACTCTCTTTCAAAGACTTCAAATAAATCTCCCCTCTTCGGTGACATTCCCTTCAGTTTTTATTTTACTTCAGGCGATACCCCATATTCTCATTTACACAGTACACGAAGTTCCATTTTTAGAGTATTGTAGAAGACATCCTTATATACACATTCAAAATTCAAAAGTTGCTTTTTTTTTCTCTAGTTTTCAGATGTTTCTTACATGAGAAGTTCCTTTATAGCAAAATATGCAATTACTTGTGCCTTTATGGTAAGAGAATAAAGATCACTATCCCTAATATTATTTGCATAGAATAATTTATCTAATGATTATTACAAAGAGAACTACAGTATGTGTCTCACTCATTTCTTTTTAAAGGAATGCTTGAATTTGTGGCTGTGGTACAGAACAACTATGCTATAAGACTTGGGAAAAAAGGTCTAAAATTGCATATATAGATTCAAAATTCTAAATTTTTGCAAGTCGGGGACAAGTCTGTCTAAAAATCAAACTTCTTATCTAATCCCTCTTCTTCTTTGATTTTAATTAATAAAATCAAAACAGTAAATCTGAACAACTACCTCAATATTCAACTCTCTCTAGGTGTATAACACCTTGACCTATGTATTAACAAATAATGGTAAAAGTGGTAACATTTCAAGTAAAAGAAATGGGAAAACAACTTTGTGATGTTAAACACACTTTTCAAAGAGTCCTCTTTCTGCTGATGGCTGAGCATCTTGTTCTTAAACATGAAAATAAGGGCACACTGAGGAATATTTGGTGATTTTGTTGTCACTAAAACTACCAATAAGAAGTAAATAAGACATCATCTGCAATATAAAACAACAACAAAGTAATAAAGGTATGCTTTTTGTGCACATTTTAGCCTTATTCAAGATCTAATATAATCTTTTGAATTTTACTACCCACGACCCCTCTGAAGTAAATGGTTACAGATCCTCTGAGGTAAATAGAACTTACAATATAACTCTAATATTTTATATTAATGCAAATCTACCTTACCTGTGGGCTGGGAAGATAGAAGTGACACAGAAAGCCAGGTAGCCAAGTGCTTTATTGCTTTTATGCAGTTTTGTACTTTGGAAGTGTTTATTTTGAAGGGATTAATAATTCCAAAATATTTTGTACAGATTATTCATTAACATAGAATTTTGGGGGGAGGATTACTTAAACCCAGCACAAAAAAGAAATTCCTGGCACATCACATTCTTTTCTAACATGCCATTTAACAATGTTTGATTGCTGTGCTTAAATTGCCAAAGTTATTTACATAGCTGGATATTTTTATTGCCTTTGGCTTCAAATCTAAAAATGAATTCACAGACATCATTACTGCATAGTCCTTTGAATAGACTTTAAGGTCTCCCAGCTGCACAAGCTTTAGCATTCTACCCTAGCACCTTTCACAATGCATCAGTCTCTGAGCTGCACTTTATTTAGACATTTATTTCAGAAATGGATGCCATGAATTTTTGTTTGTGGCTGTTCGAATTCAGCTCACTGACTGGGATTCTGTTACACCTTGTGCTCAGGCAAATTAACATCTGAACAATGTTTGTTTGTTGATCTACAGAGTGATTCATTACAAGCTGCAAATCACAGTTACTTCTGGGAAAGCTGCATATTGTTAAAGTGTGCCTTGCAGTAAGTAGAACTGCTGAGATAATTGTAATATGAAACTCGAAACTTTAAGGTTACTGCAGTACAAACACAGGGAGATGAGGTTTTAGGCATTTATTTGAATCCATGTATAATTAGAAATGCTCATATGCTTATGCAATTGAATTTATTAAAGAAAGTGTTAATATCATCAGGAAGTTAATGGGAAAATAATTGTCTCCATTATGCTAGGTAAGGAATGAACTAATAATCTTTTTCTCCTAGCCCATTATGTGTGTCTGTCTCACAACATGTTTGCACCTGTTGTACAAATAGTGTTCAAAATGTACCTTGGATCATCAGAAAATTGGAAAAAAAAAAAAAAAAAGAAAAAAGAAGAGAGTTCCTAAGATGGGAGATGGTATAACAATTATTAGAGTAGATTTTTAATTTAAGTTTAAAAAAATTCTTTTTCCTGCTTTTAATATGTTTGTATCATAAATACAGTAGAATTTTCTTAATTGGTTTTGAGAGTTTTAGAAAACTCCCTTTCTGATAGATGGAATTTCTTAGATTTTACTCTTCTATTAGAAGGTATTCTGATAAAACTGTCAGATGCTAAGATGAAGTTTTATTAAAAAGTTCATAAACTGAAGTTACAGAAATGTCTTTCTATTTTTTTTCCACAGGTCTCTAAAATAATTTCTAATGAAAAAAATAGGGCAGCTTCCCCTCATATTAAAGGAAAACAAATTCCTCACAAAACTAATGTGGAAAGTAATTCAAGCCTAGACTTCTAATTGTAAATCTACAGTCTGATTCTTATCTCTTTAAATTCCTGTCTCGGTTTTGAAAGACAGGTGTCTGCTAAGGAAGGCAGAGGCCCCCCTTGAAGTGGCAGATATAACCTCTTTTCCCTCCAAGTTATTATATTTTGAAATCAAGAGCCTTTAGGCGAAGATGTGGGAAATAGGAATAACAGTTCTTTACTATATATATATATATGTATATAACCAGTCAAACAAAACAACAACAACTCTGGCAGTAACAGCAATCACAAACCCAGTGCCAGCCTTCTCGGCTGTCAGGCCCTTTCCCCTCGGGTGCAGTTCCGCTCGCAGCCGGCAGGGGCGCTGGCGGCTCCCGGTGAGCAGGGCAGGTGCGATGGTTCCCCCGCGGCTGCAGGGGGCGCTCCGGAGCGAGCTCGGGAAACCCGCGGCTCTGGTGCCCTGGGATCCCGGGAAGGATGGAACAAAGGCTTCACAAACCGCTGGGCAGCCGATCCCGGGCTCTCAGGAACAGCAGGCTGGAATGGCAGGGACGGACGGCAAATCCCGGGTGGCAGACGAGATGTATCCAGATGGGAAAAAAAAACCACGGAGGCCCAGGCAGGCAGGGCGAGCAGGGCTACAGCGTAGCGAAAACTCGAAGCAGCAGCGGAGCAGGGCAGCCACAGCTCGGTCTCCAGCAGGGCAGGGAAAGCGGCTTTTGGGGTCCCGGCGTTGCTTCCAGCAGGAAGAAAGAACGGCCAAAAAGAAAGCAGCAGCAGCTCCTTTCTCTGCAGCTTCTCTCTCCGGACGCTCAGAGCGAACTGCCCCCACACCCAAGTGTAGACAAAGGAGTAGCCAGGCCCGCCCCACTCCCCTTTTTGTCTTTCTTAAGTACAGCTATTTGTCCCCTAGCAACATGCATATGGGAGAAAATTCCTTTAACAGGAAAACCTAAGACTAAACTAAAACCCCAACATTATCCACCCCGAATTTTTTCCCATACTAACATGTTACATGAAACTTAACTTTTTTTTAACCATATAAATCTATGCATTACCCAAATTATATACAAATATACATGCTGATACTGATACAAATACAGAGCCATGGGTAGTTCACCCTAAAACAAGGTCCTCTTGAGGTAAGCATCGGGTCTCTCCATCCTTTTGCATCACCCACCAGGTGCAGCCTGGTCCCTGAGCAAAAACAACCCCACGGATGGGTTTGTCTTTGCTCAAGGCAGACTTTACCTAAACAGTTTTTCCAAGCATACCTCTCATGTGCACCACTGGAACCTTATCCCCGTCTGTTGTTTGTAGGGGTTCGGATTGGGCAGGGCCTGCTCGGCTGGTGGAACCTCGAGTGTTAACTAACCAGGTGGCTCTTGCTAAATGCATCTCCCAGTTTTTGAAAGTCCCCCCACCCAGTGCCTTCAAGGTGGTTTTAAGCAGTCCATTACACCGCTCAACTTTCCCAGCTGCTAGTGCATGGTAAGGGATGTGGTACACCCACTCAATGCCATGTTCTCTAGCCCAGGTGTTTATAAGGCTGTTCTTGAAATGAGTCCCATTGTCAGACTCGATTCTCTCAGGGGTGCCATGCCTCCAAAGGACTTGCTTTTCCAGGCCCAGGATGGTGTTCCGAGCAGTAGCATGAGGCACAGGGTAGGTCTCCAGCCACCCAGTGGTGGCTTCTACCATTGTGAGCACATAGCGCTTGCCTTGGCGGGTTTGAGGCAGTGTGATGTAATCAATCTGCCAGGCCTCCCCATACTTGTATTTGGACCATCGCCCGCCATACCACAGAGGCTTCACCCGCTTGGCCTGCTTGATCGCAGCGCATGTCTCACAGTCATGGATAACCTGGGAGATACTGTCCATGGTTAGATCCACCCCTCGGTCTCGTGCCCACTTATAGGTGGCATCTCTGCCCTGATGGCCTGAGGCATCATGGGCCCATCGAGCTAGGAACAGTTCTCCTTTATGTTGCCAATCCAAGTCTATCTGGGACACCTCTATTTTCGCAGCCTGATCTACCTGTTTGTTGTTACGATGTTCTTCATTAGCCCGGCTCTTGGGGATGTGAGCATCTACATGACGGACTTTCACGGATAGCTTCTCTACCCGAGTGGCAATGTCTTTCCACTCTTCAGCAGCCCAGATTGGTTTTCCTCTGCGCTGCCAGTTTGCCTTATTCCACCTTTCCAGCCAACCCCACAGAGCATTGGCTACCATCCATGAATCAGTGTAGAGGTAGAGCTTTGGCCACTTCTCTCTTTCAGCTATGTCCAGAGCTAATTGGACAGCTTTGAGCTCAGCGAATTGGCTCGATCCACCTTCTCCTTCAGTGGCCTGTGCAACTTGTCGTGTGGGGCTCCATACAGCGGCTTTCCATTTCCGGCTAGCGCCTACAATTCGGCAGGAACCATCAGTGAAGAGGGCGTATTGTCTTTCACTCTCTGGTAGCTCGTTATATGGTGGGGCTTCTTCGGCACGTGTCACCTGCTCCTCTTCTTCTTCAGAAGATAACCCAAAAGTCTCACCTTCCGGCCAGTTTGTAATTATTTCCAAGATCCCAGGGCGACTTGGGTTTCCAATTCGGGCGCGCTGCGTGATGAGGGCAATCCATTTGCTCCAAGTAGCGTCGGTGGCGTGATGCGTGGAGGGAACCTTTCCTTTGAACATCCACCCCAGCACCGGTAGTCGGGGTGCCAGGAGGAGTTGTGCCTCTGTGCCGATTACTTCTGAGGCAGCCTGGACTCCTTCATAAGCTGCCAGGATTTCCTTCTCTGTGGGAGTGTAGTTGGCTTCAGACCCTCTGTAGCTTCGGCTCCAGAATCCCAGTGGTCGGCCCCGAGTCTCACCAGGCACCTTCTGCCAGAGGCTCCAGGACAGACCATTGTTCCCGGCTGCAGAGTAGAGCACGTTCTTCACCTCTGGTCCTGTCCTGACTGGGCCAAGGGCTACGGCGTGAGCAATTTCCTGTTTGATCTGAGTGAAGGCTTGCTGCTGTTCAGGGCCCCAGTGGAAATCATTCTTCTTGCGGGTAACCAGGTAGAGAGGACTCACGATCTGGCTGTACTCGGGAATGTGCATCCTCCAGAAACCTATAGCGCCTAGGAAAGCTTGTGTTTCCTTCTTGTTGGTCGGTGGAGACATTGCTGTGATCTTATTGATGACCTCAGTGGGAATCTGACGTCGTCCATCTTGCCACTTTACTCCCAGGAACTGGATCTCTCGGGCAGGTCCCTTGACCTTGCTCTTCTTGATGGCAAAACCAGCTTGCAGGAGAATTTGAATTATTCTCTCTCCTTTCTCAAACACTTCGGTTGCAGTGTTCCCCCACACAATGATGTCATCAATGTACTGCAGATGTTCTGGAGCCTCACTCTTTTCTAGTGCAGTCTGGATCAGTCCATGACAGATGGTGGGACTGTGCTTCCACCCCTGGGGCAGTCGGTTCCAGGTGTACTGCACGCCCCTCCAGGTGAAGGCAAACTGGGGCCTGCACTCTGCTGCCAGAGGAATGGAGAAAAAGGCATTGGCAATGTCAATAGTGGCGTACCACTTTGCTGCTTTGGACTCCAGCTCGTACTGGAGCTCCAACATGTCTGGCACGGCAGCGCTCAGCGGTGGAGTCACTTCATTCAGGGCACGATAGTCCACAGTCAATCTCCATTCCCCGTCAGACTTGCGCACAGGCCAGATGGGGCTGTTGAAGGGTGAGTGGGTCTTGCTCACCACCCCTTGACTCTCCAGCTCGCGGATCATCTTGTGGATGGGGATCACAGCATCTCGATTTGTCCGATACTGCCAGCGGTGCACTGTCGAGGTGGCAATTGGCACTCGTTGCTCTTCCACTTTCAGGAGCCCAACTGCAGAAGGATTCTCTGATAGTCCAGGCAGGGTGTTCAATTGCCTAATGCCCTCTGCCTCCACAGCAGCAATCCCAAATGCCCACCTGAGTCCTTTTGGGTCTTTGTAGTAGCCATTCCGGAGGAAGTCTATGCCCAGAATACACGGGGCCTCTGGGCCGGTCACAATCGGATGCTTTTGCCACTCCTTCCCAGTCAGGCTCACCTCAGCTTCTAAAAGGGTCAACTGCTGTGATCCCCCGGTCACCCCAGCGATGGATACAGGTTCTGCCCCCACATGTCCCGATGGCATTAAAGTACACTGTGCCCCAGTATCAACCAACGCATCATATTTTTGTGGCTCTGATGTGCCAGGCCATCGGATCCACACCGTCCAGAAAACTCGGTTCTCCCGTGCCTCTTCCTGGCTAGAGGCAGGGCCCCTCTAGCCCTGGTTATCATTCTTTCCCTGGGCGTACATGCTCGAGGTACCTTCAAGGGGATCCGACATATCATCCTCCCTTCTGTAATACCTGGCAGCTCGGTCACGGGAGGCTGAGGCTACCTTCACCTTAGCGGAACCCCCTCGGTTAGTGCCTCCCTCCTTGAGTTCACGCACCCGCGCTGCCAGGGCAGAGGTGGGTTTCCCATCCCACCTTCTCATGTCTTCCCCATGCTCACACAGGAAAAACCACAGCTCAGCTCGTGGGGTGTACCCTCTCTCTCTAGCAGGGGGACGACGGGCTCTGACTTGGGGGCCTGTGACTCGCACTGGTGCCACACTGACCCTCCTCATCTCCTCCCTCATCTCCTCCCTCATCTCTTCCCTCATCTCCTTCCTCATCTCCTTCATGTCCTCTTTGAGGTCCTGGACCACAGCAGAGACATGAGCTTTCAGCGGGCCATTGATCATGCTGTCATAATGCCTGAGCCTGTTGGCAACAGAGCCCACTGTTTCTCGGGTATTGTCAGCATCAATCGTTGCAATGAAGGTGGTGTATTGCGATGGCCCTAGCCTTGCCAGGTTCCACATCATCTGTCCTGTGCACCTGACCTTATCGGGGTCATTATCATGCTGTCCATCCTTCCCAAAGAGTACCTCTAATATTGCCACCTCTCTTAGCTGTTGGATCCCTTGCTCGAGTGTCTTCCACTGCATTCTATGATGATACTCCTGCATTCTTTCTTTGTGAATGAACCTTTCTCTCACACTCATTAAGAGCCGCTCCCAGAGAGAGAGAGGCCCTGGCTCCCTCACAAATATCTGGTCCACACCTGGGTCCTGGGTCAACGATCCCAGATACCTTGCCTCACCACTATCCAGTTGCACACTTGTGCCAATAAAGTCCCAAACCCGAAGCAGCCAGGTGGTATAAGGCTCACGCCCCCTTCGCACAATGTCGTTTCGCATAGCACGGAGACTGTCGTGCGACAGGGACTCAGTGATGACTTCTGGCTCTGGCTCTCCTGCTGGTTGTGAGGGCCCTGGTTGCCCATCATCATTAACTGGTCGTACTGATTTGGTCTTATACTTCCTCCTTTGCACAGGGGCGACTGCTGCTGGCTGTGGTTGTCCTTGTGGTTCAGCTGAAGCCTGGACGGTTGTAACATCCGTGGGTTCCACTGCTGCACCATCGGACTCACCCTCTTTGGGGCAGGGAGAGGGTTTTTCACTAGCTGAGGAGGTGTATTCCCTTAGCAATTGGCATATCTCCTGGCGCACGTGGCCCATCTCCTGGCACATCTCCTTGTGCACCTGGCCCATCTCCTGGCATATCTCCTGGCGCACCTGACCCATCTCTTGGCACATCTCCTGCATCCCTTTTGCCAGTACCCCCACCCAGTTTGGGTAGTCCATTTCTGAGGTGGACTGTTGGGCAGTATCAGTCTGTGGGGCGGGATCTCTAGTGTCTGGGGCTGTGGCAGGCTCTGGCTCTGGGGTAGGATCTCTAGTGTCTGGAGCCGTGTCAGGTTCTGGGGTAGGATCTCTAGTGTCTGGGGCCGTGTCAGGCTCTGGGGCAGGATCAGGCTCTGGGGTAGGAACTCTACTCTCTGGGGCCATGTCAGGTTCTGGGGCAGGATCTCTAGTCTCTGGGGCTGGTGTCCGAGTAGATATCCAAGCCAATCTCAACTTATCCTTGAATGCTAAATAGAGTAGGCCTATCAGCAGCAGATGGTTAGTATTCAGAGGGAATTTAAACCCTTCGAAAATTGATGGGGTGGGCCCAAAGAACTGGTTGAGGGGTTGGGAGAAAACTTCCCCTGGTGTCATTTCCTCACAGAAGGTACCATTGTTAACATAATCCCAAAAACATGTGCTCAGTGTGTGATAGCTGTTTATCCATGAGCCCACATTCCGGAGGAAGTTAAAAACCCATGAATTCCTCACCTTCTCGACCCATAACGCAAGCTGGATAACAGCAATGGTAGCCTTAGTCAGAGGACCCATATTCAAGTAAGGAGCTGCAAAGGGGAAGAATATAGCCACGGCTACATGCCACCCAAACCAGGGTAAACTAGACCACATAGTGCTGCCTAACAAGGTTCCAATATCCAGCACACAAAATAAAGTTATCGAGGAACTGTTATTCCTTTTTCACCTCTATCTCTTAATGCCCTCAGGCCCCACGTTGGGCGCCAAGATCTGTCTCGGTTTTGAAAGACAGGTGTCTGCTAAGGAAGGCAGAGGCCCCCCTTGAAGTGGCAGATATAACCCCTTTTCCCTCCAAGTTATTATATTTTGAAATCAAGAGCCTTTAGGCGAAGATGTGGGAAATAGGAATAACAGTTCTTTACTCTATATATATATGTATATAACCAGTCAAACAAAACAACAACAACTCTGGCAGTAACAGCAAACACAAACCCAGTGCCAGCCTTCTCGGCTGTCAGGCCCTTTCCCCTCGGGTGCAGTTCCGCTCGCAGCCGGCAGGGGCGCTGGCGGCTCCCGGTGAGCAGGGCAGGTGCGATGGTTCCCCCGCGGCTGCAGGGGGCGCTCCGGAGCGAGCTCGGGAAACCCGCGGCTCTGGTGCCCTGGGATCCCGGGAAGGATGGAACAAAGGCTTCACAAACCGCTGGGCAGTTGATCCCGGGCTCTCAGGAACAGCAGGCTGGAATGGCAGGGACGAACGCAAATCCTGGGTGGCAGACGAGATGTATCCAGATGGGAAAAAAAAACCACGGAGGCCCAGGCAGGCAGGGCGAGCAGGGCTACAGCGTAGCGAAAACTCGAAGCAGCAGCGGAGCAGGGCAGCCACAGCTCGGTCTCCAGCAGGGCAGGGAAAGCGGCTTTTGGGGTCCCGGCGTTGCTTCCAGCAGGAAGAAAGAACGGCCAAAAAGAAAGAAGCAGCAGCTCCTTTCTCTGCAGCTTCTCTCTCCGGACGCTCAGAGCGAACTGCCCCCACACCCAAGTGTAGACAAAGGAGTAGCCAGGCCCGCCCCACTCCCCTTTTTGTCTTTCTTAAGTACAGCTATTTGTCCCCTAGCAACATGCATATGGGAGAAAATTCCTTTAACAGGAAAACCTAAGACTAAACTAAAACCCCAACAATTCCATATTGTGTCACACAAAATACTTTGCAGAGAAGGTTATTTATGGTGCTGCATTAGGATGTACAAAGAGCAGCGTGATGGGCTCTAAACTGTTCCCTCTCTGGAGCAGGGCTTGTAAGGGGGCCCTGTGGTTCATCAGTCAGGAGCCAGCAACGGAGAAAACTTTCTCAGCAGGTTATTTGACCCTTTCTGGAGAACTTTCTTTCTTCAGCATGTTACTGACTTGTTTATTTCTACTGGCAAAACCTATGCCTGTAAGTGTTATTTCACTGGGTGAATATTCGAGGTACGAAAAGTTGTTCTCTCTAAATAGCTACAAATTTTATGTTCAGGGAGTGATAGTGAATCCTCTCAAAATAATTCTTCTTTTACTCTCTTTGCTGTATCATACTGAAATGATGTGGAATTGAGCCCAAATTGGCATAGTAGGAAATTCCTAAATTGCTACATTTCGGGATCTAAATTTGAGGATCTCTTCTTTCACTATGTAGACACGTGGCACATTTTCAGGAGACTAAATAGACCCATCCTACCCTCTCAAACACGAAAAAAAGAGAGATTTTCCACTATTGTTGTAAATAAGGTGTAGTTAGGAAGCATGTATGATTTAGTTTCAAATGCTGCTGGTAGAACTGGCAGCTTAATGAAATGTCTGTGCAACTTACTAGACTAAAGAATTTAGTTTTATCTAATTTCACTCTGTGAGACAGAAAAATGCTTTATTTAGTCATTGCCCCAGAAAGTGTAGCCTGCTGGGAAGGTAAGCTTGTAAGAGCTGTTAGAGACTTAACTGCAGTTCTGTGAAAATGTAATGCTTGAGTCTATAGATACAGATTGTAGGTTTTTCAGAGAAAACTTTGTATAAATTCTGTATGTCAACTATGAGTCTATTCCCTGGCAGATAACTAATTTATTTCTTTAAGTTAATGCACTATGAATAAGCAGAACAGGACCAGAAGCTCTGCTTTTATCTAGCAGGCATAATGGGACCATACAGGAGAAGAGGAACAACACTAGGGAAGAGATAGTGAACAGAGACCTTTAATATGGACATAAAGCGCTAAGCAAGCTGAATAAATCTAAACATAACAGAGGACTGACAAGAAGACCCTAAACAAACAGGTGATTAAACTTGAATTTATACTCCAACCTTCTTCAAATATCCCTTTGTTGATCTTGAAAACTAAGGCCTTCTCAGAGAGAAAAAGGAGTGTGACCAAATATCTTTCTAACAGCAGATTATTTTATTTGTGATAATCTCTTCAGTTGTTAAAAATGGAAATTAACAAAAACATGTGTTAGCATTAAATTTGGAAATAGTTAATAACATTAGCAGACTACTGCTGCACTTTGCCAGGTGTAGGGAAATCTGCATGTTTATGGATATTCTTTTTCTTCGCAAATTAAACTAAAATGTTTTGGCAACTTGAGCAACCTTGTTTCTAGATCCTTTCTTGTCAGAAACCCTACATTCTTCTCAAAATGTTCTCCTGACTATCCTCTTGTAAACTAAACTCCTTATGCAATTTTCTTATGTTACCATGTCTTTTTAACCCTCTAGATCCAACCAAGATTACCCTAAATCCTCCTCAGTGAGCTTTCTGCTCCAGTCACCAGGAAACTGAGAGTATGAAGCTGTCATGAATTCAGAATGGCTTTGCTCAGTTTGGGCAAAATGCAATAGAACAGTGCACACATGCAGGGGTGTTTGACAACAAGCATAAAATGAAGTAATTGACACGCTTTACTTGTAGGGTTGGTCCACTTAAATATTTTAGAGGTTGTCAAAATGAGAGAAATAAGTTAGAGTACATGGGAAATCATATGCAGAGCTCTGGATGCAAGTGTTAGCTCTGGCCAGCCCTTGTACCACCCAGTGCTACTAGACATTCCCAATGTGTGAGGTCTGGGGCCTCCAAAACCTTTTATGTTCACTCTCTGCAGCAGTCTATGCAAGGGAATAAAAAAAAGTAGAAAAATGCCAAAGAAACATATCAGAAGCCTGTCTTCACAGGTCTCACATTATTTAATTAGGATAAGATTATTTCTGTGGATGGGGACAGAAAGAGACACTGGCCTGGAATGGGCAGCTGTGAACACAGAGCATCCACTGAGAAAAGCTCAAGCCTCAGTGGGCCCTGTGTTTCCTGGTGGTCGGTTTCAATGTTTCTCCGTGGTTACCACAGTGACATCATTGTTTTGTTGTGGTTTACTAGGGAAAGAAGTGACTTTTTCTTGATCCCAATTATTCACCTTGTGTTAGTTTCTGTGTTGTCATCTCTTTCCTTTGTTTGTTTAAAATTAAATTGAGGAAATAAATATTTCATGAACATTTTTACTTAATTGTGCTAAGGAATACAGAAAGCAAGAACCCCAAAAAATGTATATCAAACAACAACTTTGGATTACTTTTCCAGAATATGAGGGAAATTCAAAACTCAGAATTACAACGGGTTCATTTTCAGATTTTTATAAGGCAAAATTGAGGCTTGTTGTCTTTCTGTTAGTAATATGTCTTGCAGATGAAATTTCATTCTACCACTGCACCTTTCCCATCTCTCCTTTTTAATAATCTTTTGAGTCCTTTGTTTTCTATTATATCAGCTCTTAATTCTTAGCCTTGCAAGTTCAGAAGTGTCATAAAGCTCTAAATACCTCCACCCTTTCTTACCTGGAAGGGTGAGGCAGTGTGCCAACAGCATGTTGGTTGTCCACTCAGGCAAGAGGAGCTCAAATAATATTTTAAGACATATTATAAGTCTCATTGATTTGATTTACACTTGGCATTATATAGTTATATATTTATAACCAAAAAACCAATCTGATTTCAAATTGCAGTCATGGGGAAACAAAGGAGTGGTCACGTCTTTTACCAGTATATGCTGTCTCTTCTGCTTTTTGCAGCTAATGTTGCTTAGTGTACAGTAGTTAGGTAAAAAAAATTCTGAAATGAAAAATAATAAGAATGGGGGAAAAATACTTCTGAATGATATCTTCATATTTATTTAGCAAAAATCTCTGAAACTAGTGATTTCCGTAGCATACTGAGTCTTTGGGATTGTTTCATGTCCTTTTTCATTCTTTCTTCTTGTATTTTTACAAGGAAAAAGCAAGTGTTGGCAGAGGTACTTGTCCAAGTCACTGCAACCTGCATTAGTTTAATATTCTCCTTTATTGACAGCTAAGTTAATACAGCAGCATTAGACTACTGTGGGGTTCAAAATGTTGTGGTGCTTGTTCAATTGAAATACACCAGCAGAAGTCCTTAAAGTTGAGAGGCTGTACCAGCAAAACTGCGTTTTTCTCAGCAGAGCTCACGTAACTCATTTACCACATTGGTACAGTGTGACCTCTTTAATACACCCTCATTTATACCAAGAGTGTTTTGCTTCTTCCATACCTGACTATGCTGGCATGGTAAAGCACAACTAAATTGGAAGCATTTAAGAATACAAATGCATGCTCTTTCTCAACCTTAAAATCCCCTGTGCAGGCAGAACAATACATTCTGTCATGAGCAAGTTAAGCAAGAAGCATGTTTCCCCATATAATTTTTCTATTTCTATTTGCTATCCTCAGCTTAGCTTACAATTTTCCTTATTTGTGATAGTTCCCTTCCAACTTTATTATTATTGGGCTTGTTGATATTTATATTTTTTAAGACAAATTTGTTTCTCTAAAGGAGATGTCTGTGAAAGAGATTTTATCAACAGACGGATTAGCTTCTTTTTTCTTCATCCTTTGAAAGAAAGTTGGCTTTGAAGGTCTTATCACTGCACTAAAGATAATGTTGCAGACTGTTAAATCACAATTTGATTCCTCAAAGAAAATTAATTAACCTTCAAATGTGTATTTAATCACACATCCTATGCATTTCAGCATAGCTCAAGCATTAAGTATGAGACATTACTTTTCAGTAAAAAGTAAAATGAACAACATATAACATTTGAGAACTAGGAATTTTAATCAAAAATACGTTAAAAGCATATAATTTGGGATCCACAAGGCTTAGCCTCCAGATGACTGGGTTTGTTTCAGATCAGTGTTGCCGAGCGTTATTATTACTTGACAGCTGTTCTGCATCAGCTGTAATGAGCTACTGGTTACAGTTCTCAGCCAGCTGACAAGGCCCTGCGTAGTCATTACCACCCAGTGCCACAAATCCCTGGTTTACCTGGGCAGTGGGGCTACAGGACAAGGCTCAAACTAATAGCAGAGAGGCAAGACTCATTGGCAGGATAATGTGTGCTGCCTTTCCCTGGGATACATTTTCTCTTTCAGTGGTAATTACTTGGAAATTTTTTGAAAATTTTCACTGAAATCTTTTCAAGGAACTTTGAAAACTCTCAAGTTAAGTATCTCTCTTCAAATCTCTTTAACAAAGTACATTCAATCTGATGTCCATTACCAATAGATCCATTAACTAAATTAATTTACTCTAAAAAGGGACATTTCTACTAATGCTTGGTTTTTTGTTGCTTCTTATGATCTTTCAACTATTTCAAACAGATGCTGTCAGTATATTATTTTTAAAAGAAGCAATTTCTGAACTCTGGATTTAGCTAGAACAACTGCTAAGACCATGTCTCTGTTTTAAAATGTCTCTTACAAAGTACTTGCTTTCCCTTTGCCATCTTTTTTTCCAGTGTAACAATTTTCTCTGACACTTTCAACTCAATAACAGGAATTTTCGACTTTGAGGTTGGTGACCTCCTCCTTTATAAAAAGTCAGCTTTCAGCTACTCTGCATTTTAGTGAAATAACCTCATAACATTTTCCATAGCAAGATGCTATGATGTAATTGCTGCTGAATTATGATCACTGCAAGATGCTATGAACAAGAAAAGACTAACAAGCAAAGTGAAGTAATAGCTAAGCATATTTTCTTTATATAAATAGTCTCTTGCAAAATTTTTTCTGCGTGCAAGTTTTCCTTTAATAGGCATTGTACTACAAATGTATGATGTTGGTGGAAGATATGCTCATTCTGACATGGAATTATTGAAATTGATTATTTCTTAAGACAGCTGTTCCTTTAACATATGGAAGAAATTATTTCTGTCCATTGTCAGCTGGAAAAGAGTTAATTAGATTCTCATCCAGGTGTAGAGACAATTAGGCTATTAGCTATTAATAAGGCACCTGACAGACATGAGGCTTTTTCTCCTCACCTGTGCCTTGCCAAGACATTAATTGTATTTGATTAATGCTGTACTTAGGAAGATTGTTTTTCACAAATACCCCTTCAAACAGGTTTCTTAGTTTCAGCTCTTGGAGGTTTCACAAGCCATCTGATGATCGGTAGGTATTATTTAGAGTATCATACTTGTAGGTTCTGGGGGTTCTGGGGTCCTGTCGAGACGGCCGGACGTAGACGGTGACAGATGGAGACGAGAGATCTCTATAGGCAGGTCTTGGGACACAGCCGGTTTATTGTAAAGGGCGTGGGTATTGGGGCACTGCTCAGAGCTGGTAGACTCAGCTCTGAGCAGGCCTAAGAGAGCAAGAGAGTGAACGGGTGAGAGAGAGAGAGAGAGTAGGAGCATGAGTGGAAGTGGAAGAGAGAGAATGAGACTGTGAATGAGAATGTCTGAAGTCCTGGTTACAATACAATAAATCATCTTCTGCACTGAATATTCTAATTGTCACTAACCAATCTAATACAAGATACAAATCCTATAGCATTTACATACAGCCTATAAGAGTTCTTATATTACCATAGAGTGTTACATCTTAACTTCTAAAAACTACTCTTTGGACCCCTTCTGCTGAGCTAGTAGGGTCTGCTCTGACCCTTGGACCTGTTTGCAAGCAGAGGGTATTGTTCCATCAAGAGGGGATTACTTCAGTCGGCCATACCATTGTTTTCTAGTTGTTCAGTAACTAAGACCTGGTATTTCAAAAGTGGCTTTCATTTCGATGTTGCCTGTAGTTTTCATATTCCCAAAATCTTTTGTCAGGCAATCATATTTCCAAGGCTTTCCTGTTTCATCTTCCCCAACACATACTGATGATTTGGGTTATACTGTACTGTTACTTTCGCTTAGTTGGAAGGCTGAGGTATTTCAGTTGTAATACCATGCCTAAAATTCAGCTAGGAACCTTCTACATTTTACACACATAGTACAAAGAATTTGAAAACTGTTTGATGTGCACCTACAATAAAGAAAAAATGTATTGAATGGCATTATTAGCTTTCTACTGTTCCTTCAAGAAGAAATCAGATATTTCAGGGTACAAGCTGAGAATGCTTTTAGTATGAAAGTTGCTTAAGTTGGGAAACAAACTGCCACTGGATAGGTGTGATGTTTCCTTAAAAACAGAAACAAAACAAACAAAAAAATCCCCTTATATTTTAGTAAAAGAGAATTTAGTTAATAATAATTAATTATAAAGCAACTCTAAATCTTGAATCTTATGATTCTGCTGAATTTAAATCCTGAGAAAGCTATAATGGAAAAAACCTTATCTCAAAGCGGGCTGTCTGTGAGAAGAATGAATTAAACAGACATTATCAAAGGCCCTTTCCATTTGTGCTCCTTGTCATGCAACATCTTTTTTTGCAGATTTCTCTTTCATAATTTTAAAGAAGTGGGGAATACTAATTCTGTATGACTGCTAACAGGGGTTACATCAAGCTAGTGAGTGATCGCCAGTGAGGTTCCTCAGGCCTCCATGGTGAAGGGCCTTGAGGGGAAGCTGTGTGAGGAGCAGCTGAGGTCACTTGCTCTGTTCAGCCTGGAGGAGACTGAGGGGAGACCTCATTGGAGTTATAACTTCCTCATGAGTGGATGAGGAGGGGCAGACACTGGTCTCTTCTCTCTGGTGACCAGTGACAGGACCTGAGGGAATGGCCTGAGGCTGTGTCAGGGGAGGTTTAGGTTGGGTATTAGGAAAAGGTTCTTCCCCCAGAGGGTAGTTGGGTACTGAACAGGCTCCACAGGGAAGTGGTCGCAGCACCAGCCTGACAGAGTTCCAGAAGTGTTTGGACAATACTCTCAGCACATGGTCTGGTTTTTGGGGCTGTCCTGTTCAGGACCAAGATTTGGACTCAGTGATCCTTGTGTGAGTCCCTCACAACTCAGGATATTCAATGATCCTGTGATATCTTCATTATCTGCAAAAGTGCTGGACCAGTCCAGCTCACCCCATAGTATGAAATCTAAAATGTGGGTTGAGAGTGGCTTTGGCTCCTGTTGGGTCAGAGTTTTCCAGAATGTGCTTTGTAAGACTGCTTTCAACAGCTTTTGATATGTACCATTTAATGGAAGGAAAACACAGTGATTGTCTTAGACTGAGATTCCAAGGACATGTTATGCCTTAAGTAAAGGAGGAGAAGGCATCAAAATTACAGGAAATCCTTCTGCAAGGGTTTTTTATTGCTTTTTAATCTGATGAGAAATGTAAAATAAACTGTGCTAGGCTTGATTCCCAAATTCTGTGGCCATCAACAAAAAATTATGTGGCATTATTGATTTCAAGGCCTTGGCTGCAGAGGACAAATTATTTTTTGCAAACACAACAGTAAAATGTATATCTCCTGAAGGGAGCCTTGCAGTACCTAGAAAACAGCATGATGTTTGCGGTCTTTATGTGACTATATAATTTTACTCTTTGCAAGTGAATTTTCATTTTTGGTAGATAAATAGCCACCAGTCAGATTCACACAGGAGAGAAATTACCAATGTTTTTTTCATTTAGTTGATATGAGGACTGGCTCAAGGCTGCTCTGATCCCATTCAATGGCAAGCTTCAGAAAGGCTGCTCTAAAACTGAGGGCAGCTACAGTTCAGTGATACAGTCACATCAGAGGGTCTCCACAAGCCAGAACTGAAAGACCAAGGCATAGCACTGAGTGTGCTGATTGCCAGCTTCCTTAGTAGTCGTCTAAATTGTGGAAAAACTCAGGAAACAGAATAAACAATCTTCTGTTTTCCACCTGTCAGTGTAAAAAGAATTAATTTTGGGATTTAAAAAAAAAAAGAAGTGGTTTGTGATCTGAAATACATGATGTGAAGAAATGCTTTCAGTCTACAGACCCCTTTAAAGACAAATGTGAAAGGTTACTGCTTGACTGTAGGCTTAAATTTGCTGTGAATTACTTAAAATTTCATTAGTTAGCATTCCACAAATCAAAAACTGTTGAATACTTCCATGGAAAGATTTTGTGATGCAGGGAAGGGGCAATCTATAGAAAATGTTTCTGTCCTCAACTTAAACAGGCATTGCTTTGCAGCATGTGATTTGTGCGTAGATATGCAAACAAATACACTATTTTGAACAACTGTGGCAGAACAGTTTGTAAAAAAAAGTAGTCTAAAATTTTGAAAATATTGCAGATATTCACCTCTTGAGAAATAAGGCAAGAAAAAAGGAATAAAGCAATGAGCAGTAGATTTCTCTTTAGGTTATTTTTTATTTATACCCTTCCTTCTAAGCAGAAACAAACAATTTATTCTCTAGAGCTCCGAAAGGTTAATCACTTGCAGGAAAATAAGGATGTGAAGAATATCTAAGTAATAAGAGCTAAAAATGTCAAATGCCTGGGGATAAAGCAAATATTTCTGTGTTTTTCAAATCACTGGCTATTGTGATTTTTTTAACACAAGGAAGGATATTATTTTAAATAAAACACTACCTTTTGCATAAGGGGAATTGTCAATGGTTGCAAAGCAAAAAAAAATCAGTTTGGAAGAGGTGAAAGACTGGCTAGTATTCCGTTTTGAGTGCACCAGTAAAGTACAGGAGGCAGGGAGCTGCTCTTCTGTTGGAAAGCACACTCCCCTGCATGCCCAGCAACAGGCAAGCACCAGCTGAATTCTTTTCAGACCTGCCAGGCCGTGAGACTGGGTTCTGTAGGAGAAGACACTCAAAGTTAATGGTAGAGTGTATTCAAAGGGTATTATACCACCCCTTTCCTAATCATCTCACCGAGCAAGGAAAAGTAATTGGATCATTGCACATAGAAATCTGTTTTCAAAAAATTCTGCTTTTCTCTACAGAAGTTTTTTCTGGGTCTTTCTCAAGATATTAAAAGGAGTGGTTTACAAAACGTACTCAGAAATCCCCATTTCTGAGGTGGGTTTGGATCTGAACACTGCAAGTGTATCAGCTACAGACATTCAAGATGTAATATTTCACCTGTAACTTAGGGGCAAGGGGCAAATGAAGAATTTTTCAAGGTTTATAAAATTCCTGGGATATAGTCTCTCATTACCCTTTTCAGTAGATTACTGTAGTTCCTTAATCTTGTCCTACTGCTGCAGAGAGAGAATCAATATGTATTTTGTATTTTACTGATTTTACGCTTTGGATTTAGGGTCTAAGAAAGGAACCGTATTTTAAAGCTGAATGGTTATTTCAGAAAGTTGATTCTCTAGTTGCTGTAGCCAAAAAAAAAAAAAAAAAAAGCAAAAAGCACTTATTTGCAACATGTACATGCTTTTGGTTTTGAAAAATCCGGAGATTATTATTAAAAAAGAAAATCTTGCTTCTTAACTATTTTCTATTTGCTAATTTGTTTTGTGTTGCTCTCAGTCTTCATGACTGCCATGCCCAAAAATTCATGCAGATTTGTAGAAGCTGGTTTGCAGAAGTGTAAATTTGACCTCTGCATTCTCCTAACTTTTATCACTTTATAATCTGCAATTAAGTGATTGGAAGAGATTGCCCTAGTGGTAAATACCATTTGAATGAAAGACCTTCTAAATCATGTTCTGATTGTACACTCCAATCTGTTTCGTAAGGCATGCTCCTGCTCCAGATTGTAGCCTGCTTTCATTCATTTGCTTCCTACAGACAGGTTAATGATGTTCCTGCAATCCAAGGCAGTCCCAAAGGAGGCAGAAAGAGAATGGGGCTTTGGCTGCAGGCTTCTCTGTGGTTGACAATGAAGGCATTTAAACAGAAAGTTTTTTCACATAGTACACTTTGTGATTGAAACAGATTTATTGCTTAAATGACCTGACCTTTTTCACAGTTGGGCACAATTTGGTTAATTTTGTGAAGGATTTTATCTCCCAGGGCAGTATGTTCTGTGGATACACTAAATGATCTGTCCTACATTTTAGATGTATCAGAGCCACAGTTAATTAAAATACATACATTCTGTATAATGTAACAACAGCACTGAAGCAAATCCTGGCTCCCGAGGAAATTATCTACACTAACCAAGTTATTTTCTCTTTACACTGTGTAGCTGTTTCTTTTATTAAACTTACTGAAACCATTTTAAGCTTTGATGTTCTGCAGTTTTGGGCTGGTGTTTTTCATCAGATGTTACTCATCCTCCTAAGGCATATGTTCTGCTTCCAGAGCAGATATGGGCACTCCGCAGTAATTTATTCCTGTTTAAAATTAAAATGCATTTAAATTGTTTAATATTGGCAGACCTGGACATGATAGTCTTCTTTACTTACCCACATGGCAGAAAATGCATAAACTATAATAGTGTCAGTTTTTCTTTATTAACGTGATCTACCACCTGTGAGATAATGGTTTGTTCATTATATTCTTAAAAATATATGTATGTCCTTCTTGTATCTTTCTTATCTAGAAAAATGTCCTCTCCTCGTCCCATCAGTTTTGATGGCATCTTGCTATGGATATCCTTATCCCTGTTCTGGCTATGAAAGTCTATCAGACAAGTTAGTTTTTGTACAGTTAAGAAACTAGTCATGGAGATGATTCCTTTCATTCTCCTATGGGCAAGTGCAATGGGCTCTAGGGAGCTGACTTCAAACAAGTTGGTGAAGAAATTAGAGGCAAGGGCTCTATAATGAGGACCAAGATATTTTTGAAGCACTCCAAATACAGTCTCTAGGATTACTTCAGTGAAAAGTGCCCACTGAAAGAGCCATGTCCTTGAATTTTAAGACCATGTTATGAAGAATATCCAAATAGCTTTCATTTCAAACCAGCAAATGGTACTTCTTGCTTTCGAGATATGCATGACATTTCTAGATTTTATTGTGAGGATAATGTTACAAATCTCCACTTAAGCATACAAATAAATTATTCGTTTCTTTGGACCAAAGGACACCATCTTTTTGGTGCAAGAATTCAATGTGCTGCAGAGGTTTATGATGGATAAAGTGAAATTGATTCAGTTTGTCAAAGATGCATAGGGTATCCACGTTTTTAGAGCACTGAATACTTTTTGGATCTGTTGTGTGGGTTACACTTCACAATAGACTTCATTTCTCTTTCAAGCACTATTAGTAATAAAGCAGCTTTGTAGGTTTGGACAGGCATTTTCCACTGCTCTCTTGTCACACAAAATAACGTCATACTAGCACATCCAGGGAAGTACCGAGTACATCTTGCCCATAATTAGTTTTCTCACCTCTGCCATTTTTAACAGATAGAGGGTTCCACTCCTTTTACCCTTCACGGTTAGAAAATTTCTCCTTATACCTGTCCCGGTTTTGCACGTGACCACCATATGCTCATTTATTCTGAAGGCAATACTGTTTCGTAGCCCGTTTCCTTCATTAGTGTTTAATCCAGCAGATATACCTAGAGGGATTAAGTTGATTCCCCTTGGCCTTAATTTTTTCTATGCTAAATTATACCACTTTCTTTTCTGTCCTATCATAAGAAAAAAACGTGGATCCCTTCTGACAGGTGCCCTAGTAGCCCTTCCCAGTTTGCACTGACATTGCTTTAAAAACTATTGTACAGAAAGACAGATTCTGGTTAATATTTTAGTTCTGTGTTCATGATGTAAGTGAATTTTTGGTGGGGTGTGTGAACTGAGAAGTGGACTACAAAGGAGGAGCAATCCTAAACCAGACTCATTACTCTGAACAAGGTGTCAGACCTGAGAGAGTTTGAGGAGCAGACAGAGCAGCTCTCTAGAAGCTGAGTAAGGAAGAAACAGATACTGTTTCAAGGCACTTTGCTTTCGTAAGGCTGTAACTCAGCAAAGGCAATAGAGCTTTCTCTTAAACTGTGATCCTGGAAAGAATCTGCCCTGAAGGGAAAAGGATTGGGACATCAGTCTGAGAGAGAAGGCAGCTAAGTGACCTGAAGCAGAGCCAGAAAACTGAACCAAGGTCACTTTCTGGTTTGAGGTTTTTTCAGAGCTGAGCCATGATCCCAGAAAAGATGACCCTCTAATAGCATCTGAAGTGAAGGAATGAGTCTATAAAGGTTGTTGAGGCACAGAACACATGATCAAAATAGCCAGGCAAAGTAGCTTTTTGATGTTTAACATATTTTTTAAAATTTAAGTTCATTCAAAATGACATATGTTGGAGGATGCTTGGTGGGGAAGAGAAACTGAATGTAAATATTTATTTGGTCATCTCTTTTAAGAGGCCAAAATATGTTCCAAATACTTTCCTTAAGAATAACTCTGAAAAGAATGCTACATAGCATTTGTAGCAGAAGAAACTAGTTGTCTTAGTTGTCAGAGCTGCTGCTTATAAACTGAATCTTTTGACTGCTTCAAACGGCATCTGAAGTTCCAACAGACACAAAATCCAGCTCTGTGTACTTGTGTTTTTATTCAGGATAGCCTAATAAGAGACAGCATTCTTTCAACTCTTGTAATAAAAAGAAGCAAAAACTGTGTGTACTGACCTGAATTCATAATTAACAACTCCCAATTCATGGAAATTATACTGAACTTTCTTGGCCTTTTATAAGGCAAACTGACATAGCTGGGCCTTCATCTTAACTTAGCTCTCCTAAGTTAACTTGTGGGAGTTTTGTTATCTGGAGCAAAAAAATAATTGTAACTGAAAAGGAATTCATGGAGGCAAATTTTTAGTCCTCACAAGAGAAATAAAATGGATAGAAACTGGGTGGAGTATCAGGAAATAAGCTTATCAGTGGCTAATTCTTTGCCTCTTTCTCTCATCTAGCCACTTCGCCCCTCTCCTGACAGGAGATCTTCAGATTTAGAATTTCCTGGCACCTCAGATGAAGGTGCAGCTTTGGAGTTCTGCAAAGGCATTCTAGATAGATATAGCATGAAATTAGTTACTTGCAGTCTGAGAGTTTAAGAGCAAATTACAGCAGGGTAATGTCTGTGCAAGCCAGGAAGGAAACAGAATGAAAGTGTAGCTCAGACGTTGTGTTGGCTGAATTCTGGCAGCTGCTGGACCTGCCCATGAGCCATGCAGGCATCTGTGGAATGCCAGCTCCTCCTCTCTGACAGCACTGGACATAGTGTGTGCCTGACAGTCTCAGCTCCAGGAGCTATAAAAGTAGAAAAAAAGAAAAAAGCAAACCGTCAACCAAAAATCTGTTCATACGGAGTGTCACTGTGGAGTAGGCATCAGGCATTATTTTCTGATGCTTACCTTTGGGATACTGTTGGCTCCTGATTCTTCTCTACCCACACTGTAGAGTTTGGGATCTGAGAACACTAACATTAGTATTTTGACCTTTTCTCCTTTTCATTTCTGAAGAGCAAACAAATGCTTCTTCTCTCATCTAAATACTTCTTTTCCAAGAATCTGTCTTCTTTTTTTCCAAAGAAAATAAGCTGTTTTCTTACTTTATAAACCTCTCATTATTCTCATTCTTTTTCTTCTCTATTGGCCATTTTCTTTGAGAACATGTTTCAAGCACACCCAGTCTTGGCCCAGTGAGACCCCACTGGTATCAACTGAAATAAAATGACAACACTTTCCTCATATGCTTATTAATATGCATTGGTGTCACCTTGAGATTGGGGGGGGGGGGGTTGCAACAATCTATATGCTTTGAAGTTTTTGGTTCACTGTAACACCAGAATTTGTCCTAGATGTCAACACCATGTCAAAAATCTTTAAAGCTACCACACAAACCTTGCCCATTTGCCCGCTAAATGTGCATCTCTTTCATTATTTAAAATATTAAATAATGGTACACATGTGAACCTGTCTTGCTCCCATGGAATATCTAAGGGATGTTTGTTTGTTTTCCTTTAGGATGAGACACATACAGTGACTTCGTGCAAATCTTTCTATTTGCTTATACAATTCTCCACAGCATTGTTACCAAGTCTCTCTACACACAGAGTGTAGCAGAAGTTGCACTGATCATTCTGAGTTTGAGATACATCCTTTTAAGGAGGAAGGTATAAGTCTTTGTTAAGGCATAAAAATTACAGAAATAGAAATAAACTCTGGTAGCAGTTAACCAAATGCATAGTGTGGGGGTATCAACAGTTAATCAAACTTTGTCTTTACAGCTGCTTTTTTTTGTTGTGGTTTTTTGTTGGTTGGTTTCTTTAAGAGTTAAGATATGTGATGCTTCAAGTAATGAAGAAATCATGGAAGAAAATCAGATTATTGTGGATAACTTACTTTTTGTAACTCTCTATGCAAACCTGTTAGTAGTTCAGTATTAAATATGTCCTGTTTTTCTAGATTTGCCAGTAAAGTCTGTGAATAATGGTAGTACATAAGTACATGTTTGCAGCACAGAGGTTTAAACAAGCAATGCTTCTTGTTGTCTCTATAGGAATCACTTTTCAAGGAATTTCTCCTGGACATTACACTTATTTTGTGGTTAGAGATATAAAAAGGAATTCTACAGTGCTTTACTGCAACTTCTTATCTGAACAGGTTCCTGCTACTCTGGGGAGGGGACCTTACTGAGTTTATAATGGAGTCCATCAGCTGGGCACCAAAGGCTGTTTTGTTCTGGTCCCGCAATAGCTGACATTAACAATATTCACTGCCATTGTGAATGGGGTTAAGGTGACCTTCTGTAAGTCTCCTAATCATGTAATATTTTTATTATTTTTCTATAGGAGTTCGTACTAGATCAGCTACAATTTTTGGGATTCTAGTTAAGGAAAAAATGTAGTTTTGATTTTATCTCTTTAGAATGATTGTGACTGAAATCAAAAGCTAAAACTTACATTTCACCAAAGTGTGAAGGATCATGTTGAATTTTATTGGGATAAAAAAACTACAATTACTCAAGTAATTTCAAATACTCATTCTCAACTGCTCAAAGTCCTTCAAACAAAAGCTGGTGTAATTTTTTACCTAATCCAGTTTTTATTTTAAACCAGCTCACGTACTTTAAACATCTCCTCCATTTCTACTTTAAGGTTAACGATATTTCCATCTTTCTGGAAATTGTAGTCCTCCCTCAGTTGAACTAATAAGCAAGAGTTCTTAGTTCAACTTGTTTCCTAATCATCAGTCATGTAGGAGTATTTTTTTCTCAAGATCCTTAATTTTAAGCTTCATGCTCAATATGCTGAATCTGATAATGAATTATATCCAGGCAATTTAATGATCTTTATCAATTTTTTGTTGTTGGGGATTTAAAAACTAAAATAACCCCATCAGAATTCTTGCACTTAATGTCCCAGCTTGAAAACTTTCCATTTTTTATGGACTAATAGGGCTGTGTGTTTTCTTGTACTTTGTCAAACATCTCAGAGCAACACCACTACAACTTCAAGAGTCTTAAACCATGACAGTGCTGTCGTCTGCTTTGTATCAACATCATTTTATGGGGTTTTAGCACAGAGGACAGTTTCCTGGGAAAATGAATATGCAGTTTTAGGCTGGCTTGCCCTGTGAATGTCAAAGTCTAGTTTGAACTACATTATGGTTAATGGTGATGGTTTTCTATTACCTCTGACAGAAATTTGATCCCACTTCTGTGAATGATGTTCAGAATTTTACTGCACTCTGACATATTGCATAGCTCACTTGTTTAAGACTGAGAATGTAGTTCTTGAATCCCTTGCCTATCCTGTTTCATTAAATAAAACAAGGAATTTCATTCCACTGGGATTAATTGGTAGCAACAGAGTTTCTACAGAACATTATGCACTTTTAAACAATGCAGTACGCGCTTTAGCACAGCTTCTGCCAAACTAACATGCTGCGTAATTCCATTTGTATAGCTCTCTTATGCTTGAAATGGAGGAAATATTATGCCATTTTTGCTTATTTCAGTAATTATTCAAGGATCTGAAAGAGTTCACTGGAAAAAACCTTCTGAAGGATTTGTTCTTCCTAGCAAATCACACTCTGCCAAGCTTGTTTTGTCATGACTTTGGGTAAACAACCAAATGAGGATGTTGTATGAAGATGAAATTCTCCTCAAGCAATTCCTCACCAAATGGTATGGCTCAAGGAGACAGCTTGATCCCAAGCTGTACAGGAGGGCAGTGTCTTTTCAGTAAAACTAATAAAAATCGTTAATAGCTAGAGACTGTAGGGATGGTTCTGTTACAAAATCAGCCAGGCAAGCATGAGTCAGTGTCAAAAGTGATATTTCTACAGCAACGAGGATGGTCAGCACCTCCAACAGAGTAAAGCCATCCTGCTCACCGGGCACAGTGCCAAATGGCTCCCTGCTCAGTTATGGACTTGCTATCTGGTGTTAACCTCTTCATATGCAAAGATTAATCTATGTGGTTTAGCCATTTGCCTCAAGTGTCTTTTCTGTTTTAAACGTGACATCCCCAAACCAATACCCAAAAAGTAATACCAGTCCTAAGTAAAGGCAGATTTACTGGGGATCTCTCTTAAGTTTCTGTCAGAGCATCATAATCTTTTAATTTGTTGCTGCAGACCATCTAGTTACTTCCATATTAAAAGTACTGGAAGAGATACTGTAGAACAACAAGTCTTGGGGAGGTTTTTGTTCAAATTTTTCTCTTCAACTTCTTTCAATAATCTACACAACACTCTTGGATTTAATGTGTTTCCTTTCTTTTCCTTTCCCTTCTAATTTTTTGGGTTTTGTCCAATGCTTATCCCATCTTCTTTCCTCTCAGTAAGAATAATCTAAATTGCTTTCTCCAGACTTGGGGTTCCACTTCCACTCAACTGGAAATCATGCAAAGCAGTTCTTTATCTTATGAGAAATGAGAATGCATTTCACATGCCATGTACTCTCACTAAGAAAACATTGTGCTGCTGCACAATGGGAATGCCTGGGAATGCCCACTACACTCTTGTCAGTCTCTCATTTCTCTTGCCATACAATTAAGTATTAAAGGGAATTTTTTTTGCATAGATCTCAGATTAATTTGAAGATCACAGCTCTGAATATAATTTTGCTGATTTTTTTTTTTTATTTTTTACCTGCTAGCTAATTTTTTCCATATTGTGAGGGAAGAGTTCCCAAGCAATTTTTCTTTTTTTGGGGGGGCCGAGGGAGGGGTGGAAATCTGCATCATGTGTTGTGCAGAGAATTATCTCAAGAAAAGTGCACTCAAACTTCCTTGTAATTATGAGGTTCCACAAGTTTCTCTGTTCTTTGGAAGACACCAGCCTACTTCTCTGAGTGCTGTTGGCTCTCTCTGTAGGTTGGCATGAGGAAAGTACAGCCATCATCCTGCTTCATTCTTATTTTCTTTGTGACTGAAACTCATTTTTCTTTTACATGTATATTATCACAAGAATATGCTTTTGCCCTTCTTTCCAGTTCCAATCTGTCATAAGACAAACACTACTGAAGCTCAAATCTTTTATGGTACGTAAAAGGTTTTCTGTCTCAGCCATTCTGTCACTGCAATTTTTTTCAACTAAGGGACATCGACTCTTTTGTTGATAACTTTTGTTGACTGTCTTGCCTTTTACCATGAGTCTTATAAGCACTGAGTGAAAGGTGTGAAATATAAAGTGAGGATGATTTTAGATGACACAAAGTGGAAATTAAACAAAAAACTAATCAGGCTACACTTAATCTCAGTTTGCCACTGGCTTTAAAAGAAGGTGATAACACTGCTACAAATTCAAGTTGAGCTTCCTCACCATGACTTTTTTTATTTAGATGTGTAGTCTCAGCATAAATTTCTTTCTATTTCTGGACATTACTGCTTCCCAAGACTGCTCCTGTTCATCCTAAGGTTCACTGCTGACAGGATTAAAAGTGCAGCATTTTTCACTTCTACCACCCTATGGTCACTTGGGGTTCATAAATCAGTTCTACAGGACAAGTCAAATAATTCAAGGTTTTGAGGATAATTTTTTTCTGAAATTTATATTATTAACTCTTGAGATAATAGTTCCTTACTCAAAAGGAAAAGACCCGAAAGAAATGCAAAATAACTGTATATAGTCCCATGTCATTTCCCTTATCAGTTCTGATCATTTCAGACCGATCGGTCATCAGGAGGCTCCTCTTCCCTCTGTGAGCCCACAGAAAATCCTGTCTCTTTCTGCAGTTGTGTCTCAGTCCCTTGCCTGGTTTTACAGCCTTCTGTTATGAAACATGCCTCACTCTTTCACTCCCTCCTTGGGTGCTGGAGACAAACACCTTCCCAACTATCTCAAAACTTGAGAGCCTTGAAATAAGAAGTCCTGAAGTCCTAATTTGGCAGGTGTCCTCTTTGTTCTGTTTCCAAGGAAATACCACCATTTTCTAAAGTTGAAGTAGGCTGTGTAGTTTTCCCTAATCCCTACTATTCCATTGTTCATATATATCCTTCTGACAAGTGCCAAAATTTTGGTGACCTCTCTGTTTGCCTGGTTCCCAATGCTGAAAGTGAGGTGACAACCAAGGGTTTGCCTGATTGCATTAATAAATAATGTATTCAGTAATCTAACAATTTAATATCCTCAACCATAACTAATAAGGTACACACAGGTGATTCTTTTTAGCTGACAACCCCTGTATGCTAACTTTTCAGTCATTTTTTAAATAGTATTTTGTTATCATGAGAAAAATAAAAAATGTGTAATTTGATTTTATTGCATGTTTAACCTGATTTTACAGTGAGTTATCTTAGAAGAGACAATCAGCAGTTCTAAGTCCCTGGAGAAATAAATGAGAAAAGATATTAAAATCATGTCTACAGTCTTTAATGGGTAGATACAAATGTGCTAATCAGTCTAGCTCCAAATCCATCAAAGCAAAGGCACATCAAGTAGCAGAGGTTCACAAGGTCTAGATAAAAAAGCCCTTTCAAATATTCTGTTAGTCTATGTGTATGAATTTACATTCTTAAATAGGCTTAAATATGCACAAGGAAAATGGATTCAGCTCTGGGCTATTATCATGAAATATTGTGCCACATCTATTAATAGAAAGTAATTTCAGTATCTCACTATCTAAAGTCAGTACCTGAATAACTCAACTTTAGCACAACACTTTAAACAGTGTTAGCAGCATAATTTAGTGGGTGTGGAGGGACATTTTTGTGCTTTTGCAACATGTAGGTGAATATTGGACTTCGAAAAGAGAAGATAAAGCATCCTTTATTTCCATATGCTCATCCAGGAAAGCGTGTTTGGAAAATCTTTGTTAGAACTTCATGCAATAGATTATTTATGATCTTGATTATATGTGAATATTCAGGTAACACTTTAAAAATATATAAAAGAGATCCCTCTGCCATACTCACCTTACCTTTTCAAATTCACTTTATTCTGGGATGTCACAAAGAGGCTAGCTGACCTGATTCAGTCAGAACTCCTTCTAAGACTAGACCTGCGGTATCCTGGCAATCCTACAAATGCATCTGCATTGCAGTAATGTAAGAAACATTCTTTCCACCTAAGTGCTACTTTTTAAAAATGAGGTCATATATACCTGAGATACATGTTCTAGAAAACCTGAGAATGAAAAATCATTCATTTATCAAAAGTACCTTTAAAGAACTTTGATGTAATAAGGGATTAATAGCTTATTTTTGCTGTCACCAAGACTGCCTTCGGTTTTGTCGCATTCAATGCCTTTTCATTTTGTAGTCAGATGCCAAATGGTATGTCTTCTCTGCCAGTCAGAATAGCATTCTCCTACTCTGAATAGAACAGCTCCCAAAGAGTTCACATCTACAGAATTATTAGCACATGCCTATTTCAACAGTGTCTGTAACAATACAGCTACTTTGGGTACTGAGTCGTGAGGGCAGCTTCCCTTCAATTTCAGGTTTTGGTGAAAATTCATGAGAGGATTCTCAGGCAAGTATTTTCATTCATAGATAAGGAATGCCAAAAGCAAATTAAAGTCAGTCAGCCTCTGTTCATTATCTCAAAATCTCATGAAAGTCAGAAGGAGTATCATAAAGTTATAGTATGGTTTGACTTGGAGAGGACATTAAGGATCAACCCCTTCCACTGAGACACTGAAGGAAAGAAAAAATCGTGTTCTGCAGTTAAAGACCAACTTTAGAAAAATCACTTCTGTTTTTTTATACCATTTTAAAATATTTTGCTATTGTATTTCTTCTGACAATACTAAGAAGCAGTCTGTAGTGCTTAATGTTTGAATGTGGCTATTGCCAACTGGCTACTGCTCCTGCATTCCTTTTTATAATGTTATTTGCATATGCATACCATTTCTCTCTGTTAACTATTCCATTATATATTGTCATCCTGTATAAGCAATCCAAAGAGGGCACTGTTAAGTGGTAACAACCAAAAAAAATCAACTGCGCAAAACTCCATGTCCCCTCCAGCCTTATGTCTTGTATAAGGTAGTGGTTTTTCACTAATTTTCCTTTGAAATACTGGTATAATACTACAGATCAAAAGAAAACCTAAAAGGAAAGACTTGGAAAAAAAAAGAGAGCAGAGTTCTGAAGCTGATGGGAGCTGCTCTCTGCTGTGACTTTTTTTCATACAAAGCCTTGGTACAAAATAAGTTATCAGTGTTATTCAAAAAAAAAAATCTAGTGATGGTATGTAATGTAGTTTTCTGACAGAAAAGCCTTTCATAAAAGCAACATAAAACCTGGGAGTTTCATACTGGAAATGGCAACTACTAGTTTGTTCAGTACTAAATTTGTAGTTGATTTTCTTTTAAAACTCCAGGCTAAAGTTGCTTTTAGGAACTTCCAGATATTTTATTTGCTTCTTTACTTTTTTTACTCTCATCTTCATCTTAAAATCCCATTATAATTTAACATGCAGCTTATATCCACTTATAAATTGACTATTCATCTCGTGTAACTCTGGGGATATGTCCCAGAGGAGGGGAGAACACAGGCTGTGAAGCTTTTCTGGGACAGTTCAGAGCCCAAGATCTTGCAGACTTTGGGATAGCTCTGGCAGCTTTGTTTTCTGTGTGGTAATACAAACCCCTCCACAGAATAAAGGGAAACAAGGGGAAGAAAAATATAAGAAAGGCAGGCACATAAAAGCAAGACAGCATGGGAAAAGGGGAAAGAGAGGAGAATATGTAGGCACTGGTAAAAATCTGGGGGAGGGCTACAGGAAGAAGAAAAAGGGATTAAAATGTAAGGGAGTGGAATCAGGAAAAAAGGAGATGGGAAGGAAAAACAGGTTTCAAGTTTCAATGGTAAAGTGTACCACTGCTATAAATACTCTGAGAACTATAAGAGAAGTAAGAAAAACAGTCTGTGATCTGGTGTTTGGGAGTCAGAGCAGAATAAAGGGAAAATTAATCGCTCATGAGAAACGAATACTTTATTCAAAGCATAGAATTATAATAAATAGCCACATTGCTCACTAGATACCTTGTGCATGCAAGGCAGGCACAAGTCTTTATCTATAAACCATTTTGTTAACCTATTATTAACTTCTGGCTGTTGGGCTCTGAGAGGTAATATTAAGAAGGGAATAGGAGACAAGTCTTATGTACCGTGTCAGTGCCAATGGTCTGTTCAAAGCTTAGCTGCTGACATTATAAATTGCAAGCTGGCCAAATGGCAGCCATGCCTACCCTTTTTGCTTACTCCCTCCCTTCTCATCGTGCTTTTTAAGGTTAGCAATTGCACAGCAAACAGACACAGCAGAAGGATTTATTTACGGAGACCACAATTTCATACCTCCTCATTAGTTTCCATTCCTTCTGAGAATACAAAGTAGGTGTTACAGAAGGTCAATATCTTCTGAGAATAGTTCAGTAATATTCTGGCACCTCTGCTAAGTGTCCTGTACCCCTAGACACCCCAAAAAACAGCAAGACAATTTGTTAGAGAGTGTTTTTATATTTCACCTTGAAAACTAGGATGAATTTTGGAGTATTTGTTTTTACATGCATAAATCCTCCATTTAACATTCCATATTTGGGGGGCAGGAGTGTCAAAAAGTATAGATTCTAAATACATTTATTCTTACTGTACTGGTGTGATACCATATTTCAAAACATTATGTTAACATGCAGCTGCTGAGCTACACAGTTTTTAAGGCTAAGCTTTCCCATATTTCAATGGGGTCAAGAGAAAAGGAAGAGAAAATTAAATAGTTATCTTCAAAGCCCACCTTGCATAGAGCCAATATGTGACCTGAAGCCTGTTTTGGGGGAGTTGATGAGTAAAAAGGATGAGAGTTGCTTATATTATTTATTATAGTAAAGTTTAATGAATTGCCTAATTAAATATATGCTAATAAAGAATATTATATTAGCATTGGGTAAGCAGACAGATGGTGCAATAAGTGCATTTTCATAACATTGTTTTATGACCTCAAACTATACTTTTATGCACAGCCCTGCATATTGGAGTATCTGTCTGGCTTGAAACATGTGAACAGTTCTATATTATTTGAAGAACTCAGGACATAAGGAACCAAGTAAACATTAGAATATGCATTATGTAAAAATATTTTCAGATAAATGTTTGTTGCAACTCTTCATCTTTGTTAGCAGAGACATGCTGTTAAGTGCAGTCAGTCAGGCTAGATTCAGAGTCTGAAAGAAATTGAGTACTGGGAGAGAAAAATGTTATAACTTTTATGTCCTAACCATAATGTAGCAATCTGTGAGGCTATAATTTAATTCTAAAAAATATGATTATACATTTTCCCTGGAGTCAGATGAGTTCATTCAGATGAATCTTTCATTCCAAGAATGCCTTGAAAGTGCTTGAATATTTCTAGCTGAGGTTCTTGCTATTCTGTTCCCTGTTATACCAAAATAAAGCATAAAGCACAACTATCTGCATATACCAGAAGTCTTCGTCACCTACAACCACTATCTGTATTTTATTAAAAAATGAAAGAGCTGTAATTGCTAAATGACATTCAAATTATTATCAGCACACCTTGCAGAGACCATTAGGATGAATATCCCACTAAGATTTCTTTGTTCACAGACTCATACAGACACCTGACCATCATTATAATAAATTACCACAACTGAGAGTCTTTGGTCATTTTAATGCACAAGCCTTTTTTAAATGGATTTTTTGCCTCTTTCAGTTGCTGGACTATGAACTGCATCATCCCAGCTTTAGAGCACTTTCTGTCTTTTTTCTCTGGCTCTATGAACAAAGGAGAAGGGGAAGATATCAGGTTTGAAAATCTAAAGCTTTGCAAGGCTTATTGTATACAGAGAAGCATCCTTGCCTGAAAGATACTTTCTACATGGCTGGTGTGGTAGACAGAGGCGTCACTGAAATCAGAGTCCTTTTCAGCTAAGGACTCACAAGATGTCACTCCACTTGTGCAGGTGACAAGGAAACAGAAAACAAATCTGTTATCACAGGAAATACTATGGAAAGAGAAAGATGGAGCAAGCTGCAAAAAAATAGGAAAAGGTGTCTGTGTAAGCTAATCTTATTAGCTATGCTTATAGTGATCGAGAATGGGATTTCATTGTCTAAGGGGAAGTTTGAGGTAATTAAGAGGTGTTAATATGCTCTGAAAATGATGGTGTGTCCCAGAAAGAAAAAAGAGAAGACTTATGCGCAACATCAAATGAGGTTCCAGAGTGCAAAGACCTTTTGGCAGGTAGCTAGAAATTCAGAGGAGAATGGAAAGGACAAGGTTTCTATCTTCTCTGATTTCAGTCCCTTGACTTAGTTGGAAAAATTTCAGAGGTTTTAAATGGAATTTCTTGGATGAGCAAGAGAAAGGAGCGTTATTGCTCCTGGCAAAACTTCATGTTAATTATAAGATAAACTTCGGGGACTGAAAATCAATGAATGGTTTAATGGAAAAGTTATAAGGGGAAGGAAAAAAAACACCCATTCAAGAAGAGCTTTGCACGTCTGACTTGCCAAATTGTTGAACTGTATTTTTGTTCCCTTTGTTTTTAATGACATATTAACACATTCTATAGCACTGGGGATCAGTATATTTTTTATACACTACTTCCATGAAGTGATTTAAGGGAGTATCTGAAACTTAAATTCCTGTGTAAATCAGAGACTTTCACCTCCTTTGCCTTCATGTATGTGAAATTGTAAGTGAAATCTGGCAAGCCAAGGACATGGCTAACATAGAGATGGGTAGTTCACATATTCAAACCAGAATTCTTTCTGTGCATCAGTTATCATAACAAGCTTTGATCATATACTTTCTGTATGCATACTGGCCCATGCCTGAGTCGGAATATAGGGAATCAATCTTTTCTTCTTTCCCTCTGAAGACATATTTAGGTACTGAGTTACGAGCCCTTTCTACCTACCAATGTTTCGTACACTACTAAGCTAAGTTGATTGCAAACAAAATTAGTCAGTCTACATGCATAGAACATACATATTCTTGCCTTAAAAATAACTAATTTGGGATAATTCTGACCATTCTTTTAATAGGCCAAAATGCTGTCTTCTGGAAGGGATAGTCAGCACTGCTATTCACCAGTAAACTGAAGGAAACAGCAACACCTCAACTAAATAAATAATAGATGTGGATTTGATAGCTACCTCTGGGGCTATCACAAACATCTGTTTGTGCTATTGTGTAGGTGTGTGTGAAAAATTATTCCTCTGGAAAATGTGCTTTTATTCTAAATATTTACACGTAAACTGTGTTACATTATTAGGCGCCTCATATAGCCAGAAGGATTTAAGTTCTACACTCGGTAAATTTGGGTAGCAAAACATAAATTTTGAACAGGATTCTCACACAGAGCTTGAATTTCTATTTCCCTAAGCAGTTGGTAGAAAAACAGTTGGTGTGGCTATCAGCCATAAGCACAAGGCTTTGAGACTGGTATTTTTGTTCACTGATCCCAGTGGCTGTCCTGCAAAATGCATGTTAGCTCCTGTTCTCCTTCTGTGCAGATCATGAAAGGTTTTAGGGAGGAGAGTGGGAGATTGATCTTCTTAACTTCATCAGAAATAACTGCTACTTTCCACCATGAGAGCAACAAGCACAGTTTTACTAAGGACCCACGTGAGTACTCCCCATTTTCAACCTATTGTGGCTGAGTAATGTTACAGGAACAGACTGCTTGAGGAAGTACTTGCGTTACTCCCTAAAACGTTAGGTGATACCAGAAGCTGTCTACTAGAGGTGAAATAAAACACTTTTCAAAGCAACGGGCCTTATTTGCATATCAGTCAAGGGAAAGTTAATCAAAATTAACATAACTACTTTAGATCTAACAATATTCAGACAAAGTGTGCAATTATCAGATGTTCAATATTCCTGGTTCATGATCTTTCATTTTAATTACCTCTATTACTGGAAGTTATTCTGTTTAAAGTACATTCTGATGTCAGACACTGTACATGAAACAGTTATTAAAGATCTAAAGCTGCGAGATAGCCACTAAGTGATATGAACTGTCAGGGCCTTGAAGCAGTATTTGTCCAGAAAGGACAAGGGAAATCTTATTGCAAGGAACGCCAGGACCACACTGAAGGAAATACTGATCAGAAAATGGTTTCCTTCAGACGTTTTCCTGTAAGAGTTGCAAATATAATTATTCTTTTCCAATGGCTTTCCATGTTCATGTACAAAAAATTTGTGCAGGAAGTGGTTTAAAAAGCCTTTGCATTTTAATGGCCCTTTAACTTTGAATTGAAGACGGCATGGATCTGGGATTTTTACCCTTGGTTTCATGTTTCCTCCATGGTCTGAGATAATTTCTTCACTTGCATGTCAAGTTGGTGCTATTTAACTTTCACTTTTAACTAAGCACAAGAAAACTGTCTTTATTTTAAATCTCAGTAATAGTAAAAATATGTAAACAACACTTAATGGAGGTGGGTTTTTTTCTAGGTGTTAACCTCACTGCCCAGACTAAGGAAATGCTAAGTTTGGCTAATGACATGCACCACTACTCAAACTTATAATACAAATAAGAGATAGAGTTTTTAATACCCATTCCACCTTATCGCAAGTATTGAAAATTTTAAGAATGAAAAAGGAATAGGATTATTAGTGAATTTCAAGTAAAGCCAAAGAAAAAAACATTTTGTATTCATTTGGATGATAAATTGCAGTAAATTATATTTTCCTCAGATTATTTGTCAATTGGTGTAAGAGAGATATTTATATCAGCTATCTTGTGAAAATTAAATTGCTTACATTTTAAAAGTGATTAGTATTCAGCATGGATGATGAATCTTTTTACTGTTAGTAATTCAGTAAAGTTTTTCATAAACCATATTGTCAGCAGTTTTGTTGTAATAACAGGCTGAGACACATGGTATTCTGCATTTATGAAAAAACTAAATATTTTGTCATTCCCTATTAAAAACAGCATGAGTACAGGAAGATTTTCAGCAGACAAATGCTGAAATCCTTTAAATGCTGAAATCCTTTAAATGCTGAAATCTTAAAATGCTTTCTTTTTTTCCCCTCTCACTTTCATTAGGGTGAACAGAGTAGTCATGGGGTACAATTGAAGCTACTACCACTAAACCCAGCAGCTGGATCACAGTAAAGGATTTGAATCAAAGACATCAAGATTGAGTCATGGTGAGTTGATTTTGATCACTAAGAAAATCTATAGGATTTGCAAAGGTAAGAAAAGAAGATTCTGTGGAAAAGCCAGATATAAGTAAAAATAAAAGGAAAAAAAAGAATAAGAGCACCATATCTTTCTTGAGATGGTAATAAAATTAGAGTGGTGTGGGCACTATTTTCAGTTAGTCTTGTACATCATGGCAACACACTTGCTATCTTACTGTTGAAATATTGCAGTAAAAATCAATGTTCCCTGAGTTCACAAAACTGATATCTGAAATTCCTATACCAAGGAGTCTTTTTTTGCTTCCTTAGGATAATTTACATTATGTCACATTTTAAAAGAATATTAAACAAAAGGAAATTTCATTAACTGCTTTTAATATTGGAATTGGTATATTCTAGAAAGGAAGCAAAACAAAATCAAAGTATCTCACACCTCTGCCAGAACTAAAATATATTTAACTATTTAAATCTTGGTCTATTAAATCTGGAAGAATGATCAATAAACACTGATGGTCCATCTCCACCAGTGCTGACTGTCCAGCATACTGAAAAGACAGATGACAGAGTGACTTTTCTTGATGGTTTTTCTTCAGTCTTAGAATGAATTGGCTGATGAAAATGTCCATGCAGGAGAGTGCTGTGCTGTTTAAAGAAGAGTCCAAAACAAATCTATTTTCCAGTTCTACAGTTTTTTATTGTTGCCTGTCTGTGTGCTAGCCAGAATTTCATGCTGCCAAGTCTGATTGTAGGATCAAAGTCATAATTGTATAACTTTCCCCCTCAGGAAAAGTATTGCACAAGATGTGATCTTCATTCATCGATCCCTTGTACTGAAATTGTGTGTTCTACAAAAGAAAGAAAAATTTTTAAAATAAATCAGGTCTCCAGGGAACTCACTGAAACTGTTTAACTGTTTAACTCAAAAATTTCTTCAGCTAAGTCAGAGCAGCTCATGATATTTTTCACCTGCAGATCCCAATATAATTTCAAGAAAAAAATAATTTCTATGTTGGGTCCTTAGGGAAGCAATTGCCACCAGTGAGAGTCACTCCTTTTTTTTTCCCTACTATTTCCTACTCTTAATTTCTACAGAGGGACCCAACAAGAAACTGAACAACAAACTAGCCTGAAACACCTGCACCTGCCTTGAATGGGTCTTGGCAGAGACTGTGCAGTTACTGTGTGAAAAGTACAGTGTGGTGACATGTGTCACAACTGCAGAGGCCACCCCATGGGGACATTGCCAGGGAGGCTCTGCTGCTTCTCTCCCCAGATAGCCAATGGGCAGCTTTCCCTTTCTCTTTTTGTTTTGCCTTGTGGGTTTGCTGTGCACCCCTCATCCTCCCAGCAAAAAGAAAGGAAGTTTCACCATTAGTCTGTGTGTGTAATCAGCCATGAACATTCCAATAAGTCTGTGTACATAAACCTGTGCAAGAAATAAATAAGAACACAATGTGATCACTCTTTAAAAATTTATCTTGACATTCCCTAGGACTAGTGTAACTACAACAGCTTAATGAATGCACTGGCAAGTGGTATCTTGATGTTGATATACTCTGAAGATAGCATTTTTCCTCCATGAGTTATATTGCATATCTGCTATTTTATCCAACATGTTTTATTTGTAATGTAGCTACCATGGCTAACAGCTAGGAATGCAATGGAAAAAGTGGGAAAATGGAAGAAGTATAATTGCATACAATGCCATATATCATGTATAGCTGTGGATAGCAGGGTAAACAAGCATGTGCTTCTCTCACTCTTAACTGCTACTGAGTCTAAAGAAGAATCAGATATTTGAAATACAAGCAATTCTGGGGAACAACATTAAATAAAAATTCCATGCTGCTGTTATCAAAGTGTAGTACTTAAGTGAACTGTATAAACTTGAATATTCTTTATCATGCTTTTTTTTAAAATGTACTTACTTCAGACTTCTCACTGTGGAGATGAAAACACACAAGTGCAATTAGAAAATGATTCAGTTGGAAGCAGGTGAAGTTATATGCCCCCAGAAACCAATCAGTGTTTAAAAGAAAATATAAACTAATGCATTGTTACTCTTATATTCTTTTATTACTTGCTGTTAAAATAATCATGTGCATCCAAATATTTTAAAACCTAAACGTGAATAAGTTATACTACTCAACATATACTTAGAAAATAACTCCAATGTTAACTCAGTTGATCTTTTTTTAAGCAATATACTTGATTAAAGGTAGCTCTGGGCTACCTGTGTATAATTTCCAACACAAGGAGACTGAAATACTTTCTAAACTGCAGTTCTTTCTTCGGGAGAATACATGTGGCATGTAATAAAAGAGGCCATAAGTGGAGAGACACAAAAAAGAAGAAACATCACAGGAATGCTGAAATGGTTGTTTTCATCAAACAGATTAATTTGAGCCAAACTGAAAGCAGTCTGGCAGACTTAAAATATGATCTTATCAAGAATATTTGGTGACTGTGAGTAAAAATGTAAACATCAGTCTTCAGCAGTCTCCAGCATTTTATAATGGCAGTTCAGAACTTCTGGGAGTACATATACAGAAGCTAACTGCAAGTATCCTATCACAGCTCCCTATAGTCAGTACTGCTTTCCAATAGAATGAAGAAATTTAGAATAATCCTCGTAAATTTTACTGGAAACACAGGAACATTAAGTTCTTATTACAGACATCTGGATTAGGTGCCTAAAGCTCGAATATATGAATTAGCTTTTTCTATTTCATTAATTTGCTTTGCTTGGCTTTTTTTTGTTTGGTTGATTTTTTGGAGGGGGGGTGGTTTTGGGGGGATTTTTTGGGGTTTTTGTGGGGTTTTTGTGGGGTTTGTTGGGGTTTTTGGTTTGTTTTTTTTTTTTTGGTTGGTTGGGTTGGGGTTTTTTGAGAGAGAAGGAGCTGGTGATACAAGGCAGTACAAAGAAATAGTCTTCTCATAGTTTCTATACATGAGTAATCAGGGACACTAGGAAGCCTGATACCCACATTTTTTAGCTCAGCTATATTTGTTGTCTAATCAAATTGCCTGGATGAAACATCTAAATTGATCCAACCTCTTAACTCTCAAGAAAAAAAAAATTGATTTAGAGGCCAGTAAGGATTATGTGACTTGGTTTCACCTGTTGTCTCTGCACTAGTGAAAGGAGCCACTCTAGGTATTGTTCTCTGAATCATTACAGAGCAACTGAGCATCCCTTGGTGGCCTTAGTCAAGAAGCTATGGGAGGCTCACATATGAGCTTCATAGGCATTGCTGTTCAACAGAGTTTTTGTGACAAAGCCTGAAATCTCATTAGAAGTGTCGTGTGAGAGCAGCCCAGGTTTTTATGACTGTTGTTTGGGGAATTTACCAACTGAATAGAGAGCAAGGATGCTGACATTAAATATATGAAGCAATGCTGAAAGTAGGGATTTCTACTTCAACTCCATGTATAAACTGGCATTTCTTTATCAGCGCAATGGCTAATGGCTGCCCCATCATCTCACAAGTTAGGAGTAGTTGCTCACCATCTGTGGCCCACAACATAAACCCCATTAGGAAACCACATGAGGATTAGCAGCCTCAGAATCATGCCCAGGTCTGCTGCACTGCTGCACTTGTATTTACACCCCTGCTGTGAGGGAAAGGCCTAGGTCTGTTTGAGGTGGCACACATCAGCTTACTCCACACCCCTTCTAACAGGACAAACAAATGCATTTGGGAGCAGCTTCGTGCAGATGCCATGGAAAGTCCACGTACTCTTGTGAAAACCACTGGACAGCACACAACAGCAGGAGCCTGAGGAAACAGCGTGTGAGTAGTGGCAAAGGTTTTCCCTGTACCTGTGGCATGCTGCATCTTCCTCAGTGTCCTTGTTCTAATCATAAGTGAGTCTCAGGGTGGCAAAGGAAATGGGATATGCTGCACATAATCACTGGCCACACCACATGGGGAGATTTTGAGTGATCAGCTCCTATGTCACGTGCAATTTTGCCAATCTTGAAATATGGTAAAGTACATTGTACTAACACATTTTGGAGCTTTCAAAGTACCTGCTGATTGTATTTTTTTGTGCCCCTACAGAGAGGGAACTGCCAATCTGCATGGGGCATATTGTACCCAGTTAATTTTATAGGCCACATGGAAGAGGGGCTTATGTCCTTGCTGAATAAAATTTCAATTTAAATGTAACTCTCTGCTTGTTGTCTAGAAATGTAGAGTCACATTTAATTGGCTTGCATTGATCATTTGAAACTGCTTATTAGAGTAACGCAGTGTTTTGACAAAACTGTGGCCTTCAAATAAATGGAAAGAGAGGTTGCTACTAGCAATTGTATTCAAATTTTCCATTTACCAATATATGGATTTATGAAAAGCACATCTAAAACTCCAACATTTCTTTGATTTTTTAACTATACACAAAAGTGGAGTTTCAACAAAATTAAAATGTGGAGGTTGACAGAAAAACATTAATGTTTCTTCTATATGTAGTTCTTGATCTGTGTCCCAAGGAAATACTAATGGTTTTAAACAGGGATAAGAGTAGTGCACCACAACTAGAATGGAAGTCTGCAATATCCCTTGTAGGTAGTTAAGCATTTATAAAGGTATTTGTACAGCACCAAATACAAGTAAATTAGTTTTTCTGTTTGCATAAAGGTTTTTCAAACCTGCTGACAATTGTTAGTGCAGCATTCAAGTAAAAATTGCCTTGCCAACTTATGAAGGAATTAAATATTTTGCAAAGAGCACCTGTGAAAGTGGGGAGAAAAAAAAACCCCAAACATAAAGCTAATGAAATAAGTACTGCTTGACTTGGACTTCCTTTGGCTTCATTCTCAAAACTTTGAATGAAGAGGAAAAACAAAACCTGACTGATCTGACCATTGCCACTGGTTCATCTTAGGAAAAGCTGCAATACACCTCAGCTTTGCTGAAACAAACAGGGTTTGTTGACTGTTTCCAAGGGAAGGAACCACTCCCATGAAATCACAAGCTTTGCCTCTGCTAGTGCTCAGTAACCCCTTCATCGTGCTGTCATAGCACAACCTTTATATTTAAGTCTTTGAGGTATATACAAGGGAAAAAAGACTTCTTGCTGCCTCAGTGGTCTGGTTAATAGGCATTATCAGAGCTCTTATTGTGGCAAATTCTGCTTCTAAGCAAACTTTCAATAGCTCTATTGTGACTTGATTAAACTTGTTTGTTCTATTTTTACACCAGCCTTGCCTGCTGGTTCTAAATATATTACACATTCACACCTGAAGATGCCCCTATCTTTTCTTCATCTCTTGTTCACACTTTTAATTGACAACTTTTGAACTATTGAGTAGCAATACCCACTAAGTTGCTATGTGGGCTGTGCTAAACTTTAGCTTGCAGTTTCATGTACTGAGTGGGACTTTTGATGAAAAGGACTTTAAAATTTCACACTGAAAAAATATTATGGTTTTGGGGGAGTATTATGATGTTTTCAATCTTTAAAATAAAGGAGCAGAGTTTTCCCAAACTCTCAGTGTCATCTACACAGCATCTGTGGATGAACACGATTCTACATTACAGTGTTTGTCATGCCACAAACTGTGTATGTTTACATGACAAATGACATTTCTGGCTTTTATAAACTCATTATAATCCAAATAAAGTATGCATGTCTTAGCTGTAAGGTACTCAAATTATGATCAGGCAATAAGTAATAAATACATATTCTCTGTTCTGAAATGTAACCTAGGGCTTCTGTGTGCCATCATGGTTCCAAATGGAAAGTGTACTTATGTCATTTGTGGCCATGTGGATAAATGAGAAGCATTTTACAAGTTTTAAGTCTGAAAGCAATAGCTGTAGGGAAGAGGGAATATAGCACACATATTTCTGCAGAAGTTTTCCCCAAATGAGCCCAAACTATATATGTGTAAAGCATAGTTTATATAGTGTTTCCTGTGGTCATTTATTCTACTGACTAACTACCCCCACTATTAGGAAGTCATGCATTATTTCTTGTTTGTGCTTATCTGGCTTTCAGCTCTTCGCTGCTGTTTCATATTACATCTTTCTCTGCTATATTAAATATCCCATTAGAACTCAGCAGAAGTAACTGCAGGAAAGTGCTTATGAACTATAATCAAGTTACCTTTTGAACTCTATTTTGAGAAAGTAGAGCAAGTAACTCACTAAAGATTTTATATTATATTTTAGCATGTTCTCAGCATTTTTTCCTGGTTTTTAACTTCCTTTTTCACTAATTTAAACTTATAGAAACTGTTAGGAAAGTAGGTCAAGTGTTCATGAACCTGACTGTGTGCAAAGACAATCATTAAACTCTGTAATTGGCTTAGCCGGATATCTGTTCAAGGCACCCTGGGGCCAAAGCAGTAGAAAGATGTTAAACTTGTTTACATGTACCCCAAAATGTTCTTTACCTACTTGCCTCTATTTGTTGCTCTTATGTTGGCCAGATGGTCACCTTGAACTTTGGAGTGAAAACATCCAGATAAAGAGTATTAAAAACTCTTAAATGCAATTCCAGGAAAGAGCCTTCACAAGATATGTAAAGGTAAGCACAGGCCCAATTCTATCCTTTCTTTTAAGTTATGTGTCCAACAATTTGTTGTTCCTCTTGATGTCCCTTTCTAGCTGCATCTTGGTTTTGTCCTTTGGTTATTTGATTTTGGCCAGCATGCCTGATCTATACCTTTATAGGTATAGATCACCTTCAATGATCTGGTTTAATTCGAATTTGCAGTATGGTTCTTTCCTGCACTAGGAATTAAAAACTACTGGTTAAACCTATCTGTTTTCTTCATTACTCTGCCTTTCTTCCCCCCAGAATAGTTCTGTTTACACTTTTATTCTAAATACTGCACCGCTAAGGAGCTGCCAGATTTCCTCAGGGTTTTTTTAGATCAGTATCCCAGAAGACTTCACCTATGAAACCTCTGATTTATGAAGTCTGCTTTTTGAAGCCTGCTATTTTTGGTTTTTTTATACTGCACCAGCTTTTTGAGCCAAAGCTTTCCTGCAGCTGTATTTTGTCCAAACATGTCAAAAGTTTCAGACCGTTTTGGGGTTTGTTATACCACATGCTATAAAGAAGAAATAAAAATCATGTACATGCAATAAGCATGCAGGGAATAATGACTGCCTCGAGGTGGCAGCTTTTCAAAGGACTTTGTGATATTTTTTATTTCATCTCAGGAGGAAATAAACAGGAGAGGAGAATTCTCCCCAAAGAAAAAATTTGTGCACCATTGCAGCCAAGATGCAACATTTTTAAAGTGCGTGTGGTAATACACACAGCTAAAACCACATGACCAAAATGGGAATCTTATGCCAAAAGAAACATCAAATTCATTTAAAGCAAATAAAAAAAAAATCAGAAATTTTTGGAGAATTGCCTGCCTCACCTTGGTTTTCCATGACTTTCCATGATCAGGCCACGAAGAAAACCTCTGAGAAAAATCTTGTGACTTGCTTATTTTTAGTAAAAATTACTCAGACATATCTTGCTTGATGATAAGATGTCCTAAGAAGGATTTGATCTGCAACACTTGTCAAAGGGACTCTACAGAAAGAGAACGAGCAGATAGCTCAAAGTGTAACTATTGTTGGTTGCAGCAGTATTAAAATCTGGCTGTCTGATTTCAAAACCAGGTGATGGTGTTTGCATGGATCCCACCATGGGTTTAGATTGCAGGTTACAAATGCTTCTTTAAAAAGGTACAAATTTCCCAGCTTGTTCTGGAAGGACACCAGAGTACCTCTAGCTGTGCTCACTGTGGATGGTCTGCATGTAGAATGCCTTCTGCTTTGGGGTTTTGGATTATACTCTCTATTATTGGAATGCAACTATTTAAGCTAAAGCTACTTCAGCACAAGTTATTAATTCATCTTTTATAACAGAAAATTCAAAGGCTTTATCTATTCATAGAGAAATAGAGACCTAGAGGAAGACAATACTACTAGACATCTAAATGATGCCTGGATAAAGCATGAGAAATACAACGATTGTTTCTTCTTAGAATTCTACCCATCAGTTCCTATTTATTTGTTTTAACATTCTGGGCAATTACAAAATCAGAAAAGGAATAATAACTAATAATCTGTTTTTCCTCAGAGATCTGACGATTAAAGCTGACGGCTAGAAATGTAGATAATCAAAACACAAGCATTGAATTGTGTGAGATCAAAACCTTTATATGTGCACCACATCTTTTAAGCAAGCAATAAAGGCTGAAGCTAAAAACTGTACCAGCTTTTTGAAATCCCAGAGCATCTATAGGAGTAAAATTCATTGCTAAATTGCTGCTTTCAGGCCACTGGAGACACAGTTCATTATCTGCAACTTTTATTTCACTTTACTTCAGCAGAATGTAGAAACTAGGTATTCATCTGCCTGGGCCCTCTGAAGACTTAATTTCAGAGCACACCTGTAGGACAAAATGGAGTCAGACTCCATACAGAACATAATGATGGCCCCTGCTGTTTCCTTTAATATGAGCATATGTCAGCACCAAGCAGCACTGGTTGTGTTGCCTCCTTTCATGTCAGAGCCCGACGTTTAAGGCTTTTGAGCCAGGTGAGAAAAATTTCATTCAATGCTTTCATGTTTGTGAAGAGTACACAAGGGATCAAGGGTAACAGAGCTGTTTCTTTTAATGAAGCTACACTCCTGAACAAAAAATAGTCCCAGACTCAGCCAGAAAGAGAGCACAAAACACTGTATGCCACTACAATTCTAGCTGCTCAAGCACTTGTCTAGAATTTTTGTTGTATTATCCCTATCACAGAAATATTTCCTAAAATTAACATAGAAATCATCCTGGAATAAAATACAAAACCAGGCTAAATCCATTCTTTGACGTTTTCTTACTCTTCATTAAGATTATACTTTATATTCTCAATTATATTAGAAAATTCAAGATAATTGGAAATAAATACCATCAAGGGGAAAAATTACTTTTATAGTGTTAGTCAGCCAGACACTTGGGGAAAACACCAAATATTGTTACTTGAAATGTAAAACTGTTGCTTAGTCTTGCAAACCTGTAAATTTCAGCTGTGTTTCAAAACAAAATCGGAAAACAGAGTAAGAAAAAAATCCCTGGAGGTCATAGCTTCCTATGGTTTAACCATACATTCTGCATGGCTACTTTGGAAAGGTTTTCTCCATTTGTATTACTCCCAGGGCTTTAGAACTGTATGCTTAATATTGAAATCAATTTCTCATTTTGGTTCAAGCTGCTCTTAGAAATATGGATTTTTTTTTTCATGCGCAGTTTAGTTGAAGGAAAGGAGGAAAAGCTCACCTAAATAAAAAAACCTCTGCTAATATAAGCTCCTTCACAACAGGCTATCAGCTGTCCCCAAACCTAACATCTTTGCTAGTTCTGTCAAGCAATTTTCATTTTATACTTCTCAAAAGCTGCAGTATTAGATACAGATAAATGTTATACTTAGTAGCTGTTTGATCCAATGTGTATCCGTGTAAAACAATCTAAATAGTACCCCAAACAATGAACTTAATGCCCCAGTGAATTTAGCTCCTGAATATTTACCAGCATTAGGAGAATGTTATAACACTGATCACTTGTAATTATATAGCAGTGACCTTGGGATTTCTGAATTTCACAGCTCTCTTCTGCTCTCTCTGTTCTGTTTTTTGTAGGCTGTTTCAGAAATACAAAATTAGACTTCTAAATTAAGGCATTACATAAAGGCACTGGATTGGAAACCATACCTACTTCATAAATTCTGGGTTCATTCTAGAGAATTTACTTTCTTCACAACAGTGCAGTGGCAAACTCTGGGTTTGGATAGTCCTACACATAATGTCTGAAATGCATTCTTCATTTCAGTGGTTCCCACTTTTGATAGTGTCTTCTTACATTACATATTTGCCCTTTAATAAGCCCTGCTTCCTTATACTGTAACTCTCATCCTCTTCCTCCTCACTTCTTAGGAGTTTTGGGCAATTTATTGCTTTGGGGGGGATTTTTTTTGTTCACTTTAACATATGTTTATCCTACATGTCTAATTAGCTGTTCCTTTTCTTGATTTTGGGTTAAATATTTCCTCAGTTCAGCTTTTCCCTTGAAGGGAGCATTGTGGGTTCACATGTAAAGGCATTGATGAGTAAGCAAACTGTAAACAGTTCGGAAGTCTCTTGGTGTCCACTGAGGGTAATTTCTTAATCCAGGTGGTAGACAGCCCAGATGTATTGCCATTCTGCTACCACACATGAATTTCTCTCTGACTTTAAAGTTGACTTTGACAATTGTCTAACACAAAGGTTTCATAGCTGAGTTACTTAGACACCTTGCATTCTCAAAGCTTTATAAACTATATCTTTTTAGAGTACCTTCTATCAAAGTATGATTTAATTGTCAATGTTTATATGTTTGGTACCGTCTCATGTTCAAATATGTAAATAAATTCCTAGTGAACATTTTATGAACTTTGCACTTTTGATATTCAGCTATTCATACTAGGGTCTGCTTTTTCTTCTAGAATCTTAGGTGCTGTAAAACAAAAATTGCACTGCCTCAAATAGGAAAGACAGAGGTACCTAGGAAAGAGTCATATTGAAAAAGCAGGGTGTCATATGCAGTTCCTATAACTGCATAGTTATAGGAAGTGCATATAGTTCTATATTTCTGCATATAGAACTATAATTCCCAAATGGTATAACCTACCAAAGCCATTAACATCATACCTGTAATAATACCCAGTCATAAAAATGCTGTTACAATTTTTAATCAGTCACAAGACTGGAAATGGCTGGTTAGGAAGAGATACCATTAGCAAGGCTTATATGTTCGGTTGTTTTTAAAAAAAATGTCCTTTCTGCATTCCAGCGGCAGCTTTGAGTCAGGCACACCAGTGGGGTTTTGTTTGATTTAGTCAAAACACCCAGCTGGAACAAACAGCTGTAGAAAACTGGGGAAAATGAGGGAAGCAATGAGCAAGTTTGCTCTGACTGTGGCCTTCCTTCACACCAGCTGTAGCAGGACAGCTGGACAGGGTCACCAAAGCGCCCACTGGCAGAGGGTACTTTTGCAGACGAGAGGAAAGCGTTTCAGTGAGCTCAGAGCTAAATTACTGCTGCTTGTACACCATTGTCATCAGCTAATCTACTGTCCCATCTATAAAGAAAAGACATGTAAGGGAAAAATAGTCATCCACTAATCCCTCTTCTTCTGTCTGCTCTTTTCTTGTGGAAAAGTGAAATTCTTTGTCCGTGCTCCCCTCCATAAGCTGCAGCCTGAGACCTAGCAGGGGAGTTATGATCACTCTGCAGCTGGGAGCTGTCACTAGAGCCAAATTTTGTAAAATATCTTTAGCTTAAAATAACTTGGCAGAACTGATCTGTTTTGAGACTCTTGGTGGATACACATTTGCAGTAAAAAAAAAGTTTCTGCTGTGTTTCTGTAGTAAAACCCTCCAGGTGAGAACATCTAGCTCAGGTAGTTTTTCCAACAGAGGAATGGCTCTCCCCTTTCTCCAAATGCAAGTGCCAGTAATCTCAGTTCAGTTGCAGGTGTGCTGATGAAAAGGGACTGGAGAAGGAAATGAGAAGTCAGGAGGTCCTACAGCACAGGTGCCTCCTCAGTTAGCCTGGCCCATTAGGTCAGGTGTCCCAGGCTCTTCAGGTTTTGGGAGGTAGATCCTATTAAATCTCTGTAATTGTGAAATGGGAAAAGTAATCTTTATCAAAAAATAGTCCAATTTTACAGTACTGCTTGAGGCACAAGTATATGAGATAGAGAGATAGATAAAGGTACTGTAGTACAGTTTAACGTTTGGAAAGAGCTCCTGTAAATGAGGTCTTTTCTATCTTTCTGTGCTTTAGACATTCCTGTGCTTCTCTTAAGAGGTCCTTTAGTTTGCTTTGCTCTGAACTCAGGGAACCTGGATGTAGGTTTTAAATGAGGAATATATCCTCTAAAGGTAAGAGTTGGCCTGTAAGATACGAGTGTCTTATTCTCAGTTGTACTGTCTGCAAAGTACACTGACAGAGCTTTGAAAGCAGTGTAAATTAAATATAATTAAGCCAATTATGTTCATTTGCACAGCTAAATCTTTTGGATTGTAGGATTGATGTACATAATGAAGAATTTAGATTTTAAATGGTGTGTTCTGAAGCCTTATTAGCTATTCACATAGCTGTAATACAAAACCTAGAGTTTGGTCATCAAATGGCTGAGAAAATAAGAGGGTCACTTCTTGGGCTGTCACTTCTAAATATGAACTACATAATCTTTCATGACTGCAGATGGCAACATGGGCCCAGTTTTACTTCCAGTGCTTCATCCTGCACTTTTTGTGTTTCACTAGAACAGCAAAACAGCTGACAATCTAGTCAGCATTTTCAGCTGAAAATTTGCTTTGAGCAACTCTTAGTAATAAAACCATCATTGGCATAGCAGTTGTCTTGTGGGTCTTCAATTTGATGCATGACACAAAGCATCCTTGAAAGCATTCCTAATTAAACCAAGGAAAATTCCAGCAATAGGAAAGAGCAGAAGTGTATCTGAGATCCATACTACTCAGTACTTGGAGAAGCATGGCAACAGGTAGACTTTGACTGAATGTGTCAGCCTCGTGTAGGCTAAAACTTAGAGATACAACTTTTGTCCTACCTGTACAGCATTTGCTTGGAGCTTATCAGTTGTACCATTGAGCCACAGTTTGGTGTACAATATTTGTTAACTTTTGAAAGAATAGCTGCAGCCTATGGATAAGTAAACCTTTTTCTTCAAGCTGAAAAGGAATTCTAACTTATTTCCATAGTAGCAGATCTACAGCTTAGCGTATCTTTATTTTTAATAATGAAAGTTACAATGGTGGTGCATGCAGCTATGGTTTGCTTATTTCTATGAAGTTCCTTCTACCTAGCACCTAATGTGAACAATAGAAAAAAGAATACAAGGTGATGGAACTTCACTAACAACTTATTTGAAAGTGTTTAATAATTGCAGTTATTTAATTCTAAGTTCAAAATTTGATTTGAGCACTTTGTCATAGAAACATGAGGTGACTCTTCTTGATAGCAAACGGAAATTATTTGGATTTAATGAAGCATTAATGTATTCTTTTAGTTTGTGGTTTGGTGGCACAATGTTTTTGAATGTTTGGAGGGGGTTGTCCCCCACAGATCTGACAATTAAGTTCCTTCAGTTTAGATATTCTTTAGACTGAATTTCAATTGTAGAATTGCTGTGAGTAGAGCTAAAAGCAAATACTGATCACAATGAAATCCAATGTCTTCTCAAAGCTGTTTGAAAAAAATGCAATTCTGATGAGTTATTTCTTTGCTGTGTAAGGAATCAACATATAAAGCCTATGGTTTTCTTGAAAAGTGTTCTTAAACACCAACACACCATAACTTGTTACATTTTAGTCAGGAGGGAAACACTTACTGCCCTTCTAATACACAGACATGTTTCTTCTAATAAGAAGTAAAAATGCATTAGAGTAAGGAAAGCCAAAGCTATTTTTCAAAAGCTGGTCTCTCCTCCTTTTTCTGCTCTGCATTCCACAGTTCAGCAGTGCATGTGTTTGTAACTCTAGCTGCTTGATTTAAATATAATTATACTAAAAGAATGGGCTGGAAACTGCTGCTGCTTCTTTATGTGTTATTATGAAAGTGTAAGAAGTTTAGAAGAGGGTAGATCTCAGTGGATTTTCCATAGAGCAAGTGTTTATTTGCAGCAAAATTAACTTTAATGAGTATCCTTGCTAAAGGTCCTTGAAAAAGAGGAAGTCTGAAAAGTGACAACTCCCACTGGGGCTGAGCTTCAGAAAATATGTGTGAGTGGTATGTACCGCATTTGGGGGTTTTCCCTGTTTACTCTGAGGTAGAATATCTTGAACTTTTGTAGTGGGTCAGACTGCTTTCTGAAGAAGCAGCTTGCTTGATTTATTATATTATCAGGTGAAAGGATCTACTCCAAACACATGTATGGTTCCTACAAATCTCAAGTAGTTATGACTAGATCAGAAGCAGAAAGCCACAGAGGAAACTATACAAGAAGGAAAATCATTTATTTAGAGTGTAAGTTCTGTCTCGCCCTGCACTGAAGAGGTAAAGCTTTTATTTTACTTTTCCTTGAAAGAATATTTCACTTATTTTTCACTTTCTTGGTTCAGTTTCTTCTTCTATTTTCTCACCTTGGAAGAGGTTTTCAGCTCAGGCATTAGCCCTAGAGTATATAGGAGTTAGATTAACTCTTAAACAGTTGTTTGAAGCAAGTGTGATCTTACTTGATATGCTCAAAAGCTAGTCCTTACCTTATAAAAGAAATATTTTATGGGTGTCTAATCCATTTGATCCATTTTTGCCTGTACGTTGCCTGTTACTGGTGCTGTTGTAGTAGATGTCAAAGCACTTCTTGGGGTTTCCATAGACAACAACCTTTTTGTAAACCCCTCTCTGTTTTGTATTCTTTTCTATTGGAAATCAAGAGACTGGCAGTTCATAACGTCTATTTTGTAGACAACTTTGCCATAGCAACAATGTGGACTTAGCTTTTGACTGTGACAGAGATTTTTCTCGTTTTCTAAATTCACCGCTTTGTGGATGTTCACGTGTGCACGTATTTCCTTAGTCTGGGAAGCTCTTTTCCTTCAGTACCTGACATAGGTGCTCACAGCTTACCAGTGCTTTCTGACTATTGGCATCCTGACAAGCTGTTGACTCTAACAAGTTTTTTTTTAATTTAAAAAAAAAATTGAAAGTCTGAAAATCTTTGAGTCCACATAAAATTTAACTCCTCTCGAGTTCACCTCAGCTGACCAACTTGCTTTGAAACGTATCTTGCTGTGCTGCTAAATGTTAGCCTTTACATCATAAAACAGATTTTACCCGTGTGACTGTTTATGTGATGGGGAATGCCATGGTCTACTGTGACAGTAAAATCAAGGGCCAGATAGGAATGTCTCAAAGTATTCCAGTAAGACAAAAATCTGTGAAAAAACTTTTCCACATAAAGATTGTATTTTCAAACACCCCTTTTTGTTCTTTCAGATTGTTTTCCTTGGCACTAATCATGAAGAGTGGTTAGTGTGTAAAAGAAGTGACATGCTGATATTGGAAATAAATTACATTGTGCATTTTTCTGTATTTCAGTGATTCACTGGATTGCTACAAAGGAACTGTATTTATAAATTTCACTTCCCCTTAGTTGAAAAATCTCCAGTTTTTATCTAAACTTCAGAAAACATTTGGTTTGAAACAGATTTGACTAAATAAAACTGTGCTTCTCAGACCTCTTGCAGCATTGCAATGTTAGGAAGAAAAATAAAGAGAAGGAAGAAAGATTGGACTATTGATGACAGTTCTTGGGACCTGGCTGTGTTTTGTGCAGCAGCAGCTTTCCCTGGGGCAGAGCTGTGTCCATGCACACAGCCCAGCCTTTGCCTGCCACAGAGCAATCCCATTCTGTAAGGCAGAGCCTGAGGAGACAGTGTGATCCTGGAAACTTTCATGTGCCTCTGTGCCAGAGAGGGGGGAGAGAGGGAGACCTAGAGCAAAGGCGAGTAGGGAGGAAGGCAGGGAGAGAAGGGAGCTTGCTTCACACACTGCTGAAGGCTCTCAGAGGCAGACTGTACGAGCAGCACTCAGGCTGGTGTGCAATTCAAAGGACAGCACTCACTGACTTTATTCATTGTATCGCTGAAGGACAGATATGACACCCAACTGCTGCTTCTATATGTTCTTGCTTATTGGTACCAAGGGTAAGTGTCCCTGGCTTGCTTTCTTGTTTTCAACATTGTAAATAGCTGATAAACTTCAGGAGCAGATTTCTTTTAAAAACTATGATACCTCAGTGTTATTTTACATTTCTTCATGTTAATTTTTTTTCAATAGAATCGGAGTGTAATGCAGTCTCTCAAGGTTACTAGCTACATGTCAGGATCAGATGGTTTTGCACTTAATGCCTTGAGAGTTACTATTAATAGTTATGAGCTGAAATTTAAAAATGAGAAACAGTTCAAACATTGCATAAATACTTGCTGTAAATATTTATTGAAGGTACCTACAGAACTGACTCATCTCAGGTGCCATGAAATCCACATTTTAGACTCAGTTCAGTAGTTTGAAGTGATACTGTGCAAGTGCTACTAGAATTGGTAGCTCTCGAAGGGCAGATTGTGTTCAGGTAATAGGAATTTTCAGCATGATAGGCAGTATAGCATGCAAGAGGGAGACTGAGTTAAATTTCAGTTTTTCTTCAGACGCAAATCACTTCAGTGTGGTGGGAGTTACACTGGACATTCTGCTTACTTTAGTAGTGTTTTCTTCATTTCATTTGAGTACCCTCTTTGTAAGGGCTTCTTATGCCTTGGTGAATCTGTCCCTGTGAAGCTGCTGATGCTGATCTATACATCTGATGTTGATGTTGAACGTTCCTCATGATTATCATTTTCTTTAGCTGTAATTATTATAAATTGCTTTCTGTTGCACAATTTAGTCAATACTAAAATAGTGTTTCATTAATTGTGTAGATGAAAATAGATACTCTTTATAATACAAACAGTTTTGTTAAACTAATAGGAGCAAAAGGCTGGATTCTGTCACCTTCTTCTGTATTTTGCAACAGCTTGTTCTCTCTCCTGCTTTTAAATGAAACCTTTTTGGGTTCATGTGTTCATACGATGCTTCTTAAGATAAAATTTGTAAGGAGTATTGCCCCCACGAGGTGTTTGGGACATAGAGCTCCATACACAATTATTTTTCTAGTTGCAAAGCTCAGTTAAATCAGTGGAAAAACTCAAAGCAGTTCTTTTATGTTTTAGAGGAATACATAATTGTGAGCTGCATGCATGAAAAAAACAGTGATATTAATGTATTTGGAATTCAGAAAGCAGCAATAATGACATCATATCAAACCTGTGAGCAAGGTCTGGTTTCATATGCACCTGCATTTTCCGTGAGCTATAATTCAATATTTAAAAGTAGCACTTCCAGTTATGCAGAATAAAATTGTTTTCAACAAATCCAGCCTTTTTACATTACTGCTTTCTATGCCAAAACATTAAAACACAGAAACATTCATAAAAGATACGCAAATTGTTGTTATAATTTCTGCTGTTAAATCTCTGCTATGGCGTTTATAAAACCTATTGAAATATACTAAAGCATACTGCAAAACAGGATAGCAGATGAGCACTGAATGAATACAGGCCTGCTAGTTATGATGGCCATTACCTTTCTAGATGTTCATTGGCTCATCACATATAGTGCATTATACTCTTAAGAAAACCTCATGGCTCGTCTAGATTTGTTAAAGTGAGAAGCAGTGAGTTCATAGATTAAGCACAGTCATGCCTGGAGTCTCTGCCACCTGTTAGAGCTCTGTTTTGCACCAAAATTAGATCCTGTTTAGTGTCACGTCTCCTCACCTTAGTGCACAGTTCACAGCCCCACTGCCTTTTGGAGTTTAAGCCAGCAATGTGAATTGTAACCACATCTACAAGCCAGCTGATTTCATCTGCTCAATAGACTTAAGTTCTGCTCAAGCCTTTAGGCTAGCTGATATTAAACATTCCTGGAGTAAGTATAGCTGTCCTTAGAAATTGGATGTTTGGTTTGGGTTTTTTTTTAGTGGACTGCTACAAGTTCAGCTGCATTTTGTTGTGGAGGTTTTTATGTTTGGCTTTTTTTGTGTGTTGGTTGTTTTTTTTTAATTTCTACAATGGCACAGATCCTCCTAATTCTTTAAAAAGTAAAACAAGGAATATATATCATACAAACACTACTCTTGTCTGATTTACCCATATCCGTCCAAGCTGCGTCTCTTTCGTTCTCTATTCAACAGCTAAAGCAGTACAAAAATACCTTCAATCACTTTCTTGTTTTACTCTCTTCCTTGAGATTCTTCATTAAATCTTTTTATATATGAAAACCTTTCCCTCCAAAATCTAAATAATCAAACTAATTCAAGCAATCAAGCTTTTTATGCACTGGCAATTGCCTGACCATCTTCCCATGTGGAATACCAAGTGTTTCTTTGAAAACAAAGCAGTATCTATATCATGGTTTTTGTCAGCACAGCAGCAGTGGTTATAACACGGAGAAAAGTAAATTCAGACTCCAGCTGTGGAACTGGCAGCGCTGGATGTGTAGCCAGGATGAACTTCTGCCTGGGTGGGTCCCCCCCCCTTGCAAAGCTAGCAGGTCCCTTCATGTGTGTGGGTGGCATTGCACTGGCTGCTGCTGCTGCATCTTTTCTCTTAGCAAAACAAACAGCTGGAATTGCTGCAACCACTGCAGTGCACGGCTGTGCCTTTAGCGTCCCTTTGATTGCCTTTCTGAGGCAAAAGCTATTTTATCCTCCTGGACTTTGGCTAAGTGACAGAATCTCAAACAATTCATTTATCAATTATTAAGCAAAACAGGAGAACATTAGTATTGAAAAGTATTCAAAGGGAGTTCCAAAAGGGATTTGGCAGGCTCCTTGTGAAAAACAATTACAACTCTCACTACTTTAACCCTTTATGCTCTGTGCCTCTACCTGATGTTTCCAATCCTATTTCTGCTTGTACCTGCAATTCCCTTTGCCTTCTCTTTCTGTTCTCTCCTCATATTTTTTTCCTTCCTTTACCCTCACTTTAAAATGCCAAGGAAAACTTTCTTTAAGCCATCCGAATCTCATTACTTGTTCTGGTACTTCATGCAGGTGACATCTGTTTTCAAGGCCAAGATCTTTTATATCAAATGCTTTCTGTCAAGTGTGGGAAAGAGACAATCCTGAATCCTTTGGAAAACTGCGAGTTTATGATTGTGCTCCTGCTTACATAGTTTGTACATATTTTAAGATTCCTTCCAGATTTGTAAATAGGAAAGTGAAATTACTTCAGCCTTTGCACAAGCTCAAATAATCATTGTGTAATAATAATATTTGGTTATTTCTTTCATTTAACTTGGGCATTAATCTGACTGGTTTTCCTGTAGTTAGAAGAACTGTGCATCTTGTGTGAATATATATGTACATAACATGAAAATCAGTGTATTTACAGAAAATCAGGAATGCAGGCTAGATTTCCTGAGGAAAATTTACTCTAATATCAGGTAGAGGGAAGTGAAAAATCTACACAATGTTAAACTGAAGCTTTGAAAGTTAGATCCTGCAACTTCTGTTTGGGCAAAAATGTTTTCACCTCTTTGTTGACAGCACCAGGAGCTACCCTGGTGAGGAGATGAAAACCTGTATTGACTCTTTAGAGCAGCTCCAGCAGACTTGAACAATTTACTCTAAAATTTTGTGTGCGGTCTGTGGACCTCGAGCAAGAGGACAAGCAAAACTTTACCAAAATTTTTTCTGAATGTGAGGAATTGGTATTTTGCCTACATTGATCAATTTGGATAATATCATATTAAGCAAAGCCTTTTCTTAAATAAGTACTTTTGAAGTATTCCTCTACAATATCACTGTGCCCGAGAGACAATCCTCTGACAGGCCATCCCACTAGAGCTGATGAGGCTGTTCAAGCCTGGTTGCAGTAAAGTAAAAATTACCTTTTCTAATAGATGTTACTTGTTGCTAGAGATCAGTGTGACACTCAGAGGAGCTGTCACCAGTCATCTCAGCATGGGTTCTCTGTTGGGAATACATAATTGTGAGCTGCATGCATGAAAAAAACAGTGATATTAATGTATTTGGAATTCAGAAAGCAGCAATAATGACATCATATCAAACCATCAAATCAGACTTTGATATGGCTGGTGCAAGGCTGGGAGGCACAGGAAGATGAGAAAATCAGGAAGTCATAATTATTGTGTCTGAAACACAGAGGAGGTGAAAATGTGTTGGGAAGGACTAAAAAAGGAGAATGAAAGCAGAGACTAAAGGGACAGGTAGATGGGACAATGGAACAGAGAGCTGAGGGAAAAGACTAATGCTACTTAGAAAGGGAAAATGAAAATCAGGAGGACTATTAGTCTAGGAGAGTAGAGACTCAGGAAAGGGACGTGAGAGAGGGAGCCAGCAGAGAACAGTAAATTAATTAAAGGAGAATGACAGGGAGCTCTCAGGGAGGGGAATGAGCATCTGAAGAATGAAGTCAGAGGATGGTGAGATGAGAACTAGGATTCTGTAAGGGGATGAGATGATTGGAAGCAGGTAGTGATCAGGCAAGAAAGGATGCAAGTGAAGCAGCGGGGTGAGGCAAAGATGAGACTGAGCAGAAAAAGGAGCTGTGCTTGGCAGGGTGAACACTGTGTTACAAAGCCAGAACAAAGCCCAAGATTGTCCTGTGACTTACTGTCTCCTTTCAAAACATCTCCTTCTGAGCAACACCTCTGCTCAGAGGCTGGTAATTAGCACTGTCAGATCACTCTACCCTCTCAAAAAACAAAGGTCTGGAGAGCTAAAGGATCTGAACTAGTGATGCAACATGATATCCTGCTATAAAATTCTGGAGGGAAACTGATTTCCTCTTCTAAGAGTTAATGTTTATGTCAGAGAAAGTTATTAATTTTGTAAACTCAGTGCTTAGGAATTTAGGCAAAGGACACAATCTTAATTTGTCCTATGTGGCCCTACTGAATTTTCTTCATGTTGTAACTCCACAAAAATGCATGCTTTGTGTCCTGCATTAAAAGAATGAATCAAAAGTCATGGTGAATTATGCTGCCTGTGTGACCGCTTCTTCATTTGCTGTAGGTTAGGATAAAATGTGGATGAGGCTAGGGATTACAAAATGAAGGCCATTTCGTGAAGGCAACTGAACTTTGATGTGGAAAATATTTCTCTTCCTGTTTCTTGCTGTAAATGCCTAACAAATGGTTAATAATTATATAGCAGATTTTCTGGCATTTTTGGCTTGATCATCCTGATATGTTCATTGCATGGCTGCCACTGACATTTGTAAAAGCTGTGCCTTAAGTAGTCTGTGAAACTGATTCTGAAAGTAAAAACCTAAAATTAGAAGAAACCCTTGCCATAGATATGTTGATGTCTCAGCTCCCATTCTGGGCAATAATATCATATTCTAAACTGTAATTGAAGCAATCTCTGAAGACTTAAAAGTGTAAAGTCTAATTATTGTAGCTGCATGAGGAACTAATTAGGAAACTAATATCATAACTTCTAAGTGGTTAAACTGTAGACTAAGCATCAAGATTCCAGTAATACACCAGAAGACTAATCAAAGCATAGAAAAAATGCCTTTAGTATCATACAGAGGTGTGTTATCATAAATGCATGAAATTTAAAGATCTTTATTTGCATTCAGATTTAGATTATATGTTGCTGATAACTGATGTTGCACATAGAGTGGCTGTGTATAAGCAAAGAAGTAATGCTCAGTATTGTGCTCACTCCCTGCTCTGTCTCCCCCAATGCTCATGGGGGATCCAGCATGCGACTGACTGGTGTGACAGGGCAAGACAAATATATCAGGAAGAAATGGGAAAACCGGGGTTTGAACAAGTCTAAGGAGCCACCAGCTGTGGCCTGATGGGGAGATCCAGCCCTGGGAGGACAAGCTGACCTCATGTCAAGGGAAGAGGGTGAGCAGGCAGTGGGAGGAAGAGCCCAGCAGCAGTTACACAGATCCTGAGGGATCTGTGCACATGAGATCACTTAGCAGAGTTTATCCAGAGAGGATGTTAAATCACCCAGTCCTCTATAGCACAGGTTGTTGTGTTCCACCCGTCTGCTCTGTATCAATCTTGAGGCTTTATTTGGTTAAAATGTTTTTTCTCAGTCCAGTACTTGTTTCTACCAGAGAAGAGCAAGTGTCAATATGGCATTAGGAGTGGGAGAGACTGTACAGTCACTGAGGCTCAAAGATATGCACAGGTCTGTCAAAGGAAGTGTCCACACCTCTTTCTCTTCTGTTCTGCAGAAGAAATAACTGGCTTGATCTGGGAGAAGAGACTTTTCCCATCACAGACCTGTCTGTCAAGATTATACTCAACATAGGGAAAAAGGCATAGTGCTTGTAAGGGTGGAAGTGGTATTTTTTTTAACTTAGAAATATATTTTTGCCCTGTTTTGTTTTGGTTTTCAGTTACAATTCAAAAAAAACCACCTAGGAATAGATCAGCTCTTCTTTGGAATAAGCTAAGAATAGCAGCCCTTAATGAAACTTAAGTTCTGCACACATCATAGTTAAAGCCAAAATTCGGGGGGGGGGGGGGGGGGGGGGGGGGGGAGAAAAAGACTACATTTATTAATTTAAAAGCCACGTGGTTGAATTTCTTGATTAGTCTGGAGTATTTAATAGCAATACAGTTGACAAAGATGATCCACATTTTTAGAGGTTTGATTCAAGAAGGCCCAACTATCATAAAAATACTCCCCTTGACCTCATTTTCTGGACTTCCATTACATGTTAAAACATGTGAATCAACTGTTATGTAGTCTTACCTGGAAATTATAGACACTGGTTTTCAGACATGAATTCTTTCTAGTAATCAAATAATCTGAAAACATTAATTTATAAATCCTGCTTTATCTTCAGTATGGGTTCTCAGCACCATGCAGAAAGAGTATAGCCACTTTCTACTTTTCCAAAAACATATCAGAAACAAGTATTGAACAGCTGGCTTTTCTACACCCCTAAGACTCATATCTCACACTCATGTCTTTCTTTTTCTTAATATCTTTTAGCAAAAATAAAACACCTTGTACATATTTCTGTTCTTTTTTTTTTTTTAATCTTTCATTTACATATTCACTGCTTTCACATCATCATTTACCTAGATCGGTTTCTTGCCCAGATAAATATTTTTTGTATTTACAGATTTGCAGCTTTGAAGATTCTTACAGATAGTTTGCATTGTTTTAAGTACTGGGATATGATCTCACAAGTAATAATTATTTTATTGTGATATAATTCTCTCATTCAAGCTCTTAAAATGTGTCTAGGTTGTGACATCAGATAACACATAAAAATGTATTGAAATCAGGTATCATAATAAAAATTATGGATCTGTCTAGCAACATCCTGTACATTTTATGTAGGGAAGCATTAAGAGCTAAGAATATTTAATAGACATTCACCAAATAAATTTAGGTAATTGTATAGGTCAAATAAAGTAAGGACCTTACAGGTTTGGTTTTTCTTTTTTTTTTTTTTTTTAAGAAGAGGTACACTCTTTAATATGATAGACATTAAAAATTCACCAGCACCTTGACTTTAGATCATAAATGTCTTCCTGCATCCCACTGTGTGTGATTTGAGTTGTCAAAGCATTTAGCTGTGATGCTTTCAAAGCCTTGGGATAAGCTGTGCTCTGACTGTTCCTCTGCTCAGTCCCCTTCCCACTGTCACCATGCAGCTGTCACAGCAGCCCCTCACGAGTCCTGAGGAGACCAGGCCTGCCTTTTCCCAGGCACTCTCCTGCCTTGCCCTGGAAAACCCTCTGAGTCAGCAAATCAGGGGTGGGGTGAACAGGGACCCCACAGAAAGGTGTCACAGGACCAAGGGGATGCAGCAGGTCACCCTTGGGGCAAAGCTCTCGTCGTGCCAGCCCAGCGCCCTGCCTCGTGTCCGGAGAGCCCTGCTCTGAGTGAAGCCGTGTCCACAGAGCAGGCTCTCAGGGCTGGCAATGAGAACGCAGTGTCAGGAGCAGACAACATCTCCTTTAGCTTAGATGAAGTGGCAGGAAAGGAAGAGAAGGAGGATCTATAGACTATGTGGAGGTTAAATACACAGCAATCCATGCAAAAGCATTGCTTTGCCAAACTGCGTCTAAAATGGAGGCACACTTCTGAATTCTGTTTCTTGTTGTATTTTCTAGTTGGGCTATCCAAACAACTTACAAACATGTGCTGCTAATGTGACATTTCTTTATGTACATTAATAAATGTATAAAATCTGCAAGCTACAACTTAAAACTCTCTTGATACAACCTGCAAAAGAGGAAATAAGTCAGATGTCTGTGGTCATGGGGTCCAAACAGCTGGACTATGTGATGTGAGAGGTTTTTCCAACCTAAATGATTCCCCAGTTCTGTGGTTTGACCAGCTAACATTATTCACTTTCCTAAAGTCAGAAATCCTATTAATTTGAGATAATTTCTGTTTTATGCATTTTAACTGGAGTGTCACAACTTTTAGTGGTGAGTTATGTGTACTCATACTAGAATACAGCAGAGATTGGAAAACTTGTGATTTTTGAATCAAACCAAAGATTAATGAGTCAGAATCCAATAATGATGCATTTATTTAAGCACAGTCTGCAAATTGATTTTTCAGAAAATAGTTCTGTGAGCACTTAGAAAACATATTCCCTAAAATACTTTCAAATTATTTTACTTCAAAACAGAGCAACAAGGGGCTCCGTATTTTATAATATTTCAGCAGGGTGGAATCTCATAGATTTATAGGGCACAGGGCACAGCCACCTTCCAAACGTGAACTTGTAGTTCTGTATTAAATTTAAATTCTTAATAGTTATAAATTGTTCTTAGTAAAAAAGTATGTGAATAAATAAAATGTATCAGATAATCCTGTCTCCAGCTCACCAAGAAATAATATATTTTGATTGTTACAAAATTAATCTTGAGTGTGCTCCAGAGCTTCACTTCAAATTATGCTGGCTTAGTTCCATTGTAGGAACTATCATTGCAATCCTTTTAGTCTTTACTAAAACCACAATAAAGGGAGAAAAAAGAAAAATAAACAAAAAACCCAGATTAGGTTTCATATTTCAAATACTTCGTTAGGACTCCCAAGACACTTTTTTCTCTGTCTGGAGTCTTAGTAAAAGCATAACTGAGATTATTTTTAAAAGACTTACTTAAGATTTTGCTACTTGGGAGGAGAGGAAAACTAGTGGAATCTGAAATTGTGCCTGATGTGCAGCTTAGTTCTAGTGACTCTGTAGCAAAGTAAGAGACAAGAGAGCAAAAGAAGATGGAGAAAGAAATAATAGAATCTCCCACTGCTACCCTTCAGACTTTTCCTCAGACTGTTTGGGCTGGCTGTCCTCAAACCTGTTTTTCTACCATCAGCACTGCAAGATGTTCATTCTAACAGGTCGTTGCAGCTTTGTGGGGTTTTTTTCTCCATCACAAGAGCATACCAGAGTTGGAATAAATTGCATAACTTAGCTGTAACTTCTGTTTGGGGTGGGGGTGAGAGTGTAGATAGTCAACAGGAAAAAAATGGAAGACAGGCTTGCCCTTTTCAACAGAAGAAAAGTTAGGCAGTGGGTTACGATCTTTTAGGTTGTTTGTGCCTTGAGGGGTTAATTATACCCAGTTAGTTCTTTGCTGTTCTGCCCCTTTGCAAATAATGTATTCTCAGAATATCCTACAATCCAAATATCAGCAAGGAATTTCCATGTTCATTGCCTTTCTAATTTCATTCCCTTTTTCATTGCAGCTTTCTGTTAAGGCTTTGCTACAAGTACTCTCTGTCTCATTTCTTTTTACTTCCATGCATGAATGCACATGTACACAAACTTCCTCCTGTATATGATATTGTGTCATGAAGTCACTTAAATCTGCCATTTGTTTATGGAAACTTAAGAGAAATATTACAAATGTCTGTTGTTTGTTAATTTAAATAATTTAGTTTTCACTAGTCAGTGTTTCACTTTTGCTTACTTTATGCATGGCTGACTGGACTAACTTGCTAAAAGCAGCAAGTCTGAGATGAACTTCTTTACAGTAATCTCTAACTACTGCCCTTATATATTTAAATTCAGAATGCTGGTTATCTAGATGAGATGAAAGATTGATGCTTTAGGGACACTAATTTATTGATAAACATCTGTCCTTAATCCTTTTGGCTAAAGTAAATTTTCGATTATTGGATTGCTCAGATTTTTTAAAAAAAGGAACTTTCATTAGCTTACTACTGAGTATGTCATGAGACAAAAATAAGTGTAAGATACATGGCAAATACTGCAATAGAAGAAGCCTTTTTCCCTAGGGTTACAAAACTTCAAAAATGCCATTCCAGGTATGAAGCTTCAGAGATATTTTTTAATTATTTTTTTTATTTCATATTCTTAAATCATTAACTCATAAATGGTGTGTTTCAAATGAGGGGGAAAAAAAACATTACTTGCAACAAAATTCTTTTATTTTTGGGGCTCATAGAACCAGGCCAAATACATTCAGTAGTGGTTGTGAGAAAGAATCAACTCTGGGAGAGGAGTTTCCTTTATTTTGATGGCTAACCATTCCCTTTCTGGGCCTTTCAGGTGGGATGATACCGACTAGCACAGTGTATTTAACACCTATGGATTGATGCCTTCATTTCTATTCAATATCTAACATCATCATTGACCAAAACCCTAGTGTTTCATATGTCCAGCTTTCAACTTGAGATTGCTCTGCTGTGAAAAAGAAATTAGTGAAATTGAGGAGTTGCACTGGTGCAAAAAAACATAGGGGCAAAGGAAAGCTTACCTTGATGTATTTTCTGTTGGAAATCTTGTCAGGATATGGAGCTAGAACTTGTTTCTAAACAGAAATAATGGTCAGATATCATTTAAATTATGTTTATTTTGGGAGAGGAAGAAAAGGAGAAGTGGAGCAACAGAAGAGTTTGGCTCTGTTCATTAATTTGTGTCTTTGTTAGACACTGTGCTGAACTCTCATCCTCTGGGAATGTACTACAGAATTTGAGGGTTTGGATGCAACTTTTTTTACTTCATTTTGGGGCTTTTAGAAGTATTATCTCTTTCAGCTCTTTATGTGCATCAGAATCTTTTTATTCTAAATTCTGTGCAAGCAGAACAAAACAACAAATTAATAAAAGGTATAAAAGCCAAACCCTCTGGCTAGGTGCCATATCACCAGTCTGAGTTGCTCTACTGGCAGTTTCTGGCCCTGGGGTGGATTTATCTGGCAGCTAGACAACAAGGATCTTCCAACCCTTTAACTAGATTGATTAGACTGAATTATCTGTGGCATAACTGATAACTAGAGACGTTGGTATGAGATTGGAGGTGATATTTTCAAAGAGATAGTACAAATTTTCTGCTTTGGAAAATGCTTCTGAAATGAAAGCATTGTGTAACCCACAGCAAGATATAAAGGTACATTATGAAATTAAAATCCAAGATAATTACCAGATTAGCATGCAACAGTGATAATATATGCACCATGTTTGCTAAAATCCATTGCACTATATTGCATTTAATGGAAGCAAAGATAACCTCAGGTGTGTAGTTCAAGTGCTACATATTCCTAGAGTGACATCTAATATAGTTTGCTAAAGATAAATGTAATGCAATAAAACTGGAAGTGTATTTCTGGTTGCAACAGTAACAGCTAAATATAAAAAAATTGCTATTGCTTTAGAAATGAATCTGTCATTCTGAATGAATGATATTGTGTCACTTGCACCCAATCATATCTAAAATTACAAACACAATCCATATGCAATATATACATTTATAAGATGTTACAGACATCAGGGCTGGACAATTACCAAAGCAGAGGAGAAATTACAGAAAAGGCAGCGTGGTGATAACAGTTTAATTGTGCTTCTGTGAGTACCCTGTACAGATGTTTAGATACTTTAAGCCACAGACACTTTGCCTCAAGGACTAATGCTGAAGAATCTATTGCTGCTAGACCAAGGTCTATTTTAGTCTGCAAGTTTTGCCCAAGGTATTACTCCAAATGTGTGTACATTAACAGCACTAAAGTACAGGTTTATAAACTCTGTTTTGTTCTTGTACAAGCTGAAATCTATTTTTAATATGCTATTTATGGACAGTTTAAAATTTGGTTTGATTGCCGTTTAAATAATATGGGATTTCTGTTACATATTCCCAGATATCACTAGAAAGAAAATTTTAGGAGAGTCTTTATAGAATTACATGGTGGAAAAAAAAATGCATTCTCACTGATAAAGTTATAGTAAGTTTAATGAAATTATACAAAAGTTAACTTTTTATTTCTATCCTGAAATACTATGGACTAACTTCATCCTTGTCTCAGTCATATATTACTCAAAAATCCCTTGTTTAGTGGGAAGAAGCTGAAAATTCCGAACAAAACCAGGAAAATTAATCTAAGAATAATCTTCATCTCTTCACTTACTTCTACATATTGTTGTAATGGGCAAATTCAGACAACAAATTAGTTTTTAAAAAGATCTTTTTAAGATGTCATATCTTCTTTTTTTCTGTTATTTGGTGATTCAAATGCATCTGATCAAAGTTGGTCAGTCACTTGTCACTACTATTCTTTGTTAATAATTAATTAAACATCTTGTAAGTTGAAGTAATTCATAGTTATAAACTTTTATAACCTTGTTCTGATGATTCATCATTGAAGGTAATAGGCCTATAAGGTCTGTTCTGTATTATGTTAAAGGTTTGTCAAAGGCATTTCATATGCTCTTAATATACTTTTCAGCAGAAGGGGATATTTTTTAATCAGCTGTCAGCTTGAAGTACCCAAGATAGCACAAAAATTACGGGTGAAATTGATTCTAACTTCAATACTTTCTGTGTTGACTCTGTTTTATTTGAACAAAACATTTTGTATCAAAGCAAGAGTATTTTCAGTCTTCTGTTTCTCCAGCCCATCTCCCACTGTGTCTAGAAGTACAGCAACTAAAACAGGTTATGTGAGATGGGAAAAGTACCACCAGTTTTGCAGGAGCCTCTTTGAAGAACTTGAGCTTTTGTAGGTAAAATAACTTTCCATCAGAAAAATGAAGGGTGGATTCTTCAGTACCATAATCATTCCTTGGTCCTTGGCATCTAAGGAGCCTTTTTTAGAAGCAATTGGATTTCCTCAACCACTTCTAACTGCTAACTCACTCAAAGTGAGGACAGACATGTTAGCTTATTTGGCTGATGGAATTAATGAGTCATTTTGGATTCATAACACTGGATTTCATGTTAGTCAAATCCTTGAAAACAAAAAAATGTTTTCCTACTATTACAATATGCCTTTATTTGAACGTATATGCGCCACAGTTGAGACTGGTGTGACTAGTAGGTATCAAGAAATGAGTAATGCCTTTGATTATTTTAAGTGCTTATGACACAGTGCCATCAGCCCAGAACCGGTCCCATTACAGAGTCATACTCGCTTGGTTTACGAAACCTACAAGTAACTGCGTTAAGTCTACGTTCTTATAGTGCACATGTCCCTTATTTGGTTTCTCAAACAGCACTTGTGACCCAATCTCTGTATCTCAAAGAATGCACAAAATCAGCAAGCCTAATGAATCAATTTAGTTGGAAGTCAAGCCATGTTGTCCTGGGAACATCTTGTTCTTGGTTTTCCCAAATGCGTTCCTTCTTTCAATTTCATTTTATGAGAGCTAGAAGAGGGGCTGTCATGTTCTTTCCCCGGTGATTCTGCATTCATGTACCAGAGGAAAAAGCCTTACCATGTATACTAGATGACAACCCAACTCCTGTTTATTCCTTTAGCAAAGGAAAGCAGAGTTAACTTAGTCTTATATTTAAAGACAAGCAGGAAAAGTTATCCCCTTTCCTCTTCACCACAGGCATCTGTTAACAGCAATAAGCATCTCAAAGCAGCCGGTCTGGAAAAGCTTAAAAGGTGCACAACAGGAATTCTTGTTTTCTTTTTGAAAATTTGAGATGAATTTGGGGAATTGCAGGGGGACCCTAAGCACATGACAGTCAGAAATATTTAATTTGCAGTATCATGAACACACCCTGCTAAGTAGAAAATTTTTCTGTATCGAGACAACAAGCATCTTGTCAAAAAGAGGTTTTTTTGTGGTTTTGCTGTTTGTACTGATACCAACTCACCTATATATTTTCTATTTGTTTTTGAAGCATTGCAAACATTTGAATCTTTATGCTGAACAATATGTGAAAGAGAAATTTTCAGGTACGGAGTAGCTGAAATGTGTGCAATTATCTCTATGTCACAGGACGCAAGAGACAATTTTCTGTATGAGGTATACAAAGAGGCTTTTTTACTTGGTGTCTGTAAAAGCAAACCTTCTGACGTAAGCAAGTCTGTCACAAGTTTATCACTTTCGTCCTCTTTCAGCTGCTAAAAAAAAAGGCAAACAAGATACAAGAAGAGTGGTTCAATTTTTTCATATAGTGGAAAATCAATCAGATGCAGAAAAGCCAACAGCTCTAATACCACATCACAAAGATGGAGTGATAGATCCTTATCTTGACATGGTAAATTCCACTGTCAGTAAAGTCTGTATTTGCAAAACAATAACAGTAATTTTTAATTGCTGTTGTCACAGTGCTATCTTTACTCATTTTCCTCACACAGAAGACTGAATTTTTATTTCCTCAATCCAAAATTGTTTGAATATTATCTAGCATTTTACAATAGTTTTTACCGTCTTATCTTCTGTCTACCTTTGTCAGCTCTGCCAAATATTTCCTCAGAGAGTTGGGGGCTTTGCCATACATAAATCTCATGCAACATGCAGAGTCCAAACTTCTGTCTTTTTTGCATAAACAAAGTGATGTTAACAAGTCAGTGGACAAAGACCAGTGCTTTCACTGATTTTATAGCTAGGGTGAAGTTGTTGAGTTTTGAAGCCTTATTATCTCCTTTCCCAGGCAGATATTTACATGCCCGGGTAATCCAACATAGCACAAAATGAGTAATGCAGAGATTCAGAATAGATATCATCAAGGCTATAAATGTACAGAGAATTCAAAACATTAAACATCATGAGGGACTTATTCTTTGCGGCAGAGTACAGATGTCTAAAATGCAGCAGCAAATTCATTAATTAGCTCAGGGATTAATATTATTTGAATAATTAATAAAAATTTTTGGAACATGCTATGAAATTCCATTGAATGGTACTGTGAGAACATAAATGCTTTCTTTTGAAATTTGAAGTGCATGGAGATCAGCCCCTTTAAGCACAAGGTTCAGATCAGTCTAAATACATCTCTAGTTTGTAGGATAAAAAGCTTGACAAAATGTAAGAGGTTTTTTGATGTTTTATTTTGGATGTTTTCTTTTACGGTGGTTTTTTCCATACTGGTGTCTCTTACCAGATGGTTTGGTAGTTCCTCAGACTGTAACAGGTAACTGCACCAAAGGGAGCCTCAGCTGCCTGCTCAGCTCTTTTGCTAAGAAAAAGACTTAAGACACTGAGTACTACACATATTCTGTTTGCTTAGCACTATGCCTGCGTAAGCTTTTTTTTGCTACTTCTTTTTGGGTGGAACAAGTTAATCATAATGTTCTGAATACAAGGACAGAACAGCAGAGAAATTTACAAACAATATGCAAGTGTGAATTCACCCTGGGATTAGGACGTAGCTGTATTTTTGGTACCTATATGTAAAAGGCTTGAGGAACTAAAGCTCTTTTAGCAATTACATAGGTTATACAGTTGTGGATAAAAGGAAATCAACTTTTCAAAAATCATTCACTGGTTGTTAACTGGAATGTATGTGTTTCTACACAGGATGCTTCCGACAGCAAGGATAATTCTGCACATATACAGGATATTTATCTCAGTTTTCTGCAGCTACAGCTCTTACATTTCAATTTTTCAGAGTTGTAAACATTGTCAAGGGCTTAGCTGGAAGAAAGTTCTTCCAGAAGAGATTTTTTATGAATCTGAATTACTCGATTGAATTTCAGGTGATTTCTCTTAGTCCAAGAGAAAAATGAGTGAAAAAAATCAGATGTTGTCCAAGAACATATTCCTTGTTAATCTGGGAAAGTTGTGTGAAAGATTTATACTTTGTCTTTGAAAGTAGCCTGAAAAAATAGTTGCATGTTTCAGAATTAGCAGTTTACTATCTGAGCAAGCATCGCATCATAGTTAATAAAGTTTGTAGAGATTGTTTGAACTGTTCTAGGACAGCAATGAAATTTAAAATAGAATTTTTATTTGATTTTTGGTTTTTTGGTAACGGTATCCATTAAGTCAAATGGTAGCTCTAATAAGAAAGTGATACTCCTTTTTGAAAGTGCTTCAAAAATTAAACTAGCAGACTCTTGCAGAATGGTAGTAGGTAGGCTTACTGAAGATTTGGAAGTGCAGAACCCTGGGTAGCGTTCTGTCCTGATGATGATTTCCTCCATTTTCAATATATTGTGGACTGAACAAATTTAATTCTAGAGTAATTTTAAACCCTCTCCGTAGTATGCTCTTGGGAAGAAGATGATCTCATAAGACAATAAATCTGCCTTGGCACCCTGCAATCCATTACAGAAAAAGTAGATCTGTCATGCTTTTTGGAAAAAATAGTGATGGCAGAATTTGTCCCTCAGGTGCACTGGTGGGACTGGTAAGGCATCGTGCATCTGCAAATGTGGGTAATTGCAGGTGCTGCAGCACAGAGAACTGAAGAGCAGAGGACAGGCCGAGTCCCCCAGCAGCCCTGGCTGTCCCTCCTCAGCATCCCTCTACCTTTCCCCTCAGCACTGCTTGAATGAAGTCCTGTGTTCTCTGAAATTACTTCCTATAAAGCATGGGCTCAGTAGAACATCTGTATATCTAAACTTCACACTGATATATTCTCACCAATATCTCCACAGCTTTTGGATCAGACTGACAACTCTTCTGAAGGATTCATTATTGGCTCCTTCATGTTGCCCTACTCAATTTTCAGCAAAACTCTGTTCTTTGATCCTTGATACATTTACACCAAGAAATTTCTTTAAAATTAGAATATAATCAAACATAATCAAATCTGACTTTTTATAAAAGGACTTACCTATCAAGGTCTCAAATTTCAGCACAAATTAATGTCATAGAATGGTTTGGGTTGGGAGGGACCTTAAAGATCATCTAGCTCCAACCACCCTCCCAGGGGCAGGCATACCTATAGCTTCTCTGGTATATTGTTATCATAAATTAATTTCTAGTGCAAAGGGAAACAATCCTTTAAAATAGTGGCCTTCGGTCATTTGTCTTGCATAACATTTTGATCTTATTATGAGGATGAATAGGGAGGAATTACCTGTTTGCTTTATATCAAAGGAAATTTTAATTAGCTAACAATATAAAAGATTTTTGCCAAGTTTAGCAAGTACTTCATATACTATTTGTCATTTAATGTCCAGTGAATTAATACATTTTTGTTGCTTGATATTCACACTCAAATGTAAATGGATAATTAAAAAGGCATAATATCAAATACCTTTAAACACATCATAAAGTGAACATATTTTTTCTGTTCTATTTAGTCATCTGTGACTCTTTGGAAGATCATGTTTCTGGAGCTGGCACCAGGTGCCCCCTGGGCTACTTTCCTTGTGGCAATATCACAAAGTGTTTGCCCCAACAACTGCACTGTAATGGCGAGGACGACTGTGGGAATCGGGCTGACGAAGACAACTGTGGTACGTGGCTGAGACTTCTCTTTGTGTCTAGCACCTGTAGTCACTGAAACCCAGGCAGTGCTCACACCAAACAGAAGGCTGTGGAGAGTCAGGAATAAGAAAGCTACATGTTTTGCAGAGGATGCAGCAGGTCTGCTTTAGCTAACAAAGCCACCCAACAAACTATTTGCTAGAGAAAGAATAATGAGTCACATTTTTCTTTGTATATGGTATCAGTTTATCCCATTTTTTCCCTGCTTTGAACTTCTTTGTACGTGTCATTTTGATGTGTACAAATGGATGTATGTGATCTATCAAAGATTGTTGTTGAGGAGAGATACATGTGTGCTCCAACAGAGTTTATGAAAAGCTTAATGGGACCTAAAGCGGGAAACATAATTTAGAAGAATTTTCAAGGTTTTTCAGAAATCAATTATGCCCTAATTTGGGACAAACATGTGCCTCTGTGAGTGTACTGTGCAAGCTGCACTACCAGCAGGCTTTTCGGGTTGAAAATGTAAAAATCTCAGGGCGTACACATAGTCAGGTCACTTCTGCATGTGGTTTTGTCCTTGTCACTCCTAGCCCCTCTGGATGGTAGCTGTGACCTTGACTTGGCTTGTAGGCTTTACCTCTACTGCAAACTGGGTAGGGCCAGGGTTTGCCAGGGCACTTACCTGTTCATGCAGCTTATTTATGAGCATGGCCCTGACATCTCTCACTCAGAGTTTGGACACAGCTCGGAGGTGGCACAGGCCTGGGATAGTCTGGAAAGGGGCCCCTATATTCTCTGAGGAGAGAGCTTAGCCATTTGGTTGTGAGCTAAGACCACAGGGAGAGAAAATCGACTCTAGCACATTTTATTTACTGTTATTGTCACCTTACATGCAGCCTGGATATTTTCAGAGGTGCTCTCCAGAGTTGCTGATCCCTGGCAGATAGGGGAAGCAGGCTTCCTATTCCTTAGTAGTTTTCCTGTAGCCATGGAGGAGAGCCACATGCACAGTGCCCTGCCTCACACTCTGCCTCCAGCTCCCCAGAGCCAAGCAGCTGAACTGTTTGCCTGTCCCAGACAGGCACATTGCCATCACATCTGGGTGGGAGGAGTGGGAAGAATTAAAATATTAAGTAAAACTTCCAAGCTATGTATACTGAAAGAAATTTTCTGAAAGAAATTTCAAACAAGATATGGTAAAAGTATTTTTCACCAGCACTCTCAGCAAAGTCAACAAGGTCTTGAAAGTAGTTCTTCTCACTGCATGTGAAGCTGATTTGTGCACCTATGTGAGGTATCTTTTGATTATACCGATGAAATTTCGGTGTCTTATTCCATATGAAAGTGATTTTAAATTCTAATCCCATCTAATGGACCTGCACAATTTTGTAGTTTTGTATCATTCATTGATGTTGTAAACATACTTTCTGTTGTAAATAACCAAAATCCTTTACAAAAATGGCTTGTTCTGTTCTTTTTCTGTAGTTGTCTTGTCCTACAGTTGCAGAAATTGCTGGTGATGATGTCCTCTTATGTTTAAGAAGTCCAAGGACCATAAACAGTTGCTTTATCCATATTTCATTTCTGTATAATATCACAAAGTCCATCTTACAAGAACTTGATGAAAGATACAGCTTAATATAATGTTAATTAGGTTATACGCAATTTTGTAATGGGAGGTACAAGACAGTATAGAATCACAGAATTGTTTATATAGGAAAAGAAATTTAAGGTCATTGAGACCATTAATCACAGAGCTATTCACATCTCATCTTATTACTGATACAGAACTGAGGTATTCTTGGATTATGATTAACCAATTTCAAAAAATTCAATTAGGACTAACATGGGTTATCAGTGAGCAGGGAGAGTGCTGCAAGAAGTGATTTATTATTGAGCCCTGAAGCAACAAATAGCAAACTTTAAGTCCTTTGTAATGCCTTGGTGTTCTTCTATAGAAATGAACATACAAAACAATTCAGCTGTGCTATTGAATCTTCTTCCATGTATAGTAATTCAAGAATGAGTTAGCCTTGATTTTTGAAAACCTAAATTACAAAAGATGAAGAGTCTTTGTATTGACTCGCTGGAAAAACTATACTACTGGTGTTTTTCTCATATCTTGACTCCCTCTTCTCTTTTAGAAATCCATTATTAATGTAATATTCAGCAGTGATGTTTTCTCAAAAATTAGTATTGCAGTCAAACTTTGTGGTACAGTTAAAGAAAGAGTCACTTCCTTGTCTGAGGATACGGAATATCCTGATGAGATTTTCTGCAATGACTCCACATGTAGTAAGTGGGGAGATCTTTGTGGGATAATTCTGTTTTGTGACTATTCATCTTGCTTAAAATACAAGAAAAGCGGCTTCAGTGATTGATTCCTGAGACAGAGAAACCATCTGTCTTCTTTTATCCCTGCAGTTCCTAAGACCAGTTCAGTATGCCTGCCTCAGCCAGCAGTTATACCTGGCTCCTTCTCCCCATTTTTTTCAAAATTTACAACTAGTTTTCAGTTGAAGTCATTGCCCCCGGTTACACAAAAGAAATTAAAAATTAAATTATTCCACTGTAGTAATTGTTTCATGCAGTGCTGTTGGAAATTTTCATTTTATCCACAGGGTATTCTAATTAAATAGCTCAACTTTTCAATTCCTGGACACTTTTGCATCAATTTGAGGAACTTTGAGGTGACCAGTCTACAGGATTCAACCCAACAAGTGGAGGACAGAAAAAATCCATGTAGAGCCTCAGAGGAGTTCAGACATACCCATTTTTTTCTTTTTTTTTTAATGCATATATCTCAAACAAACCTAGGTAAACCAACTGTCTCACTACTAATTTTGTCAGTAATGATAAAGCACTGTCTTAAGCCTACAGTAAAACCAGCTGTATAGCATGGAAACACAAAGCAAAATATCTCATTAGATGTGTCATTCCAACTATCTTGTCGTGATTCCTTCCTTTTTCAAAGAACAAATTTGTCTCATTCCCCACTTCATTTCTATAAAGAAATTATATCTGTAATCTTTGTAAGATTATATTTGTAAGAAATTATTGTTGTAAGAAATTGTTGTTGTAGTCTCTGAGATTATTTGCAGTATTAATCCTGTTTCAGGCACCGTGTGCCTGGTAACAGCAAAACATGATTATGAATATTTCAAGCTAAACCAAATCCTCACTGAGAGATGTGTTTTCAAATGTGCTGTAATCACTGCTCATATCCAGCCCAGGCACATAAAGATTGGCTTTATGGTGCCCTCTTCAATTCTGCTTCCTCTTTTACTTCCACCCTCCTCTCCATGTCCAAATAATAAACATAAAACTAAGGTCCAGAATAGTGAAGATCTCAAATTAGGATCACAGGTAGAGTTGGGAACAGACTCAGACTGCTGTGTCAGTGTTTAACCTCAGGGTGTGGACATCCTGCTTGCCAGCTCAGCTTCAGCATTTCTTCCAGTTCTGGAAAGGAATGAATTATAGCTGATATTTCACAGTAGAGTGAAGCCACTCATCTTTGAAAACTCATGCCTTTGCCACCTAGTTTGTTTCCCAAAATCAATAAAATACTGTGTGTGATACCCTAATGGGGAAGACCTTGAGGCAATATAGTAAACTGCAGTAAGAGGAGGCAGCTGGCAATTTATCATGCCTGCAGTGATGGGAGGCTCTGCTTGAACTATGGCTAGATAACCTTAAATGTGCATGGAAAATGCAATCTTACCTTTTGAACTTGAAAATATAGAACATCAAGTAGAACCATGTCTCTCTGCAAATCTGTCATGAAAATAATATTTTTAAATAAAAATAATTTAAAGTTTTGTAATTTTTCATAAAGATTATGGTTTTGAGGAATTTCCTTTTTTAGACTTGAGAGAGCAGTAAATTTTACTCTGGTGTTCTGTTCCATGCTCATCCTTGCTGAAGAACCAAGTTCTTAATTTGGCTGAGGGCATTGTGAAGAAATTTAGCCTCTATCACGTTTCACTTGGAGTTCCTTTTGTATCTGTTTGCAAAATTCAAAATGTGCAGGGAAATAAGATATAGCAATTCCAGCATGCTTCTGTGCCCAAGCTTGTTTAAAGATCAAGTTGGCAAAGCAAGTTTGATACTGTCTTGTCCTACTGAGACTGTTTGATTTCAAAGGTAATGGCTTTAGCCTAATTTTCCAGGGAAGAGCTTTTCCCATTTATTTACAGCTGTAAGGTTTGATTCTGTAGCTACTTGGCATTTATAGATGGGAGGTTAGAACATTTGTTTACTTCAGTGCTTTTTAAACATGAGCAAGGATAAATGGGCATAACCACAAATTCTGCTCACCTAGTGCTGTGGCACTGTTGACATGGGAATTGTTCCTAAAATAAGTAACAAATATTTCTTACATCGAAGACATTACTGCTGCAATGTTTCTGTTAATGCAGTCTAAACAATCCCTAGGCAAACTCTTTGATGTCCAGTGGCATACTAAAAGTGCCAGGTACATGTTCCCAAGTACAAATTCATGGAAAGAAGAGTTTTGAGATCTCTGCCTTTACAGTGATGTTTAATGATAAAACAAAAATAGAACTAGTAACAGTAGATAAAAACAACAGTTGATTAATGCAAAACAAAAAGAACAACAATATTTATGATGTAGCTTTTCACTGAGCCTACGTGTGTTTTATCTTGTCAAGGTGTGTGTTTGTTTAGATGAACAAATTTTGACTCGTGAAATATTGAAAAAAACATGAAAATTATATCATAACATAAATGTTCTCCATTCATTTGGAAGAAGACAACTAACACTGCCAGTAATCATCCATGGTTATTTTTGTTTTCAAAATATCTACTCTCTGAAGAGCTTTAGCAACACACAAAAATAGTTCTTTCATCTGTTCCTAATTAAATATTTAAATTTAAGATATTATGCTTTATTTTCTTTTCTTTTTTTTTAATTCCCTCATATGCCTTCTACTTAGAGGGCTGAATGAACAAGTTTTTGTCCTAGATAAGGGTCAGCTTTCCCTGACTAAAATTATCCTACTGTTACATGCAGTGATAAAAGCATAGTGTTCTCAGTGGAACAACTTTTGTGTAATTATCTCTGCTGGATACAACACTGGGTCAGTTCCCATTTTGTAGTCATAACACACTAATTACAAAGTGCTGGAAAAATCCTTAATGCAGTTAAATTTTGAACCACTGAGAGACTGAATAGATGTATTTCCGGTCTGATGTTCTAAGACCTTTGTTGCAATAGTTCCTCATATTCCATACATTCTGCTGGATCATCAGCCTGATTTCTTCATCAGAACTCTAAATTAGCTGTGATGTTAATGTGATGCCGGTTTTTGGGGAGAAGCCTCCCAGTAAACTGCAGTGAAGCTTACCTCCAATTTCTTGTTTCAAAACCATCAACTGTCAAATTTCGTTTGGAAAAAATATAGAAACATAATCAGACCTCAAAAGGTACTGGGCTTTCCTCTGGACTTTGCATCCTACCTGGCCAAATTGAAAACATATTTTATATGTCTGGAAGACTGAGATTAATCCCTGTTTCTCTGTCGCTAATATAACTAACACTGTGTGTCAGCATGCTGTAGCTGCAGGTTCTGAAAATCTCTTGTATGTAAAGTAGAGGTGCACTCATTTCTTTATCAACAATCCTGCTTTCAGATTTAAAAGTTTTTCCTAACTTCCATTAGGGTTTGATGGCACACAAACATGCAGTCAAAATCTATACAGTTATTGGATTTATCATGTTCTGTTCTAATTTAAAATGGAAACAATATGACTGATGTGATATCTCCAGTCACACCATCTGGTTTATGAACCAAAGCCAAGCTCAGTGAGAACTGACCTGGACTGACTCCACTAAAATCAATGGAGAGACTCACACTGTCTTCAGTGAGCAAAGAATCATAACTTACCTGAGTTAGGAAACTAATAAAAAGCTCATATGTTTCAAAACCCCAATGTTTGTTACTCATGTACCAGCCTTCCTCAATAGATCTGGAAAAGACTGGAAGCACTGTGCTAGCTGTGGGGGCTTTTTCCTTTAGATGAAGTTGTAGTCTCCTGCAACGTGTCACAAAAAGAGCAGATATAATATGCTGTCTCTTCCCATGCAGTCTGTGATACATAAATTTTATAAATAAATTCCTCAATCTTTTTTATCTCAAACTGAATTGGTTGAGTAGGTACAGTTTATGCTTTTTTTAAAATTAGGGTTACTGTCCTATCACACTACTGAATAGCTCTTATGCTCCATCTCAGAACTGGTTGTTAATCTAGGCTCTTCATTTGTTACTAATAAATCTCTAGAGGAAGTGTTTATGTGCAAGTAACACTGGTGCAAGTCCTATTTAGAATTAAAAGTATTTTAACATAAGAATTGTAAAAAATGAAAGCACCAGAATTCTTACGAATTTCAAAACAAAAGTCACACACATTGGACCTAATCCCTTGCAATTCCACAAACCAGACTCTTTTGTCATGAATGGGACATTAAAAAACAGCAACTACTGTTACATGTTTGACTACACTTTACGTACAAGAAATAATAAATGGAGAATGGAAGAAAAAATGTGCTAGGGTTTAATTTTTTTTTATTTTTTTTTTGTAAGCAGTATCTTTAATTACGTAGAGCAGTTAATGGAACAAAGTATCCTGGGCTATTTTGAGAGCACGAGTTTCCTGAGTGTTTAAAAAGTTGGTTTCTGGCCAATTTTGCTGATCATTCTGCAAAACTCTTTTTTTGGCAGCTAGGCAATGGTTGCAGTGTGTCTGCATTTGTTTTTTAATCACAGTGTCATAGCCACATTTTTCCAGTCTAGTGAAGCAAGAACAGGCATGCAGATTTAATTTGTTTCTGACTCCAGAGGAGTTTTTTGCTGGCTAAATGTATTTACCATTGTGTTGCTCTCAGCCCTGAGAGGTCTCTGAACAAAGGATAGCGCTCCACTCCCCAGTTGTAAAGTTCACTTACAGACATTCACTAAGCTCTGTCGAGCTCCCAGGCTGGAAATCACACACAAAGGTTTCCAAAAGGACTGGGGCAGGGAGTGGCTGTTTGAAGTCTCGCACCTGTTTGCCTCTAACAGCACAGACCTCACCTGTTACCGTGTGCCACACAGTCACCAGGTGACTGGCTTGCTAAATAAGTTACAACAGACCACCTCTCTTTCTAAAAGGACCTATAAAAATTCAACAGCATAAACATAGTACCAATCTGTATAATGTGATGCTGTTTTCATATGTGTTTCTTTGAAGGTCTGTAAACTAACACAGAATTATTGCTGTTCTGTATATTCATTAAATCACCTCCTAGATTTCTGTAGCAGAAATCTAAATTTCTATGGGGTATTTCAAAACATCTGTACAAAAGATATATGTTTTAGTATTACAAGATTGTTCATGAGGGATGAGAAAATACATTTTTGTCTCAGCACATTGCAGAAGACCTTGATGTGTTTATATTTCAAATTAATACTAATAATGAATGACGTTATAGTTGGTGCCATGTTTTCCTGGCATTGCATTTTTTTCTCATCATACTTAAAATATGAGATTTGAATGTATGAGGTGCTATTCAGTTTTGAGCCCTAGATAGAAAATTCTGTTTATGAAGCATACAGTAAATACTTGACAGTCAATAGTATAGTCAAAATGTATCAAATACCTGGGAAAAGATAGGATTTTCAAGCTTCACATGGAATTTTTTCATATATGGCCAAATTTTATTGTCATTCCCATTCATCCACAGTATAGGGCACTGAAATAATAAGGTTTACTCTGATGTGCAAATATCAGCACATGGAATAGCTTTGCTGAAATTTTGGGGGTTTTTAATCAATTTTTTTACTGAGATTTTTAAATACTGTTGGTAAATAAGAGGAACTTACATTTCACTACACTTATGTCTCTCTTGGTCTCCACTGTAGTGGCTTACTGCCAAGGGAACTTTCAAGAAACTAAAGGTTCTATAGATGCATTCATGCTATTTAATTTTAAAAATTGAAAATACTTCAAGAAAAACAGAATAGAAAATCAGAATAATTTATATAGATTTAAAGTATTGTTATAAAACTAGAAAACTCTATGCACTTATTTCACAGGAATAAAGGTGCAACATTGAGAAGATGTTTATCTTTTGGAAATTTGAACCTGCCTGTTTTCTTAAAAGTTGCACTAGCCTAATTAAGTTGCTTTAAAACCAAAAATAAACTTGTGTAAATATGTAATCTAGCTCATCCAGAGAACTGTAAACCTTATGCAAATTGATTTGTTTCCTGTCTCGTTTACTATGCTAGCATTGTAACATATAAGCTACAGACAACCTACATGTGATTTCAGTTAACCAGCAGGTACAAGACACATGTGTGCAGTGTCACGTGCAGTGACGTGCAGATTGGTGTGGGGAAATTGTCTTTGAATTGATTGATAAGGTGTCCAGCTCTAAGTTCTTAATTTTTTCTGCTTGGAAATTTAAACTGAGACAGTGAAATTCCCTGCCAGTTTTGAATGCTCCAGGCACCGCAGCCCTTGGTTTTGTAAAATCCCCATGTGGTTTTGGTCTTGCAGTAAGTTATGAGGCTGTATCGGGATGCTCCAACACTGTGGAAAAGGGCAATTCTATTCCTTCATCTGTAAATATTTTTAAAGGAAATGCTTCTTGTCTGGAGGACACAGGTTTTCCTTGTACTAAAAGATATCTCTGGGAAAACCCTGACATCATTCCTTACAGCAAGAGAAAGTTTATTTGAACAGCTGACAAAAAAGAAATATGTCCACAGGTTATGACCACCAACAGCAATGCAAAATCAAAGGGTGACACAGAGTCTCTTTAGAGTGTTTGTGCATTTAACTGATAGCATTTCCCTGCATAATAACCCATGAACACATGGTGGAGAGAAGGGGGAAGTCACATGGATAGCGTCCTTATCATAAGCTCCATACTAAGTAAGAGATATGTCCTTAATTGAGAAAGAAGATACTTTCTTGGATCTGTCACTGAAATGATTACTCAAACCTGTAGTTTTTCAGGATTAGCATGCTCTTTCTCATTCCCATCAGAAGTGGTAATTGGCATATTTCAGCAAGAAACAGCATTTTAATCTGTAGTCAGATAAATCCAGTTTTCCAGCACTTATTTCACTTATCCCATGTAGAGGAAGATTTGATGATGCCTTGGTTTCTCAGATCTCTTTTTTTTTTACTGAAGCACAACCAACATAATCTACTTTAGAACAGGCTCAGGGTAAAAGTAATTTCTCATCTGAGCTGTACTCCCTCAAATGATAGATTTGGGATTTCAAGACCAGTACTATTACCAGTCCTTTCTTAAAGTGTTTGGAGAACCTCGCCTCAAAAGAGGTAAACAGGTCACAAACCTTCATGTAAACTCTAAACGGCCACAAAGTGATTTACAGTTCTGCCATGGAGTGCTTCACCGAATGGTTGTACTAAATACAATTATTTGCACAATACATTCTTTCAGGATTTGACAAAGGTTTGGATAAAATAGAGACTGTCCCATGCTTGGGCACAAAATCTGGCCCAAAGTGTATCTTTCTGAAGGTCAAAAGATGTTCAATAACTTGTTTTGTTATATTCAGATATGCCTTTTTAGTTCTAGTAGAAAGCATGCCATGAGAAAAGCCCGTTACTTAAAATGAACTTACTAGAAACACCAAACAGCTGGAATGATTCCAGCACAAAATAATCCATCTTCTCTGTGAATTTTTCCCTTATTTTTATGGCCACCCAAAAATACACAACTGCCTCTTTACTTCCTCAAAAATGCTGATGAACGTCCCCTTTGTAGCAAACTGCTTATTTCCATTAGTGTGGGAGGCACTACTCATCCTTTTTCTCTGCAGATGTGAAATGCATTGATGGTCACCTCTTGTACATGCTTTATCACATGGCAAAGCATTTTAAAAGTACAAAAATGTGGAATAAAAATCTCATGTGTCCACTCCTTAGTGTCAGAACCAGGGAAACGCAGAAAAATTATACTTTATATGTTCATTGGTTTACAGGAGGATTAGAATTTATGACTCCTAGCTGTATATTCAGAATCTGCAGACAAGTTGTTTGTTTTCCAAAACTTTCTATGAACATAGTTATGAATTAGAAAATCCAAGAGTGTTTTGATACTATATTCCTGACTGAAAAACATTTATTTGAGGTGATTCATACTTCAAGAATAATGTCATTTTTAAACCATCTTTCCAATGTTCTTTTTAAAAATCTTACCTTCTCCATGTATTCTGTATTCCCACATGTCACTGAGTCCAGTCATACAAATGAAAGTCAATGGATGTGCTCTGGTTAAATATTCAGGAATAGTGATAGAGAAACCCTCATTGTGGTCCCATCTACAGGGCAGTAGGTTTTTAAGGCACTTGACACTTGACAAAGGACTTGTTCTCATCACTTCAGCAATTACACATTCCATGCTGCAAGCAGTCCTAAAACTGAGCTTCTTTGGAGCATTTAAAACAGGCAGGAGCAGGTTTGCCAAGTACCTTTCATTTTGTCCAAAATGCATTAGGCTGCTTCTGAATATTAGTTTAATGATCTAGACTGGCAAAACTGCTAATGGATCAGAGTAGGTGCTCTTGAGGAAGTTAGTAAAATGTTCTTCAATGCCATATCATGTCTGTCTTTTCTTTCACTGGAGCAATTTCTGAAGACAGGCACTTATGATTGCTTTGAATCTTTCATCTTTCCAATGTATGCATAACAAACAAATAACTAGATAAAGGATAGTTTGCCTGAAGTTACTTAATCTTTCATAATATCATTAATCAGCACATATAACAGATCTTTTCAGCTTAGACAGCAAAGAGACAAGCCTCTCTCAAAAAGAGCTTCATCTGTAGCCAGGTTTCAGGAGATGCTTTCAAGGTAGTTTCTCTGCCTGTCTGAGAAAACAACTGATGTGTAAAGTGAAATGAAAAATTACAAGCCATTTCAGAATGGGAAAAGTTGCAAAGAAGTAAATATTTTTTATTTCTCCTTGCCTATTTTGAAGCCAATATAGTAATAATGCTTAGTTAAATATAAAGATTTATAGAGAAATGTCCATGAGGAATTGTATTTAAATATACCTAAACTATTAACCTGTAAAATTGCAAGGGTAAAACTATTGCCAGTACATCATAAAGGTGAATCTAAGACTGTAACGACTAGCAAGGCAGAGCCCTCCTGAGAGTTCTCATACAAATGTTGTTTGGCAGTAGGTATCCTTGCAGTGTGCTGCTTTCAATTGTCACACATGCTTTGGCTCACCAGCTAGTGAGTGCCATCCCAAGGAGCATTTCTGCTACTGCTGCATGTTCATTAAAAGCGATGCTTTAAACTAAAATCGTGTGGGCCTTGTCAAAGCTGAAGAGAAGTCAGACTCAAATTAAGAAAACTAAAGTCAGAGTCAAAGCAATAAAATTAAAATCCAGTCACAGCTTTTAAAGGCGAGTTCCCGTTCTCTTTCCAGCCAGTTTTGAAAGTGGCTACCTGATCAGTTAATTTATGGATCTCAGATATACAATAGACTTCCAAGAAACAAATAACTAACAGATCTGTAGTTATTTCTAGCACCACTATATCTAGAAGTATCCATTTGTTGGAAGGAATTGAAAGATTTGCTCTTAAATTTTTGCTGTTATAACCATAAACTATTCAGTTCCAGTACATCTGTGCACAGTGACCAAACTGGTAATATGGAATCATGCTTTGTTTAAGATGCACATTAAGCTTAACATGAACACTCTGACTTGCATATGTTACACCAAGTCCCTCCTTCTCTTGAAAAGCAGTGTTCCTTTGGTCTTCATCTAGATTTTCAGGAAAGAACTTACAGGCTGTGATAGTCAGAGTCAATAGTAATCATTCCAACTTTCCTGTCAAAGTAGCAAGCCTGCATGTTTAAGGAGGTTAGAAAATATGGTTCCCTCTCATTTTAAGACTCCTATGTAAATAAAAATTTCTGAAGTCACAATTATATTTTTTCTGTGACTGTCATAGAAAATGTTGTTGTTGAAGGTATAATAAGCTGTTGCTACTCTGCAGCTCATACTGTTTGTAGATATGTACGATTAAGAAGCTGTATAAAGATAAAGTTATCTAATGCTCTGGAATAAGAACCTGTATTAATTAGATAAAAATTGATGCAAATAAATTAAGTGAAGACATTTATACCTTCTATTTCTACTTTAATATCTTCCATTTGTGGTCTGTTTATGCTGTGTGTTTTTTGGTTTTTTTATTAGAAGACAACAATGGATGGTCGCTGCAATTTGATAAACATTATACAAAGGACAAATACAATAAACTGAAATCTCTGTATGCATTTCAGACAAAGACACCTGAGTGCTGTAAGTAATTACAGATATTATTTGAGTGGTTATTAATGATGATTCCTAGAAAGAAATACAGAGCAAATATATGTTTATCAGGAAATTTAGTGCAGTTTCACTTGCAGTAAAACAGAATTAATATCTCAAATTAACAAATGTTATTTTGAAGTTAATTTCAATTCCATTAAGGATGATTCATTTTCTGTAAGAGAAGTGTCAAACATACTGCAATTAGCATATGCCAGTTAGGAGGGTAATATAAATGTTTATCTATATATGCTGATACCGCTGGAAAGAACATGGAACAGGCATATATTTTGGAGTGAAATGAAGGCAACATTCCTCCTGGTTCACTTCTTTAAACACCAAATGAAATTTACAAACCCCCTCCACTTATGCAGGTCTTTGTACAGAGTTTTTGATTCTGCTGGCTACTATGATGATCAAAGACTCCCATTCTTGACCCATTTTCACCCATAGAATTGTGCTCCTTCTAGTAATATAAGAGTGCTGAATAATCTAAGGAAGCACTGCAAAAAACCCATGCCAGTTTCCTGTATATCATGCCTAAGGTTCAAGAGCTTTCACAAGCTCTTTCACTGAGGTAATATGATTTTTTGTGTCCCTTTATATTTATTGTTAGATTCCTCCCAGGTCTAAATCACTTTTGTAAAACCGTGTGCCTTAATTGTGTTTAACAGAGCCTGCTATGTCTGTCTTTGTGCTCGTTGTTCTTTTATACCGTATTTCTTTTCTCCACGTCCCATCACACCGCACATTCCACCTTTTGCCCCAAGTGCTTGTTCTCTTGCAGTGGCTGGTGATGTGCCAGCAGAGTGTACCTGCCAAGGGCTGGAGATCTTCTGTGATGATGCCAAATTACGTGCTGTCCCATCAGTCTCTTCAAACATAACCATAATGTAAGTAGAGAAGTAACACGGTCTCTTGCTCTGTTCGGGTTTGACTGTCAATCCTCCAATCTTTTCACAACTACAGCCTTATAATTATGATCAGCTCATGCTTGGGAAGCACTGTGTCTCTCTGTTAACAAGTACTTTAACATCTTAAGTACAGATTTTCCTTACATAAAAGTGGAGAAAAGAAATTAAGAAACCAAAATCTCTGTGAACTGATCATTTCATGTTTGTAACAGTGACTTGAGCTACAAAGAGTTTCAGTATACCTAAGGAAATCTACAAAAGAAATGCTTCCTTTTAAGACGCAATGCTTAGAACCTGTTTCTTATTCTATGATCCTGCCAATATTCCTAGTCTGTGTTCTTGTCTATAAAGCCAGTAACCTTGAACTCAGTGGGATGCTCTGCTGGAGCAAATCTATTTAGTTCTCATTTGATGTCTCTGAATACGCTGTTATTTCAAGGGACTTAATGTGGGCTGAGTCATCATGCAGATAGGTATGAGTAAGCCAAACTTTTTTTTAAGAGACCGGAATATGGTTGATGTGTACTTGATTTTCACATTGCTGTTTGAGAAGCAGTTTTAGGTGTGGTGAGCAGGGAGCAGCATCCCGTGTCCTTACCTGAGGATCTCATCTGTAGATCAGGGTTACGGATCTTTCCATATGGTACCAGTCTCACACATGGCTGAAGTTCCCCTTGCTGGGTCCACGGTCAAATACTGCAACTCTTCATGATGCAAAGTGATGTGGAATGTCAAATATCTATTTAAACTGGCTGCTGGCTCAGGGTCAACAAAGAGTTCAACAATACTGACCCAGCTGTAGCTGTAGAAAAAGCAGTGAGTAAGTTCAGCTGGCTTTCAGGCTAAATTCTCTTCTAATGAAACCATGTCCTGAAGAAATTTTGTTCTTGACAGGACACTTGAGTGTCCCCAATGGAGTTGGGACATAGGGATGCATGAACTGGGACATAAGCTCCATCTGCATTTGAGGTTTGAAATAAATCTGTAGTTTATACTCAGATCTTTTTAATTTTTAGGTTTAACAATTATTTTGCCCATTTTTCTGGGGACATGGGGTTTTTCTTACTATAATGTATTTTTCTTACTGTTTGAATAGATACAAATACACAGACAAACAAAAGTAGCACGTTCAGGTGGTTTCATGCTGTTTTCGTTACTTAGCAGTGTGAGAGCTGCCCTTATTAAATAACAAAAGCACTGTAGGCACCTTGGACAGTAGTTTTACTGTGTGCATTCATTCCTACAGGTCTCTTCAGAGGAATCTGCTAAGGAAACTTTCTGCTGATGTTTTCAAGAAATACCAAGATCTTAAAAATCTGTAAGGGAGTGCTGCAACATAAAATACCTACCTAGTGCCTTAAATATTCATCCTTTCCTTCTCCCATATGTACACACACAGAGTTAACATTTAAGTAACAAAAGTCTGGTTTGTCTCACCCTTTGCTACCTCGTGTGTACCCTGTTTGGCTCAAGTACCTTGATTTGACGTCTGTGTTTTTGCAAAACCATACTTTCTGCATATTTAATGGGTTTTGTTTATAAACTGGTTTATACCAGAAAAATGCTAAACTTTAATTTTGTCTGAAGGATGTTGCATTTATAATAAACAGTAAAATGCCAAAATAAATTTAAGTAACTTAATCAATTTATTCTGAAAACAAAGTTTGGAAGCACAGACTTCCCATTATCATGGGAAGCTCACTCCCATGGCACGTGGTTTTACTCCTAATTATGTCTGGTACTGATTTGATAATGCCCAATGGGTCAAATTATTATGGCAATATAATACTGTCTTATGTTTTCCAGAGTGTAACATATATGCTGCTCAAAAATCATAGCCTTTAACAAGTTTTCTTGATATCGAAGTAGTGAAATTAAGAAGCAGGGCTTCTATGTCACCAATTTAAAATGTTCTCTAATGGGAAATTCCTGCACTGCAGCACCATCTTGCGTTCTGAAAGCTAAGTCCCATTATGTCCCTTAAAGTCTTGAAAGGTTAAGTGTTCACTAAAAGAAATACATCCATACCTATCTGTACAAAATGTTTGTTTGTAATATCGACTTCACACCCTTCTGAGAGATAACTTCACATTTTCCAAAAGGTCTTGAGCAGTGTTTGACAGAAGCCCATTTTGTAAAAGCCAAAGTCAGATTTCTTATTGCTGTTTGTCAGGAATGCACCTAGATGCTTCATTAAGTGTAATTTAATTAAAGGACTTAAGTTTAAATATTATTCAGAGAATTACATTGTAATGCTTTAAAATTATTTGAAAAGGATTTAATATTTGCAGTTGATAATATTTTTTTCAACTCATTATTTCATCAAAATAGATTTTAAAAGAATTTAAAAAATAGATACAGAAGATTAGTAAGATTTGCTTTACCTTTTTATTATATTATCTTTAAAATGTAGCATCTTGAGAACTCTCTGACATTAAAAACGGAAAATTCAAAAATTATTTTAATTTGACATTTACTGTGCAAAATTTTGCTTGTAGCAGAGATCTGGGTAAACACAGAGATCAGGTCACAGAGGTGAGAACTGCACGGTTAGGACCTAATCAAGGATGTCACAAAGAATTACTCCATTGTTCATCTCTGGCAAGGCAAGCATCCACTTGAATGATTTCTGTAATTTTGCTCTTTGTATGAATTCCTTTAAACACAACTGCAGTCTTTGCAGCTATAGCTGTGAAATGGTTGTTGTCAAATTCAAGGTGTAATAACTTTGACAGCTTCTTTTAAAGTATCAAATGTGCATTCAGTTTAGCCGATAGATTTTAATTGGTTACTTATGTTTGCTTTAACTTTGCTTGTTTAGAGAATAAATTGTTTTGGGTTTGTATCTTCTTAGGTATCTTCAGAATAATAAAATCAGAGTCATATCTGAACGTGCTTTTAAAGGTTTATACAACCTGACAAAACTGTAAGTACTGCTTTTAGAATACTGAAGTATTCAGTAGCAGCAGGCAGAGCTCTGACAGTCACTAAGGATGTGTCTCTCTATTTGATTCCATATTATGAACTTCCAAAACTTTAATTCAATGGTTGAATTGAGAAAGCAAAGACAGATTATGAGCTCTATGTGCAAGCTTATCTGGCAGGACAGTACTTTGAAAAGACAAGCTGGCTCCATACTTCAGCTATTGCCCAAATCCTCAGAATGGAAGAAGGAGACAGTATGGTACCCTGCAGAAAGCCAAAGAAAATGAAGAAGGAGTAAAATGAAAGTGAGAGCTTGTGGTGGATGAAAACTCTTTAAGACTGTGTTTTGGTTTACAAAAGCAATTCAAAGTAACCAGTATAGGTGATGAAAGGAACACTTTTTTTCTTTACTGTGCAGCAACTTTTTGAAAGGTGCTTCTAACTTTTAAGGGAAACGCTCAGTGAAAGAGACAACACATAAGTTGCACTGTTTGGTTCAGAATTTTTACTGCAATGTTTTCAAAAGGAAAGTTTTTAAAAGTTGTACCTCTTATTCTTTCCATCACACAAATGCCGTTGATTATCTGTTATTACAGCTGCTGTTATTATCTTCCCAGACCATTTATAGTAGCCCTCCCCATTCATTTTCAGCCTTTCTTTTTCCGTTATTCTGGTTTCTACATTTATGACTAATATCCTTAACAAAGACTGAATGGGATCCTGGGAACTTTCATGGAACAAATCACTCCACAGAAGGAAACTGGAAAGAGACTAAAATATGACACAATGAAAATATTTAGCTGGCTGTGCTTTCTTATAGATAAGACAAAGTGCTCTACATAATTGCTCTTAAAATTCTTACTAGAGAGAGTCCTGCCTTGCTCTCAATGGCATGAAAATTACATAGTCAAAAATAATAATTATTTTAAAAAGAGGAGTATTCTGATAAATTATCAAGGAAGAAATAGTCTTAAAACTCATTTTCATGCATCTGCTGCTAATTAATCATTCCATTCATTCATCTTTGTTTTAGATACCTGAGTAACAACAAGATAACAAATTTGGAGCCTTTTGTCTTTGCAGACCTCCACAGACTTGAATGGCTGTATGTTGTTTTCTTATTTTTATGTTTATTTACTCAATAAATAATTAATTTTAAAAGTAATACATAAATATTTCGATTGCTTTCATTTTTGTGCATAGCTTTACTTTACACGTGTTAATAACTAAGGAACTCCTGTAACGCTGTGCTAGATAAAAATGCAATTGGTTTTGATGAGAGCAGAAAATAGTTCTTGAGCCTTAGTGGCTTCAATGGTTGATGACTTATAACAATAATAAATAATGTTTATTAGTAATTACTTGTTTCAAATGAATACATTAAATAACCTAACTACTATAAAACAGTAGATAGGTATTTTTGGGGCAGGTCTTTTCCTGTAAATAGTGCTTAAAATGTCCAGACAAAATTACTGTCAAAACCTGAAATATTGGTTTATTACTGCTTTTCAGACAGATTTTGACTAAGTAAAGTTATTAAAAATAAGCAAATAACACATCGTACGTTCTTCTGCATGTTTGAGACTGTTGGATTGCCACAGAATACTGTTAGGTTGTGCTGCTTTGTTTTTTCTGAGAATCCATTCAAAATGTCTTGATCAAAGGATTTAAAATCCTCAAAGGAAAACACTTTTTCTAAGTTGAAAGTAATGATGTTTTCTAAGTTACTTTTTTTAAATTAAATTCTTCTGAAAGGAAATTAATTCAATTAATATCTTAACCTGTCAAGGAATAATGTGTTAATTTTTTTAAGTAGTTTGACTGGACTTTTGAAGAAATTCACTGCAAAGCTTGTTACTTTTTATTATCTCTTTAAGACTGAAGTCAATTATCAATCTGATACATATTTTGCTGTAATTTATAGGATAATTGAAAACAATAGGATAAATCGGATCTATCCATTAACATTCTATGGACTCAAATCCCTTATTCTTCTGTAAGTATGAAACAAGATAAAAAGTGTTACTTAAAAGAACAGAATAGGAAGGGCATATGCATATAAAAACCTTTTTACACCAACTCTTCTTGCTCACCCCAGAGTGCTGGCAGTAAACCTGCAGCTTTCCTTACTCCAGGCAAAATGTGCTGGAGTAGGAGGATTTTGGCAGCAGTGGATATGCAGTGACTGGAAAAGTATAGGGAGAAGGGTGGGGAAAATGATGAAAGGTGTCACTGGGAGGGCAGTGTCGAGGCAGCAGCAGCACTGGGTTCCAGGTGTCCTCCAGAGCCGTGGAGTGACACGAGGGGGTCCCACAGTCCCTGCCCCTGGCAGCAGCACAGCCCCCATCCCCAAGACCTCTCTGTGGTCTGCCACTGCCCTCTCCAGCCCGAAAGATGAGGAACCCTCTTCCCCCGCATCCCAGAGGGAAACCTGCCTCCACATCCCACTTCACCCATCACCCAGAGAAGTTACATGTTCTGACTGAATAGTAGATTTGTATTGGCTTGCTACATTTCATTTTAATAGCAGTGAAGTGGAGTAAACATCTTTCCTGATAATTAGCAAGCTAAGGATAAGATACTGCTGCACAGGATGCCACAGGGAAAATATGTGGAAGTTGAAGAAAATAATACTACTTTCAACACTATTCAAGATCTGAATTTTTTTTTTCAGAAGTACATAAGAGACGTTAATTTTTTCTATAACTGTACAAATATAACCAGCTGTACTATTCCTCTTTTTTTTTTTTTCAGAGAGATGATGAATAATTCTCTTGCTCGTTTGCCTGATAAACCTCTTTGCCAATATATGCCAAGATTAAACTGGCTGTAAGTCCACCTTATTTCACTAGAATAATATTTTTTTTTTGTCTTTGAATGGCACTTCCATGCCACTTTTTCTAATGGGGTGCTGGATCCTGCAGAGTGCCTGCTGGGTCACTGCAGGGCTAGTGGTCTGAAGCCATCAGTTAAGTGTGCAGAAGTATTACATGTCTGCCTCCCACTCTCTTCTGTGTAGGCAAGAAGTTCTGGTTGTATTTTTCTTCAATTACCTTAGAATAAGTGCCTATGTTTATTTTCAATGATTGATGGGGTTCTTTTATATCTCAGAGACCTTGAAGGCAACCATATCCATCATGTGAGAAATGCCACTTTCATCTCCTGCAGCACTCTAACTGTTCTGTAAGTAATTGGATATGCTAGCTAGCCAGAGTGAGATGTGCTTATACTGAACAGCCAAGTGATTCATTACAGCTAATATAAAAGTTGCCTGAGTATTATGGCTATTTATCTCTTGAGGATATTAAATTAAAATGTTTGAAGTGAGCACCACACAGAATAACCACTGTTTACATTTTATAGCAAAGTTCCGCATTGAAATATGTAACTAAACTTGACTGAAGAGATTTTGGTTGATACTAAGATTTAGAAATTTTCATTATAACCTTTTTCTTGGAGTCAAATATCTCATAATGAGAACCAGCAAACATACAAAACATATAGCTTGTTGCTTATTTTGATTGGCTGGTGGGTTGGCTGGCTCATCAATTTTAGAATTTTCTCCAAAGTTTCTTCAGTGATGATGTAACCATCTTCAGAAAATCCCTTCTACTTTTTGGTAGATTAGTAGGCTCCATGGTGTGTGTCACTTTCAATTTTTAACTCTTCTGCAGGACCCATACTCTTGGTTTTCTCTTAGTTCTTAAAATCCAGGTTGCTCATTTAAGGAATAAGCCCAGTGGCAGGTGCAATAAGGGTGAATGAAACGTTGCACAACCATGTGCCTGTGTCTGAGATATGGTTAGGTCACAAGCCTTCCAGGCCACTTAATCTTCCCTTTAATTGGCCCTCAGCCACTGTACACCAGCCTACCATGGGTCTATGTGTGTATATATATATACATATATATGCAGAAGTACATGCGTGTATAGGATGTATAGGCAAAAAAAGTTATTTACCAAATAATAAAATGGCAAACCTCTAGATGCAATTAACTTGTTAATGGAATTGGGCAAATATTTGAAGATGCAGAGAACAGAGAACTTTTAAAGTTTATATAAAATCTTCTCTCCAAAATCAAATAGATATCAAGAAGAAGCAACATAAGTTTGTTTTATTCTTTCAGGGTGATGAGACGAAATAAAATCAGCTCCCTAAATGAAAACAGCTTTTCTTCTCTCCAGATGTTAGATGAATTGTGAGTAGATCTCGTCTCTTATTTGTACAAGTCACAGAGTTTTGTGATTTATATTGGAAATATCATTCATCATTAATTCTATTTCATGTAACATGCTCAGGAGATGGCATCCTTCCTTAGGGTGTTTTTTTTAATATATATTGAATAGGGAAGAAATAGTCAATAAAGGACATAGCCTGTATCAGTCATAATGGGGCTTCTGCTCACAGGATCATTATGTTCCCTGAATAGAATAATATTATTTAACTTTGCATCACCACAGTTAGGTGCATGTGTGCCTTCAGTGTCTTTTAGACTAGTTTGGCAGTTTTGGTTGGACTGAGAATTTTACTCCTGTGTTGTTAGGATTTATGCATACTGAAAGTAAGGTGAAAGGCAGAGGCAAAAAACCAAGGCAAAGATGTGCTGTTTAGCCCATGTGGAAGAATTCCCATCATGAAACAATATGTTTAATTAATTTCTAAGCTTCTACTGGCCAAAATAATGGTGTTTTACTTTCTTTTTGTTGGAAATAAAATAGCAATAAATTATGTATCTAATGGTATAACTAATGAGACAAAGAGAGATCTGATAAATCTAGCTTCTCACCTTGTTTTAACATCATTCTTTTATAGTTCAGGTTTCTGATAACATATAGAATAAATAATATCCTATTTGGCAAATAAAATTGTGTATACTGAAACTGCAAAACTATTCAGTAAAATTACTGTGTAGTAAGGACTTACTGTATCCTATCTGTTTCTGCAGAGACTTGGCTAGCAACAAGATTGAATCACTTCCTCCATACATATTTAAAGAACTAAAGGAGCTTTCACAACTGTAAGGATTCTTGGTTAATATTATATATAACTGTATATTTCTCATTTCATAGGATGCTTTCAGTCATATGTGCCAGGAAAGAGAAGAGCACATTTGTTTGTATGCATCATTTAAGTTCTGCCTAAAAAACACTTATGCCAAAAGCAATTCTATATAGCATTTTGTCCAGAATAATTTTGTAAAAGATGTGCATTTTCATGTCCCAAAAGACAGCATGTTCAAATTCTACCTTTTTCTAGATCTTGTTAATACACACAAAATGAGCTATGCTAGATATATATAATGAGAAATTAATAATTTGATGGGAATGTTTAATGTGATATCAGGATTCAACTCTAAAAACAGATCATAAACTCATAAGAGCATCATACAGATGCCTTGTTTACAATTGTTTTGTTCCTGAAAGAGTTCCAAAAAAGCACAAGGTAATACAAAACCAGACAGTTTCTCTTTTTCCCATTACACATACATAGGCAAATTTTCAAATGCTGCTGTTGGAAAGTCCCAGTCTTTCTTGCATAATCTGAAAGAGACACTAGTCACAACATTGAAGATCTCTGGAGGAGAGGAGGTAGTACTCAAACACAGGAATAACTTATTTTGTGCATTTTCCAGCATTATTGGGATCCAACACGTACATTGGGGCAGCGAAGTGTGTACAGCTGCATTTATTGAGTTTGTGCATTTTAATTGCAATAAAGAAAAGTTATGTGGAGAAGTAAAAGGGGACGTACCTAGAAACACTCTTGCACAGAGTGGCAGCATATAATGCTATTTTTACATTCTAACTTGTCTCTGTCTCTTGAACTCACACCCAAAATCAAGTGTAATTTATTTCTAGATGCATGCAGTTCAGCTAGGTTCTTTTACTTAAAAAGACAGGTCTGGAGAGTTTAACAACTAAATATTTCTGTAGTCAAAACCTTTAGGCATCAGGCTGGGAGGGGCAGTTGTGTGTGTGTGTACATGGCAATAGCACACCTGTGAAGCATCTGATAATTCTTTCCACTGGCTTAGGAAGTTAAAAAACACTAAATGATTGTTACCATTTGTAGTTGTAACTGCCAGGTGTACAAGTCCCTCCTACAGTACTAGTAAAGTAAATGGGTTATGTAGATTGCCTTTGGTTTTGGAACAAGCTGTAAGGAATGTGGCCAAAGTCACTTTTGTTTTATTTACAGGAACCTTTCTTACAACCCCATCAAGAAAATACAAATAGACCAGTTTGATTTTCTAATTAAACTCAAATCCCTGTAAGTATCAAGTTTTTATATTTTAGCTATATTTTCTTTCTGATTATGCACATCTCCCTCAGTAGGACATGGTCCAGAATTTGTTTTTTAAGAAATTGCTCCTGAAGAGTTTAGGGGGAGTTTTTGCAGGTGCACTAACACAGCAGCTCTAACTTGAATTCTGCCAGCAAAGCTCCTCCTAAAACTGTGAGACAGTGCAGCAACAATCTTGCAAATCTGAAATTATCCAGCAGTAGATTTAAGTACATCTTCACTGGTCACTTCACATCTGAGGTAACCAGCTTGGTGTAGAGCACAGCGTAGGCTCTTGTCAGACATCACTTCAAAATCATAGAATAGTTTGTTTTGGAAGTGAACTTTAAAATATAGTTCAACTCCCCTGCAATGAGCAGGGACATCTTCAACTAGATCATGTTGCTCAGAGCTCTGTCCAACCTGACCTGGAATGCTTTCAGGAATGAAGTATCTACCACCTCTCTGGACCACTTATTCCAGTGTTTCACCACCTCATCATAAAAAATTTCTTCCTAATATCTAGTCTAAATCTACAATTTTTTCATTTTAAACCATCACCCCATCTCCTATAGCAACAGGCCCCACTAAAAGTGGTTGTGGCGATTAAAAACCAGATGTTTCCTTGGACAGAAGTGCACTAGGAGTTTATGATCTGACCCGTGAGCTGTAGCCAGCAGTACACACACCTTTGTTGATCAGACCAGCTTTCTTACAGTGATTTAGCCTCCTGGCCAAATTCAGCTGAATTTGGTAAATGGCTAGTGAACTGAAAATACTAAATCTGTGTAATTGTCATGAAAATAAGCAGCTGAGAACAGAAAATAATAACCAATTACCTCCTTACAGTCAAACTAAAGCATGATTTTATCCATTTATCTATTATTTAACACCAAAGAACTCATACAACTCAGTGATCATGGCCTTCCATGTTTTTAGTTTAAAAAACTGTTAAATCTTGAGATAGATCTATAGGCAGCTGTATGTTGGCAGTTTGTAGAACACCAGTTCCCTCTTCATATGTCTGAAATAGTGAAAACAGCTGGGGAAAGCATTCCCCAGGATTCCTTGCAGCACTTAAATAAAACTAGCACATTTCCATGTTGGGGCTTTTTCATGTCTGCCAGCAAAACTGCCCACTAACCCACATCAACTAACCACTAAGTCTGTACTTTTCTCCATTTTTCCCTAAATGTGTTCAGAACTCACATGAGTATTACATTCAAAGCTTTGAACAATCATAAGGCTTCCCACAAGCAGAACCAAAGACCTCTGACCGGCTGCACCTCTAACCAGTGAATGGGATGGACTGGAAGGATACAGAACCTGAAGTTCTAAAAGAACATCTTACAGAGTTAAACCTTATAGGTCTAGCACTGCAGGGGAAACAATATTGCTGCTTTCTATATATATATATATAAATTTAAAATAAGGAATCCCACCTGTGTGTCTAAAGAAAGCCAGCATTTTCTCTCACATGCTGTATTCTGTGTCTCAACTTCCTGCTGCTCTTGACATAATGAAGACTGAGTTCCTGGGTTGGTTTGTTTGTCTAGTAAAGCACTCCCTTGGATAAAAGACAGAAGAGATATGTAAAAATATTACTACTAGAACAAGTTATTATTTCCCCAGAGATGATGAAAGAACATCAGTAGAATAGTAATTTGAAAGGGCGACATATTAATCAGAGATTCGTGAATTCTCATGACTGAGAGCAGCACTAAAAGAGTTGGTCATGAATCTGGATGAACAGTGAGTTTATTAAAATTTTTTGCAATTCCTTTCATTCCACTTTAGACTTTACTCAGACTTTCTGAGTTTCAAAGGGATGACAGATTAGATGCAATTAAAGTTTCAAAGGGATGACAGATTAGATGCAATTAAAGTTCTTCTCTAGTTTCCTATAACCATAAAATCACAACTAAATGCTCATAAAATTTGGTTTTTTACTGCTGAGTTTCTGTGGCCTTTTACTGAGAATATACTTTTACAGCAGCTTGGAGGGTATTGAAATTGCAAACATCCAGAGGAGAATGTTCAGACCCCTGAGAAACCTTTCCCACATGTAAGTAGATTACTCTAGTTTGCTTTTTTTGGTCTGAATTTTACAATTACAGAATACTGGATAATTGAAAACAAAGGTGTGGGAAAAGCAGCATGTACGCAGTTGTGGAATTTTGACAATTTTCAATTAATTTTTCTTCTTTCAGAATATGTTTTCTGAGTAGTTACTAGAGAGTTTTGATATTCTGACAACTAACCTAGAATGATCTCTTACCTGTTTCTCACAACCAGATATTTTAAGAAATTCCAGTACTGTGGGTATGCTCCTCACGTGCGCAGCTGTAAACCCAACACCGATGGAATTTCCTCCCTCGAGAATCTTTTAGCTAGCATCATACAGAGAGTGTTTGTCTGGGTTGTATCTGCCATCACCTGCTTTGGAAACATTTTTGTTATCTGCATGAGGCCCTATATCAGATCAGAGAATAAGCTGCACGCCATCTCCATAATGTCTCTCTGCTGTGAGTACTCCATGCCTAGAAAAAGATCTTTTTAGTCTGCTTGTAGTGTGTGTGATATTTGTTATTTAGTACAGTGACATATTTCCAGCATTGAATTAACTGTACTTTCTTGATGTTGCAAATGACAATACAAAATGCTCTGCCCTATATACCAGGCGGTGTCATTAAATGCTGCCTTTGGCAGGTGGTGTATTCCAAAGGTTTCATGTTTGATTTTCATGCTGTGGGAATTCTGTCAAATTCCCACTTTCTTCAGCAAGAAGAAATAAAATTCCAATATTTCAAACTCCCACAAACCTCTATTTTACCATGCATTTGTCAGTAAGTAGCAATATCTGCATGTAATTATTGTGTTCAAAAGGTCTATTTTTTGCACAAGCAAAAGGTTGCTTATGCAAATATATAAAATTAATCTATCCTAGCTCCCCAATATTAGGAATTGGGGTGTTTTTTTTTCATTTTAGTCCTGAAAGCAAGACAAGTTTATGGATGAACTACTTGGCAGTACAGTCACTACAATCCAGAGTCTCTCAATACAGGAGAGTCTATAAGTACTGCACAAACACAATTAGACACATTTTGAAAGGTAGTTGTCAACCTTGTATAAAATTATTGCAACATTTCTAAATACATCATGTCACTGATTTTGAAACTTTATTTTTCCCATAGAAACAATCTGAACGCTAGGCAAAATTCTTAGCAAAATAGCCAGGAAGCCTTCAGTTCTGTGTTGACAGGTCATCTTCTCTTACTAGTCTTAGTCTTGTCATAGACTAGACTAGCCTTTGCACATGAATTTTGAACTAGCATAAGGTGGAAAAAACAAACTTTGAATCCAGTGGATGGCCTATTGTTCCGGTTTGTCTTGGACCCCAAGACACCTATTCAAAGAAAATTATCTTAAGCCAAATGTTAATATAGAAATAAATAAAGAAATAAGACCTAATAAAAAAGGTTTGCAAGAATATTTCTATAAATACAGCCGTATCTTTTTCTATTTGCAAACAAATTTTACCAGGGCTTTAAAAAATGGAAACAGGTATGAAACATAGACTGTCAGTCCAAATGAAAAGGAAAACCAAAAAACAAAAAAAGTTCTCTAAAATTTTACTGCCTTAATTGTAATTCATAATAGCATTCCAGATGCAATATTGATTTAATATCTATGTATTAGCTAACTTGTAAGTATGTACTCATATATATATATATGTGTGTGTGTGCATGTGTATGTGCGTGTGTTTGTCTGTTTTCCAATATACATATACAGAGAGAACGGGAAATTCAGATGTGTAAATAATGATGTTAAGCACTGTGCCCACAGGTGCTGACTGTCTGATGGGAATATATTTATTTGTGATTGGAGCTTTTGATCTTAAATATCGTGGAGAATACAACAAGCACGCTCAGTTGTGGATGGACAGTATTCACTGTCAGTTGGTTGGATCGCTGGCTATTCTGTCTACAGAGGTGTCAGTCTTACTGTTGACTTATCTGACTTTGGAAAAATACATCTGCATAGTTTATCCTTTTAGGTGTTTGAAGCCCAGAAAATGCAGGACAATTTCCATTTTGGTTCTTATCTGGATAATCGGGTTTGCTGTTGCTTTTATCCCACTGAGCAATAAGGAATTTTTCAGGAACTACTATGGCACCAATGGCGTCTGTTTTCCTCTTCATTCAGAACAATCGGAAAGTTCAGGAAGTCAGATATATTCTGTTGTGATTTTCTTAGGTAAGTTGCATTTCTTCTTTATATACTATTAGAGCTACAAAAGAACCAAGATTCCAAAAAAATAAGATAGCTGTGATGTTCACACCTCCTTGGATTTAGATGCTCCAGCAACCATTTAAAGACTATTTCCAGTATGAATATTTTACTGTATGAGATGTGTACCCCCCTATCTTAAAATGCATGAAGGACTGAGAAAGTAGAAACAAATTATTGACCATTATGTTCTTGAATTAACAGCCTTTGTTAGGGAAGTAGAGCAATAGTAAGACCAGAGAAATATTTGGTTTTAACCAGATAGCAGTCATTTGCCAGTTATCAGTGAATAAAATCAATACCTGAGTAGAGGCAAAAATTCAGTCTTCAGTTGAGGACAGACTCAGATTTTCTGGCCACTTAATTCCATGGGACTAAAAGTTTAGATGAAACATTCTTCTACCCAGACTGCAAATAGGTGATGTAGAATAGCCATTATGCTTTTAAATTATGATTAATTTTAACTTTTAAACAGGTGTAAACTTGGCAGCTTTTATCATCATTGTGTTTTCCTATGGGAGTATGTTCTACAGTGTTCACCAGACAGCTATTATGGCTACTGAAATTCGGAATCATATTAAAAAAGAGATGATCCTTGCTAAACGTTTTTTCTTCATTGTATTTACTGATGCACTATGTTGGATACCTATTTTTGTCTTGAAACTCCTTTCTTTACTTCGAGTAGAAATACCAGGTATGTCCTTTCTTTTGTGAGGCTGTTTCAACAGTGCCAGCATGAAGTGTTTCTTCTACTTCAGAAGAAAAAGAGTTTAATGAAATGAACTATATTGCTGAAATTAACTTCATGTTCCATATCTATATCTATGTACACACAATACAATGAACTATATAGTTTTGTTCTTTAATTGAACTATATTACTATAATCATCAAAGATTAGCCACCTTTGACTTACATAAAAAACTCCAAAGTTTAAATCATTCAAGTCTGTCTACATACGGTATCTATAAAGCATAGAAAATATACCTGAAAATCAAGGCTGAGTTGCATTGGCTTTTCTCATCTTACAACTTTTGCTAGTTCTATTGCCTAAACAACTCAGGACAATATAGTGTTTCCTATCTTGATTTAATAATGTACCTTATTCTGAAATAACTTTATTTTACAAGCTGGTATTTATAGTTCAAATCATTAAGTTACATAAAGCTCTGCTTATCTTCTTCATGCTGTGAGTATATTCCCATGTAAAAATAGTGTAACCTAAGAGATTAATATTGCACCTTAATTTTTTCCTTCACTTTTCAATACCAGTACATGCCAGAAAAAAGTCTCTTTGTGTGAGGCTTGTAAACCCTGTTAGAGAGGACATGTGAGTGTGAACAGATCAGCAACAGCAGATTCAGACTCAGTGTACAGATGTATGTCAAAATATTATGTTGGCAAGAAAATGTTTTAGCTCACACGATTTTGCCTTATGTGCTGACCAGAGGGTTGGGAGTGGAGCTTTTCAAAGTCTGGACTTGCTTTTCAAAGGTCTGGAAGTTACACTGGTTATGTCAAATATTCAGTTATTTTAAATCTTCTAAAATGCTTCTTCAAGAAGCTATCAAACCGCCTAAGATATTTGAAAGAAAATATTGCTACAAGTAGAAGCAGGTGGATTATAAGTCAGGAAACCTTGAAGAAATCTTGCTGAATCACAGGGTGATCTTGGATTCAGCAAATTAGTGTTCTGTGATAGTTAAACCAGATTAAACAGTAATTACTCGTTTCATGAAACTACACATGACAGCTAGCTGCCTGCATTTACACAAGCTGTAAACCTCTTTTGATAGCTTTTGGCTTTTGTTGGTGATACTTTGTGACAGCTTTAGAACCTAGCACCTGCTTGTTTCCAAAACTGTAGCCAATATGATGAGAGTCAACAGGAATGTCTTGATACTGCAACAAAGTTGTAAAACTGGAGAGGGGCAAGGAGGGGTGTCAGGCAAGGAGAGTCGATGAAGTTTTTCGTGCCTCTTAGAACAGTTCTTTAACAGTTTTATAAGTCAAACAATGCAACAGAGGGCACCCACTGACATCTTTCAGCATTTTAATCCTGTTCCTTCTCCACCTGCCCCTCAGGTAACTTATCTCCCAAACAATAAAGGATGAGAAGGGGATGTTGTAAAAATGCACAGACTTACATAGGTGGACAGCGAACACAGAAACTCTTACCAACAGGAAAAGCAGGAATAAGGAGGATGTATACAATGCTCTTTTTCAGGGGAGGAATGGAGAAGTCCTGGTGCAGAACAGAAAACCAGGCTCTGAGGAGATACAGGGAATGGAGGATACTGTTTTGAAGGAGGACAGAACATCAGGGGCGTCATTAGGACTGCATGTCATCAATCATGGGAAGAGGATAGGGAACAGACATCACAGGAAGAGACAGGGAGCAAAGCAGAGACAAAAAGTTTTGGGGCAAGAAAAAGGGGCTCAGCCAGAACAAGAAGTCTGTCAGGGCAAATAGGAAACTACGGCATAGAAAAGAGATATAACTGGAACTACTGAGAGAACAATGTCAGCTTTTGCAGGGAGTCCTGGAAATAGAGATAGGAGGCCATGCAAGTGTAACAGCAAAAAGAAAAAGAAAAGCACCTGTTGTGCCAGGAGCTCAGCCTAAGAGCACACAACCTCCCCCTCTCACCAAGAAGCTACGCTGTGTTGGCATCAAGTGCTTATGTTAACTAAAGAGTGCAAACACTGGAATGCATATTACAGCTGCCTTTCCTTTTCCCTCCCTAAGGTACCATAACTTCTTGGGTGGTGATTTTTATACTGCCAATAAATAGTGCTTTGAATCCTCTTCTCTACACTTTGACTACACGACCTTTCAAAGAAATGATTCACCAGGTTTGGTACAACTACAGGCAAAGAAGATCCAAGAGAGCTAAAGGCAGCCAGAAACCATATGGTCCATCATTCATTTGGGTAGAGATGTGGCCAATGCATGAAATCCCACCAAAGGTTACGAAGCCTGTGCTTTGTACAGACTCTTCGGATGCTTCAGTGACTACACAGTCAACCAGACTAAATTCATACACGTAATTCCATTTTGAACCCTCATGGTGACATCGGCACTGTTAGCTTCACATCTGTGGGCTTACTGCTTTACAGCCACGAGGAAAATGAGGGAGGTGTGACATCAGGGCTCACGTGAACCACTGCAGGAAGAAGAGGGAGCCATGTGTCTGTTTGCAGGTAGAACTGGCATTTTACCATCTCACAGTAGTACCTGACATTTTGACAATTTATCCTAGATCCGAATGAGAAATCAGTTGTTTGGGGCTTTTTTCTTCCAGAAGCCAAGTGTGTGGAAAAAAAAAAAAAAAAAAAATTATTGTCATTTGAAACATCTCACCCTGAAAGCAGATTGTTTCAAAATCATCTGTGTATGGAGAAGTGTGTGTGTGTGTGTGTGTGTGTGTGTGTTTATTTCCTTTTTCTTTTTTAAATTTCCCATTTCAACAGCTGATTTTTATTAAAATAGTTAATTGGTTTCCTCATTAAGAAATGTATTTCCTCCTCAAAGTTTCTGACTGGCTCTATTTAGGCTGCATCATCTTAAAAAGCTTTAAGGAGCAATAGCTGTAAGAAAAACATTTAAATTTCATAATTAGGTCAGTTAACTATATTTCTCAAAGACAAACAAGTGAAAATTGTATTCCTTTTATAAATTTACTATTTGACTCAAGTAAAAGCAATAGTGAAATTGTAATGATAGTTCTAATACAGCTGCCAGGTTGGACAAGGCCTTGATGAGCCTGGTCTACTGGGAGGGGTCCCTGCCCATGGCAGGGAGAGGCTGGGACTAGTTAATCTTTAAGATTCTAGTTCAGGCAGAATCAGAACTGTGGTGAAGAAAAAAATAAAAAAGGAGTGGTTTGGGGATTTTTTTTTTCCCAACTGAGTGTCCCCCAGCTTTAACTGGTAGAAGTTTCCCCCTTTAGAACAGTATCTTACTCTGGAAAGACTGGACTGAGTATCCCATCATCTTGCTGCTGCTCTTTTCCTCACTTTTCTTAACGGGCTACCAGAGGTATCTCGCCACAGCTTGTACACTTCAACAAGTTCCAGTCTTAAGATGTCTCTCTGTGTAGCAGGGAGACAGTCAAACAGAAAATTATCAGTCTTAATAGGTGTCATGACATCTACATTTTAATCACTTTGGACATCTGACTGGATGCTTTAAAGTAATTTGAAAACCACAGCCATTCAGCACTTTTTGAAGCATTATTTTACTTCCCAGAATTACAAGGGTAAAAAACAGCTATCCCATCTGAAACAATCCCCTAGAGGCAGTTCCTTCACACATTCTTACTGAAGATAATCTTTTCTATTATGAATTATTACAACTTCCCTTCTTCTTTCAGTACCGTATTCAGTCTGATGGCCTAGAAGCCCAAAAAGGTAAAAAAATGCTTTCTTTTGCATTGATTCGAAACTATTTAAAATTAAGTTAAAAGATACTTCCAATGTTTGCACTTAACTTCTTAACAGTATAAGAAGTAGAATTTTGAAAAAGTGTGACTCACACTTCAACTGTTTACAGAACTTTGGATTATCTTGAAACTGAAGATTGTTTAGCATCTTGTTTCCACTACTGTATGTTCTACTGAAATAAAATATTATCTGCTGAACAAAATGACTTCTTTTCCAAGTTGTTTAGCAACATTTCAGGTTATGGGGGTTAAAAACAGCTGAGCAAAATCCTGCCAAGTGGATTGCCTTTAACCAGAGCAATGAGAACTCATTTCAATAGAACTTCCTTACTCTGAGGGGCCAAGTCCTCTCAAGGACTGTGACTGCCTTTGATGAGATATGCAAGGATCCCTGACCTTGCCATTACTTGTTTTTCACTGAATTTCATTACAGTTATATTCAATATCACCTTTGTTTCCTTTAGTAACACAATAATAGTCAATACTTCAGAATTTTTGCAACATCTTTATTGTTTTGATAAGCAAACTACAGTTGGTCTTTCTAAAAGTCCTACTAGTAAAAATAAGGCCGACTAATAAGTCACAGCAGAGTCATGTTCTCCTGCAGCCTGCCATTGCATTTCAGCATTACTATTTTTCACAGTGCCTGACAAAGGTACAGGAGTGTCAGTACAGCTATTTATTGCAGATCAGCAATCTTTCAGACCAAAAGGTTCTGTTAACAGTAAGCTCTAGACTATAAGACTAGTCATTGCATAAGGCAAAAATAAAAAACAGGACCAAATACTGAAAAAGCTCTGAAGTGCTTCCCCAGTGACAGGAGAATACACGTCACAGATTCTTTTCTAACTAATGGAAGTTTTTACTTATAGTTCAAAATAATCCATCCTATCAGTGAACAATGCTGTTAAACTTCTACCCTGCAGAGATATATGGTCCATCATAAGGCACTTTATTACAACAAAAAGTAAAATTGTTTGCAGTAATAAAACATCTTGCGAAAAATCTGCAGCTTTACAGACATACGTTACAAGACTGCTAAAAATAGTAAGGTTTGGGATATAGGATTTTTCTTAAAGCTCATAAATAAGCCACAACTTGACACATTATCCCATACTCAACGTGAAGAAAAAGTGTGCATAACAAAAAACTGAAGTTAGTTCAAATTTCTCTGGAGTTGGCAGGGTTTCTGCTGGTAACAGCTCTTAAAAAGGAGGGCTGACAATTCTTCACCATAGGACGCCACTTTCCTAGCAGTAATGAGTTCTGAACGTAGCACACATATTAACTTTGTATCTATCACGTTCGCACAGAAGAAAGAGTGTGAGGTCGCTTGAGCTTCAACGAACAACCTGAAAGTCAAAACTGGTCCCCTAAACAAAGTTTTTTTATTCGGAAGACTTACATAAAACATCCATACGAGAGTCCCCAAGTATTTGTGAAAGAACTCTGGGGGAAAACAAAACTCCACATGAGCTCCCTAAAAGAGGAGGTCGAAAAGAGCCCCGCCGCCGTCCGACACGGGCGGCTCGGCGGGCAGGGCCAGCGTCAGCCGCTGGGCTTCAGGGACTCGTAGCCCTCCCTCAGCAGGTCCCGCCACGTCCTGAGGAACCGGGCGTTCTCCGAGCACTTGATGGCCAGCTCCTCCACCTGGGCCGACACGGCCGACGTCGCCTCCAGGATCTTCGCCAGCGAGAAGGCGGCCTGGAGGGACAGCAGAGGGGTTGGGGGTCGCCGGTGCCCGGCCCCGTCCCTGAGGGGGTCCCGGAGCCCGCCCGAGGGCAGCGCGCCGCACTCACGTCGCCGATCTGCATCTCCACCTCCTCCAGCAGCTCCCGTATGTTTCCGCCGGGCAGCTCCGGCGGCCCCGACCCCTCGCCCGCGCCGCGGACCCTCCGGGGCTCGGCGCCGGGTGACCCCTCGGGCACCGCCGCCGGCGGCAGCGGCCCCTCCTCGGCCATGTCCCGCTCGGCTCTCCCGCGCCGGGCGCGCCTCCCGCCCGAGCGCCGCCCACAGCACTGCCAGTGCCGCTCCCGCCGCCCGGAGAGCCGGCGGGTTGGCAGCGGCCGCAGTCACCGCCCCCAGGGGGCTCTGGGAGCTGTAGTCCTGCCGCCGGGGCGGGGCGGGGCGGGACGCGCGGCCGGGCGCGCAGGCGCGGCGGGGCCGAGGCCGGCGGGGTGTGCGCAGGGCGGTCGCGGGAAGCGGAGGGTGTCCGGGGGCCGCTGCGATGCTGCTCTATCGCTGCCCGGCCGCCCGCCGAGGTAACGCGCCGGGCCGGCTGGAGGGCCCGGGGCCGGGGGCTGGGCTGGGCTGGGCTGGGGCGGCCGTTCGGCGGGGCGGGTGGGGCCGGCGGCTGGCGCGGCGCCGAGGCAGAGCAAAGGTCGCGGCTGGGTCGCGCCGGTGTCCGGGCGGACGCGGGGCCGGAGCGGGGCCGGCGGGCTGGGACCCCGTGGCTCCCTCTGCCCGGGGCCTCTGTCTGCCCGAAGGAGGGAGGACAGGGCTGTGCGTGAGCGCTGCCCGCACCCGAGCTCTGTGATGTTGACGTGGTTTATCCACCTGCAGCGGGGTGCGTAAAGGGATGGGCGGGCTTTTTGAGCGACACTAGGTGTCACCTGCTTTAAAGGGTAAAATAAAGCAGTGGAACGAGGGCACTTCCTTGGGAAGTAGTTGCGGAGACAGCATCCCGACAGCTGTTGCTCAAGGGCTGCCGCAGAGCAAAGTTTCTCCTTGGGGATCGCCTGGCTCCTCCAGGCGTTTCCCATCGCTTTCCGAGTCCGTGAGCTCTCGACAGCGTGGTGGCACGGGCTCGGTGCGCTCACTGGGGAAGGCTCTGACCGTCCAGTGTTTGCACCCACCTCTGTTATTACCAGACGTGTTCAGAGCAGAGTTTCACTTCTTTTACATGTGTGAAGTGATTGATTTTTAAAAATATGCTGGGTGATTCTTGCTACCATCACTTATGGTCAAATAAAAAATTCCTGAAAGTTAAATTAAAGTTTCATGAAATATACGTATGGGTGTAGTTGTTATCAGCCTTATGGAGTACTTGTTCTCAGGTGCTGCCTGGTTGCAGGTAAAGGATAACTAAGAATCATGAGGTGGTGTGATAATAGCTTTTAAGTTATGTTGGTTAGGTACAGATTTCCTGTTAAGGAACCAACATGGATAATACTTGCTAACTTGGATATAGAGACCTGTACCCTGTCTGTCACCGGGCAGGGTTATGACACAGGATGCTTGTGCTGGCCTTGCCAATTACCATTCTCAAGTGAACATTTGTCATAGCATGCTGGTGATTTTACTTACGTAGTTTTGTAGAAATACTCCATGTTAAATATGATATTATTCTTCTTCATCCCTGAAAATAGAGAATTCTTTAAGAAAGGAAAATTATTAGTCAAGGCACTTCGGTTCACAGACCTTTTAACTATAACTAGTTTCCACACTAACCATACTAGGTTAGTTTAATACAAATCACACACAGTTATTATTTGTTTCTAAAAGAGGAAAATGATGGCACATAATAGCCCTCTGAAAAGAGTCCTGGTTTGATAATTTGAAACTTTGTTTTTGGTCCATTTGCTTACTAAGAAATTCTAATTTGTTCTCGCAACAATTACTGTATCTGCAGCAAAGGTAAAGGTTACTTGTATCTACTTTATCTTTGGCTAAGCATACTTGAGTTTAAGTCTGTGCTTTTATTGTAGACTGTGGCATGTACTTCAGATGAACTGTCTTGTATTAGTAGCCCAAGCTGTGTGCCTCAACATGTGTTGAGATGTCAGAAGAGCTAAACTTGCATGTCCTGTTTCTACAATTTGGTCACGTTTAATGCAGTCTGAAATAAACCTTTTGAAGTTCAAAATTAAATAATTAAATTGGAACTTAAAATGTGTTTCACCTGTATAGACACATGTTATCCTGTGTCAGCTGTGTGGCCTGTGTACTGCATGAAGAATGCTTAAAGGGGAAGCTTCTTCCCCCCCACCCCCCCAATAAAAAACTACACAGCATCCTCCTAACTTGAAAATTTAAAAATCCATGTTTATGGTTCCTCATGTTTACATCACCTGGTAGCCTTTGGGAGGGGGAAGCTGTCGTACTTGTTGTGCCACTTGTGTCTCTGAAATTTTGAAAAATCTGGAAAAGTACTGATTTGACGAAGTTGCTTCTTGTTTTTGCAGCACGTCAGTGCTTTCATGCTCTAAAGTTGATAAAGAAAGATTGCCTTCTATCACTGCATGTCTCACGATGTGCCTCTACTGCCTCTGTGCCTCGCATAACTACGCATTACACAATTCATCCTCGGGACAAAGACAAACGATGGGAAGGTAAAAACATTTCATTCTTTAAAAGCTGCTTTATTATTATTATTGCTGACTTTTAAAGACAGTAAAATGTGTTGCTGTTTTTTTCTCTTTATGGAAATTCTCTATGATTAAATACAGTGCTGATATTTCAAATGAAATTTTTGGTTGTTATCTCATGATGAGTATCTTCAGTGCTATACAATAGCATCAAAAGAAACTTTATGCTTGTTTTTAGAAAGAAAATATACAAGCAGCTTTTGGTTTAGTGATTGTCACAACAAGATTTAGTTCTGTTCAGTATGTATCTGCTTGGTTTTTCAGTTGTTCTTACAGTGAGGGTTTAGGTTTAGTTAGAGAGGGGTTGGAAGAAATTGGAGATTGGATTATGTCATTATCTTTTTTTTTCTATTGAAGGGGTAAACATGGAAAGATTTGCAGAGGAAGCTGATGTTGTCATTGTGGGAGCAGGCCCTGCAGGCCTCTCTGCAGCCATTCGACTCAAACAGTTGGCTGCTGAGCACAGCAAAGAAGTGCGTGTTTGTCTGGTGGAAAAGGCTTCTCAGATTGGTGCACATACATTGTCTGGTGCTTGTCTCGAGCCAAGGTCCTTAGAAGAACTCTTTCCAGACTGGAAGGAGCGAGGGGTATGTATAAGCATGTAAATACTGAAGTTAATTACTAATTACTTGTAATGAACTTCATCTCTGACTCATTCTGGTATGAGTTAGTACCTGGTACCATTAGTAATTAGTACCATTTTAAAATACATCGATGGAACAAAACAAAAGCAGGTACCTTCTTTTTAGTCTGTTTCCTCTAGTTCAACAGCGCTAAAGGTTTTCTGTCTACTGCTGTCTAATGTGGCCTTTGCTCTTTCCTGTAGTAGTCCTACTTCATATACACAACATGTCTGGTGCAGCCTGGGATGCCCTGCACTTGCTGCCTTTGTGCAGAATCCAGCTCCTGTGCACAAGTAGGAAGATGTTTGGTTCTTACCAATGACAGGCTTGCTGCTTCTGTACAGTAGCTCTTCATGCAAATGGCACTGAGTACACTGACTTTTGTGCAGACACTGTGGTGTAACGAAGGCCTAAGATGATTTTAGGAGGGACGACAGCAGGAAATGAGCTGCCATCTCTCCCAGAACAGCCATCTGACTTGCAGCCAGCTGCCTGCTATCACCTGAGAGCTGCGAGAAGTCAACCTCTTTGGTTTGCCTTACTGTGATAAATGTGCAAGTTGAGCTGCCTTCTTTAGAAAGGTGTAGAATATTGATGTAGTACAAGCCTATGTACAATAGATGTTATTTGCAAAGCCATATTTTATATTTTTAACCTCAGTAGTTGTGTTGATTCCTACCTGATGACTGCCTCATAAAGTACTTTATCTTCTCTTTTGAGATACCTTCCTATAGAAGTGCTATACTAAACCTGCACTTGACTGCCAGTTTGATTGTTTGATTTTGTTGTTACTGTTGGATAGGCTAAGAAAACATAACTCTCTACTTCTCCTATTTTATTTTTGTAGGCTCCACTTAATACTCCTGTAACTGAAGACAAGTTTGGAATTTTAACAGAGAAATCTAGAATTCCAGTGCCAATTCTTCCCGGTAAAGTTTGGTGAGGGAGAAGAGAGTCACCTTCCTCTGTGTCTTTTTCAACTTCTCCATGAATCAAAGCAAGTTTGATTCAGTGTAGTGCAGCAAGTGTATGTAGAATGTAATAGGTTACAGTGATACACTCTGTGTTGGTGATGGCTGTGATAACAGATGACACTACCTTGAAGATAGCAGCTGTAGATGTGACATCTGCTGTGTACAGCCTCAGTTATTTTGCTTAGTGTCCGATGTTTTATATGTGTGTGTGTCTTTTTTTGCCTAGGACTTCCGATGGTTAATCATGGAAATTACATAGTACGTCTGGGCCACTTTGTGAGTTGGCTAGGTGAACAAGCAGAAGCTTTGGGTGTTGAGATATATCCAGGCTATGCAGCAGCTGAGGTACTAATGACATCAGTGTGTGTATATGAAAAGTGGCTTTGGAACCCCTCTCAGTGCAGTCATGACCATTTGTACATGTGCAACTTTCCTTTTAACAGATATGTATTGTGAAAACTGTGTTTCTGTGTCTAAATTCCCTGGCTCAGATCTAGTGGATCATGCAGTATGTGAATGAATGTGTAACCTTCATGTTTGACCATTAAAGCCATGGTGCTTAAAAGTTATGCTTTAGAACTTCTAATGAATAGATTCAAAGTACAGATCATTACAATGGTTTTTGTTTGTTTGTTTAAATATTTCCAAAGGTACTTTTTCATGAAGATGGTAGCGTGAAAGGGATAGCAACTAATGATGTAGGCATTCAGAAGGATGGAGCACCTAAAGTAAGTATCTATTCTTACCCATAACTAGGGGTCTAATTATGGAAATTGTGATACATCTGCTTCTACTGCCATCAGTAGTCTTGCACCCTGAGAAAAGTTGTAGAATTCAGTACCTGTCTTCCCTCTCTGTATTTAACTGGATCAATTACCTGTGAAAGTTCTGGTCTCAGACGTTGTAATATTCTTCTGAGGTTAGTAGAAAAAACATTTTCAGAGAAGTTACCTCAAAGGAGATATTGTAAGGGTGTTTGGCATATGTCAAATCAGGAAACAAAGGAAAGAATTCCAGGAGCTCCTGGAAAAAAGGCCCAAAGGTGAAATAGAAGGCCTTAGTCCAGCTGGTAACTAGCTGGTAACTAAGAGAGTATGCTTCTGGCTGGTTTGGTTTTCTTGATATTTACAGCTGCAGTTGCACTTGCTGAGAGTGTCTACCTTGTTGGGGCAAGGTACGTACTGGGTTGTTATACGTTTATGCTGGTGTTGGTCATGTTTCTGCATCTAGAAGGTGACTTGACTACCTGCCCTAAGTGTAAGACTTGGATTTTTGGGTTTTTTTCTGGAATCCAGAACCTGCCCTAAGTGTGCTGTTTCCCTGTATAATATGTTGGGAGAATGTAGCACCTCAGAGTTACTTGGAACAACTTTCACGCAGGGTTATTTGACTACATAAATTAGGAGTGCGAGATTTTTCTTAACATTTACTTTCTTTTATGAAGTTTCCTTCTGGTTTCGTATAGTTTCAGAGGTATTCACTTTCACACAGAGTGTGGGCTATTTTTCCCCATTTAAGGCAGGGAGTGAGAAGAAAAGACTCGTTCTTGTTTTGAGAGAATATAGCCAGTGGAGGAGTAATTTATTTTTCCAGTGTAATATTGTGTATCTGCTGTAGGGGACAGACACGCTCTTGTTTTCCAGTGCATGTTTTGTCCAGAAGGTGGCACAAGTAACGTGTGCAGCTTCTGCGGCAGTGAAGCTTTGTGGGGGTTTGTTTTAAGATGGGAAGCAACGATTTTAGCTGTATTTTTTAACATCCTCAAAACATAGTTTGGGGTTTTTTTTCCCATTTATTCTGGAAGAAGGTGTCTCTCAACTTCTTTAATGTACATAATGAGTGTGCTGCTACTGCAGCTTTTTTTACTGCACTGCCACTCAGTTCAAGTGTTCTAGCTGTCAGGTGGTTAGCTGGTACTGCCTCCAGTGCACAAAGGCTCAGGTAAATAAATGTAGTTTGTATAACCTCCAAGGCAAGAATATCTTCAATGTGTTTATACAGAGCCTAATCAAATAAACAGTGGTTAATGAATAGATTTTCACCTTGCAGTCAGCACCAACCAAACAAAAATGACAGTGGTAAAAATACATTGTAGAAAGTTGCACATTGATTCTTGTGTAGATACTGGAGAAGGTTGTTAACTATGAAATACGACTCTGTCACATTACTGAAATGTTTCAAATTCACTAATTTCTAATATTTACATGTGGAGTTGTAGTTAATTTGTTTTATATAAATCTACTTCAAAGTGGACACTAGATATTTTTAATCTTTAGATCAGGAGGTAACTCTTTTTTTAGTATTTTGTAAAATTGATTCATGTTCACGTTGACAATCAGAAGTTCAAAGAGTATAAAAATTTGGCAAAATCTCATGACTCCTGTTCAAATGTAATTCTCAGCTAGAGGGAACATTTTCATTTGCTAGGTTTCTTCAGAGGTTTCCAGCCAGTAAGTTACAAACAGATTGCACCTGAGAGACAATTGAAAACCAAAGCAGTAAACTTCTTTTGGACCTGTGCTGGCTTACCTTGAGATGGTTTAATTGGGTACTGCTGGAGGTCTTAATCCAAAACTGTTTTCCTTGTCTTTTTCAACATTGAACTTTCTGACTGAAATCGAGCTTTTTTCTATATAAAAAATTTGCAAACATAATCTATATTCTTGTCCAGTGTGCTCATAGATGCAGGTAATGTACTCATACAGCAGTATGCCAACTTCCCTTATCTGGTTCTCAATCTCATTGTTGGAATTTTTAATGAGCATTTTTTTATAATTATATTTTATTTAGTTTAATTTTACTGTATGTTTTAACATGCAAAGTTGGAGTAATGTCATAGTATCTTTATTCTGAAGCAGTGGGTCGTTTTGGGAGCAGGGCTGATGCAGGTTTTTTGGATATGGTAATTCTGTTCAGTCTATGTCATGTGTTGGGGCACACACAATGTTTTATTGTAACATGGCTTCATGAGCAAGGATTAAAGTGTGAGGTTACAGGTGAAGATTCTTTGTCTGTCAGAGTTCCTTTGCACCATGTGAATGAGCAGATCTGATAAAAGCATCCTCTGATCTGGAAAAGATTCTCTTTTTTCAGTGGCGAATAGCAATTCACTGTAGTGCTGCTTTACTGCAATTCCCTTCCAAGACTTGCCAGGGGTGCGTCATGGTTAGGTGGAAAGGACAGCTGAACTTGAACCATAGTTTGCAATGGTTTGTAGGTTTTGAGCTGTGTTACCAAGTAGTGTAAAATCTCTTTATTACTCTCCATTTTCTTGCTGTCAGTTTGGTGTGGCACAGACCTAACTGCTGATGAAATGCTGTCCTTTTGCAGGCTACCTTTGAAAGAGGCTTGGAACTCCATGCTAAAGTCACAGTCTTTGCTGAAGGTTGTCATGGACATCTAGCCAAACAGCTGTACAAAAAATACAACCTAAGGGAGAACTGTCAACCCCAGAGCTATGGCATTGGATTGAAAGAGGTATCACTTGCATAATTTTAACAATTAAGGAAAATACCATAAGACTTTAAGGTAGCTCCTGTTTGCTTTCTAGCTAATTTGTGTAAGACATGAGAATTAAAGAATTTGGGTTACACTTTCAGACTTCAGAATCTTTGCTGTTCTGAAGCTGATCAGAGCTGATGCTTGCTGAATGTTGTGACTGTTCCGATTCAGCTGCTGCTTCTCTTGTATCTGTTACAACTAGAGGTACCTGTGAATCCGCTCTGTTAACATTTTCAAATTAGTTTCATTTGTGAAATCTGTTTTCAATACTTGTACTAAATGAGAGAGGGATTTGTGCTGCCTAATTTTGGGGGGGTTTAGTGCATGAGGAGGGAAGAAAAGACTTTCTGTATATTAATGAAAGAGAGGGAAGAGAGCTGTTCCAGATGATGAGTCGTGGTCTCTGAAACACCTTCTGGATGAGCCTTTCTTTAAAAAAAACCTCCCATCATTGGGCATATAAAATTGGGATAGAAATGAGGTTTCCTTTTTAAAATATTCTATACTCAGGAAATATCACTCGTGAAAAGGAGCTGTATTATTTTAGAATATGTTCGGAGTTTTGACCATGACATATTCTTTATTTATTACTTTAAGTATGTGCTTACAGCTACAAAATATTTGTTAAATGATGAGTTTACACTTCTGTAGAGAATAACTGCTCTGTAAGTATACAGCAGAATCTTGGTTACAGTTTCTAATACTGAGGTTGTCAGTAAAGAAGGGTTTTCCTGTAGAGTTCCCTTGCTTCCAGATGAGACTGTGTCTTCTTTAGCAAATGGTGCAGTCCAGTAGGAGTGGATCTGAAGTGGAGCAGTTGGTGCTCATGAGCTGGTATCTGTACTATGCACTCCTCAGGTTTATTTTTATTTTGGACTAGCTGTGATCTAGTCCCATGGACTGAGTGCCCTTTCATGACTGGAATGCTTTAGATGGACTTTCAGGACCCAGTCTTTTAGTTTCATATTGAAGGAATCCAGTGCATGCCTTCCATGGCTGCTGTATGATGGGAATCAAAGCACAGTAAGTGGGTGGAATCAGAAGTCTCATTCAAAAATCTGTTCTTTAATCTGAACTGGAACTTTAATGTAGACGTACCCTCCATGCCTGAGCTGATCTTATGGTGCTCTAGTGCCCTTCTGTCATTAGGCTGTGCCTGGCACGTATCTCCATGGTGAAAAGAAGTTTTGTGAAATGAGCAGGAAATAGACTCACTCCTGAAAACATGAAAATGCTTCTCTGAGTTCACCATGGGTCAGTGGAGCACTGGAAATGTGTAGCAGACAGCAGAGACAAGACAATTTGTTTGACAGAAAATATTTATATCAACTCAGGCATATTGCTTTGTCCTGACCTTGAAAACTTACAAGATAATTCATAGAATTGTACGAAAAAAAATACTCTTAAAGCAAAAAAGTCAACATAAGCATTGCATTCTGTAGCAGAAGTATCTGTCAAAGTCACTAATATTAGGAATCTTGTGGTTGAATGAAAATTTTGGGTGTAGTACTGCAGTCTCAGTCACATTTTCTGATACGCAACATTTAAAGAAAGAGAGATATTGTGAAAATCTTCAGTGGTAATCTAAAAAAACTGTACTTAACATCTGGCATATTGCTGTATGAAGTTTTGCATTGCTCATAGGAGTAAATAAAATTTCTCCTATATGTAATTGTGTGTTTGTCTTTGATTATATTATTGAAAGGCCATTACTTTGCAATCTGAAGTAATTTTTTGGTCATCTTCATTTCAGTTATGGACTATTGATGAAAAGAAATGGAAACCAGGAAGAGTGGAACATACTGTAGGCTGGCCTTTAGACAGACATACATATGGAGGATCCTTTCTTTATCACTTAAATGAGCCTGAACCTTTAGTTGCTCTTGGATTTGTGGTAAGTGAAGTTAGTTTTTTCATGCTTGCTTGTTGTTTGATCTTCATTTTTATGCAGTTTCTTTTCTCTGTTTTAATGAGAAAATGTAAATACAAGAATAGCAACAGACCAAATTTAGTCCTTTCTCAATCTTAAGTGTTCTTATGCCCGTATTAGGGAAGGCTAATTTGTCATATTCATCTGTCTTTAATCCAGTGTCTTTTATTGAGACCAACTAGAAAACCTTCAAATAATTTCTTTGCAAACCAAGCAAATTTTGGTAAAGGCAAAACCAAATGACTAATCAAAACTGTGCTCAAAAAATTTTTGCAAGTTAGGAAATCTAAATCACATGCACTTTGTACAGTTCCATTTCCTAATTCATGTGTCAACCTTGTGTGTAACTCCATTTTTTGAGAGAGGCATATAAAGTGGAAGCACTGCTGTGCTACAAGCAATATCCCTTTAATTTCTGAGCTCTTCACTTTGTTTTTGGTATTCTCCACCCCAGCTGGCCTTGCCCTCTTTAGCAACTGCCTTTCTGAATTGGGCAGGCAGCTTCTTCCTGCATATTGCCTCTTTATCAGAAGCAGTGAGATCACTAGAGATAGTGTGATGTCATTCTGGCAGCCAGTTGATGCAAGGAGCAAGAGTTGGAAATATTCTCTATCACCTACAGTTCAAAATGAAAAATTCACTATTTACCCTGTGCATGTGCTTGAACACAGATGTTGTAAGAGTCAAGCACACAAACCGGACTTTCAGCAGCATGGGACTGAGCTGACACTTCTGTCTCCTAGATTTCAGAAGGATTACAGTGTGTGTGAAAAACTCTATTTCTGTCTGTTCTGTAAGAAATATTGAAAAAAAACTTTTTAGCTTTTTTCAGACATGTATACTTGTCCTGTACAGATTTCCAGTATTGGAATTAATAAGTACATGCAGTAGATATTCAAATTCTGTTTGGTTTTAGAAGGGCAGAGAGCTCTAATTCTCACAGAGAATGGGAGGTAATCAGTAATGTTCATAATCTCTCCAGAGAGGAAAAAATCAACTTCTCTGTCAACACGCAATCACCTTTTTGTCTCTGAACTTTATGCCTATTTCAGTCTGACATGATTCTTGCAGTAGGGTTATTTTACCCTTAGTTTGAAACTTGTTCATTAATTTTATCCTGTCAGCAAAGTAGATGTAAGCACTGCTCTAAAAGCAGTGAGCTGCCACAGAAATCAAAGTCTTGATTGCTGCTGACTCATGATATATATTATTATTTATCTCCAGTAAAGCTTACAGGAACCAGAAATAATTCCTTTCTCAAAAGAGAAAAATTCAGCAACAGAATTCTTTTTAAGAATTTATCTTAAAGATGGGAAATACAGAGTATATATTTGGGCAAATCCTCAAATGCATAATAAGAATTCTGGGCATCCAGCCCACTGGCAATCTTTTTTCTCCCATTTTGTGCTTTCATCATTGCTTCCCTGTGCTTTATTACAGTGGCTCACCTAATTGGAAATTATAATTGACTACTAAACAATTTGAAGAACTGTTTAAAGTATGTGAGCACAAGGATATAACGATCAAAAAATAATTGTTTACGTTTTCCTTCAGCTTTTCTAGGGCAGAGGTTGAAATACAAATTTAAAACAAGTTTTCATGCTTAATGCCACCCATTAAACCATGCTTAATTTAATCCATTTTATTCCAAAGACAGCTAGAAGGTGGTTACAATGCAATTAAATATTTTCCATGTTTCAGGTGGGGACAAGAACAGACTTGTAGCAGCAAATATTCAGATTTGCTTCTGCTGTACCATTAATAGAATGTATTTTTGCTAGTAGTTTAAGTAGAAAGATCCTGAGGTTGCTTTAGTATAAAATTGATTTAAAGACTTGATGCAGTAATGTGCAATTGTTTTATTTTCAAATTTCTGTTGAAATTGCATACCTTATTTTTATTAATGTGCACTTTTTCTTTTTTAAGGTTGGTTTAGATTATCAAAATCCCTATTTGAATCCATTTAGGGAATTTCAGAGGTGGAAGCACCATCCTAGTGTACAGCCTACTTTGGAGGGTGGAACAAGGATTGCCTACGGTGCCAGAGCATTAAATGAAGGTGGTATCCAGGTAATTTTTTTCACAAAGTTTTTAACTTTGAGTTCTCTATAGCCACGTATTTAGTGCTGTAGATTTGGATTGCATGCTATACCAAATGTTCTGCTGGACAGAAGAACTTTCTTGTCTTGTTGAGTACTGGCTGCTGAGATTTGCTTGACGTAGGCTCTGTCATACTGAAAATCTGACATATTCACTTTACTTTCTAAATGAAATACTGAATTATAGAAATGTTTAGATTGGAAAAGACCATTTACATCATTGATTCCAATCACTGGTCCACCACTGCCAAGTCTGCCACTAAACCACATCCCTAAGTACCACATCTGTAGGTCTTATCTGGGCATGGCGACTCAACCACTTCCCTGGGCAGCTTGTGCAAGTGCCTGACAACCTTTCCTGTGAAGATATTTTTCCTAATATCCAATCTAAACCTCCTCTGGCACAACTTGAGGCCCTTTCCTCTCTTCCTGTCACATGTTACTTGGGAGAAGAGACTGACCCTCACCTCAGTACAGCCTCCTTTCAGGTGGTTGTAGAGAGTGGTAAGGGCTCCCCTGAGCCTCCTTTTCTCCAGGCTAAACACCCTCAGCTCCCTCAGCTGCTCTTCATAAGACCCGAGCTTTGTGAACTCCATTGCCCTTCTCTGGACACACTCCAGCACTTTCATGTCTTGTGAGGGGCCCAAAACTGGACAAAGGATTCAAGATACAGCATCACCAGTGCCAGCTACAGGGAAATAATCACTGCCCTGGTCCTGCTGGCCACATTATTTCTGATCTAAGCTAGGATGCCATTGGCCTTCTTGGCCACCTGGCACATGCTGGCTCATGTTCAGCTGGCAGGACACCCGTGTCCTTTTTTGCTAGGCAGTTTTCCAGTCACTCTGCCCCAAGCCTAAGGCACTGCATGGGGCTGTCGTAACCCAAGGACAGGACAGAGCACTTTTCCCTCACTGGATGTCAGTATAATTGGCCTTGGTCCATAGATCCATCCTGTCCAGATCCCTCTGCAGCAGATTAACACTCCCACCCAGCTCAGTGTTGCCTGTAGACTGACTGGGTGCACTCAATCCCCTTGTCGAGGTTATTGATAAAGATATTAAACAGGGCTGGCCGCAGTACCAAGCCCTGGGGAACCCCCCCAGTGACTGGCTGCCAGCTGGATGGAGCTCCATTCACCAACACTGAGCCCAGACATCCTGACAGTTTTTTACCCAGCAAAGAGTGTTTGTCCAAGCCATGAGCAGCCAGTGAAGTGGAATTTATATTGCAGTCAAGTATGTTCAGCAGCAAAGCCCACAGACAATCTTTTGTTTTGCCTGGAATCTTGGGGAAGACAGGGTAGTACCACTGATCTGTTCCTGTGGGGTCTTCCAAATTACTTGTTTATCCTAGTAAAAGGAACTCCTTTTCAGTGTTTGAGCCTTAAGTCACTGATGGTGCTGAATTTGTAATGTAGTTTGGCAGGTAAATCTTTACCTCTTCACATACAAATACTTTGAGTCTCTTTCATGCACAACTTTGAATTTCTGCTTTCTTGGGAGGTGGAATACTTTGTTTATTTTGTTGACTTAAGTAGTGTAAAAGGTAAAATTTTGAATAAGTATTCATCAAGACTTAAAGTCAGTTGAAAGGGCTGGAAAAGCTTGCCAAAAAAAGGGTCTGGAGTTTGTATTTAACAGTTTTAAAGTACTTTCAACCTGTTAGCTTCTCATCTTGAAACACAGGTCATGGCAGTGTGTTCTCTGTACTCCCAGATCTATTTTCTAGATGCTCCTTTCAGTTCGGACCTTAAAACTAGCCTGAGTGTTTGTGATCTGCAGCCTGTATGTGGGGCGATTCCACTCTGCCCTCTGACTACTTTGCCTTTCCTTTTTCAACCTCTTCTTCTTAGTATAAATGTGGCTTCACACAGTTTCTGCAATACAAGTGGAATTTCTTCAGCAGCATCACTCTTGTCACAGTCGTGTGGAGTTAGGCTTTGACCTCAGTGTGCATTGCTGGGAGTGAGTCATGTGGGTTCAGGAAACAACTTCTTGATTACACCCATGCTGCACATTTAATCAATCGGAGCGTTGATTTTGTCCACTCTGCAGTGGAAATATGTCATATCATGCTGTAACATAGCTGTGTTACTGGCTTATTTCAAAAACCACTGCCATTCCATTATTAACACAGATAAGTTGCAAAATACCAAGATGTTTTAATCTAGACTTTTATGCAAGAGGGGCTTCTTTTTCCACCCTGTGCACTGGTTTCTCTATCACAGATAGTCATTGAATTTCTGGCTTTGGTGGAGTAGCCAAAGTGTGACTTTAGTTGCATCCTCCTTACACTCAAAATGTATGGCTGAAAGAACACAGTATTTTTTAAAGTCACTTACAGACATTGTGCTAAGTTACACAGTCAGTAGAACTAGAGCTCTTGCACATCTCTGCCTCATCTTTGGACATCTTTGCTGGATTTAAACCAACATGTCCCTTACTTTGCATTGTTCCTAATATAAAAGCATGCTTTGTTTTGGTGGTTTTTGGTGGTTTTTTCACATTTCCTGTAGATAGATTTGTTTAGTTGATCATGAAGTCACTCTTTTAAAATACTGTTTTTAATACATGGCTTCAGTGAAAAAAAGCTTTATTGATGATTCACTTAGGAAGAGTTTTAAGATTAGCTCTTCTTTTGCATGTGTTGCTTTGATTAATAACTGTAGCAGTCTGACTCATTTGTATCACTGTAGTCCAGGAATATTTTCTTATGTAAGTCATTCTGTAGCTCCAGTTTTTGATTTTGGTAACAGTATTGCATCAAATAGGTGTAGAGAATTACCATCAACCTCAGCTTTTTTGTGAGTTATAGATAACCTTATGGCCATGATCTTCAGTCTTTAACACAGAGTGAAGGCAGAAGAAGAGTACACGTGGTTTTTAGGGTATGTGGAAGGCAGGATCAGAATTTAGTAGCTTAATCTCTGTAGCTACTATTTCTTAATCTTACTAAAATGGCAAAATGAAGCACTTAAATTCCTATGCACCCTCTATTTTGTCTCCATTTTATCAAAAACCTTTGAAAGGTTTAAGGATTTTGTGGAAAAAATAAAAGGTGTTGCAGTTGTTGAACAGTGTATGCTATGAATACTAGGGGGAAAAACCTTTATATTGATGACCCATTTAAGTGTCAAATATTAGACTCACTTAACAGATTTTAAGCCCCGAGCTGAGTAAGGGGAGGAAGAACATGAGGTTTCCCATCTGCTGGCAGGAAAGACTCTGCAGGGAGCAGGTGTCTCCCCTTCTCCAAAGCAGCCTTGTTATGTGTCTGTATCTCAGGGGCAGGGACGGCTTGTGCCATACTGGCATGATGTGTTTCTTCAACTAACTGTGAAAATAGGCACCAAGTGCCATAGTACTAGTAATGAGAATTACTGCCAAAGCTGCAGGATGTGCAACCTTTTGTGTTACATGACTAATCTTTAATCTCATTTATTCTTTAGCAGTATGTTGGTCACTATTTGCATATTATGTGAAACAGTGGTTGCAGAAGAAAAGTACTTGATCACCATCTTTCTATGCAATTCAAAGAGCCAGTCAAGAAATCTTTCTATGCTTATGTCAGTGCTGCACCATTGCATCCTAATAGATCTAACAGAGCGGCTGTTTTCTGTGAAAAGAGAGAACATCCTATATACTTAATCCCTTTGAAATAGTGTTATGTAGCTGAACTTAAGACTTCTGGTCCCAGAAAAGTTAAGTTGTAGTTGTGTTTTCAGCCTGAATTACCTTTCCTATGAACCAAATCACTACATCCCTGATTAAACAAATTGCACAGAACACAGAAGAAATGCTATGTAATACTTTTTTTTAGTGATTGCTATATGACTATTCAAAAGTAAGCAGTCCTTGGTGACTAGTAAAGAGCTAACACCTGAACAAGCAGAAGAAACAAAACTTTTGGTTTGGGTTATCTTAAAGTACAAGGGATATATTTTTCATGAAGTAAAGCTACTTGTTTAGGGTAAAGCTATTTAGGCAACTGCAAAATGAATTCTTTCAGACAGTTTTAATGAAAGCAGGATGCTAGATTAAGAAGTGCTGCTCATTACTAAAGACTTTGGAGGAACGGTATGTTCAAAACTTGCCTACAGCAATTTTAGAGTTAGGCTTTGATCAGAGCTTTCTGCTCAAAGTTCTGCAGTCAGTCTGCATTTTGAAGCTGTTCTCTGTCTAAAATCTGCATCACCTTGGTAGCTGAGGTATTCCTTAGTTAATATAGGTGTATAACATAGTATATTAATATTATTGGCCTGATATTTGCAAATCGTCTGGCTGTGTTAGGTTTGTGAGTGGACCATATTCTATGACATTATGCTAACAGAACGGGAGTAAGATGGTGATTTTGCACCAAAATATATTTGTTGGCTGCTGAGCAACTTCTAAAATAAGGGGGAGGGGGACAGGCATGATGGCATTGTGCAGTTTCACAGAAAAAAAATTGTGGAAAAAAACACTGTGAGATGAGATGAGTACAACTTACTGTGTGGAGAGCAGGGAATTGGGGAGTTGGGTTTTTATTTTAAAGAATTCACTTGAGGCTGAAGGAGGAAAACCGTATCGGTGGGTGACACTGCTGAAGTTTTGTTGCAGATAAAGCAGCTGGAGAGAGGATGTAAGGAAAGTGTTGCCACTTTCATACTCAGCACAAGTACCATGTCTGTGTTCCTGTATGCATACTACACTAAAATTCCTTGACTAAGTGGAGTCACTGGTGCATGTTTAGAGAGCACACATGCAAGTCTGAAAATGGAAAGGACACTCAAGCCTTATGCCAGCTTAATTTCGAGAATGTTATTTTCATTTTAAAAAACAAGAACAACAAAACCACCTTTCTTTCTGTTTTCTCTTCAGTCAATACCCAAACTCACCTTCCCAGGTGGATTATTAATTGGTTGCAGTCCTGGACTCATGAATGTTCCCAAGATCAAAGGAACACATACTGCAATGAAAAGTGGCATGTTGGCTTCAGAAGCCATTTTTAGTCAATTAATCAACGAAAACCTCCAATCAAAGACAATAGGTAAGATCACTGTACTTTGAGTTATAATTACCTTGTGTTCAATTAGAACCACCACCAGCTAACAGCAGTAATTAATCTGGCTGAAGGAATTAGTTGGAAATGTGAATAAATAATGAAATGGGTGTGCTTAAAATTTATTTTATTATTTATTTTATATATTTTATTTATTTACTATTGATAATGTCAAATGATTTAAGAAAGAAATTGCTCACTTATTCACAAGTATTGATCCTGCTGCTAGAACCTCTAATGACCATCTTAAAAGTAAGATTATTACTGTATAAGTAAACCAGAATACTTTTGTTCCCACAAACATGTTAAAAAGTAGTGCTTTATGATTCAGAAAGTGTTACTGAAAGCCTGCCGAAACAGGAAAAAAGAAAGGAATAGATTAAATGTCAGCAAAACAGGGTGAGATTTTTCAGATTTGCTCTTACTGTTGTTAGGATACTGTTTTCATTCAGTCCATTTTTTCTGTCCTTTAATCTTTTAGTCGTCTCAGTTTGAGACTACGTGTATTTTATTTTATATGTAATACAAGCACATTGAAGTAACCACCTGCTCCTGACCACCTTGTAGTGATTTGTTTAAGCCTTAGTTGTCCCATTAAATCTGTTAATAAAGTCTGGAGAGAGAGAGAGAATTAGAATTCCAGTCACTCTGGAGATAGACACTATAGCCAGGTGCCACATGATGATCGTTTTAGAAATCTCCTCTCTGTACTGGTGGATTCAGGCCTAATGAGCTCCCATTCAGCTGAAATGTGCCATCCACAGAAGGTGTGCTGAACAATTAAAACTTCAGCTAGACATGCTAAAACGCTTAGAATCCATCTGAAGCTATAAACAGTGTTGGTGGGGTAGTGTGCCACTCTTGTTTGATTATGGACAGGTTTTATATGTTTTTCTTCCAGTCTTGTCAAGACTGGACTATTACAGCCACTTTCCTCTTTGCAGAGATAATGGGCTTTATGAGAAATACAGACTGAAGCATGCTTTTGATATATAGAAAAGGCTTAAAACTGATTATTTAGAGCATTTATTCCCATATAGTAGTAATGGAGAATGATGAAGGAAAAGCTCTCACACAATTTTCATTTGAAGAAACTTTTTTTTTTTGAGATAATTACTTGACTTTAACTACACTGCAGTAGATGTGTCAAGTGTAAAATACCTAGTATTTGCAAAGAATACAATCAAAGAGTTTAAATCAGAAGTTTGCAGTCAAATAAATCTCATGAATGTGCTCATGAAATAAATAAATCTCATGAAAGGGAGAAATGATCTAGTACTGGCATCATCCATTGAGCCATAGCCATAGTAACTGAAATGGGACTGTGGTTGCAAAACTTGTATGGAAAAAGCTTTTGAACTTGACATTAGAACTGCAAATCTGGCTTTGGATTACAGGCAGACTGTCCTGGTCAGCACTCAGATTCTATGAGCAAGTAGCTGTTCTCCCACTGAGGTGCCAATGCAGCCACCTGTCTAATATTTTGCTGAGGTTTGAGGCAATTTAATGCTGCTTGTGGCTCATTCAATAGAGGCTACCAACAAAACAGGTCTCTTGATTCAAGAGGCTGAAACATGTATATTCCTAGCTTACAGTTCTGAAATTCTTATTTTGCTGACTTCATTGCTAGCAGTTGCTTTTATTCAGCATCTGCTTTTTATTTCAAGGATAGTCTTGATGTACTATAGGTACCTAACAAGTAATGAATGTACTGCCTTAGGACTTGATGTGCAAGAATATGAAGAGAACCTGAAAAAGTCCTGGGTCTGGAAAGAGCTGTATGCAGTGAGAAACATCCGACCATCCTGCCATAGTGTACTTGGTGTGTATGGAGGGATGATATATACAGGTATATTTTATTGGCTACTGAGAGGAATGGAACCATGGACATTAAAACATCCAGGTAATTTCTTTATCTCCTGAAGATGATTCTAAATTTATAGGTCAGTCTTTTCCGGTCTTAGTTTCAGCTGGTGCACATCTGGTCCAGTGGTGAGGTGTTAAAGTGTGCAAAGGAAATTGATAAAGCATTGAAGCAGACTTTGTCGTATTAGCTACCATACAATGTAAATGAAGACATTAAAACAGTGCTTAGTACAACTTAGTATAGTCTTTTGTCTTGTGAAAAAGGCTACCTTTTATGAAGCACTTCATTCTAATGACAAGGGAAGTTAAAACAGCTTAGTTAAATTGTTCTTGAGTAACTGCAAATTACAATTCTATACTGAAATTTATTAAAAATATATTTAGGACCAGATTTTGCTCAGCTCAAGCCGGCCAAAGACTGCACACCTATTGAATACCCAAAGCCTGATGGAAAAATCAGTTTTGATCTCCTGTCATCTGTGGCTTTAAGTGGTACAAACCATGAACATGACCAGCCTGCTCATTTAACTCTCAAAGATGACAGCGTCCCTGTGAGCAAGAATCTGGCCGTATTCGATGGACCAGAGCAAAGATTTTGTCCAGCAGGTAGGTAACAAAAATGTGTGTGTCAGCTCCTTCTGCAAGATGAAAGACTAAGTACTTCAGGAGGAGGCCACCTGGCCTACTACTTACTTCAAGCATTCTATCCTAATTTTCCTCCTAGAAGGGGGTTCAGTTGCAGGTCTTAAAATATGCCAGCAGTACTTTTGTGATGAAATAACTATTAAACATGGAAGAAGGGAATTAAAACACATTAGTAATATATTTCCCTCATTACAGTTGCTGGTAAGTAGAGTATGCATGCAGGGGGAAGCTGTTCAGCAAAGTGATAGCTCCCTTCTTGTCTTTGCAGGGGTCTATGAGTATGTTCCTCTGGAAACGGGAGAAGGATCAAGGCTGCAGATAAATGCTCAGAACTGTGTCCACTGCAAAACATGTGATATTAAAGACCCAAGTCAGAACATTAACTGGGTAGTACCTGAAGGTGGAGGAGGACCAGCTTATAATGGAATGTAAACTGACAGGAGATCTATTCAGTGACTTCTTATCACCAACAATTGTGTTGGAGTATTTTATGCTGCAGCGTAATTAACGTACGGCACTGACTTGATTGTTAAGGGTTTGAGACTAATGTGCCATTCTGAATTTTACCTATGACTGTTGCATTAAACAGAAAGTTGGTGCCTTCTGGTTAAACCCTAGCCTTATTTGAATAGGACTTCTTTACAGGAGCTGTATGGCAGGCAGAAGTTCTTCTCAGGACTGACAAAGGAGCCTTGGATCTTGGATTTACTGCTGAAGTTCAGTGGTAAAAAGAGCAATATCCAGAACTGTGCGTATGGTGGAGTAACTTAGTACCCACCTTAAAAAAATGTATTTTCTCTCTCCAGCTGGAGTGATTTACTATATGTAATCCTACCTGGCAGTCAGGGAAATAAATCAGTTTAGAAAATTTTCACTGCTTTTAAGTGTTACATTTTACATCAAATTTACAGTTGTTTTTTTTTCCTGATGATAATAGGAAATACCTACTGTAAAGTGGGTTTAAAAAAAAAATAATACTTGCATCTTCATTCTATGTCTACCAGCATTTTTATTCCTCCCAAGAAATCAGGCTGCTCTAATAGAAACAATGAAGATGCCTAAATTGTCTTCATGTGAAACCAAGCTACTTAGGAAGCACTATTAAGCTGTGAAAACAACCACCATGGCTTTACACATTAGAAAAATACTTTAGTTGCACAAGACAAGTTACTACAGCTTAAAAAAAAAAAGAAAACCACATCACCTTTGAACAGTTTGTCTTTATTATTAGACTTTTGTGTTGTAAACACTGAAAACTGCAGCAGAGGGCAAATGAAAGAAGCAGCTCCATTTATCCTTTTGCATGAGTTAGTGCATAGATTTAAATGTTTAGGGAAAAAAAATCAAGCAAACATTTTAGCATAAGCTGCTTTCTCTTTCTCCTTTTGGGCTTTTATCTTCTGCTTGATTTTGAGTGTTTCTGTCTGGATAGCTGCTCAAAAAGAAAACGACAGAGTTACAGTAATCTCTTTACATTAGGTCTCCTCATAGGTTAACACCAGCTCACTGCTGGAACTCACCTAGGTTATTTAATAAAACTGCATTTAATCTTTGATTAGGTCAGATACTAGCAGCAAAAAGCTTGATCCCTTGCTGTGTCTCACCTGGTAAGGTAACCACGTAGAGGAGTGTGTAGCAAGCATAGTATTGGTGCCAACACAGAACTTAGGAGCTAAAAGCCTCACCCAATTAGACCAGGAAATTAAACTAATAAGAGCCCTGTGAGATACAGACATAATTCAAGAGAAATGCTGCTGACCTACATAAGCAGGTTTTCCAGTGCAGCAGAATTATCACTGCTGTATAAAATCAGGTTTTCCACCTCAGTGGGTTCTGTGCTCAGAACATCAGTGTTGAAGAAGCCAGCATTTTAGGCAGCACACTGGTTTGAATTCCAACTGAACACTACCCTGGATACTTTGTTAAATTCTTAAGGGAATTTAAAAAGAAACAGCTTATTTTACCTTTGTCTTCAGGGGCTATTTCATGAGCCTTTTTAAGATCAGCCTTAAATAAAAGAAAAATAGCCATTAATGATCTGATGGAATTTTAAATTTAAAAGGAGGAAAAAAAAATGATCATTACCAGTGCTTGATCGAGATCTTTTATTCCCTGCCATCCTTGAGCCCGTCTGTAGAGAGCTTTAGTATTTGCTGGATCTATTTTAAGAGCCTGTAAATTTAATAAAATTGTCACATTAACATTTCTTATACTTCACAGCCTCCCATCTCCACAAATGGCACAATTCACACCAGCAGACAATCTTCACAGTTGGTTTGAGGGTAAGCTGTCAAAACATTAACTGTGTAAAAAGGAATGCTATAATGCAGCACACTGAATAGCAAGTAATCAGCTTCAGTACCACTGCACCAAAAGTGGTCTTTGTGAAGGATGAGCATGCACGAGGCCCAAATGGAACAGCTGTGTGTGTGTATAGATAGCTGTCAAGGCTAAGGAGTTGCTGCAGTTCAAATTATCCTAACCCTGAGTCTCACAGTGCAACTCTCTATTGCAGCTCCTTCCTTCGCACCAAAACCTCCTCAAATGGCATCATAAATAAAACACAGAGATTTCCTGTGAAGGTTGTTTTCACTGTGGGCTAGAAAGATACATGCAAGGAATCCATCTCATCCTGCTTCAGGAACTTTGCCAAGTTCCAGTCATTACGCCTTTTCTGAGCTGAATGTTTTCAATAATGTGTATATGCCAGCTCTAATATGACAATATCAAAATACAAAATACAGTGGCTGGGCACAGAGATTATTCCACTCTTGGATTACTTTGATTATTTTTTTCAGAATGTATAAAATAATTTGGTCAGCTAGCAGTTACCTTATCTTGCCTGCAAAGGTGACACTTTTATTGCAGTTAGTTCTATAGTGTGTCCTTATTATTTGAAAGAATATAGTTTCTTAGTGTTTAGAGGAAATGTCTTCACAGCAATTTGTTGCTTTGTTAATTTAATTTATTAACTTTAAATCATTAATAGACAACACATCCTTATTTTTTAAATCACTTGGGTATTGGCTGTTAATATGAAGGAAGTATTACTGTGGGTGCTCCTCTACTATAAAGCCTTCAGCCTCTTCTGTGTCAAGAATTAATTGTCTGGATTGTATACAGAGAGGCAGCATTCTTTGGTTTTACCTTGACCACTGTGTGTACAGCTATTTCAAAGCAAGGTTTGTTTGAACAGGTACAGCTGTTCATAATTCCTTATTTACACCAAACAATTCATGTACCCAGGCTGTTAATTTAAATTGCTTTGGGCCTTGTGAAATCATAAAAGTGAAAGTATATAGTTTCTCATTAACAATTACCTAGAACTTTATTAGCTAATTTCAGGAAACCGGTGTTCTGATTAAAGCACTGACACAGTTATGAGACATAAGCTAAATACCTTACAGAAGGCTATTATAGCTATGGAGTTGCCTTTATCTAACAGTTCTTTAATCTTAAAAAAAAATGGCAAGTACTATTAGTAGTGGTAGTAATTTCCACCTGTAACACTTCTGTTTCTGTTTTTACTGTTTTCTAGGTGAGAGGTATCACATTACACAGTTTTCCTATTTTCTTCTTTCCTCATTCCCCATTTCTGAATATAGGTTTATGAAAGTTTTCCCCCATCAGCAGGCTAGACAGCAAGCCAGCTTTCTAATGACCTCACACACAGATTAGCTGAGACTCCTGCTTTCAGCATGAAGCCCTAGGAGATGCTGCTCAGGATCCTTTGCTAACAGATAAGAGCATTCTTTCCTCTGTTTCCTTCAAAATACTAGAGTTTTATTGAATTAATTGAATACAAATTTACTAAATTTGCACTATGCCCACATTATGGTTCCTTTTTTTCTCTTTAATTCTACTGGTTTCTTTTTTTCCATATCTGTCATTACCTTGGGTTTTTTCTTCCTATTCAGTCATTTTATTTCACCACTAAGCCTACCTGGAAGGTTAGTTATTTAGTTAGAAGTCACTGCCATGAATAAAATACGAAGCCATCAAATCTAGAAGCAGGTAAAATATTATGCTCATACTAGTCTTCCAGAGAAAAGTGTTCCTCTTTCACTGAACACAGTTTAACTCTTTGTAATGTAAGAAGCAGCTCTGCAAACCAAACTGACAACGATGTGCATTTTTCTGGCAGTAAGCAATAGGCCTCTTTTGTTTGTTTGTTTTGTAATGATTCATTCCAATTTCAAAATCTTTTTTAAAAGCCACATATTGGAAAGTTAGTACTAACTTCACCATGAGCTTCTACTTCTACTTGTTTACTTTCAAATCATAAGCCTGTCAGAAGACTCTCTTAAAAAAAGCTTTGTAGTCCTATACAGGCCAGTTCTTGACCAAAATACTCAACATTACATTTACCTCTGAACAGCTCTCAATGGCTCCCTGCCAATCTGACAGTTTTAGTTTGCAAGCACCGATGTTTAGAACACAGGTCAAAGCAACAGTCTTTAACTTTGGTTTGTCTGCCTCCTCTGCCACTGCTTCAGAAGCTTCTACATACCTGCAGAAAAACAGATTCACACACAACATGTATTAGTGATGCAACTTCTATTTTGTCCTGCCCTTAGCTATCTCTCCACAGATACGTGTGAACTGGCCTATCCACACTACTTCTAAAGTAGCTTCAATTCAACTATTACAAATCTTTATTAAACTAAATATATAAAACCCACCCTAACAAAAACCAATCAACTCACCAAGAAATATTTTCCTGTAACTCTCAGTCCTCCACTGTACTAGCACTTTCTTTTTCTTAGACAAAAGTACTATTCTACTGCAGGAAAGTAGAGTTTATTTTAGTTTATTCTCAAAAGACACGTTGCTCATCAGTGCCAAAAAATCAACACCACCACTGCACCTTCCATGTTCACAGGAAACTTCATCTCTTCTTCAGTTCCCTCAATGACTTTTTAATTAGCTTAGGCATTTGTGGCTAAAATCTGAAGCTAACTTTGCTTTGTAAAGGAGTGTGGTTTATGAGCATTAGTAACACCACCTTCTTCCCACTGTCTTCCTTCATGACTTTTCCTGAACTTCAAAACTGACACTAGTTCAGGACTGAGCCACAACAGTTACTGCATCTGTTTCAAAAGCAAATTTCTTCATTTTCAATGTGCTAATGCTGTCTGGTTTTTATTTCAAGTGGTAAAGGTCTGCTGTGGATACAGAAGTTTTAACTCCTTAAGGGCCCATTTGACAGAACCTTTGTGGGTGTTATTTAAAAAACAAAAATTGTGCTTGCACAATTTAAGCATGCCATGAATTAATGCAGTCTTTGCAGATCCGTGCCTATGTAAGTTCAATTTTTGCATGCCCTGTCTTTTTTGTTGTTTGTATACAACCTTTGGATCACAGAAATAAGCAACACTTAAAAAGTAAATTAGATGCAGTCCCAGTGCTTGTTCCAGTTGCTGCGCATCATGCAAAAGATGAGAACCAGAAGAAAAAGAAAAAAGAGTAAAAAGGTAAGGGGAGTTATAACCCAAATCTATATTATGTTCAAAACAAATGGAACACATGTATAATATTTATAAATCACACCAAAACATGAAAGACTGCAACCATTTTGGAAATAAAATTAGAGCTTTCAAGTCAAAGAAATCAGTGAAGTGAGTATCACAGGAGATAGCAAGAAGTAACATATTTTTCTTACAAAAAAAAGGGGTCAATTCTAATATATAAAATATTTTTTAAAAAAAAGGCTAAGAAGCAACAGAACAAGAAAAAGAACAGAAATTGTAATACTTACTGTAGGTGAAAAGAAAAAGTCAGCATTGTCAGATGGTGTGCCAGGTGGAACTGTATGTAAGCCATGGGATACCCTGGTAAGAGCTATTCTATTCCTATCAGTTCTGGTGAAGTGCAGCTAAAGGTCACCATCCTACATGAAGTGTTAGATTCTGAGATACAATAACACGGCACATCCATAGAAGTATGGCCTACTGGAAAGAGCTGGAAAGATCAGATTTGTTTAGTCTAGAAGAATTACTATGCTTTCCACCTACAAGGGCAAATAAGCACCAAAGAAGCTCAGACAGGAAGACTCTTCACTGGGTGTGCTTAAAAGTGAGCAAGACACCTAATTTTAAGGGATAGTATAACTCTACCTGGCCTTTACCTAAGAATAGGGAGAGAAAATGGACAGCTACAACACAAAGATCCTTAAAGATCCAATCCAGCCTTTTTTATGTATGATTTTCAGCAGGTTTGCATAGGAATCCTTTTTACTTTGGGGTTTCTGTTTCTATGATGGGCTTTTTGAGGGCAGGTTGACACATTGCATCTTGGGTTAATATCTGCAATTAAAGGATTCATTTTATGCCTCAGAAAGATGTCATTTATTTGAAACCCAGTCTGCTAAAAATTCAGCTGAAGCATTAAATATGCTTGAATTTTTTTCTTTCATTATTGTTACTGCTGCTTAACCAGTGATCATTAAGAACGTCGGGATAAAGGTCAGGAAGTATAACTTTATTTTTAGGAGATGTCCATATACGCAAAACAAAAAGCATGAAAACAAGAAAGGAGCAGTATAGAAACAAAAGCAAAAAGACCATGGTTTGGAAGGCAAGTCTGAATTATACATGGAGTCAGGATGATGGTATGGACCCTCAGAAAAAAAAATAGTAATGAATGAATAAAGGCCACATTTGTCTTTTGAATTTACCAAGTTCCTAAACCTATTGCTTTTTGTAAATTATAAAACTTTTTTATAAAAAAAGTAGTTCCCTCCCTTGCTGTCCATTAACTACCCTGGATACCACTGTGCTCTTCTTCCCAGGTATGCACCAGCACAGCAAGAGTGTTATAAAAAGAGCATTTAGTCAGCTCTAAGCAGTACTTCCTGCCTATAGCTCTTACCTAGCAATGAGTAGAAGACCTACTTGATTAAGTAGCTAAAAATCAACCAGATGTTTTCCAGATTCAGAAGGCTCTTTGTTTAAAAAAGGAAAGAGCACTGCACCAGGCACCTTTGAAATGCAGAAATCATTGCTTAATAGCAGTATTAATTTGGGTTACAGGAACTACCTGATTGAGTGATGAGAGCCTTACCGTAAACTTTTACTATACTTTTTAGCTGCCATTGCCCAATTTTGCGATTTGAAGAAAGTATTTCCTATATTCTTTGTGTCTTCTGCTATGGCCACAATCTTGTCAACCTAATAAAATAGATGGGAAATATCAAGTATGAATGTATTTTCGAAAGAAGTCTTGAATTAACTAATGTTTAACAGTACAGTCCCAGGTCCATACTCCTTCAAGGTTTATAAAATCTCAGAATAGAAATACTCCAATTTTAGACAAAATACTACCTTCAAACCACTTCTGTGATATTCTCTACTTTATGTAACACAAATGTCTGAAAGATGAAATTCCTAGTGAGTTTTCTACAGTATAAAAGGTGAGAAAGTACTAGAGAAGACATAGCAGTCCAGCTCTTTCCCTTAAATGCTGTTACCCACACAGGGCTATATATAAAGGTGTTGACCATTATTCAAAGAAAAGAAGATATGTTAACAATCAAAGTATTCAACCAATGACACTGAACCGTGCCGTAAATCAAATCCCTCCTGATGGGAGAGAATATTTCAAAAGTCCTTGCAAGGAGTTTCAAAGAATAAACCTAGACTTTTCCTGGAGTTGCAGTGCTGCCAGATAGTTGTTCATTAAGTCTTAGCAGAGGAACAGAGCCACCAGCATGACCCAGGCATAACATAGAGCACAGAAAGCAGGAGAGAAGTCCCATTATCAAGATTGACACAGCCTTTTAAAGATAATTTAACCAATGGTTACTAAAAACGTACATTATTTTCACTTTCCTACCAATTATTCAGTAACACGACTAGGAACTGCGGAATTCTTTATCCAATCATCCCAAATTACTTTTATTGCAGAATATGGAGTAGTAGAAGAAGAAGGTTTGGAGAACAACAGCAATCCTCCATTTTGATTTTTTTTGCTCTTATCTATTTACTACAAAGAGAAGCCCAAAACTCTAAATTTTCACTCTGTGACAATCTTACATAGTAGTCTATCACCTAATTCACACCATTGTATTTTCTAGTCCTTGTCTGATCTAGGCAGTTTTTTCCAAGGTTGGAGGTTAAAACAGTGTTGTTCAGGGGGGTAAAAACCCTTCAGGCAGAGAAATATTCTTGGCACTCTGGGTTCCTACAAACCAAGACTGTCTTATTCCTGATTAAATGTTGTCTTCTGCTTCTCAAAACAGTACCACTCATGTGAACTCTGCACACTCTCAAACTGGAAGTCATATCAACATAATTGTCCTTCTCTCTGAACATTTAAAATACGAATGGAAGGAGAAAAGGAACAACTGCCTGTCTTTACCAAATTAATCATTTCTATTTCCAGAATCATATACATTTCAAGTTACTTTTCCAGTGGCAATAGTTTATAATTACTGCTGTCTATACCACAGTTGTGTTAAGCTCTGTCAAATATATATATGTTGCCATTTGTAATACTATCCGTTTACACTTCTACCCTACTAGAATTAGTAACCTTGAAAAAAACTGATCAGTGTGAGACCAATCTCACCATGGTTTCTGCAGCTGGTTTATATGAACAAGTTTTAAGTTAAAGGACACAGGCACCTGCCAACTTCAATTCTGCACCACGTGAAATGCTATCCAAAAACATTTTGTAAGTCCAAGTGCTTCTCAATAGCCAAGGAGTTTATTTTCTAGCTCAAATGGATTTTTACTATTCTAATTCTCTATTTGGAATCTACACATGCATCCCCCTTTTCTTCCCCCTCTCACAAATCACTGTTTGATTTACAGAGTTTCTCTAGTTCACCTTCATGAGAAAGTAAAAACCTGCAGATGAGCTGCTTTCACCAGTCCTCTCCCTAACTCCCAACAACAGATCTTCCTTCAGCTTGAACAATCTAAAAAGTAAACAGCTGCTGGGAATTGAGAACAGGCAGCTCTGATGTAGTAAAAATCTTTTTAAAAGGCTGATCCTTTATTTCTAATCAGTGGGGCAGAGTTTGCTAAAGAGTGGGTATTTAAAAAATGGCACAGAAGAAGTGTGTAGGTAACAACATTAAGTTAGTCATCTGCAGGTTGGAGTTCTAGTAATTGCAATTTGACACTAAAGCAAAAACAAAAGTAAAAGGAAGCCAAGAACAGAAAATAAGTGTGACAAGTGTAAGTAATTGAGGTTTTAGTTGCTGGGGAAAAAACACTGACTGCAATTAGCACTGAAAAAAAAGACATAACAATCCCTTCCCACAGCCTTCTCTTTCTTAAAATAGAATGTCACCATTTAATCAGGACCTCGATCCATTCTTAAGAAAAAAGTTTAATGAACATCATCACAGCCACCATCTAACTCAGACTACCTACAGGTTTTGCAATCTGTAAAATACCTAAGAAGAAAAATACTTACATCTTTCAAGTCTATATCTGAATCTTCAGGAAAATCTGGATGAGCATCTCCAGATCCATCCTGGGGAATAATTCCCCAATCATCTCCTTCCTTTAGCTCTCCACATTCGGCGATGACACATAACTGAAAAAATCAAGTGTAAATAGCAGTATTGCTTATTAAGACAATTTTTAAAAAAACCTGTAACTTCCAAGTGCTCTTTGAAATTTTTGAAATTCCATAAAAAGGCTTTTTCATCTGTTGTTTGGGTGCATTTATTTCAGAAACCCATCACATCATTAGCCTGTCCTCATCAAAAGGTTTTTATCACACCAAGTGTCGCGTTCAGAGGAGCAGCATTCCAAAAACACCATACCCACGCTTCCCGGAGAGGCTGAAAGAGGAACTGGCAGCAAGCTGAAGTGCAGCAAAACACAAGACATGGAAGTTCTACTACATTAGAGAATATGGTTTTTCTTCAACTGCCAAGTCTTTTAAAGTTACAGAGGTATTAATTTGTCAAACACCCACAAACTGGTATGACCTACACACCAACTGCTTTTTCAGAAACATGACTTCTGACATAAAAATTACAAGAATTACATATCATTTAGGCGGGATTGTGAATTCCACCTTTTAATTTCATCACCCGTCCTACACTTCTAGCAAAGGCTTCCACCCTCGCAGCTGTGTTGAACAATAAATGGTTTGTGCAAGGGAAATGTACAGTGCAGGAACAAAAGCCTCTTAACAAGGACAGTAAAATGGAAATTACCAGTTAGTAAAAATAACTGGCTAACACTTAATTGTTCTAAATATTACACCAAGCATTTAAAAGAAATTATTATGCATCATATAATGAAATAATAAACATCTCTCAGTGCTTTGCATTTTGCTTACCTTAGCAGGATTTTCTCCTTTTACTTCAACGTTTTCTAGTATTTTAACTACACCCATTCCTTTGATCACTTGGCCAAACACCACATGTTTCCCATCCAGGTGAGAAGTAGGCACCGTTGTAATAAAGAACTGAGAGCCATTAGTACCAGGTCCTGCATTTGCCATGCTCAGCAGACCTGGTTTATCATGCTGCATTGGGGGAAAAAGAAAAGCACCATCAACATTTAAAACGTCTGTTATAAAGTCATATGGAAGATTCTGTAAGGCTGTTCATAAACATAGCCAGGACAGCCATAACAACTTGGTAAACCAGACAGGTACATACAGCTGGCAACTAATATTACCTCCTGTGACTGAAGAGGGCAAATGCTAAGCACTGGGTCTTTACTTGCTCCCTACCGATCCAGCAAGCACAGCCACATGTGACTTAATGCTGCAACACCTGTCTGCTGCTTCTACACTCCATCCCTGCACAGCTGCTGAGTTTAGGCAGATCACCTGAGAAACATGTGAAACTCCTCACTGAATTATTTAAGACCACTGGCCTTAAGAAGTGAGGCTAACCACCCCTGAAACCAACTTCAGTGTTATACGGCTAAGATGGGTATGTTACGTTAATTTTATAAGGGCTACTCACACGAAGTATGGTGTAGAACTGTGGAGTTTAGAGGACTGTGGTCCTTTATTACTTATGGGTTGGTGGTTTTGGTTGGGCATTTTTTTAATCTTCTCCACTTTCCTAGAGACACAGTTTTCAATCTGTTGGGATTTTTAACCAGCTAATTATTTTGCCACTTAAGCCACTAGGCCACAGACTAAAAAAAAAATTGTTAAACAGCTTAGTGTAAGAAGATACTGTTTATCTTGCTTCTTCCAAGTACTTTTTCCTTTTTTGAATGAAGACTTTTCTTGTCCCATCACATAGATTATTTTGTTTTCACCTGTACTGCAAAAATCTGGTTTTTGTATGTATTGTGAATGTCTTGTTTAACTGGCGTGACCCAGCCATGAAGGTATTATTCTCCCCAAGCTGATCTGGTTATTAAGTGCAAGGAACTCCATTTAATGTAAATCAGGATGTTATACCAAGACACTGGTACGTATCTAAAGCATTCATGCTGTGGTATTGCTAAGAAACTTGATACTGTGGGGAGGAGGGGGGAAATAAATTATGATAGCACAGAGGACATAGAAACAGACTTCAGAGCTCAATGGGAGGTTGATTAGTTTGAGATAACAATCTGAGACAATATTTAAGCATCTGGTTTTTCCCTACATTCTCTACCAGTTCAAGGAACCTGTTGTCTTGAAAATCGTTTTCCCACACAGTGTTTGGATTTCCATGGTGGTAGGGAGAACTCCATGCCTGAACTGTTCATCTGGTCATAAGGCACAGTAAGTCTGAATCTTTGAGTCAGGATTTGGTGTAGGAACTCTGGGAAAAGGTTCTACACCTGAGACCCAGAATCACACCCAGCCAACAGAAAGCTACTGGAATCTTGGCTTTGTCTGTTCTAACCTTGAAACTCACCCTGGGAGTCAGAGATGGCACATAATGGAGGAGCCTGTGTTCCAGAGCAAGAGAAGGCAGCTGGTAGGATTGCAGCCTCCAAAACAAGTAACTGACATTTTGCACTGTAGTTGCTGGCAAACAAGTTAAGCAGAAGGGTTGCCCCATAGCAGATTTTTGCAAATACCATTTGAGGCTGGTCACTGCTTCACTGCCCAAGGGCTGTAAATCTTACATTTTTCCCCCCCTCTCTCCCCAATTACAGCAAATGCTAGGCAGCAATGGATTGTAAACAAAAAAATAAGTAACAGTAAGTTCTGGTGTTGCCTTATAAACCTGCCTGCAGGTTTACTTTTGTCTGTAAAGATGTGGGGGGACAGAAGTTGGAAAGTTATAGAGAGCAGTCTGGTGCCTTCAGTCTTCACATTTATACACAACCTCATTTCGTCTGGGACCAAGTCTCAACATTAGTCCCAAATTATGGAAGTCTCTCTTTATAAAGAAAACTGTTGTCACTCATGCATTTTCTTGCTGTGAGTGTTTTGAAAAACACTGCAGATAGATGGAGTGTCTTTCCCATGATGGTTTCTGCTGTCATTCTGTAAGGTTATAGAGCAAGCAAAAAAATCTGGACAAAATCAGATTCTCTGATAGATCCAAGGCTTGCAAAACTGTGCCATAGTAACAGCGCTTGGGGATTGTGTAAGTTGAGTGTTCCACAACAGCAGAGCCATGAGCTGGAGAAGTGACATCAAGAAAAGCCTAGTGGGATTGATCTGAGATAAGCTGACTACTGACAAAAGTTTTGCAGTTTACTGCAATTTGCAACAGTCCATGCAACCAATAGAAGAACAAACAGTTCCAGTGTCCTCAAACATCAACAAAAACAACTCTTTGTTTTACAAGACAGAGAACGCTTTGCAGGGCTGCTGGAGTAAGTGCAAGAGCCAGTGAATTTCTACGTAATAGAGGCATTTTAACTCCCAGTAAAATCCTAACGTACTTGGCAAATAGGTAACAGGAATCAAGCTCTCAGACTCTGTATGGGATCCAAATGGGTTCTTCAACTCATCTCTGGCACTTTGGCAACATTTGTTATAGCTGAGAAGTCAAAGAAGTACAGAAATGGGAATCACTTGCATCATATTCATAATTACCTCCAGATCTCAAAGAACAAAAAAAACTAGTGACACTAAGTCATCTTCAGGGAGGTAGAGATCCTGTGACAAGTACCAATGAAGACATACTGTTAGCGGCAGTGCTGTGGGCACCACCAGAGTGTCAGACTTCAGAGAACACAACTGGAATTATCTTTATTATGAATACTGAAGTCACATTTCCAACTATTGCTCCAAACTTAAGTCCTTTAAGTCCTATGAGGAGTAGCTGAGGGAGCTGGGGTTGTTTAGCCTGGAAAAAAGAAGGTTTGGGGGTGACCTTAATCACTCTCTACAACTATGTGAAAGCAAGGCTGGGGGGGGGCTGTTCTCCCTGGCAATCAGCAATAGAATAAGAGGAAATGGCCTCAAGTTGCACCACGGAAGGTTAAGGTTGGACGTTGGGAGGAATTTCTTGACAGAAAGGCTTGTTAAACATTGTAATGGGCTGCCCAGGGAAGTGGTGGAGTTATCATCCCTGGAGGTGTTCAAGACATGACTGTATGTGGCACTTAGTGGTATACTCCAGTTGACAAGGTGGTGCTTGGTCAAGGGTTGGACTCATTGATGCTGAAAGTGTTTTCCACCCTAATTGACTCTGTGATTCTGTGAACTTGGTAAAGGATTTTGATGTCTGATTAGTGGAGATTGCTGTATTTTTTTTTTCCTACAATACTCTTGGGGGCAGGTACAACTGCAACCAGGGCTTTGCTTTAACCATGGGATAGTTGATGTCTGTAAGTTTTTTAGTCAGTGTTGTTAAGGAGTCCCCTCATATGCTATCACACATAACATGATATGAAAATGGCTAGTGCCAATGCTGAGAATTGTTATTACTGCAGCAGGATTAACATCACTGAAACTTCACAAACTGAATAGAATTAGTGTTTACAATAGAGTACCTTATAATGAAAGTTTTCATCTTCAAATTTTTCACCGTATATACTTTCTCCACCTGTGCCATTTTGGTTTGAGAAGTCTCCACCCTGGACCATAAATTGCTTAATAACTGTAAAATAAAATAGTTATAAAATGTATCAGCAAGGCACAGAAGGCACAAGAAAAAAAAACCAATTCTAAGATGAAGAGTAATACTTGTCACCAGCATGTAAATGGGACCAAAATCCATCTTTTATTTACCAAGTGTCCCTTAAGTACTCCTTTTCAGTTATGTGGATATCACTTGACACTTAAACCTTTACCTGAAATTCATTTCAACCTGAAATTCATTTACCTGAAATTTCATTTCAAACCTTTACCTGAAATTCATTTCATTTACTCAGAGTAAACTAGTTTTGCAAAATTACTAGTAAATTTATCATTTACTACTATCAATGCATGGTAAGAACCAAAGTCATTAGGAGGATCAAAAAGTCAAAAACTCACCTTCAGTAAAGTTATTTAACAAGTACTTGAAATATTATTTAATATTATTTCAAATACTCATGGCAGACAACTTTAGTTATCAATAGGAAAACAGAGGATTTCATAGAACTTACTTCTGTGGAAAGGACATCCTTTGTAATGGAGAGGTTTTCCAGTGGTAGGCCCTATTCCTTTTTCTCCTGTACATAACGCACGGAAATTCTCAGCAGTTTTAGGTACAACGTCAGCAAATAATTCAAAGACAATACGTCCAACTGAAATGACAAAGAGAATGAGACATTTTTAAGTCTTGTCCTTGGCATGGCGATGTACTGAGCATTTTATATCCAAAGAAATTAATGTTTCAAGCTTTATGGTTATTATTATTTAGATCACTACTCAATTTCCATTTTGGGGTTGCTCCATGGCAATTGCTGGCAGAGTTCCATTGGGTTTTTAGCAAGGTTATTTCCAATAACAAATTCCCCTGTCAAGAATAATGTAGGGGGAATAAAGACAGATTCTGCCAAAACCTAATGAAAATGCCAAATGCATTTTCTGCCAAAAAAACCTGTGTGGAAAATCACGCACACATATATTAAAGCCAAATTATGAATTTTAATGTGCACACTTATTTTATGTCAATTTTAATATAGATGTAGTTCGTTCAATCAAAAGTAGATACAATATAAAAACACTGCTTTGTGGAGACTTTTAATCCAAAAAAAAAAAGCTTATGCCAAACACGCATCTTACTCTTCACTCTCTTAAACCTGAATTTTACGAAGACACAGTGGTACTTAATATGCACGTGAATAATGGCTATTTACAGTTAGAGACAGCACAAGCAATGGTTAAATCCAAAGCTGTCCATGTTTTAAGTGAAGGAAATTAAACCTGAGTAGCTAACAGATCCTGTAATAGCCAATAAATGCATTCTGTGCCGAACTGTCACTCCTTCATAAACTGGCTTCTCACAGAGTTATTTCTCACTCCTAGCAGCTGCCATCAGTTGATGCTCCTGTTTTCTCATCAGCCTCACAGTCAATTAATTAACATAACTTCACTCTACCGGAAGCTAAACGTAAATATATTGATTGTAATTAATACAGGAATGAAAACAAATTAGACAACTGAAAGTCAATAAAAGGCAAATCATCTCACAGACTTTCTTCTTTTATTCTTCTGAGTAACAGAATGAATAAATGAAAGGCAATATTCTGACAAGATTTAAGCAGTCTCTATCTTTATCCACGCAAATCTTTTAAGTCTACGCTTTCAAGCAGTACCCCAGCTAACTTGCTGTTCTTTCCTTATTTCCATTTTGACCGTTTGCCCAGATTTTGGAATGACCTCTGGCAGCACTGGCGCTGCCAAGAGAACCAGGGCTGCCAGCTTCCCCGAGCTCTCACCCCGCAGCCCCCCGCGGCCGGGCGGGCAGCCACGCAAGGCTCGCCGTGCTGCGGTAGGTGCCCCGGCCACGGCGGGGGCCCAGGGCGGGCGCTCGGGGGCTGGCTGCGAGCGAGGCCGCGCTCGGCACGTGGAAGGCGGCGCGGGAGCGGCCGCACGCGCGGGCGGCTCCGGGAGGCGAGGGCGGGCGGGGGCGGCTGCCATGGGAACGCGCGGCACCGGCTCAGCGGCGGCGGGCGCGCCCCGACCCCCGGCACCGCCCCCGGCACCCCCGGCCGGGCGCCTGTGCTGCCATGTTGCCTTTCTCTGCGTGCTCCTCGGGCCTGCTCGCTCTGGCGGGGGCGCACAGAGCCCCGCGGGGAGGCCCGTTCGCGGCGGGGCCGCCCTCCTCCTCCTCCCGCTGCCGGGGCTGTGCGCTCGCAGCCCGCGGGGGCAGCGCCCGGCCCGGCCCGGGGTCCCCCCATGTCCTGAACGCTGCGGCGCGGCCCGGAGCCGCTCCTGCAGCCCGGCCCGGGCCCCGCACGGTCCGCACAACGCGCCCCGGCCCGGGGGGGTTCGCCCGGGTCCCGCCGCGCCCCCTCCCCACCTCGCTCGCCCCCGATGTCCACATCGAAGAAGGCGCGGGGGTTGCTGGCCTTGCTGGGCCGGGCGACAGGGGACGCGTGCGACATCCCGCAGCTGGCCGCTGGCGCGGTGGCTCCGCCCGCCCGGCCGCCTGCGATCCCGGCCGCCCGCGGGTCGGGGCCGCTCGGCGCTCCTCCCACCGGCGGGGGCGGACGGCCGGTGCCCCTGGAGCCGAGCCCCCAGATGGCTGCGTCCTGCCTCCGAGCGGCCTTAAGTGACTCGGAGATAATCCGTAGAGAAGGAGCATGCATTTCTCGAGGTTATACACACACACAAGGCCTGGAAAGATGGGGAAGGAGCGAGGGTTCAAGTTTTGCCTGGGTTTATGTTTCATGAGAGAAATGGCAGGCTCTGTGAAAAGTGCTGATCCATGGTAAAATGGGCAAATTGTCAAAAGTGACTGTTACCCCATAAAGGCTGAATAATTCCAATCTTCCTAAGGCCTGACAACAAAATATGTTTCATCCCAAAGGTAGAATATCACGATAATTGCTTCAAGACAAATCTCTTTCAGGCATTTGTGTTGACCAAGGGCTGTGAGTACTACCAATACACTTGGTTGGGGCTCCTCAAGGTGTAGGATTCCCAAGCAGGGGAATGATTCAACATGGCCACATCCTATACTCAATGGCATCATGGAGGCAAGGCACATGTGGCAAAAATAGAAGGGGCAGAAGAGTGCTGGGGTTTGACTCCTGCAAACTTACAGTCATTCTGGGAATGCTGCTGATCAAAATGAGCCTCTTTATTTCTTGGACTCGTCCAATCTATCCCAGAAACCTATACATTCATTCTTTGATTCACTGTGTCCTCCAAAGGCTTTCTCCTCTAAGTTATGTCTGTATGTTTGGACTTGAGCTTCCTCAAGCTGGTTTTCATCTATCTCAATATGTTCTCAATAATAGATGTGTCAGAGGGCAGTTGTAGTTCCTAGACTGAAGGAAAAGATAAAGTAGCATTGATATTAATAACTGCAGTCCATATACTGCATTGTAATCATTCCCACACATCTGCACAGATGTTGGGTAGGAGAGGTGGTTGGCATGGAGTGCTGTTACACATTGCATCTGGGAACCCTTAACAGAAGGAAAAGCCATCTGCTACCATCTGGGAACACTTAGTGAGAAATCAGTGGAACCGCACTAAGGCATTTCTCTTTCTGAGCCAGGTCATGCAGCTGTGTCAGGGATTTCACATGCTCCACGATGTCAGAGGCCACCAAAGCTTTGAGTCATCTGTAATTCATGAGGCATTTGGCCACGGTCACTGGCTGAGATATTTTGATCATTACGCTTAGCATAGATGAGGTGCCGTGGTGTAGGAGAAGTTGTCTCACCAGCAATGGGCACTTGCCACCCAGAAAGCCAACCATATCCTGGACTACGTTAAAAGCAGCATGGCCAGCAGGACGAGCAAGACTATTCCACCCTTCTACTCTGCCCTTTTGAGACCCCACCTGCAGTGCTGCATCCAGCTCTGAGGGTCCCCAGCACAGGAAGGACATGAACCTGTTAGAGCGAGTGCAGAGGAGGGACACCAAGATCATGTAAGGGATGATGATTACGGGACCTCTTCTATGAGGAAAGGGTGAGAGAGCTGAGATTGTTCAGCCTGGAGAGGAGAGGGCTCTGAGGGAGAACTTAATGCAGCCTTTCAGTACTTCAGGGGGCCTATAAGAAAGGCAGGGACAAACTTTTTAGTAAGGCCTGTTGTGATATGACAAGGGGTAATGGTTTTAAACAGAGGAAGGGTCAATTTGGATTAGATAAAAGAAAGAAGGTTGTTACAATGAGGGTGGTGAAACACTGGAACAGGTTGCCCCGAGAGGTGGGAGATGCATAATCCCTGGAAACATTCAAGGCCAGGTTGGACAGGGGTGTGCACTACCTGATCTAGTTGAAGACGTCCCTGCTCATTGCAGGGGGGTTGGACTACAAGACCTTTAAAAGTCCCTCCCAACCCAAAATATTCTATGATCTCAGTGAGTCAGTTGCTAGCCAAGTGAGTACAGTCTAGAGGAGATTTCTTTAGCAGACATCAGAGTAAAGTGTGTGTTGTTGGTGTGTGTCCCCCGCAAGAGCTGTTGGCAGCTTCCTCTCAGGAAGAAGCAGTGATTCATTCTTCCAGGAGTAGACTTATTCAGTCCCTGCAGTTTTTTTACTGGTGAAGTTGGAATAGTCTAGATTCTAGATGAGTAATTTTTTTTACACTAGTTGCTTGGAAGTCCTTATGTGCAAAGTACTTTAGAGGTACAAAGAAAGAGGCATCTCTGTGATAATTTGGAGACATGAGCTGAACAAGAGAGAAATCAAGTTATTTTCTCAGTGTCAGTAGGAGATTCTGGAAAATATGTGAGTTGAATTAATATCTCCCAAGCACTGCAGTAGCATAATTAGTTTCATATTAATTTATAGTCATTGGCAGATTGTAAAAAACAAGCATAGTGTGACTTCTGTCAAGAATTTACTGAGTGATCTCATGTTCAAATTCATATATTAAATTATACACTGAATTTATATACAAATAACTTCTTACAAAGTCAGACTTACTTTATAAAGTCCTCTAAAATCTGTTTTTAAGCAGTAAAATCACCCCTTTGATCCTCTAATGCTTTGTGATATTGTAATTTAGAAATCTTTCCTATCACCAAAATACCTCTTATCTTTTGACACTTCCAATAGTTTATGTAGTAAATATCTGTAAAGCAGTACATTGAAAATACTCACTATAATGTAATAATTGTCTGTTAATTTTTTAATTCAGCTATTTATTTATCCACACATACAGCTTTGGCTACCCAGTAAAGTAGTTTGAGTATTATTAATAGATAAATGTGGTGTGAGTGCTAAAATACTGAAGCAAATGGCTTCAAGTACAGGTCTCCCCTTCACCAAGTACATCATACTTGCTGGAGTATGACCCTCCACCCTAATTAAGCTCAAAGATCAGCCTGTTACAAAATCTTTGGTTTTACCTCTTCTTCCCTCCCTGACTAAATAAGCAATCATTGATAAATGCATAGAAATGTATATAGCATTCTAAAACTGCTACTCTGATGGAATACACAATAAGCAAATTTATTTCATAATTGTTCTAGCCTGTAAAGTTGCATCCACGAAAGAATAAACTCCAAAATGAAGATTATTTGTAGTTGTTGCAGATTGTGTTAAGATGGGCAAATATGTACACATACAGACTAGGATTTTTTCTTTTTGTTTTTCTTGTCTTTGTTTTCATCTTTAAATCTGTGTTTGACACTGTGAAGAAAATAGAGGCTCAAATATGCTAATTTCACTGGAAAGTGAGTGCTTTGGCTCAGTGCATGACTGCATTGTCTAAGGATATTAAAAGCCATTTTGCTTTGTACAGAAGTAATTATATGTGGGGTTTTCATTGGACTGAATTGCAGCTTCAGAATATGGTGCAGTACTGATGGGATCCATCTGACAGGCAATTGAAACACATATCTCATCAGCTTTTCAGAACAGCTATCAAGAAGCTCCCAACATGCAAACATTCTTGGAAAGGATGCTTTCACTGCTTGCTGTGAAATAGAGCAGCCACTCAGCCTTCCCTGTGCCGTGTGACACACAGGGTGCATCATGTGCTGTTCCCATGTGACCTGGCACATCAAGCATGTCACCTCCATGAGAAGCACACGAGACAGAAAAAGTAATCTGGTTTTTTGCCATCAGGTTTATTGTTACCCATCTGCACCAAGTCTTTTTCTGCATAAAATTGAATAAAGAGATCCCAGATTAAACTCATACTGAGCAGTTATTAACCCCGTGCAGATTCCTCTAAGTTGAATTAAAATGTAATGTTAAACAATGAAAGAACCACATGTTCTTTTCTGAGGATGTTTTAAAAAGAAAATTTTTCCACACAGAGCTGACATGACAGAAACTGAAAATAAAGCCATGCATTTACTTGTCACTACCTTTCAGATATGCTGATCCCTGAAGAAATGGTTAAGAACCAAGCGAGAATAAGCAGACTTCTTGGCTGTGTATCTTATGTCTGCTTAAAACACGTTTTAGAGGCAACTATTCAGAGTAGTATTTAGGACCTCAGGATGTGAGGAGGCATGGAAGAGAGTGCCTGTGACTTCTGACAACAGTAGAAGCCATGGCTTGCAAGGAGAGGCCCAAAGTGTCAGCTAGCAGCTGGATACTGCTGCAGCATTGCAGGATATCAGTTTTGTTGCTAAAATCCTGCCCTCAGTTTTGATACAAATGTATGTCCTGATATTAATGCAATTTCATGTAAATGAATGTTTATCACAGTTACTACCAAAAGGTATTGAAATACCAATTATGATGACTGCAGTCTTTCTTACGTAGAAAATGTTTTTGGTCTGCACCTAATGTGGGTAGGATGGAGTCCAAGGTGAACTGCACCTGCATGGACTTAGAGACAAGAGTGCAACCAGCAAATAGGAAGGCCCATGGCAGATTTCACCTTTGAAAATCTGGGACATGAGGATTTCCAGCTAGACTTTGGATGGAGTCCTAGGCAGGAGAGTCACAAATACAATCTACCAATGTTAAGAACTTTGTTGAGAAGAGGAACCAAACCAGGTTCCAAACACGTGTTTGAACATTCACAGGTATGTACATTTTCAGGCTCTTCTGGAGGAAAAAGTAGTGTACCCTTGCTTTAGGAAATTTGACAAAATACATATGTACAGTAATGATTTCAGAGTATTGTAAATACTTATTACCTTCACACAATCCAATTCTCTCCATATTACTTGATATTTATATTGTGGTGATTAAAAGAAGACATTCCTCATCTGGCCAGTCTCTTTGCCTCTAACACCAAAGACTATTGAAAACTAAATGTTTCATTACATACATCAATATTTCCCAGTAATGTTAGAACAATTAAATTAATATTTCCCTTCAAACTGTCTTTGGTTTTTAACTGACTGTGTGTTCCATGTAAAAAGACAGGGAAACTGCTTATCTGTATTATGGCAGCACCTTTGTGGCTCTGTTCAGGGACTGGGGAAAGTTGCTGCAGCAACAGCTCAAGTTATGTAATGCTTCAATGAAGGATGAGTAAGCTGGTTTGCAGGGGGCTGCAATCCCAAGCTTTCTTTTTTCAGTTTCTGTCTCTGCTTGTGAAGTGAGATACATTTTACAATAGGTTTTTAAATCCTCTGTGGAGAGCAATTTAGATTTCATGTGCTAAATAGTAATAACAACAATATGGAAGGAGAATAATTCTAGGTATTTCTTAATACCACATTTTACTTGGCATGCTTGAATTGGCATTAAAAACTTGATTTTATTTATTTTACAGAATCAAAAATATTGCTGATGCATTGCAAAGGGTAGCAAGACTTATCTGTGTTCACGTAACCTAAACAGCATGAATTACCACACCAAGCAGTAAATCATTAACAACCAGCTTGGATTAACAAACTTTTTGTTAAATCTTCAGAGTTTACTTGTTCTGGCCTCTGGCTTCTCTTTGCAGTACCTCCAAAGCCTAGTTCTGACAACAGAAATTTTGGATTTGTGCATTTAGGACTGAGCAGAGTGGAAGGAAAGCATCCATAAAGGAACTCAACATTTTGTCCAGGTATAAGTGATGGGGAGGTGAAGTGTGACTTAGGAGACTTGGCTTTTAATCCTGCCTGTCCTGGCTATCAAACCTGGATACTTTTTCAGGAGAGAATCTATAGAGAAATTTATGCCCTATGAAACACTGATCTGCTTTTCCAAGCATTCAGCTATCCCAGGATATGAATGATCCTTTTTATGTATTGACAGTTTCCTATCAAAGTCACATTTATTTCTGCATTGAGAATCTGGCTCCTTTTCTGACTGAATCTTAAACAATTAACTTGTCTTTCTCTGCACAGAAAGAGTCTGACCCTCAGGCAGAATATCAGTTTTTGATTTTTAAATGCCATTTTTATTTCCTATATTTCCTAAAAGAGTGAGGGCTGTAGACACCCTATCTTGCTGTAAATTATCGTTTCTTGACAGCTGGTATGGCTTTTTTCTTTACATCTGCTCATATTTTGCACTCTGGGGTTAGTGAAAAATCACTGCATTTGCTTTGCCAGGTGTTCTTTGTAGCCAAACTTTCTTTGGGGTGTGACAGTGTGTACTTATTGTGAAAATTATTTTGTACTCCTTTGCTGATTCTGCTGTTTTCCCTTCTTTAATTTTTTTTTTCCAGAAACAGCCTTCAGAACACAAATGTCTTAATGTGTTGTTATCAATTTCAGTAGTGATGGTCACACACATTAAGAGAAAACACTGGCAAGTAATTTTGCACTGAGCATCAGCCAACATGTACGGTGCATTTACACTGCTATTTGTGAAGCCAGTATCCCAATTGCCTTTACTGACTTTGTCTTGCTTCACATTTTGGAGTGGCATTTGGGCATACAAGGTGGATCATTTTCAGATGAAACTAAACCAGATATTTTTCAGAAACACATTCAGCGTTCTCCAACCACTGACATGCATTCTGCTGACAGGACCAGACTGCAACCGGTCCAAAATAAAACACTGTAAAATGTTTGTGGTGTGGACATTGGGAGACAACTGGTTGTTACTCTCTGACTCTGCCCCCACTGGTCAGCACTCCTTGCTAACACTGATGGACCACAGAGTGGCAGCCATGGTGATTGCAACATTTAAGTTTCTCAGGACTGTTCTTAGAGAAATGCAGTCCAGTGATTATTTCTGGAGCTGGATGCCTAGATTCTCATTTGTGTTGATTACTGTGTCAACTATGATGTCTTTCATCTTGTCCATCCACACCCTGCTATTCACTTCCCTTTCCACGTGCTGCCATCATTGTACCCTCTCTCTTCTGTCCTTCAGCTTTGGTTGAGTGGATTGACTCTAATGACTGGGGGCATTTGGTTATTACGGTGGAAATAAAGAATCAAAAGCGGTAACAACATCCCAGCTGAAAGATTTACATTGGGTATTCAGTCTCACAGATGAAGTGGTCAAAGCCCTTCTGAGAATGGACCTCTGTACAGGATCAATTGAGCATTACAAGATTCAATCTGGTGTTATCGAGGGTTCAGCTGATCAGATTATCAGGCCACTAGACAGTCACCTCTTATTTTAAAGAGAAATCAGCTTCTCCAGATGGTGAAAGGCTGACTCCAAAATACATCCACCACCTCTTCTACCACTACTGGATGTTGAGTTTGCAGACAACTATTGTAGTGATTCATTACAACTATATAATAACCACCATTCTCCGTGTCTCATCTTCCAGTTTCCTAAAAAGTGCAGGAAGTTACTGTGATTCTGCTTTTCCTGGGGTTTTGGGGGTTTTGTTTGGTTGGTTGGTTTTTATCACTATGCAGTGACTTAGCTGGTTGAAAAGGAGCATTTGAAATCATGTTCTCTTGGTAGGTACATCAAGGTGTCATCCTGCTGCTGGGCAAAACTACACAATTTTCCCTTAAATTAAACAAACAAACATAAAGTCTCAAGTGATACCTAAATACTGTAGCCTCAACTAATTATTTGTGAATGGAATCGATCTGTTAAATAGAATTGAGTGAAAATAGGCACCATGCCAGCAGACCTACCTTCCTGCAAATATATTGCTGCTTGCCTGGTCAAAGACTAAAGTAAAAGTTCAGATTCCCTGAGGGAATCACAGTATTTCTACAATTATATGCCAGGGATTTCTCCATTACAGATATTCTAGTCCTGACTCAGAAAAAAATCAGGTGAAAACCTTCCTGGACCAGCCAGATTGGTGCATGGAGCAAAATGAGGCATGTGAGCTTCCTGAAACCCAATGGATTTTTGTCAATCTGGGGGTTTGGCTGGTATGAGGAAGATGGGAGGCCACTTGGACGCCACATTCTGCTGTCAGCCCAAACAGGGAAACAGCCCCTTCTGATGCAGGCAATGCTTTGTTCTTGCTTCACTGCACAAATACATTGTTGTAAGTCACAAACACATGATTTACATGTGTGCACACACAGGGCACACATATGTACGCAAACACAGTTCTATATATAGAGCAATGTGTTGTAAAAGACACATTATCTGTGTGTGGATGTGGACAAAAAACTCAACATAAGCCGGCTGTGTGCTTGCAGCCCAGAAAGCCAAGCAAATCCTGGGCTACATCAAAAGCAGTGTGGCCCCAGCAGGTCAAGGGAGGTGAATTTCCCCCTCTGCTCTGCTCTCGTGAGATCACACCTGGAGAACTTCACGCAGTTCTGGTGTCCCCAACATAAGGAGTTGGAACTGTTGGAACAAGTCCAGAGGAGTGCCACAAGGTTAAGAGGACTGGAGCACCTCCCCTACAGAGACAGGTTGAGAGAGTTGGGGCTGTTCATCCTGGAGACGAGAAGGTTGGATGGAGGCCTCATAGCAACCTTCCAGTATCTGAAGAGGTCTACATGGAAGCTGGAGAGGGTCTTCAACAGGAACTGTAGTGATAGGACTAGGAGTACTGGGTTCAAACTGAAACAAGGGCAATTTAGGTTAGATATTAGAAAGAAATTCTTTACTGTGAGGGTGGTGAGGAGCTGGAACAGGTTGTTCAGGGAGGTTATGGATGCCCCAACCCTGGAGATGTTCAAAGCCAGGTTGGATAAGACCTTGGTAAACGTGGTCTAGTGGGAGGTGTCCCTGCCCACGGCAGTGCAGTTTGTGACTAGATTACCTTTAAGGCCCTTTCCAGCCCCTTCACACGGGCTCTCCGGTTCGATGTATCCGCGCTCACCGCGGGCGCGGCACACACCGCGGCACAGCCCGCACACGCGGCCCGGCCGGGCCCTGTCCCTTTAAGGGCCACCCCCGCGCCTTACCACGTGCTGGGGGCGGGGCGGGGGCGCCGCGCAGCCAATGGGGGCCGCCCGAGGGGCGCGGCGCTCCCGGGCTCCGTCCCCGTCTGCCGGCGGCGTGGGGAGCGCTGCCCTGCCCGGTGCGCCCTGCCCGGTGCGCGGCCGGTGTCAGTGCCGCCGGCCGGTGTCAGTGCCGCCGGCCGGGAGCGCTCGGCCTCTCGGTCAGGTGACGGGCGGCCGCCGGGACCGGCGCGGCTGAGCGGGCCGGCGCTCCTTTCGCCTCGCCTCGCCTCCGCGGAATGCTGGGCGGCTCCGCAGCGGCTCCGGGGATGCTGCCGCGGCCACCGCCGCTCGCCGCCCGCTGAGCCGCTGCAAGGGGCGCGGCGGGGCCGCCGCCGAGGCGGGGCGGCGGCATGGCCCCCACCTTGCTCCAGAAGCTCTTCAACAAAAGGGGCGGCGGCGCGGCGGCCCCCCACGGCCGGGCTCCGGGGGAGGGGCCCGCCTTCAGGTGAGTGCGGCGGCGGGGCGGGCGGCGGTGGGCCCCGGGGGCTGCCCCCGCGGGGCGGCAGAGAGGCCGGCGTGGGGCGCAGGTGTGTCGCAGCCCCCGCAGGGTCCCCCGCCGCGGAGTTTCCGGGGGAGCGGCCGGGGGGAAGGGGCTGCGGCGGGAGCACGGCCGCGCCGGGGTGGCTCTTCTCCCGCCTTTCCCTCTCGTTGGAGCTCTCAGCCATTTTCTGCGCGAGTTGGCCGTGGCACGCCCGGGAGCCTGGGGCGCTCGCCCCTCGGCAGCGGTGAGAGAGAGCCGCCGGGCCCCCTGTCTGGCGTTTGTGGGCAGTTGCTGTGATAACTCGTGCCCGGGTCTCATCAGCACAGGAAAATTAAGAAACGGCTTAATTGTTGTGACCTAAATACACGTGCGCAGTCTGGTGACCCGCTAAGCATTAGGCACCTTTCACTGCTCCCCGCTTTTGATAGCGCACATGCTGAAAGGTGAGGTTCAGTAGCTGTCGTTGCTTCAGGGTTCATGTATATAACCTTTATGTAATATTGAATTTCTGTGTAATACTGAATTGTTAGTGTTTTCTGAACCTTCGGGGACAGTGTTTTGCTCGGGCTGGTGCTTTGGAGCTTTGTTCGTGTGACATCTGTGCTGCTCACAAGACCGAGCGGCCCGGTGAGCACAGTGACAATCACATGCATGCCCGGTAACCTCTGTGCCTGTTTTTCTGTGCGGCATGAGTTGACTGGTCTTGTGATCAGATGGTACACAGGGTTGAATTGGAATCTGGGCTTTCACTGCTGAAACTACTAAGGATGGTGAGGGAGAGCGGTGGACAGTATTTTGACCCACAAAATGCCATAGTGCCAAGTATGAAAGATCACAGTCGTGGAGCCATTATAATTTCAAAGATGGTCTGTGCGGGACCATTTGTGTGGCTAAAGTTGCATGATCGTGGAGACAAATGGTGTAAGATAAAAATGTCAATATATTTGGGTTACAAGGTGATTCCTTTGAAAGTGACTTGTCACAGTATTGGAGCTGCGTTCATATTAGAGAACAAATCTGGTGAATGTTGTGTTGCTGTTGAGTCTATATGTTGTAACTGCAGGTTACTTCTGTGTAACTGCTACTTACTTCTTGTAGCACTTACCTTATGGGTTAAATATCTCCTCTAATATGGAAGAAACCAGTTTTCTGTTATTTTTTTTCCCCTAAGATATTCAATACTTGGTTTTCAGTTTGAGTAACATTTAAATGATGTGACACTTCAAATAAAAACTGTTATAATAAAAATACTGCTGTAAGTACCCTTCACTCTTTTTATCCCCTATTTTCCCTCATTCCCTTTGTACCTGACTTCTTTTGACAAACCTATGGTTAATAAAATTGTTTGAAATATTTTACATGTGAATGGGGTTTTTTTTTTGTTTGTTAATATTAAATTCTTCCTTACAACTTTTAAATATGCTGTAATGCTTTTTCTTTCTTCCTGGTGCTCTGTTCATGATCTGCAGGAGCATACTTACAGGGTCTTAGAAGCTCTGCTGCAATGCTTTTAATAGACTTTCTGTTGAACAGTAATCTCTGTTTGAGTGGAGAGATGTGATTTGACCTAAGTGAAGCAGGAGACTTAATCCTTTGGTAGCTTCTGTATTAAGCATATACTGCCAGTCAATGTTAGATGTAAAGTGGCAGAATCATTTTCTAATGACAAGACTGTCTTTCTAAGGATTTTTAGTTAGTTTTATTCTTTCCAGGTTTTGTTAAGTGAGGTCTGTCCACATTCAATATGTCTTGCAGTGTTTAGCTTTGTTAAGGAGCCCTGTAAGACCAGTAACAATCTCTATCCTTGGACTTTCAATTGTTATGAAAGCCTTGAAAGCTTAAGTGTATTCACACACCCTCCTTACCCTGAACAACAGAGGAATTACCAGAAATCTCTTTAGTAGATAATGCCTCCTCCAATTAATGTAATTTGACAACTTTTTTCAACTACATTGTTGGGACGCTTTGTGTTTTCTGGTCTTCCCAGGAACACCAGGAAAAGTTCTGTTGAAGAGGTCCATCAACGAGGCTTGAGGTTTACCTGTAACAAGTACTGTATGTGCTGGTTCTGTTGCACTCTCTCATTTGATGGGAGATAAATCTTGGCCAGAGGTCCCTGCTGTTTTGTCTCTTTGGCTCTGAAGGAAACATCGAGCTTCAAGGTCCATGTTGCTTACCAGGATGAGCTGGCACAGCCTCAAAGAGGAAGAGACATGGTGCCTATAGATGAATGTGGAGCCACAGGAAATTATTTCCTGGGTGCATGAACATAAGCATATTAATTTGGCTCAGGAGTGCTCTTTTAAAGAAAACCTCTAAATTGTCTCCACTAACTGCACTTTGGCTCACAAAGCCAAGTGGCTTCGGTACGTAAACTGGATTCCTGTTGGAATGAATGAAATTAGAAAGTGTATTCCAACCACTAATGGGTATTCAGGCCCTGGGACTGTACTACAGCTGATCAAAAATAAAAAACTCCAGAACACGGACAGTGTGGGTGTCAGATCCTTAGCACCAATTAATGCACTCTGTGGAGCTAGTCTGGTTGGGCTGCACTGCATGTTCACATGAGCACAACCCTTACCTGCTGGGTGAGGAGAATGTAAACATGACGTGTAGATGCTAATACAGAACTATTAGGATAGTAGGACTTTCCACTGGCCCAGGCCTCCCTTCAAGATAATGGAAGTATGAAGTGGTAGAAGGGTAGTAGTTAGAATTAAAGAGTAGCTTAGCTCTTTTTTTACAAAAAGAGAAATTATAAACCAGCTGGAGAAAAGGTGTGTATTAGTGACATATTACATTTTGTTCTAAGCAGTTTTGTACACAGACTTGAGCTTCTGTTTTTTTACTGCTGCTTCTTGCCTCCCTTAACTGAATATATACATATGTGTGTGTATGTGTAATACATATGTAAAGATGTATGTATGCATATGCACGTACCCCTTTCAACAGAGACACTTAAGTGGCTGTAATTCAATGTATTTCTCCTTAGACTCTGAGGCTCTGGGGAAACCCTAATTACTTTGTGTGCAAGCAATGTGTATTTATGTGGATAAATTCCCCTGAAACTGCTTATTTCCTTATCAAATGTTACTTTCCTTACAAGATTGGTTTAGTGTAGTTTGTACAATTTTTTGGAGTGCTACCAGGGTCATCTGCCCAGCAGAATCATAAAACAGCTCATGCTGGAACAGACCTTAGAGATCGTCTAGTTCCAACCCCTGCTGCCTTGGACAGGGATATCTTCCACTAGACCAGATTGATCAGACCCCCATCCAGCCTGCCCTTCAACATTTCCAGGGATGGGGTATCCACCACTTTTCTGGGCAAACTCTTCCAGTGTCTCACCACCCTCACAATAAAGAATTTTTCCTAATATCTAGTCTAAACCTATTTTCCTTGTTTGAAGTCGTTCCTCCTTGTCCTGTCACTACATGCTTTTTAAAATATTCTCTCTGCATATTTCTTACAGGCTCCTTTCAGGTACTGGAAGGCAGCAACTAGGTCATCCCAAAGTCTTGTCTTTTTCAGACTGAACAGCCTCAATTGTCTTAGCCTTTCCTCATAGGAGAGATGCTCCATCCCGCTAATCATGTGTCCCTCCTCTGGACTTGCTCCATCAGGTTCATGTCCTTCCTGTGCTGGGGACCCTCAGAATGGGATGCAGCACTGCAGGTGTGGTCTCACAAGTGTAGAGAAGAAGGGCAAAATAGTCTCCCTTGCCCTGCTGGCCACGCTGCTTTTAATGTAGTCCAGGATACATTTGGCTTTCTGGGCTGAAAGTGCACATTGCTGGGTTGTGTCCAGCCTCTCACCCAGCAGCACCCCCGAGTCCTTCTGGGCAGGGCTGCACTGAATCTGTTCATCCCCCAGCCTGGGTTGATACCAGGGTTTGCCCTGACCCAGGTGCAGCACCTGGCACTTTTTCTTGTTAAACCTCATGAGATTCCCATGGGCCCACTTCTTGAACTTGTCCAGGTCCCTTGGACTGGCATCCCATCCTTCAGGTGTGCAGACAAGCACAGCTTGGCGTTGTCTGCAAATTTGCTGAGGGCGTACTCAATTCCATTGTTGGTATTCCCCAAGGGACACCACTTGTCACTTGACCACTGCCCTCTGGATGTGATGGTCCAACCAATTCCTTACCCACTGAACACTCCATTAAGTTTTAGGGATTACATAGGATGTAAGCACACAGTATCTCAAGACTAGAATGTCTCAAGTGCTAAGCATATATTTGAGTAAGGTATTGGGGGTGTTCTTAAGGAAATTGATATGGGTTCCAGATAGTTTGATTTTACTTAAACTGATAGCAGTTTTTCTGTAATTGTGTTTACCTGATTCTAGAAGAAATTTCCCATCAGTGCTTTTCTATACTTTTCAGCATTAAATCTGAGGTTATCCTTAAGCTGCAGGTTCAGACTTCACCTTAATTTTGGTCTTTGATTTGGTTTTGGGGTTTTTTTTAATGAAAATAAATGTCTTGGAGTTTTTGGAAGACTGCTTTCACTGCTGAATGTGTAATTTCTGCATTGCAACCTGATATGAAATTTCTTTGATATCGGTGTGTTTAGTGGAAGGACTGTTGTAAAGTAGGGAATAACCTCATTTTATGTGTTTTTTAAAAAAGAAAGGTTGTATTATTTCAGCTGTGTCTGAAACCTGCATACAGTCTATTTCTTCAGCTTTAAGTATCAGCTGCTCCTTCTGGTGTCTGTAATGGAACGGATGTCATGTTGTAGCTGCAGGATATCTATCTGGTAGCAGTTTGTTAGCTTTGGTATATGAGATCATTTGTTTGGCAGCTGGTACTAGTGATTCCTTTGGTCATAGTGCTGAAATGCTTGGTGGGATCCTACTTGCTAAGCATTATTTCACAGCATTTGTTACCAGCCTGGCAATGTTCCACCTTCTGAAAAAGGAAAGAAAGCAGCAGTGAGCTTGGAGTCTGCTTGCATGTCAGTTTGTTTAAATGAAACACTCCTCGGAATGTTCTTGTGACCTAACTGGGTTTTTTCTTGAGCTTCTTGCAGTTTTGTGGAGATCCACACATCAATAACGCTACTGAGCACACATGTGCATCTTCATACATGGAAATATCCTTAAACATCTGTCTGTAAACCCTTCAAAAAGCATTTGAAAGAAAATCACTGTTTTATATGCTGTAAAAGGGCAATCCAGCCCACAGCTGTATCTGAGCATGGGGGCAAGAAAGGTGAAAGAGCAAGTCTAAACCATACACCATTTCACTGACAGCTGAAGATGAGCCTTAAGATGCAGTATTTCACCTCTGTGCTGGCATTAGTCTTTCATCAGTAAAATGACCTAAAGAATAAGTTCTGCAGAAAGAGGTTTATTACAGTCTCACTCAAGAAAGCAGCTTAGAGAAGAAGTGATTGAAAGTATGGTCTTTTGACATGGAAACCACACTTCCAGCCTGGGGCTTTTTTGAAGGAAAACAAACAAGCCCCAAGTCCTCTAGTTTTGAGCTTTGCAGGAACTAAGGCCATTCTTCTTTAGTTGTTTGGATTTCCCTTCCCCTAAACACTGCTGTTACTGAACAACCTCTTGGTTTCCTCTAGCTTTGCTCTGAGACTAGCTCAATCTCTCTTAAAGTTGCAAGAAGACACCCTGTTTCTTGGTTGTTTTTTTTTTTTCTTTGCCACAGATGACTAAAAAATTGTGTGGAAATGCACAACCTATTGGCATTCTGAGAGGGGTGGATGTACCCTGGTTATTTAATTTAATGCCATGAAAAGATGCATTATTGCCTGACAGTCAAATCGGTTTTGCCTGTAGGTTACCTTATTTCTGATTTACAGGTAACTTATCCATGGAGTTCCATGCACTGATTCTTAAACTGGTGTGCAGTTTGATAGTAGGTGCTTGATTCCTTACACTTAGGGCACTTTTGCTGTTGACATGTCCAAAACTGGGTGAGTGCGTACTGTGCCACATATTATGCTCAGTGGAAAGTGTTTTGGGGAATAGTAGCAGGAGAAAGCCTTGGAGGTGTCTCTCCTTGTTGAAAGCAGGAAACACTGCAATTTAACATGGTGATGCTAATGCTGTAAGGGAATACCTGTTGACATAAATGGCTTGATGTGACTGAGCAAATAAAGCTGCTTGGGGCTGAAAAATGTGGACAAGCATTCATAAAAGCTGAATTTGTAGAGAGACATTTTTAAAACTGATGCAGGGCTTTGTTGCAAGCAGATGCTGGCTTCATGTAAACTTAGATAAACTTTGTAGCTTTTCTTATGTAAACTAAGTTAAAGTTGCAAAATAGCTTTATTAAAATTTAGGGGAAAGGAAGGTGGAAGAGTTTTGACAAAAATGTTTTAGTCATTAGTCATCATGTCATCCCACTTCCATGTTGTGGGATGTAGGTGTTTCCAATGCATGTCCTTTAGCTGTTGCTTTGGTCTGAGCAGTGAGTAACAGCAGAGCAAATGCCCTGAGGGAGTAGATGTGACAAAGTAGCTGGGGTTAGGGGGGACAGAAAATGGAGTAATTTTTTTCATATAAGTAATTCCTTGTTCTGACATTTCAGTATTATTGAAATTGCTGAGGACTTGTTTTGCAAAGAAAATTCTTTAAATACTAATACTCACTACATGTGCTACAAACCTTGGTGGTGTACCTGTTCCTTTAAGAATTCCTTCTGACACTAACAATCATGTACTTTCATCCTGTACTTTGCACCTTAGTGATGTTCATGGAGAAGAAGTTTCTGAAGAGTAGATTCAGTTCTGGAGCCATGTGTTGTGCTTTATGATTTGTTAAGAGTTACTTCTAAGTGCACCCTTGATTAAGAGCCCACTGTTGTCTTGTATGCAGCTTAGATGAAATGTTGTAAGAAGAATGTTCTTAGGCTGTCCTAATTACCAGTATTTGCTATGTGAAGGTTTCCATGGGTACACTTCTTAGGCAAAAGATGAGGAATGCAGTTCTGTAGGGTGGTGGTGAACAGGCTTGCTAGAGAGAATAAGCAAGAAAAGGAGGACTTTGAATGGGTACTTGTGTGAAGACAGTAAATATCTGTCTGCACTCTTTCAGTGTGCTTCCTGTGATAGTGTCAGATTACTGCTGATCTGACTAACAGGCATGGACACGGCAGGTCACCTTTGCCTGCCATGAATCAGCTCCTCTGTGTGTGCTCCCCCTATGCTGCTTTTTAATCTTCATGCTCAGGTTCTTCTCTGTTCTGCTCTCTCCCTGCCTTAACAGTGCCTTTCTCAAGTCTCTCCATTTGCCCTGTTTGTCAGGTTTGTCACTCGAATACCTTAGTAATGTCATGCTTTAGTATGCAAGGCTGGGATCACAAGACAAGCTACTGTGCAGGCTACAAGGCAAAGTGTTCTGAGGCACTGAGAGGACGAGCTTAGGAGCTCTGGCAACAGTGCCCGTGTCTTCCCCATGTCGAGTAGGGCAAGGGCAGGTGCGTTTACCTGACCTGCAGCTGAAATGTCTGTGGTCAGTCAGCACACTTCTGGTATTGCTGAGGTTCTTCGAATAGTACTGATAAACGGGCATGAGGGCTTTACATCACACTTGTTGCTGAGTTAAAACTGAGTCATGATTTTGCTTCCATGGACTGTGCTGAAGTGAAACCTGAGCTGTGTGTGATGTAATTACTGAATCAGTATGGAGCTTTCTCTGCAGGATGCTCTCACTTCAGTGCAATACAGCTCAACTTTTCTCCTCCAAGGTGCTCAGAGAAGTTTTAGGTGTGCTAATGAAATCAACTGTATTAAGTAAACAATCTGACAATATTTATTTTTCTAATAGAGGTGCTAGCAGTCTGCATTTGGTATTAGCACTCTCAAACTAGAAATCTGAACACAGTAGTACTTAATTTTTTGTAATGGAATCGGGAAGTTTTTTGCAATAACAACTCTTAGCTTTTGCTTTCATTGTGTTTACTGATTTTTATGAAAGAAAACAGAGGCTTGAATGAATTCAGTGCACTGAATTTCTGTGCAGAGTATTTGCACTGAATTCTGAATCTGGATGTTATCCAACACCTGAAATTGCTCAGCTCTCAGGGTTAGGTTTGTTAATGCACAGCTCCAGGAGTACAGAAAATCTGAGCAGAGTACAGTAGATAAAGTTTTTCAAAGCCCAGAGAGAAGGCTCTACAAACTGTTGAAATCATAGTTCTGAGCAAGTTATTCTTAAATTATTATTTCACTGAATGTGGATAACTTTACAGAATGTAATATGATGTTGTAATGTTAAAGCCCTCAGTGGGCTGTAAAAGACAGTTATTAGAACTTTTCTAAATCTGCAATTCACAGAAATTAGTTTATGTTCAGACAAATTTTTGTTGTATCTTTTGCTTTTCTATGGGAGCACATGAGCTTGTACAACTATTGCTGAACAGTTGAGTGCTCGTGTCTGTCATATTTCCTTGTCTTTCCTTTCACATTCCCCCAAAATGACCTTTTCAAATCTTCCCATTTAACAGTCTGCTCTCTAACTTGCACTCTAAAATGAGTTGTACTTTTTAGGACTAATCCTACTGTGGGAAAGCTCATGGGCCTTTTGTTTCTGAAGTGTCCTGGCTTGTTTAACAGGCCTGGGTTAAACAACCTAGAGGTGGGCAGAGACCTATGAGGCTGCAGGGAAGGAAGGTGCAGGCACAAGGAATAAGAAATTTGGTGCAGAAACTGCTTTCTCAGCTGTGCAGCAGCAGGGTTAGTCCATGCATGTGAAGATTCTGGTCTTGGTGAATGGCTCCAATGTTACAAGATGCTACTGCATTCTCTTGTGCCATGCTGGGGTCGGGTATTGGCTGGACATTTGTCACTTCCATGGTAGTGTTGATAGAATAGGGCTGAAGCCCTCTCAGTCATGTCTGTGTAAAGGTCAGTGATAGAACCAGCTCTTCTTACAGTAGTCTGTGTTAAGCTGTCACACCGTGCAGGAATGGTTATGGAGGGCTAATCCTCAGCTGTGTTGAGAAGGCTGGAGTAAAGAGTAGGGATTTTGTAGCCACTTCAGTTCACTTAGCAGACAACCATAGTGACATGCATCTGAGATCTACTTGGTCTTGGCTTTTAGCCTGGAGGAAGGTTGCTCTCACGTGTTAGCCACTTAAAACAGCTTCACGAATGCAACTTCTGCCCTTCTAACTGTTCAAAGCATTTCTAGATCACATCGAGTTAAAGAGTTGGGAAAATTAACCCTCTCTCCTTATAAAGGTATTTGTGAGATTTGGCTGTGGATATAAATCATGCTTACAAAGCACTAAAATTATTTCAGATACAATTCCAAGTTTGGGAGTGGGTAACACCTGATGACTTTGGTACTTGTGAGATGTGGGGATATATGTCAGTCACACCCTGTGGACTAGATCACATTACAGTTGAGTTCAAAAAATTCAGGTACTAAATTTTTTCTGTTCAAAAGTTCCTATAAGCAGTCTTACAGAGAGGGATATATTTGGGAATGCTTTTAAATGGAAGGAGGGAAATAACATATATTTGAAAACAGCTGTTTGTTTGTCACTTTATGGTAGCTCTTGGTGAAAATGCTGTAAAATGCTTATGTGTAGCTGGACTGGATAATGGGTGCAGGGGTAGGTATGCAAAGAAGACAAAAATGCAAACAGAACAATGTCTTTTTAGTGAATGTCGGTTTTTTGAAACAATCAACTCAATGAACCCATGTGCACACTGATAATGCATCTGTACAATTTCTTTGTTTTTAAGCAAAACACATCTGTGTGGAGTACGAAAGATGACTTGAACCTCTGAATTAAACTTTGTTTACTGCTTAAAGAAATAATTCTGTATTTGTATTGAAATGTGTTGGCATGTGAACTAGAAATTTGATTGAAATTCAGTTTGAGTTTGGCTTTTTGTTTGCATTACTGAAGTAGTAAAAGTTGACTATCGTCTTCATTAGAGTTGTATCCTTGGGCCCTGTTTTGACAAAGTGAAAAGAAAGTGAGAGTTTGTATTTAAATTGTATTTAAATGAAGTTTTCCTGAATCTGTAGCTGTTAGGATGGCTCCTAGTGAGTCTGCTCTGGTAGGCTTCATCTCAGGAGTAAATCAGGTCTGTTATAAAGGATTTTCTTGAACACTGTTCTTCTGGAGAACGCTAAAGGAGCTTGACCAATTTTTGCCTTCTTATGAGGAGAAAGGTTTCTAATTTGTCTAAATAATTACTGCATAAGCTTGCTGACTGAAATTTGTTTGCATCTATCAATGTGCAGATCATTTTCTTATGGCAGGACAAGGATGCAACTGGATTTTCTGTGTGATTTTTAGTTTTTTGCCCAAATACTTCAGGATTGATGGACTGATACTTGGCAGCCCAATGTTAGCACATTACTGGGTGCGGTCAGCCATAATTAGATACAAACCTGACTGGATAAACTCCTAAGTCTACCATAATACCGGTGTTTTTGAGAAAATGTTTGGGATCCTATGTGAGTAGTTTAGAGTGGTTGGCCTGCTTTAAGGAGGGGAGACTGTTTCATAACTTAATGACTATTTATACATTCAAAGTCCTGCGCAATTGGTGGTAAATAGAACGTAAGTCTTTAGCATAGTGGCTTGCAGCAAGGTTAGGTTTGCCCATGCCAGTCAGCTGCAGGACTGTGGTTTGGTTGGTTGGTTTTGTGTGTAGTCTTTTTCATTGAGAAGGTGTATGGTATGAGTGATTTAATTACCATGATCTTCTGCACATGGTCCCAAGACGTGATTCCTCCTTCCATTTCCAGTGAAACTTGAAAGCAAATATGTCTAAGCCTTGAAGATTCAGTTCTAGTTACTAGAAAGCTACTTTCTGTGCTGTCTGCAAGAGAGGGTTAAGGAAAGTGTTTTGGATGGAATAGACAAATTGTCATAACAACAAGAGGAGCAAAACATATTTTTGGCTATAACTGGTGAAAAATGCCGGAGCTGACATTATATCCGTCCGTGTTATCATTTCATTCAATCTAAGTCAGGATTTCCTGGCATTCATCTAGACTGAGGCAATGGACTTTGCTGTTCATGCTATAGCAACTTTTGGGTGATCAAGCATGGCTTCTTGTGGATGTGTTCTTTCCCACATTCTTGCCAGTTGGGTAAATCAGTACATTCTCATAAATATTCAACTTAGTTTTTTCCCTTCCCTTCCTGATTATTGCAGACTAACTTTTCAGTTGCAATCTCTGTTTTACAAGGATCAAAACACATCTTGTTCTCACAACAGTTTAACATAACCATTTACAGAGGCCTCACCAATATTATGTTATCTGGTCAAAAAAAGCTGGGCTGCTTCAGCTCTCAGCACTGTTAGAGAGCCGCATCTGATATCTTTTCATATATTAGGAATTTAGGAGGTAATTTTTTTTTTTTAAGTGAAGTGATAACTGCTGAGTCTGTGCTTTTGGATTAGATGAAACTGACCCCTTCTGAAGCAGTTTCCTTTGAAAGAGGAACACGGATAGCACTTGCCTCTAGCCTTCCTTGAGAGTGTTCTTTTGTACAGTGGGAGTGCGTGTTCAGAACTACGACAAGAAATGGGGATTTGAAATCTTTCTGCGCCCCTGGTGAGAGTACCCTAAACTTCTGTCTGTAAAGCTTGAAAAAGTGCCACATCCTCTGAAGTTCACAAAGCCCTCTTGTGAATGTAGCCTTTTCATAGTAGAAGTGGAGGAAATTTGTAAAGAAATGCTGTTAACCTGCGGGTGTTTTTAGCTACTTTGAGTGAAGGTGTTTGTGTGTGTTATAGCCGAAAGAATATTTTTCATTTAGCTAAGAAATATTGGGAGGGGAATGTTAAACACCAGGCATTTTTCATATCTCTGTATCTATGTATTTACTCATGTCTAGTAAATAACATTTTTTCTTAGTAATTTTTTTTTCATATTCTAAAATTACTCCTTTGAACAGGGGGTTGAAAGCTGTATACAGATTCTTTCTTAAATAAAAAGAATAAAATATAGAATATAGGGCTTCATAGAAGAGGCGGAAGGAACAGGAAAGAGTAGGCAACCAAACCCACGCCTCAGGATACCAGCCCTAAGGTGTGGTGATGTCTGTCTTGGCCTGCTCACTTATGTAGGATATACAAAGGCCTGAGGTCTGTCAGTACTTTAGTACAGCACTGCAACACAGTATGAGCCTGTACAGTGTTATAAATACCAGATTCTGCCTTGTTTGCATTGTTTCTCAAAATTCACCTTCAGAGGTACAATGTGTAGTTCTTCCTTGTGTTCAGGAGAAGGTGGGGAAAGACAGAGGCAGGATAAAAGTTTTCTCTTAATCTCATTTTCTGGCAGAGGCAGTTCCCAGACGTGCCTTGGCAGTGTCTGTATTTAGTAGCTGTGTTCCTGGCCGCTGGCCCAGTCACATGGCGCCGCTGGAACAAGTGACATGGGAATGATGCATTAGCTGAGACCCAGCGCTGCGTGCCGGAGGAGGTGGGGTGGCCTGGCCGGCCCGGCCGCCTGTGCCCGCCTGCTCTGCAGAGATGCCGGACCCAGCACGGCGTGCTTCCGGATGGCAGCTGCCATTTGGCCTGAGCTGCTTGGCTCCAGTGAAAGCTGGAAGTCAGCTCTTGCCGGTGCCTTGAAAAAATAAACAGGGAAAGAAGCGGAGTGTTGAATTACAAGCAAATCTTTGGTTCTTTAAAATGATAAAGATCATCACTATGAAACAACTTCTGCAAAATTCTTGACTTCCTTTGGGTCAGCTGAGCTCTCCTGGCTAATAGAAGCTACGGAGATGAGGGCAGAAAGTGGGATGGAAGGGAGAAAGTTGGTTAAGACTGATCATGGCTTTCTGTGTGGAGGAAGGAACTAGGTGGTGGACCTAGGGTGCTAACCTTATTGCAGACTTCGCCTTTCTTTGTTTAAAGACCTAGTTTAACAAAACCACGCTTTTCTTAATGGTAAAACACAAATGCATGCATTTTTTCATGCAATTACAAGTCTTTAGCTCTTTTCTTTGCTAATGAGGAATTCCACTTCTGGAGCTAGCAACTGAGAGCGCTGTCTCTGTGCTATTTGTGGTCTTACTTCAAACACATTGTACTTGCTGGGTGTTTTCTTTGATTAGGGTTTTGTTTTGTTGTGGGTTTTATTTTTTTATTTCTACATTATTACTGAGATACTGTATGAAAGCTAGCTCCCAAACTTCAGATTTGTTGATAAGCCAGTGAGCAGTGATTCCTGATAACTTGCAGAGGTTGGGTTGTGACGCACTGGTTTAATGGGCTGCTCTTTCTGTTTGTGGAAGGATGGTGTGTGCAATTTATGGTGACTCTAACTTGCGCAGATCTGTTTGTTAGCCTCTATCAGCAGTGTGTGTGCGTCTTGTCGTTTTTTGTGCGTACCTGTGATGATTTTGCTTTGTAGCAACATAAACAGTGAAAAAATGCTTCCAGCCTTACAAAAATCCAGTATATTGTCCTTTCCTGAGCAGGGAATGTGTGGCATTCTAACTTTTCAGTGAACAAATATATCCAATATTGTTTTTCATTTCATAGATGAACATATAGAATTATGCTATCCAGTATATTGTCCTTTCCTGAGAAGGGAATGTGTGGCATTCTAACTTTTCAGTGAACAAATATATCCAATATTGTTTTTCATTTCATAGATGAACATATAGAATTATGCTAAAAAAAAAAAAAAGTGACCTTTCTGTACAGTGATTTGATACTGAGAACTTTATTTTTCTCCACCTGAACTCTTTCTTCAGGAAAATCTATCCTGAGAGAGAGCAGTGCTCCAAATAATACCTTCCTTCACTTGTTGCGTGACTAATCTGCAATGTATCCCGCCTAACTTGTGTGAAACTAGTAACTATGTATCATGCTTGAACAAGGTAGTTCATCTGAGGTGAATAGAGCTTTACCATATTAGGACAACTTTAAGTCATTGTGGAAAAGGAATGTGGTGTGGCATCAGCACAACTCTTCCATATCTGAGGTTTTAGAAAGAGAAAAAACAATGCAGGGTAAATGATTCAAATTAGGAGGGAAGAAGGGAACCTATGTCTTCCACATAAGCTATTCAGTGGACTAAAAGAGGGAAAATCATCATTAAGCAATCCAAAAGAGATTCCACTTCATCTTTAAACGTGTGTTTTGGCACTAATCCTGAATGGCTGGGTCTAGGCATTTTTTTGTGTATCAATTTTGCTAAATGTATGTTTTGCAAAAACAAATGCTCACTGAAACAGCAGGTATAATTCAAACTTTGTGTTCCTAAGCTTCTGTAGCTGCTTCTAAAAGCTGTTTGGAAAATAAAACCTTACAGAGGTCTCTGCAAATATTCTCTTAGATTTGAAAACAGCACTTAAGTTTTAGTGGACAGCTGTAACTTACACAGAAAATCATTCTCAACTACCTTACATATATTTCTTTCCTCTTTTCCCCACCCCAAATTTTCTGGGTAAAGTGTTACCTTGAGTTGAAATAATTTAGGCAATTGTCTCACAGTGAAGATGAAGGACAGGAAATGACCTACAAACAGAGCAGGTGACATGCTGTCACATAGCCTAGAAAAAGAGTGATTAAACCCTGCTTCACAGAGGATTACATCTGCAGAGCAGGACACTTTCTTCCATTTTCTGTATTATCTACTTTATGGACTCTGGCTGTTTTGCATGTGTGGATTTATGTATTATTTTGTTGTTTAGAAACTGTTCTGTGGATTTTCAGTGTTAATTCTCCAGGTACTTCAGGATTTTTATTATTCTATGAATGATTACATTTACAGATGAGGTAATGTTGTGAAGCACATCTCTTTAGTGAGCTTACAGGAGTTCCTTGTTCTGATGTCTGATGTGAATTTGATAGTTTGATGAATGTTCCAGAATTTTGGTTTGTTTAGGGAAAAGGTAGGACAGAAGCAAAGGCTGTGAATTCCTGATCTTAGTCAAAGTGTATTATTTCACTTATTTCATTCACACTTAAAAGATAACTGGGAACACTGGTGTTTAAAGTAGTCTTTCTCAATGAGGTGAGGGCTATAGTTGTCCTCTCCTAAATCATTTGAACCACTTGAGAACAGGCTGAAGATTTCACTTGTTTGCCACACTTGGGAGGAGGAGTGACTGTGATCCAGTGCTTGTCACTTCTCTGGTGATTGAAGCAGAGCTGGTTTTTTTACTACTATGTGTTTCCCTCAGCAACAGAGCAAGTTGTTCAACCTAACCTTGCTCTATTTTTTTTGCTTCACTTCTGTCCAGTGTTTAGAGGTTGGGGTTAACTGAGATTACAAAACCATTTTAAGGGTGCTGTGCTATTTAGCAGGTAGCACGTAGCACTAGGTTTTGAAATCTTGCTGTGTTTTCTAACTCTACTGCTGTATTTCTGGTTGACCATTAACGAAGTTATTTTCCCTTTTTAACCTGGAAGGGAAATTGCAGTAGGGCTGTCATCTTATAAAATGTCTAAAATTTTACTGATGGGGAGAAAGCCTATTCAAAGCTCATGTGAGATGTGAATTATGAGCAGATATGTGTGGATAACTTTTTTTAAAGCAAAGATGGGGAAGAGAACTTTGTTCTGCAGTAGAATTACCAGAGCCTAATGGAACATCCCATGTGTGGCTTTGGTCACTGCAATACAAGAAGGAGGACAACAAAGATGGGGAAGGGCCTTGGGGAGAAGCCGTATGAGTAATGTCTGAGGCCACTTGGTTTGTTGAGCCTGGAGAAGAGGAGACTGAGAGGAGACCTCATTGCAGTCTACAGCTTCCTCATGAGGAGAAGAGGAGGGGCAGGCACTGATCTCTGCTCTGTGGTGATCAGTCACAGGACCCAAGGGAATGGTCTGAAGTTGTGCCAGGGGAGGTGTAGGTTGCGTATTAGAAAAAAGTTCTTCACCCAGAGGGTGTTTGGGCACTGGAACAGCTCCCCAGAAAAGTGGTCACAGCACCAGCCTGACAGAGTTCAAGAAGTGTTTGGACAACACTCTGGGGCACATGTGTGACTCTTGGGGATGCTCCAGGAGTTGGGCTCGATGATATTCTGTATTCTGTGATCTGATTCCTTTGTTCTGTTCAAAAACTTAACTTGGTAACAGGAGTATTTTATTAGATATTTTTGTCATCAGTATTGCCATTGAATTATTTTAAGAGGCACATGACTATAAATTCTCATCAAGCAACTTGAAGTCTGCAGCAAACCTTTTCTCACTGTTTTCCTTCATACTTTTTGAGAAAAGCTTTTCAAAGTAGTAGTGTCAAGTTCTTGTCCGAGTATAAGCAGTATTTGTCCTTAGAAGTAAAAGCATTACAGTGCAGAATATCTAGTGTGTTTCTTGGTGTTGGTGGTTGGGTTTTTTAAATCGATAACCATATGGCAATGATGACAGATTCTTACTTGCTTCTAAGCTATATGAGGTTGCTAGGGGTTGTCAGATGACACTTGCTCACATGAGAGCCATTAACAGGGTGTTGTAGCCAGTGTTAGAACAACCTTGCAACTAAGGGCGAGTCACTGCAAAAGCAACTATGCTTTCTTTTTTTTTTTTTTAAAGAGGCCATATGGTTCAGTCTTGTGACTACATAATTGCCAGCTACCTAAATCACATACCAGGAAACAAACATAGCTAAAGTCAATATTAGCTGTTGTATCTGCTACAGCTTTGCGCCAGGCTTGGTAGGAAAACCTCTGACAGCAGCAAGAGCAAGTCTACAATGGCTTCTGAAACCTGAAAGTCATGTCTGTTCTGTCTGGAATAATTGCAGGAGTACATTAGCTACAGTTGTCTTTTTGTATTAATGGCTTATAGAATATATGAAGATTGCGTTGCCTTTTTTTCCCCCAACTGGAAATTCAGCAGACTGTCTGCCTTTATAGCAAAGGAAGCTGATGGTAAATTACCATTGTTAATGGTTGATCGATAGCAAAGAAACCTGCTTGAGGCTGTTTCTCTTCAGCAGGTATTTAGTTTCTTTGAGGGAGCTTTACCAAGAGGATTTGTAGCTAAGAAAATGTGTGGGGGTACACCAAAAACTACAAATGGCACTGGGGGACAAGTAGAAAGAGCAAGAAACAACGATGTACCACTTGGAAATAATCTCTCTTGTACCAAATTGGATGAAAGAATTAGAAAGTCTTTGAGAGACCAAAGTGTCAGCTGTGCGAACAAAGTGACTAGACTGCTGCAAAACAGGTATGCATGTAACTTTTTTGATGTACATGATTTTTGACAAAGAAGGGACATTTTTATTTAACACTAGATTTATAATCATGTGCCTGAAAGGCTATTTTGTAAATGGTTGAAAAAGTTCTGTTAGAAGCTTATTCTTGATGATGGTGCTGACTGAAACTGTAGAAAGTCTTTCCTGTTTGAAACTGAATCTACGTTCTTGACTCTGATGTGTAAGATTTATGTATATGCAAACTGAGGCATAAAGGGTAATTGCCTTTCTTTTCAATTAAGGTTAAATAATCTTACCTTCTCTTTCTAGTTTCCTAATTAGTTTCCCCTCTTTTACTTTTTTTGCCACCTCCTGTGTTAGTGGGTCAAGGAGCAGACAGGAGAGAATGCTGTGAAGCGGGGGAAGAATGGAGAGGGGAACCCTCTGCTTTACTTGTAAATTATCTCTAGTTGGAACATTACATCAAAGTAATCTGAAGTGAGAGTAGTGTTTATTTGACTTTTGTGTTGTCCTTTTCAGACATGTGCCAGCGTGTCTCCGATGTCTGACTCTTTACAGCTATGTAACCGTGTTGAAAATACGTTTCAGGGTGGCTTTTCCCAAGTTCTAGCACCGAAGGGTGTTAGAATTAGTATTCTACATTCAGGATTGCTGATCTAAGAAGCAGGAAAATATAGATATATAGAGATGCTTCAGCCTGTTTGGTTCTCTAGCCTGTAGATGTTGCACTGAAGTAGTGAGTGGTTAGTCACTTTCAAAAACAGTTTAAGGTCAACTGAAGTAGTTTTTGAATATAACTGAATAGGTCACTCTTCAGTTACTGCATGCATGCTGATAATTATAAAGGTGAGGCAAAAGCTTTCTTTGTAAAGATCGGCGTTTGGAGATCTATATTAACTGAAAGCATTCAGGGCAGAATGAGGCTAAATTTTTGTGACTTATTTCCAGAAACAAGTAAGTCTTCTTTCCCCTAAGTAAGAGAGATCTCCTTGCCTCCATGTCTCATAACTGCAATTGAAGAAATGTTGAACAAGCCAAAGGAAAGTAGCTTATATGCAAGTGTAGGAGAAAATAAAGCAAGCTTAAGCTTCTCTGGGGACAAAACATTTCAGGATATCTGTAAGCCGTTCCAAACTTGTGGCTTTCTTTCAAAAAATAAAAAAAATTCCTTAACATTTTAGTTTCTCTAGTAGACCTGGTTCTACTGTCCTATGAACACAGACAGCTTGATTTGGTTTATTTATTTTGACTTGAAGATAGTGTTTAGTAGTTCTAGCATCTTCCACGTACAGTAAAGATACAGTCTGAAGGTGAGGCTAGGTAAGCTGACCTGCTCAAACAGATTGATGATGTTGAAGGAGCCACTTCTTCCTTTGATTTCTGGCATCATGCTCTTGTCCTTTTTCCCCTTGTTCTGGCCTTGGCCTTTCAAGTCCTTTTGGAACTGGCTTCCCATAGGGAGTCAGTTAGCTCACTAAGCAGACAGACAACTGACTGGGGAACAAGAAAACTCAATTAACATTCTAACTAGCCTCAATACTTATTTGGAATGTATCGGGAACGTTTTCTTTGTGCCCTTTCCTAAAGTTATGTAGTTTCATGGACAAACTGAGTTAGTGTAACTCATGCTGCCACCAAGAGGTGGAGGTTCCACTGCCTTCTCCTTCTTCCTTTTCCAGATACGTTTCTGATCCACTTTCATGTGCTTGGACAGATTTCTGTTGCTGCAGAGAATTCAGTTTACAGAAGGGTCCAACAATTACCAAAGCAGACACAAGTAACAGGAAGGGTCACGTAGTTACAGAAAGGGGTGAAAGGATATGTGGAGCTCTTACTTTTGTGGTTAAATAAGAAAACATGTTCAGTCAGAATAGCCACATTTAACCTGAAATGTGAACATATACACAAGCTCATATTAATTTAATTAATTCAGCTAATTTTTAAGAATATGCAGGACCTGGCATTGCTAAATAAGCAAGAAGCTGATATAGAGATAAGGAAGAAACATTTTAGGGTTTTGGTTTTTACACATGTGAAAACAGAGCTGACCAATGAGTCTGTGTACTGTCTGTATTCTTCAACATTCTTTTTAGGAGATGATTGAATGCTCCCACTGTCCCTGTTTTAGGGGATCTATGTTATATAACCTTGGTTAAACAGTAAAGGGTGGAAGTACTGTAAACAGTGCTCCTCAGCTTTTGTGACAGACATAAACATCTCAGTCATCTGACTAGTCTTGGGCCTGCTGCTGGATTCCATGTGAAAGTAGTGGGACTACATGGACTTGTATGCCTGTGTAAATTGCCTATAGATATGCTTGATGTTATCAAATGAGGATCTCTTCTGCAATGGGTAGGACTGTTACAGGAACTGCATCTGTAAGCAGTGGCATGATTAAAATGTAAGTTTGATATTTGGTTAGAACTATAAGAAGCATTATCTGAAATAACTTATCTAGATTTGGTTTGCTAGTCACATAAAGCTCTGTATGATAGATTTTATGTTATTTCTTAGCTTGTTGCTGTCTGGTACTAGAGAATCTGTTTGTAGTTCTGACAGATTGCAGCAATCTTTAGTTCTAGCATGTTGTGTAGAAAACGCTGTTAAATTGGCTTCTACTTTAACATAAAATCCAGTTCATGGCTTACACAGAAGCCAGCACTGCATGAACAACATGATGTTTGCTTTAGTGCATAATGAGGGAGTTCATTTGTTCATAAGGAAACCTGAATTCACACAACCCAGCCTGCGTGCAGCCTTGCATCAGTGGGCAGGTGCAGGGCTAGATTTGCTCAGTCTGTGTCTGAAATGAATCTTTCTCAGTTTAGACTTGCAGGCCTGTGGTCTGAAGTAGGGATGCTGCTGTGCCAGTCATGGAGGTAAATAAGGCTTTGCTCTGGCATAGAATTTAAGCTAAAGCCATAGAGATGTACCTTCTCTTTGTTGTTAAAGGAAGGAAAGACCTGCAGCCTTTTAAAGAAAACAGCATCGTTACTTGAGGTTGTCTGTTGAAGAAAGTGTAAGAGTAAATAGGTAGCTGTGTAACTGAAGAGGTACTGGGATATCTGATACTGAAGAGTATCAGATTCATGTGGCAGACTAGGATGAAGTGTATTGATGGCTCTGACTTCTCTTGCATTATGTATAACTGGATTTTGTAATAGCATTGCACAGGCAGTGGGCTGAGAAACTCGTAACAGACTTCTTAAACAGATGGTGTAGTTGCAGCTCTCTGTGCATGCGAGGTGTGTAGGATCTTTGTTGGGCAACTATCAACAATGATATCAGGTCTGGTCTCATGCAGGTTTAACGTAATGCTGTGACTGCCTTTGAAAGGGAAGAGTTGAAAAGAAATCTGCCTGGCACTCCTGGCAGTTCTGAAGGCAACATGTTACATACACATCAAGAAGTTTCCTCACTGTGGATGGCAAAACAGCCTTTAGCATCGTTCCATGATGGGGAACCTTGCATATTATGTACATACAGCATACTTGTATCAGAATACCTTACAGTGAAGATAGGTTTCTGGCTCATTCTGTCCTAAGATGTTTAAAAATAGAATAAAACCTTCCAGATTGAGGTCTTTTGGATTTGAAAAAGATGCCTATTTAGGCTTATTTTTTTTTTAGCTACATAGAGCACAAAGAAGAAATTAAGCTGGCTTTACTTAAAATTATTTGAAATTCACAAGTCTGCAAGTATACTCCTAAAGCAGTTATTCTGATTCTAGCAGGATTTGATAGTGTTTACCTCACTATTGATTTATGGATGTTGACAGAGCATGGAATGAAAGAAATAGCTTGATAAATTCTAGTCTTTTTTCTGTGTAGGGGTTTTATGCTCTTCTCTGTGCTCTACCTTTCATTTCTGTAAGGCACAGTTTGGGGAAATTCCTAAATGAAATCTCCTTTTGGGTGGAAGACCAGTATGGCCTTGACTGAAGTCTGTTATGCAATTTGTTAAACCAACAAGTATTAATAACAGTTGTACTCTCACCCCCAGGTGCAGACCATCTAGGTCAGGGCTGGGGCAATGTGACTGAGCATCAGTGTTCTGTGGCACTGCTTTATGCAGTAGTAGGTTTTTTTCCATTGATTTCCGTTTGTCAGCTACATAACCTGAAACGCGTTTTCTGTAGCTGAAGCTGAGACCTAGCAAATCTCCATGCTCTGATGTGTAGACTGACTGACTCCCTTTGGAATTAGGAAGTGAGGTTTCTTGTCATTGCTATGATGCTCAGTTTGGCTCCTCAGCCCCTGTGGTAGTGCAATGAGGCAGGTCGTGTGCTGTATTGTATCTCTGGAGAATGGGCAGATTCTGGCTTGAGAGAATTGTTTTGCTTCAGGTTGAATTTCAATGGTATCTTGCTAAATGTACTAAATTATTTTCATTGTAGTTGGAGATCAAGTCTCAGTAACTGATGGCTGCTCTGTAAACCCTGAAATGTCTCAGAATTGGGGAAAAAGAATGGAACAATATAAACTTTATCTATCAGTTGCAAGACTTAAACTTTGGGAATATCTTAACTTACATTGCCAGGAATTAGGTTTGTGTTGTTTAGAGAGGGATGAGAGAGGGTATAAGCCTTGTGCCTTTGAAAAGCTGTAGTAGAGAGGATGGTAATCCATTGTTTTATTGCCACTGGGAGTATTGCATCAAATAGCATGCTTACCTTACAATAATGATGATCCGGGCTGTGTACAGAGAAGAGAATAAGAGTTTTTAAGGCCTGGAGCAGATTGCTGAGACAAAGTTTTGTGTTCTCTTTCTGGAAAATTTTGGAAAAATATTGGATGAAAATTGGTGTGGCTGTGCCTGCCTTTGTCAGTGACAGTGAGCTTAGACACTCCTTTAGAGTTCCTTTTTTGCTCGGAGCTATGTGATTTGCACTCTGGATTCTGTAAATGCTAAGTAAAAGATGTATTTGCCTAATACCTGTTTCTTCACTTAAATGAACCTGCAAAGTAAACACACTATTTTAACATCTCGTGTTTCTACTCCGTAGCTGGTCCTCTTCAGAGTTTGACTTGAATGAAATCCGCCTGATAGTTTACCAAGACTGTGAGAGGAGAGGCAGACAGGTCTTATTTGATTCCAAAGCAGTCCGCAAAATTGATGAAGCTGTGGTTCAGGTATGAAATGTTAATTTTGCTGTTGTCCTACTGCTCTTTTGTTTTCCTTTCCAAAAGTAGTTATTTTAATAGGACAGTGTCAACTTCTTAATTTTGTGATCTTTCACTGTGATAGCTGCAACAAGTATGTGTTAGATTACAAAAAGCCTATGAACATATCTGCTATTTGGTATTTATAATATAAGTATGGTATTCAAACTTAATAGCTTAGACGAGATGTACTTTCAGGCAAAGAAATCTATTTCCCTTTAGACTGAGTATTTCTTGAACCTTTCTGATGTTTGACTGGGTTTGCTTTTTGTTGTTAGCACTAGCTGTGCAATCCCTTTGTTCCAGTGACGTCTACCATGTGTCTAAAGGTGCTTTTTTTCCTGTTGGTATTTGGATTAGTAAAGTTGTTGTCTTTATGTGAATTAAAACAACTTCACTGGCTAACCATGTTGTATTGTGTAAGCGTGACGCATGGCAATATATATGGCCATGTAAGTTTGATGACACATAGAAGCAAGAGCAGATGCTGTCAAGATGCAAGTTCTTTTTGCTTCTCTCCGAGCACACAAATTGGGGAGTAAAGCTTTCAGCTTGCTTAGGTCACTTTAAGAATAGTAAACCAGTAGTGTTTTCTGGCTTGTGGTAGTTTTGCTTGGTTTTTTCTACTGCCTCTCTGTTTCTCTTCTACATTGAATTATTTCAAATTTTTGTTTGTTCTGAAGTTTTTTTAGAACCAGCAGCTTCATCTTATTAGACTAGGATGGTTTATTGCAGATCTGTATATATACCTGTATAAGCCATATAAGAAGTCAACTTGTAGAAATTACTTACAAAGTTGCTTCAAAAGCAACAATCTCTATTTCAGTCACACTGTAAATATGCCATTGTGCTGAATCAGTAAGACTGATGAGCATCATCAGCTGATGTCTGATCATCTACTTAAGAGCGTAAATGGGTCAGATTGGTTGTTAATCTTGCTTCCCCTCTTCCCCCCACCTCCCTCCCAAAATCAAGGTCATTACTTTGTATCTTAAAGTTGTTTTAAAACAAACAGCATCTTAGCAAAAACTACATTTCTGGCTTCATTTAAATACTCAAATTATTCCACTTGCTTTAATACTTTAGCTAAAAGTTAACTACAAAATGTCCTATCAGAAACTCTTTATGCAATACTGACATAAAACAGATTATAACCTCCCTCATAACACATGATACAGGCTGTAATCTGTTTTCTAGCCAGACACTAATCTAAGTACCCTTTTAAAACAGCCAAAGCACTTTGAATGCCATGCAAACACAGAGATGTTAAAAATGATTTTGAGTGTTTGGCTGTTATCAAACAGCAAAACTAAAACTTGATTAATTTTAAATTAGGGCAAAATTACTTTCAAACTCAGTCCTGTTTAAATTAAAGTCAAGAAAGCATGTGTATATACTGTGCATTTCTCTGAAATATAGTAAAGCTTATTCACATTGAATATTGAAATACACTGTATGTCTTTAACCTGTTAATGCCAAATGATGGATTATTCATCCCTTGTTTGTGCTGGCTGTTCTTCTGTTTTAGAAATCTGTTAATCATTTGGGGAGCAAGAGTTACATGCAATTTGAGTGATTAATTTTGCAAATGGTTACAGGAATTGGTTTATAAGAAACCCATAACCTCAGATTTTGTTTACATAAATTTTGGCAAATATTACAAAGAGTAATTAATAACAATTGGGAATGATCTTCCTGTGAAACTGACTAATTACTCTGTTTCTATGTGATACTATGAAAACCTATCTGACCGTGTAAATATGGGAGTAGTTTTCCACCTGCTCCAATGCTGGCATTCAAAAAAATATTTTTAAACTGATACATACTTTTTAACCAAATAAGAGTATTCTTTATTTCTGTTGCTTTCCTGTAGTTTAAGAAAATTCTTGCCATTATATGTTTAGAGATGGGAGTTCTTATATTTACTTCAATAGTTTTTATCACATTGTTCTGTTTTGACATAGAAAATGGCAGACGAGGCTTCTGTAAAGGCTTCTGCCAAGAACTGCCAAGCAACCAATGGGAGCAACGTTTCTTCCCCCAGTCCCTCCATCAGCTGTATGCAAAATATCAAAGAACAGATACCGAAGTATCAGGTAATATCTGTTACTTTGTTGCTTTTATTTATCCATTTTACTGAAGAAGTTAGTTTATAAAAGCCTTCACCTAGACGCATTGAATGACTTCGGCTTCTGTTACATTATAGCTTAATCTGAACTTTGAGATAACTATCCTTAAAGGGTTGTCGAATAAGAGCATTTGTGGGTGCATCTTAACCTTTTGGTCTATCTTGGTCCTGTCTTTCAAGGAGTTGTGAAATATATCTAATAGCATTTTGTCATAAGAGGGTTGTAAGAAGCACTATCCTGTTCTCTGTTCTTGTCTATTTATGGTTCAGGTCAGTTCTGAAGAAGCTGTTGAACATGTTAGATTAAGAGTCCCTTCTGTCTGTCTCACTATAACATTACATTTTTAGGTACTCTGGCTCTTTCTCAGTAAAAGCGTTAGCATTTCACCTAGAAAAATGAAATTTGAAGCATGGATAGATTAAGGTGGAAAAAGAAAATAATTATACTTAACTGGAAGGTGATTTTCTTCAGAATTAACAAACTTCTCTTTGTATTTACTATTGATGTTCAGTCTTTGAAACAAAATAAGCAACTGGTCTGAAGTCTAAGTATAATCACAAACTATTTTCCAATAAAAAACTGTTTCCAAGAAGCTTTCTACAAGGGCAGGAAAGTTGAATTTACGTATTTGAATAAGGAAGGCAGTTTATTTTTTGGGGATCCAGACCACAGAATCCAGGTCCTGTTAACGTTTGCAGCTTTTATCAAACACTATTACATGAAAATGTTGCTGGACATGACTATTTCTTTGGAAATGCAGTAGATCTTTTTTTCTCTTTCTTGCCCTTGGAAGTCCCCCTGGAACAAGGGTAGCACTGCTCATCTAGTGAGCAAAATGCAGGATTTCTTCCTGCTGTACTTGCTACACCCACAGTGTTAAACCCCCACTGAGTGCGCACTGATCTTACTCTGCACGGAAAAGATGAACTTCTTTGTATTCTCCGTTCCAAATGCATCACTGTGGCACTATGTTAAGTTGAAATAGTATGCCAAGTTATTTTTGACTTTGCTGTTCTCATGTTCTTGTCTGTGTAGTACACCAGACCAGCCTCTGATGTCAATATGCTGGGAGAAATGATGTTTGGCTCAGTGGCAATGAGTTACAAAGGCTCCACCTTGAAAATTCACTACATACGGTGAGTGTCCTTTTCTGTGATGCACTGTCTTGTCAGGCACTTGGAATTGATGACTCACTGAAATGACTGTTTATCCTTTCAGCTCTCCCCCACAGCTGATGATAAGTAAAGTCTTCTCAGCCAGGGTAGGAAGCTTCAGTGGAAGCAACAATAAGTAAGAACATGGTTTTTTATATATAATTTTTTTCCTTTCCCATCCAGTGCAGTTGTCTTTCTTTCTCCTTTTGTAGTTCTAGTAGAAAATCGGGAAGGCAGCTGTGGAGAAGAATTCTCTTAAGAGATGCTAGTTATACCAGCCATGTTTTTAATTAAAAGGAAAAGAAAAAATTCCAAATTTCTACTTTTTAACTTGTCCAGGACAAGCAATAAAGTTCAGAGGTTAGGTGCTTTGGACAATCAAAGCCTCCATCTCTTCCTGCTGTCAGAAAGGTGAGGAAGCGATATGTTGAGAATACTTTGTCCCTGTATCCCACTTCTGTTTCCTTCAACAAATATGCTGTTCTGTTTTACCTCCTCCACAAAATGGGCAAATATGAATAAACTGAATCCCAAATGTGACATATAGAAGCTTCCAATAATTCAAATATAAAAAACAAACGCCTGTTTCCTTCCAGTTTCAGAAACGTACTTGTTCTTGAATTTGGTTGTAAAGTTAATGTTCAGCCTTCTTTTTTTATAAAATGAACCTAATTCTTAAGCTAATATTAATGCCTATTGATCACATTCTTAAGGAACAATGGCTTTTCCTCCTATTTTAGCTTGCAAGATAGCTTTGAATACATCAACCAAGATCCCAGCCTGGGAAAGCTGAGCTCGAATCAGAATGGTTTGGGAACCTGTCGCAGTGGAAGTAATTTAGGTAAATATTTCCAGGTTCTATGTTTTTCTGACAACACAAGGCCATCTGTTCATTCAGTTTTGGCTTTTTTTCCCAGTACACCACCTCCTTGGGTTTTTTGCTTTTTCGAATTTTTTTTACCTTTTTTTTTTTTTTTTTCCCATTTTTTTCCATTTTCTCTACGTTGCTTTTGTTTCCTAGGTGTGTTACAGCTGTGTAGCAGCAAACTGCTGCAGGGTGTGTCTGAAGGAGGTCCCCTCCGGCTCATCCGCAGTGCTTCTTTCTTTGCAGGTTTGTGTGGAATGCCAGCCACAGTGTGACCCATCCATATGCACACACAAATCCAGCTCCTTCTGAATCTTTGCAGGACATGCATAATTAGTCTCTAGAAACAGAGGGCTAAAATAGTGACAACAGGTGTATCTGGCATATACTTAAAAATATGTTGTCTGACAAAATGGCTAAGTTACTGTGTTTAATTTTAAAGATATTTTTATGCAGTGGTTTTAAAGGTGAATTAGCCCTTATGTTTCTTAGAGGACTTATGTTTCCTGGCTTATTGCTGGTTTCTTGCTAACATTGCAGGTGTCTTGCTGGTGTACAGCTTTTTCTTATCTCTTGCTACATTTTAATTTGAGGGACATTCAAAATTCTTGATCTAAGTCTGGGGGGCTTTAAGGGGTTTTTTTCTTTAGCAATATCAATTTCTTTAATTCTCAAAACTTTAAGCTGCATAAAGTCTCCTTTTACAGGCAGAGTGATGATCCATGCAGGTGGGTAGATCTTAGGCCTGATTACTTCTGTTAATTGCAAAAATGTGAACTGAAATACGATGCAGTTTCTTCACAACCTTTGCAAATCTTGCATGCTCTACAATTTGAGTGACTCTGCACTACTAACACTTCAATGTAATGTGACATAGGCTGAATGTTTCTTACTGTGAGGCTTTGGGGACAGTAAATCTCTGCTTGGCAAGTGAAACAGAAGCTTTTAATGGACCTTGTGTTTGACTATTTCATTATGATCTTTACCTGTGTTAAATGACAATCTTGCACACTCCAAGTATATCAAGAGTTGACAGATGAGGGTACCAGAAGCCCTCACTTTCAAAGCATATCTGATTTCTGATAATGCAGACTGTGTTCATATTCTTAAGCTCCTTAGAGATGTTTTTACATTGCCATTGGGGTGAATAACCTTCCTCTAGTAACGTGATGCTCAGCATAGGCTACTGTTTGCTGCCACCTCTCTTCACACTATCCTGCTGATTTTGGGCAACAGGACGGGATGTAATTTTTTTGGTGTACGACCTTGAAACTTAAACATTTTTTTAAATGCTGACACGTAGTATGATGAATTACGTAATATTTTCTATTGATCTGGTCTGTTTGTTTTAGCACACAGCACACCTGTTGATATGCCTAGCAGAGGACAAAATGAGGACAGAGACAGCGGCATTGCTCGGTCAGGTATCTGCTGTCTATCTTGTTTGCCTGCTTTTATAATTGTTACAAGTCCTTGGTGCAGTGATTCACCTGAAATATAGACACCTCATGACCTGTAAATCCATAATTGTTTTTATCTGCTAGGTGGTTTGCCCTCTGCATTTGCCCCAAGCCTTAATGCAAGCATATTTGTCATTACATTCTTTATTTACAGCCACCATGTTCTGGGTTCTTAACCAATTTATAATTTGGAGGAAGAACTGGTTGGAGCCTTTACTAGAGCAAATGAAGAGAAATTTTTTTTACACTGAATAGGAAAATGATGTCAGAAGACCAGAAGTAGTCCTGTCTATTGTAATGGGAGGGCAACAACTCTTGGGAGAGAACACTTTTAATGAGAATAAGATAAATTTTAGTATGTTCTATTAGGGACAATCTCTTACTTTATAACAAATGAATGTCCTCAAGCAGCAAGATTTATTTAAAATAATTTTCTCTCCTGTTGCAAGTGGGAAAAATATCAGCAAGCAAGAGCAATATTTGTGAGAAATTGTTGTTAGGATATGAAGAAAAATATTTAACCAGCACTCTTTGTGATTCATTGTATGTGGGGTTTCTTGCTTTCGTCATAGCATCTCTGAGCAGTCTTCTGGTTACTCCTTTTCCATCTCCAAGCTCTTCATCCTCATCTTCTAGCAGCTACCAACGTCGCTGGCTCCGAAGTCAGACAACCAGTTTAGAGAATGGAATTATTCCAAGGTGGTGAGTGCAGCACCTTTCTTCTTACAACCACTGTTTGGCAGTCATTTAAGCTAAACAGAGCTTAAGCCTCTTTTCTTTAAAAGTACAAATCCTGCTATTAAATGTTCTCGACTCAGTCTATCTTCTGTGCGTGTTGCATGAGATTGCCAATATAAAGAAAGATTAAGTTTTGGTTGAACGTGAACTTCAAAGCCCAATTTGAAATATAATTATTTTTATTGAATACTTAGGCTGTATATTAATATGGTGTGAATGTATAGGCTGTGTATGAAGCCATGTTCTGAAAAACAAACTAAACTGTTTCTGAAGGAGCAGAGCATCCTGTTGAGATGAAAGTGACTGTAACAGCACTGCTCCCATAATTACTTTATACTACTATGAAGTCTGACTAGTGAGCAGTTAGTGAAATTTTGGAGTAATAGTTCATGACGACTCTCTTGGCTGGTACAGGATGTTCCTGATGTGACTTCTGCCAAAACAGGAAGAAAAAAAAGCTGTGATCAAAAAGCTTGGCTTCTGTTTTGGAATTTTATTAGCTTTTGTAGCTCGGTGGCATAACAAAGCATGGAATGCAGAAGACTTTTCATAGCTAATAAGCAAATTCTTCCCTTGTCATTTGCAAAATAGCAAATGGTTCTTGATTATCCTCTCTCTGCACTCATCCACCTGTACCTAGAGACAGCATGGAATTAGTGGAGACCTAAAAGAAATTCATGCTATTTGACCTCTCCTTTTTCAGTTAAGAGAAGCATAAAAGCTGCCAGTTAAAATATGTATTCAGTAAAAAATAAAAATTAAGCCTCTTTTGAAAAGAATTCTTTCCCTAGTGTCAACCAATACTTGCATCTTTTTTCTAGATATTCTTAGTGAATCATTTTTAACATGAAGAATCGTGCCACAGTACTAATGTAGCAGTCATGCCTTCTAAATCATACTTGCAGTTTAGAATAAACTAGTTGCTTTGAGTAAACTGAAGTAATTTTTAGTCTAGTTTCCTAAAGAAATAAGGCTGAGAGCAGCCCTTGTAAAAAAAGATTAAAACATCTAGAGTAAATAAGACCATTTCACCCCAGTTTAAGAAGTAGCCAAAATTTCCAAATACAAATTTCTGCGAAGTTTTCTGAAAGTTACAAATTGTTTAGAGAAAAGTAGCCTCTTTGGGCTGCTTATTCACTGTAGGGAGTAGGTTTGTTTTGGTTTTTTTTCCACACTGGAGAACCTGTGCTGGGGAAAGATACTGGAAACAGAACATCATTATTTTCACTGTCTAGAACTATTCTTGAGCTGGGATTCTTTCTAAGCCAAAAAGCCTCTTCAGATACTTGTTTTCTGGTTACTTGCTAGAGGAACACTAGGCTTCTGGTTGAACACTTCAGTGCCACAGAGTTTGCGCCCCAGTTTGTACAGCCAAGATTCTACAGTCTCTGTGACTGATGTTTTAAAAGGCCAATAGCTCAAAGAAATTAAGATGTCTAGTTGGAACTCCACATAGTCGATTGGCAAGCAAGCTAGATTAGCAGTTTTGTTGAAAAGGCTTCTCTCTGAGACCTAGATTCTTCAATTTCTGTTCCTGGGAAGCAGTACAAAAGCTTGTGATGTTTCTTAGATGCTGACTGACCATCCTTTCCTGATTTCCTTGGGAATTTCTGTCTCTGCATGCAAGCTTCTGAAGTTCAAATGAGGTTATGTTTTTGTCTTGAACTCTGTTTTCCCACAAGCTGGTTTTATTGTGTGTTTTATCCTGTGTTCATGGACTCATACCTCTGTGATGAGAAATTTTTGTATATTTAACTTTGCCAAACCAATTAAACTGTAAACCACTTATTTTTAGAATGGACTTAGAATGAATGCTTAGCCCTGAGTCTTTCCTTTTGTTAATTGCTTCATAGTGTTCTATAAATACTACAGACTCCATTTCAACATAACTCTGATATGAAAAGACTTCAAAGTTTTAATTACCACTCACTGGTATTGCAGTCTTACCTTACAAAGAAACTCCAAAACCAAGCTATTTCCAGATGAGCTGCTGCTCAGAATGTCTCCATGGTTTCTTGTCTTTTTTACCCTTTTCCCCTAAATTTCTCAGTCGATTAAAACCCATTATTCAGTTGAAGTTCCTTACAACAGACATATTGTCCATACTGTTTTACTTATGTATATAAATTATATATGTGTTTTTTCATTAAATTGATCAAGATGCTTTAAGCAAGGGAAAAAATAGTAATTTTGTAAACCCAGCAGTATCAATATCTAGCACCACTAGGCTAATATTTATAGAAGAACAGGGTGAGGGAATTGCCAGCTTTTTGTATAATCACAGTAAAACTTATGCTGGGCTGAGACTTGTGGATATCATCCAAATCAGTTGCCTGTGCAAAGCACTAGCTTGGAATTTACAGCAGGTGGCTATGGAACTTCTCTGATTAAACCTTGAAAATCTCCAAGGATGGAGATTCCACAGCCTCTCTGGACAGTGCCTTCCCCTTGACTGACCATTTTTTTCCCCATCTGACATTATCTGCAAACTTCGTGAAGGTGTGTTTTGATCCACAGGCCAGGCTGATAATCAAAACATTGAGCATTATTGATCCTAGTAGCAACCCATGTGTAATATTGAGAAGGAACATAATAGTTGAAGGAAATGTGGCATAGCTATCAAGGAAATAAACAGAACTTGGGGAAATAATAATGGTTGTAAAATAGCCACTGGATGGGTGGGTTTTTTCTTTCTGGTATTTTTTTTTTTTGGTTTTAAGCAGGAAATAAACCTTTCTGAGCAGAAGTCTTCACAACTTTGAGCTGGGCAAACATGTATTTGTAGGCATTAAGTTTGTGTTTTCACAGGAATTACTAAGTGGTGACATTTTGTCTTCAGTTAAAATAGAAAGTGTTTATTTTGTATGGTGGAGCTACATAGGTAGTATAGAGTATACATTTCCCAACTTCCCTCCTGAGCAACAGTCCAGATTCAAGAGCATCATAGATGTGCTGTTGAGCACCTAGAGAGGAGCTTGAGTGCTGGATGCAGTTCACAGCCCCAAAGTTACCTTTAACCTTTTTTGGTTATGATGTTGTGTGATGTATATCTGTTCCCTTTTCTTCATCTCCCTCAAAGATAAATCCAGGAGCAAATCTAATAGTTCTGTTTCAGAGGAAAGTGTTCACACCAGGCCTGTCTGGGGATTGTCTTTTTCCTATTTGAACAAGGATAGGACTTATCCATCAAAATGTCAGGTATCCTCTGTTTAGAAACATGTGACAGCAAAGCCTTATGTAGGCTGTCAAAGGAGCCCTACAAATTAATTACCTTCCACTATACAGAGAGCTATGGACAGAAGCTGAATTATCTCTCAATATATAAGTAACTGTCCTAACAAATCTGTCTTACAGGTCCACTGAAGAAATGTTTAGTATGGCTGATGAAAGCTGCAGCTCCAATCCTGCAATGGTTCGGAGGAAAAAAATTGCAATCAGCATAATCTTTTCTCTGCCTGAAAAAGAAGAAGCACAGAGAAACTTCCAGGATTTCTTTTTCTCTCACTTTCCTCTTTTTGAGTCTCACATGAACAAGCTGAAATATGCAATAGAAAAGGTACAGAATACTAATTTGGCATAATGTGGAAAAATAAATGTCAATCAGAATGAGGTATTCTAGAATCTGATAGATGAAGAGTGGGAGAAGGTGCGTGGTTTCAAGCTTGCCTCCCTCCTTACACATCCAGTCTTGAGCTTGAGCCCAGTGTAGAAACTCAGCATTTGCTGAAAGAGGTGCAGTTTCTTTTCTAGACAGAATTAGAATGGAGAGTTTTATGCTATGTGTGGTTTTTCTTTCCTTCTTGCCATATTTCACTATGAGGTTTTCTTGACTTCCCTAGAGGCTGTGGAAATGACGGTACTCTATCCTTTCATGCAGTGTCTAAAAGAGAGAGACAAAATATTTCTTGCTGTCTTTTTACTCTCAGAAGTGTTCTCATCTCCCCTGTTGTCCAGTATTAGGGATTGGCCTCCTATGAGGTGGAGGGAGGCTGGCATTTACTGCTGTCCTGAGTGGCTGTATAGGACTGGGGCTAAATGTTAGCTATTCTGACATGTTAATGAAGCTTAAAAAGATGAAGAATGTGAATCCTTTAAGCAGCTGTTTTGTGTCTTTAACTCTTAATCAAGGCCATGATCTCATGTAGAAAAATAGCAGAATCCAGCCAGAGAGTGCAGGTTTATATCAGCCGTGTCATGGATGCCCTGGGAGAATTCAGGTGAGTTGATGGAATTCTGAATTACAAGGAGAGCGCTTTTCATGCCCCTTGAAAGATATTTGTCACTTTCAGTTATAAGCAACTGAATGTAAGGTCTTGTATTTTAGACAGTCTTGAAGTTAGTGTGTATGAATTTTCTGCATTGGGTATTGGGTAAATGTTTTCAGAAAACTTCATCAAAACCAGCTCAGCCGTTTTCCAAATGAGAATGAAAGTAGTTCTGTTGCACTCACGTGTTCCTGGGATTGTCACTTAAAGTCTAAACATCTCATCAAGAGCTGGCTCCTGCTGATGCCTATATGGTTGGGTGGATTGATGTACTCAGGCAGATGAGTTGTCTACTCCTAGCCATAGATGCTGAACAATGTAACTGGCAAGAAAGTTGCAGTAAAAAGCTCTCTTTTCCATACTTAAGAGAGGAAGGAATGGTGAAAGGCTGAGAAAGTCAGCCCAGGAGAGAGAGAAGGCTTTAGTGGAATGGAGTTTCTGTGATATCTGGAATGTGGAATTGAATCCGTGCAATGAATAGAATGGGTTCTTTTTCCCCTCAGATTTCTTTATGAACGGTTTCTCTGAATAAAATTCGCATGGGAATGCAAGAAAGGGAAGCCAAATAAGTAATTCATATGAAGACACTAGGTTTCTGATAGTATGAATTAAACAGACTAGTGTTCTGGCCACTAGTAATTAATGGAAGAGTAAAAACTCTTCCAGTTTGTTTAGTCTCCTAGATCTTATGAGAAACAAATTAAAATGTGGACAACAGAAGAGGAAAGGGGCTACTTGTATTTATTTGCCGAATTGAAATATGCATGTTAACACTTACATTTTGGGAATTTTCTTTGAGCAGAGTTACCATCTGGAACCTATATTCTGTTCCAAGGATTGCAGAGCCTGTGTGGCTTAACATGATGTCCAGCACCCTGGAAAAGAATCAGCTATGCCAGCGTTTTCTTAAAGAATTTACATTTCTGATAGAACAGATCAACAAAAATCAGTAAGCTTCCCCCACTCCCTTTTTCTTAAGAAAAAGCTTGTGTGCTTCCCTGTGCATGTGCATATGTTAAAGCATTTAAAGGGATGTTTTTTTGCTGGTGTTACTTTGGACATACTTTTTTTTACTTTTTTTTTTCCCTAGGTTCTTTGCTGCTTTGTTGACTGCAGTGCTGACATATCACCTGGCTTGGGTCCCAACAGTGATGCCAGTTGACCATCCTCCCATCAAGGCCTTCTCTGAGAAGCGCACATCCCAGTCTGTGAACATGCTGGCAAAATCTCACCCATATAACCCTCTGTGGGCACAGCTGGGTCAGTATGATTTGGAAAGCTTCAGATTTTTCTATAACAAGCAGCTTTGTGCATCCACTCCTTTTAGATAAGAGCTACTTGTGATCCAGGTCACATTGGCAGCTACCAATAGGTGTCTTTTGCCTGGTTAATCAGCATTTGGAAGCCTCTTTGCATATCCTGCTTTTTATTCTTCTTGTTACTTGTTGACATCCTCTGTTCCACTGTCTGGTTAACTTACAGAAGTATTAAGACAGTGCAAGTGCTGTGAATGGTCTGAGCAGTTTGGGAAAGAGCAAGATGAAGTAGACTGGATTGAGAGGAGTTATCTGGGCCTTGGAGGCCCTTTGTAGTTGAAATTGGCTACCTCCTTTTGTTTAGTTCTCACATAGCTAGGATAGACAGCAGGGCAATAGATTAGAAATCTGGCAACTGGCAGTACCTCCATTCACTTACTGTTACATGAATGGGCTTGGACCAAGAGTTTTTTCTATGCTCTGTGCCTCAGGCTGGTCTCTGCCAAATATTTTATAGTTGCAAATAATCTTGATACAAGGAACTAGATAACTGATGTCAAATGAGTAGGTGAATGAAAGCTGAGAAAATAATTCTGTCAGTGGTAAGTATTTGACAGTTCCTCCTCTTCTTGGCAGCAGATGCAAATCTGACATCAGACTGCCCTTCACTTCAGCTGATATATACTATATTGCCATGTGAAATAACACACGTGCACACTATGGCAATGATGTGACTTACTCCGTGATGCTGGTGCTGTTTCTTGCTAATTGTCTCAGTTAGGCTTGTTATTCTCAATAACCTCTGTGAAAGTAAGGATTGCTACTTTGGCCATGTAGTTGTAGTGAATTGTTTCCTGGTTTAAGGTGTCTTTTAAACGCTGTGCAGAGGTTAGACTGAAGGGGAAATTAGAAGTGTTCTCGTGGTGTTGAGGACAGAGCCAGGCCTGGAGTTATGAAAACCAGCTGGACTGGAGGCGTAAGCTCGGTAGTAGCTCTTGTGGTGGCTCCCAGGAGTCACCACTGGTGACTAGTCAAGAGTCTGTTCCTCTTCTTGTCTTGCCAAGTTCTCGGTGCCTGAACTCAAAATGCTCTGATTTTGTTTCATTCTTACAAAGCTGGAAAAGCTGTTACTGGGTGGTTGCAAAAACTGGTCGTTGAAAGTGAGATGTTGCCCTCTGCTGGTCTTCCTCTTTAGGCAGAGGGAGGAAAACCAAAAAAATCTAGTCTTGGTGCTTAAAAAAGGAAATGACAAAGGATTTTGATGTGCCTGTCTTTTCACCTTCAGACCTGTACTTTCATTAAATATTACATATCAATTGCAATTACATACTGATGCAATTGTAAGTCCCTCTGTCAGGAAGATGTACTGTCTCTTAAACATCAGCTTCAACCTAATGGTATTAACAACAACTATTAGTATGTTTTGAAGATCACAATTTTGACTTTTTGTATTCTCTTATTAGCATTTATACAAAAGCCAATTGTGCAAATGAACCTGAAGCCTGAATCTGATTTCCATAGCAACTGTGCTCAACTCAAAAGTAAAGCAGCATATTCCAATTTCATTTCCAAATTGCTTGTCCTTGTGGCCTACCAGCCTTTGAGATTAATTGAGTAGTCTGAAGCCCACTTTTGGTTCTTGAGGAATGAATTTGCTGGCTTGTTAGGCTCTGGGGTTGGTTGGAAGGGTGTTCCTAACTGAGGGAAGATGACACCACTGATGCCACCACCCAGGAGCCTCTCCAGTGCATCACTGGCATTATGGGAAATGGCAGATCTTAGCAGGGGAGACAGTAAGAGAGCCATGGAATTACTGTCTCACTGATCTTGTTTTGTAGGAACGGAGCTGGGAGCCTTATTCCTTTCGTGCTCTGTATAGTGAGGAGGAGGCTGGACATAGATGTGCTCTTTGGGGTTTTTTTGCTGTGTTACTGTTGAAACTAGGGGCCCCCTTGCCCTTGAAAGAAACCTTTCTGAAGCTCTGTTTATAACTCTTAATGTAGTGTTGCTTCTTGAGGTCTAGTAAAAAATCCTGATGGCAAGCTCTGTCCAGAAGAGAATTTGAGCAGCCCAGAGGAGGGATTTAGCACCTAAAAGCAGTCTGGTAGATTAGCAGCTATCTGATCAAGCCTCAAGGCAGAGAAGCCTGCTTTGCATTCTTAAGGTGGCTGAAGAAAATTGAGCTTTTGCTGGCTGTCTCCCCTGTGCTGGTGAGATCAGCCATAGTTTGGTTAAGCAAAGGCAATTTAGTGAGTGTTCTCTAATGGGTGTCAGGTGAACACAACTGGGTTAACTCAACCCAGGAATAGACACTTTTTGAGTTAGCTGATCTTTGTCCAATAGGCCATGTGAACATTCCCTTACAGCTATCTATGTTTACTTCTCCCAGAACTCTGGAGTGGAAACCCTTTAGTTGATAGATGATTATAAGCAGCTGGAAGATAATTGCCACTCTCCCAAAGAAATACGTTGCGAGTAGGATACATATGACCTTAGTTCTGTTAAAAGAGCAGTTCTTCAGGATAAGTAGCAAATAAGTAGTTCTTAGGGGGACTTGGATGATGTTGTAGTAGTGCCTACCTTTCATATTGCAGTTGTGTTTTGGTTTTCTATTTCTCCACTGCCCCCTGTCAGAGTTAAATGCTCCATGTGAGTGAGGTTGGCTCCGACATACACAGCACGTGCCTTATTCAATAAAGTAGTTACATGCCTCTTTTTGCTAAACCTCTTTTAAGCTAATATTTATTCCTGTTTTTCTTTTTTGATATCTTAGTCCTGAAAAATGTAATTAAGATTTTATCTGGGTAAAAATGCCTGTGTTTAACAGAAAAGTCACTGCACTAAAACAGAATAATTTTGATGTGAAAGAAAATTAGTAGAAAAATAGAAAATAGTATAGCTGGCTTCAGAGTTTTGCTGGATCTACATTCTTCTTCGCCTCCTCTTGTGTCAGTTTCCAAATGATAGTATCTTGTAAACATTGTGTAAATAAAAAACTTAGTGGTTCTGAACAGAAAGAAAATGAGTAATAGCAGCTAATTCCTCACAAGAACACCAAAACACTTCTGGACAAAAGCCAGGTGTAAGAAGCATTAGGGGACTTCCTTTGTTACTCTTTGTTTAAAACTTTTATGAATTTACTGTGAAAGAAATTAACTGTCTAATTTGTGTCCATAGTAAATGGTGTTTCAAAATGCGTTGAATTTAGGCAGTATAGGTTATATTACAGCACAACATAAACCTGTGTAATTTTTCCTTTCCTGTGTAGGTGATCTCTACGGTGCCATAGGCTCTCCGGTTAGATTGACTCGAACTGTTATTGTTGGAAAACGCAAGGAGCTGGTGCAGCGCTTGCTCTATGTTCTCACTTACTTCATCCGGTGCTCTGAGCTGCAGGAAAATCAGCTGACGTGGAGTGAGAAGGCTGGGGAAGGAGAGCAAGTGCTAAATGGAAGCAAGATCACAACTGCACTAGAAAAGGGAGAGGTAGAGGAGTCTGATTACGTGGTTGTCACTGTTAAAAATGAACCTGCTCTTGTGCCTCCAATCCTACCTCCAAAGAATGATGGAAGTAAGAACAACAGTACTGCAGAGTGGGTGCATGAACCAGAAAGCACTCAGGCTGTCCCAGTCCCTTCAAAAGAAAAGAGGGAAGCAATAGGAAAGGCCAGTCAGAGTTCTGAAACATCTGTTGACTGTCTAACTAGCAGTTTCTGTAAAGGAGGAGCTGATTGTAGGAAAAGAACTGTCACTGATACAGGAATGGTATCCTACCACTCTGAAGAGTCATCTAAATTAGAGGATGTAATGGATGTAAAGAAGAACAAGAACCAGAATGAGAGAAAAGTGGAAAAGCAGTTTTCTAGTAGGTCGTCTGCCCTACCTTGTCCTGAAAGGTCTGGCCACAGGAATTCACACTTAGAAAAGGTCACTTTTCAAATTGGAAGTTCAGCATCACCAGAGTCAGACTTAGAAACTCATAGAAGAGAAATGGAAGAGAATCTGAAGGCATTAATTAAAAATCCAGAGGTGATACGTTGTGCCTCAAGTTCCACAAATCTGACTGTGGATGCTTCTCAGAATCAAGCAGACAGTTGTGAAGCTGCCTTTACATCCATCAGTAAACATGATGTTTGTTATGCACAAATGCCACCATGTGAGGAGAAGGAAAGTATACCTAACCAACATATGGAAAGTAAAGGAACTGAAGTGAATTTAATGGACTCAGTATCTAGTGAACTGCTTTTGCCCATGGATAACATAGAAACTGTAAAATTGCCAAACATGAAAGAAAATAGAACTTTGTGCTCTGGCAATCTGGAGAACTATTCTTCTGACTGCGTAGAAGCAGATTCTGCTGTCAAACAGGATTCCCTTAAAGTAGGTGCTAAAGATGTCCCCTATGGGGATTCTGGAAGGACAACCTCCTTCAGAGTTGAAGGGGACATTCCAAGGAATGAGAGTTCAGACAGTGCTCTTGGAGCTAGTGATGAAGAAGGTGATTGTTGTATCCCTGATGAAGTTCATCACGATAACATCAGCAAACGACTTGAAGAATTTGCAGAAGTGGAACTTCCTTTGCCAAGGTAAAGTAGTCTGAACTAAATGGAGTTAAAAGCTGTAGCTACTTTGGAGTTGTTTAGAGTTTCAAGTCTGAAATCATCTGGGATCTTGACTAAGTTCCTTGCAAAACAAATCAGTAACAGACAGTGATGTGGTTAGAATTCTTGTAAACAGATTTGGCAAAAAGAAAACAGAGACAGAGCAGGTTCAGGGTGTGAAGTTTTATGGCAAAGGTATATTTCAAATGCTAACAAAAGGGGATCAAACTTTTTATGTAAACTGACTGAAACATTTAATGTAGATAGAACAGCTGAGGACAAGCAAAACTTTGATTAAAAAGATAACTGTTCAGATTTGGCATAATTAAGTCAAATACAGATTTGGAATAAATATGGGCATGCTATTTGAAAATTTTTAAGCATTACAGGTGCACATGGAGTTTGATGCTTAAGGTCAGTTTCTAGACTCACCTGAAGCATGAGAATTGAAAAGAACTCAAATTTAGCAAAATTGTAAGCTGCAGAACAGGGAGCTCATACATCCCACAAACTCTAGTGCATAAAAGTTTGCTTATTTACAAATTTGAAGAAATCAATGCATTGTTCATGTCAGCTTTTAAATTTTTTTTTCAGAGACCACCAGTAGATGTTTACTGGTGTGAACATTTATGTAATCTTGGATTACAACTGGTGATTAATATTTGCAGTAGAAGCAGGCATGACTTTGCATTCATGTGAAATCTGAATGCAGTTTGTCAAGCAAGAATCTTATCTGGTTTGTATTTCTGTATTTCAGGTCAAATACCATCAGCAGTCAATGTGTCAAAAACTTTGGAAGATCACTTCTGGGTGGTTACTGTCATACATATATACCTGATCTAGTGCTGCATGGAATAAATAATGATGAAAAACTCAAGCAGTGTCTACTAGCAGATCTACTTCATGCAATGCATGTGAGTTAAAGTACTGAGTCAGAGTAGGAGTTGTGATATTGCTGAAATCTACAGAAGCAGGTTATTTCAGTAGGTTACTTTTTTTACTTACCTGTTCTGAATAGCCACACCTGCCATGTCTTCCTTCTTGGAAGATGTAAGCCCTTAATTCATTATATACAAAAAAGCCTGTTCATGCAAGAATCATGTGCTTTCCTTTATTACATTTAAGGCTTCTCTTCAAAGATAGACACAAGGAAGATTGTTTGCAACTTCAAGTTACAAACAAGGAAGAAAACCCTTGATCTGCTTCTTGTTTCCATCACAATAGCAGACAAAATTACCTGTATTCCAGAAAAATTATATGCAAGTTGAAACATCTTATTTTGCCACTTAGTGGCATGTGTTGCAAGGGAGGTAAAGTCTTGTTGAGGCCTGTATGATACTAGTCTGTAGCAGAAATGACTGACTACAGAAGGTAATTGTCTATAGATAAGAACTTTGTTGTGTTCTTTATCTACTGTAAGTGCTCCTAAATTATAAAATTTATAACTAACCTTTCACTGGAATAACTGTGTGACCTCAGTATGCAATTTAAAATGCTTATCTAGTAATTGTCAGCAGCTTCTCTCTATAGCAGTTAAGAATCATCCTGCTGGCATGACTGCATGTGCTATCCAGAGCAGTGATGTGTGTGTATGTAACTTCTTTAAGCAGCATCAGATTGGTCTAGTATGATGCTGTCTCTTCTTTGGTGGAGGACAAGTGGACCATGGGCCCACAGAGCTCTTGCTGCCAGGATAGCCAATGCTATCCTGGGGTGCATTAGGGAGAGCATTCCAGCAGCTCAAGGGAGGTGAACCTGTCCCTCTACTCAGCTCTAGTGAGGCCACATCTGGAGTGCTGTGTCCAGTCCTGGGCTCCACAGGCCAAGAAGGATGAGGAGCTACTGGAGACAGTCCAGTGGAGTGGCCCAAAGATAATTAGGGAACTGGAACATTTCTCAGAGGAGACTAGACTGAGGGGATCTCATTAATGCATATAAATATCCTAAAGGCAGGTGTTAAGAGAGTGGTGCTCAGCAACAGGACAAGGAGCAATGGCCATAAACTAAGACACAAGAAATTCTACCTCAGCTGCTGAGGAAGAACTTCTTTATGCTGAGGGTGGCAGAGCACTGGAACAGGCTGCCCAGGGAGGCCATGGAGTCTCCCTCTCTAGAGACATTCAAAACCTGCCTGGACTTGTTCCTGTGTCACCTACTCTAGGAGACCCTGCCTTGGCAAGGGGTTGAATAGGGGATCTCCAGAGGTCCCTTCCAACCCTAACTATTCTGTTACATCCTGCTTGATTGTGCATAGTAAAATCCCTCACATATCTCTGAAACATTTAATGTGCTTCCACCATCTCTGGATCAGTGTAATTATTATGCTCTTCATTTTGAAAGTAACTAATCTCTTCAGGGTAAGTTGAATACATGGAGAAAAATAAAATGGAGTAGTGATTTTGAGGCACTAATTAAAATTAAATGTCTCGATCAAATTGGCAGTTAAGACTTACCTGATCCAGTGTAGCTGAATGTAAATCTTGTCACTGAAGTTGGTATTCCTTGTCATTTTTTGAGATGCCTTTGGTTCCCTATTGGACAAAAACATTCATTGAATCACTTTCTTATTCGCTACCTCAGTGTTAATAAAAGTAGAACTTCAAACTAAGCTGTGGAAATGTGTGTGAAAGTATCACATAATTGTATTTTGTTTCTGTTGCAGCATCCAGTGCTAGATGAGCCCATAGCAGAAGCTGTCTGCATTATTGCAGACACAGATAAATGGAACGTACAAGTAGCTACAAGCCAGAGAAAGATGATGGACAGTATGAAGTTAGGCAAGGATGTTCTGGTTTCGAGTCAAGTATCCAGTCTGTTGCAGTCCATTTTACAGCTTTACAAACTCAACGTCCCAGCTGACTTCGTAAGTATTTCTTTATTGAAGGCTGAAGCTAATGAAAATTGTTCAGCTCAGATAGCAAACACAGAGTCCTGTACACTGTGTTGCAATATCAATGAACTAATGCCTGAAATAATGCATAGCTGTTACAACATATTGAAAAGAATCCATGCTACAGTCCAGTAATGGATACTGGTTTGGCTGTAATTTACATTAAATAGGTCAGATTAAAGTTAACCACTCCAAAATACATGTGGCAAAACCTAATTTGTTTAGGCAATTTTAGTGTCACATGTTTATGTTTAGGAGTCTTGTATTTGTTTTTTATATTTTTTGTGCAAGTTCCACTCTTCTCTACGCTGTAAGTTGTTGAAGTCTCTATCTACCCAATCCTAGTTCTGGCATACAACTTTCTATTCTTGGGGTTTCTATTCAACCCCATGCAATGGATGCCTCCTCTGTCTCCCCTCCAACTAACTGTGCCTCTGTTTATTTGACCCTTCTGTTTTGTACATATTTTAGCAAGTGCTGTGTTGGGTAGCTTTGCCGATGGCTCCATGGGATTGATGGGATGAGACGCCTGGGAATGGGTGGGTTGCAGCAGGGAATGTTATTTTGTCATATTGCACACTCCCTATCCCACAGCATCCTTTCCTGTCCTCATTTGTAGTGGAGTTCATCAGAGCAAATCAGTAATGCTGGTTTTGCTGATTATAACAAAATTGCCCACAAGTCTCACTGCAGTAACTGTAATGCAGCTTTTATCACGTGATTGTAGGTGAGGGGAGATGGAGTGTTTTTTTTCAGCAGTCACCCCTTTTCTAATTAACAGAATTGATTTGTCCTTCAGTGATAGCCTTGAGAAACTTTGTAGGAATACTTTGTAATGACTGTGCCAGCGGATGGAAGAGGAAGATCGAGCTAAACTCTAACAGCTGTAAATAGTATTGGTTGGCACTGTTTTGGGTTAAACTGGTGGTATTGATTACACTAAGTCTTCAAGTCAAGTGCTAGGCAAAATATGTGGGTACATTTTCGAGTGTTTTCTCTGGATTCTTCTGGGTGTCAAAAAGTATGCAACTGGTTGAAATTGTATCCTAACACTAGCACAGTCACACCTTAAATTCTGGCATTTTTAAACAGAATAGTTGATTTTGTAACTGAAGTGTTCTGTCTAGTGTTACCTTAGGATTTGTGTATGCAGTTTCTATATGATTTGTGTGGTTTGGGAGGGGTCTGGAGGCAGAGTGATTTTCAGGGCTTTTTATTTCCTTTTTCCTTCAAGAAGGAACTGTGAAGTGACAGTGCTAGTAGTTTGTAAATTTTTCATAATCCATGTTAGAGACACTTGGATCCTTCTGTCAGTGGATTTTGCAACTCTGCTAAAATGTCACTGCATGGAAGCTAAGTGTTCCTAAACTCTAGGAGACATGTGACTTTTAGTAGTATTTCTATTGCTTTAAATTTGTATTTATGTATGTAAACATATGTACTGATGTACTGATATCAATCAGAGATGACCACAATGCAGTATGTTTGAAGTTTCCTTTAGGAGTGCATATCTGTTTACATGCAGTTACTATTCAGATGAATAAGTATTTTTGGGGTTTAGTGGTACCTACAAAAAACAACCCAACTTGAGACTAGATGCAAGGTAAGTGGTGATATCTTGTGCCGCTTCAGACTGATAATTGTGCTGCAGAGAGCTTTGCAGTATGCCCTGGTGAGAGGAAAGTGCTGATTGCAACTGCTGCATTTCAGCATTATGTCAAAAGTTTTACCTGCACCTTTAAGCTCAGTTTAAGCTACTCTTCTATTTTTAGAAGTTACTTGACTTTTTTTCCATTTGGTCAGTGAGAAAAACTGCAGAGGAAGCTAATATAAAAAAAAAAAAAAAGAAAAGACTTGTGGACGCTGAACAAAATGGATTCATGTACCAAGCTTGTGGGGAGAAATGTCTTTTGATTCTTTGCTGGTATTCAGAAGGGAATAGATCATATGATGTTAACAACCCCTCTTTTAAAATAATGTGTGATTCTTCCTTACTTGCTCCCTCATAAGTTAAAAAAAAAAATCCATAATCCTTAACACAAATAATGGACTTGAAACACGTTGAACTGCTACTTTGAGACTCAGCTGCATGCCCCCCTGAACAACTGGGAAAGTGCTCATAGGCTTGTTGCATGAGGGTTACCTGTAATGGAAAAGATAAGAGCACTTGCTTCCCTTTTGGCCGGAATCAGAAGTGTTATGATTATAATGACTTGAGTGAAAATTTGCTTGAAGCAAATTGATCAAACAATTGTCAAAAAGCTTCTGCCTTTCCTCCACTGGTGGCAGTGATTTTACTCTACTACCATGTAGCACATTTTTTAAAATGCCTCTTTATTTTCCGTGATTAAGACTTGATATTAGTTCATTGAAAGAATAATTAAACATCTTCATCTTGCTCCAGATGATCAGAAAAATGCATATTAGGCTACCTACAAGCCTGAGTCTATTTTTTTTTTGCTCATTAGTTTTTTAATTAACAAAACTGGTTTCACCAGGTCTTGCTTCTAATACTTAGTGTTTTCATTCAACTCTCAGTACATGGGATGATGGCCTGAAGCTATTTGCTGCTACTGTTTCTAATTGCTGTCTATGCCTGCTGGATGATTATATGTTTGATAATGTGAGGTTCTGCATGTGCTTCCTGCTTTCATCTCCTGATTTCAGAGAGCTGAACTAATTTAGCTTTTTTGAAGTGGTCATCCTTGTGAAGAGAAGGAATATATCAAATTGAATGTACCTTTGTCCTAGAACAAAATACCTGATAAGACTTCCCACATACCCAGCTTCCAAAGACATGCTACCGACTGACCTTGTCTTGCCAGAATAACCCTTCTGTCTCCTTGAAGCCAAGGTTCATCTGCTCTTTGGTAGTTGGTATATGAGAAATTGCCATGAAGCACATGACTGTATTTAAAAATAATATGCATTTCTAGCATTCCACTGCTGGAAGAAAAGTGGAATGATTAAATTGATGTTTCAACTTGAACTATTACCTTTTGGCAGCCAGCATCAAATGATTAAGCAATTTTAAACTAGAAGTACCTAGGAATTATGAAAACAAATGCCTAAAATGGATTTGTAGCTTAGTTGCTACAGAAAAGCAGTCAGCAAGAGAGTTATAATTTTATGATGAAGAAGGTACTGGTGTCTTCCACGTCTTGAGTCTTAGTTTCTTGAATGGCACTAGAGCCTTAGAGCTAGAATGGTAATTTTAGAAACTATTGTCTAAACTGAGTCTTTCAGAAAAATAGTACTGACTTACAACAAGGACATCTTGATCCAAGAATTCTGGCTTGATTCTTAGTAAGAAGTCTTGAGTAATTTTGAACCTCATTAAAACTGTTTAAGTTGGCAGAAACACAGTGACTTACTTGAGTGGAAATAGAGGTGCAGTTTATGCTACAAACTTGCTGCCCAAGAGAGCTGGAATGCCCCAGTTCTATGAGGGGTTTCCTGTTTGTGGGGTAGTATAACTTTTTAATGTTTATGGCACAATTGTAATAAATCCAATTGCCTCTTCTAGATTTTGGAGTGGAGGTTTAGTTTATCTTCCAAGATTCAAGGTGAAGCGATAAGCTTACATTTCTCTACTATTTGCATGCAATTGCAAAAGCTGTTCTGAGGTTTTTGATCTGTGTTTACAGTGCATAATGCATCTTGAGGATAGACTGCAAGAGATGTATCTCAAAAGCAAAATGCTGTCAGAATATCTGCGAGGACATACAAGAGTGCATGTAAAAGAACTAGGAATTGTATTGGGGTGAGTATTCCAGGTATCAGTCTTAAGCAATGGCAAAAGCTGGGGCAGTTATTTTTCCTTTTCATCTGAGTGTTGACAGCTTGTTCTCACAAGGATTTGCACTCTTTCATGTGCCTTATTAGGTGCAAAAATGGGTTCTACAGAGCTACGTAGAAATCAGGAGGAGACATTTATACTGCAACAACAAAATACTTATCATTCTTAAGTCTTCAGAGAGTTTGGGTTTTGGGCATTAGGAAGTTATCCGTGCATTCATACACACTCTCTTCTGTTGTGATCTCCTTAATGAAAACTTCATCCCAACAAATAATTCAGAATTTTTGGAAGGTCAGGTGGTGCATTTGTATCTTAAGGGAATAGAGGGTCTCAAAAAACAGGTGTAGAAAAATAAACAGGTGTCCTAATCAGCAGCTGTCTTCTAATAATAGTACTTGATTGGCATACAACATTTAGGGATCTGCCTACTGACAGCAGAAAAGGGGGAAGAAGAAAATACATTTTCTCAAGATGTTTTTTAGCACTATAGATTAAATCTAATTTATCTTTTTCCAGGCTGTTAAAGATTTCATACTCAGAAATGTAGCTGTAAATAGTGAAATCCTGAAATAAGCACTTTTCTCTGTGTGTGTATGTGTTAAATATATATAAACATGTACATACATTCTGGCCTCTGAGCAGCTTCACATTTGGAAATGGTTGGAAATTGATCACTGCACTTGAGAGATGTTCCTTGAACTGTTATTGCATAATAATTAATAATGCTATCTTTTTGTCATTTTTGTAAGAAAGTGCTACTATGTAGTGAACTGAGTTATATTCAAAACCTGCAATGCATAATGTTCCGTAAGCTGATATCTAGTACTTTGTTAAACTGGGCTTATTGGTGCCTGCTCACTGGTAAGACTACATAACATGCTAAGACTTATGTTTTAGCAAATAAGTAAAAGGTCTTTTCTTTAAACCACAAAAGATTATAAAGTACAGAATGTGATACTGCTCTCTTTTGACTTAAGTGCTAGCATACTTCTTGGTTTATTATTTAAAAGCATTATTTACCTACCTTTACTGGTATTATATGAGTACTGACAATAAATAATAATTAAACAATGAACTTAGTAATAGCAAGACACTTTCAGTTTCTTTAAAGTGGATGAAAAGTATCATCTTGTGTTTCTCTTGCAAAAGTGACTGTATATTATTTTAAAGTCTGTCTCTCTTTTTTTTAATTTCTAGGATTGAATCTAATGACTTGCCTTTGTTGGCTGCTATAGCAAGTACTCATTCCCCATATGTTGCTCAAATACTCTTATAAATTAAATTCTCAGGATAGTCATTCCCTTAAAGTACAATTATGAAAATGGGAATGTTGAATGAAGAACAGAGGTGCCAAACACTGGTAAAGGGGAGCACTGATGAAAGCAGGTGATGACTGTACTCTACCACCTCCCGATTCTGATTTCAACCGGATGTTTTATCGGAGGACTTCAGTTTACATAACACAAAAGGCATTCAGGTTTTTCTTACAATCTCACTTCTGACTTAAAGCAAGAGACTGCATCCTTGCATTTTATTTTTATTCAAAGGACAAAAGTTAACACTATGTGGCAGACCAGGTGCTGCCATCCAAAACGCTGCTCAAAACCATGAAGAACCAGTTAAAAGAACAAGTGGGTTAGAATGGATTTCGTAATACTATGCTTGTGAGTGTGGTGTGGTGCATGTTTCTTTGCTGGGGAGGAGGAGGAGGAGCTGTAAACTCTGTATATAGCATTCCTATTCACAAGTGTATTAGGTGGGACATGATTTTCTTGCAGAGCATACGCGTGATTTTGTATAGTAGAAGTGATGGGCTCAGAACAAGGAACCTGGATTCAGCAGCCAAATGCCACGTGGGAATGGATGTGTGTGTGAGGGTGATGTGACTTTTCCCTTTAAGGACAAGAGGTTGAGAGCTGTGGCTGCTACTGTTTTAATGTGGAGGCATTCAAGTGGGCCCATGGCTACAAGTGGAATGGAATAGACTTCCAAGAGAGGGATTTTGTGGGAAAGCCTTACAGAACTTCTGCTACAAGTTTACATTTGTTGCTGATGCAACTTCAGTAACTGTTGATTTGCTGTATGACTGTGGTCCTGGGAACTAAACTTGTCTTGGTGTCATCAAATATTGCTATCTCCAAGGAGTATGAATTTGAAAAACTTCTGAACGATGCCAGTGCTGTGAGCATGTGTCCGTGTGTACATACACCAAACAATTGGCACAAACTGAAGACAATCGTATTGGGGAAATACAAGACAACAAACAACCCACACCAAACCTTTAGTGAAAAGTATTAGTTTTTCCAGCTACAAGTTGTTGCTCTGAGTAGGAATAAAAGAGGAACATTGTTTGAAGTAAAATGAAATGTAGGGGCCAAAACCCCCAATGTTTGATATTACTCTGAATGTTTGCAATTACCCTTTTTGATTCTACAGAAGTCTTGAACTATCATCCAGGTGCCTTTCCTTACTAGGTTAACTACTCTGACACCAGAAACTACTTCTCCACTAGTTGATATTGGCCTTTGGTGTTTCTAGAAAGCAAAATAAAATTTTGTACTTCACTGTTTTCACGTGGTTGATTAAAATGAATGTAAAAAATACTTCTTTTGCATAAAGCACTGTTAAGCTGGATATGAAACTATGGACCAGACCGAGGAGAGAACAAAGGATCAAAACATTCTTAAATGGAAAACTCAGTGTTGGACCATTCTGTTGTGAGCCGCTGTGGATGCGGTGTCTGAAATTGTCATCTTGCAAGCAAATTTCTGGCAACACAATTGCTTGAAAATAGTGAATTCTAATAAGAAACTCCTGGTCACCAGTTGTGAGTTCTCCTTGTTGGTAGTTACAGATTTTTAACACTGAAGGGACACACTTTTATTAAAAGTGTTTTTATTTCCTACTACATTGATGTTTGGACTTTTCTACAGTAAACTTCCAATGATTTGAAATAATGAAATGTGCTTGTTGTGAATTGTTTAAATGTGATGGGGTCTTGATTAACCTTGTGTTGCTTTTTGAGGAAAATAGGTAGACTGGCCTACTGTGAAAAGAGGTTGTTTCCATGTGGAGGGATACTTGATACTCTGATTCAACACTTCTAAAGCTGTTCCTTCTATGTTGGTTTTCTGACCTGACATTCCAAATGTTTCTTTTATTGCATTTTCATATTTCTCCCTAGTATTCTGCCTAAAAAGGCTAAAATCTTTCTATGGTTCAGGTTTTCTCCTCCTGCTTTATAGTTAAGCAAACTTTTCATACCTTTGGTCTGTGAATCCTATCTGCTGGAAAGTAAATTTATCTCTGCATATGGCTTTTAGCAGATACTACTTTCTATTTCACAAGGTTAAGACAAAGAACCTTAGGGCAAGTCACGTATTCCTAAAGTACTCTCTTGATGGAGAATGTGTGTGCATGTGTAAGACTATGAAACTGCTTCTCTGAGTGTATATAGAAATCCTCATGTACTTTCTCTATTTCATGTCACTCTTAAATAGTAGCTGAGATCATTAAAAGTCAGTCCAGTTCTTTTAAAGTATAAGTGGGGTTTTTATCTGAACAGACTCTGACAGTTCTTCAAAGAAATATATGGTAACATAAAGATGCTTTTGTTATCACAGAGTTTACTAAAGAGGACAGAGGTCAGCAAACATTCAGTAATTTCAAGATTAATACCATAATCAATAATAATACCTGATTTTACCACATCAACTGTTTAAAAAAACCCAAAAACCTGCCTTTGGGCAAGACATCAGTTAATTTTGTGGTGGCATGGGAGCCGATGGTCAAACGCACTTGTCTTTTCTTCAGCCCAGGCTAAAACTTTATAGTTCTTGCTGCTTTCTCTAACATTTTGCTGCTCTTTGGAAATTACACATTGAACTATTTTAATCTCACAGTTTTAGGTTTGGGGGAAAGAAAATTCAAAATGAAAGCTCTTTTACCTTTAAAAGGCTTTAGACTAATGAAAGCTAGTTACATATTTCCCCCTCCACCAAATGTACTACCTCAGTTGACAGGATTCCACTTTCTAGGGCTTTTTTTTGACTCGAAGTCTTTAACTTGTTTTCGGTAGCATCTTGATGTTTATGTAAATTGGTGTGGCATGACAGGGCAGTAAGTATTTACAGATGTTTTTTAGACATCTTTAGGGCATGTTTCTGTTTTATTTTAATAGGATGAAAAGTGATATGAATGTACAGCTGTGTTGAAAATTGATAATGTAGCTTAATTTTCAAATATTCCAAAGTTATTTTTATCAGTATTATGTAGGTTTTTTGTAAACTTAGACATACTTTCTTGGTTAGGTGGGAGTGCACAGTCTTTCCAAAATCCCACATAAATGCAGTTTACACACTGAAATTTAAAGAATGTATGCTGTTTTCAGGCAAGACTAAACCTAGGGGAGGAATGAACCGCTAAATTGTAGAATTTAATCAAAATTAATTCTTTAACCCCAAAAAATACCAAGATTTAAACATTTTAATTTAAGTAGGTACTCTCTGAACTAACCTATACAACTTTTGTCCTCAAAAAACTAATAGACACTGATCCTGTAATTCACATTTCTGATGGCATCCTCCAGAATTACAGATTGGTTTTCCCCACTCCCTATTATAAGCATCTTTGCTCTTAAAGTCAAAAACTTTTTTCAGATGCATCAAACTCTTGTATATAAGGTTTATGCAAAATGATTGCTTACCCTTCAAATGTAACTTCTACTTCAATTAAAAGGACCCAAATAAAAATTAAGTCTGAACTACTGAATATAGGCTAGACATTTTCCTTTTGTTTCCTTTTTTAAATTTTTTATTTTGTGGGTGGTTTTTGGGGGGGCGGAGGGTGGGGTTTGAGGTCAAATGAGGTAATTTGACATACATGGCAAGTTTTCCATAGTAGAAAAATGTGTGTTGCTATTGCATGTTTGGAGAACATAGGCTTTTTTAGGAATGACTGAATACCAATGTCAAACTACATGGTTTTTTTCTTATAGTTGTTTATGTATGCTATCATTTTGGTCAATTTCTTTGCGGCATTTGGTGCAATAAACTTTCTGAAATCAACGGAAGTGGTATTTGGTATCTTCCTTTTTAAAGCTTCTGAAATAGCTGTTCTTGCCGTAGCCGAGGTCTAACAGTGCATGGACTATTAGATAACCCATTAGCAAAGTGAGTAACTGTTGCAAGAAGTGTCTAACAGGAAGGCTGCACAAAATTTGGAACCTGGTTGAACACTACTGTCATCTTTGGAAGCTTTACCCCACTTACATGTAAACAGGAGCTCTTACAGTGTGAAAAATATGGGCAAAAATAGTGGAAAATGAAGACACTGACTTAGAATAGGTGGTGCAGAGGTTTCACACACCTGTGTGGCTGGTACTTAGCTCTTTCTATAAGCATTTGAGCTACCTGAAAAATGTGTTGCTATCAGATAGTATGTCCAGTTTTTAAAATTGCTCAACCAAACACGAATGAGTGACCCCTTGTATCTACCAGATTATGAAACGGTTAGTGCAGTTGATGGGAATTAGTTTCAAATAAAGAGGTCTTTGATTTCTCTCAGATCTTCCATATGACTTTCTATTTCGTATTCTGAAGTTTATTGGAAAATCCTTATTTAGAAATAAAAACAGAAATGAGATGAGATGATCAACTGTAATTGTGCTTCTTCGAGCAGGTCTGAGTTAGTCCGATTTGTAGGGTGTAAGCATTTCTTACCTGCAGACTGAAACGTTTGCTTATTGGTCTGGCTAACAAGGACTGGAAGTAAGACAGGAAGCCCAGGAACTTTGGCATCAAGGACTTGATAGTGAGGAGAAAACCCAATTACCTGTCTGGTCTTTCCTCCTGTCTTACCAGCTGCATCTGCAAACTGCTTATTCTGTGCCCTGCTCTGTTGTGCATTGAGTCCCTTATAGGCAGGTGAAGTGTGTTTGCAGGAAAAAAAACAAGTGCTGCAGGGTTAACAAGTGTGATTTGGCTCAAAGGGGCAGGGGAAGAGATGGGACACCTCATCTAGGAGCAGAAGAGGACTGAGATTGCTCCAGTCCCTCACCTCTTTGATACTTGTGAACCACTGGACTGCCTTGGTGATTTGTGCAGTTCACCAACCTGTTTTTCCACTCGGGCCTTGTAAGACTCCATAAAATTCCTCTGCTCTGATTTCACTACTTAAAAAAAATTGTAGTTAAGCTGTTGGTCATATCAGCTGGTTGAATTTCTTTCTAAAGGGCACTTAGCCACTCTCTCAGAATCCAAATGTTTGGGATGCTGGCAGGTTAGGAAGAGGGTTAGGCAGGGGCTGGCAGACATAAAATAGCCAACACTGGGAAGGGGTGGAGACCTGCATTAGTGAATACTTACATGGTATGGCTGAGAGGGCGGCCAAGGAGCTTTCAGAACTGACAGCTGCAAAGGAGAAAATAATACCTAGATTTGAAAAATTCTCAAACTCTGAAGTCAAATTCCATGATTTGTTCAGAAGATGTGACTAGAAATAATACAAATGTTAATGGTGAACAAGCACCTGAACTGTTCACCTGCTTATGTAAGTGGCAAGGAAGATCACAGATCTAATGGAGGAGTTCTCCTCATATGCAAAAATGCTTTCAAGGCCACAGCAGTAAACATGAGCTTTATAGCAAAGTAACTAAGTCTTGTGCCAAAATTCTGCCAGTCTTTCTCCCTACTCTTCTCTCTAAATGAAATGAAAAGCTTTCTGCTGGGCACCTATGCACCATATCCTTTGGTTTTCTGTACTTACACCTTTGAAGAGATCAAGCAGGACTAAACATATGAAAACAGGATTTTGGATATAAAGAGCATGCTGCCAAGTGAAAAAACATGAGACTGTGACCTGTAAGGCTTCTGATCCAATATAAAATTAGCTTAAGTGGACACATGCTAGTAATCCACATGCTGGAAAATTACTCTTATAATAGTTGCAGTCAGTTGTCTGTCTGGCACAAACCCAAAGCTAAAACAGTTTAAGCAGTACAAGTAGAGAAGCACTTTGTCTTGAAATCCTAAAGGTCAACACATGGCTGAAGGGCTTAGGAGTAACAGTCAAGTACTCAAATATAATCTCATAAACTGGATTTTTTCCATTTGGAGCTACAAGAGAGATTCCACTGTGATCTGACAAAACAGTGTTTGAGAGAGAGCAGACTCCCCTCAGCAATGAGTTTCTCACCAAGGGATAAAGCTCTCAGTCCTATGGACAGAGAAATGGTCATGGATGTGGAAATATGAAGTGATACTTCGGTCTGCTTGAGATCTTCCCAGGGTGGGTTTGTGTTTTCTGATAAGAGTGCCGTAGGGTCAAGGGTTGGGGTATTTTGACTCACAAAAGTGCTTTGCCTTCTGTTGGTTTGAATTCCGACCCTGCATATAACTAAATTGTTTCAAATGTGTCTGTAATGTTGCCATTTTAGCTCTCTTTTGCTACCTCATCTCTTTTTCCCTAGGCAAAATGAGCCTGAGGAGTTTTCTTTTCTGTGTGTCGCATAGAATTTTTTGTTTTCTACAGTATTACATCACTTTTTTTCCCTTTTAAGATCTGCATGAGCCCTGTTAGCCTCAAAATGAACAAATTGCCCAAAATTGTTCCCTTGAGCTTTGGAAAATACAGGGGAATGTATTTTGTTGAACTAGTTGTCATTCTGTACAACATGCAACTTTTTGGACCTTGAAACACAACTGCTCTATAAGCAATGTAAATTTAAAAATCTCTTTTCCAAACCATTCCATCAGCTCCTCCTGCCTTCTTTAAGGGACTGTCTCATGTAAGGTCACTGCAGTCATAGTGCAAGTGCTTTAATTCTGTAAAGGTTTGTTTCTAATAGAGAAATTGTGCCTTAACTTTTGATTTGGGGAGCAGAGGTTTTTGCCTGTGTCATTGCAGCCCATTCATCGTGTGGGTGAAGAGAGCCTAGTTCTGCATTGTGGAGTTGTTGGTCAGGAATACTGGGAGTGGGCTGCCTGATGGGGGGATAAAACAAAAATGGAGTTAGCTCTGGGAGAAAGCTAACTTTTTTCCTTTGCCCTGTTGTTTACTGCAATTACACTTCTGGCAGTCTCCTGTCACAGTTTGATGTCCCTAACATGGAAAGGGTGACTGAACCCCAAGGCTTGTTGAGCAGGGTCCTCTGGATGCCGCCCTGCTGCCATTGCCAAAGCCAGCGCCGGAGTGAGCTGTGCCAGTACAGCTGGGACATAACCACCAGTGTTCCAGGTGAGTTTGTCAGGCCTCTGGTATTTCAACCATTTGTGTTACACTGAGCTGTGGCTGCACCCCAAAGATAGACAGCTGCCTCTGGTTTTCCATGTGCCATTTTCTTCCCACAGGAATGCAGTAGTCTCTCCTGTTGCTCAGGAGTGGGTAAACACCACAAGCAAAAGATGCAAAGCCCATTTGTAATGTTGCTAAATAAATTCTGAGTCTGGCAGGTAATTCGCTGGCTGCTGGGAGTGGCTGCAGGAGTAGCTGTGCATTATTATGTGTTTGAATTAAATAAGCTCTGGTGGCTTCCCAGGTGCAAGTGCCGATGCTCTTTGATATATAGGCAAGCTGGTAATTAGAGAATGCTGCTGCTGCTCTTGCCTTCACAAGGCTTCCTGTCCTGAGCCTTGTGAGGTTTAGATTATATTGCTGCAAAGGACCTAATCTAACCAGTTCATCTCTGGGATCATACTAAACTTTACAGGGAAGCTGGCTTTCCTGCACCCTGCCTTGCTTCACTTCAAATTAGTATTCTCTCTTTTCTTCTAGATATACAAAGCTTTTTTGGCATGTCTATTTTTGTGGCCAGCAACTGCTCTGCCAGCCCTAAAAAAAGCTGGTATGAGCTTTGCGATTAGCACTGAGATTTCAGATGTTGGTCTAGTTAGGGAGCTAAGAGCTGAATGGTCCCACCCAGGAGGCAAAGCTCTTGAAGGAGGGTTCCCTAGGAATTGCTGTCCCACTGAATCCAAGCAGCAATCTGCACCCTGCAGTTCGTCTCACTTCGTGTTGCTGAGTGTTGCTAAGTGCCATTCTTTTCTTAACAATTGGGGACTGTGCTAAAAAGAACAAAGATGTTAATGGTCTGGGGTGAAGTCACTGCAGCACCAGCCTGCCCTTTGCCGTGTGACAATTCCAATAGTTTGATGATGGTTGGCTGCCAAAGTGCACACTGGTGCGCTTCTCAGAGCTGTGACACAGAGCTGGGTTGCACTGTGGCCGGGGTTGAAATATGGCTGTGAACTTTGCAGCGTGGTGGACTTGCTGAAGTTAAATGCAGTTTTACATACTCTGTGATGATGTATAGCACAGAGCATCCTGATAGCACAGCTTGGCAGTGTAGCACAGCACTTTGCAGTAGTAGTGAGATCATCTCTGGATTCACTGAACCTGTTTCTACTCACTCTGGAGCACATCTTTATCTCAGTACCATGCTGGGTTAACCACACTGATTAACCATTCCTAATTCTTGACTAAGCTTGATTGGTGGCAGGTCGGGAATTTTTACCCTGTGTCTGTGGCTCATCATAAAATCAGCTCCTGCTTGTTTTCTCAGCATTCTGGTAATTACCACTGTTCATTACAGAAGGATGAGGCGATTGGCTAAAGGTGCGCAGGGATACTGTGCCAAAGGTTAGTATCTGATCTTCCAAGTCCTCAGATAATGACTTCATCATTGAACAGTCCTACTGGCCAAGCTGAGCTGGGGGGATGCATACACCTCCCTTTTGCCTTCCTGGCAATTGCTTTAAAGAGTCAGAGACACTGTGTCTGGCATTCAGACATATCTTTTGTGAAATGGAAAAAGAGAAAATGTGTGCTCATTCTTATATACTGTGTACAATTACAATTGTGCCTGTAAGGCTGGATTAGCTAAACTATCTGCCACGTGGATGCTGCCAAATAAATGTATTTTGGTTTTCTGAACACCTGCTTCTTTGCTGTTATGCATCTTTATTTTTTGCTTTAGACACATGACTTACGTGGGAAAAAGTAACTCATGACAGGCAGCTGAGCAACACTTAGGGAGGCATAGCAGGAGTCAGTAATCGCCCAAGGGAAGCGCTAGTTTCCAGAAAAATAAAGGAGGAAGGGAAAGATCAAAGTCTCTGAGTGAGTTTCTTGTTTGAGGCAGTGGGAAGGTGTTACAGGCAGGCGTGTGGAACGTACAAGATGTTAACTTACTGCTTCCCAGAAACAGCAACTTTTTACTCATTGGCGTGCAGGTATCTGTAATGACACTGTGCTGTGGCAATGCAGCTTGTTTATATCTGTCCATTTCAATACAGAGAACAGTGATACAAGGCAGTTTTTCTTGGAATTAGGCAGATGGGCTGAAATACTGCAGCCAGCGTCATGGCTTTAAACTATGTGAAAAGATAGGGGCAGGAGGCAATATAAGAATGAGCAAAGAAGTATAAATACGTGTCATAAATGCCATTTGACTCTGTGTCACTGTCTGAGTTCCTGATTCAGTCTTGGTGCTGCTTGTTTTAATCCATGTGGTGGGAATCCAAAGATGAAAAGCAACCATGACCAGACAAGATGTGACTGTCATTCTCTAAGGGGATAAATTGCCATGGCAATCCTGGCTGTTGCTGTTGGGGAGATGGCTGATTTTGGCCAGCTGCTGAGTAGCTGGAGATGGTGAATCCCCTTGGGGATAAGGTGCCTTTTGGATAATTAGACAAGCGTGCAAACTGTCTCAAAACAAAGGCCGTTAAATGATTTCTTCCTGCTGCTTGAAATTAAGTAATGGCTCTAGTAAAAGTGAATGCCTGAGAAGCACCACCAGTTTCTGAAGGACAGCAAATGCCAAACCCAGTTGGAGCCTGAACTTTTCCCCCATGTCAAAGGGAAGAAATGCAAGGTTTGACAGCAAGAGAAAGAGAAGGCTGGGTGCCTGCTGTAGGAAAAGTATTTATAGAATCCCAGAATAGTTTGGGTTGGAAGGGCCTGTAAAAAGTCTTCTAGTTCAACCCCTCCCTGCAATGAGCAGAGACATCTTCAACTAGATCAGGTTGCTCAGAGCCTCACCCAACCAATAACCAGTACTTGATCTTTGTGCTCATGATGAAGATGAGGCTGGACCTCTCATCTGTCACCCAGTGTAGGTGCTCCTGCCAGCACAAGGGAAGTGGCTGCAGCAGGGACAACAGGTCTGCCCCTTTCACTGGAGTCTGCTTAAAGCAGTGATGAAATGGGAATCTGGGGCAGTGAGTTTCACCTTACTTAAGCCAGACTGCTGCTGATCCCTTCCTTGTGTTTGCTGGTGGAAATATGCCCTTACCCACCTGCTTGCAGTAGGGGTCAGATGAGAGCTGCTGCTGTGATGCCTTGAGACTCCACAGCCAGGTGCAAGGATGAGGAGAAGCGCGACTCCCCCTTCCAGCATCGCTTCCCCATGACTTCAGCATAGCTGTAACAGGAAAACTGCCCCCTGAAAGGCTGGTGAAGCACCAGAGCTACAGCTGGCTATAATACTGAAACGCGTGTTTTGTGGGACCAGTGCCAATCCAATTCTCCTTTTCCCCAGCTGCAGTTAGTGTAAAAGCTGGTTTCAGGTTGCTTGCCTAGCTCTAGATTGGCTCAATCAAATAGCTCAGCCTTGCAAACGCTGTTGCTGTTCATAGTGTTTTCTGTCAGACCTGGTTGTTACTCTACCAGAGACTGTCTAGGGTAACCTATTGAAATAAATCCTAATTTCTCCCTTCCTTACCACAGAAGCCCCCTGTGAGAGTAGCTGTCATTATTTCTGACCTTAATGCCATGCTAAGAAGAGGAGTAACTCCTGGAAAATTGCAGAATATATCCATTCTGTTTCCATTATTTTCACTCTGCTCCCTGGCCATTACAGAGCGTTGTCAGGGACATGGGGCTGGCAGTGGGCATCAGCAGGAGCAGGAACCACTTCATCCAAGTATCTCCCACAGCTGTGAAAGCTGCAGAAGGGCATTGTGTGGCTCTTGTTCCTTCCAGAGTGGAGTCCCTGTTCTGTGTGAATTATGAGCACAATTGTCAGTGCTCCGAGCGCCGGCAAGGGAAGCTGCTGATAAATGAGGTGCAGTAGCAGCAGCTGCAAAATCGCTGTCCTGCTGGCTGGGGAAAGGCAAAGTCATCAGAGAATTAAGATGAACTGCTAAGCATATTTTGCACTCAGAAGGCAGTTCCATAGGAATTAAAAGGAAAACACTGCCTTATAGAAGCTTTTCTAACTTCTGCTGGAGTTACAGCTGTTGTTCTTCAGGCCTAGTATTCCTTTGTGCAACTAACTGCCCCCACACAGCTTCTTCAAATAGATCAAAAGGGTCAGCTGGAAAAATCTATAAAGAGATGGAACAATTCAAAGAAGAATGCAAAGGCTTAGAGCAATGACTGCTTGGAAATCAAGGTCAAATCGTGCCTTAATAGCTAAGAGTACACCCAGGAGTTCAGACTTCTTAAATCAAACCCTAATGATCATGACTGGGTGGAAGACAAGAGTCCACATGTCTTTTTAAACTCCTGTCTTGTGCATGGCTGTGTGCCACCAAGAGAGAGCAAGAAAATGCTGTCTTCCTCTTTCAAATGCTGTCTTCCTCTTTCAAAGCTTTTTTTTGCTCTCATGAGATCAAGATTTCACACTAGCCACCCTGTTAAAGAAAATCAGTAGGGAAGACAGGTAGTAGTAACCACTTGAGCTGTTCTGTGTTTGGCACATTGGAGTACATGGTCATCTTGTTGATTTAGGAAAAAATTAAATTATGAAATTATGAACCTCAAATTTGTTTTCAACCTTCTACTTCAGTGTGACTTGTTCCCAGTTGTTTTGGTCACATGTTTCTCCAGTTGTGACTGCTTATACCTTTTGCAGTGTATTACTTCAATTATACATGAAGTGTAGCAAATCTGTAGTTTCTGTGATTTACTTTGCAGCTATCTTCCCTCACCCAAGGGATCTGGAAGCTATTAAAACCATGCCTTTCAACCAGCAGAAGATACAGAGCTGCCTTCTGCCTTTCACTTCTGCTAGCACCCAGTGCTTTCTGGTGCAGTGAAAATTCAATTTAAAATTACCTGTAGATGTGACCAGCTACACAGATGACCTTTGAAACACTACAACTTTAAATTAGAAGCATTTTTTTACCACTGTGCTATCCTCAGAAGTGGCCTAAAGAACCTGGCAAAAATCTGTTTTGCTGAGCAGCTGACTTCTATCTGGTCAACATAAAGTAAACTTAAGTAGAGCTTTAAGATTAATTCTCTGTGCATTTCTCACTCAAGGTCATGAGCAGAACTTGAATGGTCAGGCTCTGAAATCAAAAGATGGGACTCTTCTAAACCAGCTCTTCTGAGGAACCCAGCCACAGCCTCTGTGTCAGGTAGGATATGGTTTTCTCCCATGAGGTGTGTTGGTGTCTGCAGGGCTGCAACAGAGCTCTAGGCTTACTCTTGGCCTTTCTGCCTCAGATCTAACACCTGGGCTACCAGCTGTGGGTGCATGTTTGTTCCCCCCCAGATAAATCCCCCTCTCCTGCGTGGGCAGCACTACCCTCCCTTGGCACAGGGAAAGGCACAGAGTGCAGGCCAGCGGGTGGCGGCTGCCGGGGACATGTGAGCAGGGCAATGATTTACCCCTTTAACTTGACAGGTCTAGGCTCTTTCACCATCTCTGTCTGCCCAGGGATTGTGAAACCTCTTAGCACACTGAAAAATGCCTCAGCTATAGTAATTTCTCTTCCCCAAAGGTTTAATAAGGTGAAAAGCTGGCCCCTCAGCCAGTGGTTCAGGACAGCTTCCATGAGGGGCAGACTACGTGGCTGATTCATTTCTCTTTCACAAGACTGCCCATGCTGTGGTACAAAATGGTGTTACTCCCAGGGGCTGGTCTCGCTGAGGTTAAATATGTGCCTTCCTTTATCAAACTGCTTTCTGCAATTTCTGCATGTTTCACGAGAGGGTTGAGTTACTGGTGAGTAAAATTTACAACCAGAAACTTCAGGCCCTTTAGAAAACCAAAGAAGAGTTGGAAGGAATTAAGTGTATTTCAAAAAATATTTTTTAGGTGTTCTGACATGAGTATAACCAATGACAATGACTTTTGTTTTAAAAATAAACTCTCCACAGCTGAAAAATGTGATCAGTCCAACAAAACAAAAAAGCTTAACCTGCAGAAAAGCTTAACCTGCAGCAGGCAGTTTGGCTGTTCCATAGTCCCTTGGCTAACAGGCTGTATTTGTGCTGTCGTACTGTGTGACAAATGTGCTTGGTGCCACAGTGATGTCACAAGCCCGAGCCAATGGTGCTTATGGCTTCCAGCTGGGCTGCTGACTGCTGGGAATACCACAAGCCATGCAGATCCTGGGTTTGGTGGAAGCAGAGTCCAAAACCTATCTCATTTCTAATGCCTCCTGTCCCAAATCCATTATTAGTCAGGAAAGTGTTGACCTTGTCAGCTGTACCTCAAGTGCAGCAGCCGCCTGGAGATTTTTCTGAGCTGACTGCTGCAGTTTGCTCAGCTCAGGTAGACTTTCTGTAGGGACTCGGATAATAGTTGGTGCTCACTATTGCAGTTGAAATCTGTGTTACTGGAGAAGGTCTGATGTGACACTGGCTAAGAGATAGGGGCCAAATTTAAGAAGAATTATTGTTCTGATGGGAGGAGAAACCCCAGGGAGATGTTTAATCAGTGTAGATTGAGTGATATTAATGGTGAAGTTTTTTATCCTTTGTGTTAACAATGACGTGTCATGCTGTGCAAAATGCACTCATCAAGTTACTGTTTTCTTACTGGCCAGAATTCTTTCTTTGCTAACCCTACTGTGTCTGTAGTATTTTTTTCCTCATGTTCATCTTGGCATACCTAAAATTACATGGCCAGCTTTCCCAGGCAGGTACCTGCCCATGCTTATAAAGTTTCTGGAAGGCCACAAACAGAGGAGTTATTTCTTTCCATTTACCATCTCAGAGGGGAAACTGCTGAGACAAGATCTTTCAGGAATGTGAATGACTCCCTTCGTCTATGCTACAAATGAAGAAACACAGATAAATGTCACCCATGGGGGGCCTCCTCTGGAGGCTTTTCATGTCCAGCTCTACCGCTTTAGTTCATGTATTCCAAGCCAACAATGTTTTCATACCTGAATTAGGAAGTTGGAGATTTAACTGATGAATACATGCATGTATTTTCAACAAATCACATGTGTGTTAGAGGTTCATCTGCAGTGCAAGGTTTGGGGATTACTGGAGTGCTTCTTTCTGATCTGGAGACTGGACTGGAAGGCAGCAGAAGACTGACAGCAAGACCTTGTTTTTCAGGCTGCTTGGTGTGTGAAGTGTGTGCTCTGTGACCTGCCTGCAACAGGGTGTGCAGGGGAGCAGAGCTCAGCGTGTGTGTTTGCATGCATGAGTTTTCAAGAATTCTGGCTCTTCCCTTGGGAAGAATGCTCTTCGCTCACCTTTGCCACTTGAGAGGGAATAATTACCAATGTTTGTGGATTTTCTTCATTTGAGGGAGGTAATATACAAACCATGGTGGCACACCCAGGCTGCAGTTTCAGAAAAAAATTGCTTGAATTTAATGTTGATGAAAATCTAATGTTCCAACTTTGAGTCAATGCATCATGTGTCAGGCTTTCAGCAGCATTAAGTTGCCAATACCTATAATAAAATCCTTATCCATCTGGCTATCCTTAGCCATAAAAAAGCAACAGAAAAATCTCAGCTACCATCCAACTCTAAACCTGTTTTCTTACTGAACCAATCTGGATGTATCATATGCCATTTAAAAGCTCGTATCAATAACAGAGATATAATCAGTGCTTTTGTTTGAATATTTTGCCACTTAGAGCACTACTTTACTCTCAAAACTTGCCTTGAGAAAGAGAACATCTATTATGATTTTTTTCCCAAGTTGCATGGATAATTGACGTTTAAGATGTTCATAGCAAAAAATGAACCCTGTGTGTAATTGATAGAATGAAGATTTTATATCCACACAGTAGTTATTCTGTAAGGGAACCAGAATTTCTAGGTTGTCAACTCCTTGTTGCTTATTTGCACTCCTGTTGTACTTTGCCCAGCACTCAGATCTGATTGTCTTTTAATGCTGCTACAGTAGGGATTTTTTATTTCATTGAAAAACAAAATTAAATGAAAATTAAGGTTTCAGAAGGCAGCATTTAAAGGCAGAATATGAGGGGAATGAGAAAAAATATTTTTCCTTGTTAGGTTTTGTAGCTATTAGCAAGACAGCGGAGGCATGTTGCAGCTTAAGAGATGTCTCTTCATTGCCAAATTCTGCAACAAAGTGTGAGAGAGGACTGATTAAAAACCTCTTCAGTTCCCACCTCTACCTCTCCAGCTTCTGCCTTTATTCCCTTTTGCCTTGCAGCCTTTTTCTCCATCCTCTGCTCCTGCTTTTGGTTTTGAGCTGTTCTACTCTCATCTTTTTCCATCACGGTCACCTTCTCTCACTTAGTATTAGTTTCACACCTTCTCATCTTTAGACCTGTTCTGTCTTTTGCCTGTTTGAAGGACATGGAGCACATGCAGAACTGGGCATATTCACTGAACTTAGGTGACAAATTCTTACAGATTGCTTCTGAGAATGACCAACTGCGTGTCTCAAGCTGTAGGGGTTGGTCAGGTGGAAACTCCAAAAACACAACCTGCTCATGATGGCACACTTGAGGAATTTCAGGTGTCCTTTATGGAGTTACTAGGTGTATTTAAACATATTCCTTTTACTTGTTTTTTATAATATAGGGAAGAAAATGTACTTTTACATTACCCAATTTCTGAGATAAAAGTGATCCATTAGAGGTGAATCTTTTAAAAATGAGACTATCCATGCACCATCAAATTTCATTGAGTGGTTTCTTTGGAAAATATATAAATTAAAAAAAAACAGTTCCTTATAAAAGTAATCATAATTACAGGTGCTGCTGAGTAATAATATTGACATACAGAAACCTGGCTTCTTTTAAATATCATGCAGGACAAAAAAAGAGAGGAATTAATATCACAGGCGGTGCTATATTTCTCCCCATCTCCCTGGACTGATGAGAATTCTTTTTTTTTTTTTGCTTGGACAACATTTTAAAAAGACAAAAAATTCAGCCAATACAATCAGCAAAATTCTTCCCCTTCATTAACTAAGTGCCCAAGAGACAAATGAATGAAAAGGTAGGTTCCTGTATTCAAGAGGAGGTTGCAGATTAAATGACGCAATAAATTTACCCCCGGGCTAAAAAGCAAATTTTCTTCTAGCATGAAAGTCACCTTTCAGATATGCTGGACTCTTTAGAGGGTGCAGGCTAAAATGATGGGGAGTAGCTCTTTAGTGCAGAAGTGGTGTGTATCTATGGTGGTGTTCTTCACTCTGTCACTGGAAACAGGCTGCTGTGGCTGCAGTCATTCAGGTGGAGAGGAGAAAGTCCCTGAAATGCCAGGTTGGCTTTGGTATTTGAAATTTAGTATGAACTAGCTGGCTTCCAAGTAAATGCCGTGGAATGTTGTGCACAATTAAACTGCTAAAACTCATAATTACGAAGATTATTGTTTTTCCCAAGGAGACTCCTAGCAGAGCATTTCCCATATGTTAGCCACTTTATGGTACTGTATGTCTTATTTCACATGTGCCTCGTTCTAAATATTCAGTACTATGTATTTTTAATTTATAGCCAAATATTTCAGCATCTGAGAAGGTAGGTAAATACTGTTTGCCTCATTTTTGTAGCCAAGGCAGCTAGGGAATAGAGAAGTCAAAGGTTTGTGATATGATATATTGGCATTTAAGCAAATGACTAGCAGTCTCCTCAAAACTGAAAGCATGACCTTTTGTGAAATGGCATTCTTTTGTTGAACAAATGTGTTTTTAATGTATTCTGTTATAGCTGCTTGCTGTTGTAATTATATGAAATTGAACTGCCTTTTGCAACAGCAAAAACTACAGTGGGAACAAAGGGACTGACCTGGTTTTGACTCTTTATTCTCTTCTGCAAATCTGCAAATGCATTTGTTTTAGCCTGTGCAAATTAGTTGCTGCAAATATAAAATCTCAACTTCCATGGTTTTGCTACAGGGCAGCCTGTAAGTCATGAATTAGTGACGGGAGAAAAGAGAGAAACTTGAGCTGCAATGTTCTCAGGATTTTTTTTAAAGTAGAAGCATTTAGTCAAGCCAAGTAAATCCCTACTTATTTGCTTGTAATTTCAACTCAAACGACAAACCAGCAGTGGCTGAGAACAGGTTATGTGGGTTCCTTGCGAAACCCCTTCATGAGAGAGACAACATCCTCTTTCCCTCAGCTGAAGGCTGAGAAAACAGCAGGTCAAATTTCTGCTTGTACCAAAGCCCCAATTCCTGGCTGTCCTGCAGCAAGCACAGTGTCAGCAATTGTAATTCCTGACATTTCTAACCTGGAGGAGGGGACTGAGAAGGGTAGATGAAATCCATTTGCTTTAGACAAAAATGGAAGGTATGTTCATTGCTGAGAATGTATGAGCAGAGGGCACAGGCAAGTAAATAATTTTGGTAGTTCATTGCGTAAAACACAAAGATATTCTAGGGCTTGAACAGAAAACCTTCAAGCTTTGAGCGAGTGTGCAGCTGAGAGTGTGGAGATGGGAAACCTAACTTCTCCTTTGGACACAACGCCGTGTACGGTGAGACGTGAGAGCTGTGAGCTGGAACTGCCACCTTCACCTCTGAAGGTGCCCTTGTTCTGAGCCCTTTTGCTGCTGCTCTCTTGAATAGAGATAGCTGAGTACATAGGCAGAGTGTAGAAGAGTACCCCCCTAACCTCATCACTGGCCTTACATCTGTGGAGAGAGAAGCTGCCAAGAAAGTGCATGACCTCTTCCTTACGAAGAACTGTGAGATGTTAATTGTTGAGAAGTTCATTATTCCTTTGTGTCTTAAAGGAAAACACCAGGAAAAAAACCGCTTTAACTTTGGGAAGGGAAAGACTGTCATTAGTAACTTCTGAATTAAAAATCTGGGATAGGCTGTTCTATTAATACATATGGAGGGAAACAGGCAGCCAGATAGACCCAGTAGGGGCTCCCCAAGGTATTTGTGACTTGAGATCCACTTAGCGCATGCTTGGCTTGGTGGTTCCTGGGTCTGTTTATGAGGATGTGTCTTCAGAACACGTCTGGCTCTGACAGATCCTTTCTCCTCCCCTTCCAGAATAACTCACAGCCCATCCAGGGAGTATCTCCATCGTATGCAATTGTAAATGACCTCTGCATAGGGAGATAACTGGAGTCCCAGCCTTTCCTACATCAACCATGTGATGTCTGGATGCAGCTTGGCAGCTTTGTCTGTCTGATCCATGGTGGATCTGAAACTGAACTTCTCTTGTTTTGTTGCCTTCTTATGTTTGGTGTCTAAATTAAACACTAAGGAGTAATGAAGAAGGGTGGTTTAGTGGTTAAATGTGTTCAAGTGTCAATATAGAACACAGAACTATTTCTGTCTCCACCATATCTATGGCCAAGGACAAATTATTTAAGCTGTCTGTGTCTCAGGGTTTTCCCAAGTATAAGATGAGGATGAAAGGCCTCTCTGGGTGACTAAATGACTTGAATGCTTTGATTCCCAACAGAAAGAGGTAGAGAAAATTTAAAAATCCGTTTCCAAATTGGGAGTAAAAATAGATAGCCCCTAAATATTCTGCCACTGGCTCTTCTCCACTTTGTCAGAACAGTTTTGGTTCTCAGTGAGGAAGAGGATGCCCTGCACATCACACAAGATACACAGAGTCAAACAAGAGTCAATCTCCAGGCTTCTCTGACTACTCCAGTGAGCATTACAATGTTAATGGTGAACAGCAGAGAAATGGCATATTTACTCATTCTGATTTCACTTGCTGTAATGGGAAGTCATTCCCCTGAAGTCAATGGCATTGCAGTGGTGTAAGAGCTGTATGAATTTCTGTGCCCTCAGGCTGATGACAAAAATTGTTTATGACCGTACCATAGCAAACACATATAGAAAAGGCCTCAGAGCAGGGTAACATTCTGTAAATGATATAAAAGCAATGTATTTAGCAGATGAGCATTTAAGAAGTAGGAGCCTGAGGAAGGCTTGCTGTTTGGCTGGTATACAGAGCTCTCCTCCAATATTTTGGCTTTCCACCCCAGCACAGAGCTTCAGCTCTTCTAGAATCAAGCTTCCCTCACCAGCCATCGTCTACTGACCAAAAAGGTTCACAATAAAGCAAAAATGTTCAATCCCCATAAAAGATGGATGCATAGGAGAGGTACTTGAAAAGAGCAGCTGTAATCTTTCTGGCTACTCCAGCTTCATGCTTAGTGTTGGAAAGCAGAACAAAAGACAGAGGAAAAAGATGAAGGAGGCTGAGGAATTGAGGGGACAAAACCTATTGCTGTAGCAGAGGGTAACCCCCTTGTATGGCAAACTCCAAGCAAGAGGTCCAGCCAAGGCCTGTGATGTTCCCCTCCCTGCAGCCACAGTCCCACCACGCATCCTCTCGCTCTGATGCCAGCCCTGGTGCCCCAGAGGCTGGAGGTCATTGAGCAGTGCATAGGGAACCAAAAAAGAAGGGTAGATGGGAGGTAAGAAACCAAAGAGCAGTTCAGCAACATAAGGGTACATATGGAGAATGAAATAGGGAAAAGGGTGTTACTGTTAGGCTTCAAGAAAGTGATACAGACCATTACTCCTTAAAAAAGAAAAAAGGCATTTAATCTGGCCTTGGGAGAATGTTGGGGGAGTTATTCAGGGAAAGTGGGATGGGAGGGTGCAGAAGCCACAGGTCACTGGGGGCAGGAGGCTGTAGCAAGGTGGGGGCTGGTCTCTTCTCCCAGCCAACAAGTGACAGGAGAAGAGGAAATGGCCTCAACTTGCACTTGCAGGTGAGGTTTAGATTGGATATTAGGAAACACTTCTTCACAGGAAGGATTCTTAAGCACTGGAACAGGCTGCCCAGGGAAATGGTTGAGTCACCAAAACTGAGGTATTTAAAAGACACGTAGACGTGGCACCTGGGGACATGTTTTACTGGTAGACTAGGCAGTGCTGGGTTAATGGTTGTACTTGGTGATCTTACATGTCTTTTCCAACTTAAAAAATTCTATGATTCTTCAGTTCTGTCCCTGCTTCAGTGCAATAGGATCTGCTTTGGGTCTGAAGGTGGGGGAGGCTTGAGACAGAAAGGAAGGCAGAGTTCACACTGTCCTGGGTTGCAGTGTATTCTATTACCATCCTCATGAGCTGTTGAAATCAGGTGGGGCAGTGTTTCCTTGCCTCCTCCCCCCAGACTATCTTTCTGTTAATTGCCCATCATTGTCCTGCAGCATGACTCAGCGATAACTCCCTCCGGACTATCTTCTGTTAATGAGCCTAATCAACACTTGGCCTCATGACTCGTTACCCCATTGTGAGATGCTCCACCCAGAGGGAGGAACCAAGCATCCCATCGTGGATATAATCTGGGACTCTGAACACCAGAGACAACCCTTCCCACTGGATTTCCAGAGGATAGGAGCTACACAGCCACCACTGGACCTTCTGAGGAAGAGCAGACTGTTTTACTACAGGATCACCGCTTCAGAGGACTGCAGCCACCATTCTACCAGACTGCTACCACCACCCTGCCTAACAGGGTGTCAGGTTGTACCTTGACTCTGTCAGTTTGACAGTGTTTTCTTTTACTTTTTTTTTTTTTTTCCTTTTCTTTAATTTCCATTAAATTGTTATTCTGACTTGGTGCCTCCCACTGGTTTGTTTTCAAACTAGTACACACACCTTCCTTTCTTTGCAGCTGCTCAGTCCTTTTTCATCTACAGTAGAGGATTTAGGTACATTCTACATACAAGTCACCTGATTAGCTAAAGGGGATTATATTAATACAACTTTGAGTGTAGGAAGTCTTAAATCAGCTTTAATTTTTCAGGAGCATATTAACTGCAGTGCTTTTAAAATTTTTTTTTTTTCTGTAAATCACTACAAGCATGTCCTTGGGGAAGGTTGCAGCAGTTTTACTGCAACAGCTGAAACTTTTGTGAGCTCTATGAAGGAAACCTCCATTTGCCGGTCTCATACCCTCGCCAGAAAAATCCCTTTTCACTTCTTAAGCCCAGAGATATCCACCCAGTAAACTACAGTAAGTAACAGGTTATTCTGAGTGGTAGCCTTGGGAGGAAGGGGCAGCTTGCTCCAGGGAGTTGAGGCTGGAAGTTCCTCATTGGAAAGCTACCAGGAAAAGTACCAGTGCTGGGCTGGGAGAGGGTGACTGGGAGATGGGGGAAGAATTTTTAAGGTATGCAGGGAATAAGTAGAGCAAGACCAGGAAAGTGGTTGGGCTGGGGGATGGTCTTGCTGATGGACACTTAAACAACTACATCACCAGTCCAAAATATCCCAGTTACTAAAAGCTGCCTACAATTTAGTTATTTTCTTTTTCCAGCAAGGAAAATATTATGTCTTGTGGGAAGTCATGAGGATGACATACCCAAGAACATTGCATATTTGATCACTACTCATATAAAGTAAACATCTTCTTAATATTTCCAGGAACATCTGTCCTAGTTTAACTACTGGTTTATGTTGCATTCCTTTATGGAATAATATCCCAGAAAGCACAGTGAGTGTCACTGCCATCCATTACAGGAATTAAACTTGTGGGATTTTCCAGCTTATTGGAGTTGAATGGCCTTCGTCCTTTAAAAAATGCTTTCTTCTCATTTTCCACCATTGCATAATCCTGATTGTCCAAAAATTACAGTGCTTGCCTATGATCTTGTATACTTAATATTTGGCTTGGATAAAAAGGGAGTACAGTGAGATAGTGATTTCACTCATAATGGGGCAGAGAATGCAGAAAAAAACCCAACTGCATCAATTTAACAGGAATGCAACCTTAATTTTCTGGGGGTAAAAAATAAAACCAAATACAAACAAACAAAAAAACCTGACCACCCATCTTTGAGCCAGTAGAAGAGATTAGCCTCATACTCCAAAGGAAAAAAAAAAATCAATAAATGACTTAAAACTGAAAAGAACAAGCAATAGCAAAGAAGAATGAGGACAGAACTCCCCCTATAGATGAGGCCACTGAGACAAGGCACATTTGTCCTGTACCAGGATATATAGCCGTATATGTGCCATAATAGGAAGTAATGTATTAAGCAGGTATATGTGTTGGCATTTTGGAAGAAAACATTTCATTTTTTCTGACAGGCACTGCCTTCTTGGTAGATTTGCCAAGAGACTAACTTTTTTACAGCAGAATTTACAATGCATCCCAATTCTGAGCAGAAGTGTGGGTATACATCACAACTGAAATAATTCCTTTCTGTCAGTGAAGAGACAATTTTTTTTAGAGTAAGAAAAACAAAGAGAAACCTCTGGTGTTACTAGAGTAGTAGAATTCCAGCAATTTTTAAAAGTTCTGGATGCGAATTCTCTGTGATGTTGAATTACACAGAAAAGTTTTTTTGAGGCCATGAAATACTGACATACATTGGTCCTTGAACTACCTCTGAAAAAGTCAAGTTTTTCACCGCCAAGAAAGTGCAACCCCAGGAAATGCAAGCACCTTATAGCTCTGTCAGTTCTAAAAAGAAACTGAGGTGTGTCAAGTACGACTTTTCCTACAGGGATGTTTGCCCTTCTTGTATCATCCCAGGAATGTTTCTGGTCCAAGTTTGGATATACTGTAAGATGAGAGTAGCTGAAGTTGTGCAGAAGGAGGAAGGTTGTGAGGGTGAGAAAAACTCCATAATATCACAATAAGGCAGACATTCCAACATAAGATGAGGCCAGTCTGTTTTACTGAGTCGTTGCCAGCTCAGTCACTCCTGTGGCAGCAGTTCTCCTTGTCCATGCAAGTGGTGAATCCTCCCACTATTGATCCAAGGATTGGAAAAGAGTTATTTAGCATTTCAGATCATCAGTGAGTATTTTGGCTCACTCACCCAAGCAAGAGAGAAACAAGGAGAGGACAGCTGTATGAGGCTGGTTTTCTCTATGGGGATTTTTACCCCTGAATGAGGTTCCTATGTTGATTGTCTGTACTATCAATGTGAATCCCCTCACTTCTCATCAGCATGGAAACCAGTAACCTGGCACTGGATTGCTAATATCCCAATTACTCTTCCGTGTGAAGTATGTTGGACTCAGCTTTTGGAGTCTCAGGAGTGAGACAAAGGGTAATAGGCAGTGGGACTGAAACAGCAAATACAACTAGGCTTTTTTTTTTAAAAAAAAATTGCTTAGATGTGGACTCTGCAAATCAGAGATAACAAGGCTGACCTAAAGATACAGAGTTAGTTTCCATAGCAATGAGACCTATGAGTTCTCAAAATATTCAAGTCTCTATTAGGCTAGAAGCAGATAAAAATAATTTGCTTACATAAGGGCATGCCAGATCTCATGCAGCAAAGAGTTTGATTTTAAGCACATGAAGATAATGGGTCTCCATATATACCTGAGTCTTTTATTTGCCTGGGAAAGAAGCACTCTTGGTGTGAAAAAGTGCCTTTATGTCCCTAGCTGGCTCATTTTCAACCCTGACCCCCTTGCCCAGGACCTTTGCCTGTGCTTTCTGCTGTTGTGCTACCTTTAATGCAGACTGGGTTTTCCTATGAGACAGATTGGTTCCATTTCACCAAGAACAAGAGGCAGCATTGAGCACTGCTCCTTTGTCCAGACTCCCCTCTAGCTTGGCTGAGGGGCACCTAGGACCCTCCACCTCATGATTTGGGTGAGATCAGATGCACTGACAAGAAGGAAGGAGCACACTCTGCAAATAGGTGTACTTATTAGGTAGGTACTCGCAGGAAATATCCTCATCCCTTCTTCCAGTCTCTTCAGCAAGGTCTAGGTGGAGTTACAGAGACATGACCAATCATGCACTGCATTTCCTAAGCACAGACCCTGCAGCATTCCAACGGGAATGGCGTGGAGGGAATGAGAAGTCTCTGCCACCACACCACGCAGAGCACTGGTGTGCTGCACCACAGAGGTGTGTCTGCCCACTCTGGTGCTGTCCCAGCTAACGCCATGCTGTGTTAATTAACCTATGTTAGTTGTAGCTCACTTGGAATGACATTGTGAGGGCAGAACTGCAAATTTTAAATGCTCCTCTCCTCCATTTTCAGTTGTTTTTCTGTAAAAAGGCATAGGAAGCCACCAGTAAACATGCTCGAGCTGAGTCCTTTTGTAACCAGTGGTCCTAAATCATATAATAGCTCATGGAGCTGATCTCTGAGGACACCATGTTCCTTTAGAAAAATCTGAAATATGTTCCATGTACTCATGAATTACACCAAAGTTATTTCACTTAAAAAGGCTTTTCACAAATTAGCACTGTTTCCAAGACTGAAGAGAATCTGAAGAGAATCAGTTCTGAAAGGTATGTCAGGGAAAGCAAAAACCCAAAAAAAAAAAGTGTTAATGACTCTCAGCATATTGGGAAGACCTAATTTAATTTTCTAATAGTGCAACCTTTTGTGAGACACTCCATTAGCTAATTGAATGCATTTCATTTATTTGTTTCCAACTTGGGTGACTTTGTTTTCCTATCCACCTTCCTGTGGTGAAAAGCAAATAAAGTATTCCCCAACAGCAAATTGCTGTTCCTTTGTTCATCCATCAATTTAAACTAGGATTACTTTCCAAGCACTTAATAAGGTGCATGTCTTATGAATGCTTTATAAAAATTACAGAGCTGCAACACTGCCTGGTGGTGCTGGCTGCCTTCCAGTGATGGACTGAAGACACCATGGGAGCACAGATTTTATGGAAGGGATTTTTATGTTGTAGCTTGTTACCAGGCTACAAGAGTCTCAGCAACACTACAACTACTATGATAACCAAAATAAGCAGTAAGTTGACAATGACTTCCTACTCCCAGCACATGAGGAAGCATATCCATGCCTAGCTTAGAGAGCAATTATAGCTTTTGGAGACCAGCTGGCCCATCTGTTCCTGGTGCTGCTGCTACTACCAGCAAGGTGGAGTTCAGCTTGGAGGAGCTGCTCAGGCTTTTTCTTGGGCCTGTCTCCCATGCCCAGTTGAGCCCCTGACACCTCTGGCACCGCCTCTGATGTTCCAGGCTGTACAAACAGGCTACAGGGGAAAAAAGGAACTGCTTAATATGCTGTGAGAGCTCCTTGCACTATGGATCACTGTGAAGGGAAGCACAGTCCTGAGGGCAGCAGCTCCTGTTTGCAGCATACAGAGGTGAGAGCAAGGGGGAAGGAGAAAGAGGCTGAGTAGAGCTGTGTCTGTGTGTCTGTCTGCATGGCTTTGCCCCCTCCTGCAGCACAGCTCAGGCAATGCAGAGACGTGGTCGCATCTGCTGAGCAAGAACAGGACACCTTTCCACAGTCCTGGGAGCAGGTGGGCATGTTTGGAGACCTGCTGTGACTGTGAAGGCACTTCAGTCATCACCCGCTGCTTCCCAAGCAAGTTTCAGGGAATTTGGGCATTTCTCATTTTCCACTGGAGGTCACTGCCTTGCATACATTAATATACTGTATTTCCCAGCAGTTATTTGGGGGGAAGGTGAGAAGAGACAATGAAACTCCTTGGGCAGTCCTTCTCCATAAATGCCCCTAGTTTGTTTCACAGCTCTGTATTTTACCTAGATTGTGAATACCTCAGCAGTCAAAGCTTCTGGTTGTGGTGAACCTCTTACACTCATATATTGCTGGCATGGTGTAAATTCTTTGCACACGCATGGTTTGATGGAAGAGCTCTGGCAGTGTCATAAGGCCTTTTTATACTGCCACTCTCCAATTTCTGTAATGCATTCCTAGCTGCAGATGATTATTAGTTTATAAACATAAGATTTCTTTCAAGATGCTTTAATCAAAATAACTGGCAAAATTAATTCTCACTGAAAAAGGAAATGGGGTTCTGTGAAACAGGGCTCTCTCTTCAAAAGGGATTAAATATCCTCTAGAGAGCTCTTCTAGCTGCTTAAAATGTATTGTACTTTAGCTCTGGAATACTTCTGTGGATTTATGACAAAATATCAGCTAAATACTTTATTCTCAATGGTTTTCTGCAGCAGTGGGTGCCAGTAGGATAGTAGGTAGGATTTCATTAGATCTGTTGAACTTCAAAGTCAAGTATGCCAATAATTTGCCTATTCCAGAGATTTTCAGAGTAGTTCCTCGTAGGGCACTAATTAGAACAAATGTTAAAAAATTAATAAGTGGTTAGCACGGACTTTGGTACCAATGGGTTGCTTCATCTTCAGCAGCCTGTCAGTTCAGCATGCTCTGCCAAAGAGAAACACAAATGTGGTACAACGTCAACCTTAACGCATACATGAGACCCTCAAATAGTACTGGGAAAGAAGACTAGGTCCATTTCCACCTGGAAGATTTAGATGGAGGTGTGACAATGAAGCTAGAGAATGTGAAAAATGACAATCACTAGTTGCTTCCACTTTGCGCAAGTGTTGCAGAAGACAGGGGGCTTGGCAGTGGATTACTCCTTTACAAGATTACTCCCTTGAAATTTTGAAAAAAAATAACGAAAGAGGCAATAAAGCATCACTTTAGAGAAATGCCTTCCTGCAGAGGTTTTAAGCAGAGGAAGAGTAGCTGAAAAGTGAGGGATTATTTGAAATGCATCTAAAGGTCACAAATGTAAAACGGAAAAGGGATAAGATCCAAAGTCCATGACAGACTGTACCTCTGAGGTCATGGGACACAAATACAGCCAGGATAGCAAATATCGCTGTAAATAAGTCAAGGTTCAATTTTCAGTAATAAGCTGTATTTTAAACTTATGTTGCTTGAGTGAGATAACCACATGTATTACATTTATCTTGGGGAGAGAAGCAGCAATGCAATGTATGTGTTTGTCAGCAACACTCCAAGTAGTCTTTATTTGAATTCCTGTCATGCTTATCAGCAGGCAGGACTTGGACCATATGTTGGTAAAAGAATTGCTACAAATAGCTGAATCAGAGGCTCAACAGAACAGGGTGGCTTAATTGTTCTCCCTGAGTTCTCTGCTTTTCAAATCTTACTTGCTCGGCGTAATTGCTCAGGTCCTGTGCAATCAAACAGCACATCAGACATAGATTAAGCAGTGACAATTGCTCAGGCAATTTCTTTTTCCTTGTCCCACAGAGCTCAAGTAACTTCTGATTTGCCCAAACTCTACTTAGAGCAGTAGCTGAGCAAAGCCTTCAAACTTGCTCATGTCCTCCTGTTTGTCTACCCATTCACAGCTGTCCTTCCTTCATCCCTGCTACTCCTCTTTCTCTACATTTTCCTTAGGACTGTACTAAAACAACTGTGTGTGTCTGATGGCCTCTTCCAACTGCTGAAGAATTTAGACATGCACTTTTAAAAATAAGCATCCCTGTTCCCAGCCAAAGTCTCAACCAAGATCCATTTGTGGATCAGTGGAGGACTAGCAAGTCTGAGCATCAGGGAATGACTGCTGCAAGGGAGAATTGGATTTCTCTCCTGCAGGTGTCATAGCCCAGTTAGAAACATTATGAGGAGACAGCTGGGTAGACACTGGTGCTTGGATTCAGGCACACAGATGGAGGTGCTCATTCAGATGGAGAGAGACTTGCCAGCAGTTTTGTGGCTGTCACAGCAACCCACAGCACAGAAGGGGACACAGACCCTTTTTCCTGTGCTGGGCACTGAAGGCTGGGTTGCCCACAGCAGCCCCCTGAGCTGTCTCAGCTGACATACTTGAGGACAGCAAGGCAGCCTGAACTGGGACATCCATCACAGCAATCACTTCACAATTCCATCACAGTAGGAATTATGGTTTTGGGTGGGTGGTTTTTTGTGGGCTTTTTTTTTTTTTTACCCTGATAAAGCATTTTGAGAGACAAGGGGAGCTTATAGCAGCTGTGATTCTCAGACATGTCAGAGGAAATAAAGTTTTTCTGTGGTTTTCTCTAGCAGACATGAGAAATTCACTGTACAAACTCTAGTAAAAGGAACAACAGCAAATTACTCTTAAAAATTTAATTGGGTTTGAGTCCACTGTGCCGTTTGCACTAAAGGGAGCTGATTCCTGATTGGGGGTGGGTGGTGTTTAAGCTCCCAGGTCACTCCTGCCTGTGCATCTCAGAATATAGCTCCAGTGATCTCATCTACCCCCTCTGTACCAGCTGTGTGTGTTCAGGCTCAAGTTCACAGAGTCAAGTGACTCAAATCAGTTGAATCCATATTGCCTTCAGGGTCAAAAGCTCAAGTCCCTGACACCACCTACCTCACGCTTGCCTTTCCTTGTCTGGACAGGCAGCCTGACTATTTCTAGAAAGTGCAAGCAACACCAAGGGCTGGGGGATTTGGGCTGAGCGTGAGGTCAAAGCCGACATGACAGAGCAATTAGATAATCAGCTTCTGAAATCAGTGGCTATTAAACATCTGCAGCCCAGACAGCATGGTAAGTGGCATGCAGTGGTGTTGAGGCTCAGGGTCTATTAGCTGAACCAGCAGCTCCTTTCTTCAAAGACAGGCAGTATTTGGGAAGAGCAGATGATCTGCCTTCAGCTCCTCTGCCCCACCATGGCCGTTAGGTGTGGCAGGGCAGACAGGTTGTCCTCTGGGCTGGATTTGGACCATGGGTCACAGTGCAGAGCTTTCTGTGTCAGGACAGGGCTTATCTCCATGAATGCATTTAGACTGTTATCATTTGATACAAGCTCAATCAAGTTGGCATTTTAAGGGGTTTTGTTTTTATGGCCTTGCCTGTCATGGAAACAAGCTCAACTAAGAATAAACTAGAGTAAAAGTCAGAAAAAGAGGCAAAAGACCTGTTTTAATCAGTAACTTAAGGAACTCTGCTCATTGGGTCCAGTGTGGAGTTTCTCGGGAGCGAGGCTGGGGAAGACAACTGCAATTGCACAGAGCAGATAAATCCCACATGCACTGCTGACCAGCAGACCTGGCCAGGACCTCAGTGTGGAACCCATTCAGGCTTAAATACTCTCAGACCAGACACACAGGCTTTTTGTTGTTATTGTTATTTGTTATTGTTTTAAAATTAAAATGAATTTTAATTTTTTCTTTTGCTACCAGCTATCAATTTCCTCACTGTCAGTAAGCACTTGTGCAGACCTACAAATGTGGATGGCACTTCACTGACCAGGGAAATTGCTTCCCTGCAGCAATTGCTCAACTTAGGGGGGGTGGGGAGTGAGGGCAAGGGCTTCTTGTGGTGAGATTGCATAGCATGAAAGCTTTGGAGGTGGGAGTGCATACCCTTCTGCACTGCATTGATTTTCACTCTGGCTCTTTTCAAATAGGGCTGGGTGAGTATTTCTGTATTTTTTTTAATTTACTGGAAAACAGCTCATGCTATTAATGAATTTGAGTTCAATTTTGCAAAACTTTAAAATGGGAAAAAAGAAATATATTGTAAAAACAGTTTCAAAATGTCTTTTTTTTTTTCCTGTTTTGAAGGAAGCATGAGTGGTTTTGGTTTTCCAGTCCTAGAAAAATATTTGTGTTTTAGTTTATGCAAAATATTTTCTCTCCTGTGTTATCAAGTCAACTGGCCAAATACAAATAACAGGTTCTTTCATCCTTGTTTGTGCAGACAAAGAGACTGTCCTGTCTCTCTGTCATTTTAACCAAGTAATTCTCTTTGCGTTTATTCAAATTGATTCTCATCTGTCTCCTATCAGAAGAGCTACTGTGTTCTTTATTGTGTAAATTTCACTGCACTACAAAATAATATTTATGTCTCTTACAAAGACATTATTTAAAGCATCATCTAGAGAAATGATACTCAAGGAACCGAAAGCATTTGTCTATAGAGAGAGTGCATTTGTTTGGTGCAATCAAGGAGACAAGGGTTGCAAAGTGTCATCTCTATGGTGACAGCATTAAGGCCCTTGTTCAGCATGCAGTGTGCTTTCACTTTCAAAAATTTGGGGGTGTTAACACTGGCAGAAGCCCTGTGAGCCAAGAATTACCACTTTGTACAATATGTTTGAAAGCTTTATTCTAATAAGTCTGGGTGTCTTAAACATGCTTGGTTAGAATACCTCAACAGCGTATTTGTGATGTAAAGGAGAGTAAATACAAGCACTGTGTTTTATCTTAACATTTGTTAAAGATCATATGATAAGTCATGAGCTAGAAGTTTTATTTTCCTAATAAATTGTTCTAAAAGCTATTTACTTTAACTTCACTAAGCAGCTTAAATTGTTTTTATTTTAATCTCTGTTGAGAGCAATAGCTGCAGATCAAAAATGAGAGTAGTGAAATTGTTGATGCTTAGATATTTAAGAGAGACCTGGAATCTATGTCTGCTATTGATTTTACATGAAGAAAATGGTTCAGATCCATTTTAGTACCAGAAAAAGCCCACTTGGAAGTATGAAGTAGGCCATAAAATCTATAGACTGTAAAAAAGAAACCCCATTGAATACTGAGAGTTCATTTATTAATAGCTGATAATGGAAAAAACCCTGTACTAGTATGCTGAATTTAACTTTCCTTTGCCGCAGAGGGGGCAGGGAAAGGCAGGAGGGCCTCTGGTCACCTATGCAGAGCTCAGCTTTTGCTGGCCTCTCTCCTGGCCAGAGCGGCAGGATGTCAGGCTGTGGTAGCACATTCTATGCAGCAGCTTCTCCTGTAATTGAGGGAGACCTTACATCTCCCTCGCCTGCTGCTGGGATCCAGCCTGCATGTTGGCCCACAGCAGTGCCCCAGGATGTACCTACTCACATTGGAGAAGTCTTTCCCAAAAGACTGCTGCTTCCTGAGTAAGTACACACAGCTCTGCACAAGGGTACAAATTGCCCCTTAGTTCTCTGCATTGCTGCTTTTTTGGTAAGAACAAAAATAATTCAGGCGCAGGTTGTTAAATTCAGAGAAGCGATATCACAAATACAGTGTATAGATAGGTGTAGCACACATACACCTCTTCATGGAGGTTATTCACATGTGCAAGACATACGTGTGACCCCTTGTTTGTGTTTTCCTAACTTGGACTGACACCAGATTCATTTCAGCAGGAAACATTTTCTGAGTGATGGCAGATGCTAGTCAATACAGCATGGATAGTGCACATCTTTCCTGGACAGACTTTGCAGGGAAATTATCAATGAAGATTCAGAGTTGGACCTACAAAGGTGGTGTACAGCAGGAATGCAAAATGGATGTACAAGGAGGCTTCAGAGGGTCTGAATGCTGCTGACTTTTGTGTCCCTGCATCGCATTAAGTCACAGAGGATCAACCCCTAGAAGTTAAATATTTATCAGTTTTGTACCAGATATCAGTTCCTTTCAGAGAGGTCTGCTGCAGTTAGGTTTCTTATTTTCAGTGGCTAGTTAGCTCAGCCAATTAGCTCCATCAGCTTATTACACTTCTACCTGCAGCTCTTCCTTATCGTGTTACCAAATATATTCCTTTGCTTGTGAGTAGTTGTGAGTGGGGGAAAACAAACAGGGAGAGTTTCTTCTCTTTCTCTTCTCTTCATCCAGCGGAAAGATCAAATAGGAAAGTCTACCCCTCTTACTTGCTCTTCTTCCCCTGGGAAAGGTAGGGGGAGGGGACAATGTCTTGTGTGTTTGGGAAGAGAACACCAGATGCCCATGAGGACCAAAAAGGCAGCTGTTTAGAGCTGATCGCCCTGTGGCTGGTCTTTTCTATTTGGGGGAAGTCCTGGTCAGCTACAAATTCAGTTTATCCCTACAGCTTTCCTTCAAAGGGCTCTAAGAAGCATCAAAGACCCCTTAAGCTCATGAGCAGATATAAGTCAAGGCAAATTTTATAACTGCAGAAAACTGAGGCTGAAACCAGTCTCTGACAGGTTTGTACACACACTTAACCCTGCTCACTTGGTCCATGGGCCGTGGGTCTTCACTTCCAAATTCACTCCTGCTCTTTAACCAACTTCCTGGGTTACAGCAAATGTTGTACAATGTCCTTTAGCTCCCCAGAATTATTTTTCTTTCCTTTACTTCAGGACCCTGTGCATCTGCTGTTCCATTAATTTTTCTAATCCCAATTATACCACAGTTTTCCAGTTCCCAAGATTCCTTATATCAATATGCTTTTCCTAGTGGTCTTGCTCTGTCCTTGGGAAGCTTCCTCCCTGCCAAGCAGGCTCATTTGCTCCCAGGAGAGACCAATTTCCCTTCCCCTCACTGTGTCCACTTAAAGAATTATGTCTGTTTTCAACGTGGTGTATAACAGGAAAAATTCATGAATAACTTATATACTTCTTCTGTTTTTGGTGTTTTGAAGGGTATATGGATATAGAGTGGATGGATATAGAGTGTTCAATGTAGACATGCTGCAGCATGTTGTAAGAGCACCTTAACTATTGAAAAAGCTTGTTTAAGAAAAAGAAATTGTAGTATATTTTCATACACCCCTAAATAAATCAAAATCCTAGCCTATTTTGGGCTTCTAAAACTACTATAAAAATATAAATACAAAAATAAAAGTAACAATGTTAAATATAGCCATATAATCACATGTGAATTTGCATGCACGTGTGTAAGAAAAAATGTGGCATATGTCTTATCCACATATATACATTTAAATTATTTCAGGAACCAAGCTGTAGAACTTTTTATTTATTATAACCTATTGCAAATATGAATTCAGCTGTAACTAGAGGTGTAAGAGGTTCAAAATAAAGACTAGGACAAGTGGAAAGGGGAAAAAATTTTGTCTGTCTGAAGCCTGTTATCTACTTCTGCACCCCATGTTCTGCATCAGGCTGACTAACATGCAGGTTTGCATAATTACCAGGGTCTGTAAGCATCTGTGAGCATACAAACCCTGTGGGATTCTGGTCACACAGAGGCTGCAAACCTGATGCTTTGTGTGTCTCTGCAGTGTTTGGGAATCATCCAGGCGGGATCATTCATGGCTCATATCACATTAGACCTCGCTTCCTCAAGCAGCTCCTGCTGCATCTCTGTCTGCTCTAGTCATGTGGGAAAATGCAGCCACTCAGCCCCCTTGAAAGCAGACATTGTATTGTGCCATGTAGCTTGCTTCACTTTTTAATCTATCAGCTGTATTCTCTCTTGTTCCTTCCTTAGTCCTTGATTGATCTTGGCCATAAGGATGATTCAGAGTGAAACTGCAAAGCAGAGCAAAACCTTTTTTCTGCCTTCTGCAACTCAGGTAATTTCATAGACAAAGTGTTTCTCACCTTAATCTGTGCTCCACTCTAGAAATGTTTGCTGGTAAAGTTGCTGAGTTTCCTCACACACCACCCACTTTTACCAGGGTAGTGATGTCTGTGAGGGGACACACATGAAGGGTGGGGGCTGGGCACCACAAATGGTCAGCACTGCAGGTGCTGCCTATAGTTGGAGATGTCATTCCTGTGGAGGGAATATGTTCAGGCCTCCTTGTTCTGTAGTCATGTATAGCATCTGGGCCTAAAGACAGTGAAGTCAGAGAAACTCACTATTTAAATTATTTTTGCTACTAACTTGTTTTAGCATGCTTTATTTTCATTTATCTGACTTATAAAGCAACAGTTTTATATAGCTGTTCCACTTTGCACAAACCTTGTACTTGTTACACCTTTTGTTAGAGTGCATCTCCAGCAGTGGGGGTTATATAATCCTTTTTCCTGCTGTAAAAATCTGGCTATTGAAAAGGTGGCATGCCATGAAACAAAATTAGTCTCCTGGTAAAAAGCAACTTTTTGTCATTTTTGATTGGGTGCCTACCTGTTAAAATGGTGCTTTCAGTTTTATTTATATAAATTTTTTCAGGAAATGAATATGTATTGGCCAAAGATGTGAATTTAAAGGGGCTTTGGTTTAATAAATTAGATTCTATGATTTTATTCTAATCCACAATTAAAATGGCTTTAATTCAGTTGAGTTTATCTCAATGTCAATTTAAAATATTGAATACAAAGTCACTTTGAATAACAAAACCCAGGGATTTTAAGAGACTTTTCATGTCATCCAGAGATGTGTCTACAAGGAATTTTATGCAGAGTTATGGAAAGGTCTGGATTTATGGAATGAGATGTTGTTGTGGCCGATCAGGTGCACACCCAGAAGGCGCGGTGTAGGAACAGCAAAATGAAGCTGTACCCATTGCTGGTGGGACATCTGGCTGGAAAACCTCACAACTCCCACCCAGCCTGAGCACCTGAGTTTCCTTAGGCTGGAGGGTGAGGCACAGAGCTGACCTCAGAGTTTCACTCCTGCTCAGGTTCACCAGCAGCCTCAGCAGCACTGCCTCATGGTCATTGAAGCACAGGCAATGTATATTTGCAAGGAGCCCTGTGCTCTTATGGGCTGTATGGACCAAATATAAATGAGTAAATCAGGTCTTTTCTTCAGCAAGACAGAGAGATAGAAGCTTAACCTGAAGGCTGGTGATTGCGAGCTGTGTCTGCCCTGTGCTTACAGGACAAGGGTGTTATGGGAACTCATCAATCACCAAAGTCTGTGTAGCATCAATTTGCAGCCTGAGATTAGTATTGATATTTTTACTGCCAAAACTGAGGGCTGTTAGAGCTTGACAGCACATGAGGGCAGAGTTTTGCCTTAATGGCTATTACAAAGCGCTTGGATAATAGCTTCAAAAGAGATATCCCAAATTTAGTATGACCAAATTGTTCAGATCATGATTGTCTGAGAGGCACACTCTTGTTACCATTCCCATCATCACCTCTATAACTGTGACTTTTTAATGATTCAGCCTTTGAATATAATTTAGCCAGACAAACCCCACACAGGTTTCCAGCTGAAGAGGAAATATTTGTCATCCATGTTTGTGACAAAAATGTAAAGTCCTAGAAATATTACATCATTATAGTGGAAGACAGGTCTTTCTTTGGACAACAACCAGAGTTCCTTCTGCACTGCCCTAAAGCTTTGTCACACAGAGAGAATGTAAAGCATAGATTAGGGTCAGGCCTCTGAAAAAGCCACAAGCCACGTTTTTAGTTAAAAGGAAAAGCATTAGAAGTGTGCTGACAAAGTCTCCTACTGCAGCAGCAGCTGATGATGCCAGATTACTTCATTGCTGCTATAGATTTAAATCAGTTCCCTGCTGGTCTACTGATATTTATGCTATTGCTTTAGGTGATACAGCTGTATTGATCCAGACTGAGGTTGGAAAAAAAATCATCCTCCAAACTATCATAGTTATCACAAAATAAAAACAAAAGTGCAAAACACTTTTGTGAGATTTCACATGGAGATGTTCTTGAAAATGGGTGAAGCAAAATAGGAACAGATAGGAACTTTTTTTGTGAAGTATTTTGGAACCAGAATAGTTTCTAAGTTTCAGAGTTAATCATACTGAATTTTCAAGTATAGATAATACTTGACTCCTATGCCTAGGCAAGAGCTTAATTTCCAAGCCTTATGTTTTCTCATGATGTATATTAACTGAAAATAAATCACTGTCTGCAGAGACAATTGAAACAAAGATCACTCCAGCACAGTTCAAAGTCAGACCAGCCTCTCAGTGAAGGTTGACAATTTGCTTTGACTGTGTTGCATTAACGGGGAATGACACCTTTTAAAGATGGATTCAGTCCTATTCAGCATGGGGCTAAAATTTAAATATGGGTAGTCCATGCAATTCTTCCTTTAACATCATATCCATATTTCCAGCATCCTGTAATCAGCAGCTGAGCTTTGAGGAGCTCAGGTACTACCTGAGTCCACTTCTCTGAGTTAATAGCTAAAGCACAGTGTGGTTCCAAGGCCTCTTCATTAAGGGGTCCTGCTAATTTATAGCATTTTTCAGTGTTATTTAGAGATTGTGGGGAAATCTTCCTAAGATTGTTTCACTAATCCAGTTTACAGCACAGCCTCAGAACAGTCACACCGGCACAAGGGCAGAGGCAGTGAACTGTGCCATAGGTGCAATAGTAAAATCCAGGAGCCTCTAAAACCAACCTTACTGCCAGAGAAAATACAGCTTGGATTTGTGTCCTGATTTTTCCATCAGGTCTATTATTTTTCAGGTCCATAGTCTGGACTGTCCTGTAGCTGTACATTCACCTTTTCAGAGAAGAATCCACACTAATTACATGTGTTATTTTTCTGTCTGGGCTTCAGAAGAAACAATGTATTTGAATAATTGGTAGAAATTGAATTGTAATTTAATAGAAAGCCAAGCAGTCTCCCAGTGCCTCCCACTGTGTGATTAACATTCTGTAAGGAATTCCCTCATGTTTGTTGTACAGAAAGCAAAGTTTAGACTTTTGTTGTTCCTTGCAGAAGGAAGGGAAAGGGTAAACAAAGGAAATCAATTATAAATGTTCCATTAATAAGGGCGAAGATAGAATATATCTGTCATTGGGAAAAACCCTGGCTTGATTCCCAAGGGACTGACTGCCTCTCAACAGTTTTGGCTTAGCAAAGGCGTTTGAGCGGGCTATTCTCGGTCAGATAAAGAGAGGCAGTGCTGGCAGCTCACGCACTGTGCAGACTTGAAATCTCTGCAGTATGCTCCCTAGCTGGGTCCAGATGCACTGATTCTCCAGGCACAGTGAAGGACATATTTATTTGATCAAGCTTTTGGAGAAAGCTGTGGGTATATTCCCAGAATGATGAATGGGGGAAGAGATGATAGTAAGAATGACAGTTGTTTCGGTAACACTGACACTGGTTTTCCTTTTGTTTCACTGTTACTCCTGAAATATTAATTATAAGATAGGACATTAAATTTTATTTATACTAATGTAAATAAATAATCATGTAAATCTGAGAAGTCTTATTCCCCAGCATGCACATATGCTGAGAGGGCATATTTAAAAGCACAGAACCAAATCATTGCTAAAAACAGAGCCACTGCTTAAATTTACAACACCCTTTAGGGAATCTACTATTCCCTCAACAACAACAGAAATAGTTCATTCTACTGGCCAAATAGTAACTTCCAGATGGTGTTAATGTGACCAGTTGAAGCTGGTGGTAAGGATTGCTACTCGTGGTGAATATAGTTGTGCATGCTTTGTGTAAAGTTTCAGAGAATAAAGGCCAAAATTGGCCTTGTCACTCTGTGATGAACATTTTAAACCTAACTTAAACCATATAAATATATAGCAAATACCATGAGTTGCACTTGGTATTTCTCTGATTAACTCTTTTCAAATTAATTCCATGTGTGGACTTTTCTTTTTCTGGAGTTCCTTGTTCCAGTTTAACTGCAACATCCCGATTGCTTTCCAGTATAAAATGGCCACAGCTGGTGTTATCTAGCAACAGCTATTTCATGATGGCTTAATGAAAAGCATAAGCAGGCTCTAGACATGTGTTTACAACAGAACCTATTAATTTCCACACAAGCTGAAGGTACTCTGTGATTTTGCAGGAAGAGTGAGCTGCTCAGAAAACAGAGCCCCAGGACTTGTGATTCTAAATCACTGATAAGAAGGTTTTCTATTATGTTTTAAAACTGCTAAGTCAAGCCGGACAAAGTGCTAAATATTAGGGTTTGAACAAAAAATAAAGAAATAATGAAAAGCTGTTCTTCTCTTACAGACTATAATTTCAAGCGTTGCTACAAATACAAATGCATCTTTCCACTCACCAGGGACCGCATAGGCACCAACAGTTCCCGCATCTCTCTGCTGTTTTTTTCCTTTGCTTTTTGCCTATCTTTAGAGAAAAAGATACCCAGGGTATCTCAGCCTCCTGAATAAACCCCTGCAGTCACGGTGTTCAGCTGCTTGGTGTGGCAATCCCCCCTCTGAGAACGACCCAGAGGCTGTCATCTAACAAGAGGCACCAGTGCTGGATGGGATGCCAGGTGCCATTTCCGTGCAGCAGGGCCAGTTCCAGCCCCTCCACCTGCCTACCTGGGGGTGCCAAGGGCACTGAAACAACTGCTTCTCAACCACCTGGTAAAATGTTTTGTGGGTTTTTTCCGGTTTATTTTTAACACAGATCAGTTCACTGATCTCATTTTCCATGTGGCCTCAGGGGGTGCCTTGGGAAGAAACAGTTGTGCCAAAGCAAACAGTGTGAGATGGGAACAAGTGGCTGAAGGTCAGCAGTGCTGATCTGGCGCTGTCCCGAGGAGCGCTGCAGCCAGGGCACTGCTCCCACCCGGCACGCACAGAGAGGTGAATGCCTTGGGGGCCCTGCGGGCACTGCCAGGGGCTGCAGCAGCCCGCAGATGAAGGCTGCTGCAGAAGGATGGTTTGAGGGTTACAGTATAATCCTTCTGGAGGCTCTGACATCACAAATCAGTTGTGGCACTTGCCTAGAGCAAGGTAGTTCAGGCTAGTGTATAGTCAGGGCTCTTCTTTAGCACTTTCCTTTTCTACATGTATGTTATGAAGACAGAAATAATGGGGCCCTTAAAACACAAGAAGTGTTCTTCTAACACCCCAGTTAGATATCTTAGAAAGGTAACATGTATCACCTGCACTGTACTTCAAGTAGTATTTAACTCTGCTTTTATTAGTTTATCATTATTTTCCTAAATTTCATTAAGAGCCTGAGGTTGGAAAAGTGCACACGAAATAAAAACAAGCTCTACCTTCCTGTCAGCTGCTAACAGTCTTTCAGGCAGTTAATCAGGATCCTCTATGAGAATAACAGAAATGATATAGTGAATAAGTCCTGCTTGGTCAGGTTTATTACTTAGTTTACCATCTTTGCTTCCTTGAGAAGATGGTTTCTGAGGCTATATGAGAAGGTCAAGCCCCTTTTGACCTTAGGGTTGTCAGTTGGATCTGGAGATCAGTAGAAATTCTAGGACACAGCTGTGGAGGTGTGTGAGTGCATTATTTTTTTAAAAATGGGATCATGACTAGGGAGTCATATATTTTGTTGCAATCAGAACCAAGAAGCTTACAGATACTATTACATAAATAAATCCCATTTTATTTTTAAGGAATTATTTAAGGGATTTAAAAATGTAATCTTCTTATCTTTAAACCACTGGAAATGGAACAGTAAGCATAGGCCTATCTGGAATACTGGGAACTTTGAACATAGATGTTTGGTTCTTTATCTAAAGAGTCCTATGCTGCATATGAATAATATGCTAATTAGGAACCAGTCTGCTAACTTGTAAATCTGCAATAACACACTTGCTTCACTGCATGCAACAGAACTCTATAAATAATCAGGTGAATTTTACTTTTCCTTTTACAAGGTATCAGTGTCACTAATAGCAAGCTGTGCGTTCTCGATTAGCGATCGTGTTGCTGAGATTAAGTTACTTCTGGTGCTTTAAAAATAACCTTGACTATTCCTCTTGTCTCAGAATTGCCTGGCACAAATCTTTCACAGGAGCGATGCCTGTGTCACACAATACTGTGGTGACATTATTGGATTAAAGACAGTCAGCAAGAAGGGTCCAAAGCACTTCCCAAGATAAGTTTCTCAGGAAAAGTGCTTTCTACAGAAAACCTATGCTCCTAAGAGAGTGTAATCCACCATCTAGTGAGAATAACAGCAGCCTTACTGTGACATTAGATAGAAAGCAGGGTAAAAAAGCCCTTTGGTAGGAAAACCTCTTAGGACAGCATGCAGCACAGTAGTTGGATTGAAATAAGGTTATCCAGCTTGACACTTTTCTGAAGCTTGCTCAATTTTTTTAATGGTGTTAACAATGCTGCAGTAGAGTTGAGTAGGTAAATTGACAGGCTGTTTTGATCTCTGGGTACTACTTATACAACTTAGACCCTGCAATTTTACCACTGTGGGCTCCTTCTGACAAGAAGTGGGGACAGTATCATGTAGGCTTTTAGTGAACAGACAATTCAGCATAACCTCCAGATATTGTGCCACTGAATATGTGGGTGCTACACCTCTATCTTATCACACCTATATCGTGTGCAGTTCTGATTCCCCAGTCTTACCAATCTCATTAAATGATCTGTTAAAAGGAGGAAAGATCCAGAGGGGGGTTGATGTGGATATACTTATCTAGCTGGGCCATCCTGCTAATCTTAACAACTGAGAAGTAGCAGTAATCTAGAATCAAAATTCAATGTATTTAATTTCATTTTTTTTCAGGAAGTTGAATGTTATGAAAATGTTATGTTATCTCTCAGCAATGACTGAAAAGGGTGTGGTAGAGAGACGTTAAATAATGACTTTTCTGAAGATGAATAAGGAGCAGTTGCAATGTTTCGTAAGCAAAACCTAGAATTAAATTCCTAGAAACATATTTAAATACCAAAGAGAATTCTTTTTTTCACATAGTTCGTAGCTAAATTAAACCACCTTTTGGCACAAAGAAGTTGCAAGGTAGAAACCTGTGAATGAGATTTAAGAGCAATTCTGGCAAGGATATTAGATGATATCAATTCTTAATCTGACCCCAAACTGCAGGTTTTATGTTTCTGTGACTTGTCCCTCAGTAGTGGAAGCTACTGCTGTGCATAGCTTGAGGAGCGCATACTGATACATTCAGTGCTACTGGAGCACATATACTGTATTACAACTCAGTTTATACTATCCAGATATTGATTGTAGTATTTTGGTATTTAAGACAGTAATAGAATATTGAAGTACAATTTGTAAAATTCTTGTTTAATTATTACAAGATATAAGTGCACTGAAACGTATCAATCTCCAAATAAAATCATTATTAGCATGAGTCTATACACAGACCATCACTATAATATAAAAGCAGTTTCCAAAACACATACAAATGCTTTTAATAAAGGTACATATTTTTGTTAGCCCATCAATTTTATTCTGGGTTCTGCTCTTTTACACTTGTACATTTGAAATTCAAATGGAACTGTAGTAGGATAACACCTCTGAAGCTGTTTTTAACTAGAAACACTGAGAAATCCTTGCTGATGCCCAGCAGGAGGTTTTCATTCAGCCCCTGGAGCAGAACCTCATTTTCTCCTTGAACACTGCCAGGGCTTTTTCTTCAATATGGAAGTGCAGGGCACATTTTAAGTAATGAGTGAGAACTGCTGGGCAAGGCATAAAAGCTTCCACGTTGAAAAAGCATCCAGTTCATGTTACTGTCCCTAGGTGTGCATGCCTTTATGTGCCTAGCACACAATAAAGAATCCCTTGTGGCTGAAAAATACCCAGATACTTGATACAAAAAACACAAACATCAAAATTATCTTTTTTCTTTTTAGGCATCAGACTGTCCAGTGAAACAGGCTGTGGTACCGTTTTAACATACACTTTGTGTCACTGCCTCATCTTAACCTTCCTGCCTCCAAGTGAGGCTCACATCTGTTTCCCTGCATTTAATAAGTCTGCTGGAGACTGCCTCCTTACAATTAAATTATTTATCTTCAGGAAACTGGAGTTGTAGAGACCCTGACTTCCTGGGTTTCAGCTGCTTCTTTGCTGCTTCAGGGGATCTGTCTGAAAAGGTGGATCCTGGGCAGCACCTGTGGCTCTTCAGGGTCTTCCACTCCATGAAAGTGATCTGGTCTTTTTCTAGAGTTACTTTTTCTGTGGTTCACTGAGTAATTTTGTTGAGATTTGGTATTTGGTTTTTTTTGGTGCTGGCAAAAGATATGGAACAAAGGAGCCCCAAACAAAAATCTGTCTGGCATGCCTGTCAGAGATGCCTTGATTTCTGCCAATCGTCCAGCTGCTGGTTCCATCTGTTGTCTCCTGATTTCTTTTTCACTTGTAACCACCTTAGGGCACAAGCCCATTTCTATGTCTGCGAATCTAAAGGGACTGGAATGGCACAATACAAAATCCTCAATGCTTCAGCAATACTACATTTAATATTAAAAATGCTCAGCAAGAGATTTCCAGTATATTTCCAACCACATCTGAAATCAACTTCTAATCAATGGATAATCAAGGATGTCAGTGTTCCTCACACTCTAGTTAAACATATGTGGCAGCTCTGGTTTTTGTACTGAAGCTCTTTATTGTCACGTTAATAGTCTTCCCCAAACATCCCTACGGGGCAGTTTCAGAGCATTTGATTGGCAATGCCTGTCTGTGCATGCCCACTGGCACATGCTGATCTTCTGAGTAAGAACTGAGCTGGTGGACACTGGCTTTGAATCACCAAGGGTTACTCATTCATCAGCATTTTGCTGCTGTCTTCTCTTGACCCTCCAGCTGCTCCTCCCAGTGTGACTTGCCTCAGTCTGTCTTCCTCTTCCCAGTGTGGTCTCCCATTTTCACTCCTCCTCCCTTTACTTTCCCACAAGCCAGATTTTTTCGTGCTCTGTCATGCCGGGCTGCGAGTGCACCCAGCCTCTGCCAGGCACCACCAGGGCCTGGGCACAGCCTCCTGTTGTCATCTGCAGTGGTAATCTGCAATGCTGTGCTGGGCTACAGCACACACAGGCAGGTTCAAATGCTGGCTTCATCCTCAAGCCCTTGTCTTAATGAAAAAGTGCAGCCACTGAAGAGAGTGCACTTGAAGAGGTGTTATACTTACACAAGCGATGCCGTGCTTGTTAGGTGTGCTTATGTTGGTACTGATTTTCATACAAGAAGGGGGATAACCTTCATTTTGGTGTCTGTGTTTATGCTTTGCAAACTTCTTCCACAATTGGTGGTACATTTCTCATTCTGAAAGTAAAAGATCACCCTTCTAGTTGGCATGCTTGTATTTTGTGTAGAAAAGCCTAGTAAGTCACAGAAAGATAGAAGATGGGAAAATAAAACTGCTGTGTCATTGTACTGCTGATTAAATCACATGATTTCAAAAATCTCAGCAGCAACAAGAACAGCAATGTCAGTAAAAGACATTGCAGAAGTTCATGCAGTTTTGAGGCAGCCACATGGTGGACATGAGGGCTTCCTCAGGCTTAACAAATAAGCTGACTTGCTGGAGAGGTCTGTTTCAGAGATGGAAGGAGATATGAGACTACTGCAGCTGCAGCACATGGTCTGCTTTTTCTGTGTAGGCTTGGGTGTTTATTTTATTTTTAAAGAGTTTCAAAATGAACAACATATATCCACACCTAGGTGAATAGTTTTGTTTCAGACCACAGTGTGGCATCTCAATTTCAGCTGCAAAGACTTTGGCCCAAGATGCCAGGCCCTGGACTAGAACAGCTGAGATGTGGACATGTGCTCTTTTGCCATCCCTGCTGTGGAGAGGGGGAGGTCAGGAAATCAAATGCTGGCATTAGTAACACAATACACCACAGTAGGAAAATTCGCCAGGGCTCATCTGTTGGATCATGAACACTTCTGAGACCGTATTCAAAGTCTTTTGCTTTGGTGTGGGGTTTGGGGTTTTTTCATTTGGTTTGGTTCCTTGGGTTTTTTTGTTTCTATTTTCAGTGGACTGAGCTCCTCTATGGATTTCACTCCAGGGAGCCATGGAAGAGCTGGCCTGTTCTCCGTGGGCTCATGGAGCAAACTGCAGGAAGACATTACAAGGACTAACAGAACTCTGAAGTAGATGACCTGCAGCCACATTAATTATTGATCATGTTAGCAGTTGATGAGATGTGCTAAATTGATCTGTGGAAAGATAATGTGAATTAAAAGCCACTTAAATATTTAGTTTTGGGCTCTTTCTATATGGCAGGAATTTGAATGAAAGGCTACACAGGAGTCATGACTGGAATTAGCTTTTCAGTAAAGACAAGCTGTCAGAATAAAAGGTACTATCTAAATGTAAATCATTATTCATTAGAGGAGGAATCTCTTGCAGGTAAACATTTTAATGGAGGACTGGAAATCTTTCCACACAAAATTCTCTAAAGGTAGGATGATAGATTAAGATTTTCTTGTTATTAGTTTAATTCCTCCATATTTTACTTTAATTAAACATTGCTGCATCTGAGGTAGTGCATGAAGTGCTGTAGGGAAAAAGAGACTAAAAGCCTGTAGGAAGTGAAGGAGGACTATTGGCTGAAACTCCATATGTTTGTTGCAGCATTGCAATGCTGTACAGCTGGAGCACAGCTTGAGTGAAATGAATCCGTAGATGACTGGTGAGAGGAAGTAAGGGGGCTAATTCTGACATTGGATACATATATGTGTGTATATATATATATCAGGCAGAAGAATTTGCTGATGACTCTGCACAGGGGCTTGTAACAGAAGGGAGCCAGTGCCCTGAGCTAAAGTGCCTTTGCCAGTGAGATAAGTCCCACTGAAGAAAAAGGTTGGCAACACTCCATCTGAAGAAGAGCTGCTCAGATCCCCTCAGGATGCTCGGATCCTACTGCATTGCCTCACAAAATATTTTTAAAGACTTTATGATACCATTAATAGAGTTTTGAAGGTTGACACACATTCTTGGTTGGTTTAGGTGCTGCAGTTCCAAATAAATCCTTCCCTGGCTTCTCCCAGCCTCTCTACAAAGAAACATCCTTAATGTAAAGCAGGCTTGGTCCTGAAGTAGAAATGTGTTTTATTTCAGCAGTTTAGTGCAAACAGGCTTGAGTTATCTTTAGTGAGAAGAGGAGGCTCCTGCCTACTGTAGTTTCTTCCTTACAGTTTGTCTCACTTCATTCCTTCATGTACCAGAGAGCACTTTAGTATTCGAGGGTATTTGTCTTGTTTTTTCTCACCCTTCACAAAAGCTGTCCTCTGCTTAACATGCTCGTTTTTTCCTTTGGAGCCATTTTCCTCTGTAGGCTCTCTGAGCTGGCCAGCTGCCAAACAGTAGGGTGAGCTGCATGAAAAAGCCTTGATCATTGACAGGCTGTCTTACAATTTCTTTCTTGTATTCAAGATGCAGATGGATGTTATTAGAAAGGTTTTTACTTCGAATGTGCGCGGCTTGTCCACATGGCTGAGATTAGTGCTCAATACTCATATAATGCTTTTCATCCTCAAAAGGACTTTACAAGCTCCAGCCCTCAAAACACCCCTACAAGGTAGGTGCATGAGTTTAGTTAGATGTGTTCTAACAAGGAGGGACACATGTTAGTAACTTGTTCAAAGACGTATTGCACAGTAAGCATTATAAAGGAAGGAGTTAGTTACACTTTCCTAATGCTCTTCTGTGATGTGTTCCTATGAAAAAAATAAATTAAAAGATTTCACCATGGCAACATGTCTTCCCCCATGAAAGAAGCGATTAGTGACATCAAAAATGAAAATGTATCTCAGGTTATAGTACTACTCGATAAAAATGCAGCATTTCTAAAATTTATGAGGCCAAATATGCTACTGCACTAAGCTTCAATTAATACAGCAGAACTGGAGCCTACAGGGATCGTCAAATTTGATAGAAGATTTGGAGCACTTGCCTCAAACCATACTTCAAAACAGAGGGAAATGATTATAGGAAGAATGATGAAAAATGCCTTCTCAGTTGAAAGGACAGTGCAGGATTATTTTTTTCTTCTGCTTTAACTGCATAATTATAATTAAAACAGCTCCAGTAACCTGAACAGTCCCAGTATGAACTCCCTTCCACTGAAAGTTCTTGTAACATTGTACCTCATCTTAGTGAGGAGGCTGAAATAAGCTGTAGCTGTAAAAGATGTCTTTATAATTATGTTTTTGCACTGAGCTTCTACTGGCATGGCTACGCTGATGTGCTTTACCTTGCACAGACAAGCCAGTGAAGTTTCCAGTGTTGACCAGTGTACATAACCTGGCCAAGATCACACTCTGGGATGTGGTTTCTAAACTAGGTCGGCAAGACCTCGAAGGCTGTCTGATAACCATCATTAAAGGGCTTTGCAGCCTTGGTGGGCCTTAGGGCCTGCATAGGTAGCTGAAAAATTGGCTGGGAAAACAGCAGCCAACTTGACTCCATAAGGAATAGTTAATAAGGCTGTGAGATGGAGAGGCACTTCTGAATAGAAGCAGGGACTAGCTGGGGCAGACTACAGGCACAAGGGTTTGCTTCACAGACATGCACCTACTTTCTGCTTTCTGGGTAAATAGATTGCAAACAGCCTGTCTAGCCCAAGACCCAAGGAGGGTAAAGCTTTATAGGCTCAAGTAAGTGTATATTTATGTATGTATATTTAATTCTGTTCTATCTTCCCTATTTTTTGACTAAGCTTTGCTTTCTTTCAGATTATTTTTTTTTCCAGGAGTAAATACTTGCATAGTTATGTCAATTGAATGAAGGACTCTGCAGCATCTCAGGAAAAACAGTGACTGTAAGTAACTGAACTCTCTGGTGTGTCAGGTAGGACTGCATGCTTGGTGCTGCATACAGTAGGGTGAAGGAATGGTATAAAGTAGTCATGCTTTTTTAACCCCAAGAAAGGTTTCTTACTTTTTTCCAGAATACTTCTACATTTGATTTTATCTCCCTCCTGTTTTACTGGGAAAGGTATCTGGCCCCACAAACTACTCTGGAGAAAAAGGAAAAGCAAGTTATTTTCTGGTTTTATGACTACTATACAGTGTTTCAGGTAAATTTGGGAAATGATGGGCACATAAATTAATGAAATTTTTCTTAAGGGAAATTACAAGTGGAACAAGTTATCACATTTTTATGGTTTCTACATCCTTAGTCTTTAATGCCAGCTACCCTATTTCACTTTATAATTGTGCAAGTGAGTGCATCCAGGCCAATTAAGCATTTTCAGTTGCCTTCAAAAGAGTTGCAACTGCCTGCTAGAGGGAGGAGATACCACATGATTTAGCCTTAATCGTTTGGATTTAAGGTTAAGAGCTGCTTTTTCAGGACCACAACTTACCTGCATGGTTTTGAGGAAAAGACATACATGTGCTCATTGCAAAACCATGAGGTATTTAATAGCTCAAAGCTATGTATTGCTTTGGATATGTTCAGTACTTTTATTTCTCTTTAAAATTTACAAAAACAAAGATCTGCAAGCATTGCAGAATGGGTTCAGGCTATTGTAGCCCATTTTTTTTCAAATGCCATCACATCTTCATCCACCTACAATTCCTTTCTTATTTTCCACAAGGTTAGTCATGGAACCTTCACGTTTGAGGCTCCCACAAAGAGAAGTGGAACTTAATTCCCATGTGCACAGATCTTTTAAGATTAACCACAGTAGGAAAATGCTTCCCCTAGCTTCAGTATTGCTCTCCAAATTCAAATGAAGTGAATACCTGTACCATTATTGATGGTTTTAAAAAAAAGGGTGATATTTTTGCTTGAAAGGTCCCTCTTTCCACTTACTGATACGTGTTTTTAATCAATTGTATTTACACTGTCCAGGAATATCAACCCACTATCTGGGTCAGAGATTTACATATAAAGTGAGAGGGACCCTCACTGAAAGCATATTAGTGATGAGTGTGGGTTAAGGATTACAGGTACTTCAAATAAAACTTCAGAAAGTCTATTTGAAAATAAACAAAGTATCCATGCAAATACTTAACTTCTGGAGCACTGGGAGTATTTTTGTAACACAAGGGACCAAGACAGATTAATTAAAGCTGAGATTTTCTCTTGTACTTCAACTCCTCTGCTTCACAGCAAGAGGAATCTAACTTCATACCTGAATGCAGTAGTAATGCAAAGGCTTGAGGCAACATTGTTAGCTAGTCACATCAACGGAATGAAGTTATACAGCTCACTTCCACCTGAGAGAAGAACTATTTTAGCAGTTCGTGCGTCGCTAACGAGACACAGATGTCGCCATCGGGCAAACAGGGGCAAGATTGTTTTGTTGTTCGTCATGCACCTCTTCCCAGGGCACAGCTGAGTGCACGTCAGAGAGGTCTCTCTTTCTGGGGGTTTCAAGCACTGCATTATTTTTTTTAGCTAGAGACCATCCTCTGCTGCAGCACTGTGAGAACTCCCTGCAAGCCCTGCAGGGATCAGAGACAAGGACAGGGTCCTTAGCTGTTTTAAACTAGCAGGATTTTGCCGGTCTCACTGAAATACAGGGGCTTTAATCAGACGAGGACCTGGGCTGTAAAACAAAGGCACGCTGAAGCAGGAGAATGACCCACCCCAGCCCTTCTCCCACTGAAGAATCTGCTTCCTCATGTGAATGCTGCTTGCGCACAAACAAGAGCATGTGGATGCCGATCTCCACCCTCCAGTTTATTTGCAGGAGGGTACTTGTGAAGTATTTCAAGACTTCCTTATCCCAAAGACTAAATACACAGGACTGTCTCCATTCCAGGTAGCTTGAGCTGAAGGAAGAGAGATAAAATCTAAATATGGATAGCAGGAGTGTGGTTACTGTGGCAGCGCACAGGGCTCTGGTCATGCCAGTCAGGTGCCAGCATATGTCAGCAGTCTTTTAAATGGCTAACAAAAAAAGAAAAAAAAAAAGGAAAATTCTTGGCAAAGAGCTTCCCCCAAACAAAATCTTTAAGAGTTCCTATGTTTTTCAAAAGTTACATCTTCCAGAGAGTCATTTATTTGCCACAAAGCATTCAACTACCTCTTTCTGTCTGATTACTTCCCACATTTCAGTTTCTCTTCCTGACCTAGAAAACTTATTTACAAGATATACTTGGTTGGCTACAGATCTTCGTCTGCAACATCCCTCTGCTACTTGCTCTGCTAAGCACAGCAACAAAGACAGAGGCTTTTTCTTCTTATTTTTAGTTTTTTTTCTGGAAAGGAAAAGTGAAACAGGCAGTGTGTTCCCATGTTTTTCCAGCAGTGGTACAAGAAGGCAGTGGTGAATGTTCTCAGCACAAATCAGTTGTTGCAGGAGTAGGAAGATGGTGTTTATCACAGCTAGCTGCTGAATGTTTAAAGAGTATTATGAGTATCTGTTACATAAATGAAACAAATAACAAAATTAACATAAAAACCCTGAGGGAAAGTGATAAGTTATTGCTGTCTGTCTTAGATCCAAGTAACACAAGGAATACATTGTGTAAACTTCTGCCTCAGAGCTAGTGACTGCTTAAGAGCGCAGTACTGCTTTTTTTTGTCTGGTCCTTCATGTCTGTTTTTGTATTACAGGAGGATTTCTTGCTGCAGCTGAATTTAATCCTTGAATTTGTTATTTATTATGCATTTGTACAGAAGCTGAAGGTTAGAGTGGAAATAGGGACCTCTTTGTGTTAAGTTCATGACAAAACGAAAGGAATAGAAAATATTAATTTTCAGTTCTCACATTAACAGAGATTGTAGAGTCTGTGAAACAAATTTGGTCATAATAGTGTTTTGAACCTGAAGTGTGTATTTTTTTATGGTCTGTCTATTAAGAGTATTCTTTGAATACAGATGCAGTGAAGAGCTGTGCATAGACGAGGTCAGGCATGTTGTCATTAAATTGTCCAGAATGATCAAGATGATTTCACAATAAGCTTAGATCACCTTGGTAGCTTAATTCAGTGTCCATCTACCTGGAATATGCTTTCTTTGGATACTGTAAAATTAGATTTAAAAACTCTTTTATTCCAGTTACTGGATGGTTTCTTCCTGCAAGAATAGATTCAACATAAATCAATGGAGTGTGGTATCACTAATTTGTAAGTAACAAAAATATCGGCTTTTATAGAATTCACTGAACTTAAAGCTGATGCTATCCATTTAAATTGGTACCTAGTACTTGTCACATTATGATATAGGTGTGAATATGCTTTGCCAGGATATGTATGCACAGCAGAGTAAGTACACACTTAAGTACACACCCACACATCCCCATATGCTTTGAACAGATCTAAATGGTGACTGAAGGATGAAGAAGGCTGAGCCACATAAACATTATCCACAATGACTATTAATTTCAAGGCAAGGCAATAATTTATAAAGGTTGTTAGGAAGCAATGTAAATGCAAATGCTCTTCTAATAAGCGCCGGGAGTATTATGTTGGGACGTGTTTGTGATTCACCAGAGTGTGTTAAGCAGGGAAGAGCGTGGATGATTTCTGTGGAAGATGGTGACAAGAGTAAAGAGGTGAAAACTGACAGGAATGTGGCGTTCGGGGACTCAGTCCAAGGAATAGCTCTAGCATGGGCTGACTTAGCAGTGCAGTAAGCAGTGCTTGGTGCTGGAGCGAGGACGAGCAATATCTGGAATAATGAATCAATAATTCATTATGGAAAAATGCTACCAGCTGTAAACTTAATTTGTAGAATAATGCCCTGCAGTAATGCCAAAAGTTATAAATATATTCATACTTTTTTTGAAACAGCTAGTACAAGCTGAAGCCAAATGCTTCAGTCATATATAATATATAATAAAGCTGACTTATAAAAAAAAAAGAAAAAGAAAAGGTTTCTGATGGCAGTCAGTGAAAATAAGGCAATTAGTATAGAATCCTTATACTGAAAATAGCACATTTAGAGTGAGAGGTCTTAATAGCAATGTTAACAACAATTTTTTTCTCATATAAATATTTTATATCTTGGTGCAGGAATAAAGTTCCTATTTCCTAAGTGTTTCATTCTCCTAGCAGAGCTGTACATATTTTATTTATCATTCTGCATGATCTATTAGATAACTTTATCATCTAGTGTTTTATGAAAAGCAGTATTATTGGATATTAATGATCATCTGGCTATCTATCATTAATATGTATGAATTAAATTATTTTAAAGGCTTGGCCAGCTTTGAATAAATAGTAATCCTGTCTATATTTGACTTTTAGACAATTTCCACTTTTGATACTTTGGAACAATCATGTAATATTTGGGTTGTAGGAACTTCAAAAGATTAAACAACTCAATTACAGTTATTTCAGAAAGAGTACGCTTGTATTTTCTTTTAGGAAATATATTGGCTTAAAAGCAGAACACTGAAAGGTAAGCTTGGGCTTTAATTTAAATTTCAAAGGCTATGAGTAAGAATGAAATATTTTTTTCCTTATTTGGCCTGTCATTTACTGAAATGTATTATTAGAACTATATGTGACACCAAATACATAGATCATGAAACTCTTATGATATACATTCAACAGTTGAAATTGTTCCTGTGTATATCCTACCTACGTTAGTTTGTGGATGCCTATTTGGAAAGGAGTGGAGTGCGTTTTTTAACCTATACATTATTCAGAAAGTGTCATCTATCTAAAATGACACTGGCTTTAGTCTCTCTGATACCTTTGCCACTGTGTAGCAGGTGCAATTTGAGACCCACCACAGAGCATCTCTCTGTTCTGGCAGCCTGTCCCAGGGCACACCAGGCCCGAAGCACTGACTTACTGCTGTGTGCCTTGTACCGTCCCACTGAACCAACCTCTTTCGCCTCATGTCCTGATAATGACAAGAGATTCTATTTCACTGTTTCTCTCTGTGGTTCATTTTCTGTTTAAAAAACCCTCAAAATGCTGCTGCTACTGTTCTAGAAGCAGCAGTTCGCAGTGCTTCCTCTATGTCTCAGAATACTTTACCTAAGAGGTTTAGTTGCTACATTTGTGTCTCTTTTCACAGAAGGAGAAGCTGGGGCAGGTGTTGACATGACATCTGGAGCCACCTTCCCAGTGGGGGTACTGGGATACAAGACTCACAGTCACCTCCCATCATCACTTTCACTCCTGAGGGATGAGGGGCAGACCTGTACCATGGTCACAAGCACAAAGGAAGTTTGTAGAGATGTTCCTGAGCTTCAGAAACACGGGCTTGACCTTCAAGAGTTCCTGCTAATTTGTTCAGTGTGTAGCAAAGGCCTCCGGCTATGCCTCCTGGGTGCTGCTGCAGCACAGCCACCTTCTCTTTTGTTTGGGCACCTTTATCAGTACAGCCGAAGGGAACACTGTGTGGACTGTGAATTCCTCTCCCAGATCATGTAAATACTTGGACGGCATGTGCTGTTGCTGCTAGTATTAATCTAACTAGCTAAAGCTGGTTTGCATACCTTTGTAGCTATGGCAGAAGTTTAATGATAAATATTCCCAAATGCGGCTGTGCAAATAGTGGCAAATTCTGAGTAAATGCATGAAATGCATTATAGTAGTCAAAAATTCTTCTGTTTTTCCTTCAAGAAAAAAAAGAAAAGGATGATTCTTCTTTTATGGCACAGGCCTAGTTCTCTTTTGTAACTTCTAGAATTTCACACATCTTATGAGTATAAAAAGATCATAAAACCTATGGTAAACATTCAAGGATTATTTTACTATGGACTGTTAAACCACTGATATCCTTCTACCCTACCCTCTGGATCAGGGGTGCAGAGTTGTTTTTACATACTGTGCTCATACATAAGTGAATGCTTGTTGACAAATAGACACAATAACTAGAGGATGTTGTGTAAAAAATTAACAGGTAAAACCACCCAAACAAACAAACTCACATGCCCTTCATCATATTGTAAAAGATACTAAAAAATGGAATTGCAAATGGTAGCAATCCCAGCCATTTATAAATCCCAAAAGGTGAGAGACAGCATTCTTGGAAATGGTGCCATCCCTAAAGACAGAGCATAGAAGCTAATCTTATGCAAAAGAAGTTGTCTCCCCTTGGTAGTGGCCTTACTTGTACCTAAAATAATTCATCTTTGACTTAAAATCCGTCAAAATTGGCTTCTGCCCAGTCCAAAGGGGATGGCTGCTCTTCTCAAGGTCAGCTCTGAAGGGTTCACCAGGCCAATACCTCTGTTCCCCTGTAACTGTCTGCTTCCATGAATGGTTATGGAAATATCTTTTTATGGTTGCTGAGAAGGTGCCAGGAGAGAGCTGGGAAGGAGAGGGGCAATTCTGAGGGCTGGAGTTTGGCTGCATGAATCTGCTTCAGCTGCCATGCCATCTCAAGGAGATAGATGAAAACAAGTACTTACCCAGAGAAATGGGAGAAAAGAGCATCCCTGGGCTTATAACCATACTGACTGCACATAATTTACTAAACTCCCTCGAAGTGGCAATGTTTTATTTCCTACCAGGGCAGACTGGCACAAACCAAGCATTTAACCGTGGGTGACTAATTACAGGTGTCATGGATTCAAAGCCATGTGGCTAAGTCAAGTGCAAGCTTTTCAAAGCGTGAGCATCTTCTTAAAAATGAGGTTTAGCAAATGAAAAAAATGGTCCCAGAACTGCTGAATTTGTTTTCTTAGCATTTTAGTAACTGTTTGACCTACCATTTCAAATTACCACTTGAAAGAAATGGACATATTCAGGAGGGCAGATACTCGTTATTTCTAAGGCAAAATACTTCTCTAAAATGACATGGTGATCAGTTGTAGCTATCCAAAAAGATATTGTGCTGAGCTGTCATGTTTCTTGTTGCAGCCTTTTTGTATTGTTGAAATATCAACACTATAGGTACTGCATGTATATAGTTAACTCCTGGTTTCCTGGTGTAAGATGGGTAGGAAACCTGTTTAATGTATTAACATGACCAGAAAAACACCCTCCCTCAGGAAAAAAAAAAATCCATTGTAAATATGGATAAGGCTACATAATGTAGCCGGAAGAGTAACCAATAAGCAAAATGAATGGCATGTTCTGGTATATATGTGTATTTTAAATCATACTGATTTTTTGTTGAAGCTGGAAAACAGGAAGACAGTGAGACTTAAGAGAAAATGGAAGTTGCAAAAACCTTTGCCACTGTAAATTATATTTTGTTGAATACTTGTAATGAAAAATAGGGGTTTCTGGAGATAGCTCGATGTTTTCTCTGAATCATGATGATTATTTACTGAGTTATTTTTTATTTTTTCTATTCAGAAATAACTAGACTACTTTCAGCAAGAGAAAAAACCTAGTATAACGGATAGGCTAATATCCACCATGGAGGATATGAATAATCAGAAGCATTTGCATTATACAAATATGTTGCTTACAGACACTAAAAAAGGTGTTAACACAACACATCCTTAAATATTATTGAGAAATTGTTGAGTATATTTGTACATAGTTCTCTATGTACAATTCTCTTCTTTCATTCATTCCCATTTATAACAATTCATGTAGTGTGGGATAGGCCTTTGACACAGACCTCTAACCATCGAGATTTGTGACACTGATCAGAATTCAATGAGAGACCCCAGAACTCATCCGCTGAAGTGAAATATCCCTATAAATCACAAGTATTGTGTTACCAGACAGCACAGCAAAAAATTAACCAGAGCAAAACACTCGACTCGACGCTGTTACAGCTAATAGGTCTGAAATGAAAGATAATTGCATATTAAAATAGAGTGGGTAGCTCTGTTTTGATGTAGAGATATAAAGATGTCAGCCAAGCTAGGCTGCAGCAGCAGGGAATGGGTGCCCTGAAGTGATTGAGGAGTGAAGCCCAAGAGAGCATTCCTCACATTCCTGTGGCACTCCTCCTATACATATGCCCCACAAGAAAAGGGAATTCCAGCACTCCGGATTGGTATACAGAGCTTCGGAAAAGCTGGCACTTTTCTATAGCTGCAGGCTTGATTAATTTGAAGAAATTATTATCAACTCTGGATGACGAACACGAGGCATATTTAAACTGTTATTTTTCAGGGCAAAGGACATGACATTACCAATCTGTTACAAAAAAACCCCCACCAAAACATCCCCCATAAGGACTTCTAGTAAGCACCAACCAGCAAAATGTAGAGAATGTGGAGCACTCCCTAGTATTTTCCCAAGATCTGCCCAGAATAATTGGTATTACTGCAAAAATATTTTGCTGACACATACGAGTGGGATTAGCCCAAAGAGCTATCTTTGTTAATGAGCCATATCTAGAAATTCAGTAGGTTTAGTAGATTACTGTCTGAAGGCACAGCATTTTTGAGAGCCACTTACGTCTAAAAGTGTAACATTTTTTCTCCTGGGACTAGCAGTGAATGGTTTGTAAGGAAAAGATGGTTATCCCTGGGAATTTTCACAAATAAAAAAATCAAATAAAGATGACACTACCTTACTTGGAATTGAAATGTGACTGCTAGTGACTGGGAATTAAACAGATTTATTAGTGTTGACATTATTTACATTGCGTGATCCGTATCAGCGAAGGGTACACATCACTTGTGAAAGCAAATACATTAATAGTATTACCCCGTCCTTAATGGCACGTTAATAATACTTCCACGATTCGCGTTTGTCAGGCTGCTGCTGAGACGTGCTTGGTGTCGTGGTAAACAAAGAAAATCAGCCATGTTGCGAGACCCTTTATTCTTTAAAAACTCAAGTTCACGTGAGAAGAATCCGCCGCTAGATAACCCCCGGGATAGTGATAAATTAACGATTTCACACCCTCCCCTTCCTCGTTTTTACCCCATATAGCAACGACAGAGGGGACAGCCGGCTGATACGGATTACTTTTGAGAAGCGTGACAACAGGTGGCCTCCCCAAAGTCACTAGATCCAGCAGATCAAGTCTTTATTTATTTTTTTTTTTTAGCGTCCAGCTAGAAAAAAAAAATGCCCAACACCATTATCCATCCACAGGGAGCACCGCCGAAGCCGTGCTGAGGCGCGTCCCTGGGGACCATGGCGGCAGCCGGTCAGACATCTTTTTTTGTGGTTAAACCGGGCAAGGATGCGTTCCCAGGGGGAGGATGCTGAGGCACTGCTGCCGGAGGGGACCCCGCCGGTCGCGACCCCCGGCGACCCGCCCCCCCTTCCCTCCCCCTTCCCGCCTCGGCCCGCCCCCCGCCGCTCCGCCTCCCCGAGCCGGCGACTTCCCCGTCGCCGAGGCGGGCGCGGAGCCCCCCATCAGCCCGGATGGGAGGAGGAGGAAGAGGAGGGAGGAGGCGACGACGGTGCCCGGGGGGATGCGGCGGAGCGGGCCAGCGGGAGGCGTAGAGCCGGGTCGAGAGGGAGCGCCGAGCCCTTGTCGCCGCCGCTGCCACCGGCGGGGCTCGGCCGCCGCCTCCAGCTCCGGGCGGCGGCGCTGCTGAGCCCGCGGTGCCTGCGCGCCGCGCCGCCTCCCCGCTCCTCGCCCAGCGCTCCGGCCGCGCAGCGCCAGGCCGCGGCCGCCCTCCCCCAGCGCCTCTCGGGCGGCGGCGGGAGGCAGCAGGGGCGCGATGGCGTCCTACGTGGATAACAGCTTCCGCCAGGCGGTGATGAAGAACCCGGCGGAGCGGAGCCCCCAGGTAGGCGCCCCTTCCCCGCGGACCCGCGGCTCCCGCACACGGCATGGGGGGCCCGCCCCGCGCAGCCCCGGCCGGGGCAGCCCGGCAGCCCCACGGCCCCGCTCCGGGGAGCGCGACCCCCCCTCCCAGCCCCCGCCAGGCTCCCCAGCGCCGAATTCCCGGTCGGCAGCAGCTCCCGGGAAGGGAAGACGCGCATTAGCGCGACAACTTTCCTCCTACTCCCTAATTTTGGGGGAAGGAGAGGAGAAACGTCAGCTGGGTTTGTTTTGGAGGTTGCTTCCGGTAAAATGAAAAATGAACTTAGAGTATAATTTTTCGGTGGTGTGTTTTGTCTTTTTTTTTTTTTTTTTTTTTTTTTTTGTGTGTGTGTGTTTTGCTATTGCCCCGGAGTACGGGTGGCTCTGGATTTGAATTCAATCCCTACTTTCACATAGCTGGCTGGAGCTGGCAGCACTGTTTCATAATGTAGGGGCTGAGGTCAGTGGTATTCTTGGCGAGTCCTTGCTCTCCAAAGTAGGGTGAAATCCTTACACAATGGCACCAGGCAGGAATTTTTTAGATACCTGCGCCGGGCTCCTGGAGCCCTCTTTGTCAGAGGAGTGTGTGTTGAAGCTGTTTGTAAGCGTAGTTGCGCTTAGAGAGGCTGAGAAAGGTTAAGCTGGGGACTGGAGTGCGTACAGAAACATTTTGACTTAACATGACCTGAAAAACAACTAAACTGAATGAGTTCCTTCTGCTCCCGAGCGGCTGCTGCAGTGGCTGTTGCTGCCAACTGTCTAAAGACTAATAAGCTTTACACTGATCCCCACATCAAGCCGCGGTTCAATAGCTAATGATACAAGGAGTTACTTTGCTTGGAGTTGTAATGCCATCTGTCCTATTTTCTAAAGGCTTGTCCTGCCTTCTGAGCAGTCCCTGTATTCGGGTTTTGGGGAAGAGATGCTGTTACTGATTGTTTTGGCAGGCATCTGACTGGCTGGTGATGATTTCAAATTGGGGCAAAGAGGAAACCTTGACTTTCGGTCAGCACCCATAAGTCATTCCTCCTACTATAGATACGTCATTGTGGTAATGTTATTTTTATCCCCATGCTCATGGCATATGTGTGAGAGAATAAAACTTCTCATGGAAAAACATACTGACTTGCATAGGCGTCGTATGTGGCATGCCTTTTTGACAACTCTATTTTTTTTTTTCTTTTATAAAAAAAAAGGAAGCTGCTTCTGGAACATGTTTTTGTGGTGCTAAACTTGTTTCTCTGTCCTTGTTTGACCTTTTCCAAATGTCTGTTTGCCTTCAGTGCTGGACCCAGCCCTTCAGTGTGTTGTGAAAGCTGAAGGAGGCTGAGTGCTCTCTCCTGGGGAAGACACTCTGCAAACTTGTAGCGAGGTCACTTGCATTGGTAGAAGCATGGATTCCAGCTAGGGGAGCCTACCAGCAGTGTCCAGCCTCAGGACATGGTTGTCGAAGCATGATGGGGTGTTCAGGAGGAGTGATGCTGGCAGATGCTCAGAAACCAGTGGGTCAGGCTGTGGGGCCACCAGGCTGGGCTTGGGAGATGACGCTTCCCCTGTGGCATCATCTGTGCCATGTGAACTGTTAAACTTTCTCATGTCCTTGCCAGTTGGCCTTGCTGTCTAGAAGGGATAGTAAAGAAACACAAAAAGGCGGAAAGCAAGAAGTGACGCAGTGAAGAATCCAGCCTGGATAAAGGCAGGGATAAAGCCCATGTGAAGGGCATGGAGCAGAGAGCTAAATTGGGAACACCAGGGCTGCGTTAATGCTGTAAAACTTCCCGAATCAGCACACTGGCAGCCTGCTGTGGCAATCGCCACAGGAAAAAAAGCCCACCCTTAAATCCATGAAACCGACACTGGCCCAAAATAATCCACAAATAAGACCAAATTTGTGGGAAATACAGTGTATTGTTAGCACTGGAAATGCTTGAAACTGGTGGTCAGACGTGTCCTCCTGTTGCTGCTGGGGAGACTGGGCTTGCAGCAGAAAACTTGGTTGGCATTTTTGTAAATGGCTTGTGTTGAATTGTGTGTGTTAGAGTTTGTGGGTTTTTTTTTCTAATGTTGGTTCTCTGTTCAGGAAGTTTGATTTTATTTTACAACAGTATTGGAATTTGAAAGAAATATGTGTATGCATATCATCTTTCATCATTAAGTGAAAAGGAAAAAAATACGTAGAAAGGTACAAAGACCTTGTTTTTCCCTCTTCCCTTAAAGTAACTTTTTATTGTCTCTTTACTTGTATTTTCCTGTCCTTGCTATGTTATCTCCAAAAGATAGCTACTTAATTTGGCTTTTGAGAAGCCATAAGGCTTCTTTAAAGTTGAGAGAGGGTTGAAAAGAGAAAATATATTTATCATATTCATGTCAGTACAGGAAATAGCAAGCGAAGTATGTTAGTAGTGTATTTGCTTCTTACTTATGTTAGCAAACTCTTTGGGGCTCAACTTCTTCCAAATCACGATGAGGTAAATATCTGTTTGACATTACTGTTCACCCTGGATTGCCAGGGTGCAAATTTGGCACCATGCCTTCACTGCAGGCTCAGAGGAGAGGAGTGACAGAATGATAGCCAGTATGTACAGCTTTGAGGAGTAGGTCTGATAAACAGTGTTGGAGAAAGCAAACTTAACTTGGTATGAATTTCTGTAGTGCAAAAATCTCTTGGTAATTTTGGACTGGATTGATTTTCTTTTTTCTTTGAGGTAAACAGTGTATTCTGCAATTGCTTTTGTAAATTCATAACTTTATATGTATCCTCCTTTACAGGGTTTCCTGAATTTTGTGAATCACAACTCAATATTCTGTTGGCTAAATAAAAAAAAAAAAAAAGAATATATATGTGGCCTGTACTTTAACATGCCTGTTGTGTAACTCTCTTCTTTAATTGCTGTATTAAACTATTCATTTTCTCTTTGAAGACGTGAACTAGGAAGTTAATTTAACTACTTTGGGGAATCTAACTTTTAAATGTTCATAAATTACAAATGGTTTTATGCCCTTAAGCTGTGAGTAATAGCAATCTATTTTTTTCTCTCCTAAGGTCCTCTTGCATGGACTGTTACAGCTTTAAGTCTTTGCAAAACAAATTCTTTCTGGCATCATAGGCCATTTTAGAAAGCATGCAGCTTTATACTGGTGTAGCTTGGCCTGAAAAAATAAGGCTGCTTTTGTTTTCAAACAAGAGAAACTGAGCCCTAATCTTTCTTTATCCTAACAACACATTTGCATGGCATGGTATGGGAATAGCTAGTTACTTCAGAAACCCTGCATCCTGCTCACTGTTTTCATGCCACTTAGTGATGTCTGCAGCAAGAAGTTTTTTGAATGTGTGCCCTATGTATGTTAGATGCCTAAGGTTTGCTTCTGGAAGCTGCCGGTGTGGTACGTGAAGGCAGTTCAATACAGCGGTAGCGAAGAGCAGAGATGTAACAGCATCGGACCACATCTTCAGGGCAGAGGGGAGAACTGTACAGTAGTCCTTAGTTTGATACTAATGCGTCATTTAATGTCAGAAGACATCTAAACAGGATGCTGTTGTTAAGCAGATACTCCCTTCTTCAACAGTTGAGAGGAACAATGGCTTAATTATAGGATGTACCTATGCTTTTTCCAAGCAAACTTTCAGCTTGTTCCTCAGTTGTGTAATTTTTATAGTTGTAACCAGTGATAGCATGGTTGTGTGCAATCTTCAGATAAGCCAGAAATGAACATTTCCTTCTTGCAATAGTGATCTCTTAACGAATAAGTACAAGGCTGTGTAGTTTAATGAGATCAGAGAAACTAAGAGTTTTATATGTGAGTCTAGCAAAAGAATATTTAGTCTTTAAATTCAGGCTGATCGTGCATCTGTATATCAAATACACTAGAAGACTAAAATGATCTTTTTCAAAAGAGCTTATTTGGGATTTCTTTCATTTTGAAATAGAAAAATATTTTGGAGCTTGAGTTTTGCTTTCAGATTTTCTTCACTGTCAGCATGCTACCATGTTGCCATCTTTTTGAGGTGAGCATTTACAGAGGAGGATAACCGCTGTTATCAGGCTGCTAACAGCAGTATAATGCTGAGAACTGATTCTGTTGCTAAATTCTCCTGCTGGTTCTTGGTAGCCCTGAGAAGCAAAGGAGTGTGACAGCTGATGCCTGGTATTTGGCTGTATTGCATTGGTGTAGTGCTCTTCCCACAATGCATCTCAGGGCTTTGTAATGTGGTTATTCAGGAATAGCCTTGCTTTGCAAGGTTTGACATTCTGTTTCTTTCTGGGGAGCCCATTTGGCCAACAAAATTAGATTCCTAGCTGTGCTTCCCGTGGTGGTGTTCAGGCTTTCTGCTGACTGCAGTGACTAGCTCTGAAGTGGGATCATGAGCCTGTTATGTTTTGTGTTAACGTTGGGACCACTGTAAGTAATGCAGCTTAATAAAGAAGGGTTGTTGCTGGTTCTTCACTGGGGCCTTTCTTGCTCAGCAGTGGGCTTCAGGTAGAATTGCCATCATAAAGTCAGCTGTAAGGGTAGTTGGTCTGAGCAAAAAAAATCCCCAAACCCTCTAGATGCTGTAAGGTTTTGGAAACTTGTTCAAAATAGTTCCCCTGAATGTGTCTGAAAAACTGTAAGTTAAGTGATGTCTTGTGGTGTCTCATGGGCTGGAAGTAGGGGAGGTGGATACAGATGAAAAAGTTAAAATAGGCATGTATATCTAGATACCTTTAACCACAGGGATTTTTCCTGCTGGGTTTTAGCACTTAACTAGGAGCATTAAAAACCAAAGGAACTGTTGGGAAAAAGTGAGACAAAGCAAATAATGTATTTGTTTGGTACAGAAATAATACCAGAGAATGTATTTTGGAAATAAGTGTACATTTTTTTTCTCTTAATGTTTTTCTCGAGCTAGTATTAGTATGCAGCATTATTTCATGCCCAGCAAACTTACTTGTATGAATATATCTTTTTGTGGCTGATAAGTAAAGCTGAAAATCCTTGCATAGCTCAGATTTTCTTGTGAACTTTCTAATCTTGGTCTGTCATAACAGCCCTGGAATGTTTGATTCTGAACTTCCACTGTCAATTTTCATGTCATTTTCAAAACTAAGGGTATGTACTGCAATGGGCTGCTGTTTTGAAAGAGAGTATGTTTATTTCCCAGTCTTTCTTATGGGGGGAGGTGTGTTCATTTTCCCCATAGCCATTCATATCTTCGTGGCCAAGAGCTTTGAGAATGGCAAGAGTATTGAATTTTTAATTTCTTTTGCAGTAGTTCTCCCCTGTCAGAGGGCTAGTACCTTCTGCATTTGTAGATTTCTGTATCTTTTAATGATACGAGTTTTGCCAACACTTGCAAAGACCTCGGTAGGATCAGGAAGCCTTCCCCTATAGCACAGAAATAGCTGAGTTGAAGCCTTATCCTAAACACTTGTGTGCTTTCTCATTACATCAGAAGATTGCAGCTCGGTTAGCTGTATGTATCCAAGCCAGTTTGAAACTGGGAAAGTGAGGGTTCAACTGTAGCGCCGATAAGCTCTGTGTAATTTCCTACTTGATTAATTATCTGTTTGGTAGAGTTTGCTTTTGATTTCTGCCCTGCGGTGGCTGCAGAAGTGTTTGCCCTGGGTTTGGGCTGACTGTGTTCCTGTGAGCATGTTTTTGTCAGCCTCTGTGGACACAGTCACTTTCCTGCACTTAAGAACTCGGAGCCTTTCCGTGGCATTCTTGCCTAGGAAATTTACTGAAGTGAGCAGTGCTGGGCCCAAAGCCCAGGGATTTTCTACTCAGTCCAAGGTTGTTTTGTCCACTTGCCTCCTGAGGTGCTGTTCAGACATCAGAGCGTGTGTCTGTACCCTCTGTGATGCCAAAGGGCCGGCACCCTCTCACCCATCCTCACCCACCCCACTGGTGGGTCGGGTGTAGCCAGTGGTGCTGCAGGGGAGGCTTTGGTGGAGGAGGATTATTGTAAAGCAAGACTGACTGCTGTGGGTAGGCTTGCTCTCCTGCCAAAACTAGTAATGAGCAAAATCATCTGTTGGACTTCTGAGACCGAAAGGACTGATAGCTCTTTCGTGTCTTGGGTGTAAAAGTGTAGGTCAGCAAAAGTAACGGGCACACAAGCATTTTCCCAAGATCGTGTTTTGCTTTAGTAAGAGGTCGGAATCTCCTGTGGGTTATCCATTAATTAATGGAGAACCCTTGGTACCTGGAAAAAAAAAGATAATTAAATGTAACTTTTAAGATGATTAATTTAATTTATGCTTATTACAATACAATTTTTGAGAAGTTATTGTTTCTTGAAATCCATTGTTCTACAAAGCTTGTACACTTAAAAGTTTTTAAAGTCTATGCTTATGCAAATTACTGAGTAGTAACTACTTGTAGCAGCTATTCATTCTGTTGAATTACTGATCTGATTTTAATATTTTTTTCTCTAAATCGGAAAGCTGCTACTTAATCTGTTAGCATGTTTCAAGAATCACTATATGTACACTGAACAGTCATTGTAAGAACTTTGACTTCCTCATTGAGGATTTTTTGTATCCTCATGAGAAAATATATTTTGGCTTGTGTTTTGGGAACTTTCCCACAGTAGGAGATCTAATTTTTGCAAGGTATTGTTTGGGAATTCAAAAGGAGCACTGGCAGAAAGATAGCTCCACAAAGATGCTTTGTGAAGGGCAGCTGAGCCTGCGCGCCTTGTTTGCTGCAGCCAGTGTTGCAGATTTAATTTGCTGGGTATATTTTGCATGAAGGGGTGTATTTGAATAAGTCTCAAAATGGAAGTGGTGCTCTGCTTCCCTTTTTCTGAAGTTGGTGAAGTTGGCCACTTTTCTTGAAAAGGGAGAGAGAGGAGCTCTACTGCAGTGCTTTTCTTACAGCTTTGTTTGCAGTTAAAATTAGCTATTTGTTCTCTCCGGGTATCTCTGTTACGCCCATAGAGCTGTAGATGTGTTTCTTTGTGTGTCTCTGTCTTGTCTGACCTGAGTAAGAGTAATTAAATATTTGATTTAGAGCAGTTCTAAGGAATTCCAGTCAACAACAAAGAGCAGTATGTGTATCATTACCTGAGCAAAACACTGAAGGAGTAAGAAAAGATTAAAATACTTCAATGCTTTTAGAGGGAGGGGAAAAGAAGACATGAGCTGGCTTTTCAGCTCTGATAAAAATCGAAGGAATATTCTGATATTACTGTTTCTGTGGACAGCATGATTTTCTCTTATTTGTGTGTATTCAGATAAACATGATCAACACAATGAAACTGCATCTGGTATCAGTGTAAATTACCTGGGAATGGGTCTTAAGTTTCATGGAAGACACATTCGTGGAGCACGCCTGTTGTTGGCTGTCTTTACCAGGATATTTGTTTCTGTTTGCTTGCTTTTTGTGTGTCTTAAAATAAACTTTGCTTAATAAATAAAGACAGTTATTACCTAGTTATTTTGGGTTTCTAAAAGGGAAGGAGGTTCCTGTTCCCAGCAGATTGTTTAGTAGTTTGTTGTTTAGTTTTGGGTTGGTTTTTGGTGGTGGTTTTGTGTGGTGGTTTTTTTTTTTTTTTTTTTTTTTTTTTTTTGTTTTGTTTTGTTTTGTTTTGTTTTGTTTATATTTGCAGTTCTGTGTTTTTAGGGATGCTAGTCTCCCATCTTTATTTTACTTTTACTGTAGTTGGGAAAAAATACTGATACAGGCTTTTCCATCTGAAATTAGTCATTCATACTTTTTGCCCTGTTACGCGAAAAATAACTCAAAACTTAGAGGGGTGAGAAAAAATGTTACACAAATGTGGTTTGTAAGCAGTTGATGGGAAAATGGGGCTGTACCACCAGTATCTGCTTGAGGTTTGACTTGCTGAAGCCAAAGGCTAAATCTTTTGTGGTACATCGTATTTCTTTAGCAGCAAAGCTAGTTGTAGTGGGTTGATGCTGGCTGGATGCCAGGCACCCACCACAGCCACTCACTCACTTTGTTTCCCATGCTGATGTTGCCTGCTGCTTCATTCCTGCCCATCCAACTGTTTGTGAGGCTACAATATACACAGGATAGGTGGTACAATCTTGTTAGCTGAACAGAAGAAAAGGAGCTTACTTTTGAGAGATACTGTTTTAGGGTTTTTGCTTTCTAAAATTTAAATGACTCAGTCTGGTTTAGATTGGGGCTTCAAATGTTTGTGTTGGTGCAGCTGAAGGTGTGAAGACCTGTGACACAAGGGATTGAAAATAAATGCTTATGGTTGTGTGCAGGAACCTCTGAAATAGTATAACCTCTCCCAGAGAGTATATGGTGCTCCATTTTCAAACACTGTCTAGAAGTATAAAAAAAATAAACTGGATGTAATATTATGACACTATTTATCCTTGATGAATTCCTAAAATGAGAATTTTTTTTTAACTTACGGGTCATGTGTGCAAGACGCTTCTTGAGAGAGGTCTTCCATTTTTGTTTGTTCTGAGGATTAACATCAAAGGAAACTTTTGTAGGAAGTCTCTTGCTCTAACCTTTTTTCTCAATGGAATATAGCAATGGTAAGAAGCTTGGGTAGTAATCCTACCTTCGCTTTCACTGAATGAGATGGAGGAGATGCTAAGGCCTAGGGGTTTTTTTTTTTGTATTGTTATGCTGAATCTTGTCTGTATTTACATTGGTTTGTTGTATGGTACCTGAAAATTAGATGCTGGTGGGCTCTCTTCCTGGGGGCAAAACAAAGAAGTGGCACTTAATTTTATTGGCATGTGAGTTAAGAGGTGTACACATTTTTCCATTTGGTATGTGAAGTCTGTTGGGACATACCTAAAATACATACCCTCTGTTGTTTTTGTTTTGACTTTGAGGTAAGTGCTTAATCTTGTCAGGAAACCTCGGCCGCACAGAACATTTCCTCAAAATACATGACCTTGCAGAAATCAGTTACACATTGCATTATGTGAGTAGCCAGCGCTCATTTGAATGGTTCTGTGGAGTTTTGCTATTTTTCAAATGACATGTCAGAGTACACAGCATACATGGTAGTAAATATTTAGATACGTTTTGAACAGAGGGAGAGAGAGGCTTGTCTCTGCAGTATTACAGACTACTTCTGTCCCTTGCCAGTGGTGCTGTGGGTGTTCAAAGTGACTTCCCTTGCCAGTGCTGTAGGACAGGCAGGCACTACCAGAACACAGCACCCCATCACTGACTTCTGCTTGGGTGCAGTAGCTCAGGCAGTTTTTGAAGGTGCCATGGCTATAGTAACAAAAAAGATGGACTTTGGTTTAAATAGCGATGTCAATATTTCAAAGTTGCGGTATTGTATTTTGTTTAAGTATCATGGCACTTCATGTTGAAATAGCTTTGAACTTTATATGCTACCAACTGCAAAATTGAAATACAGTTGTTCTTATCTCTTGATCTCAACCTCTGATCTTTACCTTTTGTGTCTCCAATTCCCCTTTCCATCCTGCCACAGGGGAAGGGAAGGGGAGAGTGAGTGAGTGCCATGTGCTTTGGAATGTTTCCGTGAGAATGCTAAATTGGGGAATATAGGAGTTCTGCCTGTGGAATTCTTCATCAGCTGTGGAGGAACCACAGTCTCCAAAAAGAGTCCAAAACTAGAAGAAAAAAGCGGGTGCTGGGTGCTGCTGAAGCAGAATGTGTGCAAAGGTGTGTAACGTGGTTGGGCTTTTATCCCAGTTGCTGAATTCTTAACAAGATGCTGAAAGCTTGAAGTGATGTAGTTGTTCTTGACGCATTTTGTGATTTCCTGTTGAGGATGGCTAATGACCGGCAGTTTCGCCAATGAAGGCAGTAAGCGGCCCATCAATTGAAATTATATTATCTTAAGAAAAACAGTAAGTGGGAGTGTAGTTCATGGATGATGCTCTGAGTATGAAACAAGAAATAAGATTTTGCACTGGTTAGTGATGGGTGGTGTTCCAGTGGTGTCTCCCTCTAAACTCGGTTAGTGCAGTAACTAAGTGGCTTGAATGTATGCGCTGCTGAGGAGCTGGTGTGCAGATGGTAAACACTCCCAGTGAGGCAGTTTTCACCATTGAGTTACAGGAGAGTTGTCGTGAGGGTCTCAGTCTGAGTTGCGTTATGTGTTTTCTGTTGATCCTGTGGTACATGTGGCTACATAGTGCATCAGATTTATTGGGGGTCTTCAGTGGGTTTGTTACAAATTTGTACAAAACACAAAAGGTCGGACCTGTGTGTGAATGGCCCTCAGTGGTCTGATCTGAAGACTGAAGTATTTCACATGTGCCATAGATTTGGAAACACAAGTGGTTCGGCCAGCTACATGCTGACCAGGAACAGGCGCTTGCTGGAACGAGGGTAATTGGGTTTCCGTCCTTGTCACGGCTTCTCTGTTACTGCTGAAAGCTGCTAATTAGCGCCAATGCCTTGTTTTAATTCAAGATGACTTAGTTGGAAGATGCCAACTCCTTGGTTGTAGGCCACTGAGCAGCTATCAGATGGCAGCATAATTTCGGCTCAGCTGTTAAAAATGGCTTAGGTAACAGTGCCAAGGGAAGGATGATAGTTGTAGCTGTGCTGTAGGTGTTAGCCAAGGTGGAAGAGAGGAGGAGAATGTTCCATCTCTGCTGTATTTTAGACAGCCATCTATTTTATTGCTATTAGCTTGTATTTTATCAGATTGAATATTGATGGATAGCTGGTCTCCACTGGTCCTAAATCCTCTTTAAGACACTTGGAAACTCTTTAATTTAAGATGACTTTTAGAGGAATATCACTTTCGTGGGTAAAAAACTTCTAGCCTGTGGGATATTGCTGGAAAATGTGATTGATGCATGCATGATGCGACAGTGTAGAAATGCGCTGTTAGCTTTGTGAAACGGTTCTAAGAAGCCAAAGCAAAGAAAATTGAGTTTTGGGATAGGTTATTTATTTTTGAAGTATGTTTCTGAATGCCCAGGCAAGTTATGAGTCCTTCTCCCTTCTCATACTCATTCTTTGTATCTAGCCTTGTGTTATGGTTTAACCTCTGTTTTATTAATTTGATGTCCTGTAGCTTCTCCCTTTCCAAACTGCTACTGAAGTGCTTTTTGAATTTTGTGCCTCAGTCATCACTTCGGTATTTTTCTTACTAGGTGAACACTTAGAGCAGGGTGATTTGGGCTAATAATTTATTTCATATTTATTTATTTCTGAGTGGGAAAGAAACTCCCCTTTATTTATAAATTGCAATACAGTGTACCTTATACAACTTATTTTTCACTTCTGAAACAGAATGTACAAATACTTCGAGTCCGTCATCATCGGAATTGTCATATGTCAGATTCCTACCTTGACCAGATTGATAAACAAACACTGCTGTTTAAGTTCTAATGTTCTTAAGTGAATGAATATTTTATGTGAATTTAAAAGTGACGAGAAAATAATGGCACTTTCTTACAATCCATCTTGGCGTGATAGTAAACGAACATTTAGCCATGACGAAAGTAACACAGTTTATAGTGACACAACCTACATAAATCCAGTAGGATTTGCTGTTGACATTGGCCCACGTTCCAGCAGGCGAGTTACCTTACATTTCTTTTGAACAAAGGAGGTCTGTCTGAAACAGGTGCTCTAATGGTTACCCCGACCTTCATAAATAGCTTTTAGGTGAAGTATTACTTCTGTTAACCATGAGTAACTTCACAAGGCACCTTGGTTTATTGCGTGAGGTTTCCATTTTATATTTAAAAAAAATGCCATGGCCACAGCTTTGGGGTGTTTGGTGCTTCAGAAGTCACTGTTTATTTTTAGAGAACACTTATCACAATTTGTCAGCCAAGTATTGGCCTGCCCCTCTGCTATTAGATAGCTGCTGAAATGCTATTCTCAAGATAACTTTACCTACCCTGGTTGTTCCAGGGTAATCTTAGTTTCAAAAGGAAATAATCTAAAACTTGCCAACTCTGCAAAACACATAAAATAGTCGAAGACAATCTTATTAAGTTTTGCAGCCATATCATAATGTGTTAAACTCAATGTGACAAAATGGTTTTGAGTCTGTGGTAAGTTGCCTGAGTGTGTTGAAAGGTTTGAATGTTACTTATGAACATTAGTGAAGAATATTTCGAAGTTGGTTGTAAAATGAGCCAGGAGATAATGAAGAAATAGCTGGGCCAGTCCCTAGGCTGGTAACGCATGGCTACTTGCACACTGTGCATTGCTTTAGGAAAACAGTGTCAGAGTTTCTTTTAAGGAGAAAGGAAAGTTCTGCTTTAAACAAGTGACATTTGATATCTTACTTGATTTCTTTTCCTGTTTCTTCTATTTATAGATGTCTTCAGTTTGGGATTTATCTGAAAGCTAAGGTCAGGAAGTGCCTTCCTCCAAAAATGCTACTTGTTGTGCTTTTCTGGCATGTCCTCTCCCTTCTCCTTCCCAAAAGGAACTGTACAGAAAGTATTTTTCCACAATGAAACACAGATCCTCAGCTCTGCAGTATCATACTGTGACTCTGGCATACACTGGTTCACCTCCAAAAGCGAAACTTTTAAAAATCATCTCTTGGTGTCCACAACAGTTATGTGACTGATTTAACTGCAAAAGACAGTAGCCACTTCAGTTTCAATTATTTCTCATTTTAATAGAAGCTACATGTGGAATGGGATGTGGAGACAGAAGAACATAAGCTGTATCCTATTTGGTAGGACCTATTTCCCATGTAGATTTTCAGAGGACCTTAATGACTTTGTTTTGCATAGAGATACATTTGTAGGTGGGGGAGATGCTCATCCCTTCCATGCTTCTACTGACCATGTAAGGTCATGGAGGATCTTAAATATGAAGGGTCTCTCCCATCTTGGAGGTCATGAAAATAACAAACAAATGATCATTAAACACATACTTTTTTTTGTGAGTTCTGGTGTATGAAAGAGGTTCTCCCCATTGTACAAACAAGAGGCTTAACCACTTAAACTGTCCTCTGAGAGAGTACAGCAATCCTGAGGGCAGCAAAGATGTGGGAGTGAAAAGGCTTTTGACTAAATAACTGGTTTTTTCATAGTCAGGGTTCAGTGCAAGGTCTTAAATTCAAGATTGATTTCTCACAAACAGCCCTGTTTAGTCATTCAAGTTTGCACTGTTGTTTATGCGGCAGTACAACTGAACTTGTTTGCACTGTAATGTACATCTGAGGAATAACTACTGCTATAAGAAATTTAAAATGAAGTTATATTTGAAGACATGATTCAAGTCTAACTAAACAAGGGTCATGCACCCAGGTCTTCTTGGGATGTTCCCCTTTCTAAAATTTATTTAAACCTATATTACTTATTGAAACTTCTGATTGCAAGTAACTCCTCTTTTTTGGAATATGGATTTGACAGTATGTTATATAGTCTGTAATGACTATTTTGTCATTTGACTTTGTTTTGTACTTCCATATGCAGTAAACTATATTTAGAATTAGGACTGTCAGCAGTAGTTGAACATTTTAACTTCATATTTGTGTATCTGGTTTTGGCATAATTTTTTATAATGGACCTGATTAGTACTTTGCATTTAGTTTTAGGAGACGTTGCAATGTGTTGTCTTGAGCAGGTTTCAGGAAAAAAAACGGTGGGCTTAATTGTCACTCATCCTCAGTGTGCTGTGCCAGTTGAAAGAGGCTTATGAAGCCAGCTCTGTATGTCTGGAAGTTTTCTTAGCTGTTGACATTCAAAGTACTGAACAGAATGCTCTAAATTTATTCTACAAAGTAACGTGGCATTTCTTAAGAAACATTCACAAACAAAATATTTTTCTGTATTGATCCTGTTTTTAACTTTTCTGGTGCCCTGATAATTGAGAAATCAGTTTTTAATTCTGTATTTAAGTAGCAGGCAGGATAAAACCCCAGGTGTCATATGAGTCCTAGTGCTCAGAGGTTTTACGAACTAGTGGACCTATTCCTTTTTTCTTGTCCAAAATATTCCATAGACTGCAGACAGAGAGCAACTTTTGTTTTTGCAACTTTTCTTTTGCTTTCAAGTAGTCACCATAATAATTAGGCTGCTTTCCCATTTTTGTTGTATTCCTAATGCTAACAGTTTAAAATAACAGGGACCTACAGTTATGACAAGACCCCTCCTTAACATCTACCTACCTTCTGTCCTGTCTTCCAGCTGTAAATTGTTGAGGGATGATAAGCATCTTTTCAGGTGCTTTGCTGTCTGTTGAAAGTTGGCCTTGAAACCACTGGAACTTAGTTGAATGTTAAAGTGAGTGATTTTGTGTTCCATTTAATGAGTGGATTTGGTAGCTTTAAAGTAAGACAAGAGGCTACATCCTGTGTGCTGGAGATGATCCTTTTTGCATCTGCTACTCGGTTTCTTAGTTTAGTATCTGCTGTCTGAAACATCAGAATGGACATTTGTCTTTCAAGATGGATGTGTGGGTTTGTATTTTTTTTTTTTCAGAAAAAAGTGACAAAATAGTGTCTGTAAGGAGTGAAAAATGACAAAGTAGCGTCTGTAGATGATCTATGACTGCCTCCAGTGACAGCCCATCAAACGTGGTGGTCTGCAGGCAGCACCATGGTGTTCAGCAGCAGCTCCTTGACATTGAGTCATTTCAGCAAATTCCAGCTCTAAGGATAGCATGGCCCTGCAATGCCTGCATTGCAGCTGCTCTGGAAGGATAACCTGCTCAGAGTACACTTACAAAACTTGGAGATGCTGCAATCATGAGTCATTTAGAAAATTTTAGTTAGGAGCCTGCTGTTTAGGGACAAACACTCACAGGCAGTAGCTTTTCAAACAGATTCCAACTTAATTCACTTATAAATTCTTTACTTTGATAATATTAAAAAGAAATTATTCCTGGGGGATTCATTTGCCATTTTAATTAATCTTCTCAGGAGGAGGAGATCTTCTGTGAAGATCTTGCTAAAGGTTTGTCCTGTAATTAAAAAACTCCAAACTAACCAACCAACAAACAAACAAACAAAAAAGGGAAAAGAACAAAAACCACAAAAGAGGTCTGTATGTGTAAATAGGTGATGTGTGAGACCACTTGCTAACCAGAAAATTGTCTTTTGACCTGAAACAGATAAAGAAAGTAGTGAGAACCTTCCAGGTAGGTGCGAGATAGTGACCTGTTAAGAAGCCAGATACAGTAAAAATGTTGCACTACTTAATACACCATCCCTCACATAGTGGGTCATCTTCTGTGTATTTCAGCTTGCATATTATACCACCATCACCTAATTTCGTTTCTTTGATGAGCAGAAGGCTTTTTTCCTTTCTTCAGCTGAGAATCTTCCAGTTATTATCAACTGTAATTTTAATTTTTTTTCCCCTTGGTTACTCTTGTCATTCTACTGTTTTATTCTCTCTGCTCTTCTTATTCTCTTCACATTTACAGGCTTTCTGTGTGTGGAACTTTATTTCTGATTGGTTTGTGCTGCTAAGACTCAGCTTTCTAAAATTGCAGAATTATTCACTTTGGTAAAGAACAATGCAAGAAAAATGCTTTAAGGGGTAAAAGGAATTCAGTTTGTCATAAGCACTAAAGTGTACTTGCTGCTTATGGGCAGATTCCTTCTTCAGCCTGAAAAACCATCCTTTTTATAAATCCCATGTAGTGTCAAACTCTGAAGGGTGGGTTAGCAATTGCCCTGACATCTCTTAGTATGCTCAAATTAAAAAAAAAACACCCGAGGATTATTTTTTTCTTTGCTTGTTACTTATGAGATTGCTATTTAATCAATAGTTTGTAGCTTACATTTGCTTTTTATTAAAAAATAAAGTTCCCAGTAACAACAACACGATACTGAAAGGATATACTTTAGAAATGGTTTCTGATTGTGTGTATATTAAAAAAATACTCTATTCAAACATCTGTTTGCACTTGGATAAAATCAAGAAAATGACCTTTCTGTCCTGTGGGGTGTGTGTGGTTTCTTTGGTTTTGTTTTATTTTGCATTATGAATAAATGTGTTAGGGCAACTGGAACTAACACAGCTACACTGAAGTGGTATTGCCTGGCAGCATGAAATGTTTGAAACAGCAGGAATATGCTCTGTATGTTCAGTTGTGGAGGGTTTCTTGTTATTCTGTTCTCACGATGCTGTCTTCAGTTAGTGTGAGTTATAGTAACTATTAATACAGATCTAACATTTCATAATCATGCTCAGTTTGAACAAGTAAAGTATGTCTTTAAGAAAGGGAACAAAACTTCTCCACTTTGCGTAGGAGGACTGTAAAATACCATAAATGACTGTAAGAATGAGGATGTACTTTCCAAATCAGTATGTCATATTTGGAATTGTGGGTAGCAGTTTGTCAGTCTTTCCCCATGTCTGCTAAAGATGTAATCTGGAAAATCAGCTGGCAAATAAATTATTCAAATGCCATCTTCCAGCTTTAAAAATATAGGTATTTAGTTTTATTAATGGAGATATTTAGCTGGATTTCCAAATAGTTTTGAGAACTAAATCTTCGTCTCTTGGATTTTCTGTGAGTCTGCTCCTTGTTTGACAAAGCAGAGGTGGGAGAAATTGTGGATTCGGATACTAAGAAATGCTTTCATAGTCAATGTAAACTTAGAGTGGACGGTAAAGATGTATTTTTGCATGTGTAAACAAATATTTTAATGCCAGGCTGCTTTGCTGTCTACTGCCATTAGAGCTGGGACATCAAGCCAAGGACTTGAGTGCTCTCTTTTCCAGATGAGCTGACTATTTATAAACTTGGAGCATCACTGGAAGTTACAATACTTCCAGTGATAGCAATGTAGAGGGGAAAAAAACCCCAACTTTTATGGTGTTTCTGCAGTATGACTTGTCTGTAATTGCTACCCTGTGGACAACTGAAAGGTGTTGCCTGTTTCAGAAGGCAGATCTTAAGGCTTTTTGGTGGTAGGCTGCGGTTTAGAGGCACCTTACAGTGATTTAAGTTAGCTGAGTCATTTAAAAATTAATTATAAAATACCACAATAGCATTATCTAACCCTGTCTGTCTGACACCCATGTGCACGTACTTTCAGGAGAAACATACTTAGGAGAAAATTATTTTTGTGTATCTTCCAGGTCCTGCAGTTTGACCTGGTGGGTGAAGGTGTCGGAATCACAGTCTTGGGTAGCTAATTCAGTTACAACCTATGTTTATGTGGGTTCTTAGTTTTCCATGGTAAGTCTAGAAAAAGAAACAAAATTGTGAGGATGAGATGAAAACTTTCACCAGTCAATCCTGATAGTAACAAAAAATTATAATTAGTGAAACTATCTTTGCAATCTGGGAGGCTTGAGCAGACCTTTCTTTAGGGAACCTGCTACAGTTGCAGGTAACTCTGACCCTTTTTGCTAACTAGGGGGGGGGGGAGAGTTATCATTTATCATAGTTAATGCTGGTGGAGTCGAGGTGTGCATATAGACATGGGTGTTACTAATGGAAGTGGATGTTCTTGTGCCTAAATGAGGTGCTGTGCACCAACCTGAGCATCACTGTGCTGCTGTCTGTGGAAGGCTTTTATTGAAATAACCACCTGTAATTCCTTTTTCCCTCTTCAGAATGAAGAGAGCCTCCTGTAACTGTAGAATGCATTCTGTGTAGAATTAGTGTTTTTCCATGTTAATGTGACCTTTTCTTCCTAAGGGAATATCCTCCATTATTCAAACCCAAGAAAGGTAATTTGGTATCAATTTTTTGTCCTGTTTCTCTTAAGAGGAGTTTAGTGTAGCTTATTTAAGAGGAAAAAGTGTTTGTATGCAAAATAAATGTAAAGTCCAGCTGGAAAATATATGTTGGATTATATCATATGACCAAGTGCTAATATTTAACAATAATGTGGGCGATAATTACTGTCTTGGACAACTTGGAAATATTAGCTGCAGGCACTTTAAAATGTTAATAACCTTCAGTCCACTAGTCCAGATAGTTTCTGAATGCTGAGGAAGTTGTTAAATAATGAAGTGCAGTGATGTTTGCCAGAAGCAGCCTAACAGCCAACAGAGTAGGTACTACTGTATGTGACATTTTCACATGCAGTAGATGAGTATTAACCACTTTACCAGAACAATGTCTTTTTAAGAGGTTGGTGGTTTTTAAAGGCTAAGCCCCAGATGAGTAGTACAGGAAAAGGAATGAAATAGAAGAGGATAGGAGGTCAGAGTACGTGGTGCATGTTTCCAGGTAGCTTCTTTTTCTGCCTCTGTTAACTGTCCCCTCCAGCACTTGGCACTTGATCTGTGGTTCTTTAGAAAGACATATTGTTCCATTTACTGTAGTGGCAGAAGAAACTAACTTTCAGAGGGAGGTTATATAAGGAGAAGGAAGTAGACTTCAGTTTATAGCGATTCATCCCATGTTTTTGCTTAAATACAATTGAGATAAGTTTTAAGGTTACCTCATTAATTTTCATTTACAGAAGGAAGTATGTGAATATCTTTTATTGGAAAAAATTGTTTGAAGAGCTTTTTCAGTATGACCAGGTTTTTAGCTTATTTCTACATTTTATTTTTTCCTCTCCACTGTTTGTTGCTTTCATTCAGATTCAGGTAGAAATGTGCTTTAATTGTAACTGGATTTGAGCATCTCCATGATTTAAATTAACTGTATTGGCAAAGCTGTTCATGCACTGATTTAATAGGCTCTAATGTCATATATAAATTGCATGCAGTACTTTAGGTTGTGGGAGTCTCTCGTGTGGACTGAGATGCTCAGAAGGAAGAGGAGTGTCAGTGATGCTCTCCTGTACAATGGTACTGGTCTAAATTATGATCTGATCAGTTTTCACACAAGCAAAAATTCTTCTGATCATGTCATATCACCAAATACTCATTTTGTTCTGAAAAGAGATTTTAACTGTACTGGCAAAGCAGCTTTTGCAAATGTCTCCACTTGTGTCAGTTAGATTTGACTGCTTTGCAGGCTGTTATTTTTATAGACCTGCCTGGAGAGAGAGAGTGTAGGTGTGATAATAACAGCTTTCATTTTAATAAAATGTAGTGAAGTGTTTGTAGTCTCCTTGCTCTCTTTCCATACAAGTATTACTTCACCGATGAATTAAGTGACTGTTAAGCTAATTAATGACTAATTAAATGACTGTTAACTAATTAAGCTAATTTTTGGATGTCTATGGTGTCAATAGGTATGTCTCATCTCACTATGCTGCTATTCACATGAGAAACTGAAACAGGCCTATAACTTTTTCCGATAGGTTACAAAAACATAGTGCAACTCAGTACAAGCCCTGTTTGGAGAGCAAAAAGGGTGAGAGAAGAATGCTAAGGTGGTAAATATTGCTGTATGATGTTGCAGTGGGGATCCTGCAACACGCATATATCAAACCAGGAGTCCCGTGGAAAGGAAATATATATATGGACAGACAGATTCTTGATAGCTGTTTCAGAGATGTTTATTTCTCCAGCCGCATGGCCGGAGCTCTGCTGAGGAACTGTTCCAGTCACGGGACCAAGGGTCCTTCTCCCCGCGCAGGGAACACAAACCAACCAATGGGAACGAGGCTGAGCAGGGACAGGAAACCCCGTGCCTGTGCCCTCAGGGCCCCTCTCCCAGGGCTACACGGCAGGGGAGGGACCCCAACACCTCACCCGTTTTATTTTAATAAAAGGAGAATGAAAACAACTGGATAAACATAACAAGAACAGTTTCAAAACAAAACAAGCCACCCTCCTGAGTCTTTAAATGTCCAAACAGATTCTCTGGAACATCTTAGGGCTGACAGAAGGGAGACAGAATTCTCTGAGCATGCTTTGTGGGGAAACTGAGGCAGGAGAGGGTTTAACTTCTTCCCTCCCCCTTTTCATCCCCCACTCGGCATTGGAAAGGGATTTTTGGGGAAACAATTGGCAAAAGCATGGCTTTGTGAGGGAAACCATGGGTGAAAAAACGGATTGGGAATACACTGGGGGTAATAGGACATAGGGTAAAAGGGAAAGGTGGGATTAGGAAAGGGAAACTGTAGGGGGGGCTTACAATGGAGATACTGTCTAACATGACTACGATTTTTTGCATATATACTGCCTTTTACAGGAACACCATCAGGCCCAGTGACCTGCGATGCTTGTAACCCTTTTCTCCCTAGTACAATATTAAATTCCACCACTTCTCCATCTCCCAAGCTTGGGATGCATTTTTCAGGGTTATTCTTTTTAATAGCAGTTCTATGCACGAATATGTCTTGCTGGTTGTCATACCTTGTTATAAAACCATAATTTTGCTTAACATTATACCATTTTACTATCCCTAAGGTCTTAGTTGCTATGATCTTTTCCTTTTTTCGAGTGGCTGCTGTTTTCTGTCTCGCTGCGTCTTTGCTCTCTCCTTCGGTCGCTCCCGTGTTGGAATTCTCGGGGCTGCTGGTGCCTGCGCGCTCTTCCCGGGGTCGCGTTCGGGGCTGCGCGGGCCGGGCCGGGCCGTGCCGCTCAGTTGTCCGTGCGTCGCCTCCTCTGGTCGCAGCTTCGCTGCCGCTGCCGGGCGCTGCACCCACGTCTCGGCCGGGCCCCCGAGCGACGACTCCCCCGCGCCCCGCTCCAGCGCGCGTCTCGGCTGGGCGCGGCTCCGTTCCATCGCCACCGCCGCCAGCCGCCGCCCGCGCGCCGCCCCTCTCGGTCGGGCGTTCCTGGGGCTCGCTCCACCACGCGCTGCACAGGACCGGGCAGGCACCGCCGGGTCCCGCCGCTCCCGCCGCGCCTCGCTCCGCCACCGACACTGCGGCTCGCGTGGCTCCGCCCGCGCGCGGGAACTGCCTCGCTGCTGCTCTCAGAGCGCTCGGTGCACGTGGCCTGGGCCGCACGGTCCCTGCGCCACGCTTCCCTTCACCAGGACACAGCTGACATTGCTCAACAGTCTCGGTAACTAAATAATATTCACGAAAATATTCTTCCATCGGCATATATTTTGACTCCAGTATTAACTGTGTCCAAACGGTTTTCCAAAAGCCCTTGGTAAGAATTAAATCCCAAGAAACATAGAAAAAGTTCTTAAACAACCATGCCAGGAAGTGTTTCAGTTCTTTTTGAGCTTGAATCAAGCTAAAATTCACAAATCGTTGTTCAAGAATCATTTTAAGTTTAAGATAAATGTCCATATGCGGCTCTGAGAGCCAAGAGTCTTCCCACGGTTCCTCCATAGTTTAGATATGGAATAGCAAAGCAAAACCAAGAAGAGGAATCCAAAGTTTCCAGGGTTTACTCACACAAATCAGTCGCTTAGGGATCGGGGATCGTTCTGCTCACAAATCTCCACCATTTGTTGCAGTGGGGATCCTGCAACACGCATATATCAAACCAGGAGTCCCGTGGAAAGGAAATATATATATGGACAGACAGATTCTTGATAGCTGTTTCAGAGATGTTTATTTCTCCAGCCGCATGGCCGGAGCTCTGCCCAGGAACTGTTCCAGTCACGGGACCAAGGGTCCTTCTCCCCGCGCAGGGAACACAAACCAACCAATGGGAACGAGGCTGAGCAGGGACAGGAAACCCCGTGCCTGTGCCCTCAGGGCCCCTCTCCCAGGGCTACACGGCAGGGGAGGGACCCCAACAGTATGAAGCCATTAGGCAGGCTGACTTAAAAGTAAAGCTTGGAATAATGACTGTATTTCAGGAGGATGAGCAGGAGCATGGGTTGAGTGGGTCTTCTGTAGTATTATTTCTGATTTTACTAGTCTGGCGTGTCTTTCAAAAAGAAGTGCTGCTGTTGTAAGGGAAGAGAGAGGAATCCATAGATCCATGATTGTATGGTTTGAGGAGGAGGATGAAATTTTCTTATGGGGAGACCAGACATACTTTTAGTGAATTAATAAGAAAAGCAGCCTTTCTATACATTTGTGCTTGCCTACCAAACAGTGCTTGCAGAGAGAAAATGGGGAGCTAGTTAACATTTTAGTCCCTTTTTCCTTGACAATATAGTACCTGTAAATACAGGTTTAAAGTATTTAAATACTTAGAATTTTTTTGTTGCTTAAAAACTGGTTATGCCAATTTGAAATTGAAATTAACACTGCTAATGTCAATTAAAACAAGCAAGAGCTTCCAATTTCAATGAAATGTCCTTACATGGAATAATTAGATTTTTAATTCTTTACTTAAAACCAGGCAAACCAAAAGAAAACAGAAGGAAATTACTGGTGCTGGCATTGGTTACAATGCTAGCACTGCTTCAAAACAGGAGCAACACTGAAAATCAATACATAAAATGAAACTTGAAAGTATGAAGAAAATAAATAACACTTCAAGATGCCCATTATGTCCAATTTGTTCTTTTACAGTAAAGCTTATAGGCTGTCTTATTTCTGTACAGGAACATATTCTAAAACCTGACAAAGACTCAACCTTTGGTTGCTATTGAAAATGAAATGTACTTATTCCTTGGTATCTTAAGACAGCCAAGCATTTATTTGACTTTGAATGATCTTGAAGTGTTAGGAGTAGCATCTGTATTTGTGTTTGGGAGGCTCTTGTTCTCTCAAAGGCTATATTGCATACAAGGGATTGAGACAAAAATCATGGCAAAATGTTCTTAAATATATAAATCTCTTAAGTAAAATTTTTCTTAATTCTTGGTTCCAGGCTGTACTTGAGAGAGAAGTTTTATTTTGGTAATCTGAAAACAGATCTTTTTCCATCATGGCTAAACAGTAATTTTAGAGACAATGCTACTTGTGTAAACTATGGAGGCAAAAAATAGACTTCCAGTAGTCGTAAGAGCTTGTTTTTCATGGCTGTTTTGTTGCTCTTAAGAAGGTTTGCAATTTGTTTAATTACAGCTTGCTCTATAGACAGTGGAAAAAGTTACAACTTTTTTAACCTGATGGTTCTTTTTATATACTTTGAAAGCTGGCATGCCATTTTTGACCGAAAAAATGTTTGTTTTCTACACCTGCAGTTAAGAAGCAACTTCTTCAAGTAGTCACAATCTAGATTTACCACATTTAAAAGTGAATCACTTTAGCACTTTTGACAACATGCATTTAACAGCACGTGTTGAGCGTAGCAAAGAGGGAGCAGCAAGTAGATGGAGCAGTCCATCAGGAGCTGCCAAAACTGTACACTGGATTTAAGCCATAGCTATTAATCATTTCTCCTGTGAAAAGGAAAAAAATGCATCAGAAGCCTTTAGGGCGTTGGGAGGGGAAATTCCTTCCCTCTGCTAAGCAGAGAAATATACTTTATTTAGTCATACAGCAGCTTCTTAAGTTGTCTGAACTATAGTGGAGTTTGCTTATGAGACGTTTCACTTTTATAAATTTCATTAGTTGCAAATATACTAGCAAAAGATTTTTCTGAAAATGCAACTGAGGCCATCAGAGTTAATTTATTGCTTTTTAAAGAAAGCTGCAAAGATTTCATCTATTAAATTCTCTGTCTGTGTTTCCACAGAAGAGAAAGGAAGGACATGAACCAAAATTGCTTCTACTGCTTTTTTCAGGTGTTGCAAGTCCACTTTCCCTCTGTTGCCATCTGAATTTTTTTTTTTCTTTTTGGAAGCCCAAAAAATCATGGAATGGTTTGGGTTGGAGGGGGACCTTTAAAGGTCATCTACTCCAGCCAGGCAAAGAGCATCTTCAGGCCATCTTCAGCTAGGTCAGGTTGGCCAACCTGACCTGGAATGTTTCCAGGGAAGGGGCATCTACCATTCTTCTGGACAACCTGTACCTGTCATTCTGTGGCCTCATCTTAAAAAAAAAAAACAAAAAAAAAAAAACAAAACAAAAAAAAAAAAAAACCAAAAAAACCAAAAAAACTTCCTTATATCTAGAAGATAACTCTATAGTATTACTAAGTTATCAATTTTGCAATACTTAAAATTACTCAGACAGCACCCTTTACTTATGTGCTGTTGCTCTCAAAGCATAAGTTGTGCTGGATTGAAAATAGAACTCTAGAAACGGGCACGTTGGTGGAACCTGAAGCAAATGTTTTTGTTCAGATTTATATAAGCTACCCAGACCGCCTGACTTGCTCAGATTTAAAGGGATGTGTCTTGCAAAACCCCCACAGTGAGTCACAATTTTATCTCAGGAAACTTTGTATTTCCATTTCAGGAAGTGGAATATAAATAACCTTCTGTAAGAAGACCAGAAATTCTTTAGCTAATATAAAATTTTAAAAGTAAATAATAAATGGCTGATATTTTCAAGGCCGAGAATTTGTCAAGTGCGAGTCAACGATATTGATAAAAAATTCAAAATAGTTTTTTTTAACATGTTGAATGTTTTTCTAGATCACAGATACTAAAATAGTTTCAAAGCCTGGAGCTGGCTATGGCTATAGAGAGTCTCTGTTTTTATTTCCTTCTTTAAAATTTTGGATTAGGGATTTGGAGCAGAGGTTTGAGTTACTAAAAAAACTTAATAAATGTCTTGGTATGCACCAGTATTTCTTATTTATGCTTGCATTGGTAAAAGCTGGACTTTCAGTCTGCATAGACTGAAAAAAAAAGGTGCTTGTGGGTCCCTCCCAGTAGTCAAAAATGTCCCTTCTGTCATGCCATGATGTACAGAAATCTCTGCATCTTCCAGTGCAGATCATGACTCCAGAAAAATTCCTGCTCCTCTGTGTTGTGTAGCTGTTAAATAACTTTCATGCATTTAAATATTTGCTTGAGTGCTGCTAGGGGTGGTATTATTTCACACGAGACAGACACCTGAAAATTTTTCAAACGAATTTTCCTTATAGAATACTAAATTGGCAGCCGCAAAATGAAAAGAAAGACACCATTCATTCAGTGAGACGTTAGGCGTTCCCAGAGGAAAACTTGCACGTGTGTTCAGGCTGAGAGAGGGGAGTGTGGACTAGGTAAGGAGGTAGAAAGCGGAATCTTGGAGCTGATGGTAAAGACAAACCAGCTCCTGAAAGATGAGGCATCTATTGGTGAAGGATGCCACAGTTTTCTTTGGGAAGGAGTAAGAGTGGTGCAACCCCAAACTGACTTGGCAGTGCTGGCTTTTAAGGCCTTCTCAACCTTCCTCTATGGATTCCTTGTTTTGCTCTAACGGTGACTGGAAAGGAATCTTAATGATGAAGAATCCTAAATTAATACTAAAGTGTGTGAGGAGGAATGTTGCTGGTATCTCTTTTGGTCCCAACCCTCCTCATGTTTTTCACTTTCTCTTCAGCAATTATGCTGTCAGGGATGGTAACTGATTGACAGCTATGCTTTGCATATTGGACAAGTGAATGACAGAAGAAAAGCGGTCTTTGTGGCTTCGGGAGAGGCCTGATTTGTGTTGGGTGGAATATATGCAATTTTATGCTGTTATTTAAAATGCAGAATTTAATTGAAAGAAGTAATGCCAGCTCACTTGTGTAGCAAATAGGAAGGAAGTAAACACTGTAAAATAAGTATGCAAATATATTCTTGTGCTCTAGGCTTATTAAGTCGCTATAATATCTTTATGGTACTGCCTAGTAATAGCAAAGTTATCAATCCTAGCAATCTCTTTGAGATGGATTTCTTGGTGATACTTCCATTGTCTCAACTCTTACAGAAGCTAGAGAGTAATATTGTGGGAGAAAAATTAGTAAAAGTTTAATATTAGAGTGTAATTTAATAACAAGCTAACAAGTCTCAATTGCAGACAAAGTACTCTTTACCTGCAAAAGTGGAGGACTTATCTCTGTCCTTGTTGATACTGACCTAATGCCAAAAGCCTTTTTTATGGCACCTTCCCCGAATTTGACAGTTTAGGAGCCTTAGCTGAAATTTTTATAGCACTGAAATATTTTGTTGTATCTGTTTCTTACTTTGGTCATTTTCCCAGGCGCAGGACTTTCTAAGCGAAACCACCCTGGTTAACAGAGCTCTTGAAATGCCCGTGTCTTTTTCCACTGGAAAGGCTGTGCTGCATCCTACAAGTGCATTTTTGATGTGTACAACCTTGATACTCCTTATACACGTCTAGAAATATTTTGAATACATTGAAGTGTGTAAACTCCCTTGCAGTTTCTCTGTGTACAAGCTTCAGGTTGACTTAAAACATTTACTGGCTAATTAATTTGAAAAAATAGACAAGAATTTTTTGTAAGTACTTGTAGTAAGGCTTCTTGAGCTGTGTGGTGTGATTATGCCACTGTATTAAACACAGTATTGTTAGGAAAAAGGATGTGTATACAGTTTTTGTTGGATAATTAAATGAGGCATAAAAAGATAGCCCTCTTTGGTCCTGACCTTGTGAATTCATTTAGCTTGCAGTTCTGTTATTTTAGTTGAGGTGTTGTAATGCTTGAACTTGGATAGGAACTATATACCTTGCTGAGATGCTTTCCATTGGTAAAATAGTGGTTCTTGAATATATAAATTTTATATGTATTTGTTGGCATCTGCCATCTATCACCTTAACCTCTGAGCTCCTCTCCTCCCAAAACCTGTCCTTTAAGGAGTGTGTTTTCCCTCCGCTTCCGTAGTCCATTGTGGATATTGTGGGCAACGACCTGCAACAGTTTATAGTAAGGTGTCAAGTCTGTAACTTGATTTCATGGCCTTGTTTTATACAAGATGTTGTAAAAATAAGTACTTGATTTGCACAGAGAGACAAAGTGAGATATTCTACCCCAAACAAAGTATGTATGTAATGCATGCTGATCTAGGGAACTTAAGAGTTCATTAAAGGTCATTAGTCAAATATCTTAACTTCTTGGCTTTTGTTGTCATGAAAATATTTCCGTGTTGCTGTGGCATGTCTAAAAATAGTGACTACATCCCCATATTTTTATGTGGTTCCAAACAAAAATGCATCCTGTTGATCATATAAAAAATATCTAATGGATATCTACTTCAAGAAGACAAAACTGATTTTTTTTTTTTTTTAAGATTTAGGGGGGGTTCACCAAACAGGAAGAGAGATGTTTCCAGATGGGAACGCTTCAGGTTTTTAGTAGTAAAGACCTGTCTTTCAAGAAGAATGAGTTCTTTTATTCTGTTCTTTCAGTTTAGTTCTTTAAGCCTCAGAATGCTATGCAATCTAAGTGCCAAATGAATAATTTAATGGAAGACATTTTCTTACAGTGTTTTCTGTCTGAAAACAAATGAAAATGATGAATGCTTGTCCTCTCTGAGGGAGAAACCGAACAGTTGAGGACTTCAATGTGCTCAAAGTGCAGCTTGTTACAGGAATGTGGGTGTTCTAGAAGCTCTAACTTGCTTTGGGGTATGTTTATGTTCAGTCTTACGGCTTCATCTTTGCTCAAATACTGTAATATTTTCTGACAACAAAACTTAGCTTTTTTCCAAAGAATATACTGTCCAAATAATGTCATTGTCAAGAACTGATTACCAAAAATGCCTCATGATTGAGAAAGACTGGGGTAGCAAAAGCCATAAACCTGAAAATGGAAGCTGACTGTAGCATCAGGATGGGCACAGGTTTGTCATGAGGTATTAGGGTCGCCCTGGAATCTCAGAGTGTTGGAAAATAGTTGGCATGTGGAAGGAAGGTGAAACAAACACTTGTAGCAATACATTTCAGTGTATCAAATGTATCATTTACATTATGCGAGTTTCTGGCAGGGCTGTTGGAACAGCATGGTTGAAGGAAAATGAATTTCTTCGGGGTAAACCAAAAATGACCACTGATTCCTGTCTCACTTGAATGAGCTGCTGCCAAAGATAGTTCTGCTGGTCTGTAACCCTTCCTGAAGGCAGCCTTCAAGGGCTACTCACTTAGCCTCTCTTAGAACTATTTGGCTTCTCACCTTCTCGTCATAACCCTTTACCTGCTTTCACTCTCTTAACTTCTAATGCTTGTTGTAACTTTGCTGATGATCCTGGTAAGGTGTCCCTAACCCTCCTCATTCTGTGTTTGAAATTAAAGGAGGTAGATAGAGCAAGGACTGACTTTACTGGATGCTCACCTGTTGTGTTTGCATAATATAATGGCGGGAAGGACAGAAGAGAAAGGTGGTTGTGATGATGTGTGAGTTTTCTGGCCGGGAATTTGGAAAACCTTAGAGAGGGGAGTGGTGGAAAGCGAAGTGCTTATAGAATTACTGAAAAAGATGAAGGAAGATGAGTGGAATCAGAAAGTTCAGAAGCCATGTTTCTAACGAGATGGTGCACAGAGAGTTTGCTGCAGAGGACATGATAAAGCAGGTGACTCACCCACCAGCTGCTTGGTGGCACGAGGTGGCCAGAGCTGTGCTGTAGAGGCAGCCGGTGTGCATGTGCTCGTGGAGGATGTGCCAGCTGATGCTGTGGGCAATCTTTTTGGCGCTTAATTTCTCTGATTCAGTTTTACAGCACAGCTGCTGTGTGGGAGCAGCTCCTGGGTGCAACTGTTGCTATATTTATGAAGTGCAAATGCATAGGATTCATCTTTGACTGCGGCAAGGAAGGTTATAGATAATAAATGGTAATAGTTTGGTAATGAGAGAGATGTCACTTCCAAAATCAGCTTAAGTGATGCTTTTCTTATAAGCAATTGTAGTCTTTTGTTTGCTATGGCAAATGACAACTTTTGGACAACAGAAAACGATGGTGTACAGAAATTATCCCAACACCAAATCAATATGTTCAAGTATGATCTCATTCAGTTCCCTAAATGGATTTTGTCCTTACCTCTAAAGCAGCAGCTGGTGCAACAGTGCAGGGTTCTTCCTGCCTGCACCTCTTGGAGCTTTTGCCTGTAGTAGGAATTGTTATTTTTAAATGAATTGAACAAAAATATTTGGGATTTTTCTGATCATAGTGAAACCTGGGCAAAAAGAGGGGTAATATGTTTATTTTAGAAGTACTCATTCCGGGTAGTGGGACTCATCATTCAGTAGCTATGCAAAGGATAAGCACTATGCTCCTAATGTCAATATTTTCAAAGCTGGGTTCACTGCGCATGCTATTTAATGCTGAAAAATGAGTTTAATACAGGAAATCCTATTTGGGTGCCACTGGGAGGATGGTAAAGGAATGTATTTCAGAAACAAACTTCTTCTGCAGATCCAACAGCTGTTTTTGAGCCTCACTGGCAGATATGGATAGCTCCGTCAGGCTTTGGTTTTGTTTTTTTGGTTCTCTAGTTTAAAAAAAAAGAAATCTCAAACTAGTAATATCTCTGTATTTGTCAGGATCAGCTGGTGTCTGGACTTAGTGACTGACTCTGAATTATATTCCTTCTACGTTTCTCATTTTGGATCTATAGACTCAGTGCTTATAACAAATCCAGGCTTTTATTAGCAGCTTAGTATTTTAAATATAAGTTTATCTATACTAGCTTTTCTAAGTTTGTAATTGTGTGCCTAGTCTCATTTATAGGCACTGAACTTTGAATTTACAGATCCATCTCTCCTTCCTTCTTTCAAAAGAACCTATTTATAGCTCAACAGAGCAAACATTTTGGCAATGTTTTTCAAACTCTGTAACTGCTGTGGAGCATGAGAACTAGAGAGCTGAGGAAATTAAGTTGCTATTTTCCTAACTGTAATTGGTTTTCCCCTTCACTCATTTCTTATGAATAAGAAGACCAAATTGAAAGCTTAATTGAGCAAATATATTCAATAGGAAAAAAATGAAAGGATAAATTGGGGAAGTAATTTTTTCATCTTCAAAGAAAATATTGAAGATTTTTCTGTCTTGTTGATTGTGATGGATTTATTGAATGCTGAATGGTGCTGGAGTTACTTGTAAGGCAGCCCTGCTTCTCTGTGATCTTAGGTGCTTATCAAAAAGGATACAAGTATGTAAGTTGGTTTTGGTTTAGTTGTGGTTGAACAAATGTTTCTAGGTAATATTTTAACTCAAGTTTATGAACAAATTGATATTTCTGTGCCTTGTTCACAAAGTTGTTATGTGGGCAGCTTAATTTTTTCTCAGTAGTGGAGGCCTGCATAGACACTTTTCCTGATCCATTCCTCTCTCGTCTTTTTAGCATAGCTTAATGCACACTGCAGATGCTCAGCTGGGAAACACGAGTTTAACACAACTGCGACCATTCTAAATTCTTCACTTTTAATAGCCCAGAGCTGGTGGGAGGAGGAGGGAAAGTGGGAGAAACAATACTTTGTACCACCCAAATTGAGCAGTAAGTTATCACTGCATGTGGTTTCTGAGAAATCCAAAATTGTTGGTCTCCAGAAGATGAAACATTAATTTTACCCTCTGAAATGTTGCTTACCCTTATTTAGTTTCTCAAAATTCTAGACAAGGTTTTCTGTCCAGTTTTATTCCAACTTTTGAGCTCCTTTCACAAATGTGAGTGGACTTTTATATTAAATGTCTTACAGAATTGGTGTCAGATCAGAGTTGCAGAAGGAGAATAATATGCTTGGCGCACAAAGTGAATCTTGACACTGGCAGCTGATGACTAGTGGAAAAAAAGGGCATTTTAAGCTCAAAATACGCTCATCAGAAGACTCTTGTAATAGAAATTATTAAGTGCAAGTGGAAAAACACCACTTACAGACTATAGGTTCAGTGTTGATTGCTCTACTGCATGCAGTGACATTTTTGCTTCTCTTTCAACTGTTTTAATTCAGTAGTCGCTGCAGTCTGTGCAACTCTGTTCTTGCTGACAACTCAGGTAGGCATGTTTATTATGGTGGGGTGTTTTGAAAGCTTTAATGGCAAGAAGAGTTCATTCACCTATTTGTAACTCATGGCATTCGGGGTGTGGGTGAAGGCTGAAAAAGGACTCTGTCTCAGAGGTATGCAAGAACTACAATTTCTCTGGTACAGCTCATGGAAGAAAGCAATCTATGGTTAATCATGTTGCCTTCCTCCTCCTCATTATGGTGCCAAAAGTAGGAAGGATAATAGAGAAGGATGTGTGCCAGAGCTGAGATGAGTATCAAAGATAGATCCAAGGGAACTCAACTTACTGGTTTGAGAATCCTGAAACCAATTACCGTGCCTGGGCTGGTACTAAGGAATGAGGAACTGGGGATACCTCTCTCCTTAGCAGTATTAACTTCGTAATTGTCAGATTGATACCTGAGTGTAATCTGGAGTGTCTGTCACTTGGTCATCTGCATGCCCTGTTTCTTAAGCTGAAAACAAGCAGCTTAGCTTGGGACAGACACGGGGCAGGGACTGGAGAGAAGTGAGTGATACCACTCAGCAGCAGGCAGTATTACCCTCGGTGAGTTACACAAACTTCCTACCTAATCTGTTAAACTCTGTTACTATTCCAAACAGTAAAGTATGCACTATAAACCTTTACCTATTAAACTCCCCTGAGCGAGGCAGGGCACCATTCTGCCTGCTAATAGTACTAATAGCAGGAAATGAATGACTTAATTTCCCTCTCTTCTCCTGACAAATTGCTCTTGTAAAGTGAGCTGGGACATTGAGTTTGAATGAAAAAAACCCTTGCTAGTATTTCAGTCATGGTGGGTTTTGTGGGTTTTCTTTTTTTTCCTCCCCCCCTCTTTTTTTTTGTTTGTTTGTTTTGTTTTGTTTTAAAAACTTTTAAATAAGTCTTCCCAATACTACAAATAGTTGAATACACTGTGCTGACTCCTCTTTGACTTGGTAAAATTCTTGTGCTTGGTCACATGCTCTCTTTGTTCCTTTTCATTTTATGGCAAGAATAACCATAATCTTAAAAGCTAAATGTTCTAATTATTGAGGTAGTAAATAGTTAAAGTAGTTGTAGCCCAATGATGCAAGCCATTGTACCATCTCCTACAGGTGTTTTCTCATAAAGGGCAGACGGCTGGTATGTTACTGACTCCTCAGGGACAGCAAATTAGGAGAAGGCAGATATATTTACTGCTACTAGAAAATAAATTTAACTCCATGTAATTTCATTATTTTAGAGGTTTCTCCTTGTTTCTGTCCTTGACAGAAAGGTTTATGTAACCTTTATTAAAAGCAAAATTAAGAAAAAATACAGTTTTGATCTTGCTGTTTAAGTTACAAGCCTTTAGGAATTGTTTATGTGGGTGTGCATGTATGAATTATAATGGTTTGTATATAGAATTTGCAGGATAAGTACCAAATCTAAGCAATCAAAAATCACATCGGGGCCTCAACTAATAAACTGGTTTATTAATAAAATGAGAAGAGTGTTTGTTTTTCTACATGATACACTTGAGCCTTGTTTTAGGACTGAAATAGAAGAGGCCACTGGGTGATTGAATCCATCTTTTGCTACCCAGCAGAGTGTTTCCTAAACTGTTTGTATTCCTTTCCAAATTCCCATTGCAGTGGTGCTTGTGTTACTAGGTCAGCTTTGTCTTTTAATAGCCTTGCGTATATTCTAGTTAACTTTATTTCTGGAGAGCTGCAATTGCCTGTGACCTCTTCTGTGTTTTACCATAGCCAGCGTTTTGGGAATACTCCCTTGCAGAACGAACTCTTTTCTGCAGCTCTCCTGGTTCTGAATGAATCTGGATGAAATGACTAGATGGGATCTCGAGAGCAATTTGTAGAAAGGCTCAAATGGTTTTGCTGTTATCATAGTATTTACTTCTCTCACAGCTACATTATGGGCTCTCAAAACTGTCATGTTACAGTAAGCGAGTATTTTTTTATTAGTTCCTACATGCTTTTGCATCATGTATGACTGATTGGTTTTTTAAGTGCTTTCATTTGTCATAGGCATAATTTGGAAAAAAGTTTAATAATGAAAAGATTACAGTAATACCTTTCTGTATTACTTTAGTTAAAAGGGAATACAACAAATATTTGGATTTTGTGTTTCTTTATAACTTGTTATGTTCTCCATATTTACAAGTGTTCTATGTGGCACTACAGTGGTAGTGGTGTTCTGTGTGGTGCTTGTTAGAACCATCTTTCTGGATCCTGTCTGAGAAAGCAACAAAAAGCCATAACCAAATGTAACTAAAAATGTAGGTTTGGGTGTATTGTTGCCTATGTGTTGTAATGACTTTTATTTTTCCCTGTGACCTCTACACTTGGTCAAAATCCCAATGTTCTTGGATATGATAATAATAGTTGACAAGACTGTTTTCTTATGAGCCACGTTTCAATGAAGCTACTGCAGGTGCTCTGTGCCCTGTGTGTATGTGCCCATCTCTTGACAGACCCACTGGAAGCCTGAGCATGGGTGAACTTGGGCTTGATCAACACCTCAGATTTAGAACATCAACCTTTGTCCTTTGTGTCTTTTGCTTGTATTTTGCATGGGGCAGTTTACACTTCTGTATCTTTTTTTTTTTTTTTTTTTTTTTTTGGGTCTCTAAATAACTGTTGTTTTTCCTCTCATATCATCCAGTGTTGTGTTTTGTTCATGGCTATTAGTAAAGATATAAAGAAGATGATACCTAATCTCCCATTACACATTTTGGAACAGCCCTGTTGCACCCTCAGAAAATGTGCAAAGGACATCAGGCTGAGTGGTGCAGCTGACACACCTGAGGGATGGGATGGCATCCAGAGGGACCTGGACAAGCTTGAGAAGTGGGGCCATGGGAGCATTGTGAAGTGTAGCAGAACCAAGGTGTTGCACCTGGGTTGGGGAAACTTGCAGTATCAACACAGGCTGGGGATGAACAGGTCAGGAGCAGCCCTGCCAACAAAGACTTGGGGGTGCTGCTGGGTTTGAGGCTGGACATGACCCAGCCATGTGCACTCACCCCAGAGAGCCAAAGGTGCCCTGGCCTGCATCCAAAGCAGCGTGGCCAGCAGGGGAGAGAGGGGATTCTGCCCCTCTGCTCTGCCCTGGTGAGACCCCACCTGCAGTGCTGCAGGCAGGTCTGGGGTCCCCAGCGCAGGAAGGACAGGGATCTGTTGGAGCAAGTCCAGAGGAGGGACACAGAGATGATCAGAGGGATGGAGCACCTCTCCTATGAGGAAAGGGCACTGAGAAAATTGAGAGTGTTCAGCTTGAAAAAGAGAAGGCTTCAGGGTGACTTAATTGCAGCCTTCCAGTACTTGAAGGGAGCCTACAAAAAAAGATGGAGAGAGAGTACTTACAAGAACATGTAGCGACAAGACAAAGGGGAATGACTTCAAACTGAGAGTAGGTTTAGATTAGTTGTTAGGAAAAAATGCTATACTGTGAGGGTGCTGGGGCACTGAGACAGGTTGCCAGAGAAGTAGTGGATGTCCCATCCCTGGAAGTATTCAAGGCCAGGTTGGATGGAGCTGGTCTAGCTGGTCCCTGTCAATGGCAGAGGGGTTGGAACTAGATGTTAAGGTCCCTTTCATCTGCAAACCGTTCTATGATTCTGTGATTCTTTCTTTACTCTCTACTAAGGTGCTTGAAGAAGCTATGGGTGTTTAGCTTGCTTTGCAATTTTCAGCTCTATTTGATTTATGATGATACTACTTTCTGTCACATCCAGGTGACAAACTGTGGCTACTGTTGAAGAGCTGCTTAGGCAAAGAAAGAGAGGAGATGAGTTCTGAGGAGTGTGGGAAGGTAGTAAAGGCACATTTTTCAAAAACACCTGTCAAGATTTGTTGTCACTCTTTTAAGACATTGGTATAACAGAATGAGTTCTGCATTGGTAATGCCTGAGCACTGAAACATCTGCAAATGGGTGTGAACACATGTTGTGTGAAAGGAAAGAGATTTTGCCAAAATAGGGATGTGAAAGCCATGTGTCTCATTTTGTTCTTGGTCTCCAATAAACTCCTTCCTTTCTTCTGAGGGAAAAATAAATGATCAAATTGCATCTGTGTATGCCTTGGGTGATAGTAGATGAATTTTTTGAGAAGGCTGCATTGATTGTATCAGTGTTTTTTTCAAAACTGTTGTTATCTAGAACATATGGGCAAACTGTCATATAGCAAATGCTGTAGGCTAAGTATTGGTGATTCCAGATGAGGAGAAAAGTGTAGACTTGTTCACACAAATACTCAATTTTGTGTAAAATGACTTACTTACCTTTTTTCCCCAATTCATCTAGTAATTGTATAAAGAAAAACAATGTAAGAGTTGCCTGTTAAAATTATGGTTATTCTTAAAGAAATTGAAGAATGTTCAAGCACTTCATACTGAAGATAATGAACCTAATCTCATTTAATAAAATGAATGTAATGTATCTGTAATTCTTAGGGTTCTAGGTTGAGTGCAAAACCTTGAATTAGTTGAGCAAGATTTCCTTTTTATGGAGGATGTTAAACACCTTTGTCAAACAATTTCTCAGAGTGTGCTTCTGCAAAATAACACTAAATTAAGATTCCAACATTTTGCGCTTGCAAGTCTGTGTTCCAGAAGATGAGTGGGAAAATTTAAATTTGAAATCTACAAAAGTCCATTTAGGAGATAGTGCCTTTACTGCTAAAAAAAAAAAAAAAAAAAAAAAAAAAAAAAGAAAGTATTTTTATAGACAAGGAAAGAAAGAGGCATTTTTTTGTTCTCGTTCAGGAATAGCAAGTTTTCATTTTCGTGCTAAGAGACAATTACTATTCACTGTGTAGGTATTGTTAACTGTACAGAAAATACAGAAATTGCAAATGCTTATTCATTGACCACATCCAGTGAAAGGCTATAGGGGTAGTAATCATCTGTATATTCTCTGCACCATTTCAGCATTCAAATCTCAGATACAAGTACAAAGTAAATTTGGCCTTAAATGTTGGTGCTATTTGTAAGGCAATGAAGTAGTATGTGACTTTTTCCAAAGCTGAATCAATAAAAATACATAAATGTAAAAGGCTACATAAACGTTTGTGTAGCAAGTCCTTGGGGGTTGGGAGCCATGCAGAGGAGAGGAGGAAGGAAAGCTCCTTTAATTTGCTGGTACTGTGATACCTTTGGGAAATAAAGTAGGGAGAACAGTATAGTTCATGATCTTTCATAATCCTGTCTTTGCTGTGGCGGAAGCGCTCGGCTGGGTTGTGCTGCTGTAGCTGTTCTTCTGCAGAGTTTGTTTTGCTGGGAAGGAGGTGATATTTCCTTGTGCAGTAAGGAAGGTGCTTCCTTTCACTCCCGTGCCTTTGTGTTGGTGCTGCAGCTGACTTGCTCCAATTATGCTCTCTATTGTAAGTGGCTATTACAGCGCTGCTTTCTTTTGCCCGTAGCCTATTTTATGCTTATGCTGGTTGGAGTAGGAGAAAAAAAAACTGGAGGAGGAGGAGTTGCTTTGTACTGGAACACAAGAAATACCTGCATTAAAATCTATCCAGAAGTCACCTGGCAGCTATACATTTGGACAGCCTGAAATATTTATTTCTAAGGAGAATGTTGCATGGCCTTGTTACAGGGAGCAGTCTTAAAAAAGACCTTCTAGGTACTCAGTTCAGTCATGTTGTATATGGTTGCTAATTCAGATTATAATCTTAGTGCTTCAATAACTTCTCTGGTATTCAATTAAAGTAGACCCACTATACTATTGCTGTGCTTTGAGCATATGCTAAAGCAATAATATTTTTTTCCCTTTGGTCTAATACAACTTCAGTCAACTTGATCTGAAACCAGAAAAATACCTCTGTTGTTTTATAGTGGATGATGCTTCGTCAGCTTTGTAGTGTTCTTTGTTTACTGTAGCATCTTTTTTTTTTATTGGTGAAATGTGTGTGATGGGCCATTGGGAGAACAAGCAAACAACATTATTAAAGATGTACTTTTGAAACCTTGTCCAGGGCTTTTTCCAAAAATAAGAACACTTTTTTTTTCAGGAAAAAAGATAAGTGGCCTATAAGTACTGTGTTAAGATAACTTTCTAATGGAAAGACTCTTATCATGTTGTTGTAAAAGTAAATGTTTGGCTACAAGCTGTCTAGCTGATGAGCTTGTATAGCTACTGTATACTGTTGATATATCTGCAAGCTGTGAAAGTCATTGGAATCCTTTAATGGATACTACAATAATATTTTTTTCAAGAAGAATTGGAAAAATATACTCCTTTCTGAAAAATGATTTGAGAACTTAAATAATTCTGTGTTGTATGATGTGCATATAGCATGCCCTCCTAGAAGCCCGTGAGTGACTTAGCCTGTTTTCAAATGGGATTTTTTTAATGATAGTTCCAGATGTTTGTAGATTGTGTGATTCAGCACAAAAAGGATTTTTCAAAGCGTTTTAGCCGTGACTAAAAGGGCAGTAGATCATCAGTAATCTGTGGCTGTGTGAATTGGTGCAGAGTTTAATTTTGACTCTAGGCTTGTTCCTCTGTTTGAACTTTTGTCAGAGGGATGAGTATGTGTGCAGGCACCACAACTTGCTGTTAACAGCCTTTAATGCTTCTCTTTAATAAAAACAAGCAAGTCAGTTATCTGAAGAATAGTGTAAAGCACTTGGTGAATACCCAGTGTCACTTTGTTACTGTTGATGGAAGTCACATTCTTCTGCTAAACACAGTCACTAATTGACGCTGGAAACTTCTGGCACTATTGGGTGTGAAAATAGGGGTTTCCTGCTAGGAAGCAACAAAGAGAAAGTTTCTATCAACATAACGCGTGTAAACTTTTGAGATTAAAAAGCAAAACAGAATTGTGTTCAGAGCTGTTGTTCCTATATTTATAATGAATTCACTAAATTATGAGCACATACTGGGTCTGTTGGGTTGTGCTTCTTAGTCAGAATTACTTACAGTTTTTGTTCTGACTGCAACGCTTGTTTCTGCCTCAAGTGCTTCTGAAAATTCTTCTCCCTACCCCCATTTTTAGTTGATTTTTTTCTTTCTTGCTGCCCCCACCATGTTTCTGGGGGCATGGCAACCTTTCAAATCCGTGAAGAAGACCGAAAACTTACTTCAAATTTACTGCACTGATACGAAGCCTAGTACAGAAAAACCACCAAAGGTTGTATATGGCTTGTCAGGAATATCTGTTTATCTGTCTTCCTTATATACATCTAGAAAGATGTATCATATATATCTTAAATTTAGGCTGTGTGGGACAGGTACAGTATTTTTCAGCTCGGGTGTCCCTGAATTTGGAACCAGCTTGGAATTTAATTGCCTGCCTGGCTGACTGTGTGTTCTAGATGTATCATGAAAGATGGTATCATTTTTGTCTGAGGGTTGAGGTTTCTCTGTAGGTTTGGGGTGCACCCCTGCTGTAGTAGCCTGGCTGGTAGGAGCTGCTGGGAAGAGGGAGCTAGAAGGCATTTTGGCGAGATGTATGAGATTTTTAAGGAGTGTTGCTAGTCTTCCAAAGCAGAACTGTCTTCTGTCACCAATAGCTTCAGGGTAACACATGGAGCAGCCAAATCCCAGTGGTGGGTGTACTGAGTAAGCCAGTGCAGTACTGTTACCTTAATACACTTTCTCAAGAAAAAATTATACTTTTATAAAAGGCACTGATGAAATATCTAAGTATTTCTAATGTTGTTTAACTTACGATGGTGCTAATTTGGATTAGTGGGTGGGACGGCTTAATGTAATTGGTGTCATCACAAGAAAAAGGTACATCAGAGAGGAAATCTTTCACAATGGGTCAGTGAAGTTTTATTATCTGGTAAGGGTGGGAAGTGGCTTTCTCCTTTTTCCCTTTCTTTCTTTGTGAATCCTTTACTACTCATGACTGAGGGATCCATCCTTGTCTCCTTGAGATGCTGTTTCACAAACCGGTACTGAAGGCGCTTGGATTTCCTTGTGCTTCCCTCATCTTCTCTCCCTTGTTCTTTTTGTCGTTCAGGAGCAGGCTTAAAGTTCTGGGTACCTGCAGATTGGATTGGAGTGTGATATATGTGGAACCCATCCTAAACTCGTGTTCCTAATAAAATGTTCCTAAACTGCCATCTCAGTTGATGGGTAATACAGGCTTTTACACTATGGTTCTTCTGTGTTCTCCTTGAAAATCTGAGGTATGACTAAAATACAAGTCAATATGTACAGGTAGGCCTTCCAACTACAAAAATCATAATAAAAGCTCAGATTTACGTTTTCCCACAGGTGTTTTTAAAGTATCACTGGATGTACAGTATATGACAGCTCTGTAATCTCATAAATTATTATTAAAATACAAAGCTAGTTCCTCTGTTCAGTGGTTTCTGTCATTACAGTTCAGGTTTGTCTTATGTCAAGAATATGGGAAGTGACTTGTATAAACTATGGCATTTCTCTTCTGTTCACCTTTTTGGTCTTTTTTTTTTTTTTTTTTTTTTTTTTGAGATAGTGGTCCTGTCAATTCAAAGAAAGGAAAAAAATACACCTTGACCCTTACTTCTAATCTTCTCATGTAACCGATGGGCTGCTGAAACAATAGCAGTCACATCTGATACAACAACATCTTATTTATAGATGGAAGCAGCTGCATCCTCTGTCTTTGCATGCAAGAAGACCTATTGTTTTTGAGTCTCCTGGTTAATGAGACTGTGGGAAAATGAAGGCCTACTGTAAAAGCACTATTAAAGATAATTATTTAACACAAGAAGGAATGGAAGATGTGGCTGATGCAACTTGCTCTTGAGTTAGGTGTAAATGAAGAAGTTATCAGTGCTGACAGTGTAAGCTATAGGATAGCCTAGAGTTTACTCATGGATTCTTATATCATATTTAGCATTTGGCTCATTAAAAAAACCAATTTCCACACGCCTGCAATTTCTGATGGCTGAGACCTGAACACTGAATATGTTCAGTTTGTAGGGAAAAATCCCTGCCCTGTTACACTCCTTTGCCACCACTGAACCTGTTCTTCCTTCCCCTCTCCCCCAGGTGGGTTATGTGCCGGGGGTGCCCTGGTGTGCGGTCAGCAGGTACCTCTGTACAGTCCTCACCGGGTCACTGGGGCAGGCAGTTGCCAAGACCACAGTGGGGAGTGGGTGGCACTGTCTGGTGGTACAGTTTTCAGCTAGGAAATGCTCCTCTGGGACCAGCTGGCTGACCTCTGGATCTGTAGCGTGGAATATAGGAGCTGTAATAGGTTGTTAATCCCTCTGTTGTCATCCTCATTTTTCCTCTCTGTTGGATGCCCTAGATGGAAGGAAGGATTTCTGTCTTCGGGGGAGAGCTCTCCCAGGCTGAGGAAAGTCTGAGCTTTATTACAGGTCCCTGGAAGTCTGTGGATGAGCAGCCAGGATATCTTTTTTGGTCCCATTTCAGTCAGGTGTTCAGTGTAAAGACTGAAGACTGTGAAGCACAGAACGCAGCTCAGTGCAGCGTGTTCTCCCCTTGTGCAGCACGTGCTCTTGGGAGCTGTAAGGTGTTTCCCATATAGTTCATGCTGTGCAAATTAAAAAAAATATAAATTGGTAAATGTAACTATAGGATGATGGGGCACTAGGAGCGAGCATTTATTTCTTTAGTGCAAACTCAAGTGACAACAGTGATAGGTTGATTTAAGGTCTGTTTTGTGAAATACTCTTTTTTTGAAGGACATACCTTTGAAATCTGTGCAAGTGGAAGTCTCTGACTAAATAATTAAGTGTGGAAACATCAACCAACATACAGGAATTCTGGTGTCTTTTGTAGCATACATGTAGCTTACAGCCAGTTTGTCTTTTGAAAGCCATCTGTCCTGGTGTAAGCAATAAAATTTGCTGAATTCTTTGGTAAGATGACAGTGTTTTTAAACAGTTTACAAGAAAAACAACAAACACTCCAATAGCCTTGAAATTTCTAGTTTGAATTGTCTTGTTGCAGGTTCTGGGTTATTGAATTTCACTGTACCACCTTTCATTGAACTGGGATTTGAAAGACTGAAGTTTTAGACCTTTTTTCCCCTATTATCAATTAAATGTTGGCTTTAGTTTACTGATTGGTTATGCTGTTCAGTACTGATGGTTATGCTGTTCCAACATAGAGGATTTTTTTATGGGGAGGAGGGTGGGAGTTGAGTAAGGCTTTTTTTTTTTTTTTTTTTTTTAACCTTTGGCATCCATTCTTGTACTTTAAAGGTAATTAAAAACAAAGTACTTATTTTACTGGTCAGCTTGTTACTTGGGTTACGTTGTAATATGTTTATAGTAATTTTGGCTCTTGACTTAATTAATCTAGAGACTTTTGTTTGTTTAATTAGACTTTTTAAATGGAAGTCATCAAGGTAATATCTTTTTCTTCTGGAACATATTTTTAGTTTTATAAGAAGTCATTATTAGGGAGATATTTTGCAGTGTTTAGGTCTCTTGACCCTTATCTTGTTGAAAATCTAGCTTCGGTAATCTTAGTATTAGACTGCTTTGTTCCACAGATTCTTTGGTAAATAGATTAATCTCTGGGTCTTGTGACTATTAATCTTGCTCTGCTGCTTAGGTTTGTTGAGGGATTTCCAGTAATTAGGACATCTTTGTGCTTGGTCTCAAAACAGTTACTGGTTTTTTTTGGGTGTTGTAATGGTGAAGTAGGAAACAACCAAATGTATTATTTGGTTACTTTTGCTTTTCATGTTGCATAAAAAGCTTATCAATATCTAAGTAGTTTTTTCAAGATACTGACCGGAGGCAGAACCTTCTAAAACCATATTAACTGCAGGATTCGGTGTTGAAATGTTCATGTAGGAGACATTAAAAGAAAAAAATACAGACTTCTTTTAAAAAGTGCAGGCACTTCATTGCATCTTCTGACACTTCACTGTGGTTGCATGTAAACTGTGAGCTACAGCAAGGCTAAATCAAAAACTTTAATAAAGTCAAAACGTATTTCTACAGTAACGCGATTCTTGTTGAATGGTGCCTAGGACGTCAGACAATCACATGGTCTCTTCTTGCTGAGAGTTTATACTTGTCAAAAGGGCTTTTTTGATTTGCCTCCTCATAACCTTTTATTAATGCAGCATTCTGGAGAAACATGTTGGCACCAGGGGCAGTGGAATACTTCTTGTGAGGAAATCTTGTGTATGTTTTGTTGCAAGACTATTTCAGTATATTGCTTCCATTTATTTAATTTTCAACGTTTTACCATTGCTTCAGACTATTTTAGGGTGCTTTTTGGTGTCGAGTGAATAGAGAATAGAAGAAAAGTTTTGTGTGATGCTGCTTGGTCAGGATTATTGTGTTCATTGTGTAAATGGTCTACCCAGAACCCTTTTTCCATATGTGATTCATGTTGTTGTTTTCAGTAAAGCATGCACACACCAACAAAGCACTTTCCGGGAGTTAAGTTGGATTTACGTGGGCCATCTCAGTGTTGTGAGGGAATTCTGAGACTTTCCTCTGCTGGCTTGAGGTCAGAAATAAAATTTATTCTTGGTAATAGTTGAATTAAGGATTCAAACAGCAGGCTGTTCAGATGAATGAAATGCTATTAACCAGAAGGGCAATGAGAGCATTTTTTGTTATTTTAATTTGCTTAAGAGAATGAGATTACAGCCAGAAAATTGTCTTGTCTGACAGCCAGATACTGACTTCCTGGTCTTCCATTGCCAAATGCTCCAGCTTCTCCAGCTCCTCCCTCCCTGAGCTCTCTGCCAGCTCACCATGAGAGTCAACAGTGGGAGCTTGGGCTAGTCCTTTCATTGTTTGTTGGGCAAAATGTTACCTATCATAGATCTAAGCATTGCTTTTTTTAATAAGAGCTAAGAATTTGGATAAGCTGTGTTTATTTAAAAACTAGCAAAGCTCCAGTTTTCTTGAGGTCACCTTTTATTTGTAACATACAAAAGTATATTCATAACTTGAAAGCAAGTAGGATGCTCTGATTTGCTAAGGTAGAACTCACTTTCAGTTACTGGAGTAAGGAAAACTCTGTATTAAATATTAACTTTAATTTAGAAAGCCTGGAAAAGCTGATCTTCTGTTTCAGATCATTTGTGTTGGTGTGAAGTACTTTACAGGTTTGGGTTTTATTAATATTTAAAGAGTTATTCTGTGAGTTTAAGAATCTGTGTAAATATTTGTGTTTTCAAGTGTTTGATGTTCCCAGCTTGTGCCTTCCTTGTGATTCTCTGCCCTTAAGGTTGTTGCTTTTGGTTTATTTGAAATTCTTCATTATTTCTCTCTGTTGTAAATCTTCCCTGCTGTCAGATAAATTTAAAACTAGCTAGTGGACTCATAAGTGACAAAAAAGGAGATATATACAGGATGTGTACAAAAGCCTCCTTTCTTCAATCAAAAGAATAAATATATTGTAATAAAAGATGGGGTCCTTGAATAACTTTTTTGATATGTACCTTTGAAAGACTTGTTTGTTAATAACTTTAGCTCTTACTATCTAATTTCTCTGAATTATATTCTGACTTCAGATCAGGTTTGCAAGTTTCATCAGTTCCTGTAAAGCTGTTAGCATAGTACTCATTTCTTTTTCTTGACAGCATGTAAAATTAAGCTTAAACTCAGGTTTTCTTTGCTGATAAACCTTTGTAATTCTGGTCAGACTTCTTCTGCAAAATGGTTTTTTTCAAGACTTCCTAGGTATAAGTGAATGAAGAAGAGAATTATAAGTAACTTTTGAAAAGTCTCTGAAATCAGATGTACAGCAACTCTACAAGTTTATTACTGTGACTTGTGCTTTTTTCTTTGGTTACGTCTCTGGGTGAGTATTGAATGCAGTATCTGTTTTTATTCCCCTGTCCCTTGGGAATTCTAAATCACTTGCAGCAAAAATAAGACCAGTTGGCCTTAGATAAATTCCCAGTTACCAAGTGAGACCATACCAATGCCACAAGGTCATCAGCTATTGCCAAACCTTCAAAAGGAGAAATGCCTGAGGATCTGTTGTACAACAGTGCTGCTCAGAAAGTCCTTTATTCCGCTATTTGAAACATCAAAATGATGTAGTTAATTCCCCAAACACTTCATATCTTTGAAGTAACTCCAGAAAACTATTTCCAGAAAGCACAGAATGAGGAAAGCTGTAGGCTTTCTTAGAGTAGCCTGAGCCAAGTATTGTCCTGTCACCTCCCTGCACCCTCACAGTTGTGACCATTCCCCCAGATACCAAAGGAGCACCCTGCCCAACACCTCCACCATCCCCCATGATACAGTAAAGGATATCTTGTTGACCCTGAACTGCCTGGAATTACCAGCTGGTTCCCTAAAGGGCAAATGGTCTTTTCATATCATTCTGTGACTAACTGTGCTCCACATGTGCCCTGTGTGTGACTGTAACCTTAACCTAGTAAATAGCTAACCTCAAATAGCCATCCTCTTACCTCTTACTCAGCTGGTACCTTCTGTAAGCTCACAGTGCAAGTTAATAATTTCAGAGAGTATGTGTTCTTGCATTAAGGCTTGAGCTTAGAGTCTTGTCACGTGCCGTGGGAAAGAAAATCAAAATATCCTTGGAAAGAAACTGCTCTGTAATTTAAGGTTAGATATCTATGACTGCTTCATATATTAAAATGTAGTATTTCAGTGATTAACCCCCTCCCAAAAAACCCCCAAAATACAAACCAAGACATTTGCTCTTCTTGACTTATAAATTAACTCTTAAGTCCTAAAAAAACAAAACAAGAAAAAAAGAAGCAGAAAGGGAAGTGCAAGTCAATGGTAAAAAAAGTGCGGACCTTGACCCATGGGTTAGACAACTGTGCAGAGCCAGCTAAATCATGACTGTAACCCTGGGGAATCTCCTCTGGCAAAACTTGCTGTTGAAACTGGAGGAGCAACTGTCTCTGTCTGTCAGCGTGGTCTTTCATCTGTACAGTACCCACCCGAGCAGAGCTGGCAGAAGAGAGCACATAGTACATGTGCTGCATCAGTACATAGCTTGCAATCGTCAAGCGGTCTCTGGGAGGTTGCAAAAAGGTCTTCCCAATCCTCCAGGGCAGGATTTTAGTTTAGCAGGGCACTTGTGAGCGCAGGTTCCCCCAAACTGCGTGCAAGGCAGGTTTTGTGCCAGTGCGTACACTAAATGTAAGTGAGCAAATAGTGTTTGGCCAAAATGGAGTCAAACTGCAGATAGCTTAAATTTGTTATTTGTGACAGTGATCCATAGCCGAATCTTGCCTTATTTTCAGTTCATTCAGATGAGAGAGGATAAATGTAAAGCATAAGCAGTGCAGTCTCGGTGTTCTGCACTCAAAGTACAGAAGGGAAGGAATCACAGAATATTTTGAGTTGGAAGGGACTCACAAGGATCATTGAGTCCAACTCTTAAGTGAATGGCCCATATGGGGATCAAACTCATAACCTTGGCATTATTAGCATCAAGCTCTAACCAGCTGAGCTAATCGAAGCTGCAGGGTCCCCTATCTGAGAACAGACATAAAGTATTTACAAAATTTACAAGAAAATTATTGCATTGCTGGTTGTTTTCATGGACACATCCAGCTTATGTGCTTGTTCTAGAGCTCCTGGCTGCTTTTTGTACCTTCACAAGTGCCAAAAAGCTTTAGTTGAGAGTACAGCTGGAAACTCCGTAGAACTTTTACCAGATTTTGCAGGATTTGGCTCACCATTAAATGTGTGGGGTCTTGGAGCTGCTGCTGCTTTCATTCAGACTTTTTCTAGTATCTGAGACTGCCAAGAGAGGTGACAAGTTCTTTCCTCCCCTGGTAGTTTCTTTAGGGCTGTTTTCTCTCTAGCAGCTGCTTTGAGACCTCTAATTCATTTCTATGCTGACCATCAACTCTGTGTCTGCCTGTTGGGGCTAAATGCTAGTATTACTGAAACTATAGAAAGGAATGCATTAGAAATAAAATGATTTCTTAGAATTAAGGATGAGGAAAAAGCAAATGGTAGATGTGTTTGCCAGTCTACAGCGATTGATAGTTTTACAAAGGAGCCAAAACCCTCACGTCTTTCTGAAAAAGTCAAACTTTTGAAGTGGGTTAAGACTGCTGGTGAGGGAGGTAAGGTGGAGGGGCTAATGTGACAAGGTAAAGCCTTTGTCAGAAGCCCTCAGCTGTAATGCATGGATCTTGTATGTAGAAACAATGACTTTATAATCAGAAAACACTTGTTTGTATTATGTTATGGATGAAAAGTTTGCAGACTGACTACTGTTTCTTGAACTAGATAATTTGTCTGAGACTGCTGGCCACTTGCGCATTAAATAGATAAAATCTGTCAGACAAGCCACTCCTTGATGTGTGACACTAGAAATAATAATCATGATCTGTGTTAAATGTAACTGAGAATGTTTTCTTAAAAGGAAAAAGAAGACAAAAACCTGACTTCCCTGTCAGCTTACATGTGCTGTGATGATTTTTCAAAGAGAGGTCAGGTCCTGCAGGATGCTTTAGTTGAGAGGTAGCAGGCACACTCTGAGGAAAGCTTGTGATGATGCAGGGATGGTGTGAGTAACTACTGGGCTTTATTTTTGGACCTGGGGGATGTGGACAGGATGCAGAAAGCACCTTGGATTTCCACAGAGCTAGTTTTGATCCAGTTCTGTTGCTCCTGAGCCGACTCCCTGTGGATCTGCCTTCTGCATCTCACTCTCCGGGGTTTCTGTGGCTTATTTCTCCAGCAGAGAAGTGCTGTGTAAATGTAGTGGAGGCTGTTGTGGGTATTGCCTGAGTCCTGATTTAATGAGCCCTTCCATGTGGGGCTGGGGAGCAGAAACAATAATTAGCTCTCTTGGTACCTACAGACAGCCATGGAGGCCAGAGCTAATAATAAGCCTGCCTGTATTTGGGTTCTTCGTGCTGAACACCATAGGTGTGGTGTCCTTGTGCCTCGCCCTTCCAGCCCTCGGCAGCCAATTCGCCTCAGTCACCACGGCCAGCCTTTGTAGGAGTCCTCTGCTGTTCGTCACACTGTCACTGGTCATCCCTCTTCCTCCTTGCCTAAAGCTCAGAATCGCTGGTGAGCATGGTGCATCCACATATCCCAGCAGATGCTGCTGCAGTAAGGCTCCTGGCTAGCACTTGTCTGGCTCCTGGAGGGGATGGCAGTGCTTCTGCATGGGTATCCCAATTTTTTTTGTCATCCAACATCATCATAGGCCATTGTACCTTTAGGAAAGGTTCACTGCTGTTTGAAATCGCGTTTGTCACTCCTGTGTTCTTGTGTGAGACTTGGGAGAAAATGTGGGAAGGTGTTTGTTTCTTCCGTGTTTTAGGACATTCGAGGGCTGTGCAAGCAGCTTGGTCATATTTATTAGTACAGTTTTAGGAATGCTTAGATACTGATGTGGTGCTCAAACCTGCTTAAAGTTGAGTTCCTAATTACAAGGGCTTCTTGCCACTGAATGTGGTGTTCTGATGGCAGAGATTGCACCTATTGTCCATCAGAATGCTTTTGGGAGGGGTGTGATATTTCACTGCCATGCCTTACCTGGGCTCTGTTTGGAGTTGTTTTTAATGTTAAAAGCCGGTCGTCAGACTCAGGAGATAAGCAGTAATCTCTGATTTCCTCTGATGAGGAATGTGCATACCTTTAGTGTCTGATTTTGGAGACAACACATGATTTTAAGTTGCTGTGAAGGTATGCACTTGGTTTAAGAACAAATGTCCTTTGCTCAGGAGCTGATAAGCAGTATCTTGTTAAGATTTGGTAAATCGATGGCTGACATATGCTCAGTCTAAATTAGTTTGCAAATCAACCGGTAAGTTTTTAAACCAATATCAAGAATTGGTTTAAAAGTTTATGAAAAATGATGCTTAAGAACTAGGCCAAAATGCTCTGTTACGAAACCAAGGGTGTGTATTTTATTATACAAGAGGAATTCGGTGCTGTATCTCTAACACGTGTTTAACTTGCACTGAGCAAAGCATGTGACATATGGTCCTGCTCTGGAAAGACTATGGAAAAACCTCTTTCCCTTTAATATGGGTTGGATTAAGATTCTGAGAGGCTGCCTGCTGTTGTCCTGTGGACAGGGTTTTCGTGTGTCGGTGTGTTTGGTTTCTGAATCCCACAACACTTGCTGTTGGTCCTTTGGAGGCTGCACCACCTGCTGATTTGTAAATGTCCGTCTTTTTTGGGGCTGGTGAGGGAGAGAAACGAGTATAACAAATGGAGGGACGTTTTTGAACTTCGGTAAATAAATAAAAATCAGCTGTGACATGGCAGCCACGTGCCTCCCTAGCGGTTCATAGAAATTAAACTCCAGTTCGGGAGATGCTTTGTAGGCCAGCCTAGAGCAGTCACTGGTATTGTGATGCCTTGCGTTCTTAACTAGGAAGTCCCTGGTCACAAAAAAGTAACTGGCAATATCTGTCTCTCTATGGTTGTTGGTAGAGTTATTGAAAATACAGTGCCAGCCAAGTCAGGGAACAGAGTAAGTGGCAGATCAGCTTAATTCACAGTTTCCAGCCTTTTCAGAATCTTGTGTGTGTGTGATAGTGAGTGAAAATCATTTCTGTGTGACCAACTCTGTAATCTGTGGTACAAATGCAGTGTTTTAAGGCATCGAGCTGGCTATTTGACAAACAATATAGGTATTAGGTCTTGGTGTTGAGCTGTCGGATGCATGGAAGTGGATTTGGATTTGGTGGATGCCTTCAGCAGGTGTGATGAGATGAAAAGGATTTCAAAGAGCTGAGGAAGAGCTATCTAGAGCTGCTAATGGGGGATATTTGAGAAGGGTGGTTTCAGATTCTCTCCTATGGTTTAACTGTACAGCCAAACTAGCTGAATGGTTTGTTCCCCCCAGAAGGGATATTTAGGGGCTGGCAGAGAGAAGTTTCACTGTGTGACTTCTCTTGTATTCTTTAAACTTCTGTGCTGTTCCTGATGGCTTTGCCTCGTGGGTGCTGAAGTCAGATCAGGGCAGTGTCCCCAGTAAATGCATCTGAAATATGGAAATTGATTCAACCCTGAGTAATACTTAAAAAAACAAACCCAATACTCACATCCCTATCAGAATTCTACCATTGCTTATAGGAAGTAAAAAAAACCAACCAACCAACCAAAAAAACAAAAACAAAAAACCTCAAAAAAACAACCCTAAAAGATAATAATTTGAAGTTATTAAATTATAACATTTCTGTTTTAGAAAATACCTGAGCTAAGAAATAAATTCAGGCTTGATTATTACTCTGGGGAAAGTACTTTAGTTTTCTGTTTGCCTCCTTTACACAGAGGAGTAATGCCAGCTCTGGAAGGATATGACCACCAGTAGCTTTTGAGATTAATTTTTGGGTGAGGAATGATTTGACATGCAAATATGTACTTTAGTGTGATCATTTGCTTGATAGCCTGGGAATAAATTTCATGTGACCTACTGTTGATGCTTCAAGTAAGATTTATATCTCTTGGAAGCAGTGCTCTGAAATGTGCTGGAAATTCATATGCTGAAAAAAAAAGAAAGAACGTGGCTCTTGGCTATCTTGTGTATTTAACTTCTGGCAAAATTCTATCCATCTAAATGAATCTTAATGCTTTTTTAAAAATCGTGAGTATAAAGGATGTATGTTGGAATATAAACTTTTGAAATTAGTTGTGGTACAATATTTTCTCTCTCTTCCTTGAGATTTTATGCATTTTATGATTTTATTGTATCTGCTTTTTTTTTTTAAATTCATAAATATAAAGAAACTGAGCAACATTATTTCCCATAAAAAAACCCCAAACTCTCAAAAGCAAAAAGAAATAGTGCAGTTTTACTTCAGCAAATACCCGCTGTTGCCTTTGTGGTTGGAAAGGGGAACTTTATTTTTGTTTTGTTTGTTTAGTGTATTTGCTTTGGTTGGTTGTAAGCCAGCAATATAAAATGATTGTAAGTCAGCCACAGAAAACAAGTCACTGTATTTTCTGTTGATTATAGTACTACTGAGATATTTTTGTAGTACGTTCTGGCAGAGCACAGTTCTCAACGCGTGCGGGTTCCTTTATTTCTGGATGTGAGTTGTCATGGTAATAAGCCAGGAGCTGCAGCTTGGAGCTCCTCAATGCTTAAGCCCAGCTCAGTGGTTTGTGACAAGTAACCTCTGGAGGAGCGATCAGGGTCTCCCCTGGCATCACGGGCTTCTAGAAAACTCCAGTTTACAAAGTGGAGGTGGCCCTGATGCTCTGGATGGTTCTGAAATGAGTGTATTGCTGGCTGGGTTGGGATTGAATTGTGCCTGGGAACTGATTTTTCTTGACCGGAGGGTGGAGCTTGTGTTTCAGGGTAGTTTTAGGATTTGTTTGGTTTTGGTTGGCAAGGGAAAAAATGCATGAACCAGAGGGTGGAGTGTGATGACATTTAGCACGTGGGACAGTGCTGAAACCCCCATTTCATTGCTGGGCTGCTCCTTCCCAACAGCACAAGGAGGTTTGTTCCAAGGTCTTGTTTGAAAAGCAAGGTGAAATGCAGTTGTGTCTGAGAAGCTTGGATAAATGTGAGCAGTCTGGACTGTTACAGCTTCAGATGCAGACGATTGCAGGTGATTGTGCAGAGGTGACTTACTGGATTACCCCTTCATCAGTTCAGGCACATTTCTGCCTTATCCTGGTACTGAATTTACAGTTTGTTCACAATGGAAACTTTAAACTGCTCACAGGAGCAATTACCACATATCAGTTGATGAATAGCACCTCTTCTATGTCCCTGTGACTTTTGCTCATGATTTGTAGTACCTGCCCCATGTAACACATCTGGTCCACCATGTGTTCATCCCCCATGAATACCAGTAGGCTACGGACTGTACCTTGGGATTTTTCTAATGATTGCAACACTTCTAATGATGCATTTGAAGAAGGAATACTGTGTAGCTGTGGCTGTGATGTTGAAGTCCCAGGACCCAGGCCTTACAGAAGCTTAATGTTTTTCAGAAAACAGATTGGCCACTATAATGGAGATTGTATGAATGTTTCTTCTAGGTCAAGTTTGTAGTGATGTACCTCCTTCATGGCAAGTTTTTTGACTGGCTTAGTTATTCCTAGGTAGTGTGAGCTGTAGTCCTTGTGCATAAACTGGTATCATGGATATTAACCTGCCTGCTTTGAAACCTGTAGACTAATTAAGCACTCTTAAAAAAACCCCCCAAAACGCACGACTAAAAGTATCTGAGAACTGTCATATCTTAATCTTGCTCTCACAGCTCTTTTGGGGAATCCTCTAAGCACATCTAACTATTAACCCTACTTTTGGAAGGCAGCCTTACCTGATGCACCATGGTCGTCTTTTCCTGGCCGCCTTGGTTGGTCCTGATGTTGATCTCTAGGCTGATGTCCTTTAAAGTGCTTCTGCCATCACAACTCCATGCCAACTAGGAGTTACTTTTTGACTATTAACTCCAGGACATTTGTGTATCACTTCATTTTTCCCTGTTTTGTTCCTGATTTTTTAAAAAAGAAATCTTTTTTTAATTGAAAGCTGCCAATCTTTCAATTCAAATACTCTATATTTGAATAAACTTAAGTAGAGTCGATCTCTGCTACAAGTAGTTGTTTAAAAATAAGTACCACCGTGTTTAGTAGCTGATCTATTTGTTAGTGCAAGATTGATTTTTGTTTAATAGGATACTGGGTGTTATTTCATATAGCTAGTAAAAAATGTGGGACAAATAACCGTATCTCAAAACAACTTGTGACTCTCCTTAGCATTAAAAAAAAACCCTCTGTGACAAAATATGTGAATATTTGTGCAATGAATGTGAAAATGGATTTAACAGCTTTAATACAAACCTCCGACTATTGGCAGTAAATATTAAAAGATGCAGAAAGACAACTACATATATTTTTAATAGTGAATAACTGAAGTGCCTTTTATTATTATGGACTATGCTGTCAGTAGGAAAGATCTTTTGTGGTGGAACTGTTTTGCTTGCATTTTGACATAGGATCAACCTTTGGATTTCTGACTACGGAACTTGGGCTTTTGTGTTAAGCATTTAATTGTCTGACTTTTGAGAGTCCAGAAAGCAGAAAAGAAATGCACTGCACTACCCTGCAATTTCCTCTGCTCATTAGTTTGCTCGTGGACTTCTATGACATGGCAGGCTTTAATTTCCCGTCTACCCTTTCCATGTTCATCGCGTCATCTTCGGGAATGGTTATAATAATGAATGTCTTAATTTTTTTTTTTCTTTATTTTGCTGAAAGCTCTATGACCAGCAGGATATGTTGAATCAGTTGGACTACTCTTAAGACAGTGTGAAAAGTCTGTTAGTGTGGGTGGGTCATTGAACCTTCCAACTCATTTTTGCACCCTTTCAATTAGAAAAAAAATTTCTAAAATGCAAAAATGAGTATGTATTGAGGTAAGCTCTTTAGAAAGAAAATAAATTCACAAAAGAAATAAAGTATCTTTGAAAGACAGGAAAGCTGATTTCAGTACCCTGCTGAAACATCACATTTCTCTGCAGTTGTTTCACGGTGATCCTATGGTGTTTCTCCAGCATCTGACATTGAAGCAGTAATTCAGTTAAGTCTTTGGAAAAGCATGGTTCTATTCTGTTCAGGGACTACTCCAAGGAAAATGGGATTTCTCCTTTTTCTTCATGAGGTTTTGGAGTTGCTTCTGATTAGCTTCATGCATGGGTACTTCAGTTCCAGATTAAAATTGCCTGTTCCTCCTGTTTCTAATCCAGTTTAAAAATTCCACCCATAACCCAGAACAAATATCTCCACCCTCCCCATGGCGTAGCTAAAAAATAACAATTTTTGAATGTCAACAACTGTTTTAACAAGATCGATACAATGTCTCTTTTCCACTGCCTAGAGGAAATGAAGGCTTGGGTTGGCTGGATGGCCTGTAAGCTCCCTTCTGGTCAAGGCTAATTCCCAAGCTTAGCCATGCCTGGTTGCCGTGGAGTGATGTTTTGTCATGAATTTCTCAGAATATAATGCATGTTAGTGGAAATACATACAGGTTTAAGATGGTAAGATTTTTCAGAACTTTCAGGTAAATTTACAAATCCAGTGTACTTCCTTAAAACATGGCCCATGGAATTTTCATTCATGTAAGTACCAATGAGGGTCATTAAACATATGTAATTTCACTTAAATATTTCATTTCTTTTCATATAGCTGCCAATTCAGCATCAATAAATTATTTCCAATAACTTAGGCTTTAGTTTATTTTAAGCCACAGATCTTTATGTACAAAAGTAAGAATGTCTTGCAGAGAAATGTTGTAGCTCACAGTAAAGTTAAAAAGAAAAATTTATCTTAAATTGGTAGTATAATAGGTTGGATACTGGCAGGCTTCCCATGTGGCAGCCCCCCCATCTGAATTTGAAGGTCCTGGTGTAAGAACAAGAATGTTAAAAATTTGCCGCACATGACAAATAATTCTTTTTAATCTCTTTATGGCTCAGTGATAAGTGTGTGCATACCTGGGCATGCTCCTGCACAACAGTTATGAGCATGTTCAGGTTTTTTTCCACTGCTGGCACACTGGAGGTGAAGATGAAATACTCATCTTCATGTATGCATGGCAGTGATTTTGGTATCAGCAGTACTGCATTTTTCTGTCACCATGGAAGTCAGTTTTTGTGGTTTGCTCCTGTCTTTTGGCAGGTCAGTATTTGCAAGATGTGAGCTCAAGGTGTGAGCGTTTAGTCCTCCTCAGGTCTTGCCACATGAATGGTTATGTTTGGCCTGTAGTTTTACACCTTAATGCAAACCAGGACTGGAAACAGTGTGAGCTTTCAATTTTTAGAGAGGTTTAAGTTTTTCAGTCCAAAATAAGTAATTTTCACCTCTCTGTCAATGTTAATAAAGTAAAAATGTCTTCATTAAGTTAGTATGAATTTGGGGCCAGCATTCTGGTTTGGGTTTCTCTGGTTTGTGTAACTGGCATTGCCAAATATGTTTGAAGCACAAATCAAATGGATAGAAAGTCTGGGCATAAAAGTAGACAGATTTTTATTAGCATGGAGAGCAGAGGTAAGGTTGCAGACCAGTATGTTTCTGCAGATCTAATTGAAGTTGAGCTATGTTAAAACTTGAGTGTCTGTTTTGTTTCAAAGTACAGTCAGAACTTTAAAGTGATCCATCTGACACCACAGAAACAAGCAAATTAAGAAATAACACTGAATTAAACAAATTTCATGCTGCTTCCCACACAGCATCCCAAGCATATGACTTTGGCTGCAGTACAGATTTAAGTGTAGATTAGATTTCAGTCTTTTAGCTTTCATTTAAATAAAAACATGCTTTAAAAGCTGCGCTTATTTGTGCTTTGCATTTCATTTTTGGATTTGGAGTTTCCATTGAGATGTTTTCGTCAAACTGCTGCCACAACCTTTATGTAGCAAGATCAGCTGAACCTTTGCATGGCTTTTGCCTTTTTTTTTTTTTTTTTTTTTTAATTCTGCTGGCTGGATAAAACTAGAAAGCAGAAAGCTGGTAGTTCCTCTGCGCTTTTGGATAAGCAGTCCTTCCTGTAGCAGAATATTTAACCAGTTGTAGCAGTGATGATTCCTCTTGACATGTTTAAACTCTTACAAAGTTACATTGGGAACAATGAAGGGAGAAACTGGAGGGCATGAGGTTCTCTGGAGTTTCGGTGGCTCGCTCTGCCCCCCGGTGGCCATTCGGGTACGCGCCTTGGAAAAACAGCATCCGAGGAAGCCTCTGCGCTGCTGTCACCTGCCTACTGCCATATATCCTGGGCATTAGCGAGAGGCAGCTTTCGGGGACGCTGCGGACTGGCAGAAATGTCTGTGTAAGTCACAGGGGGCTTGAATTTAGCTGCTGCTCTAAGGGGTTTGCTTGACTAGTCGGCGTAAATCATGTTAGGCGTGTTGTGTCCTTGAAAGAGAGAGTTCTTTTCCTGAGAAATTTAGAAGTTTAGCTTTTGTCAAGAGTCTTGAATATCAAAATCAAAAACTTTCATAGCTCACATGCCTAGGTTTATGTGCCTGTGTTATTTTTGTGAAATGGTTTCATTTCCAGCACTTGGAATCTGCTTAGGATATTGCAATATTTGACACAGATGTTTCTGAAGGACTCTTGCATTCTGTCAATTCACTTTGAATTAAGAAGATGAAACAGCTATTTGTGTTCGATAATGAGTGTTTTTTGCCAAGTAAGTGCAGCATAGTTTTTCCTGAGATAAATGGAAAACTGATGTGATCTAACAACAATAACTTGACATTCTGATTTTATTTTTTTTAATTTGCTTTCCTCCTCTTTAATGCTGCAGGCTGACTGGAAGTGTGCAGAGCCTGCTGACCACATATGAATATATATTTGCTCTTTTGACTCTACTGTAGTGTTTTTTACTTTGCAGTATTATGGCGAAGTTGATTGAAAGGGGTGTTGCTGTTTTTTTGTTACTTCAATTTCAATGCCGAACTTTTGGTGCTAGAGGGAGCTGTTCCCTGCCAGACGCCTTTGGAAAGACACCGCTTAAGGCATGGGCAGCAGCTCACTTTGGCACTTGTCGGAAACATCCAGTGCATGGCAGCTGAGGTTTTAGAATGTTTTCTTGCTGCCTTTTTTTTTATTTTTCCAAATCGAGAAAAAAGCCCCTCACCTTAGTTCTCAGCTACAATATATCTTTAGCCAGCAGACATGATGGAAGCACGAGTAAAGATTTCATTAGCTGTGTTTTTTCCTCACCCCTCCCCTTTATTAGAGCTCTTTAGAGGTTTTCTTTTTTTAAAAATCTCTCTTTGTCCCCCTTTTTTGTTGTTGTTTGTTTTTGTTTGTTTTTTTTTTTTAAGTCAAGGACCTCCACCATCTGCAGTTCCTCATCTGGGCACCTATGGGACATTGTATTTGCAAATAATTGACAAGTATGCTTGTATTTTGAAAGGGAATTACTTATGAAAAGAAACCAAAATTAATTCTCTAAACATACCTTGTTTTTGCTGCTTTTGGAATTGGTCAGAATGACTTAAGGCTGGGCTGGATGAGGCTTTGAGCCACCTTGTCTAATGAAAGGAGACCCTGCCCATGGCAGGGGTGTTGGAATTATGATCTTTAACATCCCTTCCAACCCAAACTGCTCTATGGTTCTGTGACTCCCTTCACTGATTTAATGCATTCCCCCTGCTCTGAGTCACTTCAGCTGCATTTCTCTCGGAACATAACCTGTGTTCATCACTCCTTTGTACATCTGTGGGGTTGGTCGCCAGGTTTGTGTCTCCCATCACAAACTACATACCCATCGATCCACTTTAAGGTCTGTAAGCTAGCATCCTTAATGGTTCTCTATTCTTCTGTGAATACTTTACAGCAGATAAAGTTTCTGCCGCTCCAGAGCAACCTCCGTGCAAGCTGCTGGCAGAAGGTTACTCTCCCTTTTTCTCTGCTTGTTGTTAGAGAGGCTTGCTGGAACTGAGTTAGAGCAGCCCTTTCTGGCCAGGCTCTTTTTCATGTAAGATGCTGCTATGAGCATCCAATCCTCAGTGGTCTGCTCCCAGCTTCCCAGGGCAGCTGTTGGCTTGTGCCGTGGAGTCCGGCATGTCTGGCTGAGCAGCAGCGGTGCCACAGGGACTGTCTGGCTCGCATCTCACCCTGCCGCCAGCACAGGGCTCCTGGGAGCCTCTGCTCACCTCCAGCCTGTCTGCCGAGTGAGCAGGTCACTGACTACAGCAGACATGGCTTTTCACACACTTTTATTAGTATGAAAAAAAAGTGAAAAGGTGAGCAACTACTGTATTTTCTCTTCAAAACCCTCTGTGCGCAAAGCCCCTCCATCCCAATACATGCATAATTACTTTTGTCTTTGATGTGCCCTCCGCTTCTTCGAAGGACCAAAGCCTCTAGAGGACAAGGGAACAGAAGGGCTGGAATTGAAGTGAAATTGCAGCACTTTGGCTTGTGCGTTCCTTCTGCTTTTTCAAACGGAATGTTTGCCTTTTCCACTGTGAGAAAAAGACATTTTTGTTACATAATGAGAGACACCTATTTAGCCTTAGCCATTGAGCGTAACTCCTGGTATCTTTTCTGATCTGTACCATGGGTTTAACAAGTACAGCACATTCCTACACTTAATGTATTTAAGTGGATTTTCTTTCTCTTTCTTAAATTCAAGTTCTCTCTGTGATTTCAATTTTTTGTCTTTGCCCAAAGAGCATTCTTTCATTGTGTCTAAAAACAAGTATTTCTGTACTTTTTAGGCAATTTTAAATACACAAATATTTCACAGTGATCAAATCCTTCACGAATTTCTAGCTTTGATATATTCCATTACTTGAAAACATCTTCTTACAGTAAATTATAAGAGTTGTGTTTGGTGCTAGTTTATTCTCAACTTTGTCAGCCTCAGTTAGTGGTTGTGGACTGTTGCTCTGATTTTTAATGAATTATAGATCATACTTTGTCTCTCAACTAGCAAGTTTTAAAATAAGAAAAAGGATGATGAAACAGCATGAAATCCATGAGCCAAAGTTAAATCACTCTAAATAGAGGTTGTTGGCTTCACTGAAGTTTTCTCTTAAGCACTGTAGTTATTTTAAGTGTAACTTGAGCGAAGCCTCTAGCCTGACATTAGTGTTTCCACAGTTGCATTTTAGGAAGTTTTAGTCTTGGATGTTGTTTTCATATCTTTATTAATGTTTTGTCAGCTGGATATTGGACGTCCACAATGGTTGAATATAACACTTCACCATATTGTAACAAGGATCATATTTGACTTTTTTTATTATCTCATGCCAATAATTTTCTGTTTATGCCAGCTTTTTTTTTTATTTAAGATTGTGGCTTATCTTCCATTTGAAGAGGATGCAATTTTAGAAATATCTCTGTTCAATGGGGTATTTTGTTAGACGGTGTTGTACTTTTTTTCTTTTCCCCTGAACACGAAAAGATCGGTTCCTTTATGACTTTGCTTTACAAAGTAAATGAAAGTTTTTTGGGATGTTGGCTTTGGAAAGCAGGACTGTGATAGTTGCAAAGTAGTTCTTTGTAATTCTGGACTAGGCTTGTTTTCTAGACATAGAGTAATGACAGCAAAAGCAGAAAGGTTTCTGTATTTGATGTGGACATGCTATCATTCTTCCTCGTGTGAAGTTCCAAAGTATAATCAAAGGTGTTCCTGTAGTTTGCCTTTAACCTCCTGGAAGTGTTCCTACTACCCCTGTTAAGAGAGCTTTGGATGCTTTTAAAACCAGCATTTTAACAGCTTGTACCAAACTGAGAATACTAATAATGTTTTCCTTATTTTTGTAGGACTTGGAGATTGTGTATTCATATTTACATGGAATGGAAGCATTGTCTAATCTGAGAGAGCATCAGCTAAGGTATGATACTTTGTCATTAAAAACCATATATGTTAATGCATTAACAAGGCAAAGGAACAGTAATTTTGGTAACCATATACTACTTGTGTACCCTACCTCAAACTGCCTACCACTGCATTCTTCTATTCCCTTCTTTATTTTCCTAACTCTTCCTCCTTGTATGTGTGCATAGTGTATCTCTATCTGTTCTGTCCTTCCTATTTCTGCCTAGTATGGATGCATTTGTTTTCTTTTCAAACTTTTGGACTAGAGATAAATGCTTTACGTACAGAGTACAAGCCCATATATTGATGAAATCATTTATGTAATACAGTAATCATGAGAGCAGAGTCTGTTTTTCAGCTTCTGTTTCAGTTTGTGCCTACTTTTGTGTCGAAATTTTAGACACATTATGTACAACACATGCAAATAGTATTTAGTAATAATACTTGATAAATGTTATCCACACTTTTTTATTAAAAAGCTTCTTGATTTGAAACAAATAAATTCAAGTCAAAACTTCCACGAGAGCTTCCTATTTTTTTTGGTAAAGACTTGTGTTTGTTTGATTTTTAAGTAATTGTTTCAGTTGTTGTCACACAACAGCTTACATCATTTTACAGCAGAGGTTTCTTAAGGGTATTTGGGCATTAATGTGAGGCTGGCAGCTACAGAAAGAGGCCAGCACATCTCCTGTATGCCCTGTGGGTAGAGAGGGTGAATAACTGCTGTTTTATGTCCTGAGCTTTGCCAACATTTGCCACATCTGAAGATGCTGAAGCAACTTTGCCTTGATTAATGCTGGTTTAGGTTCTAATTTCTGGCCTCTTGCTTTGTCATTCTGTGGGAGTCCACATTCCCAAGCCAATATTCTGTAATTCGGAGAAAATAAAAGGCGGGGTTTTCTTTCTTCCAAAGTGCTTGAGACACATTTTGCAATGTGAATGTTAACTTCAAAGAAGTCTCTGTAATTACTTTTGCTTTGGAAGGAGGCCATGGTCCCATTCAGTTAAAATATTTTGTGTTATGTTATTATATAGTGCAATACTTCTAGCACATGAAGTTTTGCATAGCTGGAGTTGAATTGATGTTAACTTGTTTACAAAGATCAAAGCCTGCACATATGGTTGTGTGGTATGTTGATGTGTGCTTCTTGGCTTCCTGTGCAGCATGAGGTTCTTGCTGAGGAATGTGAGGAACTCACTCTCCCAGCATAGCGAATTCCTCAAAGAGAGCTTCTGTTTACAGTACCATACATGGAAAAGGCTGGGCTCCCAGCAGATGCTGGACTGAAAGCTTTTATAGTATCTTTTAGGATACAACTCTTCTTGTGGCAGTGGAATGCCACAAAAACCTCTGAGAATCATTAAAACCTAGTGTATTAAATGTAGCCTCTAGTAGTGAATAACTTACCATATGGCTTGCTGGTGATCTCATCTGTAATTTATTACATTTGTTTAGGAAGCGGATAAAGATCACGTTTGAGTGATTGAGCAAAAATTGGACACCAGTATTGACCAGAACTAATACAATTTTTCAAATATTTAAGGAAGCAATCTAGTTTGTACTACTTAGTCACTGTAATTTCTAGCTGTTTCACTGTAACACAAAATTTGAAATGCTTGGCTACCTCTGTAAAAGGCATTTTCTCCCCTATTACTGTCCTAAAAATGGGACCCAAAATGCTGTAAAACTCAGTGCCAGTGGTGAACTTGCGTGACTTTATCAAGAATGTGCTTCCTTCTATCCCAATTCAGAGGGGAACAGAACTTGCTTGTTGAAGTGATTCTGTTTCCTGTGACTCCTGCTCTTAGATGGCACATTGCCCAGCATAGTTTCAGACCAGTAGGGCACAGACTATCCTTGAGCAGTATTTAAATTTTTAAATCTGACTCCTAGCAATAACTTCTCTTCTGGTATCTTCTCACCAGTGACTTCATGTCTGTGCTCCCCTTCCCTCTCAAAACAGGATCAGAGAGGGAGGATGAAAACCCAGGAGGTAGAAGCAGACAGTAGCTTTTCAGTGTCTGTAAAAGATTTTTACAAGACCCAGTTTTATGGTAAAGTGTCTGAAAAAAGACGGTTCTGTGATTCAAAGCTTTTTTGCTGTGCCAGGATGCAAAAAGATTTTTCATTAGCTGAAATTGATATGCAATACATAATGCTTAATTTTGTACAATAGAGACATTTTTCTGTAAGAAAAGTTCTCAAAGATGGTCCAAAGTGTAGATCTAAAATACCAGGGTCTGGGAAAGTCTGTGATAGTAAAACTTGATTCTTAATTTTTATATCTATCTATTTGCAAGCAGAGTTAAGATTTTCAATTTTCTAATAACAATTTATGAATAGTCATGATACCACTATAAGCTTGCCTCTTCTGAACAGAAAAATCATTATTTCTCAGTGGGCTGAAGTAGAAAGTAAAATCCTGTGAGAGAGGAGTGCTATGGTGACTTTTGTAGCAGTCTGTTGACTACTGAAATGAATGATCTAGGAAATGGCAATTGAAAGTTACGTCAAACCCAGACCAATTCTTACAGGCCTCAAATCAACTTTTTTAGACTTTTGCCTGAGCAGCAATTCTTGAGTGCTTTTGTCTGCTTATGATATTACTGCTGGCAGCTGATGATTGATACAGCGAGACTCTGATGATGGATTATGTGAGGAAAGAGAATTTATTTCCAAAATTTAAATATAGTTCCTTATTTGAATGTTCTCATGAGCCTCTTAGGTAAATCTCTGTCTGACTGTCAAATAGCCTTGGAGTTTGCAGTCTGCTTCAGAGCTATAGAAAGGCCAGGGGAAGCAGGGGGATTTGTTTTGTCCCCAACCCCCAGTAATTCGCAGGGCTCTTTCCTTAAGGCAATAGACAGAAATGGCATTGTGATTTTTCTACATCAAGTTAACATTGCATTTCCTAGTATGTGGTAAGTTCTATTATAGTTGCTCTCTATTATGCCACATTTGTCAGGCAGACAGTGAATACGAAAGCACTTTAATCCTCTCCTCTAGACAGAGGATTTTCCTGCAGGAAATTCTCTCTCCTTTGAGCCCTCTGGGATTTCAGCATTAAAATCTCATGGTAATTTTCAAGTTGCTGAATTTTAGCAAAATGAGAAGCATTGGTTTACCATGCAACATAATTTCTTGTTTTATCTCTTGGGCCTGACTTGAAAAAGAGAGCAGTTTCTGTATTGTATCTCTGATTAGTGTTGCACATAATAAGTTTCCAACGGTTTCTAAAATTCAGAATTGTTTTTATAAAGCTACTTGCTTTTACCACATCACTTTGTAAAATGAGATCTGTATAATTTTTACTTATTTTTTATAGAATTTTTTATGGGAACAGCTACATCTAGTGTCCTTAAATCAAATCTGATCTTGGATGAACTAGTAACTTAGGTGCTTAGATTTTACAATTTGTTCCCTTAAATTATGAATCAGCTTGGATTTAAATTAGTGGTTAGTTTCTGTAAGTGCTGGAGTTACCTGTGGAAATGCTGAGTAACTTTAGAAACTGAAGTCTTTGTGACACTCATAGGAGTCATAACTAAAATTGACTTCTTCTCTTTCAGACTGATGTGTGAAACTGTTAGATATGAAAGGCATGAAGCAAATGAAGTTCTCTACTAGTAAGTATTTCTGCTTCCTTTTGTATGATGTTCAAAGAATTAATTCATATTAAAGTGACTTGAGGACTGTTTAATGCCAAAATTCCTTGCTGAGTGCACAGTCTGTAAATATAGATGATCCACTTCATTTTAATCATCAAACAGCGGAGAAATTTGCTGGTGCCAGGGAGCTCTTGCTTGGTGGTGCATGTTGTGCTAAATTTATATAAAATTAGAGGATGTGAGATGTCTTCTCATTAATTGTCATTTTGTCTTACTTCAATTTTGCGAAAGTAGTAGTGATCAGCTTTTTGTGCCAGTGGTGCCAAATTGACAAATCTAACATGGTTTATAATTAGCAGGGATGTGCTCTAGTGTCAGCTCAGATTTACAGTAGAGATCTGAGAATTGTAATTGCTTCATTTATGGACACAATTTATTGAAACAAAAGGCTTATCAGATTCTTACTTGCTGCCCCTAACCCAGACTGTAAGCACATATTTTTCTAAGTTCTCTGGCATTATTTGAACATTTAAGCATACAAAGAATACACTTGTATGCCTTCTTTTGTACGTGTGTGATTTTTCCTATACGGAGCATCAGGAGGAAGATGTGATTGAGTGGGCTCAAATGCTGGGCCTTGACCATTCAGCAAAGTTAAATTAAGGTCTAACGAAACCCAGTAATGTTATGTATGGGAAATACACAAGGTCAAAATCTATAGGTGGATAGATAAAATCTATAGGTGGATAGATAATTTTAATTAGACCAATATAATCTTTATTCATTTTACATACTAATTTGCTAGGGACCATTGTGCCGGTGATTTGTCCTTTTCTAGGTAGTTGGTTTGTGTCTGTTACATGTAATAGAGATTTTGTTTAGAACCAGTGTTTTGGTCATTCTAACCACTGACTTAAATTTGAATTATATGCTGAATGAATCCATACTGCTAGCTAAGCATATACTCAGTGCAAGCAAAAATTATGGAAAAGATGTGCCTGAAAAAATACAATTTACAAACAGGAGATTGTGAAATCTGGGTTAACTGGAAGTGCATTTTGTAGTTCTTTTGCACTGATTTCCTTTGTCACTCCTTTCATGTGACTTCATCTTCACTTTGATTGTTTGCCTGTCATTCCTGTTTAGTTGCTTCTTGACATCTTTTTTCCCCATGATTTATTCAAAAGATTTAATGGGCAGTTTGGCAGTTTCTGGATATAGATGCTAACGCAAAATGTGCTTGTTCTAGCATTTTGCATGTCTGATTTAATGTTTAATGGGCTAAACCTGAAAGTTAACAATTAATATTTTTCATTAAAAAAAAAAGAAGAATTCCATATTTTGAAACTAAAAATATATGTTCTGTTACTCTGAGCTGTAGCTTTACTTTTTTTTTAATGAATAATTTGAGTTCTACTTAGTATGAAAGTCCCATGGAACCTGCAGTCTAATTTCAGTGCTCTATTTTTAGGATAATGAACTTGGAGGGATCCTTTTTTTTTTTTGTTTCACAAATTCAGCCTATGTGTTGAAGATGTACTCATCTGAAAAACAGAATTCCAGTTTTGCTATGTACATGTTTGGAAAAATTCTTTTGAGTACTACATGAGAGAAGCAAAGTGATAGCCAGGCTAGGATCAATCCACTCAGTCAGGAGCTATAGGAAGTCAGCTTGGAACATGCAACCTGGTTACTTTTTAATGAGCATATCAGAGTTTATCACTTGATGCTCTTATTTTCATCATGAAGGCTAAAAGAGCATTACGTTTTAACGTTTTAGATTGTTTTTTAAGTTACAACTTCTTCCCCCCCTTCCACGATGGGATATTTGCATTGAAATCTGAAATTGGGTGCTATATCTATTCAAATAGCTGCAACTGTTGGAGCTGTTAATTGACCTGTGTGTTTGACCTCCCTGAGGCACAACTTAATGTCTCAGTGCAGAAAAGCTAAATCTTTATCCCTAAATGCTAATGTGCAGACTAATGCAGTTGCACTGTTCATTTGATCAAAAATTTTTCATTTTGAAAACCGTGTGCCTATCTGCCTTGTCAGTGGTATGTATAGAAAAGTAAGTTTCTATTGCGTGTAGCAATGCTGAAAATAATTATGTGCATTCCTTACAAGCACAGCAATTATTTTATCCTGCATTAAAAAAACAAAAATAAGTTGTTAATTTCCATAGTAGTTCTATAGATTTATTTTTTTATGACCAAAGGGATAAAATGGAGCACGTTGTTTAAAACTGGCTCATCTCATCTGCATTTACTTCACTATCAGCGGGTGTACATGGTAGCGACAAATTCTCAAACCCTACGGCCATCTCACTGTTTAAATGGAAGCTGGGTTATTAGAAGTGGCAGTTCAGCTTGAGTTATTCTTCATTTCCCAGTCATTCTACTACTTTCATTTGATGGGAAATTAATGATAAAAGGGCTGAAAACCTGCAAAGCAAAACTTCAGAATTGAGGCTTACCTGACACGAATATTTGTTTTGCAGTTTTTTTAACCTGCTACCTTTATTCAAATCTACTTAAAGATCTCATTAAAAAAATAGTTATTTTGATCACTTAATATATATTTTATCAATAGTCCAAAGAAAAAAAATGGTCTGTTTTTATATCTGCATGATAGTAATTCTTGTTGTCTCTAACTGCTTCCAGTTAGCATTTTCTTTGGAAACCAAAGTTTTAGCAGAATGGTAGAAGGTGTTTATACCTCCGGAGAGTTGAACAAAATTTTTCAGATCAAAATTGAATTTTGTGCTGTGATGGCAGAGGAATCTTTGGCAATAAGTGCTTTGGATGTAAGCAAATGAGTATGTGTCTAATAAAACAAGCACCTCTTTTTCCTCCTCATTAGTCATATGAAGGCTGTATGTGTTTTTCAGCCACGCTGTTTGGTATTTGTGTGTATGCATCAGTGGTGTTTGGCTTACTCTTTCTGTAAGGAAGTGTTGTATCTTTTTAAGCTTCCCTTATTTTCTTCACTAAGGTTATTGGATTGGCAGAAAATATGTTAAGGTTTGATGACCTGGAGTCCAAAGTCATTCAATAATAAAACCTGATGTTTCTGAATTGCCAGGCTGTAGCACAACACAGTTTTGTGATTACATTCCCGGTAGTTTGAGCAATTGAATCTGGAACTAACTTAGTTACTGCTTGTATTGTTTTTAAAAAATACAAAGGAAACCTCAGTCCAGGTTATTGTGAAGTGTGTATTTTTTTTTAGAGATCCTTCAAATGAAATCCTGATAGGATATACGGTCCTACCTCCCATATGTCCCCACTGAGAAGATTTCATTTTGGATTAAAGTTCGTAACAGTAACAAATTTTGCAGTCTGTAGGACTTTAGTAGTAGGCTACTGGTTGTGATGGTGTTGATTCTTAAAAAAGGACAAGTGTTTAAAGAAGAGTAGTTATCTCTTGGACATCTTGAACTGAATTTTAGTGTTAATGTCTCTTGCTGGAAAAAGCTCTTGTCTAATGTCAACATGTTTGTGTGCTCTTACGTAATTCAGTTTATAACCTTTAATAAAATTCAGTGTGGAGAAAAAAAAGTAGAAGTTGTATATATAAACTGGAGATTGGAGAGAATAAATGTTGCATGTAAAATGGAGTTATTACTACAGAGAATGTCCACAGCTGAAATGAGAAATAGCAAGCTGATTAGTTTCTAAGTTACCGACTGTGGTAGGCAGGTGTGAGGCAAAAAGCTGTGTTTGTACAATTACGTTGTGTCTTGATTTTTTCCTTATTCCCAGCTTGTCATGCAGTCTGGAATGAAAAACATCTACCTGTATTAAGACTGTAGTGCTTGTAATGGTGGTGGAATGGGGAGGGAAAAGAGGATGAAAAGTGAAGGCTGTAAAAAAGATAGATATATAATTTCTGCTGATCATTTTTGATATTTCCATGATTAGAACTAAATTCTCAGGTCTGTTAGCAGTAATCACCATCCAGCCTTAGCCAAGTTTTCTGAATTACATTACCATGGCAAATCACGAGACCCAAACCCATTGGTTTTGGGCTAGTCATGCAGCCTGCTCTAGGACTGGCTTGGCCCAGCAATCAAATCTTGAAACAAATGAAAACTGGAAATAGAATAAAGGAGCACAGCTTCTTGGTAGCTACTCAAACAATTATTTTCTTAGATGCAAATGTTAGTGTCTTTCATGAGATGGAGCAGAATGTCTCAAAAATGCTTCAGGGCAATAGTTCTGAGCAAGGACAGGTGAGAAATAGATCTGTGAGTAGTCTTTTTAAGAGTGGGAATCTTAAGAGTCACATTTTTAAGTCCTACAATAAAAGTGACATTTATTTTATTTACAGTTCTTTCACAGTAACATATTGCCCTGAAGACCCTTAGGAGGACATAAGCAGTGCATGTAAACCAACAAAAATTTATGCCAAAATTGCTTTACATTTCTGCACAGCATGACTTGAAGTGTGATAAAAATGAGCTAAAAGTATCTTCTTTAGCTGTTCACACACGCACACAGAGAATATTCTGAGTTGGAGGGGACTCATAAGGATCATCATGTCCATCTCTTAAGTGAATGGCCCATACAGGGATCAAATCCACAACCTTGGCATTATCAGCACTCTGCTCTAGCCAACTGAACTAATCTCAGGGTCTAATGATATTTAAACAGAACAGTGCTGCTGACACCACCTTACTGAAATTGTGTTGGATGGAGTGCTTTTATAGATGCAGTGTATGTGGTCTATAGCTACATATGTTTATGTCTTACAGATATAAAACCTAAATCCTAAAAGACTGCAGGAAGGAATTACTAGACAATCTCCCAAGTAAGAAGTGGTACGGCAGGAGGAACTGGCCTCAAGTTGTGCTAGGGAGGTTTAGACTGGATATCAGAAAAGATTTCTTTATAAAAATGGTTATCAAGCACTGGTACAGTCTGACCAGGGAAGTGGTTGAGTTACCACCCCTGGGGGGTATTTAAAAGACGTAGACATGGTGCTTGGGGACGTGGTTCAGTGGTGAACATGGCAGTGGCGGCTTAATGGTTGGACTTCATGATTGTAAAGATCTTTTCCAACCTAAATGATTCACTGATCTCTGGGTCAATATCAGAATTTTCAGGTAGATCTCTGCAGGCAATATATATATTCATGCTTCTTCTACATCCATAGGTTTCTGTGGAAGTTCTGCAGCAGTATATTTAATAATGCAAACAAGTGCTGCAGCACAGCTGGCGTCTTCTGTTTTGTCCTGAGAATATTCCTAAAGGTGTATTGTGCCTTCTGATAGTTGGGTGGTTGCCAAAATATCGTTGGGATACTGCCATTTCTGCACTGCAGTAAATCAGGAACCTGATTCATATGTTGTGTTGTGGTTACATTTTCTGTGGGGAATTTTTTAGGCAATGTCTATCATTAAAATAAACACATTCAAGGACTTGGCAGTTGTCTCTGTATAAACAGACACTGAATCAAGGCTTCTTAATAGTGTCAGTGATCAGTGTTACAGTCTGTTGGTTTTGCACAGCCAGTTCCAAATTTGTGTTATTGTTTGACCTGATTTTGAGACTTCCTTGAATGATGACTGAAGTAATGTTTTTGCACCTTTTTTACTGTAAATGTTTCAATGAAACCTATCATATTTTTGTTGTAATTCTGAGAATAAAAGCTTTGGTTTTGGAGAAGCATTAGGAAGCTGTAAGACAACAAGAGATTTGTCTGTCTTGACCTCAGAGTTTCGGATGCAAATTTTATCTTCCTACTTCTGTAATTGTTTTCTGGTGATTTAGGAGAGTAATTTTTGTTCTGAATTTTTCTTCTGATATAAAGGGCTAATTCACTGTACAAGTCTAATATCAAGACTTCAATGACAATAGGTCAATTAGCTTGTGTGCATATATTTGTATAATGTATTTATTGATTGCCTGTTTAATCCACTGTCTTAGACTGACAGGCATTACTGACACTCTGCAATACTCTCTAATTTGACCAAAATTCTTGGTTGAGTTCCCTGATTTTATTTCAGAAGTGAAAAAGAATACAAACCTAAAGAAAAATATACTTCTGATTATTTGTTTTCATGAATACTGAGGAATTGTTTCCTGTGGTTCATTCTTCTGCATTTCCCATTGTTGCTACCAGGAGCCAAGACACCAGTTTTCATCTTGTGTCCATTAATCGATGATCATCATGGACATAAGTTGAAATGCACACACTGTTTAGTGAAAATCAGAAGTTCAAAATTCTGAATTATCAGTCTTGTTACTGAATATATTTTAACTCTGTCTTAAATTTATTCTTACTTCTAATCTTCACTCTAAATATAACTTCAGTGTGTTCATGTAAGAAGAAAAGTATTTGAAAATTGTGTGTGGCTGATGCATCAAGTACCAATCTCTTTTACTTCTGTGTTTGGGATATACCTCTTAATGTCATCAAGAGCATCTGAAATGCTCTGGCAGATGTCAGGTAACTGCTTAACTGGCTTAATAAGGAGGATTAGACACAGTGCTGACAATGTTAGTAAACAGTTTTCTGGTTATTCTCTGTTCAAACACTACAGTGCTGCTGGGCAGGATCTTCAGGCAATGAGATGTCTACCTGAGAGAACTGTTCAGCTTAGACATGTTTGACATCCCAAGGCACTGCAAGGCTGGTGTCTAATTGTGGCAATGATTATTCAGTTAAAACAGTAAACCACCTATAGCTCTCAGCATACAGAGGATAACCAAAATGAGCAAAGAGAAACAGACAGATTAATCTGCTGGAGCAGTATCCTATGGAGCATAAGCTTGCAGAGCAATGTTCTTTGGGATTTCTTCTTATGTAGTGCTTAAACATCTGAAAGAGGTCCCAGTTCTGACATGTCAAATTTCCATTGTTTCTGCTTCTCTCAAGTGGAGATCTGGGAACATGAGCAATGTCATTGGAATTACTCTGCTTACTTTCTGAAATTTATTCAACTTTGAGCAATGCTGAGTGTGATTACATGAAAATGTAATCTGCTAGGTATGCTTCGGTGTGTAAATTCTTTTATATAGCTTGTAGGATGATGGTACTATATCCAGTTTAAATGTAAGTCTTGAATGAATCCTTTGGTTGGAATTTTAAAGAACTATTGTCTCCATAAATCAAACTACCTCTGTCACAACCAAGAAATTGTTCTTGTCAAATTCACGACCTTTTTATGAAGTAGCTTGAAAATAGCTCTGAATGGAAAGCAATTCTGGATGTTGGTGATGACTTAAGTTAGGGGTCCTTCCAGCATCTGGAGTTGCTGAAATATTCAGTCCAGTGTTGGAGGGGAAAATGACACCTCTGTTGCTTAGGTCTCAGGATAGAGGGAACTGTAAAAGGAATATGAATATTAAGCAGTAATTATATGGAAGTAATTTCTGCGCTTGTTTCCAATGAGACCTGCATGCTGCTTAGCATTTTTCAAGTGCTGTTTTAAAGCAGTTGGCTGAGAAACCAATGACCAGAAGGTGGGCATAAGAGCAAAGACTTTTATTTAGCATGTGCTTTCAAGTCCAGGTACTGAATTTTGCACTGAAGGGATGTCTTATTTGACAGAATTAAAGCATGTTTGACAGCAGTTGTCACAAAGACCTGCAGATTCCTGCCACTGTACATACCTATGATGTTCATTATCTCAGTTGAACCTGAGTGAATAAGCATGTGCTGAATATAATTGTTATTCTAGAGGTTTTAGTAGTGCTGTGTCTCATTTTGATGGAGAATGAGAATTAAATGGTTTGCTCTTTTAAAAACCTAGCTATTTCTAAAGAAGTCTTAAAGAAAAGTGATCTATCAGGACTTGATAGGATGGAAGAAGACACTACAGATGGTCTAGATACTTGAGATTTATTTGGCCTTTAAATCAACCAAACAGGTTGATTTAAATCTTTATGTAGCTGAATATTTTGGAGGGTTTTTCAGCACCTTAAGTAATCAGGAAATCTAAAAGCTAGAATTGGAACACCTGTGCTACTGTAGAGAGGTGTCTTACAGAACTGATATGTGTGGGGGACGTTTTCTTGTGAAGAATTTCTTTGATATGCCGTTAATATATAATTCAGATATACAGTTACAAATGTGTAGTTGCAAACATACAAGTGCTGCTGATAGCTTTATATAGAAATAAAATAATTATAAGTAGAAAATAAAGCCCTAGTTTTAAGTAGCTACTTGGTGATCTGGAAATAAGAAGCTGCCCCTTCTCGGGGCATTAATAAATCATAGCATGAAGAGTTTGATACAAGCACTGGAGACTGTGAGAAAGCCTGCAAACTTCTTGGGTCTTGTCAGACTGGACGTTTATAAGCACTTCCTGATTTTTGAATTTTGAGTGCCTCTGAGATCTCAGAAAACATTCATATGCTAGAAAATGTGAAAGCCTCAGTCTGAAAATACTGTCTAAGCTCATCAGCGCTGACAACCTAATGATGTCATAAGCCATTGCATAATTACGCAATTGAAGTTTCCAGACAGAACAGTTACTGACAGCTGTGAAGTTTCTCTGCATAGTTCTATCTTCAGTTTTTTGTGTAATTTTCAAAGCAGAAAGGTGTCCTTCTGGCTGCAGGTTGTAGTTGTGCTAAAGGACTACGTCAAGGAAGCTGGACAGGGAAACACAATGGGAAGGCAATCCAATTTATGGCTTTCCATTTCCAGCTCTTGAATTCCCGTAAAGCAAGTTCTCTGGCATTCTGGGAAATTATATGTAGATTCCCCAGGAAATCCTCTGCTCTCAAAAGTTCTACAATACAAAAGTCAAGATTTCAAGCAGATTTATTCAAAATTTGTACAACTAAAGTTCATATTATGAACAAACCCTGCACATTGGTGGCTATTTTGGAATTGGCTGTCGGTTTTGCACTACTTTAAGGTTGCTGCTAGAACCTGAATATTCTGAAAACTTTATCAGTAGGTAGCTTTGTCATAGTAGTCATAAGAGAAGAACATTAAATCTCAGTACTGGAGTCCTTTTATTGTTGTTTCTGCAGAACACAAATCTTATTTTCAGGACAGAATAACGGTGTATTGATTTTGTTGTTCTTACTGCCCCTAATGAGTGGCTTTGGGGTTGACATCGTTCTGATTCTCTGCAGGATAAATTGCTTGTGTCATCTAACTTTGGTGGTAATAAATCTTGTTTTCTGTAACTAGAGAAGGTGGATAGCTTTGCTGCTTTTGGTAGGCTGTATAACTTTTAACAGTCCTATGTTTCATCCAGATGAATATCCAGAACAGTAGCTGACCTGAAGGAAGATCCCAAAACAAACAACAACTTTCCCTCAGTCTTAGGGATTTGAAGCAATGTATTCTGTCACTTAAGCCCAACATATAGAGTAAAGGCTTGCCTGCAAAGGTCTGTGTATGCCTGCTTGGAAATGTACATGTGTCTATAGTTCCTGATTTCAATTATTTCCACTCACACTATGCATATAGCCCTGCAAGAGTGGAGGGAGAGTGCAGAGAGGAATTCAAAACTAGGTAGGAAGTGCTGTTTGCCTGGGTTAGGTGAGCTTTGGTTTCAGCCTCATGTGGATCCGTGGAATCATTAAGGTTGGAAAAGACCTCTGAAATACTTGAATCCAACCATTAACCCAGCACTGTAAGGTCTGCCACTAAACCCTCTCTCCAAGCGCTACATCTACACGCTTTTAAAATATTTCCAGGGATGTGTCTAACGCAGTGCTTGTGCTCAAGGCACGAGCTCTGGCGTGCCCCAGGTCAGAGAGAGTCCAGCTGAGTTACTTCTGTGCGTCGCTGAAGTGACTTCGGCATCAGGAATGGTGCTGCTGGCTGTGCGCTGGCTCCTCGGCAGAGGGAACACGGCAGGAGCCGATGGGATCGGCTCACTTAGCTCGGAGGTAAAGGAAGAGAGAGGCTCTTCTGGTCTGGCTTCCAACAGGTTTATTGTTAGAAGTTTCGTAACCCGAACAAGCTCAGAGGGATGGATGGAACGCGATGGGATGCTCCCCCGAGGCTTGTCCTCAGTTTTGTAGGGAATTCGAAAACCCAGGTGAAAGGGGAAAACAACCAATGAGTTACAAGCCAGGGGGAGGATACAATTTAACAAGAACCACGGGGGGAAACTGAGAGGCGGGAGTTATAACAGAGAACCAGCGAACAACCGAGTAACCGGGAATTTCCCCGAACCGGGGGAGGCAGCTTGGACCGGGGGTGCAGCTTAGGCTTCTGAGCTGCCCCTCGTCCCACCCTCTGAGTCTGCCTCTTCGAGAAACTCGATCCAGGCTGGGATTGATTGGCATCATGCTGCCCCAGCCCCGCAGTGGGATGGGTCGCACCAACAGGTGTCTCAACCATTTTCCGGGGCAGCTTGTTCCAATGCTTGACCCTTTCAATATCCAATCTAAACCTCCCCTGGGGCAACCTGAGGCTGAATCTTGTTTTATTATTTGTTGCCTGGGAGAAGAGGCTGACCTCCACCTGGCTACCACCTCTCTTCAGGCAGTTGTAGAGAGCGAGAAGATCTCCTCTGAGCCTTCTTTTTTCCAGGCTAAACTCCCCCAGTTCCCTCAGCTGCTTCTCACTTGTGCTCCAGACCCTTCACCAGCTCCGTTGCTTTGTGGAGCTTTAACTGCACTTCCAGTCTCCTCATGTGTGACAGCTGCTGCTTCAGTGCTCGTGGTGATGCTGGACAGCAGTGGCATCCTTACTAAACTAGTAATTGGAAAGATCTTACCTCAGCAGATGTCTTTCCTTTTTACATCAGCTTGACTGACAGGTGGCTATGGACCTTCCCCTTTAACTGTGCAAGGCTGAAAAAACCCCAGTGTCTCTTGAAGGATGCCTTTGTGGAAAGGTCATCGGCATCAATCCTGCTTCAGCTAATTCCTGATGAAGTGCTTACGTGAACTTAATACTCTACTGCAAACCCTGTTGGGGAAGTGTCCTGTCCACAATAAAGCCTTTTTAGAACTATTTGCTGTTGTTTTTGGCAGAAGAAATATCTTTAGGACAAGTAAAGTTTCTAGATTCTTCTGGGGGCTGCCAGGGGTAGGCACTGTTCTAGCAGTGAAAGAAAACTTTATGGTTGGGCTTATTCTCTAGAATTCAATTTTAATGTTTAAATAAAATCTAATATGTGATTGCGAAGGAAACCTTTCAAATGTGAGTGTTCTCTATTGGGTAAAATGGTATTTGGATGAGTCCTCAGGTGGCTTGAAGAAGTGCTTTTGTAGTTCAGCATTCGCTTCTTCTATAGCTCCTTCTGTCTTTCATTAGAGGCACAAAAGTCCTGAAGAATGCAAATGCATTGTTGATGAACAAATGTCAAACATAGTACAGAAAACTTGGAAGGTTGATTGAAAGCCACATGATGTTTGAATAGGACTGTGGAAAGCCCAGAATCCTTAAAATGAAAGAATTGCACGTGTTTCTTGTGACAGTACTGTCTAGCAAAAGCTGGCTGCCAAATGGCTTTGTTGAGGCTTAGTTCTAATCAACTGAGAGTATAGCAAGTGTTGAAAGTGCAGGAGTTAAATATATTTTCATATGAAAGGAATAGATCAGTGTTTCATTTGCTTTTTTTTTTTTTTTCTGAGAGAAGCATGTGGGTTCCGGAGAAAGAAATGTGTTTGCTATACATGGGGATTTTTTTCAGATGTTTTGCTCAAAACTTTATTAAGACACTGCTAGTTGTAAAAATGAAGAGAATTAATACCCTATGTATGTTCTTTGCTCTTGAAGACTGTCTTGGAAATATTTATGATGTTTTGTCTGACAATAAAAGTTTTAGAAGAATACAGAGTGTATTTCAGGGAAGATACCTTGAATACAGACATGTTCTGTCTTAATATTCCACTACTGTGACAGCAATATTGAAGTTTTTTTTTTATTTAGATAATTAAAGCATTGAGTTTACTAGATATGCATGATGCAAATACCTTAGAGCTTAGAAATTCTCAAATGTAACTGTAAAAATAAAACCAGTTATTAAGTATACATAAAGCAAAGGGAAAACAAATCCAGTCAGATGGTATTCCTCAAGTTTGATTTTAATATTTTTTTAATCAGTGCTTTCAGCTGTCAAATGAGCAGATGCTTCATTTGATGACATATAAAGTAGATAAAGTACGATGTTCATGACAGATAAGTGAGAAGGAGCAACAACTTTTGAAGAGCCAACTTGCAGAGAAAGAGAATAAACCTGTGAATTGGTAAAAAAAAAAAGAAAGATAAAACTGAGTTGGATGATTAACTGATTGAAAAGTCATGCTGTGTGATCAAATAAGAAAAAATCAAACCACTGCAGTTGAGTGCATAATTATTCTAGGTGGTTTTGGTTTTTTTTTAATGATTCAAAGGTAAATTCAAAAGTAGCCTTAAGAATTTGAATATTGAACATATTGACTGGTGCATGTGAAAGCCAGTAGCTGCCTTTCTCTTTGAAGTTAAAAGATCTCCAATGAGAAAGGTAACTAAAGCTCCTTACAAATAGTTGGTTTGAGAGAGGATTTCAAAAAGTTAATCAACTCTTAAAAGGAAGGAAATAAAAGCTTGCACATTAGTAGATTTGCAAAAGTTAAAATACTTTCTATTGACTTAATTTTTTTCGGCTTCAATGATTTTATCATTGGAAATGGCTTTCTGGAATCATAAAAAGATCTTCTAGATTAGTTGCTTTAGAGTTATCTGTGACCCCAGGTTCTTTTCTGTCAGGCTACACTTTAATACTTGGTCAAACTGCCAGCTTTTAGGAAAAGGAAAAAAAAAAACCCAAACACCCTCAAGACCACAAAACTTATTATGTGATAATATAATGTGCTGTAATCCACATGGAAAAATAATTATTCACATCCTAGTACAGTTACTTCCCAGGTATTTGGGAAATCACTCTGTCTATAGCCATTGCTGAAACTTTCTATTTCAAAAATTTTTAACTGTGCTAATTAGTCCAGATTATTTGTATATAGAATGACATCTATTAAAGAGTGTAATAAAAAACCTTAACAGACTTGCAGTTCAGCAGCAATGCTGTTGTATGCCTGTCAGCATAGGACTCATGGAGGAAAGAAAGAATATTTAAAGATGTGTAACTTAACTCAGGTGCATGTTTATGTTTTTAGGAATGATATTTTCATTGGAAATGCTGGTTTTCTTGAGTTGATCTGCTTTAACCTGGTTTTCTGCACTTATGCACAGTGTTGATTTGTCTAGACCAACAAGTTTGAGGGTGATACAGGCCCATGTGAGAAGCAAGCATGTGAGGCACTATTCAGAATAGGCAGCTTAGAACACTTCAGCTATGTGAATCCAAATGCTCTTGTTTTAGCTGTGGGACTGAGTTATTGCTTCATTTTCTGTTGTCTATCAGTATAAAGAAGTATTCTTGAAACCTTGATTTTGAAGATGTTGTCACTTGTCTGGTGTGTGTGGCTGACCAGCGTCACTTCGCTGGTCAGGACACTGGCTGCTAGAAAAGAAATACAAACTCCATCTTCTTATTCAGCTCCTCTGTTCTTGGCTGTAGATTGTGTCCCCTCAATTTCCTCTGTTAATTCTCTGTGTTTCTGTCCTTCCTCATGCCTACATTATACAGTGGAAAGTGAAAATAGAGCATGTTCTTAGATTGGATGGTTTGCTCTCAGCTCTTTTTAGGCTGGATCTTTTGTTTTGAGGACCACTGTGTATGTACTTCTTAAACTGAAGTTCTTCAAATGGAAAATATGCTGCTAACATGTACATTACCTACTAAGACTTAAGATTAGGTTTTAATACTATGCTGTCATCACTGTTAAAAGATGTGGGCTGTTCTTGCTCGAAGTTAGACCTAGTTGTTGCTAGAGACTTGAGACATGTAATTTAAAAAAATGATGGTGCTACGAATTCATTAAGTAATCTGCATCTCTTAGTGTCACTAGGGATGTGGTTTTCGATAGGAATGCTCATGCAGTTCATGATGATGCACTTGAATTCAATTAGTCACTTTGTCTGGAAGACGCAGGCGTGGTAAAGACTGGAGTACAGTAGAGAGATTCTCAGTGCTGACTGTCAACATGGAATGAGACTTCTACTGCAGCTATTTCTCGTAACCTTAATCTATTTTATTTTCCTGTCCAAACATTATTTGAACTTACTTATCCAAAAATAGTCTAAGCATATGAATAGGATTTTGTATTATTCAAGGAGCAACATCTGAATCTGCAGTAGAATGAGCTGTGCTTGGATGACAAAGTCTTCCTCATCCAGTTTCTCTACAGGGTGAAGAGAGAGGAAAAGAAACTTTTTGCCCCTTCTGTTGGGAATTTATTCTTGTGCCGGGAAGAGACATGAAAGGGGCACTGCTTAGTAGCAGCAGATAATGATGACTGACAAATCTGATGTAGATTTACCATCTGCAAATGTTTCCTATGGTCTTTTACCTTGTAGAAAGGCACGCTGATGCAGAAAGGAAAATCTCTGTCTTGAAGAAAGGGCTAAGAAGAAGATGGCTACAATTGGGAAAGGATGCCTTATTTTATAGAGGGAAAGATGCTACAGCTCTCTTCAGCATGAGCTGAAGAACTGTCATTCTTCTTCAATGCATTCAATAGAATAAAATACAGTATATTTACTGTAGCTTGGCCTCATTTTAATAACTTACGGTTACATTTAATTTGAATGGGGCTGTTACCAAATAGATAGATAGATGCTTTTAATAAAGTCAAGGTAATTAAATAATAATGTATATATTTGCAGATGGAAATTAGAATAATTTCATGGAATTATTTTGCAAATAATTCAATTGTGTCTTCTGTCCATAATTTGGAGCATTTTTGCCTCTTTGATGTTCTTTGTAGTGCAAATTTGGTACTGCTGTGAGTAATTTAAATCAAGTGTTTTAAACTGTGTCTTCTTTTTTTTTTTTTTTAATTATTCCAGCCCTGATGATATTGGTACCTGTTGGTATATCCTGCTGTCTGGTTCAGTCTTCATTAAAGAATCCATGTTTCTTCCAAGGAGCAGGTATGTCAGCTATGAATGTACTGTGTTCTATATTCTAAACATAAGTCATGAGATGTAGAGAATTTTTGGAATTAAAAGGCAGTGTTTTATATTTAATGAAGCACAGAAGAACAAATATAAACACATGTCTCCTGTGCTAGCTGTAGTAGCTGTTTCTTGCCCATAGCTAGAATTGAAAGCCCATCTTTGTGGACAGTGTACAGCTGTCCAAAGTATCATGCAGATGCTGTCGATTTAAAAAATAGAACCACGAAAAACCTGACAAATGGAGTGAAGTACTGAGTCTCTTCCTGTGAGTAATCAAACTTCACATCATAGGATACATTAGAATTTGGATGTTTTCCTGAGGCTTTACTTACTGTGCACAGGTCTTTGGTGCATGTGTTAGCATACGCCTAGATCATGTTACTGCAGGTTTTGCTGCTTCTGTATAAGGTTGTGCTTCATGCAAATGGATTTGCAACGAAGAGTGGTTTCTTACATGGAAAAAAGAAAGTTTGATTGTGAGGCACTCAAAATTCATATTGCTTCAGTAAAAAAAAAATATATATATATTTTGAGCTATGGAAAAAAATGCAAGTGGTTGCAAGGATTTTAGACTAAAGTGACTGAGCTGGATCATTTTCATGGAAACAGAGCAGAATTATTTTAAAATGCTGGTTATAGGCATATTCATTCAGACTGCTATAAAAGGCTCCTTTGAAGTATATGGCATGAAATAAAATTTGTGAAAGGCAGAATGAAAGATTGACCTGTCTCTGTATAGTATCATGATAATGAAAGCACTGGGAATTTTTTTTCAATTTTAAATGGTGGGAAACCACTTTATGGCTAGTGTTGGTTGGCGTATGAGGCATTAGATCTTCAAGTCTGCCTTTTAGTGGGAGAGCAGTGCAAACCTTGGGACTTCCATTTGGTGATTGTGGCATGTTCTTGGTGCAACCAAGTGTCTTGTGTCTGTCAGGCACTGCTGATAAAAAGGTATATTAGATGTGCCATCGAATAGTTAATGTTAAAGATGCAAAACTGATTGTTGTAAAAAGTAGCAAAACAACAGATTATAGGACCCCTGCTTCTGGCAGAGTGAAAATTGTCCCACATGTCATCCATGAACAGGCAGTGCCAGGAAAAAAGCTGGCAGAAAGTGCTTTAGATACCAGGAGAAGAGATATATAGTACCTGAATTAATGTAGGGTGGTTGTATATAGTCCATGGCAGGAATCTTCTGTTCCTTTGAAATAGAGCAATGCTTGTGCCTCCCTCACTTGGACACTTGAAGAGAGGTGAGGTTTAATAAGATAAACAATGAGCTTGAGACTCTTCCTGGTAGAATGAACAGAAAATTACAGGTCCTGTGACAATAAGCGGAGCATTTAAGGCCTGTTCACATGGAGAAATGTATAAAATGACATCTGGGACAGTGTCTGATACCTTAGTGAAGCACAGGCATGGAATTTGGCATAAGAATAGCTGTCATAGTTGTGGATGAAGTCAAGTAGATGTCAAAGCTGGTGTCTTGGGGAGCAAATGCAAGAGAGACAATTTTTTAATTAACAAGGATAACATTAAGTCCATGAAAGCAAAATTAAGAAACTTTAATTATATAAGATAGAAAATATTTCGTGAGAGTAAAACCAGAGGCATTCTAGTGAGGGACTTTGTGCTTAGAAGCTGTAGTCATTGAAGGGTAGGTGAGGGCCTTATTAAAATTTAGGACAAGGTTAATCAGGATTTTTTCTTTGTAAATAAGTAAGTTGCAGTTGGGCTTTGGGCTCATCCAGTATTAAGAAACTTGGAAAAAGTGAGAGGGCATCCATGTTAAATTTCTGATTTGGAATACTGGTGGCTAATAAATGATTTATTGATTTATTTATTTAATAAAGAAATGGCCTGAGAAGAAAACTTAAGTTTTTCAGCTTAACTTATGCTGCTGGGGAACTGCTGGGAGAGCAATAGCAAACTGCTCAGATATACATACCAGGCAGAAGAGACTGATTAGCAGAAATGCTAAAGTGAAATTTTACAGTGCCCTAGAAAAAAGGGAGTGAGACCTACTGAAAAGGGTGCTGTCCAGAAAGAACCGGTAAGGTGGTATTCTGGAATCTAAAGAGTAGTGTCAGAAGTGGACAAAAGACAGTTACTGGATAAGTGCTTGCTGAAACCGACTGTTTATATATACAGGGAGTAACAATTTCAAGAGCCTTTTTGAACATTGCATAATTTGTGAGTCCTGATGTCCTGTTACTGTTAAAATGAACTGGCTGTGGTTTAGCAAATGGAGCACATCCTCATGCATCACTGACATCAAGTGATAGGAAGAGACTTAAACACTGCAAAGTAGAGATCATCTAAATTTGATTTTGTTTGTCATTTGAGTAAATTAAATTTGCAATAGTAAATTAGTATTTACACTATTTTAGTGTGGGGTTTTTTCAGTTTAATCCATTTTATCTTTAGCCATCTAAAAAGCCACTAGGATATTTTTTTTGCAACATGTGAAGTTTGTGATTAAGAGAGCAGAATGGAGCCAAGAAGTCTGTGTAGGAGCAATCAAATATGTAGAAAGCTAGAAGTATGTTCCTTTCTCCAAATCCTATTGACTCAGAAAATTCTCATTTCCCTAACTTTCTTTTCCCAGAGCCAAATGTAGTTCATCCCTAGGCATCTCACCATCGAAAATGCCTTATTTTTTTTTTCCCCACTTAAAAAATATTCTCTCTTTTTTTGTCAGCCTGCCCCATGCACCTGTAGTAAATCCCTTTGGACAGGTTCTCTGGGCTGCTGATCCTGCTCACACTGAGGGCTTCCACTTGCCTGTCCTCCTGACCTCCTCAAGCTCAGCTTCATTGAATGATGGCTGGGCAGTAACTGACCAAATTTAAAATAAACACATGTTGTCGTCCCATCAATTCCACCCCCACCCCACCCCATGAATTTCAAGAGCATTTGCTATTTGTTGGATTTCACTCTTTTAAAATGAGTGTCTTTACATGCCAGAGCAAAAGTAGTATCTCAGGGTAATTTAGGCAGACCTAGTGGATAAATCTGCCTACATTCTTGCAGGTGTGTTCTGAGTCCTGTGCAGAATTAGATCTTACTCTTAACTTCATGGCAGTTGGCATGTGAGTCCATAAAGAACAGGATGGAGGGCTATCACCAGATTTGAGCTGACACTTGCAAGTACCTTAGTGCATTTGACTTAATATGCTCAACATACTATTTGCATTTGGGTCCTCTTTTAGCTGATTTGCTTGCATTAGTTTTAGATAGAGCATCCTCAGACTGGTTGGTGACTAACACTGGAAATGCTCTTTTGTTGTATATTTTATATTGGGTAAACTGATCTTATCTCTTTCTTCCTAATCATTGTGTCCATGGCTTTCATTTCTGGTGTTTGATACCATTTAAAATTCTTTCACTAGAGAGACTAGGTTATGTAGATACTTAATATATAGCTGGGGAAGAAGAATGTTTTAAAAATACCCCTTTCCCCCACCATGAAGTTGTCTAAAAGCTTAAGAAATGACCACCCTCCTGCTTTTGCACCACTGTGGTTCAGGAACAGCACACCCTAATTTAGTGCCCCCCCTCCCCCCTCCACCCCCCCATGAGACTCTCCCAAACCAGACACCTCTCACTCCCCTCCACTCTCTGGTGGGAGACACAAAGGCAGAGATCACGAGCTGGGAGAAGAACAATTTGCTGGAAGCATCAATGAGATAAAAAAATTGACCAGTAACAGCAGCAATACTACTAAAAAACCATGTAAATGAAAAGTAGTACAGCAGTCCAAAATTAAGCAGCTTTGCAGTGTATGAGATATGGTCAAATAGATACCTGTTGACATACTTTGAAATGAGTGTCAAAGCTGCAAATTTTTGACAAAGTTTTATAATGTACTGGGTGACTTGCAAAATTACTTGTAACTAGCTACTGGACGAGTCTTTAATTCCAAATTTAAAAAACTAAGTTGTTCAAGATGGAATATTGGAATACATGAAGTCCTAAATTGAGTACTTTGCTTTAACATCTAAACCATGTCTGTTTTTTTGAAAATAGCTTGAGTTTAATTTTATTTCCCTATTGTAATACAGTTTAGCTTGCATTTGTTCAAATGCCAAGCCATCAGCTAGCAAATAGTGTTCATAAGAAAAGGCTGGATTTTATTATCTTATTATTTTGGGAAAATATGCAATCCACAGTTTTAAAGAACTGTGCTCTGATCAATTAAAGCTGCCATTTATTTGGTGACATAAGGTAAAGCTTAATCTTGTTCTTCTATTTAATTTCTGTAAATTACAACAGTGAAATTTATTCTTACAGTTTAATGTGAGGAAGATCATCCCTCTTCTGTCCTGCCCCTTTCCCCCTATTTTCCTATTAATATTTACAAACTTCTTCCTTTACTTTAACTTATCAGGCATGTATTATGGTTAAACTAAACATTCCTTACTTCTTTCCTCCCACCATGACCATCAAACTAGCACAAATTAGCACTCAGTCCCCTCATAATTTCCCCTGAGCATCTGTACCCTGAAGGCAGTTCACATGATAGAATGAGGTTTATGTATGAACTCCAGAAAATAAATGAGCAGAAAATGCAATTGCCTGAGGGCTGTCCTGGCTCTCCTGTGTTTCACATGGCCACTGACAGCAGCAATGTGACAGTCCCTCAATATATCTTTTGCAGCGGCCTCCAGCTTCCCTAGGCTTCTCCATGCTCTCACCACATTTGATCATGTACTTGGACTTCCTGTGTGCTTTTTGTACCAGAGCTTTGCTTCTAGTGCAAACTCCACTGGGTTCTTTTGTGTTCATTAAATGGGAGCTGCAGTGCCAAAAGGTCTCCTAGATCTCCCCTAGCTTACCTCATGCTTGCTCTTGGCCTCCACGACCAGAGGATGCAGCTGTCTCTTAGCAGCAACAAAATACAGAAGTGCTGGGCAGTTTTTCTCAGACTGTTGGCTCTGGTACTTGGGGTTTTTTTTGCTTTTTTCCTAGAATGCTTCCGAGCCCATCTTGGTGGTCTGTGCTGTGCTGCTCAGGCATCCTGTGATGCCGACTTGCCACCTGCAAACCTGGCTTTGCACTTGGCTTTCACTGCTCTCTCATCTCCTGTTTCCTTGCTGCAGCCTCTTGTCCTTCACTGCTGCCACATCCAACCAGTTCTCCCCTCACCGCCTCATATGGCCATGGAGAGCTGCTTTCCCTTTGGCAAGGTCACAGATTTTACCTACAGGAACAATTATTTAAGCTTTTTCTTCTAGTTAAAAGATTAGAGTTTTGAAGATGAGAGAACATCTGTTTTTTACTATTTTCAAAATTAAAAGGGATGTATCTGTTTAAATATTGATGGTTTAGTCCTCTGGTCTTTTCCATACTAAAATAACTTAAATAATGGAATGGAATATCGAATCATACTGGAGAGTCATTGAACAAATTATGGACTTCTTTTGAACGTGTGTAAAGCAATAGCAAAACTCAGTTTGTCAGAAATGTTTTGTCCTCGTCGAAGTGTATCCTCATTAACTTATAAAAGTAACCTTTCAGAATAAAATTTGTTAGGGATTTTGGCAGTCTTTTTTATTTTGGCAGGTAATGAATGTGAATGTGATAGTGCTGGAGCAGAGCCCTTGGCTATCTACATGCATTTATACAGCTTTATGTATCTGAAACATACTTCCTAATTTTTGTGATGTCTGGATCATGCTGTTTTTTGTGGTTTACATATATCTAACTGATGGTGTGTTTATATTTTGAAGACAGAAGAGCCTTTGATCGATCTTTTGAGTCAGTAAAATTATGCTGATAGCTTTAATCACAATTATAATATCCTTCTCTGGGTATATGACTCATATATTTGCAGCTAAGTGTTTATTAATAATGGCTATTACTGGCTGAAACCTATGATATCACAGAATGAAACTGGGATTTTAACTGAAAGAGAATGATCAGTATACACAAATATTTAAACTATGATAAAATCCCCTAAAAAGGGATTTTTTTCGCTGCCCCGAGCAGGAAACAGAGTTTTAGAATAATGGACTTGTGGGAGGCTCAGAGTTGTACTTTTGTGAGCTGCTAGTTTAGTTGTTTAAGCTACATAGGGAGTTGATCAAGGGCTGTGTGGAGTTTATTTAGTTTTTTCCAGGTTCTGAGTTGTTTATGGCTAAGGATTTGCAGCATCGTGATGGAAACATGAAGACCATACATTGGATCTTTGAAGAGAAAAATAACTCCCCAGGTTATAATTTCAAGTCTGTTTAAGAAGTTACTTGGAAGTGTATGCTTTGGATTTAGTTTGCCCTCAGAACTCTCTGTCTTGAATAGAAAACTTCACTTTTTTTGCTGCTGCTGGATTTTCCTGTGACCTGTTTGTTGTTCTGGTATGTCTGTATCATGCTCCTGACTGTCTCTAAGGGTTGGTGGGGAGGCATAGAGTGTGGTATTGTTGTGGGCTGACCCCCCTGCTGCCCTGTCCTCTGTCTGGTTTGAATGCAGTGGTTCAGCATTTCAGTCCCATCAACTGAAACTGAAGCATAAAAGGAGTGTGATCTTAGGGTTTAATCTAGGAAAGACTGAGATCATAAGCTGAAGGAGGAAGTTGGGAGTAGTGGTGATGTCAGTCCATTTATGACTGTGTGGCTATCATGAATTACTCACAATGAATTTTAAATAGACATTGAGAAATAAACACTAATTGCTTTGTAGTGTCTGCATCTACCCAAAAGACTGCATGTGTCCTTTTGGATGAAGATTTTTACTGTTTACCTGCAAGCAGAAAATTAGACTTACCACAGCACATGTGACTGGAATTACTTACTGAGACTCAAACTCCTAGAGAAAACAAAAGCTTGCTTACAAGAGGTAGCATTTTAATAGGACTGCCTGATCTAGCCATCTACCTTGAATTTGTTAATCTCCTCTTGGTATCATGGTCAGTGTTAGCAGTGAAATCCAGCAGTCACTCATGTGTGTCATTGCAGCCTTCCTTAGGAGGTGCTGGAGGAGCTGGAGCTGCCATGGGGCTGCTCCTGAACCTGGCTCCCTGAGGGCTGGCTGGCAGGGGGGGCATGCACGGAGGGTTTCAAGTGAGTCTGACTTCATCACTTCAGACACAGTCAGCTCTGGCTGTAGCTGAATTAGCTGAGCCATAAATTGATGGGCCCTGTGATGTCACCTGCTATTTCAGCAAGGTTTGTGATACAGACCGCAGGCTACATGTCACCTAAAACTGTTCTTGAAGTTTGAAAAAAATGGTGTACAGGTTTCTTTGAATATGAATACTTGCAATTATTTTTGCAGCTAATTTATCCTTTATCCCATCCAGAGTAATTGAAGAGTTCATTGAGGTCTGAAACTGATCATGACAGTATCTGAGGTGTTGGGAAATAGAAGAGGAGGCAGTTCTTAAATGATGAGATTGGCTGGTGTCTGGTGTTGTTCCTGTCATATTTCAGTGCTACTGGAATTTTGTTTTTGCAGAGCTGATAAAATGTTAAGGGACTTAATCTATTACACTGGCATCTTTTGAAAACAAAAATAGAAATCTAATGTTGTGTGTCTGGTGCTACCAGGCTTTCTTCCAAGTTTGTAATGACGAGATAACAATGAAGCTGCAAGTGTCAAATGACCTGAATATGTTTTCAGTGAGCCTGAGTTGTTTTGATTTCTCTTAAGGACAGGGAGGCTTTCAGGGATGGAAATGCTCATGCTAGGAGAAAAGCAAACTTCAGTAGCTTTCACAAATGCAAACCTTATACCAGTTTCTAGATGTATATACTTAGAGCTACAGACTTCTGTCTCTTTCGATGCGAAAGACCTGATGATGGGCTTGAGAAGGTCTGGATCACCTGCTGCTGCTCAGGGGCATTTGTGTAATGTTCAGAACATTTTAATATGCTTTCTGTAGGAGAGACACCATTAATTGGTGGTGCAGAGCTTGTAGATTCAGGTGTCCTTTGTTTTGGTTTTCCATTGTTTCACTTGTAAGCTGAGTCAAGATGACACTTCTTGCTGCTGTCGGCACATTTAAATTAAGTAAAGAAGTTAGACTTTTCTTATGTTGTCCTTTATTCACTTCAGTGGTGTTTATCTTCCCCATTGAAACGGAGGTTGTATGAAAATACTTACAAGTTCAAGATATCTACTTTAATGAGAAAAATTACACTTGTGATATAGACCACAGAAACAAAGTATGTAACATTATAAATCCAGACCACTGGTTTTATGGAGAGTTTCAGCTGTGAACCAGTTTAGGTTATTTTTGCATTTGCTATACAGATTAAGTATAATGAAAATTTTTCAGTGGGATATTGCCAATGCCAAGGAAAAATAAAATCTGAGGTAACACAGGCAGTAGATTATCTCAGTGTAAGCATGAATGTATCTTAATAGCTCAAAGTAACTGAAAAGGACTGTAAGAAAAAAGTAAAATTAAGCAGAAAAGCTTTTTGAGCATAATTTTTGAGAAGAAAGAAAGCAGAGGAAAAGAGAGAATCCTTTTAGGTATCTGATAGAGGAAACATAATCATTGACAACTCTGACTGATGCCAACTCTCACATCCCATTTCTTTAAAAGTTAGAAAGTTTGGGTTAAAATGATAACTGATTTTTGAAAAAATGTGCTGAAATAGTGGTGAGGGTTTTTTGGGCTTTTTTTGTTATTATTCCCCCCCTGCCGTCTGGGTGCAAAAAAGATTAAATCCACTGAAAACGCTCAATTTTTTTCCTGAAGACCTTGTATACATTTCCATTGTAGAAAAACTTCATTTCATGTTCATTTGATTGCCTGGTTCCTTAAAAAAGGTGCTGCAGTAAAAGCTGGCCTTGAAACAGTATGGTTTCATTGCTGACTCTTCTTTTTAGTTTATTTTGTGTCTCACTGGGCTAGAGGCACCTTTCTAATCCCAGCATTAGGGTCTCTAATGGAGCATGTCACAATTTGAAGTCATTGAGAACAACATCTAACCAATCTTGGAAACATTGTTGTCTTTTCTTTTGCTTTTACTGCTCTTCTGTACATTATAATTATGTGATATATATTTAATTTCAACAGCTCTCACTTGTACTCTCATTTTCTTTCTAAAATTTCAGTCTTGATTTTAATATTAAAAAGCTGTTTTCTGGAACGGTAATAAATTGCTTGCATACAAATGGGGATGTGGAAAAAATTGAGAACTCTTTCTGAGAAATTAAGGAGGGGAAAATTCTCTGTGTAGTAAAGTAAACGGTTATTTAAAAGTTAAATGTGAGACCCATTATATTGGGGTATCCACTACTGCTTACATTGTTAATTAAAGGTATCTATCTGAAGATAATTGTTGATTTTTCGCAATTGATATTGCAGCTGGTGAGATGTCCTATTATGTAATCTGTTCCTTCTGATTTAAGTTTTCTTCTGATTGAATTTAATAGTACTTAAGCTTTTGAGTTTTAGTACAAACCTGCGAAACAGTTTTGTTTAGTTAGTCCCCACTTCAGTTACTTGGGAAAACTGCATTATAAGATTCTTGCTAAAGTCAAAAGGAAGACCCTGTTTATTTTATGTGCTCTCGGGATCTCTGGACAAGTTTTATAAGTGTAATGAACTGAAGTCATATGGTCATTGCTTAGCTTTAAATAATAACAAAATGAACTGTGTGCAAAGATAGCATAAAGAATACCAAAAGGAAAAGTTACACCCATGTGGAGAGAGGGGAGAGAGGACACTGCCTTTTCTTTGCCTCACGTGAAATTCACGGGATCTGAGCTTTCATAAACTTAATTTTGCTGAAGGACAATCTTGATAAGATGAAGTAATGATGTTTACTTATGTATATGGAGGACTGTAGAATAACTGGAAGGAATTAGAACTATTTTCTTGATTCTTAGCATGAGGCCACTACTGTAATTCTTCTGCAAATGGTCTTTTTAAAAGAATGTTACTCCTTATGGTAGAAGATTAGAAAATGTTTTGAGGGTTTTCTTTTAACTGATGCTAAAATTTTCAAATGTTTCTGAAAAACAAATCCAGGGATACAAGACATAGTATAAAATGTTAATTTATTTGCAAATTATAATATAAACAGGTAAACCAAAATTGTCACTACTACTCCATTGGTTTACTTTGTTTATTCATTGACAAACACACAAATTTATCTTGAATACATCTGCTTTGTACACTAACACATTTATGGAAACTCGTTATTTAGGTAATGAGTATAGCTCTCCAGGTGAATGCGTTGGTTTTATCGAATGATATGTGTGTGGAAAATGTCAATATGCATGGTCTTATTTTACTTCTAAAAACCTGGATGACATGTCAAGTTATTTTAGTAATTTTAAAAAGCAGACAATTTGTAATACCTTAATTATGAAAGCCTCTAGGGGGACTTAAAAATGCTTATTTTGTATTTTTCAATATAAAAAGTCTTCATTTAGAAACTAACATCTAAAGTCTTTGTATGACATTGGAAAAATACTCCTCTGCTTTAATGAATTTCATGAATGTTAATAAGCCAAGCTGTGTTTGGAGAGGGTCTTGCCTCTTAAGTAATGTTTTCCAACAACTTGTCATTCTTTGAGACCATTATGTAGATCTTGTGATGTCACAGGAATCTCCATGGCAACACAGACGTCATTAACATGAAGCATAAGCAAAGCTGTCTTTATTCAAACCATTTATTTATTTATTTATTTATTTGAAAGAATAAGGAAAAAAGTGGGTTAGGAAAAAACCTTTTATCTTTGAATGCTTTCTGAGATAAAATAATGTGAGAGCTTCTAATTTAAAAATAAAATAAGGGTAACTTTTCCCAAAGAAGGATCTATTCTCAGGTGTTCTGATGAGGTACCTGCCTTCTAGCTTTCTGTACTAGAGATGTTGCAAAGCTGAACTGCTGCAACAAGCTGAATTTGTTGTTGCCTCTACTAACAGGCTCCAGTTTTGTTTGTTTATATAATTGTATATAAAGTGTATGAACATAGATCTTGAGTTCAACAGGAAAATGCCATCAACACATTTCTTTAGTGTCGTATATATAAAAGGGTGGTAAAGGAATGCTAAGTGGTATTCTAGTCTGAAAAGTAGTGAGGATCACCTGCTGCTATAAAGACCCTGAGCATCTACCCTTTTTACAGTAAATTTGCAAAACGATTTATTATTCTTAACAACACTTCTTCAAGATTGGGTTTGTAACCATTTTTCAGCCTAATGTTTTAGTTTTAATGTAACATTATGAAAAGATAAAGCGAAAAGCAACAAATGTGAAACTTTACACAATTACTTAATTTTTCTACCTAAACTAGTCAAACTTGCTACCATATTCACTCTTGTAACCAGGTAAAATTTTAGAATTAACCCCACTTTCCAAAACAGTAGTCTGTTCTAAAAGAAAAACTGTGTGAAGATCCTATAGCAAATGTTTCAGGGTTGACTGTGGGGACTTGCTATAGAAGCAAACCTCCAGAATCTAGCTAATTTCAAATTATTCACTGTGGGTTTTCAGGAACTTCTTTTGAGGTGCTTTCAGTAGTCAGCTATAAATTAACAGATTAATGCAACCTCTGATCTGGGTTGCATTTTGCATAAGAATTAAATCCCTGTGAGAATTACGTAGATAAAGCACTATAGTCTGTCATCTGTAAGGATGCTAACTAAAAGTGTTCAAAGTACCGAAGAGGTTTACTAAAGTTTTCAGCTGGAGTTTTAACTTCTACACATTTTTAGCAGGAATTATTTAAAGCATTAATTTACTATAAATGTGCTTATTCTATAATTTTAGTGTGGTCTGATTAGTCATCAGACATTCTCTCTGTCTGGCTTGCTGGGTTCTTCGCACCCTCCTGCTGCAGCACCAGGGTTATTATCCTTGGTACCACGGTTCCTCTTCCCCCACAGGCAGCGGGTGGTTTGGGTCTCAAGTCAAGCAAGGAGCTGCAGTGATGTCTGGGACTTTTTTCTCCTGTGAAATACTCCTCCCAGGTATTATTAAGTGGCATGTAGTTAGCTGTGATACTGCAAGTGAGTCCCTTCCCTGACACATGAGCTGTTGTATCTGAGACTGTAAACATCTAAGCTATCATATGACATTGGATAAGCCTAATCATCCTTATCCATGGTATGCAGTGAGCTCATGTCTCCAGGATTTGCAAGTAGTGACAGGTCTGCAAATGCCTCTTCAACTTGTATTCCACTTGCCAGCATCTCAATTTTCCTTTCAACTGAAAAGCATTTCTGTAAAGCAGCTACTTGCTCTTGCTGAAAAAATAAACACTATAAACAGAATAACATTGTAGAAATTAAATAAGTTAAAAGGAAAAGAAAGCTAATCTAGTTATTATTTTGATATGCAGATGACCACTACATTTTAATTAAAAAGAGTAGTTAGTACAAGTCAAAAGCATCTTGGGCTTCCCTTGCATCTTTACTTGCTTTTCCTAAAAGACAGCCACTAATTCAAATGGGAATCAGAGAAGTCAGCCTTATATTATGAGATAATTTGATGTTCTGTCTTTCAGTTGACAAACTCTTGCTTTCATAGTTTCCAGCGTGGAGCTCTAAGTGTGGGGAAACCCACTGCTGCCTTCCCTGCTTGCATCATCCCCAGCGGAGCACTGTTCACGTTAGAGTGGCTCTGCATGCATGAAGGGCTCTGTCTTTTTTTCTGAGGGGTCAGAAAATGGCCACGCCAAATTTAGTTTTCATCAGAGCACTTAAGCGTTCCCCTGGGAATGGCTTGTGCATGTATGAGCTTTTTAATTGTAACGTTCTTCTTTTTCATCCCTGGCAAGGATGAGTTGGGTGGAGGTCTGGGTTTCAGAGCACATTGATGTGGAACTAAACCTGAGCTAAACCTAGCTTGGCTGGAACAAACCATGTAGAGGGACTCATGCTTTTTATTCTAATCTAGACATACCAAAATGAAATATGGTGATTTTTAATGAAAAAGATGCATAAGGACAAACTTGACTGAATCCCTTATTATCTCTCTAAATGGCAGATGGAAAATAGTCCCCATTTTGTTTCCCATCTTGACATCTGCTTAATACTGCTCTATATTCCATCAAGGAATTCAGTGTGACTGGTTTGCTTTAGAACTAAATCTGACTAGCTAACATTTTGATGTTGTTGCAAGCTGAATGTTGATTATTACATCAAGATTTGATATGGGGATTTTTCAGAGACCAGACATTCTGCTCATGTTTGCTTCTGTATCATCAGATAATAATTGATGCAGTGATTGAAAGCAGGTGCCTGCCATGACTGGGGTCATGGCACTGCTGTGAGGAACTGGCATGTGCAGGTGGGACATGCAGCAAATGATCCATCCAATGGAACTCCTCTCTGCTCTGATATTGAAAACTGGAGGATAGAGGGAAGATTGGAAATGCAGTAGATAGCACTTGAATGTAAATGGTGATGGTAATAATAGCATTTTCAGGATGAGGGCTACCTAAGAGCAAATGAAGGCACTTTGGCTTACATAACTTCAAATTCTAGATATGCTTCACGCAATACCTCTGTATTTCATTTTGGTTGTTTTCTATGATTCTCCTAAATGTAGATGTCAACTGAAGCAAGGTAATTTTCACAAAAAGAGCTTTGAAGTATCAGGTTTATGTAACTTAAGATCCATTTTAATCATGAATATGTTAAAAGCTTGAGAAACTAAACTGAACTGTGCATAGCCTTGTGCTTACGGATTTATTCATGTACGGTCTTGAACAGATTGGTTGCAGTGAAGGTGGGAGAGGGATAATGTTTACTTTAATCTCCATGTTTATTTAGATGTTCTGCATTGGCAAATATTGCACAGCAGTGATATTAAACCCATTGTACATCCCACTTGAAAACTTCAGAGCAAAGAAAGTTTTTGAATATCTGATTCCTAGAGTTTTGGCATAAATCATTGCAATATTCATGCATTACATTTCTACTTTAATTATATTGTAAATTTTGTTATTAAAAAAAAAAAAAAAAAGCAAAATCTGTATGGAACTTATTTCCTTGCATACATATACCCTAGAAGATTCTAAGAACTTGAGAAACAAGAAAATTTGCTACTTGTATTTTTCCTTTCATTAGAACATGTCTGAATAGAATATACTTTTTGATTCAGAGGAAATGTCAATGAAATAGATTTTATTCTCAACCAGCAATTTTGTTCAAAATATTGCATTTACATATACATAAAATGATAACAGTATTGCATGCTGAAGAATGTGCACCATAGAGATGACCATACTTTGTGGAGCTTTCCTTGTGAGAATTAGAAATAGTTTTAGTAAAACCTTAAGCTAATGTAATGTAGGGAATATCAAAAGAAATAAAAGTTAAGATTACATTGTAGAGGAAACCCTAAATTTATGTGTGTCCTTTTTGCAAAAATAATTGTAACTTGTGAAATTGAGTTTTCTGTGAGTGATCTTTGGTCTTTAAGAGGAAGAAAGAAAAGGGCTTCACACTGAAAACCCTTTTCTTGGTGTTGCGAAGTTTTCTTCAGATCCTGCATCACTTTTGATGAATGCATTTACATTCCAGTGCTGAGAAATAACTTTCCATTTGGGAGCTGGGTTGACGTGAAAACAGGAATGTTGAGGCCCAGGGTGAGGGGACAGGGCTGAATGCTGATAGAGAAACATTCCCTCTTTAGTAGCTGCTGCCTCTCCTGCGAGCTTTGAAAAGAGCATCTGTCTGTGCATGTACGAGGATGTCTGGGGACCTGGGGAAATGGATGGGTGGTGTCTGGAGAAAACTGCCTTGTCCTCCAATGTCATGATGATAAGAGAAAGAATAGAACAAGTCACCTCAATACCTGCAAGTTTTTGGCTGTCTCTATGTGTAAGTGCTTATAAAAAGTCGTATGTTGTTTGTGGCTTTAGATGCTTCATTTAATTGAAGTACTTTGTTGTTTTGTTTTATTAGTAGATCTATTAAATTTGAAGGGGAATAAATGCAGGCAGTGGTCCTAAATTATTCTGTTGTTGTTTGTTAGCCACAGACATATTTATACTACTGTAGTTTTATAATAGTAAAGGGTTTTTTTAATGAAAACTGAGAGTGTAAATTTGGGAAACATGGAAACCCTTAACTTTCATTTAAAACTTGTCTTCTGTTAACAAGCATGAAACCTGAAAACTGATACCTCTGTGCTTTAGCCAGCTGTGTATATTTTCAGTATAACAAGTTGTAAGATGAGATATGTATGTAGTAAGATACACTTATGGATAAGGGAGCTGTCACCTCTGATCAGTGTAAATTCAATTTAAGAATGCATTAAATTGCAAATGAAATTGTAAACTACTAATGGGTTAAAATACCTGCTTTTAATACATAGTGAGAAAAAGAGGGGTTTTTTCATACTAATGACTTTATTTGGAAAAAATGCTTTTGAATAGTCAAGTGGGAAATTAGACTTTTTGTCAATTGTTGAAAGGAATAGTATAGTTAAGGAGACATTGCTTGGGGAAAATACCTAGCTGTCTACTGTAAAGTGGATTCCTGTAAATAATATTGTTTTATATATCTTTAAGTAGTTGTTTGTGTTTGGGGGTATTTTTTTCGGTTTTGTTTTTTTTTTTTTTTTTTTGGGAGGGGGGTGTTTTTGGTTGTGTTGTAGTTGTTGTTTTTGGTTTTTTTAAATTAAAGTGGGTTCATATTCACATCATGCATTCAGTATCCCTATGGGAGTGCAAGTATTGTGACAGAAAAGGACTCCAGAAATGAAATTATCTTTGGGACAGGTGCTGAGGAGAGCATCTGTGAAGCTTAATACTTGGGGAACCTCAAGTCAGAGCTTATGTGGTAGCAGGGAAGAAAAGTGTTGGAAAAGCTGCTGCAAAACAAGGTTCTCTGGGGAACTTAGGTGAGGTAGCAATATCCTGACCAGGCAGCCCTTCTGGCTTTCTAAATTACTGTTACAACCTCTGCATCCCATATTGACAGCTACAATTGCAAATATACCTTTACACTGCCTTAGCTTCCTTTGGTGAAATTCTCTTATGCACATCACCAATTTAGAGAAAATAGTTGCAAATCTGTGATTCTTTCAGGTATAACATTGACTTAATAGTTGCAAACAAGCTATATAGCTATATTTAGGAGTTGAAATTAATAAGGCTTAATAAGGCAATTTTGATTTAAATGATTAAGGAATGGTAGGATACAACCAAATGTGATGTGTACATCATGTAAAATTCTCTACTGCATTTTAAAAACAAATATGGGGTTTAAGCTTTAGGCTCTCTATATGTACAGTCTTACCACACCCTACAGTAAGGGAAGAAGTAAATTTGTCAAATCCCTGAGCTATTGAAACCTGCTAATAAAGGCTCTCTACATTGTACTTTAGCTAGACAGTACTCATGTAGACTACTTTGTGAGAAATCTGGGTAGTCAAACTCACTTTCTAAGGAAAGTCTGGCATCAAAATTTAGTAAAGAATATTGTTTAGTCAAAGTTACTGAAATAGAGCTCATATCAAGAAGATATCTATCAGCCCTTCCACTGAAACTTCATTTGCTCGGTAGTGTTTCTGTGTGATACCTAACATCCCTTGAGCCAGCTTACATGCCTGCTTGTGGTCCCTTGTATGAAGTTCTTCTGCTGGTATTTCAGAGAATCACAGAATGGTTTGGGTTGGAAGGGACCTGAAAGGTCAGATAATTCTAAACCTCCTGCCGTGGACAGGGACACATTTCACTGGACCAGGTTGCTCAAGAGCCCCATCCAACCTGGTCTTGAACAATTCCAGGGATGGGGCATCCACAACTTCTCTGGGCACCCTGTTCCAGTGCCTCACATTCTTATAATGAAGAATTTTATAAAGGGCTTTACAGTTTGGACTTTTTTATCAGCTCAGTAACAAACTGTATTATGTGTTGGGTATTTGCTTCTTATTGCATGCTAATATTTTAAATAACCTGTTTTCAATTAAATTGAGTTTGTTTGATGACTTCCTCTACTGAGTGGCTAGTTACTGCAGCTAGGGATTTTGGAGAAGAATGCCACTGAAGTACTTTTTTGTTGGTCTTTTATTTTTGCTCTTGTGGGAAACTCTGATAGATTAATTCAGATACAACTTACTGACTTTGATGTCATTCTTATGAGTTGAAACAGCAGGATTAGCAATGCCCTAAGATGCCAGGTGTTAGTCAGAGTTGCATGTCAAACAAAAACTGTGTTCAAGTGTGGTTCTGCAAGAGATGGTATGCAATACTGTGATGGTTGTTCTACCACAGTCAGAGGTGGACAATTCTGAAGTGCGCAGATATAATGGACAGTAACAAAAGAGTTCCCTAATTTTCACTGACTATGTGAATTCCTCACTAGTGATGAATTTTCAGCAGAGATTGGAAGTCAGGAGGTTTAGTAGGTGTGGCCATCTGAGAACTGCAACACTTGAAAGGTCATTTATCTTTCTTATGCCTTGATTTACTCGTCTTCTTTCTTACAGCACTTCACAAAGTTTAGAGAGTTTGTTTGCAGCCTGAAGTGCCTTGTGATCTTTGGTCAAAGATAATATATACATGTGATGCACTGTCTGCTCTGATAAATTTCAGGCTGTCACAGGAGTCTGAATAGTCCAGGAATGGCACAGTTATTTGCCATGAGAGCCAGTGTGTTACTGGGGGCAGAAATTGAGAATTTTCCTTAAAGTGAATGAATTCATGCCTTCTGTCTTAATGCGTTGACTACCTGTTCTCTGGTGCTAAAAATAAGTTATTCAAGAATAAATAAGTTATTCAAGAATAGAAAAGTACATCCAAAACACAGCTTTTTGTTTTTACTGTGTTTGCTAAAGCTTGAAACTTTTGCATGTCAGCAGTGATTAGCAACAGACAGAAGTTTAAAGTTGAGACTTACAGACAGTAATAGAGGAAGAAGAAAGGTGGAGTGGAAAAGTGTATATGCATTTTCTGTTGAAATGAGTGCTTGCTCCGAGGCTACAAAAATAGGTTGGCAAAAAATAGAGTAATACGTGTTTTCCAAGTGGAAAGAGAGTATTTCTGTTTCCTTCCAACTAGAATATCAAATAAGTTTACCTATTAATCAACACTTTTTGTGTTTTTGTTTTCCAGTCAGTGAGTTGATTCACTTTCTCCTTTCTTTAGTCCTGCTTTCTCTTTTTAAGGAAGAAGTGTGGTGTGAATCAGGCTATTGGCTGAGAAAATAAGTTTTGACACGTCTATAACAGTTTAATGAATCAGTAATGGCTTCATTTTCCGCTGTCTTTAAGAGTAATTGAAATTGTATAAAATTCAAGATGGTACTGTAGAGTAAAGAACCCTGTGTTTTGTTGCTGGACTGTAGGATGAAGCATGTGTTCGCCTCTAGGAAAATAAGCATTTTGTCCAGAGACTTCTTTATTGAATATTTCTTTTCAAGAGGCTTAGTATTCTGGAAAATTTTTTCTATTGTAAAAGTCCCATGTACCATTAAATGCGATTATTATTTTGATGAATAAGCACAGCTGGCATTTCTTTTCAATATCTGACTGCCTTCTTTTTGAGCCTATAAATGTGCTGTTGTCAAGAGATTAGCCTTTGGGGTAGCAAGTTAAATGGTTCATTTCTACTAATCGCCAGGCGGGACAGGAGCAGAGATATGAACTGGCTAGATAGACTGTTCTGAATGGTGTGTGCACTGCAGTTTGTGAGCTAGGAAATAAAGCTTAAAACAGTTATTTTTCACAAACACTGTAGCTTCAGTGTGCTACCACATGCCAGGATTGGTTAAAATTCAGATGTTACAATTGTATTGAGTTCCATTCATTTTTCAAGGTGTTGCCCTGGGGGCTTCAGTCAGGAAGGTTTCCCACGTCTGTTGCACAGTGCCAAGTGGAAGAAAGGGAAAGGCCAAATAGTTTTGTATTGGCTCTTGGCAGTTTTAGGGTAGATTAGTTACAGAAAAATTAGAGGGGTCCTGAAGTTCCAGTCATTTTAGGGTCTGTCCTGCCCTCCAGTCTGTGATGGGAAAGGTCTGGCACTGACCTGGCATTCTTAGCCAAGGAGGAATCACACACCCCCAAAACAAACTTTAGCTGGCTACCTTTCTTCCACTCCAATGATGTATGATTAAGGACCCTACTGCAAAGGTCCTGGATTTCACTGAATCATGTACTGGTTCTCTGCTCTCCACCTTTACATCTGCACTTTGATGATTCTTTGCAGTGAACCCTGCAAGTGCACACATTCATCCAATACAGGCAGAGCATTCCAGAAACCAAAATAAAAAACCTTTCAGTTTTTTCCTACAGGAAACAAAATAGTATCATGTTTAATTACTTGCACTGTGATGGGAATGCGTCATGAAAGGGCAGAACAACCTTTTGTCCTCATCTATCCAATTTGGGAATACACTCGTATCTTCTTTATTAATTTATTTTAAGGAGAAAAGAGCTAATTGAAGTTGATTAGCCTTTTAATTCTCTCCTTGGTATGCCAGTTAGCTTTTGTTAAAGAAATGCAGATAGCTTAGGAAACTTAATACTGTAATGCCAGAAGATACTAGATCAAACTCTGTAATGCAGTTCAGAATCAGCTGTGCCTCTTCAGTAGACAGCTCTTGATTGACACTTGTTTTGGTGTTAATAGACTTATTTAGCAAATACTCTTAGGGAACTATGTAAATACAAAATAGATGGCTCCTAGTGTCCTTGGGTCTCAGTTAATTGCCGAAGGACATATGCATGAAACTTGTGCACAGGTATGTATATTTTTTCTCTGCTTTACAATATCTGAATAAGATATAAATATGCTTGTGAATTGTGTTGTATCTCTGATTTCTTTTCTAACTGAAATATTTTTGGTTTCAGTTTTGGCAAGCGTTCTGCCGGCAGCTTCAGACGTGGATGTGAATGCATTGTTTTAGAGCCATCTGAAATGATTGTGGTAAGAATATTTTCACTCAGTTGCTTTCAAATTTTACAGACCAGCTTTGGTAACACTTCAACTTCCAGTAAGACTTCAGAATTTTCTGGTTTGCATGTGGTCTTTTAATAAATACAAGATGTCATACCTATCATTTATATAGTTGTTACATTTACTTTTGCAGTTTTCTTGTAAAACTAAAGTTTTCTTGTGCTAGCAGAATAGTTTGTGGTTTTTTTTTTTTTTTTGATGCAGCTTTATTATTATTGGTAAATACAGATGCTTGAAAGTATTAATCTCAGGTTACCTTAAGTAATTAATGTTTGATTGAATTAAATTTAATCTCAGCCATCTGAAGTTTTTAAGAATAAATTTGAACATTTTTAAATTCTGCCAACCTTCCTGGGTGAAGGTGAGGGTATTTTGTTAGCAGCATCTGCTGTAGTCCAGTGGCAGAACATCATCTCTGAGGGTTCACAGGCTCAGAAGTTTTAGTTGTCACCTCAGGGTGCATCATCTGAACAAATGAAGAATCAATGGGCTAATTATTTTTTTTTCTCTGGGTCACTGGGGCACAGATCAGGTCATAATACAGGCATGACGATTATCTAAGTCATATACAGATAGCTTAAATATAGACTGTGACACTAACAATTTTTTCCCTAACAAGTAACAGTTTCTGTAAAACTTCTGGAAGCTTGGGAAATTGTGGTATTACTTTAAGACTGTACTTGTTTATTACCAGTTTGTGTAATTCGCATCTGACTATTCAGGAAACAGTTTGTTGTCCCAGTTTTCTTCTCTAGAAAGATACAATTTCATTGGTTGGAGCTGTGTGAATGTCTGTCTGTTCCATGTGCATTCCTTGGTGAGTTATAAGGAAGAGTGATAAAAAGATAGGCATTGGGAAAGGAGATGACTTAAACAACAAGAAATTTTCTGGACTGATGGATAATGTTGGGTCAGAGGCACATGTTTGTCAAAAAAGGTAGCCTCTACAGTTTTGGAAAGATGAAATGGAACACTTCAATCAGACTTTCAAAAGAATAATTTCTTTGAATAGAAAGAATCCTATCCCCAGAGTTGTTTGGCCACACAAGAGGTGTAGCAGGGTGTGAGTGTGAAGATGTCAGACGTGAAACAGATACTCCCTGCAGAGGGAGTAAGCATTGCCTGCTCTTCTGGTGAACCAGGGACTGTGCTCATCCCTTTGTGTCAAGGGAAAGCTGTATTTAGTCACACGAGCTGACTGATGTGTGACCCTTCTGAGATAGATAAGCTGCAAATTCATAGGAGTATTTTGTGTAATATTTCTTTTCCTTGTTGAAAAATATGCAGGAACCTTGCAAGGTGCCTCATAAGATCTCTCATTCTGAGGGATGGAATTGAATAACCGGCATTAACTGAATCCCCCTATATAGCCAATGCTGGAAGCTGTGATTTTTTTTTTCCTCGTTTCCTTGTTAGTCTCAAGTAACTCGAGTAAGGTTTCTATTAGTAGGGTGAACACAGAAGAGATGTTGATTTTCAGCCAAATTACTGCAAAAGATCATTCTCTTTTGGGAAAACCAGAATTATTAGTTCAGATATTTTCATTGCAGCATACCATTGTGTACTAAATTAGTCTTCAAACACTGTAGACAGTGAAACTGAGAAGACTAATTTTATACTAGAATATACCTAATAGGTATTTTTTATTCTCCTTGTTGTTGTTTTGAAGTGATTTTTTTACATGTAAATCCAGTTTATTAGAAATCTGTTTATGCCTTCAAAATATTTGAAATAATAAAACCAGTCCTGCCTGTTGAAGAGTGAAACTTTTGCCATAGATTGGTTAGGGAGGATGCTGAATAGATGTCAGCAGGGAAACAGGCAAGTGTTGTGTCATACCAGTTTTCTTTTCTTTCTGTAATGTATTGATTGGTGAAATGTTTGTATTTGTGCATTTTGTACAAACTTTGTATAAGTGTAAGAAAGGGGTGAGCAAGTGGGAATTTTTCTTCTGTCCTTTTTGAAAAGGGATCAAATTTAGTGATGCTTTTCATACTAATGTTGTATTTTTTTTTTTTTTTTAATTTTAGTAGTGGTTTCACACTTAGTGCTGAAAATGCAGGAAATTCAGAGCTAGCTGCTGTTTTTTGAAAATAGGATTTCTTGTGTTTCAAATGAAAAGAAACATTTTTCTCTTGCGGGGAAAGACACTCTCTTGCATCTGTTGTAGGTTGATTACATGGAAGAAAATGAGGAATATTTTCAGCGTCAAGCGTCTCACAGGCAGTCTCGAAGAAGGTTTAGGAAAATCAACCAGAAGGGGGAGCGACAAACAATTATTGATACTGTTGACCCTTATCCTGTGGGGAAGCCACCTCTACCTAGAGGCTACCATACGGTAAGCTGTCTGTATTTATGGTTCACAAAAAAACATAAACAGGAAAACTACTGAAAGTAACACAGAATGGCTAAACTCGCTGGTATCTTTCAAGTGTGCTTCTGTGGGGAGGTTTCCCTTCCAATAACTGTGAATGTGGCTCCATCAGTACGTGAACACGTGTGCAGCTTGCATCTTAGTTCAGAGTTGAAAGTACATTTCTTATGACCGTGAATGTCATGTATTATTTTTTAGTGTTCCAATCATTATGGGAAATTGTGAAGGAAATTCTGTTCTCATTTCCTTTTGCTGTTAGGTTACAGTAGAATTAGTTTAGTGTGCTGTGTTAGAAGGTCAGTCAGTGAAGCACTCATTCACGTATGTGGTAACAGGTGTTCCCTGAAAAGGACTGTGCTGCGTTGCAGCACACCAAATTGGATTAAGTCTGTCATTTCTTTTTGGAACCCAGAACTTAAATGTAAAATTTAAATTAACTTTTGCTGGTGTTTGCCCTTTATACTTGGGTTTTAGTGAGCTATATAGTTGGCTCATCATCGAGGAAATCATTTGGTCATTTTACTTGATTGCTTTTGGGGATGAGGGAGGGAATCTATATATGTTTCCAGACTTTCTCTTGAGATGAAAATAAACTAGTAATTAAAACTTACTCTACAAAATATTTTATATGGCTTTTAAACTGAGAAAAGCTCTATTAGATTGATACGTTTGTTTGGTATTGAATTCAACTGTGAGCAAAATACTGGAAAAGCTGTTTGTCTTTGGCTCCCATTTATTTGTTTAAGCCCTAAGTCTGGTAGAACCATAAAGTCACGAGCATAACTAACTTTGTGCATATTTAATCTTATTGAGTTCCATGGGCTGAATTTTGTACAATGTACAATATAAAGCCATATACATGTAAATTCGCAGAATGAGAGCTTTAGTGTTTTTAAAATGCTATCTTTGGTACAATGCAGTTGTGAGCTTTTTCAGTTTTTCCTTCTTTACCCTTATTCCTTGACTTGTTTGCCAGTTCACTGTATATTCAATGTGTGTCTGTAAGTGTGTAGATGTTTGATTACATCTGTTAATTATACAGGCTTTTCCTCATGACTTGAGTAATTACATTTTATGCCAATAGTTTGGTTTTGTTTATACAACAGATTTTAATGGTTTAATTTTCAGTGCAGTTTTAATTGCCTCTAAATTTAATGTGAATTGAGCCAATTCACTTGGTTTGAAGATAAAACATTTTATTGGCCTGTTTTTGCCAAAAAAAAAAAAAAAGAAAGTGGTATTATACTTTGTAGGAATTACAGAAAGAATTACTTTTGCTCATATTATTTAGATGTGTGTGTTGTGCTTAGCAAACAGTTGTAGTGTGATTTGTACCTAACTCTAGAAGGGCAATATTTAGATTACACAGTGCCATTTGCATTCGCAGGTCCTTGCCTGTTGTATAAATTTCACTTTAGGTGTGCCTGATGAATTTTTGTAAGCTTAACTAGTACTAAAAGCAAAAGTCCATCCTGTGCTATTTTGTTGTGCAAGTTCATAATGGTTTTGTGTCTGTGCTGGGAAATCCATTGCAAGCGAGATTTCATATTGAGATGGAAGAGATTGCCAAATAAACTGTAAAATTTACAATAATTACATTCAAATGTTGCTTTTCAAAGTGTAATATAATGCATATGGCTGGCTTTATTATTTTTTTTTCCAAGGCAAATAGAGTCAAATAAGCCCAAATGAGTTTTAAAATGTAGTTAAGACTCTTCATGCTGGTCCATTTCCTCCTATTTTTACAGTATTTGGTGATCTTGTAGACATTATTCTCTCATTCACTTCTACTAGCAATGTTATTTCTATTGCTTTAACCATACACGTTACAGCTGTGTTGTCTTTTTGCCCTTCCTATTTTATGTCCTTTGACCTCATTTTATTGGTCTTAATTTCTTGAAAAATTGACTGAAAAAAGCAGGATTTTTTTGAAGCACATAGGAATTCAAGATGCATTGTAACACCACATCTTGTGGACTTGTTGTCCATCCATTCTTTGGTCAGCATCTGTCAAGGTGTCATCTTTGTTTCTGCTTTTTAATTTTTGATAAAAAAAGATGGAAGTGTTGAATTGAAAAAGGATTAATATGATATATTTGTTTTCAAGTTTGCTCTTCCATGTGGATGTGTTCTAGTTTAGGTGTTATATACATGAGATTAAAACTAATAAAGCTGCTTTGATAGTATCCTCGAAATCTTCACAACGTGTAATTTTCTTATATTCTGTTTTACCCTAAATCCACAGTTAGCATGTAGAATTATTATTTTGGTTGTTGATAAATTATTATTCTTTATTTGCAGTAGTCTCTGAATGCTTTTCTTCAGAAGGTTCAAACAGTATTTTCTGAAGAAAGTTTTCTATATCATAAAAGCATAGAGTGAAATTTAGAGATGAAATGCAGATGCATGGTGTGCTTTTCAAGAATTAAAAATTAAATGCAGTGGTCTCAGTTGCAGCATGGCTTTCTGCAGTAGAGCCAACTTGTATGGGATGGTGGACCCTCATTAACATAATTTTAACATTATCTTCATAGTGGTGGAATGTACTATGGCATGTCTGATAATGTTCATCTTTTCCTTTCCTCCTATATGGCATTCATTTCATTTTGGCTCACAGGAATGCACTAAACCTCAGGTATTGTAACTTACTGTGTATGGTCCACTAATAATTTACTTGTGGGTTTGCAGTGTGATACCATAATACTGATGCCACATTGTGACTAAAATTGCCTTCTAGCCTTTGCTTTGATAGTTCAGCAATCTCACTATGCTATAAAAACACTTATGTAAAGGTGAAATTTACTAACAGTACAATGTCTCTTGCCCAACTTGACTGACCTTCCTTGCTTTGACATCCTGTGATTTGCAGGAAATGAGAACCATAAACAAAGGGTGTATATCAAATATTTAGTGTTTGGCAGGCGCTTTACTCAAGTATCTCCTTCATGACACAGAGAACTTAGTCTTTGATTTTGACTTAAAAAATTGGCCCCCTATCGCTGTTCAGTACCTGTGTGTCAGTAAAATGCGGAAATGGAGTGTGACAAGATGAGCACTAAAGAAACAAAATGAGGCTTTGCCATGGTGTTTCTTGCTTGTCTTCCATTCTGATGGTTTATGACTTGGTATAAAGAGGCTGGATTTTGTAGGCAAAGTATGTCTAAATGGCCATTACCTGAAACACAGGTTTGCCAAGCTAGGGAGAAGAAGGTGCCCAAGTAAAGTATCTTGGAATGGTACCAAACCAAACAAATTATGGAAGTTTTCCCTCATATCAGACCTCAAATGCACGCAAGGTGATCTGAAGATCTGAGTGGCATCTTTTAAACTTAAGTGGCATTTGCAGTTGCACTTGTCAGTGCCAAAGTAAATAAATACTGAGCATCCATCAGATACGTTTGATAAGAATGTGTATTATCAAATTGTTAAATGTCTCCACTTCCATGCTTGAGAAATCTCTTGTGATAGAGATGAAAACAAATTGAAACTACTTAATTTTTTTTTAGGTTACAAATTCTTCTTTTCTTCATACATTGCTTTGGTCAATTCTCCTGATATTTTTTTATCAGGACATGTGTTTAAAAGTTCCTCCTGTGTCACATTGTGAAATTCATTTATCTAAAATGCTTAGAGGGTTCAAATTTCGATATGTTTCCAGTATCACAGACAAGTGATTTCTGGGCTGAAATGTTCTCTTTCTTCAAAATGTATACGACACTTTTTCTAGGAACCCAGTTCCTTACCTTCAGAGCAGTGCTCCCCAGTTTTTCAGTGTCATGATCCTAAGTAACCTATGGTTACTAAAATAGTATGTTTAAGAATGATAATGTACTTCTCAAATTATGGTAGGAATTTGAAATACTTTATAGTATTTTAATAATTTACCTTAATGTTTGAAAGATCATTTGAAGTGAAATCTAATGTTGAGTTGAAATCTAATGTTGAGTATCGTACTTAGGCATGTTACTTTTGGAACAAGTGTTGGTGATTTCTAGGGTAAGGAAAATAGAAAGTTCATCATATAGGGAAATAAAAAGAATGTGTTTTATCACACAGATAAAATTACATCCTTTTTTTACCACCTTTATAGTTTGGTAAAATTCATCAGTTCTTTTTCAGCTTTATCAGCTGATAAGTTTGAGCTGCTCTCACTTGAATCTAGAAAACGTTAGTTTGTGCTTCTCATGTGTCAGAAACATCTTTAATTAGATTAGTGTTAATGCCTCCTTACTTAATAGCAGAAATAGGATTTTAAGTCCTGAATGTGGATTTTCATTCTTTGTGTACCTATACTTAAGGGTACATCATATTTTCAGTGCAAAACCTTTGTTTAGAATGATTTTACTGAAATGAGTGTGGACCCATTCTCTGGGAACCTGCATGGCTTTACTTCTGCTTTAGACTGTTTGTTGTTTGGTTTTGGTTTTTGTTTTTATTTAAAAAAAAATACTTTAAAAGTATATAGTCATCTATGGAATGATTTTAAAAAAGGATAGACTTTCTTGTAATTTCTTACTGCTGGTAAACTTTGTGACTGTTTCAGTGCATCTGTGAAGAATTAGTCATGCTTGGTCTGAGTGTTGCTGGGCTGGTTATTCTGTATATAATCCATGGAATATTTGGGGTAAATTGACACAAGTTCATAACGTAAAAATCACTTTGTCCAAAATAAGGTGCTGTTCTTTAGTGGCATAGAGATTACAAGTAGTAATTTGTAACTCCCTGGTTTGTGATAGTTAGTGTCTCTCTAGACTCGGTATGTAAACTGAGATGTTGGCTTTTACTAGTCTGTACTGTAGTCTTTACTCTGCTAAAGGCAAAGTATCAAATCTTACTGGGGTGTATTTAAAGAGATGCAGGCAGGCCTGTAAGAATAATGCTGAAGCACCTGCGGATAGCCCTGAACAGAAAGATGGTGCGTGGTGTTTTACTCTGTGTGAATCTGCCCAAATTTGAATTAGTTAACAGGTTTATGAAATTTGCTGCTAGTGCATTCTCAACTAGGCTTTCTGTAGCCAGCTGCTGAAATTGGTGTGAAAGGGTTCTCTGCCTTTAGTAACCTTCCTTATCCCATTCAGCTTGAGGTTCACGTGGGTTGACAATCCCTTCATCCGGTGTTGGAAAGAAAAGAGCGGTGGGCGCGGAGCCATCAGTGACCCTGGCTTCTACCCTAGTTACAGCCATGTAACGATTTTATCCTCACACGCTGCTGTGGAGCATTGTGAGATGTGTTTAGGGCAGACAAGTATTCCTTCTGGATTTTATTTGAAGGAGTTGACTGAAAATGTGAATGAGAGGAGGGCTGGAAGTGAAACCATGTCCAATTTTGCTGAGTCAAATCTCGTTGGCAGCCATGACTCCCTGTAAAAATTAGCAGGAGAATTTTTTCTAGCTTTTTTTTTGTGTGCTGTTTTTAAAAAAGGATAAGAGCCTACTTATTTAGTAGCAAATTGTAGAAAACTTTCTTCCTGCCCCTATCTGCTTTTAAAACTAATAGTGCAAAGCATTGGCAAAGTAGCCTTTTTTTCCCTGATACAATTTGGATTCTCATTGTCTGCTGAGAATCTAAAATACCTGGATTGAAAATTTATGTTCAGATTGTTCTGTTTTATATAACAAATTTGCCTTTTCCTTTCTTTTGTCTGCAAAATGACATTATAAAACTGTTATATATCATATTGCTACGTTTAGGAAGGATTTTAAAAAAGCCATTAATTTCTTCTGCCTGAATTTTGTTGTTCTTTTCCTTTTTTCACTGTGTGGCTACTGAGGCAATGTGGAAGTTTATAAGATGACAAGCAGTGTTTTGCGGTAGTTAACACAGTAGATGAGAATTCCAAAAAGTTGATTCAATTTTAGCGCTTTGTTACAGAAGTCCAGTGTAATTTGGGATGACCTTTAATGTTAAAAACCAGCAGAATACCATTGCTTCTCTGCATGTTTGCTTATGTTGTATGTTGTAAAATACACGTTGCTGCATGTCCTGCCACGGACCACACTGCATATGATCATGAAATACTTCATATGTGCTTGCTTTTCAACAGTGTGGGCTTTGCACTGTTGTGATGTAGCTTGATATAATGTATTCATGTTAGTGCATTGTTTTTTACATGGTAAATTGATGCCAGTGTCATAATGCACTTAGTTGTCTTGTGGAATTTCAGTTGTTTTACATTAGTTTGAATCTGTAGAAACAGTTGCCAGATACCCAGTCTACAAGAAATCTGTTTAAAGGAACAATGTCATTCTTTCAAGTTTGTAAATAGCTGCAGCTTTTAATGTTCCTGATGATTTTTAGAAATATCTAGAACTTCCATTCTAATACAAGATCACTTAATAGAACAGAAAACAAACAACAGGCCCAATAGTGAGTATTCACATTAACAGTAAGAAAATCTTGCTTTTAGGAAGAAAGAACCACATCTAAGAAAATCATTTGATGGGACAGTGGGCAAGAAGGAGTGGTGGACACAATGAAAGCTTGGCTTTGTGAAAAGGTGTAAAGGATGTGGAGAGGTTGGAGGGAAAACCAATTTTTTCAGCATCCTTGAAGTGTTGCAAGTCTATTTACAAAGGAAAAAAGCGCCCAGAGGACCAAGTGAGGACAAATACACTTGGTTGTCAGAAACGTTTGGCGTGCAGGATGTTCGAGGGTTTTAGCTTTAGAGGCTAGTATGAGTTATGGTACCTGGACCTATTTAAATAGACTCAATTTTGGAACTTGCTGGTAACTGATTTTTCCCCAGATAGAGGAAGAATTTGAAGAGCAAGGAGGACGGAAGCTGAGAAGGTTCTGCTGTGTGGCTTATGCAAATGAAAGCAAGAAGATTGCCTCACATAAATATAAATTGAACTGAACTCACTCTGTTCTTGGTTATGACACAAATTGATTTAAGTAATGTCAGCAGAAAAACGTAATTGTGTATACACCTAAATTTGCCGAGTGTTGCTGATGAGGAGTAGCATGGTATGCAGAGTTTTAAACACGTTAGCAGAAATAATGCATGCTTGTTTGCCCAAACAAATTTGTCTCTATTAATAACAAAACAGTTTAAAATAATTTACTTAACATTTCTAGTGTTCATGTTGAAAATAAAATATACTGTATTGATTGTTCCATTAATAAAAGAAAGGGGATGGTTCTTAACACTGCCAAGTGGAAGTGTCCTTTTACCAAGAAGGATATTTGTTGCTTTTCTTCATCTACAAAATTCAGCGTGTAACTTCAAAAGCAACTGCTTTTATTATTCCATGGTGGTGATGATCTGCTCACAATTTCAAATGAGCTTCATGTGTATGTCATAATGGGAAGTAATACAAAATACTAAATAGATGTACGTAGTCTGTATATTTGAACACAGCCAGGAGGATTAATTCCTGAAGATTGTGACTGTGTTATACATGTTAGGTGCGTTTTGAAGTGAGACGCTACAAAAATGGTGGGATAATTTTACCTGAAAAGCAAAACACGTGATATGATTTGGGCAGCTCATGGTAACCATTTTTTTTAAATGGAAGTTGGATGTTTCTTCATGGGAACATCCACTGGTAACGTTATAATGGCAAGAAGTAATTCCTATCCTTCTGTTCTGTGTGTTCTGGCAAAACACCACCATTTTAGCCACACAGCTTCCTTCCTTCAGCCGTGTTGTAAGGGACTGTTACTGTTTCAAGCTATGTATTAAGTTTTGTGTTATTGGTAATATATGAGCAATGCTGCTATATTATTTTGTGTAGCCCCCGAAGCAAAGCAAAAATGTTAGTTCATCATCCTTTTAGTAATGACTACTGGCAAGCTAATGCAAAATTAATGACATGCAGTGTGTTATTTACTCAACTTGAAGCTTCTATCTGAGATTGTCTATTTTTATAAATTACATCATCCCTACTGCAGAACTCTTATATCCATTGGGATTTACTGTTCTTAGATTCCCTTTGGAAGGGCTCACATTGATGTCATAACTGGATTTGTAATTGTGATTAGATTTGGAAAGTCAAAGAGAAGCATTGAAGCTGTGCAGTATTTTCTGCAACTGAAGTGTCAGTAATATTTCTGAAGTTTTTTTTTTTTGACATATTAATGGCATTAGGTCCTGTTTACAGCTTGTAGAGTTGCCAATACTTTATGAGCACACATATGTAAAACTTTGTTTAATAACAACATAGATTTTCTAGAGTAGCATGATTTTATTGCTGCTACTGACTTGTGATGCGCTCTTTTATACTATATAAAAGATTGTTTTTCTGAGATGTAGGGTATAAAACTAAATGTGAGGTATGTCATCAAGGCAGAAAGTTGTTCATGCAGTAGAAAAATGGATTTTTCATAACTCTTTTCTAAATTAATCACTGCATAATGTAACTAAATACAAATATTGAATTTCCACCACTTGGACTCGATGATCCTTGTGGGTCCCTTCCAACTCAGCATATTCTGTGATTAGAGCTGAGGAAAATTAAAAAAGCAAATATATACATGTGTTCTTAAATATTTTTAAAAAAGGATATCCTCATTAACATAAGGTTGTTGAGTTAGAAACACTGTTTGTATATAAAGTACATATGGGGAAATGGGATCTGCCATATTATATTTGTAGAATGCCAGTACAGATCCTTTCAATGCTGGCATTTCTGTACAGACGAGTATGAGTGATAGTAGTAGTGTAGTAGTGGTTATTTGCCCACTAAAGGATGGAAAGAATCTGTCAGTTCATTTTTTTCCCAAGCATCTGAGCCACGGTTATGTGACCTGAGCTTGACATAGTGACTTAAAGATAAAATTATTAGTATTACTAGGTGATCCTGAGTACTTTTAATAAAGCCTTGTATTTGACTTGACTAGTTTCAAATTATCATTTGGCTGAGTGAATTTCAAAGCTCTAAAAAAATTAACAAATTCAGTAGTGAAAATATCCTAAGCAACTAAGAAAGTATAGAATTGAAACGTGGGGAAAATGTAATGTTCCAAATTCCAAGAAGGCCAATGACATTCTGGCCTGGATCAGCAGTGATTGTCACGCTGTACTCAGAACTGGTGAGGCCACTCCTGAAATCCTGTGTTAAGTTTTGGGTCTCTCACTGCAAAAAGGACATTGAGATGCTGGAGCAGGTCCAGTGTGTGATGGGTAAACCCTTTTCAACTTTATTGGGTAGATGTGTGTATTACAGTGCCCAAGCTACATCCTGCTGAGTGTAAATGCCCTTTTCCACACTTCATCCTTCATTGAGTGACAGTTCAGTTCAGGAGATCTACCAAGTCCTAAGTAAAGCAAGGTAGTTGCCTTGAATTTAACACAAGGTTTGTGTGTAACTTCTTTCCCTGTCCTTCACCACCCTGTTGTGTAGTCATATTTTTTAAGCACTTCTTAAATTCCTTGTATTTACAGTTTTCTGATGAAAAGATTTTCTAATTTTTTTTTTTAATGAAAAAGCCTTTTTTTTAATGCAAGGTCTAATTAAATGTTAATATTCTGTTGTATGAGTTATGGGTATTGGGAGCTGGGCCTTAGGTTTGTGTGGTTAGCCTTAATTATATTTGGATTTTCAGACAGTAAAGTTTTGACATGCAGCTGGAGCAGCTGGCAGGTGTTGTGTATTGTTGATGTGGCTGGCAGAAAACCTACACATACTGTGTTCTCACACTTTTGCATTATTTTATAAGTGTGTATGTGCATGTGCTAAAATGTAAAATATTTTACTTTTCCTTCCTTTTACTTCTAAATTATATATTACACTTGAACACTGTAATTTGGTGAATGTAAAGGCCTGCAGCTAACTTGTTTTAAAGTCTTCAAATGATCTGGGGTGCACAAAAGACCACTTTAAAAATAGGAATCCTGACACCAGTCTTAGAATACAAAATCATGTAGAAACAAATTATTAGGGACACTCAGTCTGGTAGGTGCACTTCTACCTATTTTTATTTAACACTTTTATATCTAAGTAGCTGATCTTGTAATTGGAAGGAAAAAATGTAGTGTTACATTTGCAAAATGGAACATCTGTCAAGTGATGGTAATTGCCTTCCTGATTTATTTGATTGAGGAAGAGGAAAGGGAAAGGGCATTTCTTGGAGTTTTATAGTAAGTTTTCTGTATTTGAAGGATATAATGTCGTGGTTTGACTTTTTTCCTATATAAAAGCAATTTGGCTCACTTTGCTTGATAATTATTTTAAAAGTAAGGGACAAGTGAAGTTGCATGTGGTTTGTTACTGATTAAAGATCTGTATAAATTATTTCTGTACAGTTGCTAGAGGCAGGGCACAAAGCTCTCAAGATATGTTGGTACATGGTGCATTACACAAGAGAGGATATGAAGGGGCATGAGGAGAGAGTTCTCCCAAAAGAAAATGATCTTACACTGCTAAACTCTTCAGTGTTGATTTTAATTGGGAACCCCTGGAGCAGGCTCTTCAGAGAGTCTCCTGGCATGAGACTGTGACTGGAGACAAAAACAAGAGTTACTTCTTTCCAACAGACAACTGAAGTGAGTGAAAATTCTCTGTAACAGCAACCAGCTCTTTCAAAGTTAAACTTCCTCAAAACACCAGAGATAAGTAGTAAGTTACTCTGGGAAATGTCCAAGTACACATTAAAAAAGATGAACAGACAGTCTGGTGGTTTCCTGCTGACCCCATCTACATCTGCACCTTGAACAGAATTTCAGATTATCCCTTAAAGCTTCTAAGTAAGTTCAAGGGAAAGTGTTGTTAGAAAGCATATAGTATTCGCTTAGAACAAAAATAACACCCCTCCACTACTGCTGAAGTCACCCAATGAATAAACAAACAACAAAACCAACAGAAAACCAACTAGCATTTGCAGGAGACTTAAAAACCTGGGGTTTGTTTGGTTTTAATCCATTAATATTGAGACATTAAATAATTGTTCCCCTACCTTGCTTGGTCTCAGATACATTCAGTCCTCTGCCACAGCAATCATCCTTGTGATGCAAGTATGTCAGCGTATTTCAGGTTTCAATGGAGCTACTACTGACCATAACGATATAGAATTTGGGCAGTTGATTGATCTCAGAAAAATCCTGAGTTTTATTTTTACCTTTGAACAGCGAAGCAGTAGGATACAGATGAAAGAGGTATGCAGTTATCCGCCTTCTATAGAGTTTTCCTACGTTGTTCTACAGCAAAGAATGTGATATTTGAGGGTTGCCTCACATAAATGAAGGACTTGTGTCCCTAGATTCCTGATGTGAAATTGGTATGGACACAATGATATGTGGGAGTTTTTGTGGATGTTTTCGTTTGTTTGTTTTCCCTCCAGGATAGTGGGCCGATTTGTATCTCAGTAGTGAACCTCATCCCCAGCAGGTGTGGGTGTCAAAGTTTAGATCCGGTAAAGACAACTTGCTACTCCTGTATGCTTGAGATTGTGATTCTTGACCTTAACAGTGTGTCTGCTGTTTTGCTTTCATGCTTTTTTTTCCCAGTTTAAAAACAGAAAGCACTTTCTCACATTCTCTGATGTAATTAACGTGCCATTGTTAAATCTGGTCATTACACCAACATGAGAAAATTTTGTAAACGTTGGGAAAAACTTCCACCTGTCCTGACATAATGCATTTTTTTCACTTCTGAAGTACTGAAAGAGCTTAGGAAATGAAACTAATCTGTGACCATTCTGCCAACGGAAGTCATTAATATAGCAAATTTTGTGCCTAAGTTTTACATTTAATAATGGTGATGTATAGTTTTAAAGCCATGTTAATATGCATTAACATACGGCTTGTGTAAGAACGAACGCTTTGCTTTGTGTAAAAATTGCAGGTAAATCAGTTAAACATCACCTAAAGTGACTTCACAAACATACATATTATATATGATTTTGACCTAGAAGGAACACAAAAGATATGTTTATTTTTTACTTTTGTTTGTTGGTTGTTGGTTTTTTTTCTTCCCCTAAAAGCATTGTTGGATAAAAAGCATAAATAATTATGGAGTCCAGAAAAAAGTTTCTGTGCTCTGGTGCTGTGATGAGCCTTTGCTCAAGTCAGTTTTATAAGTTAATTTAGATATTCTGGAAATAGGGTGTCTTGTCACATTTTGGATGAGTGTCCATCAGTTACAGGTTTTCTTCATACCTGCTCTAGCATAGTTGTCGAACAGAATTCAATGGCAAGTATTTTAGATGAATACTATGACTTGCTCCCATTTTAAGATGGATGGCATGCAAATAGAAAGTTTGCTGTGCTGAAAGCAGAGCTGTGCACAGAAGGTGACAAATGAGTCTGCCGTCAGAGGGAAGATTGGCAGCCTACGGCACATCCACCCAGCTGAGGCACCAGCCCAACTGCTCTGGGCTTGCCATTATTTTAAAGATCTGGATTATAGATTCATCTGCAGCAGCAGTTCAACAGAAGGGCATTTGTTCAAATGGTCTGTAACATTAGTAAATGTGTTATCAAAACAGCACACACCACCCTGCTGTAAGTCTTGCTTTGGTGTCACCAGTTGCGCAGTAAACATCTTTGTAGTGATGGCAGTGCCACAGCTTCATGAATTTAAAAAAAAATAATTAACATGGTGAATACTGTTACTTTATCTGTGTGTTTTGGCCAAAGTGGTATTTTAGTAGCTTGGAGAACATATTTGGTAATTTTATTCAACAGTTTTATTTAAAGTTCTCAAAGTTCTTGAGAAAATACTAGCAGGGATAGATGTGCCTAGACATCCCATGTCTGCTTTATGCTGATAAATAGGAACTCGCTTGCATGAAATTGGGTCATATGGCCAGAGATTTAAATTGTTGGCAGTAAATTTGTCTGAATATTTCAGAAATAAGAGTTACATATTGTATGGGACATTTAAATGTACTGTAGCATTTTGAGTGCATTATTGTTCTGGGTTTTTAGTGGTTTCAGTTGGCGTTTTTAAATCTGATGGGAGCAACAGATTGTTATGTAGTAATCTCTCTGGTAAGGTTGGGAGGCAGAGAACCACCAGCATTATAAAATTCAGAAGCATGCTCCTGGGAGCTTAACAGTGTTGTGTCCAATAGCCCTGAGCTTAAATTTAAGTTTTAAACTTCCACTTCTTTCCAAGTGAGGAGGGCGGGGGAAAGAGAAGATAGCTGTGCCTTATTTTCCTTAAAATTATGTACTCCATTCTTGCACTCTTCAATTTAGCTGTCTGTTATTCCACCTACACAGCTGTGTAATATCTGTGTAATTGTCCCTTCACTGTGAATGTTTTTTCTAGCTACTGGAGTCATGCAGTGGCAGTAAATTCGATGACCTTAGAGTGTTCTGTTGGTTTTTGCCTAGATATTTGAACATGAAGGAAATGATACTTTACATTGTGTTTAAAGGGAAGGGGAAAATGTGCTGATAATTTCTGGTTTTGAGGTACTTCAGGAAAAGAATGGTCTCTGTGTATGTAATGTGTATAAAAATTTAACTACTTCTGTAAGTAGTTGTGAGTTAAGGTGACTGCTTGAAACTGAGGAATTGAGTTAATCTGTTGTTACAGCATTTGTCATTAACCTAAAAAGGTTTAATACTCCAAATGTTGTTGGTACTGCTTAGGAGAATGATATCCATGTGAGATGGTATATATGAGTGAGATAGAATATAAAATAGTTGATAATATATAATAATTAATAAGAGTTGATAATGTATATAATGTACATGGTGAGATAGAATATGAAATAGTTGAGAGACATTTCAGGCAGATGATACAAGCTGCTGAGATCTCTGCCAATTTCTACCTAGAATTCAGTATTGTTTATGAATCCATAATCCTATGGGCTAGTTCTAGGATGTCCATACATTTATAGTTGCTTCTGAAATGTTTTTTAAACATTCTTTTCTGTGGCTCATAAAGGGACACAATTTTTTTAATAAATACAGTATTTTGAAAGCAGCCATGGATAGCTCATGTGCAATTATTGCATGTCAGGTTTATTAATATCTCACTATAATAGCCTAAAAATGTTTGCAAAACTGTCTTGTTTTTTGGTTTTTTTTGGTTCCCCCCCCCCCCCCCCCCCCCCTCCCAAACTTTTAAGTCTAAGCAAGGAGTTCTTACATGGGTTTTGGAAAACCCATGAGCACAAAGTTGCAGGTAGGTTTTCTATGATGTATTTATACTTGGTTATGATAGAAACTTTCCACAATATATTGTTCTTGTGTTTTACACTGATTTAAATTCCAATCGTTTTTCACTGTAACCTCTAACTATTCACTGGACTTCAGCTTTAATTATTTTTTATGAAATACAAATTCTATTGAAGTATTTTTTGAACTGAAAATGGACAGTACATACAATCACACTGTATCTGGAAATGATGGCAGTTGAGGAGGGAGGAGGAGGGAAATGGAATCAACCATTTATTTCTGAAAACTTGTTTTGACTCACAAATTGTCTGTGAGTGGTGTTTTCTTCACCTAATTACATAAATGTCACTTTTCACATTTTGAATGTAAAGAGGCTAATTTTTCAGTCTAATACATGTGAACATCAATTAAACTTTGTTAGGTTGATAAAACTTTTTGCATTCATGTACAAAGTACTGACTTAATTTACTAACAGATGAGTAAAGGTGTATACTGGTGACCAGCATAAGTAGTAAGACAGTGTTTCATGGCATTGTTACATGAAAGTTTTGTGTTTTGCTACTATTTTGATGGGTTTAATCATGTTTTCATGTTACTCTGGAAGGCTTATGCCACAGAAACCTGTGCTGGATTTTAGCTGGAAATATCATTTGATACAGAGAGAATGCATGTTGGTAGTTGTGTGTGTGTGATGGAGTTCAGAAAGTGGTGTGCTGCCTTCCTGTGCTGGGGAGATGTTTCTGTTTTGGCAGAACTTCATTTTTTTCCTGATGTGAGCATAAAATACCACACTCAAATTCTGCTCATGGTGTTAACTGCAAGGCCACCCAATCAGACTGAAAAGGGTTTTATTGCTTTGTCAACAAGTAGTATTTTTAAATTTTGTTCTAGAGAGGGTTTGCCTAAGTTTCCTAGAATTCATAACTTCTGCTACTTCTGATTACTACTTCCTCAGAAAATTGATTGCACTCAGCATTGAACTGTTTTACAAGGCTTAAGCATAATTTAATGTTTTAAAATCATCTGTTAGTTGCATTGGCACATGGCAAAGACTTTCAAAATTCTCAACTAATTGTTGTAATTGAGAATAACTTATCTTTTAGAATATACTAGAAGACCAAGGGTGTGTCATTAAACTCTCATAAATACAAATACATTCAGTTTAAAAGGTGTTGTGTGTGAAAATGTGTCCATAGAAGAATTGTGCAAAAAATAGACTGGATTATTTCAGGATCTTTTCTGGCTTTACTAGAATTAATTTCCACTAATTTTTATAGCCTCATTTGCTAGCAATCATTGCCAGGAGTGAAGGAAATCAATGTGTAACAAACTAAACTCATTATCAGTGTACATGTTAATTTGGGGGAAGGCAGCTGCAGATTGTATGACATAGTATTCTGTAGTATCCAATTTTTTTCCTGTGTATTTTGCCTCTGTAACAACTGTTAAGTCTTTTCTTCTATTGTCCTTGTTGGGGAAAAAAAAATACTTCGAAATTATTGTAAGGCCAGATGGTCTCTGATTTTAAAGAATGTGTTGTAAAGATGTGACAGAGAACTGTACTAAAGTTGAAGCCTAATGGAAGAATGTCATGTGCCTGGCTTGGTCAATCCTCTGTCAAGTGGTACAAACCTGTGGCACTTAACAGGTGCATTGTGTGGGGCAGAGAATTTATTGCTTGAGCACAGTCCCCGTTGCATTTCAGCTCCTCTGCAGCATGATTGTGCTATTACAGTGTGAGAAGTGGTGTAGTGTGAATGGGAGTGACTGGGGATATTTCTGAGTTTAAGATACAAATTACATTCTGAGGGGAGAATTATAAATGCCGTATTTATCTCAGTCTCTTCACCTGTATCCCCATGTGTTTTTAGTAAAATTTGTGTATTCAGTGTGCTAGGAGAAGCAGGAGCTATATTCAGAAAGGCTTGCAATGGTATGTTCAAGGTGCCTGGACATGTACCTCCCACACCCCGTGGATGGATGTCTGTGGCCTGTGAAGGGGCGAAGCTGCTGAAAATCTGAGAGAGCTCATCAAGAGCACTGTTTGCTAATACGTGATAAAAATGTTTACAGCTCTGCAGCAGCTCTCTTTTGGGTGGGGGAAAAGGGAGGTGATGTGTCTGTTCTAGCATTATCTTCTTGAAAAGTCGTGTTCAGTTCAGGATTTGGCGAGGTAAACGTGGGTCCTCATTCCCACCCTGACTTCAGTGACATTCTTGGGAGCCAGCAGCAAACGGATCCCTCCCCTCTGGGGATGCCTTGATCTTCCGAGGCTGATACCAGACACAGGCAGGAGCTTGCTGTTTTATCTGCATTGTCCATCTCTACCTTAATGAGTGAAACAGTTAAGTATCGAAGGGGGCGAGCCTCTAGGAATGTGTCTTCCATTTGACTCGAATATTTCGGTGGATAAAGGGAGAGGGAGGGAGAGGAGAGAGAGAGAGAGAAATCCACTTACATCACTCGAACTGCATTGAGTGTGTGCCTGTGTGCAGGTTAAGAGACAGACTTCAGTGTCTTTGCTTTCTGCAGGAAGCAGCAATGCCGTTTGTATCCTAAGAGGAATTTTTTATTTAGAAAAGGAAGCATTCTTTCTACCCAGGAAATGGCTTTCCTTGTGCGTTGCTATGCCAACTGCCTGCAGCCATGGTCTTCCAAAGTAAGCACAATAACGTAATTATATTGGCGTATTGCATTCAGACTCATGATTCTCTGGGTTTTTGTGTGTGTAACTGTGTTGTATTTTTGTTGCTGACTCTTTGGGCGGTAGAAGTGCTTGTCTTGATTGTGAGGAACAGGCATCATAAAATTAAATGTCCATCAATGTCATGCTGCTAAGATTAATTGTGCAAACTTGGTTAGCTGAGTGGAACAGAGATCACTGGTCACTACTCTGTCAGCATCATTAGCAGCCAGGGGAGGAGGTCCCTATTCGTGTGCGCTGCCCTGATTTTGGGGGAGTGGAGGGTAGTGGTGGCGGGAGGGGGGAGGCTGCATTTGTGAGTGTGTGATTGCAAATGAAACAGGAGTATTAACAATGCTTGACTGAGTGCTGGAGGCTGGTTCCTGCACCCTGACTAATATAATACTGTATTAAGCCTTTTTGAGGGAGTCTCTGTGCAGTCAGCCATTTTAGCTTTTTTTTCGTCCTCCCCCCCCCCCCCCCCCCCCCCCCCCCTCATTCCTCAGGCTCTGGGAATGGTTTTGTTCCCTTGAATGGATGCTGGATATGTAGGGTTTCATCAAGCTCTGTGCGTCCTGACATGCTTAGACTTTCAGTGTTACAAAAATGGAGACTAACGCTATCATTCGGATTGCTGCTCTGCACTACAAGTGCGAGGGGGGTTTTGAGCTTACCAGTAGTGACACTTTTAGCTCCAGCTCGGTTTCACCCCCTCCACCTTGTTTTAATTTAATGCTGTAGAGGGTGACTTGCCATCCATAAGAAATTGGTACATGATGTGTAAATTCAGTTCAGCTTATGTTTCTTCATTATGAAACCACTTGCAATCCAAGCTAACCATGGAGTTATGGGCCAGCAGGAGAAACACTCAGTAAGTATTGCAAATTTTGTTTGTTCTGTCACTAACCTGTCATGGGCAAACTGCATGGAGACTGAAACTGCTTGTCGTCCTGCTCACCGGCTTTCCTGCTTGTGGATTTAATAGCGGGTTTGGAGGGAAAGCTGTACCTGAGGTGGCATTAATGTTGGTGGTTGTAGTTTTTAGCTTAGAAAAGGCAACTCTGTAGGTTCTTTTTGAATGTTAAAAATTTACTGAAAAAATGCTGACATACTTTGGTTGAGCAGGAAGCTTTGAGCATTCAGTTAAAATAATTATTCATTTGTTAAAACTTTAAAGCAATATGTAAGCTGTATAACAAGTGATATAATTGTAGGTGATGATAAGAATAGATTTATTCTGTCTAGTGTATGGTACTAGTGTACTGCTGCCTTGTAGCATGGCGTTTAACATCTGTGGTGCACTTACGCTGAAATGCAGAAACTGTTAGTAAAACATGGAATGAACAAAAGGCATAAGTACTGATGCTTTCTAATTGATCCCATGAGTCAGCTACACCTTTGTCATGCTTTAATCCCATAGGCTGCCTGTGTTTATTGTTTGGGAAAAATGCATTCATAAGCAGAAGAGCAAACATTATTTAACAAGGCCTCAGGTGTCAGGAATTAGGAATTTAGGTTTTGCATGACAAAAAGGTTCTGTAAGTTCTATAAGAATGCATAGAATCTTATTGTTCAGTTAAAATGTTTAAATCTTCACGCTAGATTTTATATGGTTCAATATAGTTTTCAATCCTACAATTTGTTTCTTGAGAAGATATTTATGACTATATGTTCTGTGTGTACTGTGTCTGTTAGAATGTGCATGGGAATGTATATAGTACGTTCAGCAGATACAGTTAAGAATTGTAAATAGTGGGAAGAGGTCATAGCAGGAACTTTTTGAAGGAAGAACATTTTTTTTTTGCAAGAATTCAGTGTTGATTGTGTAGAAATACAGAAAGTAATCTAGAAATGTTTTATAGAAGTGTTTTAGAATGTGTCCAGTGAATTTTCTTACACATGTAGCAGACATATCACAGTTTCTTATTGTAGACTGTTTTGTTCCTTTCCCTTCTTTAATTACATTCTAAGTATGAGGGAGTTCATGTAACCAAACCGTTTGGTGTTCATGAAATATTTAAAACTTCATCTAAAAAAAACCCAAACAAAACCCACCTTCTTTCCTCCTGAAACTCAAGCACTGAAGAAGCTGAAATAGAATAGGATACTTTGAATTGGCAAATAGGAATAAAGTGAAAAAGCTGCATATATATTGGGTTTTCCTGCTCTTTCTACCCTCCAGAGAATGTCAATGAAAAGTTCTGGATTTACTCTGGTAGCACAGCAAGTTTAACTGATATAAATAAGTGCTTATAGATAAAGGAAAAAGCAAACCAGCTTTTTAGAAACTCTGCATTACAAACTCTGTCATGTTCTAGTTGTATAACTTTGAGTTATTTAAATCACAGAGATGAATTTCACTCTCCAAAATGGAGACTGGACCTAAACGTGGGAATAGTAAAAGGAAAAAGCTCAAGGTATTTCTTTACAAATGTCCCCATATATGCAAGAGAAAGAAATTGTACTATCTGACATGCAATTGCAGGTTTTGCATGAACAAAAGACTATAGTTTAAAGACTATATAGAACTTTAAATTTTTAGGACACAGAGTAGCTCAGTAAAAAACACCACTTTGTCTGTGAAACTATTCATGCCTGTTCACCAGGTAGACATTATTTTCCTTGGAAGGTGAGACTGAAAGATGTAAATTTTTCATAGAGAGGAAGGCACAAGACTTTATCTTACTTTGCCTAAGAGGAAAACTTCTTGAATTAATCATTTCTGGTAATGAGTTATTTTCATGTTAGTATGTTCCCAGAATTCTAAATATTTTATTGATATCTGACTTGAACTTGTTTCACAGAGAGAGGCTTAATTACTTTGGTGACATCCCCACCCAGAGTCTCACAGCTTGATTTTCTGGAACTGAATGCAAAATTCAGTTTCAATCTGGAACTGAATGCAAAAATCTCCTGTGCAAGGTTTCACAAATTTCTCTGAATTAATTTTAGTTAATGTTGTTAAATCTTAATTTCACAGTAGTTTAGTTAGGGAATGAGAGATACGGTTTAAATCTACTGTTCTGTGAAAATACAATGTAGACTGGCCATTGTGTTAATCATGGTGAAAATGGAGAGAGGAAGATTTAAAAATGCTTTTGTGTTTCCTAGATTTTTTTAATATAAAAAATAAAATCAGCAGCATCAATCAAGTGTATTGGTCTTACATGCCTCATATTTCATAAATTGGAAGAGTTTGAAGCAGTGCTACAAACACGTATCTGAAAGTGATGTTCCTTGATACACAACTACTGTCATCTGTTTAACAAGGAGTAAAATTATGCTCGGGGTGAAAGATGGCAAGAGGAATGAAAGCTGGATTGTTGCAAAACTACTTCTGCCTAGTTCTTGTATTTAATGTACTTTACCAGATTTTGTGTAAACAAAAGAATCTTAGAATGGTTTGGGTTGGAAGGGTCCTTGAAGACCATTTTCTTCCAACCCCTCTGGCGTGGACAGTCTACCTTCTGTAGACCAGGTTGCTCAGATCCCCATCCAGCCTGGCCTTGAACACTTCCAGGGTTGGGACGTCTTCAGTAGGTTCCTTCCGTTTGGCTGTGTCCTTGCTGATTATGAGAGTCCTCTCAGCTAGCTTTGTAGTGCTTTCATTATAATTTTCCTAATCTTAAATTTTAGGAAGATGAATGATGTTTCAAAAAATAGTGCTTTGTGGATGTTGAAACAGTCTCTTGAAAAGCTTTACACATTGCATCTTACACCTGGTTTATTATGTGGAAAAAAAGGCACATGAAGGTCTAGTGCATGAGGGTTCCCATTGTAGGCGTGGGCCTTGTAAAGCGTTAGCTTTCTATCTCATTTCTCCTTTTCTTTTGTGTCTATTGTTTGTAGGAACTTTACTCAAGGTCAACTTAAAAAAACTAAATGAAAGAATTGACAGGTATAATGACTTGTAAAAATGAGACTTGAGATGCATAGTTCTTACATAACTGTGTAATGATTAACAACTCAGGAATTGTGCAGTACTTTGGAGTGACTTATGGACAACCTTGTAAGAAAGTACAGTTTTACTTCAGGTGTAATTGAAATAAAGTCTGCTAATAAAGGACATGTTTCGCTGCTGGCACAGTGACACTTCTTTAGTGATCATGGGTACTGCAGTCTTTGATTTGCTTGACCTCTCTTGAATTACTAAAAAATATTGGAAACAATAAGTCAAATTTTTGGGTTGTTCTTACCATATTTTAGTTCACGAAGATTTGTGGCTGTGTGCTAGGGGTCTCCCAGGAAAGAGAAGCAAATGAGTGGCATTTTGAGGAAAAAAGCCTTGAATGGGAATTGTTCAAATACGGTTATTTTAGTTTGATGTGTAGTAAGGGTGCCAGTTGGCATGCTTTCCTAAGAAATCTAGAACTATACTAGAAATAATTTTCTGTTACAGGAAGAGATCATCAGTATATTTTCTTAACTCATGTAATAATGTAACCTGGTATAGTTATTTGTCCTTTGAGTGAGCATCACACAGTGCTAGTAAGGCATGGGAAAGAAAGGTGTGGTGTTGTGGTCAGATGGCTACAGTTGCTAAGCTTTTGCACGTTTGTATATACATATCTGGAACAAAGGTAGTAGTGATCTGTTAGCTGCTGCAGCTGCTGATGCTTATGATTTTGTTCATCTTGATGAATTACATTGTTCTGAGACCTGATACAGATTATCTTCTTTTGTTGTTAGGCACGTTTGTTTTTAGCACTTATTGAAACCAGATTTCTGGTTTGGCCCTTGCTGATTATTCCTTTCCTTTTAATTTGCATATTTTGAAAAAAATTTTCCTCTGTGGAGACCAATAATGGGGTTGTGGATTTTTGATGTGATTAGAAATAGTGTTTCACCTCTTTATAGGTGCATTATGATAGAGTCTTTAATTGCATGACCATATATCTTCTGCAAGATTCATCTCATGATGGATAGCTCTGATGTGATGAGCAGCTGTTTGATGTTTTGGGCTAGCTTCATTGCTCAAAAGGCCAGGTTGTGTTTATGGTGTACTATTCAAGTCTTACTCAGAAGAGAAAAGCGTAAATATTATTCTCTTCTGTGGCTTTCCAAGATGCTTGTAACTACAGTGTTCATGCAATTAATTAAGGTACTGTGGGGGCGGCATGATCTTAATTTTTCAGGTAGGTCTGCTGAAGCAAATCTTTGGCAAAACATAAGGCAGAATTCTGAGAGCTTAAGATGGTCATTCCACAGCACAGGTAGGTGCAAATAAGCATTCGAAGGATGGATTTTGTTGCTTGAATTTTCTGTATTGGCCCAGTTCAGGCACTCACAGCCTAATGATCATATGAAAGGTTGATTTTAAGTGACTTGCCTGGCATCCTGCCAGAGATCTGTGGTAGGCTATGGCTAAATTCCTGTTCTGCAGGACAGCATTTAACTGCAGATTTCCCCAAAATCTTATAAATGGCAAAATTTGAGTCATTTCATAGGAAGGGCAGTGAATGCATTTAGTGACCTGTAGAGATGGCAATGAGAGCATCCTTGGCATGTAGAAGATGTCCTGCTATCTTTCTGTTACGGTTTCAATGCCTGGGGATTGCACAGCATATTTCAAACTGAGAGGAGAAAAAATTAAGAAAAAAGAAAACCCACAAAACCATACCAGAAAGGCTGCCATCTACATGTAATGAAGTGGCTAAAATTTTTTCAGGTCAATGTGGATGGTGATGTAGAAGATTGCACAGTAGGGCATCTTTTTAGCGAGCTTATGAAGTAAGAGAATTTCAGGCCTCCCAACATGATCAGTATTATGGGTCTGGTTTATATTCCAAAGTGGTCAAATCTAGTGGTGCTGTTGGAGTGTTTGCAGAGTGATATTTTTGATGGTGCATGCTGGAATGTGGCATTTATAGTCACAATGCAGATGTGAACCTGAAAAGGAAAGTCAGCTTCTTCCAAAATGCTATTTTGAGAGACTAAAGCTATTTATTATTACTGAGTTGTTGGCACTCCTGCGTGATCATCAGACGTGCTCAAAATCTAGCTGAAATTGAGAGCTGCTGATACCCAACAATTAAGAAAAAACAAAAACTATCCAAGCAACCAGAAATCCCAAACATCAAAAGAAGTAAAAAAAAATCCTAAATCCCTTAAGATAGTGTTGACTTGCTCCTGATTCTATGAGTTAATAAAGGCATAAGAAGAGAAACTCTAAAAAGCAGAAGGTAACGTGTTAAGTAGCCTAAGTTAAAAATACTGGGGAATTCACAATATGGTGAATGAGTAGCATGAAGTTCATTGTAAGTAGAAGCAAGCACTAAGGAAATCCTGTGCCTCAGTATCTCAGGTTCATTATTCTACCTGCAAAATAATTGCAATCCCTTGCTGAATACTGGCTCGAGGGTTTTAATCAGTGATACTTGCACTGGTACTTCATTTCCAAGTGACGTAAACTCAACAGTTTAGCAACCAAAACCATAAAAATATTCCAGTGAGAGGAAGTAAATTAGATTTTTTGGGAAATTTCATTTTTAATTATCTAAGGCAGGGGATCTCAGTGATATGTAAAGAAATGTGTAGCTTATAAGAGGATTAGAAAGTGCTGTGAATTGTGTTGTTTTTTTCTGCAGTTATGACTGCTGCTGGTACCACTCCAGTATGCAAAAGCGAGGGGAGGTGTCTGGTGTTCTGTATTCTGCTGCTAACATGATCTGAAGCTTCTCTGCAAAGTACTTCTGTACTTGATAAGGTTGTCTGCAAAATCAATGAAATATCAAGAGATAATTGGAATGATTTAAGAATAGGAGCATTAGGAACTATGATTTCTAAATTCTGAACTAGAATTGCATAAACATTTAGGCTATGTTCAGACCATCAGCACTCTGGGATCATGATGTCGGTGCTGGAAGCTATTAAGTATAATTTTTTTTAAGCTTATTTAAAGTTCGTTTTTCTTTAATTATCTTGCATATTTTTTATTCCTTGTTGTATTCTAGGCTTTAAATTGCTACAAATTAGCCCTTAACAACATCCTTGATGTTTGAAAAACTGAGCTAATTTTACTAACCCCTCAATGAATACACTGTGATATGATTTTTGATTGACTGAAATAGAGACAAGATTTCAGGATCTTAGGGTTATTTTATTAAAGCCTGATTTTTATTTTTGATAACTTGATTGCAGCAACAGGTATATGACCAGACTACTGATTCTTTTCAATTAATATTACTGATGCATTCTTGTTAGCTTTTTCTAAAATTTGAAATTAATAGAAGTAATATTACTAGAAAGAGGAAAAAAAAATCATGATATGGTATTTCAGGAGTTGTGCAGGTGAGTGTAATACTGAACCAGTGTTTGAGTAATATGGCTAATATTAAGGATTTGAGAAACATGGAATATTATTGTCTTGAAATTTAACCTTGACCGAAGAACCTTGTACCTGCCACACTTCATTCTCAATATTGTATTTAAGAATGTGGTAGCTGTAGTGCAAGAGAAGTGTGGTATGACTCCAGCAGTTCTGCAGTGTTTTTAGGATTCTAACCTCTGCATGCTTCACCCATCAATCTGTTACAGAAATGTCACTGGCACTCGTATGGTATCCCAGAATTGGATGGTTGGTGGTTATTCCAATTTTGTCAGCTTGCCAGTAGTCTTTTTGCTGTTCATTTTGAGATGGTGATGATTCAGCTGAGAACCAGGGGAAGAATAAACTGTGCTGAAGGGGTGTCTGCTCAGTGGGTTACCTGTGAAAGCTGATCCTGTGCCCAGAAGCTAAAATTTATTGGAGCGTTTATCATTCCTTCCAAACCCCCTGTTTGTATGGGGATACTAGAAGGACAGATGAAGGACAACAGATTGCAATGCTGTTATGTGGGTGATGTTGAAGGTAAACAGCTTTACATTATAATACCTGACACAAGCAGCGCTGCTGCTTGGTCCCTAATACATCTGAGGTGCTGGGGTGGAGATAATTATTGCCTAAATTTATTTTATTTAATTTTTCACTTGTGAAAGATGAAGATTCACAGCATTTGGTGAAAGAACTAGAAGACAGGAAATTTTGTGTGTATGTTGTTTGTAATTTACTCTCGTGGTGCTGGACTTGGTTACCGGACTGCAAGATTCTATTAATTCCATCAGCAAGAATGTTGGTCCTTTGGGCAAAGGGCTATATTTGTCTTTTTGGGTTGCCCTCACTGAAAATGTGAAGCTTGCTGCCATGAACCAACTTCATGGTATTCAGCTCACCTGGCATTCTATACTTGGCCTAAACCTTAAGCTGCTCAAAAAGCTAAAATTAAGGCCATAGGTCCTTTTGCGATCAGTGGTCTCCATTGCAGATGTTGGAACACAAAATCCTGGCATGTTTAGTTCCCTTTTTGTGAAAAGTGAAAGAGGATTTTCCTAAATGGCAAGCAGCTTGCTAAACCTCGCAGCTTGCTAAACCTCACAGCTTGGACTGAGTAGTTTTCTAGCCTTTCCAAAGTCCTGAGTTATAGGCAGTCAAGTTGATGCCTCCAGTAATATGATGTTCCTTCCAAAGCCTGTCTAGAATGCCTTAAAAAAGCATCAAATAATTTGATCTGCTACAATTTCAGTAGTTCCTGTCCTTTGTAGTGTATGGAGTGTGACTGCCCTTCCTTTAACTCAAATGGGTTTTCTGGTCTTTCCTTACATGTCTTCTGCCAGTTTAGTGACCACTGTAAACAGCAGAAAGCTCTGAATCATTTGACAAAATGTGAAGATCTTACTTTGAACGTGAAAACGGTTGTGACTCTTTACACTCAAATGTATGCATACCTCCATGGCATTTCCAGCTCTTAAATGGAGATGGCAATTCTTCTTTTGGACTGGAAATATGCAAACTGGTTTAATACCAGGCTTCTCTTTCAGTTCCAGCTTCTCAACATGGATCAAGAGCCAGCTGCTTTTCAAAATAGAGGAAAAGCAGGCTTGTGAGTTAGAATGCAGGAGAAGAGCAAAGTATTACATTATATGTGCATTTAGGAGCTGTTAATAAGCTAACAAATGCTGTGGCAGGCATAAAATGTAGCTCCATGTAGCCCTTGTAGCTTTCTACCTGTAGATGACTTATTTCAACTGTCCCAGGCTTGGCTGGTGACCGTATGCCAGCGTTTGGTGACAGTAACGCTTCCTCTTCGTAACTGCAGTTGCCTGATCTTCAGAGGCATAGGGACAGTCAGGAACCATGCTGCAAACCCAGACAGTAACCTGATGGTCAAAAACCTCAACCTGGGATTTCTTTCACTCAGTCTATAAATATTGCCTCATTTTATCTGACTGCAGCCTGTCACTTGCTTGCAAGCATAGGTGCTGTGTGCTGGGTTGTTTGGACAAACAGACTAGGTAGGATTTATTAGTTTATAGCTTGACTCCAAACCGTGACCTTGCAAGTGAGAAAAATTGGTTTAAAGCTTTCTTCTTTTATTCCTTCTCTGAAGAATGATTTCATTAAAATGACGTTGTTCTATTTTGTGGGTCTCCCTTTGTGTGTGTAGTCATGTTGGCTTGTTTTATCGTTAAAAATAGGCTCGTACTGTTCCGTGCTGCTGTTCTTCCTGCAGAGCAAGAAGAATGGGAGCTGGGTTGTGCTCTTAGGCCTCCATCCATAGCATTGTTTCCTAAATGCATGTCTGCTGCTGTGTGCCTGCCAGCCTGCCAAATGCTGTAGGAGTTGCATGAATGTCAGGAAGGTCTAATGCAGGACGATTTGAAAGAGCATGGGAATGCCTGAAAAAGAGAACATGGGTGCAGAATTGGGCCTTACATATATTATTGGTAGTGGGATTGATGGCTTGAAAACGGGGTGATGAGGGACATTGTACCCAAATGGATTTAGTGATGGTTGAAAAAAAAATAAACAATCTAGATTTTGGGAAATCTAAACTGAATTTTGGGAGTTATTTCTTAGTTAGCTATATCCTAGGTTTGCTGAACCATCAGCCCTGTTCTCAAGTAAGTTTTTTGTGCTCTTGATTTGTTGAGGGGTTTTTTTTTGTTTTGGTTTTTGGTTGGTTGGTTGTTGGTTTGATTTTTTTTGTTGTTTGTTTGTTGGTTTGGTTTTTTGTTTGGTTGGTTTTGGTTTTTTGGGGGGGAGGTTGTTGGGGTATTTTTTCCTACATGTGAACACCTAGAGGTTCTTCAAAACACTTTTTGCCTGTGCTGTTTCACCAGTCAAGGTACCACTTGACCTCTAAATCTTGATGTATTTCTGATAACAAACTAGGAAAGGAAGGAACCTGTATTTTCCAGTTTCTTGGCAGGCAGTAGCTCTTTTCTCTGCTAGATTGCTCAGGAAAGAGTCAGATGTTAGACTTGGATGTGTCTCACTGGTCTTTTCAGTCTTGACCTGCATCACCAGTGGATTTTCAGCTAGGTTTTTTGACCTTTGAATAAGAAGCTGACTATAGAGGGATTTTTTTTTTTTAAAATATACATAAATAATGTAGAAGGATCTTTTTTCTGTTGTCCTCACTTTTAAGGAACCAGGAGGAAAAGGAAAATGCATGAATTTATGGATTTTGGAGCCGTAGTAAAATGTGCTACTTAAATAATTAACTTTGTGTCTGGGAAAGGTTGTTAACTGGATTTTTTTTTTTTAAGGCAGCAGAGAAGACTCATGTTTTATTTTAAAACTGAAGCTGTTCACAGCTGTAGGAGCAGGCTGAAAACCAAATTAAAATGACAACAGTGTTAGTTTCTTTTAATAACTGTGGAAGTCTGTATGCTAGGTGTACCTCTCCTTGCCTGTTGATGTATGACTTCTGCAAATATTTTTTGTGGTCTGACCCTGGGAATTTCTGTCCTATCAATCTTGCTCATTTTCAAATCAGGTTCTTAATAGTTGGTAATACTGTTGTTTTGGAAGGGGGTGTTTGTGTGTCTTGTGAGAAGATTAGAGACTTCTTGCATTTCAGAGTAAAGGATTTTGGAAATTTCCATTTAGCAGATATTTTCCAAGGTCCCTGAATACAGCTGCTTTTCCTAAATAAGGGTCACTAAAGTGTGGTTTCCCAAACAGTGGTGTGCATGTCTGCAGTAGGATATAGAAAATCTAGTTATCTACTTGTTTCCTGTTGAAGGAAGAGGTTGTTTAGGCAGTTAAATGTCACTCCTACACCTGCAACTTCCATTAGTATTGTACATTAGTATTCCTTCTGTGATGATGGTACCCAGGGAAAACTAAACTTAGGAATTCCTGAGTTAGAGTAGCATGATTATTTTTAGGGTTGTTTTAAGTGAAGATTCAGTGTTCCAGCTGGGGTTTTATTCAGTGAAGCATCCAGAGATAACATGCTTAATGTAGTAATGACTAAAATGTCTACCAGTTTCATGAAAGTAGCTTTATAAATCTCTTGCACCCTGTGTTACAGCAAACAACTACTACCATTGTAGTGCTATTGTAAATCAGCAGTTGGTTTGACTCTAAAATTATGTGGTCATTGCAAGGTGACCTAATGCAGTAGTTGATGTAAGTGCACACACACCCTGAGTCTCTAAAGCTTATCATCTGGTAGATGGGAGGAAAACGATGAATGTCACTGATTGTAGAATGGGTGGCAGTTATTGGTCCTGGTATTTCAACCTGATTTCTGTACTGCTTGTTTTTCTGCAGCTTGGCAATCTGTGATGTAAAAATCTCTTCCTAAATAAACACCGCTGAAATATTTCATGGTGTCAGTAGAATATGGAAGTTGTTACATGGGTTGTGTTTTTAGGATGCTGTTGACGCGAGGCAGGACCATACGGGACGATTCCAACTCTGTGTGCACACCTGCAGGGACACAAATAGACACATTTCTGAAAGTCACATATGAATGTCAGCATTTTAAGCAGAATAACGTGGTGCTTCAATTGACAATGTCTACTTACTCTAAAGCAGCCTTATAACAGGCTCCATACGGGACCTTGTTGGTTTGCTTATCTTATAATGTAGTTGTGGACATTTGTAAAAATTAGGCAATTAAAAAAAAAACCAAACCCCGAGGTGGGAGGGTAATGAAATTTAGTGTTAGATATAACTGTTTTGAGTAAATGTCACTCGACTACAAAGAAAAGCTCTGCAGGTTGTTTCAAAATTTATTGGAGATACTATTAATATAAAAGATGCTTCTGTGTTGATATGTGGTAATAATTTTAAATGGCTTTGCACAGTTGTTACTGCACTGTGCTCCAGAATTGAGAGAACATCTTAGCACTTCCTAAAGACTCCTCAATGAAAAGAAGAAAAATGATCCTTTACTTTTCCCCCTTCCTATGATCACAGGGAGCACACACTAGTAAGTCTTTTGCCCAAAGCTGTAAATAGTTGTAGTAGTTTGTAGAAGCTGGACTCTTGCTCTGTGTGACAGAATAGAAACTATGGAGGTATTAGAAAAACATGATGGCACATACAGTTTTAAAAGGTTTTAGGTTTTAAAAGTTTTAAACGGTCAGTGTAACATAGTTTCATTAATTTTCTTTGACTGCCATAGGAGGAAAAGTGTAAAATAATGTAGCAAGCACATCTTGGAGTGTTACAGCAACACTCACTGCTGTTGTCTTGCCATGGCGTGAGTACGTTTGCACTTGCAAAACTCATACAATAAGTAATAAAGCTGTTTGACTAGTAGTCATGTTGGTATAGCATTAAAAAATCATAGTTATGGTAAAATCATACTATTTCAAGCTTTTGCAACATTAGTCATGTATAAAGGGAAATGCTTGCTGTTAAAAAATATTTTATCTTGTTACTGTACTATTTTTACCTTAGCCAGAAAAATAGCAAGGCTACCTATACTATTTGTAATGCAAATATGAAACCTTTTTACTCTTTGCCTTGGTCTCAGAAGCATTATCTACAGACTTTTAAGATGTTTTTAAGCAATCTTTCTTCTAAAATTCACCTTTGAAAATAACATCATCCCCATTTTCAATCAAAATTAATTGCCTTTTAGTTGCCCAACTTTTAAAAAGAAATTGTAACATTGTTTTGAAGTCCTCACTATTGTGCAATTAGCAAGCTAAAACTAGTGGTTATGGCAATATACATTTTTGCTTTATATTAAAAATTGCTACAATCAGAATATTTGGAAAAACAAGCTTTAGCAAGGGCTTTGATGTCCACTTGTGTGCTATTTGTCTTGTAATATTTCAGTTCTTCGTCTTCTTTTTTTTGTTAGAGGTGAAGCAAAAGTGTGCATCTTTCATTGTCAGACAAGGAAAATAAAGGAAACTTCCACCCACTTTTCTCCTGAACTATTCCTTGATATTCTAAAGCAAAAATAATCCTTTGGTTAAAACTCCAAGGGTGGCATTGACATGGCCGCAGCCTTCAGGCTTCAAACAAAATTTCCATTTAATTGCTTGTGAATAGTCATGTCTCTCTTTAAATTTTCATCAAATTTCTTTCAATTAATATGGTATTTTATAGAGGCAAGGCTCAGTTTTTGCATCTGTGCACAGGAGCTCCCTATATATTTGTATCTTTAAAAAATTTTCCTTGGAAGTGTACAGAATACTTAGAAGCTACCAATAAGAAAATCTAAAATGTTTTTATGTTAGTCATGCTGGGTTTTGTCTTTTTTCCTCTGTTGGTTAGTCTGTTTCTGAAACAATAAGTGTATGAAACAACAGGCTCACTTCAGATTTTTCTGCTTGGATGAGTGACATGGATCTGGAAAGGATTTTCTGGGTCACTGCCATTACACACTTGGGCAGCACACTCATAACTTTGTCTCGCTTCAGTCTGAAAGGCTTCTCTGCCACAGCTCCTGTGGAGTCTGATTTGGAGAATCTCTGTGGTTCATTAGATAGCCTTCTTTCAGCTTCCTGCTCATTAGGCTTTACACCTGCATTGCCTTTTACTGGAAATACTTCTTTTTCCTCCTTTCTATTTCTGGATAGTGATCATACCCTCTCTCAGTGTGGGCTGAAAAAGCTGTGCTCTTCCTGCACTTTGTCAAGTATTAGTTTTTCTTCTTCTGATAATCCTGGTGATTTTTCTCTGACTCTGTGTATGTGTATGGCTTTAAGCTATCTTTATTTAAAACACACAGCTGGGAATGTGTGCAACATTTCCAAATAAGGTCTCTGCTGGGGTCATGGAGAAGAGCCCAGAACTGTATTTCTGGAGGATGCATGCTGTGATCGTATTGGGTTCTCCTTCTGCTGCATCACCTGAACAATTCAGTCACCTTCTGATCAGCTGATACATGGAAACTTTCTCACAGTGATTTCTCACAGGGACTTTTCCAGGTTGTTGGTTTTTGTTTTAAAGTACGTGATTTCACATCTTTTCCTACTGCTCATCTCTTGTATCAACAGTGTCTTTTTCCACAGTGATGCCAACAGTTTTTTTCCTCCACTTGGAAAGAGGGGAGTTCTAAGATATTTTCTATATCCATCTTTCACATCTCATCTTAAAAAAACCCAAAACAATTACCTGAGTAGCCCTTACTTTATTTTTCTTTATTCTAGAATCAATTAACTTTGATTTCTTTTGCTATTTTAAGTTAGCTCAGGGCAGTAAAATTCAGTGCAGTGGTTCAGTATTAAAGTGGAGTGGTTCGGTATTAAAGTGCAGTAGTTCAGATTAAATGGTTGCAGTTCAAAACTGAGCTATCACTTCATGAATGTTTGAAAAACTTCACTGAGTTTTGTTAGATTGGCTAGAATGCTGTAATCATGAAGTATTCTGTGATCAGGTGTAACACACCCCACCACCAACACATGGTGTGGTATAAGAGCAGCCCTCCTGATGGGGAGGCTTCAACAACTTGGAACTGTAGGCATTTCACAGGGTCTTTGCTTTAACACTTAAGATGTGCCCAGGATATGTGTTTTCACCTGTGGGGTAAACTCTTTACTTTTCTATTGTGGTTTTTAAATTCTGAGTGGTGCTTTAAAGCTGAAAATAAAATCTGGGTGCAGGTGCCATCATTTTTACCCCTGCTGGTGTAATTGCTTTTTAGCATCCCCCCAGATCTCCTTGTGAGACTGCTGTGTAAGTAATCCAGATTGAGTCTGTAAATGAGATATACACGAGCATTCTATTATTTATTTAAAATATTCTGCAGGATTTAAAACATCTTCCTTGAAAATGTTTGAACTAACATTTCCTGTAAACATATGTGCCCACATAAAGTGTTGTTGAACTTTTTTTGTTTTTATGTCCCTAGGCATAAATTTTTTGTCTGGTTTCCTGTGGAAACAAAGTTTGTGACCAGGCTCTCTGTTCCTTCCTCTCCCACAGTTGCTTGTAATAGGCCACAGAGTTCAAAATTTAACCTTACAAGCCTCCAAAAGCCCTGAAAGTGGGCCATTTAGTTTCCAACCCAGCAGTAGTTCTCAGCATATTAAACACCCAAACAGCCACAAATGGAAGTGTTTAGAAATACTTATTGTGGGAAAAAAATCAACATACATTTTCTTAGTATGAAAATCAGTTATTCCCAAGAGAGAGATCTCTGCAAAGCTGGACTTTGTTATTTTATTTCTCCTCCACGTATATTAAATAATAGGGAGCCTTTACAGAAGTTCAGTGACTGAGCTCAGTTTTCTACTCTCTTTCCCTAGAGATATTTCAGAAGTCAGTTGAAATGCCTCGGAACAGCCTTTCCTTCAACCTAAAAGGCAGTCATCAGTGAGTGCCTGTCCCTACTTGTCAGTTATCATTATGTAGATTTCCACAAGATCAATTCCCTTCCCAGTTTTATTCAGTGTTTTTGGGAAGCTGTTAGTTTGAGAGAGGGTGTGGGCTGTGCAGGCTCTGTCAGGGCACTTAAATGCAAGTGCTTGGTGGGACAGCAGGGTGCTACCAGGAGTGATAGGCTGTGTCCCTACAGAGACTCCTATGATATAGGGACATATGCAGACATAATACACCGGAATAGGAATTCTGCTACTCAAAGCAAAAGTGGCTAAGAATAGGATTTGACCTAAATCTGATCACTTTATGAAACAAAGCAAACAAAGTAATATAAAATACTGGATAATTAATTAAAAAGAAAAGAAAAAAGGAGGCAAATTTGAAAATCTTGCTTGACTCTCTTCAGGAAGGTTTCACTTCCACTGCACTGTTTGGAAAAAAAATCACCAGACCATGTTTCTACATTTGGTTAAGGATATCAAACAGTTGTCAGTACTTAAATGTATATCCACAGTCAAAACAGTTGTAGAACAGTCTTTTTAGCTTGATCCTCGCAGCAGAACTGCTGTAACTTTAAGGACATCAGAGTCCATGTTTTAAAAGTACTGAATTATCCTTTGTTGCCCAGTGAAGAAACTATACTTTTACCAGATATTTTCTGATACAGGCTTCTGCATAAATGCTAAATAAAAATCTTTGGATCTTGCATATTTATTCTGTTCATTGTAAATATGTTATAAATGTTTGAGTTTGGATTTTCAGAAATCTGAGAAAAACTTCCGAAAACTGTTTAACATTATTTAGTTTAGTTTAGCATGATTCAGTTCAAATCCATCCTGTTGTTTTTTCTTTTGTATTTGGGGTTCACTAGCACTGTAAACATCTGTATAAAACAGTTTTTCTTTTTTTTCCCCCCACTTAATTTGAGCTGTTGCCAATAAACTGGCATTTGTGTTTCCTGAAGGAATAGTGTTTACACCAGATTTTCTGAAGAAGACACTTTTGAATATGAAATGCTGCATTGAATCTCTGATTCAAATACTTCCAGAAGGAAGAACAAATGCTAACACATTCAGACATAAAACAGAGAAGGTAGTTAAGTTAAACAAGAATGGGTATGTTTCAGTGATGCATTTCTTACTTTTCCTTTAAAAAGAGTTGCTTCTGAGAGTTCCTTCATTCCCCAGACACCCATTGAAATTTTACCACCCCTGTGCCTCTGCAGAAGTCAATAGTCCTTAAAGCAAAGGATTGAATGCATGAAGTGCTCATAGGATTAGCTGCTGAGAGCTATGAGATGTGCAGTAAGTGGCAGTCAGTGTGTGTTTTGTAAGGGGAGCAAAATGAAGTTCCTGTGCATTCACTCTCTCTTGCTCTCTCCCTGAGACCAGCAGCTCACATTGCATTAGCTTGAATCTCTGAATAGCTTTTTTTGGGAGGCTAGCTATAGCAAAATACCAGTGGAGGAAAGTATTAAAAGCTTGCCATGATCTTTCATGGCATCTTTGCAATACTTTTCTTTCCTTCTTTTTATTTTTGGTTTGGTTTTCTGTTAGAGGTGTTCTGCTGTGGGCTTTGTATACAAGCAACTGCTTAACAGCAATAGTATCTAAATGCAGTGTCTTCAGAACACAGGTTGTGTCTTGTGCTGGATTCAAGATGAAGAACATTCTTAAGAGTAGGTCTCTATGAAATTTCACGGTTTCATAGAAAGATGTCTATTCGAGGAAACTGTAGAGATTCAAAATACATGGGGTATTGTTGTGTAAAGTGAATGATTATACAGAAGACATAATTCAAGCCAGAAGGTTTTTATTTAAGTCTTGCAGATGTTTTCATAGAAAGTACATAGAAGCGTCTCAATCTTTTCCACCCGTAGGTGCAAGGAAATCCTGCTTCCATGGAAATTGCATCCTATATTTAATTGTATAGAGTTTGCACTTTTAGTTTAAATTTTACTCTGCATGGACATGTCAGCCTGCATCAGGTCTGTAGATGGAATCGATAGAAATTACTTTATTATTCTGTAATTACTTACATTGAGTGCTGTGTTTAAAATCACTCAACCATAAAAATGTTTTCCTTGATGTCTCTCTTGGTTAGTGAAAGAATTATGGTGAAATAGCATGTTCATGAATGCCCAGCATTTTTACAAATATTTCTTCCTTATCTTATTAAATACAATAAATGTGGGCATAGCTTTAAAATACAAAATACAGCAGATGTACCAACATTTAATATAAAAAGTAGTGTTTCTATAAAATATTGAAATAAAGTGTTAATAATTTTATAGAGTACTGAAGAATACTGCCTTGGTGATCTACACGTTTGTAGTGCAATAAAAATTTTAGAATTTCTATCCTGGTGAGGAAAAAAATAATGAGAAAGACTAAGGCACAGTAGTGATTTTATTTGTCTGCTGTTGTTCTCCCTTCACAAAAAAGACAGAACCTCAAAATAAGTTTGTTGTAGCTTACTTAGATTTGTGGGACTAAGTGTTTCTCCTATAAAAGGAATAACCAACATTAAAAAAAAAAAAAAATTATGGTGGCTTTTATTATATGATAGCTTTCATTATTTTATTAGTAAAGAGCTGCTACAAAATAAGTGCTCAGATGCATGTGTTTAGAGGTTGAAGAATCAGTGTTTGCTTGTGTGTCTTTAATTTCAGAAAGTGGAAATAGAGGCTATAAGGGTGATAGTTTGTGTTGTTTTATGTCTACTTGCTTAGCCTGTCTCTGTGGCGCTTAATTACGTATAAAATCATTCATTGGGAATTGCATAACAGAATGTTACACCTTGGCGCTCTTTAATCCCATCTTTTTTGCAGATGTACTTCAGTCACTTTGCAGGCTTTATAAATCTTTCATAAAGTGCTGAGCAGCCTCCAGTAGAAGACCTTGTTTATAAAAGGCTTGCTGATATGTTTGCCTTAAAATGAGTGGTATATTGAAGCTTTCCAACCAGAATTACTTTCTTGTGTCTGTCTTTCATGTTGTTGCATTAATACTTGTTTTCACATATAACTGCATTTAAAAAAATAAAGCTCCAAATGAAAAAGAAAAACCCTCAAAATAAAAGAAAAAAAGGAATACTATTGAAAGAAAAAAAAGGTTTTGGTGTAATTTCACTTATTTTTTGGCTGTTCTCATACCTTTTTATGCTATACATATCCAAGGACTGCCATTTCTTGTCCAGTAAACATTTTCAAAATTTTTTTATCATTTTTTAAAAATACTGTATTAGTAGATAAGTCCAGTGATTTCTTGAATAGAAGATGCCTTTTGTTGTAATGAAAGGCACGCTGTAGGGTAGGAGAAAATAATGGTGTTCTTAAAATAGGAGGAACACATTCAGAGCAAAGTAATTGTTAGTTTTGCATGCATAACATGGTGACTCAGTTTGAGGGTGGAAGTAATAAAATGGTGCTTTAAAGATAGGAAGATGTGATAAGGTTTACAGTATTGTACAGTTCTAAATGGATGTATGTCTTTGCCCTTAAGATAGTTTCACATAATTGTTTAAGTTTTCGTTTGGTTTAGGGTTTTCAAGAGGTAAAAATCGGGAGTTCCTAGATGTACTGTTTTAACTCTGGTTTCTATCCGTGTGTGCCATCTGTATAAATGTGTGTATGTGTGCATGTATGCTTGCTTATTAAGAGCTACATTATAAATATAAAATACTGTTTTCACCTCTGTCAAATTAAGAGTAGGGCTTAGATCATAACTATTTTATCGGGTCATGTTTTGTATTAGAAACTTTTGTCCCTGTTACATGTGTTTAGAGCTATGCATACATCACCTTAATGTTTGTCACTTACGAAGGTTGTGCTGAGACTAGGTTGTCAGGACAGTTTCTGACCCTTTTCATGATTATTAATTACTTAAACTAGTGTACATATACTGTGTTTTGGAACTATATTTACGAAAGAACAAATCATGCATTAACTTTTCTAAATTACCCTGCTGCGTTTTTACTCTGTGTGCTAGTTCCTTCTGATGGTGACTCAGTGTTCAGTAATGAAGTTAAGAAATAGTGTAGGTGTTGGCTTCAGCAAAGCTGTAGTTTAGTGTGGTGCTTGTTATGTAAAATACAAAAGTTGCTTTTGATCCTTATTACTTTGAATGAGTTCTTAAATCTAGCCATCATTTAATGAAAATGGAAAACAAGATAAAAGTGACAGTTCAGTTCTGATGCTGTTTGTGGTGGTGTCAGTCTGTGGTGATGTTTCTGAAGCAGAGGGTAGGTCTTTAGGCTTTCTCATACTGTTCATGGTCTGGTGGATAAAGCATGTGCTAGATCTAGCCAGCTTCAAAACAGAACAAGAAAACCTTTATTTTTACTGCTATACTAAATACTGAACTCAGTACTAAACTACAGAACAGGATGATAGCTCAATACAAGCACAGAGTGCTTAATAATTTAATAATAAAGTGATACTCAGTAGCACAGCAAACATACCCATTGTCGTGAAGTTAACTGCCCAGAGATGGTTCCTAGCAAACCTTTTCACTGAGTTATAATAGCGCAGTTTCATGCTGTTATTTTCTAATCATGTTCCACTGCAAGTAAGAAATTAGATATAAATATCCCGGTTTGGGGTAGACAGCTTTTTGTGCTGGTTGTTGGATGTTGCATTTTTTCCTTGTTCTGCTTAACTGAGAAACATTTACCAAATGTTGTGCTCCAGGAGTGAAAGGCGTAGCTGGTATTGGGTTCGTGTGGCAGGATTTTGGTAGTGTGGGGCTACAGGGCTGACTTCTGTGCGAAGCTGCCAGAAGCTTGCCCCACGTCTGATGAAGCCAACGCCAGCTGGTGCCAAGATGGACCTGCCACTGGCCAAGGCTGAGCTCATCAGCAATGGTGGTAGCACCTCTGGGATAACAGAGTTAATCAAGGAGGGGAAAAGAAAAGCTGTGCAATGGCAGCCACAGAAGAGAGGAGTGAGAATGTGATAGAAACAGCTCTGCAGACACCAAGGTCAGTGCAGAAGGCAGGGCAGGAGGTGCTCTGGGTGCTCCAGCAGAGATTCACCCAGCTCATGGTGAAGACCGTGGTGAAGCAGCTGTACCCCTGCAGCCCATGTTGATACACAGGGAAATAGAGGTCCACCTGCAGCCTGTGGAGGAGACCCACACCAGAGCAGGTGGATGCCTGTGGAAGGCCCATGCTGGAGCAGGCTCCTGGTGGGATTTGTGACCCTGTGGAGAGAGGAGCCCACACTGGAACAGGTTTACTGGCAGGACTGTTACCCCAGAGGGGACCCACACCAGAGGAATTTGTGAACTGCAGCCCATGGGAAGGGCTCACTTTGGAGATGTTCATGGAGGACTGCCTTCTTTGGAAGGGGAACAGTGTAAGGAGTCCTCCACCCGAAGAGGGAGGAGCGGTAGAGACAACGTGTGATGAACTGACCGCAGCCCCCACTCCCTGCCCCTCCACACCACTGCGAGGGAGGAGGTAGAGAATTTGTGAGTGAAGTTGAGCCTAGGAAGAAAGGAAGGGGTGGGAGGAAGGCATTAAGATTTGGGTTTATTTCTCATTATCCTATTGATAATAAATTCAATTAATTTGTTCCCAAATTGGGTCTGTTTTGGTAGTCTCACCATCACAGTAACTGGTGAGTGATCTCTCCTTGTCCTTACCCATGAGCCTTTCGTTGTATTTGCTCTTCCTTGTCCAGCTGAGGAAAGTGACAGAGTGGCTTTGGTGGGCATCTGATGCCAAGCCAGGGTCAACCCACCACACTTTTATATAAGACTTCGGCACATGTGGATTTTCATTGTCATCAGTGCTTTACTTTTTTCCCCGTTGTGTACAATGCAAATATTAAATATTGTAAATAGCAGTATGTGGCTAAGATAAAAATGTGTGTATTTCTCACACACATTTTTCATTGAGTTTACAGTGTAAATGTTTCAGCTTATTTAATTTTTGTATTTTATTTTTTTCTTCATGCAGTCTCTCACCTTAACTTTGGGGGGTAGGGCAGTTGAAGTGGATGCTGCTTTCGGGCATGTAGCACAGGGATGTAGTGTTCTGCAAAGATGTGAGCATGTGCTTTCTGCTTGTAAATAGTTCTATTTGATTAGGATCAAAGTGACTAGTTAGGTTGCCTAAAGAAAAATGCCTGCTTCTGATCTTCTGTCACCACTTGGCAAGTCCAGCTCATGCAGCGTGGCTTTGACTTGAGGAGTTACTCTGAAACCAGTAATCACCAAGCATTCAGCTGATTGTCTACAGCCAAAAAGATTCAGAAGGCTTGCTTTTATTTGCAGTGTATTCAATCAGTTATTGTGGAATCCCCTGCCTCTTCCTTTTGCCTGTGCAGTAGCGAAACATAAATCCTTGCTGTTCATTTAAAACAGTGAGTGCAATCATTATATTAAACATAGGTTGATTTCACTTTTTAATGTACTAACTGGATTTGCTTTGATGAAAGGTTCTTTAAAATTTTTTTTGTGCATTGATAAAAAATAAATGCTGTTGTTAACGACATGGAGATATTTGCAGGGCACTAAAAAATTGAAAGTGTTTGGCTGGGTGGCACACTGTATTCATATATAGTTCCCTATGGAGTTAATATTTATTTGAGATTGCAGTAGTTAATGCTTTAGAAAAGGTAAAACTCTCAAAATATATCTGTGTAAATTATCATTAAATGTGTGAATCTTAGACGATTTGTGCTTGTCTCTTAAAATAATATGTAGGATTTCTACTTTGAAATAAAAGTGAGCTGCTTCAATTATGAGAGACTGTACTTTGAGAAGTAGTCATCAACACATTGCAAAAGCTGTGGCAGTTATTTTCCCTTGCATTCTACCTCTGGCATATGTACTTATTTGCAGAATGGCTCAAAAATTATTAAAAAAAAATTGACAGTGGCCTGAATATCAGTATATATGGTTCCATTATGAGATAATTCAAACTTAGATTGAAAAGCAAAGTAGCAAAGACAACAGATGCTATAATGCACTCCCTAATGCTGTACTTTCTCCTTCTGATACATCATTAACAGTGGTGAGCATAACAAGATTTTTCTGGAGGCAGTATTCATGGCTGTGTGTATTAGAGTATTGCTTTTGTTAATTGCCTTTTCTTTGTTGATGAAGATCAAATCTAGCTCTGGGCTTACTGAGGCTTTTTAGGATTATTAGTATCTGGTTGCTGGTTTTAGCCCCTCTTTCAGGTAAAACACTAGGAAAGAATTATTTAATATGTAGCCATTTTTGCTATCACTGATGCAGTCATTCTGTGATAATGAAGAAATCCTTTTCAGATGTATTAGAATAGGAATTGCCAGTTAGTCTAAGTAAGACTAAGGTTTGCAGTTGTCTGTGATTTTCACTGCAAAGCCTAAAGCCAAGATTCTTTCAGAGCATGTTCCATAAACAGAACTAAACAAGGCAAACAGCAGTAAAATCATTCAGTATCTTTAGCTGTACAGAGCTAATAATTTTTTCAAGCACGCTCTCTTGTGACTTGGAGATGACTTTTTTCCTAGCCTTTTATACTGATCAGCTTATTCTCTCTTAATGCTGAATGAGGTCTTATTTCCATCCAGGGAGAATGGTAATAATGCCAAGGTAGCATTCATAATTGACCTGGATGGACACACTGCATGCGACATTTTTCATACAAACACAACTTCTTAGAGATGAGAGTATCTGCCTTGTCTGAGTTGAAACAAATTAATGAACAGAGTTTTTTTCTTAAAATTATTGAAGAATTTATTGCACACCAAAATTGATGCATTAACATACTTTTATTAACTAGCTGTGGGATGCAGGCTTCTTGGGGAGAGGAGTAATTTGCCCCTGAAATAGCATTTAAATATTTCTTCAGACAGCAAATATTTTACTTTGTCAAAGTTCACTTTCTGCGGTCTCGAAATTTTTACAGTTCTTAAAGATTTTCATGGGAACTGTGGGCATAAAGCAATAGTGAAAATATACATCACAAATCCTGGTGAATGATTGTTAAATGATCAAATATACTGTCTCAATTCATTCTTCAGCACTGCATATGAGCAAACTATTTTCAGGATTACAGCTCCTTGTAATTATATCAATCTTCCCACATTTCCTATTTGCTGTCATATTATTTGGCTCAAAGTATAATGGATAGCTCAGTGACTTGGATTTTCCTTGTCTCTAATGTACTTTGTCAACTTGAGAAACAAAAGAGTTTACCAAATCCAGAGCAGTGCTTGTTGATTTTTAAAAGTATGTGACTTTACTCCCTTGTTAATTCCCATTCTGCAGGAAACCATTGGTTCTGGAAGTAGCACAATATTCATATGCATTTTAATTCTATCCAAACCCCATAGCAAGCTACTGAAGAGTTTTGGTATATTGCTTCACTTGTCCTCAGATACATGGTTGTATTAAATCTCATACATTTGCAACAATTTGGTGTTTTGATAACCTCTGCATGAGTTAAAAAGCTGCAAACCTCAAAATTTTTGTACTGCATTCTCAAGCCCCAGTGATTTTCTCAATCTAGTTGGTACTGGCAGAGAGTAAAGTGTGACATATAGGATTTGAATTAATTTTGCTGTGTATCTCCCTCAAATTGTAATGATGCTTTTTCTGCTCCACCTATAGCTTCCTGCAGATTTCACAAAGCTGCACCTTACTGACAGTCTCCACCCACAGGTGACCCACGTTTCATCTAGTCACTCAGGATGTAGCATCACTAGTGATTCAGGAAGCAGCAGCCTTTCTGATATCTACCAGGTAAGACTGGAAGGGATGCTGATGGGAGGTGCAATTGCCAGCAGTTTTGCATTTAGTAGCTGAATGCCCTTGCTATTGCCTATTGTCAGTTTTTGTCTGAAGAAGTGCTCAATAGACTTCAAAAAACTACTTTTTGTTTGAATTGTGATAATTTCAGGCTTTTCATGTGTTGGCTTCATAATGTAGAACCTCTTCAGTGGTGGGAAGAAACAACTATGCCGTAAGCAGCCTGTGCTGGCCTGGCTTGAGGGACATATTTCCATTTCCCCACCCTGTAGGAATTTGATGCCAACCTCAGCAGTGCTTTCTCTCCTGGCCATCCTCAGAAAGGTGGGGAGGTTGAATTGGTGTTGCTTTTTAAAGTTACACTTCTGAGGTGGCTTCTTCCTGTAAAGCTCTGTGCTGTTCATTTGGAACAGCCTGAGTTTAGAGAGACTCTGAAACTGATCCAGAGTTTAAATATAAATTGGAAAAAAGTTTAAGTGAAATAAAATGAGGAATTATGCATTTTTCACTTGATGTTTACCGTTCTTGGAATATTGGAAGAGGATTTGTCCTGATAGGAAAGTGTACCAATTTGTTACTCTGAGAAGAAGGAATCAAATCCAATTAAAATACATTTCTATCAATCATAAAGTAGTGAGACCACTTCAACATGAAGTACTGTTAACTAGAAGAAGAATAATGTTTTTTTGAGATGCTTCTGAAATTGCAAATGTAGTCGTTTTAACAATGGGAAAAGCATATCTGCAAATACATACAAGTTCAGCTATGGTCATAGTTGTAGAATATAGTCTCCTTCAGGTGAATAAGCTTATAGGCTTTTTTTTTTTGTGAAGAAAGATAGGCTATAAAAAGGTCCCAGTTCAATTTAGGCAGTAATTACAATAATGCAAAGGTTTATTTCTGCAAAATGATCAAATTAGCTGAACACTTCAGGCATAGCATGTCAGTCAAGTATGTTTGTCAGAATTTCTTCTGAAGACAGGATTACTTTGAGACAGGATTTAGGTTTATAGCATGAGAGTGAAGAAGATGTAAAATCAGTTTTGTTCTTCTAGCCTTATATAGATTTTCATTCCTTTTGTTACAAAGATTTCCAGTTTAACAGAAAGATAACAAGTACCTCTAGAGGCCCAGTTGTATGTGGCATGTAGTTACAGTCATACAGTTACTCTTTAGATAAGTTGGAAGTAAATTTTTTGCAAAAACTTTCAGCAAAACATTTGTAACTGTGAAAAAGATCATTGAATTTCTGTGCAATTAAAAAACCTCCAACCAAACAACATAAAAAACTAAAGAAACCTCAGAAAAATATTTCTCTCTGTAGTTGCCAACCTGGTCTATGACTCCTACTAGTTTCATTTGCAGTGAAGGAATCAACGTAATGGTTGGTTAGAGTTTGGAGAGAGTTAATGGTTTACTGAAGTATTTACACAGAGAAAATTTACTTCTTAAGTATTATTTTAAACTTAATTTACAAATATAATGCATAATCCATTCTTAAAAGTATTATCAAATTTCTTCAATTAATCTGCAATTAATATCACATTTAAAGGTGACTTGGCACAGAAATCAAGAACTGTGTAACTGTAAAATGTCAAAGTATGAATAATAACCTATGTCCATATCAATATCCAGAAATATGACAATGTACTGTAGAATGCAACGTCATGTTTTTGTCTTAGTACATATACTTGAAGGAATGTTTATTAAGGAAATGGTAAATTCAGGTGTGGAAACCGATAAGGTTTTTAAATTCTTGAATTTAACTTAATGGTACCAAGTATTGTTTGACTTGATTTCTCAAATTGTGGTCAATCATTAATTTCTGGCCTCAAATTCAGTCACAAAGGAGTGTAATGTAGCAGTGTTAAGCTAGGTTAAAGTACTGCCAAAAAAAACCCCCAAACCAAAACAAAATAAAATGGCTGTAAATTGAATTCTCTAGGGCCAAGTTAAGGATTCAATAAACAGAAATATTTTTTTAAACCAAGAGAGTGGACCAGTCCTTCTCTCTCAATTGTTTGCCTTTTAATTCTCTCCCAAGTGTTTATTCAAAAACAGTAAACCATAACCACATCATCAACATGTTATTTTTTTTACTTCAATCTTAATAAGTCTTAGGCAATGCTCATGATCATTGTTCCTTGGATCATTCCTTTGATTCTTATTTTCTGTATATAATGGCATTTTTCTGTTCAGTGGGGTGGACTTCTGTTCATTATGGCTAAGTAGAAAGCAATGATTTAGAAAGATCATCATCTTGTCATGCAGTTGATAAATTTATTTTTTTTTAAATTATACAGTTATTTGGATCTTTACTACTGAAATCTGAAGTAATGATATGTCATGTTTGCATCCCATAAGTTTTAGTTCTTTAGCTTTAAGAGCAGCTGCTTCCAGTGAAAATATGTTCATGGCCTTTTAAGATTTTTTTAATAAATCATGAAGCTGAATCTTCAGATGCTTTAAGCATTGAACTGAGAATACTTCCTTTTAAATATTAATGTGGTATCTAAATTTGTTTGTCAAGCGTTGCACATGAAAGAACTTCTTTTAGAATAAGAAGTACTAACCAAAATAAAATCAACCTCTGTGTTTACCCCACCCAAGTTTCAAAAACATTTCAGGTGCCAATTAGTAAGGTCCTTAAATACTGCTATTTTTATTTTAGGAAATAAGTTCAAGTGATGAACTCTGTAGGGTGACTTGAGAGGAGGGGGATGCTGAATGTCAGTAGATCGTGTGTTGGCTTTTATTTGCCAAGAACAATTCCTTGCATCTGTCTTTTTTTGACTTGGCAAAGCACATCATTCACTGCTGCTTCTCATGTATGGGTGCTTGCTCCTCATTCCTAGGCTTAGTTAATGGTTCTCATATGAACGCATATACCTGTCCCTGTATGCTCCTAAATGCTTCCTACACCTGTTATATATATTACCAGATGATGATCCTGGTTGGAGAGTGAGGAGATTTAGGTTCATGAACATGTGTTATTCCCCCTCTCTGTTTCGGGAAGTGTTGTGTTGGCTGAGCTCTTTGCCAGCCTTTCTTTCCCTTATCCTGTCCTCAGACTGGTGGCTTCCTGCCACCCTTACATGCCCTCTGGTGCCTGCCCAGATACCACTGTCGGTACAGGAAACCAGGAACATCCTTTCTGAGACCCTCCCAGGATGTGTGTATTGCTTGGAAATTTTCAAGATGTCAGCTTTGTTTTCTCATGATACGGTAGCTCCTAGAAGAAAGGTCCACCCTTCAGCAGCTCTTCCTGAGGGAGACCAGTCTTTTGTCTCTCAAACCAGAGGGTCCATGCAGCCTGCCCTTTAGTTACTGTATGCAAAATAAAGAGGTTTTACCTTAAGATAAAGCCAGTCTTTCTGACTGTATCAGCTGCTGAAGTGCAGGGCTCTGGCTAATGCCAGAATGGCTGGAATAGCTCAGGTAAACTGTCCTTTTAACTGCCCCCTGCCACCCTTGAAGTTTCAACGAAGTTCCTAATTGCTCCTGTAAATTCAGGTCCTCTTAAGGTACTCTGTAACTTCCAGAGTCCATGGTTTGTATGTCTGTGGTCTTGGCAGATGTTGCTCCGTTCTGAGAAAGAGGCAATTACTTGGCAATAGGGGAGGACGCTGTTCATGGTGTGCTTTGTCTGGATTGCTACACTTTTCCATCTTAAGTGAGGAAAACTGCTCAGACTGACTTCTGTGACAGATGTGGGCTGCTGTGTTGTAAATTTTGTGCTAGATAATGAAAGAACAAATATGGGAAGCACTATGAAAATCTTGGACTGAAGGAGTTTTAAGGTATTTCATGGGCATTTGCACTTGTGTCCAATGTAGCATGAAAAAATGTTACTACCTTAGATTTATGTATGATTTCTGTACATGTAATAATTATAGCTGACTATAGTACAAATGATAGCTGTTTAATAAACAAATACATATTACAATTATATGGATTGAATTTCATCTTAATTTATTGATGTTGTAAACTTTTACTCAGTCATCTGAAAGCTAATTTAAAACAAAACCCCAAATACGATTTCTCTCTGTGGAGAAGCTGAATCCAGCGTGTCTATATGACACGAGGGAATATTTCAAGCTGATGTGACTTTTGCAAGTCATTTCATGAGACAGGTAGAGGCAATGTTCTTGGTGTTTTGTATTAGTATTGGCTTAAAAATTAGAAAGTAAAAAGCTAATGACATTCTTAATTTCATTTTTTAGTTTATATTTTAGCCCTTAAATGACAATGGTTGAAAAGTAATGTGAAGGTGGTTTTTTTGATCTGAGCATGGCTTCTTTCTTTGTTAGCTTCATGGAATTGAAGGACTGCACCAGGCAAGGAACATATTTCTGGTTTGTGCAAGAAGTTTCTTCTATTCTTGGGTTTTTTTGGTTTTTTTTTCCTTTTTTTTTTTTGTCCCTGGTATTTTTCTCATGCATGTTTCGAGATTTTGGATTGTTGGTTTAGGTGGCAACAATAGTTACAAGGGGAATTTAGTCTTCAAAATGATACAATGTTTCCTAAAGAAAGTAATTAATTTTTTTTTTTTAAAGTAAAGGTTCAAATTGTCTATTTAAAATACTAAGAAATCAGTAGTTAGTGTCGTTACTTTTACAGGTTTTTTGTCTTTATGTTATCATCAGTTGGAAGTTTTTCCCAACCAGTATAGAAAGAAAACCATGAAGGCCACTTAAAACAGAGCCAGTCATTTTGTAAGCAGTTCTCCAAGTCTTCCCACTTTCTTTCCTTTAGTAAGGGTGGGGTGTGTGTGTGATGAAGCAGTTGTTACACTGGAGTGAGAGTATCTTGACTGTGTAAAGGTAGAGATCGCCCTTGACCTCTTCTAATCTATGTTTTTTCAAGAAACTCAAAAATTCATTGGAGGAAGAGGAAGTGAGGCGGTAAATGAAGTCATCTTCTTTAGCTGCTCATGTTGTCCATCACCTCTCTCATGTTCATCTTCATGATGCCTTTAAAAAATGAAAGACCAGTAGAGTTGGGATTAACCACTTTCCTCTCCTGCCTGTTTAAAGTGACCAGAAGAGTCCACCATTTCCCCAGTCTGCCCAGCTTGACCTAGGGGGAATGAATGCTGTTCTTCTTCTTAATCCTCCCCTTCTTCCTCTAGTCAGTCAAGGAACCAAAGGCTTACCAAGAACTTAGACAAGGCTTCTTTTACTTTACGTATTTGTATTTCACAGAATTTGTTTAATTAGCTGTTATGACTTAAATCTGAAAGTGTGTTTGGATTTCAAGATCCTCAGCAGCTGAAGCAACGAGTTTTTTATTGGTGCAATATTAGCCTTTATAGCCGCTGCTTAAAATTGGTCAGATTCTCCTTAGGTGTCAAATATGAAATACTCCTTCAACTCAGGCTTTAAAACATCTGTCTTAGTCTCTTAACTCTCATGTTGGTGATGTGACAAATAAAATATTAGCCTGTCACTATTACGAGATTCCTTTGAAGCTTCAAAAATTTTCTCCACAGTTGGAAAGATGATACAAGAAATTTGCTATTCCAGCTGATTATTCAGACTTTGGAGAGACATTGTTTTGTACTTCAGGCTGCAACCAGAATTTTTCTTGGATGCAGTCTTTTTTAGATTTATTTAAGTGAAACTAATTTCTCTTATTGCCCAAGAAGCAAAGTACAACATGCACCCCGGAATGGAAATTCTGAGGTGTATTTCATCCTTCATTACACGCCCTGAGAAGATCTAAGCCTCATGATTGACTGTAGTACAAATCCTGTTGGATGTTCATCTTGTGTTCGGGTTTTTGGAGGCTGAGGTTCATAAGGAAGCCCCTACGCCCAAAGGAGCTCATGGAGGTTTCCCCTTCAGTCTTAGACAGATGCAAAGCTATTGCTTAATAACTAAGGGTTCCTGTGCAGACATGTGTGGCTTTTCTCACACAGGAAGGGGTACAAAAGCACTCAGTGTAGGTGGGTCATGAAGTTTAATGCATCAGCAAGAGAACCTTGAATACTTGATATCATACATGATGCTACTAAGCCTAAAAAAGCTATTTATGATGTATAAACACAAGGAGCCCCCGTGGGATGAGGTTTTCTTGATTTTCTGGTTTGGTTTTTGGTTGTGTTTGTTCGTCTGGGTGTTTGCTTTGGTTTTTGTTTTGTTTGTCATGCAGAAAGGCTACATTTCTCTTTCTTTGCTATCTTTTGCATGATCATGAGTTGTTTGAAAAAATGTATTTTTTTCCTCAAAAGAGGTTTTAAAGGTGTCCTAAATTAACAAACCTTCTTATTACTTTGTGGATTGTTGCATTCAATGCTGAGCTTCTTTGTTGCAATGGTTTGGATTTTTTGATAGGAAGTTAGAAATAGTTGCTTTCCATCCACCAATAACTTCAGTTGTCAGAAAAAACCTTCCAGCAAGTGTAAAAAGTGATCATCTTTGGGAAATCCTGTAGCCTTTAGTAGTATTTGTAAAGTGTTTTCTGAGTACAAAGTTACATTGAGTTCAATGTGAAAATCTGTTTTAAATAACATCAACTCTTCTTGATAATAGAGCTTCAAGAGTTTTCTAGTTTTGTTTTATTGCTTTAAGACAGTAAAATAACTTATCTTTTGATAATCAGATTTTGTACAATAGATGGAAATTTCTCATCTGTGTTAGCATTGTGTGACTAAATTGAGTCCTGCATTCATTTTGCTAATGTGCTTTTGAGAGAGCTTAATCTGGGCAGGTAGGAGGGGCAGTTGTTAGTAATGGGAAGGTTTGCAAAATTGACTGTGAATCAGTCCCACTGTTGCTGGAATTGTCACTGTTGGAGACTTCAGATTCTGACAGATTGGTGTCATAAGATGTGTGTCTACTGACTCATCGCCACTAATTTTTCCACCAGTCACTTTTGATGAAGGCTATTTTGAAAGAGTAGTTACAGCAGCTGTTTCAAATGTATCACAGGGAACATGCATGTTAAACACAGTAAGACTGGTAATAAAAATATTGCTATCCGTGCTATCATTTTTGGGATTTGTTTCTATGCCAGTAACATCTTTCCTTATCGTGGTTAAAATTTTTTCTTGACAAAAGCAAACTCAAAAAAGCCACAAAACCCCTAAAATCAACAACAACAACACAATAAACCCCAACCCAGAACCACAAAGTGAGAATAATTTGAATATTGCATAGATGCTGTTATCATGCTTTTTATATTAACAAGGCCCAGTTACTAAGCTTGTGTTGTGCTGTAGGACAGAAGCATTTAAGACTCTCACTAGCTGCCCTGATCCCTCTCCAGCCATATGCTGCTGTTCATGAGGTGGCTGTGTATAGTAGCATTAAAGTAACAGATGTCAGCCATAGATAGGGAGGCAGGAACAGGGGAGGGGAGATGATTCTACAAAATTACCAAAGCAATTTCTCTTACCTTCTCTGTGTTTAGAGAGTGACCTAGTTTTGTGGGCTTTTTACCAGCTTGGGAAAGATTGATGAAACAAGCTTTAGTAGGTGTGTTTGTCCCATGTACTATATTTAAAGTAGACGTGAATGCATTGTGTGCTTCCAGGGTCTCAGAAACCGACCACCCCCTTAAGACCTGTGAAGCTGGACTTCTCAAGCCAAGGCTTAAAATTTGCTCATTAGAGTCTTGCATTTCCTTAAAAATTGTCATAGCTGAGCCTTGGCAGCTGCTGTGGTATTAAATCAGGTTCTGAGAAAAAGCAGCCGTATCATCCGTGATAGACAAGTGTTTGTGGGATTTATTAAGTCTCTGGTCTTCAAACTGAATCATTAGAATATATTTACCTTTAGGTGCTATACTAATGACCTCAAGCTATATCTGGACTATGTTTTCATTCATTTTAATACAATTTAAAGGAGGTTAAGTTTGACAGATATTCTGGGTAGTCCATCTGTGGTGTTTAAGCAATGACTTTGTGTTTTTTCTGCGTCTGTAAGTTCTTAGGCAGTTTATCAGCAAATGAAAGCCATATTTAACTATGTACTGGAATTGTAAAAGAAAAATACAATCCTAGGTGACTGAGAGATAGCAAAATTCCTGTAGCATTTTGATGCTATTCTTATTTCCCCAAACTGTCTGTTTAAAATTATATTGCTTTCCTAAGTGTCTGAAAATGTAAAGTTGGGGTGAGCACAGAAATTGTCAAATGAACTCTCTATTGAAAAAATTATATTCAGCTAACAGTCCAAGACATTGTTGCTTGAACTGTAACAGCTTTCAATCCCCCCAAGACCCACAGATTAAATAATGTCTGTTGAATCCTTTGTGTGTGTGACTGATTGAAATAAATGTTAAAAATCCTATTTAAACACAGTGAGTTTGGATTGATCAATTGTTAGTTGTTTTAAAATGATGTATAAAGAAAAAAGCAATATAAAAATATTGAATAAATTTGAGTAATCTGCTAAATAACAGAATTAATCTCTGTACATCTAACCAGAAAACTGCAGCAGTAAAGAACACATTGGAATGTTTTTTAATTGTTTATACATTAATTAGGCTACAGAAAGTGAGGCTGGTGATATGGATCTTAGTGGATTGCCAGAGACAGCAGTGGATTCTGAGGATGATGATGATGAAGAAGACATTGAAAGGGCATCAGATCCTTTGATGAGTAGGGATATTGTTAGAGACTGCTTGGAGAAAGACCCAATAGACAGAACAGATGATGACATTGGTAAGTATTGTGATGTAGTAAAATACTGTCAAACATGTTCTTCACCTCCAAAAATTTACTTTTTGATCTTGCAGTTTTATTTTAATCATTGGCCTTTGTAGTTGGTAAGTTTAGTGTTTATTATTATTGTTTTTTAAATATATATGTAAAGTGAACAAGTAACAGCCAAAGAAGAAGAGGAAAACACACATAATATGGGTGAAACCTATTACTTGCTGGCCCTTTTGATCTCCAGCTTCAGCTTCTAATTGATATCAGAACAGGTTTATGAAGAAAATGTCACTGAAAACTGCAAAACAGACAGAACCTTGGCAAAGTCAACATTAATGTCAACTCTGCTTCTCACAGTATATTTTTAATTGTCAGTTGTGACATTGTGACTTGACATTTGTGGTAAATATTGGAGCCTTAAAAACCTTAATGTAAATGTGCATCTAATCAAACTAATTTGCTATGTTACCATACAAGTAAATACATTGAAAGCAAAGCAGAACTAGAATCGAAATTTTAATCTAATCTGTTTCACTGGGTGAGGTATTTTTGTTTTACTGAAGTATGACTAAATGGTGATTAAGGTTGATTATCAGATGATTAAGGGAGTAGAGCATCTCTTATGTGAGGGAGGTCTAAGAGAGCTTGGAGAAGCTGTTCAGCCTGGAGAAGACTCAGGGGTTCTCATTAAGGTGTACAGATAGCCTGGGGTGAGGGTATAAAGATGATGGAGCCAGAGTCTTCTCAGTGCTGCCCAGTGAGAGGACAAAGGGCACAAACTAAAACATGGGAGGCTCCATAAGAGCACAAGGAAAGGCTTTTTGTTTTACTGTGACTGAGCACTGGGAGAGGTTGCTGAGAGAGCTGTTAGCATTCCTCCTTGAAGATATTCAAAAGATGTTTGGATATGTTCCTGGGCAGCTGGCTGTAGGTGGCTCTGCTTGAGCAGGCAGGTTTGACCAGATGACTTCTGGAAGTCCCTTTTAATCATGACCTTTCTGTGATTCAATTAAAAATTAGGCAAAAGATGGGGTCCTATTGAACTCTTTCAGTGGACATTTTAGATCAAACTGGATGCAAAAATGATTTTGGGCATATAATCACTTGGCAGGACTGCTAAAATTGAGTTCTGTAGTTATGAACAGTATAAAAAATGAAAATACAGGAAGGTCACTGTTGAGTACAAGTGCAGCTCCAGTGCATGTAGAAGACAGAGCAGCAGTAGTCAGTGTTGTCTTTAAGACAATAATCCTGTCTGGTTCACCTGAGAGGAACTTTGTGAAACCACCAGACAATGATCAGGTACAATTTACTGTTAAGCCTAGCCTACGAGGGGATGGCTTTACCAAACAACTTGCTCAGTTTTGTGAAATTTGTCTTGCTGTGTTTTACACAGTCCTGTTCTAGTCATCATGAAATTATTGCCGTGACTGGAGTATTACAAGTATCATTGGTTGTATTCAGAGCTCTTGGTTACATTACAATTCTTCCATTATGCTGACTTTTACTTTGCAGGGTTTCTATTGATGATATGACCAGCCAGTCTGTGTCTACAAAATACCCAGTAATTAAAACCGGCCACTGTACATGATTTATTAGTATACAGAAACGATTGTGTAGCATTTTAGCTTAGGCAGCCTCAGGCATCTTGCTGAAGAACTGTCTTTACTGTGCTTTGTTGTTTTGACATGCACGACTCAGTGGGCTTTTTCTCCTTCAGAACAACTACTGGAATTCATGCATCAATTGCCTGCTTTTGCCAACATGACAATGTCAGTGAGGAGAGAGCTCTGTGCTGTAATGGTGTTTGCAGTTGTGGAGAGAGCAGGAACTATTGTACTAAACGATGGGGAAGAGGTCAGTAGAAGTTGCTTTTGACTCTCCTATTATACCGAACATCCCAGATTCCACATGGTTAAGGTCCTCTTTTGTTACTTAAAAAAAAAAAAAAAGCAACATTCAGGTAAATAAAGCCTCTTTTTGTTCTGGATTTTCTGAAAGCTTTTGTTTAAGCATTCACACATTTCTTAAGCAGCAGAAACAAAAGAAAACATTCTTTGTACTGTACAATATGCTTCCTGCGTATTTGAACTCATGTGAGGAGTTTATTTCAGTGTTCAAATGCTGTTTTAAAACTTTCTTTATTTTTTTTTCACAGTCTTACATTACCTCTTAATATTAAAGATAAGCTTAATATCCCAGTTTTCTTCAGCTGGAAATAGCTGTACATTGAAGGAAAACCAGCATGTAATTTTTTTTAATAGGTGCTAAAAAATAACTTTTGCTTTAGGACAATTGTGAGAGTTGTATTTATATAGTATGCTATTGCAAAATTAAGTGATTTGGTCTTCATGTGTCCTGCAATGTTTGATTTGTAGCTGGATTCTTGGTCAGTCATTTTGAATGGCTCTGTGGAAGTGACATACCCTGATGGAAGAACAGAGATATTGTGCATGGGGAACAGTTTTGGTGTTTCCCCCACCATGGAAAAGGAATATATGAAAGGAGTGATGAGAACCAAAGTGGATGACTGCCAGGTAGAGTGTCTGTGATGCATGCACATTCACACCCACACAGGTGTAGTGCAACTCAATAATGAGACCCAGTTTTATTTTAAATTGAATATATGTAAAATCTCCAGTGGGTAGCCCTGGACCATAGTTGGGCAGTATGGCTCCTGCATACCCACAGTCTGGGAAATAGAGCTATCTTTATCTGGATAAAGATATTATTTTGGATGAAGATGTTTGTCTACATGCTTTTTCCAGAGTGGGAGGGCCATCAGCCTCTTCCATGCATCCATTGCTTCCCATGTTCCTTAGAAGGATCTCAAGGTCCATTAGCCATTACAGGCTCTTTTACTTCTGTAGCAAATAGCCATTCTTCTTTGCTCAACTCAGCTACTGAATATCAGAGTAATACAAACTGTATCTCCCATGGTTTGAGTGAAAAATCTAATTTTGGCTAATCTGACCTTTCAAGGAAAAAGGCTTGATGTTTGCTGTAATATAAGCAGTCAGATGTAAAGAATGCTTTTCATAGCATAAAACTACTGGCTGAATCTGGGTATGTGGTTCCTATTTCCTTATTCCCATAGCGGAGCCTTGGGTGAATTAAGCATTTTGCTTGGTCCTAATGGCTAATTAGCTTCAAGTAGATGACCTCTGAAAGAGGTGTAAATGTGTAATAGAGTCACCTGCTTTAGCTTGCCCATCTAACTTCCAAAATGTGCATAAATGGTTTCTTGTTAGGGTAATGTTTTCAACAAATCCAAACTGTGGGACTTCTGTTTCAGCTACTGCTGGAAAAAAGAAATGGTGTGTAAATGAATTTAAAGAGAAAATACTGTCTCTGATTCTTTTGCCTTTCTCCTAAGTACGTACACAAGGATTTAACAACTTTTCAATCAGAAGAAACACTACTTGCTCTCAGTTAAATATCTAAATTCATATAATAAGACAGTTCAATCTTGCCCCCCAAAAGAGAAAAAGGTATAACAATTTGTGTACAATGTTGTCTTTTTCTAGTTTGTTATGTTTGGTCTTGATTATATTTGCATACTGTAGGTATCAGGAGTATTTGTAAGATACTTATTCTTGCACTTACCCTTGGCTGAACTGAAGATTGCAGAAAATAATTTTCCTGCTATATGCTTTAATCTAGAAGTAATTTGTTTCTGTGTGCCTGCACTCATTAACTGAATAAATGTTAGTTTTCTTAATAATTGACTTCAATAATAATAGCTATAAAAAATGAAGATTATTTACCAAAACAGTAGTCACAAAAAATAAAAGCTAGGTTTTCACTTCAATCTTCTACCCCTTCTAAACACCTCAAAAAAGCTGGCATGTAAGAAAAAAGGACTGCCTAGGACACTGAGCTTCATCTCCAGCAGTGGGGAGGTCAAAGCAGCTGCACGAAAATGGCTGAGAATACTAAATCATATTGCTCTGATGGATCTTGGTCTCCTCTAAGTGCAGGATTGTAGTGCCAGTACTGTGCTTGTCTGTTCATCTGCTTGCTGCAGCTGAACTGTGGAAAGACAAATCTGACTCACTGCAGGTTGAGGGGCTACTTTATCTTTTCTGTCAGTAGCGTACTTGCACCTTAAGTCTTAATGCTTTTCTGCAGATTTTACCTTTTAATACTGGTGCGCGATGATTCTTTCCAGTTTGTTTGTATAGCCCAGCAAGATTATTGCCGCATCCTCAACCAAGTGGAAAAGAACATGCAGAAGGTGGAAGAGGAGGGGGAGATTGTGATGGTGAAGGAGCACAGGGAGCTCGACCGCACTGGAACAAGGAAAGGTCACATTGTCATCAAGGTAAAAGGAAAGCAGAGAGTCTCTTGCAGAAGTCTGCGTTCTGTAAACCTCTTCAGTTGGCAAGTTAGGTCCAGGATTAGTTGAGGTATCTATTGTAGAAATAAATATTTGAAAATGGACTGTTAATATTTCTAGATTTTCTTCACAGTTATGCACGTCAACAACTGGGTAATTTCTATAGAGATAAATTAGATAATTTTTTACATTTCTTATCACAATGGTTAAGCTGTTATGTTTGCTTAGCTCATCATTTAATGGATGACAGTATTCTTTCTAGCGTCATGAGTCTTCAGTATGTTACAAGAAAACAAATTTGCGTGTGTTGAAAATCTGTGTTAATAACGATGATTTTTTTCAATTTTTTGTTTTCAATAGGGAACAGCTGAAAGGTTAACAATGCATTTGGTGGAAGAGCACTCTGTAGTAGACCCAACATTTATAGAAGACTTCCTGTTGACGTATAGGACCTTTCTTTCCAGCCCAATGGAAGTGGGCAAGAAGTTGTTGGAGTGGTTCAATGACCCCAGCCTCAGGGATAAGGTGAAAATCTGAATTATGTACTGCTACCATTTGCATTGAAATATAAGCTAATAAGAATCAATTATGACTAAATTGAATAAGACACAAATAGCTGGTAACATTTTAATTGCAGAATATATGGCTAAAACTAAGCATATTTTTCCATATTTTATTCAATATTAATGTGTTCAGACAAGGTAAATTGCCCATGTTTTACCTTGCTGTGTTTTTACAACTTAACTTAGTTGCTTGCAGGTATACAGAAAGCTTTTTTCTAATAGTGAGTATTTTTGTTTAATGTAATTCAGTAGAATTTTATTGTGTCTTCAAGTTTGAGCATATAACTAAGTTCCGTGTTTTCTGTACATAGTACTAGTTAATTCAACTTGGCAAACATGTTGTGATTTTTTTTAAAAGAGACTAGAAAATTCATGCATTGTTAAGAATCTGTTGTGGTTTATGTAGCATTAAAAAAAAAGCTACCAAGCCCAACCCAAACACAAGCAGTCAAATATCCTCTTCCCTAAACAAAATGTCCATGATGGAAGCATAAGGCATATCCAGTTTTGGCACACTGTCTATTGAGGCTTTATCGTGCCTCAAACTGTATTGCTTTATTTTCTCTTGTGTGCAACTTTTTCGTATGTAAAAAAGTTACTAAAAATTTCCAGATGCCCTTTTCTTTTTGTAAATTTGAAGCCAAGGGAATTATATTAGTACAGTGAAAGAGAAATTTGGTTTTCAGCTTTCATTTAAATCTGGGTATTTCTTCCAGAAATGTTAATATAGCTGTGCCTTGAAGGAAGGATCTTATATTTGACAGAGGATAGGTTTTGCAGCTAATATTGTTCACAGCTATAATATTGGAGTTCATCTTTAAATTTATGTTGCTTGTCCTCCAATGGACAATCCCCTCAGCCTCTAAAAGCGTGAACCAGCACAGTTACTTGTATCAGTCTGAACACAGAACAGCTCTTTGTTCTGCTGCCTCAATAACCAACCTTTTCTGACCTCCAGTAGCACTGACAGAAAGGCAAGAGGCAGACAACAGCTTGGGATAAGTGGAGATAACCAAGTAGGGAATAAGGAATCTGGAGGATTTTGGCTGTTTTGTATTGGGGGCTGATAGGCAGTGAGGAGAGTGAAAGGGGTGAATAAAACTTCCTGGGGATGATCAGTACTCAGGAGTATTCCGAGTGGGACAGTGGACATCCAGCCTTAGTGATGATTTTGCCCAGCAGCAGATTACTTAATTTTACAGCTTCAATCCTCTTTTAATGCTGTTCCTGATTTGTGACACAAGTAATGGCATTCCTCTGGAAGTCAGTGTTCAACTCTTCCCAGCTCAGTGTCCTTTGGGTGTAGATGAGTAAGTCCCAACTTTAAAAGCAGCATTGATAAGTGAAGCTGTTTCTGCAGAGGTTTAAAATACATTGCGTGGTATGGCTTGCAGCTTCCCAGACAATTGTAATAATCTGCAATTACCCTAAATTTAACCAGACATTGTCTAGATCTTCCAATGTCATCCACAGTAATGAAAAATATTAGAGCTGTTGAACAGGAATGAAGTTCATCTTCAATTTCAAAGGTGCAAAAATCTCAAGTATGTTCCTGTGGCTGGGAGCTGCAGCACATAGAGCTGGCTAGTTGCCTTCAGTTAGAATCTGAACTTGAGGAGTTCTGAAGTGCTTGATTAATTTGTTCATTAATTTCAGCAATTCTTTTGAATTCATTTGCTTTTCTGGGGTAAAAGGAAAAGTACTTAGAAACTGTGAGGGTGGCAGGGGTTGGTTTTGCATGCCTGGTGTCAGACCTTTAGCATGTGAGGCTGTAGAGGTTTAGATTTTGTGCAAACACAAGAAAGGACAGGGGTTAGCGCTAGCTGATTAAAATTTATGTGAGACTTTGTTCTTAAGCTCTAGGTTTTGAAATGTTTAGAGATTTATGCCTACTGATTTACTTTCCCAGCATAAAAGAAGAGATGCAACTGTATTTTTAGAGGTAGCATTGAGTGGCTCAACCATTTTGGATTCAGCAGCTTCTAAAAAGTAGCATGAATCAATATTAATTCAAGACACCAAAACTCCTTTGTTTTGTCAGGACAAGTGCTGCTGATATTCCAGGTCAAATCACATACTAAAAGAAAGAATACTGTAGTAAAAGCATATAGTTTTAAAAAATGCAGCTCTTATTTTGTGGCTTTATCTTCATTAGTGGTAATAGTATTCCTTTAGAGTTTTTTCCTAACAAACTGTAAAATACCAGCTAAGATTCTTCTCAACCTGATTATCATAATTGCTTGGGGGGAGTAGCCAGTGGAGGGAAAAAAGGAGGAGTAAATCGAAAGATTGACTCTAAGGAAAGGAATCACATGTTTTTGCTGTAAAACCTCTGCTGCTTCTTGCAATACCTTGTTTTTCCTACCTCTCTGAACATACAGTAGGTCTTTATAGAGGTAACTGCCAAATGAAGTTCTTGGTGGTACATCTAAAGACTTATGAGATTCAAGAGCCAATATTAAGCTGTATTGTAAGCTTTGTGATCATGTGCTTGAAGAACTAAGCAGATTTGGAAATATACATGAACAGGAAATTGTTATAAGTCACAAATGGATCCACCTTGTTGCCTTCTATGTGTGTGCACTATTCCCTACTTAATCAAATTCATGCAGCCAGTGTTTTCTGACTCATAGTGTTCATTATGAATTACAGCATACAATTGCTTATACAAGTGAAAACAATTTTAATACTTTTTTTTTTCCTATACTCCTGATAAATTGCATATTAATGAAGTTTTATTTGGATGTTTGTAGATATATTATTTAAGATTCCAGTGGAAATTTACAGGGCCTTTAAGGAACAGTATTTTTAAAAGACTTGGCAAAAGTGTTGTTCTGAGTATTCCAGCAAAATATTTATAATATTGATTAATTTTCAGGTTACACGGGTAGTATTGTTGTGGGTGAACAATCACTTCAATGATTTTGAAGGAGATCCTGCTATGACTCGATTCCTGGAAGAATTTGAGAACAATTTGGAGAGGGAGGTAAGAGTGAGGGTTTTTTTCTGACAATTTGGGATGACAGGGAATAGCCAGGCTGTTGTTATATATAACTTGCTATGCTTTTCTCTTGTAGAAAATGGGTGGACATTTGAGGCTGTTAAATATTGCTTGTGCTGCTAAAGCTAAACGAAGATTGATAACCTTAACAAAGCCATCTCGAGAAGCCCCTTTGCCTTTTATCTTGCTGGGAGGGTCAGAAAAGGGATTTGGAATCTTTGTTGACAGTGTAGATTTTGGTAGCAAAGCTACAGAAGCAGGCTTGAAACGTGGAGACCAGGTATGTAGTTTTAAAATGTGTCCCTCCACTACCCTCCCCCCCCCCCCCTTTTTTTTTTTGTTTCCTTTCTCTTCACTACATGAAAATAATGTTACTTGTTTGAATTTTAGATATTGGAAGTGAATGGTCAAAACTTTGAAAACATTCAGCTGACAAAAGCCATGGAAATCCTTAGAAATAACACTCATCTGTCTATCACTGTGAAAACCAATTTATTTGGTAAGTTTGCCTGCCCTGTTGTTTCTAGTTTTAATGGAGACCTAAATTACTTTTTTAAAAGCTTAGAATAGTTTTGTTTGAAACTCTTTTGTACTGGAGAGAATATAAAAAGGAAACTTGAAGGTCCTAAAATATCTTGGTTCATAATTGCAAAGAAAAATTTATGAGAAAGGACTTAGATGAAGTGACTTCCCTCTCACCAAGGGTATGTTTCTGGATTAAGAGCAACTACTGTGACCATGTAGCTCAAACTTAAAAAACATGCTTGTATACATTTAGTTCTCTCTCAAGAAAGAAGCCTCTTCAGGCATTTCAGCTGATCAGTGGTCTTATTCTGTCTGCTGAATTTACTTGTAGTTTTTCAGCCCTCTGAGGGCTCAAGGCTGTTACAACCTTTCCTGCCAGCTAGGTGAAAAGATTCTTGGTACCCTCTGTATCTGTTCTCTGCATTTTTCCCTCTAACAAGTACTAAAGTAGGCATGGAAAAGTCTCCATGCAGCTCAGGACCTCAATTAGCATTGTAAGTAATGAATAGATTGGGGATTTGGTCTGATTTTTTTACCACTGGATACTTGGATTACTTATACAATTTAGGGATGTGCTCCCTGAGTGTCTCTTTCAGGATCAGGTTCTTCATCACAGGTAAGTAGGGCAGAATGTTACTGCAGCACATCACTGCACTAACTGAAGAGTTAATTTGCCCAGGTTATTTCCAAAAGTCATTGGTCAAATCTGTTTCCTGGAGATTTTTTTTTAAATGACTTTTTAAAAATTTTTTTTTTAAATTTTATTTTATTTTGCTTTGCGGTAAAGATTTTAATATTTCAATTGTTTCTAATAATTAAGACATTTCCTAATATATCTGTGTCTGCTTCTTTAGCATGATGTTCTTGTTTCTCTATATGTAAGTTCTGTAACCATCCTTCTCACACTGGGTGTTTGAATCTCACGTGTTGATTTACTATGTTAAAGATTAAACCTGATTTCTTCCTTTCTTCAGAAGTTGTGTTTTTCTAATTTTTTTATCTATCTTATGGCTCCAGGGCAAATACTGAAACCAGATTACAGTACAGTCTCAAAGCAGTTACCTTCTGTGTATTGCATGCAGCATTCCTTCTCCACAAATACAAAAAGGAAAGTTTCCTTTTTTCAACAGCATCTTCTTATCTGTATTTAATTTTTCTCTCGAGCCTCCAAGTAGTATTCCAGAGTACAGTTATTGGCTGGAATTACTCTCCTCCACTTTCATGTGTCTTATTTCAAGCTTTTGAAGTCTCTTGGTAATTTGTTGTACCTCTGGATATTAGAGAACATTAAGGACAAAAATTAATAAATAACAGTAAAACATAGCCCCTAATACACATCCTTAATTAGTTGCCTTTGTTCCTATGTTTTTCTACAATTCCTTAGTTTTAATTATCACTTTTCATTTATTATTACAAATCAACTCATCAGAGGATTTTTCCGTTTTTGTATGGAGAGTTCCTCTAACACTCAGAATACATGACTTGCTCTCCTGTTCAGTTTTGTTTGATTTATTTAAGTATATCGGCTTTTTTTGAGGCTCAAGGTTGTAGTAGAAGAACTAATTTACAAATTTATCAGATATTTCTGCCTCAGAGATTACTCTTTGCCAGGGAGCTGAGGGAGAATGAGTGGCTTTTTGGTATTTCTGGCAGATGGATTCAATGGCCCTGTCAAACATCCAAGGTGTCTCAGTAGTCTCTGCTTTGTTATATTTTCCTTATGACTTTGTTGTGGTTTCCCCTCTGATTTTTTTGATCCTGTTGCTAATAATTTCTTGTCCATCAGAGAGCTTTTCTTGCTGTCAGTCTGTTTAAGCCTTCCTTCTCATTTGTATTTTTCTATCTCACGTCTGTCTAACTTGCTCTTTTTATACATGCTGCTATTCTGCAGAAACTTTTGTCCTTAGGCTGAAAAGTCAAATTCCTTCTGTTGATACCATCCATGCAACCACGTGGGCACTTGTGTAGTTCTGTTGTAGGCTGGGCCAATTAACTGGTTTTGTGATTCGTACTGCAGAAAAAGAATGTCATTTTTGAAAGAAAAAATGTTCTTAAAGTCTAATACCTAAATTAATACTGGAATTGACAGAATATCCTAATTTTTTTTTTTTATGGTTAATATTAAACTGGTCTGTTGCACAGAGCTTTCTTTTACATTTTTGTCCTTTTTCTTCCCTCCCTTTTCCTGTCTTGTGCAGTTTTTAAAGAACTCTTAACACGGTTGTCAGAGGAAAAAAGAAATGGTGCTCCCCACCTGCCTAAAATAGGTGATATTAAAAAGGCGAGTCGTTACTCCATCCCTGACCTTGCTGTTGATGTGGAGCAGGTAATAGGATTAGAAAAAGTGAATAAGAAAAGTAAAGCCAACACAGTTGGGGGAAGAAATAAGTTAAAGAAGATACTTGACAAGACTCGAATCAGTATTCTGCCTCAGAAACCATACAAGTGAGTTTATTTCCTCCTAAATATGTCCTCTGCATTAAATTATAAGAATTTCTAATGAACTTAGAGTATGTGATTATACTTTTTTATTTTTTAATACAAATCATACTTACATCTGAAACAAATACCAGAAAAAAACGGTCTGGATATTTGAACAAGCACGGGCTGCTAACAGTGCAGCTCCTGACATTAGTTTGGATGTAATTTTTTTCTTACAGATAAAGAAATGACACCAATACCAATAATTCTGCAAGCAGATTACTTGCAAAGAGTTGGTATGAGCAATGATTGCAATGTATCCACATTCCAGTGGTCTACAAGAATTTTTGTGTACTGCTGTAAGGGAGAGTGAGGTTAAAATTTTAACTTGGGTTCTTTGGTAGAATTGTGTTGTTGTTGTTTTTTTTTTTAATGAAAGCAAAATATGCTATCTGATAGCTTTTTTTCTATGAACACATTTTAGAAATAGAGTTCTGAGAATTGCTGGCAGCAATAGAAGGGTGAATTTTATATGATACTATGGGAGCCTGGTTCTTGGCCAAGGCGCAGATGGTATCGACGGGAGGAGAATGCATTGTGGAGGGTAGTTGTGTGATCAGTGTTCTCTCTTGCATTTTTCTTTCCTATGTCCCACTAATGAAGAAACTATTCCATGTAAATTGATAGATACTTGTGCTAAAAATGCAGGGGTTTTTTTTCTTGATATTACTTAAAAAAAGTTTGCTTAACTAATGTTAGATATTGCCTACTAAATGAAAATTGTTCTGAAACATTATATATAGAATGTTAGTAATAGGAAGATTAAATTAATATAAATTATTATATCCAAATAATGGATGTTTCTTAAATTGATGGCAATACCTTTCAGTAGAGGAGAATCTGTAAATCCTCTTTTTTTTGTTGTTTGTCTTTAGCATGTTTTCCTTTATTTCACTGGTCTTGCATATTTGTTCCTCTGATGAGCTGTGCAGTTAGGTCTGATTTTCTGCATTGGTCACTGTGGTTCGTAGCATTTGCATAAAATTTTCATGTTTTTTCTCTTTTTCCTTTATTTTCTTTCATTTTTACACTTTTTTTTTGTGCAGGGACCTCTTTGGGTAAGATTCAGAAAAGCTTGACCTATTTTATTGTCTTTTTGCTAGCTGTACTTCATGTGTTATATATAGCAATTTGTCTGCAAAGCCTGTTGACATGCAGTTGTTTTTGTCTGCAGTTTCTCCATGGAGATCTGTAGCTGTAGACTTTGGTGTTTGTGCTTTTCTTTCCCCTATTGTGTAGAAGCATCAATCTCATTCTTCCTCATAATTACTAGCATCACATATATTAAGGGACTTTACCTAGTCTCATGTTTTTGCATATAAAAAATCAAGAGGGGTGAAAAAGCTGATTTACTCATGAGTTAAAGTAGGCATTTAAGGACTTCATGACTCAGCTGGCTTAAGAGGTGAAACTGTCCACTGTTTTTTGAGTGTGAAGCCTGAAGAAGTCTCCAATGCCTCGAGGGTGTACTCAGACAAAACCAATCTTTAAACGAAGGAGGTCGCTCTTAGAGGGAGCTTGTCTGCTTCATGAGACATTAAATCAGTATCAAAGATGAATCAGTTTGAGCAGGAGATAATGCCTTCCTTCAGTCTTGCTGTTTAGTCCAAAGTCAAATAAATTCCCAAACTGAGCAAACAGCACCATTTCCTCTGCACCTCTGGGGAAATCTCCTTCTCTTCACTGTCTGTTAGACGTCTCTTGAAGGGTTCTTCTGGGTACAGCTTCCTCTGGAGCTCTTTGTTTACTTTTCTGATGCAGAGTAGTTTTGTTGTCTGTAGGCTCAGTTGCTCCAAAAAAGGATTAAACACCATCCTCACCTCCCTCTCTTGTAAAGTTCTGCCTGGTCCATAGCACAGCATCCCAGACCAAGCAGCAGCCCCTGTCTCTCCCCTCTGCAGCCCTGCAGTGTCATGCTCAGGATTTTGTGTTCTGAGGGAAGACGCATTCAGATACTTCTGTCATTTCACTATCCCTTCTACCCTGTTTGTCATTCAGCAGGAAACTTAGTTAATGTGCTATCTCCCTGCATGGCAGGTACATACAGAAAGCAATAGAAATGCTGTTTCCTTAAAACCACAATCTCCTTTCATTGGCATGATAAAATATTTTACCTAACAGTAGTTCTTCATGGGACCTGGATTTTTTTGGTGTTGATCTTTCTATCTGATATATTTAGGGTTCATTACTTGTTTGCATAAGTTAGAACTCACTCAGATTCCAATTTAAGTAGGGTAAACGGAGTGTAAAGTAAATGCTTTCCAATTTCTTATATGAATACTTAAAATTGAGCACAATTTTAGTCACTTTTTTTCTTTTAAACCTAACATTTTCAGAGTTGATCCACTTTACTGAAGCTGCTTCAGTCATGACGCACAGGATAGGTATAAGATTATATAAAACTGACAAACTGCAAAAGGAATGCATAATGCAAGGAAAACTATTAATGAATCACATTGTCTTCATTTGATTTGAATTTAGAGAAAATACTGTTGTTGGCACACTTATGTAATCTGGTATATGGTAGTTTAGAACTGCCTGAAAGTATTTTGAGGTACAAGGGCTGCTGGCTTTTTTGTTTACTTTCTTATTTTTAATGTGTGGTGGCTCCTACTTGAAAGACGTGATATTGATTGCTGGCAATTCTTTTGGTTGTAGTGAGAGACTTGCTTGTTGGCTTAGCTGAAAGTGCTGTGTGCTGAGTAGGTCATCACTGCTTGTCACAGTATTTTGTGCTTGATATGGAAGTACAAAATTACAAATATTCAGATTCACCTTAATTTCTGATTGAGAGAATCCAATAACTTTTTTCAGTGGACTTGAGTGTTTCTGTCACTCTCATGGCTTGAGGTTTACACTTCATAAAAGTATTTTGGCAATACAGAGTTATCTTGTTTTTTAAAAACAAAACAATGAGAAAAACTAAACACAACATAGAGAGGTACCATACATTGCCCTCTCAAAAGCAGTTGTGTTCATATAATCAAAAATGTGTCTTAAGTGCTCAGATACCGTTCTAGCTTTCCAGGCTACTGTTCAATTCATAGCACTTAAAGAAGTGGTACAAGAGTGTGCTGTGTAAAGTTATTCATTGGTAAGCACGAATGGCTGGCTATTGGTGCTGTAACAGCTATCAGGGTAATTATCTAGCCCTTTGTTACTTCTGTTTAGGTTTTCTGAGGATGGATAGAGCACTAGACAAAGGCTTAAGTGCCCAACATTAGGGTACAAGTGGTCGTTTGTGTTGCATCATTTAATTTACTAGACTTAATTGTAACATTTGCAGTGAAGTCTGAATTCTGGTTTATGCTTTACTTAAATGTGTAGATACAGATTTAGATGTGCTTGGCTTTTAGAAAGGCCTCGCCTATACTTGCTACATTTTTAATGCTTTGCACTTTCTATAATGACTACTATTCAACATTTTACGCCCTCTGAGTATTTTATTAATGATTTTGATCTGTATATTTAGAGAAAAGTTCAATGGCTGTCTCCAGCTCTACATCCTGTAGCAGTTGCACTGCTTCACTTTATTTTGAACTCAAAAGCAATAAGCAAATCAGTGCCTGCTATAATATGATGATAGCTCTGTCTCTGATCCATCTAGCACTACTGACCTACTTTGGGACTCTGCCTTATACAATTTAATGGACAAAACCCTTCACCTTTATCACAGAACACTTTATTTACAGCTGTCAGGTACTTTGGAGAGGATACTGATAGCACCCAAGCGTTTAGCTTAGCCTTACCTGGCATCGCTTCAGTCACACTGAATGAAGAGAAACTCAGAGAAGTGATACAGGGGGGGAAAACCAAATGATCAGAAATGATCCTGTCTTATCTGTCTGTTGAAAGATCTTATACAGTATAGCTACAATATATCACAGGTTGCAGATCCTGTCTGTGATGGGGTAGAAAATCTATGAAGTTTAGGCCTGAAAACAGCACTTAAGGGGCAGCAGTACTACTCGAAGTTTAGGTGATGGGGTGGTGCAGTAATGATGAGGTGTGTACCACCTTTTGAACAAACATCTTGGCCAAAATCATTAAAAAATAAGGAGCCTAGCAGCTCTTCAGAGCTTCATGGTGAGGATCTTCTGGCACTGTGAGCAGGCAAACTGAGTCACTCTATTGAGTGGACTGTTGACAAAGCAAGTCCTATTGTCTGGAGAACTTTGACTTCTAAATAGCAGTTGCTGTATTAACAATTCAAAGTACGAAAATGTAGTAATAGAGACATCCCTGAATCCCTCTAGTATAGCCAAGCTCTGAATGTCTGCAAGTCCTGATTTTATTTCTTTCTGGATGCAGTGACATTGGAATTGGCCAGTCTCAGGATGACAGCATTGTGGGACTGAGGCAAACAAAGCACATTCCTCCTGCTTTACCTGTCAGTGGAACCCTGTCATCCAGTAATCCCGATCTACTGCAGTCTCATCACCGCATCTTAGACTTTAATACTACTCCAGGTAAGGATCCTTTTTTGTTGTTGTTCTTGACCTTTTTATTTCCTTTCATAGTTCAGGGTTTTTGTGTGGATTTGTAGAGTCTGAACAGGCATGTGAGTTTTTATTAACTGTTTGCTGTCACACACAAATTAGCCATGTATTCATGCATTAGGATTTATGACATTTGCTACAATATACTTTACCCACATATAATAGATGTCTGATTTTTAAGTATGCTGTGTACAGAGTGCTTCTTACTGATTGAATATTCTTGGTCAGTAAAAACCTGTTTTGCTTGATATTTTATAATTTGCCTCGATTGATCATTGTTTACATGACTGCAATATTTTCAAATGGCATAGCAGATCATTAGCTTATAGTAAAGGGAAAGGACGTTGGACTGGGACACAAGACATGTATTTCTGTCTTTTTCTGAACAGACTTACATAATTTGTACTACATTTGTAAGGGACAGAGTTTCAGAGTGTCTTGTTAGTCACCCTGCCCTACAGCTGTATGCCAAATTCTTTGAATATAAAATCCCTTTCTGAAATAGATAAAAAACGAACACATTTAGAGAGGATCAAAGCACAGGGGTGAGTGAGGGAGAAATAGGAGGAGAGTATGAGAAACTTGAGAGCCTTATCTTATAAGAAGGGTTTAGCTGGAGCTCCTGGTAGGGTTGGGATTTGGGCTCTTATCTGGCTCCAGGAAGGTTCTTAGTGGGAAACCTTTCCTGAGTTAAGTATCCCAATCTTTGCTATTAAAATATAGCTGCTGGAGGAGGATATGGTGATGGTAGCTCTGCAGAGAATTGGTTATTTTAGCCTAATCTTCAGAGAATTTCTCAAAAGTAGAACTGAAAATTCAGTGCCCTCCTAAGTCTGAGGGATTTCAAACATTACCTGAATGGACGGTGCTTAAGTATCAGCCTGCACACTGGCCAAGTTGGTGTAACCATTGTGCTTGAAACTTATATTGAGCATTACTTACTTCATCTTAGGTTTTTTAGAGCTAGAGGAGTCTGCAAGAGGTTAGTTTGTGGTTTTTGCCCCAGTGTCTAAGCTTGATCCTCAGAGACTTGGAAGATTGATATTTTTTTGTATTTTATCTAATGACTAGTGTCCAACACCTTGAAGATACTCTTCTAGCTTTTCATCAGGACTCTTTCTATAAATGGGTGACAGTTCGATTCTCTAGCTTGCCACTTACCCAGGCCAGACAGTTCTAGGTAATCAGTGTGCCCCTAATGCCAAGTGCAGCAGCTGGCCAGCTTCCAGGGCTGTGGGCATTGCTGACTCACACAGCTCAAACAAACTTCCATGACAAGCAAAGCCATGGCAGGCCTAAAGACCTTTCAGTCACAGATGGAGTTCAGAGAAGCTTAATAAATGAGTAAGGTTCAACTGTTTGCATTTTGCATTGAGGAAAGGAGATCAATATGACATAATGCCATTGCCCCAATGTTTTAATAGTTTTTCTATGTCTTTGTAGAAAATGCATTTCTTCCTCATTTGAAAAAAAAAATTTTTTTTTCTTTGCTTGAATTTGCCTGAATATCCACACACTGAATATTTTTAAAGTAATTCTCAGGCAAAATTTTTTTTCCTGTGTGGAAAGGAAGGAAAAGGGAGTCTGAAATGAAAAACATATACCTTAAGGGCTTTAGAGATGGTTGCATTGTAGATAGAAGAGTTGAATTATACCTCTATATATTTCAAGACTTGGAAAAAATTAAAGCCTGCAATTTTAATTCCTTTTACTATCTTGGTCTAAATTAAAGATGGAAATGGAGGCAGATTGCAAGAAATTGAATGCACTGGAGGAGGAAGAGAAAGTGGTAGAGCAGCTGTCCTTTGAGGCTTGGAGAAATATCCCTCAGGATAGAAAATAAAACAACTTGCTCCTTTTAGAAGAGTAGTCTTTGAGGAGAAAGTGTGAACAGCTTGAAATCTGCAAGGAGTCATTTTAGTTTCTCTTCTGATTGGTTCAGGCTGTCTCAAATATACTTTTAAAGGTTTATTTTTAAATGTTCAATAGCACTTTGATTTCTCTTTTCTTGTGCTGCCTTTGCTATTTGATTTGAAGTCAAAATAATAGAGTAATGATGAACTGCCAGTCACTGGTATTTTTTTTTCCCCTCACAATCTTTCTAAGGGAATAGATTCCTATCATACAGCATTGCATTCTTCAGCCTGCCACTCCAGTTTCCTTTTTTGAAAAGCAGTGAAGGGGGGTGATTACGATTCTCTTCAAGTGTTTTATTTAAAAATTATTGGGCTGAATTACTTGCTACCATTGCTATAGCCGTAATCATTTCACTTGCTGGCAGACGTCTCTGTATTCTGTGTTGAGCTTTTGCTCCCAGCTCTGATAGGTAGGCATCGTGAGGAACTGGGTGGTAAAATGCAGTGCAAAGATGGGACTCCTCTATTTGCTGCCCTCTGCATTTCCTCATATTGATTTCATTGATCCAGCAGAGCAGGTTATTTTCTTGTTGCACAAAATGCTTTATTTCTCGGAACAATTAAATAATTTTTCACCTGGGTATTGTTTACAGGAGCTTCCCAACTTCATAGCATTTCTTTGAGTGGCAGGTATTTCTGTAACAGCAAGAGGCAGCAAGATCTAGAGAAGGGTGTGGTTTTTAATAACATCTCTGAAAGGCTGTGTCTTTGGCATCTGCCTTCCTCCAGATGTCAAAAAATGTAGAAAATATTTCAGAAAATATTCTGCTCTGTATCCCTCTTCAACTAATTACTGAAGGAAGATGGGTCAGTGTAGAGTTAGTGATAAAAGGCAAAATTGTCTTGCTTGTTTTAAAGTATTTCTACATTTGACTCAAATGCTTAGGAAGGGCTAAAAACTGGCCTGTAGTGATATCCTTTATGTATAACTGATGATGTAATCACACAGTTCTAGTGTGTTTTGGTATTAGTGCTTCTCAAGCTGCAGAAAAACTACTGTGAGCTTAAATTTACAGGTTTAGTTGCATGAAATTTGTAAAATAATATATTTAAGCCTTAAAAGCCTTTGTGGCATGTAAATGCACTCATATGAGAGAGATTTATCTTGATGCTTTCCAAATTGTTATTTTGGAAACATGCACGAGCAGTGGGGAGGTGTTAAGTTTTGTTCTTTTGTTACAAGATTTTTGCTGCTGAATAGATCTTTCTGTAGTAAATGGAATACATGTTATGCACATTCAGGTCTTGTCAAAAAACCTGTAGTTGTATCAAAGTGAATGTTTTCATTTGGCAGCTGTTTTTTTAGTATTTTTTTTATGATAGCAATTTCAGAAGCCTTCATTTAGAAGGCTTTCTATTATTATATATTTTATTGCTTGTATGACCTCTTTGATTTAAAAAATTAATTATTTTTAAGAAAAAAACAAAGAAAAATTGCTAGATGTCATGACTCATAAAACTAGAAAAACTTATTTGTAACAGACGGAAGAAATTAAATTAATTGAAATATTTGTCAGTTAAAAATACCCAATGTTAAAAAACCCGGTGGTGGATAGCTGTATAATTTCATTTATCTTTTTTGGGTTTTTTTCTAATAATACAGTGATAACAACCAAAATTCAGTTGATCAGTGGGTCTGGATTTCAATATATGCGTGGAAATAAGAAAATATGTGTGGATTTGGGATCTCCATATAGCTTAGGGAAACATCAAAGTGAGTGTTAGTCTGGTAGTTTTCCAGAATTCCTAAAAAACAGTTCACTGTAAGTTTCATGTCATCAGTCACTTGAAACAGGAATATGTTTAGAACTTGAATATTTGTGAAGGTTTTTTTCACCCTGCTGCTTTAGTTCTTAATTACTAAAATACTGGCACAGAGAAATAAAGAGCAAAGTTTCCATTCTGTTACTGAGTGATTTATTACTATGATCTAAATGTACCGATGACCGAGTATTTGTGATAATTGAATACCTGGATGCATGAATACTACTGCACTTCAGTTGTGTACACACGCACGCTGGCTATTACACAGGCATCTTCCTAGCCACTTACATTATGTGCCTTCCCTTTGTGTGGGGGAAGTTGGTTGAGTGTCAGAGTTAAGTAAATGAATCTATTTTCTTCGAAATACCCTTAAGGAGCTTGACACTCTTATCACCTATTTGCTTAAACTTCTTACGTGTCATTGTATAGGATAGTATCGTTTAGTGTCCTGGATTTTTCTCAGACTTAAACAGAATTTTTCAGGACTCAACAACTGTGAAAATCAGATTGCTCATTAGTTTGTCCAAACTTTGAAAATGTTAACATATTTTTGTGGCTTGCTCCATCTCTAGCCTAACTAACTTCTTTTCTTGGATGTTAATAGAACTAGCTTTTACTGAAGTAAAAACTGATAACACTAATAATTAAACTCAGTGTGACTTGCTTGTTCTTACACCATTAAGTTTTTATTTTTCTTTGCTTACTAAAGTGCATAATTTGCATGTTATTTTTTTCCAGACTTACCAGACCAAGTTCTGCGGGTTTTCAAGGCAGACCAGCAGAGCCGCTACATCATGATCAGTAAGGACACAACAGCAAAGGAAGTGGTCATCCAGGCCATCAGGGAATTTGCTCTCACTGCAACCCCTGATGCATATTCACTATGCGAAGTCTCTGTCACACCTGAGGGTGTCATCAAGCAAAGGAGGCTTCCTGACCAGCTATCCAAGCTTGCTGACAGGATACAGCTGAGTGGCAGGTAAGATGGAGACTGAGCTAAAGCTGCTCGTGCCACTTTATTAAGTCAAAATCTTGTTAAAGGAGTGTTACTTCATTATTTATGTTCTGTTTCTTTGCAACACACTGCTGCTTATGCAACTTCTCATTAATACAAAGGCCTGGTGAAGTTCATTTTGTTCTCAGATTCCAACTGGATCATTGCTGTAACTTTCAGCACTAATCAGGTGTATTGTATCTAGTGTCTTTTCTTGAATTTTTTTTTTTTTTTTTTTACAGGTATTACCTGAAGAACAACATGGAAACAGAAACTCTTTGTTCAGATGAAGATGCTCAAGAATTACTAAGGGAAAGCCAAATTTCCCTCCTACAGCTCAGTACTGTTGAGGTGGCTACCCAACTCTCCATGAGAAACTTTGAGCTGTTCCGTAATATCGAACCCACAGAATACATAGATGACTTGTTTAAACTCAAGTCAAAAACAGGCTGCACTAATCTAAAGAGGTTTGAAGAAGTGATAAATCAAGAAACATTCTGGGTGGCTTCTGAGATTCTAAGAGAAACCAACCAGCTGAAAAGGATGAAGATCATTAAGCATTTCATTAAGATAGCACTACACTGCAGAGAATGCAAGAACTTCAACTCGATGTTTGCCATTATTAGGTATTGCCCACTAATAATTTTATTTCTAAATAAAAAGCAAAGTCTTACTTATGTTAGTCTAAAAAAATGTAATTAATAGAGCAAACCAGTTAATACTGCTAACGTCAACACTTAGCAATCTGCTAAGGAGGGCATTTTCTGTATTCTGAAGTTTTCTATAATCTGAAATGTTTGGTGAAATATTATTTGGAATGCTTCTGTTATGTACTTACTGCTCAAGATAGTGTGGCAAGGTGAACATGGCACTAGAGAAACTACTGCAGTTATTTAAAGACAGAGGCCAAAAAAACCAGCAGGTATATACAGGAAAACCACACAATTGTAGCAAATGAATGGGTTAATTCCCCCAAAGCAGATTATTTTTATACATACTGCCCAGTGTCTTGAATTCATTCTGCCATGATATGTTGCCTTTGGTTTTTTTTGTATCAGCAGTTTCTTGCATGGAACTCTGATAATATTCAATAACAGACTGTGATACCATAATAGTCTGTAAATAAAGATCTTTTACTAAGAATTTTAAAATGTACTGGAAATCTCAGAAGATTATTCTTAGTTTTGGAATGAGAAGAAAGAGAGAAAACTCTAATTTCTGTATTTATACACATTTTTTAAAACCCAAACAAAAACAAACAATCCCCCTATACTGTCTATTATGAAAAAGCTTGAGTAACTTGCATTAAACTGACAATGTTATCACTGTCTTTGACACAAGCTCTTGTCATCACTGTCTTGACATTCAGTCAACAGATTGAATGTGACACTTTTCCTGAAGACGAGTAGGTTTGAATACTCTTCAGCAAATGGGGCAAGTTCCAAAGTCAAGGATCCATGCTGATGATCAGTCAGTATCTCTCAGACATCAAAATATTGAGATTTTGTTCAACTATTTCAACCAGTCTCAATGAGAACTAAAAGCAGCCTGTCTGCTAGGAAAAACTTGAGTGAAGGAAAGATTCTAGGTAGCAGTTTCCCACAGGTAGAAATTAACAGCAAGACAGGCAATGTCATTACAGGGAAAAAACGGGGTTTGTACCAGCTACAAGCTTGAGACTAACCTCGGGTGTAGAGAATGTTACAGAATTTCATCTAGAAAGAGCAAAGTCAGACGGATTATTGCAGAAAGAAGGTGGGTCAATGTGCTGTAACCCCCTGAACCATCCTCATGTAGGTGGAAGATGGTTTTTCCACCAGTTTGTTAATCTGGAAGTGTAAGTGGTGATCCTGAGGTAGTTAGATTATGATACTCTTATCAAACTCAGACGTGGTTCTAAAGTAACAAATACATACTCTCTGTAAGGTTTAATTACTCATCCAAGTGTAACTTTTATCTGTTTACGGTTACATCGTGTAGGTATCTCCAGTTTTTATAGCTTTCATAAAAATGATCTTAACTATTCTGTAATACATACTGGCAAAAAGAAGTTTTTTAATTTCTGTTACTTTATTGACACTGTTGTGTCAAGATATTCTGTCTACATGGTATTTCTACCATACAAAATTTAACATGGTCTATTCTAGGATTTTTGTTTTCTTTCTCTTGTTCTTCAACTTTTTTTGCACTTTTTTTTGTTTCAAGCGGCCTGAATTTGGCACCAGTTGCAAGGCTCCGAACTACTTGGGAAAAACTTCCAAGCAAGTATGAAAAACTGTTTCAAGATCTGCAGGACTTGTTTGATCCATCTAGGAATATGGCGAAATACCGTAATGTCCTTAACAGCCAAAACCTACAGCCCCCTATTATCCCCCTGTTTCCTGTCATCAAAAAAGACCTTACATTCCTTCATGAAGGTAAAAACAGAAGTACATCATCTTTTACTAGCTAAGGAAAAGTAACTTTCCTGCCTAATCACTGATGCTGTTGGTTGTAGGAAATGATTCTAAAGTGGAGGGTCTGGTGAATTTTGAGAAGCTGCGGATGATTGCGAAGGAGATACGCCATGTGGGTCGCATGGCGTCTGTGAACATGGATCCTGCTCTAATGTTTAGAACAAGGTAAGTGTGTTGTACCAAGCAGAGCTTACCCCAGCTGGGAGAAGGCTAGGTGTCAGCAAGAGGGGCTTTTATGTGCCCCTTCTATTGGAGAAGTATGGATTTTTTGTGTTAGCAATTTACCAGCATGATGTGGTGGTCCAAAACTGGAGAAAAAATTACAGTTTGTGGTTACTGATATATTCTAAAATGTTTCTTACTATTCCATAGTTGATGGTTACTTCATAAAAATGAGATTCTATCAGTGGGAGGGAGGGAGAGAAACTGTCTTGTAAACATACCTATTACTCTATTGGAACATTGATGGGTACCAGCCTTATAATTTTGGTTTAGTAGAAGTGGTAATGTATCTGAAGCAGTGTCAGCTACTCGTATTAGCAAACGTGGAGTGAATGCTCTTCGGCTTCATATTTGACAAGCTTATTGCATACTCTTTTTCTTAATTTGAGCTAGAAGAGTTTGTAATATCTGGTTGTATGCCTGAGACAAGGTTCTTTTTAATGTCTGTGGGCTTCCAGAACTGCTTGTCCTGAGGTCTGGTCTTTTTCTTTCTGAGCTTGTGATCTTTCTCTGTCTCTTCTTAAACCCATGCTTTATTCTTCCTGGCTCTCACTTGCAGGAAGAAGAAATGGAGGAGTTTGGGGTAAGTGGTTGGAGACAACACACACAGACATTCATTCTTCCTTTACCATTTGCATTGTTTCCTACTTGCTACCTTTAATTTTCTGGTGCTTTGACATTTTTTCTTTTGTTAACCCTTTTTTACTGACAATACATTTTAATCTAGGAGTGCTTTTGATTTGAGATTAAAACACAGAACCTGTAAATTATTTTTAAGTGGTCGTAGGTAGAAGTGGGGTGTTCTCCCCCACCTCCAAATTAAGTTGCTAAAGGAAGTGACTTTCAGTCCAAGAGAAATTACAAAATGACAAGGTTGCAACAGCTGAAAATAGCTGTTAATTCCCTTATACCTATTAAGCAATTATCACAATCAAATACAAAAGTTAAAACTTACAGTATCTGCTTGACTAACTTACTTTCATATTACAATTAGCCATCATTTTTACCTTAACAATTCAGGACCAATGCATAGCTTTCATATAGGTATACATACATTGAAATGTGCATGACATTTATTTCATCATGAACTAGCTGATCATTTTATTTAACAAAAGTGTCTTCAGTCTTGCAAGTTACAAAGAAGTTCTATTCTGTGAAACTGAGCTCTCCATTTTGTATACAGTCTGATTTAAAACATAGAAGGCTTTCAAAATGCCTCCTTTATATGTATTTGAATTTGAACCTCAGCTATAGTCTTCTGTCAGCACTGCCTTACTGCATGAGCTTTTCCTATTGCTCCAGTCCTCTCAGTAGATGGCTTATGTGAGAGAGCTACCTTGAATGCTTTTCTAGATGTGTGAAGTGTTACTGCCTTGTTGGAGCAGAATAGGTTAAAATATCTGTGCCATTAAAATAGTGCCTGTAACCAAGTTAAAAGATTTCCTGGCCCTCATCTTTCTGTCTTTTATAGCTGTTTGACTGACTGGAATGAGGCATGTAAGCTTTGACTGTAGACTGACATTCATGCAATCTTTTGCATGTTTCACATTTATCAGGTGATACCATGTTGGACTAAGTCATACCTTTGCTCTCTTTCGTCCCCCTCCTGTCCCCTTCACTCCAGGTCTCTCAGCCAGGGCAGTACCAATGCAGCTGTGCTGGATGTTGCACAAACAGGGGGGCATAAAAAGCGGGTCCGTCGCAGCTCCTTTCTTAACGCTAAAAAGCTCTATGAAGATGCTCAGATGGCACGGAAAGTAAAGCAGTATCTCTCAAACTTGGATCTGGAAATGGATGAAGAGAGCCTCCAGACACTCTCTCTGCAGTGTGAGCCAGCCACCAACACATGTGAGCATTGTCATTTGTTGTGGATTTCAAGAAAACTCTTCAATATAACTGTTTCTAGTCCAATGAAGCAATTGGGAACAGTAACTAGACAATGAAGTAGAAAATTATTTGTCTAGTCATTTTCAAGTACTAAACGTCTATGATTCCTAAGGAAATAATCTTGTGGATTAACAGGATAGAGACACAGTATTTATACAGGTGATAAGGCTTTAAGATGATGTCCCACTGGAAGTGTACAATGGCTTTTTTAGATTTGTCTGTACAAAAGGTATGGAGGAGTCAGAAATTTTTCTATATTTCTGATGTACTGAGGTGATTAGTGTGAATAGCGATATGGTTGTTCTGAGGGAGCAGGGGATTTTCTTATGTCCAGGTGTTCCAGAGATGCCTAGAGGGCTGTACCTTCGGCAGCAGAGTGGGACCTTATTCTGGATATCCATTTTGTTTTGATTTTAGGAAATGCTGTATCCTGTGCCCTTCCCTTTCTGCAGGGTAGCGAAAACTAGTAATTATGTGTCTGTTCTGAATCACTTGTAGTCCTTATGATACCCCAGTATAACTTCTGGTCATGCTTTTGGTAACAGTGGTTGTTTATCAGAGCTTTATTTTGAGAAGGGAAACAATCATTGGTAATGTACATCTTTTAAATGGAGTTAAATCTCCCCGTCTTTTCATCTTCATCTTTTCTGTCCAAAGATACCGTGCTGCATTAAGTGTATTTGAGTATTTGAGCACCTTTTAGTTGTTAATCAGAGGGTTTTGCGCTGCTCAGACTGAAACACCATCGTGTTTTTAGCTAGTAGTCATTCATTGTTTTGTCCCTTTTCTTTCAAAGTGCCGAAGAACACAGGAGACAAGCGATCTGGGAAGTCTGAAACGTCACCAGTGGCTCCCCGGGCAGGCATCCAGCAGAAAGTGCAGCAGCAACAACAGCATAAAGTAAACCAAGCATTGCAGGTCCCGGCCGTGTCTCTTTATCCCTCTCGCAAGAAAGTGCCAGTCAAAGACCTCCCACCATTTGGTAGGTGGAACAGGGAAGAATTTGGTTTAATATTCTGAAGTTTGTTTGCCTATGTCAGGAAGACATTTTTAATCAGATAAAGTTCACACTTCTATTTCTGGTAGTATGATATGCAGGTTGTGCCTGTTCGTGCAGTGTCTAGGCATAGTTCCCTTCTCTAGAAATGGAAAGAAGGAAATTTAGGGAAAGCATCCTGTCAATTTAATCAGTATAAGTATTTACCTGTTAGTAGCAGCTGGAAGGAATAAATGTTTCTCACTGTTTGACTTGGATCTTGCCTTAACTTTTCTAGAGGAATTAGGGACATGGAGTTCTTGAGATGCCTCAGAAGTTTTGGTGTCTCTTCACAAGTTGAATTTTTAAGGTGAAATTCAGGCCTGCTCAAGTTGGCAGTCCTGTTAGAAATGTGGGTCTGAACTTTCATGTTGACAGTTGTCCCTTTGGATTCTACTCCCTTCTGCTTTTTTATGGTTGTTACTCAGATGTTGCTGCCTCCATATTCCACAGAAAGGTACCAGACTATAGGAATTTTTTCTACCCTGATTTCCAAATCTGTCCCAACACGTGTACAAAATGTGTATGCATTGTTAACAAACCCCTTAAATCACAAGTTTGGTAATATCCCTAGTAAGGATATGTAGCATAACTGGCCCTTCCTTTTTCATGATTGTGCAAGAGCTTAATTCTGATTTCACTCATATTGGTTTTCCTCGTGCACTGCTAAGACTGCAACAAAGCATTAGAAGCAGCAAAATGAGCAAGAAACAACTCAATATTCATCTAGATCTTGTTGATTTTACCATTAAATTTTAATCTTAAAAGGACTTTGAAGTTCCGTAGACTGCATGTTTTGCTCATAGTGGCAAAGTTTCTGAAAACTGACTAGGTTATGCTGATCAGGCAGCTGTAAATTATTGATAGCAGGATTGTGATCCAACAGATCAAAGATGAAGTCCACAAATGCTTGGAAATAACCTCTACCACAAACATTGGCAAAACTGTCAGAGAAACTCTGTCTTCACTTATAAGGCTGTCCCAGAGTGGATTTTTGAGGGGAGGGGAAGAGAAAGATGGATGAATGTGGCCTGGGAAAAGCAATTCTTGATGCCCTAGATCTTTACATCATGCATCATCTTCAGGATGTTTTTACTCTTTGGTTTCCCAAAATAAGCTGGTGCAGAGATAGTTCTCAAAAATGAAAGAGAGAAAGGCAGCTGCAGGATGGCCTTGTTTCGTGAGCCTAATCCTTATTAATTTTCTTTCCAGCTTTCTTTGACCTTCTAAGCTACTCTGAATAGAAAAGAAACAGGAGAGCAGTTTGAATTCTTACTATATAAATCTTCACTAACCAGTGAGAGGGTGTGTGTCTGTATTTTAGCTAATTTTAGTTCAAGTTTCTCAGTAACCATTCCTATGCATATCCTCAATTGTATATTGTATAAGCAGTATTCTGCAACATCAAGTCTTCATTGTGTTTTCTGTGGCAAAGTATTTATCTTAAGTGGCCAGAATGAAAGACCATCTGCACTAATATGCAGAAATAAAGCACTGTATTTTAAACAGGAATAGGTTTAAACATTTTGCTTCATTTAAGCTGGTGTCAGGAACTCAGGAATATACCGGAAAAAAATGTAGCTTTTTCTTCATGTGGGGTGTCTGCTTTATAAATGCATTGTGAAACATAAGGATGTATTTATACTGGACTTTACATCTGCCTACTTTAATTCTTACTTAAAGGCATTAACTCCCCACAAGCTTTAAAGAAAATCCTTTCATTATCAGAAGAAGGAAGTTTGGATCGTCACAAGAAAGCATCTGAAGACACTGTCTCAAGTGCATCTTCGCAGCTGTCTTCTCCTCCTACTTCACCACAGAGCTCTCCAAGGAAAGGTAGTAGATGTTCGATATTTCTCATCCTGTTTCTTGGAGCTTGTGGACTTCGGAAGCTTCTGAGAGAGAATTTGGACGCAGTACTGCTGCTCCTATTTTTGTCACATGTGGTCAGCAAGAGGGCAGGAAATGTAGTGCAGAGTGGGATACATGAAAGGTAGCTGTGAACCTGATTTCAAGGGGACTTGAAAGGCCTCTGGTTATCAAAATCCAGAAAAGATTGCCTGGTATGATACAGGGTTTGATGCAGTAGGTCACTCTCACTGCAGCTGCTTCTGACAAAATATATTCCTATGATCAGTGTTTCCTGCCTTCAGTGAGAGGATGTGCAGGTTGAATCTTAAAATCTTTGTACAGCATTGACCACACTGGTCTATCAGAGGAATTATTTGCTGTGTCATGCATCTGAATGGGATGTGACCTATGTATGACAGAAAGGCTTAAGATATTTGGAATTCAAATCAGAATATTTAATATTGTAATTTATGTTTCATACTACAGAATATTTTAGTAGGAGCCTGATTATTTAAACCATGTGTATGAATTTTTGAGGAATGGTATTATACATTGGAGCTTTCTTGACCAAGATCTTTATAAGTGATTTCATAGAGTTATTTTTTAAAATGAAATTAGGACTTTAAAGGAATTTTTTAAAAACTTGTTTGTTTGTTTGTTTTCATGGTAGTTCTGGCTATGAATTGACAAAACAGAGTATGGAGGCATTGTCCTGTAGTTTAAACAACACAAAAGACACTTTGGAAGTATGATAGCCTAGATGTATTGCATGTGACTTGTAAGTTACTATCTTTTCAGAATAGCATAAAAGTTCAGTTTAACAGTTACATAATATAGCATTATGGTAAAATATACACTGGAGTTGAAGTGACTTCTATAGAAGTGTTACTTACTAAGGTCAGATGGAGGAGGAGAATATGTAGAGGATGTATCATCTTGAGTCCTTGTAAGCTGTCATCATTATTTCTCCCAAATACTACATTAGCAAAGAGTGAGCTTATATAAATATGATCAGACCTATATATTTTTTGAAAAAGGAATTGGAATTCTGTACTTGACTCAGTGTGAAAAGCATTTTATTTTTGCAAGAAGCAAATCATAAACATGATTAAAAAAAAATCCTTGGTTTGATGGTTACATGAAGCTAATGATACGTTCTTTCAGATAAAAATGACAACATTAATTCCATGTTCTCAGCAAGTGAATTGGGGTAGATCAGTTGAAGTAATTTTGACACTTATGAGTAGAGTGAAAGCAAAAAATGAAACCTGCGGTGATTTGTGGATGTGTTGTTTAATGATCTTTAACTTAGCTGGCAAGAACATTCAGCACAATTTGTTTAAGACTGAAACAAAACCTGAATTTGCTTCTGTGACATGGTTTGCAGATTTTATCTGAGTCTGGCTGTGTCAGAGCTGTCTACCTCCAAATTTCACCATAATTCTGGTAATATGGAATTTGGAATTTATTAGCTAGCCAAGTGTCACAAAGAAAACTTGAAATCCTGCCCTTCTCTCAGACAAGATATGTACAAGCAGTCAGCTCAGGCATCTGGGTTTCATGTATCTCTTCATCTCTGAAGTGTAACTTTGCAGAACAGACACTGTGTGAGAGAGTCTCTGGGATTACTTCAAGCAGTAACCCCAACCAGAGCATCTCTTTCCTTCCAGTCTTGGAGACAGTGTTTATGCACAGGCAGATTTTGAGAAGTAACATTTCATAATGTGAGGATACAAGTAAGATGATGAATTTGAAAAAAATTTAGGGGAGGAGGGTGGAGTAGAAGGAAGGAGAGCAGTTGGTTTGTAAATGAGTAGTGCATGTTCCCACAATCCTAAACCTCTGATTAAGATACCAAAGACAGTGTCACAGTTTTGCTGTGTATCTTTATCTTTTGCAGTGCTGTGTAAATGTAATTGTAGCTTTGTTTCACTGCCAGTTTTATTGCAGTATTGCCAGCTGCCTGATGAGAACTGAGCAGGCATCTTGGAGAGTCTGATTAACGTGATGTTCCCTTTGCAGGCTACACTTTGGCTCCAAGCAGCACCGTGGATAACTTTTCCGATTCTGGTCACAGTGAAATTTCTTCTAGATCTAGTATTGTCAGCAATTCCTCTTTTGACTCTATGCCAGTCTCCCTGCATGATGAGAGGAGACAGAGGCATTCTGTCAGCATCGTGGAGACAAATCTTGGTGTGGGAAGGATTGATAGAAGAATCATGATTGAACCAGATCAATACAGCTTAGGGTAAGGATTTTATTTGTGCTTATTTATGTTATACTTTCATATAATGTCTATGTGGCATGTATATTTGTCCGTGTAAACTCCCATGTATCTCTCAAATTTTTTTTCTCCTCTGCTCTTAAAAAACTGCAGCTTCAGTGCTGCATTTTGTGATAATGCTCCATTCCTGCCAAGAAAAGGTTTTGCACTCCTGAGTGTGTGGTGAGGTCTACAGCAATAAGACCTTAACCTCAGTAGATGTTACCATCTGAGCATTTCTGTGGTGCTGTAGGTTATCCACTCTGTGGCAGACTATTACCCTAGCCTGCTTTCTCCATGGGAAATTAACTGAATTAGATGAGATATTCATACAATTATTCAGTGATCAAACTGAGAACAGAAATAGCTAGCAATTTTCCAGTCTGCTTCATGGAAAAGTGCGTATTTGTCTAACTCCAAAATATTTTACTCCCAAATATCTCTTCTAGTCAACAATAATTGGAAGCTAAAATTCACATTATGCTGCTGGTTTTCTAGTAATTTTCTAGGTAATTAACTTCTGTAATGGTAGGGAAGCTAGTGCTGTGAGGAGTTCTCAGAATCTCTAGCAGTGAGCCTTGGTGTGAAAATAATTGGAGTTCTGGCTCCTGTTTTGTCTCCACTTACTTTTTTTTTTTTTTTTTTTTTTTTTTGGAGCTGTTATTTGGATGCTTCAGTCCTCTGAATGGTTTCTGGGGTTTTAATCCTGCAGGGTCTGTGAATGGCAGACCTGTTCCAAAACTGCTGTACTTGAGCTTTGGGAATCACAGGCTACGCAAACTCTTTAATCAGATGTCTTAAACATTTGGAAGGGGAGGGTTGCAGTCTGCATAGGAAGGTGCCCTGGAAGAACAAGTCCCAGGAGCCTGGATATCTGCTGAGCAAAAGTGACACTTAGTTTTCTCTGCTGCTGTGTAAGGGATCATGTCAGGCTCACTTAATCGTTGAAAGGCTACAGAAAACATACTTGCTCTACGAAGTAGCATGTGTTTCCAAAAATAAGGTTAAAATACATTTCCATTTGCAGGAAATGTTGGAAAGTTAGCTTTCACAGTTTCCTAAACAGAAGAAAAATCTGAAAAGCTGAAATCTAAACCTGAATATCAGCCAGCTCCTGCTAAATTCTCTTTCTAGCTTTTGAACCATTTGCTTAGCAAGGCTGGAAAAGCAGTAGGATAAGCCTGTGTGTTCCCCTGTATGTGTGTCAGTGTGGTTTGCCTGTCTTAAAGGGCTTTTGCAAAGTTAAGATTTTACCTTTTGAAATTACTCTGCTGAAACGAAAGGCTTCAGCAAGTTACCTATCCAGGTTTGTTTGTTTGTGTTTGTTTTAGTTTTATTGAGGATGTACTTGAAAGAAAAGTGTTATATTCTCAAAATCGAATTAGCCATTAATGCAATATAAAGTGCATTAAAACCTTCAATCATAGAATCAAAGAATGGTTTGGGTGGAAAGGGACCTTTAAAATGTCATAAAGGTTACCTAATCCAACCCACCAGTATGTTTTGCTTTTCTTTGATTGTTGAACTCTTTTGTGTGTCTTGTTCATGATTTCCAATTCCAACACTGGGTTTTTTGTCCCCCTCATCAATGTGTATCCAGCTCATATGCACCGCTGTCAGAGACCAGAGGCCTGTATGCTGGAGCAACTGTACTTTCTTCTCCTAGTACAGAAGAGCTGTCACAGGACCAGGGGGACAGAGCTTCGCTCGACGCAGCTGACAGCGGCCGTGGGAGCTGGACTTCTTGTTCGAGTGGTTCTCATGATAACATCCAGACAATCCAGCACCAGAGAAGCTGGGAGACTCTACCTTTTGGACATGCTCACTTTGATAGTTCAGGCGATGGGGCAGGACTGTGGGCTTCAGGCGGCCACATGGACCAGCTGATGTTCCCTGACCATGGCACAAAGTATGGCAGGCAAAGTCAAGGCAGGGAGGGCCTTGATCAAGCACAGTCCAGAGCAAGTTGGGCATCTTCCACAGGATATTGGGGAGAGGACTCTGAGGGTGATACAGGTACCATAAAGCGGAGGGGTGGGAAGGATGTTTCGATTGAAGCTGAAACCAATAGCATAACATCTGTACCAGCAGAGGAGACAAAGCCAGCTCCTGTGCCCACTCACACAGCAGCAGCATCAAGTAGTACAAAGGGCCTTGGTGGTAAGTTAAGTTTCATTTATCATGAAGTGTTTTAATTCATTTGCTTAAGTTTTTTCATATTGTTCTGCATTTCTTTTGTCTGGTTTGATTTTTTTTTTTTTTTAATTTTTAAAGCAAAACTGAACATATTGTAGTCTCTCTTAAATTTTTCCCTTTAACTGTGTGTTTATTGCTCAGGAAAATATCATTTATTGTTGATTCTCAGTTCTGGCAGTGCCTTTGTGTTTCAAGAAAGCCTGCCATACATCAAAAAACTAGCTCAACTGCTGGACAGTATTTTGAGAGGTTGATGTATTTAGATGTCTGTTCTGAAATGTGAATTTCTCATCACAGTAAGGCTCCATAGGCTATATTTAGAAATCTTAACAAATGTGGCCTGATTTTTATAGAAGCGTTTTACTTTATACCCTTGTATGACTTGTCTGATAATTGTGAATATTCCTTACTTCTGAAAATGGGATCCCTGTGTGTTTAAATACCAACTGAAATGTTTCTGCAGAAAGTGAAGAGGTTTCAAAGAAGTTAGAGCTGAAATATATTTCTATGCATTCAGTAATGGAAAGATCAGATAATATATAAATTAGCATGAAGGTGTCTTTTGCAGAGCTTAACATTTTTATCATATTGTTCCTTCTATGCATCCCAATCTGTGGGCCATCCAATACCTCTGCATTTTTGTCTCTTTTCTTCCTTTCATTCCCCCTCACTTTACCTTTTGTCAGAGTAATATGAAGAACTGTCTAAAAGCCATTTTTTGCTGACACAGCTGAATGTCTGCCAGATTGAGGTCATGCTGAGACCCCTGTGATAAACTGCTTTTCCATTTTCTGCCCAAGTATATTGCTTAGCTGTGGTCTTTTGCCTCAAAGCTTGGGTGCAGATCTAAATCCCTGGACTATGAAGAGGAAGAAGCTGTACAGATTCATGCTAATCTCTAATTTTACTCTTTGATACCCTTGGTTTCCTCCAGAATGTGTAACAGGTGTGCTTCCAAACAAAATTAAGTTATCCAGCTGTTATTCCTTTTTCACCTCTCTCTCTCTCAATGCCCTCAGGCCTCACTTGGGGTGCCAAGATCTGTCTTGGTTTGAAAGACAGGTGTCTGCTAAGGAAGGCAGAAGCCTCCCTTGGAATGGCAGATGCAACCCCCTTCCCTCCAAGTTGTTATAATTTTGAAATCAAGGGGGCTTTTAGGCAAAGATATGGGAAATAGGAATAACAGTTCTTTACTATTATATATCTATATGTGTATAACCAGTCAAACAAAACAACAACAACTCTGGCAGTGACAGCAAACAATCACAAACCCAGTGCCAGCCTTCTCGGCTGTCAGGCCCTTTCCCCTCGGGTGCAGTTCCGCTCGCAGCCGGCAGGGGCGCTGGCGGCTCCCGGTGAGCAGGGCAGGTGCGATGGTTCCCCCGCGGCTGCAGGGGGCGCTCCGGAGCGAGCTCGGGAAACCCGCGGCTCTGGTGCCCCGGGATCCCGGGAAGGGATGGAACAAAGGCTTCACAAACCGCTGGGCAGCCGATCCCGGTGTCCGGCCGGACCCTCGGGAATGGCAGGCTGGAACGGCAGGCTGGAGCGGCAGGCTGGAACGGCAGGGACGGGCACAAATCCCAGATGGCAGACGAGGTGTATCCAAACGGGGAACCCCGCCGGAGGTCTGGGCAGGCAGGTCGAGCAGGGCTACAACGTAGTGAAGGCTCGAAGCAGCGGCGGGGCAGGGCGGCCACGGCCTGGCTCCAAGCGGGACAGGGAAGGCGGGCTTGGGATCCCAGTGTTTCTCCAGCAGAAAGAAAAGCGGCCATAGAAAAAACAGCTTCCTCTCTCTCTCTGGACACCGAGACCCAACTACCCAAACCCCTAGGTGAAACAAAAAAAGCAGCCAGGTCCTTTGTCTTCCTTAATTATTCAGCCATTTTTTCCCCTAGCAGCATGTATAGGGGAAAAAGTCCTTTAACAGAAAAAAAAACCTAGGACTAAACTAAAACCCCAACACCCTACATTTTTAGAGACTTGAAAGAACATGAAGGAGACCTGGAAATTCAAACCAACAGATTCCATGCCCTTTACTACTATTAGTTAACCGTCCTGCAAATGTAACTCTGGGTATCACTGTCCAACAGAAACCGCTGGTTTACCTAGTTCTTTTGCACTGAATAGACATTGGTTTCTTGAAGTATTTAAATAGATTTTTTATACAGTAGAGTTTGTCTATAGAATTTCTTCTGATTTTCAGAAATCTTTGAATAAAAGTTTCTCAGAAACTTCTTCATGCTGCTTTACTCAGTTAAAACAGTTTGTCCAAGCAAAATACTTAGACTATTGGAAACTATTTGGTTTTGTTGTAATAACAAGGATTTATTTTTATTCTGTAAAAACTTGCATCCAAGTAGCACCAGTCCATTTTAAGCTTGTACTGTCCTTTCAGTCAAATCATGCTGCCTAATGCAGGGAGGTATTATCATCACCACTTATGCAAGAATATACAGTGTATGACAGGCTATGGAAAGTAAATTGTCTGTGTCCGTGGTTTTTCGTGCTGTATTTGTAAGGTTTGCCATTAAAGTGGTCATGTGTTAAAGGGCTGGGCCCATAATAAGTGCTCAGTATCAAAGTCCCAGCTGACTTCTCTAAGTGTTTTGAAACAGACACTCTTGCCTATCTGTCCCTGCAGATGCTTAGCATTCTTAACTGTTGTTTTTTCCCTCAAAGTTCTCTCCAAGAGAGAACTTGTCAGTATGCCCAGAGCTAAGCCTTGTTCAGGTAAACAGTTACATCTTAGTGAGATCCACAAGCTAGGTGGTGGTCTTTCCATCTCCTAGATAAAATCATATTCAGTCATTGTTCTTACAGGAATACTTTCAGTTTTAATTTTGCAGAGAATACAACTGTAGGGGCTGTGGGCAGTAGTGCATACAAATAGTATTATGATGAAGCCCACCTCTCTTCCTTACCTCTTGGAATTATACCTCTTGTAGTTTATGCCTCATTAAGTAGTAAGATTTGTAGGAAGAAAATAGTGTATCAGATGCATTTCTTTTTTCCTCTTAAAGATGCTAAAAACGAAAGAGTGAGCTCTTGGATGCGAAGCCCATCTTCAGAATTAAGATAACCGCTCATTTGGGGAGATGCCAAAATTCCTGATGTTTGCTACTTCTGTGGACTCTAGAGTCTTCCATGTAACTTTGATCACTGTACATTTTTTTTCTATAAAATTGATGGAACAGCTTCAGTTGCAAAGTTTGAACAAATTCCCCATGTAATTTGGTGAATTTTGTTAGACTAATGCTTCACTACTGGAAGAATAGCTACACCCTCCGTGTATGTTGTGTACTTTCTTGATTGATTTATTTTTCACAAGCTCTTTGTCTAGCATATGATAATTAACCTTTGTCATTCAGATTTTCTCTTCCTGGGCTGTTGATTTGGTTGATACTTATTTAGCTTTTAGCTGTTTATTTTCCTTTGAGCAGTGTTACTTGTCCTATCTCTTATAATCATCCGTTGCTTTTCCTGCAGCACGAAAAGAGGGTCGATATCGGGAACCACCTCCAACTCCTCCTGGTTATGTAGGAATTCCTATTGCTGAGTTTGCAGAAGGTGGCTCCCATCCAACCAGGAAGCCTCCAGACTACAACATAGCACTTCAGAGGTCTAGAATGGTGGCACGGACATGTGAGACTCATGGGACAACAGCTCCACAGCAGCAGTCACACGGCCACTCAACTGGCAGGCCTGTGAACAAACCTCAGTGGCATAAACCAAATGAGTCAGATCCACGTCTTGCTCACTATCCGTCTCAAGGGTTTTCCACAGAGGAAGATGGTAAATTTCTCATTGTTACATTTTGAGTGTGCTGCTTGCAAAACGGGACAGTGCTTTCACAGACACAAAGCAAATTGCACAAATCTTGCCATAATTTGAACTCTATTTCATTTCAAAACTCGCTATTTGTTAACTTTTTGGAAGGGAAGGAATTCAGTTCATCCTGAATATAGTTTAAAATTTGGAACATAGGTCCACCTGAATCTTGAACAACCAAGCAGCTGGCTTAGGCAGCTTCTCTGAAGGTGCCTGTGTTCACCTTGTACAGCCCTGCCTGCCATGGTTTTCCGCATTAACCACGTATTTAGTGATTAAAAAAGTATCCTAGTCTACAGAATGCTTGCCCATCCACCCCATAGAGCTTGCCCATCACGGCTCAGGTATATTTGGATAGTCGCTCACATTCTACCTGAAACTCTTTACACTGTGGACACTGAGTCTTCCATTCCAGCTATTTCACATGATGAGCCCACTGCTCTCTTGCTACCTTGTCGGTCCAAGTGTGTCTACATCTTTATGCTTTTGTTCAACAGTGATGTTTTTCTATGGAGAGCAAGTGTAGCTGGATTGCACCTTTAGGTCCTCAAAATTTAGGTGGGGCGGTGCCAAAATCACACACTTGAATGAATGCTTGTTTTGCTTAATGATAGATTCCCCTTCTCCCTCTAGCTGCTTAGTTGCTAAGGTTTAGGTGGAGGATGAACTTTGCAGTTGAACATGATGGGGAAAAAAATGGAGTCCACCTTAACTGAATTGCCTCAAACTTTGAGAATTACCATGACTGAGAATTTTAATTGTTTCTACTAATGATGACTAAACTGAAAATATATTTAGGGAAAAATGTCAAATGCCTTTCTGAAGCTGTTAGATAGATATCTAGGAGTATCTGTTGTGCTCCTTGGGGTGAAGAACTGCATCTAGCTCAGTTAAAGCAATTGTCTTATTTTCTTCAAGATCAAAATTCCAAAGGAATAAGTCACATGAGACTTGAAATGTACTGAAATTTAGATTGTTTTAAAGTATATATACTTATAGAATGAAATGGGAAACACATGAGCACAATACATACAGTTGTTGTATGCACAGCTTGTTTCATTCAGTAGCAGTCTTGTTCTTTATGAACTAAATTCTATTTTCCCTTATCCTATTATGTTTGCAGAAGATGAACAAGTCTCTGCTGTCTAAGACTTGGGCTTTTCTGGATCCAGAGTGAGCCACCTTAAAGGAGAGCACAAGAAGACGTCCCTAGAATAGGAGCCTTGGAACTATGATTAAAGGATGGTGGACCTATTTGCCTCCTTCCCTGCCTTAAAGCAGCATGGGGCTTCTTCCTCTGCCCCTCCCCCTTCTGTCCCCTCTCCCCTTGCATGTGAAATACTGTGAAGAAATCGCCCTGGCACTTTTCAAACTGTGTTGCTTGAAATGCACAGTGCAGCAATCTCCAAGCTACCACTGTCGCTGTCTGCCACATCACACAGTATCATTCCAAATTCCAAGATCATCACATCAGGATGATTAACTCTGGCTGCACTTCCCAATGCCTGGAAGGGTTTTTTTAAATCTTCCTTTTAGATTTTAATCACAATCCTAGCACTTAGTCTCATTGGGATAATGAGATAAGTTAGTTGTCAAACTACATTTGGCCTTTAACCTACAAAGAGAAAATTCTTTGAGATCCTTCAAGGAGGCAGTGCTTATTTGCTTGTTTACAATGCCTTTGTTACAGTTTTGTATGTTTGCATTTGGGAGATCAAATAGTGCATCTGAATAGTAATTACAGTATTATTTCACACCTGTGAGTAGGGTTGCCAGCCTGAGCTCCTGGAAGAATATTGCTATCACATGGCTGAGCAGGGCAGAAAGGAAGGCAGAGGTTACAGGATGCAGCCTTTCCTTGACCACCTGGCTTTGCTCTTAATGTGCCCCACCCTGGAATCTTCATGAGTTTGTAAATGTTAATGTTAATGGCATCCTCATCCGGATCTGGTGTAAATGCAGAAACACATTGCTTGTAACTGGTCGGTGACGGAAGAGGACACTGTGTGTGTCATACCTGTGCCTTGTGGAATACAGGATGGCATGCTAAAAAAAAGTGTCCCATTGTAGTAAGACAGATGGCAACCCCACCTTTAAGTTATATACTTTTTTTTTTTAAAACTATAGTAGTTATATTAAAATAAAAATTAACTGGATAACACTGCAGTGAAGGCAAGTTGGGATGTCACAGCTCATGTCAGCTGTTAACACTGATCTAATAACCTCCATCTATTGACTTCGACATTAGGGGATAATTGAGCCTTTAAGTAAAAAAAAAAAAAAAAATAAAATAACACAGTTAGATTTGCCAGTCTTTGCAATGCAGAAATAGTCACAACTGTTAATGGCTTCATGGAACACTGCATGTGTAGAGAAGGCCAATGTGTAGCAACCACCTGCTCACAGCTGCTATTAACCCTATAATGACTGAAATGACCCTCCCCTCTATTTTTGTGTTGTTTTTGCACAGACTCCGGAGAAGTGAAGGCTGCCAATCCGAGTAGTACTCAAATGTGAGGAACTGCTGGTCTTGGATTTTTTTTTTTTTTTTCCCATTGAACTCAGCTGATCATATTGATCAGTAGATAAACGTAAATAGCTTCAACTTTTAAAGATCAAAATGCAGTGTTTTTTCACTGTATCAAACAAATGTCAGTGCTTTATTTAATTCTCTCTCCTGTAATCATAGCTTTTGTCTCTTTGCTTATATATCACATTGTCAATTATGCGTTTGTAATTTTACATGTAATATGCATTATTTGCCAGTTTTATTCTCAAGGCTATGGACCTCATGTGCATATAGAAATACAATATCCTAGCTCTATCACAAGTTGCACAAATGTTATATAAGCATTAAGTAATTGTAGACCATAGGACTGCTAATCTCAGTTCGCTCTGTGATGTCAAGTGCAGAATGTACAATTAACTGGTGATTTCCTCATACTTTTGATACTACTTGTACCTGTATGTCTTTTAGAAAGACATTGGTGGAGTCTGTATCCTTTTGTATTTTTAATACAATAATTGTACATATTGGTTATATTTTTGTTGAAAATGGTAGAAATGTACTATGTTTATGCTTCTACATCCAGTTTGTACGAAGCTGGAAAATAAATAAATATAACATTAATGAAGTCCATATTGATTCTTATGCATTTTACATGTTCCACATACTTGAACAAATTTATGAAAAAATTTTACTTCTCTGTGTATTAATATTAAAGGGACATTGCCAAGTGATGTGGGCAAACCACTGGTGTGGAGTTTTTCTTAATATACAGTTGTGCTGCTGATAATTTTTGAAAATTTGGGTGTGTGTACTGCTGAATGAGAATGACTGATACTATGAGCATCCCCAGCAGAAACATTTGAGATGCTAAAAAAGGTATGGCCTTAGGTTTATGTAGAATGTAAACAGTTTTAAAGGTGGGATTGTGTTGATTTTATATTCTGAATGGTGTAAAAGTAAGGAATACATGTTTTAACATTTGGGTAGGGAGAAGTATGGAAAGTCATCCATTTGAGTTTTTACCGAACAAGGTATTTCAAATTATAAAAATCACCCAATAGCATCCCCAGTAATAAAAGCTGATGTTAATTCAATGTTAAATCTGTAGATTTTATTTTTTCCCCAGAGGTTAGATTCTTTATTTCCAATGGTATGCAGATGACTGGGTTAAAATGGTACGGCTAAAGCCATTACAGCTGTATCATATTTAGCTTTGAAATGCCTGGCAGGTGGCATTTCCAAGTCTAAAATAAGTTCAATGCAAAGAGAAGCAACAAAATGCTGTCTAGATTTAAGTCTTCCTAACATAGCTCTAGAAATGATCCACACTTAAAATTGTAAGAAAGCTAAAAATCACTGAAAGTATAGGATTTGTAAACATTGTGTTTTTATTGCTGTAATCTCTAGCACTGTAAGGAAAGAAATTATGCAGATTTAGATTTTTGTGGTGTGAGTGGAACTACTGTCTGTGAACCTGTGGCTAATACTTGTTGGGTACATTTCGACAAGCTAAAGATTACCATTGCTTTTGACATTAGTAGAATGAACACACATTTTTATATATTTTACCTGTGGGATTGTCCTCAAGTAGTACTAAAGGCAGAGTGATAAGCACGTAATTCCTCTTATCAACTTGTGAGGTGTTTGCACACTTGTCAGTTTTTTCTTATATGCTTGATGTATTATTGAATTAGGCAGCACTCCCAATCCTCCTGTTTCTGCCTCCTTACTGCAATTAGTATTTTTAGAACACATTATGTATAGACATCCTCAACACAGCATCCAATACAGATAGCTTAATTCATTGTGGACTGGGTGATAAATAACACTTCACACAGCAACTGACTCAACAGAAATAAAGGTCTTGGTGTGACTTCTGAAACAGGTTTGGTAGTTGTAGAACATGTAATAAGAACTTTGTCCTTACTGAGTGGATGCAGCAAGATGTGGACAAGTAAATACCAGTTACTGGGATTTAGTGTTGCATTCACCAAAATGGAACAGAGCACTGAAATCTAAGGATTTTTTTGTTTGTTTGAAGAAATGTCATTCCATTATCTGTATTCTTTTACAGCTCTTTTTTTTTTACTGAAACTTACTGAAGCAGAGGCTAATCGTGTATGTAGTCCATTGCACTTTGGAGTCAGCAGGAATCTGTAAAAGCTGCAGTATTGATGGTACTGCTTTAATGGATTCATCTTGGTGATTTGGAGAAGCATGCATGTTTTACATCTCTAAATCTGAGACTCAAATATTTGGTCGACTTAAGGCGAGGAACAGGTTTTGTTTTAAAATAGAAACAAAACCAAAAGCCCTCTATTTTCTTCAAGACTAGTAGGAAATGCAATAAATTTCCAGGCTGTCTCATATGGATTGTTGCATAGTTGAAACAAAGTCAACTCTGGAGAATTCAAGTAATGATTTAATTGCAAATATTAATATTTATGTATTCCTTGATATGGGATGAAACATTAAAAATACTTCTGTGAATAAAGCCTATGTAGCAGCAACAGCCTCTCTAACATAAATTAAATAACATAGATTTATTGAGCAAAATATGAACATTGTTAAAATTAGTCTGAAAACTTACCCTCTCAGGAGACAGCAGCTATCTGAGATGATTAGTATAATTTTGGTCTCCCCTATCTCTAGATTGTCATTTAAGTAAGCTTTACAGTCTTGTGTCTGAAAATAGCATGCTTTGAGAGAAGGCTGCAGTGAAAGTAGGTTTATTGCTGAGGTAAGGTGGAATCTGTTACTTTCTGTTTTCCATTGAAAATGTGATAAATTAAAATTTAGAGTTTTTGCTAGAATATGAAAACTTTTAAAGCTCTCTCTTGCTTATGTGTGGTGAGTGTGTAGGAATGAGTTGAAAGTATTCAACTACTAGCAACCATCAACAGCATAATCTTAAACTATTCTAATTTGATTTCCCTAGGATTAAATTTATACAGTGGCACTCTACACACCTACACACAGACTGCATTCTCTGTAGAGAAATGAGTCTTGGCTGTGTCAAAACTCAAGTTTGTGTTAAATAGAAGTGCTGGCTTCTCCTTAAGAGGAGACTTGTAGCTCCCTCCGCTTTTTACTTGGTGGCTCGATATGCTCAGTCTTCTGTTTCCATTTGGAGAATTAATTTGGATTTTATTTCTTTATTCGGTGCATCCTTAAAGGCATAGTTTTGGCCTAGGTAGTCTAACGTCTGAAAGGAGCATTATTTTCTTTGCAGCACTGTTGCCCTTGCTGGCAATGAAATCCTTTATGTGTGACTATAAAGCCATTATTTATATATTTTTATATATATATATATATATATATATGTATATATATATATATAAAAGCGTTTTATATGTGTGTGTATGTATAGAAAAAACCCTGTTGTATACCACTGCAGCATCCATTTTTTTAGCTAGGATGTCTCCACTGGAAAAGAAGCCAGTGCAGCATTATTTAAAGGCATTTGAGGGGTAAAGTTTGACAGTCTTTTTTCAGTGAAATTAGCACTGGAGTAGTGATACTCAAAATGCTTTCTCGGTCACTACCAAACTGTTTCGACATGCAGTTGTTATCTTCTGATACAGTTCCAGGAAAAAATTGCCACTTGTGCCAGGGTCAGTAGCTGTGGCAGAGATAAATTCCTTAGGTGCTGTGTTCAATATGTTTTGGGGCTTTTCTCACAGCTAGAGAAATATGAGTGGTTTTTAACTAGTTTTACTGAGTTTTATGTAACAAGTAAGATGATCTGAACTGTGGCTTTCTAACAGAAGGTAGGCCGTGAGGCCCAGGATGGCTTTTCTGCCTTGGTGTCTTTGGTCAGAATCCAAGTAAAACACAGGAAATTGCACTGATAAAAAGCAGCCTTCCACACTGAGGCCCTGCTTCCAACATCAGCGTAGAACTGGATTTGTTCTGGTTTGACAGTCCCAGGAACCCTCATATGGCCTTGATACACGTTTTTGCTCCTAAGAAGAGATAATGCTGTTGCTGCATTTCTTACTTGGGAGACTGATCCATTACTCTCGTTGTCAAAAGATAATGGGCTTCCATATGCTGGTTTATATGTGTATGTGATTTTTGCATTAAACATTCTTTAGGCTGAGCAGCTCTCTTCCCTTCTCCTTCCTTATACCTATACCTTACAGTGGCCATATGGTCTTCCTGTCCGTCCTGCCAGGATTAAGTCAAACTTAAGTGAGACAGGTAGAATGGAAACATCTGTATGCACTCGGCATCTTGTGCAGTTTGGGGTTTTTTGTTGTGTTTATTTGGTTGCTTCTGGTTTTTTTCTTTTAATGTAGATGTGTAAAACTACTGCTTAAAATGAAGCATGATCTGCATCTTAATCTCAATTTCATTCTACTTTTGTCGCTGTGATTATCATGTTATCACATTCTCCTCTTACAGCATTCTGATCTATTTCTTGTCAGTCCCTTCCAACGCTGTATTCTCAACCATTTGTGCTATGATGATTATTGTTCGTTATTAAATGAATAATCTGATCATCAAGAACTCCAGCAGTAGTCCCTCTCCAAACTGATGCTTCTGTCTCTTACAGCACATAGTTTATTTCCTCCTGTGCAGGTAGGTGGTTTATTTTACTCAATATTGCCTCTACCTTGCGTTTTATTCCTTCCTGTATTTTATCCAGGATCTATAAACAGTTTTTTATTTTGAGATGTGTTCTCAAGGTTTTATTAGGTCAGACTGATGACTTGTTTGTTCCCCCCACATTTCTTATATGTTTGTAATGCTTCTGTCATCTGATGTAGCTCCTCATGTGACAGCTTCATCCGGTCTTGTTATTCAGTCTGTGGTAGCAAACACTAGCTCTTTCAAAACTAGTAGCTATAGGAGGTAGGTAGATGAATTATTCCTGAGCTCTGCTCTTTTTTGGCCATATAGTGGCACTGCAGACTCATTTTGATTTTGAGGTATTTATTCAGTCGAAGAATCTTTGGCTTTTTTGGGTTAATGAAAGAGTCTAATTTCAGATTGGCTTCTGTCCATTTTGATTTTCTTCTCCACTCTCCAATATGCTAATTTGTCAATCTTTGTTTCCTTTGCTTATTTTGGTTTGAGTTAGAGGACAGAGTCTAGGTTTTCCTGGTCACACAAAAGATTTGGTTTGGTTTTATTTCTTCCCCTTGCTGATGACACACATTCTGGACAGTGTTTGTGTTTTGGGTAACCTTTGAAATTAGTGAATATTTCACTCTAAGTAATGTTAGCTGAAAACTTGGCTGAAGAATATTATTCAGGTTCTGGGCTTTGAGAAAGTCTGTGCCTTCTTGGTAGAGGAGAAAAAGAAAACCTGTGAAATGCAGCTTCCCAGGAAACCTGGGGTCCTGTTTCCTGTAGCACCCTGAGAGGAGGTAGTAGCAGTGCAATGTTTAGGCTGAACAGCCCTGAAACTCATAGAAGGCTTTCTGTCATTAAGGCTGATCATAAAAGTTTCTAAAGAATATTGAATTTTGTTTTATGTTCAATTAATGTTGGCAAGATGGCTGAGCTTCCTGAAATCTTGCATGCTATGCCTTGGTCCATGTGAAGTTCAACTGGCAAGTCAGTCACTGTATTTATGAAAAGCTCATACAAAGACTTCACTGAAATTCATGTTCATATGGCTTATGTATTTATTGCTCTTGAATATGATTCAACAATTCATTCATTTTTAAGTGCTTTGTTGACTAAGAAAGGGTGCACTTTGCTGCTTCTCCTCTTCCCAGCACATACGTGCTTTTCCTCTTTCTCATGCCTCCCTTGTTGTTCTTTAGATGCATAATTCTCCCTCTCTGTTAACCTCTTCCTGTTGCTTATATTAGCATCTTTCTCACACAGCTTCTCTTTGCTCCTTTGTAGAACAAAGCACCACCCATTTCCTTCCTCCCCAAGTGTGTTTTGTGTGCAGTCCTCAGAAACAATGGAAGGAGGCAGCACTTCAGTGCTCAGAAGGCTTGAAAGGAGTGTACCCAGACAGGACAAACTCAGACTTCAGTTCTTTGTCTGCATGCACACAGCCCTTTTCTCAACTGCTGCCTGAAAGCTGGACTGTTTCCGTGTAGTGCCCATATATATTCATAGCATAATTCTCACATTCTTATGATCTGATGAATACAAAGCTTTTGGGTTTTTATGTGCTGAAGTCTTTGTCAGATAGAAGTGGAGTGTGGCTCAGGACCAGTGAAGGGAGTTGGGGAGGTGGGGGAACCGAGGGAGCAGCTGTGGTTCTGGCCCGATTTCTCAAATGCAAGCAGTAATTTTACAAGGCAGAGGGGTCTGTTGTGTAATTGAAAGGGTCTATTTTGTCTCACTATTATTTTTTTTAAATCACATTTTTGCTGCTTTTTTGTTTAACCAGTATGCATTCTCTATAAAAGCATGCTTTTTTACAAAATACTGTTGAAGACCTGTACAGGACTGAACTACCTCCATGTTGTGTATCACAGGCTTCCCAGGGAAGTGGGCACAGCACCAAGCCTGCCAGAGTTCAAGAAGTGTTTGGACAACACTCTCAGGCACATGGCGTGACTCTTAGGGCTGTGCTGTGCAGGATCAGGAGTTGAACTTTGATGATCATGGTGGTTCCAATCCAGCTTAGAATATTCCGTGATTACATTTGGTTGGTTAGGATGTCTCCATTCTGGCACTTGCTCTTCAAGCAGCTGGTTTTCCAGAGTGGTGTGCTGTGGGGTATGTCCAGCCCCCGCCCTGGAGGGACATCTGCTGAGATAAGGAGAGTGCTTAACCTTCCAGCAGGACTCCCTGGAAAGGCAACCACTTTGCAGCTACAGTGAGAAGAAGACAACAGACCCAGAATCCTCTGGGAGACCCTATGCAGATCCTTTGTAACCCATTGGCCTTTACCCTCTGGCACCCACCCCCTGTATCCCTATAAAGCGAGCCCCCTGCTCCTGTGAGGGAGACAGAAGCTTGTCCCTGGCCCCCCTGCACAGGGTGCAGACTAATAAAGCTGCCTGGTGTGGAACAGCTACATGAGCCTCTCGTCTCTCCCTGGTCTGGCCTGGAGGCTGCCCTGCAGAGCTGAGCTGAAATCACAAGCTGATATCACTAAAGAGCTGACAGTCTGCACAGGCCCTCCTAGCCAGCAGCTGAGGGAAGACACCGGGCCCTGGGAAGACGATCTCTTTTGGGACCATCTCTCTGGACTGGTCACATCTTCTTGGGTCAGAGCTACTGACCCCACATCAGCTGCCTTAGTGTGCATAGGCATTTTTTTTTGGTGTAGTTTTTGTGTTTTGCTCGTTTAATACTTTTTATGGAAACTGGCATGTCACACATTTAATGTCTTTGAAGACTCCTTGGATCTTCTGTAATTCACTGAAGATTGTGTCTAGTTCATTGTTGCTTACACTGCAGAGCTACCTGGGTTAAGGAGTCAATTGGATACATCCTACTTCTTAAGTGGGATGTAACACTGCCATGTCAGGTAGAATGCAGCAGTTTGCAAATTCTGATACTTTCTGAGTAGCTGGAGTAACATCTTTAGGCGGTTAGTATCACCCTTTCCCAGTAAGGAATTGGACTAAGGCTTTGCAGAGGTCAGCAAGTGTCCTGTAGGTACTATTGCTAATTTGCCAATTTTAATTACACTTTTCCAGACATTTCTGGCAGGTATTTGAAGGTTATGATTATACCTTCCTTCATGTTATCTTTGCACTAGGGACATGAAAATGTTATCACTTGTGAACAAAACTTCCTTAAGGGCCTGTTTGAATATCTGGTGGAGTCACTGTGTACAAATATAATTTTCAAAATGTCAGTCCACTTGCAGAGAGCAAGTTACTCTATTCAGTCAAGTGACACTGTCTGTAACTGTCACTAAGAGTATGAGGTGATTAAGTGTTTGTTTAAATCACCTGGATCTGGTGCAGACATTATTTTGGTGTCTTTGCAGCTACTAGTCTTGGATTTAAGTTTCTAATTTCAGCCTTTGTTTTGCAGGATTTGTTTTTAATTTGAGGGCAACGAGTTCTTCCTGAAGTAGGTGTGGCACACTGCATCTTTGTAAATCTTTGCTGCCCTTTAAGCTGCTGGGATGTCACACTGCATCGTTTGTTCTTAGTACTTTTTTTGGTTTGTTTTTTGTTCACCTAAGTATTGTTTGAATTTTTCATTTCAGCTTTAGGGTCATTGAGATTTCTGAATTTGCATTTTAACTAAAATAATTAATTCAGTGGTGTTTGTGTAGCATCTGCAGTGTCAGCCTTTATTCCTTTCATACTTGTAAGCTTGTCCTTGGTTCCAGTGTTGTCCTGATGATTGTGACCTCATAATTTTAATAGCTTTTGCTTTCAACTTCTGTATACTGCTAAAGAAGTCTGTGCAGCTGAATGTATTTGCTGCCTCCTGATGTGCTGATGCTGTTCCTCTTTGCATCTGCTGCTAGTCTGAATGTCACAAGCAATTTAATTTCCTCGTGTTGAAGTGCCCTAATGCTGTATGCACAAGCTGCACTTGACACCTAAGATGGACTTTTCTTGGGCATAGTTTTATTTGCAGCAGTCAGTGTCTTTGGACAACAAACAGACATTTTCTCTTGAGGATGCATCTCAGTATCAGACAGATGGCTGTGAAAGAAAATGTTGATCCTGTCCTAGCTCGTACTGTTAGAATTCTTAATTCTTCGTGCAATTCACAGATGCCTGAGGAGCTTTCTCATGGCAGCCTGTACTGTAATGTTAACTTGCTGATTATTTTCTTAAAACAATCTTCCATGCTGTGTACTGGTTGTCCTAATAAGATGTTCCTAAAGGCATCATTTTTGTGGTTGGGAAATGGAGTAGCCCAGATTTGCAACTGTTTCTGCTGCAGATACATGATAAGCCTTCCTTAGTCCAATTGGCAAAAACTGGAAGTAAGAAGTGCATAGTTATCTAGGTATGTAGTTGGCATTCTCAACACTTTATACTGTGGAGTGAATAAATTGCTTATTTCTAAACAGTGGAAAACCAATAATGCTGTGGTTTTTAAAAATAGATTTCTACAAGCAAAAGTTATACTCCTTTGTAACAGGATAATCTGCCTTTAATTCCCCACTCCTGCTCTCTGATATTGCAACTGTATTATCCAGTGTTTTAGTTCTAACACAGATTATGCTGTAGACCTGCATCATATTTTTTTCTAGTGAGGCATCCCAATGGCTTCATGATTTGCTACATAATTTCATCACAGTAGAAATCCCAGTTCAGTTTATTCTGGTGTGACTGGAGCACTGAGCTGAGAGGGTCCTGCCCTCAGACCTGATGGGCATTTATGAAAGCTGCCATTTGGTATGGGTCACGCCAAAAAGGCATTGTGGTTGAAGCAGGAGATTCTGCATATTTCTGAGGCTCTGAAAGTGTGCATAAATAAAAGGCACACATAAATAAATGGGAAGAATGCAAATTGCTGACCCACTGAAAGCGGTCACGTCCCCCCTTCATCCAAATGAGCTGCTTGACAGTAGTTCAAGCTCCTGTGGCATGATGGGCTGAAGGCTCTCTTGTGGGCTGTCCCACTTCCAGTGTCTTGTTGGATCCCTGCCTGCCTTGTGTCCTTGTGGAGACAAGGGCATAAAGCTGACTTAGCTAGCGATCAGTGGTGTTCTTTTGATTATTCACCTAGGATAGTCAAGTAAATTGCTGTTGCTGCTGTTTGGAGTTTCAGGGTTTACATTAATGTTTTATACATTATTTTACTGCACTTCTTCTGTCTTCAGCTATATATCTTGCAGTCTTTGTCAATTTAGCCTATACCAATATTTGTTTCCCATATAAGCTTTCACTGCACTGTACGAGCACAATCTGTCCTTCATTCCAGTCCCTCCTCACTGTTTACCTTCATTTACTACACCCAATTTGTATGCTTAATTTAGACTGGAGACACTGTGAGAAAGGCAGTATGCATTTATAAAATAATATCAGTGGATAACTCTTGGCTTTTTTCTTTCTCAAAGCACACTCTGCATTGTCAAGGTTACAAAAAAAAAAAAAAGCCCAGTTCTCTGCAGATTTCTTAAATTATACATGCACACTTAAATAGTTTAAAAAACACTGCTTGCTCTGTGAAGGTCACCTTCTTTCTGAAATATTATTTTATAAATGAAATGTGCTGGGATTTTAGAAACATGGAATTGGCCAGATGTACCCAATCAATACCTTTCACAGAACTGCTAAAAATACGTACTTGTGGAATACTGCATGTTGATGACATAGCATTTGTTCTTATTATAATAAATTGGATTTTTCAAAGATGGGAGTTCAGTTAAGGTTATTGACCTCCTCATAGATACTTAAGAAAGAAAAATAGTGATAAAATGACTAAGACTGATATTGGTATAGTGGTCTGGAGAATTTGAACTAATTGAATGCTTACTCCAATCCTCAACTTTTGCCCAGCACAAAAAATGAACTTAGAACTTCCAGCTTTTTTTTTTTTTTGGCATATTTCATTCCAAAAAGAAAAATGTACAAGGAAGAGGGTTAGTCCAAACAATGGAACAGACATCATGATAATCTGACCTTCACTCAGTAATCTTTATGTATACTCAGATTCTGGACAAAAAACAAGCATGCAGAACATGTGTAATACACACAAAATCTTGAATGCAGTTGCTTTTGCAAGACAGGGTGACAGCAGTTCTTTCACTGGCCATTAGTGCTAGAAACATCAGTCAGGTGAGATTAGATATTTTTAGTTTATATGTATCATTTCTTGTCATAAATGAGTGATAAAATTAATTCAAACTAATACAAAGAACAAAATACAATTCAGAAAATAAGGTATAAAAATAATATGAGAAAATTACCACTTAAAATTATGTCATGAGAATTAATACCTGAAGAAAACAATTCTGAAATCTTGTTCTTTAAAATCAAATGACCTGTATTCATAATAGTAACTTACATTTTTAAGTTGACAGGCTGATTCTGGCTGCTGGTCATTATTTTGTGCTGGTTTTGGGTTTCCCTTTCATCTAAGATATGGTAAGTAATAAGCCATCTACATGTATTTATAGATGAGTAGGGTGCTGGGGCAAACAAGGCTTGAGGCAAGCACAGGGTGTTTGGCATGTTTATGGTCTCCTTTGACTGTAATGTACAGTGCAGGTGTTGCCAAGGCCTATTCCCCTGGGATCCAGGTGAAGGACGACATCAGGAAACTTCCCAACCTTGGACTGCTACCTATTACTGCTGTTCCATGTGGGTGGTGATGGAGCTGCAATGTGTAGTCCAAGGGAAATCAAAAGAGACGTCAGGGCCTTGGGATGGTTGGTAATGGGATCTGGAGCACAGGTGGTTCTTTCCTCTATCTTTCCAGTTTCAGGCAGCTACATGAGGTGAAACAGACAGGATCTACCACTAAAACGTGGTTCCACAGCTGGTGCTACTGACAGTTTCGGATTTTTCAATAATGGGATAGTGTACACAGCACCAGGCACCCTGGTGTCAGATGGGATTCACATTTCTCAAAGAGGGAACAGAGGTCTTTCCTTAAAATCTAGTGGGGCTCAGTGACAGAGCTTTAAGCTAGACTTGAAGGGGGGGGGGGTATAATACCAGGATTGTGCATGACAAGCTGTGGGATGACACGCCAAGGTTAGAGGGACAGGGTGCTGGTGAGAGCCCCCAGCCTGTTGCTCTGAGATCTGCTGGCTGCACTGAAGCACTTGAAGCTTTACAGAGATCAGCCATATATAGGTAGTCAGCCAGAAGAGGAAGGTCAAAGAAAGCATCCTCCCCATGCTGAGCAAAGCTGGCAAATGGGTAACAAGGGACAAGGAGAAGGCCGATGTACTGAACAAGATCATGGAACAGATGCTCCTACAAGCTATGTTAAGGCACATAGAGGACAGGGAGGTGATTTGGGACAGCCAGCATAGCTTCACCAAGGGCAAGTCCTGCCTGACCCACCTAGTGGCTGGATCAAGTGACTCTGTTCCTCTACTCTGCTCTAGTGAGACCCCAGCAGTGCAATCCTGGCTTCAGTTTTGGAGCCCTCGGCACAGGAAAGACATGGACATATTGGAGCAGGTCCAGAGGAGGGCCACGAAAATGAGAAGAATGATGGAACACCTCTACTATGATGGAAGACTGAGGGAGTTGGGGTTGCTCAGCCTGGAGAAGAGAAGGCTTCAGGGAAACCTTACTGTGGCCTTTCAGTGTTGAAACTTTTTAACAGGGTTTGTAGTGATAGGAGTGAAGGGCTAATGCTTTTAAACTAAAAAAAGGATAGATTTGGGCTAGATATAAGGAAGAAATGTCTTACATTGAGTGTGGTGGAACACCAGAACATCTAACACCTGCACAGAGAGGTGGTAGATGTCCCATCCATGGAAACATTCAAGGTCAGGTTGGACAGAGCTCTGAGCAACCTGAGGTAGTTGAAGATGTCCCTGCTCACTGCAAGGGGGTTGGACTAGAAGACCTTTAAAGGTCCCTTTGAACCCAAACTCATCTATAATAATCTATATGTTGACAAAATAACAGGTTCTTACCTGTACCCAAAATATCTGCTACCTTTTTAAGACACCTAGAAAACATCTGGAGAATAATATGGATGGGATAACAAGGCATTGGGATATTGTGTTTAAAAAACTAACAGAGAGAAATGGGGAAATCAAGGTTGTATTCCTAATATTCCTGATACCAGTTTGTACCTGAGAATTGCAATGTGCTCCAACAGGAGCATATGAATATTACAAATAGATGGTATAATTGCATGTAGTCAGAGCAGAAATGAAGCAAGGCAAAGGCAGGAGGATGAAGAGGAAGGCAGCTGAAGGACTTGTAAGCAATGAGAGCTGGACTGCTCTGAGGATGTCACTGTGTGCCTGCAGCTGATGGGCAGCAATGCTTCCCATGTCTGTTTTGTCTTTTCTCCAGGATTTGCAACTTAAGAGCTTGGCACCTTGCATATGTGGGCTGAGCTGTTTCAGGGAGAGGTAGGCTAACCTGGAAATGCTTCATGAGCATTATGAGCATTCTGTATATATGCATTATGTATTATTCCTCTTTATGTATGAGGGAAAGGCTGAGGGATGAGCGCTGGTGTGTGCTGGAGACCTCCTGTGCTGGCTCTGCTGAACTGCGCTGCTTCTGGGAAGGCCTGAAAAGCTTATTGGGGTTTCTCTGTTTGCTAAAGTGCTGCATGTCTCTGCCTAAAAATTTCTGAGCTGATTACTTAGTTGTGGAGGAGGTATTTTGCCTGAAGATAGTGCTGCAAAATCCTTCAATTTTGAAGTAATAGTTTTGTAAAGAAAATTAAGAAGAGAATCTTCTCTGAAGGTAGGAACAAGACTAAAAATGTAGCTGAATTTTAGAAAATGGTAAGGTATCCACACATGGTAACTACTTGTGTATTAAAGAGCCATGTTTACTATAGAGCAAATTTCAGATATGCTGAAATTGCAGGAGAGTTTTTTTTGTCTCTCTTCTCTTTTTTCGGTCTCTTTGATCATAAGGCATCCCTGAGTTCCTGGCAGTGGTTAGCATGTCCAAGGAGAATGGAAAAGCTGAGAATGTGGTGTTCTAACCTGTCTAAACCTACTTAAACTATTATAAATAATCCAACTTCAGCGTCTTTATTATTCCATTTTGAGTAGTCTGCCTTCAAGCCCAAGTTCTGGGAGCACATGTATCCTGTTTACATTTGGAGGTTGTTACTCCGAAGACAAAACCTGTGATGTGAGGTGAGTGAATGAAATTGGTCTTTTCAGGACTTACAGGAACCTCTGTGTATGTGTCCAAACCTTATTGCATCAAAAATATGCTTTTATCACAGGAAGACATCGTCACTAGCCAGTAAGCAATCTCTAGAACTGATGTCTCTTTTCTGGAATGAAATATTTGTCTCTGCAAACTTATTTCAATTATATTGACTTTCTATTATAAATTCATGAATGTGTCACTTCTGATGTTTGAATGTCAGAAGTTTTTGGTTATAGTAGGCATCTATGTCAGGTGCTGTTACTGCACCAGTATCAAAAGACAACCTAAAAATGAGCCAGCAACTGCAGAGTGAGAAACAAAATATTTGATTTTAAAATTTTTTAAAAATTCCAGTTTCCTGCATAGATTTTCTGACATTTGAAGCCCATTAACATTTTCTGTGTAATTTTCTACACATCAACAGAACACTGACTATACATCCCAGGTATGCTGTCATGTTTCAAAGAGATGAGAGTTGTATGCGAGTACAATACAGAGTATAAAACTTTGGTTATTCAGGAATGGGCATTAATATCTTAAGCACGTAATTAAAGTTATCAAAATTTATGGATTTTCTTCAGAAATTACTAAATCCTTGGGGGAGCAGTTACCTTCTGCAAAACATACTATTAAGAAGCATGTTTCAGGCTGCTTTATTATAATATCAGAACTGGGAAGCAAAACTCTGGGCACTGGAGTTTTTTGGAAAAAACATGCACCAAATGCTGTGAGCCTTGTTTAGAAAAACAACATCATGCAAGCTGACAGCAGATGGCTCTTTTCAACTTGAACTATCAGCAACAAGTGTGTCACTGAATTTTCTTGGCGGTCAGCAGGCCATCTTGGATGGGGACTGGTATGCACACTCTTGGCAAACAGGCCAGTTATTCCCACTAGCTTTGCTCCCAAGCTGATGTTCCACTTGACCATTTGGTCACTGCCTTTAGATTAAAAAAACCAAATCTGCAAATATATTTTAGTAGTGTAAGATACATAGAAACAGTGCCGTATTAAGAGTTGCCAATAGCAAGACAAAAAAATCTTTGCTCTGGAAGGTAACAACAGCTACAGCTAAACATGCAACTTCAAAATCTGTCAAAAAACTAGAATAGCTCTAAAGATCTCAAAATCAAGGGTAAATGCTGCTCAGCAGAGTGGTTTTTGGAAAGCCTAAAGAAGAAACAAACTCAGTCCACGAGAGATTTAAACAGAAATTTTCCTTGTCAAATAATTTAAACTGTTTGCATTTTTACTCATTGCTGAACACGGATCTGTCTTTAAGCTACTTGACATTTGGAATGGTTTTCTGTGGCTCTGCTTGCCAACTCCTTGTGCACGATGTTTAGCTTTCCCTAAGTACATGTTCTTGCCTGCTAAAAGCATGTAACATTTGCAAAGCATAGCTTGTATAAGTTTTCAGAGAATCACAGAATGGCTGAAGGTGGAAGGGACCTCTGGACATCATCTGGTTAAACTCACCCGCTCAAACATGATCACCTACAGCCAGTTGTCCAGGGCCATGTCCAGATGGCTTTTGAATATCTCCAAAGAGGGAGATGACACCTCTCTGGGCAATCTCTGCTGGTGCTCAGTCACCCTCACAGAAAAAAGCATTTCCTTGTGTTCAGAGAGTCTCTTTGTTCCAGTTTGTGCCCATTGTCTCTTGTCCTCTCACTGGGCATCACTGAAGAGAGTCATACTCTGTCACCTTTATACCCTCCCTCCAGATAAATGTACACATGTATGTGACCCACCTTGACACTACTCTTCTCCAGGCTGAATATAGAATCATAGAAAAAACAGCCACAGCACTCTCAACCCTTCCTAATAGGAAAAATGTCTCATTTTCTTAATTATTTTAGTGATCCATCACTGGACTTTCTCTAATATGTCCATGTCTTTCTTGCACTGGGGATGCCAGAACTCTAGGCATTACCTCACAAGTGCTGAGAAGAGGGGAAGAATCAACTCTGTCAACCTGCTGTCAATACTCCTAATGCAGTTCAGGAATCCATTATCCTTCTTTACTGCAAGTGCACACCGCTGGTTCATGGTGAACTTGATGTCCACCAGGACCCCCAGGTCCTCTTCCTCAAAGCTGCTTCCCACCTGAGTAGCCATTAACATACATTGGTGCGTAGAGTTGTTCCTCCCCAGATGCAGAACTTTGCACTTACCCTTACTGAACTTCATGAGGTTCCTGGTAGCCCATTTCTCCAGACTGTCTAAGTCCCTCTGGATGGTAGCACAGCTCTCCATCAAATCATCCACTCCTCCCAGTTGTGTGTCACCAGCAAAGCTGCTGAGGGTACACTCTGCCCCATCATCCAAACCATTAGTGAAAATGTTGTATAGGAGTGTTGACCCTAAGGATACACTGCTTATTATTGCTCTTCAGCTAGATTTCCATCAATTTCCATCCCCTGGGCCATGATGTTCAAACAGTTTTCAGTCCATCTCATTGCTTGTTCAGCCCATGCTTCAACAGCTTCTCTACAAGGTTCTTATGTGAGACAATGTCAAAAACCTTATTGTTGTCCAGGTAAATAATATCTACTGCTCTCCTTCCATCTATCAGACCAGTCATTTTATCTCCTTGGTGTCAAGCATTACTTCCCTTGGGTTGAAGTGATGTTGACTACCCCTTTAACACTTGTCTTTGATACGCCTGGAAATGGTTTCTGGGATTTGTTACTCCATCACATTGCCAGGGATTGAGGTGAGGCTGACTGGACTGTAATTCCTGGAGTCCTCCTTCTTGAAGACGTAAGGGATATTTACTTTCCTTCAGTCTTTGAGTTCTTCTCCTGATTGCCATGATCAAAGATTATCAAAAGCAGCCTCGTGATGACATGGACCTGCTCTCTTGGCACTTGTACGTTGTCATGGACTTGGTAGGACATCAGGACCCATAGACTTGTGTAAATCCAGGTTGCACAAGTACTTCTTAACTTCATCCTCTCCTACAAAGGATATGTCTTCCTTGGCACAGATTTTCCCCTTGATCTCTGGCAACTGGGTGTCTTGAAGGCAAGACCTGCTAGAACCAGGCTGAGGTGAAGGCGGCATTTGGTACATCAGCTTTTTCCAATATCCTCTGTCACCAGGGACTCTGCTTCATTCAGCAGTGGGCCCACATTTGCACGTAAGTGCATGTGTAATAAAGCTCCTAAAAATGTCCATGGGCAGCATTTTTGGAGAATTCACCTTTGAAATAATTTACTCTATTAACATAAAGGCCTTGCTAGAAGCATTGTGTACTAGCACAACTCTCTTCTGTTACTGGATTAACATAAGGGCCTTATAATGAGTGAAACCATCTCTTCTGTTTCACAATCTGTTGCATTATCATCATGCTCTACATACTGTTATTGCTGTTGGGGATAGATCCAGCTGGTACTTATTATCTCAACAGATTCATTGTATAATAGGAAACTCCATGTACTTTTATCAGTTGACTATAACTTACTTTAGGAATAGAAAAAATATAGTCCATTTTAGTGGGAAGATACCCACCAAAACAAAAAAATACAAGATGCTTTGAGGAAATGAGGTGAGCTTTTTAGGTTTCCCTTTTTAAATTTTTTTTTCTTTTTTTCCCCCCCCTCCTCATTGGTATTTCTAGGATTTATTCAGGAATTTTACTAATTTTTTTTTTTTTTTTAATGGAATAGTATCATCCAAATTTCAAGTGCCTTCAGTACATTGTATGTCTCTGTGTGCACAGCTTGCAACGTATACATGGAAGCTGAGATTGTTTGCAGCTGCAAAACTGTCACATGTAGGTTTTAAAAATGCTGTTGTTATGTTTCAAAGTAATATTTATTAGCAGATTCATTCACAAGCCTGACAAAAGGCTTCTGCCTTCAAACAATGTACTTCTTACAGTCATCATCTTAATGCTGGATAGTCTGATAATAAGTTTTCAATCCTAAAATATGAGGGTATTAAGTAAGTGAATAGAAATTCGTCTATTTTAAGAAGAAAGGACTTCTCAGATGACAAGTTTCACACATCCAAAATAGGACATAAAGCAGTGCATCCTTTCTGCAGAATTATTAGACATTTTAATGAAAAACATTTGAATTTGAGTTCCTTTTTCATTAGCAAAATTAGCTCTTTCTGCTTTTCCTTTCTGTGTGTCCCTTCCCACCCCTCAATGTGCAGCTTCCCAGTGTAACTGAAGCCAATCCAAGCTCCATCTTGGGCAAGCTGTTCTCACTTTGTGTTAGCACAGACATTTGATATGCCAGATACAGAAACTGATATCACTAGAAGCAACTTCAGGGAAAATAAGTGTAGCTGGATCAGTTTCTGAGGATAACACAGCTGAACAAAAAGCAACATGTGGCCAGAGAGGGCATGGTGCCGAGCAAAATGATCCCATTTTGGCAACTGCAGCCTTCACTCATCCTCTAATTCCTTATCACTTCAGGTTCTGCTATCTTTGCATGGTGACTGGCTGACTCACTGATGTATGGAAATACACAGCACAGCACTTGTCTGGCCCTGCCACCTCATGCAGCTTTCTGCCCTGTCCCCATGCCCAGGCAGGCAGTGCAGCCAGGTATGCAGAGGAAGGTAGGGTTCTGTCTGTATTACAGAGTCTGTTAGCTTCCCAGTCTTGTAAAATGCTGGTTTCGATGATGCCAAACTTGTGCTGCAGCCAAGTTGTTTGTTACAAAAGCTTTTTCTGGCAATGACGTGACACTGCAAGTGGATCTTCAAAGAAGAATGAGAGAGGGAGAGAATAAACTGGTGCTGGATTAAACATGATGTTTATTTTCACCATTTAGACATTAGGTGCAAATGCAGGTGATATATGCTAATATTAGTCTACCTACTTTCCTTGTGTTTCATCTGTACCCTTTCCTTGTATTTTACTTAAGCTGCCTGTGTGTACATATGACAACATATTTGTACTGTGTATGTATTTAGCAAGAGAGCCTCAGTGAATTTTTTATTCCATCTATGGTGTTTTTTTCTAGGCATAACTGAAGTTATGTTGTTAATACAAAGGCAAAGGGCTCATCTTGCTTGCAGCTGAAAGGAACTCCTGATTGCACTTACATAAGAATATGAAGGGGGTGAGCAAATGGTTGATAACAGTGACTCTCAACTCATTAAAATAAGATACAATCCCAACACAGATTGTGTGATGAAAATAATGCTAGATTTAATAAACTCCCCTAGCCCACTCCCAAAAAAAACCCCAAACCCACCATGACCAAAAAAACCCCAACGAAAACCCCAAACAAACAAACAAAAACAAACAAACAAAAAACCCCCACCAAAACTCAGCAGCCTCAAATTTAATTGATTTCTTGTTCTATTAAAAAGAAGAAGAAAAAAAAACTTCCAAAAATGTTTGTTATCTATGTATTGAAACAATCAAGTTCATTTTTAACAGAGAAAATACATTCTAAAACACTCCTGGTTTTCCCCTTGATCAAGAGATACTAAAGAGAGTATTAGTATTAGAGAGTTTAAAGATTTTTTTTGAACTCTGGGAACAGCACAATTCAGTTCTCAGTTTCAGGTAGCTAGTTTCAAATTGGTTAACTTCTGTTTACTTTCTCAGAAGTTAAGAGCTAAACTCTGGTATCCAAGAAGGTAGAGGGATGCAGTCAATCAACATTTAATATCACATCAAAACCCCAAGGCTTTGTCAGTAGTGTTATGAGGAAATGCAAGGAAATATATTCTAAGGAAATGGGTGTCTGTGAAGAACTTGGAGACTATCTTTAGTGAAAACCCTCAAATGTGAAAGAGGACATTGTATTCAAACTCATTTACTACTCTATGATAGACTTTGTAAAGTTCTTGAGTAATCCAAGAAGTCAACTCTGGTGGAATTACATTTATTGCCAAACTGGGCACATTAACCTAATATGCCAGTCCTATTTATCTTACAGAATAGTCTACAGGGAGGGCCCACCTGGAGTCTGAAGCTGTGATTTTGATTTTGACCATAACTTAGAAGGTCTGCTTTGGGGCAGAGTTAATGGGTAATGTTGTGCTGGTACCTGGCAACTGGGTTGACAGGGTCCTCGTGGTGCCTGGCTGAAAGGGAATATTTCTTGCGATAATTTCAAAAGCAGGTTCATATCTCCTGAGGTCATACTTTTTTGTGTGTTTGTGTGTGTGTTGTAGAAGGTATTATTGACACCTGTGTCAGCAGGTTGAGTACCATTGAAATAGTTCTTGGTGCCCATCTATCCCCACACAGAGAACTTCAGCAGCAACAGCCACCTGTGCACCTGCAAGTACCAGGCAGGAGGATCTGTGTTGTCTTTGGTTGGACCTAAAAGGGTTCAGCTGGAGGATGTTGTTGCAGTCATGCCAGAGAGAGGTAGATGATGACTAGACTTTACTTTGAACTTAGTGGCTGTTTGAACAGGAGAGATGAAGAAGCATTTAACACTTTTAAGCTGGGTTTGTGTACAGTTGAAATTTATTCTCCTTCTCTAGGGCCTTTGAGCTTTCAGAAGGTGAAGAAACCATTGCTTTTTTTTGGTCTCTGTGTATGTACATGTGTATGTATGTACACAGGGGTGTACGAGTTCTGAGTTTGATCTTAATTAACACATCTCTTCTAGTGCTGCAGGTAATTCCATTCAGCCCTAAGATGCTTCGGGTTTCTCTCTTTATAGATGTATATATATTTTAGGCAGAATGAACCTTTTTTGTATTTTTTTACTGCAACACAGATGAACCACAACACACAAGGGAACTTTTAAAACCAGTTAATATAGTGTTAACAATTATTCTTGGAAAATGAAGCTTAGTAGTGTCTGTAGAATAAACATAGCGCTAGAATTCAAGTCCGAAATTAATTTTATTTGGAAACAGTTCTGGCCCATTGTTTTCTATTTTTTTTTTTGACTATCCCAAGGTGGGGGGAGAAGAGAGGGGGAGGCGGTGACTCCAGGATTTGAAGCACAGGTTCTAGGAACGTGATGCTGCTTTAGAGAGCCGGTTTGTTTTTGTTCCGGTTTCTCCAAGACGTTTGGCATTCTCCTCCCCGCGGCCGCTCCTGCCGTTCCCGGCCGCGCCGCGCTGCGTGCCGCGGTGAGCGGGCGCCCCGCAGCGGTGGCTCGCGGGAACGGCGGAGCGGCTCTGCCCCGCGGGCCGGGGGACACGTGGGACATTGGCGTGCGGAGGACGCTGCGATCCAAGGAGAGTTTAAGGACATGTATTTAAGCAGAGCGCTGTTCTGTAGATCACCACTTCTGCAATCTAAACATCACCTCTTTCTGTAAGCCTTCCAATGTACGATCTGTAGGTAAGTTACATATTAAAAGGCTTAGAGCTGTCAGCTGCTACACATAACATGGAGCATATGGTACAGTGGCTAGTACCTTCCCTCATTCTTTTCCCACTTAATTTAAAAGAAAAAAACCAACAACCCCAAACCCCGTATCATTTGGAACTATTTTTGGTCTATATTATCTAATTGGGCAATATAATACTGCAGGTTCACAGGCTTGCATCCTACATAGAGGTGCTTTCTATGTACTGTGCAGTTTTAGGGCAAAATACTGAATAGCTGAACTCCGAAGAGTGAGCCAGGGAGATGAGGTGATTAAGTGTTAACGTTATTGTTCATCAAGTAACTTTCTGTGTCTGCTCACCACTCAGACTGTTGGTTCAAGCCTGTTTTCTCTGATGTAAGGTTAGGTGACTTTTATATACCTACATTCAGGATCTCTGTCTGGAAGGGCTTTCAAAACTCTTGGAGCTAAGTTCAGTTGTGCCTGCATCAGTATTTATTGGAGGTGCCACAGGGAATCCCATCTGGTCTCTGAAAGGCTGTGGATCTATGAAAGGTGTCTGGCATTGCAGTGAGCATGTATATACTATCCTTGGACACGAGCTAGGGGCAACTAAACTAAGATTTTTTACATCCAAAATAGCTACTGCAAATACCAGCTGTTCTGTGACATGAATCTGTTTCTTTCTTTTTCTAGTCTTTTCTTCAATTCTTCATACTAGCCAAGAAACATTTTCTGACTGATTCTTTGTTATGTCTGATATTCTAAATTGAGTTTTGATTTCAGAATACCAAAATAGTGAACGCTACATTAGCTGAGCTTTGTTGATATGCTATTGCAACACTACAAGTTCCATTGTTTCCACAAGTTTTACTGCCTAAATGTGTCCAAAGTGACCTAGAAACCTCTGATAACTGAGCTGTATAACTGATTTGAACAGCCCAGGCCTTGCTGTGTTGGAAGGAATGACTGCAAGGATCCCATGTTTTCTGTAGACAGAGACTGAGTTGACTGCATATGCGAACTATCAATATAGGGATATATTACCCTGAGTTATGCAAGCATAATGTTCTGTTGGAAAATGTATTTACAAAGAAAATGGCGTAAGTATCCTTACACTGTCATGAATCAGCACTGAATGCAAGTGATTTAACTTAAATTTCCCTTTTGAGAAAGGGTCTCTGGTGTGAAAGTGCTACGTTTGTTATGTAGTGTTTATTGTGTGGCAGCACTCAGGAGATCCAATTCAGAATGGACTCCTTTGTAGCTTGGATGGTTATAAAAATGTATACATAAAAAGACAATGCCTGGCTGAAAAGGAATCTAATATTAAGCTCTGGATTTAAACAAAAGTTACTGGTCAGAAGCATGAATGCATCTGAGTAGGAGGTAGTTTGGTGTTCTAAAGCTGAGCTGATGTCAGTGGGCTAGTGCATACTGGTGTGTGCTTCTTAGGTCAATCTGCTGGCTATCCCCGCCTCCTGTACTTTGCTTTGCATCCTGGAGCAGTCTCAAAGTGAGTGAAATGGATTCCTCTGGGGTGAAAAACTAGCAGAAATGCTCCAGGAACCATCTAACATTCTCCAGACACAGATGGGTGTTCTGTTCGTGAGGAAAAGTCCAAAATGAATAAACAGACAAACCCCAGCCATGTCTGGTGTGGATGTCAGGTCCACAGGACCAAGTAGTTTTCATTACAATTTTCCTCTTATTTTTTCACGGTGTCTCCTGGTAGTTTACAGTGTTGTGCTGCCACATGTTGCCATGCTCCATTGGTAAGTTGTGACTTCACAAAAAGTTGTCCTGGCTGACAGAGAATTACAGAAGTGCTTGGCAAGGTGTGAACTCACCTGAAACTAGTTTTGGGTAAATAGCCTGAAGCTTGAAGTTAGAGTGAAAAGGCAGGGAGGTATAGTGAGTGGGAGAGGGGACCTCTTTCAAATACTCTTTTCTAATTCACCTGGGCCTTCCTGTTCCAAATAAAAGCATTGTCATGGATTCAAAGTAGTGTATACAAGCTGGACAGAACTTTTCCCTCAGGAATTCATGTCAAATAGAAGAAACCTAAAAATAATTAAAATACAGCTTACAAGAAAAAGAAAGATGTCTTTATCCTGATCTAGAGCAATTTATTTTCAAGAATATGTCTGCAGTTAATCACCCTCTGCTCTTTCCACAAACAAATTAGACATTGATTTTTGGGGGAAAGATCTTGTGTATATGTTCCACACTAAATTAGTGATGTTTCAATCCTAAATGTTTTTTTACTGGATTCAAGCAAATTGATTTGCACATGAATGATGTTCTGTGACAAAATAACAATGTATTAATAGTATCTTCTGTGTTACTAGCAATGATGTCATCAGTGTAATAGGAAATTGTAGTTAGGACTAAAGCCATACATCTACTATGAGTTTAGTTATATGAAAAATGAACATCTGAGCGATATTACGCTCCTTTTACTAAAGTTTAATCTTGTATCAAAAATAACTAATAGTCCAGGAGCCTTTGTCGTCCTGCATTGTAAATTTTCTGCTCATGAGACAATTAGTGAAAGGAAGATGACTACTCTTTTTTGTTTCTTCTTGGTAAATAGTCTTTGATGACATAAAATAACGACGTTAAAGACACATCTCTACAGGATGGTAAAGTTTTCTGCACTGTTTCAGTGTAGTGTATCACACTTCCACAGATGCCTAAAATGGAGGATCAACATGCTGCAATTCTAGAAAAACAAGAATTAAAACTTACAAGAGTGGCTGCTGTTGAATTCTGTTATAATAGTGAAAATGAGATCAGGTGTTAGATATCTGTATTTGGTATGAAATCTAGCTCTCAGACCTTAGAGATGATGGAGTAGCAGTACTTTGTTGGTATGTGGGCAGGCAAGAGAACGATTCTTCACTGTACCTAAATGTTGCTGCTATTCTGTGGCCTCTGGACCTACATGGAACACACGAGAATCATTCTCGAACTTTCAGTGCTTGCTAAATCAGGAGAGAGCAGCCATGTGCATTTGGGTTCTCCCACCAAATATGAAAATATGTAATGTTAGGGACTCCTCCCTGTGTGTGCCACCAATGAGGCTGGAGTGTGGAGCAGTCTGTACTTTACAGACATATCCGTGAGGATTTCTTTTAAGTATCCAGTAGCATCACCTCAACCACCCTTTATCTGTGATTCTTGTTCCCCCATTAAGTTCCACAATTCCCCTCCTCTTCAGTATCATTAGAACTGAAGTCCCACCACTAACAGTTGTTGAGAGCTAAATTCACCAGCTAGCAACACTGTTCTCTGCCTTCACAGAACAGAAAAAGGCTAATTTGGTGGGTGATTTATGGTGCCTGCTGAATTGCGCCTTCTTTCTCTTGACTACAGCAAGTCCATAGATCAGCTAAATTAAGTGTTTCAACTAGGTAGCATGAACTATTTTCTGTGCTGACAATGCTGCATTCAAGTTATTTATTTCAGGTACCTATTAATTAATTTCATATTTTCATACAGATTTTTTTTTTCCTTATTTCCAATAGCTCTCTCCCCTACATGGAAAATTGTTTTCTAGCCTCACTAGAGAAAGCTGATCTCCACTGACTGAGCACTGACTGATACTGGAACATGAAAGGAATAAACAAGAAAAGTCCAAAAATGGAAAAATGTGGCAACAAGAGCTTCTGCTGTTGTTGAGATTCACTAAAATCTGGTGGGGGAGCAGAGGGATGAGCTATAAGTAGTTGCAGACAATTTTTTTCCTCTTACAGGACATGACTTTTAAGGGGAACATGAGCCCTAGAGAAAATAGGTACTTGCAAGGAGTTAACAAAAAGCCACTGGAAAGTTCAGGGCTACATTAGGTATGATTTGTACATAGGTACAAATCTGATAAGAAAACTTGGCATTGGAAAATCTAATTGAGAGGACAGAATTATATTAGGGTCTAGGTAATTATGACACTGCAAAAATTCTTAAGACTTTCACACAAGACAAAAATACAGGCTAAATTGAACAATATACCTCATGTTTGCTGCTAAAGGAAAAAAACATGTTACCAGCAATAAGGTATACAGAGAATTTTTTTGTTTTTGCACTGAAGAGAGAAAAGTCCACAAATAACTTACTTGTGATACTGTGTTTATTTCCTTGAGATAAACTCACCAGATACTCTTACAATTAAATAAGTGATCATCTTAGTAAAGTTTTTTTGCCATATGTTACCTATTTTCCAGGTGCTGCAATCTTTGACAATAGGACAGAGTTTGCTGAAACTGAGTGTTGAAACTGAAGTAAATTGGTGGAAAAGTGAAGGTTTAGACATGAAGTTGCTAGAGCAAATAATCTCCAGTATAAGAGTATCCTGGTTCCAGCTAGGATAGAAGGTAAAGTTAATTTCTTCTCAGTAGCTGTTACAGTGCTGTATTTTGAATTCAGAATGAGAATGGTGTTGATAACAACATTTAGATTTTTGTTTTTTGCTAAGTCAAATTTATCCTAAGTAAGGGACTTTTTTCCTTGTTTCATACTCTGAATGCAAAAAAAAAAATCAAACTGGGAGGGAGCATATCTGGAACTTGAACTGACCAAAGGAATATTCCACACCACAGAATGTCGTGCCTGCTATATAAACTGGAGGGAGTTACCTGAAACCGGGGGGGGGGGGGGGCGGGCAGGATTTGGGTTCAGGAAGGGAGGTCTGGCATCAGTCAGCAGGTGCTGAACAATTGATATTTTTTTTCCCTTTTTATTATCATTGTTATTATTACTTAGCATTATTATTGTATTTTTTTCTTTATTTTCAATTATTAACCTGTTCTTATCTCAACATACAAGTTTTACTTCTATTCTCCTCCTGATTCCACTGGGGTGGGGGGGGGAGAAGAGAGGAGGGGTTGAGTGAGTGGCTGTGTGGCGTTTCATCTCCAGCTGGGCTTAAAACCATGACACAGGCTATTGGGAAATGGTATCAGAATAATTAAGGTCATGCTAGCTAGGAAAGACAAGAAAATCACTCTGATCCACATTTAGTATTGGTAAATTGCAGAGTAATGTTAATGAAGCATAAGTTATGTGCTAATAATTTGGTTGCTACTTAGAGAGATGTCTGTTGGGACATGGAGGCATATGAAGGCCCAGATAAGGAAATCATCCCCAAACACCCCTACCTAACAAAGCTTGGCATGATTTACTGTGCAGGGAGTTCTTCCTATTTCATGAAAATCATGATGGGAATGAATCTACACTGTGCAATGAAGCACTGCGCAATTACCAAGACAGATGTAGAGAAGCAACTTCCTATAACTATGAAAGTTTTCATCCCCTACAAATATGCAGTGTGTTTACTGGCCCTCACAGAAAGAGGTAAGAACAAAAGGTTATGAGTCTTCTGTTTATCTGGGAAAGGAGCAGTTACTGCAGAGGCTGTCTGCACCCTGTCTTCTCTACAGCCACACTGGATCTGGAATGACTTATACCTACTGTGAGTAAACTGGTGTCTACTTGACATTGCAAAGCTTGATTTCTGGAAGCGTTGCTCCCACATTATCTGCATTAGTTAGTCTGGCAGCGTGCTGTGAGGATGTTACTGCATAGCTTTTGGTGCTGGCGCAGGTTCAGGGATGCACATGCTGCTATCTTTTGTGCAGTGTAGGCATGTCTGCGTATAACTGCTGGGAAAGAAAGGCCAGGGCTGCCACAAGAAATAACCTTCAAAGTCCTATGACTTTGACATCCAAAATAGCTACATGTTTTGTAGAAATAAGCAATGCTTATTGAACTTCAGATAAGAGGGAGTAAAACAGGTCAGATTTGGGCATTTTGCCTGAAAGGGCACCACCTTTGTCTGGGGAGTATTGACAGAGACGGATTAGAGCCAATTCCATTACTGAACCACAGAATGCTGCAGCCAAGGTCTTGGGGAGCCATCCCTGCTGTGACAGCCAAGCCTGCTGTACATTTGTTTTTTGAAGTGATATGTAAAAAGAACTCATCTCTCAGATAATTCAAGAATTCATGTGTAAGGACTGCAAAATAAAGGATCACGTTCCGCAACCTCAAACAATGCAATAGCTAAGATGTAGTTTTGGACCAGTGATGTCTGTCAGCACTGCTACTTTGTAGATTTGCAGATGTATTTAGCCTCACAATCATTTTTTTGTTCTTCTAATGTCTTGGAATTGCTGCATATATCCATCCATTTTTATATTCTTCTCTATATGGACATGCAATTATCTCAGCCTTATTCATATATTTGACTCTACCTTTCTGGGGCATATTTTTAAAGGAATGTGTAGTGGTACTGAAATGTGAGAGAGCATGATAAAGAGAAACCCCAAAATGTTGCCTGCAATAGATCTGTGTTTGGTACGAAATAACTGTCTCTACAGTTGGAAGAGATGACTTTCTGTACCTACAGTTTTGGGGCAGAGCACAGCTGTAATTTGAAGGTATTTTATTCTTAGCTGAGTGTCACACTTTCTAGAAATGTATTGGAGAGAGGTCAATAGAGCCACTGTACCGTTTCAAAGAGAGGTTCTTTTTACAATGCATTTCGGAGGAGACACTGAAATAAATATTTGCAATCCCACTTGGTAATTCCAAGCATCACTGTGTCATGCAACAAAATGTTCAGTTGTGTAAGGGTTCTGTAACAGCATGGGTGCTACTGAAGGTGGTTTAAAGAGCAAACAATAGCTAGTGTCAATGTACAGTACTGCACACTAAATCAATGAGGGCTGCCTTTGACTTCAGGTTTGCTTGGGTTCACAAAAGAATTTGGTCACTTCAGTCTCAGCAGTTGGCTGTAAGACATGTTAGCTTCCTGGTGAATGCATTCTCATTTCTTTATTCTAGGACCTGTTGGTGACTTGCTGACAGAGGATGCTATTGATTAAAATAACTGCATGTTTTTTTCTTCTTTTTTTTCTTCTTGTCAAGCATTGTAAGGGTAAATGACTAAGCTGGTGTCCTCATCAAAAACCTTCAAATAATTTCAGTCTGGTTTATGAGGAAATACAGTTGGTTCTATATAGTATGTCCTGTTCCTTTATCTAATATTTTGTTATATGGGAAAGCACACGATTACTGATGAAAACAGTTGTTTGGTACTGAAAACTCGCAGCACTTTTTAACAGGATAAAGTCAAACTCAAGTTACCTTGGGCAATAGCAAATTTGGTACTGATGTCCCCAAAAGTCCTCACTTCTTAAAAAGTGGTAGTGTGAAATGTGGGGAAAAAACCTAAACCTTGCAAGATATAAGATAAAGATAAGTAATTTGGATAGCAAAGCTCCATACTTTTTGGCTAGGAAAGGCATGAAGAAAATATTCTTAATCCCACCTCAAAGACATTTTTAAAGTATCACTGAATGTGTCTCTGTCTTGCTTGTGTGCTCATATGCAAAGATAACAACAAAGGATGGTTAAAAGTGTTTAATAATTATTTCATCTTGACATATCCTTTAAAATGAATCTCTTCTCTATCTGCTGAGTTCCTACTCATTCCTTCAGCCCTCTTTCTCAACAAGTGTGTGGTTTTACACCACCCCAGCTATATCTATCCATTGGAGACACTCAGGACACAAACACCAAAACTCCTTGCCTTCCACCGAAGATGGGAGCAAGATGGGTGTTGCTCCACAGCCATATCCTTAACACCATCTTGCTGTAGGGGAGTGACTGGCTGGTGTGGGGAGAGGTGGTGACTACCAGATCAATGCAGGAGGGTGTAACACTCCAAGCTGCACAAGGAAGAAACCAAGAAAGTAATCCAAGGAGTTTTGTTTTACTGAGATTTTTCCAGGAGAGTGGCTGCCCACAAATTACCTTACAGCAGGGCCTGTTCACTGGGTTGTGGTGAAAAAAGGGAGGCTGACGTCACCATCTCACCCAGGTGAGATGGGTCCTGGGCACTGAGGTGTAGGAACAAATTCACCCAGGGAAACATCAGTGGCGGAGGGGCAGCGAAGGGCTGGGGGCTGCCAAGTGTTGGGCAAACACCCGAGGGAAGGAACAGGGCGCTGCCGTGACGCCCGCCAGGACCAGGGGACCCCCGCAGGCCCAGGCCGGGCACGGGGCTTTGCCGGCGGCGTAGGCGCAGGAGCCGCTGCCACCCTGCCCTCCCTCCCGCCTCCGCCGGCGCCTGCGGCCCTCAGCGGGGCAGGGTAGCTGTGCTCGCATGGCCGATTTAACCCCGTTTCGGTGGCTTTGCCGGGCGCTGCAGGCTGCGGGACCGCTGCTAGGTGGCGATGTGCCCCCAGGAACGGCGGCAGCCGCTGCGGGAAGGCGCCTCAGCACAGCCTCCCCCGCCGCCCGCCGAGGCCGCCGGCGTGACAGCCCCTCTGGTCGTGAGGTGCTGCTGGGCGGCTTCTGCGTCAAACCATACACGCAGATAGATAAAAATACATACTGCTGTATATTTATAATTTTTAAAACTGCTCACATTAAATGACAGGAGGTTTCGAGTAGATTATCAGGAGGAAGTTCTCTGCTGTGAGGGTGGCGAGGCATGGGCACAGGTTGCCCAGATAAGCTGTGGATGCCCCATCCCTGGAGGTGTTCAAGGCCAGGCTGGATGGGGCTCTGAGAAACCTGGTCTGGTGAAAGGTGTCACTGCCCATGGGAAAGGGATTGGAAGTAAATGATCTCTAAGGCCCCTTCCAACCCAAAACTTCCTATGATTCTGTGAAACTCTTTTTTGTTATGTACCTAATGGATGTGGTGAGTGGAACAGTGAAGGGCTGGGAGCTGCCAAATCCCTGCTCTGCCTTAGGTTAACACACAGATATTATGGGTGGAGGTGCCTCTGGAGCCAGGGTACTGCCAGAGAGGCTCCCATCCAGCCCCAGCCTCTCTGTGTGACACATCAGGGTGGTTGGGAGCCAGCAGAAAGGGGCTTGTGGACAAACTTTAGTATGTAACTTAAAGCAACTACTGCCAGGGATAGGCTACTATTTTACAGGCTGGTGAGTATTCCTGGGTTTTGTGTGGGTATTTTTGTTTCCTTTGTTGTTGTTTTTTTTTTGTTTGTTTGTTTTCTTAATTTTTTTTTTAATTTAATGAAATAGGAACATGCTGCAAGATGTAAACCAAAGATGTCTCCATATCTTCCTGCAACCTTTGCGTGCTGACAAGTGTGTTACCTTCAAAGTGCCTTTCAGTCTGGTTCTCCTCCTCTTTGTAAGAAAGCCTTATGTTACTTGGCTGAACTCAAACTACCCTGTGCTAATTGATGTGCTGGAGGTAGCTGTTCTTCAGGAATGAGACAGAGTTCTGGGTTGAGAATGCTTTGCTCTCTATAAACAAGTGGTGCTTGTTATAGATGGTAATGTGTTCCAACTTTTTGTTCTGAGCTAGATGTGCCAAGGATACATCCAGTGGTTTTATTTAATACTTGTAATTGGGGGTGGAAGGGAAAATTCTTTTCATCTATCTTATCCTGATTGTTATTTACTCAGAAATGACAATTATTTTAAAGAGAATTAATTATGAGCCAGACACAGAACTCTAGTTCAGTGCATCTGGCTGGCAATGACTGATTCAAAAGCAGTAATTATTACAGGTTTAGGAAGAGAGCTTAAATGACCCATATGGTTAGTCTCATTAAACTGATCCAAAAGTCACCAGAAGTAGTGCTAATTCTCTGTTTCTGCTGGGTGCAGCAGTGCATTAATACCTGTGATGTCAGGGAACAGGTGCTAGTGAACCAGCTTGAGGTGACAGAGCTACATCACAGCCGTCCTGCTGTAAGCCAACTCGATAGACTTTTAAAGCACAGAGGCCTTAAAAAAGCTGAGACACCAAAAGACAGACACTGAATGAAATAGACCCCCTCTTCCAATCTGTGGCTTAGTGGCTATTGGCCCACACACCATAAAGGGATAAAACAAACTAAAATAAATAATCTGAGAAGAAGAATGAGAACAAAAAGAGACCCATTCATACTTGAAGCTCTCTGGAAAAAATCAAGACACAGTTTAAGTAGTGTTTTGTTTTCTATCATATATGCAAGCATTATATTATAACAAACACCAAGATTGTTTGGTAGTAGTCTTGTATGTGACTAATTTTGGAGCACTTAATGTACTGTGGCAGTGCTACCTGTACAAATATGTTAGTGGAAGCTGCTTCTCTATGATAAAAAGAAGCATGTGACAGAAAGAACAGTTTTAAAACAAAATAAGCCACCCTCCTGAGTCTTTAAATGTCCAAACAGATTCTGTGGAACATCTTAGGGCTGACAGAAGGGAGACAGAACTCTCTGAGCATGCTTTGTGGGGAAACTGAGGGAGGAGAGGGTTTAATTTCTTCCCTCCCCCTTTTCATCCCCCTCTCGGCATTGGAAAGGGACTTTTGGGGAAACAACTGGCAGAGGTATGGTTTTGTGAGGGAAACCATGGATGAAAAAATGGATCGGGAATATACCGGGGGTAACAGGATATAGGGTAAAAGGGAAAGGTGGGATTAGGAAAGGGAGACTGTAGGGGGGGCCTACAATGGACATATTGTCTAACATGACTACGATTTTTTGCATATATACTGCCTTTTACAGGAACACCATCAGGCCCAGTGACCTGTGATGCTTGTAACCCTTTCTACCTTGTACAATTTTGTATTCCACCACCTCTCCATCTCCCAAGCTTGGGATGTATTTTTCAGGGTTATTCTTTTTAATAGCAGTTCTGTGCACGAATATGTCTTGCTGGTTGTCATATCTCGTTATAAAACCATAATATTGTTTAACATTATACCGTTTTCCTAAAACCTTAGCTACGGAGATCTTTTCCTTTTTCCGAGTGGCTGCTGTTTTCTGTCTCACTGCGTTTTTGCTTTCTCTTTCGTTTGCTCCCGTGTTGGAATTGCCAGGGCTGCTGGGGCCGTCGGGGCTGCTCGTGCCTGCGCGCTCCTGCCGGGGTCGCATTCAGGGCCGTGCAGGCTGGGCCCGGCCGTGCCGCTCAGCTCCCTGTGCGCCGCCTCCTCTGCTCTCAGCTGCACTGCTGCTGCCAGGCGCTGCACCCATGTCTCGGCTGGGCCCCCGAGCGATGACCCTCCTGCGACCCGCTCCAGCGCGTGTTTTGGCTAGGCATGGCTCTGGTCCAACCCCACCAGCCGCCGCCCACATGCTGCCCCTCTCGGTCGGGCGTTCACGGGGCTCACTGGAAAGACCTACAGTAGTATCAGAGAATGCACCAGTCAGGAGTCTATGAGGTTGCAGTGAAGTAGTGGTGTAGCATGTAAAGTCTATGAGTTCATACGTAATAGTTCGGTGGAAAAGGACATCAAAATACTTGACTGCCTACTAAAGGAGTATGTAGGTTCAGCCTATGATCCCTTCTTAATTCTGCTAAATTACAGGCTGGGGACAGTTTAGCATCTGTGACATTTGTACAAATTGAAGTTGAAAACGAAAAATGGCTCCATAATAAAAAAAAACAAAACCAAAGAAAACAACAAATGTCTGTATGAGCAGGGAATTGCAGATATAGATTGAAGCAACGAAGGCAAATCAAACCAAACCTTGGTATTTTTTTGGGATCCTGGTTGCTACCCTTAATCCATAAAAACGAGGCTAGAAGTACCTGCAATACAAAAGAAAAGTTGTGAACAGCAGGAATGTCTTGAGATGTGGCCATTGGATTGAGTGAAGTTGTCATTCCAGACAGTCCAATGTTCAAAAGCAACAGTTTCTGCAGGTTCCAGAAGGAAAAAAGATAGGGGATATGAATTAGCTGGCCTGACCAAGGAATAGGCAGAGAAATGTTAATCTGTGGAATTAATTACCTTGGTATCACCTGATAACTGTGATGCGCTTAAGACAGGGAGATCACAAGAATGAAATTATCCACAAAGACACCTTAAACATTCCTCTTAAGCTAACATACATGTACGTGTATTTCTGGTGTTCAGATAAACACGTGGCATATACTATAGTTATTTCTTGTAACATTTGCATGGGAAGGTAAGACAAAGCCAACTGTCCTCCTAGGAGTTTCTGCAACAAGCTGCTGATTGTTGTGTGCCTACTTGTGTTGAATGGAGTTGTGTTAGAAGTCTGACACCAAGTGGAGCAGATCTCTCCTTGAATTAGATTTCTAAATTCTACAGTGTGCACACAAGATGGACACGTATGTGACTGATTCAAGTATCATACCAGTCTGTCCTTTTTCAGAAGGATTAAATTCCAAAACAGTAATGCCTTTTTATAAATGCTTAATGTGAATTAGATTAGGCTGTCCAGTAAATTGCAATATACTCATATTTTAAACAATTATATTGGATAGTCTTTCTTAAAATAAACTATCTCATTCTTGTCCTCTATATTCATTGCTTTAGAGCTTAGAAAATCAGCAATTGCTCTATGCTGTTAATCACATTTATTTCTCTATATACTTTACATTATAAATATTAAAAAAGTGTAATTACCTGAAAAGTCAAAGTGAACAGATCTTGGTTGACAGGCTATAATGACTTAAATTATCTTCTTGTCCGCAGCATTATCCTTGAAATGAAAGCAGCTGAAAAACCATAATTTTGCCTAACTACTGTACAAATATTTTAGCAAATAAGGTCTTTACACCAAGAAATATCTGTTAAATATATACTGAGCTGGCAAAGACACCAAATCAAATGGAAGAGATAGGGAAGGCTGTTAAGAGAAAGGATTAAGTTATTCATCTCTGAATGGTGTTTCCATTACTGTGAAACTACTTGGAATGAAATGGGCAAATAGCTTTGTCTGAAGAAAAAATAGCTGCAGTGTGGTGGTAGCGTTTGCTGAGGTTATTATGAGATGACTTTGATTTGAAAGAGTGAAGAAGAGTTGGAAAGGAATTTTAATCAGTTCTAGCAGCAAAAAAGACAGAACAGAATGTGATTCATGTAGAGGAGCATACCCTGGGCAACAGGCACTTACGTAGCTGGGCAGACTGAGTTAATTTCCTTGAGCATTGCTTTTCTCTTCCTCTTTCCAGCCAGGCTGTGGATATACCAGTCAATGTTTGCCAGGTGCCTCTCCAAACCTCCTCCTGTACTTGTCAGTGAGACTGGCAGTGTGCTGCACTTCCTGAACTGAGCACGGGCCAAAGAGGAAAAGGGGAAAGAGTTCAGAGAAGAGCGAAGAGCAAAAAAGGGCTGTCCGAGGCAGGACTGCTTTGGATCAGATTGCATTATCACTGGTGACCTAAGCATGGAGCCTGGATTTGCACGGCATGGTTTGAAGATTATAGTGAGTGTTGTGGGTAGTGGGAGAACCAAAAACCAGTGAAGGGAACATGACTGGAATCATATCAGGGATAAAGTGGTTGGTGCTATGTTCATTTCTTTTCCTTGAGGCATTGTAAAAGAAACTAGTTTGGGTTCAATTACCCCAATGAGTTTTACATAGAAATGAAGCAGTCTGTGGTTCTGGAAAAACCTGGAAGCTTCTCAGCCCAAAAAATGTGTATCCTTCTATATTCTGCTGTGCAAGAAGACCAATGTCCTGTGGAGAACAAGGGAGGGATTCTTTTGAAATGCCAGATTGCTTCTCAGAAACCCCACTGGTGATCTCATTGCTTTTATCACTGTTCAGGAAAACTGGGAAGGCTTGTTTTCGGTTTACTTGGTGTTTTCTGTTGGTTCTTTTTTCTTTACCTTTTTTTCCCTCCAAAAAAAAAAAAAAAAAAAAAAAAAAAAAAAAAAAAAAAAGTGGTACAGATCCAGTTACACAGAGCATGGAAATATATTTGATATCCATTTCCTGTCTTTTGAATCCCTCCTGTACTTTCGCCCTATTCAGGTGCATGTACCTGTCAAACAGGTTGGGATAGAAATATATAAATTTTTAACGGGGAAGCAAGTATCGTAGGGAAGAAATAGACACAGTTGTCTCAGGATGTCATAGAATTAACTTTGAGACAGAGGAATAATTTCTGTCTCTCCCATCCCTCACCCCCTGCTCCCAACATTAGAAGTGTCAATAGAAAATTGCTCAGTTTAGTAGTGTTGCCAAAAAGTGCACCTCTGTAGCAGTTCCGGTTTGGTCTATTACTTCTCTGTAATATATTAAAACCCTTCAATGCCGTGGTGTTCTGATATGTTCAGAGACGATGCTGTCTTGAGTCAAAGGTACTTATATTTTTAAAGAATAAATAGTGTAAACTGAGTAAATACTGTAAATTTACTGTCAAGTAAAGAAGTCAGCAAATCTTGCTGTCTCTGTGAGGAGAGTGGGAGAGCCAGGCCACAACATATGACAGTGGTGGGGTAGAAGGGTTCTTTGTTGCTGCATGAATTGGAGAGGACAGAGAAGGATGGTGAATTTCAGAAAGAATATACGGTGTATTCTGTTGGGGTTCCTCCCCCCTGCCATGGGGTCCTGGGAGAGGGGTCCCTGGAGTAGGGGTATGGCCTAGGCGCGGGGTCTCCCTTCTCCCCGGTCAAATGTACCCTAATCCTGTTCCCCATTGGTTATTTTGTGTTCCCCTGCCCGGGGAGGACCCTGGTTGTCCCGTGATTCCCGAGTCTTTGGGGAATCCCCCGGCCATGTGGCTGGAAAATAAAGATCTCTGAAACTTCTATCAAGAGTCACTCCCTATTTCTTTCCATGGGCCTTGCTGTCTATGGATGTTGCAGGAGACCCCGCTGCAACAATATTCAGCCTAAAAAAAACCAGGAAAAAATTAATAAACCTAGGTCATACTCCAGATATGCATGCTTGCCATCGTAGAGCATCCACATGACTCCATTCTACAATTTAGGGACAGCTTGTGGTAAGTACTTATTGCTGTCTTAGGACCTGGACCCAGAATGCTCTAGTGGCTTACCATTATGCTTGCTATTATAAATTCTGGAACTTTTAAAATTTTTTACCTTTTTTAAAAAAAAATTAGCTGCAACCTTTCCATGATAATTTGCTTTATCATCTGTACAGCCTATTTTACTAAGTTCAAAATAGTTTCCTAACATCTTGTAATTTTGTACATCTTTAGTAAACAGAAACAATATTTAAAGCAGCATGCAATAAAACAGTAAAATGAATGCAGTAATGTATATCCTCATTAGTAGATTCTATGTGCTACCATGAACCGCTGCTGCTGAACAGTATATTTTATCTATAAATATAAACATACAGTTGTTCAAGTTGTCCAAAACTAGCCAAGCAGGAATACAAATGGACTTTCATTCCCGTGGTTGTGCTATATCAATAGTCCTTTGGAGTTTGTTTCCAGTATAATTCAGTATAATATCTTGCATATTCTGATTGAAAGTACTCTTTTTGTGCAGCAAATGTTCTGCCAACTGTAATACTATCTTTACTAATGCTTATCTAAATTGTAATTCAAACATTGTAGCATGACAGACTCTTACACTGCAGACATATGGAAGTGTGTTTCAGTATTGTCTTCAGCATTCACTTAAAGTATCATTAAGGAACTTCAACCAGGGAACAATATATTGGATCATATTTTGACCCTATAGAGAATAAATGTAAAATATATGTGATGAACAGAAACACCACACTTATACTGTTGGGAAGCAGCAGAGCACTTCTTTATTTACTTATTACTAAGCCAACTTTACGCTAGGTCTTTAGAACAGGAATGTCAGTGTAGTGCGAGGAGGGTAAAAGATGTCATTGTAGTTTATATAGACTCATTAATCTTCTGATGGAACAGATAACAGTTGTATGTTTTATACTTGTGGACTTGGTTTATGAGACCTAGTAGGTATAATTATTTTTATTAAATTTATTAAATTTTAAATTTATTTTAATTAATTAAATTTATATTTTTTATTATTTATTAAATTACTAATGATTATAAGTTAAATTATTTCAAAGATGCCAACCTCACCATCTGTAGAAGCAGCAAACTTCTGTCATCACAGTGCTAAAAGGCAAGTTGTCAAGATTATAAGCATCTATCTGCACTGCAGGCATTGGAAACAGAGAATGTCAAGCTCACGCTCAGCTTCTCCAGGGCCACGTTGTCTTCTTTCTTTTAATAGACCTTTTGTTCCCCATCTTTGTTGCTCTCCAGTGGTTCTACCAAAGTGTGCACACACTTGATCAAGCAAGATGCTAGTGTTTAGTTGCCTAGCATCACAGCACTGTGATTTTCATTTCTGTTACTGATAAAAAAATGAATCACTCCAAATTTCCCCTTAAAAGTATTTATGTTGTGTTCTGTCTTGTTTCTCTGCAAGTCTGCCTTAGCTAGCTGTTACTAGAGATGCATTGACATGAAAACTTGAAAATCTCTCCTTTCCTTCCTATTCTTGTCTTGTCTGATTTGGAGGTTCTTTATACATTGCACTGGTACACCTATAAAATGTTTGCTCTCATTTTCAAGCAAATCCAGGACTCCAGTATTTTCAAGTTTTCAATATACATTACCTATGCATATATGCTCTAAAGCCTTTTCAGCTCCTGTCTTCCTGCTGAACTGTAATCACTTTGCTCTGATTTTTTTCCCGTGTTGTGACACCATAACAGAATATTAGATTATAGTGGTGTAGTGTTATACAAAATAACATGAAAACAGGTAAAACCTAGAGCTTTGCATAGCCAATATTCTTATATCTTTAAACCCAAACTTGATTTCTTTTCAGAAGGCTGCTTCAATGATTAAAACATTTTGAGTCCTTCCATAAGAAAATGCAAACAACTTTTTTAAAAGCAGACTTTTCAAAAGATTCACACCTTTATGAATCAGACATTGTGCACTCTGGAGCAGTATATGAATAGATTCGATTCTTGCTAGAAATTATTTAGTAAGTTGGACTGGCAAGCACTGAATCAGCATTTAAAAATCTGAAATCAGTATAGTGTTCCCGATGTCAGACCTTGAGTTTGCTCTCTTCTTCTGTCTTTTATCTATATCAAGTTAAAATCTCCAGAACCACTAAAGCTCAAACACACAGAATAATTTTAGTGAGAAAGGAGATCTCAGGACTGGAACTAGAGCAGAGCCTGAATGAATCCTGCATTTATCTTTTTGCCTTTCTCACAGGGTTTGCTCTGGTAATCAATCAGTCTTTGAACTGTAGAAAAGCAAAGACATAAAAATACCTGTATATGTGAAAAAGAAGACAATGACAATTTTATTGTTAGGGGTTTGTTTGAAAGCTGTCATTCCCAGGTTTAGATACGCAAAAGAATCCCTACTACCTACCATGTATTCTTAATCTTTGTAAGTTTTCTCACACTAGATTTATGTTGTATGGAATCCTCTTGCAGACCCTACAAATACTATCACGGTATCCTTTTTCCAGTATAGGTTTTACCCATTTACAGCCATTCTATGATAGCTGTTACAGGTTCCCAGAGGTTCATTCTTGGATTTCTTTATATTTTTGCTTGCTATCACTAACCATTTGTACTACTCGCCTTTGACATTTTTTCCCAAATAGTGGAAACTGTTGATTACTGTAATACAATCAGAAAAACCTGGCAGATCACTGTAAAGAGTATTCAAAGTGACACTCCCTTAAATACATGTACATATTTATGTACGTATAATATACGTATTTATTGCATGGGTAGAATTTAAAAACAAGGCAATCTTAGCTCAAGTGATACGCATTTATGATAGGCAAACCTGACAAAAAGACTAGAGAGAAGGCATGGGGGAAAAGACATACCCAAACCAAAAACTGAACTTACTTAACATCACTGGCTAAGAGAAGAAATATTGCATGACCCTCAGTGTAACAAGAGCCTTCTGAAAAGAAACAAGGATTTCAAAAGCTGCAGGGAATGGCAGAAATTCCAAGTGGCAGGCAAGAGTAAAGCAGAGCACAGATGGAAGTTAGGTGAAAGCAGGCCTCTCTATATTTGATGTGATTCAGAAGGACCTCAGCAGGTTGGAGAGATGGGCAGAGAAGAACCAACTGAAATTCAACAAAGGCAAATGCAGGGTCCTGCACCTGGGGAGGAATAACCCCCTGCACCAGGACAGGCTGGGTGCCGACCTGCTGGAGAGCAGCTTGTGGAGAAGGACCTGGGGATCCTGGTGGACACCAAGCTGTCCATGATCCAGCAGTGTGTCCTTGTGGCCAAGAGGCCAATGATGTCCTGGGGCACATTAGGAAGAGCACACCAGAAGGTCAAGGGAGGTGATCCTGCCCCTCTGCTCAGCTCTAATGAGGCACATCTGGAATGCTGTGTCCAGGTCTGGGCTCCTCAGGACAAGAGAGACATGGATTGGGTCCAGCGAAGGGCGACAAAGATGATGAAGGGACAGGAGCATCTCTCTTATGAGGAAAGGCTGAGGGAGCTGGGCCTGTTCAGCCATGAAAAGAGACAACTGAGAGGGGACCTCATCAGTGTCTGTCGATATCTGAAGGGAGGGTGGCAGAGGGTGGAGCCAGGCTCTGCTCGGTGGTGCTGAGCAATAGGACAAGAGGCAATGGGCAGAAACTGATGCCCAGGAAGATCCACCTGAATATGAAGAAGAACGTTTTTACTCTGCAGGTGACCGAGCACTGGAACAGGTTGCCCAGAGAGGTTGTGGAGTCTCCCTCACTGGAGATATTCAAGAACCAAGTGGATGCACTCCTGTGCCATGTGCTCTGGGACGACCCTGCTTGAGCAGGGAGGTTGGACCAGATGTGACCTACTGTGGTCCCTTCCAACCTTACCCGTTCTGAGATTCAGGCTTGTACATGTTCCCTGTGTAGGAATGGCATCAGTCTTGGGAAAGAGATCCTGTAATGGTTAAATGATTCAGAGAATAAAGCTAGCAGTTTGGGATTGAGACAGTTGGTTTTTTTTGGTTCAGTGAGTGAAATGAGGAAAAGAAAAGTAGGACAGGTGCTGTCTCAAAACAACTCAAAAGCAAAATTTTTTCCCCTTCGTGAAAAAAAGAAAAAAAACCCAGAATAATTCACTTTCTCTTAGAAAACTATTCTGATTGTTCTGATTAAATGTAACCAACTTCGAAAGGAAAACATACTAATTTTTTTCCAAGGTAACCCAAATTTTTTAAAGATATTAAGTATTTCTTAGCTATAAAGATATACCAAGCTGGACTTGAATTCACAAGGGCAAGAAGTTGAAACTTCTCTCAATTTTGTTCTAGAAATGCAGAATTATCAAGTTTCAATTGCTGCTTTTCAAGGCATTAAGAACATAGCAGATGTCAGTCAAAGAAGCTGTAAGAAATTAAAGCGTCTGGAAAATACTATTTAAAAACTACCTATCTGGCCTGCCTACTGCTGTCATGGAAAATCCCCCGTTGTTTCAGTGACCTCCACTTGGATGGCTGTGTGTGGTTATCTTAAAATACCCAATAAAATCAAGGGAGAGTCTGCAGAGGCCTGTAAGTTTGCAAGTGTAGAATTTACCTTTACATTAGTGATTAAATACCCCTGTAAAGTATGTGTGGCTAAAACATAGATCAGTTTCTGAAAGCACCAGATACAAGAGGTCTCAATTCATGCTTTCACCTTATTAAGGAATAGAATCCAAAATGAGAGACAGAAGCAAAAATTGTCATGATGGAAAGTAAAAATGTTACTTCCCCTTAGTGTGAGTTAGCCCTTTTTAGAGCTTCAGGTTTACTCTTAATTTGTGATACAGCTTTTTTCTGCATTAAACAAAAGAGATGCCAAATCATTAATTGGTATGGGGATAATTTTTTTTTATTTTAAAAGATGACTGAAAGGATCAATTTTGCTGTAAAAGTAACCCCAAAGTGGTTATTCTTCTGACGGGTGGGGTGATGTTTTCACTCAGCAGCAAAAAGAGGGTGACCTAATGCTTAACATTGATGGGATGGGAAGTCTATGCATCTAAGTGGAGGTCTGGACAAAATGGCTGTCTGCAGCCTTAACTGTTAATTAGTTCCAATACTGGTTCAGCAATCACAGCCATGTTTCGTGTGACCTCACTGGTGTGGCATCTGGGCAATTATCTTTGAGATCATGAGCCCCTTCATCCATAGCAGAACAACAACATCTCCACTTGGCTTGCAAAAGATCAGAGCCAGTCTGCTTCTCATCAGGGTGCCTGCCATCCCCTTTGTATCACACCTTATTTCAAGCTTAACCTTTCACATCCTACATTAATTGTTTTTAGATTAAAAATTAATGAATCAATTTTAACAGCATTGAGGGAGGTGTGTGTGGGGGGGGTGGAGTGGTGTTAATAAGCCCAAAGTATCGTCCAAGAGGTAATTTAGATCTTAAATGTTCCTGTCTGAGTTTTGAAATGAAAGATAAACAACATTCCAGATCACTGGTTAGAAATGATTGTAATCTTTTTCATCTATGAAGAACTGTAATTAGCAGATAGTCCTTCCTCCTCAACAGTACAGTTTTAATGATAATATTCAGATAATGTACAAAAATTATAGAAACAGCCACAAAAAGACTACAATTTTTTAGTATTTTTGTATCCCACACCATTGTGTAGAGCAAAGCCCTTAAACATTTAACCCTTTGAGAGCTTTTTCTCTTTTTTTCAGTTCATTCTTAAAGCATAATGTGAAGATGTCCTTGATTCCACTGAAATTATTGAACATGTTGTGGCTAAATTTCTCTAAGGCTACTCTTCCATGTTTATTGATGAGTTATGAGACTTTTCCCTTGCTTAGAAGAGTACTTATAAAGACATGTTGTGATTTCACAAGGTGTGGCAATCAGGGCAGAAACATGACATGAATTGCTAATGCTTTGGATTGCTTTGTTTCAACAAAGCAGAAATACGAAATACTTATTGAAGCTTGAATTCTGTCTCTATTTTTGCAGACTTTATGTGCTTATACCTTTTCTCCTCCACTTGCACATTGCAGTTAGGCTTCTGCAGTCTTTGATTAAACTGAAGGAGAGCTGTAGTTTAATTTTCCTCATGGTCTGAGGCAAAGGTGCTGCTTCCAGCTAGGAGTAGCTATTAAGCTTCCTTGAAATGGCAGTTAGAAAGTTACCCAATGCCTAATAAAAAGAGGGACTATCAAAATTTGTTCTGTTGTTCGCCTTTTTTTTAATATATAAGCTAGTGCTACTAACTCATCATCATGTTGTTTGATCCACAGAACATATCTTTGATGGCTCTGAAACTATTTTCCTTGTTTCTATTAACATAGTTGTCTTAAATTTGCTTTTATGTTCATTCAACTGTAACTCTCTACTTATGGTTTACCATGTCTTTGAACTGTATTGTAACTCTTGTTTTTCTTTCTTTTGTATCAAAATAATCAGATACTATCAATTAATTTACATACTAACCCACAGCCTTTTCATTATCACACTGAGAAGGTGAGAAACTAAGAGAATAATTTGTAGGGAATATTTGCTTAAGAAAGTCAGAAAGAGATTTTTATGTTTTTATGTATAAAATATATACAATTCTAAGTTGCCCTGAAGTCATTCTTTTTCATGGCTTAAAAATTACATTGAATTTCATCTTGTCAACTTTTATGAATGCAATAAATTGAAAAATATGATATGGAGTTTAAATTACACAAGCAGCTCAAAGACAAGGTACTTAACCTCAAAAGTTACCTCTTGGTAACAACTCAGCTTTCTCCCTTGTTTGCATGGTGTGTTGTGAGGGATGACAGCAGCCTTTTGAGAAAGGCATATGTCACGCTGGACTCTCTGTACCTCTTCAGGCAATACTTATGCCATCTGATGGCTTTCTCTCAGAACATGTTGCCTTTTATTTTGGATACCTGGTGAAATGCAGCTCCTGTTACTGTGCCTAAATAGCCATTTCCCCGCATTAATTATCATCTGCGCCATTCCTCTATTGATCCATTCCTGTGTTTAGTTTGCTGCCACTGCTCTGATGAGAGAAAAAGAAAAAAGTCTACTGTTTCTTACAGCCGCTCTTCCTTTTTGGTGCATAAGCAATTTAGTATACAGGCTCTTTTGCCATTAAAATTCCCATTATGAATCTTTATGAGACATCACAAATGTGCAGAGTGCAATACAAGAGCACAGTTCACTCAGCAAAGGTTAATGAAGACAGCCTGTTAGTATCCTGCTGGGTTTGTTGCTGAATGCATTGTAGCAATGCTTGGAGGCTTTGCTCTCAAGGGAGCCCCAGTACAGTAAGGCAGGGAATGCACCATATGTGGACAGAGAAATGGAGAATGCTTGTAAGTTCACAGTCGAGGCTGAAAAAAGAGTTGTAATTAGATGACTAAATAATAATAATAAAAATTAAACAGCTTGCAAAGACCATTCAAAAGGTTTCTGTTCTCTTTACTTTGCTAAGGTGGATATGGAAATGGGAAAGTTATTAAGCACATGGTACAGGCTGAAGTACTTCTCCTTTTGAGTTTATCAGGGGCAAGTGCTAATCTTTGCAGCCACGCCAAATTGGTGTTGGTAAAGTCATTTAAAGGTCATTAAGGCCCAGGATCTAGCTGCTTGGTGTACAAGTCTGCTGAGAGTTGCTAGAGAACACAGCACATAAGCTGAAGTTGCTCAAAGCATTGTGGTCACTGCCGATGGGCAAAACCTGCTTTTGATTCTAGAGGCTGCTTTGGTACTGAAGATATTTGTGAGGGGTGAGCTAAAGAGTAAGTTTCTTGCTTTATAGCAAATGACATCTGTATGCCAGGGACAGGTCTGTCAAGCCTCTTTTAGGAGCTGACTGGCAAACAGTGCTATTTTAAAGAAATCTTTTTCTTCTCTGAGTGTTGACATATGCAGGCTCAGGTATTAGCATTTTATAACATTGCCAGCTCAGGAGCTCCAACCCCACAATTCAAATACTAAAATTATGAAGTGTAATTATTAAGTTTGTTAAATCTGCATTGATATTGAAACTTGAAGAGTTCTATTTTTCAGATTTCTCTGTGTTTTGACAAGAAGGGCTTGAAACACACTGCTGAAAACCCCAAAGGAAAATCAGATTCTTCTGTAGCTGATCCACTTCAGCTGGAGAGTAATAAAAATGTCAAAGAGGCATGACCTGTTGAGTCTGAAGATACCATATCTTTCTGAGGGAGAGAGGGTCTGGGGGGAAATATTTTTTGTTATGGTGCCAATGTTCTGGACTCTGAAGATATCCTTCTCATGTTAGAGTTGTCTCCTTCCAAAACGTGTAAAATGGACAGTTTATGCCGCATGGCTTAAATGTGGGGCATTACCAAATGCTGTTGCAGGATGACTGATACAAAAGAAGAGACAGAAGAGCTAAAAGGAGTATTTTGAGAAATGTGTTAAATGTAGCAAGAAGTCCTATGATTTGGAATCTCTTCCTGTGGTATAGCATGACAATGATTTTAAATGCCTGTGGCTGTGCATACTTTGAGATTAGTGTTATGCTCCTGTTCCTTTTTCTAGTTATATTAGGATGTGCTTAAAGTATGGTAGAAACAATATAAGTCTTTCCTGTGAATGACTTTAAGCTTAGAGAGCACTGACACTTGAGAGGTAGCAAACACATTTATAAAGAAACTACTCAAGTCAATGGCTTGTGAAGGATATTAACATAAGTTAATGTCATCTGGAAAACAACAATTAGATGAAGATGGAGAAAATAAAAAATGCTGTTGCATAACTTTATTAGATATTATTTGTCCATGACTAAAAGTTTAAGCAGTATTCTGAGTTTCCTGAAAAGTTACCTTTATTTAAATTTCAAGAAAGTGAACATTTACTGAATATTGTAAAATACAGTAAATAATTTTCTGCTTAAAAAGTCACATGCAACTTTTTGAGCTCTCTCTTGAGGCACATTTCAGGTATGTGTGGAACCACAAATGTAATGATTTAGTTTTTCAGATTAGTTCCTTCTCTATCCACTTCTTTGATCCTCAGTGTCAAAGAAGGTTGAATAGTTTTTCACCACTTCTTTTCCGTCAAATGGATATCTGCAATTCTTTAGTTTATATGACATATCAACATGTAGAAATTTAAGAACTCAACCTTCCTTACCTTGACTACTGAGTAACTCCTGTCCAGCTGATGCACTTCAAACCGCAGGAGTTTTTGATTATGAGGAGTGCTGATCTTGCTGAACATTCCGCTAGTTAGGTCTGATGGCATTTACAGTATAGTAAAGCTCCAGCAAAACCCACCGAGTTTTACATATAATTTGTTTGTTTGCAGAGATAAGACAGGCTGGTAGCTATATAACACATTGCTGAATGTTTCTTTTATGCCCTCATGTTCTCCAGTCAAGAATTTCAAATTAATACTTGAAAAACAACTATAACTTACCTGCATAGTTCCTAGAAATTTAACAGGGTGTAATACAAAATAAAGCATGTATGCAAGAACATGAGTTATGACACTTATAGGAACCATAAATTTGTATTTCCTGACTTTTGAGTGTTAAAGGGAGGATTAAATTCATAATTGTACTAGCATTAATATAGTTTAGTGCATCAAATACCTTTCCTGACCCTCACACATTTTTCTTCCAGACCCAAACACCAATTTCACTGAGGGTTTTTGGGGGGAAATAAAAAACCTCTTACTATATGCTTAGGATCAGTTGATTCTTGCTCTACCTAACAAATCCAGGTGATACTTTAGATAAAATAACCCTCAGTATTCACATAGCAGGAGTAAAGGAGAAGGTGAAAGTATTATTCAATTGTGGGTGCTTGTTAAACAGTGGGGAATGCAGAAACTTCTAAATAAAACAAATCATGCTTGTAGGCATAAAAATTGGGGAAAAAAAGAGTTTAAATAAAACACTACTGCTTCTATTTAACATGGAGGTGATTTCACACTGCTGTAGTAACAATTTAGAAGTTAATGGAGACCTGAAAACAAGGGGTTGTTTCAAACTTGACATGGTTTACTCTCTGTGAATAGATTATTGGCAATTCTGAACAGTAAATGTTAGCAAAAAAGAAAGCTGTGTCATTTTGAAAGGCTTTATTGAAATATATTAAAAATTAAGATACCTGATAAGATGATGGTCGACCTGGAATAGAATACCGCTTCTGGGAGAGTCTGGAGTTTTGACCTTGATTCTGATGAATATTTTCTTGTTTACTTCCTTGAGCTAAAATGAAAAGGAAAAAAAGTTTGAAACCATGGTAGTGGAGAACAATATATGGGGCCTTTATGAAGCCCTTAACCGTCTCTAAACCATTGGTGTAGGGATAAAAAAGGGAGACTTAAAAAATAAGCCTGACCAATTTATTTTCTGAAATACTGTCGGAGATGGCTGTAGAGCTCCCCATTCAAATTATCATCCTGGAAATATACCAAAAGAGTGTAAAAATATTCAGCCTTCTTAATAATTCTGAGGGCATTCAAATTTCTTGAGTTTTTTTGTTGGTTGGTTGGGTTTTTTTCTCTGTTTTGTACAGCATCCTACCAATTACAAAGTAGAAAGACTACATTTTGTTTTGTCCTGTAAATGTTTATATTTGGCCATCTTGATTACAGGTAGTCACAGTGGTTAGAGGCAAAAGTTCTGGGCTGAAGTGAGAAATTATGTCCCTAGTTCAGAATACTTTTTAATATGGAGAAAGAATTGTAGCTAAAGAAAGATAATGCACTGCAGAGTACTCTGTGGTAGTATTTTGTGTGTTGAGTAGTAGGTTCAGTAATTCTGGTAACCATTTATTCTGTTAAGTCCATTTCATTTTATTGCATCTTCTTAATTTTGCTGCTTCTAGCACTTGTGCTTAGTGGACTGATGCAAAATTGGCAAAATGCTTATCATTATGGCAGCTGATAATCACATTTGTTAGAAACCATGATCATACAGCTCAGACACACAATTACGCCGGAGATAATACCTTCATTCTATGGACTTCCATTTTGTTATGGAGTTACTCTTGCTACTGCAGTTGTTAATATTAAGCTACAGTTTTCACTTTAATTTTATAAGTTTTGTGCAAGTAAATCAGTGTATTTTATCTAGGTTCATAGAATTCCTTGTGTACAGATTCAATGTGTTTCATAGAATCAGAGAATGGTTTGGGTTGGAAGGTATCTTGAAGAGGCAGGAGACTGAGGGAATGAAGAGGATGTGGAGGAGGAATGGTTAGAGGCCAGCACTGCACACAGATCCACACAGAACTGGGTGCCTGTTGAACAGCCTGTTATGGAGATTATACGGTGCAGGTAAAAGATGAAGGATTGCTACACATATATATGTAGTTGCTTTGCTTATATAGGTCATTAACTGCAGTTATTTTTGAATAAACCCGTGGTAACAGCAAAGGCAGTTTAATCAGCCACCACTTTGGGCAGTTCTGTTGGTAGAAGTAGATGAGCAGGAGACTGAACAGGGCTTGGTGATACTAAGTAGGCTACTTCCCCTGTAAAGGCCCCTATATGGCTCCATGGAAGATTCATATATTAGGGCAAGTATTGCTTTTGGAAAATCAAATTTGTGATCAGATTTATGTCACCAGATATCTTCACTGAAGGGTGTAAGCAAATGTGTCCTTTTATTGATATTTTGCTGTATTTGCAGCTGTGTATCTTTGTGCATTTTTTTGTTTGCTTTATCTAGGAAGATTGGTGATTTGTCAAGCACAGCTTGTGGTGATATTACTAGTGTTACATCTTGTATCTCTTTACATTAAGAAAATAGCAGAAATAACATGGATTGTTGTGAATTCTAAATGTGCTGTATGGGAAAAAATTTAATTACTCCAAATTTTAAGTTTATGGAGCTGTAAAACTGTGTAGCTGCTAAGATCATCTATGATTGTTGCTGACAAAGTTTATTATGCTCTATATTTGATGGTACAATATGCTGTTACATTTTGCCTTCATGCATATGCCTCTGCCTGCATAATATGGCAAATAATGTATCGTAGAATATTGAACAACTTGAGGAACTTTGGGGAGGAAACTTGGTAATAGTAGTTTTGAATTACACTGCATGGAGTTTTATATATAATTCTGAAGTGTACCAAAATATTGTCAGATGCTGAATTTGTGCAGAGACTAATTGGCTAGAGAGCTTATGTGGTAGTGGGTAGTTTTGTGCTCCAGCAGAAACATTACAGATGTGGTGTCTTGTAATGTGTAAACTGTTCTGAGGGCTAAACAGTGACTGTTCCTTCTGTTGGGATGATTATTTCCTGGGATAGCTGCAGTTATGAAGGGGTTGATACACTGTGCCATATCACCCTAGATTGCAGCTGCCTTATGTCCTCTTCTACTTTGATAAGAATTGACATGCAGTCTTGCAGCATAGTCAAGTTGCCCAAAATCCAAGTAGCTCTGTATCCTACTAATGGGAATTTCACCTTGCTAAACTGGGGAAATACTTATGGCAACATTATCTGGCCATGAGTTTGTGAAATTGGCAATACCCTGGGGCAAAAGAGAAAAGGAATCCCATGCTGTTGCTAGTATACTTTTTGCAGTTTGGGACTTCTTGCCAATGCATTTTCATTTGGACAACACTCTCAGGGCATGTGGTGTGACTCTTGGGGATGATCATGTGCAGGGTCAGGAGTTGGGCTTGATGATCCTTCTGGGTCCCTTCCAACTTGATATATTCTGTGATCTTTTTTAAGGTGCACATGGTGCTATGCAGCCATATAGTCCATCCCTGACAATGGATTTTTGAAGCTGTTTGCTTGCCAGCAGAAACAGAAAATGGAAGTGTATGCAGAGTCACTGAAGAAATGGCATTTCCTGTTCTCCATGGTTCCTGTGGAAGCAGAGGAGAATATATGCCAGCATGCAGGCATCCTCAGTAAGTAGGCATATTCGTATTGCCTATCTCAGTGCTGAAGAAGTTGAGTCAATCAAGATAGTTGATTTGCTTACTTGGGTCTTATCTGAGTTTGTGAGAAGAGCAAAGATTCTGTAAAAATAAGATATGAAAAGGGGCATTCATGTACGCTATGCCTTTGCTGAACTTTTTGCACTGGAGTAGTGATTTGACACAGCTGCCCAAGGGGGTTTTGATTTCAGCTTAGCATTGAATTCAAATTGATCAGGGTTCTGATTATGGTGACTTTTATGAAACAGACACCATTTTGAACTAGGAATTTTTACTTAATGCTTTGCTATATGGCTCCAAATTTATGTCCTTCCTGGGATTTTCTGAACTTAAATGACATTATAAATTGCAAAATGTTCTTTTTTCTTTTTTTTTTCTCTAGTCAAAGGTGATTGCAATATTTTTCTCTACAGATTTCCTTGCCCTGGGTTGAAATTCCGTTATTCTGTAAGCAAATATGCTTCTCTATAGATGGTGAGTTTAAGGAGAGAGTCACTAAGAAACAGATAGTACTTCCCTGAGGCAACTAACACCTGCTAATAGTATGGTCATAAGGAAGAAAGCTGAGCTTGATTATAGTCCTAGAGAAATATAACCTAGTTATTCAGAAATATCTGCTTCTTGCAATATTTATAAGTTAATGGGCTTTTAAAGCTGTTCAAAAAAGCCTATCACAGGTCTAATATATTTTTGGTAATCACAGGAATTTAAAGAAAAAACCAAAAGACATTTAAAAGCTGCTTTCAGCTGAACTTTAATGTTATTTTCATATAGACTTTAAATTATTCTATTTAATATTGTTCTCAGGATCAATTTAAGAACATTATTGCAATATACATAGCAATGTATGAAAACATGAAAACCGATCTTCCCCTTTCCACCTCCAACAGTTACTGGAGAGATTCCTGTAAAAGCTGTGGCTACCTAATGTAAGTATTTTGAGCTAGGTGAGTGCCTACAGCAGCCATATTACTTGAGAGATAAATCTGCATTTAAATAAACTTGTTATTGAAATAGGTGAGAAGTAATAAACCAGAATTTCTACTATGAAAGTATGTGTAGGAATTTAATACAGATATGAGAAACAGATAATGCCATAATATTATTGTCTATTTCTCTATAACAAGGTTTTGCCTCTATTTCTGATATTACTTATAATTTTAGACTCAGTGTTTTGAGAACAGCTGAAGCATAAGTACCCAATTAAAATTGATTTTGTGATATAGAGTACTTATTTCCTTTAAAAAATAGCTACCTGGATTTTTATGTCATGTGCTTTTTAGTTTAGTCTGATTTCACCTCCATTTTAAGTAAAGGTTTGCATTTTAATAAAGGTGAATGCCAGCAGTGAGGTGAATGTTCTAAGAATCATACATTGTTTAGGTTGGAAAAGATCTTTAAGGTCATGGACTTCAACTTAACCTACCACTGGATTTCACGCAACCATGGGCTTTGGACTAATAGACAATGAACTGAAGATTATATTTATTCTGAACTTAGAAGTCAGAATCACACTAAGTGCTTTTTGACTACTGTAGAGATGGTCTGTAACTCAAATCTAATTGCTTGCAGGCATTTTTTAATTACCAAAAATGACATTTGTGAAGTAGTGGAAAAGACTTGCAAATGTGGAGAGAATTTGGCCAGTAGCTCTTGCAAGGAAAAAGAAAAGGATTAGATTTGGAGAAATCTGAATCTTTAATTTTAGCTTTTTTAAAAGTACAACTTCTTCACTTTCCATCAATATGCAGCTATTCAGAAAATGAAAAAAAATTATTGTAAAAATACAGAGTTGTAGAATAGAATTTTCTCTTAAGCCGTCCCTTCTAATAAATTATCATAATGCAGCAATCTTCTGAAGGTAAGGAAAATAAAAAAGATATTAGTTATTTAATTTGCATAGCTAAGAATCAAGGAATGAAGTTAAAGGAAAAGACAGGGAAGGAAATATAATGAAATTAAATGAAATGGAAAAAAAAGAAAATTCTGGCATGAAGTGGCAGCAATGTAATGGAATGAAACAAAGTGCAGAGAAATGGATGGAAACAGGGTGAAATGATACACAGTGAAATATTGAGATTTCATTTCTTTTTATGACATTCGTTTCATGAAAGGAAATGAAGTGAGGATGCAAGAAGAGAAGTTAAATGAAAAGACAGAAAAGGAAATATAATGCAATGAAATTAAAAAAAAATAAAAATACTTAGGAGAAGTTAAATTACTGGAATGGAATTGAATGAAATGAAGTGCCACGAAACTAACTGAAATTTAATGAAATGATACTTACTGAAATCTCAAGATTTCATTTCCTTTCATGAAATGAAGAATTTTTCTCACCACGGAGTGCTGACATTGCCAGCTCCACACTTTTTAATCTGTGCCACTTATGGCAATAAGGAGCTCTGCCACAGTGCCAAACTGCCATTAGGGTTAGCCAATGGGGCTGGAAAAGACACGGAAAGGTGATCCCGGAAAGGCCCCAACATTGTTGCCCCTAAATCTGAGGTGCCCAGCACATGGGTAGTGCCAAGAGGCAAGGTGTGGAGGGAGCAATGCTGGGACAGCGCCATGCTCCTCTTGGCATGTCTTTTGTAGCTGCACTGTCCCTGGAGCTCTGGGCTTTGTGGTTTGCTGAATCCTAACCCCAAGTGTAAGCCTAACCCTAAGCAGAGCAGTAAAATCAGCCATGTCTCAGTTTAGAGGCAAGTTTGGGAGAAGACACTCTGGACTGAGTTGTCTCCTCTAAAAGTGTTCCAACAATCCCTTTCCACCAATAAGAAATGAATACTAATGAATGAAAGTGAAAAAAAACCCCAACAGTTTATTAACAAAGAGAATGCCCAGCAGGCAAGGGAAAAAAAAACCAACCAAAAGCTAGATATTAAACTGTAGACCTTACCCCCCCCCCCGCCCTCACACACTGGAACAAAACCCCAAAATGCCAGGGAAAATACCCATTCGTGATGCAACATGTGGTACAAGATAGCACCAGCATCTCTTTCAGGGAGAAAACCAAACAAACAGGAGCTTCACACAGCACTTCAGGCAACAAATGAAAATCTGGTGATTCTCTGGTGTGGACCTCCTCTCCACGCAGATGAAGCAGCTGGGCTGGAACCTCTTGGTGTGCTTTCTCTCCCCAGCTCAACTTCCCGAGGTTTGGGGCTGGTTTGGGGCCAGGACCGAGAGGCCCCTGTCCCGAGCGACTGCTCTCCCGCTGGACCCAATTCTCTGCTCTCAGACTATCAGCTGGACTTTAGCTCACCTCAAAGGAAGCTGAAAGATTGCTGCTGCAGCTTCTCCAAAGCCAGTGAAGGGAAAAGCTTTGTGCCTGGGCCACCCAAACCAAGCTAGGTAAGCAAAACCAGATGGCACCGCACCCCGGACGTCTGGGAGTGAGGCTTTGAAAAAGGCCTGCTATAGAGCCCAAAGTTCCTCCCTCCCTCGGCCCCTCACCTTTAAAGATACAGCAAGCATTTTTGGGCATAAAACGGAGGATCAGGGAATAGGCTATCATCATAAATCACTCCAAGACAAGTTCATTCCCTGATTTCAAGATTTCAGTGAGCGTAATTTTGGAAATTTTTGGAACTTTTCACTGTACCTCATGTCATCCCATTCCATTTAAATGTTTTCAATTAATTTCAGAATTTTCAGGGTTTTTAAAAATTGCATTTCATCATAATTCTTCTCTTGTGTGTTCAGTTTACTTTGTTCCCTATTTGGAGATTTCATTTCCTTTCATAGAATGAAGAATTTTCCTCACAGCAGGGTTCCAACTCTTCTGGCGCCACACTCTGCGCCACCTATGGCAATAAGGACTTCTGCCACAGTGCCAAGCTGCCACTAGGGTTAGCCTTGAGAGAGTAAAAGAGCCTAGAGCTCCAGGAACACTGGGGCTGGAAAAGGCATGCAAAGGCCCTCCTGGCAGGGCCCCAACTTTGCTGCTTCTACACCTTTCTAATCTGGACCACCCATGGTGATGGGGACCTCAGCCCCAGTGATGAGAAGGCATTTGGCTTAGAGATAGGTTTGAGAGAGGAAAAGGGCCTAGAGCTCCAGGGACACTGGAGCTGGAAAATGCATGCCATCATGGCAGGGCCACAACATTGCTGCCTACACACCTTTCTGATTAGGGCTGTGCGTGGGAATAGGCACTTCAGCCACAGCCCCAAGCTTGTTCAAAGGTTAGTGTGAAAAAAAAAAGGAAATTCTGGCATGAAGTGGAAACAATGAAGTGGAATGGAATGAAACAAAGTGCAGGGAAATGGACTGAAACTTTATGACATGATACTCATTGAAATCTCAAGACTTCATTTCTTTTCATGAAATGAAGAATTTTCCTGAAAGGAAATGAAATGAGGAATCAAGGAATGAAGTTAAAAGACAGTACAGGAAATATAATGAAATTAAATGGAAAAAAAAAGAAAAATTCTGGCATGAAGTGAAAGCAATGAAATTGAATTTAATGAATATTCACTGAAAAATCCCACAATAACTGTGAAACCAAATCTTATTTGTTTACTATTAAAACATCTAAATTCTCCTGAAGTGAACGTGTGCTATTTGGCTATGAATAAAATTAACTTCACAAGACAGAATATAGCAGGGTGGGAACTTATAATAGGTGATAAACACAGATCAACAACAGAATTTTTAGTTTAACATCTCAATTTTTTTGGAGATGTTTTATAACTGGATGTAGCTATGAAATTGAAAGTTTAATTAATTTGTCTCTGTCCTTTTAGGACAGTACATCTTCACTGAAGTGGCCAGAATATCTCCCTGAGCTTGGAAAACTTTCCTGAATGTCTATAGTATTGGGCGTCTACCCCACAGGGAAATGAATCGGAAATTTGAAAATGGCCACAATCAGTTTAGGTATGTTGATTAGAATTTATGTTTAAAGTTTCTTAAATTTAGACATGCTGATAAGAAATCTTTTCAACTAGATTCTTTTCCTGGTTAAGTCATCTTTTAGGATCCCTTGGTGAAAATCCATGACAAAGGCAGAATTAAAACCCCCAAAAGAATAAAAATAAATGTCGAGCCCTCCCTTTACCTTAAGTACACCTCTCTGCTTAGCAGTTTCTTCTATGTTAATATTAAATGCCCAAAGGAAATAGCAGAAAAGGCTCTTTTCCAGTGTTTAATGAAATGCCAATGTAGGTTCAAGGAAAGTAGTTTTGAAGATAGAGCAGGCCTGTGTGAGATGATTGTTCTATGCTGTTAAAATTTGGAGTTCTGTATATCCAACAGTTACATGTATTTGGAATGCTTATCATAGCTCTTTTCTGTCTAATTAGAGAAATTGCATCTGTCATCATATGTACAATTGTCTTGTAATGATACAAAGAAAATGGAAATATCTCAGTGGAAAATTCATTTAGCAGAAATATATGGAAGTGAAAGTAAGGTGGAGTAGTGGTGTCTCTCCCAGAGACATGCTCTAGAAGAGGATTTACGGAATATTTACAGTAACTGCATGAAGATCAAAAAAACCCCAACAAAGTAAAAGATTGACTACAAAAAAACAATTCTCAGAAACATTTCCTTCTGATTAAATGTGGTGTGGAACTTGCAGATTCTTTATACAGAGGGAGAAAAAGTAACAAAACAATTATTTGATATGTACTGGAATAGAGAGAAACAGTGGATCCTGGGTCTTTGGGAATCTGCTGCATTTGCTAACATAGGGCAGCAGAATGTGCATAATTCCAAATGGATTTTGAGGCACAGGCTTACCTCTTGATGAAGGCTAGTATATGAAGAAGAAAGAACTGGAATAGCAAAGGAGGGAAGATACTGACCAAACTCTGTGGAGTGGCACTTCAGCTGAAGCTACAGTAATCTCTTCATCTACGCAAAAGGCAACAAGTATTTTTGGGATCAGTGGACAATTAAAGCCAGAGTCTAGTTTGATTCAACATTGGGTTTTGAATTATCACACTGATATGCAGAGGGATGAAGGTAAGGAAGGCAAGTTTTACTTGACGACTGAATAGCATTGTTATTTGATTGTCATATTCAATGACATGGGAATTGAAAATATACTGCTAAGTCAGGGGTTTTTTTTTTTGTTTTTTGTGTGTTTGGGGTTTTTGTTTGTTGTTTTGTGTTCATGCAGCTCCTTCTTCTCACGAACATAGATAATTTCCTCTTTATGTTTGGTGTTAATTCAAGCAATAGAGGGACAGAAAGTGAGGCATAACATTTATCTGGATGTTTGTAGGCTCCAGGACGTTATTTGCAGGTGTCTATAATACTGAGTGGAGATATAGCTCTGTCTGTTACATGGTCTCTTGGCTTATTTCTAGTACAGCATTTGTGGAGGAGTGAGTTGCACTTTCTTTCAAAAGCAAAACCAACCAAACAAAAAATCCAGCACAGAATGAGATTAACCCCCACTGGTCTGAAAATGTAATTGAATTAGGTAAAGGTTCAGTAATGATCTTTAAATGTTTGCACACTCTCAGGAATATTTGCAAAAGTGGAAGTGAAAATTATCATCTCTCTAAGAGTTCTGTGGGTCCAAGGATCAGTGAAGAGTTATAGAAAATGAAGAACTGAAGTAATACTATAATAAAAGTGGAACATCCATCAAAAAATTTCTCTCTGAATGTGAAAGAGATATGTTGCCATTTAAACTTGACTTCAGTCAACTGTTAATTTTGGATCAAGATTGGCACTATGAAGAGTACAAAACTAGAGGCATCACAGCTGAAAGTAATGGGGGACACAAGAACTAATATTTTAGGAACAAGAAAACATACTTTGCCCCAAAGGCAATATAACTCAGAGTTGGAAAGAAGTTCATATCTATTGAATGCCCCCAAAGTGTAGAAGGTTTGTAACATGGAGCTGAAATCAGTGGTTTAAGATCAGGGTCACTCATTATTCTATGGAAATGAAAGAACAAAAAGTCAGAACTGTGGTATGTATTCAAGTCAGGCTTTAAAGTTTTCTTTGAATTATATCAGGGTTTTTTTGTGTGTGTGGCTGCACGCTTAGTGGTCAAAGAAGCAGAGTACATCTCTACAGGAATAATCTGGTACAAAAGTGATATGGTTTATGCATATGTTAGTTACTAGTTACTTTACTACCAGTGGGATAGCACACATATGACATTAGGACTCGGATATGACCATCTGGGGAACTACTTGCTCTTTGGGCCATATTAGAAGTTGGCTACCTTTCAAAGTTATTCTGAATATTGACGAGCATCTAAATGGGTACATTTTTATTTACTGGGAACCAAAGGAATGCTGAGTTGCAAAGACACCTGGGCTCCAGAGACTTTCAAATGAGCTATAAAAAGAGAACTTTTCAAATTTGCAGTCAGAAAGAAGACACAGACTCCTCAAAATCTTAGTTTAAGATTTAGGTGTCTCCTCAGTCTTTTCGTAATTTGAACCAGCAGAAACATTGTCTACTGGTCAGTAACCACAGGTGAAAACTAGGCCTTGTGAGCATTGATAAAAATTCTGCCAACAGCATCAAGGGAGCCAGGATTTGCATGTTAATTTCTGGATGTGTGCGCATTACATTCATGAATAGCTAGAGTGGAACACTCTGTCTATATCCATAAATCTGCATTTCATGTTTCTACGTACCAAATAGGTATAAAATTGTGTATACTATACACTAGAGCCTATACCCTTGAATATGAAAAAATTGGGTTCTAAATATGTCTGTTGACAAATATACAGATTGCCCGAAAAAATCCTTAGATGCAAAAATTTACTGCTGGGTATATGCAGTATGCCTGCATATCAATTGCAAGGACAGTAAAGTTTATTATGCATTTTCAGACGTGTAGTGTGATATCAAGTTTAAAAAGTGCATTAGGAATATAAACTACCAATGAAAACTGTAAGGAAGAAGAAGTACACTGTGTCTTATGCATTAGAAGAATAGTCCTAAGAGCATTACACCTGATGGAGTTATAAACTAGCTGCATTAATGTACACATTTTACAATGTATATAATACAGCACCATTTTTGGGAACAATGAATAGCTGACTGGAAATTTCTCAGTATCCCTTTAAGGGCATGACTTTGAAGAGGACACAGATGACTGAATTTCTTCTGGTAGCAGCAGTCGAATGGTCATTCATATTTTTAAATTATAGAATTTTTTTGTGTGTTCCCTTTTTGTTCACTTTCAATCTACATTTATGTAATTCAGCTTTATTGGCATGACAGTTTGCAAAAAGAGAGTTTCAAAGTCATGTGCTTGACAATTAAAGTAAAATGGATTTTAAATTTGCATACATAAAGTGATCTCACCAGCAGTGTTTGCACATTCATCTACTTGTGAAACAGGTCTAATGGTGATATTCATTTGTTCCTACTCACAGTGAATAAAGTGCACAATAATTTGTGATCTCTTTAAAATTGCATTGAGAACTAAGGAATTTCTCAGAAGAACAGTTGGGTTCCTGTTTTAGGTTGATTGCAAAGATACTTTCATTTGGTACAAAATCATTCGAAGGCTCAAAACTTTGTCCTTTATAGTCTATTAATCTAACTTTTATTTCTCCACGTTTTTTTCTTTTAACAGATGGATGCATTATGTTGTACCTAGATGACACTCCAGTCTTAGGAATCAAAATATTTAAGGCTTCTTGTCTTGAAAATTAGCTTTGTTTGGTGTTTGTTTGTTTGTTTGTTTAAAGTCCCAGTCAAACTAAGTGTCAAAATTGTGGAAGAATTGTAGCCTAAAAGACCCTGGTAACACCTAAGTACGCTCAGCTTGAGCATGGTTTAGAACATGCAGTGCCTGTGTCACTTTAGAAGACAATTCCAGGAGAAATCCTGTGGTCCTTTGACAGGATGACCTTGCTGATCAAAGGTGTGCACACACCTAAAATGGAATTGAACTTTACACATATTCTGTCAGCAAAGATATTGTGTGTACCCCACTTGCTATTCATTCTGCTGTCATGCTGTATTTTATCTTTTACTGATACAAGTACTTCTGAGTTCATATTTCAAACCAGGTTATTGAAATGGTAGAGGTCTCAGACTTCTTCAGTGTGTTTTCCTCTATTTAAAGATATTTTAGAAAAAAATAGCTCCAGTATTTCATCCAATTTTTGGTTTACCAACAAGAACCCTCTCTTATATTGTAGGCAGAATGATGTAGATAGATCCCAGGTTACAGGGTCAGGAGAAAATGTATGAAGCATTTCTTAGCCAAGCACATGCTAAATGCATGCTGAATTTTTTGCATCGCTTTATAATTGAAATAGTAAAAGAGTGTTTTCTTCAATGATTATACTTTGTGTTTTTCTTCAGAAAGGTATATGTTTGTGGATATGCTTATCCCTTGTCTGATGGTAGAAGAGGTAGAAGTTGGGGCAGCGAGAATCTTGTTTACACGGAATTTGTGTTCCTACAGTGACTTGCAAACCAGCTTGCAAAATCCTGCAATGCCAAAATTATGCATTAGCATCCACAGCCTGGGTCCTCGTGCTTATTTGGGATTGATAAAACTCCTTTTTTATAGGAGTATAGCCAAACATCACTATTGAGCACTTCCATTCAGTCTGATAAATAGAACTAATTTAACTTTAATTAAGTCTAAAGTGACTCAACTAAAAACATTACAGGCAGCTGAAAAGCATGTAAGCAAACTATCTTTTCTTCCTTCATTTGGATAGTTTTTGATCTCCTTCAGTAGTTTTTTTTTGTGATATATTTAAAAGAAACATTTCTGGTACCCAAATAACAGAGTATTTCACTAGTATTTCACTAGAGCTGCATTTCTTGCATAGAAAGAAGTGGCAACCACAAGGAAACAAAGATACAGCGCATTGTTTAAAGGGCCGTGCACGCCTTTTCTTACTGGGTGTTGTATATTCTTTCCCCAAGTATGTATTTCTTCTACCCTTGTATGTAAAATTCAGTTTATTATAAGCTCCAATTTACTCTTTAGTAGTTCTTGTTAAAAGTCATTTCATAATGACTTGGATGCAAGACTTGAAGGCATACTACACTAAACAACACTACAACACTAAATTGGGAGGAGCTGTCAACTCCCTCGAGGTCTAGAGAGAACTTGGCAAATTAAAGAGATGGACAATCACCAACCATATGAAGTTTAGCAAGGGCAAGTGCCAGATTCTGCACCTGGGACAGGGCAACGCTGGCTGTGTGTGTAGACTGTGGAACGAGAGGCTGTAGAGCAGTGCTGTAGAAAGGGTCTTGGGGATCCTGGTTGATGGCAAGTTGAACATGAGTCAGCAGTGCCCTGGCAGCCAGGAGGGCCACCTGTGTCCTGGGGTGCATCAGGCACAGCATCGGCAGCTGGGCAGGGGAGGGGATTGTCCTGCTCTGCTCTGCTCTGGGGCAGCCTCACCTCGAGTGCTGGGGGCAGGTCTGGGTGCCATGATACAAGAAAGATATTAAATTACTTGAGAGTTTCCAAAGAAGGTCAACAAAGATGGTGAAGGGTCTGGAGGAGAAGCCATATGAGGAGTGGCTGACGTCACTTGCTCTGTTCAACCTGGAGGAGGGGAGACTGAGGGGACACCTCATTTTTGTCTTCAGCATTCTCATGAGGGGATGAAGAGGGGCAAGTACCGATCTCGTCACTCTCATGACCAGAGACAGGACTCAAGGAAATGGCATGAAGGTGAGTTTGGGGACATTTAGGTTGGATATCGGGAAAAGGTTTTCCACCCAGAGGGTGTTGGGCACTGAAACAGGCTCCCCAGGGAAGTGGTCGTAACACCAAGCCTCTCTGAGTTCAAGAAATGTTTGGATAATGTTCTGAGGCACATGGAGTAAATCTTGGGGTATCCTCTGCACGGCCAGGAGTTGAACTTGATGATCCTGATGGATCCCTTCCAACTCAGCATATTCCATGATTCTATATTTATGTATACAGGTGAAAATTCAGTGTATCCTCTTTGAGGGCTATCAATATTTACCAACACTATTTACATAGGACGTTTTTCTTTAGTGGTGAATTACAAACAGGTTCGGACATGAAGAAATTCAATAGATTATTAAAAAAAAGGAAGCTAATTTTAGTATGACTTCTTAGTACCAGACTTCTCATGTATTACCTATCTCCAAATACATAATACTGGTTTCTGTAACACCCACAACCCTGCTTTTCGTGAAGTTCAAGCCTTTTGTAAAGCAGTGAAACAAGTTGTCCTAAGACAACATCTCTGTTCTTGATTGTGTATGTGTGTTTGTAGGTTTGCTTACATGACCTCCAAAGATCCCTTCCAGCTTAAATTATTCCATTACTATATGATACAGCTGAAGTGGGAAATTTGTAGCAAAGTATAATGCTAGATGATTTCAAATTTAGATTGCAATAATGAGTATCCACACAAAATCACCTGAATGCCAGATGTCCTACAGGGTTCCAGTGGGATAGTTTGCAAAACAACAGTCATCACATTTTCAATAAGAATTGCAAAAAGAATGGGTATTTACTTTGGAATCTTTCCAGTGGGAGCAAAATAAGTAAAATTTGTCTCTGGAAATGGGGAGACGAGTATAAAGCATCATTTCTATGTAAGCATGTGTGTGCAACCTGAGTCAGCTTGGACAAACAAAAATAGCATTTTCAAGCTGATGCATATTTACCAGGACTGCAAGTGAATAAATTGATTCTGAAATTATGTGAAGTCTGTTTGAATGCTCTTCTGATAAGCAATCCAATTTTACAAACACCTGTTACCTCTGCTGTGGATGATCCATACAAGAAGAAAAATCTTGGATGTAAAAGTGAGTCTGAAAACTTCTTAAAAAACCTTTGGTTTTTCTTGGAGCTCAAAGTGACGATACAGCTTTGCTAGGTCAATGGAATCTGTAGGGGATTAAAAGAATTCTTTAAATGATAGTGTGGTATGTATTACAATACAGAGGAATAGCAATATATTTTTCTGTCAAATGTACATCTTTCTCTCTTACTGTTTCCCCCTTTCAGCCACAGAATACTTCCTTACCCACCCTCCATCAGGCTTTTTCTATCAGCCAGATATGAATTTCAGCTCTCATTGTGGAATTATGATCCCTTCTTTTGGTTCCAGCAGCTATAGCTTTCACTGGAAGTGGGAATTATCTGTCCCTTTTGATGCCCCTTTTCATCTCACTCAATGTTATGGCTCTCTGACACAGATTTACATAGCCAAAACTTCATAGCAGCATTTTTTTTTCTTTTCCTGAGTGTTCAGCAAATTTCCTTCAGGTACATGTCAGATTATATTTTATAGAAGTATTTGAGAATTTTGCATTATTTTTCATGGGAGCAACAAGCAACACCCAAGGAAATGCAAGTGTTATCCTACATTAGCTTTCCAAACATAGTAACTCATTGCCAAATCCAGAAAGCAGAAGATTGTATGCGTGGATGATCAGCAGAGTGATAGAAATAGTGAAGTTAAGTGAAGCCAGATTTGGTCAAGGCTTATTTACAGCATACTGGTTAAAGCAGAGGTAATGGCATAAAAGACAATTTTAGAATAAGAATGGTTATAATTCTCAATTTAGCCATAGGAGAGGAGGGCAAGTGATTTAGCCCTCCATGCACTACAAGAAACCTCAATTTTCAGGCAATTCAAATGTCTTGGAGTTGTTCTTACTTGTAGCTTTAATATTTGGTACAGATAAGAATTAAAATTTCCTTTTTATTTTTTTAATAATACTTTTTTTTTTTTTAAAAAGGGATAAGATTAAATATTAGTGATAAAAGCAATCAACATTTGGGATGAGTGAATTTTTTATTGCTGTGTATGAGTGTACTATTAGAGCGAGGTAAGCTAGCAGACTATATATTAACAAAAAAGGAACTTAAGTCAATTCATGTTCATTTATTTGCTTTCTTACAACTTAAATACGATATGTGGTCTTAGAATAAACTGATAATTTGTTTTTGCTTAATAAAACTGGATTGAAATAAGTGATACTCGAGCTGAATTCTGCACAGTATGTTGATTTTTTTCCAATTCCAGAAGAAATTAAAGATCCAAGTTTACTTGGAAAAAAACTGCTGTCTAAACCACAAAGCTGTCTTACTCTTTTGTTCAACTCAACATTAAAATAAGTATTCACTCTTTAAAACAGACCATTAGAGAGCTGAAGTGTAAATAACTATTTATTCCAGTTCTCTGGAGGAAAATGTAACTAGTTTAGACATTGATTTAGCCCTGAAAATTATTTGTCTGTAATTATAAAAGACATTCAAGAAGAAAATTAATTGATCTGGTAGTCTAATAGGGATTTATATTTGTTAATGTCAATATAGTAGAAACAAGTTAGAGGAGTTAACAAACTATAAATTGTCCTGAGGGAAATTCTTTGACATGAAAGATCTTTTGCTAGTGTTAACATCCGAAAGAAATCAGACTTCAAGAACCATGTGGGATGGAGAAGCTTGTCAACAAGTATGCAAACATCACCAAGCTGCCCATCATTTAACTGTGCTACACAGAAATTGTGCTGGTGACAACACCTTCTAACTGGCTCAGATGTGGCAGGGAAGGAAAAGGCAGTTTTATCAGTGTCTAGGACTTTGATTTCTTCTGTGGGAATGGATCTTGCTTGGAATTTCAGATATAGAAAATATGTTTTCTGGAAAAAGTGGTGGTCAGGGAACCAGTGACTCCTACTGAACCATCACAGAATGCACAGTTAGTGAAAACACAGGAGGAGGTAAGACAGTTAAGTTCACAGATGTTTAAACCCTTTGATCAGTGCAATTATGCATGGAAGCACCAAATCCATTTGCCTGAAACCACAACAACAATAAACAACCTTTGACAGAGATTTCCGTATGTTGGTCTCTGGTAACCCATGCCAAGGCCTCTAGGAGACTGATGATCATGTGTGGCTGTGGTTGTGTCACATACAACTGACACCACCACAATTGAGAAGGGGAGCTGTCCTGCGCTTGGTTGCTGTGTGGTCCTATCTTGTGTGGTCCCCTCTCAGCCAGCTGAAGGATTTTGCCTTAGCCACACAATCCTTACACCTTTCCTCCTCCCCTTCTTTATAGGAAATGATGAAATGCTGACTGGAGTCTCAAGGTGCCTTTAGGAATTGGACATTTACTTCTTTGTCCGAAACCAAACGTTGCTGATATGTAGTTGCTGCAAAGAGAAGAACTAACCTTTTGTTCTTCTGAAATCTCAGGTCACTTTTTCAATATTGGCAGACTTGATAGGAACAGGTTCAAGATTTGTGTATTTCAAACCTATTTCAGGCTTCTCCTGGTCTTCTCCCTCCTCTCTTTCCATATGTAAGCAATCATGACTGTCTGGATAGCATGTAAACAGATGATAACTTCAATAATCTTTTGTATTTGTTTGGTTTTCCAGCTGATCTGACACTGAATACAGTATTCTGTGAAACTAACAGGAAGGCTGGTTTTTACCTTTCACTGAGCATTTATAATCTCTCTCTCTGTAAATAGACATTGCAAAAATGAAAAAATGCTAACAGTGGGTAAGAATCATGGAACAGAGACTAAATAGCTGGATTCCTTTCTCAGGGCTGCTGCAGAAGCGCTGAATTACTGACCTTGGGATGTGACTGGTCAGAATAGAGAAAGTCATTGCAGATTTTCCTACTGCAATTCCTACATTTCCTACTGCAGAGGAAATAAATAATAATTACATTTTCATTAGAAATGTGTGTATCTCTTGTTATCAGCTCAGTTTTGTATTGTGATCTACTGGAGGAGTTAATTTGTTTTCTGGGACAAATGAGTAACCGTGTCAGCTGTGCCAAGAAAAGGAATTACTTTTGAGGCCCAAAAGATTTTTGCTTTTTATACATTTTTCATATCTTTGTAGCTCTGTAAACTATTATATAGTTTTATATATTATATAGTTGCATATCTTCTTAATTAACTATAGTACATTTCCTACCCTTTCTCTTAGATTTTAGAACAATAACCTGACCTTCTAAGCACGTTCCTGAAATACTGTATAGTCTTATCGTCAGGAAGAGGACCTACAAGAAGAACATTTTCTTTTCCAACCAGAATCTCAGAAGTCATACCACAACATCACACCAAAAAGTGGGGCAAAGAAGCCCGTGGACTGACTCCAATGGGTGGTTTACTGGGACAACTGAATCTCCTATTTGATGTACCTGTTCGATATCCTAATTAGTTAACCTTATAAAATTGTGGAAATTGCTTGCTGGGTGTGCACCATCACCACCGGGACACCTGGAAGCTTCCAGATAAAGGTTTGCTTTTTTACTTTACTATTCTAACACTGTTGCAAGAGTTTTTTTTCCTCTTTTGGTTATAGGCAACAGTTTGATGAATGTGCCTGTCTATCAGAAGTTATTCTGTGCTTCTGCTTTAACAGTTAGTATGAGTACTTGTGTACCCGTTTCAACTAAAATGAGCTGTGCTTGTGTACACCTTTTAAATAGTTGATCTTTGGTAACTTGGCTCAGGTTGTGTCTGTGGGCTTAGAGGTGAGGATGACAACAAGGAAAAGTTTACTTAAAAATTCTGAGGGCTATCGGTATCATCTGATTGCAGATATGAGAAGTGCAGCAGCAGGTCATAACTTTTAACATTGGCAGCTAAAGTCTGATGCAGAAGGAAGACCAACAAATTGTAAAAAAGGCACAGAGATAACTTGGTGCAAAGAAAGCCACCAAAATGTGGGAAAAACCTCACTCTCCTAAACACAATAGACGTGAAGAAATGCTTGGTACCTTGGGCTAGAGAAGCAGGTAGGGTTACTAGTGCATGTCAACAGTGCAACATCCTTTTCCCTTTTAATTCAAAAAACTTAAACAGAGTGTGCTGCATGGTCAACGAAGATTACTCATCCTAGGAAAAAGAAATCTCCAGGGTTCCTTTGAAGCTGAATGGATGGTGATTGTTACGATAAGAGACAGGAACATAGAAGCTGGTAAGACAAATTTTGATACTTGGAATTTTGTGGCCTAACTTTGTATTTGTAACATATGTCAGATTAAATTCTTACCCAGATAGTGTTTAAACTGTTAAAATCTTAACACTGGAGTCGTGCTGACTACATTCAGAACATGCTTAGGCTCCTGGTCAAGGACACACTGATATTAAAACAGTTGCTTTTGCCAGTGTATTTAAACATCAATTTATTCAAGTTTATCCTATGTGTGATGATGGGTTGCATCAGGTTGATTTTTAACATGATTTTTTTCCATGCTGCAGTGCTTTACTCTTGCACAGTGCTTATTTCTGAATGAGATCTCTGCCATTTTACACTTTCCTACATAGCAAAGCACTCTTACTCAAACATTAAAAATCATAAATAATCTCGTTGTCGAATGACTGTATGTGTGAAAGCTGTCCTTTTTCTCTCAAACATGCCAGTCTGGCTATGAATAAGAGAGTTACTTTCTTTTTGGCACTTTATGATGATTAACAAAGGATGTCTGAAGAACTTTCCTTCTTCACTTCAGCTTCTTACGTCAATCACTGCTGACTATGAAGTTATTGACCTCCTGTACTCGGCAGCACCCTAACACAAGAGATAACAAAAAAGCAAGGAAGTAGAGCTTCCTTGAACCAAAAAATAGAACACTATTTTTCTGTTTCAACAACTCATTACAAATTGTGGGCTGTATTTATTAGAAATAAATTATTTAACCTTAGAGATAATGATAAACTAATAATAAACTTCCCCAGGGAAGTAGTCACAGCACCAAGCCTGAGTTCAAGAAACATTTGGACGGTGCTCTCAGGCTCATGTTGTGACTCTCAGGGCTGTCCTGTGGAGGGCTAAGAGTTGAACTCAATAATCCTTGTGGCTCCCTTCCAACTCAGCAGATTCTGTGATTCTGTTACATTTGTAAATTATTATCAGTAACTGCAATGGTTTTGCTGTCTAGTTTCAATTTATGTGATCAAAGATGAGTCAAAGTATGAATGCAACTCTGTACACATGTTTTACTTAATACTTCCCTTTAACAAAGCTTCTTTCACTGACTCGCTGTGAAATTTTGGACAAATCACTGTACCCATACCCTATTTGATTTTAACTTGATATCCAAAATTTAGGGATTATTTTTCCTTTATTTAGATCTTTTACAGAATGCTCAAGGAAAATATTATGTTTGAGCCAAGTACTGAAATCTTTGAAGTAAAAAGCATACATCTCAGTCATTAGTGGTTTCTCAGTCCTGTTCTTCCTAGTCTTCCAACATAGATCAAGTCAATCCAGTGAATTGTAATGGGTCTTTTACTTCCTTGTTTGTTGGTCTGATTAAAAAAATGGGGATGGAATTATAAGGAAGGGCATTTGCAATCTAGATTGTTGAAGTGTTTTCTTAATAAAAGACCTGTAGAAGATGAGGTACCTGCTTGCTGTATACTCACAGATGAAATGTGGAAAATCCAAAGGCATAAAGGAGCTGATAGGAACTTTGGTTTCAGTCTGCTGATTTTGAATGTAACTGCTGTATTTCAGGTGTTTTAAGGTTGAATGTTGCTCATTTTTTAAAATGAAAAATGAGGTTCTCTAATCTTAAATGCTGTAACTATCAGTATGATGCTAATGGTTTCTAATAGATATTACTACAGTGAAATATTTACAACAGTTGAAAATCTCAAGTAGGCTATAGGGTATTTACCAGATGGATTTTGTGAAAAAGCAGACCAAAGACGTCTTTGGGAAGACTTAATTTGTTGGAATGTTAACAGTGATAGTCTGAACATCAGATTCAGATGTGTGTGTTGTCTGCCATCATGGGCATGGTCACTACACATGACTATCATTGCCAAATGTCCAAATTTCTCCAAAATAGGCCTGCATTAAAAAAAAAATTAAAAAATTGCAGCTACATAGAGTTCAACAGAGAATTTACAGCAATAAAAAAGGTAGTGATGTTAGGCCTGCTTTGCAATATAATAATTTAAATCTCTCCTGTAATCATGAGAAACTCTGCTTAAAGCACGCAAACAGATAGCAGGAGTATAGAGCTTGCACTCTAGCATTTCTGCATGTCGCTCAGTGTCCCGTTCCTTTGCCTGCCTTCAGTTGCAGATGTGCCTATTTTGTGGAAGGTATTAACCAATTGTCAGATAATCATAGTCTTAGTTGAATAAAGGAGAGACAAACAGAACAATTAACAGGAGCCATTATTGTGTTATATTCTTAATACACTCTGAGCAACTGATAGTGTTATTAGTCATTCCTTTTTTTTGAGTATCATGAAGTATTGAACAGATTCAGTCACATAGCAAATAAACACTTAGAGAACTTGGGACTTTCATTGACCCAGTCTATTCTAATATGTTGTCTCTACAGCTTTGTCAGTAAAAATGGAGCAGAAGCCTTGTAAAGACCCACCCTTCTAGTGACTTTGTAAAAGAATTTAAATATAACAGAGATTAAAAGAAAAAAAACAGGAAAGAAAGATGCAAGTCCTTTTAGAGCTTCTTCATTTTTCTTTAAGCAGAGAAGAGGTCATGGGCCATAGTGATTTTATTTGGTTTTATTTATTGAAGTGCTGGTTTTTGTTCTAGTTTGGATTTATTAATATTTGGTTATGAGCAAAGGCTGATTCTCTCTCTTTAACTCTTTCACTTGAAATATGAGGAGGACTAACTGCAGTCTGTGCTCAGTTAAATTATATTAATGTAAAACTTCTATTAAATGATTGGTTTGTGGTTGGGAAGATCTAATGTTGATAAAGTTGGTGGTAAAATTTATGCCTGATATTGAATGAACTGTGAAATTCTCATATATATACAATGTTTTTGTAATTGAGAAAGTATAAGATAATAGAAAAATTATATAACAGGTCAAGAGCAGCATTCTATCATTTTTCTGATCGTGACATGTCTATGACAACAAAGAAAATGAAAGCTTCTATTAATACACTTCTGTTCTCTTGTTGTTAGTTCTCCATCACCTAGAATAGCAAAACTACTGAGGTAGTAACCATATTTGGGTAATGGCTCAGACAGCAGACACTGTTGAAAAGTGCTGGTGACTCACTTTTTTTTCCTGTCATTGACTGTAGCTAAACCCCTGTCTCATAATGAAGTGAATAAGCAGCAAAAATTTGTATAATTTATCCTAGGCATTCAATATACCCCTGCATGTCACTGTTCATTACTATGGAACAGTAGGTCAACTCAAAGTCTGGATGAAACAATTCATGTTATAGATGGGGAAAATACATGAGCAAGACACGTGAAGAGACTTTGCACACTGCCCTTTCAACTGCCCATGGGATTCAAATGCCAATTACCACAAGAAATATGTCAATCCTGGTTTGCTTTGTATTTCCTATTGTACTTATGATAGAATCAAAAGTGTTTGCCTACCCAAGCTGTTCTGGTAGAATTTTATTTTTAATTAATTGGTTGCAGCATAAATTTTGTCATCAGCCTTCTTCACTTCTGTTATGGAGTACTTATTAAAACTTAGACTCCTTGGCATTTTTGCCTTCCAGTATATGAAATTCATTACACTGACATTTAATCACTTCAACATTTCCACACCGATTTTTCTAATGCAAGTAGACTAACATTAGAGCAGAGGTACACTCTGCAATTTGGTTTGCAAATGAAGTAGTGGAAGGTCTGATGAATTGGAGTCCTTAAGCACAGAGTTAATTTGAGCTGATGCCCTCTTGACATCAGAAGGAGTACACCCTTTTTAAAAATGTTTCATCAGGTCAATAAAAAACATCAGATGCTGGCCTTTTGTACATCACTTTCTGATTAGAGTTTTGGAAGACTGGTGTGTGATTACCAAGTAACCTTCATGTCATATTAAAAGGAGCTCCACTGCTCCCACTTACATTTAGAACTGAAAATCTTTCAAGATCACATAAACTATTACAGACAGAACGTGAACATGCTGGAGGAACCAAAGAGTGAGTATAATGGATGGAAAGTGATAAAACACCCTCCAATATTCTAAAATTCCCATTAATTATTTTAACTCCTTTCTTGATTAGGGCATTTACAGCTCTTTGATTTTTTGTAAGGTATCTGAAGGAATCACTGCACTGCCTGCTATCCACCAAGTACCTAAAAATATTAATTTACTTGTTCTGTGACATTTTCTGGGTGTAATCTCAATTTCTGCTTTATTGAGCACTTTGCATGCTCTCCTTCTGCTTCCCCTACCTTCTCAGGGGAAGTTTCTCCAATTCAAATATCACTGGTGTATTGGCACAGTTTCATATCTTGGGGAAGTAAGACTCTGTAAAAATTCAGCAAGTGCAGCGTGCGTGGTGGTGGGTGAATGTTTATACCCTTATGAGAATCTGTTAAGAAATACTGTACTCCTTCCCAAGCAAACTTCTCTTTGTCCAACTCTGTCAAGGGATCCATAAAGAACATAAATTTTGTACTGAACCCTGCCCATCCAGGGGTGTGTGGCTGCTTGCAAGATAGATAAGTTTGCAATGTTTGGCACAGCAGCTGTTAGTGGGGCTGTATTGTCAATTGCTCAGTACCACCTCTGGTGACCAAACTGGCCAGACAGGTGAGAAAATGGCAGTGGTTCTGGAGATGATTGTCTTTTCTCCACACCAGCTGTGATTTCAGAAATTCTATTTCACGCCACAACACAGATTGGATGCTGTGATGTGTCAGTAATTTTTGTGTCAGGTCGTGCAGGGGCTGTGTGTAGTAGCCATAGAGCAGATTCCCTGTTTCTGTCTGAGCTGAAGGAACACACACTGCCTGTCACCACATGCCAGGTTTGTCCATTTAAAACATCAAAACCCAAAATATTTTCATGATGGCCTTTAATTGTGAAGTGAGCCATTGCTATGTGGCTCTCATTAGGGAGCCATAAACTGCCCTTGGCAATTTAACATGCAACACTTGTGCAGTTCACACTGCTCACCTCAACTGTTTGCCATATGGATCTCATGCTCTGCTTCTTGGCATCTTGTGTTACCATTGAAATTTATGCTCCTGTATTTATAAAAAATGTTGCCAGTTGTCCCTGAGGACTAACTGGTGTTAAAATGTATGGGCCATCATCACCTATCCACTGATCAGCCTCCTCATCCTGGACAATCAGGCCCAATTACTTATTTTCTCACTCATGACCTGCAATTTCTCCCTAAGTGGGAGGAAAGAGTTGCCTCCCTTTTTATTGAAACCTGAAATATGCTTCTTCCTTTCACTGTTATCCTTTTATTGGAATGCTTCATTCAGACTCCATGTAATGCCAGTAGGCTGACCTTGAATTGAGGCTATAGGAATGCCTAGGAATGCTCTGGGAATCCAACCATAATTCATTTCTCTGTTCTTGAGATTCTGTTCAAGGGTTCTCACCTCTTTTATCTTTGGTCTAGTTTTTCTTCTCTCTTTCACCGGTCTGTCTTTGTGATCTCTTCCCTTGGGGGCTTTGTTTTTCAGCTGGTGCATTGTCCCAGCTCATTTCACAGCTGTACTTAGCAATGCCTCACATTAATTCAACCCATTTAGGGAGTTGTTTTTATTATATTCATTATCTCTTTCTATCTCATCCCATTTTGCAGCTAACTAAGGCTTAAGCATTGTCATGGCTCCTCTCATCAATGGTTTTAACATTGTGAAAATTACTGTAGCAGATAGTGGGACATCATGGGGTCCTCATTTTTGCATGGCTGTGTGCACACGGTTTTTGTGACAGCTCTAGAGAGGTCACTTAGGGAGGGTTTACCTTGCTCCATGGTATCTAACCCTCCAGCCCAATCAGCTACTTGTCTGGTGATAGAATGGGGGAGATTGTTGCACTGAGTCCTAAATTTAAGAAAACTCCTGGGTCCCAATCGCCATTTGCTCTCAACATGATTCTGTCACCATCACTTAGACATACTTGCTGCAAGTATTCAGTTTGTTTCACCAAGGATTATGCTCTATCTCCCTTGCAAATTTGTCAATCACAGTGGATCCCATGTTTGTTTACATGGTATAGATAAACAAATGAAATGAGAACTGTTCCCTCATGTACTATATTTTTAAAATACAGTGAGAAATGTATGGGAAGGGCATCAGAAATAAAAATAAACTGAAAACTTCACAAATGGTAACTTAAAATGGCAAAAAAAAAATTTTGTATAATTTAGTATCTTTTTTTCTTTTTCTTTGTTTCCATTCATAAGGCAATAAGGGAATTGATGCAGCTTTTTCCCATTTATTGATGGTGAATTTTCAGTTAATTCAATGTTGCTCATTTTCTTCTCAATTTCCTGACAATTTTTTTCCTTTGCCAATTCCCCTCTTTTGTCTTAATTTGGTGTGGAATATATATATACATACATACATACATATATATATATGTACATGTATATGTGTATATATATGGATTGCTTCAGTTGTATCCAGATTTGAAATTCAATGTGATCTGGGCACTCACTGCTTTTGAGCATCTGTCTGATGTTGGTGAGTTGGATGGTGTTCTCTCTCACAGTCCACCATTACAGAGGAAGGCAACATCTGAAACAGCTGTGTGCAACCATGCACACAGCCAGTTCAGTGAGATTTGAAAATGTCTGCTAATGTGCTATTGTGTTCCACCTGTATTGAAATGTTTCCCATTACCATATAATGTTCAGGTTTGTAGTAGAAGGGCAAAGGCACAAATGTAATGAGTCTCAGACAATGTGAATACTCATTTATGTCCTGTCCAATGCACTAATACTCTCTTAGAGAAATGAAACCCTCATCTGAGTTTAGTCCATGCTGCATGCTGTGGTGGTGAACGTGAGAAAACAAACCACCCAAAAGTCAAACACTGAATGCTGCAGACCCACCATAAGGAGAGAATTATGTTCTATATACTCTGTCTGGTGATGATTACCAGCCTGCCTAGATACTTGATTTGTATAAGTCCCATGTGTGTATGTAACTCAGACATATGTAGCTGTCTAGGAAAGCTTGTAAGAGGAATAAGAGTTCTTACCACAGAGAGCCTTTCTATCTACTTCTACAATGTTATATATAAACTCAAGTCTTCATCTTGCTGGTGTCATTACTCTATTTGGAAGCCTTTTCCTGAATTTGTTGTAAAGATGCATTTATAGCTGATTTATTACCATTTAATCTTCTACTGATATTGCCCCATTTAGCTCTTTCTAATAATTTTAATCATTTTAGCAGATATTCCAATTAAAGTAAAACTTCACTGAAATTAGTTGTCCAGAATCATACACAATATTTCTGATTAGACTGTTTGCTTCCTCTCACAACAAATATCTTTCCCCATGCATTTGTGAATTCATTAGCCCATTCATAACTTCAGTAATCACTATTCATAGTCATCTTCCAGTGGCATGAATCTGCTTTTCCTACTATTAATTTATATTTCATTCTATCAGTTAAATCATAAGTAATTTAATGCTTTTATAAGATGTTCTAGTCTTTGTAATAATGATAATCCTGTACAACTTTATATTGTCTGCTAATTTCATCTATACTTTTCCTGAAGATTTTTTAGAAGCTTATTACACAGGACTGATAAGACACCTGGTAAACTATCCTCATTCTTTGGCCACATCCTTAGCTGCTTTAGAAATTGAGTATTAGCACTTGGCTTCTCCACCTTTAGCAAACTTTCTCTGCAGGGAGAATGAATCAAATGCCTTATTTAAATATCTAATAAATAATATTCTTCTGTCTAATAAAGCAGATAACTTTTGAAAAGAGATACTGGATTGGTTTGAGATTATCGACTCTTGACAAAGCCACATTATAATTTATACTGCCTTTCATTTCTCTCTCTGCCTTTAACTCTTCCTTCAAATGCTATTCTGGGTATATTTTGTAAATCAGTTTATTAAGTCTATTAAGTCTAATGGCTCCAGAAGTTGTCTTTGTTCATGTTCTTTTGAATTTAGTTCTACCTTTACTGTTCTCCAGTCATAACATACTGCCCCCAAAAATTCTAGCAATTGGAGTGTCAATTTCATTTGACAGTTTCATATTTCTATATTCTAACCTGGACTATCCAGCCTGCATTATTTTTGCTTTATGAGGTATTAAGAATGTTAACATTTATTTCTCCCTCAGGTGTCATAATTTCTTATGCACTACCTTCATTTTTGCTCCTTACTCCACTAATGTCCTCATCATTAACTTTATAGAAAATGGAGACAAAATATGCATTTGATATGTGGATCAGAACTGTAATCAGACCAGAGTAATGTTAATCTCTAATAAAACTCTGTTTAATAATAAATTATATATTTGTACACTTAAACATTTTTTGTTCCCCATGCTCCTTTATTGGTTGTAAAGAATTTGTGCTGATTGTTTTAATGGTAAATGAAGTCTAGCTCCAAAAATTTAGCTGTTTTCCTCTTTTCTATATCCTGTAACTTCTGAGAAACATTGGTCTCTCTTTGTTCTTGGTAGATTTGCATGTGTACAAAAGCAGCTAATTCACTGAAGGAAGCCTCATAAGCTCTTTCTATTAGCTTCTTTTGTTTTTTCTCCCTTGCAATTTAAACCCTAAGTAGTGCCTGCCCTTTAATTTAAAGTAATTTCTTACTTTCTGTGTTTTAAAAGCTTTCCATTCCTAATTCACTGTGTATGCTTTCATTAGTTCCTTTCTAAAATCCCAAAAATTAGTCATAGGCAGGCCTGTTGTGTGTCTTGCAGTTTGACAAAGACTGATTCAGTTAATGATGACTATAGCCAAGATTATTTTCTATGAAAATCTGCTCTATAAGACCTTGATTCTTGCTAAACCTATGTCGAAAGCAGCATTAATTTTCATTGGTTCACTGGATATTTATTAAAGAAATCTGTCTTACAGCAGGTTCAAGACTACCTAAGCCTTCAGTTCTTACCGATGGCATTTGTATTGCATCCAAGTTTGGGTGATTAGTTTCCCAAGATCTCACAATCACTACTCTTTATTTCTTAATCTTATAGAGATTTCTCTTCATATTCCATCCCAAGCTTAGTACTTCTGTGACAGTATGCTAAAGCTTTCTCTTCAGGTGCTTTCCAAATTTTATCTTAAAGAGATTGTGTTTTTTCTTGGCAGGATTAGTTTTCAACCCATGGTCCACAGACCCAGGGAATTCCAGCATCTACGTCTTTAGGATGAGTAGAGGGTAATTAGAAAGGCAAGTTTAGCATCAATAGGCTTAAATACCTAAATTCTCCCTCGACAGCTTCATGCTGTTCTCATACATTTCTATCACAATGCAGAGCTGCCCAATCACCTCCAGTCTTATTTCTGTCCTTGGATAATTGAAAGGTTTAGCTCTTTTACCCAAATCACAAGAATTTTTTCTGCCTGTTTCCGTTCCTGCAATATCCACTTATGTTTTATGCTCGATGTTAGGCTTGCAAGACCATGTTGAACATGTTTTACTAAAGCACGTTTTAAATGAATGTTTTACTAATAAAGTAATTCAACAGAGAATGAACACTTTTTTCTTTTGAAACCAAATCAGGAAATATTTTGTTTTTTTGTAAGCTTTCAGCAGTTTGTCCAACCTTCCAAAATACAGATTAGAACCAACATAATATATTATTATTATTATTATTTATTATTATTATCATCTAAAACTTGAGTGTTTTCAATTTTTTTTTTCCTCAGAAGCATAAAATATTCTATTTAAAATGAAAGGGGTTCTAATTTAAATATTTTTGTGTTTGGCAATACATTTCTGAAGTAGCTCCTGATCAAGTGCTCCATCAGAAGTCTGTGCTTTGCTCCATTAGCTGAACACTAACTAGTAAACTGACATTAAAAGCTTCAGACATTAATGTAAGTCGTTCTTGAGGAGAAGAAACTAAATAAAAATACAAAAAGCTGCAAAGCATCAAAGTTTTCTCTGTGACAGCCATGCTTTTAAGTTTTAGCAAACAATAGCAGAGCTAGATGAGGTTAGAAAATTGTCATAATGAACAGAAAAAAAACCCCAAACAATCCTTCAAGCAGCTAGAACTAATTAGTGAAGCCATTTTAAAATCCTGTTATTAGAGAGGTTGATTTAGAATAAATATCACTTCCTTTCCCCACAAGAAGGTAGAAAATTTCACCTGTTGTACTTTATTAGGATTATCAGGAGTATATTACTGCAGAGCCGTCAGGCAGGACTGCAATAACTCTCAGTACACTGGTCAGCAATTACTGCCAGCATCCAAGTATGAAAAGCTGAGTAGAGAGAACTGCCTGTTTCACTGGATATTTTCTTCCATATGATTTGCTACTCTATGTGCACTTTGTTCTCAGAATTTCCTATGGTGTTCCAAAGGCACCTTGTGACTCTCCACGAGAACAAAGGAATAATTTCACTCCCAAATAAACCAATAAATAGAACTGGGTGGAAAAGAAAGTTTTCTACTGTCTGATGCAAGTAGATTCCTAGACATGAAGTAATCAACAGGATTCTCAGAAAATAGAAGATTTCTAAAAGTCAGTATTCACCACAATATTAAAATTATTGTCAATATTTATGAATACTCCTACTTGGCAACTGACTGAAGTAGTGTTATTTTAATGCTAATATGAAATGCACTATTATTTTAAAATCTTGAATTAACTACTTATGATCTGTGCTTGCTTTCTCTTGTAGGATCTGGATGTATCACTTTCAAATCTTCTTAACTGATAACTTTCTATATTTTTCTTTTTCTATCTGAAACCATAATTGACTTAAGTGTATTTTGCAAAAGACTTGCTCAAGAAATGAAAGACTAATGGCCATGAGCCCAAGTGACTTATTCCATATCTTTTTCCTTACAGATTTTAATCTTGATATTATGTATAACTTGAACATTAGTCTTATGTGCCAGATCAGCAGAAGTATTAATACACAGGGCTAGTACTTTGTCTCTATGAATTCTTTCTACTCTAAAGAGGCAAAGCTTGAAAGAGATATGTTTACTTAGTTGTTTGCAAAATTGAAAATAACATTTCTCATTTACGGATGGGAAAATGATGTGTAAAAATTTATAAATTGGCAAACAATACATTCGGATCCTACTTAAAAATAAAATGCCCTATTCTTCTTTTATGAATGAGATGGTATCTCTGTATTTTTCCTGACTAACAGTCTTGGGGTGCCATTTTTATAAGATCTAGTATAAGAGCTGTAAAAAGTATCTTTTGTATGTAAAATAATTTTATGGTTTTTTTATCAGAACATGAATGTCTGGTAACAGGACTAGCTTAAAAAACTTTCTTTAAAACTAAAGTGAATAGCTGACTCCAAAGCAAAATTTGAAATAGCTGGATGAAATTTTCGAAAGTGCAGTATGATTTTTCCCATTGAAAATAATATTAACTATTACTGTATTAGTTATTAATGATAGCTACTAGCTACAAGATGTTAATCAGTATGAGAGGTTTAGTCTGGAATTGCTTACCTTTTTTAGGGCATCTCACTTATTGTGATTTGACAGTTGAACTGCTCTGCAATTAAAAAAAAAAAAAGAAGCCAAAGACTAAAGGCTGAGCTGGTTCAGTATAGAAATAGTTGTTAAGGAAATACTTCTGGATTTTGAGGTGAAACTTTCATATCTTGTTATTATGACAGATGAAATAATTTAATATGTCTGTCTGTCTTGCAGAAAGCTTTGAGTTCATTGATACCCATTGGTTGAATGAAGAGGAGCTGGAGACCTGTCCCAGGGTTGGCTGGGATTAATTTTCTTCCCAGTAGCAGTTTGGAATTAAGATGAGACTGATATTGATAACACACTGATGTTTTAATTGTTGCTAAGCCATGTTTACACAGAGTAAAGAACTTTTCAGCTTTTCATCCCACCCCACCTGGAGGAGAAGATGCAGCTGGGACAGCTGACCCACACTGGCCAAAGGGATATTCCATACCATATAATGGCACTCTCAGTATATAAACTAGGATGAGATCTGGTCTGGGGCCACTGTTTGGGTATGGCTGAGCATCATTCAGCAGGTGGTAAATCACTTGCTTTGTATATTCTAATCCTATTATTAGTAGTATTGATGTTACTATTATTATTTCCTTTTCCTTTTCTGTCCTATTAAACTGCCTCTTTATCCCAACCCACAAATTTGACATTTTCTCCCCCAGTTCTGTCTTCCATCCCTCTCGGATGTTGTAGGGGAATTGAGCAGTGAGCAGCCGTGTGGTATTTCACTGCCTGCTATGTTAAACTGTGGCAAGACCTCATGCTAATAAGGTGCTGTAGGTGTTTGCTTTTTAGTTTAATTTTATTTTTTATATCCAAGATTATGTTCTGATATGCATGGATTTGGTTGGAACAACTGTATCTGGCTGAGAGCAACTTCCTTGTAAAGGCACATCATCTAAAGAAAATATGTTTTAAGGACCAGGATTCAGATAAGGTTCAGTTTAAGTGTCAGAAATAGTCAGAAATAGAATCATCACTCCAGATGCTAGTAACTATCTTCGTACAGTGTCAGAAGGAGTACTGCATATAATATGTGGTATTTTATAAGCCCTTATGAGTTTGAAATATGTTAATGAGGGCTTGTGTGTCTTAGCATCATAGAATCATTTAGATTGAAAAAGACCTTTAAGATCTCTTGAATTTATTTTTGGGAGGAGAGAATAAGGCTTTTATAGCATTTGTGTATATTCTGGTTTTTCTTATAGTGAATGTTATCTCTCCCGAGATAGCCCATGATAAGAGCTTTATGCCCATGAATGTTAGATTAAATCTCTTCAGCATGCTTTTGTGCAAAATGTGTCCTTCAGAGTAAATTCTAATTAAGGCTGGGCTAAGTAGTGTGAAGTGTTTTGAACTGTTAAATGAATTTGTTTCAAATAAGCTTTCTCCTTTTCACCTCTCCTTGCTGTCCAGATAGTCTGTCAATCCTAAACATTCACAGAATGCAAACCCCAAGGTTTCATGTGCTGTGGGAAACAGCTCCATTTTCCTCTGAGTTGCACAACACTTGTTGTCTGTAAGTGCACCCAGTTGGGAGAGTATGCAAATATCCTGCAACACAGCTGACCAGCTGCAGCTAAACACTGCTTGGAATTTGACTATTTCAGTTAAATAACAAGATCAATATATGAATCAAATCTGATCATTAAATTCACACAAATGGCAGCCTCCCGGCAGCTTGTCCTGAGCACCCACTCTGTCAGGATCACTGAACAGACTGTTCTGTAAGAATTACTCAACAAGCAATTTGCAAAGTATGGGAATATCCAAAACTTTCTTGCACTCGACTGCTGGAGTACAGCCCAACTTTCTGACCTAATATGATACTGCTCCACAGGAAGTATGATGCAGATGGTGGCAGATCTCAGACATTCATAGCTCTGAAGTTATTGTATGCCCATATTGCAACACTTGTGTGTTTTGGAGGCTTCAGATCAACTCCAAAGAAGGATTTGTGAAACCTTTGAAGCAGAATTTTTGTAATTCACTACTGGATCCTAATGGAGTGTTTGACAGCATTAAAATAATTTTTGCAATGCCAAGAACTGCTTAGTTTTAGCTTCAGCTGGAGTTTCTCCAGAATGTCTACTACCTCTATGGCAACTGGGAATATGCTTGGAAAATATTCTGTGAACTGCAGATTGTTGTTTTTTTCTGCCAAAAAAATCAAGATCTGTTGAAGCTCTGACAGCTGTACCTTGTCACGAAGAAAATACACCGAAGAAAAAACAAATGACCATTCAACTTGATAGCACATTAGTTATATTTTATATCTCAGTTATATATATAGTTATATATATAATAGTTATATTTTATAAATCAGTTTTTGTCGCCTACATATTGCTGTCACTGCTACCCTGAGCAATGACCAGGACTTCATTTTTCTTTGCAAGTCACTCTTGAAGCTTCATATCTTGTCTTTTGTTTTTAGTCCAAAATTACCATTCAATGTAATAGGAATCTAAGGGGAGTTTGTTTGAATAAGAAAAACAGTATAAGAGTTATTTTGAAAATAATATTGGACCTGGAATAACAAGGGAAACAGTTGATAGCAAATGGTTGACTGACTACAGTGGAAAGGACCTTGCAATGATTAGCAGTTGTATCTCAATGTCACTATTAACTTTCGCACATTCATATGGCATCTGAGAGCAAATAATTTTATTCATATTTGCAATTACCATTACTAAATATTATTCTTTTCTATGCAGGCTTATTGGGAAGTTTTCTTTTGATGTAATAGCTTCATGGCATGTAGGTTAGCTTGACTGACTTTTCTGCAGCTATGGAAATAGCACCGATTTCATGATCCATATTGATAATAAACTGAATTCACATCATCTTCCTGCTTCTCTGAAGTGCACCGAATTGCAGAGAAAGTGTTATTCTGAAATATTGGCATGTCTTCGAAGCAAATGCCAGAAATATAACCAAAATTTTTCATGCCAAGTAACTTTATTTAGTTGCCAGATATGCAAGGATGAGGTAAGTGGACACAATACTGACGCACCTGCTGGATTAAGAAAAGCTGTTGTATGAAAAGGGTCACACGAGCCTGTAGATTTAGGGTCCAGACCTAGGAAACCTTACCCTTTGTCGTATTTGAAAGGTGGTTTTCACTCCATTTCTTTGCTTCTGCCTTTTCATCGCTTCTTGGCTCCACAGTTCTGCCCTTCCCTCATGCCAGCTTTGGTGCCTGTCACACATTCATGGGAGCCAACTGAGTTCCATAAGCCAAGATAAAACACCCCCTGCCCCCTCTTTTTTTTTGGAGCTAATTTTCTGCTAGATTAATGCTCCAGCTTCTCTTACATGGAAGGCCCAACAAATGCCCTGGCTGGTTCAACTGATACAAGTACACAGCAGCTGGGGTGGTGCAGAGGGAGGAAGCAGTGGTATCACTGCCAGCTAGAGACTGTGAGCTTCTGGATATTAGTATCATCCAACTCTGCGGATATTTTTTTAGAATCAAGAGTGAGAAACAGTTTTCTTAAGTGCTTCCAGTAACCCGAGAAGAGCTAAACACTTCTAATAGCTGGCAGCAGCTCCATTCCTCCAAAGTCAGGGAATAAGTATAAATACTTTACAACAGGATTTTTTGCCACCTCTCACTTCTCAGCCCTAGAGTCACTGAACTACTGCCAACTCAGGGTACCACCCAAGGAATTTGAAAAATGCTCTGACAAAACAGAATAACTTTTCCAGTGACTGCCTTAAGTATCTGAAACTACAGCTGAGGCAGTTTCAGTTGAGTTCAGTCCTTAAAATAATGTGTATAAAAATAATATGGGGGTGAACAATTAAGTCTGTTAAATCTGTTGTAGAAAGTAAGCCCCAGGAGGAGAAGTCAAGTATTAAGATATATTGATAAACAGATTATCCTTCCATTGAAATTCCTCTTTATGAACCGATACTATCTATGTCAGAGAATAGAATGACCTCATACTTCTGACCCAAACAGTCAATTTTAGAGAGGCTTATGGGTTCTTCCCAAGAGGGGAATAAACTGATAATGGAATCATATTTCTTTCAGGTAATGCTGATCATTTCAAAGAAGGAAAATTCTGTTGTCCTGAACACAGTGTGAAACAAACAATAAAAAATAATTTCCTTTTTCACAGTTCAGAGCATCTTTCTGGCTGGTACTTTATCCAATCTTTTTCTGCCTGTTTGGTATTTGAATGCAATGGCACTTTTCTGTTGCTTTTTTTTTCCTTTTTGTAGCTGTCTGGTCTGTCTTCTGTGTCTCATGTTTTAAGAGGTGCCAGAGAGCATACCTTTGTTTTCTAGACTGCTCATCCAGTAAGTTATGGTCGGCTGAATCGTCTTCTGCAGACAGAAAAACAAAAGCCTTTCACGTCAGTAGCTGAATAACCAGGCAGTAATTGCAGTCACAATTCACTTTTGGGGAGGCTAAGGAAGTGAACAAAGTGCTGGTCTCAGTCTTGTTGGTTGCTTAGACACATATGATTAAAAATACCTGATAAGGAAAGCAGAGACGTGAAGTCCTCAGCAGCCTGCCTGAAGATACAGAGTAAATGCAACTACGTTTCTCCTGACAGTAGTGAGGCGGCTGTCATTTCAAGCTCCCCGTTCAAAAAGCACAGTTTCTTGGGTATTTTCAATGCTTTGAAAAACACAGATTTAATGAGAAGGATATTTTTTATGAGACTTTCATGCTGATTGGGTATTCCTAGCCAGTAATAAAGTTAGATAGTATTTAAAGAATACTGTCATGAAGAGGCTGCAGTTCAGTCACAACTATTATTCCTGTCTTGCACTTAGCCCTCTTCTAATGGAGGCTGTTTTCCTCCCCATTCAGTCTACTTTGTATTTCTCCTTCTCTCTAGAACAGAATTTGAGCTGAGTTACATCCATGTCTTCTATTTTTCATGGGCACTAAAAAGGGACAAGCTGAGTAGCTAATAAAAAAGCTTAATGTCACATGCAGAATGGATGCAGTTCCTGTGTAATGACTGCACTGAGCTTCCTTGTACTTGTCCCAGTGTAATCATTGCATCCTGGATAAATCAGCTTGGTCTCTGAAATTTGCTGCAGATTCTTGTCTGTTTCAAGCAGGGATTTAAATATTGAAGAGAACCTCTGTTGACTGTCTTGTTCTTTTTTTTTTTTTTTTTTAAGCAAGGAAAACAACCTGGGAGTAAAAAAAAAAAAGGGAATACAAAAAATGCGAGGAAAAAAATAGAGTAGTTGAGACACTTCAGAATACACTTCCTAGTAATTCTACTCTTTACTGGTTTCCAGCATCCTCTGAATAACCTCTTTGATAGTTCTAGGGAAAATCCTGCATAAACTAGCTGGAATGTGCATAATGACAATAGTCTATGAATGGAGTCCTTTTTTTTCTGTTTCTAGGAGTTTTGACACACATTCTAGATGGACTCTTTGGAGAATTGAGCTACTAAGCTCTTTGAAAATTTCTGCTGGACAGATGCAAGTGACAGCTTATTTCATGGCTGTAGAACTTGGTCAGATGTACATGGACTCCAGTCTTTCAAAAGGTAGACAGGGTGAATGATGACTCCCTAGAAAATTTAAAGCTCCCCTTTGAAGTTTAGGAAGCACTAGAATTCATTAATGCAACAACTAAACTAATAGTTTTTTAGGACCTTTCCACCACCACCCTCTCCAAACTCTCTCAAGTTTCTTTACAAATTGTTTACTTAACTATATCAAAACAGGAAGGCTGAATATTAAAAACAAAACTTCCCCAAAACCATCAGTCTGTGCAGACTCCCAGCATGGAAAATTTCAGCTAAAACGGTAATAAAAGTTATAGAAATAAATGAAGACAGTGACTTTTACTTAAACATGTCTAGAGTTTGTTCATAGTTGTGTGTTTAAATTGTTTTCTCAAGCAACATTTCAACACTCAAGAAGCCAGCAAGCATTTTAATGTAGCAATAGTGAAAATAAAATTCTGGAGACTTCTTTGCAATATTTTTAGTCCTTTTAATAAAGACTAAAAGATGGCATCTGTATTACTAGTTTCGGACTGTCCAACTATACCTCTAGATGTCATTTTGCATCTTTGATACTTTTTAATCAAGTTTTTACCTGTATGTAATAAAATATACATACTTACATTTACTGTAGATTTTTGTTGCTTTTGAAGGAGATCCCTGTATTGCAGGATGTCACAGTCTTTGGGTTTAGTTACAACAGTGTTGGTAATAGAAGGACCTGGATATTTGACTGACTATTAACCGATACCCATTTTCCATAGAGCATTGATTTACTTCATTGCCTGCTTAACAAACTTGAGATTAATCTACTTTATCTTTGTAACTCAATAGAGAATATCTGCATTTTGAGCAGGAGAACCAGGAAAGGTTTTATCTGAGGGTAAGAAAGGGAATGTCTGGTTTGCCTCTAGATGGCAGCGAGGCATTATTTCTTGATATCCACTGAATTACCTGTTTCGTTGTCTCTGCAAAGAAAGGCTTGCTTAGATACAGTCAGCTTTGTTCTGTTTTCTGACCATTTTGGATAGATCTTGAAATCCTAAACTCTGTATTGCAATAAAACATACATGGTTGCAAATCAGTTAGTCCTGGAAAAGCAGACAAAGATACTATGTGATATGTGCTGTGAATCAGCAGGTCTCTGATCCATGCTTTCATGGGACTATGATCAGTGGTAACATTGGGGATCCCCAGTAGATCTTCCTTTTTTCAGAAACCAATGGCTTCAAAAGGCTTCTTTGCCTTTTAGCATCTTTTGTGTGCTCATGTGGCTGCCTTCTAGCACAAATTACTTTCCAGGCATTTGTATAGAACCTGGTCTAGTGAAGGACATCCCTGCCCATGGTAGGGGGGTTGGAACTTGATGATCTTTTGAGGGAGGTATCTTTTCAGCTTTTTACCGGCTAGCGCTTGTAGTTCAATGCCTTCGAAAGCCTCGAGCAGCCCAGAGAGGTAGCACAGGCAATCCAGCATTTCAGGAGCTCTAAAATCGGTACCTGTATCAGCTGCAAAGCACATACCACCAGCAGAAGCAAAGAGGGAGAAATACAGCCCTCTGCTCGCTCAATTCCCTGCAGTTAGAAGCTTTCAAAAGAAACAGACAAGAGATGTTCACAGAAGGGATGCAAAGCCAGAGAGAACGGGCCCTGCCTTGGTCCTTTCTTTTATTGGGAGAAGGGGAAAGGGGCGGACTGGGGGCGGACCCGGGGTGAGCGGCCAGTCAGACACTGCTGAAGAGTTTGAGTTACATTTGGCTTTGCCCGCGCTTGGAACAAAGGGGTTCAGAGCACATAGCAGAGGCAAGTGTCTTGGGGAGGGGGAGGGGAAGCTCAGAACAGGCAGCAACAATCTTTAAGGCCCCTTCCAACAACAACTATTACATGGTTTTATAATTCTACATTTGGGCTCAGTGCAGTGGTGGTACATGTGATATTCTGTTCAGATAAATGACTGCTTTTATCACTTTAGCATGAGCAATGGACCACACTAAATGCTGCTAATAAAGGGATCAGAGACCCTTTTGTAAGTCGTTGCTGCCTGACAGTATTAATCGTAATGTTGAGGAGATGGAAATTGGCTCTGCAATTGTAATTCAGGCTCTGATTTAACAACGTGTTTAAATCAATTACTTTTAGCATGTGCTTGTGTTGACTGGATTTTAGCAGTGTAGCCACTAACTTTCTCACATCTCATCTGGGGAATGCTTTCACTTTTATGAATATCCTTATTTTCAACCTAGGAAAGTGCTTTTTTGTGCATACACAATGAAAAGCATGTCCTTAAATGCTTTACAAATTGGGATATACATTGCCAGCTTTGACACTGTGGGCTAAGAAGCCCAATTTTGAGCTGGATGGGTTCCACAATGATCAACAGAAAAATGTTTAAAAAACTGTTTTGGTTGTGATCAAAATGCATTTCCTTTTGAATATCATTACTGTCCTATTAAGGCTAAAAAATACAAAAGAGTGTTTATTTAAACAAGCACCACTTTTTAACACCGTGTTTTGCATGGCTAAGACTAAGATAAACCTCTAATTGCTCATCAGGAAAAGCATGGCATTAGAAACATGGTGGGTCTCAATTGCTTGAGAGCTGTGTCAGTAGAAATGTTTTGTGGATTGTGCCAACCAAAGGAAAATGTAAAATGAGTAAGCAATTTTAAACTGACTGAGAAGAAAATGGTGTATTTGGGGAAGGTTTCTAATGCAATATACTTTGGCATTAAAATTTAAAATTACTCTGAATACATTTCTTTTAGAAAACACTGCGACGATCAAAGACTTAGCAGCTTGATGGATGTGAATGAATGAGTCTCATAAATTGAGACTGCAACTGTGATCGCTGCATTAATAAGAATGAGATTATCATCGTGTTAAATCATCCAGCTATACATTTAAAAGTACATACTGGGAATAAATGCATATTACACAATATGTCTTTGTCTTCTGCTCTCTGGCCAGCACTATCATGCTACATCACAAATATGAACATTGGTAGACTCTGACAGTCTCACACAAGGAGCAGTTTTCAGAGGCATGTTTATTAAATGGTTGCATAAATGCCATGATTATTGCTTCTGATACTAATGTCAAAAAATAAGATTTGGCACAGAATTTTCTTACCAAAGATGATGTAGAAAATAATATTAGTTTCAGAAAAGTTCAGGTTGTAAACTGGGTTCCATTATAAATGTACTGTGTTTTGAAAATGTTCCACATTTTGCTTGGATGCCTATACCATCACAGTGAGATAGGTATGATTTTATGATCAAATTCCTAAGTTATTAAAGAAATTTGTGTAAAACCTTCTTGTTTTGATTAGTATTGGATTATTTTGCACTGTTCTCAATAAGTTACATTTGTGTCTCAAGGTATGAGGTATACTGCTTGCTTGCTGTGTGGAAGATTTTCAGAGTTAGCATAGCACTGGCTTTGTGAACTTCCCAGGGAAGCTCTGTGTGCGCTGTCATCTGGTGATCATAGGAGAGACAGTCCTGCAAGTCTCCCTACAGAGGGCTCAGTTACAGGCTGAAACCAACGTTTCCTTATGGAAATACATCTAAAAAGAGTCTAATGCCACCTAAAACTGTTCATTAGCTCACACTCATGGATGTTTTCTAAATGTGACTTTATCCTGTGTCTGTGCTCAACCTGTTCAATATCATGCGTGCTCATGAGTTTAAACCTTGTCAGTGCTGTCTGTCGTCTTAGTAAGTGGTAAATGATTACTCTAGCAAGTGTTACTAACTTATTATATCCTTCTTCAAGGATTGGTGAACTGATCTGAGAGAAGAAAAAAAATCTCCTGTACTTTAACATTGTCTTGTGAGAAGGGTTTGAATGAGAACCCTCTCAGAAATCCCCTTCCACTCAGTGGGGTTGTCAACCAAGCTGATGGAATGTCAGTGCTGCTTTAATTAAAGATTGAACTTAGCTATTTTTGACCTTTCCTTGTGCACACTTAAATGCACATTAACAGGCATGTGCTAGGGAAAAATTAAGATATTAGGATACCGGTTAAAAAGATTTTAATTACATATATTATCTTCAAAACATGCTGCTTCAAAGATATGGGTTAATTCTGATAACATTTGAGTATTTTTGGGATTTCAAAGTTCTTTTTTTACTTTTGACCAGAAAAAAAGAAAGCGAATGGGAGGAAAGAAAAATACTAGTTAAGACCAAAACAGCCCCAAATTTGAACTCTTATATTTGGAATACAGACCCCGGGACATATTGCAATAATATTTGAAATGCTTTGCTTTTGTCCCAATAAAGGACAAAAACTGTATTTCTAAACTCAAGCTGACATGCTGCTGTCTGCTTAAAACTAGATTAAGATTTTTTTACATAAATTTGAGTCTGCATATGGATGTTATTCCCTTCAATGTCAGTAACTGGATCCTTAATACTTCCACTTTTTTTTTTCTTTTTGCTCTGAAAATTCAGCAAAACTGATGATGCTGAATTGTCAGTAACTTCTTGCTTTGATAAGATTTCAAAGATTAATCATTCAAATGCTTTCACTGGAGATCTGTGTTCCTGACCCTTCATCCCTTTGTTACTTGCTACTCCTTACTCTTATCAAGGTCTAGGTGTATGAGCAATATCAACCGCTTTGTGTTACCTTTCTTTTTTGGGTACTTCTCAGACTGACAAATGTTTCTGGTTTTATTTATTTATTTATTTATTTAACATATTATTTTTATATAAAATAAAGGAGTTAGTTCTGAATTAGATAAATTTAAAACCCTCTGGAATTCTGAGGATGAGCAATGTGGCATTATCTTTGTATTTTTCCAGACAAAGCATATTCCCATTGTCTTTCTTGCTAGAAAAAGCCTGCATTCAACTTTCCTTGAAGGAGTGTACATTCTTCCACATTAATCCAAGTGGAGCAGGTCTTATGAGATCAGGTGAAGTTGGAAGATCTTGACATCTATTTAATCTAAATCAGGATCTCAGGTTTGGCCTCAAGTTGGTTCACCTGTATTGTGTCTGTGTTCTGTGAGCTTACTGGTGGCCGGTCCCCACAGTACACCAAGAAAGCCAACAAATTTGCTGTTGCTGATTATTGCCTTGCTGTATGTGCCCTGCTTTTTGTTACAGCAGAGACACAAATGGGTCCCTTCTGGGTTTGTGAAAGAGAAAGCTTTACCATATAAACTGCTAGTAGCTAACAAAGAAGTAGCTCTGCAAAGATAGTCTCAAGTGAAAGTTGAATTTTGATTCCACTATTTGAATTGCTTTGTATTGTTTCTTCAAAATATCTGTGCATGTTAACTTCCCAGGTACCACCTTGAGCAGCTGGCTGTGCTACAGCTGGTTATTTGTAAGGAAATTCTCCAATGAATAAATTACCAGAAGCATTCTTTTTACGGAAAGGAAAACCCTTACATTCTTCAACGTCAATATTCTGTTCTGAGTCTTAAAACTGTCATTCTAAAATCAGGATGGGAGTCCAGGTAGGGGTCTGTAGTGACAGTCGGATTCTTTCCTTCCATAGTTACAAATAATCCAGCTGACAAGGTGAACATGTTAAAAAGCCCAAAAAAACCCCCAAAACCAAAACACCACAGAAAAATCTCTGGAATCCATCAATTTTACATTGCTATTAAAAAATTAAATGTTTTATGCCAGTGATTTTTTTCTCGTTGCCTGTTCTGTGATAACTTGACATGTATGATGTTGGCCCATAGGCTCAGGGTGATGTGGTTTATAAATTTGTCAAGCTTTATTTAAGCCATGCCATACCTCATATTTTAATGAAATATATTTAAAACTGTCTGTATTCATGCCTTTCAGGTATGTCTACACTCATAGAGGCTGAAAAGCAGGATAAATTAGTCCTCACTAATCATCATGTCCTTACATAGTACTGACAAGCTAGACTGATCATTTAGAAATTAGTTTGGGCATTTCTATATTACAGGAAGATTGCCAAAGCTTACTGAGAAGGAATTAAAGCCTGTCTTTCCCCCTTCCTCCTTTTCTTCTTCTTCATTGCTTCAGTAGCTCTGACAGTCTTACTGTGTGCTTGCCCTCCTGCCTCCCCTCTGCTTGCATCTGTTTCAGACTGTCTCAGTCCTGGAAATCCTCTTGTTCTCATTTTGTGCTCTTTATGGTTTCTTACCTTTTTTTTTTTAATACCTTACTTAGTGAGTGAGATGAATGCAATATCAAGTTACCTGCATAAGCATAGGGCATATGTTTCTCCCTAGTTCTGGGATTTCCAAAGTAGCTCAGTACTGCATGTCCAGCTTTCTCTGGCCTTTGTATCCAGACTCCCATGCATAGAGCCTCCTTTGCAAACATCATCCAGAATTTACATGCTCACCTTGTCTTCTGCAGTCAGCAGGTCCCTGAAGGACTGTTTCTCACTGACAAATTGTGCAACCCCTAATCAGACTTCTCCAGGGGTAAAGGTGTTCCCATTCAAACACCTTCCTCCTTGCCTCGGTTCGATGGTCTCTTAATTGTGCTGCTCTGATTCTGTGTGGAATCACACTCCAGAGCAATCTGATTTAAACATGAACAAACAATCCCCACTGTTGAGTTGTCTTACTGAATAATGGCAGGTGCATGCCTTGTGCATGAGAGAGCATGTGTTTTCTTAAAATTGCTTTGGTGTTGAAGAAACTACAATGTAGGACAATATCCTAAGAATTTTCTCAGCATAAAATGACTGCTTGTGGTTGATGTTTAGGAAAGTGCTAGGTATAGATTAAATTCTCTCTCTACCCCAATATGTAAAGATAATATATTATTTCTAGAGAAACTTGAGGACGTTATTTTAATTATGCCAGAGTATTCTGACCTGACAGATGTTTATATTAATGCATTTCCAGTGTTGGGGAATGAAATCAGATTACCTAAAGAGTTTTCTGTTTGCTAAATCTGGTTAGAATTATGATAACATAGACTCTATGCAAGAAACATTGTGATGATGACATAATATATGTCTGAAATGATGTAGTGTTTTCACAAATCACTAGGTGAAGGGGTAGCTTATTTCAGATTTTAGCACTTGCTACTGCAGCTTGAATGATATTGTATAATCTTTATTTGCATTCTGAAAATTGTCTGCAGTCACATATATTCAATTTAGGAGAAAAGCACATAAAGTAAATTAGGTTAAAAAACCTAACTCTGCATTTTGTAATGTTGATTTAATAGAAAGCAGCCCAAAAAGAATATACTAATGATAGGGTGTAAATGTTAGCATTACATATAAATAAATGTCAGGCATCAGTTTCCTTCTAAATTTTTCTTAAGAACTGAGTTAGGATGGATGTCCCTTGTGACAATAAGTACAGAATATCTGACAAATTCCTGGCAAACAAGAAGTTTATCAGAAAGCAGGTTATAGGAAATCATATAACATTCGACATAGATCTCTCTTGAGTAATCTTCCCTCATTTTCCTCCACCAGCTTAGAGCAGATGAGATTGATTGTAATGATGGACATTTTGGGCCCCCTGGAGACAGAGGGCTGGGAACTGGAGAAAACATACATCTGGGAAATTTCTAAGGAGCTTGGGGAAAGCTCAATAAAGAAACTCAAAGAAAGACCAGATGGTGCCCTGACTACCAGATTCAGAAAGTGAAGATTTTCTGTTTAAATAAAGGTTCCATTTTTATATCATAGTAAGATAGATGAAGAAGTTACAGATGAAAAGGTTACAGTTACTTGATACAAAATAGATTAACTTCTTACATATTAATTGTCCTTTTCTCCTCCATCTTAAGAGTTTTGCTGTGGTGACATTCTTGAGATGATTATGAGGTGTAAAACCATAAAGAACTCATTTAGCCATTAAATGTGAGAGGCTGGTACACTATGATTTTCTGATTGAATTATGATAATAAGTGTACAGGTGACAGTTTTTACAAGTCTTGTAAAAAGAAAAGTATTATATTATTTTTCATTATCTCATGAATTGTGAAGGTACTTCTTAACTGTAGTTCCCATTTCTCTTTGAATTATTGTTTAGCTAGAGTTAAACAAATATATATTCTGGCTAAAGATATAATATTAAAGAAAGAATAAATTATGCTTTTAAATTACTGTAAATCAAGATTAAGATCAATAATTTAATTTTCAGGTCTCTTAAAGATGTCTGTGAAATATATGTGCTTTTTCCTGCAGTCTGATCTGTATTTTCAGGAAATTTTAGAGAAGATCACATAGTGATGCTGATTGCTCTATCAAATAGTAAATTAACATGTGGAAATGTGGTTTTGTGAAGAATGGCTGCTTTTGTGATTGAGAAAGCTGAACTCTGATCATTTCGTGTTTACAGAATACATCCCTTTAGGTTTGTGGTCAAGACTGTTAGTGAAAATTGTAGTGTTCATGTTCTTTATGTGTAGTGGTTATATCTTCTGCAGACTTCATCTTGAGAGCAGGAGGGGAGAGCTGTCCTAGAAGGGAGAGAGAAACTGGGACAAGGGTCCACACCACAGGTGCAGTCAGCTTTGTTCAAATCACTGCTTTTGGCAATCGGACACTAGGGTCCTGAGAGCAGCTTTGGGAGCTGCAGCCTCTCCCCTGCCCTGATGACTCTTCACAGTGTTTCTAATTCTTTCACAGAGTCATTAATAGACAAAAACAAACAAACAAAAAGATTCTAATGTTAGGTTTGTCCAAGTTCACGCCTGCCGTGTTTTCACAGACAGGCTCTTGATTCTCACAAGAAAGGAAAATTGAAGGGTGGGTGGGTGGTGATGGAGTGGCTGCCCTGATGGGTGGCTGGTGAGAAGCTTGAGAACACCTATTAAAATGTATGCTCCTGAGTACTGTTTACATCTGTGAAATTTTTAAGATATATTCGAAATTTGCTGAGTGTGAAATATGATTCTGAGGTGATTCAAATTTTGTGAACCACAGCAAAACTGGCCAATAAAATTGTAGTAGTAGTAAGAAAGAAAGTTACAAAATGGCTGTTAAAAGCATAACTCAACCCAAAAAGTGGTTCTTACAAATCCACAATTGTCTTGTACATGGTTTTTAGCTGTAATATCTCAGAATAACTAACTCAGAATATTTTTAATATACTGAAAGAAATCAATTATTTTGTTATAACCTTGTGGTATTCTATGCATTGTTCCAATTTCATTTCCTACCATTATTAAAAGGAATCTAAAAGAAATCAAAATGGGGTTTGATAGCTACCTGGATTTATCTGTGCATTGAACCAGGCATGTATGTCTCCAATTCCGTTAATTTTTATGTGATACTTGGTGTGTATATATGTTACTTATAATTACTATACTTTGTTGTATAGTGAGAAAATGGCATGCCAAGTTTCTTCTTTCCTTGATTTCTAGCTCTGCAGAACTTCTAGAGGCTATAGATAAACAAGAAATTCTTATAAAACCCTCTAGATTCTGGTCATGGAGATTTGGTTGGTAAATTTTAAATGTCCCTAATATACAGAATGAAATACCCTGAAATGTCAGTTCTTACCTGCCTTTATTTCCTATGGGACATTTGAATTTCACACAGTGGGTATGTTTTTTGTTTTGCTCAGGCTAAACATCCAGACAGCTTGTTCTATGTGCTCCAACCACTGCTTACATCAATGAAGTTTAAATAACAAATCCTATTTAAAAAATTGCACGCTTTTAGACTAATTTTGTTAGGTGCATTCAACAGAAGTAATGGCATCTAAATTGATAGCATTACTGGTAATTTTATTGTGGTTTAGAGTCTGGCAAGCCTGTGAATGCTTCTGCCAGCTGGGCCTATAGACCAGGCTGTTTAAAGAACAGTGACACGTAGGAAAAAGCCACTCTTCTTTCTAAACATCTAGTTGTATTTTCTATGAATAGTAAGTTTTTTATTACAAGTAACAAGTATAAAATAAAAGAGGCTAATTCTTTCTAGTTTGCCCTTTATTAATGCAGCTAATTTTCCAATGGGTGGAACTTTCACACAGCCATAGAAAAGCAACAATTTTTATTTGGTTGGAAAATTGATTTAAAAAATCACAAAAAACCCCCGGCAGAACTAAGTTGTGGGGGTTTGTTTGTGGGGGCTTGCAGAGGGGCAAGATTTCAGATTCTCAATATTTCAAGTTGGCAGCATCCTGTTAAATGGTTTTGTGAGAGCTGAGAGCTTGCTGGCTGATGAATGCATGCTCTGTACTGTGTGATACCATGCATATAAAATGGTTTATTGAGCAAAATAAACAATTCTCTGCAGTCTCTGTCTGACAACTCTACATTTCTCTGCAGTGTCATAACTGACAGCTATGACCAGCCAAGTAAACTCGACCTGTGCATTTGCAATGCTTTCTCTCTATTTCATATCATTTAACCCTAAATGTCTCCTTAGTAGTGCACACCTGTCACTTGTTCTGTTAGCTGGAATTTTTTGATACTCTAATTATGTGTTATGTCACACACAAAGTGTATTTTAAAATAATATTTACCTGTGAAGCTTAGGCTGTCAAAGACCTTCTGCTTACCTGCCTAATATCTCATGTGAAACGGTTGTTATTTCCTAATTAGTATGCATACAATTTTTCTAACCATTCTAACAATTATTTTCAGTTAGCATAGGGAGGACTGAGGTAGTTTGTGTTTTTTAGTTGTTGCCTTTAAAGGAAGAAAATTCATGCAATTTATTTTCATCATCCAGTTTTTTTATTTTTTAAATGCAAATGTGGCACTTACAGAAACACAGGGACCCTAACTAAAAAAAAATTATATTCTCATTTCAGAATTTATTTTTTCCCTGCTGAGTACATCCTTTTATTCAGTCCTTACCACTGATTTTATGCCTTTTATTTACTTGTGTCAAAATGCATAGGAAGAAAATAGCAGATAGCAGACATAGCAGAGCCACTGTAATTTCATCCAATATGTCAAACCATCTTTTAAACTTGAAAATGGTCTTGTTTTTCTGGTACACAGTTATTAACAGGATAAGATTTCTGCAGTCTTCCAGCATCCTTCGTTAGTGCTAAGTATCCTGAAACTGAGTGGAACCTGTAGCTTGATGATAGCTCTGCCAGTCTGTGCTCATTATTTTCAAAATCTGCACAGAGTCAATATTCAGATGGAGATGAGAGGCTGATTAAAATCAAGGTAATCTTTTAAAGGTATCCAATATAAACAATAGTCTGTTGACAGTTACTTGGTAATTTTGTGATAATGAAGTAAATTGATAAGTTAAAGAGGTGCACAAGGATGAGCATGTTCAAAGCTGTTGTGCCATTTCTGTGAGTGACCTTTCTGTGTCATTTCTGACCACCTTCACCATTCCTGCGAAGGGAAAACTCTTCAAAGAGCTTATCTAATGACTGATAAAAATTTGAAAACACTTTGAAAAAGGGAAAAATGGTCTTATTCCTGATCTACATCAAGATAATTCATAATCAGACAAGTTTCTTGCTTTTAAATGACCTCTTTGCAGAAGCCTATGGAAAAGGGTAATTTCGTTAAAGGGAAACCCAGAGTCCTCGTGAAGAGGAACACTGCGCAGAAGTACAGACACAGTGATGTGCTTTCCTTTATTGCTTTTGAGGTAGCTGTGTAATGGTATCCTGGATTAGTGATAATAGGAGAATACCAGTAGGAGGCTGGGGCACTGTTCTATTTTCTTTATTCTTTATGGTATTGGGAAGAAAAGGTTCCATACAAAAAAAACCGCAAAAAAACAACAAAAAAGCAAAAAACTAATGAGAAAAGCACTTGGGGTTTTGTAAGTTTACAGTACACAATGTTTTTCCTCTAATGAGATATTAAAATTTTATCATTTCCATTTGACAATCTTCTCAACACCCTCATGAATTAAAATCCAACTCTACTTCCCTAATAAAATTGTTAATTTATGACTGCTTCTATAGCATGGATCAATATTTATTTTCTGAATTGGCGTCCCAACTAGACTTATTAAAATAAACAATCTGATCATAGAAAAAGTCTTTATGTTTCAATTGAGTAAGAAGCTGCTTGAGTCTTACTGCTGTATTTTGAGAATTTGAGGACTCCAATGAAGACTTAAACAGACTCAGGCTTGCCTAAGGCAATGAGTGATAATTTTTATGGTTTTCAGTTAAAGACTTCAGCATGAGGAGTAAGAACTTTTCAATTATTCCAGTCACTAAGAGAACAGTTAAGTCTTTGAACAAGTCACTGTTCTTTGCTCCTAAAGGCAGATTATTTAGACTCATTTTGGACACTTTTGAGCATAGACCATGTGCAGAGAATCAGACTATCTCATGGCACCTCAAGATCCGACACTGCCTGCAATTCATTGCCTGCATGGAAGTGTCTAGTGCCATATGTGATGCCCTCAGGGTAACCAAGACCTCTGTGAAGGACTGGGAAATATGACACAAGATGAATAGGAGACCCTTGTTCTTCTAGCATGTCACCTGAAGGCCAAGGGAAAAGCCCTAAAGCGTCTGAAAGGGTACTAGATGCCTATGCATGGGCAAGTGTATCAACCCCTCCAGAGGGTTGAAGAATGAACAGCTTGCTGTTCTTATTGGAGCCCTAAGTGGAGAGATAGTCTTAGTGTGTTTTGAAAATTTTCATGCTTCCTTGCCTACACTTTCCTTTCCAAGCTTACTTCTCATTATTGACCCTTTTTCAGTTTTTGGGGTTTTCAGGGCTTGTTTTTTTTTTTAATGTGGCATTTTGCCTTGGCAGATATAAAGATACATATCATATTTGGTCTAAAAAATTTCTTTTCCTATATTTCACATTTGTAAATGTTTTACAGATTCTGGAAGATAGTTTTTCTGGTTTATCTATTCATTGAACACGGATGCTGTCCATAATTGTAGAAGGGGAGAGTGCCCTGTGATGTGGGTTTTCAATGCAGTAAGTTAAGTAGGCAACACTTATGAGGCAGCTGTTGGATGTAGTCATGACTGACTGCTCAGAAGCACAAGGTAAAAGCACAGATGAGAAGCAAAAGTTTGATTTGCTGTGGGAGAAAGTCACTAGAGGAAATTCAAACATTAGTTGGTGCAGTGGAAGGTTCTCTGTTTTATATGGTAATGAATAGCTCTCTCCAAATAGGGTCCTTGCCTTCCCTACAATGAGCACAGATGGGAAGGCTTAATAGCTAAAGAAGAGCTGATGACTGTGTCTCCATGAACTAATGTTATTTTCTGATCATGACTTACTGTCTTAGTACATTTGCTATAACAGAACATGTACTCTAATTAGAAACAAGTTGCAATGAAAATGTTAGAAATAGAAATATTTTATTCCCTCTTCTTTGCAGATTTTGTTTCTGACATAATTGAAAAGCACTCATGATACAGAATTTGGTATACATGTCTGCAAGAAGAATTTTTAAATCAGCTGGCTGTCTGGGGTAAGGACCTCACATGAGAATTCCATGTGAAATGTTCTTATTAGAGCTTTCCTGATTTCTAGTGTCACTTTTACAATGTTAGCTGGTGCCAGCACACAGCTGGAGAAATGTTGATTCATGCAAGCTCTATGGACTAATCAGTATGAGAATCAGTACCTCAGAGACTCAGAAATGTGTGCAAACTCTGCTGTTCCAATGCCCACAAATCTCAGACAGGTATTTCGACTGAGAGTCTTGTGTAGTTTTTTTTCACTGAATAGCTAAGTAGGGAGAGATTGTTGCAGAAATAAAAGTGGTTTATTTTCAGTGACAGAGAAAGTGGGAAAGGAGGCCGTAGGGACTGTTCTAATCTCTCCTGCATGGTTATAGTGAATACATCCATTTTTGTCTTTCTTTTTTTTTTGTCTTGTCCACCAGAAAAAAATAAGTGCTTTATCTATTGTCCAGTAGTTTCCTGAACCAAGTCTCTCTCCTATGGACCTCTTACAGGCAGATTCAATTAAAAAAACCCAAATCCCTGTTGGGAATTACCTTGCTTTTCCTTGATTTTGATTTTGATTTTTAAGTGAAGTATATTGCACTAATCATTGCAAAATAAGGAAAATGCTAACATGTGATGTATCTAATAATCTGCAGGTGGAACAGATGTGTCTGAAATTTACTCTGTTATCTGTTTTCTGCTGTTCAAGAGCTGTACATAACAAACATAATAACCATGCAGTTAAGTTGTGTTTGCTTTTTTTTTCTCATGAGAGGAAGGCGAGGATGCTGGAATATATAAAGGGTTTCCATTCCTTCACCCAATCTCTCTCACACTTCCCAGTACACTTGTGCACCTCCCATTACCCTTTGCTTCCTACCATCTCTGTGGACTAGATCTGCTGAAAGAATTACTTAAGCAAAGAAATATTTGTGATTGACAATTTGTTTTTCTGCTCCTCTTCAAAATGGAAAGCTTTGGTATCAGTACACGGAAAGAAGAATACAATTATCTCCTTAAAAGAGACTTGCAAAATATTGGACCTTATTCTGCATGGACTTCATTTTAGTCTCAGTGGGAAGAAACAGGACAGTAGCTATCCAAAATAATGAGGGGTAATAGAGACAGTATCCAAAATAATGAGGGGTAATAGAGACAGTAAAAGACCTTTGGTTAAAAGTCTCTGAGACTGATGGAGTTAAAAAACCCACTTGTACAAAACCATACGAAACTAAAAATGTAAGTTCAAATTACTTTAGTGAATATTAATGAAAAGGATCTTAGCTGTGAAGGAAATTTTATTGTATTGAAAGTGTATTAGTCAGTATTGGAAACATCTTCCATCTGTTCCAGTTCCAACAGTTATATCTATGGTCTTTTATTGGAGAGCTGCCCAAATTATAACTTTTTTAGAACCCAAGAATTTTCTGAAATTTTAGCCTCTGTTTACCGTTTGTGCACTGAAAAATAAAGTACAAGAGGCTTGTAAATGCTATGATTGTTGGGATGATTATATCAGTTAAATTGCTTGGCAGTTTTGGAATGAGTTTTCTTTACTTAGGTCGTTAGAAGCCTGCCTATTTAAATGCCAATCTAAACCACTGGAGCTGGTTTTCATACATGCCAGGGAGAACTGAAATCCCTGGAACATTTGAGATAAATACAAATTATGTAAGAGGTTTTTTTAAGGTTTTAAAGGAACTATTTTAAAACTAATTTTATTTCTGAGTAACAGTCACTTTGTATTCTCAGAGGATTCATTTATATTCAGGGATACTCAGCATAAGTGCTTTAAAACTAGACAAAAGAATGCCTCAATGCATTGCAAAGATCTGGAATTTCTGTTTTTAGCATGAAACTCATCTTACCCATAACAGAAAAGCCAGAAGCAAAAGTCCAGAAAATACAAAATCCTACTGTTAAACAAGTGCCCTATCTTGGTGTGGTGCTGATGTGCTTTTACTTGTTTTTACTGAACAGTTGTGTTGTGATCCAAAAGCACATGGGAACCACAGGTCTTCTTTGCGCTAGGCATCGTACAAACTTGTAAGAAAAGGGACAGTCCCAGCATGAAGGGTTCAGGGGTGCTAGGCTTTGCATTTGTGCTATTGGAACCTAAAAATCTTTTAAGCTTTGTGTTTATTTACCTGTGTTATCTGATAATATACAGAGGAGTCACTGTTCATTATCTTTTGAGTGAGCTGTTCATTATCTTTCAGACAAACTTTGTGTTATAGAAGTAGCAGCTGCAATACTACTGAAATGTAAATACTATCTGGAGAGCCCTATTTGCTGCCCAGTGATCTGGATCCTGGTTTGGTTTTGTGCTTTGCCTTCAGACCCTTTCAAAATCTTTTTATTAAAAGACACTGAGTGTGAAATAACACTACTCAAAGTAGGGCTATAAATACATCTTTATCCCGTTCTTGAGAAATGCTTTTGAATGATCTTGGTTCCCTTCATTAAAAAAAAAACAACCTAAAAAACCAACTTTGGTACAAATATCTTTGATAATGATGCTTAATGTTTTTCTACTGCATAAGAGAAAAATAATGAGGTCCCATCAGAAACCACAGTGTTAGCAGCAGAAGTACAGCTTCTATAGAGTTTGCACTTTGTATTTATGAGGTGCCTTTAGTGGTAATCTTTAAAAATTCATTTTCAGTTCTGTTTTCTTCATCCATTCATTTCTAGGGGCTAAAAACTAAGGTCTGGGATAATCGCTGCTATCCTACACAAATCAGCCCCTTCAAGTAAGAGAGCTTTTTCAAACAGTGAGACAAAGTCTTGGGGTTGCTACAGTTTCTGATCAATTTTATTACAGCACTTTTATTCTCTTTGTTTGTCCTAATGTAATTCCGGTTTTTACTTCACCTCAGATTTTAGCTTACTAGGACTTAATGGCACTTGCATGTAACACATCTTTGTCAAGTAAATAAAGGTTTAAGACTTTTCACATATGGACACATGATATGAATGCCTGCCTGAAACACTTACTCATTCAAATTGCTTGGGAATATAGTGCAAAGAGAGTATCAGCTCAGATCTAGTTTAGACACTAGACAGATTTGATCTGGGTTAAAACGTGTGTTTGAAACTAATGGCAGTGGCACTTGTCTCAGATTTATAGCCATGTAATTGAGAAAGTCATCTGATTCTCTGCGGCTGGTCTGTCCCCTAAGATTTCCTTTTCCTGTCTCATGCATCACAAAGATTGTCTGTGTTGTCTCATATATAAGCTGTTAGACACGTGTCTCTTTGATCAAGTTATGTTTGCCATATCAATCTTTACTAGTCCTACCCTGCTCATTGCTCTAATTTATCTTAAAATTTTTGAAAGGCACTCAGAGCAAGTGGGAGAAATACCAGGATATTTTCATCTGACCCATTCAGATTTGAATACTTATATTCATCACTGCTAAAAAAATTGTGTGGGTTGAATTGTTATTGTTGTTACCATTCCCATGTTCAAAAACATACTGAAGAGGAATCAGAAGCCTTTGCAAAATAGGGTGGTATGTGAAAGGAGTCCCTTAATGTTGAAAGCCCTGGATCAACATTTTTTTGATGTCTGAGGGCTAGGTAAGCAGTGAGGGGAAGACTGCTCAGCTGCCCAGTCCTGATTGCCACAGCCTTTTACTTTGTGCTTTAGTGAATAATTCAGTCATTCTGGGAGGGCTTTCCAAATGAGGTATAAGTGATCACTTTGCATTATGGTTTTGTAAGGTCCGTCTTGGCAGTAGGAGTGAACTAGGCTAGGTCTTGGAAGATGCTGAACCATCTTTTCTTCTTCCGGCAAACATGATATGGCTTTTATTCATCCACTATGATCTTAAAACACTTAACCTAAGTACGCTTGTTACAATTAGTTACTGGTAAAATTAGTGGAAGGTTATAACATTTTCCGATTACAACTCAGTTAACTGAAGATGTGAACTGTCCTCTGGACTGGCCAGTTTATCTCAGTTTTAAACCAGGAGCCCAGGCTTACTTGGTTTCTAACCTGAAATGTCTTGCATTCTAGAACTCACGTCTCAGTGCTTTGCAGTAAAAAGAGGCTAATGTGATATTCCTTCGTCACATACAAAATGAAGCAACTACTTTTAAATTTGTGGAGACATCCACATATCTAGGATTGATGGGGCTATTTTTTTCAATTTTAGATCAAGTGCTGGAAGTACTTTCTAACTAAAAGATATTCTGATTATTAATGGTTGTAGAATATTTGAAGATGTAAGACTGAATACATGCTTCTTTCTGTTATGCTATTTTTGTTACTTTTTTTTGTGGAAAAAAGAGGAATTTGCAATACCGTGAACAAGGTGAAGTAATACAAGAGTGGTTTTCAGTACCTTGATTTTGCTTTGTGATAAAGGAAGTGCCAAATGGTTCAATGCTCCTGGGCGTACATGAGTCACACTTCTGTTCATCTCATTTTGAAGTGAAATGCTCTGGAAATTGAGTATATGAGCAATGCTAGATAGTCAAGAAGATACTGGTAGAATGAAGTAAGTTGCTTGAAATTAATTACTTGGGAAGTGCTTTGCAAAGCAGAACTGTAAAGGAGGTGAAATTTTCCACTGGCTTATTAAAATGTGAGCACATTATATTAATCAGTGAATTACTGATTAATATCCCATTTTATTTTCTTGTAAAGTACAAGACCGGAAAACTAAAGTACACCTATCTCCAACGTACATAGCCTTCAAGTGCTTTGTCTGTGAAGATGTAGTTTGGTTATTCATTAGGAATTTCATCTATTTTTTAACTTTAAACATTGATTTCACTGTTTTGAGCTGCCTGATATTCTGAAAGTTGTGTGTTTTCCAGCTAAACTTAGATCTGAATCCCACATATTTGTCTTCTCTATTTGTCAATTTGCCTTCAATGAATTTTTGGAAAATAATTTTCATTTCTCATTTGATTTGTTCTTTCTGTCACTTTTTAAGACATCTGAGTCCAAGCTAAAAGTACAAGTGCACAGAGGTATGGTCTTTAATAGCATTGAAGTGCTTTAATGTTTGAATGAAGGTTGCTAGTGTGTTTTAGAGAGATGAGTTATCTGACTCCCTTAATGATTTCAGACACTGAATATCAAAACACACACACCAAACCAAAAACCTGCCCTTTACTGTGCTGTCCTCATGATATTAGACACCAAATCCCATTTTAAAAATAATTTGGCCTCAAAGTCATTTGCATTTGTTGTACTTCAAATGCCTACATAACTTCTACAGTTCAATGTGTATTAAACAGACATATGATATACATAGTACATATATTTACATATTTTTTTTGTGGAGGCTTTGCTCTGGAAGGTTGGCAGGGCTGGAGATGTGGTGTGCTCCCATGGGAATCTTGGTATGGCACAATAAACAGGCCGATGGGGGTGCACTGAGTGTATTTATCCCACATTATTAAAAGTCACAGTCAATGTGAGCAGTACACTGAATAAATTTGGCTGTGTAAAAACCAGACTGTTTCTAGGCATTAAAAAACCCCAAATCCTAGGGCTAAGAAAGCAACCAGAGCAGGGGATGTCAGCATCATGGTTTGAGTTTTGCCTTTGCTCCAGACCATTTTGTGCCTCAACCTGCACTCAGGTACTAGAACGAATAGGAAAGAACAGCTCTGCTGCATTTGTCACTTGCATTGTGAAGGGCATTGCAAGTTGAGGTACCAAAAGTTTTGGGTGTGCAAATAGTCAGTATTGCTTAAGCCATTACCCCTTAAGGATGTGTGGCAGTAGAGATGCCATGCTGCAAGGGGTTGTGCTGGTGTGCTGTTCCCAACTCTGTCTTCGGAATCCTGTGGTCCATTTGCTATATATTTACCCTCTGTGGTAAATTGTGCAGTGCAGTGTGGAGCAGTTATCTTCGGGAGAAATCATTTTACCCTGAGTCAAAGTCAAATTTAAGTGAGTGGTGACAGGAGAAACTGTGGGTTCAATCAATAGCCTCCCTGTCTCCCCCTTTCCATACAGGGAATGATTCATTTTGTGCCCAGATTCTCTCCGTTTCTCAATTAAGAAGCTATGAAGTGAAAACTGGCATTGACTTTTCACAACACTGCAAGGGCTAGATCCCCTTGGGTTTTCATCCCTCCTGCAACTGAACACTTCAGCCTTCAAAAATTTGTTTTAGCTTTTGAAGTAGGAATGTCATATCGTTTTACAGCAGTGAGTGTTTCTTTCCACTTGCAGCTATATGGAAGTCACCACAGGGACCAAGATTGTTCAAGTGTTCAGCAAGAAAAGCTATATCACATTCATAAATCTCTAAGTCAAATCTGAAATAAAAGTCATGCGGCAAACCGGAAAATGAATTTTATTTTAAATCGAAACAGGGATCAGCAGATATAGCCTGGGATTTGAAAATGATTAAGTGTAAGATTCAGTTAAGAAGTTTCACCTCTCAAGAAAATATAAAGCAAACATTCTTATTCCTGACCTATAGATCTTTACTGTGTTCAGAATAATAAAATGACTGATCCAATCACATATTGATGCAGAAGATCTTGGAGCATTTTTACTGAGACATGAGTCAATAATAGATTTTGTGGTTTTGGCTTTTCTTTCCTGGTTAGATCATGTTTTAGTTTCAGCTTCTCTCCCCCTGAATTGTAAGTCTTACTGGTAGATGCTGAAATGTGCTGAAGGTTGTATTTCACCTTATCCTTGCTTACATCAATGGGAATCTTGTGTAAATGAGATTGTGGTCCTGAAGGTCCAAGTGTGCTCACTTTATTTCTTGTCTTTTAGACTCATTTTCAGTGAAAAAACCTGAGATTCAGAAGGAAATGTATTGAGCAAAGTATGTAAATCTGATGTCCTGAGTGGATATAATTAGAAAACTAAATTAATGATGTTTCTAATTGATTCAATTCCATGCATACTTGCAGTTTTTGGCTTTGAATCCTAGAAAGATTTTCAAAGCCTACTTAATCCTGTCCTCTAGACACTCTTCCCTGCACCAACTATTAACCAGACTTTTCCTTCATTGTCTTGCCTTGTCACTCACTACTTGGTTTTGAGGTTTGGATCATGGGTTTCTCTACTGTAGCCAAAATGACTTACAGATCTTCTCCAAATTTGAAAGCCACTCTGCTGGTAATGTTGTTGAATCTTGACTAATGGTACAGATAACTTCATCATATTTAGCTCCTATTTCTCTTTACTCACTTCGTTGGACTAAGGAGATGACTGATACTATGACTTAGCATAGCCTGTAGGGTATGGAGAGGTGGTAGGAAAGGTATTCTGAGCACTAACATATAATCCTAAAATAGCCCTATACATATTGTCCATGAATTATGCATCTGCACAAATCTCATTGGACAATTTGCATTTGAAAAAAAACATGATGGAGAGTAACATTTGCCATTTCCATGTGGTGATGCTCATACTTTTGATGTGAAACTTTGCTTTTTTCACTCCACAGAAGAATCTGATAGATTGGAGCACACTCCTCAGTCTGCCACAAAAGACAGAAATACATGACTTAATTATTAATCCCAGTCTACATCTGCCACTGGAGATTTTCACTGACTAGCCCCTTCTCAGAAACAAAATGATAAGGAGTGAAGGTTATATTTGCAGACATACACACACAGACTGCATGGGGAAGCTTTTCTCATGGGGAGACTTTTTTTGGGGGTGGTGTCAAGGTCAGGCGTTTTGACCTTGGGGAACAGGAGACAAGATTCCTTCTGGTTCATAGGATCCCCATGCTTTTTCAAAATTTCTCCATGCTCTCTCTCCTGTCTTTACTTTTCCTTTTGTGATGAATTCTTCTGACTGGAATCTGCATTTTATCTGCTGTTGTACCCCGCTGAAGGGAAGTACGGGGGAGTTTTTAGCTCCTATTTCACCCAGATGCTTGGTGGGCAAAATTCTCCCTGCTTTGGTATTTTCCTGTGAATTGGAGCAAGGGGTGCTGCATTTGATATTATTTTCATTAGGCTTTGTAAGATTTAAGACAGAATCACTGAAGCAGTGATTTTTGACTCTGACAAAAACTTGTTGAAGTCAAAGCTCTCCCCAAGAGTGCGATACATAGATTAGCAGATCTGTCAAAACTGGCTTTAAACCATCACTGGCCTTCCTAAAATTCACTTGTGTGTTATTTGCCTTTCATTGACCTATTATACGTGCACTCCACTGAACAGTTCTACCACAATCTAAAATTCAGGAAATAATGGTTTCAGTTGTCTGGAGCCTTAGCCTTACATCATGAGAATGTAGCTTGGAAACTACTGCTGGTGTTTGTGAGATCTAATGTTTTGTCTAGCTGTGCTGAAATAATTTACTGAAATATCAATGTTTGGGTTTTTTCCTCCAAAATAAAAAGCTAATGTAAAGTAGTATCATAGAAAAGAAAACCAAACAGAGATACTTGTTTAACCTTAATCTGAAAGTAATAATACTAAAACATCCTGCTGCATCAATTCTGCTCTTAAGAGACTTAAGCATCTGGAAATGAAGATGTGCTAGTCCTAAGATTTTTTAATAGAATTTGGATCCAGGAACTGGGAGGATGTGACAAAAATGTGCTTACCTTAGCTTCATGATGAATGAAGCATTTATTATTAATTAATGCTTGAGAAGATAATGCTGTAATGATGTCTTGCAAAGATCAAAGGGCATGAATCTTTCAAGTTTCAATTAATGTGAAATTTATACACATACTGAACTTTATCTGGAGACGAAATGCCATGAAACTTAGTACTGAGGTTGGATAGGGAATTCTGAAAGTAATTCTGGAGATAATATTTCAAGATAAACTACTGTTTGGATTAAGAAGAAATATGAGTATTATGATAACCTTGGTTTGCAATGTCCTTCATCAAATTATCAATTCATTACTTTTGCTGCAGGCAGTTTCTTCTTTCATCTATACCCAGATACCTCAGGAGGATTGCTGCTGAAATTGGATTGAGCAACCTGGTCTGAAATAAATTTGACCCTCCACTCTGAATGGCAGGTTACACTAGAGGATATCCTGAAATCCCTTCCAACCTGAATTATTCTACCGTTCTGTGTTATACTGATGAGAGACCAGAACAGGGCCCAAATAACCACGAATGTATTTGAAATTTCAGATATATTGGAAATGCAAACAGCTGCCATAGTACAGGAAGAAGTAAAATGTACCTTCTAGCATTAACTGACTTGAATAAAAATCTCCTGCTTTTCTAAGAAAACAAAAGAGGAAAACCAGATGGGAGCGAATTAGGAAGAGAAAAATCTATTGTTGTAATGCTTTAATCCATTGAAGTATGTGAGCCTTAAAGTGTAGTAATAAAAGTTCAGGGACTTAATTTTAGGAGGAATTAGGTGCTAGCAGGTATTTTCTGAGGGTCAAGGTTACACTGGCCTGAAGAATGACAGCAGGGCAGTCAGCTCTAGAGTGTTGCATCAGTGATTCTGCACACCACAGCCTGGGCCAGAGCTGCCGAAATGTGTTCTTGTGACTGGAAGTTCAGCTGCGCTCTCTAGGATGCAGGTAAGTTTCAGCTGTGGTTTCACATCTCAACCTCTTTTTTTTCCCTTTCTTTCCTCTTGACTGGTATTGATGCCACAGCTTAGTAAAAGGTAATTCCAGTGTTTTCTTTGCTCAGCCTGACTGACTCACTTCCTCGGTCAGCAGTCATCAGCACCTGTGCTTTGTGCACTGAACTGAATGACCTTTTCCACCTACTCAGGACAAATACTTTTTTTTCCTCAGCAAAGGCAGGCACTTTATTCACCAAGAGTGAACATGTCAATTTAAAGCTAAGTGAGAAAACAGTATTCTGGCATCCTAATTTCAGCAGGCAGCCTTAATTTATATGCCAGCAAGTCGTGTGGCATTAAAACACATTCTTATTAAAAAAAAAAAAGAATAGTTGCTATAGTTACCAAAAAATCACAAGATGCTATACAAAACTGGGAAATAAAAGCATTATAATTAAAGGACACAATTGCCAATGAATAAGAACAGCTCTTTCTTTTTTTTTAACCGACTGAGTGGTGACATCATGCCAGTTGCTATTATATGCAATGCAAAATCTGGCAGAATACTGAACCCTTTATGGAATAAACATACAGCTAGTGCATTTCCAAGTATGCCTCAGATACATATCGTTGGAATCTTTGTAGAAACAGTCATTTGGAACAGAACTGGTGCCTTTACTCTTTCTCATAAAAGAGAATGTTTTCTTTCTATTGGGGAAAATATATCTGTTTTTCATTATTTATTTTTAAAGTATGAAAAGAAAAGTCTTCAAAATTCTGGTAGACACATTTTGGCTTTGTAACCACTCTTGATACACTGCATAAATGGCTTAACTTAGCTGAGAATTGCACTGCTGCCAAAATTGGTGAATCCTGAGTTTAGCTAAACTTTGGCAATCTAGTTAAAGCAATTGGCATGCTTCTGCTAGCTTGTGTTGATGCGAATCAGATATCTATATATAGCCATCTATGCTTGTATGGCTTCTTTCCACAGTGCATGACTGACCTGGAGCGGGGTGGTCAAGACTTATTGGAGAGCCTGCTGCCAGAGTTATGAAAATATTTCAGTAGGCAGAAAGAAAGAAAAAGCTTAGGGATGCTCCTTTTTGTAATTATCTAAGATGACAATAACTACAAAAAGGATGCTATTCTCATTGTACAGAACTGGTCAGGAGGATGATCTGGTATAGCGTGGTTTATCACAGACCCGTACACTCAATATCATTGTGATAACTGGTAAGGACTCTGTAAATGGTTGTACCTGAAAACAATCATAGGAATTAAATAAATGGAAATATAAATAAATAGAAAAAAGTAAATATCATAAAAACTGGCAGCTTAAAAATATTATTCTGCTAGTCAAGGACAAGTGAGAAGGACTGGCTAAAGGAGCAAAACTTGAACAAAATCATTTTTCCAGTGTATTTGGAAAAGAAGCCTACCAGATGGCCTGTACTGTGACAGCCAGATTATAGAAGGAACACTCAAAGAGCATGAGGCCATTTCAGGGAAGCTCCATGAGTTTTATGCATTGATGTTCATTGTGGAAGAAGCAAAAGGGTTTGCACCTTGTACGACTCTAACAAAGGAGAAGAAGGAGCCAATATAGGATATCTTTAAAACACACTGACTGCAGAAGAAGATGTGGTACAGTGTGGAAAGAATCCCTCAAAATCATCAGATTGGTTAATATTCACACACTAGTTCAAACACAGCTTAAGCCTGGAGCACCTTGCACCTGTAGGCTCCCTTTGGAACAGCCCTGGTATCCAGAGACAGGAGAATGGCAACTCTAACATCCTAAATAAAAAATTGTCGGTGGGAGCAAAGTGGGGAAGCATAGGCTGGCTGTTCTGAATCCTGTACTGGGCAGATCAGCAGAAGCTTTGGTGAAGGGCAGATTTCAGCACAGCTCTGTTGGCAGAGGTTGTGCCTTTTTATGGCTTCTTGAAGTGCTTTCAGAGCAGCAGCAAGCATATCAGTGGGATGATTTGGTCTGCTAAAATAATGTACTGAAGTTCCCAAAAGGCAAACATTCTCCTAGAGCTTTCAAGGCATTGGTGAGGCAAGAGGAAAGATCATAACATGGATGAGTCATTGGCTGAAAGATAAACAGATGAATGACTTGGTCAGAGACAGTGAGAAAATGTGCAGGTGACACTGTGTTGTTCAAGGTACTGAGGGGGTCAGTGGCAGGCAGCACAGACTCATAGAAGGGCTTTACAAGATCCATGTATGAGTGAAATGTTAGGCAAAATCTAATACAGGTAAATGTAAATTGATCCACTGGGAAAAACAGTATAAGCTTTGCATTAACATGGTAGGCTGTGAGCCTGCTGTCTCCCAGCATTTTCCAGTCTGACTATCTTAGGTTGTGGCAGGTTTAAGTGGGATCTATACCTGTTTTAATGAGGGACAGAAAGCAAATCACTTTCTATATGTGCATTTCAGGAGAAAGAGATAATTTTCTCATTCAGATCGTAGTCATTTCTGAATGAGAGAGGAAGGTCTTGAATTGTACTGTAACCTGTTCCATTAACAGAGTAGAGCACAGCAGTTTCCATTTTTAGATCACTTCACAGTGTGCAACAAGGGAGCAATTTCATTGCCTTCCCAAATACAATCTGGGCTTGAATGTGTATATGGGCTTTTTAATTAGCCCTCCCCCTCCCCCCCCCCCCCATATTTATGGAGGGAAATTTATTCAAGAAAATGCACTTTTGGGTACATATCCAAGTTTTGTGTGTAAAATTGCATTAGACGTGAAAGAAAGCAGAACCATTTCAAATTATTATGTCACCCAGACAGGAAAGAAAGCAGCATGATGTAGAAAAAACAAATGATTGAATATTCATGAGAATAAAACCTATTTAAGCCAAAGTTGTTACAGTCAACCCTTTATAAACAATCCACAGGTTGAAATTTGTGTGCCGTATATATTTGGTAAGCAACTGGAGATTGTAAACAATGAAGTAAAAGCCAGTCAAACAGCAGACTAGCTAACAACAGTGAAAAAACCCCCAACATTTAACAGTGCTTTTGTTTCCTGAAATTGTCTGTGCTGCTTTAATATATCACAGAACTAGAACATTACCTGCAACAGAGCCTTGTTTAATAAATATGGGATCTTGTTCTGGAATCCAAATTTCTGATGCCCTGGGAGCTGATGGTATTGGCAGGTAACTGTATCACTGAATATTATAACAAAAAAATAGTGCTGCTCATGGCTGATACTGGGGTCTGGGGACATACGTGACTCATTTGGAGACATAACTCAGCACATTAAACACCTCACATTAATTCCTTGCCAGGCACTGCAGTTCTATCTGAGTGAATTTTGTTGCTCATCCTGTAAATCATTGAGAAATCCTGTCTGTCTTCTATAGAAAAAGAACATGACACAGCAAGAAAACCAATCTACATAGAAGCTGTGATTGTGTATACTCACGTAGGAGAATCAAGGCTAGAATAGAAATTGCTTGCTTAATTTGTTGGGGTATAATCTTCTCTCTAGCCCTTAGGTCCTTGTAAATGGCTTATGCCTTTCATGTGGCTTAGGAGCTTGCATGGATGGCCATTATCCCTCACATTTCCAGCATGTTAACTATCTATGTCCCTGTGGCATCGGTACATTAGAGCACTACCTGCAAAATAGTGGCAAATTTGTAATGGGAAAATTTATTTAATATCAGAAAATGGGGGCAATAGGAAGATGGATATAATGACAGTAAATGGCACATAGTCACAGAAATTAGACATTCCTCTTATTCTGAATTATTCTACTGGAACCAGAACTGTAATTTCATGTCACCTTAGGTTTGTGTGGAAAAGTTAAAATCTTTAACAGAAGGCTGTAAATAATATTGCCATACTAGACAGATGTTGCTTGAAGCTGTCCTCCTTACAAATATAAAGATGTCCATTTGGTCAGGGATCAGAAAAAATGCAGTGTAATTGCTCATCTAGCCAGCAGCCTGAGGTAGGGGAGGGTGAATGCTTAGAATGACTAACTGTGTAAGTCCAAGCCATACTGGAAACAAATCGTTGTTGAATAAAAAATATAAGTGATGGTGTAAATTTTTTTATCAATGTTTTAAAAATACAGAAGTCAAATTTGTCTAATCATGCATTATCTGAAGACATATTACATCCAGCTCTTTGCAAAGCGTGTAGCATTGCTGCAAAGTGGTGGGATAGTATTATGATCGTTATCTGACAAGCCACTAAAGCCACCTAACTGTGAAGTTTCTTAGATAAAGTGCATTGTGTACACAAATTGTGCAAAAGTAAACTTCTGCATATGTGTTTTATGATTTTGTGATTATGATTTTCCAGAAATACTGACTAGATAAGATTATCTTTGATTATGAGGACTAACTGTAGATGCCATGTTATTGTAACTAATTATTTCAATCGTGTACTATTTACAGATCCTGGAAGGAAAAGCTTCCAGTTCTTTCCAGCGCAGAGCATCTTGGGATCAGCAGCTGAAAAAATGAAGTAGTAAGCCAATTGCTTGCATCTGAAATTCATTACTTTTCCTTAATAAGGTATTTTTTCTTATGACTTCTTCCATCTTTAAGGATAGCAGTGAATTTCCTAAAGGCAAAAAATACTGTATATTTATTTGTAGAAACTCTATCTTTTATGAGTGTAAGGAACAGAAAAAACTTCACTTGTTGGATCTTGAGATTGCCTTGGAAGAAGGACAAATAGATATGGTGCAGATGTTTGAAAACATAAAAATGTGGTTTTGTATCAGAAGAAAGTTAAAAGCCATACTGATGTTTCAGAGTGTACACTTGCTAACTGATGAATGTGTGTTGATATACTGAGGTAAACTGTAGAACATCAAATGCACTTACAAAGTAAATTTTATTGCATGAATTTTTTTTAAGATCTTAATGTTAAAATAAGAACCATTATTTCAGTAAATTTCATTGAATTTTAGTGTCTCCTCATCTATGCAAGCAAACTGTTAAAGAAGTGTTCTTCATCTGGTTGTAGAGCTTATTTATACCTGAGATCTTTCATGTTGTGTAATTCTAAAGAAATTGCTGGATGAGTGATATGAAATATCCAATATTTTCTCTCTTTTTTCCCAGCATTTTAATTTTTGACTCTTTTGTTTGTTGAGATGTTCTGCTTTCTAAGAGTCATCAGGTGTTTCCTTTCTTGTCCACAGAAGAGGAGTCTGGACTAGGAACATACAAATAACTTTTTGTCTTTGTTTAGAAATGGTATTCCCCAGTCTAGTGTTCCCACTGAAACACTCCAAGCTATGTGTTGCTCGCTCACTTCCCCCTTCCCTTCCCCCTGTGGCAGGCTGGAGAGGAGACTTACAGGCACAAAAGTTAAAGATCAAGGGTTTGAGATAAGAACAATTTACAGGAAACATCAATGAAACAAGAAATGAACAGTAATAGCAAGAATATTAATAATAGAGTGTACAAGGGAGGTGAAACTTTGCCATTCAAGTGGTCACCATGCAAAGCCCTGTCCTTAGGAATAATCAGTAACAATACATAGAAATCTGTTCAATGAAACTTGTAGTAGAAAATAGCAGACAGTGGGGATTTTGTTAACTGGCATTCTCTTGAAGTATATGAAAATTATTGTATGTCATATAAATGGCACATATTTAGCATAATTCTAAGTGAGAAGAGACGCTAGTGAAAAATAAAAGCAAAATATTGTACAATCTACTTTGTTAACATCTTTATCTTGGCATGTAGTTTTTCTTATTTGTACAGATAAAATATGTTCCTGAAGGACTGCATCCTGTGGCAGTGACCCACATTGCAGCAGTTTGTGGACAACTGTTGCCTGAAGGATTCACACTGGAGAAGTTCATGGAGAGCTGACTCCCATGGGAGAGACCCCACAGTGCAGCAGGGGAAGGACTCCTCTTCCTGAGCAGTGGCAGAAAAAAACGTGGTGAACTGACCATAACCCCCATTCCCTGTCTTCCTGCATCTCTGCGGGGGAGGAGGTAGAGATGGGAAGGAGGGAGAGGTAGGGGGAAGGTATTTTTAAGATTTATTTTACTTCTCATGATCTTGCTCTGATTTTGTTAGTAATAAATTCAATTAATATCTCCAATCTGAATCTGTTTTGCCCATGACAGTATTTGCTGAGTGATATCTCCCGGACCTTATCTCTACCCATGAACCTTTGTTATATTTTCTCTCCCTTGTCCAGCTGAGAAGGGGAGTGATAGAGAGGCTTTGGCAGGTGTCTGGCATCCAGCCAGGGTCAATCCACTCAAATGTCAATGACATTTTGGAAACTCAAAGTCACAGTCACCCTGTGCTACCAAACCCGCACGTGTGACTTATGGAAATGGATTTGATTGGTGTGCAAGCTAACAAAGTAAGTCACTTGATTATGGATGATCATAAGTGTAGATGTGGAAAAATGAAGATACAGAAGAGTGCAGATGTCAAGTAATGCATAATTAAAATGATTGATTCATGATCAAGGCACTATTTTCACTCCCTGCCCTGAGAGGGATCCTTCCCCAAGTATTACTGATTCTCAGTTCAGGCTTTGACTTCTTGGCATAGCTCTGTTGCTCTAATATCTAGAAAGGCAAGGGCTGCCATTGCATGGGGATTGCATCCAAGGAAACATCTTGCATTGGGTCAAAGGGTGTCACATCAACAGGATCACCTTTGTTGCTATCATAGTGCCCACAGACAATTTTACTATCTCCAATACCTCTATGGAAAGAGCATGGGTCTGCACTTCAGCCTACCCAGAGTGGTGATATAAAACAAATTAATTATCCTGCTAAGATGAAAACAAATGAGGAAGAAGAGTGTAAGCATACACAGACACAGGCATAAATCAAGTTTTGTCTTTTTGCATATTGATGCATATATTTTTGTGAGGGCTGAAGTCACAAATACTCTGTTTTAATTAATATTGTGCTCCAGTGAATTAGAAATAATTTCTTCAGTAAGCCCAGGGGGCCTGTGGATGACCCTTTTGCAAAGGTGAGTTGAACTCACAGAACTACTAATCACACTCCTGGGGAACTGGGGGACTGCTGGGGGACCGTTTTGCCTTCGGAGTTTTAAGAATCCACCTCCTGACAACCTAAAGGTATTTTGTTGCCTGTAGATTTCTATAAAATAATGGAGGTTTTGCTCTAGGGTGATGCTAGATTAATTTCAGAAGCACAAAACCAAAAAAGCAAACAGTTATTTTTGCAAGGGCTAGGAAAGAAACAACAGTCTTCTGAACAATCCAGGAATACGAAATTACAATTAGTAAAATAAATACAGGTGTGACTAATCTTGCTGGCTGGTAAGTATCTACTTTCTTACTGGCTTCCTGCTGGCCTATTTGATGGCTGCCTTGCTGCTGTGGTGATTTAATTCCTTTATGGAAAGGTTTGAATGTCCTTTCTTTTGTTTTAATGTCACCTTGCTGCATGACTGACCAAAAAGAAGATATATGGTGAGACTGAGGATATGAGAACCTAGGCCTTAGTAATGTGTTTTGTACACAGTGTAACTTTGAAAATGACAATTTATAAAATATAAGATTATCTTCTAGTCTATGTTTTGTGGGATATTTCCAAGTAGGAAAACACAGCAGAGACAATTTTTTGAATACAGACAGTATTATTGACTACTGTGCAACAAACACCTGGTGGTCTGTGATTTTCACCATGGCATTTACTGCCAGCTTGCCAGAAGTTGCATCACAATTTTCAAAATAAGCATTTTTCTTCTTGTAAAGCAGACTACAGGAATGTATTTACTATTTTTTAAATCCTTTAATAGCAGATATAGCTAGTCAAGGATTAAAAAATCTCATAAATATGTGATAGTTTGTTTTGTTCATTCACAATAGTATCTTACAAGACACAATGTGTATTCCAGGGATTTTGGAGACATATTGTCTGCTGACACTTCATGCAATTAAATCAAAACAATATAAATAAGTAGATTAATTTCCACTTAATTGTATTTCTGAAAGTATTTAAAAAATCTAGTTATGACTAACATGCTGAACATATTTGTAAATGTTTTATGAATTTTTTTTCTGAAATGATTGTGAAGTACATAATTAGGTGTAATGTATACCAACAGGCAAGCTATAACTGCTGAATGTTAAATAATTTCTCATTTTTAGTTACACTTTCGGCATTTAATTGACCTTTCAAAAAAGAAACAGTGCATGCATAAATGTACTTAAAGTTTACTTCTTGAAGTAATGGTTTTTCTCAGCCTTGATTGAATTTAGAAATATAAAGTCAGCAGATTTTTGTTTCCTGTTATGTTTTTGCTAATTAATGGTAGTGTTTAGGTGTTTTTTTCCTTTTTTTTTCTTTTTTCCCCCCATTCTTCATTTGTTAAAAATTTAAAATTATGAGAGGAGAATGATTTGTAAGGAAAGCCAGGGGCCATTCTTTGAAGCTGTACCCACTTCCTGAGTTTGCTTGGGCATTTGTTTGAGCTCTGGGCAGGCACATGGATTGTGAAATTCATGTTTATACACAAAAAATGAGGTCTGGATTAATATAATAATCATCTTGTCTGGAAATCAGGTACCGTAGCTAGAGTTTGGGGAGGAAACATGCTGATATTGATAGCTGAGCTATCCAAGTACATTTTGCACCTCAGTACAACTGAGACTGCATACCTACAGGTTTGTAGGGATGCAGTATTGTGTATTGCTCTTTTGGAAGTTATCTTATCCACTTAAGACATCTGACTGCTTTATGTCTCTCTTTGAGCGCTTTATGGTTTTGTATTCTTAGTGTCATGCAAAGTTTTAGTCATTCTAGGGGAAAAATAATGTAGCATCTCTGACCATTGCTCCTAACCTTACATGCTGTTTGGGAATTATTTGTGTCCATCTGGTGGTTTTACATGAAGTGTAACAATTACATAGGAATACATGCTCTAGTCATAGATTTCAAGAAATGCCTTCTGATTCGTGGTCTAGAACTCTTGAACCTTGTCTCTTCCAACAGTCTTTCTTCCACCTATCTTCAGTATTATCATTCCAGAGAGGTTTTTAATTCTCTGTAAATTTCATCTATAAAACTAGTTCAGACCATTCTTTACTGGTCAGTAAGTTTTCTGTTTTTGTTTCTGCTACTCCCTTTCTTTGTCTACCTACAGCATAAACCTTATTTGAAATATGAACTACTGAAGTTAGAAATCAGGTTGTATTAGATTTGCCTGGTATAAAATGAGCAGAGAAACAGAAATGCTGAACTTTTCTGTTGTTGAAGAAAAAAAAGGCAGAGAAAAGATGAGAAGATGGGAATGATCCTGTTCAATTGTTTTCAATATTAGTTCCATTATTGCAATTGACAGCTGATTTTTTGGTGCTACTTTTTCCTGTTCGTATCTGGAACTGGGAACTATTTCAGTAAAATATTTCAAAAATTTTCCATAGAGAACATAGACTTTTTAGTACTATATTTAAACTTATCAGACAATTCACATGCAAATATATGTCATCAAAATGTGCGTATTTTTGTTTCCATATTTTTAAAATTTTATTCTATGTTTACCTGGGAACATGAGTAGAAATATAGCCTTTTGTTTTATTTTTTGTTAGTTATCTTTTACAGCCACTTTTATTTAGAAGGTTTTATGTTAAAAAATTTTAAAAATACTCTTTTAAATACATTTTTTAATACAGTGTTCCAGATTACAAGCAATTTAGTGAAGTGTTTACAGTGTATTTAAAAGTTATTTCCAGTAAAATGAAGGAACCTGATGTTAATGTTCTCTAATTACAACACCTACGTAGAAATGGTAAAAGAGCTGGTTTACTGTCGATCATAGCAGGACTGATGTAATTTTGATATTTTTTTCTAGTGCACACTAAAGAAAAAGTTCTTGGAGAAGCTGCAGTTTCTCTGTGCATGAAAGAGAGGATTAGTTTAATTCCCATGTCTGGCTGAATTACCCTGTCATTTTTCTATGCAAAAAACAAACCCTTTAACAGAAGTTACTGATCCAGACATGCTTCATAGGAGTCTATAGTCCTCATGTCTCATTTAGACCAAGAGTTTGAGTTTCATGGTCTGACAGTACACTGAGCATCAGTAGCACATTACAGTGTCTCATTCTGGTTTGGTCAAGAATATCTTGGAGTCAAGGAGTGTTTATTTCTGGCACAAGATTTTGCAATCTTTTCTTATGAAAAGCTTCTATTTTCAACAGTTGTCATTTTGCTTTGAAAATTTTCTGATCAGGTCTAATCTTGTGTCATTTAGAAACTATTAAAAATTCTTTGACTGTAAACCAAAAAAAGTTTGTTTCATACTGTTATAATTGTGAAACAAGTGAGCTTGGCAGTAATATCTGGACATAAAGATTTAAATTGCTATCAGTATATAATGGTTAATTAATTCTAAAAGCTTCAAACTTTTTTATTTACTTTGACATATGTTTCATTCCTTCTTGCAGAAATTGATATTCTAGAGGAAATTGGCTATGGGAAGCATGAAGCTGTCCGAAAAAAAGCTATGTCAGCTGAGGTAAGATAATCAGCTAAGATACATCATTTTTTAAAATAGATTTTTGCACCAGTTATAGAAAGGGAAACCTCTGGTTGGACTCTTAAACAGCTCATAATCTCTCTCTCTCTCCTGGCAATGAGAAAGAGAGGAAGATGCTCATTCAGCAGGCTAGAAATATTTTTCAAAAAGATTAAAATAGATGTGGCTAACCTTCCCACACATACCCATTATCAAAGACCTAACATTTTGACACTAGTAGTACTTAAAATGCTGTCCTGGTTTGTTTTTCTCTATGAGGAGTTTAGGAGGGTGTTCCACATGGTTTGTTTTAAAAAGTGGTTTACGTGTGAGGCTTAGTTGCATTTTTCACTCCTATAAGCTGTACTCTAAAACTGTAAAACATACTGCTGTGTGAAAAAACCCTATTTTTCTGTGTAGGCATTTTCTGAAGACATTGTCTTTGTGTGTAATGATGTAAACTTAAGAATTATAGTGACTTACTTAAAAAGATATCAATCTGTTTATCTGACTGTAATAATTATTGATATTTGTCTCTTTTTTTGGAGTGTGATGCAAGACTGAAACCATCCCTTTCACTATCATATGGCAAGGTACAGGGATGCTCCACTGAAGCATCTGCTTTTCTATATAGATTCTATGAAAGGAAAAATTCTGCCTGAATGTAAAGCTTCATATCATAGGAAATTGAGATTCTGTAAGATATTTTAGAAGTAATTTTAAGTGTTGTGACTAAGACTGTTCATAATATTAAAAATTCATCAAAACAGGAAGTAATTTGTCTTCCTATAAACACAAAATGGATATTCTGCAAATGGCTGGGATAGGAATTCTAACATCTGTCTAAAAGAAAGCAGAGTAAGATTTTTCTGAACTTTCTTATCATATCTTTGTTTAAAGTGTAGCTGTGCCTATAAAACCATATTCACAACACAGAGGAGGAACACAGCTATAACTATATTCTTAATGACAGTGTAGATTTCTTAAGAATTAAATCTAGGTTGTTTAAAAATTCATATATAGCAATTAATTTATTCTAAATAACAATTTAACTGTGGATGGGAAGTGATGAAAAGTTCCTTGTTTTGCTTGGCTTCCACGCGTGGCTTTTGATTTACCTATTAAATTGTCTTTTTCTCAACCCATGAGTCTTCTCACTTTGACTCTTCCAGTTCTGTCCCCCATCCCACCAGTAGAGTGAGTGTGGTGATTGGTTGCGAGCTGGTGTTAAACCGTGACACCATCTGAGCAGGAAAGTGAGACATGCAGAACTACCCTGAAAGGTGTACAACAAATGATAACAGGAGGATGAATTATACTTACAAATAACCCTACTATTATTCTTTATATCCTTAGTTGGTTTGCACAAGGCTATGTTTCCTCAGCTCTTTCTTACATTAAAAAAAAGACAAACACCAAGATGGAAACCAGGATGAAACAACTCCAGGATGTTGTTAAATGTATCTGCTTTCAATTTCCCTGAAACGGGAGAGCCCCTCCCCTCTCAGGTCACTTCTTTTTAGTCCTATGCCTTCATTTACGAGGCATTTGTAGTAACTTGCATATTTAAAATCAAGTTAATTTCGGAGGTCTTCATGCATTGGCTGAAAAATTCTCTCCTGACTTGTTATTCTGATGTTCTCTGTACTGAAGCTGTGCTTTTATGCTCCTGTGGGCTAGACCTTAAAAAAATCTCTTCTAAAAGCCCTGAAGTCCTATGTCTGTATTAGCCTTATCAGTGAACTATTTCAATAACAACACTCAGAGTATCTCTCCTAACAAATAGTACGGGGAGAAACAGCTCTGCTAAAAATCCACCTTTGGGCACCAAGCAGAGAGTGAGAAGCAATCAAAGCACAAGAGGATGAGCTTAGTCATCATTGCCCCATTTGTCAGTGGTTGCCCTGCAGTCTTTATTTACCATAACCGAACTTGTAGACCCTAGGAACTACTGTGACTAACTTTTGGTCCTGAGGACCTTGGATTAACCACCCCCTTTCCCTTCAGCAGCCAGAGAAGTCCAGCAAAGGCACCTGTAATAAGTCGTGGCAAAGGGAAGATGAGTACCCAGGGCTTTCAACAGCTACAGCAGATCAGATGGAGCATTAACAAGCTCAAGCTCTGGTTCCTAATCACACTTTAAAATTGCCTTTTCTGAGCAAAGCAGTTGTATTTAGTACATGACAGCACACCCTCACACACTAGCAGAGGTAAACTAGCTTGTCACACACAGTCTATACCACCACCACAAAATGTGACTGCTTTCTCATTTTAATATGAAATGCAGGTTGCCAGAATCCTTCCCCCAAAGAAAGGGTAATGTGTAACTGGTCAGCCAGCCTGCAACTTTTACCACAAATTAAACAGTTTTGCAAGTTTTCTTCATTTGTCTGTATGCCAGCTGTCCAGTTTGTTGAAATTAGAACAAAATAAGGACAGCCTTATTTATATTTATCTTTCTATTTTTTTTTTAAGTTAAGTAATATTAGGGAGATATACAGGGGACTGTGCAGGCAGTTGTGTGAAAAATTTATGTGATTAGTTTATGTGGGATTTTTTTTATTTTTTGTTTCCCAGCTGCACATCTATTTCACTTTGAGTGCCTGTGCTTTCAGACTTCCAATAAATTCAACAGTTTTCTTTATGCATATAAATATACCTCAGAATGGCAGAGCAATTAATTTATATAGTGGGTAAGTGATTTGACAGAAAGTTGCCTAATGATAAGGAAAACATACACCACTGGCTAAAAGCTAAGCAGCAAAGTGAAAGCATTCAATTGTTAAGCATAATTTCATCCTGAAATCTCAGAATACTGCTCTGCTTATAACATGGCTGTTATAACACCCCTTGACCTCTTTAGGTCCAAGCTGCTTTAATTTTGTCATATGAAATCCTGTATCATATCTGTCTGCAGTCTCACTCTATACATGATAAAAAAAATTATCTTTTTTTATGACAAGTCTTTCTCTGAGACTATATCTTTGTTTTGTTATTTGGGCTTTGATGTTCCTATGTGAGCAAAACTCAAAACTGGCTCCTCAGGAAATTGTGCCTTTGCTTATAAAGCAATTTAATATAAAAGTAATCTAAAATTTGTTTTATTCACTAATTTTATGTAGCTGCCTTGTGGCTAGTCAGAACAAGATTAAATTGCTAGGCAAAAGTCCCATCAGTGTGAGTGAAGACAATGTACTTGAGGTTGTGTTATGATCCAGTTTTAAGGTTCTTAGAAATGCCTCTGCCTGAATTAAGGTGCAAACGAGACCATATGCCAGGGACAATAGTAAGGGTTTTATTTGATGGTAAATATGAGAGAGAGAGAGAGAGAAAGAAAGAAGTAGAAAAGAGGTGGGGGGGACGAAGAGTGACAGAGACAGAATAAAAGAGTATCACTGCTCCGTGGGTCCCACTGGTGCCTCGATGGTCCTCTCCAGCTGGTCTCTTGGTGGTGAAGGTCCCCCCAGAAGGCACAGAGTCCCATGGGTGTACATGCTCAGGCTGGGTGGGCATGTCCGGCCATGTCCCCCTGGGGTGGGGGTCAGTCTCTCACAGCAGACTCTGGGTCTGTTGCACCACGTGCAGCCCTGTGGGGCCAAGCCTCTCACGTGAAAGTCCCGTGGATGTGGCCTGTGGGGCTGGGGGTTCCACAGCTGGGCCAGTTTGTGTAATCAGAGGATGGGTGTTCACTGCCTCTCACCAGAGGTTGCACCATGCGCCCAAAATCTCCTCCTCCCCCCTCGGCTGGGGGCAGTCTGTGTAAACCTGGCTTCTGTGAGCTGTGCTCTCCCCCTGATGCCATGAAGATTTTTGCCTTTTCTTTTATATCCTGTTATACCTTTTACAACTTCTGTATTCCTAGTGCTTTTTGCCTACATTCTTGGACTTGTTTGTCAAGCTAAGAGACATTTTAGAAGCTTCGTAATTAGGGATCAGTGTGCCCCAGACCCCAAGGTCCTCTCCAAAACATATTCTGTAAACCAAGATAGAACCATCCAGGGGAAGGTTCCTTGGGGAGGGGGGCTCACTTGAGCCTCTCATTGGGGAATCTTTGATAGATATGCTAATTAGTACAACCTATAATGTTATACCCAATGTTGGGGGGGGAGGAGAAGAGAGACACGGACACAGAGATAGACTCGGTGGGGTGCATCTCGATGCACATGACCTGGACGTGTACACCTAAGGATCCTTAAAAATAAATACCAAGGTAAAATCCCTTTTCCCCTTCTAACCGTGTATGGCTCTTGATTTTAAGACCAGGAAAAGGCATCAGTTGCTTGGTGTTTCCACCCGGTTGATGCATACACGCCGAGTCTATCTCTGTGTCCGTGTCTCTCTTCTCCTCCCCCCCCAACATTGGGTATAACATTATAGGTTGTACTAATTAGCATATCTATCAAAGATTCCCCAATGAGAGGCTCAAGTGAGCCCCCCCCCTCCCCAAGGAACCTTCCCCTGGATGGTTTACAGAATGTGTTCTGGAGAGGACCTTGGGGTCTGGGGCACACTGATCCCTAACTACGAAGCTTCTAAAATGTTGAGTCTCTTAGCTTGACAAACAAGTCCAAGAATGTAGGCAAAAAGCACTAGGAATACAGAAGTTGTAAAAGGTATAACAGGGATATAAAAGAAAAGGCAAAAATCTTCATGGCATCACCCCCACCCCAAACTCAGCCAGGGATAGTTGCAGCTGGTGGCTTTGGCCTTTTGTGGATGCACACCTTTCCCTCAGCCTGAGGTGATTGAACAATGGGTTTCCTTTTATTTAATCAGCAGTTCGACTTACAGTCCAAAGTTCTTCAAGGAGGTTTCTGTGTCTGCAGCTTCTTTTAAACTTTATATCAGTGATTGAGGCATGAACTATTTCAGTCTCTGACAGGTTGTCACTGTATATATCTATTTATCCTTAATGAATACCAGAATGAACTTTAAATTCAGGTTCTAATAAAGTAGTAGCCACAAAATAAGTGAGGAAGGGCAACAAAATGGAGAAGAAGAAAAAAAACCCCCACTTTCATTAACACTATTCAGGAATGTCAGGTGTTTCTCATTTGAAATGGCAGGTTGGAAATCTGTAGTTTGTTGCTGACAAGCAGATTTGCTAGTGTTTTAAAAATAAGCAGGTTTTGAAATTGGTGATTCTGTCTAAAACTCAGTCTAGTTTGTTTGTAGCACTGAATAAATTCATTATTTACTGCTAAAAACCATGTAGACTGACAGTTATTTTTATCCAAGAAAACTACATCAGAGAAAGTGAGTGTTACCCTTACCATCTGGCTTTTTAAATACCAGAAAGAAAGTTAGAGCTACAATAAATGCCCTACAGGCAAAGTCCAGAAGTTTTTTAGTGGCTCAGGGGATAGTAGGTATAAGCTGAACTGTAGGGCATAGTAAGAGAGGAGAATTGAAGACTGAAGGTTAGCAATGGTGTTTTGTGGCACTGCCTGTTGACAGATGCTTTAGGGCAGAAGAAGGTCATTGATCTAAAGGTCAGCCTGAAATAGGAATGTCTGTCTTTTTCTATCGCTCGGTTGTACAAGATTTGGTATTTTCCTTCTCCTGCCTCCTAGCAGAAGTAAATACCCAACATGGATATAGTTATGAATATATATTTAATAAATATCGATTTAAATATATATCCAAATAGCTGTTGATTCAAATATTGCTTTACCTAGGATATGTAATAAAACTATCAGAGATATGTATGTGTAATATTCAAAGGACAAACATGTTATTTTATTTGCCTGAATTAATTAGGAGACAATGGAATTTTCTACATAGGTTCCTTTAAAAAAGGATATGTATTAGTTTATTGTTGTTACATGATTATTTATGTGACAACATATTGGCTTTATAGTTCTTGGTACAGTGCTCACATGAAGACTTTTACCTCTGCCTCCTAATGTGATCTTAGATTAGAAGCAAGAGGAGAACGAAGCATACATGAAGGTATCTTGTGGGAGAGGTTTCAATAAAATTGAAGTGGTGCTGTTTGCTGGTAAAAGCTGATAGAACAAGGATGGATGCAATTTATAATTTTTTAGTTCATAACCTGAGGACTGAGAAGATTTCATCCAAAAAAAGGAGAAGTAAAAAGAAGATAAGATGAAGTGATTTTGAGGTGTTTTATGTAGAAATTTACCTCAAAATAATTGACACCAGTTTTAAAATCTCTGAAAAAAGGATAAAGACTGAAGGAACATAGCCTTTCTTGCTCAAAATCCATATATTTCTTTTGGTTTCTGTTTTTGATTCTGTCAAAATGACACTGGTAACTGGTACATGGTCAGCTTTCTGTTCAGCCTGTGGGAAGCCATGAGCCCACTCCTTCCTGCTTTCAGACTTTGTAGTAAGTACATGTCTATTCCTTAGTTGCATCTTCCCAGGGGCAGCTCTATATGGAAGCTGCAGAATTTCTAAGCTCCAGCACCTCATGGATTGTCTGTTTTGTGTTTTCCTGCTCTCTCCACCCTAGTATTGGATCTTTTTTCTGGGATGTGCAAAGACTCATGACTTGTTTCTACATTGAATTTACATATTTTGTTTTAGGAATGCAACTTCTTGGAACGTACACATTTTCAAAAAAAAATTCCACTTGGGAAACAAAGATTTCAAAGAGGAGATTTTTTTTTTTTTTTTTTTTTTTTTTGTTAAATGAGATATGGAAATATTCAGGGAAATGAATATTTTTATTGTTACTCTTTGTGAGTTAAATTGGCTCATCACTGATGAAGGAAAGTAAGTAACATGATCCATTAGTAAGAACATTTAAAGCTTGTAGAATCACACCTGTTCTTTACTTACCCCATTGATTTTTACAATCTTTTAAATTCATGCTACTCTGACTACCTTTGAATATAATTCTCCTGGTTGAGAGTATGGATATCACAGGTTATTGATATACCAGTCACAGCACCCCACCATTTTTATCTCAGTTTCTCTCTTCCATCTTCATCGCTGGATGGCAATGTTTCCTGCTTAAATTTTTGATCATACTTTATATCTCAGACTTGATGGGAGAGAGAATTTTGCTAGGTCATATGAGCTTTCTTCATATATATTTTGTCAAAACAGTGGTGGTGTCCTTCTATCTAGTAAAACTACATAGTGAAATTTTTGTGATGGTAGTATGAGCAGCACTTATGTATCCTAAAACCTAATACTCTCATATTGGGTTAGATATTTTTCTTGTGTCACCAAGGCTTTTTTCTGGTTAGAGGCTTTAAAAATCTCCATCTTAAAATGCAAGAAAAAATGTTGTTAACGAAAACACTTTCTCTTATTCAGCACCTTCAAAACTCAAGCAATGCTTTTATTTACCTGAAAATCTGTCACCTAAATAACAGTAAAGAAGAAAGTAGGTCATGCTGTACATTCCTATTGTTTCCTTAGCTGGAGTGTTTTGTGCCTCATTAATGTGAGTACATGTTGTCCTCTGCTGCTATTTCTAATTATGTGTGATGGATCAGAACATCCTTTCAGTGCAACTGAAGCTGATGAAGAATATCCTTGGATGCTGAATCTGGGAACACCCCTATTTTCAATTCTTTTAAAATTAGTCAACAGATTAAATCACTAATCCGAGGTGATCTGAGTGACAGACATTCAAGCAGAGGTAAGAGAAAGACATTGCCTGTGGAGTCTGTGGGCTGCACAAGCCTTTCTTCCACAGGCTGTCATGGTATAAATGAATTGCATGCTTAAGTATATTGTGCATGACTATTGCTAAGCTCTCAACATACAGCAGTGTATTTCCATGAGCAACAACAGCAACTCAGGTACTAAAGAGGTTTTAAAAAAAATGCTCCATCAAAAAACTGGACTGAAATTCCATGTCCAGTGTATCAGCAAAAAGCTGATCTCTTAAACTTACTTTTCTCCGAGAAAGAGATCCCATTGTTGCAGGATAATAGGGTGTCTTGGGGTGACGTTATGATGGGTATCCCATATCGCTGCCTATGCCCAGAAATTAATTTTTATGCCGTCCTATGCCTCTAAACTGAGCCTGAGAGGGGGAAGAGGAAAAAACTGAGCAAAACTCTCAAAGCAGTTTGCAGCTCGTTCAAGGTCATATAAAGATAGCAGGTTTTTTTCCCCCCAGCTGCGGCAGGGGAGCGAGGAAGCACCCAGCTTGCTGTTTTCCAGTCAGCTTTTGGCCAGTTGTTTTCAGTTTCTCGTTCTCCGGAGAGAGACTGAGAGTTGGACTTTGCTTTTTTTCCTTCTCTGGAATTCCGGATTTTCTCCCTTTTCCACTGGACTGCTTTCAACCTCAGAGCACATCGGGAGGACTTTCCACCGGGCACAGAGGGCCTGGCCCTGGGCCAAGCCCCAGCTCCGAGGAGACCAAAGGGAGGACTCTAACGCTTTCCCAGGTTTTTCCTCCACAGTGAAAGATTTTACCATTTAACATTATTTTCCTTTCCCGGGTGTTTGTTAAATAAATAGTTTTATCTTCTTCACTTTCCTTCGAGGAAAATTTATTTTTTCCCGAACCTGGTGGGGGGAGGGGTGGTTGTGCCTTCTCTCAGAGGATATATTTCTAAATTTGGCCAAACTGGAACATAGGGGCATGTGCAGGTGACCTGACTGCTGGGACAAGGAATCTGTTTGCAGTCTCTTGTGTCTGTGGCAGCCTCTTTGTAGCCAGCTGCCCTCTGGCTGGGCAGTTGTCGTGCTGCGTGGTGCACCATGGCCCTGCTGCAGAGGGTTCAGTAGCAGCCTAAGCTCAACTGATGTGTTGGTTTCATTGCTCATACTCACCTTTTTTCCTGGTCTGGCAAATGAGTAAATCCAGTGCAGTTGTCCTGCCAACATCATACATGGGATATGACTTTAAATTAAGATTGATGTGAGGATTGATGGAACTGTCCTTCATTTTTTTCTTGTTACCCATTCCAGTATTTTTACTAGGACAAAAAAGCCCTTTTCATTGCGGATATAACGTGGTAATCCCAATGGACCCAGCTGGTTTTGTTAGTTAAAGCAGCAGCTGCCAATTTCCATATGTCATACAAATTTCATAAATATTGAATCCACAGTCAGTTGCTTGGGCCTCTGGCTGTTGCCAGATTGAGGCTCCACTTGAGCTTTGATTTCCCTGCAGCAGAGGTAGATATTGTGCCCTGTAAATTTGGTGAGCTGGCAGCAGAAACAGGTGGCCTTGTTACCTGTTAGTCAGGTTCTGGGGTGCCAAAAGGCCTGTGTTTCCTCATTGCCCTTTGCCATTCCAGCTCCTGTGGAAAGGGCAACTTTAGCTGCTGAGATAGGTGCTGAGTGGTGTCAGCCTTGCACGTCAACTAACGCTGATTAAACAAAATATGTTTCTACTAAAGTTCTTCTGCTTAAATGAAAGAGAGCTAGTGTCATCCAAGTTCATCACCTCCATACAGTCCAGTATTTTACTCAGGTATGTGAGCAGCAATTGTGAGCAATTATGGTGTTTGATGAGAGCAATTTCCCATACTTTACTATCAGTCTTGAGACTTTTTTTGCTTTCTTTCCCAATGTTTTCAGCTGACATCCAGGTCTGAATGTTTAGCTGAAAGTGTGGCCCTCAGTCCTTTGTAGGTCTTTAGAGTAAGACTTGCCTTCCAGTAAAGTATTTTTGCAACCAAAGTGATATGGCAGAGCAACAGAAAAATAAATGCATATGTGGATTGATTTTTCTGAGGGGAGAGGGAGTAAAAAGTTCATTCAGTTACCTGTAGAAGGTTGCCCTACTCTCAAGAAGGTTTGACATTTTGCTTTTTTTTTGTCTAATTGAATGAGAGGTCTGAAATTTTTGTGGAGAAATATTATGAACTGTGGAAGGTAAGGAGATTAAATTAGGCTTTGGGACTTCAGAAAATAATTATTTTATTTAAAAAAAAGTTTAAAAATACTGCCTTTCTGGAAACAGTGCAATTTACCATTTGGAGACAAATAGCAGAACAGTACCTCTAGAAGACAAAGTACAACTATGGAAAGGTAGTTCATTATTTTCAGACTTCTGAGCCACTTCAATCATTCTATCACATTTTTATTACTAAATAAACTACTTTTAAAAGCATATTGCTGTGAAACACAGTATATCCAGTTAACTTGTGCAATCATGAACAATTATACCAAAGCCCTTGAAGTGTAAATCTTTACGCCACTGATGGGAAATCTTGTTCTGAGAAACCATTATTAATGTTTTGTTTCACTCATAAAGAAAAGGCCAATAAAAGTAAATAGTTATCAAAGTATAAAAGGCTTTCTGGCATCATTTGAACATTGTGTTCACCACAAAGAGAAGTTTCTGAAAGGCTTATCTAACATGATGATAATAAGTAAGTAATCTAGATTGTTGTTGTTATCTGCTTTATATTTTATTCAGTGGGCCTGACCCTATAGAAGCAGTGAACAATGTCAACAAGTCATGGATCTCAGCCCAGCAGTATAATTAAAAAATCTAGTGAATAGAAAAGTATCCATCTCAATTGTGTGAACAAGAATAGCTTACTGAAGTCAGTGGAATTACAGTATATAATTCTTAAATTTATGGTAGCAGGATGACACTTCCATACATAGCTATACAACAGAGGAAAATGCAATATAATTAAAAAAATATTATCCCACTGTGTAAGTAGTGCTGTTAGCTCCAAGTGACAATCTACTGCCAACTAACTGAAACAACCCCCTCTCCTAAAACCGGGGTAACTCCACACCAAACAAAAACCCCAAACCAAGCTAAACAACAAAAAAACCTAAACAAAAAAGAAAAGAGGCTCTCCTAGTCTTATTTAACAATACAATTACAGAAGCATATATTTTAAGAATTTTTCATGAGATAACACAGAAAGGCAGTGAAAAAAGTTGGTAAGGGTGATGCAGATCTACCAGTAGACTGGAAATGTAATATGGATTGTAAAAGAGTGACGAAGGGAATAGTGACATTTTAAAAGCTAAATTTTAGTGGCAATCTGTAAAGAATGAACAGAACACTAATTAGTACTACTGGTGTTTTTAAGAGCATATTTGTTCGAGTAGTCTGTCTTTCTGTGTGTGTTGTCTCTAACAGATTCAAGGAATAATATATAATGAAGCAGGTGGTGCAAATACAAGCAAGAAATAATATTAGGTTGAAAGACTGTAAATGTATTTGTAACTCAAGAAAATAAGCCCTGTTTTACTAAAAGGTTTTGGATTTTATCAGTTTTATGACAGAACATGAATACTGCTCTAGTGTATTTGTTGCTCTTTAAATCCAAGTTACGAAAATGAAAGTGAAATTGCAGCTAGCTATTCTTCTGCAAACCCTTTCTGAAATTCAAGTTACATTGAGATATATGTTGTTTTGGTGAATATTTACAGCAATTACAGAGAACTGATATGTTCCTTCTGAGAGATTTGCAAATGTTAATATTTTACTTAAATTATCATAGGAATAATTGTACATTGAATTAAATCACCACTATAGAAGGATCAAAACCTAATTGAGTGATAGCTAAGTTACATTGTTATTGTCTTTGTAAGAAATGCTCTCAGAATTATGGATTATTGAAAAATAACAACATAAAGAATAAAAGGTCAAAGTTGATTTTTAAGTACAGTGGAAAAACAGAAAAAAAATCTCACTTTGACTAAACTGAAAACCTCTGCTCTATTGGCTATTATTATTAATTATTATTATTACTAATATATACTTTGCAGTCAGAATGGTTCTGCAGCCTATAAACAACTTATTCCTTCTCATTAGCACATGCTTCCTTGCTGCTGTAAGAAATACTGCAAAATTTTCATCTGAAGACAGGTACACTATGTAAACCTATCTGAATGTGTTCTTGTAAGGCTAGAATGGAGAATCCTGCAAATAAAAGCATAAATATTGCTTGTCACGTTTCAGACATTCGTATTTAACCACTCACGTGCAAGGATATATATCACTTTTTAACTTGAAGAACTCTCTCTCTCACATTTGTATGTTGGTTTGTGTGACAGTGTTTTGGTCTGTTTTTTTCTTTTTCTCCTCTTTTTTTTTCCCTGTGAGATCAATGAATGTTCTAGAAGGAAGGTATTCAATTAAGAAAAGGAAAAAAAGGAGATCTAAGAATGGCTTATAAGCTGACTGATTCTATTAGCTTAAATCTGCTGTGGTTAAAAATATAAAACCCCTGCATCTTCTGTGTGTGTGTGTGTGTATTCATTCCTTATATGTTTACAGAAGTGATTAGCAGTAAACTGCTTTGACATTGGCTTTACTGTAGCAACATGAGAGAGTATACTGATAATGCTATTACTTTATTTTAAAGACCTTAAGCATTCTAATTATACTGGCACCATTTCTATGCTAATTTACCACCACTACAGGCATGGAATTGTTCTACTAGTTATCTTAGGGTTCTCTTTATAACTTTGGGAGCACTAATATTGGTGGTCACATCAGATGTGATCAATTTACTAGACAATACAGTGTTGTTATAGATGTATTTTAATAAAATGCTAGTAGATTGCCATGATATTTATTGAATGTTATACACACTGCAAGGTCAGCAATATCTCTTACTAATTGCTGTAGCTCATCTCTGGAAAAGATGCTGCAATACAATTGTCTCTGTTTTCAACGCCTCTAGTAATTATGCCATGCATTTGGTGTTATTTCTGTATCTTCATCTGCTGATCGTTACAATTAAAATTGCATTTTGTATTGACATTTCTTCTCAGCATATTACGATTTAACATAGATATTTTTTCTCATATAGGCTCACCAATTGGATAGAAAATATTATTGTTACTTAGCTTTAAAGAGTGGTTGCTTGGTAACTTCCTCAATGATGCTTCATACTTTTTCTGAGATGTATTTTTATGTATCTTTCTGTCAGATTAAATAACAATAAAAAATTTTATTCAGAGTAGGTTCTTTACTTTTCAGGTATCTCAACATACTGAAAGTCCTATTTGAGGAAAGAAAGATAATATTAAAAAAACTAGTGGTAATACATATTTGAATAGTGAAAAAAATAAAACATTTTTTAATGCTTTATGCACCAAACCTTTCTGATATTACTCCAGAATATTAAAGGAGCCTATTTTGCCTTGAGTAAGAGTTCTGAATGGGACAGAATTTCAAATTTTGAGAGTATATATTTTTAAATTACTATTCTGCTTCTAATTCGTGAAGGTATTCCACAAGGGAAGAAGGATTCTTTTCTCTTTTCATTGGTTTATTGGAGACAGGCCTGAGAGGCAAACATTTCCAACCTATGGTACTTAGCTGGGCTTTGTATGGTACTGAGCAAATCCATTTCCATTCTGAGACAATGTGCTTGAGTTTTACAGGGGGGGCCGTGAATGAGCACTTGAGAATACAGCTAAAGGAAAGATCTTGTGTTCAAGGTGACAATACTAAAAACAATCCTTCAGGTTATCTTAAAAGGTATCCAAGGAGAAAAATATTTAATTTTCAAAGAGAATACTATATAATATGTAAAATAAGTAATAGAGACTGAGTCAGGCAGCAATTTGTTTATCGTGTTATATGTTCTGGAGATGTGAAGAGGAACTGATAGCTTATTTCAGTTTCTTCTTTCTTTTATGTTTTTTTTTTTTGGTGGTTTGAGAGAAAGTCCTTCATTAAGTCCTTCATTAACTGCTAGCTTATTTCAGTTTCTTCTTTCTTTTATGTTTTTTTTTTTGGTGGTTTGAGAGAAAGTCCTTCATTAAGACATCAGTTATTCTCATAATTTTCATGCACCACAACTAAGTGGGAATGAAAATTTTTCTTCTTAACTACTTGGGATGTTCAGTTGCATAAAGTAACTTTAAACTACCTGGGATGATCAGCTCCAAAGAGTCAATCTTGATTTGATTAACTGTATAGATAGAAAATTATCGAATTCAGTATTGAGAGCTAATTAATGCAAGCATGAAGGATGCAGTAGATACAGGAAAAAAAATATTGGTATCTCAGTATTTTTTCTTTTTCTATAACATCAGTAGTCTACTGTAGCCCAAAAATAGTAGGACTCCATCTGTCCCTGTGAGCCATGAACTTTGGCAAAAATTATGGTACAATTATTTTCTGACTCTAATTTATAATGTCAGACAGTATGGTAGTTTACTTTGCTTCAGCCAGGTGGTTTAAGGTCTGTGGCTCTATTGTGTGCAAAGCTTCTGGAGTTTTCTATGAGTATGGGACAGACCCTGCCTTCATTGTTTTGAGCATCAGACAAGTGCTGCAGTGTCTGAACATAAAATATTCGGAACTTTGATCCAGTTTGGAATGTCAGTCTTTTGGACTGGTGAGATTCAAAGCTTGCTTGTTTTTTTGCTTTAGTGAAAACTTGAGACACCAAAGCAGCTCTGTGGCTGTTGCCACTGAACATTTATATAAGCAGCAGAACTTGACAGACAAGGTGGTGGAAAACTGGGAACTCTTTGGGGCAGGCTGCCAGGCCACTGGCTGTACTACAGTGACTTCCAAGTTATGTTAACACTGTCCTTCCATCTGTGAAGCTCCAATAAAAACTAAAGTCTTCTTGGCAAAGGTGTTCTACCGATCTCTTATCTTAATTCTTTTCTGCTTTGTGACCATGTTTCCATCACAAATGCTGCTGCCACACTTAGCTTTGCCTTTTTAAATCCAATAAATTTCAAGAATTTGTGGAAGTAGAAAGTGCTCCACTCAAGTACCGAAATACTGAAATGCTTATAAAACAAAAGTTACTGTTATACCCTTGACCTGAATTCTTTGTTCAATTCCAGTCATTTAGATGAAATCTAGACAGCAGCTGCTGGAGTAATCAGAAAAGTAGGGAGTTCATTTTACCAGAGTGCTGAAAAAGTCTGTCTTTTTCCATCTAGCTCATAGATCATATAATTGCTTGCTAGAAATTTATCAAAAGGAAAAACAATGCTGGTCAAATGCCACAGAGAAATTGTCCCAGTCAAAGAGCAAATGCACATGAATCAAAAGATCAAGGACAATGGAAACAAAGCAAACATTAGAAGAGTAGGGATCTGGTAGCCATAAGAAGAATGAGATTTTGAAGTAGGCTTTCTTTTAAGTCTGTTTTGGCTATTTCCTCTAACCAATTTGATAAGAGAGCCCTTCTGAAAGGGTCTGGGCTGTACAATACACATTGCCTCAGGAAACAATCAGTTCCATGATGCCAATGGAAGTTGTTTGCATTGGTTTATTTGTAAAATAGTATCTTAAGCGCCTTGTACCATGCCTGGGTATTATTTACAGGTTGTTGCTCTGATTCTCTTTCAACTCTAATATATAGCATGCATTACATACAGAAAAATTCTAGATGTTGTCAATGTTGCATTATATTGCTTTGGGGCTTATCTTGCTCCAAAAGCTTGTAATTCAGGCTGGTATGTTCAGAATGGTTGTAGGATTTGGGTGTCTAAATCACATTGATGTCACACATAAATAATCATCAGGAGTTAGATATATTGGTTTGAAGTCTGCATTCCTTAGCTGTGAATAGATTTGTGACCTAACAGTGCAGTTTGGGATTTTGAAAAATGGCTTTCCCATCTTAGTTCTATATTTCAGTTATATTTCTACGTATTTATTAGAATTGCCTGTTAATTAACTTAATTAAATAATGTACGACCACACTGATCTTATTGCTTTTCCCCTAAACTAAGGAGTGCATTCGTGAATTTGTCACATTTCAGCAAAAGGGAACCAGTTTTCCCCTGAAGTTTTTTTCAGCTAATTGGCATGAAAGGGTCAAGATTCAATGCATTAGCTCTTTGTAATTTTCATTAACTTTTATGCTGGTTTTTTTTTCCATTTCATGACTATAAAATCTTGTATCATTTTAAGAGGGTCTGAATTTAAGATGGTGCTTCTGGTATAAAGCATATAAAACATAAAAGTATATATTTACCAGAATTAGATTCTTACAAAAGTAATCTCTTTGACTTAAATAAGACTATTTAATTGAATGACTGCTATTTAGAATCAGTAACACAGATCACTGTAATTCTATTTTCCAAGGAAATATGCTGTTATCGTGGAAGGTTGCTATGGTCACAAAAAGAAAATGTTTAACAACTCCTTGTTTTATATTTCTCGGTTTCATATTTACACAGAGAAAAAGCCGGCTGAAGACGAATCTGACAGCTAGAATAAGAGGTGTCTGCTGATATAAGAGAAAATATTTTCAAGGAGGTATGTCTATAAGTTTCAATTAACTTTAATTTCAGTATCGGTTCTCTAAAGTGTTTTATTTTCTCATGTCAAAAGGGGTTAATGAACAGTAATTTCACTAAAGTTAATCATTCTTTTATACAGTTTTTTGAACACTTTGATACAGAAGAATTCAGGATGAGGCCCTGCACTTAGCAGGTAAAAGGGCAGAGATCCTGATCATCATTATTTTAATTCATGTAAGTTAATTTGTCTTGAGGAATTTCTGTCTGTGCAGCATTTAGGCTGAAGCTAGTTGTAAGAGTTTTTATTTGATCTTCCTGTGAAGACTAAAAAATGACTTTTCTCTCTCTGTTTCCTGTGTTTGCCCACTTGCCATTCTCTGTGCCCACATATAAGATCTTTTTCTACAGCTTTTTCACTTGGTGAATGTTCTACCTCCTCCACATGTGCTCAGTAGTAGGATGGATCATGCTGGTTTGGCTCCATCTGCCCTTTCCTCTGTGCTCCTTACCAAGACCAGTGTGGATTCTTTGGCAATTCCTGTCTCTTCCCTGCAAACCTTTGTGTCTCCCACCATTTCATCAGCACAGCTTTTCATATTTAGTTCTTCTTCACGGATAAACATTTCACATAGTTTTGGAGTTGGTGTTAATCCATACTTAGTGTGGTTAGCAGTGTAGAAGTGCACATATATCCACAACTGATGAATATTTCTGATTAAGACTGTTTTTAGTCAATCAGCATGTGCTGTCAATGTATTCTATACAGCTGCTTTGGACTTGGTGGTGCATGATAACTGTTATCCATGCAGCTATCAGAATTTGCATAACTCTTATCAAGGCATTTGTTTTATAGACCTTTCTTTTCTTTTTTTGTAGTCTTTCGCAGATACTCAGATCTTCAGGAGCTTAGCTGCTGAAGTCCCAATATTCCTTAGATTTTTGTATTCTAAAACAACAAGTAAAGAATGTGTTGTTACTATTATAGTGATCACTTTTGTGATTTTATTTATAAGTAAAACCAATCACAGTTTTGAACCAAGAAGCTTTTTCCTCAGGAAATAGCACTGAAAGTAAATGTCTATAAAATCTCATCTCTGTTATTTTTGCCTGCATAAGAAAAAGTATAACTCTGAATGAACTCTTTTTTTAAAGCACTGAGAATCCTGTTATGCCTATGACGTATACGCTAAAATATAGTAATATTATTGCAATTGAGGCAGTGATACAGAATCTCAAAGTGGCAAGGATGAAAAGCCCATCAAGCTGCATAATTTTTCTGTCATTCTCTGGAAACATCTGTATATATTTCTGCCTGTGTGACTGTATTTCTTTATGTGTGACTGCGTATATACAAAGATAGTTGTATGGATATTTGTATATGTGCAAGTATACCAAATATCCTACAATTTCTTTTTCTTTTTTTCCCTTTCACTTATCCAGGACACTTTCAGATTATTTTATCCATTTTCTCCCCTAAGTTTCCTGTTTGATTATGCCACAAATCTTTCAAAATATCTACTTCTTGCCCTTCTAACTGCTTGCAGAACAAAGCTTCACTGAGAATGCAACAGTGCCTTGAAATAAACCAAAAGAAAGAAGAAATCAGAATAACATTAGAATAGTTCTACATAAGTGTATAAATGGTTGCAAAAGTGTTTCTCAGGTATGTAACAATTCTTTTGCTGTTGTTAATTCTGAGTAGTCTCTGTGCCTAAATTTGAGCTCCATGAACTAAACCCACATTCCCTTTAGTCATAACTCTGGGTTTAACTTGCCTTAGAGAGAACGAATGGCACCTAGCCTGGATGACAATCTAGGAGGAAAAGAGCTATAAAATGGAAAAACTTCTAAGCAATTATTAGGTCATAAATGGTTTGCACTAGCTCACTACATTGGGAATAGTTTCTTCTTATGATCAATCTTTTTTTGCTAGATTAAATAATCTAGGAAACAGATACGGCATTTGAATTTATTTTACCTCTAAAATACAACAGATTGCTGAAAAGATCAAGTTTGATAAATAAAATGATTATGTTATTCATGTGAGAACATAGGCAATGTGCATTTGAGTGAAAGCAAAATTGCTGGGTACTGGAAATATAACATTCACCTTTCTTCTCAAAGTGAAGAATTGAATAGAAGTTTTATAAGGCCTTGGTAATTTTTCCATTAATGTTGTGTAAATAAGATTCAAGCCTAGCAATGCTTGTTTGCTTTAGCAATGTATGATTTTGCAATTAATATTATAAAAATGAAAGACTTGTAACATATCCTAATTGAAGGAATTACCCTCTAGACTCTATTACCTCCTAGGCAGTTTAATAGTTTGAAACCTGATTAGAAAAAAACAATTCTGAAACCTCTTTGTTAGAAATATTTTTGTACTGCATTCACATTTTAAAAAACTTTTAAAAACAAAATATTTTTCTAAATCCTCAAAATACTACATTTCTGCTTCTAATTGTTATAGCAATTCCTTATAGAAACAAAAAGTGAATCTTGAGTTTTCATTTATCATAATGCAAGTTTCTTATGAAAATGTTATATGTAAACTTGAAAAAGTCTTTAGGACTAGGAATAGGATTTGTACAGGACTGAGGTTTTTTTCCTATTTCAATGAGGTTACAAAATCAGGACAGAAATAAAGAATTTTTAATAATATAAACTACTTAATATTGGAGTTCATAAAGTTGCTTGAGTCAAAACACTATAGGTGAAAGACTATAGTCTGAGAAACTAATACAGAGAGTCATACATCTAAGGCAGAAAGAAAATATCTAGAAACATCAAAAGGTCTCAGAAAAAAAGCTGTAGACATGGGACCAGTAAAAGAGCATAGGATAGCCATGGTTTATTATTAATGAATGCTGTGGGCAATACAAATTTGGCAACGTATTTAGCCAGTTGTACAGGAACAAAAGAAGCCTTCCATATTTCTGTAGCTCCAGAAACTATCTGATTTCTCGATAGAGTATTAGAATTATGCATTCCTTGCCATGAGATATTATTAAAACTACAAAATTACTGTGGGAGAAGATGTTAACATGTTTGTGTGGTAAAGTTAAGCATGGTTTTACTTTCTGGATAGACTGGAAATAATTCCCTATGATTCAAGAAAGTAAGGCAAATATTTTTAAAGAAATACTCTCTTAAGAAATTATCATGTTCTTATCCAGTACTAATAAATCTTGTGATTCTTTTTCTACACTCAGTACTGACTACTGAGTTGAAGACAGAACACCAAATTAGGAAGTCAATGTGGCAAATCTACCCTTAATGTGCCCATTACGCAGCTATTTTCTGCAAACACATTAATGTTGTTACAGAGAAGCCAGTCTTGATTATAATTTAGAACACAGAAAAAGAAGGGGAAAAAAAAAAAAAAAGAAGAAAGATTCCCTTCATATGATTGTACAAACTGTATATAGCTATTTATTAGTTATACAGGTTGCTCCTTCAAAGAGGAGTGTAGAAGAAATTGCTTTTGTATTTTAGGTGATTTAGTTTTACTGATCCTGGTAAGGTCCATTAAATACTAGAAAAAAATCAACCTGATTCATTAGATTAAATTTCTGTAAATGTAATTAAATCCTGTCCTGGGTTTGTTCATGTATCAGTAAACTAATTGCATTTAGTCAAACATTTGCTTTGAGTCTGAACAGTATTAAATTAATTTCCCTAGCTGTGAACTATAGGAAAACAACATACAGTAAATTGTTCAAGCATTGAGATTATTGACTTAAAAGGCAGAGTTACAGCAGAAATGTTGATATATTCAGTAAAAGAAGTCATTAGAATAATTATGTTTAATTTGAGGAACAATAATTTTTGGTTATATATAACAATTAAAGTAGAAGAATAAAAGAATTCTTAGAGAAGGTTTATTTCCTCCTGCCTCTTGGGTTTTTATTGTAAAAACTTGAGTTTTCTCCTTGAATTTCATGGTACAGTTGACAGGGATGAGACTAAGATGAATCAGAATTTGACAGAACAAAGACATCCCTTTTTGGGATGGAAAAATGGGTATGGGTGGAAAAATTTAAATGGAAGATGTCTGAGAGGACTGGGACAAGCACAATTGCCTACACAAGAGAAAGATTTCAAATAGTTGTCGTATGAATGTTCAAAGGTCTTGGCCCATAAAGGTCTTGTGAATGGGGAAGAACAAATAAAAATATTTGGAACAGATTTTAAGGGCAAGCCTGTTCCATTTTCAATAAAGGTTTGCATCTAGAACAGAAACAAGACAAGTTATTTCTACAGTCTCCTGTTCTGTTTCTGCTCTGAGCCAAGAAGACCCATGAGCAAGCCCAACGCAGAGCTGAGCTTGCACTGTAGTTGCTGTCCAGGTGCACGAGCTCAGCGCTGCTGGGTACTTGGGTCCCAGCTCCACACTAACAAATATTCATTGGAGTTTCTGTCTGGGGCTGAGTGAGCTTGATAAGGGTGAAAGAATGCACAGTACAGAAACCTGAGAGAGGCTCATGTCTGATTTCATGATTAGGACATTCATTAAGAGATGAGGATTCTAGAGCCATTTTAATTATTGGTGTAATGTCATAAGAAGGGACTCAGAACATAGTCTTCCTCTGAGTGCCCTGCATTTGTGAAAGCCTGGACTCAGAAACTTCCCCTTTGCATGGACTAACTCTTGAGGTCCTGTGACAGCCATTCTCCTTCCAGTAATGTTGTGACTCTCAACCCTTTATTCCATTGATTTGCCTACAGCTGAGTTAGAAACGAAAAAATCAGGGAAAGATTCAGAAATTATTAATCCTGATATGATCTGAGGTGATTTTTTTTTAAGCTACTGCACCAAAAAAGCAATTTTTCATACAACCATATTTTAAGTGCAAAGAATATCTGGCTAAGTTTCTGAACTAGAGGAACACTTATTCTCCATGAGTCTCTGATCTGAGTCCTTTAAGATTTAATCATAATTTCCCATTACTTTGAATAAAAGGAATACATCCATGTATTCTAGAGATGAATAGAGAATTCATTCTCAAAATCTAAGTCCCACATTCTCACTCAATTTATCTTTAAACTACTTTATTACTGGATTCCTCGGGCTAGCTCCTTCATACTTCTTGTTCTTGTTTGTATGGGGGGTTTAATATTCACAGCACCCATTCAACTAAATATAATCACAGACAGAATGCCAACATCACCACTTTTGTTCAGTTCTGTGCACATTTAGTTGCACCAAATCATGGACAGAATAAAATATGGGGGGACACTTTGGTAGTAAACTCTATGTGTGTAATGTTTAAAGGGAACCTTGTAAGCAAGATTAACTGCTGAACAATGTCCACTTCAGAAGATCATATAAAACACTAAGAAGCCTGTGAACATCTGGTTGATATCCAGAATCACTGACAGATTAAACAGACATGGAAACAAAAAGGGTATGTTTATTATAACATGTGTTTTGGCACCTACTAACTGGATCGTCACATGAGTACTGAAAGTCTTGAGATGGTAACTTAAAGAAAATGCTGGAACAAATTTTTACTTATGAAAGCTAAAATCTGTAACTGGTTATGAGGTACAGTAAATCATATTTGTAGAATTTATACAAGGTTCATAGTCTGTCAGTTTATTTGCATGTGTACTGATATAAGTCATATTTATGTAAGCTGCATAATTTATGATACAAAAACTAAGTAGTTGATTCACACCTGGGTAAAAAAATGCATGTAAAATTGATATCCCTAAAGGAAAAAAATTCACTTACTTATGTGGGTCAATTTACATTGTTCACTGCTGTATTTTCTAGAGACAAATTCAATTTTGTAAACTAGAACATAAATTCATAAGAATAAAAGACTTTTACCAGAACTAGACCATCCAGTTCAGCCTGTAAATATATTTATTTTGGCTACACTGCCCTGTTTTTTCACCCTACAGATCTTGGGACAGAACTCTTGAGAAGCCGTTTCCTTATAGTTTAACTGGTGACTACAGTGTTATAGACTTAATCTGTATCAGCTAAAAATTAATTTTTTATCAATTTGGTATGGATTAAAAGAGTCCATTACTGTAAAAAAAAGTGGTATGATGAAAATCAAGCTCCTAGAAGGAAAACCAGGATCCTCTACTAATTTTAGTAATTTATATTCTGTTTTTTTTCTTTTTTTTTCTTAGTAAAGCAGAATAGTATACCAACTATTTTTGTTCAGAAAAAAAGCTCTCAGTAAGACTTGAAAAGCCACAAGAAAGACAGAAACCAAGCCAGAAAGGACAGAAGACTGACAGAAAAAACAAAACAGAACTCTAGTAGCCTGAAAACAGAATGTGTGAATGAGGCCATGAGGTGAAAGACGTAGCTGAGGCTGTAAGTACTGCAGAGAGTCTGCTGAAGTTAACTTTGCATAAACTATGTAGCAAATATAAAATAGAAAAAAATATAGCTGAGAAAAGGGTCATCTTAGAATCTGTTCAGTATATTCTGAGACTGAGTAACTAAATGAAAACAGCATTAAAATGATGTGGGATATAAGAAATGTCATTACAAAACCAATCCAGCCCTCCATCTACTCTACTATTCTATTTTTAGCAGTGACTCTCAGTGCCATAATGTGTTTTAGAGAAAGCTGGGAGAAGACATGTGCTAAGCAATTATAAAATCTGCCCTGAGGGAAAAGTTTCTTTCTTCAACCGATCAGTTAGAGGTTTGTTTATGCCTTTAGGCATGAGATTTAATATTCCCTCCAAATGCTTTTGTTTTATAAGCTTTATCTTTTTTTTCATAAAAATGTTCATTTTAATAATAATAATTATTATTATTATTAATGATTCTGACCCTCTGGAAGCCAAGGATGTCTGCGACAATAAATTCCACCATATAGTTAGTTATTTATGTGACAGAAATGTACTTTATGTCTTTAAAGGGTAGCTGGGATAAGTTTGTGCTTCCAAAGACTTATTGAGGTCATCACTAACGAAACAGAAAGGTGAGAAGAATTAAAAAGGAAAATGGTATTTAAGGGAAGAAATGAGATGGAATGCAAATAGCTTAAACAACAGCAGCTTCAGCAGACAGTTATCATTCATCTAGTCCTTGTGAATGCCAAAAATAAATGTGATAGACATTAGCCAGTTGTTACTTATAGTTGTTTAGATTGGATTTACCCAAACTTTCTAAGGGTCAGCAAGACTACCTATTCACCTAAGTTCATTTATACATTCAAGTCTAAACTGCAGTAGCATCTATAATGAAAACACCTCAATAAAGAGCCACTTATGAAGATTTTTTTTTTACTGCTTTGGGAAGCTATATGCCAGACAATTCAAAATAAATGCTACAGTGCCAATAAGGCACTAAGGATTAAATAAAGGCTCACACATTCTCATTTTTAAGAAAATACAGTATGCAAGCATTTCTGTTTTCCTTTCAATACCTGAACTCTTAGGAGGTACTTGAGGTTTTGTAATAGACAGGAAATGCTCATATTTTCTACTTGTAAAATGAACAGTATGATTTAGAGATATCATAAAATATGTATGTAAAGAACAGAAACCTTCCGGTAAGTATCAAGTCTCACAGGAGTTCTGGAGAAAAAAAAACCGTAACAATGTAAGACCAAGTAATTCTGTGGTGACCCACACCCATCTAATATATTCTGAAATACATATTGGTTGCAGAAATCGCTCCTAGCCTAAATCTTATGCATCTATAAAAAGCAAAGTGAGAGAAAGAACAGGTCAGAAGAGGATGGATGTTAAAGACAGAGAGGAGGAAACAGTAATACTATGACAAATAAAGGTCTTAGCTGTGGCATTTAACCACAGAACTACAGTGGATGTAATGAAAAGCTATCTTGCTTGTGGTGATGCGTAGGGAGCAATTAGCTAAGGATAACCATCTTGAGTTCCTGATCTCAAAGAGCTCTGCTGCTGATGTCAGTCTTTTAAATAGCCTGTGTGGCCTCCAAGCTAGTGACCTAAGAAGAAAAACTGCTATTTTGCCTTCTGTCCACTTTCTGCAGCACTGGCCATCCCCTCGCTGCTCAAAGAGGAAGTCCTTCCTTTATTCTCCAAACTCCATCCCAGATATAAATAGCTATCACAGGAGATACTCAGAGGAAGAAGGACTAAGGGAAAGTTAAAATATTAAGTCACTCTGATCCTTCCCTCCCAGCTCTTGCCTTATGCAGTACTTCAGAATCAGAGATATTTGCAATTGTCTTTGCAATTCTATCTTTTTGCCATGCCAAAATCAGGACTGCAAACTGCCTGGTAAGATCTTGTGGTTTAGGTTGTTGTGATAGATAAAGGACTTGCTTGTAAACTGATCCTTATTCTGTTTTCACTTACCCTGGTAACAGATAGCACTGAAATGTGTATAATATGGGTTCTTTTGTACCAAGTTTTTCATTTTCTATTTTTCACTCTAATGGCTTGAGCAGATATTTTCTGCTGATTACTTGACAGCTGGGAGGATTTTCCATTTCCTTTGTTTGTGTAAAATTTCAAAGAACTTCAACAAGCAGGTAACTTTTTATTCCTTTAATTGTAGCACTCATTTAACTCTAGTTATATTAAGTTTCAATTATAATAGATATAAATACCATGACCTAATCCTTATAATGGGTAGACTCTGTTGTTTTACCTCACATTTTATACAGCATTGGGTTTCACTCTGTGAGGCAGATTTGCCAGGAAAGGTTTGACTATGCAAGCAGTGAAGTGAAAAAGACAGACTATATTCTAAGCCAGATGTCCAATGATGAGCTGTTGCCCACTAACTTCAACTTGCATTTAAGCAAGTTCATTTCTAATCTTGAGACCTCTTTGGCACCTGCATCTAATTATGCCCTTAAAACCCACTTGCAATCAGCCCTGTTCCCATAAACATAGGGAGAATACATTAGTGCAATACAGAACTGTACAGGAGGAGGTCAGGACTTTTTCCCAGCACATGTGCCAGCTTTTATCATCCTGCAATATGCAAGTCTCCTATTGTTTGTGTGCAACTGACATATGTATGCTTTCACACATATCTGGATTTTTTAATGCAGCAGAATATATTTTTTTCCCCAGGTGGGTTACTGACATTTTTATTCTGAATAAAACTGAGTAAAATTTTAGTCAAGCTTGCCCTGAAATGTCAGAGAAAGTTAGATAAATTGGGCAGTTTTAAACACTGTGCTTCCCACATATTGACGCCTCCTAGCTCAGGTGTGGGAACCGACCTCTTGCAAACTGGCTGTAACTCGTCTGGACAATGTAATAATGCAGTGCATTAGGGCTGAAGAGGTATGGAATATTGTAAAGGAATCAGGTTTACTTGCAATGAAATTTCTTATAAGCCTTTAAAAAGAATGCAGAATTTTTTACTTGGACAATGTGTGCATACAACACAGAATGGATGACAAGGATATTTTTCAGGTAATACATGGATTTGTAGAACTAAAAAGGTAAATACAGTCTCATTTTCCAGAGTGGATGAATGGGATTTAAACTGAGAAAATGTGCAGGGCCTCCTGTCTGTGCAGTGGGCAATGTCACTCAGGCGGTAAGTCATGTAACCTTTCTTTGGCAAAATTGTAACAGCATGCTTTGGTGTGTAGTCCACTTTCATACCTAAGAGCACTTTCTAGTCCTTTGCCCTTCTAGTGTCCTTGGACATTGTTGCCTCTGTGGTGGACATGTGGCCCTTCTCCTTAACAGAAATTATGACATCAATTGCAGCGCTTTTATCAACTCTCTGAGAAAAAGGTATTACTCTCATCCCACCCATGTTGTGCGTTTCACCACTTACACAATTACCATGCTTTTTCCTAAACTTTTCCTAAAGAGAAAAATAACAGTGCCTCATAATTTTTTGGCTGCTCACATTCTCTATCGAAGTGGTACAATTCACACATTATGCCTTGATTGAAATCCAGCTGTATCACAACAATCAGGGATTTTGTCTCCAAAAGAGCAGCCTTTTAACATTGTAAACCGTGAATGCTCTTACGGATTAGCTTACTTACTAGCTTGATAAGAAGGGTGCTTCTGAGCTTCTTTAAAACAATTTTCTGTCAATTTTCAACAAATACCATAGATAAATATGGCATATGGTGGCAATAAAAAACATGCACATCTCTAGCAGCAGGACTCAGCCTTCCTTGAAATACTGATTTGGAGACTGCGAAAGAGATCTTGCAATTGCATTAAAAATGGAATTCTGCTTGGGTTTAAGACTGTGTCAATAGTAATATAATCCACAATGTCTGTAAAGTGCTGTTTATGATGCTACCATCAGCTGCCACTTTGCAGAATACCATTAGAGAGTGATATTTACTACAAGAAAATATTCTTAGGAAGCAGAGTGAGCTGCAAAATGAAATCAATGATAGCTCACTTTCTTTAGATGAGTCCAGTTTCGAGATGCTATTGTATCTGTTTTCACTGGAATTAGCTGTGGACAGGGAGCATTCACTGTATATGGCTCTGCAATAGGTTATCCTACAATAAAATATAGTTGGGCTGGAATCCATGAGAATATTGGTACAATGCTTAAACAGATAATATCATTTGCAGATCTGTTGGGACTATGGTTAGGTGCTGTATTTGTTTCTTCTATGTAGTAATTTTTGACCACTAGATGGAACTGTGCAACTTCATGCAATTGTATTAACTACAATATTTGAGAGTTTATTTTACTTGCAGTTAATACTTTTCTTTATTCCACTGAAAGAGGGCTTTGTCCCCAACCTTTGAAAAGGGTGAAATAAGCAGAGCCTCTTGTAAACAAGGATCCCTGTAATTCTTGTGAGAACAAAAAGATAGCAAACATTACAGTCCATCCAAAGATCTATAAAAGCTCCAGCATGCATTAAGAAACAGTTTTAAAGTTGTAACAAATCATCTTATCATCTGTGGAGTCTAACACTGCAATCATCCTTCTTGACTCTGCACCACTACTACTACATATTTCATCTTCATCATCTTTCTCCTTGGTGTTCAATTATCTTGGCTGTTAACAGCTGAGCCTGACTCTCTAAACTATGCATTATACACATTTCCTTCCAATCTTAGGCTCAGCCAGGGTTCTGTGATACTTTATTCAGATTAAGATGCTGTAAGGAGTAAAAGAAATGAAAACCAGTTATCCCTTTCCCAGGTAATTCATTGCATTCGTCTTTTGTTTCCCAGTGATTAGATTCATAGTGATCTGGAGGCTGTAGCAGTAGGGCACTTTCTACTTTGATGAACTCAGCAGGTTTTATTTCATTTTGAAAGAATGTATGGCAGATGGAAAACTGAACTTGGTTGGCTATTGTGATTATAATACTTTTTTTTCCTTCCAAAATATTTTTGTTGGTTTGGACTTTTTTTTCTTTTGGTTTTATTTTTCTTCATTTTTCTTATTCTCCATCTTAGAATAGTAATTACCCCATGGCTCTTTTCATTTGACATCTAAAGAGGTTGACTTTCATCAGCATAGAATAACACACTTAAATCTCAAGGCTATTTTAATCTGGAATGTTCAGGAAAGGTCTTGACCATGTGACAGGGGTTGTTGCTGAATTTATTTTTGTTTCTTGTTGGAAATGTGACTTTCAAACTCTGTGACTCTCTTTTAAAAAAACTAAATAAAAGGGAAAAAAGTGAAACTTTTTTTTTTGTTTGTGTGTCTGGAATATTTGATAAGAGCATCTGGAGCACACTTACAGATTTAGGGCCAACTCTAACAATTTTACTCATCCAGTCCTTTTTGTGGCAAATACTATCTAATTTACTCGTATATCCACAATGCATCTCTAACCTGTCTTTCACCATTTAAGCTCAGGCACAGAAAGCCATCTAATTTGTGGTTTATTGTTCCCCACTGAGAATTTATACTTTGAAATAACAAGCTAAAGGATAAAAACAGTATTATTCCATTTTACCTAGGCAGGACAGAATAGCGACAATACCATACTGAAATAACATCCAGCTGACATCCACATACATTGTAGAACAGTGGTTCCTCATGAAATGACATTTTGGTACATGAATCCACCATAGTTACTGAGATACTCTCAACAAGATGAATTCCCATGTTCCAGTAAATATCCTTTCCCTCTGGGGTCCAGACATGTCTCAGAAATGCCTTATTAAGACAGAGAGCCAGAAACAGAGGAGGGAGAATGAGCAAGTTGTCTTTTACCATTGCCAGGAGGACAACAATAATTAATAAGATGACATAATTAATATAGTTTCTATTTTTTACTGCTGTGTAAATGGTGTGAACATGCCTGTAGATATATAGATAAAAACATGCATTTTGTTTATTTAATGACAAATTAAGTGTGGTTATATATTCATGTGTATTTGAAACTAACTGTTTTAACCTTGGCTGATACTCTAGTTTCATTGTGGGTGAGAAAATCTGACTGGCAGGGTTCTTTGGCATTTTCAAAAATCTACAGGAGTGTCTGACTCCGCAGAACCTAAGACTCAATGTGTGTACAAAGAAAAAGTATAGGCTGTCCTGTGTGCATTATCGAAAGAGAGCTTGGATGGTACATGCACATAGGTGTAAATATATATATGTGTGTGTGTACAGTTTCATAAATGCATATTGAAGGCTACTTCTGTCACTGTCTCAGGTGTATTTAGAAAAGTTCCTGGAGTGTCAAAGATACCTTGCAAAACTTACAGAACTTTTCCAGCAGTAGCACCCTTTTGTTGGTCAACTCTGCATATCCTGCTTCATAATTGGCTTCAAAGGCTTGCTTTCCAGCCATACCCCACAAATTGGTATGCACCATGGAGAAGAAAGAATATACGACAGCTGCAATTTCCTAAGCAGAGGTACCTGGCATTGCAACATGTACTTAACTTATTTCCCATTTTCTTATCACTGACAGTGGGAAGAAGGTTGTGTGTGTGTGCAAAGGAACAACTGCAGGGTGAGATTGTTTCACATCTGAACCTGGACTGGATCAGGCCTACCTGAACTCCTAAGATGTGGGAAGCCAGACCAGTCTCAAGAATATTCTTCACTCTTCCCCTGAGCTTCATGAAGCAGGTATGTGGAAAAAAAAAGGCAAGATTTTTCCCACCTTAAAATGCTTACCTTTTTTAGAAAATTTTTACAGTTCCTTTCTTCAAACAATAGCTTAGAGCTTTACAGTTTCCTCCAGAGAGAGAGATTATGACTGCTGCTCCTGTTGTTTACCTAAAGCAGAACGCAAGCACTGCTGCTGATTTAGAAATGAGAGACCTATTCTTCCTTATCCTTCATGTTCCCAGGTGCCTGGCTGTTTTATTTAGCCTTGTTGCTAGAGAGAAAATTCTGTCTTTAGACAGACCTGCTTTTGCATTAGAATTCCTGATTTTCAGAAAATACATGATTGCTTCTTAGAAATCACATATTTTTATGAGTAAAGCTGACACATTATCTCTTTCCATTTGTGTATACAAGCTTGAGGTTACATGAGATTCTATGCAAATATTTTTGAGGTTACATGAAGTTCTTGTGTAAGACGAAAGCTGTATTTTGAGGTCCCCCCTCCCCCAAATATTTGTGTGGAGGTTATTTCATAGGATGAAGTTAGTTGTTCCTGCTACTCATCGAGTTTATGCAGTGTCTAGAGGTCTAGCATGGACATTACCTGCAATATGCTTGTGGCATCCAGCTTGTCTCTGCTGAGGGAGCTGAGCAGGTGTTTTAGCCCATCAGTAACATGGGGTATCGATGAGGGCTGCCTCCGAATACCAGCACTACAGTCTGAGGGGCCAACAGCTCAAATAGTTTCTTTAAAGGAGGGCATTATCTTACTCATTTTTTCTTATGTAGAGCAAACTGATGAAAAGTGTTTGATAGCAGTGGTTTAGATGACAGTAACTGGGTTAACATGGTTAATTCTCCTGTGTAGTGGTTTACAGTTTCAAACCTTACCTCACTGTAAGTGTTAAATAAGTGTCTGGAGATGTGAATGTGGACTTGGAGAAATGAAGGAAGAATTTTGAGATTTGTTTGTATTGTAAGTGGATTAACCATGGATTTAATTCATTTTTATAGTTTTAGAACCTAAAACTCTATGAATCCTATCTGATGGTGTGGATTTTATAGAGAAATACTTATTTGACTTGAGTTACAGGCTAAGTGAAGTAAACATCAATGTGTTGTATTCTCTGGGGTGTGTAATCATTATAAATTGGATACTAGACTACTCGCAGAGAGCCCAAAACACTAACATGTTTCTTGAAAAGGATAAAAGGGTGCATCTTCCCATTAGCTGCCTGAGCCTGTTTGAAAGTTTGCAGTGAAAGGAAAAAAACGGTACCCGATAGCCTGTGTCAGCCAGGAACAACTTCTGGACTTGCAGGTCCCGGAGGGTTTTATAAAGTGTTATGTTTTGTAATAGCATCATGGCTAAAAACATAAGACATTTAAGAGTGTATCAATATGTGTGGACTCACTGGAGACTAAGAAAACCAAAATGGTTGAGGAATTGTTTGAGGATATCTCCCACTGGACAAAGAACTTCTAAATTGTGTGTAGCACAGGATCTGTAAAAACTAAAGTCGAGCTATGATTCATGCCCCCAAAACAGTTCTTTTTATCTTTATGCAGAGAAAAAAAATCCCTGAACAAACCAATGAGAAAAAAAAACAAACAAACCAAAAACAGCCAACCCCAAAACATGGATAGCTCTGAGAATAATCTATAGAAGAACTGTCAGGCAAGACACATTCTTTGTGGGTCTAGAAAAAGCAGATTTAAAAAAAAAATATATATATAAGAATTAGATAAGTGCCAACAAGAAGAGAAGACTGATACTGACATGGGGTTTTTGTGTTTGTTTGTTTTGGTGTGGGGTGGGTTTTTTTTTGGTTTTGTCTTTATTTTTTTGTTTGTTTGGGGTTTTTGTTGTTGTTGTGATACCCTCAGGTTTGCAGCAGATTCCTTTAGGAATAAAAAAATTAGTACACTTGAGGGCTGTATGAGAATTCATACAGTCATTCAGTGTGCCTTTTAGGAGACACTATTCTCTCAGGCTACTCCTGGTCATGTTAAGGCTTACCAAGAAAGTGCTTGAATATGGAGATGTCTGAATGTGATGAAAGAATGGTAGAAAAGCATGACTCCAGACTCGGTGCAGCTGAGGAAGAAGTGGACCTGATAAATTAAAGCTTACTAAGAAGAACATTAAGTTGAAATGAAGATAACACACTTGAAAAATCCTGCACAGAAAAGTGAGCAAACAGGCCATATTAAACAGACCCCCAGGTCTGTAGTTACAGATGTCTGCAAGGAACTTGTTGATACAGTCCTTTTCTCATATGATAGCCCTGGAGGTATGTGGCTTATGCATCACTGTCACTAAGGAAAATTAAACAGAAAAATGTCTTTGGCCTTAGTCTCTGAGAATAAAAATAGTTTGGTTTTGTTATTTACAGAAGGTGACTGTTAGCTGAAACTGACTCTAAGCCACTTACTGCATTGCCAAAAGGTGCCTGGCAAACAGGATCTAGTGAAGAGAAGCATCATTTTCAGCAGCAAATGCATACTTTTCCAGAAAACAGGATTTGATGAAAAATTGGGTTATTTGAGATACAGATTCTCAGGCTGCTTGACAAAGGTGGGTAGGTAGGACTTCAGAGGTTCTATAGCTTCTATACCTGCCCATCTCATTCAAAGCAAGCAAAGAGATCTGCCCTGCAAAGGCAAGGTAAGGGGTCATTCTAGTACCATATCTTATAGGTGGTAAAACAAGACTATTATCCTGAGGCAATCAAGTATTTTAGTAAACAGGATTTTGTTGAAAGATACCTGAAGAGCTGCAGAAGAATATTATAACAGGGAAAAAACAAGGTGATGCAGAGCCGAAAAACATCTTAAAAAAATTTATTTTATACACCAAGAAGACTGATACGAAAGAATTCATAAGGGTTTTTTTCCATGCATCAAGAATAGGGGATAGTGCAAGTAGTTTAAGAACAACAGTTCTTGTAAACAACTCCAGGAAAGTGGCTGCTGAAGTAATGTATGCACAGAGGCATTTGCACTTAGGAGAAAATTATTAAACATCCCTCTCTACCTTGCATTCTTTTTGGGCTGCTGTTCTCTCTTCACTGTTGGAAATATGTACTTTCAGATAAATCTGGGCTGTGCAAATCAAATGCATCTCCTTCAGATATTAACTGTATTATATAATAGTTTACAATGGAGTTTAGGAGATATGAGATGAGCCATTTCCTATATAGCCTATTCAGAAAAGTGTTCAACTCACCCTTCTCTTGTTTTCCTGTCAAATTATAGAACAACAGAAAAGGGGGTGTGTGTTGTTACCTGTTGGCAATTTTACCAATCTAAAACTGCAAAGTAGAGCACCTTCCCTTGTCAAAATGTGATATCAGAGCACTTAGGGATCTGCAGTTAAATGTGCAGATAAAGCAGATATGGAGGTATAGAAGCTGCTGAAACAACCTCTCATGGTCACAGAGTTTATCAATCCAGAAACACATGTACTACTGAATTCCCTGCTTCCTAGCAGAACTTCTATGGAAGAACCAGATTAATCAGGTACAGAGAGCCTTTTTTTTCCCCCCCTAAATAAAATGGGATCCTGAGAGACAATGAGTTTTTGGTATCCCAGAAGCCTTTTGGGCTGACCCTCAAGGTTACTAATCCTGAAAGATGGTCTGGCATCCTCTTAGAAGAGTAGCAATAAGGTGGACCGTTGGCCATCTTTGGGACAAAAAACAGGTACTCACCAAATCTTCTTTAAATGTTTGTTTACCTATAGCCCCTAAACAAATGCAAGCTTTTATCTTTGGCAACATTAATTTTCAGGATTTCTTCCTGCTCTTTCCAAAACGACAGGCTCAGGATCATAAAGTGTTAGAACAGCTCTTGCAGCTCTCTCTGCAGAGGAGCTGGGTAACAGCTGGAAGACAAGGGGTACTCTATTTTAGGATTTCCAGGCTGCAGGGAGTATCCCTGAGGAAGTCTTGAAAAATGGTGTACTGTCAAGCACTGCGAGCCTGCCTGTGGCTGTCACGTCTCGGTAATGGTGGGTAGCTGAACCAAGTTTCCCAAGGGAAGGCAGTTCTCTCTTCTGGTGAGAGTGTGCACAGAGCACCTGCAGCTCACACATGTCTCTCTAAGGAATCCTTCACAGCAAGACAATTTTGCACTGAATGCCCAAACCATCCTGAAAGGGGCTTTGAGTAGGGTGATTGACACACCCTTGAGAAGTCAAGCTGGAAAGTGGAGGATGATAGTAAATACAGCGGGGTGTAATGGGTATAGACTACAGACTTCTGCCTTATGCATCCCAAAGTCACAGATAGACTGTGTTGGGACAGTCCAAAATGATTTTTGGTGTGTTTTTCCACATGCTCACAGCTGAGGCTACACAGTCCTGTGGGAGCACAAAGAGACCAATATGGTCAGAGTGTTCTGGCTGATGTCTCAGATACAGGGACACATGGTTAGGGAGAAGAGTAGCCACAGGCATGTGGCTGCAGAGAGGTGGCACATATGCATGGTTCTGGCAAGTGATGTTGGCTGAACCTCATCACACCAAAGTCTGGCCGAGTTGCTGATTTCCAGATGAAAATTTCATTTTGTGGCTGAGAAAACTGGACTTGGGATCTAAGCAGAGGAGAATGTTGTCTGCAGACTTCAAAGAGATTGGTGGGTCTATAAGTGCAGCTGTGTGGGTCCACCCCATCAACTTCTGGTTTTAGGTGAGAGGCAAAATGTTGCTGCACTCATTTTGTGCTGTTCTGGCAGTAGGGCATGGATGGTGATACTGGTGTGTGTATCCATACTGGGCTGTCTGGTGAAGTATGTCTTGAAAGATATAAATAACTCCTAGTGCAGGGAGTGATCAAAGTGCCAGGTGTAGTCCTCTACAGCATAATTTAAAGGACTAAGTGCTAGCTAACATTCGTGCTCAGGCATACCAGGATGCACTGAAAGACCTCTCTGTAGATGAGAGATTTGGCAGTACAGACACAGCCAGGGTTAGTCTAACAAAGCAGTGTATATGCAAGCTGTAGTAAAGCTACAGTGTGAAAAGAGAACTAGTGAGATGAAAGATGCCAGAAACCTGAGTGTTAAAGATAACCCCCCCTCCCCCCCAAATCTGCTTAAAAACCTGAATGTTTGAAGTGAGTGGCTGCAGTTCCAAAAAATTGAATAAAATAATTACACTTACTGCCTGGAACTGCATAGTTTTGGCTTTTTTCTAAGAAGGTAGGTGAAGTTTATATTGACTTGATTTATCCTTAGTGCAGCCCAAAGCACTAAGTATTTCACCTCAGCTGGTGACCATAATGTTTTCAGACAAAGCAAAAGTAGGACACATTTTTGTTATGAACAGCCATGCAAAGTTGACATGATTCATTTGAAAAAGCTAACACAATAGCCTCCAACTTCTTGATTATTTTTTAAAAATTAAAAAAAGTATTATTAGTTTGGATCATATTGAGCATTTTTTCATCTTGTTCAGTTCTGCATGTTTTGATGAAAAAAATGAACCAAATATTGAAACTTGCCTGTACATTTATGGAATCATGGAACCATTTAGGTTGGAAAAAAATCCTAAGATCATTGAGTTCAACCCCAGTCCTTACACAGCCAAATCCACCATTTCCCCAAGTGCCGTACCTCCATATTCAGGGATGGTGACTCAGCCACTTCCCTGGGCAGCCTGTTTCAATACCTGGTAACACTTTCAGTGAAGGATTTTTTCTTAATATCTGATATAAACCTCCCTGGTGCAACTTGAGGCCATTTCCTCTTCTCTTATTGCTCATTTCTTAGAGAAGAGACCAACACCCACCTCACCCTAACCTTCTTTTAGGTGGTTGTAGAGACTGATAAAGTCTTCCCTGAGCCTCCTTTTCTCCAGGCTATATAACCCCAGCTCTCTCAGCTGTTCCTCATAAAACTTGTGCTCTAGACCCTTCACTAGCACTGTTGCCCTTTTCTGGACACACACCAAACCCTCACTGTCTTTCTTGTAGTGAGGGGCCCAGAACTGAACACAGGATTTGAGGTATGGCCTCACCAGTGTCAAGCAAATGGGGACAGTCACTGGCCTGGTCCTGCTGGCCACATTATTGTTGATACATGCCAGGATGTCTTTGGCCTTCTTGGCCACCTGGGCACACACTGGCTCTTGTTCAGCTGCTGTCAACCAGCACCCCAGGTCCCTTTCCTTCCTTGGAAGCTTTCCACTCTTCCCCCAGGGTGTAGCACTGCATGGGGTTGTTGTGACCCAAGTCCAGAACCTGTCACTTGACCTTTTGAACCTCTTGCAATTGGCCTCAGTTCATCAATCCAGCCTGTACAGATCTCCCTGTAAAGCCTTCCTACCATCCAGTAGACCAACACTCACACCTTGGTGTTGCCTGCAAACTGACTGAGAGTGCACTCAATCCCCTCGACCAGGTGTGCCGGTTTGGACAAATTTGGAGGAAAAATATCCTCTGACAGAAGGCAGGTTGCAACCAGCCCTCCCCCACCAGGTTCGGGAAAAAATGAATTTTCCTCGAAGGAAAGAGATAAAAACTATTTATCTAACAAGCACACAGGGAAAGGATAATAATGCTAAATAATAAAACCTCTCGCTGTGGAGAGAAACCTGGGAAAAATTTCAGAGTCCTTCCATAGATCTCTCTCTCCCCCTCCTTGGACCTGGGTTGTGGTGGGCCCACCTCCAGGGCCAAGACCTTGGTGGAAAGTCCTCCCAATGTATTCTGATGTTGAAACAGTCCAGCAGAGAGAAAAGGGGAAAAAACGAAGTCCCAGGAAAACAAAAGTTCAACTCTCTGTCTCCCTCTGGAGAAAAAGAAAGCTGAAAGCTGGCTGGAAAGCAAGCAGTGTGCTTCCTCTGCTCTCTACCACAGAAAGCAGAATGCAGAGGAGTCTGTGTATCTGGGTCCTTGAAAACAAACTGTAAACTGCTTTGAAAATTTTGCTGGGTTTTTTTTTCTCTCCCCCCTCTCAGGCTCAGTTTAAAGGCACAGAAAAGGCAAAAAAAAAATTTCTGGGCATAGAGCAGAGATAGGGGATGCACATCATAAGGTCACCCCAAGACGCCAGGTCATTGATAGTTACTAAACAGGACCACCTCCAATACTGAGCCCTGGGGAACGACACTAGTAAATGGTAACTAGTAACTAGTAAACTCCATTTACCACATCATAATTTGATCCTCAGATCAATTTAAAATTTAAATTTACATTGCTTAATAACTTGCCTCATCTGCAAAAATTTTGTGTTAAAACTCCTGTGCAGCCAATACTTAACAGGAGACACAGGCAGTCTTGTATCATGGACAGCGTGCTCCAAAGGTATATATAAAAAAAGAAATGATGATGAAAAGAAAAAAGGATTATTTATTTGTTATACTTTGGTCATCTCACTTGCTGTAGACAAGTTATATTTATTTTGCTCTGACCTAAAGCAATTTCTTTGGTAATCAACAGTGAGAAAAGAGTGTAAGGCAACCATGAGCACAGGATTCATGTGGTAGCACAGATGCCATTCCCAGCAGGTTTTCAGTGAGTGAAAATTCTACTCATCTTTTATATCCAAGAGCAATCTTCTCTAGCTTTGCCACTCAGATATTTGCTCTCGCAATGTCTTACATACCAAAATAGTGACTATGATGGTAATCACAAATCTCCGCATCAGCAAATTTCCTCCTTTTGGGAGGAGCTTATGCATTTTCTGTTCAACACTGAAGCTGTAATAACTGCTTTTAAAGAAGTAATTTATCTCTGAGAAAAATTATAATCTTTTTTTTTTACTGTTTTATGTGTGTTCTTAATTAAAGTTCAGCTCTTACATTTGATGAAAAAACTAATACTTAACCCCATGCTTGGTAATGAAGGTGAAATGACACCTAAAACCTGCTTTTTTGAATTCAGACAGGTTAGGTTTGTTGGGGGGGATGGGATTTAAAATACAAGAGAATAGTTCATTTCTGAAATCAATAATTTTTCTTTAATGGCTTGATTATAGCCTATGAAGACTCCTGGGATAGAATTCTAACATAACTAGGTTTGTTCTTAATATATTCAAACCTCATCAATTTTGCTTAAATGATATTCAAGCATGAATGTTAACTAGTAGAACTGTAGTCTTTGGATTTTTATAATTGCTGTGGAATCATGATGGAATAAGAAAGATGATATTCTTTTATGGTTCTGACTGCACTGTTCAGCAGGGACATTGTGCAAATCACTGGATTTAATAGACACTGATTCTGAACTAAGTAAAAACAAGATAAAATGTCTCCTAATGAACCTTTTCAGCATGTAGTTTAAAGGAGGGTAGTTTACTTGCCATGGTACTGATTTTTCATTAGCAATATCATCTCCTCCATGTCTCTTACAGAAAAATTGCACAGAATTTGAGGAAGAAACAGAAAGGCATGTATTTATGGCAAGTAGCATAGCTTTATGCTTTCTGTCATCAAAAAAGGAACTGTCTTAAGATCAGTCCAGAGAACTGAGCCAGCTAGTGCATGGGCTGTTCTCCACATACGGCTTCTGTTCTGATGTATATTTGCATATTCACATGGCTTGTAATATATTTGGTGAAGCTTAAAACATGTAACTGCAGTTAGTTATGTGTACTGCTGTGTAATTTGGGGGGGAGGGTTTAAGAAGGATCAGTAGGAAGAGCTTTTCAATAGTTTGAGCTAGAAAAGTCTCAAGATCCAATACATCCTGTCTATTTTGACATGCTTTTGCTCTTTTGGGTCATTGATCTTTTTGACTTGCTTTTTTTCATAGTTGATAATCTGTTCATAAGCTATCAGTCTTCTTATTAGACTTTCCCCGCACTTTTTCAACACCTTGACCTTTTATAGTTTTTAGTTCTAGACACTTTTACAACAGCAGAGTTCAAAGAGTGCTTCTCTGCATCCCTGCTGCTCTCCTGAGGCACATCTTTTAGTGTGTAAGTTGACCTGCAGCTTCACTTCCCTTTGAGGTATGTTGTGGAAGGTGCCAGGTCTGAGGTGCTTTAAGGCTCAGAGACTTCCTTGTTTCAAGGAAAAGAAGTATATTTGATCAAGAAGGATGATTACTGAGCTGCTTATATTTGAGTTTAAATTATACCATCCAAGGATAGGTTAAGATACAGGCAACTTGCTTTCCCTGCAGCAGTTTAGTATCTCAGTTTAAGTCTTTATTCACTATTAGTTAATGACTAGAAAACAATGCACTGATTGTGTTGATACCATGATATAAAAACCTCCCCTTTTTTCTTGTATTGTAACCTATATAGCCTAAGTAATTTCCTAACTTGGCTGATATAATTAGGCAGAGCAGTTTGAGGCATGATTTCTGACTTGAAAAAATTCAGGAAAAAAGGAAAACTCTACAGAATATGACATAGTGTCTTTTTTTACATTATGTCTTATTGATGGCACAGTGGAAATAAAATGATATGCAGAATATTACATTAAAAGTTGAGAACACACAAAAAAAGACCCAACCCCAAATGCATAAAGGAGAATTCTGTGAGAAAAGACTGAAGAGATAGTGAAGGAGAGGTCAGATCTCAATATACAAACAAAGAAAGACACCTATGTGTAAAAAAGGCAGGAAATCAGGAGAAGATTGTTATATGCCATTTGTTGAGCAGTAGGTTTTTATCTCAGATGTATAATAATTTGAAATCAGTGATACTGAGACTAACATAGAGGCACATCTGAAATGACACTCTACCACTGTGTTTTGGGTATAACTTCAAACTTTTTAATCTTAAAATGCCATGGGTTAAATTGTAGTCTATTATGTCTGTGTACCTCTAGCAAAAGCACTTGAATTCAAAGAAATTACAGTGGCTACTAATCAGAGAAAAAACCTTCTGGCTTGAGATCAGCATTATAAAAGAGAAATAAAACAACTGGCAGTTCAGAGTACAGTAAAGCACTGAATGTGAAATCCTAAACCCTAGTTTTTTATTACCAAAGAGGATCTTTGAATACTTTTCTGATAGTCATTAAATGAGAAGGAAAATGTGCCTGAGAATATAATTCTGTTTTAGTTAAATACAAATCTTTGACCTTGCTGCATAATTCACTATTTGAAATTGAGGAATTCAGAAGTATTACATTATATATATGCCACTCTTTTAATTTTCTTTTGGTACTTTTCTCCTAATGTTATTTAAAAGTCAACACAGCTAACAAAATTATTAGTTATTAATGATAATTTTTATTGCATATTTGTGCCACAAATGAATGCTGTTATTCAGCATATATGACATTCATATAAATGTCATTTGAAGAATTGTTGTTTACTGTGGTTTTTTTTTTTCAAATTTGCTAGAGGTTCTTTTTCATAGGGGGAAAAAAAGTTGCTAAGTATTAACTATGCCAGAAAAGAGAAGCCAATACAAAATAGGGTGTGAAAGCTGTGCCTGATAAACTCACTGCTCACTGGTAATAATGTCAGAATTAGTTGCTCTGAATGTGATATTGCAGTGCAAACAGTGTCAGAAGCTTTTTTTTTTTTTTTTAACAAAACATTTGATAAAGTTTGTTTCTTACAGCAATGTAATCCAGAATTATTTTTTAAAGATTTATAAATTAAGACCAAAATCCCCGTCCTTCAGGACTTCAGCTAGTGTTAGAAAAAGAATGAATATTATGATTGTCAATATGATTGTCAATACCTTCTTTTGGCACTGGGAACAAAATGCATACTTTTCTAAACTCATGACGAAGTACTATTCATTAATGATAAGGCAAAAGATACTGTTGCTGTCCACATTTATTTTCCTTGCAATCTGAACTTTATTAAAAAATGAAAAATAACAAAAAATATGACTAAATCCCAGCATGCATTGTGTATGGTATTTTCTTCATTTTACTATTTGAGAAATAAGTTCAGGAGTGGATTCAGATTTCATGTACTTAATAAAGTAACTGCCACAAACTGAAAATTCAAACAACATTTGGCATTTCACCCTTTATTTGCATAAGGGCTGAAATTATCTTTGGATTGCTGATTTTCCCATATAGCCAAAGCTTTTCTTTTGAGATGTAAATTTCTTTGCAGCTTTACTTAGCTGTGAAATTTCCTTGACAGTCTTGAGCTCTCTCCTGTCTTTCAGAACAGTCGCATGAAAATGGATAAAAACTATGACCACTGAAAGAATGCAGCAAATGGCGGTGAAACACCAGGCAAGACCTGTATTAGAGTACAAACAATAACATGTCATCATTCTGGATGCAAGGCATTCTCTACTGCCAGTAGAGTGTAGTAGAGACTATGGTACTAAGGTAGAGAACTATGAGGAGTTCACCAAATTTGGACCACTAATGGTGCCCCCTCCCAGCAGCTGTGTTACGAAAGTAATTGCATTTAAATTGCTTTTCAACTGTATTAAATTAGTGTAAATTATACTGACAAAATGATGCCTCTTTCTTAGTTAGGTTAACACACATCCAATACCAAAATATTTAACTTATACCTGTTTTTGAGATTCAAGTTGCACTAGGTAGTTTTAGTGATGTTCCTCAGAAATGCTAAACTTAATTCCTAGTTGCCAAATCCAAAGGAGACAATCTTTCTTCAAATAGCTAACATCCTCTTTAGACAGTTCTCTTTTTCACAGCATCATATGAAATGTTTAGTAAACCAGTGAGTTTAGTAAACTAATGAGGACTAAATATGTAATTTATCTCATAGTATTGTAAGTGGCAAATTATTTTTCTTCCTTACATCTTTAAAATGGAGAAAGTCGAGTATGTGACTCATTTCTTTATGGACTCCATCTTGAAAATATTGGAATTACTATAATGCTGTTAATTTCAGTCATTCTGTGATTTTACTGAAGGCTTTGTGAAAGTTACTTCAGAATTTCCAGAGCAGAATTCTGGTCTCGGCAACTTGGAAAAAGTGGCATTCCCTTAATTTTTAATAATTTTATGAGGACTAATACACAGTTTAATGGAGCCTCTACACAGCTGTGCAAAACAGCTCCTACTAATGGGCCACCAGAATTGCTTTAGGTTTTTTTCCAGTAATTAAAAACAGATGGTCAATAACATTTTCCACAGTTTCTAAATAAACTTAGTAGCTACTACTTGTGTAATCAAACACGGATTTACTAGTTTATAAAATGATTTTGTGACTGGATAAGGACAAAAAGTGGTTAGGGGAAAAAACTGATCTTGGTAACATAATATTATCCTATTGAAGACAATAGCTAGTCTGGATTTACATCAGGATAGAAGATAACATTTAACCCACACTTAATAACTCTTGATTTTGAGTATTAAAGAGCATAAAGGTCTCAGTACAGAAGCTTCAGAAATATTCTCCACCATAATTTACATTCATAATCTACTTTTCCTGCATACAGTTGCTCCTGATTCCTCCTCTCACCCACTTTATTAACACCCTAACTTATATTGTTGAAGAAATGTTGCAGGTTTGCATAGATCTAGCTGTGCTCAGTTGGATCATACACCCTCACTGAATAATTGTAGAGCTTTTGACATCATTGGTACCCCCAGATAGTACAGTGAGACAGGTTCTGTGTGTTCCACATCCATGAATAAGTGACAAATTAAGGGAGATGTCTGCAGCAATGTTTAGTTTTGAAGAACTTAATTTTTAATATGTTGTCTTTGTCACAGAATCTCTACATTCTCAGATTAGTGTAAAGTTGTTCAATGCAGGGTTATAGGACCCTCCATAAGTAATGATTTCAAATTCTTAAACTACCCTTAAGAAGTGCTTAAAGCATGTATATTTAAAGAATCTTTTTTATTTTTATGATCTGTAAATGCCTCCTTTTACACACAGTTAGATACTGCATTTTTATATTCTAAAAGCCAATGTCTATACCTTTTCATTTGCACAAAAAATGTTGCTCTGTGCCTAGAAGCTCAGAAGGTATCAAATACAAAATTTGAGAGACAAGAAAGGTTATGAAACTTTGAGTCCTTGATAGGCACGTGGATGTGGGGAGAAACCTCGAGTTCTATTTAATGGTGTGATTTCTATAGGAGAGGTTAAAATGCCCTGAAAGCAACATTCTCAGCTGATTTAATCTTTTCTTGATCCTAGCAGAATTCAGTGAAAATTTAGAATTTTATCTGGTATAGCTCTCTGCTCAAAACACTTCTCTGGATATAACAGATCTGAAACACCTAAATACATTAATGAATTTAGCAATTAGAAGGTTGTGGTATCATTAAGCATTTCCTAAGCAGAATACAGAATGATATGTATGTCTGTCTTCTTGTAGTTTTGTCTATGTTGTTTTGTTGTCTAGGAATAGCCTTCCAGAGGCCAGTGTGTGGAGATGAATTGCTAGCTGTAGTTTGTCTAGCTACAAAGTAGGTGCAGCATATATAAGGAAACAAAGTCCCAGTGAGGTTCTGTAACCCAGGGCAGTTGTAGCATTCTTCATTTCTTCCTTCAGGAAGATTCTGTGCAAAGGGTGGAAAGGGGAATTACATTGGCTTGATCTCCATTATGAGTTTATATCAGTATCTGCAAATAAAAATGAGACTAAATGGTAATGTAAGGACATGTCTCCCCTTCCCTTAAAAAAAAGAAAAAATTAAAACTGGTTTTGGCTGAATGTGGAGTATCAGTTGAATCTGACACAAAATATCCACCCTTAGGTGCTCTGGATAACTTTACAGTCTTAGTAAAACTTCAGTATCTAGTGGCATTCAATCCATCAAAAGGATGGAGTGGTGTTAATGGCAATCATGATCATTACATCCAAGGGGTTAAAATCTATTTCAGTGATGCTTTGTGGTTAATGGAATTGATCTTGACCCTTCTCTTGCAGATATCCCTGCACTGAGTTGTGTATAATGCCAATACTGTTCTCAGCATGAATTTTGGTTAATTGTCCAGTAGAACATACACCCCTGCTGCTACACTTGATGCAGCACATGTAAGGATAGGGGGTTCTAATACAATAAACTGTGGTAAGACTAACATAAATCACTTCTATGTGTGCATGCATAAACACCTGCCTTCTTTTTTTCCAGTAAAATCTCTGAGTCAGAAACCCACATAAATCCGCATCCCTCTGTGGAAGACACACCTGATTTACAGCTTGTCCTTATCGAATAACGCCTCATTTTGTCTATCACCGCCAAGATTTGTCTGTGGAATACCAAAGGCACCTGATACTGCAGAAAAAATATAGCTTCCAAGTTGTACTCAACAGCTGGGCTGTGTGCTGTATGCAAGTTCCTGTTGAGTATTTTGTTCATTTCCATGGGTGTAAAATAGTTGTATACAAAAAATGGGGATTTTCTCTTGGATATAATTGTTGACAAAATGGCTTTTTTTCAAGATAAAACTCAAAGGATCATCTCATACATTTTATCTTCTACTACTTCTGGCTTATTTTTGGATTTTAGACCATGTTTCTGATTCATGCCACATTTACTGAAGTACAGCTAAACAACTATTGTTAAATACATCATACTGCAGGTGAAAACATAAAATGCGAAAGTGGTGCCCTATGAAACTAGTAGAGCAGGGTAAGGCTTATCCATATGTTGTGCACTAATAGAACTAATAAAATGAGAAATATATAGCGATATTTTTCCTTGAATGGTTCACTGTAATATCTTCAATTTCATTTTAAGCTCATGGAGGTAAATCAAAAGAAAAAAGGTTGTTTCAGTCATGCTAGGAAAAAGGCCTAGATTTATTAGGATCCTCCAGCCTACTGTTTACTAGTTCCATAGTACAAAAAATGTCTGTGGTTTATGTGCCAGGGTTTAAAGTGACAGTTATAGAAAATATATTGATATGCTAATTAATATATTTTTTATTCTGGAAATAAAATGGGAAGGACAATAAAAGACGTCAGAGATTTAGAATTATTTTAATATTTCTTTCCATTACAAATATTTCCCTAAAATTTAGAATGCAAGGCAGTCTCTTTTCCTATAGATTTCTCTCAGATCAGTTTGACTTTGGAGTCTAGGAAGGTTAAAAGTCATCTTGAAGTCTTTCTCTGAGGACAGATATTCAAAGGAACTTTTGCCTCCATTTTCATTGAAATTGTGCAAGTGCAATTATTTCCTGAGACTGTTTCCCTTGTGTCAAATTCTTCTTAAATCATTCAGTTCATGTGAAAATAATTGAAGACATATTCAGACACTGACAGCAGCACAGAGAAAATTACTGGATCAGTTTGGTGTCCATGGGCAAAAAGCTGAAGTTAACCAATAGATAATTCATGATAAAAGAGCTTCATTGGAGTTCAGAGGTAAGGAAGAGGCTCCCCACACCTGCAAGATGATTTTAGTGCATCCAATGTTCTCACTTGTGTAGTCACATTTGTTTGTATTTTAAATGCACCATAATGTTTACCAATGGATTTCAATGTTGCCATTTTATTTCCTTCCTTGAGACCTGTTACTATTCTTGTTAATACTCTTGCTTTTCTAAGAATGAGAATTGATGTTACTATCATTACCTGGTATCTAGAGGTCATCCATTTCAGACTCAGAATTGTTGAAATCAATTTCTAGTTTCTGCTTGATAACAGGAACAAGAATATCAGGAGATAGAAAGAAACATAACTGACCTGCATCATGTTAGTTTTCTGAGGTGTCTCAGAAACACTCTTCTTCAATCACTTTCAAAGAACCCTGAAAATGTTGCAACCCAGAAAAGATTTGCAACAGACTCTTCTCTCAAAAAATATTTCACCTACCCCCTCAACTTCAAAAATATTTTTATTGTTCTATTTTGTTGTTGTGCAAAATGTGTCATTGTTAAATGACAATGTGTCAGTGTTAAATAATAGTCTACAAAAACCGTTTTAGAACATAAATGTTAATGTGCTACTGTCATGAGTCTGAATTGTAGTGATCTTTCACTTCACTTCATTTATCTGTGTGTTGTTAGAATGCTTTAGTATAACCAAGACATAAACAGTGCTGGAGCCACATTGATTTCAAATGAAGGGATGGTAATGATTCCTGCAGTTATGAGTTACTTTTCTGCATTGGAGTTTCTAGCTAGTGAGCTGGAAAAAGAATATTACAAGTGATAAATAATGAGCCAGAGAACCACTCATCCATCACTATATTTTGCAATGATAATTTTCTGATAAGTAGGAGTCTGTAATGCCTCAGAACTCTTCCCCAAGTTCCTTAAGACATCTAATTATTCAGTATGATGTTTTATTCAGACACAACTAAATTCAAATATGAAGATTTGTTTTGACACTTTGGAATACAGTAATAACTGTATCCCTTAATTTTCTGAACTTTACTTCATTTACTTAGTAGCTTCTACAGTCATGCTAAAAAAATAACATGAATATCTAAACAGTCATTGTAATTACACATAATTCGAAAGCCACAATCAGAAAAGCAGTCCCTAGTAGCAGGTAACACTGAAGTACAAAACTAAAACTAAGCCTAGAGACTTTTCATTATGAAATTCCAGGAGAAAGAAAAATAAAATAAATAGAAGTGTCTGAAATACTGTAAGAGCCAGAAGGGAAAGAGGAGATTTTAAGTTTTTTTTTTCTTTTAGAAACTACTACATAATTCTAGTCCAAAGAATTGTGATAGCAGTCTATACCTTCTGTATTAGAGCCGTTTTGAAGCTGGAGTTGATGCCCACTGCTTTCTCTACTCATCTTTTCTTTTCCTCTGGCCAATGGAACATATGAAGGGAGGGTAGGAACCAGAATCCAGGCAACAAATAGTTCTCTTTCACAGCCTAGTAAATAGGAATTTTGCCATGGTTAGTTTAAATAGATAGACTTTGTATTGATCTGGTAGGACTTAGGCCTGAACTGATTTTAGCGTCTTTTAACAATTTTCTAGAGTTGACTCTTGCTTATCTGCTTTAACTCAGCCTCATCCTTGATATCTGACACATGTAGGGAGTAGATTAACAGGTCTAGCACACAAGGTAGTAGGGTAGTCCAGCAAACAACAGCCTTTTGTGCCAGCTGAGACAGTGGGAGCTTATTCTGCAGCTTTCAAAATTCCCCTGAAAACCAGTGCAGGAAGCATAAGGGAGGGGAAATAGACTGTGATGAGAAAATATTTAAAAATAGATTCAAGTGAATCCAAGAGTGAGGAGGAAAAGATCCCCATCACCAGCATTGTGCTGGTCCTGGTGGATTATTATGAGTGCTGGTAACTCACAGTGGCACGTCACAGGACAGCTCTGCCTGGAGAAGACCTGAAGTCACCAATCTTCTGACTTGGGAGGACATTGGAAAGGAGGAGACTACAACATGAGAGAAATTGAGTGGATAGTAAGTTTTCCTTCATGACAGTTTTAAGGGCTTTTTTATTATTATTAATAGACTATCGATCTTATTATATCTAAATTAATGAGAGGTATTGTATTTTGAATAATTTGGGTGTTGTCTGAGCTAACACTAAATTTTTGGTTCCACTTATAAAGTGTGTTCTAATTTTACCAACAGGACTTAAACCATAACAAACACTTTCAATAAAGCCTTTGTGGAGACAGTGTTAACCTGAGCCATGCTGAAAAATATTTCTCTCTCTTCCATTTTTTTCCCTTCCAAGGTTTTGACTGCTCGGGAAAGCTGTGGGTGTACTGGGCTGAGAAGCAGTGTGGGGTCTAAAAGATTCCAAAGCTAGACAGAGACTCTGGTTCTGCAGGGAAATGAGGTACAGTTCTTGCTGTCAGAGGATCCTCCTGATATGGACAGTGAGATTCAGTCACATGTGAGTTCCTCTAAAATATATGGAATGATTGGGAAAATACAGTTTTTCAGAGGGTTGTACACTGTATCCTGGAATTAGAGAAAACACAGCAGGCTTTGGGGTTAGAGAGTGGAAGGCTGAGGAGCAGAGTTGCATTGTTTTTCAGTCTTGGTTTGGCAAGATGCAGAAGGGGACACAGGGAGGGGAGGAGAATGTAGTTTTTTGCAAAATAGGTTTTGGATTGTAGTTACTAGAGCCTTGAAGTTTGAAGAATGGCATAATTTTGGGGTTTTTTTCCCAATTGTTTTCTTGTAAAAAAATGAAGAAGACAGTCACATTTACATCTTTGCAAGTCTGGAGAACCAAGAAGTTTTTAAATGTTTGTAGTCCACTCATTTTACCTTTAGATTTGTGTAGGAATCTTGGACTGGACGCCATGTGCTTGTTTCTTGCTACTCCTACATGTGTTACAGTCCTTTGCTTTTGAATTTTTTGCATCTCTCAAAGGAGAATCCTACATTCACAGGGTTTTGTTTTAGGAATTCCCTGATCTTTCAAACATACCAAGTTGCATTTGTCAACCCTCTCCACACCACCATGTTTTCTCCTGAATATCCTTCATTTTCAGTGATATAGTCAGCCCTAATTGGGTAATCAGTGCTCTCTTGGTGGAAGGGGAGCAACATGTCCAGCAGTCAGCATCACTTATCTCTTTAAAGCACATACAGCTGAATTACTTTCTGTAAAAGTGTTCAAAGTAGCATTTCTCATGAGTATGCAGCCAAGTCTGTGACTCCATCCACCATGAAATGTGAACGTACTCTGATAGGTGCGCACTGCAGACTGCACGTGGTTATCTGCCAAGAGCAAAATTTGGTAGATGTAGCTAAGGTGTAGTAATCACAATATATACTCTTAAGCTATGTGACTGTGAGCTGCTGGAAATCCATCTGTCTGGCTTGTGTGTGTACATGTATTTTGGATCTTTCTAGCAAGGGAGCATTTAAAATATGTTGTTTTACAGACCTATACCCTCCATTGAAATATTTTCTGGTTTCGTTCCTAAGGGAGCACCTCCACGTACTGCCATACGTAAGCATCACCCAACTGGTCTTATGGATTAGTGGGAAGGAGCATTTCATGGTAAGCTCTTTATAATAGGGTTTGATTTGAAGTCTTCTCTTCAAAAGACCAGGATTGGTCCACTATTATTATCCATCATCTTGAGATGTGGAAAAGTCTGTCATGGTAAGAATAGCTATGCAAAATTTAAAAAAAGGTTTAAAAAATTTATCTCTCCTCAATACCAAACTTGGTTTAAAAGCAGCCGTAGTGCAGTTGGATTGCTGTATTTTTTAAAAATTCTTGTCTGGTAGTGTTACATTTTGAACAACTGAGCTGGACCACAATTTTGGGTTTTTTTGTTTGGTGGTTTTTTTTTTTTTTTTTTTTTTTTAATTTTGTGTAATGAAAGACACTTTTAATGGAGGAGTCCTACATGAGGCTTTAATTTCTTGGACATCTAGGAAAATGTAGAATCTTTTTTTCACTCTGACTCACAAAACTCAAGTAACATATTTTTCTACAACAGACCACCCCAGAGGACACAGTGCAATATGGTTTCCTGACTTCTTTGTGTACATTTATCTCTCCAACAGCAGAGTTTTCCCAAACAGAAAAGGCTCTTAAGATCCATTTTTTAAATTATGGTAAAGAAAAATCCCCATGAAGTCTGAATTTGCAGACCTAGAATTCCTGATTTCAAGTGGAATGAGACAAGGCAACTATTTTAAATCATGTCAGTAAGTAGTTCAATAATGTGCTTTCACTGACAGACAATGTATGTGAAATAGGGTCCAGATTCTGTAAGCCTGTTGGATCAGCAAAAACGAATTCTAGTTTTCTCATTGTATTTATTGAAATCCAGATACTATGAAAGTAACAGAATTTGGCATGAAGGAACATATTCTGAGCAATTAACTGAATTTTGAGAAAAAACAAGGGAGTTCACATATTTTAAACATTTCAACTTGAAAAATGTTTTTCTGGGTTTTGCTCTCAGTTTTGACCCGAGTTGGATAGACATTAGTATATCCATAATGGCACAGAAATTTTTGAACTTCAAATAATTATTTAAAATAATAACTATTATTTTTGCACTTCTGTAAGTTTTTTAGAACTATACTAAAACCATCCCTATAAACACCTTCCAGAATGAAGGATCCAATGAAGAATTTCAGCAATGATTAAATCTGGAAGAAGTGTTTGTAGTGGAAATGCTGAAATGACATTAACAATAAAAGTGTTTAGTAATAATGAGCAGTTTGATAATGGGTCTTATAATGAGTTACAAACTTTTTTGTGCAGTAGAAGTGATGGTGATGGCATGACTAAAATTTATTTAACTTTTGTAATTGTAGATTAGCACGTACATTTGTTCAGCTGTTAAAATTCACTTACAATTGTTTTAGCTTTCTAAAATAAAGTGTGTTTCTATTCCAAAGTTATAATGGACCTGCTAATGGGGTATTGACTACTGTTTCTTGTCATCCATCTTCTGCTGGAAAGGTGATCATTACTTTTCACTAAATAATTCCCAGTTTTCTACACATTCACATAAAATTCCTTTTACAAGTAATTCATTCCACTCACATTTGAAGATATTAGCAGCAGCTAGTGTTTAATAGTTATTTTTTGTATAGTATAAAAATATATTTTCAGGGATTCACAAGGATTAAGAACTGTTTTCTTAACTTGAGATTTATTGACCATATACATGTCTTCAGACGTGAAATTTGGGTGCTATCAACACAACAAGGAAAATCTTCTATAAAATTGATTAAAAAAAAATATGTTGTGGTGGAATGTTTCATTGAAATGAACTGTTGTTGAGAAACTCTTGGAAAAGAGTGAAGTTGTAACTATAATTCTTTATTTGGATTTCTACATTCTTCAAATAGAAGCCAAAGAGAAGAAGTTTCCAAGCATTTGGTTCTATCAAGCTTGGCACAAGAAGAAGAAAATGCAAGAAACCTCCATATACCCACTTTTTCAGTAGGTCCTTGGGATAGTTTATGCTTTTATTAGAGTTCATATTGCCTTATGTTTCCTGGACAATTCCGAAAATTTAAAAAAATTTACCCACCTTAAATGTATGTGTATGGTTGAATCACCAACGGCTAAAGTCAAACTGCACTTTAGAAAGCGATGCTTGGGTATGAGCTGTAGCTCTCTCTTAGGTTAAAACATTAATTCCCTGGAATTGTACTATTTTCCTGAATTCAAGTGCATAAAATCTCTGCTTCAATTATCAAAGAATGACTGAGCACAGAGACACAATTATTTTGTAATATTGGTAGATCTTCATAAACGTATTGATTTATACTGGAAGAGCATTGTCAGAAAGTTTTAACAGTCCAGTTCATATTCTGCTTAAACTGCCCTTTAGCTTTCTGATGAGCAGCTCCAACAGGACTGTAAAAGAAAGGATGAGAATACAGAATAGAGGTTTTAAAGGTTTCAGTTATCGAGAGAATCCATTCAGTGCTTGGAAATTTTCCAGATTTCTAGACAGGGTGTAGAACCTGTAACCAAACCAAAGGAAACTCTTTGTCATGCAAGTTTAAAGTTAGCTTTATCTATGATCTGCCAATAAAAACATTCCCAGTTCCTGACCTCAGTTCCCATGGCAAACTGTGGCAACTCCAAGTTAAGAGTTAAAAGCTTTGTGTGCACACTTTAAACGTGGGAGTTCAGCTATGAGTGACTGACCTTGGTTTTGTTAAAACTCTCATGTTCTGAGTTTTCTCAACAGTTATGGGTGTGAGAACTGGACATATTAAATAAAAAGTGAACTTACTAAATAGAAATATTCTTTTTCTTTTCTTTTTCTATCTAGGGATTGTCTGAGACTTTGGTGTAGTCTTCCAGCCTGCCTCTATGGTAAGCTTTTACAGATTTTTTTTTCTCCACTTAAGGAATTTCTTTCATGTTAGAACATAGTGAAAAGAGTCATGACGTGGTGCAAAAGATAGTTCCTTACGTTTAATCAGCTATAATCAATTAATTCTAGTCAATACTGAGAAACAGACTTAACAGTGGTTACCATGTACTACTACCTGAGAAACATTGAAAAGATATTAAGATCTGTATTCAAACCTTACCATACAAGTAGACACTAATGTTGTCACTTTCTGATTGCCTCTTCTTTTGAGCCCACATAATAAACACATGTAACATGTAAATATAAAATTTGAAGGCACAGACATTTATGGATAGCAAGAGCAAACAAAATTAGCCATATGCTGAAGCATTAATTTAGAACTGAGTCATTGATTTATTTTAAAAGGCCATTGTGCCAGCAAGTTTGTAATAACTGGGAAGATGAAATAGAAATTATCAAATGAATGAAATCCATATCTAGACACATTTTTTCTTAAAGCCAAACTGCCAAAAATATGTCATTTCACCTGTACAACATAAATCAAATCTATTGATATGTTTGATCTTTTACTCCCCTGTGTGCAAAAGTCATCAGGATAGCACTTTGAAATTCATAGTGTGCTACTCTCTGAAGAGAACTTATTTCAGACTATCTAATATGCCTCTTCCATATAAAATGGTTTTCATAGCTAATTGTAAGACTCTCATTTGACCTCCTGAGATCAGTCAATCAGCAGGGTGGTGTCTTAGTTGACTTCAGAAGTGGTAAAATTTCCTAGCACCCAAGTTTTCTGCTGTGGTAGTTTAAACTTTTCATCTTTAATTGTAGACTTGATAAAAAAGTGAGGGATTCTCAGGCATTAATTGTGAGCCCTGTGATCCCACATACTCACACAAGGCATAAGGGAACTGAAAGGAGCAGACTTTGGAAAGGAGCACAGTGAGGTAAAGGTTCTCTTATCTTATCTTGCAGCTCTGGAGAGAGATCCAAGTCTGGCTACCCTGTGCATTATTCCCCTAAGATTTACAATTCTTATGGCAGTAGACTTTAATAAGGAGCAAGTTACTCTGCATAACTCATTTTGCTGCATGTTAAATACATCACCTACATCCCAACATGACTCACCATGCAGTACTGTCTAAGCATGAGGGAGATTAAAGAAATGTGGAAATAATTCAATTGTCCTTGTCTGCTCTTGGTATTTAGAAGTTTTTATTCAATTCCTCCAAAACTTGCTTTCTTTCTTGATTAACTTTTAAGAGCAAATGGTGCAGTAATACAGCAGTGGCATCACAAAATTTATTCAAAACCTTAGGGACTGACAATAAAGGTTTGATTATATGGAAATAACTGAACATGCTCTGCAAATGTTCCATGGACTACAATACTACCATGCTTTTACAGTATAAACAGATTTTTAAATTCACCTTATTTTCCATGAGAGGAAGAAAATTATCATTCCATTTACATTCCAGCAAAGAGGAGAATGTAGTAAGGTTCAACAATGCTGTGCATTTGCTCCCAACAAAAAAATAATGTAGTTGGGTCATTGGAATGTTAACAAAAATCATTATCACAGTTGTCATTTTTGATAGGAACAGTATCCAGGTCTTTGATCTGTGACATGGTATAGAAAATATTGCTGACTTACTCTGCTAGAAAAATTAATAATGCATGTTATGGCCCAGCATGTAGTACTGCAGAAAGAAATTATTTTGAGAACCATTTTACTCATCTGCTTAAGTAGCTGTACTTTGGTTTTCTCCTGTGCACTGTTACCTGAAAGAGTTAAATCTTACTTGCTTTGTTGCTTGCATTTGTCTCTGTCTCTACTAACCTGATTTTCAGAAGCACTACAAATTTATGCTCCAGAGGGATGGAGCACTCCTTTCTGCACGTCTGCTACCTTGTACCTGCACCCACAGTGATACATGAAGACAGCAGACCAATTCTGCAGTGCAGAGAGCAGGACTCCATGGTATACTTTAGGAAAGCACTTCATCTTATATCATATAATGTCCAGACAAATCCGCTTTTTAAAATATAGTTCACATTCTTGCCAGGACTGCAGAACAAACAGATATTGGAGTGTTTTATTTGTAGAAAACGTGTTGAGTACCCAGAGACGATGACCTAGGAATTTCTTCTATTAAAAAAAAAAACAAAAACATATATATATATATATAAAAATTCTCATAAACTTTATTCTATCCTCTGTGTAGCCTTTTTTCATCATGGTATATTATTCTTCAAACATTGGGGGAAAACTGTGCACTATCAAGAGAGATATAAGTTCCTTGAAGTTGGTCAGATGTTTGTAGCTTCCATTATTGGCAAAAAAGAGCAGGAACAAAACCAGTTCTGTAGATCATTTTAATTCCCAAGCCCCATGTACAGAGAGGGCTTTGGACTGAGTCAGTTTTAGACTGAGTCTTTGTTTCAGAGGAAAGTGTTTATACTAACACCTAGTCTGTCATTCCAATTCCATTGGTTTGTCTGGAACTTTGCACAGAAGAGCCTCTATGGGGCACAGGATCGTTTGGTTTACAGATAAAAATATCTTTGAAATTAGAGAAAGTGCAGCATAAAGTGTGATCTGGGAACACCTTTTACTCTGCTTTATAAGCAGTCTCATCTCAATAGCCAATTATCTCCTGTGTATCAGAGCTCTGAGGAACATATGTTATATCAAATTTTGTGAGATTCAGCTTGGGAAATCTCAGCCTGTTCCCATAGACCACCTGGCTGTGGAGCAAGGGTTTTAAAGCCACTACTTTAAAAATTTGGTTTGTTGTGGTTATTCTTTTAAAATGATTGTGGGGTGAGATGATGAAAATATTCAGGCAGTTTTATCACAGAAATTATGTGTGCAATGTCAGTTCTGTGATGAGAGAAATAATGGTAAATCCAGGTCTAAGCAGATCAAACTGTACTGAAGTCAGTCTTTGCACTGATTTCAAAGCAACAAGGAGATCATCCAAGTAAGATGTTGGGGCAGGCACAGTCAAAGCATTGGCATAGTTCCATAGAGTCTGTGGAATATTTGCAAAGCATTTTCTCAGTTATTTTCCATGAAAACAAGCCTCCCTTCAGATCCTTGAATACCAGTATTTTTGTAATTCTTGTGTTAGCACTGCTGCTCTAGTGCTCTCAAAATCTGTATAGTACAGCTTCATGACTGACAAGTGCAAAAGAAAGATGCCAGAGGCATATTTCATGCTGCAGAAAGAAGAAATTTCTGTTTCCACATTTGAACTGTCAGCTGTGAGCTGTTAGCAGGATAGGGAAGAACCAGATACAGCACTACTGTGCATAGCCTGCTCCTTTACAATACTTGAACAGATCACCAAGGCACGTAACCACTCACACAGACTTCCAGCTACCAGGGAAAGCAACCATACATCACTAGATAGATAATTATATTGTTCAGAAATCACAATATATTAACATGATTTTCTAATATATCTAAGCTGGTAAAAGTCATCTAATGTAAGTATGAGAAGGTGTTAATTGGCCACATAAGAAGCTTATTTAGATCCACAATTCTTAGAAACGCTCCGTAACTTAGCGCAGAGCCAAAATGAAGGAAGTTGAATTTCTCCAGGGCTTGTGGTTTTGTACTTTTTGTATTTTATATTTTTGGAACTAAGTGGAATACTGTGAACAAGTACAAATCCTTCTGCTTACTTCCTTCTAAGTATCACTGAAGATTTCAGTTCTACCCAGTATCATCACACAACTAGAATAATTTAAGCTCCTAGCAAACCTTGAGGGATCAGTCTTGTAATCTGGCCTAAACTACATGTGTTGTAGGTCTCCTATTTCCTGTAATGAAGTAAAAGAAGGAGTGCCAGGGGTTAGGAAACCTGTCAGAGTGGTGAAAAAGACAAATAATGTTTCAACACTGTGAGACAAAATTAAACTTAGAATATAAATGTCCCACATGCTGGCAACTTAGTTTGGCTAGAATTCCTCTGTTGCTTTTGAGTACTAAAAAGGACTTCTATCTGACCAGAAATGTTCCCCTTTGTGTTTTACAGTACCAGAGATAGCTGTGCATCCAATGTTACTGAGCTCAAGCACACAAAATTGATACTGCTGGTATTACATGAGTTAGAGTGAGGCAATGTTTTGCTCTTTTTATTTCTGTTGTTAGAGGGCATTGTATTAAAGAATATAGAAAAGTGTGTGGGTTTTTAATACTGTATTTTATTGATGTTTCATACATAAAAGAAAAGTCTGGTAACTAAACAGACTTTGTAGAATTAGAAATGTAGCATTCTCACTTTTATTTGTGTTCTATATATGTGGAGAAAATTCAGGCCAGCCTAATGCATTACTCACTGAAGAATCTTTTCACTGAAGAATAAATTCAATAATGAAGTAGTTGGAAGCCCTGTATATTCACATTTGTAAATGGGAAAATTATCAGCAAATGCATGTTGTTATTGATTTTGTAATAAGCTGCACTAATTAGCTAACTAATAGGCCAGCTGGAAGTCAAAATGGATTTTTTTTTTTCTTTTTTGCACACAGGTTGAGAGAAGCAAAATTACTACTGGAAGTATTGGAATTTTGTATTATTTCAAAGGCATGTGCTGGGAAAATAAAGGAGTCCAAAGCAATCGTGTAGTATGGTTTTCCAAAGAGACAATAAATAAACTGAACCACTACAAAGAAACTTTCCCCTGCAAAAAGGTACGTGTTTCTACCTGAGTTGTTTAAATTAATTTTCTTTACTGGTAGTGCCATCCATTATTTTGATATGTTTTATGGTGAGTAAATATCCTTGATTGTAGCTGCATACCAAAGGAAGGAGTTTTGCCACTTTTCATTAAAAAACTGTCTTCAGAAATGTCAGAGACCATTTGAATGTCATTACTTGAGAAATTACTTCAGGAATGCTCCAAAATGAGCTTTTTTTGGAGATGGCAGCTTTTGAAATAATAATAATAATAATAATAATAATAATAATGATAGTACTGCAAACGTGTCTGTCTAACTATATTGGAATCACCTTTATACAAGTCTTCTTGTAGGCAAATAAGAAATGTATTAGTCATGTGCTCAAAACCAGAGTGCCCCCATAAGTAAAAACACTGGAACATTTCTCACAGAGAGAAATTCACAGGTTACTTCCAAGTAAGATAAATTGGACTGACTTCAATTTGGCTGCTTTCTCATGGATAGAAAAATAAGATACAAGAATTGCTGGTAGTTTGTTTGATTCTTTTTACTGAAATTTCTAGTATAAAACTCTAGTACTCTGAAGCACAGGTATTGAACCTCTATTACTTTGTAAGTGTATAATTTACAAGGCATTTTTGAAAAATAACAGAAAATTACAGGATTGTTTTTTATTGTGGTATATATTTGCATATCATTCTGGAGACCTCAGCAAAATTTTTAATGTTTCTTTATTACCTTTTTGGTGTTTCAGTTCATGAATTTTGAAGTGAGGTGTCCAAACCACCATGATAATCTCATTCTGGCTTCCTTTGCTGCAGAAGCTATAGAACTTCTGTGAATGATATCTGACTGGAAGATGCACAGAGCTCAGTAGTCCCTGCTCCTAGAAAAAAACCTCAAGCCTTCAATCTTTTATTTTTATTGATGAACAATGCTTGGTAAGTCATGCCAATGGCTAATTTTACTCTCTTTTATAAAGATGGAAAAATTTTTTATATTTAATTTATTAACCTTTAGTCTACAACCTGTACACATCTCATTATATCTTAATTTGAGGAACAGAGGAGATAGATTTAAAAACCTGCTTTCTTTGTCTTTTATACCCAGGTTGTGTGTTTCTTTGCAATGTACTACACTGAATTAACTTCTTAATTTCTCTATAACTCAAAGATAATGATTCTTTGAATGTTCATGGGGGTTTATATTTTTGTTGTTTCTAATTTTTTGATATTATTTCTAAAATGTGAAGGCCATACCTAGATTGAGTGGTCTAATAGTAGTCATATCACTAGCTCAGTTTACACAGAGATAATGTAACCTTTCTTCTTCCACCGTGGCCTACATGATAATAAAATAAGTAAATAATCCCAGGATGCAAACTCTTTGTGCCACAGCCCTGCAAGTTCACTGTATGATGTGATGTTCAGAAGTGAAGAGTTGTGCCTAATAAACCCACTCCCTGTTTTTCAGAAAATTCACTTATATTCAGGAACCTGTGTTAGTGGACATGGAGATATTCCCTGCCTCCAAGCCACTTGGATGAAACCTTCAAAATGTCCTGAGCCCTCTTCAAACTCCCAAGAGATGGTGAGAGCAACAATTATAGGCAAGTAGCTGATCTTAAGGAAACAATGGGCTTCCTAGAAGTACAGTGCAGAGATCCTCCAAGCTAGCTGGGGTGTTGTGCTTCAAGCCAGCTCTATGAGTTTTGTCTCCACCTAAATTAACAAAATGCTCTGTGGCAGGGTACCTGATCTGCTGCTGGTGCCATGCACTGAAATGGCGCTGTACTTCCAGAGCAGGGGCATTTGCCTCCAGTTACAGTTCTGGCAGCGATTGCACAGTAGTGTTGGTTTGTTTTATTTCGGTTTGTTTTGTTTGTTTGTTTGTCCTTTTAAAATTTTATTTAAAATTTAAATAGTATAGCCAGGTCCTATGATATCTCATAGGATGTAATCCATATATAATTTGAAGGATAGTGAACTGAATAAGAGAACTTGGAACAGTCTCTAAGCCTGACACTTGATTTTCTTTATAAACATAATTTCTGGACCTCAAAGTTTTTTATAATCCCTATTATTACACCTCAGCATGAAACCAAATCTTGCATGAATGCAAAAAGAATTCATTCTTTTGACCATGGTTCATAGATTAATACACTGACTTTACATCTAATAAAATACAATGAATTTAATGAATTTAATGTGCTCAGAAAATGTTTTTGACTGTGCTTATATTTTAACTGTGTTGACACATTTTCAGAGATTAAGGGTGCCTGTTACTGTGTTAGACTTTGTAATTACTCATCACAGAGGAAGAAACAAACCTCCAGCTGATGAAGATGATTTATCTGTAATACTTCTGTTGCTTTATTTTGGCTGGTGAATGTAATTTTCACATCTACACTTTGCTTCCATTTGACCATACTCCAGATATAGTGAAATCTGGTTACACTTTTCTGTTGCATGACAGAGCAATATGAAATATATGTCAGGAGTTAAATATGAAGTGAAGAAAAATGTTTAATTGTTTTACAGGTCAAGACTCTGCATCATATTGTTTGCTTCTATTCCTGCCATCCTTGCAAACTCTGTTGGCTTTCTGCTTTGGGGATGACAAGGTAATACAATGCAAGAGTTGACTTTTGCCTACCAAAATCTCCTATGCTGAAGTCCTGACAATATACACTGAAAGTGATATAACTGATAATGAAGGAACAGGGAATATATGCCTTCTCTGGCAGAGGTTAATTGAATTTGTCCTTTCTGCATTGCTCTATCTAGTTCTCAGTTTCATGTTTCCTTCCTTTTTCCCCAGAAGGTACAAGTATGTGTGAGCGGGCTGCAGTGCTGTTCTCTATCATTTTTTCAGAATACATTTTCATTTCACATGTCACCTCCATCCTCTGTGGTCTTCATGTCCTGCAAGGGTGTGGAATGTTGCCATGCATTTCTGCATACTTCATGTTTCTTGAGAGCAAATTTCTTCTTTATGAACTCTGTTGTAGGCTTTATTGATCCTAATATTTTATCTTCATTAACTCAGCTGGAAAATATTAAGAAATAATAAAAATGGGAACACTGACCCTGCTTCCAGTTGCATAAAATCTGGGACAATTCAGATAATTTCCTTGCCTTCTATACTTCCTTTCACGAGCAAAGTTTATATTTGTTCCCATTCCATACTAGATAAGAGCAACAGTAAAAGCTATGAATGTCTTAAGTCATTATTGTTTCAGTAGGTCAAATAAAGATTTACGGACCCTGCTGAGTGGTAATGGATGGATCATTAATGCTCGTAATAATATATAACTTGTCATATTTTTTTTTGAAAGTTCAAACAGTTTTGGTCTGTGTTTTTGCTTTCCTGACTGTGTCAGCTCTGACATAGTTTTTAATTCTTATGTCAGTTTTCATTTTGTTATTCAGCTTGGATGTAATTTATAATTAAAAAGCCCCCCAATATTGATTCGCTGACTTATTGATCTGTTCACCAAATAGTTCAAATTAAGTCATTACCCTCTTGACCTCTGCATTTGCTGTTTGCTTTGCTTTCATTTCACCAGTCTGGATACTGCAGAGTTTTGTTTTTAAGAGGTGTGAAAACAATTGGATTTGCAAATTGTATGCATGCTGTGATTTTTTATGCTTTTTAAAGACTTCTCATTTAAGCATTTAAGATTTTTTCTTCCCTCCAGGATAGCTGTGTTGGAAGAGGTTGCTGATTTTTGTACAAGTGATATAGTATCAAAGCCCTCCTAGGGATTAGAATCACACCAGCTTTGTATGGGTGTTCAGCTCCTCTGTAGCAACCATTTACATTTCCCTTTCATATTTGCAAGGCTTACAAAGATGGTTTTCTTGTTTTTATTGGTAGAAAGATAATGAGGTAAATAATTCTATGTGCTCCCTAACAAGGTAAAAAGATTTTTTCATTTTCTAAAGGAGAAACAAATTTGCTCCTTTGGTCTTCACTCATGTTTTTCCATCAGAAATGACCACAAGTCTGAGTTCCCAGTTTTGCCTGTTAGTCTTGGAAGAACATTTTTTTTTCAGATGAAACTGCTTGATAACCTGCAGTTTCTGAGCAAGCCCCTTCAGAGCACCACAAATCACTAATTACTCTGCAAATATAGATCAAAATGAGCCAAAATATAGATTTAGATCAGATTTCTGTGACTAAAATAAGGAACAAAAAGGTACCTATTTATTATGAAAGGAGTTCTTGAAAATTAGTCTAATTCTTTGTAAAAAATGGAAAAATTTTTAAAATGAATGTGCTTAATTGGGACTTTTGCTTGCTTGCTAATATTTTTAAAGTGTGAATACTGTCCTTTTCCTCTTCTATTTTTTTTGGAAGTTATCTTCAGTTTCTACAGCACTATATGTGAAAGAAATACAAATAAGAAATCACAAAAAAAAAAAAAATCTCTTCATGTGCATAGATGCCAGATATTTTCTGAACTTCTATTACTTCTTGTCCATTTCATAGGGAAAAAAGGATTTGACAAAAGCCTCCATCATGTTTGTGTCAGTGCCTGGAATTAGATGCACAGTGCTACTGAGTATCTGAAAATGCTGGTACATCTACAAATTCTAGAGAGAACCAGGAAAGATGAATGTGAAATTATGAGGACCTTAGAGCATCCCGTTGTCCTTGTCTGGCTGTTCTAGCAGGAATTTTGATATCAGGAAATTATCAAGAAGCTTATATATGGTTTTTACTCCAGTATTAATGCATCCCTGGGAGACTTGGATGTAACATGATCATCTGTGAGGAGATAATAATTTTAGTACTTTTCTTCACTGTAATAAAGCCATAAAAAACTGATAAGTCTCTCCTTTGGGCTAGCATGTCAGCAGTCTTGGATAACACTTTGTAATTGGTAATAAAAGTGTCATTTGCCTTAAACCCTGTATAAGGATTTGGCATTTGCCAGTCATTTATTAACATACGTAGGAGAGAACATGTGGGTGCTTTTTTTACTTTCTGTTCTCTTAGGTCAGTTTATAATTTTGTAGCATAATTGACTAAAAAGAGTTATTTTCTCTTTACAGCTCTGTAAGTCAAAGAACAATCAGTGTTGTAATTTTAATTTTTTAAAAAATTCTTAAATTTAAGAATTCTTGTATCAGCTTGATGAATCTGTAAGTGATTTTTGCTTGGGTATATGCACTGTGGAGAGAAGAGCTTGGCATTTTCAGAGGTGATTTGTAGTCTGGAGCTGAATATGGTCAGTAAACAAATCTAAGTCTCAAGACTGTCTAAAGTCCTGATGAGACCACATGAGATGATGTGCAAAGTTAATACAGGGCCAACTTAAAATTGCAGATAAAGCACAGTGGGGGAACTGTGGCTCAAATTTTATTATTTCTGGGGATGAGAACCCAGCAGGTTTCTCTATGATTTGAAAGGACCAAGGTACAGGCCCTTTCAAAGAAGGTACAGAAAAAAATTTCATTGCTGATCACTGTAGAAGTTCTCTGTGTATGGCAAACAACACCAGCAACTGAGAGCACACAAAACTCTCCACAGATTAATCCTTTCCCTTTGATCGTGTACTCTATTCAAGTGCAAGGTGAAACCATCTGTACCGTCTGTACAATGTTTTGGCTTCTTTTTTTGTACAGACAGCCTGTAATGCTGAAAAAGGAGTGATCTGCTTTCAATTAAGGTAGAGTTAATTTCTTCTCGGTGGTTGTTGCAGTGCTGTGCTTTGGATTCAGAATGAGAATCATGTTGATAACACAGTGTTTTGCTTTTTTTGCTAAATCGTGTTTATCCTAAATCAAGGAATTTTTTCCTTGTCTAATGCTCTGCCAGTGAGGAGGCACACAAAAAACCAAAAAACCTCAAGAAAGCCCAAGAAACCAACCAATAAAAAAACCCAAAACCCCTGAAAAAACCTCTGGGAGGATGCTTTGCTGGGACAGATTACCTGAACTCAACAACAGGATATTGCACACCACAGCATGTCATATCTGCTGTAGAAACCAGGAGAGTTGCCCGGAAGGAGCAGCCACTCTGGATTCAGGAAGGTGGGGTCTAGCATCAGTCAGAGGGTGGTGAGCAATTACATTGTGCATCATTTGGATTTCTTTTATTCTTTTTATTATCATTATTATTATTCTTTACCATTATTATTGTATTTTGCCTTATTTTCAATTATTTATCTGTTCTTATCTCAACAGACAAGTTTTACTTGGATTCTCCTCCCCATTCCACCAGAATGTGGGAAAGAGAGTAGGTCTTGAGTGAGTGGCTGTGTGTGTTTCATCTCCAGCTGGGTTTAAACCATTACAGGGAGAAGTATTTTTCTCAGTGCCACAGCTCTTGAAAGTTAGCTAGATTGTCTATACTGGAAGCAACTAACCTGGTTTCCTTCCAGCTTATGCAAGGAATCTGTCTTAGGAGTTCTGTGTTTTGGCAGACTTTTTTTCCTGCCTTTAACAATGCATGATTGGGTGATATCTCATTTCCTTCTTAATACTTTGAGATATGTTTGACAGTGGAAGCAGTTTATAGTACTTATTATGTGCATGAATTATACCTTTAGCTGTACCTGGAAATCCAGATGCTTCTTTAATTAAAGTTTCTGCTGGGCTCAGAGTCAAGATTTGATTTGTATGATTAATCTGCATCTTAGATGAATATCCTTCATACCATGCAACTGAATGTACTGGGATGAGTTGCTTTTAATCTATTCTTTATTTTCTATAAGTAATTAGGTATCCATAGATTCAAAGAGTAGCTCTACTTACCTGGAATATGCCAGAATCAACCAAGTCCATACTCACCTGCTTCAGTGCAGATGCATGAATCTGAGCAGTTCTTGCTTTGATTTGAAATGATGTATGTAGAGAGCTTGGTCTAAGAAGAAAGTCTTCCACAGAACATTCTACTTTTTCTTCCTTTTAATTTTGCAATGGAAAAAGGTATTGTATTCAGGAAAATTCCACGTATCTCTAAGTACTGCTGTGCCACACTTCTAACTGTCAGTGATCAATAGCTGTTTTTCTTGGTTTGGTCTTTGATGTCATAAATATGCTGACAAAAGCATTTGGTGTTGTAAAAAGCTGCGAACAAAGAAAATGATGGGGTATATTCAAATCATCAATGTGGTTGTTTAAGTTAGGCAGCTCTCCCTATCCTTCCTGTACCACGGGGCCTTTTTCTTTACTTCTCCAAATGTTCAGGATAGGAGATTCCTTTTTTTTTGGTCTGAATTGCACAAAGCAATACCTTCTTTTCTCAAGGGTTTGCAGTCTAGCTCTAAGGAGACTATTATGTTAGCTTCAGCCTAAGATAGATTGTTGAGATTAGAATATGTGAATATTCATCCTGTCAATGAGTCAATTTTTGTTAGTTTCTGTTTCAGTGCCTAGAAAATGGAAGACTTGGAAAGGAGAATCAATATGTTACTCAAATATGGAAGGTAATGACTTATAGAATTACACTTAAATATTTTTTCTTGTTAGGACAATTTTGGTTGACTTTGGGATATTTTTTTTTCCCCTTTGCGAGGTGTTTAAATGCAAGGATTGTTTTTATTTGTTCTATATCATTCACTTTGACTGACTGCTCACATAATTAAACAGAATGAAATCCTGTGTCTGATTACATTTTAAGAATCTCTTTCCGTCTGGAAATAATACTTCATTGGCTTACTCTGAGATAAATGCACGATTAAATCCTAACAGGTGTTTCGTTAAGGAAGAAGGTTTTGCAGACCTGTTGAGTCCTCAGGTTATGTGACCACTGTATTTCTCAGGCAGAAGTAATATTTTCTTTTGCATAGTAAAGGAAATCAAGTTTTTCAAACTCTCAAGTCTGTCCTAGTGTTTTAACTACTGATCAGTGTTGCTGTGATTTCTTTTAAAATATTTCTTTGGATTGTAGGGAGTTCAGGTACAGATGTAGTTTTTTATGTTGAAGTTAGATATGTCTAAACCACCTGACAATTTAGAAATTTTTATTTTATTATCATCCAGTTATTAAGACTATGCACAGTCTTCGTCAAAATATAGGCAGTACAAGGGTTAAAACCTGTATTTAGGGGAATTAGATTAGATTCTATGTCAGAAGATTTTTTATTACACTTATATACTAAATGGCATTTTAGTTAGAAAGCAGTAGAAATTTCATTGGAATCCAGCACCAGTGCCACAAACAATTAAGAAGCACTCTACTTATTCCTGTAATTTACTTCTTTATCTTGCATATTTTTCCAGAATCTGTCCCTGTGAAACTTCCTAGGAAAATATTTCTGAGCAAAAGAGGGTTTTATGTGTGCTTGTGTATGTGTGTGGGGAGGAATGAGAAGAAGCTAGAAAAGGGGAGACAAGTGAAAATAGATGAGAACATCAGTATGGCTAGGGAATGCTAAAGGATCTCATATCCATTTTTGCACTGTAAATGCTACCCTAGACATTGTAAATAGCTACTCTTTCTGCAAACACCTTAGCAAATGGTTCTTTGAAATTCACTGTCCTTTGCAACTCTGCCTTGTTTGTAAGCTCCTATCATTTATCATGGGAGCAGCTGTCATGGCAGGACTATAGGCTGAGACAATCTGTGAGCCAAACGCTGCTGTTGTATGCTTCTGTGAAATTTAGCTTAGGTTGTTCCTAGCCTATCAGGATAGAATCCATTCAGCATGGAAAGTAGTCTTAACAGGAAGAACTTGGCTGGGAAAGGATCAGAAATATATTTGTAAAACAAAGTGAAATTGATTCAGCAAGAACAAGGAGGAAATCAAGACCATGTAGGAATTGGTGAAGGCCAGTAAAGTCTGAGAGGAATTGAATTTGCAAAGGAATTGCCATCTATAGCACCTGGGTTTTACTGCAATAGTCATCCTGACGTACTAAAGGAGGAAAAGTCAGCAATTTTTGCTTCGCAAAAAGACAGATACTTATAAAGGTTATGCGTATCTAAGACCCATCTTAGAAAAATGTAATTCCTAGGTTATATACAGGGGTGTACTTCTGCTGTTGGTTACATGGATTAGAAGAATGTAGAACTTTTTAGACTGCCTCAGAATCACAGCTTCCCTGAAAACAGACATGTTTGTCAGACAAACACTTTGGGTGTCAGTTTTTTACTAGCTGATTCAGGAGAAATGATCACATCTAGATTCAAATACTTTTCCTTAAATAAAAAGAATTAGCATAATAAATTAAGTTCTTTCCTGTAACATGGTAAGTGTATCTTTCTCCTTTCATGCTGTTACGTATCTTGTTTCCTCTTTGTAAATTGAGTCAACACTAGCAAATGTGCAGTGGAAGTACAAAACCCCCACAGATATAATGTTTATTTTGCAGAGCTTCACTGAATCAAATTGAGTGAAACCTGTGCTATCCTTGTTTTCTGGATGTGTGCATTGTAACAACCATATGTTAGTTGTTTAAAGACCAGTGAGATATTTTTGGTTACTGATGTGCAGCCGATGTCATAAAAGATGCATGGCAAGAGGGGCAAGGTGTTTCCTCCAATTCAGCTCACGAGAGCTGGGAAGCAGTTTGCAGTGGTGTAATTGCAAGCAATATTTTGATTGAGGTCCTGTTTTCATGCAAACTCTTTAAAGCCACATGATCTCTCTCATAAGCCGGAGGTAGTAACTAGGCCTGCTATTTTCATTAAAATGAAGGAAATGTCATAAGCTAAAAGTTGAATTTTGTGGAAAAAATAGATTATAGGAGAAAGGATAGAAGAGATAAATCTAGCATATGGGTTTTTTTGTCATCTAATGGCTAGAACTAGTCCAAGAGCTGGCAGTCACTAGTGTAGAAGTGAAGTAAATCAAAGAAGATGGTAGAAGTTACTACATTTGCAGTTATTTATAACCTTAGAAAATGGAAAACCTAATAACTAGGCCAGAAACTTAGATGTATAGCTTAAGTTTTTAGTGTGATGTGCCTCACCACTGAAATAAATGTTTAGCAGCTGATATTGTAGAATAAAATAATACAGGTGGGAAAAATATTTGCAACTTTTCTGTGCCCACGCTCTTAGTGAACTCTTTCATATCAAAACTTGTTTTGGTTAGGTGCAGCAACATATTTGTATACATTGCTATATTTCCTTGCTACAGGAAAACTGGTTATTAAACTAAAAATTTTGATACATGCTCTACTAGGTATCAAATATTTCACTTAACTAAAATTTGGAAGTTATATGTTTTTATTATTTATTATTAAATATAAAACTTGTACCTTTACAAACAGTTTTGTTTGCTTTGAAGAATAGATTCAAGAATATCTTTGTATGCACATGGGACTGTTAGTTTTAAAGCACAGTAGTTCAATAGTATTACAAGCTTTTTAAAATAATCTTCCATGCTTCTCTCACTTGCAGCCTGAGTGTTGTCTCTTGTGGAGTGCTCAGTGGAAAAGGAAATTTTACCTCGAACCCTTGCTTGCAATCCCCTTCAGTTTTCTGACTGTACTCTCACTCTGCAGGTGAGAATTTATATTTATATGCATCATAAAGCAGAAAAAAATGATTTTGTAAATCTGAAAGGCTTATAAATGCAATGTCTAAATACACGTGTTCACCATGAATTTTGAATGATTCAAAAAGAAGAAGTGATCATTCTCTATGGCTGTAGTTTGCAGTGTGGTCTTACATCTAAAGCTTCCTATCTAGTAAGCAAAGACTGCACATTTAGTAAAGGTTTGGAAGAAAAGACTCATTTGAGCTGCCATCCTCCTTGACCAGTTGAGTTCTGGAGGGATGGAAAATGAGAAAATAATTTATGTAACCAAACTTTTCTAATTGACTTTTACAGCTCTACCGTGGTAGAGGAAACAGTATGAGACTCTTATATCATCATTAATAGTAATAGTTCATCCTTCAGAGAAGGCTGCTACAATCTAAACCATCTGTACCTTTTCACATTGCCAAGAGAAGCCAAATCCTAAACCGAGGAGGGCATATGCTCAGGAATCTCACAGGGAGAAAATCTGCCATTAAGTCAGTGGTGCAACTGTGAGCTTCTCCTAAATGCTATTACCTACCAATAATTACTAATCTGAATGAGCTGTCAGAGACCAAGGGGAGAGGAGACCAACATATGAGAAAAGACTTGTTAGGAAATAATGTCTTTGATTGTTCTGTTCTGTCTTTCACAATAAAACTGACAAGAAAGGTGTATGTTAAAATCAATGTCTACTTAACATTTAGGAGGTGATTCTGTTTTGCTCTGCTCCTCTCTGGTGAGACCCCACCTGGATACTGCATCCAGCTCTGGGATCCCCAGCATAGGAAGGACACCACCTGTTGGAACGAGTCCAGAAGAAGGCCAACAAGATTATTAGAGGGACGAAGTACCTCTCCTATGAGGAAAGGTTAAGGCAATTTAGATTGTTCAGCTTGGGAAAAAGAAGGCTTCAGGGTGACCTAATTGCGGTCTTCCAGTACCTGAAGGGAGTGTACAAGAAAGATGGAGACAATTTACAAGGGCCTGTAGTGACAGGACAAGGGGGAATGGCTTTAAACTGAAAAATAAGAGGTTTAGATTAGATATCAGGAAGAAATTCTTTACGGTGAGGGTGGTAAGGTTCTGGAAGAGTTTGCTCAGAGAAGATATGAAAATGTTCATGGCCAGGCTGGATGGAGCCCTGAGCAACCTGGTTGAGTGAAAGATGTCCCTGTGCATAGCAAAGGCGTTGGAAATAGATGATCTTTAAGGTCTCTTCCAGCCCAAGCCATTCAATGATTCTATGATTTATGAGCTATTTATAAAAACATCCTAGCCACTTATGAAACAGAAACAGTGGTTTGTATAGTCCTAAATATATAAACTGCTTGGATCTTGGCTTCCCTTATTCCTATGTCAGAAAGACACAGTCTTCTGTGATGCAACAAATTAAACTAGGGTAAAGAAAGGGCTTTCAAAGAAGTCAAGTAGACCATTGTGATCTACACAGATACTGTTGGTGGAAGATATGGCAGAAGAGAAAGACAGGTATGACTTCTCAGATGCAGTGCCATGCCACAAGTACTGGCGATGACACCTTTGCAGATGGTATTGATGGAGGAGGTTTCTTGTGCTTCCAGATAGGTGGAGTACACTGTCCTGTACCTAGCAGAGGTACCTCTGGTAGTTTAGTTTAAAGTATTAGATTTCTGACAGCATGAGGTTCTGTCTTGCCTAATTTTCCTTGCTGAGAAGACCGATGAATTTGAACTCAGTATTGTGCTGCAGCTGGTGCACGCTGCTAAATAAGATGCCCCCTGAACTCTCTTGCAGGACACCACACGTGCTGTAATCTTGTATTTTCCCTTCATCAGGCCTGGGCTAAAGAAATTCCCTTTCAATAACCCGCTAGACCCTGGGAAATCTTACCTTTATTAATGTGTGTGTGCATGTTTTGTGTAGATGTGAAAATATCACCGAGGCATCCCTTTTATGACTTTTTATAACTAGAAATGGAAGTCAGAAGAAAAGTACTGGTTCAGCTGAAGCAACCTGTAGTTCAAGGCAATAACAAAGATGCTCTTTATTGCAGGATGTTATGCTTAGGTCATTGCTTTTAGCATTACCTGTGCACTTCCAGGTATTGTCAAACTTGTCACAGAAAATAGCATATTTCCTTTTCTTCCACTGGTGTTGCTCTGTAAATGTGTTACCTACGATAATAGAATAAGAATACAATTGGAAGACTTTTTGTCACTGCTGTTAGTGCAATTTTTGAGGGCTTTTGCAGTCATTCTGAAAAATTTGGAATAGCAGCACTTTGGGAAGGTTGGCCAAAGCTCTAAATTAATTGAAATATGTGGCAGTCTTGTTCAGCTCAAAAATGTTAACTACTGCTACAAGGAAAACATGAATGTGAGAAAATTTTTTATTGGCTGTTTTCCTAGAATACTATTTCTGCTTTCAACTCCTGGTAGTGTTTTGGATCCACATTATGCCCAGCTGAGACTATTAAGGTGAGGTCTGTAACTTGGTACATAAGGTATTAGACATGTTTATAATCTTAAAAGCCCTACATATATATCAATACAAAAACTTAAAGTACCAATAGCAAAATAAAGTATCATTATTCCCAAGGGGAGATGAGAGAAGTGTTTTTGGTAATGTCTAAATGAGAATAGTACCCATTACTTCTTATGAGAATGTTGTGCAAGCTATAATAGAGCACCTCTTTACTTGAACTCTTATGTGTTGTCTCTGTCCTATAAATAGACATTCTATTTCCACTATATTCTTTGTAATAAGAAAGTAGGAAACTTAATACATTTTGCATCTTTGGGTTTGATTTTTTGTTCAGTTGTATTTGAAATGTGCATTAAAAAAGACAGAAGTTTTTGCAGAAAATTCCCTTTCAATTCTGACATAAAGTGAAGGAGTGCCATTCTAATCTCACAGCTCTTAATTGTCTTTAGTGGATAAAAGAGAAGTGGAATTTATACCATGTTTGAAATATGTGTATATAAATCTACATATATAAATGCATGAAACTGCAGAAGATAGCAGCCAGTCTCACTCAGAAATCCTTGCTAGAAGAGTGGGATGAAATACACTAAAAATGTTGTGCTTGGTCAAACAATTAAATGTCACAATTTAGATGAAGGAAAACATGCAAGGTGGGCTAGCCAAATGTAAACAGGTTAGTGAATATATTTTCTGAGAAGAAACCTCAAAAAAATAGTCCCCTCAAATAAACAGCTTAATTTTTGCTAAATATGTGCCATTTTATTATTTCCACAGCACCAATATAAATGATTCTGTCTCCTACCCTGTTTCTTCCTGCAAGCATTACCTTCAATGTCTACCAAAAGTTATTCATTTTCCAACCTTTACCTGCTTAAGAAAATGGGGAGGAAAGGAACTAAGCTAGTAGACAGAAAATACTGTTGCTCATAAGGCTCTGTTTTTAGGTGGATTTGGGATATCCAGTGTTCGTCAACCTCTTAGGCTACAAAAAGTGTTGCAAGAGCCATTTTTCCTTTTGTGTGCCCTGGCCAGCTTTAAATTATATATCTGGCTACTATCTATCTTTCCTACCATCTATCTAGTTGTCTTAGCTAGAGAATGTACTATATGGTGGTTTCCAAATAGTTTTGTTGAGGTTTTTCTTTCATTATGTTTAGTGAATGAAACACTTTTAAAGAATATTAGAGAGTAGTGGTTTGGTCCAAAATACTCATTACTGTTTACCTTCTGTGAGATAAGAATTAGGAGAAATGCAAAGCAGGCACCAAACTTGAGAGAATATAAAGAAGTTTATTAACAGACCTAAAAGAAGAAAAAAAAATTATACCACACCTTCAGAACACTTATCCTCCCCCCACCTTTCTCCCTTCTCCAAGTGACAATGTAAAAAGACAACCCTTGAGATGTTCAGTCTGTTTACCACTTCCATAATAACCTTGTTCAGTCAATTTAGGAAGAGGAGTCTCTCTTGCCCATGCAATGAACATATTATCACAACGAGACAGCCGCCCACTTCCAAATAACTCTGTTCAGTCCATTTAGGAAGAGGTCTCTCTGCTCGCATGTGAGTCCCTTCCCCCGACTTGCAGCTTTTTTTGCAACTGCTTTTGAGGGTCCACTCTTGAAGTTTTTTGGGGTACAATTTTAAGGTTGAGCTGTTCAGAAACAAAAGTTCTCTTCACCCATCTCTGGGAGCATTTCATCTCTAAGAACAGAGGCCCTCCTCCTTCCCTGGGAGCAAAGGGTCTTCCTCATCTTCATCGTTAGGACTATCTCTGGGAGCATCTCTAGGAGCTGAGGTTTTCTCCTTTCCCATTTGGAGCAAAAGTCCTCATGGCTTCCATCTCTCCCTGTCCAAACTTCTCATGAAATTACAGCTGTGTCAGCATCTGCCTATCTCGGCGCAGGTGCTTTTGCTCACGAGTTGAACACTCCACCCCCCATATCTTCATGGAATTACAACAGGATACTCTGATGTATCATAGCTTCACAACAGAATTTCAGCTTTAAGCATCTCCTCTCTCTCTTCCCTCAGGTTTTCAGCTCTTCACAGCACTAAAAGGGTTAATCTCACCTAGGCCTTGCAGCTGGAATGTTGCTTATCGTTGTTGGTCACATGACCTCTGCCAGACAGCGGTGGGCAGCTTTAGCTGAATCTTGGCCGAACTGGAGAAGGGGGGCCGCTCGTCTGCCCACAGCAGGGCTGTGCGGGGGTTCCGCAGGCGGAGCAGGGTCCATCGACTCCAGGATGGACATGGCCTGGCCTGGCCTGGCCTGAGCAGGGCCTGGGCCGGGCCCGCTGGCCCCCGCATGGGGCCCGCAGCCACCTGTCCCAGCACCGGAAACGAGAGAGAGCTTCTGCCTCAGGGTTTCCTATTCTTAAGTGTGGATCACAGAGGCGGTCACAATTTTAAGTGGCTTAGAGAATTGTCCATATTCAAACTGGCCAGCTGATAGGCTCTGTCAGGTCATAGAGGAAGCTGCAAGCACCCCTTTGCAAGAACATCACTTCCAGGACTATGCTTGCTAACCCATGACATAGTTACCCAAAATGGCTGGTTTGCACCTGCATGAAAACAAAAAGCCATTTCTAATGGTATAAATCCAATGCAACTTCCAAAAAAGTATTTATAATTTCAGCTCTGATAACTCTCCCTCTTGCATGCTTAGAGGGAAATAAATGAGTGTACTTAATTTTATTTTTTTTTAAAGTGATCTTCATGTTATTGCCCTACTTGGACAATCCACCTCAGACTAAGAAAGGAGTCACCTCTCAGATGAAGGTTGGAACATTAGAAATGTCACCCCATAAAATATTAGGAGCCTTCCAGGAAGGGGAGTCCTAAAACTGCTGATGTAAGAAAACTGGAGAATTAGCAAGTAAAGTTCCTAAGCCAGAGGCACAACAATAATTCTTAATAGAAAAAAAGCCCAGATAGAATAGTTGAAACTATTTATGGTACAATTGTCTATAAAAGAGCCATTAAATTTGAACAGAAAAAAGCTCAGCTCAGAAGCCTGGGTCTACCCTAATAGAAGCACTAAATAATGACCTCCTCCACTGAAAAAATACATGAACTTTTGCAAAAAGACTAATATTAAAATGTTATATCATTGCAAATACCTATGATTTTATTCCTTAATAGTGGTATAAGTCAGGCATAAACCAGGACAAATGACATTATCAGGAAAACAAAACAGATCATTAACAGGACAGTAACTTTGCCTTGTAAAGGACACTCCAGCAGTCGTTGGTACTGCTTGAACTCCAGCTGACATTGCTGCAGGAACTATTGAAAGCTTTTATGCTCAGTACCATCTCTGTTACTACAAGGAGATGACGGTAGTCAAAACTATTCTCCTGCTTAGCCAGCCATAAGAACATTTTCTATCCCCTCGAGCTGTGTATTTTATGTATGATCTGATGAAGATATTTTTAACTAGTTTTTGTCTTCTACCTTTATACATACATTTATGAATTGCAGCCTCTGAAAGGATAGAATCATACTGCCATGCTGCAAACCTAACCCAGTTATTTTTGTTGATTCAATTCAAATCTCATGAAAACCTCTCTTTAAATTCTGGAAGGGCAAATTTTACTTAAGATTTTCAAGCACACACTAGAATTTTAAATCCCCAGCTGATTAAGCTCCTTGTGAAAACCAGGTCCTTAACCAGTTTTTTTTGTTGTTAGTATTGATACTTTCCCAGAATCAGGTTCTTTTATTAAGTAAGGATTAGATCCGGTTCTTCATGATACAGGAAAAAAAGCCAAAAAGATTGGAAGGAGATTTGCTTCATTCATGTATTTATTTAAGTATAAGCATGGAAAGTATAGTGACTACTATATTGCTTCAGTATGGAGTAAGAGTTTTGCTTAAATCTGAATGTAGGACAAAAAAGTGACTGTATAGTTTATTCGCTCTTCAGTGTTTCAGCTGAGACACCAGAAAGCAGTACCTGCTATAATATTAATTTTTTCTTTTTGAAGTCTTATGTGACATTATTGACACCTTTGTGAGGATGGTTCTATATTCATAACAGTGATAGAATTATTTAAAGTTTTACTATAATTAATTATGGCTGATATCAAAATACCTGCTCTGCAAGATACTTATTACTGTCAATCCCTATTTCACTGAACCTTAGGGTACCAAACATATATAATAACTGTTTCAGCAGTTATCAAAAAAGAATTTAGTGAAATATGGATCTCAAATTGCTAAATTTGTCAGTGGGGCAGAACAAAAGCAATTGGAAAGAAAATGAAGGAGAAGAAAAATTTTGTGGGGAATTGTTGCCTCTTGAAATAAAAAATTGGTGTCAAAATTTAAGTATTCAGGGCTGTCTTCTGAATGCAGTTCTTTTTAATCTTTGTGGTTTTTTCCCCCCCTACTTCAATGATACACAAAGACATCATATATTTTTAAATAAACTAGCAGATATTCCTCAAGAGATAGTTTCCAAGCACTGTGGACCTCAGCTAGGATTAATGGTCTAGAAATCAGCCTGCCCCTCTAGTGACTCTCTCCACTGATCTAACCTCTCTGGAATTAATTTTTTATGGTCAGATTAGAAAGATTAAAATAAAACAGAGCTGAGTGTTGAGTGGTATAATTGTTGTAATATAAAAGAGAGTGTTTGAGCTCTTTCATTTCCCTAAACCACCTGCACAGTTTTAATGGCAAATATGCTAGAAGCATTCTGTCCTTTTTGTAAAAGAATTCTGTCCTCCCAATGTGGAGCCTCAGTTCCTCTGAAGCAGCTCTCAGACCTTTACTGAAAGGATTACCACCTTGAATTTGTAATCTCTTTTAGAGATGGACCGGTTGTTACACAGCTGGCACTGTTATTGCACAGTCCCATTTTAGTAATCTGTAATAGCCATCTGTGCATTCTCAAAACCTTTCCAGATAAAACCCAAGCATTTCTACAGTCCAAAGGTGTATACTAATGTTTCAGGGTGGATTTATGATGAGTATTTAATGGGAACATAAAATTATGCTATAAGGAGAATATTGGCTTTAGAGGTATTCTTCTATGTATTGAAAAAAGATCCAGATCTTCACATTAAGCAATTTGAGCATTTTTTGTCCTACTTAATTTTATTTTGAACTGCTGAAAATCAGCAAAGTCTTACGTTGTAATGGTTTGCTAAGTCTCTTTAAAGAATAAACTTTATCATCTCACGTGAACTAAGACAATTCATTGTCTTAATTGAGCTTCAAAATATGTGATTTTTAGGAGAAGGAAAGTTTGACCCTCTATGCCTTTTATAAACCTTTTTCTAAATGGAGAGTGGGAAATATGATTGATAACTGTTTAGTAATTTAGTTTATTTTCATTCATTTCATTCACGTATAACAGATGAGTAAGCAACGAGTAGACTGAACTTATAGTTTTGGGCTTTTATTTTTCTTTCCTTTCAGCTATTATTTTCTTTTCTAGATGAAAATGAATTTTAACTTTAAAAAGAAAAAAAAGGTCACGTTTTCACAATTCTGTCAAGTTTTGTGTATTTTGCCCATAGGGGAACTTTGTACTGTACACTCAACAAATTTCGATATTCTTTTGTTTTGTTTGCTGGATCGTGCTGATAAAATGATATAAAACAGAGTTAGAGATGTTTGCTTCTTGTCACAAGCTAAACATTGGGGATAGAGGACTGTAGTGTGCTATTGGTACTCAGATTCTTTTAAACACCAAAAGGCAGCAGAATTTCCACTGCAGATTTAACTTAAACAATTGCTGACCCCAATTCTACCTAAATTATGACTTTAGTTGGAGACCAAGATCTGCTTTTGTTGCTCAGATCAGTGGGTAAATCTAAACCTATGTTCCTACTGAAAGCAGTCAAAGCCAATAAAATGTTTTTTAGAACATTTTTCTGCAGTGGATGATGATAGCAAGCTTTGTATGAGCAGCTTCCTCAGGGAAAGACAGTAAAAGGAGAGGGAAATCGTCTTTGCCCCTTTCCTGTGTTTTACTACCTCTTTGTCTCAGGCTATTCCAGCACAACATCAGATTCTGCAGGGTGAGAACAGGATAATGAAGGAAATATGAGATATCTCAGTTTCTTCTACCCTTGTTCATAAAGGAAGAATTTGGGTTTTTCCCCTCCAGACAGGTAGATGCATTGTTACCTGCTGAAGCCTCTGTTTTCAGAGTGGTCTTTTCTGCATCTTCAGAATAGCAGGACTTGAAGAAGTCTTTCTACATGATATGCAAAGTAAACAACCCAGTTTATTTGTATCTGAGTGGTGGCTTATTTTTAAGCATCAGTTGATTTCCAGAAATTCAGTAGTTCAGAAAGTAAAATATGATTGCTATATCTGGGTTAAGTAATCAGGAATCCTTTTCATGCCTTTTTATATCTTTTCACATAGTAGTGAACCCAGAGAAGTTACTTTCTGTTGTTGATGCACATCATATTGTGACAGTGTATCATGCACCTGTGTTTGCTTCTATGGCTATAGACCCAAATGTGTACACATGGTAAAAGTGGTAGCAAGGATTTTAATACTCATATCTACTTCTGTTTTCATAAGTGAAACAAAGATCAATTGTTAAAATTATCTTTTTTTGTAGCTTGACCATAAACCCAGAAAAAATACTGGCAGCTAAAAATGTTATTCTAAGCAGAAACTACGGAGTCTGTTTTCTGAGCACAGAGAATGTAATTCTTGGGAGAATATTTAGGATTTTTTTTTTTTTTTTCAAAGAGTAAGGGAATGAAAATGAGCAATGGAATAGTTCTCAGAGAGGTGTGATTATAGAGCCTGCATGATGCCGCTACATGAAAATGAAGGTGTTTTCTCACAATCATGTAGAACTTTGTGTAATTTACTTAATTACATAATAGAACAAACAATGCTTTTGTAACAGAGTAGACATCCCATATAGCCATAAACCATATAGTAAGGTCAGGTCAGGGAAAGCCTCAAAGGTGTCTGAAGAGTCTGATTTCTTATGGAAACTCCGAACCTGCCATTAACCCTGTCACATTCTCAAATAATGTGACATTGTAAAAGCCTTTCTTCCAATCATAATAATGATGTTAGATGATAGTAACTTTCTGTGCAATAATACAAAGCCTTGTTTAATTTATTGTTTAACCAGTCATTATGACGTGTCATTTATTTTAATCCCTCTGAAGGATAATCCTATTTAAGAATTGCAACAGGATTTGAATACTGTTCAGAGACAGAAGTGAAATTTCTCTTTTATCATAAAATATTTTTTGCAATGGCTATTATACTATTTCAGTACCAAAATTAAGAAGTGACTTTGCCTATACTGGTTTGCTTGGTTATACAGCTATATGTATTTAAAAATTTTGTTAGTAATAAGCAGTTTTCAACAGATGAACATACAATAAAAATACTGTAAAGCACACACTTCTCAGGTTATTCTAAGATCTATAGTTGAGAAGACAAAATATAGAAAATGAAATTTAATGAGATGAAAATTTATTAGAGATACACACCTTCTAAAATTTCTGTATTGAGAGATTTGTGGTCCATAGCTTCAATAGGAAGATAGGAAAAATAAATCACTCTGTTTTTGGAACATTTTGATTTTACTGTTCTGGGAATTATCAGCCTTATTTATAGGTACTATTCAATTTGATTTATTAAATGATTTTACAGAGAATGTTTTACAGTGCAATAAAATCATAGAGCTTAACACTAAGGTGACCTTCATCTGAAATATGCATATGAAAATACTCAGTTCAATAACCATTATTTTTTTTTAGCTATATTAAATAATCATTTCCATTTATACAGCAGATATTGCTGATCTCTCCCAATAATTTATCCAATAGTTTATCATCTAACTTTACTTGGTGGTAAAATAAAAACATCTAAACCATGCAATCACTGGGATATGGCTTTAATGATTTGATGAAACAATATTCAAAGAGCTGAGAAAAATAATTTCCTGTCACTGAGATTGTCCTTCTGAAACTTCTGTCTCATTCAGGTCTTTTTATTTCACTGTGTTTTGTAATTTTATCTGATTTTTCACTGCCCATTTTGGGGCTTGAATATATTTTTTTACATCACTACAGTACAGCAAAATTTATGATAATCATTAACATTGAGAATTCCACTTTTACCCACTCTTCCATCATAAAATAGTAAGTCATGAAAAAGAACTTTGTTGGGGATCTAGAGCATAAATCTTCAGATCTGGTGGTGTAGAGATCAGGAAAGATGTGACAAAAGTGAATACTATTATGTAACAAAATAAGTAGCAACGAAGAAAAGAGAAAAAAAAATGAGAACTAGCACATGAATTAAAAAAAAAAGGTAAAAATCTATAAAAGAGTCGGGTACATAATCAAATGTTTCCTCTTGAGCAGCACTGCTCTGAGTATTCCTTTATCTTTTCCTGTGCTCTGAACAGACTACCTCTCATTGTAGGAAGACTCTTCAACTTTACTTACCCTGAGGCAAATTACCCAGGCTGGCAAAGCTGCATATTTTGACTTTTATGCTTTATTATTTGGAAATGCAATGATCAGTTGCTACTATCATTTACATTGGCAAAAAGTAAGTATTGCTTCCTTTGCTTTAGAGAAAATATATCTAGAGAGGTCCCTTCCAACCCTAACTATTCTGTGATTCTGTAATTATGATGTAATAGGCAATACTTTGAAAAAGTCTGTGCTTTCCCCCTTTGGAAAATGCTGACTGATTGACCTTAGAAATAATGACTGGTAATTAATTTTTTAGTACCTTTTATTTCAACAAGCCTTTCAATGTGGGGAGGTGCTGCACACTTTTTGAAAAACACTTGTGTTCTCTTTTTGATGGAGATTGTGGGGAGAGTTCAGAATCATAATGTTCTTGTCCGGTTTAGTGAATAAATCAAAACATTTTTTCTTGCTTAAGTATGATTTTAAAATCTCTATTCTTTTAGAGTTCTATTTTCATTTAGGAGTGGATATTCATATTCATATACCTCTGACCCTTTTTTTTCTGATTGTATAGGCTTTTGCTCCTTGTGCTAGTTTTCTTACAATGTAGTAGTGGCTTTCTAGTTTTATCACATTGATTAAGAGAAGATGTCATAATTTCAGATACAAAGTAACTTCTATCAAGCCTACCATAGGGAGACTCACCTTGACTCACCATATACAAAGAATCTCCTTTTAGAATTTGATAAGAAGATGCTGGGAATGTTTGCCAGATTAAAAAAAAAGGACCCAACAACACACAAACAAAAAACCCCTCAAAACACAGAATTTTTTTTTTTTTTAAGGAACTGAAATGTCTCTTCAGTGGTTCTCAGGGCAAATTCCTAGGCAGCTCGTAGTCAGCATGTCACATATTGTTGGTATACACATAGGATCATGTGGAAGTCTGTTAGTACTACATCTGTAGTGCAACATCTACATTTGGGACCCAGCAGAAGTAGAATCCTGGTGTTCTGCTTCTGGGCAGGAGGTAGATTATTTGAAATGATTGAAATTTAGCCTATTTGTGCAGCATGGATTTATCAGCAATAGCCTTACTTCCAGGTTTCCATTTCTCTCATTCTGTCCCTGCCTCTGTAAGTACATATGAATTTACAATATAGTTCACAGATGGCTTTCTAGCAAAAACTTCCTTTGTGAATAAGACAAGCAAGAACTTGTTTGTGCAGGGCACAAGGTACAGTAACAAGAGGAGGCAGCTATTTGAGTAGTGTAGGCTAGAGAAGGTCTCTTAATCAGTCTAAATATTAATATAGAACCGATTACAAATGCAGTAAGAACGTTCCAGTACTTGTACTCAACCTGGGATGCAAATGGTAGCAACATCATTGCATTCAATACTAAAACAAAGTGCTTGTTTAATAGTTTATCTACATAGAGCTAGATTTAATAGGAAGCAGTGGACCATACTACAGTCAACACATTAATATATCTATAATTAAAAAATAAATAGAATTATTAAGTCAGAATCACTTCCCCCATTAGTCTAGTGAAATTCTTTTATTTATATATAGAGAATACACGTCACAAAATAGAATAGATTTGCCTTTGATCATACTATTGCATGAGAGAAGGCCCCAGCCAACAAGAACAGTAGAAAGTAGAGCATCAATAAAAATAGAGTCAAGAAGCAATAAAATGAAAGATAAGAAAGAAATGGTAAAATACTTGTGCACTAGAAGTATTTTCTCTGTGAACCCAGACAATGAAGTAATCATAGGGAAGGAAAATTCTATAAGCCAAGAACTTTCTTGTGCACTCTGGTATTGCAAAAAAGTGAATATTTTCTAATTTTGGCATGCTCATAATCTAAGATGTTCATTCTCTTCTCATAATCTGGTGAAGCCTTATGTGGTCATCTTTTGCTTTTAATTCATTATATTTGGGTTATTGTATACTGGCAACAAATAAATGACCAATTATGTGAATTTGGGTCCATTATATTTTGTTTCCATTTAACATATTTCGGACCTTCTGGTATCTGACTTTGCCAGCAGTAAACTCATTGCTTTTGTTTAATTAATTTAATTTGTCATACTATTATGGAAATAATTAAACAAGGGTTTTGTGCATTCTCTATAGTATTTGCCTTTCACTGAGTCCTTTAGACTTAGATTCGAAATGCTGCATCATATCTTTCTTTTTGCAATGAAAGAAATTTGAACAAGTGCTGTTAACAACCTCTTTTATTGTAGTTTGCTTTTACTTGGGGGTGACCTTAGGTGACTCAAGTAGGAGTCCACCTACTAGAAACAAGATTTTAGAATTAATGCCAATAAGAATAAGCTAATAATATTCTGCTTACAGAACCTGTTTTGGCATCTCCAAATTATACTTCTCCTTCACATCTGGCTTGAATATCTCAAAAGCCTTGAGATAACATAATCTTATGCATACCAGAAATAAACTGTGCTCTAACAATCAATGAAAAATGCTGTGTGCCAAAGTATGTCTTAAACCTAGCTCCTACAGAAGGCTGTGGGAAATCTACAGAGATTTAGCACCTACAGAAGACTAAGAAGAAACAGCATATGCTGTCATACCCACTCTGTGGCTCATGAAAAGAAAAAAAATTGACAGATATTTGTGTAGGTTATGAGAATTGATAATAAAGTCATAGGAAATTTTACAGAATCACAGAATATTCTGAGCTGGAATTTGAAATTACAATTCTCCTGTAGCCATAGGAAGTTGAAAAAGATAATCTAGCCAGTGCAGCTCAGGTACAGTGCCCAAGTCTTTTGACATTAGTCAGGATTAGGTAAGGGTGGAAACATGGGAATGTATGTGGGATACGAATTGACTCAAATTTGGTCAGTTTAGTCACTGTACACGTCCAGTGAGTTGTAGCTTGTCCTGCTGTTTCTGTGCCAGGTGTACTGTAAGTCTGGCAGAAGGTTTCATAGCTGTTTCAAAGACCAAGCACAGCTTTACTACCCTTGGAAACCAAGGTAAAAAAGGACACTCTGAGAATTTTGATGTGTGTTGTTTCTCTTGCCCAACCATGCTGGGCTGTGTTTCTGAATCTTCTATGTTAGACATAAATATAAAATAATCTAGACAGAAGTCAACATTTTCTTTATATGTTGACAGATAACTATAATTTACTTTTAAGAACGGTTAAAATTAATTTTCAACAGTTTTTAGCAAACACAAGAACATTTGTGCTAAAATTCCTTACCTTTTAATTTAGATTAGTAAAAATAGATATGTGCTTGTATTATAGCACACATTAAACACCCTAGAGAAGCAGTTCCTATATTTTGGAAAGCTATCACATACCTTCAATTTGAAATTAATGTTTAAAAATGCAGAGTCCAGCAGCATGCATCAGATTAAAAAAAGAACAATTCAGATTACATATTTTCACCATATTGGTAACAAAATGTTTTATGTTTTTTGCAAAGTTACAGAAGTCCTGAAAGCAATTTTAAATTGATGGTCAGAAGAGTTTGGAAAAAAGCAATTCATTCTCAAGAACAATAGCACATAATATGGAACCTTTATTTGCTGTTGGCATTACAGTAAAACAAGTGTGATTGTGATCCATGGAGACTTCAGGTTTTTGCTGTTAATCCTCCTACGAGGATAACGTGATACCCTGCAAACCACTGTAGATTCACAGTAGATCCACAGACTAGTAAATATCCTGGGCTTTCAAAATAAAAGACATTAAAAATATAACTCATAGAGATCCCTATTTCTCTAAATATATGCCTGTATTTCTAATTATATTTTACATCTCTCTGAACTATTTAATTACACAATTCTTTCTCAACCCAAGGACTACCTTTGACACTGCTGATGTGAAATGCACTAGATTGGTTGAAGCATTCTTTTTAAAACATGTTTTGTTAAAATAATATTAAACATTTGTGATTCTGCTATCAGAAATAACAAAAGAAATAGAAAAAATGAGATGCAATTATTCCTGATTTGTTTAAATGCTGCTGCCATAGTGATCTTCCAGCCATGCTTCTGAGGTAGTTTTACTGCAGACTTTTTCTGGATTTATTTGATTTCAGATTTTAGCTCTGCTGTTATGTTCTTTCCTTGTAGGCACCTGCAAACCCTGCAGTTATGAAGCAGTATTTGTTATTCATCCTGTTTTCTGGGGCAAGTGGGAGACAAGAAGGACCATAGGTCACCATAAACCGTTCAGGTCAAGCAGTTTGGGTTTCAGAATCCCTCAGAGCTATCATCCTCCTGCTTTCTCAACAGCTAACAGCATATCATAAAATGTCAGTGGTTTTGGTGTCAAGAAATGAGTAAAAGCAATTCCAGAAAATAAATTTAATTCCTGTTTAATCTGAACAAAGGTCCTGAATACTGTTGCAGTTCTGCGGGAGTTTCTTAAATTTATTTTCCATCTGGCCTTAACAATGGTCCCTTAAGATATGTGGGCAGATCCTTGCTGACTAGAATGTAATACCATCAGTGTTCAACAAAAATAAGATGCAGAGAGTCTATTTCCAGCTTGTATTTTGCCATCCGTTTTCATTATATGTTTGTTTGTGAGCGGCAGCTTCCTGTTCCACCTATTTAGTGACTGTTCTCAAAGTCCACAAAAGCGTAAGAGAAGTTTCAAGGAAAAAAAGGAAACTTCAATAATTCTGAAAAATATCAAACTTTGGATAGACACTTGTAAAGGTAATCTGTAAAAGTAATTTGTAAAGGTAAAAGCCTTCCTGCTGTATCTTCTTGCCTTCATATTGATGTATTTTTACTATTGTTAAGGACAGAGAGTATCAACACAGAAAATAAGATTGCAATATGGAACTCTAAACTGGTTTGTATTGGAGAGTTTTTTGAAACTGTCAGTCTTCAGCCAATGTGCTTTTTTGCTGTATACCAATTTCAGCCACATTTTTTACATGGTGCCCACGTTAAAGCAGAAGTCTGTTACTTGTGAAACACCAGCTGTTGACATTTTTGAAGTTGCATGGGGAAATTTGAGCCTTTTGTAAAATGTGTCCAGCAGGATATAGAAAATTTAGGGGAGAAAGGGCACTTTTGAACAAAAATGCAATCATCTTCCTATTTTTCATAGCAACTAACAGGGATCTAGTTTCTTTTACCTTCAATGGGAAATTCTATTTTTATTAAGCAGAGCAGTAAATTAGCTTCTGGTATTTTGTATCTTGGACAGCTGCAATGCTCAGAGCCACAGAGATGACAATTAGAAAAGAAATTACATGAGTAGTGTGGTAAACTGAAGGGGGAAGAGAGAGTTGTCTTAGGCCAAATCATTTATCCAGAAAAGATTTCATCAGGCTAATATCAAAAAATTTTCAAAAGAAATGTGCTTTCTGCTTCCCTGAAAAAAATCTGGCTGAATTTTCATCTGTTCCTGGTGTATTTGCCCTACTGGCTATGTATTCCATGATACCCCACGTTAATGTACATTAATTACCATTATTTATAGACTAAGTTAGAAAAGTGATTTCTTTTACGGTAAACACTATAAGATGCTATACCTTCTTGAAAGGAATTAATTTAAAAAGTAATTAAATTCTGTGGGTTTTTTTAGAAGAAGTATCTTTAGGGAAACAAAAATACTTCCTATACAATTGTATGAACTGCTAAATCTATTCTACCCTGAATTTATCCATACTCTTTTAGAGAGGAATTTCTGATTTGAGTTGTGGGATGGTATTATATAAACAGTGTTTTTTCATTACTATTTATTTTCCTTCTTTTGCTGTTGGAAAATTAGAGATGCTACTTCATTAGTCTCTAATGGTAAAAAAGGTAATAATTTCAGTACTTTGAATTTACTTCCGTTTCCAACAAATAGAGAATACAGCAAGAAGGTGAATGATTGCATGGATATCTTTGATAATTGTTATATTGAAGAAGTCAATTATTAGGCCAGACTCAAAAAAGCCCATTTACATTTGACTTTCCTTCTGTTTCAGTAAAATTGCACACTCTTGCTGTACAATGGTTTATGTCTCTCAGTTTCCATAAATTAGTTTGTGCAATCTGTCCCTGTGACCTCAGGAACAATTCTCCTTCTGTCTGTATGAGGCATATGAACAGGGATGCTGAGACTGGAAAACTTAGTAGAGCTGATAATTGATTATTTGCCCTGTAAGTAAACATCAGCTGTGGCTAACATTGAGTTGGATGGGTAACTTTCTTGTATCACAGCCGCACACCACCACCACACAGCAGGAGGGAAGAGAAACTTGTCAGCTGCTCACAGATTAGAAGGAAAGAAGGGGTTTTTTTTCTCCTTGTCAGACTAGCAAATTGTTATGGACTTCTAGCACTGAGTGTGAGATAGAGACTGATGTGTTTGTATTGGTTCCTTCTGTAGCTCTGACCCCCTAACATCAAACCAAATCTTTGAGAGCACACATGTATGGGAGGGAGGAAGGACTGGTGATTAAGATTACAAATTGTGGATATACAGCTAGAAAAGGAGAAAATAAAAAAGGTGATTTAAAGAACAAAAATAGAGTGGGCTTCTTGAGGTACTTGACGCTCTGTTCCCTTCCCCACTCTTATGTTTTCACATATGTTTATGTTACTTAACATTTACCTCCCCCTCATAACAGTTAATAAAATGCTTTTCAATGCACTTTGATAAAACTGAGATCTACAGAAAGAGGCAAAAGCATCAATTTTCCGCAAGATTAAAGCAGGAGAGATCAGATATTCACAAAACAGTTCTGTTCCTGCAAACCTTACCAGCTGTTGACATTTTTGAAGTTGCATGGGGAAATTTGAGCCTTTTGTAAAATGTGTCATCAAAAAGATGGCTAGGGAAGGCTTTTAAACTCAAGCTTTCTGTTTTGCTCCATGATCCTTTGCCAGGTTTTCTCTCATTTGCAGAGAACTTAAGTGCTCCCTCCACATTTTAATTTCTGTTTCAGAAGTTCTGCCTGTGAAAGCAGGCAGTTATTACAAGCAGAATTTATTTTAGCATGACCATAGACAATTATATCTCATAACTGAAGTAATTCTTCACTCATCTTAATATTTGCTTCTGTCCCTTCAATATTTGCAGATTTTATCAGCTTCCCTTTTCAGTTTTACTGCTGCAAACTAAACAATCCAGGTTCTTTTAATCTATTTTTTAACTAAAGAAGAAGTTTTCCCGTCATCTAATCATTGTATCAGTCCTGCTATGGAACCCATTCCAGTTTAAATTAACATTTCTAAAAAAAAATAATTAAAAGAGACCAGAAATATATGCAGTATTCAGAGGTTTTTCCAGTTTGGCAACTGATTCTGAGTTAATTTACCAGTAGGTTTAAAACAATTAGGCTCTTAGTCATTCTTGTTTTTGTTAAATTATAGCATCGCCTTTAATTCCTTTCCTGGCATTTCATGTCATAAAAAAGGAATCACAAAAGCATTTGTTTCCCAATTAGCCTTTATTTTTGTTTTCTTTCATTATGTGCGGTTTTTTTTTTTTTTTCTTCTCATTTATAATTCTAATAGTAATAAAAAAAAGATCTGAAGTTGACTTTGGTAAAAGATTTCATCATGTGTCTTCACAACTAGAGATTATATTATAGTGATAAAAATAAACTTGCTAAAAGCATAAATATGTTATTTGCTTGTCTCCTTCTAAATATTACAAGTAACTTTGGTAATAAAGGTCAAGGTTTCCTATATCTATAAAATGTCATAAATGTGACATATAAACATAGCTGAGAATATGTTACTGTAATAAAGTGTATCTATTATTTGTTATCCAAATAGAGAAATGTTATACTAGTGGAACATTTATTTAAAAAAAAAAATCAATAAAACTGGTATATCAAGTTTTCTACTGATCTGATACTGCTTGTGGATTTAGGCATGTTGCCTGGGGCCATCCTGCAGCTTTAGAAGAAAATAGCTAGAGGTTATAAAACTGACTGTGATGCTTTACCTTGATTGAGCAAGACTGAGCAGGCAAGAATGGGAAAGAGAAGGTATTTGATCACAGTTACTTGAGTTTCTATTACACTTATTTTTCTTGCCAATTTAAGAGTTAACAGAAGAAAAGCAATATAATGAAAACATAAGGTAACAACCTATTCATAGACATTCCTGAAAGAAAAGATAATGCACAACACAATGCAGTTGCAACAATGGTCAGAGAAAATGACACAGTATGTATGGACGATAAAATGCAAACTCCAAGCTTAGGCTTTGATCATGTTTCCTTTGGGATCAGCACTTCATTCGATGATACAGATACAAGTGGAAATGGGAGGGAGATATAAACCATTTTCAGCTATGAAGTATTTATTAGTAATGATGACAGATTTTTTATTGCTACTGACAGGAATGCTTTTCAAGGTATTGTTACCACTTTCCTTTTGTTCCCCTGTCAAATACCAGACATACCTATTTAAGCATTTCATTTGATCATTGGTTGCTGGATGTCCTTGGTCCTAGATTATCCTGCTGTATGAATTAATATGAAAAATCCTATATTTAGTTTTCAGAAGAGTACACCTCTGAATATACAGAGAGATTGGCAGGGGGTGGTGGGGGTGAAGAATTTTTCATTCCTATAGAGGGATATTAAAAGACCGTTTAGGTTATAGTGATATTTTGAGTGGGACTCAATTCATAGACTTTTTGTTGACCTACTGTGCTGAGGTGAATTTTATTTAGAGAGAGGAGATCTGTAAAAAAAGTCAAGAGCAACAGAATAGTTTAATATTAAGAAGCCATATTGATATGTGATATATTCAGTGGATCTTTGTTTCCCCAGTAGAATTCCAGTGGCTAAAATACCAGGTTTAAATTCAGTCCAAAGCATTTGAACTGCAGTCTTATTTGTGTCACGTCTGTCATAGAATCATAGAATGATTTGTGTTGGAAGGGACCTTAAAGATCATTGAGTTCCAACCCCCGCTACCATGGGCAGAGACACCTTCCATTAGACCAGGTTGCTCAAGGACCCATTGAACTTGGCCTTGAGCATGTCCAGGGATGCAGCAATTTTCTGCTGCCGTTGTGCTTCATCTTCAGTCAGTTGCGTAAGAAAATAAATCCAGAAGTGCTAATTAGCTGAAGGTAATGACAACAGAATGTGTCACTAACCATTGAAATATAGTGTGGGAATTTCAAAAAATCAATAAATCATCACACCTTGTTAAATCAAATCAGTCACTATAATAAACCAATGACAGTGCAGTGATGTATAGAAAATACTGAGCAAAAAATATCACCTATCTTTGCACCCCAGACCATAATTCACCAGCAGTTATGATAGAATATAGTTTAATAAAGTCTGTCAGCAGGTGCCATTATACTGAGGAAGACTGCCTTGACAGAGTCTGTGCATCCAGTGAAACTCCTATCACTCCTAGAAGCAGTTGAATCTTATGCTGATTGCAGCCCTTCAAATGGAGTTTCCCTTCATTTTTGGGACTATCCTGTTGAAAGCCAAACTATGCACAAAACAGGAGGAGATTTTTTAATGTGTTCCCTTGCAAATATGAAGATACTTTGGCTTCTAACATCATGCTTTTTTTCTCCCCATAGTTTGATAAATAACTCTTCAGTATTTTTAATTATCAGAATCAAATGCTGGTCATGCTCCATTCACTATGGGTTTTGCCTATTTGTTTTGCTACTATTTGTTTTTTTCCATGTACATCATAAAAAAAGTAATTTTGGAAATGGATTCATTAATAACTGCAATCATGATGCTGTAACTTTAATTTCTTTGAACTGGAATGAATAGCTGCTATATTAATTTTTAATTTACAAGCTGGTTATCCAGGGAGCACAAGGAGGTAAAATGTATTTCAGAATTTAAACTCTGGATGTTTATGAGTACAATAGTAACAGTAAGGAAAGAATTAATAAATCAGGTAAGGCACAATGTAACTAACTTTAAATTTAACCTGAGGATGGTAAGAGTATATGTGACATGTCTAAGAATGCAGTCTTGCAAGCTGTTACTGCTGTGGCAACATAGATTTTGTCAAGAACACAACCAAACTAGGTGTTGTACACATTCATTACCAGCAAGACAGAACGAAAGTGGCTAATGGGCAATGCTAGTTTTTGTGCCGTCTGTGACTCTGTTGGTGTCAGATAGCACTCTGCCTTGTACACAACAGGAAAGGACATTTGCAACAGAAGATTGAAAGGTCATCTCTCCTGTGCTCCTGGAGTCCTGTGTCCCACAAGGTAAGCCTGTAGTTTGGTCCTTTCCATTTTACTCTTCTTTTGTGTCTAGGGATTTCCCACATAAAAAAAGGTGTCACTAATAAAACTGGGTGCATTTTTAGCAGCTCTGGAAAACCTAAATTGGTTGAATTCAGTGCAGTGATTAATTTAAAAACAAAATGTAGATCAGGCAATGTTGCCCAGCTGTCTCTGGAAATACTTTAATAAGATCTAAAAAAGATGTGTAGCATTTTTAAATCTCATACTGAGATAGCCAGTGGCATGGCAGCAAAGGGCAACTTCCAGCTGTGATGTTCCTTCTCAGTGGTCAGCTTAGTTCTGAAGGAATGAGGTGTAAACTGGCAGTGCTGTCATGCTGTTGGGCACCACCACTCACTGCAAGCCGTGCTCCCCTTGCATGTGACTTTCAGACAGCACAGAAAGTGCTGGAACATAGTTAAACAAGTGGCTGGTTTATTAGACCAGTTGGAGAGGTTGCTAAGCATCGAACTGTCCAGTTTAAGATGATAGTTTAGGTATTGGAATTAACGTGCTACGTCTTGGATTATTTTAATGTATAAATAACTGTAATGAGAATCCTCACTCTGCTGGGTTTTGCTGAAACTTGAAGCTCCCGACCCTTCTTTCCTGGATATATACTGTTTTGTTTAGTTTTGTTTTGTATGTGATAATGGTCCTAAACAATGATTAGTCTAAATGGTCATTTGGCAGATTTGATTAGGTGCCAGCTACTACGAAGTTAATGTGTAATTTTGTGATTTGGTGTCCTGAGTATCCTATGACTGAAATGAATTTCTATTACTTCTGCAGGAGTTGGGTTTCTGTAGATATTTCTAGGAATCTGCCCATGACATAATTCCTCAACATAAGAAAAACACCTTTGTAGACTCTTCCTGAATTTCTTGTCCATTCAGACTTTCAAAAGCATGTGCTTTTGGTCCTAAAGTTCAATTGAAGAGAAAGCATGGCTAATGTGAGGTATTTTGCTATTATCAATACCTTAAAAATAGTCACTCTTCTACCCTGACAGCACCGATTTACTGATTAATGGCCCGTCATCTTGGCTTTGTATGAAGCAATTGCACTCAGCTCCTGCTGAATTATCAAAGGAGCTGTATAACAGACTGCTGCACACTGTAAATGTTTCTACCACTCAAAACTCAGTGAGAACCACCAAATCATATTGGGACAGCAATTCCCATCTCCTGTTGTGTTCCTGAGGCAGATGACGACCTATTGCTCCCAATAAGGACAATTTGGGAGCTTGAGACTGTACAAATCAGTAGCCTCCACTGGACGGATCTGTGCCCCACTAAAATAGTGTACTCACACTTGCAGCTTTCATTTCTGCCCCATTGAGAAGCCAGCTTAAAAGGATTTTCACAGCTCTTATGCCCTCTTTGTATTTCCACTGAAACTCAAAGTAGATCTTAACTAGTGAGTAGTTAATTGAGTTGACTTAAATCAGTTGTCTGCAGGCCTGGTCTCTGGGATGGAGAAATTATAAGTGCCTTGGAAATGGAGATGGAAGAATGCAATTATAGTTGCTACTGAACGACTCCTGACAGCAGGGTAGAAACATGAGGTCCTGGAGGTGTCATATTCTTTCCAAACCCTTCAATTAGATCTGTAGTGTTCATGCCGCCTTGGCTCTTGGGAGTATATTTATTTTATGGACAAACCATTTACTCATCACCTGAATGACCACAAAGTACAGTTGTTCTTTGGAATTTGTTTTCAAAGAATATTTTGCCCTTCTTTCCCTCTGCTTTTTTTGTGTAGACAGCTTTTGAATGTGCTGGTGCACCCTGCCCAACCATTCCACTGCAGCTGCCTTGGCTGTAAATTCTTCCTCTGATATTTTGCCTTCATAAATTATAGAAGTTGTGGAGAATATAAGATGTTGCTTTCTATATCTTCTGCAGCACTGTTTGCAGCCCTGTTCACTTTTTAAATTCTTCTCATTTGTATCCCAATGGTAATAGCATTTGCTGGGAGGAAAGAATTAATAGTGGGAGAATGGCAAGGGGGATAGTAGATTTACTCAAGTGACCTTGTATCTGGGAATGCCAAGTCCTGGCAAATAACAGTGTGGGAAACTATATATTATGCCTAGTGCTGCTTATCCTCTGCTTTGAGAAGTAGACTTTCTGTGTAGAGACAACATAGGTCTTTTACAGAGACTTGGAGACCCTCTCCAAGACATGCTTGAGCTTCCTGTCTTGGGAGAGAGATCAAAGCAGAGGTCATAAAAAGCACAGAGAAAATCATGGAGGTAAACTGGGCATGTGCCAGACTGTTTGATATATTGAGCCTGGGGAACAGGTCACGTGCTTTTTGCCCCTGCTAAGGTGGAATGAGCTTAGCAGTGTATGTGCCCCAGCTTGCTCATGAAATCCTCCAGCCTGAAAAGTGATGGAATAAATCTATTCTTCTCACTTCAGCTGTGGGTCATGCTCACCTTGGTTACTTGCATCTATCTGTTCATGCAGTATTATATTTCATAATTCATGTTGATAAATTCAAAGCACTTGTGGCTGATATCCAGAACCATCTTTTCTTAAGCCTGGAGCTAGAAATTATCAAGTGTCTAGCCAGCTCTCTGGCCCTGAAGTTTGTATTTCACTCCTGCCAGCAGTGTGTTTCCTTATATGTGCATGTCACAATTTGACATATAGCTTGTAAGGTCTTCAAGATATTATATGCTAACAAGTTAATCCATTGAAGAGAAGTTTCATTAATTGAATAAGAACAGATGTGTGCATAAGGTAACTTATTCCTCATTAGAGAAGAAAGTGTATGACCTTTGGAGCACTTAAATGTTGATAGGTAGATGGTATGGAAGATTATCTTTCTTTGAGTATCTTGTCTGAGCCATTTGATGTTAGTTTATATTACATATATCAGTCAGCTAATGCTCAATAGATCTTTGTCATACTGTAGAAGGTGTGATAGATTCTAACAGAACCTATTTTATGTAAATAGTAGAATTTAATAAGTAAATGGATTTCCATTTTTGGAAATTAGCTTTTGAAATTTTTTGCATGGCTGTGAAGTGAAGATTTGCAGGTCTCCACTGCTAGAGCTATGCCCCAAATTAGCTCATACGTGCACTACCAAATAGAGACTTGGTTACAGAGCAGGAATCAACAATATTTTTTTTAAGTTGTCCTTAGTGACTATTTGGCATTTGATTACTGACCTATGGTGATTTACATGCCCTCCAGTGACCACAGGCCACTTCCCAGCAAAACTGCAGATGAATACAGTCCCATTCTCCATGGACATTTTCTCTTTGAGTGTTTGGTGGAGATAACTACTAGTAGAACTGTGTCTTGCAGTGACAAAAGCAAAAGGTGCTCACATTGGGCTCTGACATTCATCATAAATTTTTTAGAGATTGTTTTTCTCAACAGCTCTACCCTTCTGGTTTGCTGTGTTTTCTTTAGTGATACTCAGTCAGCACAGGCCCTGAACATTCCCCACAATTATAGTCCCCACAAATAAAAAAACTTCAGGCCATTTAGATAACAATATAGCTTTTTCATCTTTCCTTTCTCAGTTTGCACCCTCTGGAGAAGGCCAACAACAAAGGTTCACCATTTCTATCACCCTAGTTAGAGCTAGTCAGAGGACTCTGAAATCAGATAGCCTTTTGTGTGTGTGATAGTGTATCATATTCTGCCTTAAATCTTCTTTGAGCTTAGTAAGCCAAGAGTTCTGTCAGCTTGTCAGTTCTTCAGTTCTTGTCAGTTCTTCAGTTCTCTTGGTTTCTTTCTTGCCCCATGTTAGCCTCATGATCTATAATTAGGCATTTCAAGTTTCATCCAGATGTAAAAAAAAAAAAAATTTAAAAGGAAAACTCAAAAAGCAAACACACAGACTGTCAGTGGACTTAATGCCATCCTCAAAACCTCATGATTTTTTAAAGCTCTGTAACATTCATAAGGATTTTTCAGCATGTTAATAAGGGCAACAAATACAGTGCTAGTAACAATCTGAAAATAAAAATCCAACTCTTTTCTTGCTGCAGTGCTTTAGAATTAGTTTCATATTTACAAACCCCGATTTCTTTCCTCATGAGTTTTAAAAATTAAGGAAATCCAACTGTAGTTAACTTGAAGCTTTCTGATAAAAATCTATCTTAAGACCTCTGATAAAGATTTTGAGACATATCTGTTATACGTGTCTACCTCTCGTGCTTTGAATTTTGCCATTTAAATGCTCATCAGTCAGGTCTGGCCACGAGTATGATAAAGAATGTTAGCAAAATATCTCTAATCTGAATCCAGTCTAGGTTTGACTTAGAATAAGCATCTCATTTTTCATTCTGTAGCCATAAATTTCACTCTAACACATCTTGCAATGTTGTGATTGAGTATATTCCGGAGAACCGGAGAACCTTTTTCCTAATTCTTCCCAAATCTTACCCTAGTTCAGGAAATTACTTACCTGTGGAGGGCTTTAGAATTGACTGCTGGTAGATCCACAGAAAATTGCTAGGCTTAGTTCAGACAAGGACTTCTCCTATCAGTTGAAGCGCTACATTTCTTTATTTGCTGGATCTGAAGGCAAGGGCAATCTCACTCTGTACTTCAACTTACTTACTGTGAAAAAGAGGTGGTAGAATATAACAAGCATTCTACATAAAACATTATTTCAGCTGATATGTGCTAGATTGAAAAAAGAGATACATGCTGCAGATTCTTTGGTTAGAAAATATTGTCTAAACAGCATCTTTTCTAGCTGTGGCTCCAAAATTAAATCAATTTAGAGTGCACTTACAATAAACAGAATATGTTTTGTGGATGCAATTGTTCTGTTGCATGAAATCACTTCCAAATCATTGTTTTTCTGGGTTTAAAGTACTTTGTATAACTGCAGTTGTGTAATGAAAAGAAGATTAGTATACTGCATGTATGAGACTTGTATTGTAACTGCAAAGAAAAATTACTCTCCTTGCATCCAGCCTACATTTTCTAAAATGTTAGGCTGAATGCAAGGAAAGTCATTTGCATTAATGAAGTCAAGCCCAAAAGGTAGATTTTTTCCTTTTAGGAAAATGTGAACCTAAAACTGAAATATGGAAATTAATTAATGTGTGCTGTGTTGAAGATCATATCTGGACAGCCATAATCAAAAGTACCAGGAAAATGAAGGTTTTTTTCCTTTGAAAGTATCACCATTCTAAACTAAAAAGACAGAGCAAAGGAGGTTAAAGAAAGGTTTCAGCAGTAGCACTGTCTACGTAAGATAAATAAGTGGCATAGTTCAGAAATCTGCACTAGAGGGCTTATCTTCTGGGTTTTAGATTAGTCAGAATTATTTAGCACACTCTATTTAGCAGAAAAAGTCTTTTAAACTTTAAACCCATTGAGCTGTTTCTCTTACAGAATATGTATTCACTGTTGAGTCAATCCTAGGGAACAGAATTGATAATCTTTTATCCATTTTATATTAGATCACCCATCATTAAGTTTCAGAACTCACCTATCAGTGACAATGAAATTTCATATGGGTGTTGCTTGTTAATTGCTCTAATTTACTTCTTCAGTGAGGAGATAAGAGAACAAAAAAGGCACTGAAGATAACTTTGAAAAAATCCCCTTACCTACATGGTCATGTATTGATGTTTCATGTACAAATATCCATTTAATCATGGATTAAAAACTGAGGTGAGGTTAGAGACAGTCCAAGTGATAATATTAAACAGATGCAGGTCAGAGAGCACAGGTGACACTAAGGGAAAGAAAGGCCAGGAGAGCAGTTAGAATAGAAAAAATGTAGAATTCAGGAGGAAAGGTGAAGTTGCAGTTTCATCTGCTAAAACTGCTTAGTGTCAGGCTAATTCCACTCCCTGAGAGGTCAGTGGGAATTTTATTTCTGATTTCAGTGGGAACAATTAAACAAAGTGGGTCAAAAACCTGACTGAGTCCTATGCTACATCTTACAGTTATTTGAACTCAGTGGTGGGCTGATTAGATTTTATGTATAAAACTTTTTGCTAACTTTTGCCCTGTTCTTTTAGGAGAGTGCCAAGGCAGTGGGCAAGTGATAAGAAAAGTACATGTAATATTAACTGTTTAAGTTAATAGGCTAGTTTAATGTGATGATTGGAAAATACATAAAAATCTTGAAGGACAGTCTCAGAGGTAGCTTGTTATAGTGTTTTGGATTACTGTAATATTGATCTTGATTCTTGTTCAGAAAAGTTGAATAATATTTAAAGATGAGTGTCTTGTGTTAAATGTTATAAAAGGCAGAAGCAACTATTATAATGTTATAATAACTCATAATACTCTATCTTCTGTGGTCCATCCTCCTGCTCTAATTGGTGAATCCTTGAACAGACAGCTCCTTTGGGAGCATTCCTCACACCATCTTCAAAGTGCCATCATGACCTGGCACAACAGAGAAAAAAGGCATCTGCTGGGTCCTAGTCCCACTAAGTAAAGTGGGGAAGGGGATTAAAATATCTTCTGCGTGGTGAGACAATCCAGTCAGAAGATGGCATCGATAGATATGAGTATGAGCTTTTGTTGCTGAGCCTCAGCATGTTTCATTCCTATATGCGTTACCTCCTTGGAAACATGTATCTTCTGATTTTGGTTAATGAGAAAGCTGACAAACTCTTTCTGTTTCTGACCTCTTTTGCAGCTGTTCTCAAGTCTTCAGAAAATAGCTTAGGGACACAGATATATTTGTCTTTACCTCCTATGAACAGATGATGAGGTAAGTATTGCCCTCCATTGTTTCCCCTTGAGTTGAAACATGGTATATAGAGGTTCCAGTGATTTGGTACTCACATCTTGATAACCCTGTTTCTAATTAATGTATGTTGTCTGTATTCAGGCTGTAGCTTCAGTATTTCTTATGACCTATAGGATAATTGCAATGGATGTATCTCATTCAGGCAGAATTACCGATAAAAGGGAACTGCAAAAACATGCCGGGTCTTTTCTGGGTTACCACCACAACAGGAAGTTATTTTTTCCAATATAATTACTGGTAACGTTTAAAATTTTTGTTAATTTTGAGATTAACTACAGTTATGACTTTCTCAGTGACCGTGACCCATGTGATTTTAACACACAGGTCACTGTGAAATATACATGCAAAATTCTTATAGTCTATTCATCAGTATCAAAGGCTCTGCTTCCAGATGAAATGAATGATTCTTGAATTCAGGTAAAAGCAAAACTAAAAGAAAACAAAAATAATTGTTTATTTCATGGAAAGTTAAGGTCCTTTAAATGACAGTGTTTGTAGACAATAACAACTTATTCCTTTCACATTAAAAAAAAAAAAGTGGAAATTCGTAAGGAGTACAGAGAGTTTGCAGTTCTTGGGCAGAAAAATCTTTACAACTGAGCTGTCAGCAGGCCAACCCTCTAGTTCTCTACCTTGCCAAGCTGGGCATATCTGCATGTTGATCATTGTATTAATTTGATTGGGCGTGTGAAAATCCTAAACTCCAGCTCTCCACCTGATCCTGTATTTTGGGCAGTTACTGTCAGATCATGAGTCCACAGTTCACAGCAACCTTATGACAGCCCTAAAAGTCAGTACAGACATGTAAGTCATGTCTTTGCTTGTGCACAGCATGTACAGAGAGCATTTGGCCCTGGGATTTTTCTAAAGACAGCAAAAAAGCAATGTTAGTGCTGCTGCAGAGAACAGAAATCAACTGTTGAGATGCATCTGAAATGGTTTTACCACTGGCAAAAACCATTTGGGACTATATTTTTCCAGTTTTGTAATCAAACAGGCTGTTCCTGGGGAAAAAAAGAAAGAAAAAAGAAATCAAAGATGTATGTTTCCCTCTGGTAAAACCAGGAAAGAAAACCCGAAAGAAAATCTAGAGGTAATTGTTGAGGGTTTTTTAACAAAACCCTGTACGGATTCAAGTAAATTTTGAATTTATGGCTCAGCAGTGAGTAAGGGACTCCATATTATAAAGGTGATTACATTTCTCATGAGTGACGAAACCAAAAACATGTCAGTATTGTTCTGCAAGAATGGAGTTGTTAGCATTCTGCTCCAATTCCCGATTGGATAATTATTTTCTCCTTACCTAATTTCACCTGCAGTTCAAAATAGATGCAACCTTCGATTTCTATTATAAAATATTGTGTAAAATCAATATATCCCCTGAAATTCACATTAGACATAGCTACGGTTCCAGGGCCCAAAAAGTTTCTTGCATGGTATACATTCAATTTGTAAAGAACTTTGTAAACCTTGTGAAGTGATTTGAGTATATGAATATATAACATCACTAAATGTTAGGTAAAGTGGGGATTTCTAGCTAAAACAAGTCAAATGATGCAAGATTAGTTAAATCTTTGATAGGAAGGAATGAATCAATACATTACTCTTTAGATCTTTTTTTCTCTTCCTTCACAGTTCTGTCAGTTACTCGATCAGAACCTTTTCTGTGGAGGGAGGTACGAGATGAAAAAGAAAGAAGGTTGACTAAAGAGAGAAATTCTGTTGTAGCTTAATCATCAGCTGAAAGAGCTGTAACATTCGTGAAGTCAGATTGTACCACAATGAAGGAGCATATTCCTTCCGTCACAAGAAACACCCCTCCTTCATATCTCTCCTTCGTATCTCTTACCTCTCAATACAGGAATACTGCTCTTACAGCTGCACTTTTCTTCCTGATGTTACACTGGCTATTAATATGATCATGAGATCTCTGAAAAGCTGGGGCATTTACTCTGTTGGTAAATGCTTTGAGATGGGAAAAGATGAGGGTGGAAAAAGTCAGACATGCATTCTGGGCTACTGATGGCACATATCACTTTGACTTTATTATTTGTACCAGTGGTTCTAAAAGCTTGTTGTCTTCCAAAATACACCTATAGAATCATTAAGAAATAGAATTTTTAAGCAATGAAAACATTACTTTATTTCTTTTTCTTCTGTCCCAGTTATCTTGTGGGATGCTTGACTTACTTTTCATGCTTGAAAAAAGGTATTTTTGGATGAATCTCATTATTTTTCTCCCCACATGTAAAATTTAGCACCAAGAGAAGTGCATGACTTTGTCAGCAGAAATTTTTTTTTGCTACGTAATTTCCAGGTGCTTTTGCATCGGTCTTTTTTATAGGCTTCTCTGATTTGAATATATTCTTTGAATTGAATGATTGATTTTGAATTTATGTAATGGTTATTGTTTTTACCATCTCAAGTTTTTTCCTTGTGCCATCTCTTCACAACTTTTCTTCTAATCCAGTACCTCCAACTATTACAAGTGGTTTGAAACTGTTGCCAACATGCCTTTGAACACTGAAAATTGTTATGGAAGTACTGGTATTTATGCCGTGATTCTTAGCTCCCTCAGCACAAAAACCTGCATCACTTAACAAGTTACACTGATATAAATCTTTAAGCCAAAATTCAAAAATAGGATACTGACACCCAGTTCCATTATCCACTACATAAAAATAGGTTGGAGATAATTATTACTGCTTGATCGGTAACTGATCGCTCATTGATCCTGTTGAGAATCTGAAGCTAATTTTCTTTTGCTTCTTTGCGTGTGAAGTACATATTCCTTCATCAATACAGAAATTGTCAATACTTTATGGACTTTGTGGATTTCTTTTTCTCTTAAAAGAGTGTAAATGACACTCCTTTATCCATTCCCTATTCAGATCAATTACAATATCACTGCTAACACCCCCCCCAATCACACTTTTTAATGTAATTTAAAGGAACAATTGAGATAATTTTTGATGATGAATGTCTTACATGAGACATAGTGAATTCAACCCGTACTCCCCCAAATCAAGCAAAAGAAAGCATAAAGATCACTTTTGGTAATAGGGTAGAAGACATCTCAACAGTAAAAACAGTAATTCTACAAAATGAATAGTTTCAAATGGCATACTTAATTTCCTATGAAGTGTATGTCACCTTAACAAACATGCATTAAAGAGGTGCTGTCATGAATTTAAAATTTGCTGGAAAAGCAGAATGTTTCTTTTTATATTGTACAACCTAGGGAATAAAAAAAAATGGCACCAAGTGCTCTTAATGTTCCAACTTGTCAGTGAACATTATAAATAATTACTACTTGTATCCATAAAAATGAATGCCAGTTTCAAAACTAGATTATAAATTTGCATGAAGATGATACAATTTGAGTAACAACTATAAAGTCTCATTTTTTCAGAGATTTTAATATATGTTACCAACATATCTGCTTCTAGATTTGGTCCAGAGATTTAAAAAAACAATTTTCAGAAGACTTTTCTGTATAATTAGAACATTTTACAAATCTCTGCTTCTATATGACTGTCCTAAGGTTACACAACTTATGTCCATGTAATTATTCCTTGGGGTTAGGCTTCTTTATAGGCAACAGCTATTGAACAAAGATGTTTCCATTATCTTCCCTTTGAAGCATTTCCCTTTTTAATGATAAAAATCCTTATTTGCTTTCACATCTTTGGGTTATTATGACTGTATGCAGTGATTTCTAAAATGGCAATTTTAGAGGTGCCAAAAGCAAGGGCTGTCTCATGGCAAAAGACCAATAAGATAGTGAGTACTGAGCCAAGGAGCGCAGTGGAATGCTCTGTCTCTAGTGCCATTGAATTACCTATTTAGGAATTGTCCTCTGGATGTGATTAACACTATCAATAAAATGACTGTCTCTAGTAATACCTGATATATGTCTATACTTTCATTTTATAGACAATTTCTAACATGATTCCTTTCTGACCTCAGTTTTACATGTATTACAAAAATTTCTTTCTCATTTAATTAATTTTGATCATCAAACTGTCTCCAATTTCTTCAATGAAGATTGAGAATGATTGACGCCCAAATCTGTGTACAGCATGCTCTATGGAAAAAAACCTAATTCCCTAGAAAATAGATTTATATTTTAGAATACTAAAATTCCTTCCTTCCTTCCTTCCTTCCTTCCTTCCTTCCTTCCTTCCTTCCTTCCTTCCTTCCTTCCTTCCTTCCTTCCTTCCTTCCTTCCTTCCTTCCTCCCTCCCTCCCTCCCTCCTTCCTTCCTTTTACATCATGCAATGCTGTTAGTAATTTTAATAAAGTCCACATTAAAATCAATTTGGTGTTTGGGGTTCCCAGTATTTTGGTAACAAGGCACTTGCTTTGAATTTCCAGAAGGATTTCAGTTCTTCTGCCCAATTTATGGTCATTTGTTCTTGTGTCACATTATCCTTGAAATGAAATTACATTTTTCTTTTTTTGATACAGTGCCTCTTGATATGTCTGCAGAGGGCAATCATATCAAACCTTGGACTTTCGGCAGGCTAAAAAGTCTGGTTCTTCTCTCCTACAGTATCTATTTCTCTGTGATATCTATATTCTCTGTGATATCTCTTTTCTGTATCTGTAGCAGGAATGATCAGAAGATTTGTGAAATCTGAAAGCCCTTTGAGCCTCGTCTGGTCACAGAAATGCTTCTTTGTCTCTGCAGAGGTTGAAAAGCCCTTGCCAAATTTGCCCAGAGGGATCTTGTTCTCTCCAAGTGTGGTGTGGAGTGCTTTGGTACTGAACGAGGCAGGAACTCTGGTGTAGTCCCACTGCAAAGAAAATCTTGTCTTCTCTTTTACCTGCAGTGTAATAATGAATAAGTTTGGACATTCATAATCTGGCTCAAGTGCATAGTAAAAGGTGGTTTAGCTTATAACCTCACGATGCTATGTGTTCAAAACAGAAATCCTGCTAGTGTGGGAGCATCCTGATGTCTGTTTATGTACCTAAATTGCTGAGTTCCCATTTGTAGGAAAATGGGAGTTTTAGAATGGAGGTCGAACATAAGTAGGTGTGATTAATTTCCAAGGGAGTCATTCTTGTACGGAGCATATTTCTTTCACAGCTGCAGAAACCTGAGCTGCTTAGGTTCAGGTTATAATTTGAATGGTTCGTTTGAGTAGCAACATGGGTGAAAAATAAGGTCGCAGGAAGGTCTGCCAATGAAGACTGCCACTCAAAGACAGAAATACTACTTAACAAGTAGAGGTAGGCATCTTCAGAAAGATATCTTTGAAATAATTTTCAACATAATATGAACAAAATTGAATAAGCCAAATTTATGGAAATTTCCTATTATTCCACTCTGTGTAATATATGTGTTACACTGCTAAAGACTGTGCTCTCATCACTACACTGAAAATTTTGCAACTGATTAGAGTAAGATGCAGATTTTTTCAATAGTCCAGTGGACACTCATTTACAGCTATTGTGAGACAATAGATGCTGTCATCCTTTCATTACTTTGTAACTTTTATCGTGTGAGTGTGACTAAATTATTTGAAACTCACATGTTTATCCAGAGACAATGCATGGTGGGATTCTGGATAAATTCAGTGAATACAATGCAGATTTGTTATGCATCTATGTAAAAACATTTAAAAATATTGGTAGACAAATATATCTGAAAGCAATTGTCAACATTTAATTTTTTAGAGACAAGCATACATCACACATATTTTCAAAATTAATTCCTTTAAATATTTAATTGTAAAAATTAACATTAACAATAAAATATCATTTATGAAATGCTCTTGGTTTGCTTTTTTTTTATTATTTTGTAAGTTAACAGTGAAAAAATGAGAAAATACCCCTGTGTTTCTAATCCCCACTCAAGTCTTTGAGATTGCTTTGCCTGCTTAAAAAAAGGAAATTAAAATAGGTCATTAGATACTCTGCCTTATTATTTATTTATTTATTTATTTATATCAAATCTTTATTATATTTCATTAAGGAAATATGGCAGTGAGGCCACTTTATCAAACGTTTAGAAATGTAGCATGAAATAAAGTCAGAACTGTACCCACTTAAATGTTAATGTAAGAAAGATTTTGATTCTATGTAATAACAGCTGCACAGGAAGATTGTTTCATTTTAGGTGATTTCAAATAGGATCTATATAGAGTAAAGCTTCATAACAATGATTGCTAATCTATTTTCTTCTGATTTTTTTTTAGAAAAAAAATGGCTTAATTTTATAAGACTTTGCAGGTTATATAAAACTCTCACCAGTGATTGATATTCTTCCATTTAAGAAATTAACTGTAATTCAGGAATAATAATAATAACAAAAAAATGTTGGGAGATTGGTGCAGTGGGGCTTATTTTATGTCTTTTGTTAGTAGCAGAACCAATTTGGACATGTGCAAGCAAAATAAAAACTGAAGAAAATAAACTTGTTGAAAACCAGATATATTCACAGAATGGGTAAGGTTGGAAGGGACCACATTCTGGCTGGGTCCGGTCCAGCCTCCCTGCTCAAGCAGAGTCATCCCAGAGCACAACACACAGGGTTATTTCCAGAAAGTTCTTGAATATCTCCAGTGAGAGAGACTCCACAACCTCTCTGGGCAACCTGTTCCAGTGCTCGGTCACCTGCAGAGTAAAAACGTTCTTCTTCATATTCAGGTGGATCTTCCTGGGCATCAGTTTCTGCCCATTGCCTCTTGTCCTATTGCTCAGCACCACCGAGCAGAGCCTGGCTCCACCCTCTGCCACCCTCCCTTCAGATACCGACAGACACTGATGAGGTCCCCTCTCAGTTGTCTCTTTTCATGGCTGAACAGGCCCAGCTCCCTCAGCCTTTCCTCATAGGAGAGATGCTCCAGTCTCCCAATTATCCTTGTTGCTCTCCACTGGACCCAGATAAAGAATGAATGATTTAATTAAAAGGAAATAACGGGCTATAATGGCCGTGTGAAAAATGCTTTAATGATGTACTAGAAAGTGGGAAAATAAGACTTTTAATTTACATTTCATTAAAATGAATCAGTGTATAAAAGCACTCAATTTTGAAGAGTACAAACATAGTGTTTTCAACTGTCTGGTTAACCTTGTTTATCACAGGCATACTGTAATATCAGCCAATGACTGTGGAATTCATGATACTTTATTGTTCTATTCCTCATATTTATTTGGATATATCTTTTGAAAGTGAGGTCATAAATGTTTCCTTTACTTACTAAAAGACATCTCTTTCTTTTTTATTAAATAACTATGCTGCCATTAAAACAATGAAAAGCCCAATATCTGTAAGGTATAGATGAGTATGTACAATAAAGTATGCACCATGAATTATAACTTATTAATCATACACCAAGCTGCTTTTTAGGATAAAGTTTGGGTCAAACAGAGCTGTGGTAAAGTATACAATGCATAGATGAACTCAAATACAGAATAAAGAAATAATCCCAAAGCAATTGTACCTGAAGGTGCTAGAATGAAATCACATAAAAAGTATTGCTTAATAAAAATATGAAAATCACATAAGCAAGAGAACATATTGTTTATTACCTGTATATTTTCATAGTAGGGTTGCTTGAAAGATACTGTTTCTATTGATTTATTTCTGTCAAAAAATGTAACATCACTGATCTATTCTAGACAAATTTAATATCCTTTTTTTAGGAATTGCAGTACTGGAGTGAGTGGACCAGAAGCCTAACTTCCCCAGTATTTTTATTCTGATCTTAGGAAGGATCTTATTTACTGTATCCATAGCTACAGGAAAAAAAAAGAGAATTTCTTAGTTGTTTAATCTAGAAAAATTTTCTCTTTTCCTTTCTGTTCCTCTAAGTCTTAAACTTCTGCTGGATAGAAATCTCTTAGCCTTACTCCTGCAGTTTTGTACATATTCCAAAACCAAACCAAAGTATATTGACACTCGTAAGAACTCTGGATGTTGATTAGAAATATATGTTCTTTTTGGATCGCTAAGATTTTGGCCTCAGTAGCTTCGAGGAACAGTGAATTCCATTCTGCTATGTGGAAAAAAAAAATTATTATTAATTTATCATCCTTTAATTGAATTCTTTCATGCCTATTTATTACAAGAAATGGATATGAGAAGCCCCCAACCATTTCCAGACTATCAGTGCCTGTGTTTTTATACTGATGGGCTTACATTAAAATAAAGAGTAACTGTTTTGTATCACCTTTTTAAGTAAAATGATTCCAACCTTACTGAGTGTTTTTCCACCCCTTTGTTAATTTCTCTGGATTTTTTTTTTCCAGAGATTTGAGCTTCCTTTTCTGAACCACTGCCAGTTTAACACTTTTTTTGAAACCTTGTGATCAATGCTGCACATAATATTCTGGACAAGATGACATTTTAGATGGATATGTGGTAATTTCTTTACTGTAATGGCACATTGAGCCATTGACGTTTTTTATTTCCTCCTTTTCTCTGTCTTCATTGTCAGTTAGTTTGGAAGACACAAACTGTATATGAGTACCACACAGAAATTGAAAGGAGATATGATCACTCTTTTTAGTCTCTTCCTTCATATCAGTGTTGAATTCAATTACTGCTGTCCTTGAAGTTTTCTGGCCCAGTTACAAAGAATATCCTCTCCTTTGATAAGTGATTTGGTTTGGGGAGAAGTACTGGGATGGTGGCTGGGGTAAGGGATTGCTCTGCTTTCCTCTGAAAAAGTGGAGCTACATTGGCAGCTGGCAAGGATAGATGCCAGGGAAGCCTCTCACTGCAGTCACTTTTAGACCCTTTAGTGGCATGCAGCTGGTTGGTGTGACAGTCTCTAATTCTCTGCCCTAGATTAAACTCTCATGGCAAGGGGTTTACTTCTGGATGATATTCATGGTCCCTTCCAACACAACGCATTCTATGATTTGAGGGAAAGAAGGAGTTTTGCCTTTTGTCAGACTTTTTTATTCTGTAGTGTTTTATATTATCTTGTTTCAGGGAACATCAGGGGAGTTCCCTGATCAGAAAGTTGCAGAATTTCTAAACATAGGCAGTATCCTTAATCACTGCTTCCTCCTCTGGTGTGCTTTCATTTTAAAGGCTCTTGATCTTTCATATTAAGGGCTCCATTCTCTGATCAGATGCTGAGGCATAATTTGTGCATTGAGGGGTATTTGAAATCTTGTGGATGGGACACTGAAGAGTTTCACACCACCTGTATATCAGATGTACATCTGATTAACTTGGTGGACGTAGCCTTAGTACAAAGACCAGTGCTTTGTACTCTGTGTTCCTAAGTGTGCATGTAATGGGAAGAGGGAAAAGAGGAAGAGGTCAAGAGAAGTTATAGGGAAAGAAAGGATTTGGAGTGAATGTGAACATAACTGCATTCTTAAAGAGGGGTGTTTGCTGTATTAGAGGGTGTGACCTGAGACAGGAATGCAGTCTCCAAACCTGTTCATTGATTTTACTTCAGGTAGTTAGAACATAGACCGAAATTTATCCCTGACTGTAACCTATGTTCTGGGCTGCAGAGTACCTTTTCCACGGTCTAGTCCACTTGCTTTGAAAACGTTGTATGGAGGTGGCTTCCAGCTATGCCCTGTGATTTTTGTAGGTTTCGAGACTCCTCTTTCTCTCTTTACTTAACTTGAATTTAGGAAACTAAGTCAGAGGTATATCCTCATTAATATGAGCAAACAAGAAAAATTTGATATTTCAGTGTTGTGGAATTTAAATCTCTCTTAGATTTGGATCTAAGATCTGTCTCAGATAGAAAGGCTTTCCATAATAATGAATTCTACATGAATAGTCATAATCAGAAAAAAATGTTATGGGAAATTGTCCAAATGCCCAAAAAAGTCCAAATTTCTCTACCATTTCAGACTAATCCTACAAATTTGGAGATTACCTAAAAATGAAGAGTAAAATTTGGGCTGCTATACAGGTCCTTTCAAGTTATTTTTCACTCCTCTTTAATGCTTTATGGTATAGGTGACCTTGGAAAATACATTTCTTTTTCTTTTTGTTTTTGGTATTACTTGTCATGAATTCTAAAATCTAATCTTCTGCAAGTGCTAGTAATGAGACAGTGGAGGAGAGAGGCATGGCTTCTTCCCACAAGGTTTTGCTTTCATAATGAATTAAGTCATATGCAGTGTGGAATCTGAGATAAGGCATGAAATTTTTAGATGGTGCCAGCTGGAATAGCTCCTTTAAAATCAATGGAAAGACACCAGTTTTCACCACCAGCTTGTGACTCATTCCCAGGGGAAATAAAAATGGTTGATATAAATGTTTCAGTCATGAACCTTTTAGAGTGACCTATTAACATGGCAAGAACAGATGCTAGTATTCAAAATCGAAGATAATTTGGGATATTATATTCTGGATGTGATAGAATCTGTTGGTTTTCTCTCTCTCTCATCCAGTATCGCTTTGAACCTGACTCATATTTGAGCTTTTTAGAAAGTAGCTGAATAATGTGAAGTTTCTTGGGGCTGTGGAGTAAACTGTGGGCTGCTGCACAGTATTAGAATGAACCCTTGCTTTTCATAAAGACTCAGGCAGGGGAGGGGAAAATCAAATCTTTTCCCCTTCGTTCCTCACCAGACACATATTGCATTGTACTACTGAGTCCTTTGCAGCCATATGACTATTGACAGATACTGTTACTACTCAATTCAGTAAACCCATATTTGTGCTGATAAATATGCATGTCATTTTTTGATTTTACTGTAAGGTGGGTGTGGGATGTCATTTTCCAAAGTGAATGTGGCAATAGCAACAGCCAAATCCAGGTGTGAGGATGCATGGATGTGCTTGGAAAGAAGGGGAAGCAGCTACGGGTTTTTCAAGAACCACTTTCAGATTTTGTGAATTCCTACTGCGAGCTCAGGAAGTCCCCAAGCAAGAAAAATCTAGAATAAGAAGCAGAAACATAGATGATTTATCTACTTTACTCTTTAACATCAAGATGAACACAGAGGAAAAGAAGCAGGTAAGAGGCAAAACAGAATGGTCCTTTCACTGGGAAACAGTGATGGACCTTTTTGAGTCCTGTTTATACAAGATGTGAAAGCATTTCATTTCATGGACAGCCTGGTTTCCCCATGTACATTACCCTTGGATCAGTGCACAAGCAAGTTTCTCACTGTGGAGTTTTATTAATGAGGTTGTTGTTAAGCAAGAAAGCTCAACTGCTTTCCTTCCAAATGAAAAAGGGAGCATTTCCACGGGCTAAGATTTGCCCTCTAGCTGGGCTCCTGAAATCTCACCATGTTAAAACTTATCCTCTGCCTATTTTAACTGTTGTATAATAACATGTTATATAATGTTATTATATATTATATATCTATTCTATATAATGTATATAATGCTATATAATCCTCTGCCTATGTTAACTGACGATGAATGGATTTTAAGCCGTTTCCAAATATGCCCCATTAACTTTAGTATTTGCTAAACTTTGTAGCAAAATTTTAATTTTCTGTCTTTCCATAAAGTTGTGCTTTTCCCTCTGATGAAACTTTTCTGCCAAGGAGAATACTAGTAGCAGAACAATAACGATTTTATTTTCCCTGAATTCTTAAATTATTGAAATCATAAGTTAGAATCAGAGGATATTGCAGACTGGAAAGGACCTCAGGAGACATCCTTATGCAATTTCCTATTCAGGGCACTATCAGCTGTGAGGTGAGACCAGGTTACTCAGAGCTTTATCCAACCAACTCTTGAAAACTGTACTAAAAAATTATAAGAACAGAATAGAAATAGTGAGAACTTCTAAGTTCTTGATATTGGAGAAATTATAAATCCACAGTTATTAGATTAAAGATATTAGAAGGTGCCTTTTTGCTAATTCACTTTAGTACCTGTTTATGGCACTATTGTCTATAAATTTGTCTGAAGTTTTTTAATCTACTGCCTCCAAGGGACTCCTGAGGCAACAAATTTCAGAAGTTCACTTGCTACTGCACAAATGTATTTTCTTTTAATGGCTTTTAACTGATATGATGAATTCATTAAGAGCTGGCTGTTTCTCTTTGGGCTTATTCAATAAATAGTTATGAGTTCACTCACCCTTGTGATTTTACAGACCTTCAAGCATACCCCATCATCCTTCTCTTTGCATCAAAGGATACCAGTCTTTCTCATCTGTCCCTGTTAAGGTTATTACTCCTCTCCATATGTTCTTAGTTCCATGATGTTTGTCTTGAGGTGCAGAAGTGCCCACAGTACAGAAAATGTTTGTGTGGAGGAGGCTGCTTAGCCATCCCTCGATGCCTGAAGTCTGCCAGAGACAGATGGGTAAACCATAGCTTTTAAATGAGGTAATGAAGTGAAAGGAACTGTATGGCTGTGGTGTAAGTAAAAAAGGAAATTCACTGTTGATCTTAATGATGGTGGTGGACATCCAGTTTATCTGGATGTCTTACTTGCTTTTGGGCTGAATTTTTTTCCTTGCTCTCTTCCACTGCATCATTGAGTGTGGTTGTGTTGTGATCACTAATGAGTTAGGAAATATCTACAAAGATGAGCAATTAATATTTGTGATGCTGTTACACTAAGAGTAAGGCAAAAGCTTCAGAAAAAAAAATGAAACTAAGAAAAGGTTTTGTATAGATTTCTGGACATCTGAGGATGACCTAGAAATCCACATTCACTGTTTATCAGGACTGCAAACATAACTGGGGTATGCTCTACATCTCATCAAACTCTTGCACTTGTTTCTGCTCTGGCACAGGAGGACATAGGCTTGGAGATACGGCTGATGCTTGCTTGAATGTGGCAGGGGGCTCTTAAGTCTGCCAGAAAAATATTCCTACCTGTCTTGTTCTTGCCAGTTACGTGGCGAGAAGACACTTCTCATAAAAGAAACAGGTTAGTACACTTAATTAATGGCTAATTTAACTGAGCAGTCAGAAATATTCTGTTTCCCCTCCTTCTTTATGTCATCTGGACAGCTTCTTTATTTTATTACAGCTAAATGTCTTTTTCTCTGATGCCATCTCTGAGAGGTACTAGTCCTGGCTTTCAAGATTCATATCACCTCGTCAAATACATTCCTGTACGTCAAATACATACTGAACAAAAGTTAAGGGAAATGAAAAAATATTTAAAAGAAGTTTTGAAAGTTTGAAGCCAGACTTGAGTCATGCAAGTAATACAAGTTTCCTCAGAATGTAGTGACTTATTTTAACTGGAATTAGAGAATATAGTTTTTTAAAATATAAACTGTCATGTTACATGAAATTTTATTTCCTGCTACCAGCAGTGATTTTATTGACAACTGTTCAAAGAGGTTTTATTTTCAACTACCTGGTCAGTCATCACAAGGCCATTCACTGGAAAAGAGGAGTGTAATTTTTTGTGATGGCTCACATTTATTTTTGCCCAATGATGGAAATAATGAATTATTTTCATGAAAGATTCATGTAAAAATATGTGTTGTGGAAGCAGAAATGTTTCTTATTCAGATCTCTCTATATTCCACTCAGAAAACATCCAACTTTGGAAACTTTCCAGTCAGAAACTGGATAAAAAGAAATATTAACCATAAGAACAGTATGAAGTCTTCTAGTGTCAACAAGTCTACAGTCTCAGGCAAGCAAAACCAAAAACATTCTGAGCAAATTAATCACTACTTAAAGGTCTTCTAGACTAACCCTGGAAATTCAGGAGCTGGGTCATCCTTCCTGGGAAATTTTGCTAAGATTTCCTTGAGATTAGGTAAAATATGATTCAGTATACATTAGTGCCTATTTAACAAACGTTTTGTTGTGGTATTTACTTATGAAGTTTGCTAAAGGGAAGCCTTTAGAGATGCAGTATCTCACTTTAATTTCAGTCCTGAGGGACGGGAAGAACCTCATGCATAATAACTATCATTTTCATAAAGCTAATGAATTCACACTGCTTGTAAATAATAATTGTGTATCAAATGTGAAAATATGCAGTAGGAGATTAACAATTTGTTAAAGCACTGACAAGATCCCTGAGAGAGAAATATAATTCATTTTTCTAAGCAACATTTCCAAGTTACTCTTTACTTCTTCTTCTTTTAGATGAGTTATGAAATAGTAACATCACTGAGACAGTTGAAGGTTATGATACAGTAGCAGATTACAAAAATAAAATGAGAAAACAACCTGTTAATCCTCTATCCTATTCTGTGTAGTTTAGCTTCCTCTTTGTTCCTGCATTTAGATTACATTTTCATCACTATTCTAATTCTTTCCTATGTGTAGTGGGTACTTTTAACAAGACATTTTAATCACAAAATTTTAAGTAATGCTATTTTGGTAAGAGTTCTGAGAAGAGCTTGGAATTTTGACTCAGTTCTACTGTGTTTCCATTGCAAAGTCAAAATAAATTCCGAAACAGCTTCAACACATTTATGCAGTAGGGGCAAAGGTTTCATGCCAAATTTCAGTTAGCCTTATCTTGATACCATCATAATATTGTCAGTCTCTAAGTGTACCCAAAGCATCATTACACAGGCTGGAAGTCAGCTAGAGTGAAGTGGCACTCTGGCATGCCTCTGCCATCAAGTCTTCACTTAAATTTCATTGCCACAAAGAGGATGTTGTAGTGACATCTCTGCCATCAATCTGCCATTAAGGGATCCCCTTAGCTGCTAATCCAGAGAAGTTTTATAACTCCTTTGCACATTCATACCATGCAGCATATCAGGGTAAAGATCATAACGTTTTTCCAAAACAGTGCTTAAGCACTTTAAAATGGGCTCTGGATATATTTCCTCTTGTCATTATCTTCCCTTTTGTCAAACAATATTGTAGTTCCACTACTGTAATGTAACAGTATTTTATAATGTGTATAATATCTGCAACACTCTATCAATACATATTTTATGAGAAAAGCTCACATATGTAGCTCTTTTGCCTCATAGAAGCAGGAAAAAGCCTGTTTTTTTTAAATCTGACTCCTAATCAATAAATAAACTGCATTGTGTCTCAAAATCCTAACAAAAATAACTGTACTCTGTAGCCTCCTTGAAGCAGAAAATTCACTAGTCATATAAAGACAAGGAAATGTTTAACAGGAAATTTAAATGTAATCATGTAAATTTGAAAAATATGGGAGTGATATGTAGCATGTATGCATGGAAAGAAATTTCCCCCTATCCACAAAAATGGAGGTATTTTGTGGAACATACCTGCCCTGAGTTGATGAGAAGCTTTCTCAAGCAACACTTCACTGTTTGCATCAACTCTTGCAACCAACCTTCCTCAAATTCTCAGCAAGAATCTAGCCATAACCTATGTGTCTTCTTAGCAGGTTTTTATTAGTGCCCTAAGTGCCTTCTGCCTTCTTTTGACTCACTAAAAAAATTTGTTAAACCAGTGATTTAATAAGTTACTAACTACCTATATATACATACAGTGAAACCCCTTGTGCTGTGATTTACTTCATTTATTAACAGTAAATTTATTATTTTGCAGTAGCACCTCATCAAACTCATAACAAATTGGCAAGTAAGAATAGCATTGGTGAGATCCAAAGAAATATTAGGACACTAACCAATTATTGATATAACTACACTAATCAAAGTAAAAGTTAAAATCAAAGATGTTCACAGAGATATGTCAATTAGAAAAATTGGTTTGTTGTACTTCTAGGGTTGCTGTAATTGAAAATGAAGAAGAAATGAAGAATAAAATGGCTAGAAATTATTTTACTTGCATCATTCCTGCCAAAGCACTTGAATACTTTTCTTTTGACTGTGTCCTCTAGTGAGCTACTTTGACTTGCTACTTTTGGTGATATTTAGAGTGGAGAAGATGAGAAGGTAACAAAGAAAAATGGAAATATAGAAAATGAAGACAAGGAAGACTCACATACAAGGCCTGATAGTGTTTTCAGACATTTGGACTTGGCTAGATCTCAAAGCAATGATTTCTCTGTAGAAATAAATATTTGAAAGTCACATTCTTTCATACTGTAAGTCCCTAATGATGGGTACCATAAATTTATTTTATCTGATTGAATTTGGCACTGGTCCTGAGTCATTTCCCTGGCAAAGGAGGTAAAACGATCTCATTTGTGGCTACTTTCATTTGATGTTATTGGTAATTTAGTGTAGGCTGAAGCAATCCTGAAAGTCTTCTGTATAACTCTCCAAAATCTTGAGTCACATTATGGTTGGGGACCTAAACAACTGCTGCAGAGCAACTGTTTTCTCCCTTGTGAGTGCACAAGCCAAACTATAAATGAAAAGTTGGGCTATGAAATTGCATTTTTCTCTCAGAGTAGCCAGAAATGTTAAATGTTCAAACTCATGTAATCATTATGTGTAATTTTAAATACAATAAAGCAGATGGCTCAGAACAGAACCAGCCTCTTTTGGTTGTTGACTTGCTAAAAGAAAAATGTCTATTGGTATTAGTGCAGGAAAATTTTAGCTGTGAATTTGGGTTCCTTTGTTGCTTTACTTGTCTCTGCAATTAGGAAAATATTTCAAAAAATTAAAAAGTTGTTTTGTAAGCTTTCTTGTATTTCAGCCAGCTGATGTGTACTTTGACTTTATGATTAACACATCCTTGTTTTGATAGAGTACAGATAACATCATTTTTAGAAAAGTGGCTGCCATTAATAAATGATCCAGAAATTCCGATTCCAGTGCTGGCTTTTCTGAAGAGTTGATGTAGTTTGTCTGCAGGTAAAACTATCTTTGAGCTGTAAATTTCATAAGAACATGAATAGAAAATAATCTTGCTTGCATTTCATCCTAGAGTATCATTGTTCAGCATGTTAATTTGGAAATTTAGCAACAGCTTCAATTTTGATTTTCCTTTTTCCCAGTTGTGATATAATCACTGTGTATGTCAATTAGCAGAAAGACCCAGGTTTGGGTTTCTTGTGATTTTAGAAAGAATGTAACCTTGCAGCTATAGCTCGTGACCTGTTAAGTGTTTAAATAAAAATACATGGCCTCATCCAAGGACTTCTGAAACCAGTAACTTTCTTTGGATTCCTCCCCTGCCATTTGGTGATGTCTCGTAAACGAAACTGTGCTCCCTTGTTCCACATGCTAAAGACTGGAAAGTAGCTGTATTTTTTTAGTCAGTTGTGGCTTGTCTTGCTTAGTTTGTTTTGGTGTGCACATATTTCTGTGAGGAGAATGACTGAATTTTAAGTTACTTAAATAATAATGATCACACATAGGACTTAAAAATACTCTGTGTATTATGGAATTTTTCTATCATCATTTCATAATTAAGAAAAAATATGATGGATTGATTTACAGAAGTCCACTCTAGAAGTTAGTGATACTCGTGCAAAAATAATCCAAGATGTGCAGATATTGTAGATCACACTAAGTGAAAAGCAATGCTAGTCTAGCATATCTTGTTATATCTTTTCTTCATTGAGCCATATATGTGCTTTTAAAAATATTATATAAAAATCTGATACCTTCCCAGTGGGGTTTCAACTCTGCAATGGACTACAGGAAGAGAAGATGATAGAGAAACTAAGCAATCAGTCTGTTTGATTTTATGTCAGTTGTCCAGATAGCTACTTAGGAATTTTGAGAAATGTATAGATGTATGAATCTCTCTTTCCTAAGAGGACTTAACTGAGGAGAATGTCAACATATCATAAACTAAGTAGCCTAATTTTACCTGCTTTGAATCATCACTTTCTTGAGTACAGAACTAATTTCAACAGGCCAGCTGAAAACTTCATGTCCCAGGGAAGAAACTTGAGGCAACTCAGTGGCTGAGAGGACATAGATAAATAAATAGGAAAGAATGAAAACAGGAAGTTTCACTGTGTGGAATTGTGATGTGTTTTCTCTTCAGACATAAAGGAACAACAGAACTCTGTCTTATTTCTGGGAATGTCATTGCATTTGTCTTTGCATTTGACAGTCAAAACAATACAATCCTTTTTTATTATATTACGTCAACATAGTTCTTGAGGAAAAACCAGTGCTCTGTTAGATCACTCAGGAATGCAGCAATGGGAATGAATGTCCAGTAAAAGCTCATCCATGTCCTGCTTAGACCCACAGGGTATCTGCAGCTCTCACCCAGCAGTAGACATGAGAAACCTTGTCTCATCTAAAGGCTGCACAAGGTAGAGCCACGAGTGGCTGTCTGATGAGACCTATTTATTTGAGAACATTTTTCTCCTCTCACCCTTTCCGTCCGCTAATCAGCTGCAGCTCAGGCAGCTCTTTCTGTATTTCGTGGCTTTTCTCTTTGTTTTCCTTCCTTCAGAAGATCAGAATGGGCTGGTGCTGACAAGTGAAACCTTTACAGATCTTTTGCAAAGAGTGAGGTGCTGTAGGCCTCACACTGTAGGTGTTTTCCCACACTGCTAGTCCACAGGTCTGTTCCCAGCTGAGCCTCAACAATCAGGTCAGTGTCTGCCTTTCAGTGCTGATTGGGATAGAGCAGTCAAAGAGAGTTGCTGGAGAGTTCTGGATAATGCGAACCTGAGGTCTTGGCAAAAGCGTGGGATTGGGAACATACGTTTGCAGGAACATAGATGTGGAAGATTACTGTAACTATGGCTGGCAGCCATGCATTCTGGTGGCTTGAAGCTTGCCACTGATGACTTGCAACGTGAAGAGTTTCATATTAGATCTAATGAAATTTCTTCACCATATGGAGTGGATCACTCTCACTAGACATGCCAGTGCTACTGGAACACCACAGTCTGCTAAGAATATATGAGGCTAATCTTATCGTCTGTGTCTGTATCACAGAGACACAAGGAGGCAAGTTAAGCACCAAGATGTGTTTTTTTCTGGAAATATTTCATGAAAATGTAGTTCTGTTGCTCATCTTTCTACATGTGTTGGCAGACTGATACAGAATCAAGCGAGGATGCTGTGGAGGCTCGCAGCAGCAACAAAGAGAAACAACAACTAAGGGACTTCTTAGTCAGTAATGAAGGAGATGAGCTAAAATAGAAGCTCAGGACTTGGGGATTAAATGTGTTAGATTTATTCAGTTATTAACAACCTATGTCTTTGAAAACTGAGAGATCATTTCATTTCTATTAAAATGTTACATTATATCCAAAGTGCCATGCTGTGTAACTGTGAAAGGATAGTAACTAGAAGAAAATCACACATAAAAGAATTCTTCTAAAAATATATATCTGTAACTTGGGCACAGAAAGAACATCTGGCTATTTAGCGAAGGAGAAAGAGTGGGGTGGGGTAACAGACTACTACAGTGAGAGTTAATAAGTGAAGTTATACAATGGACTGATTTTTATGACTCAGTCATAAACTTTTGAATGCAAGGGTCTGTAAAGTAAACGCTGACACTCTCTTAAACACTGTAAAACATTCTGTAATGGTACCAGATTACTGGGATTTCTTTATAAATATATATATTTTAATAGCTAAGCCTTTTGCAAAGAAATAGTACAGATTACAGTAAGAACTACAGATAAAGGTATCTTTTTCTTTGCTCCAGTATAAAAGGTGTCAGTGACTTTCCAGCCACATACTGTAAGTAACCACAGTAAAACTCCTGACCTTCTGCCGTTCAGTTAAAACCTTCAATGTGAATTACACTTTTAAAAATACCCTTTTAAAAATAAAAGCTACTTACTCAGTTATTTGAAATAATTCTGCTGACTATTGATTTTTTTTTCTCAATGTGTTCACATTCTTCTCTCACAAGAAATGGCTTCTTGGTTCAGAAATGAAATATCTATAAGTGCCACATTTCTTAAAGATGAGTTTGTGCGCTTCTAGATAACCATAATCATTCCATCTGTGCACCAAGCTTGTAATATTACTTTTAGCTGTAAATTCATAATTTTAAACCACAAGTAACATACACAGAAACACTAATTTATTGTTATGAACCTGATTTAATCTCATCTCCTTTGAAAACAGCAAATCTCCTTGGTAGGTAAGGATTTTAAAGTATAAAATTATATTAAATTGCTGGTTTGGTTTTTTTCTTTTCAGTTGTGCACATTTTTATCTACTACCATTCTATTATTGTTAAGTTATAATTTAAAAACCTCATGATCTATTACGGATAACAGGTATTTGTCAAGTTTAAACTTGTCCTCACCTGCAAAGCTGAACTTTTTTAGAGATTATTACTGGGAACTGTTGCAGGAGGAGTAACTTCTGATTCATGACAATCTTAAGCCTTTCTACAGGTAGTGTGGGAAATGATTCTGTTTAGAAATAAAGAATCATTATCATCACCCCTTCCCATCCTTCCACAGCAATGACTGATTATACTCAGGCTGGGATGAGCATTTAACACCTTTTTAAAAAGCAAGATGCCTCTTTTTAAAGAAGGAGCTAGAACCTAGTATTCACTGAAGTAGGTATACACTGAAAATGCTGGAGGTGAAAGCACCGTACGTCCTTCCCCTATGAGTGAAGCTCATGAAAAATGAGCTATTTGCCATTTTCTCCAAACCCTGGTGTCATAAGATGGTGGTGTGTAACTAGTGTAATGATTATCTGAGTTTTAGGGGGCTGGAACTTCTGTTCTGTTTTCCCAAGGATCTGGTATCATCAGTTCCAGACCGTGAGTACCATCAGCCTTCACAGACAAGGCTGTTGAAAGCCTCATGTGAAATGGCTTCAGCAGTATTTGTGTGCTAGGCTGAACATAAGAAATTGTTTAAGTAGAATAACTTTTATACTGAATATAAGGGATGAAATTTTTTTAGCTACATGCTTGTGTGGTACAGCATCTAGGAGATGGATAAAGAATGTTGAATAAAAATGAAGGGATTTCTTTGACTGCTAGTAAACGTTACAAGATTAAACAATGTTGATCAGTTTTAGAGTAGTGGAAAATAAGATTTACCAAGAGAATGTGTATTGTAACAACTTTTGTTGTGTTTGAACCAGTGACCTCTTTGGAACTGGCTTCTCTGGAGCCACAGAAGAGGAGGGGAGAATGAGTGAATTCCTTACTATGGTGTCAAGTTTGAAAAATATATTTTTATGTTTTTTGTTTCTAAATGTCTGCTTTCATAAGAGAAGTTTGCATGTATCTGTATAGACATTCCCTTCTTTTTGTCTGTTAACCAGCTGTGAATGTTTATTCCCACAAGAATTTCCACATACATAAAAAATTTTACTTTATTTGTTTTCCTCTCTTGAAATTTGGTTTCCTATTGCTGTTTCCATGACTCTTATGAAAAGACACTTAGCATAGTTGCAAAGACCCCCAGGGTATTTTCTGATTTTTCTGGGTTTATTTCATCAAAACCTTTTTCCATTTGATTTTTTCAACCCAGTTTTAAAGTTAAAAAAGTTTAGTCTTAATATTAAATGTCTAATCTAGATTCACATTTCTATATCCAAGTCAGAAATGTGTGCATGAAATATTGTTGCAACATTCTCTCCTTATTTAAGCCACATGATACTTTGAGCTGATGTTATTACCAGGGAGAAAATAAAGAGATTTCATAGTTAATCAGATGAAGTCCGCAAGTACTTTTTGATTTAGTTCCTGGAACATCAGCTTATTCTGTAGGATGTATTGAAGTTTAAAAAATAGAGTACGAAAAAAAATAGACACCCCCAAAATCTTCTCCTGCTTTTAAAGAGTAATCTAAGAGAAGTGGCACTCTAAAAAAGGAGCTATAAATTGAAGGTGAAAACACGTCCAAGTGGCTTGTAACAGCAATACAGTTCAAGATGAATTCTGCAGTGTATCAGTCGCAACATGTCTGGTCCTTGTTATCTTTGAATTATCTTTATATCTCTGTAAAAAACATCTAGTCCATTATCTCTTAATATCATGTAGAGAAGATTAACGTGTGACACAAGGGTGGCTGTGGAATTTGTACCCCTTGAAATGTTTTTTCAAAGGCAAATTATATCAGATTGGCCTTTCTGTCTTCCTAGAGTCTTGGTGCTGTTAAGAAGCACGCCAGGTTATATATTGCAAAACAGGTCACGCTTTGTGTTATAGTTTTAGTAAGTGCTAAAATATACTTACCCATTAGAACAGTTCATTTTGTTATCCTATTTGAAATCCTTTTTAAGGTAACAAGGTGATGAACAGTAAGAGAATTATTTGGATGTTTTCTATAAAACTGAAACTTTACTCTTGCAGCTCAAAAAAATTTGGGTTGCCACTGTTCTTTTTCCTTAGGCAGAACACTCTCATGAGTCCTTTGTTTCTGACGGTATAAACCAATGCATTTGGAGCTTTTATACTGTTAATGGCTTTTTTTGTTTAGCTGTTTTCAACAGCATATTCTAAAGCTGTAATTAAATCTATAAGCCAAATTCATTCCTTGGCTGGAGGAAACACTTGGAAATTTAGGGCCAGCACAAGGGTTCTTCTGTATTTCTTTTAGTGTTTTGCTATGAATTCACATGCTGTATTCTGTATTATAACAGTATTCTGAGGACTGATTTTAGTTAAAAAATATTTTATAAATGTAGTATCTATGTAAATAACACCATGCCATTTCATTAGGTTTGTAGATGGTGCAGAATTAAAATGTCTGGTTGATTGAGGAGAGCATGGAACTTCTGGAAAAGTTGGTTGACCATTCAACCACCCTTAAGCCTCCTCAATCCACTGAAAATGTGGCTTGATAATTTATCCATTAGCTGTAAACAAACTGAAAGTGTAATTGTCTCCTCATCCTCAAAGACAAACTTTGAAATAACATGCCTTTGTCTGTGAGAACAGAAACTAGTGTTGTAATTTTCAGAAATATTTCCTGGAACAGAAAATTTTTCGTTCCTAATTCTAACTAAAAGACATTTGGAGCTTCCAAAAACCCTTGAAAAATGTGCTGGAAGTGACGTTCATGCCAAGTTATTGAATATAAAAGCAGTACAATGTGATCCAGAGTTGTGACTCAGAAAAAGTCAAGTGCTAGAAAAGTGGAAGAAGCCAGAAGCAAGTACTAGAATTGTCAAAAAAGGTAACCAAGTTATGTTTCCTGTATTAATTCAATCACCTAGGATCCAGGAGAGAAAGCGATCATGGATGGTGGTCTGTGCAAAATGCTGGGGGACAGATTGTTTACTCCCAAGTTTTCTTGTGGAATACATGTCAGAAACAATAAAAAGATACAAAGTATGCAGATCCAACCACATTTACCCTGCTCAAAATCATGTTGACGCAAATATATTTTCTCATTAACTGAAATGTAGGAAATTTGCAATTAGTGTACTCATATGGGGTTTACACTATTTTGTTATTACAGACTATACAGGTCACATTTATACAGCCAGTTCAGGATCTTTCTGAACAAATCACTGCTGAGGAGAATAGGGATACATGGAGCAGAGGAATCCTTGCTATTGTTTGTGACTACTGAAAATAGGAGGAGACAGCTGTGTGTGTGATTAATTGTCTTGATTTGGGTAGTGTGGAGACACTTTCTGGCTGCACGTCCCTTTCCTAAATATCAGGGTGATGTGCTCTTGTTTATATTCTGCCTTCTTTGATGAAATGTAAACAGACTGTACATTAGCTACCAGTATATCTGCAGTACAAAAGTAATATCAGATCTCTAGTCCCAACTTTTACCAGTTTATCTGGGTTTTACTTATTTACATGGATACGTGGAGACAGAGAGTAAGAGGACATGCTTGGCACCAGGAATTTCTCTTTTAAGAGATGTTAAACAAAAATTTTTCAAGTAATATATATTTACTAGACATTTATACTTCTGCAGATTGTGGAAAGATCCCCAGCTCAGGTCTCATCATATCCCACTCCACATCTCAAATTGCATCTCCTTTTCTCTCCTGAATTTGTGAAGGCTCTGTGGGTTTCTGCTCACTACATACTAAAAAAGGTTGGTGAAAAATCAAGCAAGAGGTAATATTGTGTGTTCTCTCTGTGGCTTTGGATTAGCCTCCCCAAAAGTGGTTGGCCATTGAGTTACAGTGACAAGTAATGAATGATGCTAAACTTTCTATTCTAGTTGTATCCATTTGGGGGCAGAGGCTGTGGATGATGTCCCTTATCTAATCACTGTCTTGTTTTGCAACAGGCAAGCCCTGAAACTTGGTAAAATTATAAAATGTGCCCTGTGAATTTATGAACTCTAGATTTCCCTATAAGCTTTGTTTTTAAAGAATTTATCACTAGTATGTAGAATGAACTACATATTGCTTTGAGCATAGATGTAACTTTCTGAAGTGCTGGACCACAGAGCTGAATGGAAAATGCAAATCTTTATTGTTAGGATGTTGGTGTTTTAGTTTGGTGGCTTTTGTTGATTTTGTTTTTTTAAATTACAAATCTGAACAAAAGGTCAGCTCATTGACGACATTGTCTGTCATGAGGTTTCCAGATATTTTAACGACTGATGTGGAATTTTTTAGTTTGCTGGCAATACCTGCAGTGAATGACAATAGCTTGTGCCCTAAGCTGCAAGGCTACGAGGCTGCCTGAGAGGACCAGGAACCAATTAACCCAGGAGCTGGGAACCTAAAACAAACTGACACCTAGGGCTTGCTTTGGAATTTCTTGCTAAGACGCTGACAGTTGATTTGTTTGGAATTTACTGCTAAAAGGGCACCCAGTCACCATCTCGGAAACCCAGTTAATTAATCCTTGTTGGAAGAGCTTTACCCTGAATGCCTAATGTCTAGTTATACTGACCTTTGAAGTAACACTTGTAGCTGAGATATCTGCCTAAGAGCACCCTCCCTGCTGAATGCTGGGTTTCAAAAATAGGCACAGCAGGGTTCTCATCCTCTCTTCCTTTTGTTCAAGACTGTCATACTTGTCCTGCTTTTTTTCATAACTTTTCATCTAGCTATAGTGCAGACACAGCTATGGCTGAGAACATTTATGCTTTTCATGTTCCCTATGGCCTCTTGCAGACGTAGCCAGTACTTTCTCCGAGGACTTCCCTGTGCTTGTAATTGCATTGTCATCCTTAAAAAGTTTTATCTGGCTGAAATGCATTTCTCACTGCTCACAAAACTTTCACCTGTTATAACAGTTTATAGCTCTAGTCTCATAAAACTGATTCACAAGGCATGCATATAAACAGATCTGTAATTTCTGATTTACTTTTAGCTTTTAGTACAGACCATTTGCAAGATATAAACATGAGGTTTGGTTTTAAGAGTGGATCATCCAAACATCTCCTCTGTACCTTTTATCAGACACTGGCATACCATTACACAGCTGGGCAATGGGTAAGCAGCAAGTCAGGTCCCTCAGCAGCTCACACCTAAACAAGCTGTCAAAAAAACTGGCAAAAAAGGCTACCAGGCTTTTTATATCTGCAGCTACTTGGGCATTAAAACCTCTCACAAGGCAGCTTCCTGTGCCCTGGGGTTCAGAGTTTGCTTCAGCAGGCTGCTGCTACCTGCGCAGCTGATGAGCCAAGTGGTGTGGCCGGGAGCGGTGAGAGTGGGCAGGTCAGTTCTTCATCAGCATCCTGCTGCCTCTCCTGTTTGCCAGGGCATGGGAAACACTGGAAGCCATGTCTCCCTGAAACATCATAAAAGAAGTTGTTGGGAATCCATGAAGTCATGGAGCTCCACTTTTTGGGACTGTTTCTAGCATGAGGAAGTTGGTGACTGGCAAGAAGTCAGTAAGCATTGCCTCAAAAATTAGAAATCAGCTCGTTCTAGCTTTGCTGAATCAGAATTTCCAGAGGAAAGCTGTTAGGTCAGAAGATTTTTCCACCTGATATCATGAACAGAACAGTAAAAGCAGCACACATTCCAGGAGGAGATTTTGAAAAGGTCATTGACTAAGTATTCATTTTCCATTGAGGACTGCAAGCATATTTCAAGGCCTGAATGATGCCCAAGTGCTGAATTGGCTTTGGAAAGTTACATTATTTGTCTCTATAGCCCAGCCTGAATGGCTGAATGTCTGCTGCCTAATATTCCCTTCGGAAAATAATCTCCACATGTGGTTTGTACAATTTGTACTGTAAGTTAAAGTTCACTCTCTTTTTTTTCTCGTCTCTTTTTTTCCCCCTGTACCACTTTAAAATTCTTGAATTACAGTATTTTAGGAAAATAAGTTTATGTTATTCTGATTTATATGCAGGCAATACAGAAAAATCACCACCTTAAAATATAATTTGACTTTCTAGAGGCATAAATCTGACACTGTCCATCAGAAAATCTGGGCTATCTGCAAAGGCACTAGAGACACCCAGTCGCCTGTCTGCACTAAACAAAAGAGAGAGATATTTTATAGGTATTTTAAAAACACACTTTACAACTAAACAAGAAAAGTGCACTTCAAAATCCAATGACGTTAGAAATGCCATTTTAAAATTTCTACAAGGACAGTAATTGTTTCTTAAATGCAGACAGAAAGCAGAAAATAGAAACACTGTTTCAACTGAAAAGAAAAACAAAAAGAAAGTGACACATTGTGTTTTTGTTCTAATTTGCAAGCACTCTTCCTGGAACACACACATAAATGAGGAAAAAGGAGTAGAAATAAAAGAATCCAGAAAAATTTGGCTTTACCTTTTTTATTTTACTCTACTGCATCATGATAACATATAACTAAAACTAAACAAATATTGCTAGTGCTAGGAAATATAAATCAGAGAAAAAGGGTGACAAGAGATTGGTCATACCTCCCCTGTTCCCCCTGTGCATCCTTTGATAACAAACAAGGTGGTGCTTTGTATTGCATTGTTTTTCATCACACTTCCATGACTATTTCAGCCAAAAATAAGAGAAATTAGCAAACCTGATAAATCAAATATTCAAACAGAAAACAATATAATTCTATTTTCCTTATTGCATGGCAGAGTTTGCACTCATCTCTGCCTTTTTCTGTATTCGGTAATTGATGCCAAGTTAATGAGATGAGACACACGTGATTATCTGCCATTTTGTGTTGGACATCCTCTATTCTAAAGCAATAAATGATCTGAAGGCTTTTACATGACAGAAATATATATTAACCATTATTAAATTATACTATAGCATATAACACAATTTTAATTATAGTTAGAATTAAACATTTTGAAACATTTCACCCTAGATATTTAAGCAGTTATTTGAGCTATTACTGCAAATGGGATTGTGCTAGGTGCTAGATAAATGCATTGCTTGGTATAGATAGATCTTTAGTGATGTGGTACAAAAATTGTAGTTGCTGTGAGACTTTTCACTGACTCCAAGTGTTTGATGTGAAGCCTTTCATTACTGTAACTTTCTTGGTTATTTTTATAAACATGCTGTACTGTATCCTAGGAAGAACTTACAGAGCACACCCAGTTACAGAGGAGCAGGGGATGAAACAGGCATTTGCAGCTTCTTACTCCAGGTGCCAAGGTGCAGAGTTTGTTCTCAATTGCCTTACAAAATATTGGAAAAAAACCAACCCAACACAGTCAATATTTTATTTCATATTGCAGTATGTCTGCCCTCTCTGCCCAAACCCAAATAACAGAAGGGTTGCATTTGAGCTGTATATCATGTTTCTGAAAAAGAGAAAGCAAAGTGTCATGGAAGTTGAATGGTTAGAAGCCTTAAAGTGTTATTCTGAACTGGAGGATAGAAGCAAGAGGAGGATAAAGATTGTAAATCCCTTGAGACAGATTTATAAAATCACCCACAGGCAGTTCTTTATGTAATCCCTCAAATAAACCAATATTCTCTCTCTTATGCACTTTCTCACAAAAGCACATTTTCCAATAACTTACAAATATTTTAATACTTTTGTAGCCACTGTAGTAGCACCAGTGCAGTACAAAAATCACACGATCTGCACTACTTTTAGTTCCACATATGGTGGTACAATTTTATTCCCAAAATGATAAACAGAAACAAGAAGGTGGAGTTTATAAAGAAACTGCAGTGTGATTCTATCAGAATCATAATTTCATCAGAAGAAAACAGCCACCTTTTTCTGATGTAATGCATGACAGAAGCTGTGAAAGAGATGAGTCTGGAATGGGCTAGTCATAACTGGAGAGAAGTGTCCATTTAGTGGAATGCTCTTTAGGCAACAACAGTGTGGATAGAGAAATATTTTCCATTTATTTTTGTGATTTTTTTTCTCCTACAAGTAGGGCTGTCAGTGGTTCAATTAGTAGCTCATAGACCTTAACCTTGTGAACACCTCTACGTGGTGCTTATAGCAAACACTGTTTACAACAAATGAATTTATTTATAATTATTTATAAATTGCAAATTTCTGCTCAGTAGGCAAATGTGCTGTAGCTGGCACATCTTTTCATCCTTGATTCTGTATGGGATGATGAATGTTTCTGTGTTTAGCAGAAAGATTTGTCTCATCTGAAAATGAAATTCATAGATGTTTTACGATATTGGTCTTGGCACGTGAAAACATCAGTCTTGATGCTAATTTAGGGAAAAATAATCTAAATGTTGGTCCTCTAAAAGAATTCATGTGGTATCCCTCTTCAAATCAAGTTTTTCTTTGGATGTATGTGTGTGTGTGTGTAGGCCTGTGTGTGCATTTTTCTTGAATATGGAGTAAGTGTGAGAACTCTTACAGTTTGGAAAAGACAGAAGGTTCAAGATAAGGTTCCTGAGGAATCATCTTCTTTTCTAGGTAGGTCTCTTTTGAGTACTCCAATAATATTTTTGCTACAAAGAAGATTGGCAAACGGCTTTTTAATAGGTGTCCTGATGAATAGGTGTGCAAATATTATGCTGTTAAGGTTTCTGAAACAGTAATAGTTTATGGCATCATCGTGTATATTGCAGTGTTACCAATTTCATAGATCTAAGATTTATTCATATTGAGCTCAACACCTTCATCTGTTATAAATAACAATATTTTGATTTTAACCATATCTGTACAAATATTTGTATAATTGCAACAAAATAAGGAACAATGAGATACAGAAATGCATCCAAAGCTGAAATATGGATAATAATAAGAAATTGAATCTTAAATAATTTGAATTTTAATTCTGTTCTAGGCACATTATAATAGATTTTTTCTTTAGAAACAGGATAGGTTAAAAGAAAAACAAAATTAGAAGTTATCTGAGCTGGCTGCTTCCAGCTATAGTAAATTTTTGCTAATACTTGAATAAGCCACATCTAGCCAGGATGGAAGTGAAATTCTTATTGAAAGTGTTACTGACTTCCATATGTTTATATACTGGCTGAGTTTGATCTTACATAATCCAAACCTAAGGGAAAAAAATTCAATGTAGGATTCTGAATCTTTTATGCTGAACTATAATTTCCAATACAGCATTTACAAGCTTTCAGTATAATTGTACTTATTTTACTTGTGTTCTAGGCCATTGATTTTGGTAGCCTTTCTCTGCAGAGTTAAGACATGGTTTTGATTTTTTGATTTTTCTAAATGCAAAATAAATAAATAATGTCTCTCGACTTCTGTTTAGAAAAATAACTTACACCAGAACAGCAAGAAATCCATAGAAAAGCTCTTGGGAACAGTGTAACCTGAAGGAACAGGATCAGAAAACACTTACTCAAGGTGATAAAGCAGTACTGCAGTGACTAAAAGTAATTATTTAGCTTTTACAAGGTGAGTTATTTTGAGAGTGCTACAGAAACGCTGTTATCAAAAGCCACCACAAGATTCAGAAACATTATACTGCATGTGTGACAAATTTTCTAGGAATCTTCTGGCCTAGGTTGTACCAGCTGTATGATGCTCCCAGTTGATTTCTGACAAGCTCAAGTCCCCGGTAAGGACAAGAGCAGTTGACTTGGAAGTGTTCCTTGATTCCTCAAAAAAATTTTTTTGGCATCATCATTATCCTGAATTGGAAGACTATAGTAGACTCCCACAGTGACATCCACATTATTTGTTTGCCCCTCACTTCTTACCCAGAGGCTCTCAACTGTGCCATGGCCAACTGTGAGCTCCATACATTCTATCCCTTCCATTACACACAGTGCCCTGCCTCCCCATATTCTGTCCTGTGTATCCCTCCAGAAGGGCCTGTAACAATCAACAGGGCACTCTGATCACAGGACTCATCCCATCAGGTTTCACTTACGCAGGTGATATCAAAAATCAGACTGGGCCAAAGCTTTGCGCTTGTCATGTTTGCTCCTCACTCTGCCTGCATTTGTGTAGAAATGTTTCAGGTGGTTCTTTGCAGCCACAACACCTCCTGAAGCAGACGGAAGGATCTCCATTATTGATCATTTCCTCAAGTTTAGGCACACCGTCCCCTTGCTCATCACTGGCAAGCCAGGTATTTTCCCTTTCCCCCTTCCAAACTAATTAATGGCACTTCTTCAGCAGAGTTTTTGCAGCTTAATCTCATGATTGCTGAATTTTTTTAACATGTATTTTCTGTAAGATAAAGTTACAAGTGAAGATTTCTGTAATGTATAAAAGAATAATTATTTAGGTGAAAAAAAAATGTTCCTGTGATAGCCACTGTCTGCACTGTGAATCAATGTATTTTATCAGAGCTTTCCAAAATCACAAAGAAGAGAAAACTGAATATAATCTTTCTCACTCAAACCAACAAGAAGTCTTTTGCCTTCTCCTAGTTACAACATGGGTTGCATACTTACAAGAATCATGACAAGTTCCTGGACAATCTATAGCTGTCTCTTCTCTAGGGAATTCTAAAAAAATATGTTAACTACTAATTTTTAAAAAAAATTCCAAATGAATTTGTGTTAACATATAGCACATCAAATTTTAGTAGATTTTTTTATAACTGAAAATTATTTAATAAATTTAGAAATGACATGTTTTAAACTATGGGAAGTGTAGCATCTGCTTTAAGTTTTGCTCTTCTCAGTCCTATCAACATTTTACCTACTCAAAAGGTCTTTACTAGAACAGGTTTTCAATTATGAAAAAAAAAATCAGTGCAGTCCTTTATGAAATATTTTGTTTAAGTCTATAATTCTATGAATTGAAACCCAAAGTTGGGTTTCTTTAGAGTGTGAAAGTTGTTACATAATTTTAAATCTAGATATGATAACTCACCCAAATCCTAACCCCAATTACAACTTTGGTTTTAATGTTATTGTAGGTTTAGGGATACTTCTCACCACAAAGCTGATGTAGCACCTTATGTTTTGGAAAGAGAGTAGTTTTGTGCTTTGTGCAATGAAACAGATTAAAGGAAATGTTCAAATATGTCTCTAGGTGGGGGCTAAAGCAATTCATGTTACATTATTGGTCATCCATGCTGAGCATTATTACAAATGTGGAAAGAGAAAGTTATCTGACTAAATTCCTAATATTTTAATTTACTGTCCATGGAATATAGGTAGCTCAGGGACAGACTGTCACGGTACAAGTATGCTGATACTTCTTTCCATGTTAAAGAAACACAAATTTTAGTTTTCAAGAAAATAAGGTTTTTACCAGAAACTTGTCCCTCTGGGCCAAGTACTGTCACAATTGTGAAGAGTAGTCCCACTGCACTGAAGAATTAATTCTCAACTATTTCACAGGGCTGTGAAACAGTGCAAGAGCTCTTGAGCTGGATCAAATCAATGGTGTCTAATATAATTTATCTGCAATCATTTCATCTCTACAGGTTTCAGGAGTAAAACTGCTCCCAATTTCAGTCAGTTATTCAAGCATTGTTGAGAGAACACTCCCTAGAAATGAAAAGTGGGCTGAAACTTTAATTAGCTCTTTCTGTTTTTTAGTGAGCTATGAGAGTCGGTCAGATATACAGCACACACAGGGCACAATTTTAACAGTGCATATAGCACTAAATTGTTCAACTGTACAACACTTCAGCTCCTCTAGACAGTACAGAACCTGGCAAGAGGCCAAAGCATCTATAGAGGCTTTTGCATGTGCTAACCTCCTAAAATAAAAATTGCTCACTGATGGCTTACATTTGTGAGGTATCTGCCTTTCTGACCCGGAGTACGCACGAGCCCTGGTATGCTCTGCGTGCATGTCCAAAACTGCTCCCCTCTGAAGAATGAGACACATCAATAATCCAAAACCTTGCCAGAGAAGTGATGCCTGAAGCGGCCACCTAAAAACAGAGACTAGACAAGAATAAGAGAATAAAGGTAGGTATTTAGTTGAAGGGCCTTAATAGGTTTTTAAAAAAGCCCAAAGGTACACCCCGGAGAGTCCAGAGGCTACTGCCAAAATGGACCCAAAATGGACCGCAGGTCATGAGTTCTTCACACTTTTATAAGTTTGGTTCATTTGCATATCAGGGTTAATTCTCCAGTTAAAGCTTCAGGTAATGATGTAATTTCCTTAAGCTTTCCCCGCCTTTAGAGGCTCTTTGGTTTATACGTTTTTGGGCCTAGGATGGTCTGGGTGTCCTTGAAGACAAAGCCTGGAAAGGCTTTGTTATGTCTACCTGGCATGAGAGAGCAGAAGTTAACAGGCCACATGAAACTTCAGAGTTACACACTAGGCAGTACAGGATTTGAAAACTATGAAAGTTAAAACCTAAGGCATCGGACTGCAGTATCTTGAGAAACCCAATCTAATAAGTGTTTTCCCAGTGAGATAGATGCACCAGCAACTGCCTCGCAATCTGTGAGTGATGCAGTGCTGTGGTATGGTCTCACCTACTGGGTGTGACTGGTGGAGCTGCAGGATACTGTGCTGCAGCATCTCCTCAGTCAGAAGAAATTCAGCAGAGACTCAGCATGGAGCAGCGACTTCATTCAAAGTGAACAGAGGCACCACGCTTTAAGGCAGGGTAGGAAGTTAGATACATGCGTGGGTTTATAATTCTCCATTGGTTTGCTCCAGACTGCTTTCCTCCCTTTCTCCTCACAGCTAGCACATTAAGATTGTTCTCAGCAGGTGGCTAATTTCTTTCTGTGCTGCCTATAGGAAGCCAAGTAGGCCTCTAAGTTCCCTGGGTTAGGATCAGCTAGTATGCTTTTAGTTTCATTTGTGTGATCTGTGCTTCGGAAGTATAGTTCTGTCAAAGGTAAAAGGGTTTTTTTTTTGAAGAGAGAATCTGGAGGGGCTGGTGAAATAAATGCAAAACAACCTTTTGAATTACATGCGATTCTGCACATCTTTCACTGAGTTGTAGAGAACACCATTGCTGAGGTTATCAGTCTGCTGTTTCCACTCACTGAGAGAATATTTAAATTCTGGTGACAGAAAGTGAAATAGATGCTTCAATTTCTCTAAGGCTAGCGTTTCTGAAAAAAGAAAAAAGAGAATTCCATAAGATAGCTAATGTCTCATGCTTTGCATGCTGTACAACTGGACAGGTGTTTTGTGAAGAACCCCCAGGGAATGTCTGCATTGATGTAAACAGGAAGGAGTTTTCATTTCATGAATCACTAGATTGTCAGTGATGCATTATAGCTTGTCACAGATATTATGGAGCAAAAATGAGGTATTACCCTGAGTTTTATACCCCCATGACTAGAAAATTTGAACCTAGGGATTTGCAAATTTAAACTGTAATCACCAATGGCAAATTTTTAAACTGCAATTAGAACTATTAGCATTTTTGAGTCACTTTTTCTTTGTAGATTTTGTAACTGGATATAGCAATTAATCCTTTAATATCTTCTCAATGATAGCCACTATCTTCTATCAAAGGCAAAATATGACAGTACTGAATACCAAGCAATTGCTTTGTGAAATAAATACTGTAACACATTACTATAAGGGAAGATTTGTGAGTTGTTCACTCTGAATAGTGATAGATAAAATACCCCTTAAATATGTACTGTGTAGTAGGTATACCAGAGAGTCAGGCATTTATTAGTGACACTACAAAGCAGGAAACACTTTTGTACCTCTCATCATGCTCAACCAAACATGCCAGTAGAAACTGGTGGAGAAAGCTGAGATAGCCAAGGTGCTTACCTTTCCTAGCTCAGAAGAGCAGAAGACTAGAGGAATACTCATATTATAGTATACTCATATATACTTATATATATGCTATAAATAGCATTCTCCAACAGTGCTGAATACTGATGTAGAAAGACTGTGGGGTTGTTGGTGTTTGGGGTTTTTTCCCGTCTTGGTGGTCATTCATTTCACTGAGAGATATATCAGTGGCAGAAATACTTGTCCAAGCCTTGAGGAAGCGGTACTGGACTTAAAAAAATTAAAACTGCATATGTGGCTATTTGTAAAGTTCTTTTTGGTTTGGAATTCTTTTATTCCCCACTCCAAAAGTCTCTCACTGAAGCCAGTGTGTCAGTCTGGCGTTCACAACTTGGTACGTTACTTTGAACTTTAAGGATAAACCTGTTGTAAACATCTTGCATAGGGTATTTGTACCACTAACTAAACATAACATATCCGTTTATTTTGAATGGCGTATTATTCCCGAATATATTGTATAAAATGAATATGCAAATGAACTTTGAGTTTATTCACTTTTGCATAGTCAAATTTTTCCTTTGACTGTTCCCAGCTGTTACCACTTTGTCATTCAGTAAGGGCAGAAAATATAGCTATCACCTCTGCAAAAAACATTTTTGACCTTGTGAATTTCCAAAATTTCATTCTATTAATTTAAAAGCTAAGATTTAGTGTAGTGAACATCAGGCAATCTGTAGCACTTAATCTACTTGCTCAGCAAAACACCAAATTAATTCAAATTTGAAAAGGCCTCTCCATCTGTAGCAAAAGCATGTTCTCAATTACATATTGAATTAAATAAGAGATAGGAATATTTTTGAAAGCTTGAAATTTATGGTTTCATTAGACTGAAAAATTAAACCTAAAAATGTGTAAAAATCCACATTCATAATTTAGTTTTAGCACATAAATGCAAATGGCTTGGAACTGAACTTCATTTCAGACTGTAAGTAGTAATTACCTAGTGACACCTCATCAGCTTCATTAGAACCCTGCTTTTAATAAAAATGGGGAGCACTAGGGATCTGCACAAATAAGAGGATTATGGTATTTAATCACCACAAAGTGGTAATGATAAAACTTCATTAGATAGGATTTCCAAATATGAAATCCAAGAAGGCAATCAAATATGAGTGAGTTAAATGATCATTTAAAAGTATTTTATTTAGCGAGTTCTCTTTTCTTCTGTTCATGAGTGTGCTGATTTGTATGAATTATTTTGTTGCTCGAAACAATCATATTCAACAATTAGTAGATGGGAAATTCTTTCCTCCAAAGTGTTGATCTTATACAAGGCCAGTCTACAATTTGGTTTAGTTATTCATTAGTATTTTAGCATTTGTTATCCATTGTTTGTGATATCTATTTCTGGTCCATTTCTGGCCTGTAATCCACAAGATACATGTTCATATACAAATATATACATGAGAATTTATGTTATGGTGAAAGTAACAATACAGAAGACTCCTCTTGACCAGCATTTTACATTGGTTTGAATTAGTATTTAAAAGACTTAAGGAAGAACATTAAAGAGGGTTTTAGGGTACATGCATGCTATATGTAGAGATGAAGACAATGGAAGTATAAAGTTAAAATGATAATGAAAAGAGAAAGACCTACTTCTCTCTCTGTGAAGCAGATTTTGGGTAAGAGGAATCTCTTCTGCTGTTCAAGATTGTATGTAATTCCTGTAAGCAAAATGATTAAATCATTTTCTATACTTTCTTTTCTGTCTTACGCCAGTGAACTCAGGTTCTATATTTTTGCTGGTTATTTATTTGCATTCACCCCTAAATATGTTGCAAATACTCTGCCTGTATATGTGTGAGGGGAATTCTTCAGATGACAGTTTTGTGAGCTTGTCTAGAATCCAGCACAGTATTTGGTACCTCATGATCTACTGTGACATTTTATTCAGGTTGAAAATGTTCATCTACTGTTCTTACAAAGCACCGAGGCCTTAACTTGTTTTCCATTCTTTGTTTTATATTCTCCTCATGCTCTCATACGCTGTCTTTTTGTTTATAGCATAAAATTTCACCCAGTGTCTTATTCCATTGCTTTGGAGGTTGGCTGTATCTCATGGTGTGATATCTTCACCACTGCAGCTTTATCATCCATGCGTTTATAACTGTGCCAAGTGCTAACCTTCTGGAGTCCTCTTTCATCTGTTCACATGCAGATCCAAATGTTCTGTTCTTTTTATCTAGTTGTGAATAGCTTACACTTGTACAAATTGGAAGGTTCAGTAAAGAGTGGTGCTTAAACAGGTTGGGTAACTTCACAAATGGCCTACACAAGACTCAATTCAGAAAATGTATGAAATTATTGCACGTCAGCAATTGCATTTTTAATCACCCCAAATGTCCAATTGCATGTCTTGAACCTGCTGATCTTTACATTAATTTGGTAACTCAGGGCTGTTTCAGAAGAAAATTGTTTTAAAATTGCATCTTTCAAGCACAGAAGGTTTACAGTTGAAAAATGCCCAAGCAATATTGAAAATTGAGGGTGATTCTTGGAGAATGCTTATTCTGGTTAGGCAGATGGAATTTTATATGATTTCATATATTTTATCATTAAAGCCAGAATTTTAAGTCATTATGCTATTGCATCAATATGTAATCTAGATGGTCTCAGCAATAGTATGTTTATGAATCTATTTTACCTTTTGTATTGTTTCCTCTTTTACACCATGATTTAGACTGGTTTTAGTATTCTGAAATTCCCATTTTTTCTCTTACACTGTGTAACAGTTCTCACACTATGTGGATCTCAACTAGTGCATTCAATATAAAATGCAGTACTTTACCCAGCAGTCATTACACCATGCAGTTACAGCCTTAACAAAGCATTAGTGCTGCTGGTTTTCTCATTAAATTTCTTCTAAAGATGTTTTAGAACATGTGGATTTCTTTCATCACAGTTGCCACTTCATTGCAATAAAAAAGTCTTCATTCTTCTATGGTTTTTATATAACTTGCTCTGTAGTTTCTCATTAACCTGTTTTTCCCAGAAAGCTTATAATCCCTTTCAGTCCTATTGTGTGTAATTCACAAATTTCTCAGAATGACATTTCTGTAGCATCCAAATTCTTCATACTTAGACCTGAAGAAAAGTAACATTAAGGTCAAAATGCTTAGGTCTGTGTTGTCTCATCAGCAACTGACCTCAGAGAATAAGATATTTTAATATAATCCAATAGCAAATTGGATAGATCGTAGAAGAGTTTGGGTTGAAAGGGGCCTTTAAAATTTGTCTAGAACAACCCTCCTGCAATGAGCAGGGACATCTTCAATTAGATTATGTTTCTCAGAGCCCCATCCAGTCTGACTTTGAATGTTTCCAGAGTGAAGGCATCTATCACCTCTCTGGGCAACCTGTGCCAGTGTTTCGCCACCCTCACTATAATTTTTTTTCATTTCATGTAGCCTGAATCTACCCTGAGCCAGTTTAAAACCATTGCACCTTTTCCTGTTGCAACAGACTCTGCTGAAAAGTTTCTACCCATCTCTTTTATGAGCCTCCTTTAGATGGCGTAACTGCTATAAGGTCTTCCTGGAATTTTCTCTTCTCTCTCAGCCTTTCCTCATAGAAGAGGTGCTCCATCCCTCTAATCATCTTGATGTTCCTCCTCTGGACTCACTCCAACAGATCCATGTCCTTCCTGTGCTGGGGACCCCAGAGCTGGAGGCAGCACTGCAGGTGGGGTCTTACAAGTGCAGAGCAGAGAGGCAGAATGCCCTCCCTTGCCCTGCTGGCCGTGCTGCTTTGGATGCAGCCCAGGGAATGGTTGGCTTTCCGGCAGCAAGATCCTTCTAGAACAGGAAGACTGCATGCACATCCTTTTTCAAGCACTTCAATTATTCATAAAATCTTTGAGATCTGACTGTGTTAAAAAAATTTCATGTTGATCTCAAATTACTTTTGATTTACTTGAAACCTTTTCTGATTTAATACAATGTTTACAAAAAGTAGTGCTTACACTAGGAGGAAGTTGAAAATTATCACTATGGCACAAAGTAATTCTAATGTCTTTGTCTTCTTTGACATTACCATGGTCTGTAGGTGAATCCAAGCTCATTTATTGCTGCAAAAGTTTGTAGGACTGTCCCTAAAATCTGAACCTGTCCATCATAAGAATTTTTTCTATCTAAGAAGCAATGCCTCCAGGCTTTCAGAAGAAATACAGCTGTTTTATTTCCCAGCCATCTGTCTAGATTGAAATACAAAAAAATGATACAACTTACAGCATCTGCATCATTTAGCACTGGAACTGTTAATGACATGAAGGTCAAAAAACCCAAAACTTAAAGCCTTTCTGGTTAAAAATGACTGTTTAGTTAGAGTCAAACCCTATTATGTTGACACTTATGTAATAAAACAGTTTATCAATATTAATGTTTTGGGAATAACTGATCTTTTCTTGTTTGAAGTATGAATATTCAGAAAATATATAGAAACTCTCAGGAGTGACCCTGGAACTATTTAAAAACAAAAAATCTAAGTTCATTTAATAATGAATTCCCAACAAATAAATAATTAAAAAGAAAGACAAATAACTGCATTATCTAGTGTCATAGTTATGGATTATCTATAATGAACATATGTGACCCTTTGAAATCTCTGGTTGCATCTGACAGCTATTCTCAAAATAACTCACACACAATCTTTCTGAGCTTGCAGACAGATGCATCGTTCCAGATGCAGCTCAGCTGGTTAAAAAGTTGGTTCATAGCTTCTTTTATTTGTGAGAGTTATCACCACCTGTGAGAGTTATCACCACTTATTTGCCAACCTAGGACCACACTCACTACCAATTTGCTTCTGTAAAATTATCTGGGTTAGAAAACACCCCTACTATTAGCTTATGCTAATGTCGAGTGCTGATATCCAGGTTAAGCCACTAGATCTGAGGGGATGTCAATGAGAAGAGAAGGAAAGAGTGACAAGGAGTGGATAACAGCACAGTCTCAAACCATCAGTGCTGCAGCCTAAAAAAAGCACATTAAATTATTGTATTATATGATCACAAGGATACTCTTGTACTGTGTTCTTCCCTTACTTAAGCACAGTAACATCAGCTGGACCATGAGAAGGCCAGTTAGCAAAATAAGTTGTGAATAAGTTGCTTGAATAAGATTCATTCTAACATTCTGTTGCTTCATTTTCAGTTTGGTAGTCAAGAAAAAGACAACCACCATCCCCTCCCAGAAAAAGAGAAAAGAGTCAGACGCATGCGCTCACTTTGGGTGGCTGGCATACCTGATCAGAGTGATATAGCTGATTTGGATTACTGCTGAGGAACGAGAAGAAGCTAGAGGAGACACATGCAAATTCAATATTTGTAATTAATGACAGTGTACAGAAAATTTTAGGCATGAATTTAAATATGTTCTTGTGTGCCTCAGAAGTAATATAAATCTGTTGAGGCTCCGGGCTAGGAAATATTATTCTATAGATGATGTAGCAGAGGGTAGTGTTTTATGTCTTTTTAACAAGTATCGAAAGTTAAGAAACACCAGACCAAATTTATGCTGATTCCAAGATGTGAATCTGACATTTTTTTAGCTCATTTAACCCTATTAATGTAACTGATGTTACCAGGATATTCCTCAGATTGTAGTGACATAAACACACTCAGAGTGTAAATGAAGAGAAGATATAAACATATTACTCTTTAGAGCTACCAATTTCTGGCTTAAAAGACTTTTCCTTATTTTGGAAAGATTTAATTCTATATTTCCGAACAGTTAAAATGCCATCTAGCCTAACACATTTTTCTTGGAATTATCACAAAAATTAATTCTGTTCAATTTTCTTTTTTTTTAATTCCACTACCTGTGGCAATTTAATTCTAACAGAATGTAAGCAGTATCATAAAATGAAAATTCTTGTGATTAATTGTCCCTAGAATGACCCTTGGCATAATAAGTATGTAAATATAGGATATTTCTGCACTCTGATGGCCTTTATTCAATATTACAAAAATAATAAGGTAAAGATCAGTTTAAACATACGTTAGTAGAAAACAAGCAAGCTGTAATGCTTTAATTTGGAAAAGGCAGTGCAATTAAGACCAGACAGCTGTTGTGGAAACCTTAAGGTTTAAGGGGAAAAGTTATAAATCATGATTTATAGTGAGAGAATGCAATTTCTTGGAATGTATGAAGCCTGTATTAAATCTGTTCCAAAAGTGGACTTTATAAGTTTTTTTTATGACTTTATATGATCTGAAAAATGTCACTTAAATGGTAGCCAGGGATATAATTTGTGATTCCCATGAGAAAACAGAAACAAAATTAAGGCTGAAGAGAATGTAAAGCAATTGCATGTTCCAGCGATCAGTTCATCCTCACAATATCTCTACAAAGTCTCTTTTTAACAAAGGTTTTTTTTTTTTTTTTTACACTAGCATTGGACATTTCACGATATTTCTGGGGTCTTTGGCCTTCTTGGGATCATAGATTTAGGATCTAATTTGTACCCCAGAATAGCAAACAACAGGACAGCATTATTTCGGAGTTTTTCTTCAGAGTGAGAATGTACATGAAGGTAAAGAGAAATGTTAGTGTGGGGGGAAAACACTCCATATACCAGCACAGATTTACACTGTCAGCCCCTCCTCTTGCTGACAGGGTTGAGTAGCAAGTAGATGTTATCTAACATGACTGAAACTATGAATGTGTTAATGACTAAATATGTTAATGGTGCCCATTGCACAAATTTTATATAGGGACAAATCATAGGGACAGATCATCAATATCTGATCTTGCCCCACAGCAGAGGAAAGTTAAATTGTCAATGGAATGTCAGTGGATTGGACAGTCTTGGGCAATAACCTCTCAGCCTTGTCATGAAATGGTAGAAGCAGAACTTTGACAGATTTTTTTATTTCCTGGTGCTTTCAGTGTCCTGTTGGATGGCAGTGTGTCTTAATTTCTAGAAGGCCCAAAATACATGTGTTCAACATCTCCTTTTTCTTCACTTTGCTGGAGTAAGAAAGATATTCAACAATGTCAGAGATAATTTTCTTATGTACGCTAGAAATGGCGATAACCAGCAGAGGAGACTGAGATTGGTACCTGCATATCCTTCAGCTGCCCGTGGCTTCACAGAAGATAAGCTATTACTCAAAAGGGGAGCTTACACAAGTAAGAAAATATCTATTCTATTGGAAATTATTGTTTAAATCAAAACCAAGCTGCATGTTGTTTTCAGAGTCAGTTGTTTGTGTCAAAATCTGATTGAACAAGCCTGTTGTGGGATTTATCTTTTTTGCTGACAGACATGCAGTGGTACCACTGGTGCTACAGGCAGGAGCACAAGGCACATGGGTGCTGCCATTTTCAGAGCTATAAGCATTACAGGAACTGAGAAAGCACAGAAAATAACCCAAAAATATGTAAACACATTAAAATGATTCAAATTCAGGAAATTATTTAAACAAACAAGCAACAGAAATAAAAACCAGAGACCAAATATTGAGCAGCATACTCAATTTCCTAATCTATTTTCATAGCCTATTAGGCCTGTAAATCCACAGTAGGAGACAAACAGACACACACATTTTAAAATTTAGTTACACTAGGTTAGAACTGTAGTATTCCACAAAATGGATAAACACATAAATGTTACAGTTTCTATCCTCATTTTCTGAGTTGTAAAATGATGAGCATGGAAAGATGCTGTGTAATTACTGTATAGCAATTTTAGGAAATTGAAGCATTCTGGTTATGTTTAGAAAAAGGAGATTGTTGATTGCTCAAATGAAGATTTGAGTCTTCATTTAGAAATGATTATCAGATCTGTGGATGAGGGGAACCTGTGTGTGGAAGTATAGGTGCACATATTTTTACCAAAAAGTTGTATTTAAGAAAGACAAATGGCTCATTTTGTTTCACTTTTGTATAAACCAAATATTTGAATCATGCTTTTCTGTGCATTCTGAGTTTCTTGCAGCACATTGTGGTGGGTTGGCCCTGGCTAACAGTCAAACACCTACCTGGCTGTTTGCTCACTCCCTCTCCTCAATGGGGTAGAGGGGACAAAAGAAGGAGAACAGTAGGGAGAAGGTTCATGGGTCAGGATAAAGGCACAGAGATTGCTTACCAGTTACTGTCACAAGCAAAATAGGCTCAGCTGGGGAAAAAAAAATCATCTACTCCTAATTAAAATAGGCATTATTAATTTGGGTAGTGGAAAACAGAAAGAAAAATGTTAAAACAACACCTTTCCCTCTGACTCTGCCCTGTCCCCTTTTCTATGCTCTACATCATTCTTTCATTTCTGACTCTTCTAACCCTGCTCCAACTGTTGCAGGAGTTTACAGTCAGTACCTGGCAGTTTCTTTGCTCCTCTGTGCTGCTCCTTCCTCCTCACACTTCTGTGCTCCAGCGTGGACCCTTCACAAGCTGCAGGGGAAATATCAGTTTTCCCGTGGCTCTGACTTCAGTTTTCCCTCTATTGTTTCTCACTCCTTTTTTTCCCCCTCCTCCTCTCTCTGTCTGGAATTTTATGAATTTTTTAAAGTATGTTTTCATGGAGGTGTCATCAGCTTGGCTGATGTGTTCACTTGCGTCCCGTTATGGGTCCATTGGAGCTGGTTGCACCTGATTGTGTCTGGCACTGAGCAACCCCTGGCTCCTCCTACAGAGGCCCCCTACAGTCCCACCAGCCTACCACCTTGCCAAGAGCTGGAAAATTTTGTAAAACTTTAATCGTGTAGGAAATCCAGTTACTTTCCAAATTTTTTTTATTTCTCACTGATATATGTCACAAGAGACCACTTGCTCTGAATTGAGTATGAAAGTCGGAACTGCAAAATCATTGATTAAAAATTAAAATACACGGTCCAGAATACCAGCTGTATTGCTAAGTCTTTGCTTTCAGAAAACATAATTTCTTTTATTCCTTAGCACTGCTAATTTAAATTGCCATCTCCCCTCTCCCCACCAAAATAATTCTGAAATCTAGCGCTGATTAAGATGAAAAAGTATATCACCTCTGGAAAACTTAACCTTAAAGCTTCTAATTTTCAATAACTGACATGCAATTAACCAATTAATTTTATTGTTTAATTCTCGAACTTTAACATCCTTTAAAAATGCTGTTATAAAGATCCATTGTTTATGATCCCACAGTTGTAAGACAATGCTATTTGCAGCTTGGCAGGTATTTAATCTCTGGTGACTGTGAGATAGGTCATTTATCTCTGCCTGAAAGCTCTTTGGTAGTATTTTGTATTTCCTGCCATTAGCAGTGAAGCTGCGGGTCTAGTCACCATCATTTTGGCATTGAAGTCTGTTCTTCTAGTTCACCTTTGTGGCAGCTATTAGAATAAAAAATATCTTCGATTTTAGTCAGTGCACTAAGAATTTAAGGATTAGTAATCACACTTCTGGCATGCTAGCAAGAGAAACAAAAAGACTGAAAGACTGGGTGTTTGACCTTTTATGGCAGGAACTTGGAAATCATACTATTACAAGCTTTGCTTGCCTACAGCTTCAAAGTAAATAGCTACAAAATGTTCTGCTATAATGTTGAGCTATTTAAAAAAAATTAGTAAAGAGAGATTCAACTGCTGACAAAAGAAAAAATACTTCACAAAGAGGGCATAGAGAAAAGCAAAGTGCAGAAAAGAAGCAATCAAAGAGGAAAGCTAATGCAGGAATGAAGAAGAGTACTTTATGTGCTGGCTATGATAAAGGCTGGACAAAGCAAATTAAACACCTTCGCTCGAGTAGCCTACTTTTTAATGAAGTACAAAGCTGTCAACAAAAGAGAAAATGTCACCAAATGTCAGCAACAGAATAAGCACAATATAAATCAGAACATATTACTTGAGATAAAAGCTGCATAAACTCCACTAATCTTTCCCAATCAAGTTCTAAAAAAAGAAGAAAAAAATCCTTACAGAGAAAATGTCAATGCTAATAGACAGTCAAATAGAAAACAACACTATTGGGACAGAATGAAAAATAAATTTCTCTCAAGTGACATCAAACTAAAGACTGACCTGAATGAATGGCCTTGTACAGGAGCCACTAATTTTAAAGAAAACAAAAATTGTGAAATAGAACACAAGGCAGTGAGTTGTTTTACGAAAAATTAGATGTTCTGTGGTAGTGTATAAGTGAGTTCTGTATAGTGTAACTTAGGATCTTAGTAGTCTTCTCTTCTTCTACTGTAAAGAAATGATGCCTTTTGCATCTTCCCTGCAGTTAGATGCTTTAGTTCTGCTTTGGCAGTGAAGAATAAATTCAGTCCCTTACTAGAGAAAACATCTTGGGCTCAGGTTATCTGGAGAGCATGAACCTTGTTTTCCATTTTCCACTGCCTTAAGAAAATTTTCACCCTCGTCTGTTTTTTCCAAACACCCCTCTCATGTGATTAGGGGGAAGTGTCCTCATTACCATCTCCCAACATTTTTTTCCTTTGTATGAAATCAAGACCTATTAGTGCAAACTATGAAACATTCATAATCTATATTGGGTAATCAACCTATGAATAGTTTTGGATTTTACTTATACTGTATATACTGTATACTATAGAGGGAAGGAAGAAAGAAACATGTAGGTAAAGGGGAATTTGGTAGAAGAAATATATTACCTTGAAACAAATGCAAGATTTAGTTTCTATCAAAAAGGAAAGAAAGCAATTCAAATAGATGAAATCAGGTGTAATGCTACTGTCACAGAAACAATGGAAAGATCACAGCTCTCTAGGTTTTACCTCTACTATGAGTTTAGTAGTGTGTTTGCTGCAGCATCATCAACATCTAAACAATACATTAAGTGCTTCTGCTGGCTCTGCAAATGCCAAGCTAGTTTCTGAGGATTTAAAGAAAGAAGGTGTAAGAAAAAGAAAGAGAAGTAGAGAAAGTAAGAACCAAGAGCCCTGCATCAATGTAATTCTTGAAATAGGAAGTATCTGTATTTTCCCACCAGTCAGGAGAAACTAACCTAAAATTTCATGACTGCTTGTATTGAATTTGTCTGGGACAGAGTTAATTTTCTTCATATAGCCAATATGAAACTGTGTTTTAAGTTTGTGATTGAAATGGACACTAATGTTTTAGCTATTGTAAACAGTGCTTGCCATCATATTTCATGCACTTGAAAGAGTGTATGTCCCCTCCTTACTGTATGCTGCAAAAGAAGGACTCCACTAGGCCCTCTGATGCCCAGTGTGGTAGTTCAAAAAGTCACTAATGGAATGGCAGGTATTCAAATAAAACAAAACTGACAAAACGATATATAAACAAACAAACAAATAAATATTTATATATGCACACACATGCAGGAAATCCCTTAAAAGATGCTATGCTTCAGGAAAGAATATCTTAGAACCAAAAAAGCCTAAGCAATGCATGAGGTTCTTTGTTCAAGAAGTACTTTAGTGGCTGGGAAAAAAGCCTACATTTCTTTGTAGAAACAGTTGCAACTGATTAGTGTCCTGGTTCAGGTATCTCAAGAGATATAAGACCCTTTCTCACTCATCACTTCCTCTTGATCAGCCTGACACTGGGTTTTCTGATTCCTGTTCCTAGACTTTCTCTCCATAAACCAAAGAGTTGAGACGGATCGTGTGGGATTGTGAACCCTACAAGATGACAAAGTACTTAAACCCAAGTTGCTAACATGTCTCAGCCCCCCTCTCCCCAAGCTTTATGTGTGTATTGATGATGAACAGTGACACCACAACAGTGAACAAGTGGCCTTCCCATTATTTCCCCTACCTTTGACTGCTGAAAGATCCAGTTCTCAAAGACTTATGCTCCATGAATATAGCCCCACTGAATTCAAGAGCAGAATTTATGTTTGTGTTTATTCAGTATATGACCCCTTCAGGCTTTTCATCCATGGACAAATGCAGCCAAATAAAAACAACCAGAATCACAGAGGTCCTGCTCTCTGTGTCAGCTTTCCATGGTGTTTTTTGTATTCCAGCTCTCCCATTTTTGTTTTATTTCCATCGGAATTACTGGGTAATTTAAAGGGTGCATTTATGGCCTGTTATTCATTGTGAGATTAGTGTGGACATTCAGACTCGGATCAACAAAGTACTCACCTAGGAATTTAGGAAAGTTTATGAGCTCTAAGGATCTTGTTCACTAGATGGGAGGAATGTTAGCTGGTGCTACAGTAATTAATGGTTAAATTACCCTTGGGTAGTAGGTAGTAGGTAGCATAACTTTACAATCTGGTAGCTTTAAATTTTGGGACTAATTGTAGCAGTGGGAGTTAGAATGCAGGTTGAAGACATAATGAAATTACCATAGGGAGGAACAGACTAATGAACTGAAGTCCAACAAAAGTTATGGCTACATTACTGTCAACTTGAAAATCTGTAAATAACAACTTTGAAAACCATTGAGGGCACTAGACAATGGGTTTTATGTGTATATAAGTATGAAATGTGGATTGGGAGGAATAATTGAGTTTGCTAGATTGTCAAGTATGTACTTGGAAAAAAAATCACTTGGTCATCATTTAATCTTCTTTGCACACCTTTTTCATCTTATTTGCATTTTTAATGCAAACCCCCACAGAATATCTCTTCAATCATACTGAATTGGTTTGTGTCAAGTAGTTAATGCATATACAACTTTGCAAGTCTTTTAATTCTTCAGCAAAAAACTTTGAGGAAAGCATAATAAACTCTTTATGTCTTTGGTACTTGGAATTTCAAAGTCAAACTTTCCCGGTTTTATTAAGAATTCTGAAATTACGGTTTATTGAATAGTAATTCTAAACCAGCTTTTTAATGAAGTGGACTGTTTTAAACCAAATTATTTTCAGTTAATATAGATGAGTGAATCCAGTGCTTTAGGAAACCGATCCCTATGGATGTCTTTTCTTCCAGATATTTTAATATGAATTTATAGGTTTAAAGTTCTTGTTCTGTGGAAATGTCATATGAAAATCAGGTATGTTGCTTTACCTGCTGCAGAAGCTTGAAAGAATGGCATTTGACCTCTCAAAGGAGGCCACATCCTGTACTTGTTATAGAAGCTTACATGCATTTCATGGACTCTACCTCTATACCATCATCCTCCTATCTATTGTGAGGTTTTTTTCATGGATTATCACTTGTATCAGCTACATCAGCTATATCAGTTTCACCTATATCAACAATATTATTTTCTACTTTAAGCAGACCTGGGTATTACCTAGCCTGTAAAGTGTTCCAATAGTGGAAATTCCATTAGTTTACTGGTCAACCTGCACCATCAGGTCAGTCCTTCTAATCTAAATTATTTCCTAATATCCTGCCTTTTCTACTGTGAGCCCTGTTTATTCTTGTCCTGTATGTCACTGTAACGCAGGAATAACTTTTCCCTTTGTTCCACAGCTTTTAACGTAATTAAAATCTATCCCACATCCACATTCAGTTTTATGTCAAAAATATGTCCAGTCTTGTCTTTCCATGTTTTCTGTACCTCTGACCACCTATTGATCATCTCTCTAAGATGTATCCAGTTAATTCCCACCTTTCTTGGACAGCAGTAACCAAGGCTGCTCAATTCATGAAGGCTGTGCCTCCGATAACTAGAGCAGGGAACAGGTATTTAGACACACATCTGCTACCTGGGTGGCTCTTTTGCATCCTGTCCCCTTTATCACGGATCTGTTTGGCTGCTGTTGGACAACTGTAATAGCTTGCACAAATTTCCAGTTTTTCACCTGTACATTGTCCTGCAATTTAGATGCCATCTCCCTTACCTTAGTGTAGGTTCAGTAAGTATTCTCTGCCCCACTATCCATGCCATTAATGAAGCCATTGAATGGATCCTAGGTAAGTATAGGCTTCTGTATATCCCCCCAAGCCTTCTGAATTTCATTATGCTAACTGCTCTCTGGCTACAATTATCTGTGATTATCCAAGTTGTTTTGCACCTACCATCTAGCAATTAAATCAATTTGAGCTTTCTGGCTTCTTATGGGCCTATATTATGACATTGAAGTGTATGATCTGTATTGCCTCTGTAGGATATTTGTAAATGGTTTGCTCAGACTTTTCTCAGAACTAAGCACAAGTTGGTTATATTTCTTTAGTTTCATTTTGGTTGCTTTTTATTTTTTTTCCCTATAAACACTATGCTTACTACATTTACTAACACTGTTTTTATTAATTTCCACTCTTTTGGTGTTTAACTCCTCCTTGACGATTTCACAAAGAGAATGATTCTGTGAGTTTTCAGATCATATTTAAATACCTCAGGAAGAAGTCCATCAAATCTCAAAGTTTTGAAAATATGTAATGTAGACATTACCTTGTAAACTTTTCCTTCCCTTTTCTGGGCTGACACCATACTACCTTCTTTGTTAGCTTTAATTAGTACCAGGTAGTTACACATTTCCATTTAACTGTTTTTATGAAGACTGATGCAAAAATGTGAAACAAGCGTTTCAGCTCTCTCAGCATCCCCTGTCACTTTTTTTCCCTCCACTTATTACCAAATTAACACATTCCCTGAGGTTTTTCTGCCTAGGAATACATTTAGTAGACTTCTGTATATTACAGTATTTCACATATCAAGCAGTCATCCTTGAATTTTGCCAAAAAACTGGTATGGCTAGATTGAGGCTGTTTTCTCAAAAAGTAGTTAGTAGATGTAGTGGGAAGATATTCAGAACTGAGTAATAATAAATTTCCTTGATAATACATTACAGCGGTGAATCATACAAAACATGGTTAATAATTTCTGCTTAATTTTCAATTTGAGGTTTTCTAATTAGAGCTTCCAGTTATTAATCCTCTCTTTGATACACCTCCTTTGCTGGATTAACTGCCAGTCTTTTCCTTCTGTAAATGCACTTGTAAGCTGTGATGAGTTCAATTTGCATTTCACCTCTGAGAAAACAGTCTGAATTCTCCCTGCAAATGTCTATTTCCAATAGTATATCTATAAACCTATCTGGTTTTATTCACTGTTTCCTACTGATGTATGTCCCAGGATATAATTAATCAGTTCTATGATGGCTGTTAAAGGGCTGGTCAAGGTGGTAAAATGTGAATGTACAGGGTTAAAAAGAGCTGACTAGATAAAGATATGAGGTTTGGAGATAATGGGTGCTAAAATGTAAGAGGAAAAGTGAGGAGTAAGGAAATGGGAATTTCTATGCTGAGCATAAATAAAGAGTGTAAAGATAAAGATTGCTTTTTCTTTTTCTTTTTCTTTTTCTTTTTCTTTTTCTTTTTCTTTTTCAATACCTGGCTTGACTGAATTTTTGATTTTGTAGGTAATACCTGTTAAAAATTAAATTTCATAAATATTATAAAGATTTACAAATTGTTTTCTTATTTCCATTTAATTCTGAGAATGTCATTGAGCCTGTCTGAAGGCTTTGTTTTGACAAATATGCCTGAAATACAAAAATATTCCATTTTTGTATTTGTGGTTTAATTAATAAAATATATAGTAAGAAAGCATAAAGATGCAGGTTGCAAGTATATACAAGCATAAACCAAGGATGAAAGTTAAATTCCTACACTTGAAAAATATGATGATATTATAATTTTAAAAGGATTCTTTTAATCCTCTCCTACAACGTTCCTTGTAGCATATACATTTAGGCATTGTGTGCAGTTCATATGATGAAAATTTTGATTTCAGGTAAATTTAGAAAAAATAGGGGCCACTAATTCTGGACCAAGTAAATATTAAGAACTTAATGAAAATAACAATATCCCCTTCCCAACTTCTTATTCATTATCAGTGTCATAGCTATCTCCAGTTCAGTACTAGCTCAAAATACCTATATTTGAATTAGCATCTCAAGTCCCCTTAGTTGCAATGCAAGTGGTCACAATGCAAATACACACACTGAACTACAGCTGCTGGCTCAATTGGTAACAGAACACAGCTGCACCAGCCTCTTGGAGTACATGGGACTCCAGTGCAGTACTAGGTTAATCAGGAACATGCAGCTGTCATTATTTTCCTGCTGGCAGATGGTTTTTGAATTTAAAGTCCTACTTAACCTGAGGTGGAAACTTATGTAGGTACATGAGAATGGAGTTCTCAATGAGGTATAACTCCTCCTGTTTCTGAAGCTAGCATTGCACTGAAAACGAGCACAAAGCAGTCAAGCACTTCAGTAATACTTACACCTCCACCGGCCCTCAATTTCTGTTTTGCTTTATTCTACCATCAACCTTCTTCATACAATAAAATGCATAATCAAAGCAGGGAGCTAAGATAAAAGTGAAAAAAAGCACTAGAATCTCCACTTTATGTAGGCTTTTTTTCCCTAACAAGCTTAGTCTTTGATCATTTTCATTTGATCAAAGAGAGCTTTGATGCTCTTTGAAGAAGTACTGAATTATTGGAATAAAGATATGGAATTTGATTCACATTTTCATCCGAAGAAAATAAGCAAAAGAACTGGGCTAGTAGTTTGCAGTAGATATGTCTAAGGATATACAAATAATTGGAAAAAAACCCCTACAAATATAAAGAAAAAAGGAGTATAATCTATGAAAAGCAAAAGTTAACAGTGGGAAAGAAAGCCAGATGTATAGCATGTTTGTTCTAGAAAATGTGTTTCTAACTGCCAGTCAAACTGTGATAAATGTCTTCGACTTGGAAGGAAATGTATGCTTATGAATATCAAAGTGCAAAATGTATTGCAGATCCATGCCTGAGCAATATTTACCACAGCTGGAATGCTTTACTCTAAGCAATGCTAGAAAGGAAGGAAAAAAGTCTAGGAAAAAGCAAGTATAGTTTTAGCTCTATGTTTTATGTAGTGTTGTGTAGTAAGTGAGGTGAGGATTTTGGTGGATTTTTTGTTTGATGACAGAAAGGGAAAAGTTCAAACTTCTTTTGGAAGTCATCAAAATGAATATATGCAAAGTCTGTAATCTGGGGTTAAATTCATGGTTTTGAGCCTTTAATTAAATACTTCAGCTTCATTTTGGACGGTGGATGGTCAAAGGTAGCCAAGAAACCAAGCCAAATTTCAAAGTACGTATTATTTTGTTGTTGTTGGGATTTTTATTTTTTTTTTCTTCAGTTTTCTGTTTTGACCTCCTAAGTAGCCCTGTGCTAGAAGTGTCAGCAAGGTCAGATAGAAAGACAGGAAAGACTGAAAGCTGCATTTAGTCTAGAAAGGAAAAGACTGCTATTCATATATATATATTGGTCAACTCTTGTTGCAGAACAGTTATTTAATGAATACTTTATCTCACTTGTAAATATTGATTTAAAGATGCAATAGCTTTAGAAGGTAATAACCAGTTATTCCTATTTTCAGGAGAATGGTTACAGTGTTGGAGCTGTGTCTACCCTAAAGCAACTTACATTATAGTAATGTTTTAGGCCTCTGTGATTTGATTGAAGTAATGTTAGTTGAAGTTCTGGTACTCAATCTTTTCAGCAAAACCCCTTCCTTCAACAGAGATTTTAATAATTTTTTTTTAAAATATGGGAAGTCTTCATAAATTCAAGCTGTTGTTCATTGTAGGTGGTAGAATGAGATTCATGTAAGACAACTTGTCAGGTTAATTTGGCTCTAACAGTGAATAGACCTAACCAGGCATGAAGAGAGGCAGATGAGCTCCATGCTAAACAAAATAATGCAAATTTGGGAAAGAAATTCCAAACAAACAAAACCCAGACAACCAGTTCTTGGATGTGAAAAAGATTTCAACAACAGAGAATACACCCTGAGAAAGGAGGAGAAAGATGATTCATATTTAAGGAAGGGGGCATTTGAAAACTTTTTTGCTTTGTCCCACCAGTGCATAGAGCACAGAGCAATAGAGCTTAAAACAGAAAGAAGAATAAAGCTAACTCTTACTCCATCTGTCAAAAACTCATTAGAAGCAGCCTCAGATGATGACTTGGAGTATTTTTCAGGTCTTTTAGATCTTCCCAGAAAATTACTCGACTTCCTAACTCACTGAAGTCAAGTTTACCATCCTAATGTTCTTTTTAAAGAACTCTTGGACTAACAGGGACACTCCAGAAAATTGGGAAAATGGTAAATTTTGAATTAGCTGGATGATGTGCAATTGCCTCACTCTAGATTCACATTGACACATTACGAAAGTAGAAATGTTTTAATATGCACAAATGCAAAATGAAGAATTTCAGAATAAGGACCACTGAAGATTTTAGAGTGAGGAAAGCTGCAACACTGAGAAAACTCTATGAATTATTAAGATAAGTAAATTAAAGAAAACTACAATACAGGGCTGTGTCTGAAAGGGTTAATATCATTCCTACATATTTAAAGGGAGTGGGACTGAGAAGCCATTATCCATCTGTCTACACACTGGTAAAATCAAGAGCAGAATATTCCATACAGTCTGATAGATTTAAAATGGATATTTTGTAATTAGTACTGGTGAATAATATCCCCCTACTATAGTTATTTAAAGTGACAGAAAACTGTCTGTCATTGAAAGAGGTCAATTTGAGGGATGATACTTACAGAACTTGTCCATCAGAATGTCAATCCAAATTTATTTTGAAATTAATTATTAAATAACGGTATATTTCTGTGCATATAGCATTTCCCAGAATGAAAATGCATTGAGTAATTTCTATTTTTCAAATTATGATAGGAATCTTTGTTCATATCCACTAATAAAGAGATTATGCAATTTAAAATTCTCTCTGTTTTGGGTCATTTTTTTCTCCTTCTATGTCTTTGGCTATGAAGGCAATGCTCTGGTTTCTTTGGAGACTTGCTTTTCCATTGTCATAGATTAAATGTGAGAATGCTTTGGATGATTTGTTTAGCTATATTTGCTGAAGAGTAAACTTTCTTTTTGTTTTGTGGTTTAAAAAAGAAATGAACAAAAATCTAGGTGGCTATACTCACGGAATATGAAATAAAAAGAACAATCAATAGCAAATGTAGAAGATTAGATTGAAGCAGTGGGAAAAAAACTGCATACAGAAGAATATGATGTTTTCATAGAAAATATTTATCTCTTTCAGGTACTTTTTGGACATGGTAGCTGTTTTGCTACTTTTTTTTGAAAACTTATAAATAAAGTTTTATATATCAAAATAAATTTTAGAAAAAAAGACAGATCCACCAGACATTTCAAATGGTAAAGAAAACTAATAAAACTGAAAGAGACTTCTGAAAAGATATTTTACATGAGAAATTATTGAATAATGTAGTTAAAATCAAAATTATAGGAAAACATAAAACATGCAGATTTTAACTTGCAGTACAAATACATTACCATGTAAATGTGTTCTATCATTGGGGTTTTTCAGTCATTGTATGGCGAATATTGCTTGTCTTTGATGCAAATCCCATCAGAGCCTATTTCCAGTTACTTCAAATGATTCAGGCTAAACTGCAAGCCTCTGGCCTGCATCAGATCAACAATGATAAAGGAAAAAATTACTGTAGGCAGATCACTTATTAAGAGTCAAGAAACAGATGAGAGGGTCATCTTGGACCAGTGGCATCTGCTTAAAGGCTAGAAAGCATGGAGATCAAGTGTTCTCAAAAGCAGTAACAATAGGTACAGCTGTAGAAAATAATTTACTTTCCAGGTTTTGAGAATGACAGTTTTCTTTAATGGAATCACTCACATTTAAATGATTTACTGTGGTATTCTGGTCACTTTTGTAACAGAATAGAAATAACATGCATATTCACATATAGATGTCCTAAATTGCTACTATGTCTCTTGTCTGCTACAGAAAACCTATAGAAAAGAATGGTGTCCATATTCTTATTATTCTTATTACAGTACAGATTTATTTCCAGTTTACAAACTCATTATTTCTTTTGTGAAAGAGAAAACAAGTTTTTTTTTTTTGTGGAACAAAACTTACAATGCCTCAAGGTTACAGTCATATCACTGTTCTTGCAGTTGTGTTTATGTGAAGCAACACTGACGCAGTCGCTGTCGTGTTGAAAATAGATCTATTTTTTCTTATGATATATGTCTGCAAAAATGTCAGCTATTTGACTCTCCTACTGTATTAGAAGTTATCATAGAGCGAAATTCCAAAGGCTCCAGCTTCTTGTTACTGTCCAGTCCAATTTATCAAGCACATTGAAATGACAAGTGCAAGACAGAAAGTTCTTGTTGCCCTTGGGCTGGCAAAAAATGGTCTGGTCATCTAAAAATCAGAATAAGGTTTGTAGCTGGATATTACAGTTACATTTGATGATATTTTTATTTTTAAATCAGTGAATTGTTTTGCATATAGTTCAGTCCATAAGCAGAAAAACAGTTTTAGGCTGGAAAATGAAGGAAGATCCCAGCGTATTCTGAATGAAGATATATGTGTTCAATTCAGCACACTGTATGTATCACAGACACAAATATTTTTGGTTGGAAAACTCCACAAAAATCATTTTATTCTTGTTGGCATGTCTTCACGTCTCTGAGCAATCACTGTCTAATTCCTTGAAGGTGGGCCAGGCAGATACAGAAACAGGTTTATGTGGTTAACCATAGGAGTAAATGAGTATAATAATTTCCAGGTTGTTTCAGTGTCTCTGTTCCCTTTGATGCTGGGTAGAGCATGTGAAAAGAGGATAAAGCTAGAAGCACTGAATGTTTTAAAATAGGTTGTATACATTCTGGGCTGAAATAGAAAGTTGATGGGTTTTAGCCCCTATGTTAGAAGTGGCTGAGGTAACACACCTGTTTATTTTTGAAGAAAAATCCTGCTTCAGTAATAAAAAATGCACTAAATAAGACTCAGAGTATGATCAGGTAAGTGCTTGAGTGCCTAATAGACTGATTTTAAAAGTTCATTTAAGACATGTAATTAAGTGTGTGACTCTGCTGCAGTGGACATTAAGAGAGAGGACATTTTTTGTGAACTTATGTACAAAATGTACATTCCATGTTTTAGAGGTACAGGATTCTCCTTTTTTGTTTGAGGAAAATGTTATCATAGAATTACAGAGTGGTTTGGGTTGGAAGAGACCCTAAAGATCATTTGGTTCCAAACCTCCTGCCGTGGGCAGGGACACTTTCTGTTAAACTAGGATGCTCCAAGCCCCATCCAACCTGGCCTTGCATATTTCCAAGGATGAGACAGCCTCAGCTTCTCTGGGTGGTGTGTTCCAGGGTGTCGTAGTCTGCATAGTGAAGAATTTCTTCGTCATCTATAACCTAAATCTACCTGCTTCCAGTTTAAAGCTGTTGCCCCTCATCCTGTCCTCTCACTACACTCCTTGACAAAGAGTCCCCGATAAAAACTGTTTGTGGCTTTTCCTGTGTAAGGAGTTTTATTATTCCCTTGGGTGGGACACCCAAGGGGCACACTGCAGAACATTTGATGACTGAGTTATCTTTTCTTCCTTTCCTTACTACATAGCTGGATGTAAAAGTCAACGTACTTAAATAATATCCTTAAATAAGTCAGCAAGCTTAAATAATGAAACTAGAGAAGTAATAGAGTAAGAAAGGTAAAAAGTTGAGAAAAATTGCAGATTAATTCCCCTGTGGAGTTTAAAAAGAATTAGGGACATAGTTGTGCTCTTACATAGTTTTCTTCCTGTTCTGTTCCCATGGTAGTAGAGCTTTTTGCTGTCTCTTGCTACTGACTGCTGGGGAAATTTTAAATCTGAATTTTTGAATTGTTGAATCTTACTAAGAGAGGTTTGGTCTTTATAACAGAAGCCCATGTACTTCCAAGTGATGTGTGTTGCATATACATACAAATGAATTACAGTAGAAATAAAAATAATTCAAACATTTTCAAGACGTCTGTAATTTGAAGCTCAGAATGGGTATAATAAAATTGTGGGTCTCTTTGTAAAGAAAACACCCAGATGGGCTCACCATCTACTCTCCATATGGCACTCAGAGTCTGCTCTGCATCCCGCTGTGCTCACAGTGTAATCCATATGGACCTTACTTAATTGGTTTCTTGTTCCTGTAACATTGACTGTTCATAGCTTTCCATCAAGCATACACTCACTGCTGAGAGAACACGTTACTAGGTGATGATTTCCTAGATTGCTGGAAGTGTGAAAGAATTAATTTTTTGTGTGTGTTTATCTATGCTGTGGCTTTGGCCATTAGTGGCGAGGTAGAGTTCACACATATAAAGCCAACATGCAGAATTTCAGCCAACTTATAAGTGCTCATATGCACCCTCTAAAGACAGCTGGCAAGCATTTCTCTGTTCAAGCAGCACGCTCCTAGGATGTGCAAGGCACAAAAAGGAGGGCTGGGAACTTGGAGGAAGGCCATGGGCAAATATCTAGTGGCTTTAGGGGAATTCCTCCAGGTTTGAACTGGATATAGAATTTAAGGGGCGCTCTGCAGTTGCTAGGGTGTCAATTGCATGTGCATAGATGGGAGACACAGAGAACAAAGGAAGTGCAAGTGTCACTCTGTCGAGGTTTTCAGTTTTCAAGTTGAATTAGCAGTGCTTGTACACTGCAAGCTGAATACATGTAATGCAATGCTAAAACAGGGTCTACACCTGAAGATCCAGGTCATACAAATTCCAGATTTAATGCTCACTAGATATTTGCATAAAAACCATGTGAAGAGCTCATTAAGTATTGACACAAATTGTAGGAGTTGATCTCACAATCATATCTTGCTAGTGTTCATAAGAATGGGGTACAACTTTGATGTTATTAAGTTGTTTTGAAAGCTACATTCAGTTCTGATTGTCCCGATTCTAAAGAGGTTAAGCAAGAGGATGCAATGCTGTATGATGACAGATCATAAGAGCATGACCAAAAGACTACAAAGATAAAAATGTGGAAAAAGTGAAAGGGAGCAGTTGGTCTAATGACTATATGATAGAGGTTCAAAAGGATGAAGAGAAGGAAAAGGGTTTTTTGATGTACCTTTTGTTATAGTGAACCATGCTAAAAGGTATTCTTTTGAACATATTACAATTATCCTGTGGAACTCTGACATTAAGTATGTCCACAGCAAAGAAAATAGTGGGATTCAGTAAAGAATCAGATAATCATACAGATGATGAAAACATTCAGAAATTTGTTGCATTATATAAGTTATCTATAACTATAGATTTAATTTTTTTTTTAATGTGAAAATATATGTTTGTATCTTATAGAAATTTACCTAGCTGCTGGCCAGTAAGATTTAGGATTATGCTTGTTGTGTATATATATATACATACACGCACATTTACATAGAGAGATATATATATATTTATCCACTCACAAAAAATTCTCGGAGGTTTCGGCATCTTCCTTGAACTGTGCATAGTAAAAAGGAACATAAGGGAAGCCTTGGAACTGGTGACACAACTGAAAATTCATAAAATATAGGCATGCTGGAGGACAAAGGGGGAAATCAGCATCTTTTTTGGCAGTTGGTATCTCTTCTACATGGTAATGCTTATATAAGGGAAAATACTTGTGATAAAATATAGCCTATTATATCCTTTATTTTTATTGCTGTCATGACAGCTGATAAACTCAAACTGCTGATTGCGTCTGGTTCAGTGACAACTTGTAACAATTTCTCTTTCTTTCCCTGCATTTTCCCTTTACCCTTTTCCCCAGCTCCAAGAATAATTTAAACAAATTACCACTATAATCTACATCACAGTTTCTCACTATATTTATTTTCAGATATAAGATATTCATACCTATCGATTTACAGATATAGGTATGGCTTTTTTTCAGGCACCAAATTTGCTTGTACTGCCCACACAGTTCTATGTGCACCCTGGCAGCCAGTGTATAATCACCATTGCTACTACATCACAGAATCACAGAACAGGTGAGGTTGGCACCTCTGGATCATCTGGTCAAAACTCCATCTCAAGGCAGGGACACCTAGAGCTCCTTGCTAAGGGCTGTATATGATCAGGTTTTGGATATTGCCAAGGAGGAGGACTCCACACCCTCTCTGGGCAACCTGTGGGGGAAAAAAATAAAGCTTTTTCTTGTGCTTAAACAGATTTTTCTCTATTTTAGTTTGTGCCTTCTTGTCTAGTCATTAGGTCCCATGAGGAAAAGTTTGGCTCCATTTTCTTTACTTCCCCAATCAGGTATTTATAAACACCCAAAACATCTCCTCTGGGCCATTTCTTCTTCAGTTTAAGTAGTCCCAGCACTTTCAATCTCTCTTTGTATGACAGATGCTCCAGTCCCTTAATCATTTTTGTTGCCCTTTGCTGGACCCATTCCAATATATCCCTGTCTTCTGTTGGAGAGACCAGACCTAGGTACAGTAGTCCAGATGCATCTCACTAGGCTGAGCAGCCATCCCACTTCTGGCAATGTTCTTAATACAGTCCAGGAGGTTTTTGGCCTTCTGTGACACAAGGGCACATGGACCGTGGTTGATTTTCAACTTGTCTAACAGGGCCCCAAATCCTTTTTGGCAAAGCAGTTTTCCAACCAGTCTGCACCCTGTACTGGTATGTGGGTTGTTCCTATGCAGGTGTAGGCATTTTTTTCTGTTTGCTGTACTTCATGAGATTCCTGTCAGCCCATTCTTTCAGCCTGTTCAGATCCCTTTGAATATCAGCACCACTTGGTGGTTTATCAATTGCTTATCTCAGTTTTTTGTTATGTCCAAACTTGCTGAGAATGTATTCTGTCTCATTATCGAGTTAATTAATGAAGATGTTAAAGAGTGTTTGCCTAGTGTTGACCCTTGGGGTACATTACATATATGTCTTGGACTGCTGCTGCCTTCCTATGTTATTTCTCCGGGAGATACTGGAGTTATTCAAGTTTCCCATGAGTATCATGGCCTGAAAAAGTGAAATTATGTGAAGGTTTCATCTGAATTTTCCTGATCAGGTGTCCTGCAGCAGATGCACTCAGTTGTACCAGCCACTTTGGCCTGACATCTAACCTGACCCGTAAGGTCTCAGCTCTTCATTCATCAGATGGAAGACCTTCATGTATTCCTTCATGTATTCACTCCCATAAAATGACTCCCCTTTTGTGCCATCCTGGCCTGTACTCAAATCTCCCGGAACTGGGACATGTCTCCATCAACTGCAGCACTTCAGTTGTGTGAATTCTTACCACACCTCTAGGATGACTTCACAGCCCTATGGCTGCATGCTGACCTCTATTTCCTCATTTGTTCCCCATGTTTCATGTGTTGCTATACAGGCACTTCAGAGGCACCTAGCCATGCTCATTTCCCAGAAAAGGTACAAGTGTGTTCCCCATGATCCTGTATTTGCTTGCAGGTACTCCTTTATTTCTGTGTCTATGCTTTAAGTGGACCCCTTTCAACTTCTCTTTTTTTTTCATGGTGTGGATGTTCCAGTCCACACCACCCTGGACCCCTTGCTTGCCAACTTAGTCCACTATTTCCTCACTTAATTACTGGTTATGGACTTTGTCCCGTTGTTCCTACTTTAAAGCTCTTCCCTCTTGCTTGCACAGCCTGATGACAAAGATGATTTTTCCCACTTTGAAAGGTGGGTCCTGTCTCTTTCCAGGAGTTCTTAATCCTTGAATAGTCCCATGGTCACAAAAAACATCCATGTTTTCAACACCAGCCATGCAGCTGGCTGTTGACCCACAGAACCAGTCGGTCCCCATCTAAATCAAGGAGACCAACTGATGCCTTGCAATGTGCTGATCTCTTGTCCCTACTTGTTTACTTGGCAAGACAGACCCTCTGTCAGTGCATTCACCCCAGCCTCAGCAAGAGAGCCCAGGCATCCTTACAGCCCCAGACCTGAAGAGATGCATCTGTACTCGAGTTGAGACCCTGAATGTGCTGGGGAAGAGCTCCAGTGGGGTGGGGTCTGAGCCCTGCAGTGTCTCCACTGCTCCTGAGCAGCACATATGCTGCTCTGCCCAGAGTTTCTGCCCCGACTCTGTGCCCTTCTGCATAAACTGCTGCCTCTGTTATACAGCAAGCCATCACCAGAGCAAATGAATTTCTAGTCTGAACTAGCAGGTACCTGATGTTCTTTGTAATTCTGCAGTGGTTTGCTTCTCCCTGCTTTATTACAGTGTCAGAATAATGCTTTGTGGTTTAACAGCAGGGAACTGTATTGTTTATTCAACAATACATTAGGCCTGGAGAAGGAAAGGTGTGAGGGCAGGAATGGGCACACATAATCTCAAATACCAGCAGAATGTCAGGCTTTTAATAACTTGATCAAAGCTGGAGATGTGTATTAACCTGCTCCATACTAAGGCAGATATGACCTGCACAGAGTAATTGAAAAGGGTTAGCAAAAACCAAATAATATCTCTAGGATTTTTGTTGTTTTTTTTCCTCAGTTTGCTTTTTCTTAGGCTATACAGACTTACATTTTAGTGTCTAGGGTGTTTTCCTTTATTATAATTTGAGATGCAAAGGCTTCATTTACAAGAAGAGAAATAGTCTTTAAAATGTCATTTTGCCACAGGCATCAAGAAGTATTTATACACACTGATTAGCAGCCACTGTCTTTATAATGAGAAATGGGATGTCATTTTTCATTGTAGCAGATCCTGCCGCACTGTATTTTTAGCAACTCCATAATAAATAACTGAATACAACAAAGTGAATAGCTGCATTGCTCCCAAATGAGGAAATCTTCAAAAACCTTCACCAAAGCTCCAAAATGGTTATCTCTCTTCCTTAGAGAGTTACTCTAATTTTTTTTATAAATATATTCTCTTTGTAACATATAGTAACAGTATATTAACTAACTTTATTAGATTCTAATTAATGATTTTAAACGTTAAAATTGCATTAAAAAATGAAAAAAAAATGTAGATCTATTCATGTCGTGCTGGTGGTGGGGTTACATGAATGTGGAATAATTTTTCATGTTATGTAGTCCTGAGTGCTACCAGAAACAATGAATGAAGCCTGAAGTCCCGGAGTAATTTTTTTCCTCCCAGATACATTTAGGCTTCTTTCTCCTAGTTAACAAATCATGGCTTCAGCTGTCTTTGATATACAAGTGAATTTAGACATTGATGTTAATAGAAGCACCTCTGGACCCTGAAAAACTGAAATATTCTGGAAAGCTACAGTCCTCATAATGAATATTGCCTAAAAGTAAATGACTTGGACAACATTTCTATACAGTGGACACTAAATTGAATTTGCAGTAAAACGAGATGATGGTGGCAAGTGTAGTCTAGTCACATCTGGTGCAGCACAGCTCTTACTGTTAGAGTTTCTCACAGGTCAAGTGTTTGTGCTCCCACAAATGTTTCTTTGCTTACCTGAGCACCAGGGCCTGATGGTGACCCTTGTAAAGTAAGAAAGGACTGGTTTTAGGGATTTTATGACCTTTGAATTTGTTTGTGATTTCTTTCCCCCCCTCCCTCCAGATTTCTGCAGCAACAAGATTTTGAACCAATTACTTCATCATTAAAAGAGAAACTTCAGAGAACAGGGAAGATACGTATTACTGAAGTCCATAAGTAAGTCTGGTGTTCATGACAAATACTGAAAATTTGAGGAACTGCCTTTGTATTATATAAGTTTACTTTATACGTGAAGGGAATATGTCGTTGTTTAAATGATACAACATTACTGGTGCTTTATCTTCTGCATTGCAAAAACCTCTATCTAGTATGAATTTTAACAGGTCAGGATTCTGATAAACACCACGGTTAGACACATCATTATGCATATGGCAACTCGTTGGCTGAAAGGTTAGGTCAAATACCACTCTGAAGTGGAATTTTTGCTTAAACATCAGTTCTAATCACTGATTTTCTGACTTTCGAAAAAGGTCTAAGTGGATGTGGGTTCATGTTTTTGCTGCATAGATGTTTTGGTAAATGGGAATTTAATTACTTTTACCTTATTTTACAGCAGCAAATATTATGGATATATATTTGTTACAGTGGGTAAGCGTCAGAATTTTCATGTTTTCTGCAAATATTAGTTGCATGTAATATAACCATACGAGGCTCATGAAGATGAAAAGGGGAAAATGAAGCAAATGCTTTAAGCGCTTTTAGTGAGTGTTTTAAAAATACGTAAGGTAACAGTGCCAGTTAACTGATACCATTAGTTGCTATTGAAAGAGATAAGCCAGAGCTGCAGTAAATGCAGGAACTTGTGCTTGGAAACAAGAAACATCAAAACAGAACTTTCCTTAGCTTTAGTGACATCGTGACAGAACTTCAGTTATGCTATTAAGGAATATTTGCATTTTCAAGCTAAGTATATCAACCTAGAAAATGTAAAGTGGGATGAATCAATAATATTTAGATAGAGATCATGATATTTTCCAACCTAGTAACAGGTCTAGAGCTCTCCTTCTCTGAAAGGAAGCTACTGCAGTGGGGGAAGAGATTTTCTTGCTATGGGCTCTTCATTATTCAAAGTTAGTAGGTTGTATTGCTGGCTTTTTGTCACAGCTGTTGAGAGCATCAGACAGGAATGCAGAAATTGTTATTGCTGCAGGTCCTTTCCTGAGACATTTGAGAAGCTGGGAACAGAGAAAGAACCCCTGTACATATAGAAAACCTTACACAACCAAACCATAGCAGTCATGATACCAATAGGTGGCTCTGTGTTTGACGAAGTGGGATAGAAGTGTGGTCTCTCCTCGGGCACCATACAGTGGGCATTCTCTGTGATGTTAAAAGAGTTTTCAGTGTGATAAAATGTAATTAAGCAACACTGAGTTTGAAATTAATTTGGCAACAACTCAGATGTTTCTCAAGTTTGTGTTGTTCATTAGTATGAAAAACTGCGGCCTTTGCCACATTTACATTCATCTGAGGAGTATGTAATGAGGGAAAGTAGCAAGAAAACATATAAAAGCTATCTGCATAGCAGTGCAATAGCAGTTAAGAAATACAATAAAATGAACACAACCACCTAGAATTAAATGCTAATTAGAATGATGTATTGTGCTCATGCACAGAGTTTGATCTAAGCTCTTGATTACTGGTGAGCACAGGCTGTTCAGCAACAGGCAGATAAGCTTTCTAGAGCCATCTGTCTGCCAAAGTGGTCCTATGCAAAGTGCTTTCCTATATGATGTTCAACTGATTATCTGAACCAAACATTTTACTTATTTTTCGGCACAAAAATACATGCTTTATTTATTGAGCATGGAGATCCTTTATCCTTCTCACTAGCAATAATGAACTTGTGAAAAAGAATTATTATAACTTTCTGTATAGAAACAGTCTGGAAGAAATTAGCTATTGGGTCATTGACTGCAGTGTCTCACAGCTGTAGGGAAGCATTAAATACAGTGGTTTCCAATCCTTTCTAGAAAGGTAATACAGCTGCCATCTCTTCATCACAAAACTGGAAAAAATATTTAATTTAGATTTGGGTTGGTTTTTTCTCTTCATCATACAGACAAAATCAAAATACTTTGTTGGCATTCCTTCTGAAAAGCTTGGACCCCTTGTTGCATTGTGGAACTAATCACAGTTTACTTTATCCTTACTGACTTCAGAGGTATTATTTGGAATTATGGTGATGCCTTTTCCTGGTCTTAAAATCAAGAGGCATACATGGTTAGAAGTGGAAAAGGGATTTTACCTTGGTATTTATTTTTAAGGATCCTTAGGTGTACACGTCCAGGTCATGTGCATCGAGATGCACCCCGCCGAGTCTATCTCTGTGTCACTGTGTCTCCGTGTCCCCCCTCAACATTGGGTATAACATTATAGGTTGTACTAATTAGCATATCTATCAAAGATTCCCCAATGAGAGGCTCAAGTGAGCCCCCCTCCCCAAGGAACCTTCCCCTGGATGGTTCTATCTTGGTTTACAGAATGTGTTCTGGAGAGGACCTTGGGGTCTGGGGCACACTAATCCCTAATTACGAAGCTTCTAAAATGTTGAGTCTCTTAGCTTGACAAACAAGTCCAAGAATGTAGGCAAAAAGCACTAGGAATACAGAAGTTGTAAAAGGTGTAACAGGGGTATAAAAGAAAAGGCAAAAATCTTCATGGCATCAATGGTAGTATTGCATGGTGCAGTAGTTCAGACCACTGCTGATATACCATTAGAATATTTTTGTCTGCAGTTCAAGAAACATGCAGTGTAATACTGTGTTTCATAGCGATTTTGCAGTAGCATGTCGCAAGTAGAGTTCCATTTACAATTCTGCAATGAAAAAAAAAACAGAGAAAAATGGGCTAGAAACCTTAAAAGAGTCTGTCTTTAATTAGTACTATTTAATTTATTTTTTTATTTTGCTGAATCATTTGCCACCCTTAAGCATAGACAACTCCATTAAAGTGTTTTTCTCCTTCTAGAAGGAACCTTCAATCTATTTTATTTGACAGCTAACTAACATGTACAGTTTTCCTTTCTTCACTTTCATGGCCTATTAATCTCCCTTATAAGGCCAATCAATTTTGTTACCGTTAACCAAAGATACCACATTAGACAAAGAGGTAGAAGCTGTTCCCAAGCTACATCTCTATGAACTCTGCTACTAAAATGGTCTTCCTCAACACTGATTAGGGCCAGAACACTATGAACTTGGAGACTTGTATTCACCTAAAGCAAAGCAAAATTAAGTAATTTTGCCCACAAACTATGTAGTGTGAACATTCAAAGGTAACTGACTGCTTTTTGAGAATGGTTTTTGGGTTTGTGAACCTTGCATGAAGCAGAGTGCTCCCCAGTGCCAAACTGGTTCTAAGGACTGTGTATTGCACCAAGACTGCAGTAAATTTGTCAGCAGTGCCCAGCATTCTGTTTCAGGATTGAGACATTTGCACAGTGCAAGGACCTGTGCTGTATGCCAGTCTCTGTCACAAGACTGGAACACAGGATAAGTGTAGGTGATACCCAGAAAAAATGGTGTAGGCTTCATTGCACTGGGAACAGGGGAAGCTCCTCAAAAGTAGGACAAAGACTGCATTTTTTATTAGTACTCAAAATCACAGAAGGATTTGCAAAGAAATAAAAAGAGATTGGTTTAAGATCACAGGAAATGTAGTCTTAAGGGTCAGTCATAACTGGGAGGTAATTACAGAGGTGTAACGCTATGATTTAAGAAATAAATATGAGCTGTTTTCTGGAGAGGAGTGGCAGAGATGTCCACCCCCTCCTGGGTGATGTCTGTGAAGAAAGGGGGGGACACAGAGACAAGGCTCCTATGCAGAGCACAAAACTGATAATTTTCTAGGAAAATATTTTGTTGTTTTAGTGAAAAATCTATGTGTCAGTAATTTCCATGTCATGTATGTAGCAGGCTTAGGTGGACCCGAAATGAGGAGAGGAGTCAGGACTCAGACTCGCCTGCCAGTTAATGCAGTGCCGCCCATGGTATTTACTTGGTAGGTGAGAGAATCACTCTTGGAATTGTCATGCTTTGCTCACAATAGCAGCTTAAATTCCTTACACCTGTTTCAAGTAAATACTTCTATTAGTTTACAGATCACGACTGAGTAAAATTCACTCATTCATCTTTGCTGGAGATTTTTTTGCATTTGGTAATTCAATACATGATAAAGCCATGAACTTCCAGCTTCCCCAAATCAGGTGGAGTAACTGCACTCTTATTAACTCTCTCTTCTGATTCTTCTTCCCATCTTCCCTTACTTCACTTTTGAAAGTTTCATTTCATGGAGACAGAAAGTATTTTTACTTTAGTATCTTTCCTAGCTTGCCCTGGCAGGTGTGATGTTTTGGGTTCTTTTTGTGTTTTGTTATTTCTTTTTTTTCCCTTAGATTTATATATCTCTTGGGCTGTGCAAAGTAAGATAGATCTTTGAATATCTGTTCAAAATATATACCCAGAAATTTTATGGTCCAGGAATTGCATGGCAAAATGGATGGACACATCAAGGGAATTTTCTCAAATTAATAAAAGTTTACAAATTTACTGATCTAGAACGGAGATCTGAATAAAATGGTTTAATACCTAACAGGTAATTTTTGACAGACAAATCTCTCTGGCTTTAGAAATGCCAAGGTTTAGAAATAGAAATGCCAGCTTCTTTCAGGTAAGAGAACAATTTCTACTGGTACTGAGGTAATAGATACATAGAAATCAAGTCTAGAGCACATAGAAAATGGTTACGTTTAGAGGGTTTCTAGCTTGACTGAGGTATAATAACAGTTTTGATCATGAGTTTTTTTTACAAGGTCTAATTTCCCCATGACTCAGCAAGGAACCCACCTTTATTTGCTCAATTTTGTGATAAAAATTCATGGAAAGTCCTTTTGTTCACAGAAATATTTAGATAAGAGCTTCTGTGTGTGTGAATAAGGCTATTGGACCATGAATGATTTTTTTTTTTTTTGGTGCAAACAAGGGTATTCATGCTGAAATATCTTAACTAGCTCCCCAGTACAAAAAGGCTTTATGTATCTATGAGTTATGGGTCAGCAATCAGCGGGAGACAAAAAATGTTTTAAAACATTAGAAATAGGTAAGCTTTGGTATGAATTAATGTGAACATAAAAATTTGAATTACATGATCATATTAGTAATAGCAAAAAATAATCACTGAAAGAACAGGTCTGTGCTCCTGGGAGGAAAACTATTATTCTGAAACATGTGGCTCATCAGCCTCACCTCAGTCCCTGGGAAGATGATTGAAAACCCAATTCTGGAAGCCATTTCTAGGCACATGAAGGACAAGAAAACAGGACCAGTCAGCACGGACCCACCAAGGGGAAGTCATGTTTGACCAACTTGAAAATATTGTGCAATAAAATGGTTGGCTTGCTAAATGAGGGGGGAGTAGCAGATGTTTCCTAGATTTCAGTAATTATTCCAATGTTGTTTCCTTTAAGATTCTCATACAGAAGCTGTTGGAGCACGGGCTGGATGAGCAGGCAGAGGTGGGTTGAAAACTGGCTGAATAGCTTGGACTAGGGAATGGCAATCTGTGGTACGAAGTCTGGTTGGGGGCCAGTAATCAGCAGTGAACCCCAGGGATCTGTAGTTGTTCCAGTCCCACACAACACCCTCACTAATGGTTTGGTTGATGGGGCAGAGTGTACCTTCAGCAGGTCTGCTGATGGCACTGACCTGAGAGGTGTGGCTGATATGCAGGAGGGTTGTGCTGCCATCCAGAGGGACCTTGACAGGCTGGAGAAAGGGAGAAAAGAAACAGAATAACTTGCTTGAATTTACGTTAGTCTTCAACTAGGATGCCTGTGGGATCTGCACTCAAAGTGTGGTTTTGAATTTCCCTATCACAGCTAATGCAGCAATAGTGATAACAATTAATACATACATTTTAGTAGTTAGCAGCATCACAGCATTCTGAAGTATCACCCTTTATGCCCATGTTTTAGACAGGAGAGATCTACAGTAATTTTTAACCATATCATGGCTTCTAACACAAATATAATGAACACAGATGAAAGTGTTTATGGTTTTTTCACTGCTGTTCTCAGTTCAGCTGTCCTTTCCATACTGACTGTCACCTTGAAACATATTACTGGTTGTATAGACCTGTAGACCTGTTCTGCAAGGTTGGTATACACCATTTCCAGGTGAATATTAACATTTATTAATTGATCTGTAAATTTTCACTTAGACATTTAAGATTATAAGTTTCCGAACCTATAAAATGTGTGATAAAGTACTCAAGATGAAGTTTTTGGAAGAAGAATGTTGGAATCTCTTGCATACTTGTTGTCACAATCAAGATATTCTCATACTGTTTCAATTTGTCCATGTTGCAAAATGAATTACGGATAAATTTACATTTCCTAGAGATGTTTCACATGTATTGAGGCCTAGGTCAAGCAAATATTATGATGATATGGAATACATGATCACATTTCTAGAGGCTTTGAAGCTCCTTGTAGTTTACATAATTTGCATGACTCATGGTAAAAATTAATGCAAATTAATATTTCTTTGGACAATTTGCACTTTTTTTACAGCCGACGTCAAAGTTTGATGGAAATTTGGCAGGGATCAATAAGAGTCAGCAGAAAGAATAAAGTAAGCTGGGGAAGCCAGACAAAGCAGCCTGGTTGTTCAACAGGCAGGGTAAGAAAATTGATCCAGTGGCATGACTGCCTGTCTGGAATCAGGAGCAGTTACGTAATGTCCTGGTAGTCACCAGCAGCCAAAGCACAGCTGAAGCAGTAATTCTTAAGGAGTAGAAAGAGGAGAATAATCAGACTCAAAAAGTCAAGACCTTATTTACCTAAAGAAATGGGTTCTCCAAGGTAGTTGGTAGGACTACACAATAAATGCACTAATGTAGAGAAGAACAATGTGACATAAGTGTCTCAAAGAATCAACAAAACTGCAAGGGAACAGAGACTGTTGCCTGTCTCTTTGGTTGTAAATTGTGTAATCTTCATTCCTTAAAACTAGCACAGATGGACTAGATATTTGTTACTTATGTGTCTGACTTCCTGATTATGTGGTTCAGTTACCAGTAATGTCAGTGCATATTCCTTTTGTCAAACACTACTACAGCTCCACTAAATGTTTTAGAAATGCTCAACGAATCTTTCCTGAATTCCATCTGTACTCCTGTGAGACACCCCTGTTTCAGCTGCTTTTGAGCCTTTGCTACTGTTTTTTTGGGGGTCACTGTAGAATTGGGTAGGGGCTGTCTGGAAATTCGACCTGTCTATCTGCTCGTTGCTAAGAATTGATTTTCACCTACTTCTTGTTTCCCTCAAAACCTCACCTTCAGGATTCTTACCTCACAGAAATGAGGAGTAACCTTTCTGATAGTTGTAGTCTTTTAAAGTTCATGATTTATCTATGTAGAAATGAACTAGAGCTCCACTCTATAATGGATTCCATAGTTTTGAATCCCTGTTATACCCATGCATTTTTTTGTCTTTATCAGTTTTTCTTGCTCATGCTACAATTTGTTCTACTCTCTGCTGCAGTTCTGCTAAGCTGAGAATTTGCTCTCTCCCACTAAACACAATTCCAGTAGTGATGTACTGTGCTGTAAAGGCAATGCCCTTAGGTTCAGCAGAACTAAATCCTTCCAACCTCTGTAGCCTTTTGCATTATCTCTTAACTGTTTCAATTCTTTTTCATCAAGTTGTTCAATCACAGGTACCTGTGATGTTAAGCATTGAAATAGACATCCCTGAAAAAGAAGCTTAAGCAGTCTGCATTAGACTTTGTTTCTTTTGCTCATTAAGCTGTGAACCACCACCAGAGAAAAATATTCTGGAGTTTCACATCCTGTAAGTACAGATTTAATGTACATTTATGACACGTTACACTATCCCTCTTACCTGTGTTACAAATATGCTCTAAGATTTTCATGTTTGATTATGCACAGAATTATATAGAATCCATAGAGTCATAGAACCATTAGGGTTGGAGGAGGTCTTTAAGATCATCCAGTCCAACCCTCCACCCAGCACTAACACTGTTACCTCCTAAACCACTGAACCACACCTCCCAGTGCCAGATCCAGATGCCCCTTAAACATGTTAAGGGATGGTGGCTCCACCACCTCTCTGAGCAACTTATTCCAATGCCTGACCACCCTCAACAGTGAAAATTTTTTACTAATATCTAATCTGAATCTCCCCTGGCTCAGCTTAAGGCCATTTCCTCTGGTTCTCACTGCAGGCATGGTAGAAGAGACTGGCCCTCTCCTCACTACACCCTCCTTTCAGGTGGTTGCAGAGAGCAATAAGGTCCCTCCTGAGCTTCCTTTTCTCCAGGCTAAACAACTCCAGCTCCCTCAGCCACTCCTCACAGGACGTTTGCTACATGCTTCACAAGCTTTGCCCCCCTTCTCAGGACATGATCCAGCACCTCAATGACCTTTTGGAAGTTAGGGGCCCAGAACTGAATGCAGTACCTGATTTGAGTAAACTCAAAGTAGTATTAATATTAATAATAATAAATATAAATCAAACTGTTTTATAAAGTATCTGTAAATATGGCCTAATTTTCTAATTATGTATCACAGCTTCAGGAGCTCTCTTTGTCTTTTGAATTTAATCTGCTTGTAAATCCTTAGCATATGTATGGGCTTAGCAATTAAAACAAATGTAACCAGGTTAATTTTCACTTTTGCTTTTCAGATCAAGATTTTATTCTTCAGGAAGAGCTATTTTTCCTGTTGAAGTTATTTTGGTGGGGACTTCAGTGACTTTGTTTTTTCAATGAAAAGCTCACAGCTACATTTTCCCATCTAATATTCAATTTGATATCAATAGCCAATCTATAATTCAGAAGGGTTCGCTCAGTGTGTAGGGCAAGATGTCAGCCCTCTGTCATCCCTGCATTCAGATTTTGAAGATTAAGGCTTTCTCTAGAAGTCCCTTTCAGTTTGATTTTTTTTTTTATAACTTTTAATACAGAGCACTGATATGCTGATATTTAATGCGTTTAAATTAAAAATTATTGCAAATTGTTATGTTTGTGGTATCTAAATATGGATATTGGATGCTTGGATCTGTGCATGTTTTTACAGTTAATGCACTTCCTGTCCATCACAGCTTCTTGTGGTTCTGTGATTTTTCTAACTTACTATTGTCTTCCCATTTTCTAATTCCCCTTGTGATAATCTGTTTGTCCAGTGTAAATGCATCTCAGTTTTCTTCGAACATCTTTTTGACATGTCCTTATTGCTTATCCTGATTTAGGTTTCTGTCTTGTAGCTGTCATTCCAGTAGCTTTATATCTTTGATTCCAATCACTATTTGATCTCTTATAATGGAATCAGTCAGTATGCCATAATTACATGGTGAACGTGTTAAGTGACTGTCAGTCAAAGATTCCTCAAATTTAGAGAAATGAAAGAAATTCTGTTCTTTGAGAGGTGCATGTGATGACAATGATGTCCTTCAAAAGTTTCACTTTTCTTAGGAGCACAGTATTTCTCCTGCATATTTCAGAGACAGGTTTTTCATTCTGTATTAGTACCAAGCTAATGAGTAAATGGAGAATTCCAGGTACTGCTTTATTAAAAAAAACCCCACCTTTTTGTGATTGCTTTTGAGTCCAGTTGGTCATGCATAATTTCAAAATCCTGCATAAATCTTCTTTCATTCTGCAACATTGCCAAAGAACATCAGTTGCTTCTCACTCTCAATAGTATTCTTCTCTCTGTTTCAATTTCTTCGAAAACTTTTTTTTTCAAGGGCTCATTTTGGTATAATGTAACAGCTGTAGAATGTCTGGTTGTAGAGCAGCCACTCAGAAGTTAGAAACATTGCTTCTGTGTGATCTAAATTTCTTTGATTATGTAAAAAATAACCAACACACCCCAACACTTTAAAAAACCTGTTGGGAAGGTAATGTAACTGACTTCCTGCCATTTAGAGTGTTAAGTGTTGAACTGTCTTTCTAATCAGACTTATCTTGACACAGGTGTTTTTGGTTTTTTTAGATTTATTTTTAATTTCTTTTGCCACTGTGCTTTGCCCCTTTGTCTTTTGCCCTCTATGTTCCAAGACTGTAGTCTTTCTAGGGAGCTGGTTTATGTCTATGTATACCAAAATGACAAGGCTGTTCACTACACAGTCTGACAGTGATGTTCAGAAAAACCCAAAACTATAGTCAGGGCCCACCTTGAAGCCAGAGCCATGATTGCCTGCAAGATCACACTTCAAGGTCACACTGGGCTAAGGTGCACAACCAGCTCAGGCTGCAAGGGAAAGTATTCATGCAGGGAAACCTCGTGGCCCTCATTTGAGATGGTGTGGTGTGCTGTGTTGCCTTGGCCCCTATTTTTTAGTGCAGATATTTAGTAAACTCTATACAGTCAAAATGAAATATTTGAGAAAAAGCTATTAAAAATTCATGAATAATGGTGGGATTACTGTTGTATAAGAGTGGATGTTTCAGTTCAGTTTGCTGCTTTGGCTCTACTGTGAGGAATTGTATAAGATCACATTAAGGATGCCCAGAGGACACGTGGAATAGAGTCTCCTTGATGACCTGAAGTGAAAAGAATCATCACCACAAGATAGGGTTTGAAAACTGCTAACAAAATATCAGAAAAGTCATTAGTTAGGCTGTCAGTGTCTTCTTTCACCTTTCCCCTGAAGCCCTCAGAGATCCTCATGTCTAGCCCTTCATCTGTGAGGCTGGGAATTTCAGTCTGCTGCGATGCTGAATTTAAGAGTGCATGGAGAGATGAATAGCCTACTTTTGTCTCCTGAATTAATAAATCTCAGAAACTCTGAATGAAGCTACATCCCAGTGATATCTATAGGAAGCAACCAAAATCATGATGAATATGTCTGTCTTGGGGAGACTTTATAATGTTGTATCCCATATTGCTGTTCTATGCCCAGAAATTAATTTTGTGCTTTTCTATGCCTTTAAACTGAGCCTGAGAGGGGGGAGAAGAAAACCGAGCATAGTTTTTCAAAGCAGTTTGCAGTGTGTTTTCATGTTTGAAGGACACACAGATACACACATAGACTACTCTCGGTGCTCGGTCGGGGAGAGGAGCGGGAGGAAGCACACTGCTTGCTTGCTTTCCAGCCAGCTTTCAGCTTTCTTTTTCTCCAGAGGGAGACAGAGAGTTGAACTTTTGTTTTCCTGGGACTTCATTTTTTTCCTTTTCTCTCTGCTGGACTGTTTCAACATCAGAATACATTGAGAGGACTTTCCACCGAGGCCTTGGCCCTGGAGGTGGGCCCATCCCAGCTCCAGGGATCGGGAGAGATCTACAGAAGGACTGAAATTTTCCCAGGTTTCTCTCAGCAGTGCGAGAGGTTTTATTATTTAGCATCATTATCCTTTTCCTGTGTGTTTGTTAAATAAATAGTTTTTATCTCTTTCACTTTCCTTTGAGGAAAATTCATTTTTTTCCCGAACCTGGGGGAGGGCTGGTTGTAACCTTCCTTCTATCAGAGGATATATTTCCAAATTTGCCCAAACCAGCACAATGTGTGAATAAAGTTTGGAAGCTGTTAAGATTATCTAGAGGGGATACAAAAATGAAGTACAGAAAGGTGCTGGAAAGGATAGATTGAACTTGCCACAGAAAGCCTGTAATGTCATATGTTTTACTGAAAATTCTGCTCAGTCATGTTCAGCAAGGGAATAGTTCTTTTAGGTGAGAAGATATTACCAGCATTGCCAGCAACAGGGAAACAGGGAAGTCATCAGCTTGTTGTCAGCTGCAATTTCATTGGGTCTTGCATCTTCTTCAACATCCCACAGTGGACCAACGGCAGTCTGGTACAGAGGTTTCCTGTGCAAGCAAAGCCTGCTATGACTCTGTGACCCTAGGCTGCCCATAGGCACTATGATGTGGAACTTTTTACACAAATGTTTGTAGGTACTGTTGAGCAGATAACAGGGCTTGATCAACCTTTTGGTATGGCTCAGTACAGTTCTTTTTTTGTTTTGTATAGGTGTTAGGGAAAAGAGGAGATGTGGGTATCAAGTTGACCTCCAAAAATTTTAAGTTGTTTTCATATTAGTTTTCCCTTTTTTAATAGGAGAGCTCAGTGCATAACTCATGAAACATCTTAAGTATGTTGTGTGATGTGAGTGAAGGCAGAGAGTACCTTCCCTCTGGTGCACTACATTGCACAGCTCTGTCATTTGTTCTGTCTGGTCATCTTACAATTTAATAATTTTGTCTTAATGAACGTCTAACCCCAGGATTAAATTATTGAAGAAGAGAGTTATTTGAATTACAGCAACTCATCCATGTTGGATACAGGCACTTAAAGCATCCTTAGGCACCTAGTCCTCTTGCAGACCTATTACAGTTGCATACTGTGATTGCGTGATGTATCTTCTCATCTCAGGTACTTATTACACATCCAGATGCTGATGGAGAAGGCAGCTTAAGATAGGTCTGTATTTTTTTCTATGAGATTGTATGATATCTGGATAAATATGAAGTTCTGAAACTATAAAGTAAAACTTAGAGAGACAGGGAAGTTATGCAGGTAATTCCAGAAATACATAAAATGGTTCTTGGTTACCTTTGCAATTTAAGATCTTAACAAGCTGTTCTGTGAAAACAGTGAGGAAACTGTAGAAAATTTAGTAAACAGTTTATCTGAATACACCAACAGTGAAATATTCCATCATCCATCTGTTGATTCCTCCATCTATTCATCTGGTGATAACTGTAGCATTTCCTTTGTCACAAAACGTGCGTCACAGACTAGACTTCCTGCTGAGGGAGTCACTTTAAAATGGCAGCCCATACTGAGAGACATCAGAACAATTCACAGCTGGGCAGATGTTGAAACAGTGCAGGTATAATACAGCATTTTTAAAAGGCATCATAGCGATTAATTTGCAGATTCAGCCTTTACAACTACAACATTTATCCTGGAGTATTCAAATGAATCGCCCTTAGGAATCTAAACATGTCTAACCATGCATTGTTCATTGTGAGAACACTTGACTGGGGTGCCTGGGCTTTAAATAATGATCTTAGACATATCAGTAATACCTCTTTCCTCTTCAGAGATAGAGCATCAATTGCATTGGAATCTAAATGAAAATTACTCGTTTGGATATCCAAAGCAGTCCATTTTTGCAATGAACATGTCTATGGAAAGCTATATTAGGCCTCTTTTACCTCCTATCTCTAGGAAAAAAAGTAAACTTTCCTGAATGATTCTCCAAACTGCGATTTTTTTGGGAAGATTATGACACCCATCTGTTAGGATACACCTTTAGGATACAAGGTGTGAAACCCTCACAGGTAAGTAGAATTGGGGCTGTTTGTCTCATCTGCCTCAATTCTGGATGCCCTTTTGCTCATGGCCTGCACCTGAAATCTTAAGTGTGTTGACTGTGGATTTGTCTTTTGCATCTCTCCTGGGCAGTTCCAGGAATGTTATGTAGATCCTCTTCAGTGTGTCTTTGGAAGGGAGGAAGTGATATTGACCACAGATGTATATTCTTGTCTAATGGCAAGTCTAATAACATAGCCAAGTTTCCTCATATTTACTGTAAGCTTGGAGTAAATACCTGTGTCCATTTAGTGGATTAAAAGATATTTGGTAATTTGTTCAGTCACAAGAATGTGATTATGCGCTTGATGTCTGTTTCAGTTCAGCCAAGAATATAATGCACCATGGCATGTACACCAGCAAAATCTGAGAGGCCTAATGGTGCCTTGCAGCAAGCTTTCAGGAAGGATGCTCAGGTTCTTAAGCAGTAATTATTTTGTGAGTCATCCTCTGTAAGGAAAGAATTTTTGTATATAAATCAAACTCAAGTTTTGAAGGATTATACTTTGCCTATCAACTACTGATACCCCAAAGTAGATGAATGTCCACCTTAGTAGGTAGATACTCAGTAGGATCATTCTGAGTCCCTATACAGTAAATGGTAGATGAAAAATAAATAAGATATCTAAGATCAGGAGTGTAGATTTTTTTGATCTCTCATGTGCCATAAAAGAAGTGGAAGCTCGTAGGCTGTGTTTGTTGCTGGATATACAGCGCTGACTCCAATATATGAGTGACTGCAAAGCTGGTTATATAGTTTTGCAGGAGATTACTAGTTAAATCACCTGCCAGGATACACATGTAAGGCTCTTGTGAGACCCATCTCATATTTAGGGCTTGGAAGGGGAGAAACTGCAATGAACTCACTATAAAATGCAACCTTTTGGTGCCTCTAGGAAATTCTATGTGAGGCATTTACTGGCATCAGTAAATGCTGGAATTAATTTTAGGACAATGAAGGATGTCAGTCAAGGGTTATAACACAGGACATATATTCATAATGTATGAATTGTTGCTTTGGAAATTGCCTGTGCTATGCACAATTAAGTGCTTATTTGACATGTTGCTGTCTAAGTGAAGGCAGTGTAAATGCTGTTTGTTTATATGCTGCTTATTCCATCAGCATGTAACGAAGCAAAATTTAATTTCAGTGAAAGCATTTATTAAATTGTTAGTATACAAAATTAAAGAAATAATAAGACCTACAGAAAAGACTTTAGGAAGAAAGGATTTAAAATAGTATTTGGATAGTAAATATAAAAGAGCAGAAACATATGATGTATTGTGGGAAGCCTATCACCAAGACTGAAAGTATATTTATATGTGTATGAACATCTCTGGAAAGTCTGAAGACGTTTTCTTCTACTTGTGACAAGGTAAAAAATTTGTATTGCTTACTTATAGAATATGGTTTAATTTAAGTTAAACTGATAAATATGCTGGTGGTCTAGCTTCAATTTTTTACACAAATTTAGTTGGAGTATTAGACAAGAAAGCTATTCAAGCCACCTACTTTCTTTTATCACTTACCTGGGAAACTCCTAATACTGTTTCTATTTTAGATTTTGTACTTCTCTATGTGTCTGGGACTAAGTATCTCTGCATAGTTTAGAGTTTGAACAGTTGTACATTCAGGTGGCAGCTAAGCTCCATTACAGTTCAGAGATGCAGTGGCTGAACTGCTAAATTCTTCAGAGATTTTTTGCCTTCAGGAATTGTCAGAGTGGGCACTTTTCCAAGCAACCAGAGCCAAGGTGGAGACATCAGAGATTAGTTCAGAATAGCATCTGAATTTTTACCTTTTTTAAAACAAGAGTTAGGGTACATCTCAAGATAGTGCAATATTAATTTTTAGGTCTCCTCTGCTCAAAGCTGCTTCTGCTCCTGAGAATGCCGTAATCACTGAGCTGATATGAGATGCTTTTATTTTGCTGTTGTACTTGTAGCACTTGGCAGTAACAAGAAGATTCTTAGAATGAAGAGAGTCTGGGGAAGACAAGATATCACCTGGGAGTGGGAAAGGAAATTTTCCAGTTAATATTTTATATTAATGCATTCTTCTGGTTTATTCAATTTGCTAGTGAGTTGGAAAGTATGTGTATGAGGCAGAGAGACAGGGGAGGACATTTACATATAGTACCCAGGATTGTCAGGGAATTTTAAAGTCAATCAATTCTGATACATTTTCCCCAAACTGATCTTTAGTAAAATTTTTTTCCCCTTGAGCTTAAGCCACTTTTATGTAGTTGTATGAACTGCAGAATATGAGAATTGGCTATCCCACTGGGAGCCGGGGACTAGTGTTGTCTCAAAGGTAATAAAAATTTATATGACATTAATTTAGCATGAAATAGTCAAAGTTTTTAAAAAAATTGTTATTCAATGTAACCATTTAATACACAGTAATCTAAAATGTGCTTATTTTATCTAATGTTCTATTTTAGAAGGATGATATTCACACTATAAATATCAAAATTACTGAACAGTTAACAGCATTTAATGCTATCTGTACCTTAAATGATCATCTGCAGTCAGGGGAACCAGATTAACTTTAATTGTAAAAGGCCAAATAATTCTAATGAGTTTAAAGTCCTGAATGATAGTAAAGATTCTAAGTGTATTCTTAAATATATCTCTGTCAACACCAAGCATTAACATTTAAATCCTGATCTCATCATAGAACCACAGAATCACAGAGTATCCCGAGTTGGAAGGGACCCACAACAATCTTCAAAGTCTAACTCCTGGCCTTGCAGAGCACCAGCCCCAAGAATCACGCCATGTGCCTGAGATTGTTGTCCAAAGGCTTCTTGAACTCTGTCAGGCTTCATGCCATGACCACTTCCCTGGGGAGCTGTTCCAGTGCCCAACCACCCTCTGGGTGAGGAACCTTTTCCTGATATCCAACCTAAACTTCCCCTGACACAACTTCAGGCCATTCCCTCAGTCCTATCACTGGTCACCACAGAGAAAAGATCAGTGCCTGCCCCTCTGCTTCCCCTCATGATTTTAGTAATCTACTATCGCATGATAGTAGCTGTCAACAAGTATCTGTCTATTACATGTGTAATTTTAAACTTTTAAAAGTACTAATAAATATGATAGCTACTCTTCATCCGTTAAAATGGTAGAAGAAATGAAGACAGAAAATAACAGAAGTTTCTGCTGAGATTACATGTCTGTAAAGCTCTGTATTCTGAATTACTACACTATGTGCCTAATTTATGTTTTTTGATCCCTTAGTAATTAGAATCTGGATTCAAGGTGTAATTATTAATCTTATAAGCAGTCAAGCAAGCAGGTCAGACACCTCCAAAGAGTAAATGACAACACTTAAAAGATTTCCTCTTTCTGGTTCTGGCATAGAGTGTTTGAATCTCCCACACTAGCTCTGCAGGAAACAGGTGAGCTCCAGCATTAGGGAAGAGCACAGACATCCCAGACCTGTCTGAAGAACTGGCAGAGCCCTCTCACCTCACAGGTTTCAGAATGCCAGCAGGCACTGAACACACAGTTTCAGCACCTCCCTATCCATCCCCCAGCTGCGTGGTAGATTAAAAACCTGCATGTCATCCAGAATGTTTTGATTGTGTGAAGCTACATTCTGGGATGTAGGAAACTTCATTATCTAGTACAGAGGCAATGAGTACATTTAGATGACTGACGGGTCTGATAGGATTGTGCAGTAAGTGGTCTAAATTATTGCATTGAATTTGAGAACAAATACCTATAAGCCAAATGCAAAACTTTTGTTGTGTTTTTTTTTTTGTTTTTTTCCTGAGGAGCTTCTGAATGGGTTTGAGCAAAAAAGCAAGCTTTCCCAGTAAGATGATACCATTCAGAATGACAAAGAACCAGACCTGAAATTTTCGGAGTGCCTTAAAAAAATCTCTTGGCTTCAGAAGTTTTTTTAAAACTGTGAGCAATGAAATTAGAGTTTGCATGTAATACCCATAAACAACATCTAATAAAAGAAGGGTGACTAAAGTCACATTTTGCATGGGGAACATGAAGAAAAACGGGCTTTGTCAGTGGAGGAGTAACTGGCACTTGCATGTATACTAAGAAAAAGTATAGGAAAGAGGCTGGGGCAAAGGAGCTCTCAAGCAGAATAAAAAAGATGAATAAATGATCCACATAATTCTTCAGTTGTAGACATGTGAAAAGGGATTTCCAGTAGGTATCCTCTCATCTTTAGGCCTATCACCTTTTGCATCATCAACTTCATTGTCTTCAGACTGCTCCACTCCCTCTCACACGTAGGTTGCTCTTACATTGGTGTATGGCTTGTATAGTATTTTAGCAAGAGAGTCTCATTCAAATTCATTTAAAGTTTATCTGCATCAGACATGACCTTTATCCATTACTGTTATTGGTTTCTATGTATTGATGGAAATTCAGTCTGCTCAAATTGTCTGGTATTTACAAAGCTGGAAGTTAAGCTGTAATATAGTTATGACAGACGTCTTTAGAGTTACTAAGATGCATGTTTTTTTGGTATTTCATTAGTTTCCTTAAACAAAATTATTTTCAATTTCTTGTAATATCAAGAAGATATGAAATATGTCAGCATCAGAACAGACCAGATTTATTACCTGGAAAGGTTATCTCAATTTTACTCCTCAGTTATTTCAGCAACTTGCAAGAAAGCAACAAGAATGTGCAAAGTGTGAGCTTAGATGATGAATTTCGAAGATTATTTCATATTGGCAGTTAATTTTCCATTAATAGATTACTGTCTGACTTGAGTGATTACTTAACAAATTCAAACCCTTTCCCATTATTTAGGTCTGAAATATGAGGAAGGAGAAAGGTTGCAAGGGAGAAAAGCCGTCAAAGGTATGTGTGGGACGAAAAGTTAAAGCTAATCTAACTATTTAATAGTTGGGTGGCACTAGATGGTAGAAAAATGTCAGAGTGGCAGAAATCCCTCCCCAGCAGAGCTGATTTGATATCTTTGACAGTGTGATAGATAGCTGTATAACAGACTGTACTGGTTTGCCAGGAGATGATGTGAGCCTCTTTCAGCAGTTTGTGCCATTTCACGCCAGACATTGGCCGGATGGGTTCATTAGCTAGGGAGCCCTCCTGGTGTATTTCACTGCCTTACAGATACAGCCAGTCTATTTTCTCGTGCAACAGATATGAGGAAATAGCTGCTCTGTTGATTTGTTTCAGATTTGTACACTAGTGTAGCAGCAGGCAGAAGTTCAAACTATAAAGCTGGGAAAAGATCCATAACTGGCAATTAGCAGTAATTGTGATAGCGATAATGCATTCATATCACACTGGTTTCAAAATGCAGTTCTTTGGCACTTGAGTACATTTAAGGAAAGCACAAATTATTTTTCTGCCGTTATCCCTTTTCACTACTGTAACAGTATTTGGAAGACGTGAACGAACTACATTTACAGGGAGAACATTTCCTTGGAGAGCTGTCCTCTGTCGTTTTCATACTAGTGGAAAATGAGAAAAAGAGCAAAACTCATGGGCAGTATTCAGGAATTCTGGGTTGCTGTGGATTCTTGCATGCCAGTGTAACTTCTTTTTCTTTCTTTTTTTTTTTTTATCCTTTGCCTTTAAGCTTCATGTTCCATGTTGCATCTATGTCTCCTTTATCATGGACTCAGCACTGGTGAGGCTGCACCCTGAACCCTATGTTTAGTTCTGGGTGCCATTGAGTTGCTGGAGTGTTTCCAGAGAAGGGCAAGGGAGCTGGTGAAAAGTCTGGAGTACAAGTCTGAGGAGGAATGGCTGAGGGAGCTGGGGGTGTTTAGCCTGGAGAAAAGGATGCTCAGGAGATGTTATTGCTCTCTACAATTACTTTAAGGAAGTTTAAGTTGCAAGGTGGTTGTTGGCCTCTTTGTGCTCATAACAAATGACAGAATAAGAGGAAATGGCCTCAAGTTGCACTAAGGCAAGTTTAGATTGGATATTATGAAAAATTTCTTCACTGAAAGGGTTGCCAAGCATTGGAACAGGCTGGACAGGGAAGTGGTGGAGTCACAGTCTCTGGAAGCGTTCAAAAGGGCGTAGATGTGGTGCTTAGAGACATGGTTTAGTGATAGACCTGGCAGTGCTGGGCTGATGGTTGGACTCTATGATGTTAGATGTCTTTTCCAACCTTAATGATTCCATGATTTTATTATTTTAGTCTAGAGTACCCTAAGATCTAATTTAGCACTTTGCTTATGGCATTGAGCAACATGCCATTGTGTAAAGCTTGCCAGATAAACTAAAAGAGTACTCACAGGAGCCAGGCATTCAGATGACCTTGGTACAGGAAATAACAGAACTTCTTCAGCTGATAATCTCTGACTAGCATTTGCAGCTAACCAGCTGTGTGTTACCAGCACATTGAGTAAAGATATTACTGAGCCCTGCTGCCTTTTAATTTATTGTTTCTGTTAATGGCATCTAATCTCCTGCATAAATCACAAATATCTAATGAAATTTATAATCATTGGTGTCTTTAATTAGTAATTTACCCATAATATATTAACTTTTAAAATGCAAGAACCTTCTCTGACTAATTTTTAGTATATTTGGTTACAACCCTTATACAAAGAGACAGATTCTGTTAAATATTTCTGCTAATAGCACTGCTGATGCCATTGAAGTGTACATGATTACTTACGTTTGAATAATTTATAATCCTGGAATCAAAATTATTATTATTTTCAAATAGTTAAATCCCTATATGATTCTCTGAAGAATTGCTCTATTTAGTCTTTTGAGTCACTTTTATACTAGTCTGGGGGATTTTTTAGTTACCAATTTTTCTTGATAAGTTATTTTATATTAAGCTTTTTAACACAGATATGTACTTGGTATTTGATGAAAACCACGGGAAGATTTCAATGTTTACTTGGGGTATTTTTTATACTTTGATTTGTTCTCATTTTCTTGTTTCCATGATTATTCATCCTCTTCATAAAAGAAAAAATACTTCTATCTTGTTCTGCCCCTATTAGAAAGTTGGTCTCTAAAAAATATTTTTCAGCAACAGATGTTTCTTCTATGAATGTATCAAAGGAATGTATATATTTGCTGCTCAACAAGATGTTATGAACCAAATCTACTTGGACTATAACGAAGTCCAAGGATCAGAGTTACAGAATATATGCTGATGCAGTGTCATTATGTCTTGCATATGCAAGTTTATTCTTCAATTTAGATCTGGTAAAGATTGCAGTAAAATAATTATTTTCTAATTATAAATTAAAAAGGTTAATATCAAAACAAACGAAATAAAATTTAAACAGTCTTTACCAATATGAAATGAATTTCAAGAGCATTTCCTTACTGACAAGACATAAAGTATTAAAACTAATACTGAACACAAAAGGTCCCTGATAGAAATTCAAATCTAAACACCAGCCCCAATTCTAAAGAAAGCTTCAGCAAAAAGCAGAGGAAATTTTGACCCATCTGTAATGAGCATAATATGATATCAGCCAAGTAAGAATCCTTCTCTTGTTCATTTTCTTTTGTCTTGTATCACGATAGTCTCTCAGATCTGTGCTGTTTCCTGCTGAACTAATTTAAAAGTCAGTTGTAGTGCAAACCTCACTTCATTTTTTGGGTTTGTAATAGAAAGGCTCCCTATTAAACTCTTCAGATGATATTTTTAGGGAATCAGTGCCCCAAGAAATCTTTGACAGTTAAAAACTACAGTAAATGAACAAGTGTTAAGTTACATTTAATTTTGGCAGGTTGTTAATCAAGATGGTGTTATAATCTCCCATGCTGAAACTTGACTGTGGCAAGAAATCAAACCACTGATTTAGCAGTTGAGGAAATCATGAACTGTAGATAATAATTCTACATATGGAATATATGTGCAACAATTTATTATTAAAAAAGAGTTTAGTTGTGGAGGTTAAGAAATCTGAGGATCTGATGCAAAAATGAAGGAACGAAATATAGTACCTATATGGTACCTACAAATATGCTGCTACTGAAGGCACCTGAAGGGAAGAAAAAGCAATGAAAAATGTCAAAATATCAATCTATTTAAAACCTGTTTTGATTACAATTGAGATTTCATTCTTGTATTGGTAAATACTGTATTGTACCACTTAAATTGTCAGCTGATGATTTATCTGGATAATGCTTCATCCCTTCACATATTAAGACAGGTGGTGGAGGTGGTGAGGTGTTGGAGTGGACATAATTTTGCAGTTGATATCTTACTGCATGCTGGAGTGTCCTCCTGATTACCTTCAACATATAAAGATTTTTCTGTGTGTCCTGCATTTCCAGCTCACTGTCAGCCTGGAGGCAGCAGTGTTTTGGTTTGTATACTCATCACAATACAGCCTTGTTGTTACCCATTTATCTTAAAATTCCAGTTCCTTCAATCCAGATAATTTTTTATTGTTTTTGCCTAGAATATTGAAAATAGGAAAACAGCTAAGACTATTTATAAAAGGCATAGAGATATGAAAAAAATTGCTTGAAATAAGAACAAACTAGAGGATTTCCTTTCTTCTTTCTTCAGATGATTTTTTTCTTTCTCTTCTAGCAAAATATTTATCAAGGTTTCTTCTTTGAGTGTGTATTACATTTCAAGCTGCACCTTTTAGAATGTTAACCTTTCTAAACTTCACCTCAGAGCACTCCCAGAGGATACCTCCTTCTGTTGTCTTTGTTAACCTTTATAGACCATCACTCTTGAAATTTTCCACGGACTTCAAACAGATTAATTCTTTCTACTTAAAATTAATCCAGGAGACAGTTTAACTGTTCTTCCTCAAAATAAACTGCTCCTGTTTAGAAGAATGGCTTGGTGGAGGTGCCTTCAAGTGTTTTAGATGGTTTTGGGTGTCTGACCCAGCCTCTAACTGATGACCCAGGAGGGCACAGGTTCACTGTAACTCCTGAGAGATGGCAAGATCCCTGTGGTTGTCTTGGATACCTCAGAGCACGGGATCAAGCTCAAATTAAGACTTCTAGCTTTTCTGTTTGATTGTTTTATTTTGTCTGAAACTAGATGTGATTATAAATGTGCACTCTGGGCAGCAGTAGAGAGTTTTGAGTAACTGATCCTCCAGTCATTTGTCTTAAGGGTATTGTAAGAAAGCTGCACATAAATGCAGCACAGCTGAATAAAGTCAAAGGGTTTAGGTAAACAGTCTCTCATATTTCAGAAACGAGAAGCTCTCTGTTAAGATGAAATAATGGCAGTAGCATCTGGGTAAAATATGGAAAAAATAAGTCTGCAATGAGTTTTTTTATTCTTAAAAAAAATTAAATAGCTGTGTGCCTTACACATGTCCATCAATGTACTCTCAGAGGCTTCTAATTAATTTGCTAAGCATACTGCAAACTGTCTGAATAACTATCTGAATAACTGATTTCTATGGAAAATGAGTTTCCAAGACACGTTAGAAGTATTAATTGTAGCTGAATGCACAATGTCCCTCTTTATAATATCTTTTCTGGAAATGACTTCCTCATCTCCTAAAACACAGAACATCATCTGTCTTTGCTGACTAGTTACTGCTGCAGTGTATGTTTCTCTCATGCCTAGAAAGATTTTTATTTTAATTTTTCTGTTTGATTCCTACCAGAAGTCCCCCTACAACTTGTCTACTAATCTGAAAGGGTAGAAATTTTAAGAAAACTTGAATTTATGTGCCTAAATTTCATGGTCTCACTGGTGGAAGGTGAGTTGCAAAGCCACCAGGTTTTGTTCAAAGTCTGCATTTATCCAGACAGTGTGTACTTCAGAGAAGTGGCCTGCCTCTTTCCATGGCTTTCCCACTGTGGGAAAGATGATGCTGCAAATATGTGTTTTGCAGGCCTCATGAGGTGTCCTAGCCAGCTTTTAACAGCTAGCTGAGGTAATAATAACAGATTAATTGTGGTATTTAATCTCACCTAATTTTAGATTAGTACTGTGTAGATGTGAAATAATCAACATAAGCTATTTTTTACAGTCCATAAAGAGAATTAAGCAGTTGCAGGTTGTAATTCATCTGACATTTTGAACATCCTTGTTAGGGTGAATTATATTCTAAATCTGTCTCCACTAGTTATGAAGGGAAACAGATGACAAGCAACATATAAACATCTAGATTGTAGAAGTCTATGTTTGACCACATTTAAATATTTACCCTTTGTCACTCCAAGTTTTGAATCCTATATTTTAATTTTCTGTTTGATTCATCTGCATTTTATTAGTCATCTTACCTGGCTATTTGAAGGCCAGCTCTCATTGACCTATATACCTGCAGAACAATAATCAATAAGCACAGTGCCCATAACTGATTTCCTTTCCCATCTCCCTCATCTCCTTAAATCAAAAGCAGTCAAACTAAAGCCACATGTGTAATTTTTATGCTTCAAGCAATGTTACATCATGTCACAAAACCAGACTAGGAATATTCGTACTTCTTATCCCATGTAGAACAATCTCATCTCTTCAGATGTTAAATAATCCCTTTTCTCATTTCTTCTGTTGAATTATAACTGCACATGTTGCACTTCTACTCAAGTTATATTGTATAGCAAGATTGCAGAAAAACAAATGTAAAGTAGGAGGTTGAAATGGAAAGAAAGTTATTACTTTCTATCTTATTGAACTCAGAAAATTTATTACTAGTACAGCTACTTACAACAAAGGTGTAAAAAGAAAAAGGCCAGATTTCAATCTGATGTAGATCAAGGTATATACATCAAAAACATTGAAGGAACATTAGTCTGATCTAACTAAAGGTATGACCATTGTGTGGAAGTATTCTGAAATTTTTTTTTGTGAACAGTTGCAATGTGGGAATAGGAAATCAAAATAAGATTTCTTAAGTCTTAAAGTTAGGTTTTATAAAGCTCATGTTTTCTTCTGTTGCAGTTGCATAAAACTCCCTAGATAAGGGCAGAGCATATGAAAGATTTTTCATTGTCTCATTTTCATTTGATCTGGAAGAAAGCCTTAGGTAAAAGTCTAATATGTTATGGTTAGAAAAGGGAAGATTCAGAACGTGGGGTTCATCTTACTCTGGCTTTGCTCTGTTGTAGCTCTGTTGATTGCCACTCTGTTCTGATTGTCATACTGACTTCTGATCAGCCAGCTGTTGCCTGTTTTTTCTTTGATAGACAGGGACAGCAGGGACTGAAAAATGCTTCTCCATATAAAAGAGAGTTAAAATGGAAAAATCTCAGTCAGAAGGAAGAAAAGAGCTTTACTTATTTTTTCTTTGATACTGTAGACAGATTGCAGTAGACAGAAGATAGACAGACAGAAAGACAGATGGACGGAGAGATTCCTGTCAAGTATACTGATGCTTAGTCACATATATTTTGTCATGCTTCAGGAAAGTTACTAAAGACCTTTGCAAATGTATTAATAAGCAGGTAATATTTTTACCTACATTGTAGCACAGGTAATTACAATAGATGTAACATAATATTTCACTGTAATATTCATTATCCATTTATCTTTCCTATGTGTTTCACAGCAGCTTGTAAACCTGAATTTTTTAAAAGCTTGCCTTAGAGAAACAAATGCATTTTAAAGTTATGGTCTCAGATTAATCAAGAAAATATAGGAAAAGAATCACATGATCATAAAAAACCCCCTTAATCGCTCTTGAATTTTGCTACTTGTGAGTTATATATGGGAGCTTTAATATAATTTACTTTCAATATTTTACATTCTTTTACTGTCACTGAGAACAAATGGCTTAGATAACAAGGGCTTAACAGAAAAAAGAAATATTTATTTTTCCTGCTTTATCATTAAACTATGAAACATAAAAATAAAACTAAAGTCTCGTGCTTTTCCCAAGACCAAAATTCTTCATTTAAATGATACAAAAATTTCAGTTAATTCTTCTTTAGCCTTTTTGTATGCTTGAGGAAACTGCCGAAGAGCTCTGAATTTTGAGGCTTTTCAGACCTACAGCTGAGAACAGTGTAAAGTTATTTGTGCTATTGTGTGGTTCATAGGCAGACACAATTTTTATTTCTCTAATCCCTTTTTGTTTAGCAACCTTTGGGTTTTTGCCATGGTGGTAATTTTAACTTATTTCCTTTTTTTTTAATTCTTCAGGACTGTTCTGGGCCTCAGAAAAAGCCAGGAGTTGTGCCCAAGTACCAGGCATCACTTGGTGACCTCCCTGAAGGTGACCACAAAGGAAATTGTTGGATTTCAAAAGCAAAGATCTGTCCTCTGCTTGCAGAATTCACCTTTCTAAATGAAGAGCCACCAAGATGGTTTATGTACAAATTACCCTGCATTAATTATGAGCAAGTTTTAAGAATAGCAGCTTCCATAAGGTAAGCATATTTCTGGTCTGTCAGCAGCTCCCTACAACTAAGTTTTTCTAATGCTTAGCAGTAGAATGACAAGATTTTTTAACTCTTTCAAAGCTGTCTAGCAGAGGAGATGGATGAAACCAGTTTCTATTGCTGGTGCCCTAATTTCCACTCAAACACCATCACTGAACACCAACAGTGAAACGTTGATCGATAGCTGGCATGTCCTGCTTGTGCAAACAGGTTGCTGAGGTAGCCAGGGCTGACTACAGGGTGCAGGGAAAAAAAATATTAAAAAAAGAAAAAAGAAAAAAAGAAACCCAACAAAAAAGAAAATCTAAGTTTAAAGTATTCGATATTGCAACTACCAACACTAAGCTGGCAATGTCTAATTAGAGAGTCACGTGCAGATTATCCTGATTGTGATCTAGAAGGCTGTACCAGAAAGGACAGAAATATTCTGGAAAACAAGTATCTTAATGCCTGCAGCCTCTTTCTGATGGTATGAATTTTAAACCAGTTTTGGAAACGATACCCTAATTTTTCCTCAGGGATCCAGGTGATAAACAGGGAACCAGGGAACCCTGATAAAATCTTGGGTTTAAGATAACAAACTAAGCGTTCATTACCACATTGTTATCTTGAGATAGCCAAGTAATCTGAAGCTAACCAAGCTAACTGCAGTGGGTTCTGGTTAAAGGCAATAAAGGTGAGTGACAGATAGTTATCTCTGATTTCTCTAAGTGCCATATTGACACAATTTCCATTCTATTTACCAATGTCATAACACTATGTGCCTAAGAAAATCAAGCATTAAGAGGCACTCAAAAATCAGTGCTATTACAAGAAATGTCTGAAGAATTTTGGCCTTATTTGCCTGGATAGATTTTGAAAAACACTTTTGAGGAGGAGGTTGTTATATGAAATTTAAAAATTCCAGCATCAAAAAGATGTGCTGCCTGTTAGGGGAAGTATAAATGGTAAACTGAAAGAAGATTAAAAATCAGTAACTCATAAAGTCTACAAGCTATGGAAAAGAGAGAAGATAAATGGCTTACTCAATTTGATGTTACAGTTGAAAGTCTAGGTTTACAGAGAGGCTCCTTCTGTTGCTTTTATGCAGAGACTTTATTCCCATCAGGTGATGAATGCTTAGGGAGGTTAGGTTATGGGCATAATAAATGTTCAGAACCCTTCCAAAATAAATGCAAATGACAAAGCTAAGAGTACATGCCCAAGAATAATTTATAATCCCCATATCATTCAGAACAATGTAACAGCAGCACAAGTTCATTATGCACAGGAACAGACCAGAGTTTGACAGCTTTTCACTACAGTTTACGGGAAAAGAAATGTTAGCTTGGTATCTCATAGCAAATGCTCTCAATGATACTCATCCTGGCAAAGCTGTAAGTTAATACACATCATTTCCCTGAGTTTCCTCTGCAAAGAAAGAATAAAACTGCTGACGATATAGTGATATACTGAATGTTAATTTTCAAATAATTGTCTGTACCCCTTGATGATCACACATCTAATATCCCAAGAAGGGCACATTTTTCTTGCTAAGTATGCTGTTAGTGTTAAGGAAGAGCCTGGCAACATGGAAATATTGTAACAGTTTAACAACAGGAACTAGTTAAGGATTTTGACTTCCTACCTGGCGAATAGTGACAAGTTTTTTTAAATTTCTGCATCTATGTAAGATCCATGGAAAGCCATATGTAATGGTTGGTAAAGCAGTTTACATGAAATTTCTGTATAGGCAGAAGTTCTTATGGTTCTTTGAGATGACCAAATTTCAATAAAACCATATGATTTAGATGGAAGAAATATTTATGGAAAACAGAGTACTGACTGGTTGTGGTTTAGGTCTGTTTATTTTGTATTGAATAAGGTGTGCATAGTTATGGAGGCATCAGGAACGACATGAAGATAATTTGTCCCAAAGGCTTGTAGGGTCATGCTGGCTTTCAACAGTGTGAAAGCAAATAAAGATGTTTAATTTGTCCTGAGTGTAAATTCTTAAAATAATGTAAGTACTCTGCTGCTAGCCACAGAAGTATGTAGCTAAAGAAAACTGAAAAAAAAAAAAAAAAAAAATCATTAGAGATCCAGAAAAGTTTCATTTGCAAAGGCACACACTTAAAGGGTCACATTTTCATTTTCTATGCAGCTTTAGTCCTGAGTGAGGCAATACCTGTGGTGAATATATGCGATCCTGTAGTTAAAGATCATGTCATATTACATAAGCAAAAGTACAGAGGAATTACAATTGTCCAAGGAAATGTAAATCTGTTGTGTCTTAACATTTGAGACTTTCAACCTAATTAACCCTCTTTTAAGCTATTTTTATATAAAGATTAAGTAATTGATTAAGATTTACGTTTAATGCAAAACAGGTAAAAAGCTGTGAATGCATTTTCTCCCATGTAATGTGGAACTAATTTAAATTTACAAGATCTTAACATCTGGGGGTAAGCACAGAATTCCTGTGCTATGTTTATTGATTTGTTACCATTTTTGTGCTGCTGTATAATTGTCACATTAAAGCATCTGGTATTATTCTCTGCTTTTCCCAAAACACATGCACAGAAGGACATTGGAGTTTATAATACACAGGAAACTGAACACCTTTTCCACTGGGAAAGTGAGGGGAGAGAGGTGTTTTCTTATTGTGAAGGTTTTCTCCTGTCAATATTCACAGGCTTTGTGCAACTAAGAAGGAAATGGAGGTATTAGATCTTCTTGAAAACATCCTTTTCATTTACTGTATGAAAAAACAGCGTTTTAGAATTTCAGAGCAGAAAATACAGAAAAGCTTGTGAAATATAAAGAGTAGACAATAGAGCCCTGATCTGATCTGTCTAATCTGTGCTTTTCTTTAATTTTTTTTTTTTTTTTGGTATTGTTCCCAACTTCTTTGGCTCTCTCTCTCTGAAGTCCCTGTTATTTTGGTTTGAGAAGTAGTTATTTTGTTTCAGAAAGTATGATCATTGCTGGCAGTACAGACTGCTGGGTAATAGCAACAGCTCTACCATTTCTTCCCTCAGGGACGTGATCCCTTGTAAGGGTCTTGATGACTGGGGGAGAGCAGAAGGCAGGCTCTGTCACCTCAGCTGACTTTGCCTGATTGGAAAATGTTATATTCCTTCCTGTTTAAACACTGGAAGTAGTGCTAAACCTATGCATAACACCATGGAGATGTCTGAGAGTCAATCCTCAGTCCTAAACTACGCTTCCAACAATGAGTCACATAAAAAAAAAAAAAAAAAAAAAAGTTGCAGTGGTTTAATCACAGAGACTGTAGTTCAACACTATAGCAAATCTAAAGTCTCTTCTCTCATACATTGGGGCTCTACATTAGTGCTAGGAGAAACCTCAACAGTTCTTGTCAATTACTAACTGCTTACAATATCTATAAAAGAATTTATGTACAGAGGAGAAAAGGAGAAAACACTCTGTATTATTATTGGCATAAATTGGCCAGAACATTTCAGATATGTGCAAGTTTGTAAAAGTCATTTATGTGTGTTGACATTCTATATTATAAGTAGACAAGAAAGAACATTTCTTCATTTGATGATATTCATCCATAACTGGTGATACATACAGTTTATATTACCGAGGGCCTAAATTTAACCTTGTATTTTGATTTTGAATTGCTGAAATTATAAAATTAAAACATTTTTTTCTGATTTAGATTCAGCTGTTTGATCATTAGACATTCTTTTTTTAAAATAGTTTGAGCATGTTTTAAAATACCAACTGTGCATTGCTCTAAATATTTCTAACTTTATGCTTCTGTGAACTATACAATCCATTTTTATTCCAATTTATCCACACAGCTCTCATTAATTAAGTTTTCAATTTGATTTCTAGCCATTTGTTTTATCTAGGACCCAGGCGTTGCTGAAAAGTTTTGACCCAGAATTTAGCTCAGAAGGACAAAAATATGCTCAATGGAAAATCTTTTTTGCTTTCCTGATACAAAAATTATTTTGAAAATGAGACTAGTAGGCAAGCTATCTTGCTGATGTTGTAGTTCTGAGCCTAGAGTTAAAAATGTTGTCTTGAGGATGTACTCTGTTCCTTTCAGCTGTTTTGCTTTGTGACTTATAGTGTGTGTTGGTTCTCTTAATTCTTTCTCCTAGGTCTTTTAATTATACCATGACCAAAGATTTTTATGTTGTATCTCCAGTTACAACTCTCTACCTTGTCCAACACTGGAATTTTAAATGAGAATGAATAATGTATATGATACAGCTTTAATTGTTAAACTCAGACTGTCGTGTTCTTCCTCAACTCCCCGAACTCACATCCTACCACTCCTACTCAGAAACAGAATTTTGCTTGTCCAACTCACTAGATCTCTGCAGTCAGCACAAGGTAGTAACACACACAGTGATTATGTTACCACAGCAGTAATAGGATCACTGGATTTTAAAAGCCAAAACAGACACTGAAGACATAATAATGTCAGGAAACATGCTTCTTGTGTCTTATATGGTGAGAAAAGTATCTTACTTAATGGGCAAAATAAAACAGCATTCCAGTGTTCCTTGGCTCAGAAGTCTGAAATTTTGGATTTTTTCAATATAGAGTAATTTTGTTCTGCTTTCCAGGCCGTAACAAGTTTATGCCCAGCTCAACTGGTGCTCACATAAAGAAATTCAGATCTCCCTGCTTGCAAATGTATATGTTGACTGTATCCTGAACTATTTTCTTCTGTGAGGGGCCTTCTAGGGAGGAAACAAGAGCAGAATCATAGTGACTGTTCTCTCGCATGCCACACATACTCAGCTGCAAACTTCCTACTGCACTTTTGCCCTGGGAAATGTGTCATAAGGTGCAGATATTTTGGGGAAGCTCATAGGATATTTGCTTTTGCCATACCAGGATCTACTTCTACATCCTTTGAAGATGATGTGATTAAGTGTGCACTGTTTTCTCCTCCTTTATTTCAATTAAGGTAGGACTAAACACATCTTTCTGAGAATGAATCTTGCTATATTTTGTAGTTCATCTCGGGATCCTAAATTTACATCTCATCTATGAAAAGCTCATATTAAATATGTATTTTCTTGGGTTGTGGATTGAAAACAACAACTGTAACAACCACAAATATTTCCTGGCATTTCTCTTTATCTGGCTTTATTGTAAGCATACAAGTTCCAACAAAATGGGTATTTTTCTAAAAACTTATGCACATTCTTTTATTGTTTAGAGCCCTGTTTTACCAATTTCCACTTCTCACAGCATAAAGAGATACAATTCATGATGATTTACTTCGGTATTTACAAGATTTGGGCCAAACTCTGAGCCTAGAGCTGTTGGGTGCTGAGGATGGCAGCTGAGGAGCAGTCTCTACTATAGCTGGTGAGAAACCCATATAGCAGGATTACTCCTTTTGGATCCCATATACCTTCTACTTTCCACACCTGTTCTTGTCGTTCTAGTTGAAGTTAAAGCAAAGCTTTTTGGGTATCCATTGAAGAACTTGAGCATTTTAATGACTGAGCTCTTGAGGAGAGATTAAACTGACGTCTCTCACTCACCAGCCAGTCATCCTTGAAATAAAACTTAACAAAATAAACTTTTCCCTTTTAAACTAGAGTAAGACTAACATGGCATTCTCTTTATATGTTCAGATGCTAAAGGAAACAAAATCTTCCTAACGTGCCAAGCAGCAAAATGAGCTCAATGAGCTCATACTTCTGTAAGCATTTTTGCCGCTACATCAGGAAATGGTTGCTATGGAGCGAAGGTTGCTGCTAATTGACCGTAAAGTAATGTTTCTTTCTTTCTTCCTTCCTTTATTTTCCTGAAAGACCTTGTGTTTTGCACTTCCTGAAAAGGTAACATTTTGTTTTTCTTAAGGAACAACAAGTATCCCAAAACATACACTGGACTTGATTCAAGGAGAATATCAACCAGCAAGAGCTACCTTATTAAAAACCTATGCAAAAATTTCTCATTCATTGTGATTTCCACTTAAGTTATGGGATGTCTTTTTCCTCACTATTTCCTCCTAATTCCTCTATACTTTCTGCTGCCTATTTGATGTCCTAATTGCCTAAAGGTAAAAGTATTCTCCCTTTAATTTGTTGATCTGTTTTCCTTTAGTATTATTAAGTAAAATTGCTTGTATCCAGCTCCTATTGACTGATGTTGAGACAGTTTCTGATGCAGTGAAAATATGAGCTACTTTTTTTCTGTAGGATCTATCACCTGAAAAATGATGACTGTGATACAGCTCTGGCCAGTTTTCTATTACATGGAATGAAGATGACTTCACTGTTTGCTGTGGTACATAGATCTTCGCAGTGAAATATATTGCAGATATGTAAAACTTGTTACTAATTGGAATTCTGACTTATTATTCTGTTTTACTTTCTTTTTCTGTTGAACTTTCTGTTGCAAAGAGATAAGTATTACTAGGCTTTTAATTTCATGTATGTGCATTTTTCATATTACTAATACTTAATATTTAAATGTGCCTTAGTACCTGTAGAAAAATATATTATGAACTGATTAGAGGTGATTATTAATTTGTAATTAATCAAATGAAATCTTCTAATGGTTTTAATTTAGCAGAAAATCTACAAATTTCTTGTACTTTCTGTTTTTAAAAGACTAATTCTAGGATAGCATAAGTCTGTACTCCTATGTGCTTGTATTCATGGCTTATGCCATGAAAGAAATCAGATTAAGTGAACAGAAGCCAATTAAACCTGCACCTTCTAAAGCTAAGACTAAAAACCTCAACTTCCTAGAAGTGTTCTTCAAGTTAGGTTTATGTACCTAGTAATATGTTTAAAGTTGAATGAATGAAACAGTAATTTCTAATAAAGGGAGGTTTTACTTCTTTGTTTACTTACCTGTTTGTTCTCCCTGGCTTTTCTGAGTTAGTGTCAGGGTGTCAGGAAATTTATATAACAGATAAATGTATCTATATATCAGAATCTAAGGAAGCTGCCACACCTGGAATTCAGTAGCCATTGAAAAGAAGCTATTATTTACTCAAATAAAAAATTTCTAGAAAATAGATGCTCAAGGAGCATTTAACACCTCTTTCCATTTTTCAAATTGCTTTTCCGAATTTTTTTTTCTCAGAGTAATGGTGCTATTTGGAAATGTAAAATTGGATCAACACTAGGAAAGACAATGGTGTAAGATGACTGGCATATGGTTAGCAAAACTACCCATCCCTAGCAGAAAGCACAGTTCTGACTCCATAGAGGTGTTTGCTTCTGAGCAGGTATGTGGGACATGAGTACAGAAACAGCATGTGGATACCATTCTGTCTTAAAAGGTGGTAAATAAAATATTTCTTTTTCTTATTAGTTCCACAGTATTGTTAATCAAAGAAATCTCCTTTTAGGGATGGATCAATTTTTATTGGCATTATGGACTTGTCAGACAGAAAAAAAATATTACTTAAGTTTACAGTACTCGGTGTGGTCCAATTCTAGACCTCCAAACCTGGACTTCACACTGTTGCCATAATTTGCTCTAGCATATTTTAAAAAATGTGATTTTATACTAATCTGAACTTCAGGATTGTATCTATTTTTTAAAAAATTCTTTACTATACAGAATACATTTTGTTTCCATAATGGTGGGATATATCTGTGAGTACACACACATAGCATATGTGTGTATATGAGAATGCAGGCATGTTGTGTGGTCTATGTGTAAATTTATTCTCCAATAAGTAAAAAAATATAAAAAATCTGGAAAATATAAAAATATAAATTAAAAGATATATAAATTTAGGTTGTCCTATGCCCCCTTAGAAACGTACTTACATTATGAAACAAGCTGTTCATGTTACAGCACAAATGAGCTGTAACCATTCCACAAATACAGCACCATCATTAACATCTGCATGCACTTCATAACCCTGGCTACTTATATCTATCTCATGTTGTAATCGTGATCTCCTTTTTTTCCTCCCTCTCACTTTTCCATTCATTAAGTGGCTTCAGAAAATCTTTTCATGATGCAGAGGCAAATGATCTTGTAACCTTTTCAAAGTACTTGAAGAGTTAACTGAAATTTATTTTGTCCTTTTTATGACTTTATTATATATGAAATAAAAGAATACATAGCCTTCCAAATGTTTATGGATAGCTCCCTGATTTTAGACTGCCATCATACTCTCTGATTTTAAAATGTAAACTGTAAGCTACAATATAAATGTGTATGCATATACAATATTTCTATTGGTCTCAATTTGGAGAAGGTACAAAAATTTTATCAAGATAGACATATGAATTTAAAAAACCCCACAAAACAAGACTGTTTCTCATAGGTAGAAAACACTATGATAATTCTCAGTCACCAATATATTTGTCTTATTTTTAATATCTTTTTTCCCACAACATTTTGGAGAACTTGCTGCTAATCTATCCTTATGACTTAAATATTTGAGAAAAGAGGGAGAGGTCATGAATCCTGTTTCATTTTACCTAACTTGTGATGCCTTGTAAATTAAGGCATAACAGAATGTGACTGCAGCTGTATGGAGAGATTCTTGGGACACCTGAGCTCTGGTTGTCAGCCCTTGGAAAAGAAATAGCACATCCTTTTTGGTGCATCAGTGTGGACTTAGTGGTCTGGCTGAGGATAATGTTAATTTTCCAGGCCTTATGGCTGTACAACGTGTCTGCCTTCTTTCTGGGATCCAAGTGGATATGACTGCTGAGTATCCAGCTGTGCTGTCCAATGTTTGATGCTTACTGGGCTATCTCTAGATGGTGATGCCTTCCACAGTTTTGACATGACCCGAGACACAACTCAGCTCTTACTGCCTGGAAAACTCCCAACATCCCATTGCTTTTTCCTGCATTATTCCTTCCAGCTTCATCTCATTTCTACATCTGAAAGTCAAAGTACGTGTGTTCATTGGCAGAGAGGAGCTTAATCTTCAATTTTCTCTGATTTTTATGGGACAAGTTAGAACCAAATAAGTCAGGTGAAGACGTTGAGATAAATTTCAGTACTTTTATTTTATGTCTTGTGAATATTTCTTGGTAAAATGCAGTCCCAGATTTGTAACAGAGAATTCTTAGGCTACATTTTGAATGTCATCTCTGTTCTTTGTAGTCCCTTGAGTGAAATCTTGGGGGAACAATTGTCATAGGCAAAAACTCTTAACCTTCAGATCTTTCTCCACTCTTTTCCTTTGAAATATCTAACTCTGTGAAATTAGGGTGTACACTACTGTGTTTCTGTTCTTTATGAAATATATCTGCGACGCTTTCTCTGGTATGTTAATTTGGTTAGCTTATCTTTCATTGCACACTCCTCTGCATCTCATTGTCCATCCGTGTCAGCAAAGTCTTACAAATGCCTTCATGGAATAATTTGATTATGCTGTAGAATCTACAGTTTTAAAATCCTTGAGAGTTTTCATGCCTGCATAGTCAAAATTTGCTTTTTAAAATAATACACTTGTACATGAGAAGTCTTTCTCAAACCAGGATTTTGGATATAATGTCTTTATTTTATCCCTGCCCTGTGCATTCTATTTATGAAGTAAAAAGTAGAAGCTTGAAGATTGAAAGGAGACAAACAGGTCAGCTTCCCAAGTGCAAGTTTTATCTTCTGGGTATATAGTATTTCTTAAAATATTTCAAATAACTATAAATATATAAAAAATAAATTTAAGTAAATTATAAAAGAAGATCCTTGAAAAATTGTTTATCATTTACTGGAATTTATTTATGAATTTATTTTTATTATTAATACAATTTTGTAAGCACTAAGGTTGTAAAAATAATTAGTTTCTTCTTTTTGCTACACTCATACTTTAATTCCTATAGAATCCTACCTCAATGGACCAAAAATAATTTGTCAAGATCAGAGGAAATCATCTGTCATTATAGGTGAATGCAAAATTATTTTAGCTGGCCATTTGGTAAGGAGACTTACTGTGGAGTTTTCTTTTATTTGTAAATAATACTGCTTTACTCTTGTCCCCGCTTCTGCCTCCCTAAATGACACAAGTTACTCAGGAACAGTACAAACCTCTGTGGTGCTGTCTCAGTCAGCCTTGCTCTGAACTAGAACTACTTCAAGGAAGCAGATTATTATTATACCAGTGTTGATAAGCCAGGTACATTTCAATTGTTGCTAAACCATGTTTACACAGAGTCAAGGCCTTTTCTGCCTTTTCAGTGAGGAGGCTGGGAGTGCACAAGAGATTGGGAAGGGATACAGCTGAGACAGCTGACCCCAACTGACCAAAGGGATATGCCATACCATAGGGCCTGTGCTCAGCATATAAGGATGGGGGATGAAGAAGGGAGGGAGGAACATTTGAAATGATGATGTTTGTATTCCCAAGTAACCCTTATATGTGGGCTGTGTAAGATGGAGCCCTGCTTTCCTAGGGACGGCTGAACACCACCATTGGAAGTGGTGAATATATTCCTTGTTCTGCTTTGCTTATGTGAGTGTTGCTTTTACTTTCCCTATTAATATGTGTTTATCTCAACCCACGAGTTTTTTCACTTTTACTTTCCTGATTCTCTCCTCCCTCCTGGGGTTAAACAACAACACTGCTCCACTGGGATTACTGTCTGCAGGTCTTATGTGTAATGCTGCCCACTGCAAATTGAATATATATGAAATGATTCTCTGTATGTGTCTCACAGTCCGCTAAACAACCATGAAATGAAATTAACTTTTCTTCATTACTAACTCAAATCATATTCAAGCGAGAATACTACAGAAAATCATTCCTGATTATCAGTTTTCTGACCCATGTACTATAGTCTAGTTTGGAGCTTTTATGCAGTTGATTTAGGTGGGGTTTTTTTGTTTTAAAACAATAGTTTCTGATTCAGGTGCATAGCACCTGAGAAGAACTCAAGCTTCTGCAGTCTCTCCTTTGTTTTGTGTATGATAAAAACTTTGAGTCTAAATATGTGTGCCTAAGCTTTAGCCATTCTTTTGTATTTCCTTGTCATTGCATTATCTTCCATACCTTCCAAAAACTATCTCCAGGTTTCCTTTTCCAGTGTACCATTGTCATTATGAGTGAGCTGAAAGCAGAAGGAGAGTTTGTTAAGACAAAATGTTTTCTCTTTTTTTACCTCTTTTTCTGTCTTTTAATTTATTTAGGTATTTAATCTATATTTTCCATTTTGCCAGAGAATACTTAAAAAATTACAAAATCCTGTTGTCTGGCTTATTAAAGGGTGTAGCAAAGGACGGTCTTGCATGAAGGCCTAGTAGATTCAAATAAACAGATAGTGACATTTCACTCACCGGTGTTTATTATTTACTTTATTTCAGGTGCCAGCAAAAAAGGTAAGGGAGAATAATTCTTTCATTGACTGAATACTGCACCAAGAAGGGATTTCTGTAAATAATGTAACTTGCATAGAAAACAATGCACTGCTGTCAATCTCAAATACATACAGACTTCTAACATCAACCATCAAAACTTTTATATTTTCCTAGAGGAATACATGTGAACACAGGGACAGATTAGCCCATGGATGGATGGAGAAATGAGAGAAAAATGAATGATTTATATAGTACCCAGTTGGGTTCTCCCAGACAATTTGCCTTTTTTTTTTTTTTTTTTTTTTTGATTGGTGATTTATTCATTTTAGGGAAAGCAAAAGAAAAAGGGATAGGTATAGCCTGCTGTACTTCCAAAGCAAAACCCTGCTCAGTTTCAAATTGGAAGCATTGTACAGCCACATGTTCCAATACCTGGGAGAGAAATGCTTAGTTCAGATTCTTGTGCCAGGTGTAGGTGCCCAGGAGCTGATAGAAGGAGTTGCAGGGATGGCCTCTGAGGGCAAAGGCCGGGGGCTACCCTGTGCCAGACACAGCCCATCCCAAGCACAGGGAGCCACCACAGGGCATAAATGAGCCCTTCAGTCACACTCATGCCACTTTTTAGAAGGAGTATTCAAGAAAGGGTATAAAATACCAGAAAGAGAGAGGTGGAGAGAACAAAAAAAGTATGTGAGGAAGGTCAACATCAGATGAGGGAAAAGTGTTGACCCAACAAACCAACAAAATCAATTTAAATTTCTCCAGGCTGAACCTGTTCTGACCACAGGCTTTCTCCTTCATGCTCTCATTATTTTCAATGCTCTCCCACAGAGAACGGAGAGTTGAGTGGGTTAGGTTGGTACTTGGCTGGTAGCCTTGGTGGTCATGGACTCAAACTAGAGCACAATGTGGAGCAAAAGCAGTTGCAGAAATATATGAGAACAGCAAAGGGAGCTGGAATTTGCCCCACTTCCTCTTTCTCCATGGATCAACAACACAAGTCGTCAATCGTGTTTCATCAGATTTACAGGTTCTGGCTGGCTTTTTTGGATAAAACAATAGGATTGATAGATATCGCCACTGGATGAGATATTTCACACAATTTTGTCCTCCGGGGAACTTCTCAGTAGTTTTGGTGCACTGGCCAAGCCAAATATTTTTGGCAGCTCAAAGAGGGACTAGCATATCAGCTGGGTGCCGCTTGTAGATGTTGTTATTATTATTACAAACCTATTGGTCCCCCAGGAGGCCACAGGGGGAGCTTAAAGATGCCTTAACAGCTCTACACCACTCTCAGCTTCCACGTTTCCACATTGTGTTGCTTAATGAATGCCATCTCTCTGAGGATTTTATAGTAAGAGGTAAGTTTATGACAGCATTTTGTCAAGTAAGACACCAAAAATAGTAAAATTAATGTAAATGTCATGATTTTTTTAGTCACTATTTTTTTTAATATTGGTGCAATAGATTTTCATTTCTCTTTAATAGATCAAATGGAATTATGTTATAAATTTTTAGATTCAATTAATAAAATCTATAAAAATAAGTTAAATAAACATATGGTTCTTTTCAGCCGTCTTCCACGCAAATAGCAAGCAGAAATATTTATTTGTTTTCCCAGATATTAAATTTGTTGGCCAAATTGCGCCTATGGGTATTACCATGCTGAGGTTGTTTAAAGTATGTTTTTATTTTCTGTATTGATTGATGTGTTAGGGGATCTCAAGAAACTTGCCTGAAGGAGTTTTTCTTTACAGTGACAGGAACAAACCCCTGTTCATTGAAAGGATAAGCCAGAACAATTTTCAGGTTCTAAAAAGCATTATAAATGAATGGAACTCCTAAAGAGGGATCAGAGTTATTTTGTTTCAAAAACTATTTACTTGGATTTCTCATTAATAAAATATGATTTCAAGTATGAAAGTAGATAAAATTGACTTTGTACCAATCAACACATATTGCCTGCCTATGGCACTAATATTATGCTGATGCACTCAGTAAGAGTAGTCTGAAATCAATATAAAAACGCTTAAAGCAATGTTTATCGCCTTCAGCTGTGATGTTTTCAGGATGTTTGCGTTATAATTAACAAAGCTAACAAATTGTACGAAGAAAAAAGTATTAAGCCATGCAGATTTTTATATTCAGAATATTATTAGGACTGAAGGTTTTCGTTCTTCATCTGTTAGAGCAAATTACATTTTTTTAATTCAAGAAGGTAATTATAGAAACCACTTATAATTTTCCTGGGTTCATACAAAGGGAGTATACTTAATCTTGAAATTGATGGGATTTTCTTCTTAACATTCAGATTGATAATTTTTTGTTTGATGGTTTACAATTTTTGGTCGTATTTGTTTGCATTTAGACTATAAGGCCTCTATGATCAGCATCATGCCTTCACATATTTTTTTATTAGCACAATTCTGTATGGGTGAGAACTTCTGAATTCACTTGTAAAATCTTACTGTGTAAGATCAATTACCCAGTAATTGTAGTGTCTCTTAGAAAATTCTGGCTTCCTGTGACCTGGGAAAGATTTTGTTTGTATGTTAAATTTTAATCTCAACAGTAAAATAAGGTAATGTGTGACACAAATGCTAATAATTTAAGTGATGCTATTTTAAACACTGGAAATATTTGTAAAAGTCTAACTACTTGAGGAGGTGATGCTCCCTGATTCATAAATGTTTCAATTTATTGAAAAAAAACCCAATAAAAACCCAAAATGAAAGACCCACTATGCAGGAAATAACACTCCAATACTCAAAAGTTCAGTAATTTATTGCAACTGACTTTTCTTGGAAGTATTAAATGATTCCAGAACATATTATGTTTGAAATGACTAAGAAATATCTATAGCCCAAAAACTCAAAAAGAGTTAGAGTTGATTGTCTCAGTTTTTGGAGACAAAATCCTGGGAGGAAGTGCCCCGGAATGAGCGCCTCCCCCAAAGGGACAAGGGCTCCCCTCCCTCCTCTGCCAATGAGACAAATGGGTCACAAGAAGTGAAAGTGGAAAAAAACCCCCAAACTGTTTATTAACACACAAACAAAACAGGGTAGAACAGGGAAAAAACCCCAAAACCTCAAAATACAACAAATTCCTGGAGAGGGAACAGTCACGTGGGCTCGGACCAGCCGGGGCCACCCCGTGGGCCCCCTGGACTGGCGAGGAGGGAAGGGAGGCAGTGAGGCAAGGGGAAGGGAAGGGAAAAAAGAATGGGAAAAAGAACAAGAAAAAAACCAACAGAACCTTTTCCCAGCTAGCCGGAACACAAAGGAAACCCAGAAAAGCAGCACAGTGCTCCCGGCGCACTCCCTCCCGAGCCCTGCCCAGACCCTGGAGCCCTTGGGCTGAGCCGTTCAACCGCCCCCTCCAGTCCCTGGCTCCGGCCCCGCCCCCGGGTCCATCTTAAAGGCACAGCATGCTCGGGCATTGAGCGGATGGTTAAGGAATAAAGCGGCTTCATAACATCACCCAAGACATTGATGCAGCCTTCCATTGGGCCCAGAACAATTGCACATCTTCTTTGTGTTTACCCTTCAAAATGTTAACAGGTTTGACTGGGATTTAAATATTTAGAGTAGAAATTAAATTTTTATAGTACCTGTGGGGACTGTGGGGAAACAAGTAGTAGCAATCTTACAGTAAAAACAGCTTTAGAAGATGAGTGGCATTTAGTTTATATAAGGCAGCATATGCTTTGTCTCCTTTCTTCAGTTGTGGAAATGCCTACAAGATGATGAATACTCTCAACTCCAAGTCCTGCTTTCCTTGTTTACTGACAAGTAAATCTGGAGACATCTCATTTATCAGGACAATTTCTACTGATTCTCATCATTGTAGGGTAGCAGAACTGGGCATTTACTGTTCAGTACAGGGTCCTTCAAAACATGTAGTGTGAGACCCTATATTTGCCATATGTTTGAAAGAGCAAACTTCCACCAAAAAAAATAGCACACCTTTGTAATTTTTTTCCTGGTCTAATTGCTGAATCTTATAATTTCTTTCTCCCTCTTGTGTGATAACTTGCCTATTCAGATCAAAAGTTGTATAAAATATGAAAAATAGGCATATGAATGCTGGAGTGAGAACATCTCAAGGAGTACAGCTGTATGGCTCAGATCAACCATGGCTCCTTTTTTGAAGGGAAGGCCTCCTGGAGCTTATTTGTCTACAAGGCTGTGCACAAACTGACACCTCGCAGTGGGGTGCAGAGCTGTCCCTCAGCACAATCTCTCTACCCAGCTATAGCTCTACCAGTGTGCTACCCTTTACATTTTGGAACAGTATTCGGCCTCAGAGAAGCTAAGGGGTTGAAGCATCAATTCTGTCTGGCCCATATCCTGGAAAAAAAACGTAAGGAAGAAAGGCAGATGGCATGTTATCCCCAGCACCTGAAACAAGCCAGCCAGGCATACTGCACCTCAGATGTGTTAAGGTGGTTTCTTCATTAAACTAACGATTAGTGACTCATAAAGAACAAATTTACTACAAAATTGCAATCTTTTATCTTGCTGAATTTGCAAAATGTTGTTTATGCATAGCAATGATCAGAAAGCATGTAAATGAATCTTACTGCTGTTGGGTTGGTTTCTAAGTTCTCTGTAAAAGCTGCTCAGGTGGTTAAATCATATTTGCAGTTTTGTTAAACATCTCCTTATTTTCAGTTAATGCAGTTACTTTTATCCTTAAAAATAACCTCATGACTTCTGAGTGAGTTGTAGCATCAGACAGAGATCATTGCTAACTACAACTGAATTATTAACAATCTGGTTAAATATCAAGAGGCAGATTCCATCAAGAGCTTAGTCACTCAGAGTCAAGCTTTTGAGTAGGGACAATTTGGGACTTGGTGCTTCTATGGAGTATGGTGTTGGAGTAGGGTTACCATTTGTGTCAATGTTTGCAAAAGTAATTTATCACTTCTACAAAGATTTTATTGTAAAGAGAACAGAAGAATAAGTATGGCGTTGATTTCCATGGATACTGTTGCTCTATAAATATTGCAGATATATTGCATAGAATCCAAACACATAGGAACATAAACAGCTCCTTTTCAAAAAGGGAGAACTACTGACAAAGGCCAAAACTATCAAGTGGCACCCGAGCTTTCCATGCTTACCTTTGTGTCGCTGGAAATTGGAGGGTGTTTTCCTTGTGTTTTAGATTTTTTTTTTTTTCCTCCTGAGAGGTTAGTAATTCTGCAGTATTGCACATGCTTGAAATTGACTAGTTGCATTTGGATGCAGTCATGAATACTCAGTAATTCTACAAACATAGTTCCAGTTATCTCATACTGGGCATATAGAAAGGGAGGAAGACATGATTATTGATAAAATTCTTGTTCCTCTTGCTCAGCATCCTGGTCATGGATAAGGTTTCTGTCTAGTTGTCTATACTAACATTTTCCTAATTGCAAAATAGTCTTGTTTGTTCCTGCACTGTGAATTCTCTGCTTTTCAGTCACAGAAACTGAAGCAGAGCTTGGTCACTTTCTAGTGCACAACATTCATTCTCAGAATTTTATTTTGATGAACTCATATCTGAGTATTTAAATTGTAATTAAATCTTTAGAGATAGTCAAAGATTGGAATTGAAAAGCCTTTCTCAAAAATGGTATCAAGTACCCTTCTGGATATAAACTATATAAAAAAGACCATTATCTTCTAGAAAATTATAAACTTGAAAGAAGGACCAGAGGAAACAAACAAATAAACAAAGTATTAAAGACCAGCTGAAGGTAATAATATTGCAACTTGTTCTTTAACAATTTTTTTAAAGAAGAATTGACTGATGGAAAATAAGCACTGTCTGGGCTGTATGTTAGCATTTAATGTGCATCATCAATTTGTATTTAGGCAGCTTTACTCCATGGCAGAGATTAAAACCAGCTGAAAATAAAGAAGTAAATAAATGAATACAGTTAACTAAGGGATTTGAATAATGTCATTATTTATCAAATAATTTATTTGACAAATAGCATTTTGACTGCTGCAGAATTGGTTGACTATCATGAGCAGCGTTTTTTGAATAAATTAGTCAATGAAAAATGACGAAGATTCAATGAATAATGTATTTGATAAATAATATTTAGCAAGCTCAACTGTACAGATAATTTTATTTTCTGAATTCTGTATTAAGCAGAAACTAGTCAATTTTTATTCCTCTCCCTCCTCCCGCTCCCAGCTTTCCTATGGCCAAGTGGGAACTGTTGGTTTTGGTTCTTGCAATACTGTTCCTCAAGTTGTACAGGAATGAAGCTGAAAATTAGGTGCTTTTCCTAGAAAAACCATATGTGATAGAGATCATAACATTAAAGACAAGAAAGGGTTCATCTTTTTTTAAAAGGTGTGACAAGCTTTTGTAGTGCTCCACATTTAAACATAATGGAAGTTGTTGCTTAAAACCAAAATCCAATTTTAATTGCACGGCTTCTACTTTTCTCTTTGGTAAATACATAATGATGGTTCGAGACACACTTTACTGAAAGCATTATTTCTTACCAAAGATGCCAATACAAACTAGAAATGAGGATTACACACAAAAAAATCCCGATGTTTAAAAGTTACCATACTTGAAATTGACATTTTTAATATCTTTAATGCAGGCGAGCTTCGAGCTGCTTCAATTGAGTAGGTGGTGAACTTCCATTACTCTGTTCCGTGTAGGCATCCTTTCTTCCTATAATGGACAATATCAACCTTTAATTCTTTCAAGTTTTTTAGGAGCAACTCTACAAAAGATAAAAACTAAAATGAAGATGATGGTGGTTATTTGACACCATATGTCATCTTTTTTCTTTCTTTGTGAGATATTTCGAATATTTTTTAAGACATTTTAAAATCAGCTCCACAGGGACACTATTTAATGCCCTTATGTAGGGGGGCAGCATATCTGGCTAATTTTTTTCTCCCCTTACCACTCAGATGTCCTCGTTAGTGCCTGGAGGCATGAAAGATATGAATTCAGGAAGAGATGTAGATCAGAAGAAGAAAAAAAAATGTCAAGGTTGAGAAGCCCCCCAGCCCTGCAGAACTTGAAAGGAAAGAGCTGGCACAGCAGCAGAGGTTCTGTCTGTATGGGGCCTTGGGCACCAGCCATTCCTTAGTGTCTGCTGTACCTTACCTGTACCTTATGTTTTAATATTTCTGAATATTGAAATAGTTTGCTTGCAAAAGTGTTTTCAGCTGATTGAGAGGCTTTTGATATAGGACAGGACAGAATGAAGTAATAGAAATTTCTAAGGAAGGATGACACAGCAGGGGTTAGAGATGAAAAGGTGTTTTTGAGGCCTTTGCCTGCCTGTGTCTGGCTTATGCTGCAATTCCCTGTGGGCTTCTTGAGATCCTGCAGAATTTTCTATCTTGTTTTTCACTCACATCTTTTCAGGAAGCAATTGTATGTGTAGGATCGTGTAATGGTACCGCTGGATTTAATATGTGTGATATGACAGTTTCCAGAGGAGTAAACACTTTGTGTCATCTTATGGAGAAGGAGTTCAGTTCTGACATTAACTGTGAAGAGTGAAATTGTATAAAAAACGATTGTCAAAAAAATGAGTATATATTGCTGCACTGTAGTGGTATTAAAAGGATGAAATACTGTCTTCATTGCATTCAATGAGAGATTTATGCTTGATTTAGTAAAGTCAGGAGGTCATCACACACAGAACTAAATCAGATGTTAAAATAAGCTTTTGTCCTTCTTTGGTTTCAGCAAATATTCTAACCATCATCTAAGTTAGATAAAGAATTTGATAGCATGAATTTACACATCTGCTTGGATAGTTTAACTGTTAGTACATAATCATGTTTTAGTATTCCAGAGTAGTGAATATGGAGTGAAAAAGCCCCAAAGCAACAACTCTAATTCCTTTGTGATACATAGAAATATATTTTACCAGTTTCCTTACATTAGCTTAACCAAAAAAGTAAACAAACAAGATCAACAAAAATGACATTTGAATGCAACACCCCTAAGTCATCTATCAAAACTTTACCTTTAATCCTTAATCTGTAAACAATGTTGCTTCAGGGAACAGCTGACAGACCAGGTGCCATTAGCCTGTGTGTTGTTACATCTTAGCAATACTGGTATATCAAATATCCACAGGACCACTTTGAGGACAAAAAAGAGACACCACAGTGTTACTTTGCTTTGTTCTTCTTTTTGAAGCTGCAGGGTTAGGATGTCTGTTTATTTCAGTGAAGAAATTGGGGATTTAAAATAAAACCTCCTTAAATTTGGTGTCTTAATAACTGGGTGCATTCACATGCCATCTCCGATTTAACCAGAGGTAGTCTGCCTTCTAACTGTCATGTTGTGCTTTTAGGATAAGGTATAAGAGTTTAGACTAGTATGCTTTCCTCGTGTGCAGCTACAGTCTTACTGAAATTTAAAATAATAGATCCAAGCCAATGCAAGCTCTTTAATTTTGTTAAGGAATACCAGAAGTCCCATATGGGGATGCTGTGTTTTTAGATCTGTTATATCCTTGGCCAAAGCTGAAGCCATAAATTGCACAAAATACATTGTATGGACTTTGAAAGGGAGTTACTCTAATGCAGACAGCATATATATATATATATATATACACGTATATATATATATATATACATATATGCTGCTGACAGACAGCAAGTAATATGTTTTCACAGGCTTGTCACAGAGACACACACAAACACACACAAAATAGACATTAGTTTTCACAATGATTTGAAGATTTTTCCTGTTAAAGTCTGTCGAAACTTCTACTAAATTCAGTTCTGTCAGAGCAGAACAATGATACAGTTCCAGAACACATTTCAACATTTTGCTGTTTCTGTTGCATTTTTCTCCTCATGATTCTTCACCTTTTATTGTAAAGATCTACTGACTTTTTCTCTCAGTTGGATCAGAAGAAGTATCCTGTTAATGAGAACAGTAGTTTTGAGCTGTTCAAGCACAGTTTTCAGCGATACTGTTCTGACCTTTTTTAAATTATACTATTAGAGTTTGTGCCCTGCCTGTGCTCTGCCACAGAGAGCTCAATTTGTTTTACACACAGGGTGGTGAGGGAGCATTAAGAAGCAGATATGAAAATTTGTGAGTGTAAAGACCCAAAAAAGAGAGAGAAAAGTGAGGGGTCTAATTCAGGAAGGTTTGAAGCAGAGAAGGGCAAAGCACAGACTTAATCAAATAAAAAGAACAAGAAAAAATAGGAGAGGATTATGGAAGTCAGAGAGTTACATTAAATTTAAGCTGACAAATCAGGTCTCACTCTACACTTACAGAGCATGTAAAAACACTTACATGTAAATATGCTAGTGCATGTAAATACGTGTATTAAGTAATATTTAAATAAATGTGTAAGTGCATGCAAACGGAAGTAAAAATATTGGTGTACAATATTTACAGTGATAACTTTGTGCAAGAAGAGGGGAAAGAGTGAGTGGCACATAGCATGCTTCAGACTTGTCATAGTGAAGATCAGCAGAGGGATGCACATTTTCAGGGTGTCTGTTGACATCCATGGAAAATGGTTGTGTCATAGGAACAAATGGGAAACACAATTAGAAAAGAGGCTTAGAACTGTGTTTCTGGGATGGTCCAAGAGTTGATTTAACCACATTGCAATAAAAAATTGAAGAACCAATACGATTCTCTGTTATTTCAAGGCAAAACTGCCACTCTGAACAGCAGAGTAGATTAAAATCTAAATTTTATTGAGCAAAACCAGCAATACACAAAAGTGGAGTACTTCCACTTTCTGCAGAAACCCTGCAATGAATCTCAACACCTTCAAGTGTCAATCCTATTCTCACCTTCCCATAAAATATCAGCCCTTTCCAATGTGAGCTTTTGAACTGGAGATGCCTTCATACTGTCAATTGTTGGTCTGAGTGGTTTTGATAAGTTTAATTCAAACCTATAATCCTAAAACATCCTGAGCTCAGTGTGCTGTTTTTGGCTGGGGTCGAGTTAATTTTCTTCATAGTGGCTGGCATGGGGCTGTGTTTTGGATTTGTGCTGAACACAGGGTTGATAACACAGAGATGTTCTTGTTGTTGCTGAGCAGGTCTTGCGCGGAGCCAAGGGCTTTCCTGCCTTTCATTCTGCCACGCTGGGGAAGAAGTTGGGGGTGCATGGGAGGCTGGGAGGAGACAGCCTGGACAGGTGACCCCAGCTGACCAAAGGGACATTCCCACACCACATGACATCATGGTCAGTATATAAAATGGGTGAAGAAGGAGGAAGGGGAGGATGTTTGGAGTGATGGTGTTTGTCTTTCCAAGTAACCATTATGCATGATGGGGCCCTGCTCTCCTGGAGACAGCTCTTCACCTGCCTGCCCATGGGAAGCAATGAATTAATGCCTTGATTTGCTTTCCACATGTTCTCTACCTTCTACCCTTCTCCCAGCTCCTATTGGTGGGGCAGTGAGCAAGTGGCTGCATGGGGCTTGGCTGCTGGCTGGGGTTAAACCATGACAGCTCATCAGACCTACTCATTAGCTACTAACATGAAAACAGATCTGGTTTGTGGTCTTTTAAATGTATATGGGTTAAAGGAAAAAGCTTGTGCAAGCACTGTGATACTTTAAGATTTAAGAAATATAAGACACATACATTGACAGCTTTCTTACTACTCTTAGGTATGTTTAGAATCACAAAGAGATTAATTTGCTACTTCAAATAACTTGTACCCACAAGGTATGTTTATAAAATTTATGAAAATATGTTTCTTGCATTTGCAGGTGATAATGCTCCTGTTGTTTCTGATGGATTTTATTCTAGTGGTAAGGGATTTTAAATAGGTTATTAATATAAGCATGAAAGACCTTTTGAATTAACACAGATTGTCACATTCAGATATATATTATGACAGTTGTAGGTTTTTTTCTGTTTTATTCATGTTACCCCAGGCAGTTTAGGCCATTTTAATTCTGAATACTAACAGCTAGCAGAACAGAGGTGAAGAATGTGTTTCTTAGCTACTCTAGAGAGGAGCTGCAGACATAATGCCCAGTATTTTGTTTTCTTTCATAGTATCTCTAGGCTAGACTGGGAGGTGTCATAACTACCAAGCTAAGGTAGATGGTTATGTTCCCTAGGGTCCTTCTACAAGCAACTGGAGAGAGGAAGATCCTTTAGAGGTTGATCCAAGGAAGACTTTGTGTAGGTTCCTTAATAACACAGTAAGTATCTCAAATGAACATAAAAACACTAGGAAAAGAACTCAGTCAGCTTTTAGTTTGGGTGCCCAAAGTCAGATGATATGAAAGCCCTTGTATTATCCCATTTTTAAAACATTGTCACTGCTTCACTTTTAAGGCATGGAAAAAAAATGTACAGCTACAAATGCAATGCAGTGTCACAATACTCTGTGTGATCTTAATAGCAATCTCTCTCTCTCCAACTCCAACTGTGTCCCTATAATTTTGCTAAGAACAATTCCAAAGTTTGAATTGCATGTTGATTTAGAGATATTCAAAAGCCATCTGGACGTGGTCTACTATCTCCACTCTAGGCGAGCCTGCTTGAATGGGGGATTTAAGAGTTTGACAAGTTGACTCCCAGAGGTCTCTTTCAACATCCAACATTTTGTGATTCTGAGATTCTTAATTTCATGGAAATGGTTGTGCTGCAATTTTAGATGTTAATAATAGCAATTTTGATTAAATACTAAAAAAAATCGCCTGAAGACTCATGAAGATCTCCTCTAGAATCCAAAAGACTGAAAAAAGGTCCGAGGGCATTTTTTCCACCTATGTTTTGCTGCTAACTGCAGTTCATTAAGGATAGATAATGTCCCCATCTACTGATGAGCAGTGAATTGCAGGCACATCTTGATTGCTTCTAGTTTATTCTTCATTTATGTCCTTTCCATCTGGCTAATTTTTTTTTTTTTTTTTTGCATTTAATCCATGAATGATTTGTATAAAAATTATGTAGAGCTGGTAAAGTTAGAAAGGTCAGAACACAAAGGAAGCAGCTTCTTGCGGAAACAGAAAAATGTTCTTTATCCTGTTGTGCAGCACAGCTGGAGTGCTTTCAGTGGCAGAAAAAGTTCATTTTGAAAATTTGGAGGCAAAAAAGTAGGTAGGAAGATCATGGTTTTACCATTTTAATGATCATACATTCAGCAAAAAGTTTAGAGTTCTGACTAATAGAATTATTATGAGAATGGCAGCTACCACAGGAAAGAACAGTCAGATGTCTATCAAAAACTTTGGCTTTCATTTTCTGCACTCTTATATGCAGAAGGTCTGCCTATATTTCTATCAGGAAAGTATAGTTAGAGACCATATGGTGCAATAGAAACATACTTATGATGAACTAGATTCAGACTTCTAGCTAGGAGCAAAAAGTGCATGGGGCAAGTCCTTTTCTAATTGGGATATGAGATTTTTGCCAGCAATCAGAGTGCGAATTTTCTCAGGCTTGTACTGTAAAAAACAGTGAATAAAGCAAAAGAAAGGCTCTTTGGGGAGACCAAACCTTGCATCCCTGCATAGCTTTGAATCAATCTATTCTGACAAGTCAAACTCCTCCCATTCATGCAAAACTAGTAAAACACCAAATCTCTATGTACTGCCCTAACTCTTGCATCTTTTTCCTGTTCTGAAAGAAAATGTGTATTTTTTGGTATACATATAGGAAAATCAGGAATAAAATAATTCAGAAATAACAATTAGTTTATGAAAATTTCTGCCTATTTTATAGTCAATCTGCAGAAAAATATGCAAATCTCTTTATGAAAAGAAATTATTCTGGTTGATCTACCAGTATTTATTGAAGAGATTTGCTAGGAAAAAAAAAAAAATAAAACATTGCCTGAATTTCTGTCATCTCTGATTTAACAAGCAGCCTGTGACACTTCCAGGCATTAGTCATCCTTAACTGAGAAACGTGTAAAATAATGATTTTTTTCTCAGTAATTTAGGGATTAATATTTTAATTTTATGAATAGTCAGTTATGTTTTAAGATGTACATCATAATGTCTTTTGGTAATGAGTAGAATTCCACTCAAAAATATGTAAGGAAGTTGTTATAAATAGAGACTTTTTAAATCTTTTGCTATGCCTTTGGCCGTTATTGTGAGTTTACTTGTATCTTCTTGTTTAGGGCCACAATTCGACTAAATATCAAACAGAGAGGAAATGAGAGTCCTGAACAAGGTACTTTGAGAGAGAATTTGATGTAGAAAAACATAGCTTTTGAAAGGTTGAACATAAACCTCAAAGATTGCTAACTCCTTTCTTAAACTGTAGGAGACTGAGGTTGGGTGGGGGATGGTGGAAATAAAAGAAGATCAGAAGGAAAGAGAGATACAAAGAACTTTTCCTTCACTTGCAGAAGGATGGATCAGCTTGGCTCTTCACCTCTCTTATGTAAGGACAACATAAGTCTAATTTAATGCAGGAACTGGAGCCATGAACATCAGAATAATATTGACTCCAAATGAATAGAAGTAAAGTTCCTCCACTGGCTGTAAGGAAACAAACTGAATCAATGTCAGAATTTTCTTGTGCTGTTTCTGCACTTTGGAGAAATTCCAAATCCCTGCTTTGGTCTTTCCTGTTTTTTGACTATTCACAACCAGAACCTCTGATGCCTCAGAAAATACAGATACTACAGGACACATCAAGGCAAGAAGTACAGAGACAAAATAGAGCCAGCATGGTTCAGTAGCACTTTCTTCGCTCTGGCTTAGCACAAGACATATAAGTCACAAGCTGGCACTTGCAAAGCCACGTAGGTGTTTCTGCACTGTGCTTCTTACAGTCTCAGCCCTGGGGAGACTGACCAGCTCCAGAGCCAGAGTAGTTCTTACCACAGCACATCTGTGCTTCCACTGTAGCTTAAGCAGAGTTGAACTGAACGTTGTGAAAAAAAATTGACAGATTTTACTTTTAGAGACAGTGAAGATTCATTTATGCTTATTAAAGGGAAACTGATGTTTGTGTTTGCCAATGTGTTGGCATTATTTATATTGATGTCTCTATAAATATCAATATTTATATTATATTTATATAAATATATATCTATATATATCTAAGAATGTAACTCAAAATTCAGTATAAAATGACGGGCAATATAAAGCTACTGTTAGGGATATATCATTGTGATGAGAAGTACATGGGAAGAGAAAATTCTGTGAAGCATCATGGGGTTTTTGGTTGGCTTTTTGATTCCTAGCTGGAAAACAAACCAAACCAGAAAACAGACAAACTCAAAACCAACAAAGCACGCCCTCCCCAAACTCACAAAAGAAACGTCATAAAACTGTTTCCCAGAATACTGTTTTATTATAGCATTTTCCTAACTTTTCCCACAAGATTAATTTTAGTGTAAACTACAAATACATAGTTTTTTTGGTAATATTTCTCAAAAAGAAGCCTTCATAAGAAAATGAAAACAGTCTCAATATCTGTTGCATGTGATTTTGGAAGTGGTGATACTAATCACTGGCAACAATAAATATTTCAGGATGGCCTGTCATGCATTTCAAATTCTTGGCTTCCCTATCTGACATGATATGTGCCCTATTTAAATTAATGCCATAACCAGGAACAGACAAGTTTCTCAGACAATGTAAATTAACATAGATCCAATTAAGTCAGTTGACCAAAACTAGATGAGAATACAAATCAGTTGAGGTTATCTTAATCTGATTTAAGTTTTAAATATTTTATTTACGATTTTTCATCCACTTTCCTTGGGAATCTTGTTCATAACAAAAATAGGAAAATGTGAATGAATCACACAGAACTCCATCAGATTTCCTATTTCTGTTAGTTCTTATTTATTAAAGTGCCGTGGCATATATGGATTCTGCTTGGGTTTTTTGTCCCTTGCTTGCCTAAACATCTTCCTTTTCCTTGTCATATCACTTCTCATATCTTATATCCCGTATCCTGTGGTATCTGAGAGAAAAAGCTAGACTTTATTTTTTTTTTAGAGTTGAAAGTAAGGAAAATATGTTGATAGTGATGCAGAGCTACAGTGACTCTGAAGACGAAGGAGACAGCAATGGTGACAAAATAAGAGGTCACCTTTTCTCTTGAATGATACCTCAGTGAAACATCACAGAGTAACTTGATCAAGACCTGGTGGCTACTGAGCTGCTGTGTAGATGGAAGGAGTTTATATTTGAGAAGGTTATGGAAAAATCTCCAAGAACACAGGAAACTGAGGAGAAGAATACTCAGAAAAAGATTAGATGCTGGATATAAAACAGGTAGTATAAATGACGAGTTTGCAAGCAAAACATAAAAAGAAAAATAATAAGTAGAGGAAGAAAATAACATCTAGTATTGCAAGGCCATAGAAAAGGATCATGTGAGACAGCTACAGCTGGAGAAACAGGAAAAATGAGACCAAAGTAGATGAAAGAGGAAAGAGCAGCAGGAGTTTATTTGAGGCTGAATAAGAGCCAAAGGTGAACAGAGTGGGATCTGCTATTCATCCATCATGATAGATTTGACAGATTCCTTCTAAAGTATCAAGACTATGCTAAACTGTGAGGCCAAGGAATTAGAATAGTAGAGGTTTTCAAGTGTTATTTTTCTTATATTTTTTAATATAAAAAAACAAAACAAAAAAGTAGGTGGATGGAGTGAATAAACTGTGACAATAGATAGCTGAGCGCTAGGATAAAATAACATTACATTTTCAAGACCTTCAGCCATAGACAGGTGTTCAGAAACACAACACAGTGACTGGATGGAGTTCATTTTAGAGAAAAACAGCCTTCAGGTTACCATGACTCTAAAGATCCTGAAAATCAAAGGGGGCAAATTTGCACTCACGATGCAATTGACATCCCTACTTACAAACAAAGAAAAGGGGAAAAAGAAAGTCACACGATATGTTGCAATAGATAAAGAATGATCATGAGGGAGGAATATTTAATAATAACACAATATCAAAGTAGGTTATAACTGTTCATGGAAGAGTTGAACATAGAGAGTTAAATATAGTTAAGAAGAAGTAACTGCAAAGTTTGCAAAGACAGATCTGGGTATATCAACAAACAGAAGGACAAGAACTACTACTATGTGTGAAAGGGTATTATACGGATATTTGAAACCTGGGTGGGCTAGTCACTAACAATGGAAGCCGATTACTAAAAGTTAAAAAATCAAGATGTAATATAAAAGTGTTCAAGGAGGAAGAAGCCTTAAAGAGATGAAAAAATCCACAAAAAATGGAATGAAAATATACTAATAGCAGAATTTCTCTGGACCAATTTTTTTTTTTTTTTTTAAAGGTAAACAAATTATAAAAGTCACGGGTAGATATTTTAAATTTTATTACTCACATCACTGAACCAGTAAGCTATGACTCTTTATCAGATTCAGTTTTGGTAAGAATTAACTGAGACTTAGTGGTTGAAGATAACATAGGTTTAGTGACAGTAAATTAATTCATTTTTTTAAATTCAATGAGTGGAAAAAAGATATGTGATATATGGTCTTCAAATTCAAGAGATAATATGAGTGTACAAGAAACTGCAAATTTCTTTTCACTGAAGAAACTGTGCATGGAATAGGAAAATTTTATATGCCTGGCAATCTTAATAAAGGTGCATTATACTGCCTGTAGTGAGTTTTAATTTTAAAATCATTGTTTATTCAAGTATTTTTTTTTTTTTTAACACAGAAATAAGCATTTCAGGTTATCTGATTCTGTACTAAAAATTCATCACGTGAATCTCACCACTTTCTTCACCTTCTCTAGTGCATTTGTGGTGGTGAACTATTGACAGTATAACTTCAGAGTTCTTGCAGTTATTTAGAAAAATATGCTGCTGTTATAATTGCTAACTACATATCATTTTTCACTATTCTTAAGTGGAACCAATTTTTATGACATTTCAGAATAATCATACCTTAAACCTTTCTGAAGTAAACTTGAATTTTAATAAAGGATTCAGAAACATGAACTTTCCAATACACAGATTGAGAGTTTTAGATTTAATGGACTTTGATGCTGAAAGGTGTGAGAGGGTCAGGAATGAAAATACAGATATTGTGCTAATTCTGCCAGTTTCAATTCTGCATCTGTTGGCATCTCCATATTGCAGATGAACTCTGATAAATTATACCAATTTATAATTTTAAAGCAGTCCCATGAGTATCTTTTTATTTTGCATTTTAGTATGCATCTGCAGTGACACAGATCTGCAGTTCCCTTCACATAGCAAATGTAGCAGACACTTTTTCACTGTAATTGTCATGCTGTACATGAGGACTGCCTTAGGATTTGAGAAAAGGCTGTTAAGAGTATCCCTCATGATAGTTTTCACTTCAGCTAGTGAATACCTCGATTCTGTAAGTCCAGGCAGAATGTGAAACAAGGCATATTGACTTATTTTATTTGTTTCACACAAATTCATAGGCAAAAACCTGACAAATATCTCAAAAGGTCAGTTCCTCTACTCATCCCAAAGACAGCAAAGATATATAGAAGACTCCATGCAGAGAAACATATGGTTAAAATTCTCTATAATATAATTTATGATAAACTGTCTAATGCCTGATGATAATTTTTAGTTGTGATTATACAGTATGATCAAAATGTGCAAGGAAAAACATTTAAGAGGAAATATTAATTTTAAGTAGAACAAGTAAAAAAGTTGTTTGTGCAATTTAAAACACAATTTGTTTCTCTGGTCTAAAGCTCTTTTCTCTTCCTAGCTTTGATTATATTTTGTGAGAAAGAATCATACTCTTTTAGCAATATTTCAAGATTCAGTATTTTCAAGGTGAAGTATTTAACAAAAATACAAATATTTAAGCATGGGGAGAGTTTTGAGACCTTGTATTTTTTTTATTTGTGTGGTGTTGAATAAGAACACAATTTAAAATACTGGAAGTTTTCTTCTAATGTGTATATATCTATTTACCAATAATGTATTTAAGTTTACACCACAGTAAAATATAATCCTGAATTCATTTAGGATAATTATTAATGTATCTTTCAGATTTTAAATGTTGATGAATATGAACCCATCCACATACATGCCTTAAAGAAATATGGCATATTGAATACCATAAAGTTGACCTATCTGATAAAAATGTTTTATTATCAAGAATAGACTTCATCTTACATTACTATTCATCATTATTTCTGTCACCAGAGTTTATGATGGAATGAAGAGATATTTATGTATTTATTGCTGTGCTATTTCATTATACATCATTGAGTTTTATGACATTTCTAAGTAAATTAATTATACATGTTCTCCCTGCTCGCCAGTCTGAACACTTATAACCAGCGGCCCTTGGAATAAATATCTGTATGTATCCTGGAGAGTTGGATTTGAGAGACTTTTGCATAAGTTTGTAGTATGGAAATTCCATTAAAATATCAACAAGAAAATGAGGAAAGAACATCTGAAATAAAAATAAGCAGAAACAGATTTAATTACATTATACATAATCTACTAGCTTGAATTTATATTCCATATGATAATGAAACTGAGAACATCTTTAAGTATTATTCATTCTGACCAATGTTAAATGTTGTGTTAAATAGAATTATGAAATATTTATTTAAACCACTATTTTTTGTGGTATCAAAATATGATATGTTTGTAATATGTGAGTTACTATCATATAGTCATTTTAAATAACACTCATGTAGGAATTAATTTATCCTTACAATAATTATAGCACATATTAAAAATTATTCTGCAATAAATGACATTATACAATAAAAATCATATTAAGAATAATTAGATGGGTGTTGCAATGAAAAATGAATGTTACTTTTTAATCTTTCCCTACATTTAACTAATTTATAAAGGGAAATATTTCACTAGTAATGACAGTATTACAGTTAACAATAATAAGGAAATACAATAGTTGGAACAAGTAACAACTATAAAGGGGATGTCGTGGTGCACAACTGTATGAACATTTGACATAGCATGAGCATCAAAGACAACATTGAGCATCTCTTCTTGTCCCCAAGCTGATTTTAATAGGTGTGATTGTAACATAATATTAACAATGGTCATATTAAATACCACCTGATTGTTTATTACACGCCTGGATAGTTTGCAAAAAGAAATAGTATTTTATAAGAAATCTTTTGTTTAATGTTTGCTGAACATTATGCAACTTAATATTCTAGAAAGCCTTCTGCTCAGCCACTTTCAAGTTTCTAGAATAGTCTTTCCATGAAAATAATCCAGAAAATTGTGTTCAGCTTTCAACAAGTAGTTGACACTTCATGGCTGTTAGCACTCCTGTGCAAAATGTTGGCAAACCGGATGAGCTGTAATGGTCTGAACAAGTAAGTATCAAACATCCTTTCTACTATAATATTTGGTGTGGAAATTTACAGCCATCTCCTGTTTTAAAAATGACATCTTGTTTTCCTTTATTTATTGTTAACATTGTGCAAATTTTGTAAGAGAGAAAAAATAAGGTGAGATTGCGGGAAAAGAGGGATTGATTTTATTTATTGTATAAATGTACATATTTGTACCTGTCTCTGTACTGCTTTTATTCCTAACATTAAAAAAATCCAATGGAGATGGTGACGGAAATAATAAATAAGTTTCCGTTAATACTAAATCACATTAAGGTAGATTCAAAATTGCAATGCTTTTTATTTAAAAACAAAAATGGAAAAATGCTATACTGCCAGTAAAATTTCCTCTGTATTTTGAACACTGTTGAAGTCTGTTACATGCTCAAATAATAAGAGAGGACTAAATATATGAAATGTCCTCTTCTAGGGCATATAACAGATGTAAATATATTGCATTAAACCCAAATTGTTCCTAATTTTCACTATCAGCCACTAGTAGTTACATGAGCACAACCATAGTCCTGGCTGTGAAATTCTACATCAAGCAGATAATTTCCTAGATGTGAGATCAGACTAAATGCTGGGCTTCATGCCTTACTTGTGACCATATGTGTTTTGTCACTGAAATCTGACAGAGGAAATTTAAGTGTTGACGAGCAAGGTTAAAAAGTAACGTTATTCACAATGCTCAAAATGAATCTCAAAATGACTTGGTAACCATGGACACAAAAATCTCATCTGAATGTTATCTGGAAGATAAAAGATTACATCTAGGAAATTTTTTTCTGTTCATTGGAGGCTAAAGATGTATCTCCTCAAATTTGGGTTTGATACACACGAGACTGTGTATCACAGCAGTCACATGCATGACTAGTGGCTTAGTGTCTTAATTGATGTAAACGGCTACTTTAGGAATTTTGCAATACTAAGGAATATGAATTGGTCACAATCTGCCAGGCTCAAGGTCATATCTTCTGTAAAATGAGAATTTAATTTGATGCATTTTTAAAGTTTAAATTTTCAGATGAATTGTGGAGAAATATCAGTATTGATCAAGGAAACTTATAACTCTGCAAAATGGTTACTTTGGAAGATGTGACCTGAGTATAAAATTGATAGGTGTTTTATAGGTTGATAAGAATTTGACAGACAGTTAGGGAAATGTTGTGAGGTGCAATTTACTGTCATGATCAGTGTGGAAGGTATGTAAATGGAGCTCAATTCAAATGTAATCTCCAGATTCATGTGCCAGAATTTGGTCTAAAATGTACATTTGTTCATGTATCTGCTGAAGGGACTAAAAATCTCTTGTACTGTGAGAATTTATATTCAAATTGCATTAGCCAAGACAGTTCTTAAATTTTAAAATGACAGTGTTTGAACCTAATGGTTATTATGACAGTGATGAGGTAAAATCCCCAGAAAGCTTAGATGGGTAGACAGTGGCAACTGTTCAGGCAGAAATTTCCCATTCTCCATTACTCCTTCCTTACATAGATAAGGTATCACAAGGATCATGACTTCTGCCTAGGATATTGAGAATATTTTGCAACACATATATTCAGCACATTATGCAAAATGCTGCTCCTTGACATTTTCAACACAATAGTCAAGGAACCTCTGCATCAAACACAGTAAAAATGTGAGAAGTTCCTGCTCTTTTTTTTTATTTTTAATTGGAAGCAACACTTCTGATTTTCAAACAAAAAATAAGACTAAAACAATGTTTAAATAGCTTTGTGGTTCTGCCTTGAACAGACCAAAATAAGAAAACCCCACAAATTTAGCTACCTTTGCATCTCTCAGTGCTGCAAGCTGAATTATGGAAAGAATTTCAGACAAAAATAGAATATGAATTGGTTCTTTTTATATCATCAACCCTACATGTCATTACAATGCACCATACATAGAATTAAACAAAAGTTGTAGAGCACACTAAGATTTTCAGGTAAGGTTTAAATCAAGAATCTGATTCAATGTGGTGAAAATTAGAAGGAGAATTTTATATTCACTGAGCATCACTTTTTTATAGGACCTTATGCTTAAAAAAATAAATCATTGCTTAGTAATAGCTGGGAGCTGAGTTTAGATTAAATGGCAGTGATCATTTTAGGGACCTAAAAGAAAAAGAAATGAGATTTAGTGGAGGGTGGAATAGGAAAATACATACTCATATATATACACACACATAGTTTGGCAACATATGAGTGGCAAATGTGCTTGTGCAACTGGGACTCATTTTTCTATGAAAATAAACCAGCCTAAAATAATAACAAATTCAACAAGTAATGACCAAGTCTTTGAGGATGACTAGACCTATTGCTCCAGGCACCAGCTTGAGCTCTAAGAGGACAAGAAATTTGTCTGTTGTTTTTTTCCACTGTATTTTTTTTCCTGCAGTGCATGAGGAAAACAGAAAAATAAGCAAGCATGACTGTACCTTTCTAGGAGAAACTCTACTTGCTTAACAGAGCACAAGGAAATGCATCTTTTGTGGTAAAAAAAAAAAGAAAAAAAAGAAAAGGTCCTAAGTAGGTTCAGAGGCATGATTTATAAAACAATAAAAAATCTTTTGGAAATACCTATGCCAGAATTTGGGTAAACATGCTAAAGAACAAAGTAAAAACTACTCTCAGCTATAAAGTATAAATACTTCCTACTATTAATTTTGACAGCTTCATATTTACCAAAGAAGTAAATATGTATGCAATATTGTTTTAAAATGTTTTTTCTCACATGATTATGCAAAGTGTACTAAGGGACTGGAGACTCTCTTGTAAAAGGAGAGGCTGAGACCTGGGACTGTTTAGCCCTAAGAAGAGAAGGTTCAGGGGGATCTTATCCATGTGTACAAATGCCTAACAGGGCCAGAGAGTAAAGGAGCCAGATCCAGACTCTTCTCAGTTATGTCCACATGAAAGGATGAGAGGCACAGATTGAAATGTAGGAAATTTTATTTAAACAAAGGAAAAAAACTTACTTTCTGTAAGGGCATTTGAACACTGGAATGGCTGGTTTTGGACTCTCCATCCTCAGATCTGTTAAATACCTGACTGGACGTGATCCAGAGCAACCTGCATTTGGGCACATTGACCTTTCTCTGAGCAGAAGGATGAAGTAGAAAACAATTCTTCCAAACTCAGTGATTCCAAGACACATTTTATATTACTGTGTATGAATAAGCATTCTAAAAAAGAAATTGTTCTGGAAGAAAAATATAGAATTGACTAGTCTCTGTTTGTCATACTTGCCAATTAGATGAGTTGCTTGTATTCTTTTTTTATCTCTTGCCTGAAACCGGCCTTGCGCTGCCAGTGATTACCATGAGAATGAATTTGTTTGACATATCATTTGATTTACTCTGGCAATAAGCATACACAAAATATTGTACTCTCTGCACAATAAACTTTGTCTCTTTTGGCAGTTTTGCATAGCTAAAACATTATGGGCTAAGTTAGCAAAGGACCTTGAACTGTCAGAAAAAAGCGTTGTACTGGAGGACTTGGTTTTCTTCTGGACAAAATCCTCCTGTGAACAAATGGTCTGTTCAACAAAACCATAGCTTCATACATATATGAAAAATATATATATTTCTCCTGCCAAGAAAGATCTGCATCTTATCTAGATTTTGACTGGAAGAAAGGAGTGGTTATCCTGACACAATCTGCTAAACTATGATCAAAGATAGGGATTCATTGACTATCAGGAATAGCATCCTACATATAAAATAAGATGTAAGAATGCTTTTTAAATACCTGAGGTTGACTTTGTGTTCAATGTTTATGCACTCTGGTTTTTATCACTGTTCAGTCTTAATTCAAGAACACATTTGTATTCAGGAAGGCATTTATAAATGTTGAGTAAGTTTGGCCCTAAAGCAGCAGAAAAGTAAGTTATGAGTGAATATAAGCTACTAGGCTAGAAGAGGAAAACGTGATATTTAGATTAAAGAAATGCTTCTGTTTGACACAGACTGAGAAAGAATGAAAGCAGACATTCTAGTCATCCTGGACACATAAACCTGATTTAGATTTTCTAGCAGACCTGGATTCTTATGTGTGTATGTGATTGGTAGGAAATCTCATATTCCTTCACATAGCATTTTGCCTGGTACGTCTCTTTTCCGTTGTTTTACAGGTCAATGCGGGACCTCAGTGTCATATATCAAGAGAAGTACTTATATAAAGTAAATGGTTACAATTCAAGGTAATGTTTAGTAGAAAAGGCTACTTTATCCAAGCAAATGTGACAAGGCCATGACATATCCCCAGCATGTAAATGTTTGTTCTGTTGCATTTTTAGAGTAATGGCTGGTGCAGGTCAGCTAAGACAAACAATTCCTGTTTTCTGCCACTGGAGATATATCTTAAGGTAGAGAATGCTACCACTGAGCAGTATGGCCAAAGCCATGTAATTTTTCTAAGCTGCCCCTCTCTTCCCCACACAGGTCTCAGCATTGGCTGCCCCACCACGCACTGCTGCAGCCTTCATGCCTTCATCACTCTGGACACACACCATGGTGTTCTACTACGAAAAAGCCCTACTCTCGAGAACTCCAGAACCTCACGCTCCTGATCTGGACGAGTTGCCTCAAGTGTTTCAAATTGAGAAAGAGGCCCATCTATGTGGTAGAAGCCTCCGATTGTTCATGACCTTGCAGTGGTTCCCATTCTTGATGCTCCCTCTTATCAGATTAATATTGTCCTGAAGAAGCACATCACCTTTGAAGGATGAAACAGAAGGTGTTGGGGAACAGTCGCCTTCTACACTGTGGCTATCATCACCCATACTGGTGAGCCTTCCAGTGGTGTCAGCCCACAAGGACAACTCTGGTAAGAAAAAAGTGCCTTAAAACATGCTTCTGGGAAAGTTCTGGGTTAAAGCAAAACTATAAGGATACCTGCAAGATCTCCTCACAAAGTCATGCCTTTTAAAGACAAATTTAATTCTAAAGCAGTTTAAATTGTAGCAATGGAATTGCATTAAAGATTGATTTATTATAGTTTAAATTCTGGCTGCCAGAGGATGGAAGAGCTACTTTTCACTGAAAAAGCAAGAATTTGCTTTTATATTTTACCTGAATGATGTAATAAGAATGACTTAATAACTACAGATTGAGAAAATGATATATGTTGGCTATGACCCAGGTAGGTTATTCTCTGTTACCTGAATTAAACAATGTGTTAAAATAGATTCCTTTTCAGTTGGTTTTACATTATAGAAGTATACTGAGCATTCTATAAGTGCCCATTCATTACATTTACTGTCAATTGTTTCATGTGAATAATTTACAGCAAATGATCTCCAAAAAATCAATACCAGACTTCTGAATTTACAGAGCTATTGGATATGCAGGAGCAAAGCTTTTATATTAACTAGAAATAGATCTAACTTTTCCCCTGCACCTTAGAAAAGAAACCCCAAAGATAAATCTTTCTGAGTCTAAGTAATTGTAAGTACTTACCAGTTACTTACTAAAATTCAGTGTGCTGTCCTAGCATTGCCGTTGGCATTGATGTCCTTAAGAGGATGGTGAGGTCTGGTGCGTAGCTGTTTCCAGGGTCCTTTGTTATATTCTTATGATGTTTCCTAATGGGAACACAGTTAAAAATGTATGAATAAAATGGGGAAATACAATGCTTCTGTTCCTTAGTGATATGCAAAATAATGCCTTAGTGTGCAAATAAGCACTTACGGCCATGGTCTGGAATGCAGGAGAGCTATGTCTTGTAACTGTCTTGCTTATGGGGAGTCACTCAGTAGCACCACAGCAGTTTGTAATTATTTAAAGAAAAAAAGTTGATCATATTACCTCTTTTCTCAATTTTATATGTTTAAACAATACTTTTGAGTAAGTACTCCCTTTTTTCTTCCCTGTGCTTGAAGCATTCCTAGTATTATTAGCCCCAGCTACTGCTGGTGTTACCTCAAAGATTTTGTGCACAAGACCTCTGAAGTCTTCCCTGCTCGATGGTTAGCAAGGCATGAGATTTTTGGTCCATGTCAACTAGCAGTTCTCTGGCCTTGGGTGGGAGCTATAGCACAGGCCAAGGAAGTCCCACAGTAGACATCAGGGATGATCTTGTACCAGGGTTGTCTTTTTCTCTGTCAGACAGAAATCTCCAGCACTAGCTGAGGAGGCCTTGCGTTCTCCCCCCTCCTTCTGGGCATGGCCTGTGGTGTGACACACCCATCAGCTTCATGACACTCTTTTCAGAAACTGCCTGTACTGCCCTTCCATTATATCATATAACTTGAATTGAGCACAGACACATACACACACACAAGTGATTATCATGTCTGAAGAGCACTGCAGAAAATCAGGTACTAGATAGGTGATATGCAGCCAAGTCTCCACAATTTGTCCTCAGAGCTAGAGGCTCCCAGCCACGTGTGGTCTACCAGCTTTTTCTTGTAACATAATTCATGCTTTCATTAGCCTGTTCTGGCACTTGTGTAAAAAAGTTTTTTTTCACCCTTATGCTTAAGGTCTTGCAGAAAATGCTCCCCTGAGGAAGACCTTTCAGTTTAGAGAATGGCATCCAGCTCTTATACAGCACTTACAAGCAAGCCCTTCGACATTGGCGTACCAAAACCAGCATCGTGCTGCTAAGCTCACTTCACTGAATTTACCAAGGGAGGGAGGCCAGGGCATGGAGAAATTTACACACACTCATACACACACACACACACACACACCCACACCCACACACCCCTTGTTTGTGCTCAGTCACTGCTCAGTTACATGCTTACCAGTGTTGTACCTACCAGCCAACTGGTTAATGAGTCACTGCCATTTTGGAATGGGGGGAAAGGGGAAGAGTTCAGTGGAAAACTAAGATTGATATTCAGCCCTTAGATGCAGAGACCATATTATATACTGGTTATGGTAAACAACACCTTAAGTAAGGCCATTCCTTAGTACTTAGAATACCTAGAAAAAAGGGGAGAACTGTTCATCTGCTACTTTGAGTCTCTTGTGCCAGCCTTAATGATTTGTTTTATAAATATGTATTCATCCACCCATGCACTACTGTTTAAATATATGTTAAAGAAAAGGAAAAAAAATCTCTCAATCTCTCAAAAATGACTCACAACCATAAAGATGAATACCCATTTAATTTGATTAGTGATAGGGACCTTAGCCCCAACATCCCCTTCCCCCAAGCTCTTTGTTTCTACATTGTGTTTGAAGGCTTTTTGATTTAGAATATAAGTTTCTGCAGAAATTAACTGTAACGTCTTGCATATTGTAAGAAGAAAAGTGTGGATTTTCTCATCTTTGCTTCTACCTTGAGACAATAACAACATAAACTTCAATTTAGCTAAGGGTCCAGATATCCCACTGCTTAGAAGGCTATTAGATATTTTGTAATATGGAGCCTCCAACATAATTTTGGATGTTTTAAGGGGTAAAATTTGTTCTGCTCACCATTTCAGAAGCTACATCAACATATTATGATAGCTAAGAAGTAGCTGAGTAGCTGCCAGTATTTCTGAAGTCATAATTAAACTGTAACAAGTGATTCAGACACTGCTATACTTAATATTTTGCACTAGCCAACTCTTTTCTTAATCCTTAACTGAAATTTGCTGCCGGGGCAATAGTTCCCAGCTGTGTAACTGATTCCTAGGAATCAGATACAGACAAAAGTAACTCTGTCTTCAAAAAATCACTTTGGCCATTATAAAATACCTAATATATTGATTATATCTTTTATCTCTATCTCTCTATCTAAAATTATATATCTACTTAATTCCTACCAAAAAGTTAAGGAATTAGAAAGAGAAGCTGAGCTCTACTCCTCATAAGGATAGGACAAACATTACACCAACACTAGCACATACAAAGAATTACTTCTACTTCCATAGTTATAACCTTCACAAGCTTTCCTGAGAACTTTAAAAACAAAGAAAATTAAATATAGGAGAAGTCTTAATCTACTACTTTTACTCTGCCTGTCAGATACTAGGCAGATTAAGAATGTTGTATAGCAACTGCAGTTAAATAGTTTATTTTTTTGTATGTGAATGGGCTCTTTCTTAGAAAAGCAGCTTTTTCTTTCAAGCCAACAGAATGAAGGAACATATTATGCAAGCATGTAATGAAATGACTTTATCATCTAAGGCTATTCATGTTAGAACAAATAAAATATTGCAGTTGTCTTCAGTGGAAACTCAGCTGACCCTTTGCTAGCATAGCATCTATTATGCAGCTCCCAATTATGTTTCTGTAGACTTGATTAGGCTTTTTTTTTTAAATAATAGGGATAAAAACTTAGCTTTCACATGTGAAAATCCTTCATTAATCAACTCTTTTTTTAAATAATTCATTTGCTACTTACATAAGCATTTACAGACTAAAAAGCAATGTTTTGGTTGATGGCATTATTTCACCCTTTGTGGAGGACCATTCCCCTGAGTCATGCAGTATTAATTCTGATATGCGTGAATGCAACAATATAAAAAATGATGTAACAAGAAAAATAATTAGTACTTTATGCCCCATTTGAATTGTTGGGGTGCAAAAATTTAACCAGGGAATGGAAAAAAACTCCCATTAATGAGGCAATTTTTACAAGCAACAGTGAGCCAAAGTCACTGTTCTTCTTTATGTATCAGTTTCCAGTACCAGAAAAGAGAGATTTACCAGTGTAAATTAATTAATTAAAATGTCTATAAAGGTATTAGTAATAGAGAAAAATGTATGTATTTAGAGAAGATTTTAAAAAATAGATGTGTGTGTGTACTAGGACATATAAGAAGATAGATTCTTATAGAAGAACTTGATAGTGAAGATGAGTATCCAGTACAGTATAATAAATGTAATTAATCTATAGCCATAAGAAACTGGAAAGAAACAGTCACAGCAATATTTAAGAAACTTAAAGGCAGCATTTGAAAGCAACTAAATGGCAATAGTCTGTCGAATTATCTTAAGGTGTAAAACAAATGTACTTAAGCAGGGGGTGTGAAAATATTAGAAGGAAGGAAAACAAAACACATATTTGAACTGAATTAGGAGCCAATTATTAACTAAATCAAAATCCATGTTCAGAAAAATGTAATCCTTGCACAACAGAAAAGGAGGTGGTCCTGATGGGAAGATACTGGATGTTTTAGGTGACATGATTACAAATGATCTCAAAAAGAGCTGAATGAGCACAAATGCAGAATCAATAGTCAGATTGACAGATAAATGGTTACTTCCAGGCATGCTAAGAAATGTGGAAAACCAAATCTAAAATGGCAAATTTCCTCTTCCCTCCTCCCTTACATAATATCCTCTACACTACTTTCATCAATTGCACAAATGTTAGCAGATGTGTTAATAAGTGTTAATGGATAAGTGTCAATATTCTCTCACTGGGAACTCAGATCTCTGAAAGGTGGAGGGACACCACCAGCCAGCAGGTTGAGGGAAGTGATTCTGCACCTCTGCTCCACTCTGGTGAACTGCACATGGATTGCTGCCATCTAGTTCTGTCATGCCCGGTGCAGGAAAGACATGGACCAACCTGTTAGAGTGAGTCCAGAGCAGGGCCACAGAAACAATCAGAGGGCTGGAACACTTCTCCCATGAGAAAAGGCTGAGAGAGCTGGAGTTGCTCAACCTGGAGAAGAGAAAGCTCTGGGGTGACATTATAGCAGCCTTCCAGTATTTAAATGGAGCTTATAAGAAAGATGGAGACAGATTTTTTAGCAGGGCCTCCAGCAACAGGACAAGGGGTAATGGTTTTAAACTAACGGAGGGTAGGCTCAGACTAGATATAATGAAAAAATATTTCACAATGTTGGTAGTGAAGCACTAGCAGAGGTTGCCCAGAGAGGTCATACATGCCTCATCCCTGGAAACCTTCAAAGTCAGGTTAGATGGGGCTCTGAGCAACCTGATCTAGCTGAAGATATCCCTGGTCATTGCAGAGAACTTGTTCTAGATGACCTTTAAAAGTCCCTTCCATCCCAAATCATTCTATGATTTTATGACAGAGTGCCTGGAAAGTGAGTAATAACTTTTACTCCAGTCCAAGAAACTGTTCTTAATATTCTGCCTATCACTGGTATTATATACATGGGAATAATAATTTTAATCGCCAAAATCCTCCTATTATTTTTTTATTGACTACACTGTCTTCTATGTGGGGTTTTTTAGTGGATAATAGTTTAACTTTTTTATTTTGGTGAGATTTTTTTTGGTCATTTTTTACTTAATTTCTTCTCTATATTGTTTCCAAGGACTGGTATACTCTGATAATATCTGAATGGTAACTGTAGCTAATAGTTGTATCTTTAAGCAGAAACCTGAATTAAGCATTGTCTAATTTCAAAGCTATTTATAACTTTTTGTGATCTGCTACGTGTAAGTTTACAGGGGAAAAAAATGACATGTTACAGACTGGATCACCTAAAGTTTCCATGCAGTCACATTGTCTCACATTATATTTTATTTGTAAATGAAAGCGGTTTTGCACAATGATTACCTTCTTTGAATAATTTCAGCAAAAGAAAAATAGGCATTGGGTTGATACAACTCCACTGAAGCATGCGATGATTTGAGACATTTGAAGGTGCAACTGGGAGACTGCATTTAAATTCACTTGAATACAGTCCAATGTAGCCTTCAGGCTGATGATTATGGGCAGTATTATATATAGCCCACAGAACACAGTAAATTTGCATCGTTTAACTGCCTACTGAATCCTGACTATATATAATTCAGTCATTACTGAGTTGCAAAAAGACCTGTTTATATTCAAGTATTAGGAGCAATTATACAAAACCTCAACAACCAGGATATTATGTTGACATCCACTTCATTGTGTCACTGCCTTAACACTGCTTTAAATACAGTCTGATTGAACTTCTATTTTACAGTATCAATGACTCTTTCATTTCAGCATGACTTTGTATTGCTGATAAATTTTCATATTATATTGAAGTTACCTTTTTAAAAGCTGGATAAATAGATGCAATCACCTCTACTAGACTGAATGGGGAATGATTGCAATTAGCTTCACATTCCTACTACTCCAAAAACTGTGCATTTCTAAATTCATGGGGGGCTATACTTGACAGGAAGATTGAAGCAACGACTGTTCATGTATGTTCTACCACCTTGTTTATGTTCTCAATAGAAAACAATTGATATATTTGGGCTTTTAGGGAACACAAAGCAGCCAAGAATACATAGGCGGGGAAATGCAAGAAGAGCTCCTTTCTTTCACCTCCTCTGCCCCCCAGTAGCTGGCTAAACCAGTACAGTTATGATCTCAAGTAAGCCAGCACAGCTCAGGTCTATGCTAATACATGACCAAACAGCAAAACCATGAGGCTGAGCTGTATTCCAGAGTAAATTTCTCTTCTGTGGAAAATGCTGCTTTTCAATTAAGAGGCTTTAGTGTTCATTGGAGCAAGAACTAAACCCTGCACATGAATCAACCTTTTGTTTCTTCCCTCTCCTTTCTCTTTGTCCCAGTGACTATTTCATTACTTTCTGCTAGGGTAATTAATTGAATACCTTCAGCTGGAGAAATTCAGAGCAAGAGAGATATGTCCCTGACTATCTGGTAACACTGCAATTAGGGCACTCTGCTGAGATGGAAAATACTTTCATCAAAATGCAATCAGATATGGAAGAGACATTAACTGTGTCCCAGCTGAGCACCCTGTTGGCTCTGCAGCTGTGCTCTATGGCAGGCGTGGACCCTTCTCCATGTTTTGGGGTTTTTTTCCGCAAAGGTTTCAGATTGCTTTGAGCTCGTCTGCAAGGTCCTACCCTGGAGGTCTAATCTCTGAATCCCACTGTCACTGAGATGCATCATAGACAAAGGGCATCTTTACTGTACACATTTCTGTCATCTTGAGCAGCAGAAATGTAGGCACTTTGGAGCTTTGCTGGGTGTTTTGATGCTATAAATTCTGGTGAGTTCATCTGGGGTGTGCCAGTGCATCTTGCTGAGCTAGAGGAGGAGCTGCAGTAGTATTCTCTCTCACAGTATGCTGCAATGTGCTGGGCATCATCCTCCTCCCCATACAGAGCAGAAACTCAATGCTCTCTCTGAGATTCCAAGGTTTACCACACAGCATACCACTGTAGACAGCCATTTCCTATTTCATTTAACAAGTTAACAGCTGTGTGGCCAAGTTCAATGGGTAGTCCTACACTTTGGGTTCCCATTAGATTTGCCATTACTTACCTGTTTTGGGGAAAACGATTCATTCTGTATCTCAGTAGGACACCAGGCAGAGATGTATATGAGAGATCTGTAATTCAGAAAAAATTATGCTGCCAGAAAATTCGAAACAACTCCTGTTCAGTCTGTATCAAACAGACTTATCAAGTATCTTATTATTTTTTTAAAGGGAAAGAAAGAAAATTTAGGTCAGAAACTATGATACCTAGTCAGAACAATCAGCAGATTCACTGTAAAATGCATATGTGAAAAGCATAAGCAAAGCATGGCCTGGGGAGCAGAAACTGATTAAGCTTGTGTAAGTCTGTTTAATGCACTAGTGACCTGATAGTTTGTAGATCCTCCATTTTCCTTGATGTTTAACACCTCTGTATTTTAAAAAATCTGAAAAAAATACAGTAAACCTTTCCAGAAAGGACCAGCTCATAAGATTGCTTTTTCAGTTTCTCCCTTAAGTAGTCTTTCCACGTCAGTGTTCTTTCATGCTTGTCAGTACATGACTATCTGAAGGGCTCCTGCAATGCTGAAAGTGACAAACATACATCTCCATAACTAAACCTCACTGCTGGTCAGAATATATCATTCCTTTTCCTGTCAATCATTTTTGTGCCCTACACCTTAGAAAGACTTTGAAAACCACACCTCAGCTCTCTGCACTGAGGGGCTTCCAAGAGGTTTCTTGTGAAATTACATCACTCAAGTGAAACGGGAATGAGCCTATTAACAACTGAGATTATACACCAATAAATTATAATTTTCTATAGATCTTGTTCCAGATATTTTCCTATAGATATTGTCAGCCAGGCTTAGACAGCATCTGGCTACATAATGGAGACCTGTATCAAGATAAGAAGTAAATAAGAAGCAGATTGGTCAGCTGTGAGTTTTTCTAATTTGTCCTTCACACCTGACAAGAGTGCATTTTTCTTGGAGGCTATAAAACCCACCACCAAAAGGAAATCTGTTCAATGTTACCAGAAGCCTGTAATGTCTGCTGAAAGTTTTTATTTCTCTACTTTAGTTGTCTTTAACTTCTCTTTGTGTTTTATCTTTCCCATAGACTTACAGAAAGCAGACCAGAACCTTCCATGGGAGAACTTTCTATATTTTTCATTTAATTTAGTCTAATATAATTGGCTTAGAGATGATAATTTTTTTTTTTTTTTACTTTACAGATAAACAATGGCTCCAAACATTTCTGAGCCTAAATTGCCCACAGAATCCTGTCCTGGATAGGTGAGTAATTGCATAATCCTATGTTTCACAAAATATACAATTTTAGACAGTGATGAAGAGCACTAAATACTATTTGAAGATCAAGAAAAGCAAGGCAGAGTTGAAGGCAAAAACACTGTTTTGAACATTTTTCAGATCCTAGGTACCTACCAGACAAGATCACAAGGAAAATTGATCACAAAGAAGATAACTGTTTATATAATTCCTAAATGTCCTTATGTAGGTGTTACATATTTGCATTTGAACTACATTAAATATCTATAAACGCATGCAGTTAAACCTTTTAGGTTTAAAAATTCAATATATTAGAACCCTTTGAAAGATGTAAACCCCAAACTTTGTTAATAGGATAAACAACATGTGTGTAAGCTCATGCTGTTGCATACATTATGGAGCATTTAGATATGACAATATTGAAAAAAAGAATAATTTTTGAAATTTTTTTCTTTCTGTAAGGTTCTAATAATCATAACATCTTTTGTCTAAGGACTGTATCTCTAAACATGAATATGCCAAGTATTAATATACACTAGGACTGACAATTTGACTAGTTAATATTAGTGGAGTGGAAAGAGCATTAATACAGTAGTTAATAGCCTTTAAGGAAAAGTACTAGACCATTAATCTCTTCAATAATTCACTCTAATCTACTCTATACTTATCAATAGCTAGGAATAATTGTCCCATGTTAACAGGTCTTACTGAAAGCCATGCCTTTGACTAAGGAAAGCTTTCCTACCAGTTCAATACTTAAACATTGTTTTCAAGCATTTCATTAATATTTTAATTTCCTATATTTTAGAGGTGTTTCAAAAGCAACATGAACACATTTAAATACAAAGTAGTTCCAAGACGGTTTCACAGAACTGACACACACTTAATGCATGAGGTGTCAGTTTGATAAAGAACCTGAAGTGTTTCAAACTGCTGCCTTAACCCTTAGTTAGACCAATTTTATGTGTATTATATTATTCTAGTAAATCTTCTGATAGTCTTTTGTAATACGTTTCTTATTCACAGAGAAACCTTGTTTTCTATGATTTTTGTTTTTCAGGAAGAACAATTTATGCTTAAAACAACTAAGGATAATGAAGATGCAAGTTTAAAAAGGGAAAAAATATTTCTGTGAAAGTTGAATTCTTTTACCATCTGCTCTTGAAATGCTTTGAGACTAGAGAAGTTAAGAAGCACTGGCAAAGTCTGTCCTGAAAGTGACTACATCAACACTATGAATAAAACAGTGCTGAAGCAACAGGTAGAAGCAGCTGCAGGCCCTAAAGAAGGAGGTAATGGAAACTTCTGTGGCATTGCACTTGTGTAACTGAACCACAGACCTGATCTATATTTCTGAATAGAAGTAAAAAGTTATTTTTTATCATTAAAAATTTTTATCTCATTAAAAAAGAACAGTACTTCTAATGTGGTATTATAACTCCATGTGTCTCTTGTGAGAGGGAATGGTGACCACACCAGGAACTGGTTAATGATTTCCTTCCTTTAGGATAGCTGCTTAAAGTTGCTAATTACTTTCAGGAAATCCATTTAGGACAGATGTTTCTTGTTAAGAAGCCCCAAGCACAATTCTACAACAGAAATTAAACATTAACAGTAGAATCCTTTTTAATACCTGCTCATACTGAAAAAAAAGCAAGTTGACACAAATGTTTTCAGTCAGAAAAATTATTTCCTGTCCATGGCTCTAAAGTACTTTATCAGAAAAGCAGTCTGACAGATGACATACAAGACAAGAAGAAGCCCTACTCCATAATCCAGTCTAGCTTGAAAAAGATGATTCTCTGGGCAAGGAATTGTGTAGTTACACCTGAGATATAGCAGGCCAATTCCTTTCCGGAGCCATACAAAAGGGGCCGGAGACCAGTCCTGCCATCCTTCCACCCAGTGGCCTTTTTCATCTCACATCCCTTAACAGAGAGTTCTTTTGTACAACTGAGGATGTTCTTGCAAACTATTCAAAGGGAAAAAATGTCCCTTTATGTGTAAGTCCTAAATGTGAGGCTCAGAATGAGTCCACGTTAGTATATAAAATCCTAGGTATTATTTACAAATCACATGCAATGAAATAGAGTTGGTAATCAGACCATTAAATACTTTGGAATATTTGCAATATTTGTGATTCTTTTGCTGCAGTTGCTTTGGTTTTTTTCCCTGACACTGATAAGATTTGAAAAAAATTCCTTTAGCATCTGAAAAATACCCCATTTTATGATTCACTTACCGTTTCTGCAGACCTGAAATCCCAAGGGACTCCAAGAAATATTATTTCCATTAACTCAGACACACGGTGGCAAAAGGTAAATTTTTTTATGTTATATTTAAAATGATACTAATATACTAAAAAAACCCCAAAACCCAGGGGAATTACTGTGATGGAGACAGCCCTCTGTAGCTGTGTAGTTTTTTTCCAATTCTTTACTGTCACAGTGTGTGTCATTGCTAGATCTACTGATGTGCATTTGAATACTGCAGGAGAAACACTTTATGTCAGCTCAGTTTCAAAGATTTTCCTAAATAGACACATTCCCTGCCCCCTGCTCTGAGACTACTGGGAACAGTATTAAATTGTATAAAATATAAGTGATCTTGTGTTTTTGTTATAGAAATGTCATCCTAACAAAGAAAGAAAAACAAACAGTCCCATTATTTCAGGTGAAAACTTTGTGCTAGAATACCAGAAAATAGATAGAGTACTGTACACTTACAACAAAGGGGAAATACAAAACAAACAAAACAATAAAGAAGTGAAATACTAAATAAGGCATACAGAAGACAAATGGAGATGAAAGTAGTTTGGTTGATTCCTGATGTGCTATCCTGAAAACTGAAAGAAATAGGATAATGAAGGGAGACCTGTGTGGTAATCTGAGTGGTAATTTCTTGAAAAGAGGCAAATATCTGAAAGAAGAAATTGCTTAAAAATGCAGCATGAAGCAATTGATACCTTGAAAATAGATGTGTCAATCACTATCTGTCAGAAGAAAACAGGGTTTAAGAATACAATTCCTTGACAGACAATACAAGAAGAACACCACAGAGTACACAAGAGAGAGGCTACTTCCAAACTAGAGTATCTGTTTGGGAGATCACAAAATTAGAAAACAGAAATGGAAGGCACCTCAAAATGCTGTCTAAGCCATTTCTCCATCAAAAGATATGATCCACTAAATCAAAATTGCTCCTCAGAGATAGGTTCTTAATCTCCTCTTAAAAGTGTCCAAGAATCCTGAGGTCTGAGAAAAGCTGTCTTGGAAAATAAAGAGACAAGAATCCCATGCCATTTACAACACAGTCTGCTTAATAATATCCCAATCAATTACAAAAGCTATTTACCAGAGTTAAGGATTAAATTTGAGAAGGACCAAGGGAAACATACCAATGTGCTTTTCACAATAGTCGAATTGTGAAAAGTCGAATTTTTTCATAGTCGAATTTATTTTCATTTTTTTTCTTTAAGCCTTTTATGTCAAATAAAATTAAATTGTAAGTACACGTGCTTTTTTCTTAGAAGCAGCACAGCAAAAATAATGTTTCTAATAAAGATATTAAGCAAAGATGTTTTTATTTTTTGTTCATATATTTTTAGAATTTATTTTTTAAAATATATTTGCATACTGGATTTTCACTCAAAGATGATTATTTTTACTATAAGACCCCTTAAATGCCTCTAGTTTATTTGGGATGTTATTGACTTGCCAGACACTCCTCTTCTATTTTTATAACATTATTTATCATTGTGGAGGTGGTTTTGTTATCAAAAAAGGGGTATTTGTATATCATGATCATTATCTGAAGATTGTATTTCTTTTTGTTTATTTACAGACTGTAAAGATATTTTCTGATACCAAACCTGTATTTTGGTATAAAAATGGCAATTTCACATAATAAGCAAACTAGGTTACTTGAGGTTATAACATATCCCTTGTACTATTTAAATTGTGGGTTCAGCTTGAAAGTGTCCTTCTTTCTGTCCTGTGTTGTGAGATTTACCATCTCACTTTCTAGCACTTCAATTTTTGTTTTTGTAAACAAACCTACAAATTTGAAGATACGACAATTTGAGTATTACCCGATGTCATAGGTTAGCAAGCATAGTCCTGGAAGGGATGTCCTTGCTAAGGGGTGCTTACAGCTTCCTCTGGGACCTGACAGAACCTATCAGCTGGCCAGTTTGAATATGGACAATTCTCTAAGCCACTTAAAGTTGTGGCCACCTCTGTGATCCACACTTAAGAATAGACAAACTCCCCTCCAACCTCTCTCTCTCGTTTCTGGCGCTGGCACAGGTGGCTGCGGGCCCCGTGTGGGGGCCAGCGGGCCCGGCCAGGCCCTGCTTGGGCCAGGCCAGGCCGGGCCACGGCCATCCTGGAGCCGATGGACCTGTTCCAGCCATGGAACCCCCCCCCACTGCCTTGCCGTGGGCAGCCGGAGCGGCTCGGCTCTCCCCCCTCTCCACTGCGATAAGAAACATTCAACATTCCAGCTGCAAAGCTGCAAGGCCGAGGTGAGATTAACCCTTTTACTGCTGTGAAGGGCTGAAAACCTGAGGGAAGAGAGAGAGGAGATGCTTAAAGCTGAAATTCTGTTGTGAAGCTATGATATATCAGAGTATCCCGTTGTAATTCCATGAAGATATGGGGGGTGGAGTGTTCAACTCGTGAGCAAAAGCACCTGCGCTGAGATAGGCAGATGCTGACGCAGCTGTAATTTCATGAGAAGTTTGGACAGGGAGAGATGGAAGTGATGAGGACTTTTGCTCCAAACGGGAAAGGAGAAACCTCAGTTCCTAGAGATGGTCCCAGAGATAGTCCTAATGATGATGACGAAGGCCCTTTGCTCCCAGGGAAGGAGAAGGGCCTCTGTTTTTGTTTCTGAACCGCTCAACCTTAAAATTGTACCCCAAAAACTTCAAGAGTGGACCCTCAAAAGCAGTTGCAAAAAAAGCTGCAAGTCGGGGGAAGGGACTCACATGCGAGCAGAGAGACCTCTTCCTAAATGGACTGAACAGAGTTATTTGGAAGTGGGCGGCTGTCTCGTTGTGATAATATGTTCATTGCATGGGCAAGAGAGACTCCTCTTCCTAAATTGACTGAACAAGGTTATTATGGAAGTGGTAAACAGACTGAACATCTCAAGGGTTGTCTTTTTACATTGTCACTTGGAGAAGGGAGAAAGGTGGGGGGAGGATAAGTGTTCTGAAGGTGTGGTATAATTTTTTTTTCTTCTTTTAGGTCTGTTAATAAACTTCTTTATATTCTCTCAAGTTTGGTGCCTGCTTTGCATTTCTCCTAATTCTTATCTCACAGAAGGTAAACAGTAATGAGTATTTTGGACCAAACCACTACACTAAATTGGTGTTTCTGCCCGGTTACAAACCCAACCCGCGACACCCGATCAAAGTGCAAGGAAAAAGAGTTACTACTTGTTTTCCATAGAAACTATGTATTTTCCCCATTTAATCAAAATGCCATTTCCCCATCTTCCCTTTAAATTGGTTCTAAGTCTCAAACAAACAATCAAAATGGAGAATTTTTCAAGTCAAAATCTCTCAGATGTCTGACTCAAAAACTGAGCTTAAATTTTGTTTCTTATTTCTGATTTCAATCTTACACCCCAGTGTTCCAAAACAAAAACAAAGGACAAAACACATATGGATTACTAGTAGGAAGGTGCCTTGGAGATGCATTTGTTTGCAATTTACTGATGCCACCCTGCTTTATCACTGCAGGAATTTTATAACAGAATATATTCTTGTTAAACAATACTGGGACATTTGGTTGCTTGCCTTTAGAAGTAGGCACCAAGCAGCCAATTCCTTGCCCCCATCTTCAAATCACGAATTTGTGGAGAAATTTAGAACTTTCTTTAATTCAATGGAAGACAGGCTAAGAATGAATGTTTGGGTTTTATATGAGTCAAGAATTTCACAGAATGCAAAAACTAGATTATTGTTTTTGCAAATGAAAAAATCAAGTAATAAAACAATGGAGTCTAAAATAAAGCACAACAGCAAGCAATATATGAGAAAAGGACCGAGATATAATAAATAACAACAGGTGGGGTGACAAACTAGAAGACTAATGAAGAAAACCCAGAAACTGAAAGAAGCAATAGATAAAAGAACCGGAAATTCACAAATAAATGATTAGGCATTACAGATGAAAAGGTGAGTGTACCTGGGGGAAAGCTGACAAAAAACCCCACACTCATCTGCTGCACACATCTCAAAATCTTTGCTGGAGGAAGGTGTCCTGTTAATTATGAGATCTATATTTATTAATATAATTGAAATAACAAAGCCTAAAGGAAGAACTGTCCTGCTGATGTGCAGATTGCTTGTTGATGCCTTGCAGTTGTTTCTTCCAACATGTAATGCTTGGGAACAGGCAAAAAAGCAAAGTGCTCCTAACATAGAAGTTCAGCAGAAAACCCTGCACTCCAGCTTTTTTTTTTTTTTAGTTTTCCAATCTCCAGATATTAATGTTACAAAATGCCCCCTTCGTCATTTCACTACTGAGCCAAGCAATAAAGTTTCACCTTTCTGCTGATTGGATCAATGGTACAGATCAGGTCTGGAGAAAGTAGGCTGCATGGAAGGAGAAGGAATCAGTCTCTGTGACATCTGAAGCTTTTTCCCTTGCTCTCCACTGCAATACCAATGTTAGGATGAGAACACTGAAGGCCCTAAGGACAACATGGAGATTACGGGAAGGATAAATCCTCTTCATAGATCCTCTTCCCAAGATACAGAGCAGCCATCTGGACAGCTGCAGTGATAGTCTTTATTCAGAGAGGCTATATGCACCTCAGGCTCTGAATAACCATGAGGGTTTACTGATTGTAGAATATTTTCTGATATTAAATACTGTACTTAGAGTGACATAGCAATTAATAACAAACACAATTGAAAATATGGATTTTTTTGGGCATGGGAAGCCATGGTTTTCAAATCACTTGCTGATTTTGTAATAGCTGACTTGAAAGTCCAGCTGTGACATGCAGCTATTGAGCATTATAGTCATTTGAAAGCTATTTGAATACACTGAACACGAAAAGTGAATACTAATGAGCTATTTTTCTCATCAATACATTTTTCTGTCCTTTATATTGGCAGCCTTCACCAGGACTTCTATGGTATATCTTTCAGAATAATAAATAGTTTTATTTGCTATGTGTGTCAGAGAGAAAGAGCCCCATAAATAAAAAGATCGTATTTGAAACAGAAGGGTGGTTAAGCATTGTGGTATCTCCTTTGCAGCGTGAAAGATAAAATGATAAATTTTATTGGGGAAATAATTGAATTTGATTAAAGAATCTTCTTCAGTTTCAAAATTATTTACTCTCAATTTTCCAAAACACTGCATTACTGTAGGAACAAAAAAAGAAACTTAACCAAATTGCCTTATCTTTCAGATAACCATAGGAAGCAAAATCCAGTGATGTCTGGAATGATCAAGTCTAACTACATATACACAGGAAGAAAAGAATGTTTCTAGTGGGTATTTTAAGAAGCTTTGGGTGATTGGTGTGATTAGAGGTGATTATTTAAACAACCTTAGACAGCTGTCTGAACATAAGAGCATAGTTACTGACTTCTCCCGGAAATCTTGGCATTGAAAGAGAATAGCCATGGGTGATGAGGCATAACAAAGAAAAGCTTTATCATCTTCCCCCACTCTTCTTCCCTCTCTTGTAAGCAGACTGGTTTCAGTGAATGATCTCTGTTCACACCACTGCGGTGAGGCGTGAATCTAGTGTGCTCTTTGAATAAGAGATGTCGAATGCTCCCTGGCAAAGTGCTGCCTTTACTTTTAAGGTGATGGAAAATGATTAGCAATGAGAGCCCAGAACAACTTCATTTTAGTATTAGCGAAAGAATGAAAAATTGTCATTCTTTACTCAATTGTATGATGTTCCTGTATATTTCTAAGGAAATGAGAAGGAAAACACAGTAGGTAACCATGGAGTTTATGACTGTGTTTGAAATATCAGTGAAAAGTCCTTTATTTCTACAAAAAGCTGTTAAAATGTTACCTCAATGTATTTTTGAATATTTGAAAAAGATGGAAGTAGTTATTCTTAACCATTATTTCAAATTTATTGTTCAATACATACAATTTTCATCTTATATCTATGGAAATAGAGTGGAATCTTATATAAACTGCCTTCTGCTATTTTTTTGTTTGCTGAAAGAGATACACTTTCAGTTTTTGAGGCTAAATTGGGAAATCAGACCAATGTTTTCCTTCACATATTTAGCCTTATATTTATTTTCACTAGTAATAACGTGTATGTTATACACATGTTCTATTTTCTCTTGGAATCATACTTTAAAATTGAGGTTCCATAATTTAGAAGAATGCAGAAAGTATTTTGGTAGGATTTTCATTGAAAGAGATAAGGGTGGTAATGATAATCAGACTTTTTGTAAGGCACTGGTAATGCAGAAGTATCAATTCTCTTTATAGAATTCTAAGTTTTCCTTGGATTTGTTTTGAGCAGTAGTGAACTTTCATTTTGAACTTTCAAACTTCAAGCTGGATACCTTCCAGAAATGTAGATATCATTGAAGCAACAACATCAGCAACAGAGAATATTGCAAGGAAGAGGAAACAGGTGATGGTCTGGGTTACATTCACTGCTAAAAGAACTAGCTCCCACCTTCCTTAGAAGAGACAAAACAAGCACTGTCAACAGAGGTAGTTATTTACCGGGCTAATAATAACCTCATTCTAATAAATTTAGTTGATCTCATTTATGAAAATGATTTTTTATTTAATTCCCCTCCCTCAATACTGATTTATCAGAAGAAAGGTATGCAAATGTGCTAGTGTTTTCAGGTAGATTTTGTTTGTGTGGGCTTGTGTTTTGTTTTGGTTTTTATTACAACTATCCTGCTTTGCAGAGATGCGTATTGAAAACAAAGAGAAGGAAATATAATGATGAAAAAAGTAGACCACTACCCAAAGCTCAAACAAAGGAAACGCTCTAAACCATGAAAAATTCAAGAGTACCATTTCTCTGAGTTAGTCAAATTGAGACCTGAATAAGTCTTGTATAAACCACAGACAAATAAATGTCTGAACCAAGCTATGGAGTGTTCCACCACAGCCATTCTCATTTTTAAAATGGGGTGAAGTCCCAAAAGCTTGGGTTTCATCCTTACAAGTTTTGAGAGTACTATCTTTTTTTCCAAAGTATTTTTATCTTATGAATTCATTTCATTTTAGATGTATTTTTTTTAAAGTAAGTGCATTTTGCAATATTCAAAAAGGGCAATGATTCACCTTGCCAGCAAGATGTTAGGGAGGAACTCAGAGAAAGGAAGGAAAAGAAATCCCAATGTTAGGGGTATGTAGGCAGTGTCTTGCAAGGATGATATGCACTGAATTTACTAGATTTCAGTTAAACCTTTTTGGATATTATTTCTGTTTTTTCCTTTTTATTCTATTCCCTTTACGATACTTTTAACAGTAGGCAGACATGCATAGCACAGTGCATTGGAATAAGCTTATAGCCTACCTTCCAAAATACATACTCTCCTGTATTTTTCAGACAGTATGCACCATTTTTAATTTTTAGGAAAACTGTCAGCAGATCCGAATGTGGCTTGGCATTCAATAAATTTAAATCTCGTGAAAATTCAGGCCTGCACTACAGTGAATGCCATTTCTGTATATGGAGAACATTCTTGGCCAGATCCACAGAAAAGATCTAGTTTGTCTAATTTAGCTGCTTCATGCATAGATCATAGGTGGTTGGCTCTGGCACACTCATAAGTATCCAATTGAAGGTCTCCCTGTGTAGTTCAAGACTGGATGGATCTAAAACCATCGTGGCCATATTGGCCAGACATGAGCTGTTTCTTTATACTTAAAAAGCTGTTAACAAAGAGTCCAGCATAGTGTACATTGCCTTTCACTGTAGCATTATTTGTCAGAAAGATAATGGAATCCTCTTGCTCATCAGTGTACAGCAAGAGGCCAATGGCCCCCTGGAAAGACCTACTGCCTTCTTTCCTGCATATAGTACTTTATGCTCATCTTTAGCCCTTACTGAATTTTATTTTATTGATTTAAATCTGTTTCTCTGGTCTGTCAAGAACATTGTGAATTCTAATGCTATCCTCCAAAGTGCTTCTGAACATTCACACCAGATTTTATAGTGAAACACTTTATTCCATAATGAAAAGCATTAGTGGAGTTATTGACCACTATCTTGCCCACTACAGACCGCTGCAGAACTCCCCTGATATAGCCTGAGCGTAAGTTATGAATCAGGAAAGTCAGTGTCAAAAATTAGTGATTAGTCCTAAAAAATTCAATGGTTATTTGACCATATGTCACCTTGTTTTTCTTTTTAATCAGATTCTGGTCTTTCAAAATTGATTCAGCAATTTTGCTTGTAGTACCTCTTTAATTCAAGTAACTTCACAGAAAATAGTATGTTTAAGTAATTTTTCCATCGGCCATTTATTTCTGGAAATTGCAAATGAATATGTTAACTATTTCACTATTTTTAAGGTTTAGAAGTGACCCAAACTATCAGCACAGCTACCCATTTTCAGACTTGTGTCTTAAGTATGTACTGTATACTTTGTTTGACAACATTAATTTTCATTGGTTTAAGACAGACAGATGAAACTATAACCTACTGAATTTCTTTCATAGAAGCAGCCTTCACTGACACATCTCTAGCCTGTTACTTGGCAACCTTGGCACATTAGGTATTAGCTGCCACTGATGTCACTTTCTCACCTTAGGAAAAAAAAAAGAGAAAAGAAAAGAAGAAGAAAGACTGAAGCTTTAAACAGAAAAACCAAAGCTGGGGTCTGTCTTTTCAAACCAGTGAAACATTTTCTATTTTGACTGATATTGAGTCAATAAATAGAGAATTATCCAGCAGCAGACCCAACAGAGCTTTATATTTCATATTGCAATTAATGTCCAGTAACAACTTTTACTGTTGTCTTTTTCTGTGCTCTCTTTTTCTGTGGAAGGAAAAAAGAAAAAGAGGAATCTCCAAAGGTTGTCTCTATCATATTGGTATGAAGAGTAGACCATACATTCAAATTCAAGTAAGTGTCATAACATCTAGGAGACAGGACTATAAAATTTATGCAATAAGACTGAATTCTTAATGAGGATAATGATTATCTTGTATATACAGAAGGGCCAGAAAGATGCTGAAAGGTTTTATTCATTGAAATGAGCAAATATAGGGGCGATTGTGTCTTTGATCTTTCCCAAGGATGAATTAGATACCAGTAGTCATTTCAAGTGCAATGTATGTCTTTGTAAAAGGTGTGAGAGTTCAGTCTCACATCAGAGTCTCTAAACCATTAGAGAGAGTAAATCCTCACTATAAATCTAATAATCAGTTGAGGAACATCTGATTGAAGATGACATCTGAAGAGAGACAAATCATCAGCTTTAGGTAAACAAAAAGATTTGCTTATGACAATCAGAAACAAAACAAATTATGGATACCTCTTACTTTTATTTGATAAGAACACTTCACTTTTGTTATAGCGTCCAGTCTCACCACAAAACACTTCCTGTATCCATTTGGTTGAAACTCACAAAATATATATGTCACCTTCTTTTCCTTATCTCTCACTTTTGCTGACTTTGAATAAAACCAGATGAATGAAACTGTGCAGAATGTACACAAGACAGTACCTTTAGTTCAATCTCAATTTTGCTGTTTAAATAGTAGCTAGAATGGTTATAAACTTATATGATGACTCAAATGATATTACCATTTCAAGATACCTAACAATGCCAACACATGCTGAAGCTCCAATTTATGTCATCTATTGCCAGGCAATTTACAGCTTCTTCTGTTCAATCCAAGGACCTCAAAGGTAGGCTTTATTTTCTTTTTCCTTGTACTAGAGTCATTAGGAAACCTGTCATTCAAACTTCAGGAGCTGGACTGCAGGAAAGTATTTAATAATCTAAATCTTCTCGTTTGATTTTCCTTATCAAGCCACTAATGATGCCTTGACTTGATATATCTCTCATGTGCCCAGATGAAGATGGTGGGATAGAGAGACCATGCTGCTTTCCTCACCTCCTCACTGGTTCAGCTGAGTGACCTGCTGTAGCTCAGACAATTCCACTGGCATTTATGGCAGTTTTATAAACCTCCCTGAATCTTATAATTGAATTGTGATATGGCAATTGTTCCTGAGATGAGATGTACACGAGCAGAAGGTAGTATACTAAAAGGTATAGGAAGCTGATATGATGCAAATTTTCAACTAAGGGTGGTATGGTGTGCAGAAAATAAATTACAGATGTGAGGCTTAGAAGAAATATAATGACAGAAGAAAATGTGAGAACATTGAAACAATCAAAATGAAAGCTTTTATGCACTAAATCAACCCAGCTGGGCTTATAAGAGGATACTGCCATGGAGAGTGAGAACAAGGTTGTATAATTGGTGCATAGGTCAAAGAAGAAATGAAAACCTGAATACGTGGGAAATGATTAAACAGAAAGATCAAGAGCTAGCACAAGTAGTTTTGACAGCAAGAAGTCAAGTTCAAATGATACAAGAAATTATTTTTTTGTCTATGGCAAACATTTTCAGTCCCTTTACCTGGCTTTGTTATCTGCTGAGCCAAATAAGAAAACTGATTTACTTTTATCTAACATCCATTGTAACATTGAAAAAGTAGATACAAAATCTACCACTATCAAAGCTTCGGTGAATGAAGAAATGCTTGATACAGTAATGTTGGCAGTGTTGAGGGATGGCCTAATATTGCTTCTGCATGTGATACAGAAGCATAAAGCAACATGGAATGAGTAACTGGCTACTGGAAAAATTGTGAGGTGTCAAGATCAAGGATAGATATCTACAGATTTAGTGAAGGACTGGCTGAACAATATTTGGACCAGAAGACAAGGTGTGCTGTTAAGAAAAAGAAGAGTAATTGTCCTAGATGAATTCAGAGGTCGTCTAATGCCAGCTGTGAAGAATACTGCCAAGAAAATGAATATTGATCTTGTAATTATATCAAGAGGAATGACATCAAAACTCTCTATGTAGCAGTGAACATGCCCTTTAAAGACTGGTTAAAATCGTCATGCTCAGAATGTCTGTTGGCAGGGAACATGCTCCAGTTTCTACAGGAAAAATATGGAGTAGTGAAAAACTACCCTGTCATTTTGAGACCAGCAGATAAATCCAGAACTTGTAGCTAATGTTTTTAAGAAATACTGTATCCTAGATTCCATAGATGGAACACACATTGATATGAGTACAAAGAAGAATCTGAAAATAGGGAAGACTTTTAAAGTGAAGAATAGATTGAATATGGTGAAGAGAATAACAGTAATGTTGGAATGTAAAAACTGAGAATTAATATAACATATGAGGAGAGTACAGATTAAATTCAGGCAAACTGTTAGAGAAAATATTTTAATATTAATTATAGCTTTGAAATAAGAACATTTCTGCACATAAAATTCTTTTGAGGGTCAGTTTAAACTCCATATGCTCCTCCTTTGTGGTTGGCATGGTACAATTACATTTTGATCGTGCGATAGATTTAGATCTTTCCAACCTCTGTCACTTATATCCACTGTTGTGGAGCATCTATGGTACTGTGGCTTGTGCTGATATAACACTTTGAACTGAATCATTATAAGGAACTGAGCTATAATCAGAAAGAAGACCAAATGGTTCTGATGTTGAATTTGCAAGCAGCCCTATCATCATAGTTGAGAGAGCCTAGGGGCATAATGGAAAAATGGACATCTTGAATCAAAGGAAAGGAATCAGTGAGCCAGTTTAACCACTAGAGCAGCATTACATATACATGCTGCCACTCAGTACTACTTTTTACTTTTTTTGTTTTTCTTTGTTTTAACTTGTTCTTTTCATATTCTTATTGCACTTTCAAGTTACACATTAAAACACTGATTATTTACCTCACCAAATATTTCCACCATATATCTTTCACCAAATGCAACACATTTATTTAGAGATCATTCTCTCCAATTCTGAACTCACTGACCATCATCATTCAACCTAGAATGCAAGAGTGACACTGATGCGTGACTGGAGTTACCTGCATGAGAACAGACCAGTGGACAGAGATAGCAGACACAAAGTAAATGATGGAAAGACTTTAGATAGGTGAAAAAGTGAAATGTGTTACAGAGTATTCCACCCCTCTCATCAGATACCTTGATTAGGATTTTAGTTTTATTTTCAGAACATTAACAGTATTCCAAATTTTTTTCTTTGTCCTAAGAAAAAGCGAGAGTCTGCCAACCTCATCCCAGAAATACACATCTGACATCACTAAGCCTCAATAACGAGAATCTGTCAGTTCCTGCAGGTCTGAACCACAGTTTTTGCAGTGGTTCAGTCACATCCTGTTAGCTATAGTTCCACAGACTACCTTCTCAAAACACAGGATAAGCCATTCATTAACCAACCAAGTGTAGGGGTTGTGCCCATAGGGGTGAAGAGCTTTTGATTCATTTTCTTGCAGATAAGAAGTAATGGTCTGGAATGCAAGTTTAATTACAGGTAGGTTAAAGAGCTGCAGGAGCTGATAGGATAGCCTTAGTCTTTATTCTTGTAATGATCAAAGTACTCCATCTGACCACTGGTATTTATGTGTACACAATATTTATACTAATTCCATTGTGAGGGGTTAAAAGTCAATACATTCTAAATTATTTTTAACACTTTTGATTTATGTTATTTTGTGGTCTGAAATTTCTTTTTACAGGAATTGGAAAATGAAAATATTTTACTCTTGTGAATGTTGTTTCCTGAAGAGACCTTAACCAGTTTCAATATGAATCAAAATAATAATTTTTAAATCCCTAGTTTGTCATGAAATTTTCTTTGACCGGATGAATGACAGCTATGATATTCTTTGCACATACCTTTTATTTTAATAAAAGCATTCACAGGAAAATAAAATTAATCCATGTTCTTCCAAAGCACACCATCTGTTGAAGTTTTATACTAACATGATAGAAATAGTTCACTGCAATACCTGGTTTTATTGGTAAGATTTATCTCCCCCCTAAGCAAAATAATTCATGAATGGACTAGGATATGCCTTCTGGCAAAAAATGGTCACAGTAACTGTTTGATCTGAAAAGCTTTAAATTCAGGTTCATGCTCTAGAACTCGATATATTTTAAACTGATTCACGCATATTTTTGAAGTTCAAACTAGACTAGTCATCTTCCTTCCATCTAGTACAATAACTTGCTTGTATGAGAGTCCCTGAGAGGGATAATACTACGTATATTTTTGTTCTCATCTAACCATTTTTAAATCAATTTTTTAAAGTCCTGACTATGACAAGAAAATGAAAACTTTTTTCTCTTATGGATCTGATCCAACTGTAAGGAAAGTATTTTTCAGTTCATATTAAATGGATCAGCTACTATACAGTGCAATTAATGCAACAGTTCCATGAAAGCCACCAGTGAGGGAAGACGAGGGATTCAAGCTTTTGGGACAGATAGGTTTCAGTGTAAAGCTTTATATTTGCTAAAAATCAATTATTACACAGTAATTAGTGTGGCAATTCAAATAACAAACTCTTTAGAAAACTAGTTAACTGAAACACTCACCATGGAAAAGGAGAGGATTTGGATTAGAATAGGGTGATCTGGAGAAAGAGAACGTAGGGAGATAATGAAAAAGATCTTCAGTGAAATAAGATTTTTGTCATGAAGAGGGTGGATTGAGATAAAAATCTTCTCAACTCTGTGAAGATCATACTTGCCAGATTCAGAGAGAGACTCATAAAATTTCTAGTCAATTGGAGCCAGGTTAAAAATAGAAAAAGATGTCTTATTTTTTAACAGATTTTTGCTACAGCATGCTCTGGATTTAACAAGTTTAGAGGGTCTCAGGGAGACTGCAGAGAAGATCGAAAGGATGAACTGTGGGTTGCTAAACAGACCTACCATACTTGAGCTGAGGAATTCTTTCTCATGAAAATAGTTTGATCTTCAGAGGAGATCACAGGGCATGGTTATATAAGTTTTTCCTCTTCCTAGTCTTCCTGTCTAGACGTTTACTTTGGTTCACTGCTGGAAAAATAATGTTAGGTTAGATTGACTCTTGGTCTCAGCCAGTGAAGCCATTCATATATTCTTGAAGCCTACCAAAACTATTAACTTTGAAGGACTGTGGATCATGTGGATCAAATGCTGCAGTGGCAAAAGAAGTACAGATCCTGCAATCAATGGGCATCCTTAAGTTTGTGCTCAATTATGCACCTAAGTACTTTCATCAAACTCTTCGTGAAAGAGTAGAACTACTCTTAAGCTAGACAGATTTCTGTAAGGATTCTGTAAGTTGTGATGTGATGTGATAAGGACTATGAAATGAACCCAGTTTTTCACTGGAATATGAACTATGACTAGATCTACAAGAAATCAGAACCATCATCTCTTCTGGTATATTTCTCACCATATAATCAGTATGCCCTGGCATATTTGCCAATTATTTCAAGAAACACCTGGTTTCACATTATTTTCTGTTGTACCTGACAATACTTATCATATCACAGCTAAAAATAAGGCCAGAATCTCACTGCTTAAAGAATAAAAGATAATCATAAAAGCAAAGGAACAGTCTTCTGGGTTATGGAAAGGGCCAGACTTCTACTATGCCTACAGTGAACTGAATGAAAGGACAGAAATTTTGCTTTCCAAAGACTTATCCTTCCTGCCCAGTCCTACCAATTCATGAAAGCACATTTGCAGCTGGGATAATGTACTTAAGTCCCAAGATTAGTTTCATACTTAAAGATGTACTGAAGTGCTTTTCTGGACCTGGGCCAGATGCTCAGCATCTTCCAGGATCAAGTTCATATTTATGAGTGCTTCGTAAGTGAAGAAAATCATAAAATTGAATGGTTTTGTTCCCATAAAAAGGGAAATATAAAGCACTCAATGCAAAGTAACCATGTGTTAAGTACTCATATAACATTTTTTCCTTTGTTAATTAAGCAAAAATTTCATATGGGTGGGGCATTTCCTGGCAGCTGATGTTGAGGCGAGAGTCGTGAGTTTTAATTGCCACTTAAATCTAGGGCATTTCATTGAACAAACAGGTGGAGCATATCCACTTTGAATGTATGCAAACAGCTTGCCTTATCATAGAGAGGAGAATGAGTTTTCTGATTGATTAGTTCCTCTTTATTCCAAGCAGGTTGTGGCCAATTGGAGTAACTGCAGATTTTCTGCATTGAATGTTAAAGCAGTTTGCATAGAAAACTAATTCAAAGAGAACACTTAGAGTTTTAAAATCTGTACTAACATGAAAGAAAAAACAACTAAGCAAGCATATTCAGTTTATAACTCCTGGAAATGGGAATTATTAATTGAATTATGTGGCTGAAAAGGAAAAGAATCTACTTAAATGTGACAAGTCTCACCAGCTCTGAAAAAGCAGCTATTTCTAGGCTGACACTTTGTAGGATATAAGATTTAGCTAGGAATCAGATATTAAAGTACATTAAACCAGTTACCAAGCTACACTGTGTGATCTGGAAAACAACTCAGTGGTTTATATTTTTGTTTTTAACACAGAGAGAAAGTGAAAATGCATTTGTGAAATGTGTTCAATTTTATTCTAATAATAAGTGGTTAGCGTTTAAAAAAGGTTTCTTTCCTCTGAATAAGCTGCCAAGACAAAGGTAACTCATATAAACACCTCTCAGAGACAACACATTATTTTATTGTATTTTCAGAGGTTTAGATGAGGTGGTAGTAGATAATAAGTAACTTATTTCCCCTATTTAGATGTGTAATGACAAGGCCGAAGAACACTTCAGAGCTAAGTAGCTGTACAGTGGATTTAAGTCTTCATCCTTTTAGCATTAGTTTATACTTTTGATGTTCAGTAATTCCAGTATAAGTATATTAATATATGAAAGGATGCAATCTGACTCTCAACTGACTGGCTTGGTGTTACACTTTGTGACATTCATTACTTTATTCATGTGAACCAGATCTAAATTTGCAGATTAGCTTACAAACGACTGTGTCTTATTTTCTTATTTTTTATGACTAAGGCAAAACAGATTTGCAAAAATTTTTACTACTGTCTACAATTTCTTTTTCTGCATATTTTTTTCTATATTCTGTATTTCTTCAAGAATAAATTTAGAGCTAAAATGGGAAGATGAAATACCTCTTCGTATTACACTAGAATATTCAAGTGATGCTATTTCTTGAGAGGAAAGCAACATGACCTTCAGGTTATTTTGGGTGGTTAAATCTGCACTGGGTTTATTTTCAAGACAATGTTAATCATAAGAACTGATGTGTGAACCAATGCCTAAACTGCAGAGGAAAGGAAATAATAATTTAGGAGGAGCAAAGGGGTTGTGGTTGAAAGCAGGCCAAAGTGTAATAGAAAACTCAGATGCTGCAACCCAGAGGGCCAAGGCAAGAGCACAGCTGGAGGTCAGATAGATGGCCAGCTAAATGGGGAATCACACCAATGAGTAGGCTTCTGGGAGATTAAGTAAAAAGGGAGCAAGGAGATGCAAATGGATTTTGAGTACAAATTAATCCTGGAAGGGCATGAAGCATAGAGTGCAAATGATATGGGAACCAAGTATGAGTGAAGAAAGGGCTATTAAGTCTGTAGATTGCAAAAGGTCTTTGCCAAGATGTTGGGGTCTCCTCCCCTGCCATGTAGCCCTGGGAGAGGGGGCCCTGAGGGCACAGACACGGGGCTTCCCTGCCCCTGCTCAGCCTCGTTCCCATTGGTTGGTTTGTGTTCCCTGCGCGGGCAGAAGGACCCTTGGTCCCGTGACTGGAACAGTTCCTCAGCAGAGCTCCGGCCATGCGGCTGGGGAAATAAACATCTCTGAAACAGCTATCAAGAATCTGTCTGTCCGTATATATTTCCTTTCCACGGGACTCCTGGTTTGATATATGCGTGTTGCAGTATCCCCACTGCAACACCAAGACATCAACTTAGAAAGTTTGGTTTAGAATGGGGTTGATTTTTATGTGTGAAAAACAAAAGTCAATAATGGATGCTTTACAGACAGCATCTTTTAAAGGGCTTTTATATGTGTAACATGCACGTGCCAAAAACCAGACGTTGATCTAGTCTATCTATCTCAGGTACCACATAGCAGTCAGCTGTCACTGTGATAGGCCCAGCATAACTCGATACAGCCTGAAAAAGTATTCTGACTTACATTCTCTTAAAACCTAACCACACTTTGTAACTGTAGGCTGGGAAACAGAGTAAAAGAATTACAGCAGTATTTTAGAAAGGTGGTCACAGTGATAGTGTAGAATTACCAGTAGAAAACATATCCTTATTTAGTATTGTGGTTCTGAGATGAGCTTTAAAATTATTTTTCTTCCCTAAAGAGTTGCTCAAATAGTTTTGTAGAATATTTTAATAGGATTTTTTTCTCAGTAAGACCTTTTTTCTTCAGACCCCATATTTGAAGGTGACTATGGCAGTTTTCAGTGAGAACAGATAAAAAGAGACAAAGAGGAATTACTCTTAGGACACAGTGACTAAAGTATTTAAAACAAAAAAAGAAAGAAAGAGATAAGCACATCTGCATATTAATTTTATGCAGAAAGAAAATTAAAATATTAGAAAAGATTCAATCTGTTGAAAGCTTTGAAATCTATCTTATATTTTTCACTTTAAAGCATCTGCACTCATTAAGGTAGTGGTTAATTTTTCATTAAGAAAATAAATATTGAGATCTTTAAAACTATTACTATTGCTACTCCTTGGGGCATAAATCTCTTCTCTAGGAAACTGAATATTTATTCTGTTATTTATTGAATATTAAAGAAGCCATTTAGGCCTTTCCTTTTAAGTCATTAATTTTAGCTTAAAATTGTGAAATTGTAAAACATTACATAGGTTTTTAATCTTGGTGCTCTATGCGGATGCACAACACAAGAAACAATTTGAAATGAGTAAAAATATCTCATGATTAAAACCAGCTGGTGCTGAAGGCCAGAACTGGTATTTTAAATCATGGGCTTTATTGAAGCTCACGTATTGGTGTTATGATGATTTTGCTGATATCGTATTTGAAGAATGGTTTCCGCAGAATGAGACTGGGATAAAGATGCTACCGTAGTGTAGCAAGGCCATGTGACAAAAACATTTTTTGGTGTCTAAAACTCAGCTATTTAAAAGAACATCACTTCCATAAAGACAAGCTGAATTATGTCATGTCTTCACACTAATGGACTACACCTGATATATGTCCTTCCAAAGCTTAAAAGGAAGTGCTGACAATAATTGGGTAGAAAATTTAACAGTGGGAATATGGGACCGAATAATCCAATTCTGCAAAAAGTATTTCATCTCACAGTAAAAGTTTTATAAATCTTTCTTCCTATAAAAGGCTTAGCCTAAGGTGTTAGCTTATGTTAGCTACCTAAAAATTAAATGTTTAATAAACTGTTTGTCTAGAACATGGGAGAAAAACATACTGGTGAGAAACATAACACTGCCTGTACAGTTTCCAGTGGGATGAAATGGTCTGGCTAACCAGTTGAGATGATTAGAAATGACTTTTAAAAATTATATTTACAATCAATATTTAACAAGATTTCAAAGTTGATGACTTGATCAAATATTTGTCTCTGGATGTGTTCAAGACCAGGCTGGAGGTAGTGATGAACAACCTGGTCTAGTGAAAGGTGTCCCTGCCCACAGAGGGCAGCTGGAACTAGATGATCTTAAAGGTCACTTCCAACCCAAACCATTCAATGATTCAATCTATTATTTCAAGTCAATCTCACCACTGTTTTCACCCTTTGTACTTTAAAGTCTTATCTTTATCACATATTTATAGAGATGCTATAATGAGCCTGAATGAGAAGTGAAGATGGCAGACCTGTACCCAGAAAAGTCTCTGCCTGTTTGCTGGCTCACACAGGTGACTACTTCTTTCACTCAAAGTTGCTCCTGTACCTAAATGATATTGCACTCAGCATTTAAATTCTTAAGTTTAAATGATATTGCTCAGTATTTAAGTTCTTTTCATCAAGATAGCTGCTTTTTTCTGCTATGAACTCTTCTGGCAATGGGCCTTTTAATGTTTTTGAACTTTATTTCATTACTGGCAGCACAGAACTCTTGTAACAGGCAAAATAGAAGTCGACTACGACCTTCTTTTAATGCTATAGCTTAAGGCTTTAGTCTCTAGCAGGTTTCAAGCATCTGTCTCTTTCTATGGCATTAATATGTAATACTTTCATCCAAAATTTATCCTTCTTTAAAGCTTGCCCTTACAGTTCTCTCTACAAGAGCATTAGGTACTTGCAGGTCTACTTACCTTTTTGTATTTTGGATACTTAGAGTGGCTTATCTCTATTGACTATCTAGGAATTAGCTTGAGACAACATGTTTAACTTTTTGATGGTTAACCTTTCCTAGCCTTTCGTTCTGGAAAGTTCAAGTGCTTTTTTTTTTTTTTTTTAATTATTTTTTTTATTTCCTTTCCTGTTTATCTTTCTTTTTCCAATGATCTATGCACTTTTTTCTCTACAAGCTCTTTTTGCAACACTGTTCTAGATAATTGATTGTCTTGAAAGGAATTTAGGAGCTTTATTTCCTGATGCTTTCCTGCCAGATATTTGGCATATGTTACCTTTTGCTTTTGCAGCACTGCATTTAACAGTTGTCTAAAGAAATATTACCAAGTGCTAGAAGAGAAAGGGCAATAAGATTTTGGAGAACGTTCTTGTAATGATATTGCCATGCAGTTGGATGGATATTACTTTTAACGATAAAGTATTTTGAGAGGAGTTTTTATAATTTTTTAAAAACATTCAACTCAAATTTATATATGGAGAACTCTTAAAATAATCTAGGTCTTTCAGTAATCGAGGTCTGCTAGGAGATTAAAATGATAATATTCGTTAAGGAATAAGATATGGTTACATTTGAACCACACCAATATTAATATATACTTATCTAAATGTTGGTTTAATGACCCTTTCATATGCTTTTTTAGTTTTAGCACTATGAATTTTTAGGCAAATAAAGTAATTTTAACCCTATTATTTTTATTATTTTTTATTGTTATAGTTTCAAGCATCTGCTTCTGATTATGCTTATTCTTACTATTACTACAAACGTATGTCTCACAAATCATGTTTAAAAAAGACAAAATACCTGTGATATAATTAAAAATCTGTCAAAACAAGAACAAAAGTCATTAAACTTGATATCTCATTTCTGAGGCTCTATAAAACAATTTCCTTTTACTGCTTGGTAATTGTCAGCTCCGTGTTTCTTTTTAGATTAGAATAAAGTGAATATGGAAATTGTGATGCTTATAAATATAGCAAATATTATCTATATTATCAGTAGTCTGCAGCATCACCTCTTTATTGGTAAGGTTGTTGAACTATGATATGTAAAAATGAAAATAAAATCATAATGCAATTAAAAAGCAATTGTTTTCTGTGGAATTTCACCTATTATATTTTTCCTTGGACTAAATTTTTGGAAGATTTCAGTAAAATTAATTCAGTCATTATAAGGCAAAGAAAGGAAAGCTTTAATTCTGCTAAGAAATTCTAGGAATTTCTCTGAGCATAGAATCATTTTGTTATAAGAAAGATATCAGTTGTTTAATAGGATTTGGTCAGGAATATGTTACGTGTTATAGAAGAAGGGAAATGGTAAGACAGAAGTGAGAATTGCAGCTGAGGTAGTGGATATTCATTCAGCTGGGAGACAGATGTATCCATGAGGAGGGGAAGCATAAAGACTGAGAAGTTCCACAGACACTGACAGTGAATGGAGAACTGTGCCCAAATAAACAAGAGCATGGGCTAAACAGCCTGGGGAAGCCCTGGCATGAGCTGCTTTGCTTATATGTTGCATAAAAAGAGAAAATAAAAAACTGGTTTGATGAGAAATGGAGAGCAAGAAGAAATTATTCTGTCTGAGCAAGGAAGGAGGAGTCTGGCAGAGAAACACTAGTAAGGAAAGGTGATCAAGCAAGAAGGTGAAGGAGGTGAGAGAATTAATGGGGAGTGGGTGAATTGGATATGAAATGATAGCCCAAAGAAATTAATACTGTAATACACATTCATATGAGGTAAGATTATAATAAGTAAGATGTAGAATAGTAATGGGGTTTAGTGGCATTTTTGGCAGTGCACTAAAGCAAAGTAAAATACCACTCATTTGGAAAAAAAAGAACAAACTGTGCTCTGTGCTGGAAGCTTCCACTTCAAATAACAGTAGACTGAGATTAGAATGAGGATGAGGGTGGGGTGAAAGTTGGAGTATGATTGACTGCAGGGTATGAAGAGAGTGCTGCATTTGGTCAAAGTATTCATCAGAGCTAGTGTTTTTGAAACATTGCAACTGGAGAATAATAGCCATCAGAAAACATGTAGAAACAATATATTTTTTTAAGACAATCTTTGGTAATACATAGTAAATTAGGGGGTGAACAAGATGGAGAAAAACCCCCCCACAGATAAAACTCCCCCAACAACCTATCTAGAAAATTACAGCTCTCTGTGTAGTTTCTTGAGTTTGATTTTCTATCAAGCATTCTAGTTGCATGATACCATGTCATAGCTCACCAATGAGTTCCAGAACTTCCTAACTTTGAAACAATGCTCTGGAAGCACTTCAAATATTATGTTAAAATGTTTTTATATGAGCAGCATTTAAAGCAGACATATTTCTCTAACACTAATAGTAGCCAGAATTGACTAAGCTTTGTTCTGTTACCTAGGAAGATGTAATCTTCTGATGGAGCACTCATAATTCAAAGATTTAGTCCTGTGAACAGCTCTTCTGGGATTTATCTAGTTTAAAGACTGAGGGGTCTACTGCCTCCTACAATTTTTAAAGAGCATAAGATATACAGTTAGAGATCACCTTCCTAACAGTCAGCACCAGTCTAAGCCTGTAATAGAGCTATTCTGAAGCAGCAACTTCAGAAACAGTTGGGTCAGCATGGTTCCTTGGGGAATCATATAGCTTTCTGGATGCCCAAAAGAAAAATTGCCAGTGATACTAGCTGGCAGTGCTTAGCAGAGCTAAGCTGTGAAACAATTCAGCTGTACTCAGCCACAGTAATACAGTAAGACTGCCTGACTTTTTCAATTCTCCTAACTAGGTTAGTTTGGTCTCTTGAAACCAGAAATTAATTTTTATATTGAAATAATTTAAATGTAAAGAACTTAACATTAAACATTGAGTTCTCTTAATGTATAGCTTTTTGTTTTGTTGTTTTGGTTTTCTTTCCTGAGGAAGTTGTGATCTATTTTAAGGGTGGAGAAAATAGCTTCAGCAATGCCATTTTCTTGTCTATGTCCACATTTCCTTTTCTTAGTGGTATTTGGTTAAAAAAAAAAAGTGAACAACAAAATCTATCCTTCATCCAGGAACAAAAAACAGCTTCTCCCAATGTTCCAAGTGGTCAGAAAAATTTAGGCTGGGATCCTTCTCAGTAGTTAAAATTTATCTAAATCCCAGAAAATATTTGATCTCATATAGATCTCTAAGACCTTGAATTGACTGAAAATTCAGAAATCTCAGGTCCTAACCTGAAATTCTAAGTTCACGTGCACTTTTGTCTTGATTTGCTTTGAAGTGTTTTTTGCTTATAAATGCAGAAAAATAAGTTTTGCCTTTGACTGTTTAAACAGAATAGTAAGATAAATCAAAATCAACCTTTTCAGCATTAGGTGAGAAAACAAATAAAATCTGCCTCTTAGCATTAAGCCAGATGAGTGCTACATGCCTGTGGAATCCTGTGAGCAGTCCCTACCTGGATAGGGGACTGTCAGTCCAGGACGAAAGGGGGGACCAACACCTCATGGGTACATGTGGGGCTTCAGAGAGGGGTTTCTTCATGTCAAAGAAAATTATTAAATAAGACTTACAATTTCATTGTGGGGAGGCAAGACACAATAAAAAAAACCCAAAAAGAATATGGTAAAAAGGATTTCAGTATGTCTTCTATATAAACATGCAGCAAAAGCAATAGCACAAGCCTTTATGGGTTTCTATTATATCACAGAATATCTGTTCTCATATTTATATTACACTTTTTAATGATTACTTGTCTTTTGAGAAGGAACCTAGGAACCATAATGGCATTTTAAGTGCTATTCATTTACAAAAGTGAGAAATAAAGACAATTAGGGTAGAGACTTCTCACAGTGCTGCACCTATATTTTCTGAGTAGTCAGGTGCAAAATTAAAGCCATAAAAGTACAGACAATCCCACAGCTGTCTTTTAACTGAATACTATGTTATTTTTGAAAAAGTCTCTGTTAACCTCTTCTGATGAATCAAATTGCCTTTTGAGTTTGATTATTTGAAAAAGCCCTGAGTTATTCTGAACCCCTAAATGTTTTAAATACTCTCACTAATCTGAAGAGGATCTAAGAGTGATTAGCCAAAGAAAGACCTCTTTTGGAAGCTCCAAGACTTATTTCTTACTAGCCAAGTGCTAAACACACCAAAAAAGCAAACTGCAATAGTCAAACTCTGCATTAGTCACCTATGTTATCAGGAACATGACTGGTTTCTATCACAAAGCCACTGATTTGATACCACTAGCGTTCATAATTGCAGAGAATGACCTGACTATTTTCCTCAGAAGAGGTTTGGGACTGAAACAAGAGTGATACATACTAGACTCAGGTAAGTTTTTCAAGTTATCTGGAAGACCACCAATCTAGAAACTTTCAAAGAAACTTCATAATTTTCAGGAAATCGGGAAGCTACAACTATATACAAATATATTATTATTATTGTTATTGTTATTATTATTTTTTTTTTTTTTACAACTATTACTTTACATATCAAAAGTGCCGAAAGAAAATTATCTGTAATTTCTTGGGCTGTTACAATCACCAAAGTCTCCGCTTGCCAACACAACTTCAATTCCTACCAGCTGACTTAGCTGTTTGACATATTTGTAGGGAGGGCAGATACAGTATTTGATAAGCCTCAAGAACAGTAAGTTTTAAAAGTCTGTGCTACCAAACTAATTAAAACATTGGTTTAGTGGTTTTGAACAGAAATTACGAGTAGGTCAAGGATTTTAATGAACCCACACTAATGAATAGGTTGTTCATATTATAGTATTTTCCAAAGAGATACTTAAGAAAGTCAATAAGAAGGCAGCCTTTTAAGATTTCTTTTGGCTAAGAGACTACCGAATCATGCTCCTGACTTGAGATACTTCAGCCCATATTCACTGAAGTTCTCAAGTAAGAGAAAAATCTAAAGCTTTCATAATCTGCACTGGACAGAAAGAGAAATAAATATGGAAGTGCACCAAAATGAGCAAATGGGAGAAATTCATGCCATAATTCCCTCTCTCCTGGGTTCACTTGTAGCTATTTTACTTTTATCTCCTTCCTGAGGTTTTACTGAAAGTGGAATACATTTAGTTTCTTCATTCTAGAAGCAGCAAATATTTACTTCTTTACTTTAATGTAAAAACATCCTAAAAAATATTAAGCAGATTTGGGAGTGATGGTTCAGGATAATCCAGGAGATTATGCTGTTTTGCACAAAAATAACCCCCAAACAATCACAGCAACAGCAACTCCAGCCACCCAGTGTTTCCATTTCCTGAGATCTGCAAGGAACGCTAAGCAACACGTACGATAGATTTGTCAGGTTTCATTTAGACTGGTCATAAAATGAATATTTCTGAACATTATACCATCTTAGTAAAGTATTGCATTTGTTCCACTTTTATAAGGAGCAACTAATTTCCTTTTTTTACAGTTATAACCTGCCAGAGTGATCCTATAGATCAATACAGGACCTTATGCTAAAGTACAACAAACTTCCTCTTTTGAAAGGCTCGGCACTGAAAACAGATGAATTTATTATCTGAGAGTTAATAAATAAAGACTTCTTTTTAAAAGTGAATGGTTACAGGCACCTTGAGCTCCACTGTTGATTTCAATGTCATTGCATTTCTACAGTTGAAATGTTGTAGTCTGCATTCTCAGCTAACACTGCCAGAGAGAAACGGAAGGCAATTTCAGATATGCCCTGTCAAAGCTCCTGTGGGCTTTATTACTCGATGCTGCAGAAGAGACCTTGCACATACACTGGTTTCATTAGTTCTTGCTCAGCCATTGCATGAACGAGTTGTTTTCCTCTCTAGGCAAAAAGACTTGTCTGTTATTCTGATTTAAAGTGGACATCTGCAAATAGAAGAACCTGATCTAGAGGGACGTTATAAAATCATCTCAGTACACAACCTATCAAATTCTTAAGCATTCACATTTCAGCTCATCTCCCCTTTGTGCTGTTTTTCATTTAAGCAGCATAAACAGTTTCTTATGATAGGCAGAGAGAAGATTGTGAAAAAAGAGCCCAAAATTCTTAGTTATGACAGCATGGAGGTTGCACTCTTCCATGTCCACTGTTTTTCATGCTTATCAGTATAAACTCAATGGTTTCTTATTTCCCACCATATGTTTTTTTAGTAAATTATTCTCCTTCCATCCATCCTTAGATTACTAACTCCTTAGGACAGCCAAAAACCTTTGAACTTCTTCTTCTGTATTGTTTAATCTATGAGCTATTGCTGAGACCACTGAAATGTGTTGTAGCAGAACTTTTCAGATGAGTTATTCACAACACATTACACTATGTACTAAATGCAATCTCCTCTACAAAAAGAAAAGAAAAAGATATGCTTTCTTTTAAGAAAGAATTTAGAAATCAGTTTCAAGCTTTCTTATGCATCTTGGGGGTTGGGAACAAGAAAGAGGTATTTGTCTAATATAGTTATTAAATATTTTTATACTGATATATAGCTGATTAAAATCTTGGTGATTATAGCAATTACAATATTGGAGCTAAGCAGGCCAGAAAAATCCTTCTTATCCCGCGGTGGCCTCATTTTATGTTCTGGCATGTGTCTTCGTGAAGTGTCAAAATCTCAGCTTGCTGCATGCAGGCTGATGGTAGTTTCTACATCTTCAGTCATGTCAAATGTAGAGAAAAAAGAGGAAACAGTTTGAAAATGTCAGCTAGTCATAAGATTAGAACTACAGCAAGACTTTGCAAAGACAGAAGCTTTTTAAATTTCAGCCCAAATCACAAAATCGCAGTACCACTCTGGAAAAAGTACTGTTACTTTGCCTTAGCCATACATATGCATTTTTAAGTGTCAGAAGGGCATCTCTTTGTCAGAGTTGATGTTACTACATTCAAACAGATTCTGTCTCGAGGAACATCACTAAGGACATGTCTAACAGACTGCAACACATTGTAAAGACTTGGAACAAAGGAAAAGCACTGTGATGTGATTACTAATCTCTACTACTGAAATACATTTTTATACATATGTATAATAGCCAAGATCAAGATTGTTGGCTGCGGTTTAGATCACCTCATCATTTTTATGACAGAAAGACACCTAAAGAAAGCAGATGACTGAGGTGAAAAGTGAGGTGGCTCCCATTCATTTTAGCTAGATTCATTCCAAAACTGTGATACATTCTTTCGGGGACTTCATAAAAACAGCAGTTACAAGACTGAACTGCAGGATACGGTATTTACATCAAATTTGGCCTTTTTATATTTTACTTGTGAAGGTGCAGAAAATACTGCCTTAATCATTATCTCCTATGGTTTTCTGTTTCTTATTAGTTTATGAATTCTTCCCTATGGATTTCCTAAATATAAAGGTTGAGCAGACAAGTCCCCTGAAAACTACAGGTTTTCCTTGCAGAATGTTTCTTCTTTTCCCACAATACTTTCAAGACTTCATCACTGTGGGAAACCTATAGGTGTGTTAGTTAAGCTTCTGTATGCTTAGTTTTCCTCCTTCTACCCTTTATTCAGCTTCAGCTGCCTAATCTTCAGTGTCTTTTCAAAACACTCCTCTTTACTCTCCCCATTACAAATATCACAGTATCAATATGTTTGATTGATAAAAGTGTACGTGAATCTCTAAGCATGCCATCAGAGTGGCCAGCTTTGGGAATACACATTATGAGTTGCTCTAAGGCCAATAGCCAGTAAAGTCTTCTGAGCATTCTCCATCTCAGATTAGAATCAATTTCTTGACTAAATAAATATGCAGCCAAACTGCAGCTGACAGACAGGAGCAGTAAAATGTGAAAGTGAAGGTCAGCACTCTGGAGAAAATCTTTTACATGGTGATCAGACAGACCCTATCAGGAAATAACCAACTATGACAGATAAGGTGGCCTTAGCAGGCACACGGGCAGCGAGTGATCCCTGTGTTGAAGCCTACACCTTCCAGGAGGAGAAAATCAAAGTGAGGTCTCCGCATCATTTTTCTAATTGAAACAGGCATTGGTAAGGAAGAAGCAAAAAACTTGTCCTTTTTGAAATCTAAAGGACAAACAATGAATGCTTGTTAACTATATAACTTGTTTGTAAAACTGGAACAAAATATCCTGCAATAACGTTTAGCAATAATATAAAAGGGTGCAGAAAACAGTCAAATTTGAAAACAGAAAAATGTTAAACTTGAAATAAACCTGGCAGGGATAATGCAATTTAATTTTTCTTCATAGACACCAACAATTAGCATACTGAGAGAGAATATCGAGTCCAATGGTTTATCTACTTTCAAACAAGTTTTCTTTCCACCTTAGAAAAATATTTTCTTTAACAATCTTGATCTTATTTAATTTCATTGGCAATTTTACAAACCTTGTAATACACTCCTTCTGGTGGCATAGGAAAGCCTTCTTCTGAGAGTTTTGCCACAAAGCACTTAGTTTTTCTGACACATTAAGAATCAGGGAGCTCCCAGCTCTTGCTTCTGTGGGAACTAGAATAAAAATTTCATCAAAGTGGAATACGATTTCTCAACAAAGCAACCTGTGAAATCCACCAAAAAAAAAAAAAAAAAAAAAAAAAAAAAAAAAAAAAAATCATAACTTTTTATGATCTCAGGAATTTTTTATTAAAAAACTGCTAGTCAAAGGAATAAATACACATTTGTATTTTTAAACAGTGTAGAGGAACAGACAGTAACATTTCCAGCTACAACAGTTCAATCAAAAAAGCATGTTTAACAGAGCAGTCCATTCCATTTTTATCTCTTCCTTCTGTTCTTAGTTAATTAAGATTTTAGGCTGTATAAAAATTATGGGAAAACTATTTAAAAATCAGTAATATAATTGGATTATATTTATATATAAACATATATATCAGCAGCAGGTTGTTAGACCCCTAAGGTTTTATTTTAGGAAAACACATTCTACCACGGGAGACAGCCCTCCATGAACCTGTCCAAGATGAAAAGTAAATATTTTTCTGTTAAAAACAATGTAATATAAAGGTTATAATTTCTCATCTTTGTCTTATAAATTCCATTACTTAAACTTCTCTTTCTCACTCTGCTTATTTCTCTTTTCTTTCTGATTTCACTTATATGTGGGTATTCACATTTCTTAATATCTTTAATCTTCTTTTTATATCCTTTTAAAATTTACCTCACTGTTTCTTGCATGACTTTCTAATGATTTTTCAAATTACCAGTCCCTTCAAAGTTCATTAGGTGCATCAGGTTGCTTATTTGAATTCATATTAATGAGTATTTAACAGTTTTGCCACTTCAAACCTTTCTTTTTTAAAATTCATTCTTCTCACGCAGAAGAACTTCAGCTTCCTTGCAAATTATCTGTTTTATAACTACAAAAATTAGGTGGAAAATGATGCTGTGGAATTAAAGTTTTTTAAAGCAAACTTCCATACAAGCAATGTGTTAGAATTACAATGTAGGAAAGATTCTATTACTTTGCTTTGGATCTCACAGAGATCGACCGTACCTCATAAATCACAGGAAATTTTTTCATGGTGTTTTTTTTTCATTGTGTTTATTTCCAAATGCAGGTCACAGCTGGTTCAGAAGGAAAGACATGATCTGATCATTTAATCATTCTGTGATAGGGAAGACTAATTACATCCCTCTGGACCGTGCTCCAGTCTCTCTTTCAGAGTTATTATTTATAGAGACAGTATAGACACTAGTCAAACTAAAATGTTTTTCACTAGTCAATAAAAATAAAAATGTTTAGAATAAAACCAGAATTGCCTTTGTTTCTCTTTGACTGTGCCTCATCTGGAGATCTTTTCCTAAAGTTACCCCCCATTGGAATGGATTTTCTCAGAAGCATCTTCTATTTTCACCCTGAAAGAATTCAAAAAGCTTTCTCTTGCAAACCCTGACATCAGACATTACCATATAAAAACCAGTCTCATTTCCCACCCTCCCCGTCCCCCCCCCCCCCCCCCCCCAAAGATGTTTAACTCTTTTGGCACAATTTTTCTGTTTATTCTTCCAAACCCTCCTCAGCTTGTCCACACCTTTGCCTGGTCTTCCAAGCCATCCTAAGCACTTGGCTCTCCTGGCTCTTTGTAAATCATTTAGCTGGAACAGTCTGTATCCTGGCTAATCCTCCTAAGATTCTCATCCAAACACATTAATCATAATAATATAGGAGCTAGTCTTGCTCCTTTCTGTTGCTTTGCTTACCAGAAAGGCTATCAAAGGAGTAAGACCCTTCTCTTCCCAGAATCTTTTGCTAGGAGTAATTTGTTCTGAACATGAGAGATCTTGAATTCTTTATAGTTGCATGTTATAAGTGAAGCGTGACTAGTATGCATGCCCTTCTTTCATGCTTTTTCCTAGGCCTAGTTTTTAAGGCTACACAGAGGCTGTTTTGTTTGACAATGACTGGTCTAAATAGCTTAAAACACACAAACACCAAAATATAATAAATAGGACTTTGTCATTTTGATCCTCAGCACTGTGGGCCCTTAGAGATGGACAACTATCTCTGAGAAAGCCATTGGCAATGCTGATAGGCTTATTTGTGTTACAGAATTATAGAGGCAGAAAAGGTAGTTAACCTGGACTGGTAATCATAGCAATCAGCACTGACTAGGGTAAGTGTGTAGGAAACATCAGTAAAGGATGTGAGTGAAACACTGTTCTTCACTACAAGGGGGTGAATAATTCTGTGTAGATATGAATTTAATGTCTAATGAGTCAAAAAAGGAAAAAATCATCATGGCATCCCTTCTTGTTTCTTTTTAGTTCCCATGACTCAGGCAATCTGGGCTACACACTCCTGCATCTTCTTCAAACTGAGGAACAGGATGGCTTACATCTAAGGAACCTCTTAAGCATGATCCTGCTGTGTTGATTTTCACTGAAAATGCAAAAACAAAGTTTGACAAGATGCTAAAGTTACAAGATCAAGCTTCTTTTATAGAACTTTGAGTCACTTCCTATAGTGCATGTCAATTATGCTTCAAGAACACTGACAATTCAGATTCTGGATATAGGTAAGCATGGAAATGATCTGCTTGTGTTTTTTAAAGAGAATCACACAACCATATTCTGTCTTTTCAACTAGCTATCTCAAGGCAGGAACATTTCTAGCTGAGTATACAAAGCTCTGCTATTGTTCATAAGGAAGTTTCCTTGTATTTCCTCACCTTCATAAACATAGATATTTCACGGTATCTCGTGCACCTGAAAGAGCTTAAGAGGAGGTAGGACTGGGGTTTCTTCCTTTCCTGAATTTATATCTCTAAATTACTCTCCTCGTGAGCTTTGACTTGGGAAAGACAATATCTAGAACTACATTTGGAAAAACAAATCCATTAACAACTGACAGACAAATCTGCAAAATAAAAGAAAACAATGTCCTAGCACTCCTTCCAAAATATAATTGGAATAAATTAGTCAAATAGTCTTCAGTTTATAGACATTCCATGATCATAAGAAAGGAAGGAAAAAAAAAGGTAAAATATAATATGATTATGCTATCTGAAGGAAATGATATGCTTAGTTACATTAGTGTGTTATTATGCAAACATTTAGGAAAACATGCTTCTGAAATATAAGAAATAGATGTCATCTATGGTAATACAGATTTGTTATTTTGCAGCATGGTAAAATTGCTTAACAGATCTGGGCGTGTATAACAGATGTTGCTATGCACTGTCCCTGATTTATGTGATGGGCAAACTCCCTAAGCAAGGCACATATGTGTCATGTCCTGTGGAGGGGAAAGTACCCCTGCAGCTTGCTCCAAATAAGGAAGAAAACAGATTTAAAATTGAATTTGCATTTTTGTTTAGCATTACATGCTTGCCAGAAATGCTAATATTATGAGGTCTTGATATTTATTAGAAAAGTGTACCCAAATATATATTGGAATATATATATATTCCTATATATATATAGGAATCTTCTGATGGTATTGCACTATTCTACTGTATTTTTTATTATATTAAGTGCAACTAATCTTCACATAAACTGTTTTGACATATTCTCACTTTTGAAAGTGAGTTGCAAGTTTCTTCTTCCCTGCATTGCTTACATTATTATTTGTTAGTTAGTGGAATTCATAATGTCTATCAAAATTTTAACCTTCCTAATAATTACATTGATATAAAAAATGTCAGTGAAAATAAATTAAACTAAACTAAAGCCATGTTATTTTTAGGTGGCTGTTCAGGTCCTGTTTTCAGATGGTCATTTATTCTCCATTGAGGAGCTCAGAAGAAGAAACCTGTTATTTAATGTATTTTTTTTTATCTCATATATCATGCAATTGGCAATCAAGACAATACATAAAATCACAGAAAATCATAGAATATCTCAAGCTGGAAGGTATACCCATAAGGACAACAGAGTCCAACTCCTTGATTCTCATAGGACTACCTAAAGAATACGCAATAAGATATCATTATGATCAACACAATTTCAGTAGAATAGGTCATATGAAGTAGTAGAAAAAGAAATTGCATTACACATGAAAAATAAAACAACTAGATCTGCATCAAAATTTCCAGGTTCTCTTTCCTTGTCTAACCACCAGGCGCAGTGAAAAAGACAGTTTGCAACACGCACACAATTCCAGCACACAGGTGCAACACACAAGACAGTAATAACCTGATAGCCCTTTATGTACTTTTTACATCCCTTTCTGATTATCTAGAGTATTTTCAGAGGATAACCCTAAATATTTCAGATGCAATTCTTCTTCAGAATTTCGGTACTTATTTTCAGTCATAACATCAAATATATTTTCTTTTCCTCTTATGCTTTAGAGTCATCGTAGTAATAAAATCCTTTGAAAGGAACTTCATTTTTAAATTTCTTTATGTGGATAAAGTGAAGGCCTTCTTGGTAGACTGTTTTACTGAATCACAAAGTTTATTATACATATATTCTGTCTGACTTCGGGAACTTTAACAGATTTCTAGATATATACTCTATATCTTTACTGGATCTCTAGAAATTGAAAGGTCTGAGGATTGACGTCTTCAAAGCAATGTGCAAGAGGTTATTAACACAACAGCTTTAAAAAGAATGCTTAGGAATACCTCTGGAAAAGGCATTCCTCATCTGTATTTCCTCATGGTAGCGCCATGCAGCTTAAAGGATGCTCAAGACATCTTAAGAGCTCAATTCCAAACAACCCACAAGCTATGTTAGGCAATATTTTCAGTCTTTAATTTTTTTTTTTTTTAATTGAAAAACAAATGGGGGGTTTATGAGATCAATTAAACTTAATTTAGCTATAATTTTGGGGATTGCCATATGGTATCAATAAATAATTTCTCAGTAAGATACTGCTATCCCTTAAAATAAACATATGTCAGTGTATTGGGTTTGCATGGCAAGAGTTTGGTAACAGGGGGGCTGCAGGAGGCTTCTTCTGTGAGAAGCTGCCAGAAGCTTCCTCCATGTGTGATGGAGCCAATGCCAGCTGGTGCCAAATCAGACCCACAGCTGGCTGAGCCTGAACTAATCAGTGATGGTGGCTAACAGAGTTATGAAGGGCAAAAAACCGCTGCACAACAGCAGCTGGGAGGGAGGAGTGAGAACGTGAAACTGCCCTGCAGACACCAAGGTCAGTGCAGAAGGAGCAGCACAAGGTGCTCCGGGGCTGAGATTCCCCTGCAGTCCATGAGGAAGACCATGCTGAGGCAGGATGTGCCTCTGCAGCCCACGGAGGTCTACCAGGGAGCAGAGATCCACCTGCAGCCTGTGGCAGAGCCCCACACTCTGCAGGTGGATGCCCACAGGTCACAGGTGGCTGTGACCCTCAGGGAAGCCAATGCTGGAGTATGCTCTTGACAGGGACCTGTGACCCTGTGGAGAGAGGAGCCTAAGCTGGAGCAGTTTTGCTGGCAGGAGTATTCTCCCTGTGGGGGAATCATACAGGAACAGTCTGTTCCTGAAGGACTGCACCCCATGGAAGGACACACACTGGAGCAGTTTGTGAAGAATTTAGCCTGTGGGAAGAACTCACATTGGAGATGTTCCTAAGAGGACAGTCTCCCGTGGGAGTGACCTACTGGATCAAGGGAGCAGTGTGAGAAGTCCTCCCTCTGAGGAGGAAGGAGCAGCAGAGACAATGTGTGATGAACTGACCACAGCCCCCATTCCCCATCCCCTGTGCTGTTGTGGGGAGGAGCTAGAGAAAATTGGGAGTGAAGGTGGGCCTGGGAAGAAAGCAGAGATAGAGGGAAGGTGTTTTTAAAATTTGGGTTTATTTCTTATTATCCTAGTCTGATTTGATTGGGAATAAATTAAATTGACTTGTCCCCAAGTCAAGGTTGTTTTTTCTGTGATAGTAATCCATGAGTGACCTTTCCCTGTCCTTATCTTGACCCACAAGCCTTTCATTACATTTTCTCTTTCCTGTCCATTTGAGGAGGGGAGTGACAGAGCAGCTTTAGTGGGCGACTGTCACTCAGCCAAGGCCAACCCACTACAGTCAGGTACTCATACTTAAATCCATATAATTCCGCCCTGAAATATATCCATACCAATTAACTGCCTTGAGCTGACTGATGATGGCTTCATCACATGGATGATTATGGTATCTTATGGATATATATGCCATGAGAAACACAGCTATATTCTGCTATAATATTAGTGAAAATTTTCCCACCTACCTCACAGAGTCCAGCCTTTCAGACATCATGAGTATTCCTCATTCCAATGAAGATCTTTTGGTCACAGCAGGTGTCCACAGCATCATTAGTCCTTCTGAGTGAAAAGGCTCTCAGAAAAAATGAAAACATTCTGCAGTCACTGCTGCTGTTTTTATATAACTATGAAGCCCGTAAAGAATTTCAGTATACCACAGTACAAGAGTCAGGGTTGAGGTAAAATAATAATACAGAAAAACAATTCCTTTAAATAGCATTTTCATTCTTCAAAACTTTTAGAATCTGGGAAAGGGGATGTTATTTTGCTAGAAATGACAACTGAATAATTTTGTCAGGTTATCCTTTTACTTGGATGTATAATCAAGCTGGAGAAGACTTAACACACTTTGAAGAAAGTTCATTTTAGTTTGGAGCCCTTGTAAGTCATCCCTGGCTGAGAAAATTTGAACAAGTGTGGCCAGAGCTTGTTCTCAGAGCTGGATGTAAAGCAAACACAATTTCGGCTTCAGCTGCAGTATCCATCCCATGAAACAATCAACAACAAGGTGAGAGACTGAATTAGAATTCAAGTCCAATTCCAGAGTCTCTTTCCCTGAGCACCAATCTCCAACTCTTTGATGCTATACATAAGCCTCAGCATAGGCTAGCAGCAGTGAACCTGTTTTGGTAGCTTATGACAAATTGAACAGCTTGGATATGATTTCAGAATGGGAACTTCTTTTTATAAATGTGCCTTACTTCTTTTTCACATCTACTGTGGCAGCACAGAGTGAACCTTTGCATATAAAATCGCATCATTTCAGTAGACCTACAAATTTTTACACAATCTTTATGCTCAATACTTATTTTACTTTTGGTAACTAACATTGTTATTGATTTCTCGGACTGGAAAGCTATTAGTTGTTTTTTGTTTGTTTTGTGGTCTTTTTATCCCCACAGGCCCACTGGGAACACTGTATTTTACCATCTACATTCTGTTCCATGTACTACTATAGCTTATGGCTTTCTAAAGAGAATTACTTTCTGCACTTAAGGGAAGACATAGGTCAGATGCACTTCAGCAAAACAAGAGGTTAGAAAAAGACATTTTGTTGGGCCAGAAAAGAAAATATTGTAATCAGCACACTGCTGCTGTTGCTCTACCTCTGACATCTTCCAAACTTGTGGCATCCAACTGAAAACTCTGCCTCCTAAAATATTTATTCTCCACACTGACTTTTTTTTCAGTTTGACTATTGAATTTTTTTTATTTTTTTTTGTTTTACCAGAAGTGAGAGAAAAGTAATATTTTGTGGTTTAATGTGTAACACATTCTAAGTTACACTTTGAAAATGTAAAGCCAGCTAGACTCAAATCCCCCTTTTTTATGAGCTAGCCCATATCAGTAAACTTTATTCAGAACTGTCCAAACTGTGATCATTAAAAAGCCAGCATCAGAGGCAAGGAGATCAGGAATAGAAGCATGCATATGTACCTACAATGCTACAATACAACAGAGCCACTTCTAATCATCTAATCATAGAATCATAGAATTGTTGAAACATAGAATGGTTTGGTTTGGAAGGGGCCTTAAAGATCATCTAGTTCAAACCCCCCTGCAGTGGACAGGGACACCTTCCACTAGACCATGTTGCTCAGAGTTCCATACAGCCTGGCTTTAAAGACTCCCAGTGATGGGTATCTACTCTGGGCAACCTGTTCCAGTATCTCATCACCCTCAGAGTAAAAACTTTTTTTCTAATAGCTAATCTAAACCTACCCTCTTTCATTTTGAAGCCATTCCCCCTTGTCCTGTCACTACATACTCTTGTAAAAAGTCTCTCCCCATCTTTCTTGTAGACTCCCTTCAGGTACTGAAAGGTCACAATCTCTTCCCTACTGATGAGGGGTTGCTCTGTTAGCAGTAGTTACGCTATGCAGAAAGCACTTACAAATGCTGGTTAAGGCATTGCTGTACCTTTTACTACAACTGGAACAGTTCTAAGAAGGAGACATCCCTGCAGCTGCCATAATAAATCATCTATTCAAATGGATGAGCTATCACGACATGTTAGCTATATTTGCATTTATCAGCATCAAATATCTTTTCATTATGTTATGTTCATAGTACCAATCCTAAATTTCATTTTTCATCTGCTATTATATAGACTTAGCTTTGCATCAACATTTAAAATTCTTACAAGTGGAAGAAGGTACTTAAACTGTCATCACCATAAATAAATCTATCATCCAAAAGAAAGCCTGCAGTAAGGGTGAAGTATGACACTATTTCAAGAAAACTCTTCAAAAGAGCCAACATACAGTCTTATCTGAAGGTTATTCCTGTCTCAAAAAAAAAACTCACCAACTTGGATGAAACTTTGGAACCTTTCTGGACAAGATAAGTCTTCAAGATAATTTAATCTAAAACCTACTTTTTACTACATGAGCTTTCAAAAGGCTGTCAAAATTTATAGCTCACAGAAACAGGATGTAGCAGGACATCTATTAACATACCCAGCAGAGGAGCAAGTTGAGTGACCCAAATACCATCACAGGGGCAGACTGAAAAATGCTTTCTGGTTCTCTGTATTTTGATAGGGAAAAAATAATAAAATGCTCTCTATCTCTCTTGGTCATCTTCATCTTTCCTGAGGAAAAAAGTGTCTATCAGTGACAACTGATTGCATTTATACTTCCTTGGAGAGAAGGAAGAAGAGAGTTAGTGACACCACTGTCATTCCATCCTAATCTCCAGCTTCATGTTAATCGACCTTTTCTGTGGTACAGTAGTTGCCATGGTAAAGCTTATCTGAATCCCTGCTACCCAAGCCCCTTCTCTTTCCATTTCTCCTTTCTTTCCCTTTTCTACAAAATGTCAACAATCTTTGATTTTTGCTCTATCTTTGAAAATGGAAAAATGATCATCAATGAAAAAACTCTCAGTTTTGTTCAAAGTTTTGGGCACATGCAAGATGCTACTACTGCAGCTTCTGGAGCCACTCTTGTCTAGTCATGAGATGCAGAACAATATCTCCTGTCACATATGTAATTACTTATGGGTAATTTTTTTTAATGAGTTCTTCTGTTTTCCACAAATAAGAGAAGATTTATATAGTGACATGAAAATTGTCATGCAGAATACCTAGCAGGGAGTCTTAGCAAAGAAATTAACAGTAATGTGAAGAGTATTCAGACTGATAGAAAAAAAACACATTTCATTTATTTCATTTAACTTAATCTGCTTCTGTCTACAACAATGGCTTGAGATGCTTTTGATAATTGAAGCTCTCTGTAAGCCATTCCCATCAGTGACTGTCCTCCCAAAATGTGCATGACTAGTTATCTCCAAGCCTTCTTTCAAGCTGTAACCACATTTAAATTATTTAAAGGGAGACATATACTAGAAGATTAATATCTGTTAAATTGCCAAAAAAGAGAAAGTATATTCTTTCCTTCCCAGCATCTTTGTAGCCCTGCTTTGGATGTTTTATAATAGCTTTATGTCTTTCTTATGTTGTGGTGCCCAAACCTGCACAGAATATTGAAGGTGAGGCCACACCAGCACAGAGCAGAGACGGACAATCACCTCCCTCAACCAGCCAGAAGTGCTGTGCATGAAACATCCTAGAAATGAGACTATTTTTGTAAGGAGGACCTTGTGAAATAAGCTTGAGGTATAAGATGAGAAGGCTGTATTTTATAGAGTGCTGCATTGAATTATATAAATAGATATATTGATTTTTGGTCTGCTTAGGAATTTCTGTTTTGAATATCATTATGTATTGTAGAAGATGAACAAATTCGATGAGGCAGGTGGTAAAAACAACTGTGATATTTTAAAATATTGTCTTCCACCACCCTATCTATAACCTGTTACTCTATTTCCAAATTTTAAGGGGAATGGAGTTAGTATGGACAGATAATAAAAGTGTTCTGAAGTAGCTAGGACAACTTTGCATGACAGCAGGTTTATAAACATTCTTCCAGCTGAGTGGTAGTGCCAAAACCTCCAAATGAGGGGCCAAACTGTGACTAGTTAACACCCTTAATTGATTCAAGATGTTGTGTGGTAGACCAAATTTTTCTGAGATTAAAAAAAATTTACAGATAAATGAAGATGAAAATGTGATTGTTTAATATTTTGATCAAGAAACACCTTTTTCAGAGTATTTTCTGATTTGTGTGAGAAATTCTCCCCCTTTTAAATCATCTAAGAAGTGTACCCTGACTTTATTCACAAAAGGCCTTTTGATATGAAAGGCAGGGAAAGGAAGAAAAGTGCAAATACAAAATATGTTTCATAGACAAAACAGTATGGAATCATATTCATTGTTTATTATTTTTAATTAGAAACCACTGTTCCCAGTTAATTAACTTTTAAAATTTTATTTTTATGAATATGTATCCTTTATAAATCTTTCTCATTTCCTCTATTCTCCCTGCATTCTGGTTTTTTTTGGTTGTTTTATTTTCCCCTTGGCTTACTCATGAAATTTGACACTAAAATTAATTTCAATCACCTAAAATCTCTGCTGTTCCAGGCATTGTAACAGCATGGAGAGAAATACTGTGTTTGAATTAGCATAGGGATAAACTATTAAACCCAGAAAACTACTTAAAATATGCAATAAAGATTTTTCCAAGAAGAAAAGGAAAGTAAGATGAAGGAAAGTTCTGTTTCATGCCTTAATGTGTCATTTCAACCAGAAAACTTTAATCACTGATCAAAGTAGCTAATGCTATAACACAGGTGGTACAGGTTGCAAGTAGGTATAATAATTTTACAGCTAAGAAACATTCTTTAAAAAACATAATCTTTGAAACATTATACATAATTCCTTCTTTTCTGTTCTTTTCTCTTTCTCCTATGGTATGTTTCCAACACCTCACTTCATTCTAATCTGCCAGGAAAGCAGAGTTATTCTCATAAGAGTAGGAAAAAGAGACTGGAATAAAAAGCAGACTGAGTAGTGGCATAAGAAAATTAAAAAATCAAATTAAGCATTCCAACACAGAGATACTTGTCATCCCCTTAAGTGTTTCTGTTACTCCTGCAAAAGGGGACTAAATCCTTAGAGGATGGATCTGTTCACTACAAGTTTCTTCCAGTCTGAAGAAATGACCATGAGTGCAGCCTGTTGGAATTTTCCCAAGTCAAAGCTCAAGTCCATACAAGAAGCTAAATCTCCACAATCAATCAGATATTTAGTTATATGTTTTTGAGAATATTAATTTGTCTATGTAATCTATATAATAATTAATATATTATGAAGTAATATATATATACACTTAATACACATATAAAATAATGAATATATTACTATTCATAGAGAGAGTTTGATTTCAAATGAAGTCAAGCCCAAGTTCACAGGTAATAATAGCATCAATGTGAAACCTGCTGCAGTCTATTCTGCTTTTTAGGGTTGAATTTCTTGTTGTTATTATTCCACATACATATCTCTTTTAAGTTAAAAGCCCATGAAGAAATTTTACAGCTTTTTTTTTGTGTATTTTCATCTTTGAGTTTAAAAGTAATTTTAGAAAGATTCAGGAACATTTCTATAGCAGTTGGCATTATCTCTTGGACTAAAATTTACATTATAATTTCTTTTAAACTGTAGTATATACTAAGTATGTTGCTCATTGATTTGTCGAGTATTTTCCAAAGCATCTGTTAATATGCAAAAAAGATAGAACACAACATAGATTCTCTCAAGTACTGATTATGAGAGGTTTCTAAGCTTCTCTGGAAGTCTCATCCACACAGTCATGTTTGATAGTCACTGAGAAGATTTCATACCTCTTAGCCCCTATATATTCCGACTTTTACTGCACCCTAAGATAGTAAATCCTGCAACTTGGCTTTGTGTTATATGAAAGAATAATTCCATTTGTTTTAACTTTACTGCTTGGTTCATATATTTTACCATGCAAAATTGCATTGCTATCTTCCTTACTCATTGCAGGATTGACACACTTCTGGGAATAAGACTTAAGTGGGAGAAAAATAAATTAGAGGTTTTAAAACAGGAGCATGAATGGGCTTTTTCTATTTCTATAAATATATGTATAGTATGTAAATATATATAAATATCTGTTATGTATAGTAAAAATTATACTTGAAGCTCAAAGATATTGCTTAATGTTTGTTATCAAGCTCAGAGTGCAACCTAGAATTTTTAGATATTATTCTTGTCTATAAGATATTGATTTCTGATAAATATTATTTATGTCAGAGACATTAGGAGAATAACGTTGGAATTTCTAGGAGTTGTGGCAAAGATTATCAACATCATATTATTTGGACAGATTTCTATTGTTTTGCTTTTCAACAAGAATAAATATCATGAAGAACAAGCACCCACTGTACTTATACCACGGTAAAAATATCATATACATACAGTTTTTAAGGACTGGCTAGAGTCATTGTTTACCACATTCACCTGAACATGTTAAATTAAAGCTATTTTGAAATAAGGATTCTGGGTTACCATAAGTCTTCAAAGTATTTTTATCCCCAGAGGCAGTACCTGTTAAAGTAACATCTGAAAATATTTAAAAGATGCTAAATAAATTATCATTCAAATGAAAATATTCATTTTCAGCCTACACTGACAATATCCTTGGACTTACACCTTACCCAGCCTTTAAAGACATCTACAATGAAGTTTTATTGATTGTATTTCCAGTGCAGCATATTACGTATGATTTTGGACTAATATAAAATTATTTATTAAAAACCCCACAGAAATAGTCAGTCTTCTATTTTTGTATATGTACATGTGTGTGTGTAGCAAACCAAAGGATGATGCAAGTATTCATCTGAAGTGTTTTTGCATGAATGAATGAATATATTTGTTGACACACAGAGGTATATTTGTCAATTTCTGTGTAGAAATTTTGATGCCAGTGCATATATTATAATGAACTCATATATTTTTAAAGCATCTGCACAGATTTATAACAAGAAATAGAAATATTTCATTCTAGGGAAGTTCACCACCACAAATATTCTTTTATTACCCTGCATGAAATATTCTTTTGTCACAGGAAATAGTGTATACTTGTAGCTGAAAATGATGTTTCTTTAAAAGGAATATAACTTCACTTTTGCAAGGTACAGAATAGTCTAAGTACAGGTGAGAATACCCTAAACATTCCCTCCTTCCCCCTTCAACACCCCTCCCCCCACTAGTCCAAACAAAACAGAAACCTGTCATAAAATAAGCACTCAGTAAAACTAAATAAAATCAAAGTGAAATGTGTGCCAGGGATGAAAGAGCCGGTGTAATAGTAGTTAAAGCATAATATGTTTGAGCCCAGGGATAAAGTGAAGTGCAGATGTGTCATTTCTTGAATAAAAAGAAACTAATAGTCCAGCTATACAACCATAGCTGCAAGGTTTTTAGAAGCAGGTAAAAACACATCAGTTTTTATGTGCCATCCAAGGTCTTATATCATAGTCTCTGACTGATCCTTCCTTTGGATTAGGAAGCACTTTTATTCACACGTGCTCTTAAGTATTCCAAATGTTCTTCTAATTGAGAAATGTGATTTTTGAAGCTTCTATGGGCTTTTTTTTTTTTTACATTTGCTTGTGTTTTTAACTCACACAGGGCCTGAAACCACACACAGTGGTATATTTTACATTCTGTAATGTCCCCTCCTGCTTGAAAACATTCATCCTACTCTTGCATAACTGCCCAGCAAACAATATTTTGCATTCTCTCAAACTGTATTATTACCTTTTCAGAAAGCAGTAGGATGAGAGAAACCATCATGTTACTCTAGTGTTACAGGTCTCATATGTGAAAGCTCAGATATGGCCGTGCCACAGGTTTCCTGAGCTATGTGGAACATGTGGATAGAGACAATACTGTATTTATAGGTTTCCCCAGAGCAACTAGCAGCTATTACAGCCTTAGAGTATGGAGCCTTTCACTGCATTTTACCAGCAGTTAGAATCTCCCCACCCCAGACTGCTGAAGATAAGAAAAGCACTACCTTTTCTTAAATGAACCAAGCCAGAAGAAACTTTCATAGAAAATTACCCTCTCACTAAAAGCAGCTTGAATACGCTTACACATTTCTCCTGAGTGAGCACAAAAGATGTGTCAGAGCTTGTGAGAGAGGTAACTGTTCTTTCACTTTTTCCAAACATTCACCATCTTATCTACTTTGACCTCTTCTAGATGAAGACTTCATTAAGTCTAAAGTAATGATCCTCTACTTTGTAATATTTTTTCAAGTTAAGTGTTAATAAAACAGGAAAAAGGACTGCATGTGTATTCAGGTAGAATGCTTTTAGTCTGTGCTTGTACCATTTACATTATCTTATGCTGCTATAATAGGCTGTTAGAAACCATCTCAAATACATGAATTTGAATAAAGAGAGAAAGTCTAGGATGAGAAAGACACTGTTTAGTCATAAAATGGATTCTATATTCTAGACATGTTTTAGGTTTTTTTTACAGAATGAAATATTACAGTAGAAATCTCTTAGGCATTGTGTGAGGGAGAACAGCATGTTCTGTGAAGAACCTGACAAGGAAAATTTGCAAGAAGAAAATAATATGTTAAAGTGAAATATTTTTTGTTCTATTCTTTTCAAAGTAATACTTATTTTAAATAATTTTATTCTTGTTGTGACATTAACTATAGAAATGAAAAAAAGTATGTTAATCAGGAAGAGCTGGAAACTCAATTTTAATGCTCATAACAAATGTTATTAGATAAAGCTGAAAATCTCTATGATCCAGCAATAATATTATACAACATTCAAGTATTATATGCATGACTTAAAAAGGCAGAAAACTGTAATTTATCAGAATACTTTCACTATTAAAATGCAAATTATGCATTGACAACATATTTAACAGCTCTTATTATTTCTGTTTAGGAAGGAAATTATTATGTTTCTGCTGTTGCGGGGGAAAATCACTGTCTATGATTTTCCTTAAGAATTGAGCTAAGCAAAACATAGCAGCATAGTAAAACATAGTATCTAATGATAGGCTCACATCGTAATTTGTAAACCAGGTTTGATCTTCATTTTTCAATATATGGTGTTATGAATTTTACATGAAAATTACACAGCCACAAACAGAATATGTAAAGTGAAAAATGTGCCCCTCGGCTGCCGTGTTCCAGACCTTCTTGATGGTTTAGAAAGCAATCACAAAGAGATTCTCCTATTCACCCACCTCGTGTACAATTGCATTCACCTTGTCTGCTACTGGCAATTTATTCCCTTTTGCCTCAAGGGAACTCGAGCACCTTGATTCCTAGATAGACACCAACCTTCATTCAGGGTTAGAAGAAAAAAAAGATGATTTTCTCTTCTTTATTATTCCTTTCTCCTCCCTGACTCCTTTTCTTTTGCTTTGTTATATACAGCTTCTGTAGCACTGAAGTCATCCAACTAAAGAGCATCTTCTGATCTACAAGACATGAAACATATTGCTGAGACATATTTATAATTTCTACATGTTTTAGGAAATTAATCTACAAAAAAACCATACTCTGAAGAGCCACTTATTATCAATGGATTGTATCTTAATATATAATGAAATGCAAGCCTTTTAAATGTTTTTACTTTACCAATAAATTTTATCTGCAACGGTTTTAATATCAATGAGAACTCAACTCAGTTTTTTCTTCCTCTATTTTTTATCTCCTATAACTATACTCTGCCAGTCATTTTACGTGAAGATTGTTCTGTGGAGCAACTGAAGTTTTCTGTCTTTCACCATTCAACTCAGCTATTCTGTAGAACCATGAAAAAGGGTGATTTATGCCAAATATTTGCAATTCAGCGAATTTACGTATTAAAAATGCCCTAGGGTATATCACCGTGTCCCACAGCCATAGGGAGGAGGAGGAGAGAAGATCCAGCAGGCAGGAATTGTGCAGCAAGATTGATTCATTTAATTATTTTACAAACTCTTTTATAGACTTTTTTCTTCATAGTCTAATTGGACAAGGATCAGCCACCCCTTGGGGGTGATTGGCTAAAATCCTAAAACATCCATTGTCAAAACATTTTTCTACTGTACCATAAACAAGACGTCTCAAGGTTGCAGGTGTTTGGTTGTTTACATAACTGCTACCTCTTCTGTGAGAGAGAAAAGTCTCTCACAGACTTAGAAAATAGCAAGAAAACCCTTGCTAGCAGCATTTTTGTATCCACACTTACGTAGGTAACAATCTTTAAGAATACATAAAACAAAAATGAAAAGGAAAACTAAAAGAATGTAGTTTATGAATTTATAGCGAGGTTACTTTTCTCAGTCTAGGTGGTGTTAGATCTTTATCCATCTAGTATTATTTAGTATTGATTAGTATTGTTTGGTTGAATTGGCTACTGTTTCTTTCATTTTGCTTTGTGGGTTTGGGCTGTTGTGTTCGTGTTTTGACAGTGAAATTACATTCTTGCCTGAGATTTTGAGCTTTACAAAATGCTGGTTTTTTTCTGAGTGCTCCCATCACCCTCAGGTACTGCTATCGACTGCTTCTGTGTACGGGGTTTAATCTGTAGGAGGAGAAGTGGCAAGAGCACAAAACAAGAAAAGCACTCAACACTGCGAAGGACATGTTGGAAAGGGGATTACCAACATAGTATTTGGTAAAAGACTTACAAAATAGCATGGAGAAGGATACAAATGTAAGAGCAAGCCAAAAGAAATAAAAGTGTACAGTATTAATCCTTCATTAGAAAATCTGCCCAGACATCTCAGTTTTAATTGTCTGATAAATGTCCTAGAAATTACTTTCACTAAGGAGGAAAATGTCAAGGCTAGTGTATGCAAAAATAACACCACCATAAAATTAGGCTTTCTTTAACGAGCAGCTAAAATTATTTTGAAACATTTAACTAACTACATTTTTTTTAATAACACATAGCCTTCCAGGAATTCAAATCAAGCCTTGTCCAATAAGTAAAAGGTATGCTAGTGTAAATTTAAGGCAATTGAAGACAAATAAAAAAAAATCAATAAAAATACATCAAGTATCCATCAAGAAATATACAGAGTTTCAATGCATAGTAGACAACTGTACTTGCTCACTTGACCATCTTTGCTAAAATTTATATGTCTGTGTTCCCAAGTGTATGTCTATCCTTGCCTTAAGGAGAGGATGGCTCCAACGGAGCCCTTTGGAAAAGAAGGCCACTCGTGTCATCAGGGAGTTTCTGAGTGTATTCAGGGCAGGAAAGGTTGCTGAGCTGGCAAGCAAGATCCAGCCTGAAGGCTGGAGCTCATGCGGAGGTTAAGAGGCAGAGAGAGGATGAGTCTGGTAGCAAGGACAAAGACACCATGGAAAGAGCTTCTCTGGGACAGAGGGGAAAGGATCACATTTTGCTGCTGGTCAGAAAGTATCAAGCTGGTTGAACTGAAACACAAAAATAAGTTCCAGTCTACAGGGAAAAAATGGGAAGTACATTAAACTGTCCAGTTTTGTTCTCTTTTTTCATTGCTTTGACTTCTTTTCATTTTGAAAGTCAATACACTTAGACTTCTATTTTAAAATAAAACCTATTTTTGAATCTAAAGTCTTTTGGTCTCTTTGGGGAGTTTCTCCAGGAGGAAGTTTAAGCACATCTGTTCTGCAGCAGTGGCCAAAACATTTTCATAGTTAATACGTGCACAGGTACAGAGCAAGGCTACAGCTGCAGCGGTGTGCTCACAAAGGATAAAAAAAAAAAAAATCCTATCCCTTATGAAATAATGAAAATGAAGATAGAGAATATGAAAATGCTTCTGTAGGTGATGTGATGCTCAGGTAAAATGACAATTTCACCTCTAGGAGACAGAGTAAAAATCAACTTACTTCTCACTCTCTTCTATGGTTGCCATCACATTTATGTTATTTCCCAGGTAGCTAAATTATATTTTATTATGCTTTCCTACTCACCATACTGGAAATATCACTGTTAACTCTTTCATTGTGCTGCAAATATATTTTTTGCAAATATCACTCTGACATAAATCCTAGAATATTAATTTTTTTACTGCCTTACTAATTGATTTACACTTTTTAAATAGATATACTTCCTTAGATTTTTTAGGTCTTTTTTGGTTGTTTTTTAGCTTACTAACCTAACTTTCTTTGGTGTTGTTTGATTTCCATTACTTTCCTTCTTATCCTCTTCTAATAACTTCATTTCACATTCAGTGAAGTTACTAAGCCTGGATCACACCTGTTCCCTGCCTTTGGTTTTTCTTCACAGTAAAATTCATTTTTATCCATCCATTTTCTGCTGTATTTTTTCATCCTCTCATTTTCACTAATAAACACAGTACCATTTTTACCTGTGTTTCCTCCCTGTGCACAAACATAAATAATGCAGAATTTGGTTTAACAACAAAGATGTAAACAAAACACATTACAAGAAAGTCACTAGCTGCTGTGTACACCCTTATTCTTCAGTCTGCTGTTATATCTATCACTCAAAATTCCTTCTTTTTCTCTCTTAAAAAATTAGAATATGCATGTGTCAACTGAGCTTCCTGCCACTTCCTGTTAGAGAATTAAGGAAAATCCTATCTACTTTTTCTTTTTGAAGAAGAGTTCTTACTTTTGACTCCTGACCTCTGCGGAGAAAAATTTCCCTGTCTGCTTCTTTATTTCTTTTAAAATTTTCAGGAATATTCTACTGAGAACTCAAAACCAAGTCATCCCCAATTAACTGATATAGCTGCGTAATCTTTTGGTATTCAATACTGCACTTTCTCCATGTAAATAAAGAAACTGTCATAATTTTGCTAATTAAAATTTATCACATTAGGACTCTAAGAAATTACCATGGCATAATTCTCCAATTGTGTGGTTTACAGTTTTCCTGTGGCAAGACTATGACCATTTGTTCCTTTCGTAAAGGTGAGATAGGGTTATTATTTCCTTGTTGATGACTTGTGGGAAGAACTTCCAATTGCCACCACCCCACCATTGTTCTGTTAGATGAAGCACAGGGAAATGCTAGGAGAGTACGTTGCCCATTAGCTTTTGAAAGTAAAGACAGGGTACACTACAAAGGAGTAGTAAACTGAGCCAACAAATATGTCTATCCTCTTCATACTTCTAACAGTGTCATGCCTTTCTCTAGTTGAGGCTTCTTCGTCTTTCATTTTTGTTTGTGTATTAAAATGACATCTGGCAATCGAGAGCTTAGTAAGCTCCTGTTTTACACATGCTTGTACTCTTCTCGTTTCACTATCCTTAGAATAATTTATCGCCAATCAAATTTTTGCATTCTTACTCAAATAAAGCTTTTTCACTAAATGACTTTCTTCATTGGTATCCTTACTTCCATGTTCAGTTGGGTGTAAATGTATTAGCTTTATTCAATCCAGCTAAATGCTTCATTTCTTGATTGGCTTTTAGGTTTATACCTTAAATAACAATATCAAGTGCAGCTGTATTTACCACGATCTACCTTTCTTTTTTCTTTTGTTTGAGATTAATATTTTATATACCTTCACCATAACATCTCAGGACAGCTTCTGTACTAAGACTTGAACTGAAACTAAACCAGCTGTAACTTGAAACTCCACAAACTTTCAATTTTTTGTAATAGAGTAGCAGACAAAGAGAGCCTTCATTTTAAGTAACACAACTGAAAATCAGAGGGAGAGAAAGTGTATTTAGCAATCTTTTTAGTAAAGACTGTTCAGAGACGCAATAATTACGGAGCAGGTAAGAGGTTGCATGTGCTGGGAAACATAAAGGTTCTAAACATAAAAATAAAAAAAATAGCAAAAGCAGAGCTAAATTTCTATAATGTTTTTCCAAAGAGAACAAGAGCTAAATGCTGTGCATGAAGGTGTTAGGTATAAGGTTATACCTTGGCCACACAGATAAAAAATAGCTGCAGGTAAACAAGAGTTGTAAAGATCAATTTTAAATGGTTAATTTAAAAATGTTTTGTGGACTTATTCTGCTCTGACTAATGGACTTGCTAATTAAAATCTACTTTTTATTAACAAATAATGAGAGCACAAATTTAATAGAAATTGGTAGCAGAGAGGTGAGTCTATAAACAGCAACTTGAACAAACTGAAAAAAAAAATCAATTGAACTTAAAAAGAGATTTTAAAGTTGTCAGAAATCTGTCCCAGGGAGAAACCCTACTACTTTTATTTCCGTGAAATCTAGCAGTTTTTATAACTATAGTTTCAATTCAAGATTAAATCTAAGTTTCAATCTAAGATTATTATTTTTCTATATGATCCATTATATAAAAAAACCATTTCTCATGCCATTAAGTTAAAAAAAAATTAAATTCTAAATATGCAGAATTTCCTCTGCAGTTTAAAGCATACTGCTGGGCCCAGTATTGAACCTTGAGGCACACCACTTGTGACAGACTTCTAACTAGACCCTGTGTCACTGATTACAACCCTTTGGGATCTCCTGTTCAGCCAGTTCTCAATTTCAATTTTCCTCCAAATTACTAAAAAACTTTTAAAAACAAGAGTAAATATTTAAAGGGTGTGTGTACACCATAATTACACACATATCATAATTAATACACTTTCATGTCTCTGAAGGCTTAGAGATATTTGGTTGCACTTCTGATCTCCACATTCCTGATTTGTCAGTGTTGTTGTGGTTACCTTGTGGTATCTTCCATAAAAATCAGATCTTGATTTTAATTCTGTGGAAGTGTTTGAGGCATTACTTTTTTCAGTGAAGAATATTCCTGCTTTCTATTCACTTTTTGTTCTTTAAACTACAGAAACAATAAACAATTACAAGATTTTTATAGAAACAGTAAAGACATAGAGCACACCTAAGCTATTTTAACACAAACATTATGACACAAAAGGTTTCCTTTATACCTTTTAAAAAAATTTACCAGAGAGCACAAAACACCTCTGGTATTCTTGTAATGACTTTTTTTCTAAAATCTCATCCAGTCCAGCAGTGAAATGATCTAAACTCAGGTCTGTTGAGTGCAAAATGTTTTGTGGATTTTTTTAAAAATATAAATCCAAGAGTATGAAAAATGGGAAGAAGAATTTGAACTGATTGCTTAACAAAAAATGCTGCCTACCTAAGTTCACTGATCCTCTGTTGTCTCCAGGCTCACTTTGAGTCCCATAGGTTTGGGGCTCACAGACTGCAGTGATGTCATAGGTGTGTTGTTTTTTTCTTCTCAGTTATAAGGAATGTGTTTGCTTTTACCGAGAAAAAAAAGAAACTTTTTTACAGTATTTGAGTAAAACAACCCATTACAGAGTGAAGAGATCAGAGCTTTTGCTTTGGTGCATGTCACTACATTCTACATTTTATAGCAAGTGTATACTTCTGAACACTTCTGGTGAATAGTGAATGGAGAGAAGTTGCATATGCTGAGGATATAAAATGCAGAAATAAAATTGTTCTTTTTCTTGTTACAAAAGTCAAAGTTTTAAGAAAATAGCAAGCTGATCTAAAGTCATGAGTCAGTGTCCATTCACTCCAGTGATACTCTGCAAATAGAACAGACAAGGATGCCACATAGGAACTACAGTGTCTTGTATAATTTTTGCTGAAATTGTATGCCACTAATTATAGAGGATTCTCTTTCTTGTTTAGTGAAGACTAATTTTCTTATGTTATTTTACTTACAACTATCCCCATCACACTGTTGAAAGTGCCAAATAAAGTAAAGTAAATGACAATATCATAGTCACTGCTGATTTCTAGGAAATCTAAGAAGGCTTAAAATTGCAATGCAAAAGCCTAGAAGCAAAGAATATCTAAAAGCCTGGCTGAACATGTAGCGATACCAGTAGAAAAATATATTTACATTAATGACACTCGATCAGACTCTTCAAGCCTTCAGGAAAAAGAAAAAGAAAAGGGCATTTGATGCTATTTATGTTGATGTAAATTGACCTGAAAAAAAACAGGTTCTGGGCCAAAAAAAAATTCAAAATGCAAGTTAATTGAAAAATACTTATATAAAAGGATTTGAAACAGAAAATAGCCACGATTAGGAAAACTGCTCTATTATTTTTATGTGCAGATTTGGAGTACTAAGAACTAAGCTCATGAGAGAGAAAAAACACCGAAAACCCTTTCAGGAATGGATTAGTAGTTCAGAAATAGGCCTTTGAAAACTCCAAATCCTGCAGGATGATTAATTATTCTGTAGTTCACTATGAAGTATTTTTAGCTATTTTAACAAAGACAGAAAATACTGCCTTGTCTACTGAGTGCTGCAAGAAAATGAAGACTATGAAATGTTTCTGAAGTACATAATTTCAGAAATGCTTGAAGTAACCAGTCATTTCTTTTACTGTGGTACTTGGATTTCTGGACCACGATGAACCTTTTATATACATTACTCCATGGCATTAGGCGTCTCCCTTCTTGACATTATAAATTTAAAAGAAGCTCATCTTCTCTTTGACTTTAATACCTATGGGTTTATGAAGAGGAATAGGATCATTAGGAGGGAGTTTTTAATTTTTGCTCACAGACTACCATGGTTATCATGAAAGGTCTGTTTCACAAATAAAAATTCTTTTTAGCTCTCCCTTAAATTCCAAAAATGTACAGACTCAACCTTTCTACACAGTTCAATCCAAACTTAAAGTCACAGAAAATCCACAGAAAAGAGATTTTTTCAAAAATTTTTTTTTTCAAACTCTCAGCCTGAATCTTGGCCTAAGGACCTTATTCCTTTAAAATGGTCTTTTAAAAAATAGATTTTTTTCCAGGAACCAGTATGGAACCAGACACAACTATTTCTGTTAAATTCTAGGGAACCAGTTTACTTATTTATAATAAAGTAGAATAGTTCAGTTGGAAGGGATCTACAATTATCTAGTCCAAACACGTTCATTTAATTATTTTTAAAATGCAAGTAAACCCATCTTATAAAGAGCACAATAGTTGCCTAATATGAAGAGAATACACCAAAATCAGTGGAATTGAATACTACTTGAATGAAGGCAGGTGTAGAAGTTCACACTGCTTGGCTTGTATCAAAAAGAGGAAAAAATTATGTAATTAAGATAGTTTTCATGTAATGTAAAACTGTCATTAAGTGATCTGATAAAAGCTTGAATATGGATGTAATACCAGGTTATAAATGGCAGAAGTATTTTCCAGGGTTTTGAATATACCATAAGAAATGATAATTAGGAAAACAAGCTCATAGAGTACAATAAGCTTAAAATAAATACTTGATTCTAACCTCTAAAAATTATACTCAGAAACAGCTGCTCCAGTGTCTTTAGCGAAAGAAAGATTTTGTGATTACATCACCAGAAAAATGTAATGAACCCTGAAAATATTCTGTGCTAACTTCCCAATATTTATTGCTACTTTTATTTTATAATATCTTACATACCAAGAAACATACTACATTCCCTGTAAAACCCGAATAAACGATCTTTTCACAAGGCCCACTCCATTAGTCATGAATTCCTCAATGTTCTAAGAATTGATCCACTATACAGAACTATTATAAATAGCTATTTAACAGAAAGAGGGCACTTAAAGAGACTTTTAATGGAACTGGCAATGAACTTCTTTTGTTGAATAGAAAATCTCTCAGATTTTAATATAAGGTGAATATTATGACAGCAATTGCATATGTGGCATGGCAGCGATCCCATGTACAGTCCTATTATTGCCTTGACAATAAGTCATTGGCTATTCAAAGAGAATTCTAAAAATGACATTAAACCAACATATGAAAGCTATTTTAGAAACTGAAAAAAGGAACACACATACCTCAGCTAAAATAAAAATTAGAAAGCAATGTCTTAGTAAAATAACAAACTGTTACTGAAGGAATTAGCTCTGTTACTGCTTAGTGGAAAGGAAGAGATTAAGAGGTCCATGGTGTGGGAAGACTGAGAAGGTCTTAGGAAAGGACAATAGGCAGAAGTAAAATAGAATAAAGAAAAAAAGAAACACGATAGTAAAAAATATTTAACCTTGAAACAATCTCTTAAAGAAACCAGAAGAAATCATATAATTTGCAACATTTAATTAATACGCTTCAATGGAAGGAAAAGTACTGTTCTTGCCTCCCTCCCCTCAAACGTAAATTGAAGCAAGCCAATCTTCTTTCCTTTCCTTTCTCTAGCAGTTATTATTTTGCTCTGGTAAAATGTCCCAAGGCCTAGTACTAATATCAGAAACTACTAGACTGGAGAAATAAGATGAAAAAAAAAAAAGAGAGAGAGAATGGTAAATTATAAAAAAATGTTGCTGTTACACATTAGATGTCTATTACATTCATCAGAAACGTTTCAGGCCAGAATAAATTCTTCCAATATTTCAGACATACAAATTTCCTGTATAAAAGTTGTTGGTAATTACCAGAGACTCTGAAAAGAGAGAGAATTCCTGCAATATACTATTATTTTTGAGTGCCTGAAGCACACAGGGCAAAGCACAATGAATACGTGCTGATTACTTAACTACCTTTTTCCTCCATTTGTAAGTAAAATCTCTACTGGCATATTGTAATGCAGCTTATTCACTGAAAATCCACAGAAGTGAGCAAAAGGTGTTTGTTCTCACAAACTCCAAAGGACAAAAAAATACAGATGAAGCAGAACTTAGCTTCTTAAGCCTTTCAAGATGTACCTGCAATTATCACACCACCAAGAAAACTAACTTAGAGCAGCAGGAACAGGGGTATTTAGCAGCAGCATAGAATAAATGTCAAATAGAAAACTTATTATGGATGTTCCCAACTCAGTTGTCATCACCAGCCATTAAAGCACCTGTTTACATAAAAAAGTGATAGCAGGAAAGTGTTTTTAGCTGCCTTAGGGGACACAGCAATGAGAAACAGCCGAGCCAACATTATACGGCGTGTCAAGACTGCCTGGTGTACCAGCTTGCGTGGTGTCAAACTGCCACCACACTGTTGTTTGAGAACCATTGCTGCAGAAAAAAATGTTTTACTCTAGTTAAAATTCCTTCTTACCTTTTGTCTTTTATCACTGATTTTCAACTACACTTACTGCTAGTGTTTCAGTAACATCTTTGTTTTAGTTGCACTGTAACCAGTCACAGCATCAGTGAGATAGAACCGCTAATTTCAGACCTCTTACAGTTCATTTGATCTTCCCTATTCTAAGTTACCTTCATTTATGATGAAGAATATTTCAGATAATTTTATTTCTCTTTAATGTTCTTATCTCCCCCAAAATATTCTGGCAGTGTTGCCTGTGCTTGCAGAGATGGCCTCTCTTTACTAAACTTTAGGGTGACGAGAGTCCTTCTTGATTTGTGAGGGTGGAGAACACAAAAACTTTGTGACCCTCTGTTACATGATATCATGCCCCACACAACAGTAATGAAGGAAGCTAGGAAATAATAGAAGAATCTATAAACTTACACTAATACTGGACATTTTTACATGATTTGTTTTGTCACTTGGATTGTTTGTCTGTGAGATTTCACTGTAATTGTCTAATTATTCCTATACAGATGTTCTTCTATGTTCCTTCTAATTGCGTCCACTAAAATTCAATTTCCATTTTGTGATTGATTTCCATTTTGATTTAATATCTTCTTAGTAATTAAAAAAATCCCACAGTTCAGGAAGTACTTATAAAGCTCCATATACAACAATAAACCCTGAGAAAGATCATCACTGACAGGAGTTAAACTACACTTATTTTAACAGTCACACAGGACTGAGATCTTAGTCTTTTAAGACAGTTCTTTTCAAGTAAAGGGATATGCTGCAGGATTATGTGGTAACCCCTACTGCATTGTAATTTAGACTAAGACAAGGCATAGTAGGAGGTAAAAAAAAAAAAATTATCAGCCATGAAATTTTAATTTTTCTTAAACAGTAAGACAGAAATCTCTGAAATCAATACCAATTTTTCATGTGTCAAATGATATTGTCATATCTGCATAGAGCAAAGAATGAAGAAGGGATTACATGGCCATGAGAAAGAGTTGTTTACAACTGTGCATTTTCATAGGCAACAATATTCGAATGTGCTGAATTTGGAAAATGATGAAATCCAAAAAATTCTGGACTTCTGAGGGATAGTAGATATAAACTCTTTGAGATGTACTAGAAATGTTGTTGGTTAAAAGTGAATTGATGCACTGGGCATGGAGGCAGGGAAAAGTATTCAGTAAACCTTAATATTACAAGATCATATGACAGTACATCTTGTTAGGTCAGCATTTTGTACCTGAGTGCTGCCTGATGCATTTCTGCACTTGAAGATTAGTATCTCAAGGAAATTGGAGTGCTTTCTGCTTGTGTCTTGAAATCACTAGTTTGCAAATCCCTTGAAAAAGAAATGTTTACCAAAAAAATAGTGTAAACCACAAGTCTTTGTTTAGCTAAAAGTAACAATGTTATTGTCGTGGGTTAGCAAAGCATAGTCCCGGAAGTGATGTTCTTGCAAAGGGGTTCTTACAGCTCCTCTATGACCTGACAGAACCTGTCAGCTGGCCAGTTTGAATATGGACAATTCTCTAAGCCACTTAAAATTGTGACCGCCTCTGTGATCCACACTTAAGAATAGACAAACCCTGGGCAGAGGTCTGTCTCATTTCCAGTGCTGGGACAGGTGGCTGCGGGGACCGTGTGGGGGCCAGGCCACAGCCATCCTGGGGCTGATGGGCCCTGTTCCACCTGCGGCCCCCCCACAGCCCTGCTCTGTGCAGACGGAGTGGCCCGGCTCCCCCTTTCCAGTGCTGTCAAGATTCAGCTGAAAGCTGCCCACCGCTGCCCGGCAAAGATTATGTGACCAACAGTGATAAGCCACATTCCAGCTGCAAGGCCTGGGTGAGATTAACGTTTTTAGTGCTGTGAAGGGCTGAAAACCTGAGGGAGGAGAAAGAGGAGGGCTTAAAGCTGAAATTCTGTTGTAAACCTATGATGTATCAGAGTATCCTGTTGTAATTTCATGAAGGCATGGGGGGTGGAGCGTTCAACTCATACTTGTGAGCAAAAGTACCTGCACTGAGATAGGCAGATGCTGACACAGCTGTAATTTCATGAGAAGTTTGGACAGGGAGAGATGGAAGCGATGAGGACTCTTACTCCACATGGAAAGGGGAAGACCTCTGTTCCTAGAGATGCTCCCAAAGTCCTAGAGATGAAAATGAGGAGGACCCTTTGCTCCCAGGGAAGGAGGAGGGCCTCTGTTCTTATAGATGAAATGCTCCCAGAGATGGGTGAAGAGAACTTTTATTTCTGAACGGCTCAACCTTAAAATTGTACTCCAAAAAACTTCAAGAGTGGACCCTCGAAAGCAGTTGTGGGAAAAGCTGCAAGTCGTGGGAAGGGACTCACATGCGAGCAGAGAACCAACCTGGGCAGCTGTCTCGTTGTGATAATGTTTTCATAGCATGGGCAAGAGAGACTCCTCTTCCTAAATGGACTGAACAAGGTTATTATGGAAGTGGTAAACAGACTGAACATCTTAAGGGTTGTCTTTTCACATTGTCAGTGGGAGAAGGGAGGAAGGTGGGGGGAGGATAAGTGTTCTGAAGGTGTGGTCCAATTTTTTTTTCTTCCCTCTTTCTTCTTTTAGGTCTGTTAATAAACTTCTTTATATTCTTTCAAGTTTGGTGCCTGCTTTGCTTTTCTCCTAATTCTTATCTCACAGAAGGTAAACAGCAATGAGTATTTTGGACCAAACCACTACACTAAATTGGTGTTTCCGCCCAGTTACAAACTGAACCCGCTACAGTTATAAACAGGTAAAAAACAGCAAATAAGAATATCAGTGTAATACGAACTATTTCTCATGCCAAAATTTTTGGTAGTAACAGTTACTATAAATTGATACAAAGTATTTTCAAGTCTTATGCTAGCTTTTAAATCTAAATCAATAATATTTTGTTCTCTATTATTTTGCCCCAGTAAGGTTCTATGATAGCCTCAAGAGACTCAAAAATGAATGTGCTCTCTTTCAGGTGATACAACTTGTTAGTCCCTTTCTTCACAAAATTTTTTCCTGTACAAAGTGAATCCCCGAAGATATTTCTAATCTCATTTAATCCTTTCACTGCCTTGATAGCCTGCCCTGCAGTATTTTATCTTTATCACAGTCATGGAAGAAAGTGCTTTGGTCTGCAACTTTTCATGGGAACAAAATTGTACCTCAGACTTGTGGTATAAGACATGACACAGTAATGCGTGAACCATGAATTATTGAAAAAGTAAAGGAATCCTGAAACAGAATCCATTTTCCAAAGGCAAAAGTTCAGTCCAGGTTTGCAGGCTGGATACCCTAAACATCAAAGCCAGCCAAAACATGACCTACAGGGAGATGAGTCAGGATATCTCAGGTCACTTCCTGACAATCAGGATTTGTACTGAGTCCAACTGTAACATGAATGTTTCACTGAGATAACAAAACAGATAGTTGCACCTCCATGCCTTTAAATAACTTTTCCTTTCTTACCTCCACTCTAAATATGATCCAAGCTAATGATACAGTAAGTGGGAAAAAAACAAAAGAAAAATGCCCCCCCCCTCAAAGTACACAAAACTGCATAATCTTACCCTCACACGCTCCCTGTGGAAAAAAAAAAGGAAAAAATCTCCTTGGAGAAAATGATCACAGACCCTACATTTTGAAATATTAAGATTAGTAGGTAAACGTAGAGTTTTTAATATACATATAATATACAGTCAAACCCAGTGGATTTAAAGATGCAGGCGGTCCATCCCCTCCAGAGTTGACCTAGAGGATCTGCTCAGTCCCATTTCCAGGCCTCACCAGGAATGAAGCGGAACACTACCCTCTCATGGACACAAGATCTCTGCAGACACAGCTGCTTGCAAAGAGATTAACAGACAGAAGAAGAGTATTGGCACAGGCACTCAAAACAGGGACTGCCTGAGTAATCACCTGGTCCTTTCTCAGGATTCTCTGGGAAAAACCCTTCCCAGATCTCACCAGTTTTTGACTCCCAGGTGCTTGATCTCTCTGGGGTCCTCCTATGACATCTATAGTCTCCAGCTAGCTAGCTCCAAGCCCCTTGGCATCCCCATTAACCCTGACTTCTCCTGCTTGCCAGATAGTCTGCCTTGAAGTTTGCTACTGGGTAACGTGCAGAATAGAGACTGCACTGAGACAAAAAGAGGTTAAAAACAGAGGTTGACCAGGAAATGATGGGTGATGATCAGCTGCAGGGTTGGTGAGACAAGCACACTGACCAAGAGCTTGTCGTCCCTTGCTTACACATCCCCAGCCTCTTTTAGGCTCCTTTCTCTCTATTTCTCTGCATTTGTTTCATCCCAGTTCATCCCCATCTCTCCACTCTAAAGCTTTTTTCTTCTCAAATATTTGATGATCATTTCTGTGCAATCCTCAAAACCTTCAAAGCCAGAATGCCCCTCTCCACCCCCTTCCAATCTTCCCCTAATACATCCTGTCCATCTTTTTGCAGTCATCCCCTCAGTTTGTGCAGTGTTCCTCTGTGGAACCACCATAGAAAATTTTGCAACAGGAACAAAACTTTAGTTGTTTGAGATAAAGACTGACTGACCTCTATCAATTTGGGTGCTTTTAGCACTTGATTCAGAGGGAATGAGATTCCCAAGTCATTATTGCTTCTCTGACCACTGGCTGCTCTTTGTGTCTATTTTGAGCAGTAATTAGTCAGATATCCCTTCTTTTGTCAGCCTTTCTCCAGTGAACAGTAGAGTGCAGGCAGCCTAATTTCATGGGTTTCTCTCTTACTAAATTCCTTTATATTTTATATAATGAGGTTTAAAACCAAACTCCCTCAAACTGCATGATTCATTCAGGCTTTCTATAGGCGACCCAAGTGGTAACAAACAGCAGCAAATTAGTGAAAGAAAGAAATATATAATTCATGTAAATAGTATTAGGGACTTCAAAGACTAAAAATCTATCCTTTTAAGTAGAAACAATCTGACGCAAATAATGGTAACACTTAGCAAAATAATAGTTATTTAATGAACTCAAAACCAGCAAAACTTTCTTGAGATGGTTGTAATTTTAAATTTGTTATACTAACCAACAAAGTTTGATACAAATACTATGTCACATATATCATATATATATATATAGCGTGCAAACAATCAACATAAAGGGATTTTTCCTCCTTTTTGTAATTTTAAACATCTTTTTTACTGACTTCATGCTTCTGAGCCAGAGATAATGGACTTACTTCAGATTTATTACTCCAGATTTGTGTATTTGTGAATAATACAAAAAATAAATCTGTTGTTAAGTGCTTTAATTTGAATGGAAGATACTAAAGGGATTTATACATTCGATCTAAACCCAGAACAAGATCAGAACAAGAAGGAGAAAGAAAATGGTGCTGAAGTAAAATCAAAGATAGACTCAAGCCTTTTTCCTATAACTTCTTTGTTACTTTTACCTTGAGATGGATTTTTTATATATTCCTTCACCTAACAATAAGAATAACTGCTCTTAATACTTTTAAAGAACAAAGTGAGCAGTCTCTTTCAAAAAAAAAAAAAAAGAGAAAAAAGGAACCATCTTATAAATGCCATATAAATTCTAGTTTCTCCTTTTTTCCCCCTAAAATTATAATCTTAAATATTTGCTACATCTGTCTTAAAGAAAAAAAAATACAATTCTTTTTTAAACATACTGTAAGCATAATTTTTTTTTTTTTTAGTACAACAGTACTTTTCTCAAAATTTTAATACCGATTCATGTACATCAGGCTCATAACTTGAAGTGATTTGGGAGTTTTCCAAGGTGAGCCTTGGAAAAGCTGAATGAGTGTCTATACTTGAAAAGAAGACTTCAACTACTATTAAGACTGGCTTCCAGCTCTAAAACGATAGAAAATTTGGGGGTTTAGGTAATGTCTTAAGAATTGAAACTGTCTGTATTATCCTTATGAAGTAACATTGTAAGATAGGACCAGGTTGGAAAATACATACCAATTCAAAACATACATGCATATCCATACTGTACTTTAACCTCAGTGTTGCTGTTGGACTTCTATGGAATTCTAATCAGATGGCTACAGGAAAAAAAAATTATTTATTTATGTGATTATGAAAAGTTACTAATTAGCTTGTGTTTTTCAAAACAAGTATTTCTGACATATTTGGGCTTTGTTTACACTTCTAGTTTGCAGAAGGTCATCTTGAGGTTTTTTTTGCCAGAACACTCTGAAATTGAAAGCTATACAGGATTGGAATTTGTAAGTCAGCAACAAAAAGTGTAACAATTTGTATGGAGGTTACAGTCATAAAACCAGTATGAACTTCTCCTACTGTCTTTCTTTCTAGATCTCAGTTGCTGAGACTAGCACAGAGATGCCATTCAGTGAATGCCAGTTTATCCATGTAAGAAGGACAATATAAATTTAAAAAATTATATATATATATATATATATATATATATATATGGAAGAAGAGTCAAGAATATGAAAATAAGAGAAAGGTCAGAAAATTCCCAAACAGCTGCATTTTTGTAGGAGATGTGAATATTCCTGGTCAGCATTTGAACTCTTTTAGTAAGGTATTGCTCATTACCGTCAAAATATTTTGAGAATTTATTTTTAAGACTTCCATCAAAAGATGTGGAAATAAAAGAAAACAGTCTCTTTAATTAAGGTATGTGCTTTTCTCCAGTAACTACTTAACAAATGCATAAAAATTCAGAATGCTAATCCTCAAATTCCATCTCTAAATTTAGATTTGTGTTTATATCTTTTTTCTTAGATGGAACCACAGGTTCTGCCATACTGAAGAGATCTCTCGTGTAGATGCCACACCATGGTTTTGTGAACCCAGCACGGACAGTGCCTTCAGATTCTGTGAAATTCTGGCAGCATTTGTTGGCCTGAGTGTTCAGGACTATTTTCACCCACGGAGCACAGTTTGCTACTTTGGCTTCAATGCTGCTGCCTATGGAAGGTGCTTTAAAGAAGATAAAAGAGAAAGGTTTGCTCAAAGCAAGCCTGCCTTCCCCTCTGCACCACCATGGACCTATTTCAACTCAATTTAAAGGGGTCAGGTATACCTGGAGTAACACAGAACTATTTTCAGTCCCTCAAAAAATCTGCTTTGAAGCTAATCCCAGCTCACACAGGAAGAGGTGGAAGGAAGAGAAACCAGAGGAAAAAAAGGAAATTATCTGGTCTGATTAAAAACTTTGCAAAAGAGTGGTCAAAAAGTATTTCAGGGATACTTGATCAGTGTTGAGTCCTTATTTCAAAATGTTAAGGATTTAAAAAAATGATACAACATAACATTAATGGACAATAAGATGTATACAAATAGTATGAATGTAGGTGTACAAAAGTAAATACTAAGTGTGGCCTTTGGCAGAATATCTTATTCAAATAAACATTTGAAGAAAACTTTTAAGGAGTTCCTCAAAATACGTATCCATCACCACACATTTTCTCACGTCAAAATTGTGTTGAACGTTTGCAATAACCTTCATATCAGTTATTAGTAGTGGTTATGGATTTTTCATGTGGGGTGTTTCAGCTTCTGCTTTTAAAATCAGATCTCAAGTCAATCAAGTAACAGCTTGCTCACATGTAGGGAACAAAAAGGACACAGAATTAGTGTTATTGCTAATGTACAAAGCTATTACCAGGGAATTCAGAAGGTTCACAAACTTTTTATGCAATGCTATCACCTACGAGATTAGTTTATGCCGTGTGACCTTTTAATGCAGTTTTAAAAAATCTGCTCTCAACCTTTAAAAAATTAACCAAATTGTAGAAAATACTTTTAAGACATTCATTAATAAATAAACATGAAAAAAGAGACATTATATTTGCACTGATTTTCTTCTACAGTGCATTTTATTGGCTGTGTTTTAAATGTACAAATTCAAGCCTTGGCTGATTTTTTTCCATTTTGCAATTTGTTGAGGTTTTTCCTCCCCTTTCTTTTAAAAAAATCTTCCTTTAGAACTGATACACGTGTCCATTGACAACAAGAAAAGCATAGATGCAGTCCTTTTGTCCTGAAGTATTAAACCAGTCCTATGATCTTATAGAATCTTTTCGCCATCTGCACTTCTACTGTTATGCCTCAATTCCTGGGGGACATTTGTAAAAAAATAGCTGACTGATCTTCTTCCTTAAGTTTTATTTTAGCTGCAAGAAATCTGGTACACTGCTAATAATGCTAACAGGTAGTCTGTTGCCAGAATGTTACACTTGGCATCAGCACTTTGCAAGTTTTCTAGCACTGATCCAAACAAGGAAGAAGAATAAATTTAGTTCAAATCCTGATTATAACATGATTTGTCATACCTTAATGTATCCTTGATCTGAATGCCATGAAATTTTGCCAAACACAACTGTGATGATGACGTTTCAGGGTTTCAAGCTTTCCCCATTCTTTTCCCTTTCTAAAAGTAAATAAATAATTCTACTAAATGCTTTGTTGAACACATAAATGAAGCTTTGGGGTCCACATAACCATTTAGAGAAGTGAATAATTTTATGTAAAAGAGAAAAACCCCAACCAAAACTATTGAGTGACTTAGATTGTCTCAGCTATGGTGGTAATAATGCCAAGGTTGTGTGTTTGATCCCTGCACAAGACATTCACTTAAGAGTTGGACGGGTCCTTGTGGGTCCCTTCCAACTCAGAGTATTCTGTGATTCTGAGTGTGTTCATTTCAGTGTGGTTTTGAGTCTTATATCTAAGTGAGGCATCAAACTCACCTGAAATAGTCAGAGAGAATAATGAGAACTTGTTAATGATTATTCCTATTGCAGTAATATCTAGGATATGAAATCAGTGACCAAACTGCACAATTCTAAGCTAACTACACCAATGGCAACAGTGGTATTTGTTCCATTTTAAAATCCAGCTTTCTTGAAGACAACAGGGCTACCTATGTAAGGAAAAACATACCTGTAACATAACCGTCACCATGTATAGTTTCTTTGTCAAGAGAAACACTACTTATACTAATTCTGTCCCTTTCTGTTGTGAGTAATCATTTGACAGACAGATTACATAAATATGAGACAGCAGCAACAATTGGCTTTCCTGGTGTGACAGGATTCATGTTGCACAGACCTAATTACTTCGGACTTGTCAAAGGCAGAGACAACTGTGGACGATAGATAGTGTACGGCTAATGATGCATCTCATGTGAACGAATGGACAGGTTAAGCTACGTGTGCCTGCCAAATTTCTATTCCTTCACACAATTAATACAAGATGTTCAGGAAACAGATGGCCAGGCATCTAAAAGTCAAATCAGAATATCTTTTATGGTCTGTAGGGAACAGTTACTGGCAGCAGAATTGAAGGTGATTAGCATGTTGTTGACAGTCTATTCAATCTTCTCTATCATTTATTTAAAAGAAGTAATTATTCTCTGCAAGAGACCTGACTTACCTTCCCATCCTACTAGTACAGCTGTGCCTGAGAGAGGACCAAGTGTTTTCTGTCACACTGAGTTTAGACCTCTCTGAAACACAAGAAGTTACCATAATGGTGTTTTCAGTCTCAGAATAGAAATAATGTGTATCCAAGCCATTCTCACCATGCCTGTCAGGAGCTGCGATTGTTTTATCTTGCTCTTCAACTTAATTTTAATGTTTAATGTGGAGAATACCATCATATTCCCTTTACTTATAAGCTAGGTAAGCAAACTCAATGGGAAGTTATCCCAGTTATGGGTTTAGCTACATTTTTTTAGTAACCTTTAACTCCTATCTGTCTTTGCAACTCTCAGATTTTTTTCTGTTCCTTTTCTCATGAAGCCTTCCAGTTTGTTTTTTTTTTGGCAGTAGGGCAAACCATACTGTAGTATAGGGGAGGTGTAGTACTATATGAATATTATATTAGAACTTAACTTTTTTCATGTGATGCTTTTGTGCACCTCATAAAAACCTGCCATTTTCTTTGCTGACTCTCTTTTACTTTGTCACAAAAACAGCCTCCGAAAGATGCTGTTAAGCTCAAGAGAAATTTGGACAGGTGAATAAAGTCTGAATTTTTTTTCCTTGATATATTTCAATAGAAGACCATTCCCTTGTATGTATGCAGTATATATTTCAGAATGTTGTTCTGGTTTTTTGTGCCACACAAATTTAAAAGGATTAGCCTTGACATACACTCATCTCTTTTGATTGCCCAATATGGGTTCATCAACAAAACAGTTCCCTTGTATATCCAAGCTCTTGGCAAATTCAAGACAGGATGAAAAGCTCAGAGCACAAAAATTTTGTGCCCCATTATGTTCAAGTTTTTTTGTCATTGTATTTTGAGAAAGTATAATCAAATAGTGCAATAAGATTCACATAAACAGAATTCCCAGTGGAGGTTCCTCCTACCTTGAACTATAACTGCTTTTTTACTCATAATAAAGACATTATTTTTTAGCATTATTCTATATTATATTATTGCATGATCACACATATATGCCAGTCTGTCCACTACACCTCCTGCTAAAGTGACAATTTTAAAGGAGTTATGATCTTTAGAATAAGATTTTATTCTGATGATTTTTGAGGAAGGACAAAGTTTTGTATGCTGTTGGACAATAGACAGCTGTAAAGCAATGTCAGAAATATATCCTATACTTCATGGAGAGATAAAAAATGTTTCCATTGACTCTAAGGATTTTGAACATTTGACATTTTTTTTGCTTATTAGTAATAGAGAAGTAGACGAGAATTAGAATTAAGCCTAGTCCTGAAACAGTTCTTACCAGGAACACTACAGAATTTAGTAAATAGGCAGAATTTCTTTCTAGGTGAAGTTTCATCCATATATTTTCCATTAATGAATAATTTTTGAATAATATTAGACCACAGAGAAAATCGCCCTACAATATAAATCTGATTAATATTACCAATGGGAAAATATATATTTAGCTCAATCAATATCATCATTCTATACAAATAACTCAATCTTCCATTTCTAATTTACTCACAGTGACCAATCACACTAATGTAATACATTTCAATCAGGTAACAGCTGAGGAAAATTAAACTAAGTTGCTCATACGGACCAATCTTGTAAAAATCTCATTTTTGTAGTACTGATTTTAGTAACTGTGTCAGTTATCGTTATAAAGCAATTTTTAAATATTTATGTGGAATAAAGGTAGGAATGGAATGGATTTTTTTCTCCCTTGATATCTGCAGTAGAGTGATACAGGACTTAACAGAGATTTTTTAAGATTTTTTTCTTTTTCACTTGAATGTTGCTATCTTCTTGAACACATTGCACAGGAAAGCAATTATAAACCAGAACTAATAATGGTAGGCTAATCTCATATTTCTGGCAAGAAGGGCTAAATGCAGAAACAGAAATTCAGAAAGCTCACAGCCCACAGACATCTCAAGAAAAAATTGTAAATAGTTGGACAGGTTATAGAGTAGTCTGTGGATCTCAATTTGATATCTAGTAGTTACACAAAGGAGTCCCATAGTGTAAATAATAGTTTCTAATCGCATCGAGTTTTGGCATAGATTTTTTATTTCCACAGTTGAAAGAAATGTCTATTCTTAGCTTCTGTTCCCAGCTGACAGTCCTAATAGCTTGATGACAATTTACACTATGATTTTAAAAGGTTTTTTCCAACCTAAACGGTTCTGTGATTCTATTAATGATGTTATTTTTAACTTTATTCTAAAAAATGGTATAACTTTAAGGTCACACATAACCATATGAAATGGACTATTGTATGACTATATGACATGCTGGAGAACAAAGACATAAGCAGCAAAACTGACAGAAAACTTGTGTATGCTTTTTGGTGTTTTTTTCTCTTCCAGTAATTATGAATATTCTGACATTTCCTACCACCGATCATACATTAACAGACAGAAATTTTTACTTTTGATACATGCAAAACTGAAGACAAACACAGCCCCAAATAAGCTTTTGAAAGCAGTTGAAAGATATCCAAGTTAGTAGGATATGTCACACAAATTTGTGTTCCTGAGTTCGCTGTTGTCTCAAACATCCAAAAAACCTCTTCAACAACACCAAGCTGGTGATACCTAGATTCTTTATTTCATAATTTTCTGATGTGAACATATTTTGACCCTTTTCCACTATCATTTCCCTCCTTGTTTCTCATCCCTATTCCCTCCATATTTGATGAGGTATGTGATATATATGCCTAGTTAGATACCTACAGGAATTTTTCATGATTCTATAATCTGCATTAGATTTAGCAGTAGTTCTAGAAAATTTTTATGCTCTAAGAGCAATAGATTTAGATTGCAATAAATTTTTTTTTAAAAAAATTGAATATAACTTAAAACTACAAAGCTTAAGAAGAGCACACAATTCAATTAGGCTTGCTATTGTAGTTTAGTTTCTCATTTTATACAGTGTTGCCTCTGTGACTCCAGACTAATTTCTATCTCAGAATATCTGTAAATTACGGATGACTCACAAAAAAGTTTCAAGGTAAGTATTCTTATTGAGACCCACATGCTGATTATAATGATTGACACTAAGAAAGGTCTCAAATCAGTGTGGCATCCTGCAGAGTTTTTCACAGGTATAGCCATCTTTACTATGCAGATCCTCAAGTGACTTCAAAGTTTCTTATAAGTAAGCCTTCACAAATCTTAGCCCTGCTTGCCAGAATATTCATTTTAATCTCCTTAATCTTTTATTTATCAGTAAAACATATGGAACCCATTTGACACTAAATAGAGAATATATAAAGGCAATAATTCCCATCATTTAAAAATGTGAGGATGAAACAGGGAGACACAAAATTATTCTGAAAGCATGTACTACATTTTATGCTCAATTTATTTCAATACTGATCCTTAACCTTGCTTTTCCTTCTTTCCATATGCAGGCTTACATAAAAGATTTCTGAGTTTGGACCAAAATAAAATTAATAGCAATGATTTATCTATTTAACAAACATAATGACTATTCAAGAAGCACAAACCTGAAAGAACTACTTTAATCTGTCATCAATGCTACAAAATCCTTTTTTAAAACAATCATAATCTGTTTTTAAATTAGGCAATATATTTCTCCCATTCCTTCTGTTGTGGTAAGAAACTGTCTTCCCTTTTCCAGGCTATCTTAATTACTGAGAAGTTTACTTCCCTGTGTTCTGGTGTTTATATACTTTTAGGGGTTTTTCACCCAGCTGCTGTTAACTATCATATTTTTAAACTATATTTATAGATCACTCAGATTTTTTTTTATGCTATTTCGGCCAAACTTCTCTATTTTCCTCTCATGAAATATATTTCCCATTCCCCTGTTTATCCTGAAAATAAAGATTTTTCTTCCTTGTACATAACAGTCCAGAGGTCTCATGAGCGTTTTCTGTAAGAACAGTAACTCCATCTTAAAAATGCTTGACTGATGTTTTCTAAGGCTGAATTACCATTTTTAAAAACAGCTTTGCTTTGGTGATTTCAAGTAATCATAGAATGTGTTGGGCTGGGAGGTACCTTTAAGATCATTAAGTCCAACATTCCTGCCTTGATCAAGGATACCTTCCACTAGACCAAGTTGCTCAAAGCCCTATTCAACCTGACCGATTCGTAGCTAGCTTGGACATCCCAAATGTTTTCTTAATTTCTACCTGTATTGTTTCCATTTTATAGCCTAAACCATTGATAGAAGTACTTTTTGATTTTCAAATTAGTGAATTTTATTCTACTTCTAGTAAATAATTCTTACTGCATCTGCATCCTTTTCTGTACCGATTGTCAGCTTCATTGCATCAGCAAACTTCCACTGTGCAGGAGAATACATCAGTAAAAAAGTATTAAACAAGATTTTCCCCACTACTTACCTTTGAGTTTTGCTACCAAACTTCAACAAATTCAACAAGTGTCTCACTAACAGAACTTCCTTAAGCATCTTGCATCTCTGTCTTTCTCTGTATGGTATTATATCAAATGTTTTACTGAAATTGGATTAAAACTATTGAATTTCCCTGTCTAGACAATCAATCTGTTGTCTTATCAAAGACAGATACAAGGTTAGTCTGACACAATCTACTTTTGATGAACTGATGCATTCTTTTCCAACATTTTTTCATTTACAGTCATGATTTGAATACTTACATTCAGTGTTTGTTCATAAATTGTATGCTACTGAGGATAGACTAATCAGCTTGCAGCTGCATGTTTTTCTTTCCTATAAGCTAGATATTATATTTTCCTGTCATATGCTGCCACTCCAACTCGGCAGATTCATTAGAAATTCCTGCTAATAACTGCCAATTTCACAGGCCAGCTGTTTTGAACTTCTGGGAATGAAGAACATGCATCTCATACAATATTCAAGCAGACCATTTTTTTATCACCTTTCTCTGAAACTTTTTTTTTAAATCAAACTGTTTCTTTTTATTCACCCCTTACTCATTGTCTACTACTACTATTACTCAATCAGTAGTACTCTTTTAGAGCCATTATGTCCTCCATTATAATTTATTTCTTTGCTGACTGAAGAATCTACTTCATCAGTGAGAAGCACAAGCTTTAAGCACTCTTACGTAATCTGTTGACTGGAAGAATCCTTTCCTCAGTGTTTAAGTACTGCACTCACACAGACTCTACTGCTGACAGGTGGAGGAAAAAGGATAATTTATTGAACTAACATACACCTCCAGTGTTTTAGAAAGAAACCCCCAAAATCTGAGAACACTTTTTTCAGTCAATAGAATTAATCTCTCTTTCTCTTTTTAAAATGTGGTGTTCATTAAGCACCTTCACAAACCTTTAATATAGCAGTTTTATTTTTCAAAAAAAGTGTAATCCCTACATACAGGAATTTGATACATTTTGATTTTGTTGTATAGTAATAGATTTCACAGCTTTACTTCTCTAATATAAGGCTGAGTTACAATGAGCATATTTCATCTTCCAGAGCGCAAAAAATTTCTCTCTGGGCAGAATTTATTTTTTAGTCACATGGTAAAGTGCATCTAGGTTGTGTTACTTTCCTCCACTTCTCCCTTCTTCCCCCATAGCTTTTCACAGTGGGTTGATACACTGAAAATAGATACTTTTACCAGTTTTTAAATTTCAGTCGTTATTAATTTTGTGTAATTCCATTGTAATGGTATCTTATATTTTTATTGCAGGTTAGGATGTGCTTTGGCAATCTCAGGAATGAATACAAATTGTGTGATACAAGAATCTTAAAAAAAAAAAAGCTTTCTTGTTGTTGTTATTAAAGATCCAATGAAACAAATTTCTTTTGGCAGACCATGCTTACCATTCCAATGTTTTCAATTCCATTTTTACATTAAAAACTAAAGGATATCAGTTTGGATAATTTAACCTTTGTACAATTTCCATTTAAGATTCTAGCTTCATGAACACTAAGAAAAGATTATTTTTAAGCTCCATATTTATTGCCAGCAATTCCTGCTCCTGTAATGTCCGAACATACCTGAACTTCAATACTGTCATAGCTAACACATGTAATCTTGTTTCAACAGACTTTACCTCAATAAATATGTCACAAATGTTTTCTTCTTAAGTTTCAATTACTTTAATTGACTTGGCATTTGACTCTGTTAATCAACATTCATCTTATCTCAGTTGAAGTAATTTAACCTGAGTTCAATTAAATTAATTCTCAGTCTCATTCTTAGAAAATTGCATTCACAATTATACTTTGCACAAGACTATTTAAATTGCCCAGAATGAGAAGTGTGATATTTCAATATCTGTATATGGCCCTAAATCAAAGTTACATCTGATTTCCTTAACAATTTCTTTACAATTGAGATTTTCAACCCAGTTATTCGACCTTCTTGACAATTTTTTCTCTGTTGTTGAATTCCCTTTGTTCTGATTTCCTTAGTAACGACTTAGAAGGAATAAATGCTCACTCTCTTTTCTCTTGGAAAAAGAGGAAGCAACAGGTGAAACCATCAGCCAGAAAGTGCAAAAGAAGCAAAGAGAAGGCAGGTGCCTAACTTACCTATTCCTTCTATGGAGTGATGTTTGCTACAGGATGTTTTGGATGGCCTGAAAAAATAACTTGACAAATACCTGGAGAAAAGACACATTAGTGACAGTTAAATACAGAAATACTACCTGTGACTGAAAAAGATTCTGAACCTTGAACAGTAGGTATTCCTTGGAAGTATCACTTCACATTTAGACTTTTTATGCTCCCTCCTCTGGATATCTATAATTGGATGGTAAGTGCTTCTAGATATCATTATAGTTCAATATGACCTAAGTATTCAGAAATTCTGTGTTATAATGACGGGTCTGTTTAATGACAGGCAGAGACAGTCATCACTTGTGCAAGATTACTTAAAGGAACATAATAATTTTTCCCATGAGAAAATTGGTATGAGTTCATAGTGTGACTACAAAATATCCTCAATCAATTATGCGGTCACATCTTTTGCTAAATATCACCTCTGGTGGGTTTTGTTGTGGTTATTTTTGTTTCTTTCCTTTGTTTTTTTGGAGGTATTGGTCCGGGATTTTTAAAGAAATTGATCCAAAAGTATATTGAAGCTGACAGCATATTATTACTAAATGTTCCCTACTCTTGGGAAAATATATGAAACTATGACCATGCTGTCTACATTTACATATTTGCGCAAATGTTTCATAGAATTTTTGGCAACAGGACACAGACATGCTTAGTTTAATTTTCTGTCTCTTACTCAATGGAATTTTACTTTCTTTATCATGATACATAATATTAGAATATTTTATACTAGCCTCAGATGACTGCTTTGTGACAATATTTACTGATATATACATATTCACTATGCTCTGTATGTTATGTTATATATATTCATGTAACCTTCTGCTTTAGAGATGGGAAGTTATTTTATATTCAGTTCAATGCTTGCTGTCACAGAAGCAACAGAATATTCATTAGGGTTTCTGTAATTTTAACCCTCTTTTCAACAGAACTCACTAATGTTTGTTCCCCACATATGAAAGCAAACCAAAACCTGTAAAATCTTTGTACAAACAGGAACCTTAGGACAAAAGAAAAGCGTAGCTCACATTAATTGTTAAGAAAATATGTAGATTTGCCACTTGCTTTGTTTATTCTCTTATATATCATTCCTGGGGTATTAAAAATAACCTTAAATCTTAAAACAACTTTATAATTTAAAATAAAATAATCTTGTTTTGTTAAAATAATCTTAATAACTCATTTCACAGGCCACAGCCCAAGATGAGTAAAACTCCTCGTCCCACTAACTGCTCCATTCAAGAATTTTTCCTCTTAAGATGTGAAATGTTTAAAGGAACATTAAAAACAGTTCAAAAAGCACATTTCACTAAAATCTGTCTGTTAATTGCCTGAGCTGCTTTGATAATCTGGTCTCTGGGTTGTGATGGGTTATTCACAAAGAAAAATTTTAAGCTGGTTTCCTAAGGCTCTTTCTACTAGTAGCAAAATGGGAGACATTCTTTTATAGGGCAAATTGGAGCACACAAATCACCCTCTGGTAAGGGCTTTCCACTTCTTGATGTACAGGGTAAACGTCGGGAGACAAATCTCCTGGGCAGATATGGAGACCACTAAAATCAGAGGGGTTTGGATATTTGAACATTTTTGAATTAAGCAATTTTCTTTCCATGCAGTTTAGGTGAGGTAACATGCTATATTACAAAGAACGAATATCACTAAATCATATTAATGTAGCACAAAAGATGTTGAGAACTATCACTTCAAATTTAATACCTCTTTTTAAATTAAGTCTATCATCTTCTGAAGGAAAGTAAGAAGATGTTTTAATAATTCAAGAACTCAGTTATTCAGGGAAGCTTGATCTATTTGACTACTAACGCACTGATGACAAGGGTGTCTATACTTCTCTTTTTCATTTCCTGCTTTTTACCACTGCCTTAAGAAGCCCATATATGACTTAGGTCAAAATGATACTGTGAATTTGAAAATTACTGTTCTGATCACAATTTCTTTCCTACTGTCAGAGATAAGTTTGGTTTCTATGACAATTAACTCACAAAAATGAACAACCAATTTTACCTGGTTAATATTCCTAATTGTTACTGCACGTACAGCCAGAGGTTACTGTTCCAAATCGGGCAGGGCAGGGAGGCGGAATTAAAAAATGTATAGTTGCAAATACTTAAATGACATATACAGGAGCTCACCTCAGTGAATGCACCACCCTGCTACTAAAGCAACCACCAAATTTCTCAAGAAAAAGTGACCTAAAATTCTATATTTATGGCAGTCATAATTTGGATATATATTTATAAACTGTCCCAAATCAGAAACTCCAGACATAAGAATACTTCTATGACATTATTTTGATTGCTTAGTTCAGAAAACAATGACATTAACTATTCAGACTTCTCCAACGCATTCAATATTATTCTTGTAAATGGCTTAATTTTGTGGAAAATCTGAGAAAAATAATGACTAGGAATGGAATGTTTTTTCTGCCATGTGGAAACAGATTTCTCTCAAGAAAATGTCTCCAACAGATATTAATTGTGACAAATGACATTGGGATAAAAAAAAATAAAGTGAGATGTTTAAATTTGAATTAGTAACTATTGTGGTCTATAAGAAAAATACTGGATATTCACGTTCAGTTCTACTTTTATGTTGTTATCAGATGTCAACATTTTGAAGTGAAAATAATTTTCACAGGATTGAGGTATTTGGCCAACTTCCTATTCACTAAGCATAAATCTGTTAAAAGCCTATCTTGAAGAACAGCCATAAATTTTAGACCGCTTGGAAAATCTCCCCTCTGTTAATTAACAACACTGAAGCTCTTAGCTAGACTTTCCCACAGCAAAGCAGATCTACCTTTAACATTCAATGGCACCAACTGTGATGCAAAGTAATTTTGGTAGTGTCTTCCACACTTTCACTCGGTGTTGGTATATGGCATTATTGTATGTAAAAGCAAAATATTACACTAAATATACCACGGCTTGTAGGGTAGAGCAAGATTAAAAATTCCTTAGGTTTTCAAGTGAGAAAAAGAACTATTTCAGTTTTAGCTAATGTGGTCCACTACTGCTATAAGTCTGTATATCTAAAATAGAACATATATTAAAAAAGATATTTATGATCTCTTATCCGTCTATTGAGAAGGTTAATTGTCCTTTAAAATTATTCTATTCATTTATTAAAATTAAACATTAATATCACTATTAACATTGGTGCCTTTTCTTTTAATGTGTCCAATATTAGCTCCTGAGGAACAGATTCATGCATCTTTCTCTGGATATAGACACTTCTGTCTGGCAAAATTGTATTCTGATGTAAAGGACAGGTGATAGTAACATTGCCTCATAAACTTTTGCTTCAAAATCAGCGAAAACAGTAACTAGAGGAAAGATTTCTAAAAGTATTTCCAATATTTTCCTCTTTTTTCCAACATTATTTTTAGTGTGGACATTAAAACTAGTTATTCCATTGTAGTGTGGATCTCAGCAGCAGTGCAAATTATTGACCCTAGTACAAGAATTCAAGAATCATATAACCTAATTTTTAGTCAATGAATTTCTCAGATGTTCTGTATTACTTTTTCATCCACTGGGGTGCCCAAGACATTTAAAATGAAAATATGAATTGCAATCTTCAGATACATTTATGATCCTGATTTTTTAAGATATTGGTTCATACTGTAGAGGGAGCTGTCTGAAACCAGATTACTCTGTAGAACTCATTCTTCTAATTAGCATGCACCCCAACACTTACAAGCATAAGTTTTATGGCTTTTCATTTATTACAGTATGGACTAAGCCACTTAGCCTAGTTCTCATTTTAACCTGGATCAAACTTGGATTAATGTAGTTCTCTGAAATACTTTCTGTCTTCTCGCTACTTCTGGCAACACACAGGCTACCAAACCTTGTATATATTGAAAATACTGGAGTTTCCTAATGAGTTTAAAAAAACTTCTCAAACCAAACAACAACACTGTCTCCCCTGAAAAAATACCCAAAACAACCACAAAGTCAGACTTATGAGAGGAAAAATAAAGTTACATAGGAAGAAGTGAGGAAAAACTGATTAAAAAAAGGAATTTTAACCTTTGAATCACTGAGGAGAATTGTGATATGTGACTGTGAATCAGTATATAAAAAAAGGATATGTTAATCAAGGGCCAACCAATTGACTTGGAACTTTCAATGTACTACTTGCAATAATAGACCGAATAAAAGAGTTTCAGAAGAGAATATTAAAACATATCTTTAAATATAAATTAAGGTAATATTTTCATTGACTATTCATGGCTTCAGAAGCCCAGAAGAAATTTTCCCTGTGGTTATTATGACCTCATATACAAACAAATTTATGATAGAAACATTAAAAAAAAAAGGGCTTAACTGTCCAAATTAACAATAGGGGAAATGTGATTTGGAATCAAGTGTAACTAATGAGATATCTTATTTAATTGTTAGTCTTAAAATCTAATTTAAGACTATTTTCTTTATTCTCTGAAATTTATCTGTAATTAGAGCATGAAAAGGAGGGGCTGTGGACTCAGTGATCCTTGTGGGGCCCTTACAACTCAGAATATTCTGTGATTTTGTGATTCTGTGAAAAAATAAGTCAAAATTCCTGCACATGACATATGCTGGCAGGGTATGACATCTTGTTTAATATATATTTAATATATGTTAATATATGTTAGGAAAGCAGAGTTAGCAGTAATGAAGGAACAAGGACAACACAGATGTGGAGAAACTGGATAAGTGTAAATATAAAAAATATGAAGCTATGAAGGAAAAGGAGCCATGTCAGGTGAAGGATGAGGAATAAAGATAGATAAACTACTAGATAAAGTAATAATAATTGTTGAAGCAATTATCTTCAGTAAAATAAGTCTACAGCAAATACAGTGCAGTTATTTGGGGTAAAATAGTCATTAAGGATGTAGGCACGTGAAGCTGCACACCTCTGTATGTACCTAAACAGATACATAAACATACCAAGGAATGAGCAATTCCAATTTGATAGTCTGGTTCCTTTTGAATACTACTGCCACATCTATAAAGGCTCATTCATCACCAAGGAAGCTCTGCCTCACTACTCAGACTGCTTCTGCAATGTTCCCTCCAAGGCTATACACAGAGCAGCCCACTGCTGAAGGTTTCAAAGTCTGGGAACTGGACACAAACACTGAGAAGCCTTCAGAAATACTTACAGAACTGAAAACAGTGAAACAGTCTGTTCATGGCAGTAGTGTTTGAAAATACACAACATATTTGTTGAATAAACTCAGATTCCTGTATCATTTAAATCCACAGGTTTGACTGCACAGCATGATAGGTTTGTATGCATTCCTTTGGAATCAATACATTAAAATGCCTGATTTGAAACAATGTCTGAATTCAGTGTCCCACAACCTGGAGTGAATATTTGGCCCTAGCAATTCCCTAGGAGCTGTCTGCAGTAAATTGACTGCATGAGTAGGACCAAGCTAGCACACTGATGTAAAGAGTCAGACCCTGCGGCTCAAGACACACTTCATATTTCAAGCTTTACAAAGCCAAAGCAAGCAGAGGAAGGAGTGCTTCTGGAAGTTTCTTATTGCCTCAGAGAAAGTATTATGCTGGTCTCTGTCCTGCTACTGTACCACTTAACTCTGTGCCCTTGAGCACAGCTCTTATGTTGGCTCTGTTTTTTATGTCCCACATACCCAATCAGTGCTGGGGCCTGTGTACAGCCAAGGCATTCTCATCCAGTGCGAGTGGCCTCTGCTGCTGCTGCTTCGGAGTGCAAGGGAGTGGAAGCCCTTGCCATGGTCCTCAGCTGTCTCTGTGGACAGAAAGGTTTGAGGCACAAGGCATTTACAGGAACAGCTCTGTCCCTGTCTGAAAAATACTCTCAAAGGTATAATGTATTGCAGCAAAGAACAGGTAATTACTCTCTGAAACACACTGGAGAGGTAATTCTTATCTCTGCATGTATTTCCTCTGCACTTATTTCCTCTGCCTCAACAGAAACACTGTGAAAATAAGAGCTTTTATATGTAAAGAGGTCAGGTCTCAGGCACTGACTGCCCCTAGAGCTATTGCCTTATGTGGAAGACTTTCAACAGCCAGATAGACACACTTAAGAGTTGTTTACTAAGAAGCTAAATCAACATAGTTAATTAAAAAAATAATAATAATAAAAATTACAACTGTTGGGACAGTTTTGATTTGAAGACTTTTCTATCATTTAGTGTTTGAGATGTAATTTTTTGCACACCAAAATTGTAACTTTTTGTTATCACCAAAAGAAAGATAAACTTTTTAAAATACTTATCTAAAGAAGCATATATTTCAATATAGATGTTCCACTAATTCAATAGCATTGATTTCAAAAAAAGGACTAAACCCTAAAGGAAAACTTTAAGCCACTTCACTACTTTCAAAACCCAAAAGAAATAAATGCAATATTATGCAAACTTCAAGAACTAAAGAACAACGCCATGACATATCCTATAACATTAACTGTTAATGATGTTATGTAAAAGATACTTACATGAGGTTAAATATCTCCACTATTTCATAATAGGGAATTCTGAGATGGGCTAATGGCTTACTTGAGGCAAAGGGATGTCAATGTCAGAAGCACAATTAAAATTTTTTCACAGGTTTACAGATCCTACTCCTACACTATTAGCTCATGCTTGTATCTAAGGTGTCAAGAGCAAAATGACATCCTACTGCCATTCATTAACATAAAAGCCTTCCAAAGTAGTGCAGTTGGTTTGTAATGTCATCTATGTATCAAAGTGACCTAAATCACACTCTAGTGCTCAGTTTCTACAGAGAACTGTTAAACTTACCAAGAATGAAGGCTTAAACCTTTGCTGCTGCTTGACTAAGAATAAAACGTCATGTAAAGAATTAAATCAAAGATCTATTTATATCCTGAAATAGAAACCATAATTTACCACTTCAAAATATTGTAGGGAGCATACACTAAGACAGCAGAATTCGTCACACAACTGCCAAAGTAACTGAAAAGCACCTTCCCCCAAAATGATGCACATAAAGAACATCCATGCATAACAGCAGGATCTAAACACTAAAGAATAATAATGTTGTAGACTTGGGAAAAAAAAATGCATGCTACAGTCTTGTTTTCTGAAGTGTCAAATATGCATCTTGGAAAGATATCATGAGCATCTTTCCAATTTTTGAGAAGAAAAAGAAAATGAGTTCTTTAGATACCTGAAGGAATTCAGAAGTCTATACACTTAGTCCTGACACCAGTGCCAAGATGCACCTTGCTGAGCTTCAATTTCATGTCTGTGTCCAGACTGAGAAATGAACCGACGAGCTTTAACTTCTACAGATTACATTTATATGCCGTAAATAAGTAATGCAACATGCTCTTGATTGATTACAATTTGAAAAATTGCAATGTGAAAGTGACACTTTCTTCTACTATAATTTTCTGTGTCTGACGCTTGCCAAGTAAACTGACTACTATGCAAATAATAGAGCATCCTTTGTGTTTGCACTTCTATCTGTAGTGTATAACCCCTTAACAGCTATGCCATTCATAGCAAACAGCATATACAGAGGGGTGCTTATGTTTATGTATAAGCATGCACATATCCATGTGAATACATATGTATTTAACATATCTGTTCTCTAGTGATTTATCAGTTTCATAGACTTTTTCTTATGGTTCCAAGAAACATCAGAAAAGAGACATCTTCTGTCATTTCCTCTCAACTATCTTGCTCCTACATTCTATAAATAAGTAATATGGCATAGTTAGTTTAAAAATTGCAAAAGAAACTAGAAGACATAAAAAAAAGAAAAAGGCAAAAAAGAGAATTAATCAGGATTTTTTCTTAATTTACAAATCTATACATTAATACAATAAATAAAAACTAAACCCCATATATTTTTGGTATTAAACATTAAGGATAGAAGAGGTTGAAAAAATGCCACATGCTCAGAATTACCTATTAGCGTACATAATAATAGTGATATGAAAAGATTGGAACAAGCATATCTGTTTTGCTGTGTTTTCTCAGCTAAATTAAAAGAGAACATGCTCCATGTGGAAAATCTCATGTGATACAAAAAAATATTTTAAGTGGATCTGAGTGATGGTGAGGTTGGAAATGGAGTGCACATACAAATATAGCTTATTCAAAAGAAAATAACTCTGTTAGTATACTGATGATACATCTGTTTTCTTTGGCAATAATCTCTTTCCCCTTCTTCTTTATTCATTGAAAGGAACTGGCTTGCCATCAATTAAAAATAAATAGACCATTTGTTCCTACAGTATCTTAAGTGATATAGAGATTCTAAATCCTTTTCAAATCTCAGATAATGCATATACATTAACTTCCTATAATTAAGAAAAAAAAGGAAAATGAGCTATCAGTGCCCTTAACCCAATTAAATAAATGTCCTTTGTCTGTACCTTGTGTTAATTAGGATTTTGATTCACCTTTACATAAAACAGCTTTAATAGATAAAACCAGTTAAGCAAACTAAGAGATAACAGAAAATGTGTTTTTTCAAAAGAACGCTAACTGTGAAGAGTCCTTGTTATCTCAAGCATTATTTCTTTGGTGCATTCATTTTCTTCTCAGCTCTAATAAAATGAGACAAAGTCATACACTTGTTTTCACTTTTGTCTTTTTTCCTGGTACAGAGTTATAGCAGTCAGGACTGCAGAAAACCTGTTTGTGTAACTTAGAGGACCCCTTTGCAATGAAGAGATTTTGCACTCTTAGTACATAATTAATGAGCTGCTCATGTCCAGAGTCAATTAATCATGAAGTTCCTGAATTCTAAGACATTCCTGCAAACTTGAGTCAACTAGGTAACTAAGTTTAGTTAACTACCTATATCTCAAGGATTTTCCCTGTATTTTTTATGCATCTCTTTTCTGGTTTTAAATAATAGTAATAATAATAATAATAATAATAAAACAACAACAACAACAACAGTATTTTTTTTTTAATACCCACTGGGTTCTGTTTACCAGTTTCAGGAAGGCATGTTAGCTCAAAAATTTACTCTCTGAGTTTGCAGCTGCTAAACGGTATACATATCTAATTAAAATAACTCATAAAATAAATAGATCAAAATTAGCCGTGTCTTCTTGTAATCTTCCCTTGCAACCTTCTCAAATAAAAGCTCTTTGTTCTGTGACTACTTTTACATCCATGTAGAACTCTGAAGACATGATAATAATGTAAATCTGTTATTATCTAACTAGTTAGTTATTTCTGTTCACTACTGATTGGCCTGCAGAGTTTTTTGGCAGGATATTCAGACATCCCCATCTCCTCCTATACAGGTAAGAATCTTTCAAATAACTCCATCTCCACATGGTTCAAAAATAGTTAAGAAAGAAACCAATGATACCTTTGCCTTGCCCTCTAATGCTGACACCCTAACAGAATACCTTCAATTATCAGAAATTTAACACTGGAATGATCGCATTTGACCTGAATTCTGCATGTCATTTTGAAAAATATTAAACTAATTCTATCATTTTTCCATTAATACATTTCCAGAAAATTAGGACTAAACTGCTGTTGAGTCCAAAACTATAGATCAGTTTCGTTTGCTGCTGAGATGAGGACAGAGGTTATACCCAAACAGCATTTTGAAGGCTGCTACTCACTAAATTAGTTGCTTCAAATCTCGCGAAAAACAAACCAAAAAAAAAAAAAAAATCCTGAACAACCAGCCAACCAACCAACCCAACCAAGAGATAAGATTAAAAAAACATAGGAGACCTTTCTCAGCTGAAACTCCTAGCTCAGAAAATTCAAACCTGCTCTTCATAGTCCCCTAACCCACTCTGCTCCCTCAGTCCATTTTGTTAAATCAATATACTAATAGTGAGAGAGGAAATATATCACACAACCTTCCAGCACATGGAAAGCAGTCTCAATAAGCACATTTGAATGTGAAAGAGCAGCAGAAGATGGTTCCCAACCCTTTAATATTTCCTGACTTACAATCTGACTTCTCTGTGCAGAAGGAAATGAAGTCTCACACACTTTTTCAGGAATTGGTCAAGATCACTGCGTTCTCTATATTTATTGCTACTTACTGCATTTTATTACACAAAAACTAAATTTCATGACTGTGAAATTAACATTGGAACAGTAGATATCTCAACATAAGTTAATCAAGTGACAAGGAGTGCTCTGGCAAAGAATAGACAAAATTACTTTTGCTCTCCAACCACAAAATAATGTGTCACTCAGAGCAATTTTGCTCTCTTATGAAAGCTTACATATTAGAAACATTTGTAGAATGTTGTTTCCTTTTTTTCTACAATGAAAGAAATACTTGAGCAAAGTAAAATTATGATGCTAAAAAAAAGGAAAATAATTCAAATTGCATCTCTTCCTGACATTGCAGTCACTGGGTATATCTTTACTACTACTGCAAAAGAGGAAAAAAACCATCAGCTTTCTGAATTGAGGGCTGTTATCAATCTCCTTGTTAGTTAATAGTCACCAGTTCCCTGAGGTCAAATTTATGAATATTTAATACTAAATAGAAGTGCTAATTGTGTTTGAGAACCACAGAATTGGACAAATATATTCTGCACAGCCATTATAGGAACATAAAACATTATTATAATTGTGGAGTTTTAAGTGCTTGAAGGGAGAAAAAGCATAAAAAGGGCCAATTAATTTTATCCAATGCAGGAAAAATACAAACAAGAATGGTGAGTGATTAGGGGAAAAAGCCCATCTTGTACACAAACTGTTTTCTTTGTATCATGTGCCCAGGAGAAAAGGGCTACTCTAGGACAGGAAGAGCTTTCATCATCCAGGCCTGGCAGCCACTTATTCTGGAAATGGTCCACAGCTTTTCTGAACCACCTAGGTGTCCAGCCCTTGTCAATAATGATAAAAAGCCATTGAATCATTTCTCGCCCTCTTTATGCTGATGGGAAAATGCATGAGTGAGACGCTTACAACAGAATGACAACTATTTATAAATACCAAAGCACTGATTTTTGACATCATTGCAGATTTACTTCAAAGTAACTGGAAAAATGTCATTCTGCACATAGTTTAATTTTGTAATTGTGAAAACTGTTGGGGTCCCTCCCCTGCCGTGTAGCCCTGGGAGAGGGGCCCTGAGGGCACAGACACGGGGCTTCCCTGTCCCTGCTCAGCCTCGTTCCCATTGGTTGGTTTGTGTTCCCTGCGCGGGCAGAAGGACCCTTGGTCCCGTGACTGGAACAGTTCCTCGGCAGAGCTCCGGCCATGCGGCTGGAGAAATAAACATCTCTGAAACAGCTATCAAGAATCTGTCTGTCCGTATATATTTCCTTTCCACGGGACTCCTGGTTTGATATATGCGTGTTGCAGGATCCCCACCGCAACAAATGGTGGAGATTTGTGAGCAGAACGATCCCCGATCCCTAAGCGACTGATTTGTGTGAGTAAACCCTGGAAACTTTGGATTCCTCTTCTTGGTTTTGCTTTGCTATTCCATATCTAAACTATGGAGGAACCGTGGGAAGACTCTTGGCTCTCAGAGCCGCATATGGACATTTATCTTAAACTTAAAATGATTCTTGAACAACGATTTGTAAATTTTAGCTTGATTCAAGCTCAAAAAGAACTGAAACACTTCCTGGCATGGTTGTTTAAGAACTTTTTCTATGTTTCTTGGGATTTAATTATTACCAAGGGCTTTTGGAAAACCGTTTGGACACAGTTAATACTGGAGTCAAAATATATGCCGATGGAAGAATATTTTCGTGAATATTATTTAGTTACCGAGACTGTTGAGCAATGTCAGCTGTGTCCTGGTGAAGGGAAGCGTGGCGCAGGGACCGTGCGGCCCAGGCCACGTGCACCGAGCGCTCTGAGAGCAGCAGCGAGGCAGTTCCCGTGCGCGGGCGGAGCCACGCGAGCCGCAGTGTCGGTGGCGGAGCGAGGCGCGGCGGGACCCGGCGGTGCCCGCCCGGTCCTGTGCAGCGCGTGGTGGAGCGAGCCCCGTGAACGCCCGACCGAGAGGGGCGGCGCGCGGGCGGCGGCTGGCGGCGGTGGCGGTGGAGCGGAGCCGTGCCCAGCCGAGACGCGCGCTGGAGCAGGGCGCGGGGGAGTCATCGCTCGGGGGCCCGGCCGAGACGTGGGTGCAGCGCCCGGCATCGGCAGCGAAGCTGCGACCAGAGGAGGCGACGCACGGAGAACTGAGCGGCGTGGCCCGGCCCGGCCCGCGCAGCCCCGAACGCGACCCCGGGAAGAGCGCGCAGGCACGAGCAGCCCCGACAATTCCAACACGGGAGCGACCGAAAGAGAGAACAAAGACGCAGCGAGACAGAAAACAGCAGACACTCGGAAAAAGGAAAAAATCATAGTAACTAAGATCTTAGGGATAGTAAAATGGTATAATGTTAAGCAAAATTATGGTTTTATAACAAGGTGTGACAACCAGCAAGACATATTCGTGCATAGAACTGCTATTAAAAAGAATAACCCTGAAAAATGCATCCCAAGCTTGGGAGATGGAGAGGTGGTGGAATTTAATATTGTACTAGGGAGAAAAGGGTTACAAGCATCGCAGGTCACTGGGCCTGATGGTGTTCCTGTAAAAGGCAGTATATATGCAAAAAATCGTAGTCATGTTAGACAGTATCTCCATTGTAAGCCCCCCCTACAGTTTCCCTTTCCTAATCCCACCTTTCCCTTTTACCCTATGTCCTATTACCCCCAGTGTATTCCCAATCCGTTTTTTCATCCATGGTTTCCCTCACAAAACCATGCTTTTGCCAATTGTTTCCCCAAAAATCCCTTTCCAATGCCGAGTGGGGGATGAAAAGGGGGAGGGAAGAAGTTAAACCCTCTCCTGCCTCAGTTTCCCCACAAAGCATGCTCAGAGAATTCTGTCTCCCTTCTGTCAGCCCTAAGATGTTCCAGAGAATCTGTTTGGACATTTAAAGACTCAGGAGGGTGGCTTGTTTTGTTTTGAAACTGTTCTTGTTATGTTTATCCAGTTGTTTTCATTCTCCTTTTATTAAAATAAAACGGGTGAGGTGTTGGAGTCCCTCCCCTGCCGTGTAGCCCTGGCAGAGGGGCCCTGAGGGCACAGACACGGGGCTTCCCTGTCCCTGCTCAGCCTCGTTCCCATTGGTTGGTTTGTGTTCCCTGCGCGGGCAGAAGGACCCTTGGTCCCGTGACTGGAACAGTTCCTCGGCAGAGCCCCGGCCATGCGGCTGGAGAAATAAACATCTCTGAAACAGCTATCAAGAATCTGTCTGTCCGTATATATTTCCTTTCCACGGGACTCCTGGTTTGATATATGCGTGTTGCAGTATCCCCACTGCAACAGAAAACGATTCATAATTTTCTGCTTTATGCTAGAGAATGATTTCAGAAATGCTTTGGCCTTAAATTGATCATTTTTATTTATGTTGAAATTTCAAAATCAGCTCAGTTAATTATTCTTTATTATCACTTATTTATATTTTGCCCACACAATAATGATGGCAGAATTACTAATAAAATTCTTTTCATGTATTCTGTAATAGTATTATATATATTAATATTTATAAGACAAAAAGCACACAAGCATGTGCATATAATACAAGTCTGTCAAGAACCATGTCAAATAGTAAGATTGAGTACTGTTGTGATTTAAGATAATTTGGGCGTGACATCAGTGGATATTAACTTTTAGAACTTTTCAGTTAGAAGTTTATTTACTTATGGTATTAAAAATAATTATACTGTCTTCAGTCATGCAGGTTTGCAAACAAAACATTGGCTGAAGTCATCATTGTATTTGAGTGCTTTATTGAGTGCTTTAGCTGAATTTACGTGACTTCAACTCTGAAGATGTCAGACTGATTTAGAGGAGTTTAGCCATGTTCTGCTCTCAGATAAGCACCCTTCCTTCTGCTAATGGAAATCTATAACTGAATTGCTGTGTGCTCCTACAGCTGAAGAAACTTTGGGATCCCCTATTGTAATATGCAACATTTTACATAGATCTGGAAACTTGAGCACCTATGCCATTAACTCAGAAAATGAAAACAGAAACCAGAAACATTCTGACTGCAAGCACACTGAGACAAACACTGCAGCTAACACATTAGTCCATAAAAATGATTGAATTTAGAAACAAGTGATATTTAATACTTTACATTTGAACCTGTTTTTCAAAACTCCTAGTTTCTCACATTAAAACTGTCCTTTTACAATATTTTCTGTAAGTTTAAGCTTTACAGAAAAAAAATACTTTTTTTCATATCTTTAAAGAAAACTATTTCACAAGCTCTACATAAAACATACATTTTTAGTAGCCATATTTGATTAAAAAAGAGAAAATGGATCTATTCCACATAAATTTTCTCAAAAAGGGTTACTTATATTTTTAATTCACTCTCTCTGATTTTAATTGAATACCCACATTCTATTATGTAAATTTATGAAACTTACTCTTAAAAACAAAAAATTCACTGAACATGGAGAAAAAATTACTTTTAATATAACGAAGTAGCAGAATGGAACCTCGCACTAAAATGGACAAAGCAATGAATTAAATCTGGCCCTTATAAGAAATACCATGACAAAATACTGGCCACATAGATTAGAGCACCTTGGACACACTGAAAAGTTGAATAAATAAATAGATAAATTTGAGGTAGTTAGGCAATGTTATATTTTTCTCATTTATTCCATCTTAGTTGCTGCAAGACAACTTCACCTTTGAATCACCTGGCAAAGCCATTAATTGCTCATGCAGTCAGCACTCAATGTCTTGCACTGAATTGAAAAAAACAGGTACATGTCATGAAAAATAATAACTCAAAATGGCAAAACCATTTGAAACCACAGTCCATATAAACAAGACCACTGGGCAAATACTAATACCAGCAAGAATAGTTAACTCTATATGTAATTGTAGTGAACATCAGAAAGAAATAAAGGAGTACCTAAATTCTTTGTTCATGATTGATTGGAAATGCCAAGTTATTAAAACAGTAATTCCAGGGCAAATGTAGTTTATTGAGGGGATTACCTTTCTTTTGTACTTTTATTCTTCATCATGAGTGACAAGAGTACCAATACCATCTCCCCAGGCTTGAATAAGATGAAGACATTAGTCTTTAATCTTTTTTAAAGGTTATCTACAGAGATGAATAAAGCTTTTATGTAGAGATAATCATAACCTGCTATGGCTGTACAGGTGCAATCAACTGTGAAGGGATGTCCCAAAGTGGGGCAAAGCAGCTACAGAGTTTCTCTGAGTTAAATGGTTCTGCTGAAGGAGGCAAACTACATTGTTTTTATATCTTCACTGACTTATGGACAAGTTACTGCTGCTTTTATAAATTGTTTGAAAGCATGTCTCACAACATGGTATTTGGCTATTGCTGTGACTAAATCATCACAAGCTCCTCTTCCAGCGACTTGACCATAACAATACTACTGTAGAAACTAGATCTGCAATAAATGTTCAAACAGATGTCATTAGAGACTATTCTTAATGAATTACTTAAATGCAAATGCATGGTTCCTTCCTTGTTTAGAAAGTGAAGAGGTCACATGGAGATACGTAATAAGATAATCAAACTAAATACCTGTGAAGATTAACACAGAAATCTTGAATTTTAACCTTGAAGAAAAGCACAAAACTCTCAGGTGCTGTTTATGGAGGGAAACTAGAGCACAGTGAGATTGTGCAGAGTAGATTACTGCACTTGAAGTGTTTCATAAACTGCATTTCCCTAGCATAAAACCCAAAGACTGGTTCAATAGGGACTGCATGGGAGGGAGCAAGCAATGAGCAGTAAATTCTCATGTAGTCCTTGCAACATAATCACAGCAAATCCTTCAACTGTTCCTTTTTGAAAAGTTCCTTAAAACTTACTATGTCTGAAAAAATTCTTCCTAAGTAGAAATGGGTATAGTAGCCCATGACATATATGAAAAGTGTGCTCTAGAAATTTTCAGATTACTCCATGAGACAGAATGTAATTTTCTAAGATGTGCTATAGGATGTTTATCATATCCACAAGGGCTTTTTTTCCCAAGAAATGATTACATTTTAAAAATTATGCTTTCAGCAGCAAGAATGGCCAAAAAAAAGGCCCCATTAGTATAAGTGGGAACTGCATGACTGATTCTGAACACACAGCAGCTTGCTCATGGGAGATGTTGATCTACAACAACCTTTATATCTGTTCAGAAGAGCTCTTCTGTAAAGACACAATATCCACTGAAAAGATATAACTCCTTCTTTCATAGCTGCAAATGCTGCAGAACAGCTGGGACCAATATCACTGGTAAGTTATGCAGAATGTTTAAACTAATATCAAATTAACTCAGAAGTTCCTACACAGGCACCTATGAAAGTAAAATAGAAATTAAAAAAAAACTGAAAAAGCAGGTAAAACTAGCAAAGAAAGAAATATTATAGAATTCTAAAACTGAGCTAATATGAAGAAAATGCCCAGGAAATAGAAAATTGAAACAATTTGTTGGCGGCATCTTTATGTGGAAGTACAGTGTGCACTTGTCATGTGGATGCATGAGCTACACGTACCATAGAGCACTAGACTTGGCACCATTCTACAGGACTACAGAGATACAGCTCTGTTTGGTTCAGCAGTTGCAAATCATCTATTACATAATTTCATAGTTTACTGCCATTTAGAAGAGCTAAAAAACCCTGCCACACTGAGAATGTTTTTGAAACAACTTGCAACTTTTTTTTTTGTCTCATTCTATCTACCATGTGCATAGCAGACCCAGCTCAGCTTTTTGGGCTTTGTACAGTAACACGATTGTGACTTGTGCCAGTATTATCAAAATATTTGCTTTAATTGACTCTTCTACTGCAGTTTAATTCATCTTTTGTTATCTTAGGGAATTAGTGATAACTTGAGGTAGAAGAACAGCCATCTACTAAAATATTTCCTATTTATCATGTATGACAGAAGCTGAGAAAATTCTGTGGGGAAAAACGAGGAAGAATTGCTTGTTTAATTGCTGGATCATAACTAGCAAAATCTGAATAGAATATTAGTTTAACATATCAGTACAAACACTTTTAATGGGCCTTGAGGGGAGAAAAAAAGAACACTGGAAAAGCTGTCATTTAATGCATAAAGCAGGTATAGAGCTGACAATAAAGCTATTCACATTCAGATAAGGAGTTCACTGCAGTGGTATTTCTGTATTACAGAGATACTGAAGAAGAGATTCAAACCCAGATTTTACTGTTAATGTCCTCTTTTTCAGCCTGATGCTTTATTTTCATCTTCAGTAAGGAAAACGGATGATTTTTAAAGGAAGACTTTTGGGAAGCAGAGGTAAATTTTTTTTTTAAATAGCAGCAAATGAGGAAAAACTCCTAAATGCAACTCCCTCCCAACCCAAGCCATTCTATCATTTTATGCTTGTTTGCTGCAATTGTTATTGGAAGAAATAGTACAAATGGAGCTGCTGATTTCCTTAAAAGAAAAGAAGTGTTTCTCAGCAGGTGGTGGGAGGATAAAGTGACAGAATTTTATGGTCTATAAACTATCCTTAAAATAGCCAGAACACCTCTTAAAATTCCTCCTCTTTTAGGAATATCTCAAAAGTGTAAATATGGGTGAAATGGCTCTCTCATCATCAAGCCTTCCCAGTCATTTGTATTGGAGGAAAGGGCAGATACTGAGGCAGAGCCAAAAAAATAATAGCTCTTCTTATTTTTTGGATGAACAGTAAAAGTGATCAAAGTGTCTGGGTTTAATAAAAGAAAAAGTTCAATTGAGAAAAATAATAACCTTCTCCCTGCTCTAATAATTTAAAGCATCTGGGTAACCCTTAAATCTTTCTCCGGTTTGAAAAAGCTGAGTTTAGCATGAGGAATAAGTGTGCTATGGTCCCTCTTTTAACATCAGTTCAAAGCTGCACTTCAATAGAAACTAAACTATAATTTCAAAAATAATAAAAATGCACGTCTTCCTCCTTTCAGTTAGAAAAAATACCAAAATCCTCTTCAGTTGAAAAAAGATGGGACTGTCCTAGAAATGTCTGACTGTATGAATTTCCACATTTGATTTGGAAACATAAATTTGCATAACCTCTCTATCATACACACATATGTCTGGATTCAAAGGCATAGAGACCAGAAATTACTGTAAAAGAAAGAATTTTAAAAAATTAAAAACATTAGGATTTCAAGTATCAAATTTACTCCCATATGAGCATGATTAAAACTCATTTTCTCAAGCCTGCCCCTTCCTCTCTATTTTACAAGATCCTATGTCATTCACTGAACAGAGTCTTGTTTAAACAAATTAAAATACTTTTTATTTTTTAAGTAAAAAACTTTTTTTTGACTACAAACTGAAAAAAAAGAAATGAATGGAAGTGTGTTAGAATCCAGCACTATGTAAATGGTGAATTTTACCATTGCAGATTTATTACAGTTAGCTACCTTCTTTGTCACATTTCGCTCCTGGAGCCTGCTAATACGTCAAATGATTTTATCACATCATGTCATACAACATATCGATCTAGTAATACTTCCCTTTAGCTGGCCTAACATTAAATATTAGCCATATTTTAGTTAATATATTGCTTCAATCAGCACTGAAAATCACTTTTACAAGCTTAAAAGGAGCCCAGTGACTTTTCAAAAGTTTTTTTTCCCTATGGATGTTCTGCTTGAGATTATTGCTGTGGCACTGTACAAAAATCACATGAACTGAAAGGTTTTTCCATGCATTGTTCTCCTACCAGTTTTACAGATTTCTCTATTTATCCTGCCAGGGAAAAAGATTGGCCTTAAAATTCTACAGGGAAAGACTAGCATTCAGCTAGCCTACAATTCATCAAATGTTGATTGGTTACAGCGTAGATACTTATATGTTTGTGACAGAAGAAACTTCAGACTTTTAGAAAAATTGAATTATAATATCATTCTTATGTTTTTGACAGAATTACTATGTATGAATATAGTTTTATTATTCAACAGATACTTATACCCTAATAAATGTTACCTGAATTGGTTTAGGTAATAAATGGATATTTCAGCATTAAAAAGGGAAAGCTGTTAAGAGTGCTGTAAAAGACGCTGTTGCTAATTACGCTTGTGAGACAGACCACTATAGGGAAAAAGTGGATACATCACTTCAAAGAAGTCATCAGTGCAGTTCAATATATTACACTGAAAATAGGCAGCAATTTGGAGGAAAGTTAAAAATTTTCTGAAAGTTCCACTTCTCACAGTAATTTTAGTCCCTGTCACTTTGTACCCAAAATCACTGCACATACCAAAGTAATGGTATGTTCCTTCCTTATTTTAATCAGTTGGTAACATCAAAATTGTCCTTATGTTTGACATAATGGCCTTGTCATGAAAAAAACATAACTGCTTCTTAGAAAAGGGTCTCAAATCCAGACATATTATCCTCCAAGGGTGCATATTCACCATTAGAGTAACACATTTTTAAGGAAATCTGTATCCCATGTAGCTAACACAGAAACCTAATTTTCCCATAGAAGTAGAAGCACACTGTGCAGATTTTAACGATATTTTTTCCTGAACCCAAACATTAGCACACAGACATAGCAAAACTTTTTTATACTTTTTTTTTGGTGTGTGCGTGTCTGTGTGTGTGTGTGTCTGTGTACAGGTGCCCTCTGAAAACATTACAGAAACTGCCACCAAGAGGTCAGTAGCTCTACACTGGCATGTTTGCAGCTCACAGTGCAAGGTGCCAACGCTGACATGTGGGTTTCTCATCAGTTTGTTACGAGACCTGGCTGTGTGAGCCCAAACCTGAAACTGGCTGTGTCTTGTTGCGATGTGCACTTTAACTGCAAGACAACAGCAAAGGCTTTGCCAACGTGGGCATGGCTTGGAAGTGGAGGCCCCAGCACAGTGGTCAGTTATGGGTCATTGAAGAAGGCCATCCTTGAGAGCTGGGGCAGGACTGGGGTTGGTTAAAGAAGCAGTAGCTCAGCAAGGGAAATAACAGTTGAGAAAAAGCAAAAAAGAACTGCCCTGACAAAGTAACATCCCTGAAAACACCTCACCCAGGGACACAGGCCAAGAGCTGCAAACTGCAATGAAACTCAGCTGTCTTTCAAATGGCCACATCTTAGATGTTGGGGGAGAAAAAGCAGATGCCTGATTTGAAAGGAGATTTCTGATCATCTGAGCAGAAGCTCTGAAAACTGACTGCCTTGGTAGTTACAATCAGGAAGGACCATTGTTGTCAGAGCTAATCAAGTATTTCTGTGGTATCATATACTAATTTAGGTCCATTTTCCAAATGCTCCTGTCACAGTGATCTCTAATTCATTCTCCTTTATCTTCTCTTTCTTCTTCTACCTCCCCCTATTCTTCCTCCTCTTCCCCCTCTTCTTCTTCCTCTTCTTCTACTTCTACTTCCTCTTGTTCTTTGGGGAGATGGTGGGGAGCTGAGATATTGCTGAGAACTACCTATCAGAGTATTTTTTTCTTGAATAAGCAATCTTAAGTACAGATCCAATGATACTCAAGAACATTTAGAAAATTGCCAGCACTGAGCATTTTTCTACTATGACCAGATTTACATTATACCCATGATCGCACTGGTGACTTCATTCTGCTACATCCTCCTGGTACTTCTTAAACTATTTTTTTTAGTCCTATTATAAATAATCAAAGATTAGCTCATTTAATGTCTTTTCCAAGTCATTATTGCAAAGAGTGCTTTAAACCAGGGTAGTTCTCCTTGAATATCCAAACATCTCACTACATTATACACTTTACAAAATTGAAGAATTATTCAGGATCTTTGTTTTCCAGGTCTCATCCAGCTTTTGACCTGTGAGAGAACATTATCTCTCCCCTTAAGACTGACCATTTTTATGGCTTCTTGTGAAAGACTACAAAAAATTTTTTTAAAAAATTTAGACAAACACGTCTACATAACTCTTTCACTCACCATTTCACTGACATCCTTAAAGAATTACACTATATTAAATTAGAGGCCCATGTTTTCCCTTTATGGAGGCCAATATCGTTGTAAAATTAGGATCCATTAAGTATTTAATTTTATTTTTAATTGATACTTCAACTAAATTATATACTAAAGATCAGTGAATTCTATGATCTCATTTGCTCCTCTCACAAAGATAGGTAAAATATTTTCTCTTATGGAAGCTCATTGTAATGAATAGCTGAGTTTGAGAGTTTTTGATTGTTTGCTTGTGTGTTTGTTTTATAGGATTTCAACCTTCTTCACTATGTTCCTTCTGAGCTTTTTGGTATGTCCTGGGAACCTCTGATGTTTAACTATTAACAGTTTTTAAACTTGAAATCTAAAAACTCTGGTTTTGATACTTTAATCTGTAGTAGTGTCTCATCTTTAACAAATAAGAAACTGGTATCAATTTTCTCAAAAATAAACACAAATACTTAGAGAGGATGCATTTAATAGACATTCATTACCAAGTGGTGCTATTCTCTCTGATTGTGTAAAGACATTGCAATTTGCTGGAGAAAAAACAAAGTGACAGCATTTCCTTTTAATCTTTCCCAATTACTCGACAATAGGTCCTCAATTTCCTCTTACAAGGGTTTGACAGAAATGAAGACAAGCATAGTTGTGGGATTTCTCTTGGAAAACATTGGTAGCATACCTCTGAGGACTGCATGTGTTGTTAGAAAAACTGTAAAAATTGCATGTGTCACTAAATACTTGGATCATTGGGGAAAGAATGGTCAGTATTCAGTATTTTAACTGTGTGAGCAGATTCATTTTCTTAAACTATCTTTAAAAACTATTTTTTTTTTTCTCATGGAACTAGTGAAATTAGTTGGAAAGAGGAAAAGCAACTTTCATATTCCTATTGAAAGCAATTCATGAACCCAATTACTGGAGTGACAGAACATATCTACCTTTCAAAATATTTCTTGTCACATGCTGAATATTTCATAACATCCAGACCACCATATCCATACTTATTTCTAGATGGTCTAGGAATATTATGTCCTGTTAAAATTATATTAATTCCAACAATAATTATGCTACATATCATCAGGAAAAAAAATCATATTTTTCAGACTAGGAAAAGAAGAAAGTTTTAAACATGAAAAATTCTTGTTAAGGATTTGCATTTATCCTATCTAACTTGCAAATCATTTAATAATGAATGAACAATTCGTCACTTCTGCTGTCCTAAGTGTACTGGCACAGCAATCTCACCTATGAGCTTTATAGATTACTTTAATGACTACTGTGGAAATGACAGAGCTGAAAGGCTCTTTTGGAAATGTCATATCTGAAATACATTTAAAAAGCTTTTGCAGCATTGAGGAGCCAGAGATCTAACATCTGACTTTGCTAAAACAAAACACTACCATGAAACAAGTAATTTTGCAGTAAAATGGTGCAGATTATGGCAATGATAACAGCATATTTTAAAATGAAAAAAGTGTCTTTCTCTTTCCTTGGACATGCAGAAAGTGTTGCTAGAAGAGAAAGAGATTTATAAAGGCATTTAAAGTAAACATACACAAATGTGCTTCTTAGAAGAGAAAATGCGTTATTGTGATTTGCATTTCCATGCATTTTAATTTATGAGTATTTTTTACAATTTTAGTGCCTGTAATTAAAAATTATTCTGCTTCTTAAAGCAGGATTTTTGACTAAATAATTTTTTGCTATGTTATAGAGAATTCCTATCAGGTTATTATTAAAATTCCAGTAGACTTAAATTTTTTATAAATCAGAATTTAGAATACTGCAGGAAAAGTAGCACAGCTAAGATGAAGGGAAATCAGATGGAAGCAGATATTTGTAGATTTGTAGAAAAGAATCTGTCAACCCTTGCAGAGCAATGGAAAATCTCCTAACACTTACCAATTAAAAGGAAGTGGTAAAGAAGTTTTAAAGGAAGAGAAATCTTCTATGTATTAAAGATACATGCACAGAATCTCAGCTCCCATCTCTCTAAAGCCTTTCAGTCATACCTGGAGTGGAATGCAACTCTGTTTTTTGACAGGTGTTCCAGAGTTTCCTCTGCTGCTTTTCAAGATGTCAAAGATTCAGTTTTTAAATCTTCTACTCAAGCTCCTTTGTTTTGGTTCAAATTCCTTTCTTTAACAAGAAAACTGCAGTTGCACCTCAAATATTTTAAAATGCTACTTTCTTCTTAGAATAATTTTTTTTAAGTAACACTAATTTACCCTGTTTTTGCATTTAGTTTTAGTGAAGCAGAGAGACTTCTACATGTCTCTTAACTGCTTAAATGAAATATAGTTCATACTCAGACTATGTTAGGCAATATGGCCATAAAAAATTGTATCATAAGTGAACAAAATAAAAATCACTGAAATGTAACTAAAAGCTACACTTCTTTTCAGATGAGGAGACATTGAGCTCTTCTACAGCTCATTTGGACTGTGTCAGCAGGCAGGAAGGGGAGCCAGTCCATCAAGGGTTCTCTGGAGTTCTTGGGATATGAGGTGAGCTAAACAGCAAGGTTCAAATCCTATTTCTGTTTTGAAATCTTCCCCATCTTCCTGATAATTAAAATGCAAACTTTGGTTTTGTATCAGCTCAAGTTACCACAATAACTCGAGCAAGAACTTGTGTCAACAGCAGTCTGAGAGATCTGCTTTGCCGGAGAGTTACGAGTGAAAGAACAACCAAGTGCCCTGGCACATGTCCAGAAAAGCACTTACATGAATGTCTCAATCAAAACTCCTGAATCATCTCAACCAAGACCTTTATTTTTTTTTAAAGTTTTCTATTACTTTGTGCAGGTTCATAACACTGGGAAGGCTTTAATTTTAACTAGTCTTTATTGTCTCTTTACACTCTGAAAAAACCCAACACCACTAAACAAAAACTAAAAAATTCTCTGTGACCTGATAAATAAACCAGCGAATTACACTGTAAATGTGGATACAAGCATAAAAGAAAAATCATGTAGCTTCACAAGTTTTAAAATGAAAAGGATAAATTAATAAAATTGATTCCATTTTTAAATGCCATTTGCTTTATATACATCTACACTTCTGTTCCTTCAAGGACAGTTCCCTTGACAGTCACTTCAATATTCCCTGGTTAGTCAAATTCATTGTTTACATGACTGTTAAATTTTACTTGCATTTGATTTGTAACCATTTAGTTGTGTACTTATGCTTCAAGTCACTTCATCCACCAATCGTTCCTAGAAATGGTGGCTACAAAGATAAATGTTACATGCTTCTGTTGAAATTACATAGAGTATTTTTAATAACTGCGTAAAGTTCTGAAAGGTAGCAGACCAAGAGTTTTTCACATCTTGAGTCTGCACAAATACAAGAACAGACAACCACAACAAAAGCAGTAGCATTCTGTTACCCCTCTGCATTTGTTTATATTGAATACATAGCACTTCAGAGGAAAATCAACAAAAAAAGCAAACTGACAGGACATAAATAGTAATTTGGATGTTATTCAAATGCACATTTTCACTAATTTCTTTATTCATTACTTGAAGAATTTCCTTTCTCCTTAATCTTTCAAACAACTCCTTTAACATGCCAATAAGTCAATTACAGAACAAAAAGTTCATACTACTTTTGTTATTCCATGAGTTTCATAAAATAAAGTACTTGCTAGACTGCCAATCACATAAAGTCCATTCAGCAAGTGGAAACTGATCCAAGCCACAAAAATCAGATGTCTGGCAACAAATGTTTTGGCTTGAGCCTACCTGAGGTTCGAGCAGAATTCAAACCCGTAATGGGCAATGAACCAAAACCACAAGGATTCAAAAGATCACAGAAATGTGCTATCCTGATTCAATGGTCCAAAGTATCTTCAAATGTACCCTTTGGATGAGTTTGGGCAGAGTCTGCCCAAACTATTCTCATCTATATGTAATACATACTGTTACTTAACATCATTTTAAACACTGCTTTTGCCGGGAGTCTATCTGTCCGTCTATCTTCAGAAATTCAGGTTTACATTTCGTGTATGGTCCTCAAGGAACCACTTGTTGGAGCCTGCTTCTCTGGGCTACTGAGTAGGGATCTGGTTGTGCTATCAAATGAAGCAAGCAAAGACAAAGAATTTTCTTGTATGTACTCTCAAACACCACCTCTACTGAGCTAGTTGTAAGAAATAACAGATAAATGACAGATACAACAACTCACAAGTGGGTAGTAATATTTCCTGGGCTTCTTTGAAGTGTATGACAGGCTTTTAAAGGAAATGATTGTCAAAGAGGGAAGGGTATATTCCCTTTCAGCTGAGTAGCAGTTCATAGCACCTCAGTGCCTCTTACTGAAGCATCCATTCAACACCTTCTGGAAATTCTGGGCATGCTGGAGAAGAATGCCATTTAGAATAATAAATATTTGAAGCAATTGTATTAAATACCTTGGCAAAAAAAAAGTGTTTCTCTGTTCTTATGGGTAAAAAATATTTGTACTTTTCATTTTAAAGAGCTAATTTCAAAAGTGACTACTTGAAATGCTGAAATATCTCTTTATATGAGTATGACTAAGACATTTCAAACCTATCAGTGTGAGAAAAATTGCTGGATGTCTGTCTACGTCCCAAGTACACTGCCTTTCCAATATATAAAGTGAGAAACACGGCAAAAATAGAGAAGTGTATTGTCTCAGTTTGGCAGAGGGATATTTAGAGCTGCCTGATTTCCAACCCTGTAGCTATAGCTTATGGATTCATTGCCTTTGTCCATTGGCAGGGCTTTTTGCCCCACAGGTTTTGGCTTTGTAATAATTCCTAAAATCCCAAATGAGAAATTTAGATTCATACTTAGAAATACTTCATGCTTGTTTTTTTTGCATTAGGTTGGACTCTTGGTTTTTAAAAATGCAGTTACAAATAAATTCAGATAGCAAGTAACAAGTAATGCTCTTCAGGTTTTCACATTGAAGCTGATACTGTTTAAAATCTTCATTAATGGCCTGGATAGCGGAACAAAATCATGTTTGCAGATGACATCAGGCTGGATGGACAGGTTTACACTGGAGAGGTGCTGAATACAAAAAAAGTGCACTGAATACAAAAAGGATCCTTATGAAGTTTAACAAAGGCAAATGAAAAGCCTTGTATCTGTGAAGATTTAAACCCTTACAATTGTACAGGCGGAGAACCACATGGTTAGAAAAGTGGCTTTGTACAGAATAATGTGAAAATTTACAGTAGGTGACAAGTTGAGCTCAAGCCATCAACACATCCTTTCAGTGATGAAGACTAATCACATCCTGGATTGCACTACTGTCAACTGCAGGGAAGCAACCACTGGAACTGACTGCCATGGATCATCAAGACCAATACTCCTACACGCTGGAGGGTAAGCTAGAGGTGACCTTGGCCCAGACTAGGGTAGGGGCTTCAACACGGGTGCACTTCCACAGGACCAAGCAGGATTGGTGGCAGTAACAAACTCAGACCAGTGATCATCAGGCAAATGTGATGTGACAGTCAAGGCTGTACATCCAACAAAAACATCAGCATGAGCAGGAAATCAGTTTGGGCCCAGGGATACATGTTTCATAGGTCAGGCAAGAGATAGGGACACAATCTGAGCTTAAATGAAGCTTCTGGACCAATAGGCAGAGGATAAATTGGTGCACTGCGACTGGTCAGGATAATTAGAGCTTGTGGATGCACTCAGGGCCTTGACACCCTGAGAGCTGAGTTTTGCAGTAGTAACTGCATCTTTAGAGATTTAATCAGTTCTTTTCTAATGCATTTCTAGTCATGTCTCTATCAGTCTGTCTATTCATATTCTCAGATCAGATTAGAACACGTTTTATGTCATGTAAAGTAATTAATTTTATCGTACTTTTCAGTTATATGCTGCTGCTGTAAAACTTTTATGCCTTTATTTATTCTTGCAATAGCTGATTATAAGTTCATTTCAAATACTTAGGTGTTTATAAATAAAGCATAATTATCTGTCTATTTGTATTTTATCTAATTTAGCTTGTAGTATGTCAGTAATGAAGTCAATGCCTTACTCAAAAAGCTGCACCATAGTCTGCAGCATGCTAAATGGGAAGAAGTGTAGTAGTTTTGACTCATGACAGAAAATGGAGCATTCTGCTATTAAATTTCAGAAAAGAAAGGGTGCTTTTCTTGATGTGTTAAACATTAACTAATAACTGCTTCTCAACTTTATACCCCTTTTCTTTAAAATGATAATCAACCTGTTACAGTTTTGGAAACTACAGAAAAAAAAATTGATGTCACAAAAATTATGGGTTTTTATGCATGAACTTGAGTGAGGAGTAGACATGAAACAAAGTAACTTAGGACGAATTGGGACAAACCACTCTGCATTAACCAGGGATCAATACTCCATCTGAATAAAATACACAACACATTTCTAACTTTTCAGAATAAAGAAACTTTCTCAGATTCACCAACAAAGGCCTTATTTGAAACAGTCAATCAAGTTTTGGACATACCTGTCCATAATTTATTCTACATTTTGTGTACCATAATCCTTGGGGCCTTATTTCAGCCATCAACTTTCTTAATTCCTTTTCCCTCTTCATTAGAGTACTTATCCCACCAGCTCTGCTCAGATTTTTTTTTGCATCTTTGATGTCTTAGTAGTTCCTAAGTATAGATCTAGAAACAAATTTGTACATCACAGTAAGAAATGTGGCACAGCAGCATTAATTTTTAGATGACTTGCTCTCCCATATATAACACAGTCCCCCAAACCCAGTGCCAGTCTGCTAGACTCTGTTTATAAGCAATTAGAAAAAAAAAAAGAAGGAATTAGCAGCTAGCCACCAAAGCTAGCCAATGCAGAAAACCAGGCTCTTATAGAAAAGGCCATCCATTAAAAGGGATGCCTTCTAATACAGTGGTCTAACAGTTACCATCTTAAACATTTAAGATCCAGATAGCATCCATTACTCTGCCCAAATACAATGTGAGCTCTTCAGTTTCTATGGCAGTGAAGGTCCTGGAGCCTGGCATCTCCTCCTCTTCAAGCTGTTCCAACGTTATTGGCCAGCCTAGCAATCTTCAGTATCAACATGAGTCCTAATTTAGCAGGAGGGCACTGTTTCTCTAGTAAATATGCATGAAGTTCAACTATTTCCATGAATATTGTTATATTTCATAACCTTTTGTGTTGGGTCTAGAACCCAATTCTCCCCTGTTTGTCAGATGATTTAATCCATTACCAGCTCAGATATCCTATGAAATAAAAAGCTTTAACAGGCTTAATATCAGTATCTCTACCACACAATATCCTAGTTCTTCAGCATCTGCAACAGTCATTATGCATGAACAAAATCTAGAAGAAAGAAACTAATTTGGCAAGCTGCAGGAGGAGATGTGGGTGAGTAGCTTGAAAGGGGAAATAAAGGGAATTAAGAGGCTAGGGGAATAGCAGAGAGAAAAAGAAAATCCTGGAAGATAATGGCCAGATAATGAACAGGTCACCTCAGAGAAATAGCAGAAAAAAGAAAAAATGCAACAACTATCAGTCAGAAAATATCTAAGACTTTGGGGAAAGAAAACTGACAGTACATGAACAAAATTATTTGTGTGAGAAGGAGCAAAGAAATAAAAAGCTCAGGGATGTCTGTGGAATAGATAGGAGAGACATCTTCACTATTAGGTTTGACATTGTTACTAAACAGCAAGAAAGAAAATTAACATTTCTGTTTGTGAAAGAAAGAGATAAGCTAAAAGAGCTTTTTGGACTTTAGCAGCAGAGCCAAAAAAAAAAGCCAGAAGGTAAGATTTTGTATTGGGCATGAGAAAGAGCAGGTTATGTTGAATGTCTGGGAGGGTGGGGCTGAACTTTCACTGCAGCTCTGCTGGATCAGAAAAAGCTGCATTGCTCCCAAAGCTGCAGTTCCCATTTCCTTGTAGGCTGTCAGCAAAAAGCAGGCAATAAAGGTTCTGTATTAAACTTCCTACTGTTTTCACAAGACATCAGACCTACATCAATTAAAGCATGAAAAGGAAAAGAAAGACTATGTCTTAGAAATGTCCTGAGGTCCAGAAAATCCTAATACTCTCCCTGTTGCTTTTGACTTGAAGAACAATTCTGGACAAAATACTTGAAAATGCACAATAAAGAACATTTGTGCAGTGGCAGGAGATTAACTCAATGATCTAATAGGTGTCTTTCCCCTCTAGCTTCCATCATTCTGGTTTAAATTGCTCTTTAAATTTAGGAGTTAAAATTAAATAAAGACAAGCTGTCGCACCAGTATAAGCCTTTGAAAAATCTATTAAATTCATTCATCTGTGTTACAGCTCTCTCTGTGGGCCAAATTCTTCCTTCACTTGTATTTCTGTAGTGCTCTTGAAATCAGTATGAGAAATCTGAGTATTTATTCCCATTCAGGAGACGTAGCTTGTTTGGTAGTTAACTGTCCTAAGTGTTTTAAACTCCAAAAACATCTGAGGGCTTACTGTTGATCATTCTGTATTTGGGTGCCTAGTAAGATAAAATAATGCTGCTTAAAATTGATTTAAAATCTGTGTGGGCCAAATACTGCTTTCAAATCCAGTGGCATAAAATGACAACAGAATTTACTTTGAGCTGTCACTGATATTTAATGGTAAAAGCCATGAAAGACAAGAGTGACTAAAGTCCCCCTGAAAAAAAACCAGACATAATTACCTCTGTGATGTCTCTCTAATCCCTAAGAACGCTATTAGAGCAATGGCTGGTTTCTTAAATGGCTCTGTCAGCTGATCTCACCCCTGAGTTTCATTTAATGTGTGTCTTTATCACAGAATAAGTAAGGTTGGAAGGGACCTTTGGAGATAAGCTGGTCCAACTGCCCTTCTCAAGCAGGGCCACTTAAAGCCAATTGACCAAAACCAATTTTGTTATATCCCCAAGGAGGAAGACTCCACAACCACCCTGGGCAACTGGTGCCAGTGCTCACAATTTAAAAAAAACAGTGTTTCCTGAAGTTCTGATAGAGCCTCCTGTATTTCCTCCTTGTGCCCATTTTCCCTTGTGTCCTGAAAGTGAGCATAATAGGAGATCCTTGTTCCATCTTCTTTGCGTCTTCCATTCAGGTGTTTATATACACTGATGAGATACTACCCTGAGCCTTCTCTCTTCCAGGCTGAACAGTACTAGCTCCCTCAGTCTTTGCCCACAGGAGAGATGCTCCAGGCCCCATAATCATTAGCGCTTTGCTGGATTCTGTCCACTATGTCCATGTCTCACTTGTGCTGAGGAACTGTGAATCGCTCTCATTTATAACCATTCTCCCATCTGTGTTAACAGGCTACATGTGCATGGACAACATGCACACAATAATAGTTTTGTGAGTCTTCTGACAAGTTCAAATGAGTTTAGAAAAGGACTATTTTCTAAATAAATGAGCCTTTGATTCTCTGAGTAGACTAAAAAATAAGCCCTATTATCCCTTTATTTATCTATACAGAATGTTTGACTAGAACTTAAATTTGTTGTTACAAGCTTCCTGGTTTCCTCTATTATTTGTATATTTTTTAAAGATTTGATTGAAAAAAGCTCATGAAATAATCACTTGGAACAAATAAAAGCCTTTTATTCCTTGGCTTGCAACTGCAGTGATGTCAATTATGTCCCAGAGAGGGGCATATTATCAACCATAAAAGTATAAGTGACCTCTGCCTCCCACTTATGAACTAAGCAACAATAAGAATGTTAGACAAAAAAATCTCCTTGGCAGAAGATTAAACCATTTTAGCTAGCAGCATGGTTACTCAGTATGGGGATCATTTCTAGTGCAGGACTTACTGTTGTCAATTTCTAATGCATTCACAATGACTAGAATACATAACAGCAGTCACAGCAAGATTTCTTTGATAATTATTTTAGTGGTAGGGAAATAGAGTTCTTTGTGTGGTGAACAAGAAACCATTGCTTTCCCTCAAGAGAGGTACACATCTCAATCCAGCATTTTTCTTAGTCAAATAGTTAATCATAAATACATAAGTGACCTCATTGTACTAAACAATAAGTCTGTAGAAAATTTTATAAAATTAGAAAGGCTCTGGCTAATCATGTGTACCCACAAATCAACCCAAACCACACCATCTTTGTCTTGACCAGCATAAAGAATAACTGATTATATAAAAAATGGTATGATAAGATCCTGGCATCAAATCATGCTCTCTTTTTTAACAGTTAAAGGGACCTGGTATTCCTTCCCTTCTTTCATTCAGGCACTAGGAATTTGTCTGTCAGCATGTGATGATACAAAGCCTGATCCTAGAGGAACAGATTAACACACATTTTTGCCTAAGCCCTTAAACATATGGCTTCCCACTAGGGCAAAAAATATACCATGTTTACTTAAAGGTACTGTAACTTCCCCTGTAAAGCTGATTCCTTTTTTACTCTGCTTGGCAGTAAGTCTGCAGCTACAGGTAAGTGGGACACTGCCCTGTCTAACAAGTGGTCTTCCACGTCCCCAAATGTAACCTCTGTGCCTCTTCCAGCCATATTTCACCTCCTATCACAACATTGTGCACTGGGTATGCAGTTAACATTAGCTGCAACATAAGCATATTAAGATTGATTTTGTAATACGCAGAACAGGCCACAATATGACTGGATTTGCAAGTGTGTGGAGAGAAAAATGCTAAACATGAACCTTTTAGGCAAACCTATACTCATGATAGGTTTGCAGCACTATACTGCTCTCTGTCTCACAACCAGACACAACTTCTCTGTGGAAACACAAAAGTGTGAGGCAACTATCACTACTTTCAAATTCCACACTCTTCTGTAGGAAAGAAATTTCCATGATGCAAAGGAGTCGTCATATACTACAGAATTGAGTATCATGAACAATCTGTCTGAGTCTGGACCACAGAGGGAAGCCATATGCCTTGGTAGAACTCAACTCCTTTCTTTGAGGATGTTGAGTAATTGGGGAAAAGGGACAATAAGGAACCATTTCAAAGGCAGAAATAAAGAGCAATAAAGATGTACCTATGATTAAATTGCTGGTTCAGTGTTCAGCCTCTAATGGAGTCAAATATTGCTGGATTTTTTTTTTATTGCTTTACTCATATTGTACTCATTCTGTATCTCAGCCTTGTTTTCACCAACCTCAATAATCATGAAATATTCTGCTATGTCATCGACCTTCTAATAAATGAAATAACCAGAAAAGATGATGTGCACTGAAACACAGTAGACATGAAAAATCTATAGCAAAAGAGTGCTGTTAATCAGGAGTGAGTCTTCAAAAAACAGTACTGCAAAAGGCAGGCATATCAGGATGCTTTTTTTGTCTTACTGCATTAGTAGAATGATGAAAATAGAATTAAAGTGAACCTATTATTATGGTCATTGGTGGTCTGAGACAATATGCTCAACAGCTAATCTCACTGGATTAACAGGCTATTCAAAATATATTTGCTGGTTTTGTATAAGGTTCTCTTCTCAGCATTATCATAGCATAGTTAATTTTCAGTGGGATTTTGAATTTAATGAGGTTCTTTAATAAGGAAGCCTATTAACACTCACACTTAGGAATTAAAAGGGCATCCCAGTCTATGAGCAAATGAACCTTTTTGCGTTTGGAAACAATTAGACTACCTGTGTATGCCTTTTTTTGATCATTGCGCCTGCACTACAAGAGGTTCAAAAAGTTTGGTGTTTCTGCAAACAAGAATTGCCACACCTTATGAGGATTTACCTGCTCACTTTTTCTCCTTTGTTTTATCACAAGGAGTGCTGTTTCATCAGCTGTACTGAGAGACTGTGCCTCCAATTCAGTGCCTTTAGCTTTACCCTTTAAACTGGTGGGATCTCAACAAGAAGAAAAGAAAAAGTACCAGATACGTGAATGGGTGTACATGTTAAAAAACACACATGCATATGATACAAGAGGTTTAAGACAAACTTATTACATAAAACACAATCTTCGTAGGTTATTCATTATCATGATGGTTCTAGCAAGATAAGAATATTTAGCTTCTACATGTTGGAAATCAGAAGTGATAGTCATCACTTTGTAAAATGCCTTCTAAATTTCTTTCTCATGCCTTCATTCACATTCAGCTCTCTGAGCTTGGGAATGACCAGCAAAATCCCCACTGAGGACTACTGTGCAGGTACATGTATGTATTGAAAACTCTTTAATGCATTTACTGAACTTGTTCTTCAATTAAAAAAAAAAAACCCTAAACACCAGTATTTTGCTCAGGTTTGTTCAAAAAAAGAAGTCTAAAGCATGAAGCTATTGGATAAATTCTCATCATTGTGTGAAAAAAAAGCCAGTACAGGCAGCATGTTGGGACCTTCTAATCTTTTGCACCCGACAGTTGTGCACTCTGCCACAGCTGCTATATGCCAGTTCGTGTGATCTTGGAGCTGCAGAAACTCTTGCAAAGGGCAACTGGACAAGCACAATGTGCATCCTGCTTGAACACGCTACTCATCTTTTGGTTACGCTGCTACAGAATCAGAGAATTTTAAGGTTGCAGAAGACCTTTAAGATCATCAAGTCCAGCCATCAATCAACCACACCACCACACTGATGATTAAACCGTGTCCTCCAGTGCCATATCCACAAGTTTTTCTTTAAAACTTCCAGGGATGGTGACTCCACCATTTCCCTGGGCAGCCTATTCCATTGCTTTACAACCCTCTCCATGAAAAAATTTTACTAAATGCCTTATCTAAACATCCCCTTGCACAACTTGAGGCCATTTCCTCTTGCCCTGTCACTTGTTAGCTGGGAGGACAGGTTGCCCCCCACCTGGCTACAACCTTCTTTCAGGTAGTTGCAGAGAGTAATAAGGTCTCCCCTGAGCCTTCGTTTCTCCAGGCTAAAAAACCCTAGCTCCCCCATCCATTCCTCATAAGAATTTGAAAAATAATTTCCCAATGGGAAGACAGCTAATGGAACCAAAAGTACAGCTGGAGAAACAAAAGAAGCAGCAAGATCTGGGAATAGAACTGGAGAACAGATTGCCTGTAGTCTACTCATCAGAAAGGGATGCCTGATTTCTCCAGAGTTTGCTGCCTACGGTTCTGACCAGTAGTTCTTAACTGTACACATCAAGGTCCTCCAGGCTCAAGACACAGAATCACAGAATATTCTGAGTTGGAAGGGATGCAGAAGGATCATCAAGTCCAACTCTTAAGTGAATGACCCAGAGAGGGATTGAACACACAACTGTGGTGTTTCAGTGTGGGTGAAACCATGGCCAAAGTCCTTAACAGTGAAATAGATGTTAAATTCAAAGATGTAGCTGGATGTGAGGAGGAAAAATTAGAGATTATGGAGTTTGTTAACTTTCTGAAAAATCCCAAACAATATGAGAATTTGGGAGCAAAAATTCCAAAGATGGCAATTCTGACAGGTCCTCAAGGTACCGGGGAAACACTTCTAGCTAAAGCTACAGCCTGAGAAGCTAATGTACCATTTTATCACAATCAATGGTTCAGAGTTCTTAGAGATATTTGTTGATGTGGGTCCAGCTCAAGTTAGAGACTTATTTGCTCTTGCTTGGAAAAATGCCTTGTGCCTTCTCTTCATCGATGAAATAAATGCAGTAGGAAGGAAGAGAGGAAGGGGCAAATTTGCAGGACAAGGAGAGCACTCAATCAGTTCCCAGTAGAAATAGATTGATTTAATGCAACCACAAATTTTGGCAGGGCCAGATATATTTGAACATTCTCTAATGAGGCCAGAACACTTTGACAGGCAGATTTAAAATGAATTCCCAGATATAAAAGGAACTACATCTATTTTCATAGTTCACCGTACGCCTCTGAAATGAGACATTATTCTAAGTAAATATAACCTAGCAAGAAAATACACATTACCAACACCTGGCTTTTCTGGTGCTGTCATGTAAATGCTGGGATAAGCAAATGTGTTGGCTGCAATTAGAAGTTAAAGAAAATGAAATACAAGGGTTTTAATAATGGTTCGAAATTTCTGGTGAGGGAATACTCTATCATACCCAAAGTAAGAACTTCTCATGCTCTAACTGATCCCTTTCCCTCCTAATAATTTTCTTTTTAGTTAGACTGTATATTTTTGTTTACATATGGCTAATGTTTTGTCTGTGTGTTTAGGGGTTTAAATGAGGGGTTTTTGTTGTTCTGGGAAGTTATGTGCTGCCCTTAAGCTTTCCAAAATCCCTTCAGTAATTTTGGCTAAGAAAACAGTGGTTGCTTTTAGGAATAATACAGCTCCCCTTCTTTCCTCAGATTTTTACTAATCAATACCAATGACTTGTAACAATATCTTGCATAACCTTTGCATACAACCTTAAATAATCATAGAATCACAGAATGGTTATGGTTGGAAGGGACCTTAAAGATCATCTGGTTCCAAACCTCCTAACATGGGCAGGAAACCTTGTCTCATTTAAAAACATCATAGATGTTCAGCAGTCCAGAAAGCATTCATGGGTAAAAAAAAAGCTGAAAAGATTTATAAACAATTCAAGGAATAAACATAGAAAGGGCAGGACACATAGAGAATGAGAGGAAGGTTGGCATAGGAAAAAAAGGGAAAAAGAAAAATGAGCACTACTGGGGCTGAATATTTTAGGATGGTCTGGAGAAAAATAATCAGGATGTCAGCACACCAGCCACATTTTTCTGCTTTCCAAAGCTCAATTTAGAGTCAAATCCATGATCTCTAAGCTCTTTGTAATATTCTTCCCTATGGACTGCTGTACCCTGTCTCCCTGAGGACAGTTGTTTGGTTTTTTTCCATTATCCATGCGACTTTCTCTCCACCTTATTTGGTCTGACAGGTTTCTCTTTTCAGTGATCCAGTTTTGCTTTTCTCTCTTTCCTACCTTTGTGCTTTGACTCTAATAGCTTCTCTTTTTGGTATGTGGAAGTCAGACACACTTTGGCTCTCTAAGAGGACTTGCCATATTAATTTAAGCTTTACCTTGACAAATATGCAAATACCATCTTAATTTTAGGTTTGGACTTAAGTGAGATAAAACACATTTAATGACTTCCTTGAAGCAGGACCTCAATTTCATTACTCTAATCTCATGTTCTTTCAAGGTGTGCACAGAGCGATTAATATATTTATAAGTTATTAATCCTGCTGAAATTTTTATGTACACACAAATGCAATAGTTCTGTAAAATGTGATGAGTTAAAAATTACCAGTCTCTGGCAGAATACCTGTTTGAAAATGACTGTGTGCTATTTCTCTCTGTGTGTGTGCTCACTGTCTAAAAGCAAATTGTTACATTGCATCAGGCACTTACATTTTATGTTCTTTTCAAAAAGAAGCAAAAAGAATCCTGAATTTATTTATGTAGAAAAATATTTATTGAACCTTTCCTTGAACTACCACCACCATCCAATGTTTCCATTAAGAAAAGCAGACCATGGAAGATGAAAGATAATTTTAACAGCAGTTCACATTTTGTGCTACTTCTCTCATTATGCAGTGTATACACATTCCTTAATATGTTTTCAGATGCCTTCTTTCCCATTTCAAGAGTTTTGCTATCAAAATTCATGCATGAACTTATGTAAATAAAATAATGTGGGTACTGGTCCAGAGTCTGGGCATCATTTCATTGGTTTAAATCTAGAACAGCTATTATTTTCAGTAGGACTGTTTGTATTTATACCCAGTGTAAGGGAATTTTGATGATGTGTTTCCTAAGAGGAACAGCTATTTTTATTCTCTTCTGAAATGGAATTTTTGCTTATATCTTTAACAGTAAAGTTGAGCCTCTGTACAAAAAGAAAGCATTAGAATTCTAAATCACTAATGATTTAATCAACACATTAAAATTATAAAATTATAGTCTTTTCTAAATTTGCGTATTAACAACCTTTCTTCCTCCTTTTCAGCAAAACACCTGACTTAAAAGAAACTATCACAGTGCTGTGAATTCAACTCATGTGTAGCATCTTTTCAGGCATAGAATCTACAGACACTCGCAGGAAAAAGCAAATCACAGCCTTTGCATTTTTTCACTAAACTAGTTAACCTATTTACCATGCCCCATTTCTGAAACAAAACACATTTCTGAAGCATGCAACATTTTGTTCACTGTACCACATAGAATGCATTTTGCATACAGAGGTCTTCATTATTAGCATCTGGTAGGTTAGGTTCTAATCATTAAACAGAAATTCATGCTATATATTAGTACATGTAATGCAAGAAGTTTACTTAATACATCCATTCCCTCTCACTTGCCCCAGCTCTGACCCCTCCAAAGATGGCAAAAGCTACTTCAGGATCCCTTTTTTTAAGAAATTAGGTCAGTAGTCTCTTGAAGGTAAATATTGTGTGTGTGAGTGAATGATAATCATGGGGTTTTTTGTTAATATTTATTAAGTAGAGAAGATAAACTAGTAGCAGTAAATATTTAGAAGACTAACCCTTCTGTTACACCTTAACCTGACTAAGGAATGTAATACTGGGAGGTATTTTCTGCAGTTTGTACACGGTAACTTTCTAGACTGTTAAAATATTCACAAATTGAAACATACGTGTATTTTACCTCTTTTGCATAATGAATAAGCATATTAATTATATAACACAGCATGCATCAAAAATGATAAAAAACACAAATGAAAAAAAAACAAATTGAGTCACAAAAAATCTAACTATATATGTTTATCTTTTTGTAATCCTAGAATAGATCTTTAGGCTTAAGAGGGGAAGAAAGTGCAACACAATGAAACAAAGTTAGGATTCCTCTAAACTGCTCTTTCCCCCAGCTTATCCTATCTATGCTGAATATTTTAATGAGGAAAAGTATAAATGTAATTTCTATTATTACATCAATGACTTTCACAGTATCTAGAAGCCAGCATAATACAATTTAGTCATAATACAATTTTATATGCTCAATGCATGAAAATTCTTTATATGAGTTTTCACCAATGAAAAGGGAAAAAACATATGTATAAATCAATTCCAAGATGTAGAGAAAAAAATGCTACAATCTTAGAAGAAGTTTTGAATCAAATTAATGAAAAAGCTCCTCATAAAGTCATAAATGCATGTGAAAAGTTCTAAACTATAACCTGTATTTATAAATGTATTGCACATGTGTAAATTTGTGTGATGCACTACGTGTGCAATACATATATAACCCAATATATTTTAAATATAAATCATGTGCATGCAATGTATTCTATTCTGAAAGTAAAACTTAATAAAATGTCAAATCAAACACAGTCCAGTGGAAAAAAAACTTAAAAAAAACATAAATACTGAGGGAAGACTATAAATTTTAGTAATTCCACAGACACAATTTCACCTTTGAAAACATCAACATCTAAAACAGTGTGAATAATTAAAACAGCAGTGGTAGCAGAAATTTCAATGTCAGATATTTTTCTTTAGTGGACATCACTCAGAATAACTCATAAGCAGGATAGCAAAACACATTTAACAGATCTCTTGTGCAATAATACCAATTTTCACTAGTTTCCAAATGTATTTTACTGTATGATATGTAGTAATACTAGAATGCAACAGATGGTATGGGACTGAATTCAAGGAAACAACCCACTGTAGCATTCTGGCATAGTAATAAAACTCATCAATAGAATCAAATCTGGAGTAGAAAAGAAGTGAGAATTTTTTTACAAACAAAAGATTTCTGCAGAGGAATTATATACTTAACTTCATATGTTCAGTGTATTTCATTTAATGAATAATGTGAAAAGTACATAGTAGGTGTCTTTTCCATCATGTTGGGGCAAAACTTTAAAACTCAGATACTTTTTTTACTCTTGATTAAAAATGTGACAATTATGACATTGGCATTTCACAAAGTGTGTGACTAACTGCAAGACAACATTTGTACCAATTTTCCATATTAATTTCTAAACTCAGATCTCATTATAAAATCTTAGTATACTAAACCCAAAGAACAATACACTGGGAAGAAGTAGTTGACTTTTACACTGTTGTACTGATGGAGGTTAAAAGCACAAAAAAAGCCCAAAGCAAGGAAAAGATTTTTTTGGTGTCTTGGTTTTGTCCATGACTCCCAAAACACACTCTCTATGCATTCTTAAATATGTCTACATCTGATTTTTTTTTTTTTAATTTTGAGCCAGAAAATCTGGTATGTTTTGAATGAAAACAATCAAAATATTTTCATTCCTCGAATTTAAAAAATTAAACACATAATGATCACATAAAATATCTAGTACTAAATCTTGAGAAAAAAATTATTTGAAATACTCATTAGTTGTAAATACTACACATTCACCTACAGGAGTTTTTCTTGACTCTATTTCCTAGGTTACCTCGCTTCTCTGCTAATGATACAGAGCTGACTACTGAAGGATATATTAGAGGAAATTCTCATGAGGGGGAGTTAACAGGAATGTTTCTGAAAATGCACTCTCCAGCTATACTTCTCCCCTTTTTTAAGCAATGCACAAGAAATAGGATTTTTATTCAGGATACAGGAGAAACTTCTGAACTCAGTAGCTTTTTGGGTCAATATATGCAACATTAGAACTTGGAATATTCCCTTCACTGTGGCAACAGTAAATAAGCCATACTGTATGTATATTTCATTGTGACAAAAGCCACCTAGAGCAATGGACCTAGTTTGTATGTTTTCTCCATTTCATGACTGAAATAGCTCCATTAGGAATAACAGTGCGTTGCCTACAACTTCAAATAGCAATAAATGAAGAAGAAGTTTTTAGTCAAGGTTGTTAACAAAGAAGGCAATTTAGAGAACATATATAGTCTTACAGTTTAGTATTTTGGATTTTTTTGGTTTTGTTGGTTTTTTTTTTTTTTTTTTTTTTTTTTTTAATATGAAAGGAAATATCAGGAACTTTTGCCATATTATAAAAAGGGTCTGTGGGGAACTTCAATTTTCACTTAAGTTTTTCCATGAAAACTTTTCAAAGCTAGCTACAGGCTTCAATGCCCTTCACCCGACATCTGGGATTGCCAGTCAACTAAGGATTACCTTTACTAAGGGTTTATTAATTTCTGTCAATCCTGGTAGTTTCAATTGAATTTTTCAGTATGTTCTTAAGAACTAAAAAACCTCCAAACCTCACCACTCCAAAACCAGCCACACTAATAACTCCTTTGAGACAGAAACCTTTGTCAATCTCTGTGAAAAAATAACAGGGGTAATATCACCTTCTTTCAGAGTCTTAAGAACGTTGTGAACTCTTGCATTAATACTACAAGCTTGAAAACTTTGGTATTAAGCAACAGATTAGAACAGGCACAATACAAGGCAATCACTATTGCACACTGATGTCCCTAATGTCTACCAACCTTTATAATTTCACTAACATAAGAAAGTAAAACTATGGAAAATTTCATTTTACTTAATTTTGTACTAGGAAGAGGGAAAAAGTAAACGTTGACAGAAATGGTAGAAATGCAAATATCTGCAGTGATCGTTCTGACAAGAAACACAAACTAGTAAGTAGGAGAAACTCACTCCAAATACAAATCTTCAAAAATACGACCTAAGGGCTTGTTTTCACAGATTTCCTTCCTATGTTAAAAAGAAAAACCCCAAAATCCCCAACTGTCATATTGTAAAAAGGTCCCACTTTTTTATGTCTGATGTGGAAATTTTTTATTCTCTAAATACACATGAATTCCATCATTCCAGAAATATTCAAAGAATTAAATGGGAAAATCTGTATAAGATCAGTGACACAAAACTACCAAAAAATTAAGCAATTCCTTAGAAAATGAATGTTCTTCCAATTTCGATGCCCCACAACTCAGATCAACTCCTGAACAGTCTGTTAAGAAATTGTGGCAAGATATTTTTATCTGGTGAGATACCCCTCTGTTTTCTATAAATTCCTGCTTTAGCCATTATGAAGAAACTAATGAAGCACAACAGATTATGGCAGCCCTCTGAAAGATGGGAGACAGAGTTTTGATTTTTTTCCCCTGATCTCATTTTTTTTGCATTTACCATTATTTCCTTTATTCCCTTAGAAAAGCCTGAAACGTTCTGTATGTAACCCATAGAAGTTTCTGTTCTACTCAAAGACTGGTTTGTTTCAGTGAAAAAGAAAAAAAACCCTCTCAAATTCCACTATATTTATTTGGTTTCTCAAACTTGTAGTGATCAGCATGGCCTGATCTGAATTGTTTTAAAAACCGTGCTGGGTTGTGAAGGTATTGTGTAAAGTGTTATCTGGTGGTACTCAAAAGTGATTCAAGATCACCACAGAGCTCGTGACAGAGGCCCACAAAATGCTACTGATTTGTATTTGAGCTGCTCTTTCTGCTATTTATCTTTTCAATAGAGGGTGACCTGATAGCTTTCTGTTAAGCATGTGCATAGGGAGACGGTTTCCAAATACAGAAGGTTCTTTATCTTTTATTATTTAGGTATTGAGTGATATAAGCAGATTTCAAGTTAAATATTAAGAGCTATAAATTAAGAGACTGCTTTTTAGTATGGATTTTGATGTTTGGGAGTTTTCTAGCAGTAAGGTTTCATCTGATAAAAGTCTTCTATTACTATAGATTTAAAATAGCAAATCTGGGTTTTCACCTAGCTGTGAATGTTCAAAAAATAGAATCCCGTTTTCATGTGAAATATTCCATTTGAAAAAAATCCCAAATGCTTGAAAAATAAATGTTGTATCTGATTTTTTTTTTTTCTTAAAACCAAGTATAGGAAAGGCAGCAAAATGTTGAATCCAGGCTAGAACTGGCAGCCAGGGATAAAGGCAGATATTGATGACGTAATTTGCGACTGTCCTATGTATACATACAAGTGAACAACATGCAAACTGGCTGTGGTTGTCATTTACTTTTGAAACTTACTCTTTAACACAAACCTGAATGAGTTTCTTAGACACACAGAAGTTTAGATTTAGGGTTCTCAGTAATATGAGTTACCTAATGCATCCACTTTTTCATGCAACTGTAGTCTCCCAGCCAACGAACCCAACACTAGCTACCAGTATAGAATTAAGAATTAAACTGCACCTCTCTCTCTCAAATCTTTTCTCCTAAGTACCTTCCCCATCATTCATTTAATTAAGATCTACAGTGAATATTGTGAATATCAAACTCTTAAAGGTCATTGTGACCTATGAAAAACAAGTGCATTTCTCTAGTGGATGAGTAAACACTGATAAAGTTTAGGCCAGCGACAGTGAAATATCCAAGAAAAGCAATACAAGGCAGTCCCAACAGAGACAGACACTGTCTGCTATGCCCTTATCTGCATTTACTAATGCTTAATTGTTGATCCTGTTTTTTTCCCCTTCACCAGCATCTTTTATAATTCACACTAAATTATACAGGATATGAGACAGACTATTCAAGGCACAAGTTTATTATCAGTTTATTCTGTCTGATTAGCCAAAACTTTCATTGTAATACACAGGGGAATTCATTATGCCTCTACTGGAGTCTAATTCATAGATAAAATGCTCAGAATAATGTCTTCAGCCTGAAATTAAACTGCTTTGGTTTCCCTAAAGAGCTCACTTTTATTTCCAGGTCAGTAACATTAAGGATACCTTCAGCTATAGATAAATACATTATTTTAATTTGGAGAAACATTTTCAAGGTTCCAAAAAAAAAAAAGAAAAGGTAGGCATATTTACAAATATTTACCAATACTTTAGAATAGTAAGAAAACCCCATCTCTCTCAATACCTCCAAAAAGAAAGCCATTTTAGACTAAGTAAAAAATTGTGGAACCGTCATACTGCTTTTAACGTTTTCATCTCTAAAATCTATAAATAGGACAGGAGAAGTCAGGAAAGGATTATACTGACATGATCCACTTTCTAAGAATTAATAGCTTTCCTGCATCCTTAGCTCAGGAAAGGCCTTAAATGAAACACTCTGCTACCATTTCTAGAGGCACCAAATACAATTTCTGCACCAAAATATCTTAAAAGATACCTTCATTGCTAGTAGCACCATATTCCAATGAGCAACAATATTAAGAGTTCTTACAGAAAACCATTTAGGAAGGCTGAGAAGTTTGCAAGTATATTTAGAATATTTTCAAATGCTTACTTAACACTAATGAATTCAAGCTATTACTGTTAAGCATCATTTTGAAGCTTTATATATTGAATTCAGCATTTATGATGCACAGCCATACAACACTGCAGAAGATAGAAATTTTTGATTAGAAAATATAAAAATCTAGATTCTATCCACTATGAAGTCCTAGTAATTCATATCTCTGAAGCAGCAACAATATGTAGAAAGCAGCAAAATTAATCAGGAGAGCCAGAGTCTTGTGGAACATTGTCTATTATTTTTAATGAATTCTCTTTACCAGTTCAGAGACTCCAGTGCAATTTTTTTTCTGTGGAGACATAATACATTTTATGATGTAATACTTTCTAGACAATTATGGCTACTCAACTGTTTAAATCAATGAACTACTCCTAAAGAGTCACTTCTTTTCTGCTTCACTAAGGGAAAATAAAATAAATTCCCTTGTGTGTTCTACACATCTTCTTTGATAGGTAAATAATCTCTAATAAGGTAAAACATTTTCTTATTTTGGACAAATATGTAAATTAAGCCTGAGGAGATAAATTTTATAAAACAATAAAATTCATGTGTATTTTTGTTGTTGTTGTTTTGGGGTGGTTTTTGTTGTTGTTGTTGTTTTATCTAGATTTTCTTTAATATTGGAAAATATCAAAATACCAGGAGATATAGGAAAGGCAACCTATTGCTAGCTAGAATTAGAACTAAGTGAAAGGCAAAGTAATTCTAGCCTAGTGTTTCAATATCAACCAGACATCCAAAGGAAAACCATAGCTACAAATATCTAAACCCACCTTTGTGTTTCATACACCTGACTGATGCATGCCTGAGGGACATTTGCTGATTGTCACAGGTTATACATGATTGGTACCTGATGCATGAATAGAAGAGCTACTGCTCCTAATCAAATTTGGTTCCTAAACAGAAAAGATGTGCACACACAATAACTGTGGAGTGACCAAAGGTATGCCTTAATTTAGTGTAGCTAAGGCAGCTCTAGAAATTTCCTGACGTTCCAATAAGAGACATTTAGAAGGATCCCTGTAGTAACTGTCAAATGAAATCTTGCATGCAACATGTTTTAAGGTGAAAGATTACTCTTACAAAATATTGTTAAGGAAACACAAACTACAACAGCAAATAACCAAACATATATCTGTACTGCTACATTGAAATAGAAATCATGGGTCAATCGACATTATATTTTTTTTCCAAGAACTATAATGAAAAAATGCTTCATGTCAGTAAACAAACACATACCTTTGTTGACCCCTTAAAATAAGAGGTTACCTTTGCCATATCTACGATTAATTTACAAACCAAACAGTTACAGATGAGCCTCACACAATGCAATCATAAAGAGAAATTCAATAATTCTGTCTTGAATGAGTTTACTTTGCCTGAAATACTTGATTTCTCAGGAGTCATTAAAATTTCCTCCTGGGGGCTAACTCTGTGTAACACCCTATCACATTAATATCTATGAATAATATTAACATATTCCATTATTATAATAATATTAATACACATTCACCAGTTTCAGTTTAGGAGTTTCACATTACATAGGTTTCTTTTACTCAGGCCAGAAATTACCTCCGAGCTATTGGGAATAACTGTTGTTCTCCATCCAGTATTGTTGTAAAAGGTCTTTGAGCTCCTTTACAGAAACAAGTGGCTGTTGAATGATAGTCTCCAAGTCACAGAAAAGGGAACATACATCTGCCTAAACCAGTAGCTTAGGAGCCTGGCTGCTGTTTTGAGAGGGAAGTGTAGTAATATATTTAATGGAGGAAAGAACAATTACAGTAGTTTCAAAATACAGCCAGATGAAAGAGGAAGGTTTATTTCCTCAAACACACAGTTTCAGCCAAACTCAAGTAAAAAGGAGTTTAAATACTGAATTTGAGCAATCCAATTATTTCAAATTACACACTTTAAAACAGGTAAGGGCATCCATTTTTTAAAGAAATCTACTGCTCCCTTACAGGTAACAGAGAAAAATATTAGTTGTCACTTCTAGATCAAAGAGGTAAATGGTTTATGTGGCTCTTTCTTCATTCTAGACTCAAATCTTTGCAATTTAGCAAATCTAGATCTCATGATGGGTTTCTGCTGAAATTTTGGCTCAAGATTTTCATATATTGACATAACAGTAATAATATTCTCTTACATCTGTCTGATGTTAGTTGTGACAGTTAACAGACGTTAATTCCTCATTTTTAAATAATGAGAGTAAATAGTTTTGAATCCTAGATATAAGAGGTTTTAGAAACAGTTCCCTTTGAATGACTTTGAAAATCTGGAGTGTCTGATAACCCAGAATTATAAAATCACTGAGAATGGAAATTCTAGTTTGAAATACACAATGTGTTTCCAAAGTTTGTATTACACTAAGGAGAATTCTTTGCCCTTTAATATGGGAAAAATGACAATTTCTTCCTTTCACTAATGTTCAAGCGCCTCATTGAGAATGTTGTGAAAAGCACCAACAAAACATCATTAGTATGTCTACAAGAAAGAAAGCTGATCAAAAAGTGGAGGAGTACCACACAAGTCCAGGGAGAGACAAGTCCTTGGTTGTCTCTCTCCTCCTTAAAGTTGCTGCCTTCCTGGATCAGAACAGTGACCTTGTCTTGCACCTCTCACACTGCAGGCCAAATCCATTCCTTAGGCTGTGAATAACTGGTGTGGGAAGAAGTCCCATATTACACTCAAACTTTCTTTCAAGAAAAAAGTTCCCTTTAAACTGAGGCACTCACCATGAACAATTTTTATTTCAATTAGCCACATCATTAGAAATTATTGTGAAAAACTAATCATGATAATCAAACTTATGTTCATAGTCCTCTTTCAAGGCAGGGTGACTTAATGGTACAATATATTTGGATCTCCAAGGTCTTTTGAGAAAACCATATAAACTCCATCTTTCGTGAGGCACTGAATGACCTAAGGACTCAATATGTCACCATGGAAATGATTCAAATCATATAAATACCAAGATACTGGCCTGCCTTCTCCGAGAGCTCTCTCCTGTACAGCCCTGGCCACAGCATGGCTGGAGAGTGTGAGCGGTGGGGTGGGGGAAGGAAGCTTGGAGGTGAAAGAGCTCATCATTCTGATTTTTGTTAGTTTGAAGGGTGTAAAAATTTAGTCACTATAAAGTTTAGTCCCCTATATTATGATTCCTCCATAACATTTTATTTTTCTTACCACTCACTGCTTTAAAAGAGGGGGATGATCAGAAGTGTGTACATATATATATATATATATATATACACACACACACATTCATATATATAGATGAATGTTTCAGTATATATTATATATATATATATATATATTTATGCACACATATATTCACACATATATGTATACACACCCCCCCCCCCCATGTATGTGAGTATAAAATAGTTGTTACTGAGCATTTATCCACAGGCACCTCTAGACATACTAAGCTAGAGGAGGTTTACACTGCATTCAGACAGTATGTACAGAAAGAAATTAGATAAACGGGGATGCCTCATAATGAAGCCTGTTTCGTTGATAAGAGAACAAGATATCTGATTGCTGAAATCAGCTTGCTTCCTGTTGTTGCAGAAATGTGCTGTGTGGAGAGATAGCAACGCAACAGTCATTTCAAAATTGAATTTCAAGATGTAGTCACCATGAAACCAGGAATTGATTTGAAAAGCCTACAAATGCCTCCTTCACCTCCTACTTGGATTTAAACCAGAAACACTTTTAGTACAGAGTTACAGAAGGCGTGTGTAATTTGGCATTTCTAATTTTGACACAAAATTCTATAAATATGCATTTAAAAACATAAAAAAGGAAGCTTATATTTAGGATTTATGTTTATATTTTGTGGCTGGATAGGGACTACACCTGGAAAATCACTAGTTTACTTTTTGGAAAGGTTTTTTGGAAAGGAAGTGTTTTTAATGTTGACATCAAACAATCACCTGCCATTTCACAAATTCATTGAACCCAATGGATGAAAAAATAAACAAACAAATGAGGTAAATATTTTGCCACTTTCAGCACCAAAATAAGAGAAAATCCACCAAAAGTGTCTTGCAACTCTTTAGAATGCGTGGTTGCTTAAAATACAGTACAATAGAAGTATATAAAATTATAAGATCTATAGCATTATTTGCAAATATTTGTATAATTTCTTGTTTAACAGGTTAATATGTACTCACAATAAAAGCTTTATAATCATTTTGAAACAATGTGGTATAGTATGCCACATTTTCTAAATATTGCCCTATACAAGCATTATTCTTCATGAAAGAGTGGAAGAAATTGGTCTAAATAAATTTTACTCTACAGTTAAAGCAAATGTACGAGAGCCTTGCAAATAACAAGAGCCAAAGAATAAATTGTTTCCTTTCCTGCAGCATTTGTTTAAAGAGTTTGAGCTCATTTCTCCTTTGACATGTCAAAGAAATCTGTAGACATAACCAGTGGAGATATGAAAGTATGCTAATACATTAAAAATTGACAAATTTTTAATTTGAAAGCAAGGAGGGAGGGAGGAAGGAAGGAAAGAAAGAATGAAAGAGGGAGCAATTTAGGAAATCAGCTACCCAAAAGCAGAATTATGTACACATTGAGTCCTTAGGGGAATTTTTGAGTTTGTTGAATTGACAAAGTCATTCTTAAAGAAGGTAGCATTTATTCACAAACGAATGAATTTTTTGCCTCCTGCTGCCACAGTGAGACTCCTCATATCAATAATTTCAGTTTTATGTTCTCTTAATTAAAAAGCTATCAACAATATTAAGATTGTATTTAAATATTTTTGGCTATACTTGGACATTCTGAGACTTTTTTTGCCTCTATACATCCAGATTTCCAATGCAGTAACATACAGCATTAGTAGTAGTCTCACACTCCAATTATTTTTTTAAATCATCAAGAAGGCAGGATTCATTATTGTTTCTTTAGATCTCTTGGAAGCCTTTGATATACAAGATGTCTGAGAATATAGACATGAGAGACAAAGCTTAACTTACTGCATTCTTATCTTTCCTCTGAGTGAAATGAAGACTAGAATTATGCATCATGTGTTCCTGGTCTCGGTCATATAAAAAAATTGAAGTGTTTTACTTTGCTCCTATTCTGAGGAGCATATAAAAACACAGATACAAATATTCAAGATACAGTAGAAAATTGACATCTTAAGAATATATCTGAGAAAGCATAGCCTTTTTTGTCTATAAATTCACATGCAGATAGTACAATCACTCATGTTGGTAAGACTAGATTCATTCTCTGCTTTCCCTACACAGACTCCCCACACACATAGGCAGACAGAGCTATTTTTTCCCATAAAAATAGTGACTGAGTACCCAAAATCCCTTCAGTCTTTCAGAACTCAAAGCATTAAAACTGGGAATCAACCTTTATATTTTCTCTTTCTCTCAGAGAAGAAGCCCTAGCAAATGGGAAGAATGGCTGGAAAGTGCTTGTTCGCTAACTGAAGGTGATATAAAAGCTATTGTGGAGTACTGGATACAATAGACTCTCATCAGAAGGAATAGCTACACCAGTAGTGAGCAAGGTTTATGCTACGAGTGTTGTTAGACCACCAACTGTTTTGCATACACGGCTTCAAGCTACTGTTGAGAAATATGGTTCCTCTGTTCCAGGAATGATTATTTCTTGCATTACACATGCAACTTAGAGCTGTCTCTATCCACCTGCACAAACTATTCAATCACTTTCTGCTTCACTGTTCTTCTTATTCAATTATTAGAAACAATTCTGACAGTTTCTCACACCAAGAAATACCTACTTATAAATATTCTTCTGCTGATTTTTGGTTTGAAGAACGTACACGACCACAAAAGGCCTAAAGTGATCTTCCAAAGCATGTATGTTTTTGTATGTCATATTAATTACCGTTAATATTCTGCTATGTAAAGCTGAGCATCCTGGAATTTTTGCTCATTGTACTATAACAACTCTTTTGAAATAACAAACTCTTGAAATAACCATACTCTAGCATAAGCACAGTCCACAAGAATTAACAGTCCATCACATTTGACTGAACTGAACCCCATCCCATAGTGATTTCTCAGCTTTGAACCTTACAGACAGAACTTTCTATATGTATCAGTATTTTGTTATATGCAATCAGATGGGAGTTATCCTCTCAGCTAGGTCCCTCTCTGTCTCCCAGGTTCCATACATCTTTTCCATTGAATACAATACTAATCTTTGTCATGCCCTTGGCTGTCTTTACATCATCCTTTACACTTCACTTTCAACCCTCTTGGCCTAAGGCAAGTCTCATGGAGAACATTACTTGTTTAATCATTCTTGGCTAAAAAATAGATGACAATAAATATTTTTTTATTTCATCTGGAAGATAAACTCTATCATTCGTACTCCAAAATTAATTATACCAAGAGACAAAAAAAAAAGCAAATTTCAAATAAAAATTTGTTGTACTCAATAAATAACTGCCTGAAAAAAACCCCAAAGAATCCTCACTGAATTAAAGATATACAAAGTTGTCATAGGACAACTACTTAATTATTATGACTTAGCCAATTATGCAGCTAGTTGTAGTGACCAGGTTTCTGATTTATTTTTTAGGAATGTCACACTATAAAATATCTTGTGGGTGGGATTTTTTTTCCTGAATTATTTTTCCAGAATGAAATTCTTTTCCTAACAGGTCTGTTTAAGCCTACTTCCATTTCATAAGATCTGCCATAATTGCATAACTTAAGCAATTAAATAAATGCCAACAAACCAATCAATTAATGCCAGTGTATACAGGATAACAGCAGATTGATTTGTATCAGTAGAATTTATGTCACAGTCCCAAATTTTCATTACAATGAGATAAATGAATGAGAGCTTGGTGCACGTTAGATAGTAAAAGTGTGACAGTGATTCAGCAAGGGACATTAAGAACATTAATGAACAAACATAACAGTCTGAAAATGAAACACTTAAGAATGTAGAACAGTTCTCTGTAAAAGTAAAACCAGGAAACCGTAACAGTTCAAAATAAAGGCATTCCCAAAAGATTCATGTAATGAAACTGAAAGCAGAAACTCTTCAGAGTTGTTAATTTAGAGTAGAACTGAGTCCTGCACAAAGAAACTAGCAAGACTATATTGTTAATTGAAGACACAGCTGTGAATTAGTCTCAAACATTTGATGCTGTCAAATTCCATGGAATATACCTTAAATTAGTCTAGTTATGGATAAGAGAGATGCTGCATTCATCTTCTCACAGGTGGAAAAGTTTCTCATAGTGGAAGCCTTTTCTGAACCAAATCAGTTTCATCAGCAGTAGTCACCCATTGTTTGGTTGCTTCTGTTCCCAACATTTCCTTCAATACCAGCAAGCTTGCTTGGCATTGTGTCCCCTATAGAAGACGTAAAGGTGACTGTGTCTGCCTACAGTCTGAGGCCATACTGTGACTGCTGTCTGTAGCAGACATTCATTTCTTTTATGTGCTAAGCCAGATGGCAGACAGGGGATGCCTGATATTTTTAGCACTCTATGCCATGTACGACCAGCTGAAGGATTCCCACATTAAAGAATAATCATAAAAAATTCTGAAAGTGTTTAAAATAGCTAAAATCTTTATAGCTGAAGTGCTGGAGTGCTACAGGTCTAGAATAAACCTTTTTCTTCAAGGCAACCTGTGGAGAAAATTTGTTTGCATACCTCTTTTTAGGTAATCAGAAGTAGAGCCTTTTTGATGCTTCAGTAACCACTGCACTTATTCAGAATTTATGCTGTATGTGATATAACCGGCTCAATTCAATGAATAGTACTAAAGCTAATGGCTTTTCTTAGAAGTAAAAATGAGGGCTATGTTTCCCACTGAACGCCTTAATATAAAATGAATTTTTACTTTATTTAAAAGGAGAAAAAAAAGTGATTCCATAACACAACTTGAGCCACTAAATAAACATTTTATGGAGTTCCTAGTGCTTTCCTTAATTCTCACCTTATTTTTTTAAACTTCATCCTCTTTTTTTTAACTTTTATAAAGCTCAAACATAATCTAACAAAAATAAATTGGTAGAGGTCTAAGATTAACAGTGGTTAAAGGGTAATTAACTTTCTGTAATTAGCCTTGTTGTTAACTAGAAACACTTAAAACAATTGGGGGGGAAAAAAAGCAGCAAATTTTAGAGTAATATCTGATGAAGGCTACCACAAGAGGGAGAAGAGATGGAAATTGATTCTTTCCACCAGTTGCTCCTTCACACCATTTTTTAATTGATTCTTTCCACCAGTTGCTCCTTCATGCCGTTTTTAAACTGGCAGAAGAATCTTGGCCTAGGAGTACTGCCAGTCTAACAGATGGCTATAAGTGCTGCTAGCCAGGAGAAATCAAAATGTGCATCAATTTTGAGGACTGGGATTATGTTCTTATCCAGGGGCTATCAAAGCAAAAGCCTGAGCCAGATTTTCTTCTCAACTATAAAGGTGTAAACGTATACAAATGAAAAACTCAATTTCTTTCTCTACAGTCATAATATCAGAGGATGAAAACTTTTGGTCTTTAATAAATGACCACCAGGAACAAACTCCGTTTTAGATCTATTTAGATCTGAATCTTTAGATGTTGCTTCTCAAGTCTGATTTTGTTTGTCTTACAAGATTGACTGTGCACTTATCTTGACCCTGACTTCTGTGAGTAGATCTACACTGGCATTTAACTTGGAGCCTGATGCTATATTCAGGCTCAAAACTCCTAGGTTTTCCACACAACCTTCACCTCACTTTTCTGTCTCAGTTCTTAAAATGAATAATAAACGAAAATAAATGGATTGGCAATAACTCAAGTGTTGCTATGACCCAGCCCACTGAGGGGCTGGGGCAGCGAGATGCCAATCAATCCCGGACCCTCCCGCGGATCGAGTTTCCCCAAGACACAGACTTGGAAGGTGGGTCGATGGGCGGCTCAGAAGCTTAAGCCGCATCTCCCCGGGGCTGTGCCCAGGTCCAAGCTGCCTCCCCCTGTTAGGGAAAAATCCCGGTTACTCGGTTGTTCATGGGTTCTTTATTATAACTCCCGCCTCTCGGTTTCTCCCATTGGTTCTTTTTGAATTGTACCCTCCCCCGGCTTGTAACTCATTGGTCGTTTTCCCCTTTCCCCATGTTTTTCAAGCCTCCTATAAAACTGAGGAAAAAGCCTCTCAGAGGATCCCTGTCATTGCCATGTTCTGGTTGCCAGACTTCTGACAATAAACCTGTTGGAAGCCAGACCAGAACAGCCTCTTTCTTCCTTTACCTCCGAGCTAAGTGAGCCAATCCCATCGGCTCTTGCCGTGTTTCCTCTGCAAAGAAGCCAGCGAGCGCGCACAGCCAGCAGCACCATTCCTGATGCCGAAAGTTGCTCCTGCGACGCACAGAAGTAACACAGCTGGACTCTCTCTGATCGAGGGCATGCCAGAGCTCGTGCAGTGAGCACAGAACTGCGTTACTCAAGCTGTTTCCTACAAGCAATCTGGATACAACTCACTAGTCACTTTGAGTACAGTAAATGGAAGATAAAAAGTCACTACAAACACAGGGTTTGGGTTTTATTTATCTGCTCTGACCAATTCTGGTGTTGGTCTTGTACACTGTATTTAATGTATATTATACCAGTAAGATCAGATTTGGGTTTCTTATTTTCTTTTCCTTTAAAGCCTCTACCAGAGTAACTGACTTAAAGCAACATCTTTTATTTGATATTATAATATTAAAAATTATGTGTCTCACTTGATCTAGTATTTCATTGGTGAGACAGACTTTTCTCCAGCCACAAAACTGAACAAATATTATTTTCTGAATTATTTTTTTCTGTTTCCTGCTGATTTAATGTCCTTTGCTTTCTCTGAGAATACTTGTTATTGATGCTACTTAGATATTGTATCTTAATGGCTTTTAGGTTGTAGCACTCATTGGAGAACACACACGTTTTTCTGTCAGCTATGAAAACTGAGAAAGAATTTTTTTTTATTTCTACAGTACAGAATTCACATTGTTAGAGATAGACCTGAAAACAGGTGTTTTCACCAATGTAAAAAAACCCCTAAACCCCGCACTTCTTAAGATACTCTACATATTTTTTGTACAGACCACTTAGAAAATTATGTCTAGGTAAGATTAGAATTGTTACATGAGAGTCAATTAATCATATAAAACCGGGGCAATATATAGGTCATGATCTCAGGACTTGTTCACCTTCTCAAATCCATGGACAAGAGCAATTTTTCATCTGAAGCAGTTCTTCCAAACACTTTATTTTTGTAATAATTATAGACCTAATGCTTTTTCCGCACCTTTAAATGTCAGGAAAAATAAAAGAATTTAGTAGAATTACTTTCAAATAGCAGTTGCTTGAAATACTCAATTTGCTTTCTTTTTATTTGAAAATGTGTACAACTATTGCCATATAGCTTTAAAAATTCCTGTGATATTATTACTGAATCTTTGCATTATCTTCTAATCAAAACAAAACCAGTCGAAAAATATCCAGTGCGTGCAGATGTGAGTTATACCTAGGAAAACTGAGCTAGAGGTCAGATCAAACAACTTAGACACCGGTAAGCAATGTTAGAGAAAAAAAATAATTTGAAAGAAAACCATAACCTATATTTATAGCCTGGACACGAGCATACATCTTCTGCCAACTGCCTCCAGCCTCAGCCCAGCTGATTGTTATAACCCTTACATTGCTCCTGGTGGTTTTGCTAGCTATGGGTCTCATATTAAGTCAAAATGATTTAACTTAGCAAAGACCTGATGCTTGCTTTGTTTAAGCTAGTATTTTCTAGTGTATCAAAGTAAATTAGGAATTCTTTTTGGAGAGGGTCGAAAGCTGGTTAAAGGATGTCACACACTTTGATCTTTGTATTGGTTGTGATCAACACATAATCTGTAAAAGGATACTGGTTTTTGTATGTTAATACAGCTCTTTGTACTTTGTACTTACAGTTTCTTCATTTACATTTAGCTAAGAAACTTGGACTGATGCCTTAGTGTTATTTACTTATGGCTGTACTTCCCCAAAACATATAGAATCCGTTTATATGGGTTATGTTATTTCATGAAGTTTTACCACCCACTAAGTACAGTATTAATTTAAAATGTCTGACACTTTACAATCCTGAGTTAACTGCATCTACTCTGGCTCCAGTTCTGAGTCACAATAACTGAAAATGTTGGTTCCAACATCAAGGTTTCAAAGTAAAACCTGACTCTGCCAGTGAAACTCATTATCCCTTTCTATTGCCCTTGGTGCTCTAAAATACGTTAGCTGCTTCACTTGGGGGAGAGCATCTGAAAAAAGATGTAGATGTACCTCTGTTACCACCTGAAGGGTGATAACATTTGCCTGCAACTCTGACAGAAGAAATGTGCTGACTCTTGCAGTAGAGAAACTAGTAAACTTTAGTTAAAGGACTTTAAAGAACTGATCCTGCAGAATATTTTAATCCTAAATTTTGACCACTTTATGTTGAAAAATATACATAAAGCACATTTCTAAGTTCAGAATTCAAAGAAAAATCACAATGAAGTATGTTATTTACTTTTCTCACTGTTTTTGATGGTAATTTAAAGACAATATTTTCAATGAGGGACAAAAAATTAAATTTAATTAGCACCTTAAAATTAACTTATTGCCTCATGAATTTCCCCACCAATCTGGAGAAAAGCTGTTTCATTATGATAGCATATTGACAAATCCTTCAATTTTAAATTTAAATCAGCATTTTATACACATACTGTTATTTGTTTATATGAACACAGTAATAAAAATACCACTTTAATTTTAATAGGTAATGTATGTAGACATGTAATCAATATTCTCTTGTTAATCTATATTTCACATGTTAAGCTTGAGGAATTGTTGAAAATTATAGTAGTATTGAAAATTAGGGTAGTGGTCTCACTTTGCATTATGTTTCTAATTATCAAAGATAAATTTATATATGTTTAAACTATGAAAGAAGGACTTTTTTCCCCTCAGTTCACTATTGATATAAAGGGAATCAGGCAGTCAAATAACTAGATAGGATGTCTTCAAATATAACCTCTGGAACGTAGAAACAATGAAATGTCAATGCACTTTTGTTTAATTAACATTATTATACTATTGTTATTCTGAAGTATAGAATATATCAGGACACAGTAATTGCTGTTATCTTACCATGAAATTCCTGACAAAGCAGAAGTACATCTATGACTCCCCCGGAGATTTTAATTTAATTAACTCTGTGGTGAAGGGGTTACCATTCATTTTCACTTGAATTTCCAGAGAAGTTTCCATTACTTCTCCTCTCTCCACACCCTACCTCCCACCCCCACATCCTAAAAAGAATTTCGGGCTCGTGAACTATATTTTTTCGTCAATGCTCCACTGTGCTCCACCACAAAGAGTGGTAGACGACCACTCTTTGTGTCTGATTTGGATTCAGAATCAAAACACGTAAGTCTGGCCAGGATAATTGGTCTACTCTGTGTTCAATGCCAAGGATACTCACTGACTCTTTTAATGGAGAATGGCAAAGCAAAAGCCAACTCAAAACTGTATTATCTGATCATGCCATTTAGTCAAATCAAACATAACGATGGATTAATAAAAATCAAAACCATGTCTCTTGCTTTCGACCACCCCTACTTCTTATTCACTGCCTAAAATAGAAGTAGATATGTTATGACCCCATTAATGTTGTGAACACCAAACACCTCTTTTCACTAATGACAGTTTTTACCTACAAATTAAATTTACCATTCCTTTTGTGGTATTTTAATTCATATGCCCAAATCTACAAACTATTTTGTAAGATGCATGGTTATTCCATTTTGCTGTAGTCTTTACAGAAGATAAACAGACAAAGTTTGCAATGGAATCAGTTTATGAAGTGACATTTATGAAGAGGTTGTAGACGCAGGGTTTTTTTTTAATTTGGACTTTTTCTTTATGTTCACAAGCTTCCAAAAACCAAATATACAAAACAAAAATTGAATGAAAGAATATGGATGTTAAAAAAATATCTGAAAACTATTTCAAGCTGTCACCAGCATTTTAAGTATATTTATAATTCATATGCTATGTGATGATCATACACAACAACCTAATCACAACAGTTGTTGCTTTTTATATCTACCTATATACTTTATTTGTAGGGGTGTTCAGAAGAAAAGGAGCTTATAAAAGTGGATAAGAAGACATTTAACCATGTTATATTCTTAACAAGTGTTCAGACTGAAAGTGAACATACCCTGGAAATTAAAGATTTCAATAACTGCTGCAGATTTTCCTTGCTTTGTTAATGCAATATTAATGAATGACAGTTCATTCCAATTCTGGTCTACATTATCAATTAAATCCTTATTTTGAAGAGTCTGAAAAAACAATTAATTGTACAAATTAATCTGAAGCATGGTCTACATTGCAGGCTCAAATATATATTGCTTTAAGGTCAATAAATAAGTAACTTATGAATTTCTACTGCTCATACCTGACCTGTCCCTACACTAAAATGCACAATACATTTCCAGTTCGGAAAAGAACAAAAGAAGACAGTCCTTTTTAAGTGGATGCACTGGTCCATTAAACATTATGATTGATTTGCTCTCCTGTACCAGCCCAAGAAAAAGAAAACTTTCCTCTCACACAAACAAACCCTTTATGAAAGCTGTGTTAATGTTCACCACTGTATTTCTAAGGATTCCAAAACACTGGGCCTCACAAAACTTTCCCCAGAGGAATGAGGAACAGGACAAAAATAGGGTAAAAAAAAAACAATTACTTCTATTTTTCCCCAATCCTGTCTTATAGTGAATGTAATTCAAAAGACATTTTTTCAGCCATAGGACAGAAACAAAGGCTGTTGCTGCATTGCATGATGAAGCACCATGCATCTAAGCAGATATGACAGATTATCCCTAACAGCAGGCTGATAGCACAGCTGTACTCCACTCCTTCTGGTTGCTTCTGCGACAGTACAAATATTCCTGTGCACCATAACACATTATGGGCATGCCAAATGTCCTCTCTGTATAATTCATACTGCAAACGATTTCACCTTTAAAACCAAGATAAATCTAAAACTCCATCCAATCACTTGCTAAAAATACTAACGGAAAGTACCCCAATTAAAGCAAATATTGGTAACTGAACTGAAATTATTTTTCAATTATATTTTTCCTGACAGTTACCTAACATGACTTGGTTGAAAGCAGCCCATGCTTAAAGAATACGTATTTTGACCTACAGTACTTCTTACATATGAACAAGATGACATATTAGACAACAAAAAAAAAAATTACAAAGAAACCTCTAAAACCTCCTTAAATGCTCTGGCTTCCAGACAGTGAGATATTGTGTTTTCTTTTGAATGACAAGGGAAAAAAAAAAAACACCCAAATCTTCTAATTTGGAGGTGTAGGGAAGCATCCAAATAAAAGTTATATTGGTTGCTTGAGGTATTTATTTTTCAGTGTAAAGTCTATATTATCTGTAGTGATGTGACATGAATCATCCTCAATTTTTGTATGGAGGAATAATCCCATGCACCAGTATATGCTGGCTTCCCAGCCAAGTTGTGCTGTCTCCATCTGTGAGTATAATCAAGACCCAGCTGGACATTATCCTGGACACCCAGCTTAGTTGGACCAGATGATCTCAAGAGGTCCCTTCTAACCGAAATCTGTGATGTCAAATGATGTCAGCATGACAGAATAGCGTGCAGAGTGTAGCATTTAATTTACTTAGCTGTGTCTTAATACGTTTATGTCTCTTGACTGACATTTTTAGAATAAGCCCAACAGCTGAACATTATTTTTTGACACTGTTGCCTTTACTGTGCATTTAAATGAAACCACAGACTTTTCTTAGTTTAAGTTTGTGCAAGGGAAAAATGGCTCAAGCAAAGCTAAATGACAGAAACGTTTTTCTTTTTCAGTGCTTACCAACTCTCAGTGGGCAGAGGAAAAACTCTCACAGTGTCAAAAGTTTGCAGTTCACTTGTTTCCTACTAATTGACATTATGCCACAAGAATCCAACTTGCAGCGTTGAATAATTAAAAATTAGTTGCCTGCTACTTAAAGCTCCCAGTGGGAAACACACAGACATGTCTGTACGATGTACTGAGAAAGGTCAAGGCTTTGGGCTGCATTCAGTGTTTGGATTGTGTTTCAGTGGCTTAAAACACCAAGAAGCCTTAATAGAGTTAAACTTGCTATTGACATAAATGAGGGTAATTGGGACCTCAAAACAGACATCATCATTTTCCCCTTCCCACAAATGAAATAAGGGTGAGCTGAGAACTAAACTCTGAAGCAGAAATAAAGTCAATCTGTCTTCCTTTCTATAGGAGGACATTTTGGTAAGTATAGAAATGATACTGAGAAACCATCCCTAACGCTCGACTTGCCACTCTTTCTAAATGTCATGAAGCATATGATATCTAAAAGCAGTTTTGATTTATTGATTAGGAACTTAAGGTCATATTATCTCATGGGCTTGTGCAGAAAGAATGAGTTAGAAATACCATTATATACAGGAGCTATTTGTCATAGAAGAAGGTTACCTCTTTTACCATAATCTAAAGGAAAAATGTATCTTTTGAGTTTCCAAATCAGTCTGTGAAAATGACTGAAGGCTGGATGCCTAGCTCCAGAAATAGTCCTTTGAAACCTTCTCTTAGAATGTTAAATTATTTGAAACCTCCTCTCAGATACTTTAAGCATGTTAATTTAGACTACATATACGCAGATTAGTCCCATTCAGGAGTAGTCAGGTGGTCAAGAGATTACTGAAGTACATAAAATCTGTGGGAATTGATATTATACAAATGTGTTAGCATTTTGTTCCAAACAGTTTTAAAAGCAGCTATTTAGAATCACAGAATCTCCTGAGCTGGAAGGGACCCACAAGAATCATCAAAATCCTGTGTCTCCTTACTTTACACATGTGGAAAAGTTGAAAGAATTGTGATCTTTACAGTAAATCAAGAACTTTTAAGAAAGCTAACTTTAAAAAAAAAAGTTTTAATTTTTCCCATGTGCCTGTTACTTCCTCAAAACCATATATTCTCAAGAGAAGTTTTTTGAATATATACATTTCTCACAGAAGTAGTTATACTTTAAGCCCAGAAGGACACCTTTCAAGTCTTTTTCCATTTTATGTCAGGTATTTGATATAACAGATTTTTCTTTGTTTTGAAACAGCTTTTAGGAGTCTTGATTCATTTCCTTCTGGGTTTTAGAACTTCGGTATCCATTTCTATCTTTTGACCTGAACTCATCTTGATGTTAGAAGACAAAAAAAAAGCAGATGAGAACAGATTGTGTACGAATAGTTTTCCTCCAAGTCATGAAAGCAAGTTATGAATTAATTATTATTGCAGCTGAGCAGCAAGTGACTGTGACAGTGTATTTTGACATAATGCAATAATATAATAAGAAAAGGTTGAAATGTTTTTTTCCTCAGAAAGCCAAAATCTAAGTGAGATATATAATGTGTAAGTCATGTGACAAATTTGTGTCATCAGAAGTAGGGCCAGATTCAGGAGTCATATGCAAGCCACATATATAAATGGGTATAAACAAAGAGACAGCTCCTGTGTGGGAATACATCCACTATTAGGATGACTACAGTTTGGAGTCTACATATATACTACATGTCTAATTCCTTCTGTTGCCATAAAAATCAAACACCAGTAAGCATTAGGTGCCAGACTTTAGTTCCAGCCAAAAAATGAGATTCCCATTCATTGCCATATGCCCTATTGAGGGGCTCTACCAAGCCACTACGGTGCTCCAGTAGGTCATTTCATGTATGCAAAGAAACACAGGACAATCATGGTTTCAGAGAATGACCCCCATTGCTGGCTTCAGGATTTTTCTTCAAGTTGTACTTCTAATCCTACATAATGTCTAGGGTAGGTCTGTGTGTTTAGAAAAGCTCAACATTGTCTCATATTACTCCCTCAGAAATCAGTTGAAAAGCCTTGCTCTGACAAAAGGAGATGCGGAGATTTTTACCAGAATAAACCCTGAGTATAACTACAGCAATAGACCTGTGACAGTATTGTTGAATTCAGCATAAATCAACACCTGCTAACTAAGTCTCTTCGTTTGTCCATCTGTGCTGTATGGCTAGATAAATATCCTAAGTCACTCTCAATATTTTAGGCTGGCACAATGATTTATGACAATGAAGATTAAGGGCCGGTAGATGGGGGAAGAGCTAGGAAAAAATGTGCATTGCCTTGGTGTAGATCTCTTGTTGAACTTGAAATGTAAGTACAAAAAGAAATATATTATCCTTTCCTTATTTTACAACAATTTTGGGGGTTTTTTAATGCTAAGATTTTGCATCATGCTTGAAGACATTGGATCTAATTGGTTTATTCTTTCTTAGAAGCTCTCAGAGAATGTAATTTTGAAGAGATTGTTACACATATATGTTGTTCTATATATATATATATATATATGTATGATGTTCTTCAGCTAGAAGTTTTACATATTTCTGGAATTCCTCTCCTTCAGAGAGAGGCCAGTGAAGAGGTGATGTGTGAAACCATTGGTACCTGTTGTGAGAGCTAATATACTGAAATACCTCTATTTTTAGCATAGATTTATTTTCTTGTATGAATACAAGTCTAATGCAATGTACTAGGAATTAGTAATTCTAATCTCAGTTTCTTTCTGCCTCCAGATTTACTGGCTAAAAGGGGACTTGGTGGAAAATAAAAGGAACTCAACACAATCTATGAGCCTAGAGGAAATGCCAGAATACCATCAGTATCTTTATATTTTTTGCTTGCATTTAGTTTGTGCCTGAGCTTCTAGTAATTTCCTCATGGGTGGCATTGATCAATAGACAGAAATGAAAAAACATGAAATTCTATCACAACATGAGAAAAAATATTTTCACTATGAGGATGGTCAAAGACAAAAACAGGTTTGCCCAGAGAAGTCATGAATTCTTCCCTTTTGGAGATATTCGAAGTCTGACTGGATACATCCAAGACAATCTCATCCTCTGACCCTACTTGAGAGGTGGAAGATGTGGGGTGAACCAGGTGATCTCAAGAAGTCACTTGCAAACCCCAAAAATTCTGTAATTCTGTGAATCTCAGTTGTGTCAGTATGAGGGACTTAGAATCCTCAGAATACATATGCTCATTCATGTTTGAATAAAGACAATTGTACATTTTTCTATGGCACAAAAGGTTGAAGTTTCAATACAAAAAATTCAAACGTTAAGTAGATCTCACATTAGATGAGACAGAAAAATTAAAAAACATTAAAAAAACCCAACCCACAAAAGAACTTAACAAAGAATACAACAACAAGGAACTCTGAACTCCTGAACTCCTACAAACTCCTTGCTTCCTCTGCAATCTTGGCTGCACATCACTTCTGTAAAAATGCCAAGACTTAGGAGATGCAATTTTAGTTTTGCTGATTTGGGTGAGTGGCATTTGAGCTTCCACTGTAGATAGCAGTTTTTAAACAAGCATAAGAAATACTTCCTATGTGTGTATGTCTATAACCTAAAAACAAAGTGTCTCTTCTAAATCAACCCAGGCCAGGTTACTAGTTTTGCATTCTATATAACTCTTGGCAATGAACTTTTCTTATGATGAAAATTTTGTTTTTCTTCTTCTATAGAGAGATCCTGACTTTCTAAACAACAAGTGAAATACCAGAACTCATTTAGGTCTCTTGAAACAATTTTACTGATTTTTATGGAAAAAAAGATGCACTGTAACTGCTTAGGACTAACCATATTTTGGGGACATAGAACCAGTCTAGCCAGATTTCTCCTTTACCCATTGTTGCTATGACCTAGCCCTCTGCGGGGCTGGGGCAGCGAGATGCTAATCAATCCCAAGCTGCCTTCCTCAGTTTGGGAAAATTTCCTCTTACTCAGTTGTTCATTGGTTCTTTGTTGTATCTGCCACCTCCCAGTTTCCCCTGTTGGTTCTTGTTGAATTGTATCCTCCCCCTGGCTTGTAACTCATTGGTTGTTTTTCCCTTTCCCCGCGGTTTTCAAGCCCCCTATAAAATTGAAGAAAAAGCCTCTCGGTGGGATCCCAGATTAAGATTATTGACATTTTCTAGTTGCCAAACTTCTAACAATAAACCTGTTGGAAGCCAGACCAGAACCGCCTCTCTCTTCCTTTGTCGCTGAACTAACGTGAGCCAATACCATCGGCTCCTACCACGTCTCCTCTGCAAAGAAGCCAGCGAGCGCGCACAGCCAGCAGCACCATTCCTGATGCCGAAAGTTGCTTCTGCGACGCACAGAAGTAACACAGCTGGACTCTCTCTAATCGAGGGTATGCCAGAGTTCATGCAGTGAGCACAGAACTAAGTTAGACCATCAATGTTGGGATCCTGCCTACTTTTGAGTATTTAAGATCACAGCAAATTATTTTAAGAATAGGGCTTGTTTGAGCTTTCCTATCCAACGTGGCGTGTTACACAGCATACTAATTAACAGAAAAAAACCCCAAAACCATTTTTTCCTATGTGGAGAGAGCGATTCACCACTGTGATGGACTCCATGTATATTTTTAATAAGAACTGATTAAATTAGCATTCTGTGCTACTTTCAAAACTACAAATAATGTTTTAAAACCAATCTTAACTCTTCATTACAAAAAAAACTTAGAGAAAATGCAATAATGAACCATAAATCATCAGCTAAACTAACATCTAAAAATTAGTTGAGAATATTTGTTGCTGATCAATATTTAACATTGGGGACCAGCATTTTACCTTACATGTACAAAAGCAATTCAGAAATGTCATGGAGGTTTCACAGAGTCTAACAACACAGGGGCCAAATGGAATTAATAACACCTGCAATTAATATTTTCCCATATAAGCTGAGCACGTATTACAGAAACTATTGAAGGTGGAAAGGTTAAAATACTAGATTTACAGCTGCATATCAGGAAACACAGAGGATGTACTTTCAGAAGTACAGTTTTCAAATTTTGCCTTAAAGCTGTGATTTTACACAATAACGGTAAGTAATAGAACAAGAGAAGAGTATGGATAGCAGTAAATAGGGAACAGTGTAATGAGGAGTCAGCTCTAAGGGTAAAAACCCTGGAAAGTAAAAGGAATTGATGATAACTCATGTATGATATAAAATTGGGAGACAAATAACACTTCTTCTATCAGTACACAACCCATGAATAATATATACATACTTTAGACCTAATCCCATCTTCTATATATCCTCTAGCTAAAGTAATAAGTAAAAATGCCAAGAACAAAAGGGGAATGATTTTTCAACACACTGCTGTATGTAGTATCTGTTTTGTTTTAAAAAAAGAAGAAAAATATTATTTCAACTGAAAAGATGAAAATTAGAAAAAAATACAGGTTTTTTAGTCTTCATACAAAGACAGAAACCTGATGGGCAACAGTAAAAAGGATGTACCTGAGACTTCATGAAATGCATCAGAACCAAAGTAAAATTCAGTAGTAATTACTCCAGTTGGAGATCATGAATAAGATGGTAGTAGTTAAGGCCCAGAGAAACAAATTACACAGATGGAAAGAAAAACCCAAAAAATTAAGCACCTAGGAGTCAGCTCAAAAAAAAGCGACTGAAGCAAGATGAGATGTGACAGATATAGATGCGGGTAAAAGAAACAATGTAATTGAGAGAGATGTGAAAGTAATCCCAATGTGAAACTGAAATTGTACTTGAAAACTGAATTAAAATAATAAAAGGGGTGTAGAAAAGCATTTTCTCTAAGATGCCATTTAAATAACTAAAACGAAAGCAATGGAAGTTGTATTAAAAATAAGGAGATCAGTAATTTCAGTTTCAAAGAGTAATGGAAATTGGGAGTATGAACATTTTTACTCATCTCTGTAGGCTCTTAGGTTTGACCTGTAAATCAATAGATGGTAGTCTGATTCATCACTAGAAACCGGAGCTAATCAGACATTTTCCACATTTCCTTCAGTTGAACCAGGGGCATTCCTACTCCTCCAGATAGGAATGAAGATCTATCAGGCTAGAGAGAAAACACAGAAATGAATGTGGTTTCAGGCCTTCAGTTAAGGTACCTCCATCATAAGTAAGTGAAAGATACATGTTGTGGTCCCTGCCACAAGCAATGTTTGACCTTTGAAACAAATTGCTTTCTAGCAGATGAACAAGAGATCATTGAGAAGCAATTTAATGCTACAGCTATTCTACCCTCAAAGCTGCACTGTGTAAAGTTTCCCTGGACTTTTTTTCTACACTGGACTCCAAAGGTCTGAGACAGAAAAGTTAAATGGATAAAAGTTAAACTGCCATGGTTTAATGACATCCAGGAACTAATATCCATGCAGTGGACCCTCCCCCTCCCGTCCTCTGCCCCACTGGGATAGGGAGCAGAATCATAAAAAGGCAAAATTTGTGTGTTGTGATAAGAACAGTTTCATAATTGGAATAAGGTAAAATCATGATGATGAGAGCAGGAAAGGGGAGAAGGAAGGGATAACATCCTGTAACAATACAGTTGCTGACCACCCACCGACCAATGCCCATCACATCCCCAAGCAACAACTGGCTGCTCCTGGCCAGCTCCCCCAGTTTATACACTGAGCATGATGTCCTGTGGTGTGGAATATCCCTTTGGCCAGTTGGGGTCAGCTGTCCCAGCTATGCTCCCTCACAGGTTCTTGTGCACCTCCTCACTGACAGAGCACGAGACAGTGAAAATTCCTTGACTTAAGGTAAGAACTACTGAGCAACAGCTAGAATATCAGTATGTTATCAACAATAGTCTCATAATATATCCAAAAACCACAGCCTTGTTCCAGTTACTCTGAAAAAAATTAACTCTTTCACAGCCAAAACCAAAACAGAAACTATATAAACATGAAGCATTAATTTCATTCTGATGGTCAAAATGATCACAGAACGTAGTGATAATAACCATGAATTCCCTTCTCTGTCACTTTTCTGAAAATCGTGAATACCGTTTTGAATAATTTTCTCTTTTATTACATAAGTGGCTTTTATGAGTGGCTCAGCATGTACAAGTCACAAATATAATAAGCATTCTCTATGTCTGATGAACCAAACCCATCGGGAAGTTCACCCACTTTTTAAGACCAGATTGATTTATTAAAGGGGACAAAGAGAAAGAGGATCCCATCTAATCTCTGTACATGTGCATCTTCTTAACCCTCTTGATCAGACCTGGAAAACTAGCCTTGAGTTCATTGGTGTGCCCCTTACAGTGTGACAGTTATTTTTAGCAGTTGCCTCATTGCCATAACACACAGGTCTTGAAAAGCTGTGAGGTTGCTCCAAGAAAAAAACTAATCACTTAGATTTACCAGCAGCTTAGTTATGTTTTGGAATCTAATAGTGAGAAAATAATGATTTAAGGAAAAAAAAAATCTATTTTCTAATTTGTATCCATTTCCTTATTAGTTCCTTTACCTCCTCACTCCATATATATCTCTTTTTCTCCACCTGAGACATGTTTGGGAAAGGATGATCACTTTGTCCTGTGATCCAGAACACTAAGAACAATACCTAGTTATTGTCCTGTGAACCCATTTTGTAATACTGTAATTCAAAGACACATAATTAAAACAGAAAAACAACAACAAAGAAAGGAACAAACTAACCCCTAAAAAACAAATACACAAAACCTCAACCCACTCCCAACATTAATATTAGTGTGGTGTTTGAAAGCATAGTCCTTACAGCACCAGAATTAGTTCTAGATTAAGAAAGTATACTATAAAAATTTTTTAGGAATTACTGATATATTCTTCGTTCTCTCTCTAAATTCTTTTAGTTTGTGTTTTTTTTCACTCATTCTCATATGATTACATTAATACTATTTTATTTCCAATACTTAAAGTAATTTTCTTCTTCTCTATTCAACCAACCTAGATTCAAGCATGATTTTTTTTCGTGTGTATGTTTCTCTGTACCCTTCCATGCATTACTTCAATCTTTTATTACCTGTACTTTTTGTTTATAACCCTAACAGTTTTCTGAATGTGAAAACCATTTATTTCATCTTTTGAGAAAAGACTTTTATTCATACATCTTTCAGAATGCAATCATTGCTGTCCTCAGCTGTGGGGAATCTTGCTGACAGTGGACTAACTTTTGACCCAGACATATGCTTCCACTTTGCAACAAGAGTTATTTTAAATGCTATTTCTGCTCTTCTATAAAAGGTCACTTAATCCAAAAGGCTGGATTGAGCAGTTTGTATGTGGCTAAAAGATAAATACAGTTTGAATCACCTGGGAATAAAAGTCTTCTCCTGCAGGTTCTCTAGAGCTGAAAGGCTGAATCCAATTTTGTTTTTACATTGCCATAAGATAAATGTGTTTTGAATGTCATCTTAGTTAAAGAGAAGTAGTTTGTTTTTTTCCTGTAAAAAACCTGTGCTTTTCTTCTGGCAGCAAGTTATTTTCTTAAGAACTCTCACTTCTGAGAATCAACATGTAATAAAGATTCCTCTGTGTTGATGATATTGCTGTAAGCACATTTGAAAAACAATGCAAATTCTTTTTTTAAGCTTTTTTTTTTACTCTTAATTTAACAAATGGTTCTTGCCTCATAAAAAAAAGCCAGTTTCTGTTTCCATTGCCTTTTCTTTCTCTGCTTTTTACTTATTTCCCCATCCTGGAACAGTGAATTTTCTGCAGCAAGAAAGAACCATTTCCTAATAAAAGAAAAAAAGCTTCCTCTAATTTCAACATACAGAATAAGCAATTTTTGTACAAATAGAGATTTATAATTTGTTCTGTGCTATTTAGCAAGAGCCTTATCCTGTCTAGAAGAGCAAATGCATTTCATAGAGGCAAATTCAATATCTGAGATATTATCAACTGAATTTATGGAAATACTAGCATTTAATAAGCTGATTCATTTAATCATGAGTATTCCACAAGCTTGTCCTTTTGTTAAGCATGGTACTATAATTTTTTTTTTTTTTCCATTAATATAACTTCAATCGTCTCACTTCAAAAATAATTTTGCCATCCCGTTTGCGAGGTATTGCTATACAAAGCAAGTGGGTGGGGGGGTGAAGAATCAAAAGGGTAAAAGTGAGAAAACTTGTGGGTTGAGACCAAGATAGTGTAATAATAATACCTATTGTTGTTACAGAATCTTGTAATGAAAAATGATGTCTTGGGGTGACTTTATGATGTGTATCCCATATCTCTGCCCATGCCCAGAAATTAACTTTGTGCCTTTCTATGCCTCTGAACTGAGCCTGAGAGGGGGAAGGAAAAAACTGAGCAAAACTTTTTCAAAGCAGTTTGCAGCTTGTTCAAGGTCACACAGAGATAGCAGGTTTTTTTTTTCCCAGCTGCGGCAGGGGAGCGAGGAAGCACCCGGCTTGCTGCTTTCCAGTCAGCTTTTGGCCAGTTGTTTCAGTTTCTTGCTCTCCGGAGAGAGACTGAGAGTTGAACTTTGTTTTTCCTTACCCGGAATTCCAGATTTTCTCCCTTTTCTACTGGACTGCTTTCAACCTCAGAGCACATCGGGAGGACTTTCCACTGGGCACAGAGGGCCTGGCCCTGGGCCAAGCCCCAGCTCTGAGGAGACCAAAGGGAGGACTCTTAACACTTTTTCCCAGGTTTTTCTCCACAGCGAGAGATGATATCATTTAGCATTATTTAGCATTATTATCCTTTTCCCGTGGTTTGTTAAATAAATAGTTTTATCTCCTTCACTTTCCTTCGAGGAAAATTTATTTTTCCCGAACCTGGTGGGGGAGGGGTGGTTGTGCCTTCTCTCAGAGGATATATTTCTAAATTTGGCCAAACCAGAACAAACGAAAATATCAAAGAGAGAGAAAATAAAACAAGATAAGTGATGAAAGTGAAAAAAATTCCTCACCACCAAGTAACTCATGTCCAGCCAGCCCATGAGAATGAGTCCTGGGGTGATGTTATGAAGCCGCTTTATTCCTTAACCATCCGCTCAATGCCCGAGCATGCTGTGCCTTTAAGATGGACCCGGGGGCGGGGCCGGAGCCAGGGACTGGAGGGGGCGGTTGAACGGCTCAGCCCAAGGGCTCCAGGGTCTGGGCAGGGCTCGGGAGGGAGTGCGCCAGGAGCACTGTGCTGCTTTTTGGGTTTCCTTTGTGTTCTGGCTAGCTGGGAAAAGGTTCTGTTGGTTTTTTTCTTGCTCTTTTTCCCTTGCTTTCCCCGTGCCTCACTGCCTCCCTTCCCTCCTCGCTGGTCCAGGGAGCCTGCGGGTGGCCCCAGTGGGCTGGCGGGATGGCCCCGGCTGGTCCAAGCCCACGTGTCTGTTCCCGCTCCAGGAATTTGTTGTATTTTGAGGGGTTTTTTTTATCCTGCTCCACCCTGTTTTGTTTGTGTTTTGGTTTTTTTTCCTACTTTCTCTTCTTGTGACCCACTTGTCTTGTTGGTGGAGGAAAAGGGGAGGCCCTTTCCTCCTGAAGTTTTGTCTCCAAAACCGAGACAGAGCAGCAATACCCCACTAATCTCTCCCTCATTTTATTGCTGAGCATGGCGCCACAGGTATGGAATATCCCTTTGGTCAGTTGGTTTCAGTGGCCCCAGTTGTGCCCCTGACTCCTTGATGGTGGGGTGCGGTGAGGAACAGAAAAGGCCTTGGACCCATGTGAACACTGCTCAGCAATAACAAAAACATCTCTGTATCACCAACAGTTTCCCCCATAGTAGCTACTGTAAATAAAATAAACTCTATCCCAGCCAAAACTAGCACAATACCATTTTTTGTACATAGCTTTAATAAGCCGGGCTTCCACATGGACACACTGAAATTCTTTCTACTATTTGACCAAATTGCACCAAGTAATTTCACTGAAGTAAATAAAAGTCATACTAACCAAATCTGACCCCCAATATTTCCATTATTATCATTCTTTGCCCCTCTTGCTTCTCCACTTCATAGGTGACTGTTCTGAAACCACCATGAGTGAATAAGGATTGCGAGGCTGCATTTTCTTGTGAAGGACGTGACTGGGTCAGGGTCAAGATCAAGAAGCTAGTATGAAAAGCAAAGAACACACAGCATGCCATACCCACTTCAAAGTTTAGTGAATGACTTTTAACTCTTGTTCTCAGACAACACAAAGAAAATTAGGAGACAAAGCTGCATGCTGCAAGTTGCTCCCGGCAATTTAAGTCCCAAGTGTCACACTGAGACCAAATTTCAGTACTGTGGCATGCATATCCTGTCTCATCTCTGCATCATATTAATCCTTTTTTTATACATTTAAAGCTGGTTTTATGCAACCAAGCATCTACTTTCTGGCACCTTATCAAATCTGTTTGCAGGCAAAAGTAATTTAGAATGCTTTTCACTTCACATTAGAAGCTTAAAAGTTTATATCTGAGTTTAAGATCCCCAACATAAATTTTTTTGAGAGCTTGATGACAAATATATTTCTATTCTTTAAGGCTCTCTGTTAAGCAAAAACCTCGGAATTATGTGAAGACAGACAGGTTTCTGTCCAACAGAACTGTTGTCCTGGTTTTGCAATTGGATTGTGCAATTTGATCAAGAATTATCAGCACACGGTGACTTTTTGATATATACATTTATGTGGGTTTTTTCTGTGCCTAAAGATTAAAGGGCGCTCTCTGCTCCTCTGTCACCTGTTAAGCACCTGACAGTTAAGATCAGTTGTTCCACAGCTCATTACCTGTTATTGCGACCTACCTCTGATCTATTACAGATTCAGGGTCTATGATTTTGCAGGGCACCCTACCTACCTACAACAGTCCCTCTTGTAAGGCAAATCAATCATTCACATTCTGCTCATTTATTATCTGCAGCTTCAGCTGACAGAAGCTGCAGCTGCACATCTCTTCTAGGACTCCCATATATTTCTTTCTATACTGCTATCTAAAGACATACTTTTGTCATTCTGAGAGCTGTTTTATGTTTGCAAAACACATTTGTCAAAACACTCAGCACTTAAAAATGCATAGTAAAGGTTCAATATATCAGACATAGCCATTTTGTTTTACAGTTGCAAAACTTGCTTGCACAGACACAGAATTTCCAAGTTTGCAATACCAAAATTAATGCTCAATGTCCAATTATTTAGAATTAAGCCTGAAGCATCTGTTTTTCTCAAACATTTCAATGGCATGGAGTTAGATTGTTTATTTCTTACCCACAGACTTTCCTATCCACAATGCATGTACACAATCTGCATAAACTTCAAGAGGAAGAAATGCAAAAGATCTGTTCCATTAGTAAAACTTAAAATTCCTACCAAACAACAACAGAACCAATGACTGAATCACTTAGGCATTGGGAATACTTCAATCACATTAGACAAAAGTTTTAACTGACTTCTTTGTCTAATGCTTCACAACTAATTCTCCTCTATTTGTGCTTTGCAGCATTTAAAATTTCAAGGAGAAAAACAAACAAACCATCCGTTCTATTTCAGTACACAAGATTCAATAACAGAAGATTTATTTGTACGTTTCCTAGAATTAGATAATCTTTGAAGGTACTGCATGTGTAACAAAAGTTATCTGAGTATAACTTCTACAACATGAAAATATTTTAGCAGCCTACCCAAGTCTCAGTGGGAAAGGTTTTACCCTGCTTACCAAGACAACAATAATTGTCCCCACTACACTAGGGAAACTGTAGAGCACAGAGAGAAATTGGAGGCATGGATGGGCAGCTCTGGGGACTGAGCCATCTACATAAGTTGTCCACAGTGACCAAGGGCACCAAATGCAGAGATGAATGAAACAGCAGCTGTCTCATAGTTGTGTATCTTGGCATAAGAAAATAAACAGTAACCACTCAAGATTTTATTTGAATATGTAGGACTATGTTTGTGCTATTTTAGAGAGAACAAGTATTTAATTGTATAATCTCAGACACTTAACAATATTTTTTTGTTCCCAAGAAGCATTTTGCTTAATATTAAAATAACACACATAAGCGCACAACAGGGCTACTCACAGATATTCACAACTCCCAAACCTCCCTCCAGCTCCATTCAGAATGGCTGAAAATGATAACAATCATAGCCTGTGTTAAATTCATGAGCATATACTGCAAGCAATTTCTTCTTTTCAGAGTTTTTTTTCCTAACATGATGTTACCAATCCTCTACACTATAGAAGAAGTTCAGAATTATAAGAGCAAATACTAACTCTTGATTCCAGAAATGAGTTAATTTTGTTATAGATGTGATCAGGAAAATGACAAGGATTAGCTACATCCTTTTCTGTGTTTACAGAATGACAGTGGCATAAGAAATCAGACAAGATAAACTTTTCAGATTTCACACTGAGCAGATGGAGCATTCTTTCAACTTAATATTGTTTTCTGATAGAGTCAGTTGTTAGCAAAAGATAAGGAAAATGGAAACTTTAGTCCTGATCTAGCAGAAATAAGTAGATGTCAACAAAATACAATATGTTCCTCTTCAATAACACTGTTTTAAAAGTTGCCTTTGTTAAGATACCTGTTTTGCAAGATCCTCTATAGAGTAGAATAGAGTGGAGTGGAGTAGAGTAGAGTGGAGTAGAATAGACTAGAATATTTCAGTTGGAAGGGAAAACTAAAGCATGTTATTATGGGCATTATCTAACACAACAACATTCAAAGCTTTCCTTTCCTTTTTCTGATTATCCAAAATATGATTCATAGGCATTTGAAATACATATATATGTATTTCTACTCATAGCTAGCATATATTTCCACGAATCACCAAACCATCCCTTTACATACAAAAGCAACCCCTTTCTTCAAAGCTATTCTCTTTGCAACTGTTTCTTAAAGGTGGCTGTCCTCCAACCTCCCTGAAACTGGTAGTGGAACATCTCTAACAATATATTTCTCACAGACCCTGGAGATAGTGTTTGCCTTTACAAAGAAAAGGATATACGAGGTAGTGTTAATGATTCTATTTCATATCTGCTTTGACTGATCTGTACGTAGCTTTAATTTCAAAAGGAGTAACAGGGTGTGAAGTGTTTGCAACTGCAATTAAAACCAGGAAAGACTCAGTGTGCTCATGACTGAGAGAATTAGTGTTTGACTGCTGTAAGATTTTTAGTCTTCCAAAGCATTTGTAAAATCACTCAGGAGTGCTGTTATCCCTTCTTTTTCTTCCTTATTTTTGTTCCTAAATAGCAAGCTGGTATTAATGCTGTCCTTGTTAAGATTAACGTGAAAACAGTCCAAGTTTTGTCCTTAGAGGAGAACAGAATCTGTCCCACACAGTACAGGAAGCATGTCAGGGGAGGACAAGAAAACAAATTTTTTTTTTGCGGTATTAGAAACAAAATTATTAGATGACTCTTAACTCATACTGACTTAATATATAACTGATAATAATTTCTGAGTGAAAGATGTGAGTTGTTTTCCTCCATTTCATCATTTCCTCTTTTTTTGCCTTTTTTATTTAATGTATTGATGAGCATTCTCCTCTGTATGTCCTCTATCCCCCAAATACAATTTAGTGCTTCTAAAATCTAAATAGATTTATGGAGACTGACTAAAACCTGGGACAACTTCTACTCAACAAACTTAATGGCTAAAACTCACATAACATTCATACAGACAAACTCCAGTTCTATTGAACTGTTTGTATTTGTGAGTTTTTTGTATATAGACAGTATTTTGAAAGCTTAGTTCTCTTCTGAATGCATAAATTTGTTCACAAGAACTTCGCTTATGAACTGGCTAGAAGATTTCTTATTCTTCCTCTGCAGTAGCCTCTGAGTTTGGGAACTTCATAGCACAGCCTGCATAGCATTTATAAGGTTACTAAAAGAAGCTGTGAAGAGACACACACAAAAGATGCATATTTTTCACTTCAGAGAAGGTGTTTAGCTGTAGATCTATCAAATATGCAGCTGTAAGTTTTGCAAAGATGTGACAAAAAGTGTGAAAGTGTAGGAAAGCTTTATTCCAAGCTCTTGCATAGATCCTAAATAAAGTAGAAACAGGATCAATAACTGGGTTCTCTTGACTGCAGTCAATAAATTTGAAGAGTAAGTTAATTATAAAATATTATTTTCATATTAGACAATCACTGTTTATGAAGCTGACTGCAGTTTAGTGCATAGCTCAAATTTTCTTCCCATTATCCACTTCATCACATAAATCAAGTGAAGCCCTCTCAAAGCTTTCCTAGTATTATCTATACATACATCTTTCAATACTAATTTGATACAACATACTACTTTATGGTAAGCCTTCAGCTGGCTGGAAAACTCAGACTTTGTCAGAAGCCAAAGAGTTCTGAGCTGGCAGAAACATTTTTCCCAACAAGGGCTTTCCAAACACAGGAGCCAAGTTACTTTGACTGACTATTGAATCACAACACTTTTGAAGCTCATCACCAGCATTTCAAACATAAATGAGCACCTAAGTCTGCATCTCCCTTAAGAACAGACCTAAATAACTAGTTGAGTTGCATGGCACAGCATTAAGATGCTGCCTTTAAAAAGGCAGAGTCTTAATACTCCTGGACAGCTGTACTGTGTGAACTAGAGACATCAGAGTTTGCTGCTCACAGCAGGGCTCAGATGCCGCCTGGTTAAGTAAAAGTCTTAGCTGCACATTCTGCTACAAATCAACCAAATGCTGCTTCTACTGCAGCAGGCATGTAATCTTGCAAATGAGAATGGATGCTAGTTTTGGAGCACTGTTTATGAGTCTTTTCGCAATAGATGGAGATCATATATCATTTTCTGCATGTCACTCAGATTCTGTTAAACACATAAATTACTACTTATCCGTAAAACAAAAGAAGGAAATCTATTTTATTATTCCCCTGGAAAATCTAAACAAATTATGCAACATCACACTTCCACCTACTAGAAAGCAATAAATTATGTATGTAGAAAGGGGAAATAAGAGAGGAAGTATCAAAGAAGAACAGAATACATCATAAAAATGCTGTTCACACTACAAGACGTAAGGCTTTATCAGATTTTCTATTCTGATCCATTATGCTCTGGGGATCATCTCAGCCTCAGAGCAATTCTTTTCAGTTGATGTATAACTCTAAAGTGGATATAGTGTGGGTTTGTTTTTTTTTTTTTTGTCCATCCTGGTAACCAAAAAGGAAATTAGAAATGTCACCGTAGAGGTACCCATATTGGTGAGATACAATGGGCACTTTTCTCATATAAAATCTTCAGCATGAAAGTGTATTTAAACTAAGGCATAATGGCCAGCATCACCAGATACTTAAGGTTTGGAAAAAAACACTAAGTAGAGACTGGGAATTACTTCAGGATTCTCAGTACAGGATATCAACTACATTCCTGAAAATTTCTGAGTGAGGGAATTAACAGACTAAATTACTTTGTCAGGGAAAGAGGTAGCTACTCACAGCTTTCCCATTACTTTTTGATACCCAAGCAACTCAAATTCTTCAGTTAGATGTATCAGGAATATAAGCCTGTGGGATTGGGTGTTTGTATTTTCTGGAAGGGAAAAAAAATAAAGGATGTTGCAAAACATTGGTCAATTCTGCATGTCTTTTTAATTTTTTTTTCCTCTTTTGTCTAAAACTGGTTGAGTTGAACCTAATTTTTCACAGGGTACAAGGAATCTTCATTCTTCAGTTTCTTGAGAGGAAGTTCATACACAGTGCCTACCTCTATAGCTTTTTGGCTGTTCTGAAATCATTTGTTAATGGACATTCAAAGCTGTTTCTCATTCTTCAGAAACATTCCTAGGCTGCATCAGTCACCACAACAAGGGTGTAACTATCAGTTAAGAATTGTACAGCAGCTTATTGCAGTGGTCGACTACAACTGGACTGTTGCAACAAATGACAGGGTAAAAAGTAGATCTAAGTCATTTGGCTCATGCCTATTGTTGCAGTTGCTTTCATCTGCCTTGACTCATCTGTTTCTTGCACAACAATTTTGAAACTCTTCAAGCTTAATTCTATTTACTATTAATTGTGTTATGAGAAAGCAGCAAAAATACCACATTCTATTTTCACTCTTGGATAATTTGCTGTAATAGGAAGGCAGAATGCAGGCTGTTAATCATGCTAAAACACCTCTAAACTGAGACAGCTATGGTTAATGCAGGCAATGTAGTTTTCTACCTAATGGTGAGCTACACTTTGCAAGAAAGAAGAATGCAGGAGGTTTCTCAGGGTTCAGCATTTAGGGCAATAAAGTCTGTGAACAGAGGGCATTTTTGACTTGGTTACCTTTATATTTATGTTTGTGAGGTTTTTTCACAGAACATCCAATCACACTTTTCTATAGATTGCGCATTTTCCTCTATACCATTTCAAAAGCAAATTAACATCAAAAAGTATGATCTATGTATTATTTTCCCTTGATTCACATAACCTTCAATTTTTAATTTATTTACAGAAATTTCTTAATTGAAGACCATGTTGCCTCATCCAGATTTCCCTATAATTCATCATAAACAAGTTATTAAAGGCATTAAAAAATTAGAATCATAAATGCATACCACCATCTCTTTAAGTTCTTTATTTCTGTAATCTGCGTATGCTACCTTGTTCCATCTACCTAGAGGAAATGATAAAATAATAGACACAGTATATGTGCTCTCAGTTTGTCCTTTAAGTTTCTTTAAAAAGAGTGACTGGGTTAAAAGGATTTCCTTGAGGCTTGCTCTGGCTTTAGGAAGGAGCTAAGAGTCCAGGGACAGAAGATTCAGAGGTTACAAAGTGTACTAAGTGAACAGGCAGCCTGCAGGGGAGGGAAAAAAAGAAAAAGAAAGAAAAAACAAGTTACAGCCCGCTGTTAGGACAGAAGGAACCTTCCTATGGGCTGGTGGTGAGGACTGAGTGTGAGAGAATCAGGGAACTGGTTGAAATCAAGCCCTGAAACAAGTTGCTCTTCTGCTAGCAAACTGTGGGCACACCATCCTGTATATAATTTCTTACAGTTAATACTGAACACACATGGCAAAGCAATCCTCACAGCATGTGGAAATATCTGCAAAGAGAGTGATACCAACTGAATAACTGTTAACTGTCGTGCCAAGTACCTATAATAATTCCCTATGCCATTTACTCCAAACTCATAAATGCAATTGGCTGTGATTTTTTTGTTCTTCATTTCTTTTTAATTTCTTTTGTTTCCTCCCTGTATAGCGAGATTAGCTTGGTTTAGAGCACAGTGCTAACACTGAGGCTCGTGGTTCAATCCCTGTGTGGGCCATTCGCTTAAGAGCTGGACTTGATGATCCTTGTAGGCCCCTTCCAACTCAGAATATTCTGTGATCTGGAAATAAATTCCTGACTGCCATTATTCTGAAGACAGAGAGGACAGCATATAATTTTTATATATATAAATATAAATATTTAATGGAAAAGGCTATCAGTCTTTCCTTTAATACTTTATTTCTTATCATTAATCAGACCAGAGCCATTAAGGAAAAGAAAAATACCAGAAGTCTTAAGGTGTTATGAACTTCTGTTAATCCTTGCATCCATATAAAATGAACAGAGAGGGTAATGAAAGAAATCATGGAAGAAGAGAACTGCTGATCTCATACTACAAAACATTAATGGCTTAGCTACCAAACTATATTTCTGTTTGTTTTTGCAAGAACAGAAGAAAGTACAAAGAGGATTTCTGGTGAAATATGTCTGAAATGAATTGTGTTTGCACTGGGATAAAAATTCATAGCTTGAAGCACACAAAAAAATAAACTAATATTAAATCTAATATTGGGACAGGCTCCTCTGAGCTGTCTGCTGCTCTGTTGACATATAATAGTGTCATATGTTAGCGTAACTCCGGAAGTGATTTTCTCGCAAAGAGATGCTTACAGCTTCCTCTATGACCTAACAGAACCTATCAACTGGCTAGTTTGAATATTGACAATTTTTAAAGCCACTTAAAATTTTGACCGCCTCTGTGGTCCACATTTAAGAATGGACAAATCCCGGGGAAGCTCTCTCGCTTCCAGCCTTGGGACAGGTAACTGGCCTGGGCCCGTGCGGCCCAGCAGGCCCGGGCCAGGCCCTGCTCGGCCGGGGCCAGGCCAGGCCACAGCCATCCTGGAGCTGTGCAGCCCTGTTCCACCCGCAGCCCCCAAACAGTCCTGTTACGTGCAGATGGTGAGCCCCCCACCCCTTTCCAGTGCGGCCAAGATTCAGCTGAAGCTGCCCCGCTGCCTGGCAAAGATCATGTGACCAACAGCGATAAGCGAATTCCAGCTGCAAGGCCGGGGTGAGATTAACCCTTTTAGTGCTGTAAGTTTCCTCCAGAACAGATGAAGCCTGCAGACATTAAGTAAAGAAAGAAGAGCTGAAAGAAATCTGAGGGAGGAGAAAGAGGAGATGCTTAGAAGCTGAAACTCTGTTGTAAAGCTATGGTGGTGATGGACTATGATATATCAGAGTACCTGTTGTAATTTCATGAAAGCATGGGGGGGTGGAGCGTTCAAACTGTACATGTGAGCAAAAGCACCTGTGCTGGAAGAAGCAAATGCTGAAGCAGCTGTAATTTGACGAGAAGTTTGAATAGGGAGAGATGGAAGTGATGAGGACTCTTGCTCCAAATCAGAAAGAGAAAGACCTCTGTTCCTAGAGATGCTCCCAAAGATAGTCTTAGATATGAAGATGATGAGGACCCATTTGCTCCCAGGGAAGGGGGAGGGCCTCTATTTCTAGAGATGAAGATGCTCCCAGAGATGCGTGAAGAGAACCTTTGTTGTTGAACAGCTCAACCTTAAAATGGTACCCCAGTAGCTCAAGATTGGACCCTCGAAAACAGTTGTGGGAAAAGCTGCAAGTCATGGGTAGGGACTCTCACATGTGAGCAGAGAACCAACTCGGGCAACTGTCTCGCTGTGACATTGAAGCCATGAGAGAATTTCTTGTGGAGATGTCTCCATAGCATGAGCAAGAGAGACTCCTCTTCCTAAATGGACTGAACAAGGTTATTATGGAAGTGGTAAACTGACTGAAAATCTCAAGGGTTGTCTTTTTACATTGTCAGTGGGAGAAGGGAGAAAGGTGGGAGGAGGAGAAGAGTTCTGAAGGTGTGGTATGATTTTTTTTCTTTCTTTTAGGTCTGTTAATAAACTTCTTTATATTCTTTTAAGTTTTGTGCCTGCTTTGCTTTCTCCTAATTCTTATCTCCTAGAATGTAAATAAGTAAGTAATGAGTATTTTAGACCAAACCACTACACTAAATTGGTGTTTCTGCCCGGTTACAAACTGAACCCGCTACAAATAGTCTGCTCAGAATTACAACTTACATTTTTGTACTACAAAGATGAACACAACTCCTGAGTTAGGTAAGAAAAAATTATTCCAAAATAATAAAAAACAAATATTTCTTTTCTTTAAATGCCGTGGTGTTTTGTAGCTTAAACCAACAAATCTTGATTGTCATATTGTAAAAAAAATTTCTATCTTTTTGTGTGTTTGATTGTCATCTAGCCCCCTAAACTTGCACATGGAAAATTTTTTGTTAGAGAGAAAAAATTTTAGTATGTACTTAGTTTCTCTACATTTGCAGAATACACAGCTAAGGATAATTACAGGAGCATCTGAAGGTTAGTTACAAAAAAGCATAATGAAAATCTCCAGAACAATTCAATAACTACTATTTGACATAAATTTATGCATGCTCCAATGCACTCAAATCAACTTTTTCATCTTTTACTTAGGTTCAAATTAACTTCTCAAATGTATAAAGTAATTGTGTTTACAGAACACAGAAGAGAAAACCTCCTTCTAAAAGGCATTGAACAGAATTAATACTACTGGCTTAGTCTAAGTAAGATAATCACTTTTGAAAAACTGATTGATAAATAAAAATTTCCTTATGTGCGGTGTCTCAGTTGCTGATTGGCTCATATTTGCACAAGTTCTTTATGGTTGCTTGAGGCAATCAGTCAATGGCAAAGGAAGCTCTACAATTAAAATAAATTATTGTGTTCAGGAGACAAAGGCAGAATATTTTATATGAACACAGAAAGTGAGGGGACATCAATTGGTATAAACAATGATGGGAGAAAAAAATAGTTGCTATTGTTCTTGTAACACATTTTGAAATACACTTTGCTTTCAGAACCTGGCAAGTCGTGCATTTCTTTTTAAAAAAGGAACTGGCTTAAGAAAAACAGGTTGGTTTAAGAAAGCAGGTTGTCACAGACTTTGGAAGTTTTCATGCTGCTTGATGGCACCAAGGGCTCTAAATAAGTCCATGTCATCACATTGGGACATGTTCTGAAAGCCTTCTTTTTGCTTACCAATAGCCCAGAGAATTGGGCAATATTCAACTTATACTTTATTAATCAATTCTTCTACCTATTTTTACTAGGTAGAGTAGATCTGTTAATGTCTTAATCCAACAAAGTAAAGAAGCCTAGTGGCTTCAGAACATATTGGTCATGAGAAGCAATTATATGTAATGCCCTGCAATCATTATTAGCCAGGTATAATATGATATTTAACATTTGCTCCTGAAACTGAAGTTGATGTGAGGAGAGGGGAGAGTTATAATGCTATTTGTAACTTGACTTCATGAAACCTGGAAACTCCTCTGATTCCTGCCACTAACACCTACAAGCTGCCATAAGTAAATCCAAGCAATATAGCATAACAAGAACATACAGACACTGGTAAATAAATCCTGTCAAAACACCATCTACAAACAGCTTCATAAAAATACATAAAATTGTCAGTTTTGTATTACTACTATGGGAGAAAATGTCTGCAGTAAATCTTCTGGATTTGATGACATCTCAGACTTAAGAAACTTAGATTAAATATGCCAAATTTCTTGAATTTTAACACTATCTGATTAATTTTATGTTTTATGCCTCACAGTAATAACATGAATATATGTAGCTGGGAAAGTTTATACATATTCTTAAGGAAAAGTAATTGAATACTTCATCGGAGTTCATAGTCATCTAGTCGTCGTCCATACTTCAATACTTCAATAGGTCTTCTATCTTCTATACTTAGCAGGTATCATGAGACATTGTAAAAAGTTTTAAAATTATTTAAGCCATCTTTGGAGCAAGTTGGATAGAGAGAGTGAGAAAGGTTCACCATATGTTTGTGAGACCTGCTCAGGTCTCTGCTGAGACCTGCCACATTGATTCACTTTTCACTTACATGACATTGTCTGTTGAGAACATCTGTATCCTAATAGGTCAAACACCGTGAATGCACTCATTCTGACACTTAGGAGTAGAGAGCTGCTCTTTTCCCTTGAGCAAGTCATTTATGTGAGAACTGGCGACAGACTAAGCTTAGTTTCCTTGCTTTTAGCTCTGTACTAGCAACATGGCCCAAACCTCCTCCACAAATTTCTTTTCCAATGAAAGAACATCAGTAATCTCCCTCTTAACTGTGTAACATCCCCTCTCTCTCCAAGCTTTCCCATGTATACATGTTATCATCATTCATTACAAAGCAGAAAAAATAGGATTGGTTTTACCACCAGGTACTCCAGCTTTTTTCTCATAAAAACTTCAGCTTCAATTTATTTATTAATCTCAAAAGCCAATTTTGTTTTCTGGAAGAAACACTGAACTTAATTACTTTCCAACAGACCATGTCCTTTGCCATAGACAGTTTCTGTGGAACAAAACCAAAAGAATTTGAAATTCATTGGAACTATGGATTATTATTGCTACTTGCAACTCAAGAGCTTATTGTAGTATCTTTCCTCTCAGTCCATTTTAAGAGAACTTAGAGAAATAAACAAATAAAAATCCCAAACAAACAAGCAAAAAACAACAACAAAAAAAACCCCACCAAATTTTGATTCTAAAAATCATGATTTAACAGAATCAAAGTTCCTTTTCTCTTCAGTTCTCTCTCTCCAAATATACATACAAGTTCAACCACCTAGCACCCTTCCACCAACCAGGATATCAAATATTACACTTCATGTGTTCTTTAACAATCCATCCTAATCATACCTCAAGGAGCAGTAATACTTTTGCTGCTTGGAATCACATAAAACATACTTTTGGAGGGGACTCAGGATACTACTCAGTGCAACAGCCTTCTCCAAGTAGGGGCAACCTCACAAGTAGACCAGATTTTTTTGAACATTGTCCAGAGGTGTTTTGAAAACCTCCAGAGAATCTCTGGGCTGCATGTCCAAAAAGGTCAGTCAGGATGTTTTTTCCTTGCGCACCTACCTGCTGATACAGTTTGGGACTGCCACCTTCTGCCCTTTAGTTGTTGTCATCTGAGAAGAGGCTGGCTCTATCTGCTTTACAACCCTCCTTTAGGTGATGGCACACTATGATTAGATTTGCCCTGCTCCCATAGCTTGCCCTTTTCCAGACTAAATTAATCAAGCTCCTCTGGCCTCTCTTTGCATGTCTTGTGGTTCAGCACTCCCAGCCATCTTAGAGGCCTTCCACAGCACCTTCTTCAGCTTATCAACATCTCTTTTGCGCTGGTGAGCCCCAAATCATAGACAGATACCATGTAGCTGTTGTCATTCCCTTGATGAAAGGATCAATATTTTAGAAAGAGAGTGGGAGTGGAATTGCTGACAAATAGATGTGTAGGACCTAAAATTAAACTTCACAGAGGATGATTTACAGAGGGGAAAAAGAAGACAAAATTTAAATCTATTTCATACCTACCTTCTCTCAAAATTACAAAAGAAAAGACATCTAGTGGTATAATAATTGCCATGGAACACTAACTGCTATCTTTCACTGGTTAAACAAAACTTGAAAAAGAAACTGCACAGAACAACCAAACAGTATAAATCTAGCAAAATAGCCCCATAAAGCAGTTCAGGAAGATGCTACTTCACCTTAGGAAAAGAAGTATAGAACTGGCTTTAGATCAACCCCTTAAAAACATCCTTTAGATAAGCAGTGGATAGGGGAGGCCTTATACTGTGTAGTCAGAGTAAGACCTATAGAGATTCACCTCACCCTGACCACATAAGTTTAGGAAAGGTATCAGAAATAGACTGAGAATCTGAAATTGCTAGAATAGTGACATGAAATGATTCAAGCAAGTTCAACAATAGTTGCTTTCTTTATCTTCTGAATCTTCTCCTCCTTTTTGTCTGCTAGCTGCAATTCCTCTCCTTCACTTCTCACACAGTTATTTTCAGTTTTTGTCTTTTCTTGGTTATTTTTTTTTTTCTTTTTTCATGTTTGTAGCCCTATAAATGTTACTTTGCTGAGTTTCAGTCAGCTAAACACAAACTTGCTTTTCCTGAATTTTTTTTTAAACTTCAAACTAGAAGCCTTGAGATTTGATACCAAACAGTGAGCTGAAAATCTCTGATTTCCAAATAAAATTTTGTCACTCACAAAAGTGATGTACTTTTACTATAAGTATGCCTCTCACCAGAGCCATGTGGTGGGCCACTCAGAATGCTCTGCTGTCAAGGTCAAACAGTGAAGTCTGACAATGCCCTTCAATGCCCTCTTCCCCATCTCAACCACTCAGGTATTCCCACTGCTTAGTTATGTGCATATGCCTTAACCTGCTTCATTCTCTTAATTTATTTTTCTGCTTATTATGTAGAATTTAAACATAAGTTAATTTTGGGTCATTCATACTGAAGGCTTAATACCCTCTAAATCTAATTTTATTGAATCTCCAGGCTGTTGCAAACCTCAACTCATAACATTACAGCATAGCTCACAACTCCAGATCATTTTTTTCTCCCAAAACTGTGAGGAAAGTACAGTTTGTTTCCAACTTGTAGTCAGTCTGTTGTTTACCTGAGCTGGATTTTGTCTTTTATAAACCTATATTGATATATTTTATATCAAGCAAGCCTTGCCAAACTTTTCCTCCATTTCCCCACCACCAAAACCTCCTGCTGCAAAACACATATAGCTTAATCCAGACCTGACTTGAACAATCTGTTTGTATCTCTATGTTTTACAATTTTTTCAAATTTTTATCATTAACATTCCTAAAGAGGGATTTTTCCTAAACTTTAAAAGTTCCTGACATGGTTAAGTTTTAAACATAACCATGCTAATGGTCTAAATAATAATAATAGTAAAATAGAAAAGTTATATCTTTCTGTCCACATCCAAGAGTTCTATAACACGCTGCTGAGAAAAATCTGTGTATGATATATCTTAATCTTTCCACTTAGCTGCCATGTTACAGTAGTAAAACTACTGATGTCTGAGATGTAAGATTATAGAAATTCCTTAAAGCTCTCATAAAAAACTTTAAGTGAAAAATGGAAGCCTCTTTCAACCATTCCTTCCTGCTTTTGTTAACATCATTATGAAATAATAGATACATACCTTGGATATGGACAGCATAATAATGATTTTCTATTGGAGAAACAAAAAACCCAAGTACTACAATAGTACTGCAAATAAGCAGAAACCTGGATGCTTCTACAGATTTTTCAACACAGACCTGTAGAGAATACAAAGACTAACAGGCATTGAGTGCAGCTTACTAGCTGGATTTCATTTATTCTGAAACTTCCTCGTCCTATTTTCGGAAGGAGATTGGAAGAGATTGGTGGTTCCCTTTGCATGATTCTTTTTCCCATTTAAGATCTACCATTAGCTCCGTCATTGTTTCCAATTTTTATAGCGAAATGTAATCAACAACAAGCACTGAGCCCAAAAGGAGCCAAAAACCTAGCTGGAAGATTCTGAAGTCTTTTATAGAAAAAGGGGATCTCTAAGAAGGACATATGATTTCAATAAAAACCTTACTCTGCAGTATTATGCAATATATCTAGTAATAGTAAGAAGTCCTCTCTAATCTATCTAGTGTAATTAAGCCCTGTTTGGAATTCATTCTCACTTTTCAAAGAGGCACCTGAAGCTATTTTGAAGTTTGAAATTACACAGATTCTGTTCCAATGCGAAGTGTATTTTGTACTTAAGATTGTCAGTGGCAGTCACACCATGCTGCGAGAAGATAAGCAGAATTGCCAGTAGGAAAACTGTTGAAATTCCAGCAATAAATCTTATTCCAGAATATTCACCAATATTCTTTAATGAATATTTTTATATGTTTTTTCTCCTTATACAAAGGAAATACTACTTTAATTCTCCTGACAGCTATTTTACTTTGACAGCGCATTTGTAGAAAAAGCTCTAGGGGTAAATTTGCTTCATTATTATATTTTACTGTTTTACAGCCACACATGGTTTTCTTATTTGGAGTCAGCTAGTAGCCTTTTGCTGTCTAAAGTGTGGGTAAAAACAGATAAGAAAAATATATTTTCCTAGAGAAAGAGAAAAAAAATAAAGCGCTTCTCTCTGACTTTTTAGTTGTCAACAAAATTCTAATAAAAACTAGCTTTTAACTTTTGTCTTACTAATAACGTTGAAAAGTTTTCATTAAAAGGCTTACTTTCTTTTAGCCTGCCACTTTGAAAGAAAGACATAAGTTGAATAATTTACCACTCACTATTTAGCACTGAAAAATACACAGAAAAGATGGTTTAAAATAGAGTTGCTCAGCTGCTTCTCTTCATAGTGAAGTAAATTAAATTAAGTGAAGTTGCTGGTTGGCTCTTGTGTATTTGGAGTCTCTTCATCAATATGAGTCATCTAACACTCAATAGGGTTTATCATAGATAGTACATTGCACAAATGACAGTGTAAGGGAAGTTTATAGTAAGATGTGGAAGGAACATCCTTCTGTTTTCTTTCCACAAGATATGCTGGAAGAGTTTTATGAGACAAAAAATGGTATTTTACAGTCAGACATTTCTCCATCCATTAATAAACCCATAGCCCCTGTGAAAAATAAAAAGAAATTGAAAGCATTTGAAATACATCCGGTGCATTTACAGAGCACTATTTAAAGGAAATGGATCTTGTAATCACAGTAATTCAAAATGGTGACATTTCAGCTTTAGACTTCAAGTTTACTTTTCATTTGAAATTTTCAGGTACTGCAACTGCAATGGGATGTCTTATGGTTAACCTCAGGAGCCCAACAGAAGATTTGCAAACATAATGTGGAGGCCACATGCACTCAGTGAAAATTTGGAAACCTGTGTTAGATATCCAGGAACTCCCAGTAGAAAGTGACAAAAATCATCCAGTCAGTAAGGGCCAGAAGGCACCTAAAGACAATATCCTTAAGCACAGAATCACTGTCTGGTCTAAAGAGGTGACTGTCCTGTTCTGCTCTGCACTGGTGTGGCCTTGCCTTGAGCACTGTGTGCAGTTTTGGGCACTACAATATAAAAAATACACTAAAGCTATTTAAAGAACATCCAAGAGATGGCTATGAACGTAATGAAGGCTCTGGAGGGGAAGCCCTGTGAGGAGCTGCTGAGGTAACTTGGTCTGTACAGTCTGGAGTGGGTAACCTCATCGCAGTCTACAACTTCCTTGTGAGGGGAAGAGGGACTGATCTCTTCTTGCTCATGACCAGTGATAAGACTCGAAGAAAAATCATGAAGTTGTGTCAGGGCAGGTTTAGGTTGGATATTAGAAAAAGGTTCCTCACCCAGAGGATTGCTGGGCACTGGAACAGGCTCCTCAGGGAATTAGCCACAGCACCAAGCCTGAGTTCAAGAAACATTTGGGCGATGCTCCATGGTGTGATTCTGCTCAGTGCCAGGAGTTGGAGTTGATGATCCTATGGGTCCCTTCCAACTCAGCATACTCTATGATTCTAAGTGTGCAACTCCTTACTTATTTAGATGGCTAATGGAGGAAGTACAGAAGATGTCATTTATCTTATCTCAAGCAATTTTATCTGTTGAAGAGGATGAAAGTTTGGTAAGAAAGTTTCACAGATATGTAGGCTTGGCAGAAAGATCTCTGAATGTAGAAACTGAGGATGAGATAGAAACGAAAGCAAGTTTTGATACAGAGTAAAAGAACGTTTTGCTGAACCAGTGATCACTGAATAACTGAGAAGGCAAAGGGTGGAGATGAGCTGGAAGGAGATTTTTATGATTAGGACAAAGGTATGTGACTACAAACAAAGACGTGTTTTTCACCAAGTAAATAAGTCTCAAGAAGAGCATAAGTAAATAGAAAACATGTTTTTACGAAAAAGAGAGATATCGCAGGCAAACAAGAAATGTCGATGTAGCAAGAAGAAGAGAGGTCTGAGAATTTTCCATTTTAAGCTTAAATTGTAACTTACTTACTCTTGTGATTGGGTAATAATGACTATAATATGGTGATGGTAGTAGCTATGATAGGCTATAGGCAAATGTAAAGGTATTGTGTATGGTGCTTATTGGTTATTATGTATTAAGATACTCTGCAAAGAAAAGTATAAAATGCTTTGTAACTTGAACAGAAAGGGGCTTCAGGTATGCCTACAGCTGGAGCTGGCAGCTGTAGGGCTGGCTTTGGATACCCACTCCCTGAAATGCTGTAACTTCACCTATGCAATAAACAGCTTTCAAGAGAGCCGCCTGAAGTCCAGACATCCTTCGTGAAACTTTCTCCTATATTTATCAGAATTATTTCATGTCTCTTATCATTAGGTATCTGCATTCAGGGACACTTTCCTAAAAATTAAGATGACAGGCTCACTCCTTTTTTCCTTCCCAATAAGAAAAAGACTACTAACCCTTGTTAATATTAACAGGGGTTAATATAAGGTTTTGCAAGAACAGAGAGAAATTTGAAAGTACTGTATATTTTACCCTCTTCTATAATACATTTGGTTAAAGTATACCAGATCAAATAATTATTAAAATAATTTGGGGAAATTGGATGCTAGTCTAACTGAAAACAGATTTATTGCATAGATTGCTATTTTTCAGAGAAAGAAGAGGTAAGGGAGAGTAGATGAGACTTATTTTTTGAGCAATTTTGAGTTTCTTTTGGTTTCCCCAACTAGACTCACTTGTCTCAGTGGAATGAATGACAACCTATAGAGTTGGATAATAACATGAAAGACCAAAGAGGGTCAAGCTACTTAAGATCACCAAGTGCAAGGTTAAGTAGTGAATCAATCCCAGTTTGTGAGTATCTACAGCAGAACAAAACTTTTATAATGAGTTCTTCAGCACACAAAGACACAACAAGGATCTAAGAGCTGGAAAACAAAGCCAAATTCAAACTAGCAACACAGTGCACATTTTTATGATAAAAAACTAATAATAGAAACACTTCAGCAGGGATTGCAATGGATTCTCTGTCACTGGGATTGCTAACATGATCTGATAGGATAGATTTTTTCATTTCTAAAGACCAATACTGCTGCTTAGGGATACACAGAAGTCCTATTTAGTGTGCCATAGAATACCTAGGATCATATTGTTTCTTCCTTGCTTAATCATGTATGAGTAATTATATCAGATACCACTAAAATTAACACACATTAAGGGTTTCCACCCACAAAATGAGTTTTTCACTTGAAGTATAAGTGATGGCTTATTTTTCCTTGCCTTAAGAGGACAATGAATTCCTAGAAATCTTGAAATTAGTCAGGTTATGATTTGGAAAGAAGCAGATACCCCTAAAGAACCATGAAAACTCTGTGTACATTTATTTTTATTCTTTCTGTTAAGGGACAATACAGCTCCAATGCTTCCCTAAAGAAATATTCCATGTTACTGTTTACTTGTCACCCACAGCCACTACTGTTGTGTAAAATGGCTACTTCAAACAGCAAAATCTGATTCTGTTTTCATGTATAAATCAGCTGCAAGTGGTGGGCTTCAGGTTGGAATTGCAAAGAGAAGTTCTGTACTCCCTAATTATTCTGTGCAAACTAGTAATACACCAATAAAAGGGGCAGATATAGAGCCACAAGTATAAAACACCCCTGCTCACCAAATGTATAGAGTTTATGTATTTACTACTTACTTTTTCTCACTGTATAATTTTTTCCCCTTCATTTATATACCCAAAGTTTCTCTTGGGTGTCAAAATACACTGTTATCTAAGGGAAATCAATGTTTATGAAATACTATGATGCCAAAATCAGGTGCACATCAGCAGCAGCTCATCATACTTTCTTGTGCAGCATCATTCCAACATGATGGCAATGACATCTCAATTCCAACAGACTACATAGACTTCGTTTTTAACCTCTCCAGGGTAATTTTTCTTTAGCTGAGAGCTTTATGTCTTTACATTCTTCCTTGAATCCCAGAACTAGCTACATTTCCTATGAGCATAAATTTGGAAAAAAGTGACTGTAAAAGGTGTTAAACAAATGAAAAGTTTTAATACTGATGATTTTTCTGTCATGTATTCTGTCATCCAGCAGACTTGTTCAGCTAGTAGCTGCACATTGCAAGAACTGCCTTTTAATATGGTTTTAAAATGGTTATTGACTGTACCTCCTAAAGGTCAGAGCTGAAGGTATTCTGCTCTTCACTGCTATTTCCCTCCTTCTCTTTTTGGTTGTCAAAACCAGTCAATGAATACAAGTGCATACACCTTAAAAGAAAGGTTAGTTCAGACTGGATTGCATCATGCTAAATTGCCAGGCATTTGTCTGTCATGTATCATGTTTGGTTCAGATAGATCTAACTATAATTTTTTTTTTCTTTCAGTGAGGGGGAAATTCTTATTGAGTATTAGTTGTGAAAATTGTTTTGTTTTTATTGCATGAAGGTCAAGTAAAATAAAGCTAGGTTTTTGTTTGTTGGTTTATGATTGCTACATTTTATTTAAAGCATTTAATTATTTCCACCCCCCAAAAATAAAAAAAAACCCAATTCTTCTGGCTAGGAAAATAAACTGTACGGGAAGCAATTTCCATAGGAAATAGAAAAAGGTTTGTTTCTCATCTTAAGACTGGAATGAAGAAAAAAACCCCTCCTTTCTGCATAGCAATATCCCCAAACCATTTGATTTTATTTAAAGCTTGTGATACAGGAGAAGTGAGCCATGTTATATCTAGCCCATGAAAAAAGTTCCATTGAAAGATGAAATTCAGGGTGTATTTTTTTATGTGGAGCACTCCATACACATTTGATGGAAGTGCAAAAAATGGAAATCAATGCTGATCTTAGCCCAAGAACATTGGTTGAAGTATAATAGCAGATTGGGAGTGGATAAGAAATGAACTGCAGATCAAGTAAGAAAGATTTCCTGCAGACTGTGCTTGTGCAGAGCTTTACCTTTAGCTCAAGAAACAGACAAGGTTCTTGAGCAGTCAAGGGTTTGTCTTTCAGTCCCACAGAGGATTTTTTTATATAAATTACATTTAATTGCCCATTTATTTTTGTATATCACTAGAAGGAGGTATATATGACAGCCTCTGGTCATACTTATATAGAAAATGTTGAACTACAAATGTTTTATTTCACGAGTTCAGGAAGAGTCAATAATTCATATGTAGTGTAACCACAGGCAAAATTTCCAAGTATTTCTACACATACTAACTGAAATCTATCCACAGCATACTCTAGACTGTATTTAGGTGGGAGCTTCATTTCACAATTCCTAGTTATTCTGTCTTTTACTGAATATAATTCCTTTGACCTTTCTGTGGTCCCTACGGTTGTAGTTCCTGAGATTCCGATTACATTTGTTGAGAGCCCGCTTCCTGCAACTCATTCTTAGTAGTTCATTGACTGAAAAAAATGCAATTTAAAAAAAACCCCAAACCCAACATGTTAGTATTGAGGCTACTTTGAAATTCCATTCTGATTAAGAAATACAGCAAAAATACGGAGGCATCTGAGGAAGGCGTGCTCTAAAATATACAATTTACAACACTGATCCTGCAAACAAATGCATAATTATGAGCAACCACTGACAAACAGTGTTGTCTTTACCAGCTTTGGTTGTTTGGGCTGCAGATGTGGTAAAACTTCTGATTTATATATTTTTTTAATTTCCTGAGAAGTAATTTTACAATGATGCCTAGAGCATGCGAGAGGCTCTTTCCTTAGCTTCATCATAAATCTAAACAAATAAATTATAATAGCAATGGTGCTTTCCTCTCGGATAAAACTCTTACATCGTGCCATAAAAAAGGGGTAAAAAGGTAGAGGTAATTCCATTTTTCACAGCATCAATTTAGAATCAATTTAACTTACCTACATAATGAAAATTATATGAGAAAATCGTGCACATTTAGGTGTCAACAAGATATACTCATGCTAAAACATTGTCACCTTCAGTTACTATGATGCTTTTCATTTTTATGCTGTTAAATTCTTTAGTTTTTACAATGATCATTTGCATTAGAAAGATAACCTTAGAAATGTTACATAATAACCTCTGCAAACAAATACAGATTCAAACAATGTAAATGTGCAGACAGAAAATAGCACTAAAAATATGTTTAAAGAAAAATGCCCCCAAAATACATCAGAAATTTATACTGCTCATAATTTCAATTCCTATCTAAGTCTCTAGTAATGTGCTTAACAGTATATATACTGAGAAGACTTGGATTTTAGAATGCCACTGAAATTAAGTACCCCAGACATATACTAGATGAAAGAAGTCATGTCAGACTTCATAATATAAAATAATAGGTACAAGGAGCCATATCTGGACAAGAACATAAGGGTATGGCTCATTATAAAGATGAAAATTATACCAAGAAGAACTGAGGTATTACAGATAAATTGAAATAAAAGGAAAAAGTCATGCATGTTAAAAACTACCTGGAAGTACAATCCAGAAGTAGCTCTGTTCAGTGCCCATCTATTTTTAAAACTTGAAAAAAATATAAAAGTTCCAATTTTGTACATCTCAATGACCCATATTAAGATGTGGGATTGATGGTTCATGCACATCTCTCACAGACTCTTGATTAGATTTCTCCAAATTTCCATTTCATCGATTTTGAGAGTGACACCTTATGAAAATTTCAGGTATCTGTTGGGGTGACTGTTAAGTGGTGATGACAATACATTGGAATCTTTGAATAAAGATTTGTCAACAACAAAAGAATAAACAAATTAATTTAAAAATCCAGCACAGTAAAGAAATGGTCAAAAAGGATACAAATTGTCATTCACTTTTATATGAGAAAAAATAAAACAGACCTAGCAAGCTAAATGTAAAACTGCAGTAAAGCAAACCGGGTGATACTTCAAGATGAAACTTGAAGAAGGCATAAAATAAAATGTTTTCAAGCACAGAAGAAGTAGGATGACTGTAGAGTCAGTGGGGCCAGCAGATTATCAAAGTACAAAAAAGACGCACTAGAGAAAGGGAAGACCACTGCAGAAAAGACAAGGGAATCCTTTCATCAGTGTTCACTATGGAGAAGGTCAGGAATGTTCCCTTCTTCACAAGGTACGAGATGGAGAAACTATTTTCTTTTAGAAATACATCAATAGAAGAGGTTTTAGTACAAATTAATAAATTGAACAGTAACAGTTGTCAGGACCAGGCAATTTGTTCAAGAGGTTCAAGAGTGAAAGAAGTCTAGTATGAAGTTGCTGAGTTACTGACTGTAGCATATAAACTATTGCTCTAATAAGACTCTGTGTCAAGAGGAATAAAAAACAGAATTGAAGAGATAAACCTCTTGAGAAAGGACTCATGCAAAGACTTAGGGAATACAGAAGAGCAAATTGGATAGCCATCAGGAAAACAAGTAAGAATTACTATTCTAGAATTAATAGATGATAGATAAATATGAAATATTTGCTAAAGCTCCACATGACTTTTATAGATTTTTGGGAGGACTACTGCCTCTCAGATTACACTGAAGGTGTTAATAAGCATAGATTAAGTAATATAACTAATCTGGATCTTCAAAAAGCTTTTAACAAGTTTCCATTCTCCAATATTTGACCCATGTTGTTCTTTTTTTCATTCTTTTTATTACTTCTGTTTTTATTAAATGCGTTCTTTTTAGGTTAATTATGTCAATGTAATTTCATACTCTATTCTTTTTTTCAGCTGCTGTATTTCTAAGTTACTTAAAAAATGAAAATCAGAAAAAGCTTTGATGCACATTGATGGAAAGCTGTCTAGGCTATTGATCAGCCAATTTGCAGAATTTCTTAAGGTCCTTTCACAATGAAATTCTGATATTGCTCCCTGGGCAATAATAAATGCATCTCCTGGGATAATACACAACTCAATTTTCAACCTAGAGTTTATTCTCTTCAAAATGCAGTTAATATCAAGTTAACAAGAAACACTATCAATTCTCAGAAGCAAATGTCCTGTTCCATACAGAAAAATGCACTGAAGACAGTCAATTTTTATGAAAGCTGGGCAGAACACTCCTTTAATTATCCTGAAGAAAAATTTTGAAAGAGTAAGATAAAAATGTTTTTTTAAGAAATCCAGAGAAGGAACAGTTTCCAAATATTGCATTTTGATGTACTCCTTCTAATAGCATTTCAAATATTTTTTTTAAGTGAAGAGGTATTAGGAGACATATTTGGAATTAGCCATAGATGGTGGTGGTTGTTTGTTTTTTTAATTACCTTTTTCAGAACTGCAGATCTATAAATCAAATAAGAATATAGTTGAGCTAAACAATGTAGCTGTGATTGCAGTTCAGAGTTTCACCTCAGCTGCAAACTCCGTGTCTCAGTCATGCAAAGGATTACATTCTTTCTCTTTATGAAAAAAGGGACAGGTCCCTGTTATCCCTGTTTCAGTCCTCTGTTATTCAATTAGAGTATTTAAATTAAATTTATGTTTTATGCGAGCAAACCCAATTAAACCCTACAAGGAAGTGTCTCCACAGGTTCATTTACTAGAGCTTTGTTTATGAAGGACAGAAATTTACCCTTTGGAGTGGAATCTACAGCATTCAGCAATATCAGATACAGCACAACACTACCCATTTAATTTTATAAAATATTACCAAATTACATCCTTTTATAAATCCTATTTTTTTTTTCAGCCAAAAAGATGAAAAAGCAACTACAGGGAACACAAGGTTTAATAAATACCAAGAGGAAGCTATCCAGCCTTAGATCAATTTGTTGATATCTTTGTTACTACTTCTCACTGTTTTGCTTTAGTAGTTGCATATTTTATCTGTGCTTAATTCCTTTATTGCCTAGTTAGCATCAAAGATTATCATATAAACCAGAGAAAAGGGAGAACAATATGCCTGTCTCCCCCTGCTCCCACAATAAAAAAAAAGCCTTCAAGCCAGCAAAAAACCCACCATATTTTTCAGTATACAAAGATTGTATCAGCTAGAAAATATCTAAAACCTTATAGTAAGTAGACTACCTGGCAATATTTTAATTAAAAATATCTCTACCAAGCACATAGTACTGTTTACAAAAAGGATTATCTTGGCCTCTGCAATGGCAGTTTTGTGTACTTGAGTTATAAACTGACATTAGCACTGGACTACACAGCACAGCCTTTGAAAGCAAAAGTAAACACAATGATTTTTTTTTTTATCATCATTAGTCTGAAAAAATGAAAATGAAGACTGTCCAAAAAAATATTTGCTGTAGCCTAATATATCACAGCAAATAAAGAACAAGTGACTAACCACTTGTCTATAATCAACAAAACAAGAGCCACAAAATGAAAAAAGATAATGTTAAATCTTCAATTTAAATAAAAAAGGTAAGTAATCCACAGTGCCATTTGTAGTGGCATTATAGTGCCAAGGAATTGTAGATGTCCAATAAAATGCTCGAGTTTGTGTAATATACCATATGTGAAAAGCTCCACCCTTACTATAAATCATCACAGTTTTATTGTTCTAGAAGTTCTAAACGGAATGTATTTATTCTTAATGTCAGTGTGAAAGAATTCCAATAAATATATAAAAACAATTTTGGTGAGAGTTCGAGGTTCTTTTGGTTGGTTGGTTTTTCTTAACCTCAGCACTGTAGTTCTAACGCCACAGAATTTCAAAAACAGTGTTATTCCTGACAGAATTCTTCCATTAGTTTCCAGCCACAAGTGGGATCGGACAAAATTCAAAGTCACATAAAAAGCAGCAACTCAAAAGGCAAGGAATGAGATGCCTTGTTTTTAGGATACACTAAATATTTTCAAGCCACCCTCCCACTGGTGATGACTTTGTGTTAGTGGCTACCAAGACACGTTGCTTAGATCACCAGATGCTGACAGATTTTGCATTTCTTCTTTTTTTATAAAGAAAGCTTGTCAAGAATTTTCGAAAAACTATTTCTGTTTTGGGGCAGTCTCTGTCAAACTAGTTGCAAATTTTGCTATTGCATTCATGCTTTTGGTTAGTTCAAACTTAAAAATCTCCTACCAACATTAGGAAATGCAGCTCTCACATTAATTTGTATCAGATAACTTACATGCTTAGTCAGTACATGTGCAGAATCCAAAACAGTACACTACTGTTTCTAAACATATTTCAAAATTATGTCATTAGTATTTTGAGAGTTTTTTTGGTCTTTACAATAAGTTATGTTATGCAGGAAAACAGTATTAATAAATAGAAACGGAGAAAGAATGTAGGGAAAAAATGGGCAGAGAAAAGCAGAGATACATTAAAAAAAATCAAGGGAGTAGGCAGAAAATTAATCCATGTAGTTTGAAAAAAAAAAAGGGAACACAATAAATGAAAATTCAGAGATAAAAGAACCCAGGAAATGGGATGACATATTTTTAGCAAGTCCAAATATTATCTGCACTAATGAGCACTAGACAGAAAAAAGTTTAACCATCTTTCTTGAAAATGAGAGAAAACTCAGAGAATGGGACTGCAAGGAAACCAACAGAAAAGTTTAGCAATTAAAGACCATAGCCAGTCTAAGTGTTTTTATACAATGTGCTGCACCCCCTGCAGTCACAAGGAAAAGGGATGTAGTTGTAGTGAGTGAAGGATATGAATAATACTTTATATAATTCCTTAAATGATTCTTTTGTACAATGAAGATTTATTTCTAAAGTCAGTAAAACAGTATTTGTAGCTACATTTATATAAAAGGATGGAGCAAATATTTGTCTGCTCAGCTGTTACTCCTAGGTTGAACCATTTTTGGTGTTGCTACTGAATCTGCCTAATAGGGTGAAACATGCTTTCAAGGAGCACGGACATACCATCACTACTCCATAAGAAGCTACTAAAAAATTACTCAATTTGATTGCTGTTAGGATCTGAGATGACATTGGCTAAGATTAGTCCTTTAGGGTGAAAGGAAATTTTGTAAATTAATTCTGATATAACCTCCGAAACTAAATTTCAGGAGCTCTGAGATAGTACAGAATATCATTCTAACGTCAGTTGTAACTCTAAACGCGTGTTTTTCATGAGAAGATGGTCAGAAACCATGCATAACCTCTGTCAACATGGAAAGAGATTTCTTGATCCACTATCTGCTTTCTAGTTGATTGGCAGCACACAATGCAAAACAGCAAAAAGTAATTCCAACCCATTCATGTCAGAGACTTTAAAAGGAACAATTCCTACCTGTTCCTTTCCACAACACACTCATCAATTTTGATAACTATTATGATCATATACAGTTTTAAATATTCAAATTAATTCTGCTAATTATGTGAAATCATTTAGATATGATCAGTTAGCCTTCCACATGCCCTGTACTTCTCTTTAGACCTGTGGATTACCTTGTAATTATCAGCTCTGCTATTTGCTGCTCCCAGACACTGGAAAAAACCACGGGTCCTGATTATAAAACATGTGCAGTGGATCTTTCCTAAGTGGAATATCTTTCAGGAAAAAATAGCACCTCAGTGCTACTGGTTCCTTTTATTGATTCACTCCACATGATTTCTACAACAGATGAAGGATGTTGAGTCCCCAGATTATACACTTTCCTCTTCCACTAACTTTAACAATAGTTTCTAGCACTGCATGTTTCTTGTTTTTCTCTGGAGAAAACTGCCAAGAGATGGAGATCAATACTTCATGCTTCTCAGTACCCCTCCAGTTTAGTTTTCCACCCTTTTCTACCTCATTGCTAGCCTTTCTTCTCCTTGATCATTTTGCATCTAATGTATAACTTTTGCAGTAGTCAAGACATGCTTCTTTTGTGAGCTACTATGAGAAACAACTGATGGAAAAAGCGCCCTCACAGTACTAACACCAAGACATGCTCAAAGTGACTTCCTTCTTTTAGGTGCTAGTCTTACCAGCAAAGAGATACCTCTATCCTCTCTAATGGCCAGTAGTAAGAACTACAACACTAACCCACAGCCCAGTTAGACGTAGGAGGAATGACTTATTTGCAAAGATCTGGAAGCTCTAGGGAAGCCAGAGAACACCACAAGTAGATGAAGCCTGATATCATGCTGCCTAGAAACCAATGTATATTTTGTGGAAGAGGAAGACAATCTGAAAAAACTGTTTCAGATCCAAGAATTTCCAATCCAACATTACCTCTCACAAAAAAAAAAAAAAAAAAAAAAAGTATTAGCAAACACTAACAACTATAAAATAGAAGTTGTTTACTATATTCTATTTAGTAAATATAAAACTCTAAGAGAATTTTCATAGGCATGTAGACTACAGTTACTTCAGTGTAATTGTTACCTGTAGTAAGTGTTAGCCTAGACATTGTTAATGAATGAGATTCTGTTAGTTTACAGAGTGAAATAATCTCACACACTCATCTGATGCCATGATGATTTTTTGCCTTTTCTTTTATATACCTTTTATACCTTTTTATAACTTCTGCATTCTTAGTGTTTTTTGCCTACATTCTTGGACTTTTTTGTCAAGATAGGAGACTAAACAATCTTCATCGTTAGGGATCAGAAAGCCCCAGACACCAAGGTCCTCCCCAGAACACATTTTGTAAACTAAGATAGAACCATCCAGGGGAAGGTTCCTTGGGGAGGGCGGCTCACTCGAGCCTCTCATTGGGAAATCTTTGATAGATATGCTAATTAGTAAGACCTATAATGTTATACCTGATCTTTTGGGGGTGGGCATTGTGGTGTGCATTGAGGTGCATTCCACCTGGATGTAGTGCACCTAAGGATCCTTAAAATAAATACCGAGATAAAATCCCTTTTTCCCTTCTAACGGTGTTTGACTCTTGATTTTAAGACCAGGAAAAGGCATCACACCCATATTGGTATGTCTAAGCCAGCATCTCAACCAGGTTCTACTGATCAAGACATGAAGGAATATTATTTGTATACTTGATATTACATATTTTTATTCTTATTATTCAATCGAATTTTTTCATTAGGTACAAATTCCCTGTAAAATTTGTTATGTTTTAAACCTAAATGGCTGCATCTCATTAACACCTTGTTTGGCTGCTTATTTCTATCCTAAAGGTCTGCAGTACACTATGTACTTACTACGGTACTGTAACTCTGGTTTAATCCTTCCGGTGTGTTGTGTTGCAATGCAGAGATTTCATTTGTGCTACATTACAAATATGTTTTTGTTTAAACAATGACACTGCCTAATGTTTTTCTTGGTCTTGACTAGGTTTCATGTGATGAGTATAATTTTCTGTTTACATTACCTTTACATATTCTGTGTCACTGTATTACATTTTCTCTGTAATTATATTAATTAGGAGAAATGTAGATTAAAACATTCAAGGTTTTGTTATCAATTAAGTAATAAGGAGATCAACTTTTCTAAGCGATCTAGAAAGAAAGCTTCGCACTATATATACTATGCTGTTATGCAAAACAGTGCATATAAAATCAGTTTCAGTGACTAAAGCAGCATTTAGAACTTTTTGTTTCTGCAGTTGTTACAGTTTTGAGGCTGCTTCTATCACCATAATAAGCTGCAGTAGGCACATTTTCATAGAGTAAATAAAACTATGGGCAAACTCTGCACTCTTCAGACTCCATTAAATAGGATTTTTATTCTTGTAATGGACTTTGCGGCCCAAAAGCACACTGAGAAGTTCGAAGTCCAATAGAGAGGCCTTATTAATAAAGACTACAAAAGAGAAACAGTTCACATAAAGGTTTCGGAATTCAGATCAAGTAACTTATAAATTATTACTCGATAGTTACTTGGGTTTGACAGAACTGCCCTCTACTTCACCCTCTCCTAAAACACAAGAGATACTTGATTTCAGAGCAGTGAACAAATAGCATGTGATGACTTCTTTCCCCTACAGTATTCCAGTGTTTCATGCTTGTTTTCTCTATGGAAGAAGCACCAGCAAAACATATCTGCTGTAGTTGCAAACTGGCCTTACTATTTCTTTGTAAAATCTGTAAACAACATAGTTTGTACCAGGAGAAACATGATAAACTGTGTTTATGTTCTAGGATGAAAAATTAGTCACAGTGTCTAGAAATCAGATAGCTGCATTAGCACAACCATTGTGCTTGAATAAGCCCTGCTTAGAGCCATGACATAGCACCTAAGAAATGTATTTAATATGCATAGAATAATAGAATTATTATGCTTGGAAAAGGCCTCTAAGATTATCTAGGCCTATTGCTAACCTAGTGCCAGCATGTTCACCACTAAACCATATCCCCAGGTGCCACATCTACATGATTTTTAACACTTCCAAGCACAGTGACTCCAACACTTCCATGAGCAGCCTGTTCCAAAGCCTGACCACAATTTAGAGAAAAAAATTTTCCTAATATCCAACCTAAACCTTCAGTAATACAACTTGAGGCCATTTTCTCTTGACCTGGCACTTGATACCTGGGGGAAGAGACCAACCCCCACCTGGTTGAAACCTCCTTTCAGGCAGTTGTAGAGCACAATAAGGTTGCCCCTGAGCCTCCTTTTCTCCAAGCTAAACACCTGCAGCTCCCCCAGCTGCTCCTCATAAAACCTGCACCCCAGACCCTTCACCAGCCCTGTTGCCCTTCTCTGGACAGGAGGGCTCCAGCACCTCAATGTCCTTCTTGTAGTGAGGGGCCTAGAACTGAACACAGGATTCAAGGCGCAGCCTCACCAGAGCTGAGTACAGGGGGACAGTCACTGCCCTGGTCCTGCTGGCCACACTATTGCTGATACAGGCCAGGTTGCTATCGGCCTTCTTGGCCACCTGGGCACACGCTGTCTTGTTCAGACAGCTGTCAACCAGCAGCCCCAAGTCCTCCTCCATTGGGCAGCTTCCCAGCCCCTCTGCCTGTAGCACTGCATGGGGTTGTTGTGACCCATCACTTGGCCATATTAAACTTCAGACAATTGCCCTCTGCCCATTGATCCAGCCTGTCCAGATCCCTCTGTAGAACGTTCCTTCTGTTCAACAGATCCACGCTGCCACCCAACCTGGCTTATAAACTAATAAACTTATAAACTAACTTATAAACTAAAGATGCATTTGATCCCCTCATCCAAGTAATCAATAAAGGCATTAAATAGAACTGACCCCAAAACTGTGCCCTGGAGAACACTACCAGTGACCAGCTGCCAACTGGAGGTAACTCCATTCATCACCCCTCCCTCAGCCCAGCCATCCAGCCAGTTTTTTACCTAAGGAAGAGTATACACCTGTCCAAGCCATAACAGTGTCAAAAGCTTTACTAAAGTCCAGACAGACTACATCCCAGCATCCACAGCCCTTCCCTCATACACTAAGGAGATAACCTTTTCATAGGAGGAGATCGGATCTGTCAAGCAGGACTTGCCTTTCATAAACCCATGCTTGTTGGGCCTGATCTCCTGGTTGTCCTGCACATGCCACATAACGGCACAGAAAATTATCTGCTCCATGACTTTCCTTTGCCCTGAGGTCAGCTGGCAGGCCTGTAGTTCTCTGGACTCTCCTTCCAACCTTTCTCATAGATGGGCTAACCTCCAGTCAACTGGGACCTCCCCAGTTAACCTAGACTGCTAGTAAGTGATGGGAAGTGACTCAACAAGCACTTCCACTAGCTCCCTCAAAATACTTGATTGGATCCTATTCAGCCCCATGGACACACGTGCCTCCAATTGGTGTAGTGGATCCCTAAACATTTCTCCTTGGATTATGGGGGCTTTCATTCTGCTTTCCATACCTGTCTTAAAGCTCATGTCCTGGATACCCTGAGAAAAACTGGGTACTTACTTTGAAGACTGAGGCAAAGAAGTAATTAAATATCTCAGCCTTTTCCTGAGCATCTGTCGCTATGTTTTCTTGTACATGCAGTGAAGGATGAAGATTCTCCTTGGGTTCCTTTTGTTACTGACATATTTGTTACAAGACAATTTTCTTAACTTTTACAGCAGTAGCCAAATTAAGTTCTAGCTACACTTTGGCCCTTCTAATTTTGTCCCTGCATAACCTCACAGTGTCCTTTTAGTACTCCTGAGTTGCCAGCGCCTTCTTCCAAGGGAGATACACTCTCTTTTTTTCCCCTCCCTGAATTCCAATGAAAGATTTATGTTCAGCCAGGCTGGTCTTCTTCCCTGCTGGCTCACCTTTCGACACACGAGGATACTCTGCTTCTGCACCTCTAATGTTTCCTTCATAAAATGTCCAGACTTCTTGGACTCCTTTGCCCTTCAGGAATGCCTCCCCAACAGACTCCCTCAACCAGTCCCTTAAACAGGACAAACCCTACCTTCTGAACATTCAAGGTGTATGTTGCGGTGGCTAAGTCCACTTTACACCCCCCAAGTTACCCTAAAAGTGATCTCTCCCTACAACACTATGCTAGAAAGTTCTCACTTTGTCTAGATTCTGCTGGTCACTGGCCCTCTCCCCCCCCCCATCCCTTTTCCCATTGGCCCCTGTTATGTCACTCAACCTTGCCTCTGCCCCCTAGCCCTCAGACTATTGGTTTTGGATGCTCTGCCCACCTTTGGGAGCTCTCGGGATAAAACTGGCGTGGGCATTCAGTTCTTGGTTCTTCATGCTTCTGTTCCCTTTGGGTGTGTTGCCATTAAACACCTTGGAATTGCATGCAGAGAACCCCTCTCACCTCTTTGTCTCCAGTTCATGCACAGACTGTGGGTGTGAGCGGCTGTTCACGACCACCTGTGAAGGTGAGATCGTGTGCATGTGTAGGTGCTGGCAGAGCGCTGCCTGAGCAGCATGAGGGACCCTGTGGAATATACATGGCATTGGTTCACCGAAGCCCTCTTCCATAGTAGTAGTTCTACTGACCCCTCTCCCTACTTCAAGAGTTGAAAATTATCATTCTGTGATCATTTTGCCCAAGGCTTTCTCCAGCCACCACATCTCACACCAGTCTTTCTCTGTCCACAAACAGCAGGTCCTGTGGGAAAGCTTCCCTAGTTGGCCTCATCATCAGCTGTGTCAGGAAGGTATATTCCTCACACTTCAAGAACCTTCTTAAACTGATTTCTCTGTGCTGTGTTGTATTTCCAGTTTGCAGGTTGAAGTACCTCATGAGAACAAGAGCTGGCGATTGTGAAACTTCCCCCAGCCACTTATAAAATATTTCATCTGTCTCTTCATCCAGAACAGGATATTTACTGATTGGCCTTCCCCTGATCCTTAACCATAAGTACCCAGCCCTATCGTCACCATCATTAAGGTCTGGACAATCAAAACACATTCTAACACGCAGGTCTACCCGATGCCTCTCCTTCCTTTCCTGTCATTTCTGAAGAACTTACAGGCACCCATTGCAGCACTTCAGTTGTGCAAGTCATGCCACCACATTTCTGTGATGGCAACTAAAAAAAAGAACAGTCTGGAATTCTCTGTAATAAACAAAACTGGATCTCCAAATTCACTAATTTGAATTGTGTTCTGTGCTTTATTCCTCCTGAAGAAATGGATATGTTTCTCAAAATTGCTACCCAATTAACATGTAGAAGGGCCCCTGAATATTTAAAAATCTCAGCCAGAGGATTGACAGTCTCTGATGGAAAGGTCAGTTTTCAATTGAGAGATTTTTTTTTTCCCCATTTCTGTGCAATAGCCCATAATGAATGAGCAAACTGTGTTTCAGGATTGTAGCTCAACTGGAACACAGAAATTAATTGTGCCAATCAGTCAGCAAGTAGCAACCTGTCACAAGTGCCTGCACATATTAACTATGAAATGAGTCAAAAGAATAAATATTCAGCATGAAAACCTTCTGAGAGCATAGCACAGTTATGTCTGCTTCCAGTAAAATTCACAGCACAGCTGTATTTGCTCTGCCAAACAGAGATAGAAGTCTAAAGCCAAAATTGGATTAATTAAGCAAGGGTTGTAGGATCACCACAGGCTGATCCCAGCATAACAAATGAGATGATGCTTCCAGTTCTTCCTGTGTGCTGGCCAAAATAATTGTTCTGTAGCAGGCTGTACTTGGAAAGACAGCTCTGAAGGCCATGCTATTTGGGTAACCTTTTACAATTATGCCACAAATTAATCCACTTGTTAATGTTTGTCATCATGGAAAGACACTTTAAAAATCCTAGATACATTATTGCTGCCCATGACAACCATCTGCAACAATCAGCTCCTTGGAATAAATTTCAAACTAGTGCATTTTGAGCTAAGGCCACACTGAAAATTAATGGCTTGGAAAGGTTGTGGATTTTATCCATTTTATTATACATGGTATGTTAACCATGTACATATGGTATTATTCATGCATTAAAATAATTCTAACATAGTAAAATTACTGAGATAAATATTGAATTCTCTGTTTCTGTTGATGGAGAATGGCTCAGCTACCACCCCTGTTGATGTACCATTGTTGCTCAGAGGAAACAAACCTAACAAGAAAAATAGAACCACCAGAAGTGCATACCTAAGACCTGAATATAAAAGATGAAAAGCTTGAAACTATGAGACTCATAAATCCCTCTTTGAAGAGGTGGGGAGATATAGCCCAGAATTCATGAGAGAGAACCCCAGGCAGACAGACTCATTCTAAAAGGGAGCTTCTCAACAATTGCCCAGCAAAACCTCAGGGCTCGGTATTGAAGGGCAATAGACATCCCCAAGTTTAAAAATTTGTCTAAGCCAGATCTCAGTAGCATTGGATGAGACATAACAGGGCAACCAAATGAATTCTTCTTGTAAATATTGATAATTTTGCTACTTATTTTTTCTCTTCATTACCCAGTTTGCCACCTGAGAATTAAGACCACAATCTTTTGATTTGCTGAAATAATTCTGTTTTGATTTTAACCGCAGAACACTTTATGACAGTGATGCCTTTTCCTGGTCTTAAAATCAATACTCAAACACAGTTAGAAGGGAAAAAAGGGATTTTACCTTCGCATTTATTTTAAGGATCCTTAGGTGCACTACGTCCAGGTGGAATGCACCTCAATGCACACTGCAATACACGCCCCCAAAAGATCTGGTATAACATTACAGGTCTTACTAATTAGCATATCTATCAATGATTCCCCAATTAGAGGCTCAAGTGAGCCCCCCTCTCCAAGGAACCTTCCCCTGGATGGTTCTATCTTAGTTTACAAAATGTGTTCTGGAGAGGACCTTGGTGTCTGGGGCTTTCTGATCCTTAACTACGAGGCTTGTAAGATGTTTAATTTCCTATCTTGACAAACAAGTCCAAGAATTTAGGCTAAAAATCACTAAGAATACAAAAAGCTGTAAAAGGGGTATATAAAAGGGGTATAAAAGAAAAGGCAAAAAATCATCATGGCATCAACAGAAAAGCAACTAGGTGAAGGTAATAAACCTGCAGCACATTTCCCCAGAGTCAATAGAGAGAAATCAAATGGTGTATACCTATCACATGTATGTACACCTTTAAAAGATTTAAAGATCTTAGCGCTCTTTGAGGAATTGCACCATCCTACTAAATCAAACCAAAATTCAGTATAGGGACTGGAAACACCTCTTATTTTCTGGGGAAGAATTTCCATTAGAACCTATAATAGCACTTGTTCTGTAAGGAACAGGAAAAATAACACCCCCTAAATCTTCATGATAATTTGGGAATTGAAAAAGAGATATTGTTAATTTATAATTAAAAGACACTTGTTTGTGTCTATTAACAGCATTTTAATATAACTACTACCATAATATTTATACATCACTATCTATATGGATATTAAATGAAAAAGGGTAATAGAACTAATGCACTTGGTTTAGAAATTTCTTTCCATTGTCTCTCTTTTGCACCTATTTTTCTTGAGTACTGCTGCTTGTACCTAAACAAGAACCCTGATTAAGTCCTAATTCGGCAAAAGCCTTACAGCTTCTTACTCACTACAGAAAATCATAGAATCATATATTATCCTGAGTTGGAAGGGACCCAAAATATCATCAAAGTACAGCTCCTGGCCCTGCACAGGATCAACCCAAAAGTCACAGCATGTGCCTGTGAGCATTTTCAATGCAATAGAAATGCGAATGGAAACGAATCTGTATGCACGTGGTCAGAATGCTAGCTGCACTTCAAGCATCCCTTCCTGGGAACATACACTTTGTTAAAAGAATCATGCAATACTATAAACAAATAGTCTTTTCATGTTTTCACTCACTGAAAGATTTATGAAGCCTAACAACTTCCATTGGGGCAGTGACTACTACTACAACTGCCACATGTTTAGCAGGGGAAAGAAAAATCTGGAAAACTTGAGCAGAGTGCTGTGGAGGGCTCTGTAATTTTTAGAACAAAGTATTTTGTGAGAGATGTAGAATCAAGCTTCATCTAACACCAAGAGCTGTCACTGAGATTGAAGGAAAAAAAGGTAAGAAAAAGATGGGGTGGGGAAAAAAGAGAGATTATATGGTTTAATATTAATTAGAAATCAACCAGAAATTCCTTATGTAGAAGTTGCTTGAAGCATTATAATATCCATTAAAAGGCTTGAGTGCAATTTTGGATGAAGTGATCTAAAGAGGTAAGAAATATGATTTATTTATTTTCTTTTATAACTGAAACCAAGGGTCAAACAAGTTTGACTCCAACACCCAGTGTCTGAAACATTAAAAATGGTTTAATGGAAGATAGGTGCTTAGCATTGTACTACATCAGGTTTTCAAAGTTAACACTGAAATATGCCTCTAATTAACAAGGCTAGTGTAACTGTTCAGGTATAAGTTTGAAATAATGACAATCTCTGGTATAGAAGAATTCAGATTTAAGCTAAAACTTACTGGGACTCAAGACAGAAGACAAGTCAATTACAAGACTTGTGATATTTCCCCATATACAGTGGAAAATATAAAGGCAAAAAGAATGACCCACAGTCACCAATAAAAGGATAGAAGAACGATATGTTCTGATTCTGTAACTTCTCCAGTAAAAGAAGACAACTCATCTGAAGTTTGTAGTGCTGTTTGTAAATAGACAAAGCTTTGCACTGCAGATCAAAGACAGTAGCTGCGATGTCTTTGACTCCCTTATTCCACCTATGCTAGTAGACAATGTTCTAGCTAGATTGTGAAGTCAGATATAGTGGAATCACTCTCACAATGCTGGGCTCCAGAAATATCAGGCAAGTGCTTAATTTTAATGTCTATTTATAAATACCTATGATAAGCAAGAATTCCAGTAAACAAGAAATACTTGAAATTTAGTTAACACAGAACTCTGCACTTCTAAGAAGTGTAGAACAAGTGCTGTGACTTTTGAGCACAATTATCACCAAGTGAAAGAGCAGGGAAATGACTCTCCATGGACATGGTTTAATATTTATCAAGATATACTTTAAGAAACTAAACATGTAGGAAGGTCGTTTGCACTAGAAACATTTTCCCATGTGGAATTCTTTGGGGAATCAAATGCAGAATTCTGCCTCCCAATAGAGAGTCTGCCTCATTATAGCACCTGAGACTGCTTTGAGTACATCTGCAGTCTAGTGTGACAACTCTAAAGTAAATTTGTACTCACAAAATTACTAACGAGTTGTTACTTGGGTTTTACAGGAGGGCAGATGAGAGGAGAATCAAATTATTCTGATTAAAGCATGAAAAAAATTATTTATGGGCATGATCAACTATCTTTCTGAAGTAGGTACATACAGAATCTTGTGGACTAATGTGCTGAAGTGTTTGATGAAGAAAACCATAAATAAAACTCCCATCCCTGAATGCTAAAATGATGTAGTGCTCATGCAGTCATTTTGTAAAGCAACATGAGGATAAACACTAGTGCATAGCCAACATTTCTTTGTAGTAATTACTAGAGACAAGACAGAGATAGATAGTGATTATGATCAAGTAAAAATGTACAACTTGCACAGATTTTGGAAGTGAAAAATCTAGTTCTCACCTTTGGAGCAAAACTATATCAGAAGTTACATTGCAAGCCATTTCATCACAAAACTTAGTTGATCAAAACTCTGCAATAATCTCCACGTGCTAAGATGAGGATGATAAGGTGGTCAAGAGTACTAGAAGGTGGTCCAAACAGAACAGACTTTACAGTATAGTTATGCACAAAGAATAAACGATCCACACATTGTATTACAGATGTGTGTCTGACAAAGAACTTGAACATACCCAATAAATCACTGAATAAGATGGCTTGCCACAGGCTCTTATAAATAAGTCTTATTCCTGGAAAGAGTACTTGTAAGACAGGTTGGAAGTATTATTTTATTTATGAGATGGGGCCCAAGGCCTGATCTCAGGAGTTTTAAACATGACATCAGGTCCTCGGTCCACACTGTAAAAGGCATATTTCAGAAGTGATATGTAACATATGTAGCAGAGACATAACCTTTCAGAGATGAAGCAAAAAGGGCACCTCAACAAATGAGGCATAACTTCAATCTAGAAGAGTTTGGACAAAGTCTCATCTCCAAGGCTGGCTGAAGAGGAAGGCATAAAATGAGAATAAATAGTATAAAGGTATAAACTAGAAGGGGGACTCTGTATTGAGGAATCTGAATTATCATTTTGTTCATAGTGTGATGTCAGAGCCATTTTCCTTTGTAGGTAACACATCTTTTACTAGAGGGATACAAGAAAACAAATCCCCATACAAAAGATGAAGAGCTAAACTCTTAAAAAGAAACAACAAGCAAGGTGCAGTACAGGTTTAAAAAATCAAAAATATAGAAGTTGGACCAAAGCCTTACTCTCTGTAGGTTTATTTGAATGCTATACAATATCACCATATCTCAACAAAACAAAACCAAACCACACTTCCATGATAAAAAGTCCATCTAGTTTCATAAGGGTTGCATCCCTTTGTGTTATTACCCAGCATGCAGCACATAAAATATTTTGAGAACAGCCTGGCCTTACTGAAGTCAGTGGGAAATTTGAAATTGCCTTTGGTGGAGCCAGGATGAAAGTCAGCAGTCCTATTGATTTCAGCAATACTCTTAATTGTCTGAGGATATGCACAAACACGAATCTTCAAAGGAGCAGGGCTTTGAACAATTCGGTTGTGTGTATTTACCAGTTGAGAAGAGAAAAATGTTTTAAATCTGGCTGCAACAGTAGCATGAGTTTCAAATGAAATTAAGTGCACTATTGCATTACATATATGCAGTTTAACTGAAATGAGTGCTCTGGATCAGCAGGTGTCAGTCCCCTGCTGTGAAATAAATTTAGATAGCTGAAGGCAAGAGAAGCATCCTGCAGCAGAGCCCAGCAGCCATGTGTGCTCTAGCTCTGCATTAGGGAGCCTGAGCAGAGAGGGAACCATCTTTCAAGCCAAGATTCCGGTTTCAAGGCCTGCAGTTTTCAGTGTCCTCATTTTTTATTGAATAGAAAAGAGGGGACGTGTCCAGACTGAGAGAAGATCTCAAGGTGTCTAGGCTGCTTGCTCCTAGACATGGTATTTCCTTAAATGCTCAGGTTCTTTCTCGCTTACATGGGACAGCCTAATTCCTTCAACTGCACAGGTTTAGAAGTCAAAGGCACCACGGGGAGGTCCCAGAACCAACACATTGCAAGGCACTCTCCAAAGATGGAAGAACTCTACATAACACTTTGCTTCCACATAAAAGAAAAACCACGAAAACATAGGGGTTCAACTTCTACCTTATCTTAGTTGCAAATTTTCTTTTTGTTCTTGTTTGTGTGTGCATAAAAAAAGAGAGAATATTTTTACATTCAAAATTGCAACCTGTTCTAACATTGCAAAGGTTTTTCTTTGTAAATTTTGTATCTGGTTCACACAAGCAAATTTCATTTCCTGTCAAATCAGTTAAAACTAAGAACTAAAAAAGAAACAAACTTTAAAAGTTAGTAACATCTGGGCGGTACAGCTTATGACACATAAGTGCATTCAAAGTACAAAATGTACTCAGATGACTCCCAAATCATAGAAAAAGCTCCTTTTTAAAATCTATCCTAAATGACTATTACTATCTAATAAATTGGATCTGTTCCTTTTTTTTAAAAATACATTTTGTCATCACAGGCTGAGGCTGTAGAAATGTGTTTTGGGGGGGAGGGTTGTTGATTTTTTTTTCTTTTTTTTTCCCCTGCTGTTTTGTTTGTTTAGTTGCTTTGGCACGTGGTAAGTCAAAGAATTAAATAAAAATGATCCTTCTCACATCTTATTCTGTTTAATCCCCTACCCCAAACCGTGAATCTTGGGCATGACATGCACATCTGCTTTTTCCAGTGCACAAGGAAGACATAAAATTTCCGTAGTACAAATAACACTTCCTTTTAAGGCTGTATGTTAGCTACAGCAATCTGATTTGCAACCACCACTCTGTAACTTGTCTAATCAACTCTCAAATGGATATTAGATCCAATTCACTGACTGGCTCTTTTCCCTTACTATAATTTCTTCTACAGCTGATCTCTTAGTTCCAAAACATTATCCACAGACATAAAGTATATATTAAAAGTCACTAGGCTTTCAATTCTACTAGACAATACCAGAGGCACTGCAACTATTTACCTTTTATGATATTATTTACTTTAACTATATCATTTTTACGTTATTTGTATTTCACATAAATCTTGTCATCAATAAAATTACAGAAACACATTGTTAACCATTTCTTGAAAATCCATGACAAAATTGAACACTGAGTCCATTATTTTTTGTTTATCTCCACCTTAAAATAAAGCTACTTTTATTAAAAAAAAAAAGCACCCTTAAAACATATACATTTAAATTACTACATTTTAGAAATTGTCATGTTATTTTTAACAACAAAGAAAAGAATACTGAAATATTTAAGATATCTGCTACCATTGCCTAGTTTGGTCTGTTAACTTCATATTTAAGAATACTTCTATTTAAATAAAAATATAAAATGTAGTCCATGGTGTGCAATCAGGTCGACTTTTTGATACTATGTAAAAAAAAGAAATTATTTAGCCAATATGTTCTGATGTTATTTACCATACTTGGATTTCTTTCCTGCCCAAAACTGATAGTAAAATAAGTCAAGCTCACCAGATGGAAAAGTACCAAAGTTGTCAATTTGTAATTATTGCTTGGAAAAACAGATCAATTGAGTCTTTACCATTAAAAGTTTGGTTCTTTAATAAAGATTTTTTGTAATTTTATTAGCACTGTGTTCAATTTGGTTTAAAGGTGTTTGGGTTTTTTTATATAGAGGACATTTGAAGGATTGACTGTACTAAAGGAGAGGAAATTTAACGACAAAAGCATATTTTAAATTAATTTTGCAGAACACTTATGATAAATGAATCTCATCTTTATACTGATTAACACCTGAGACATTATTTGGTTCCTAAGATATATTCAGCTATCCAGGGAACAGAAACTATATTTCATTATTTATATCACTGATCGAAACAACAAGGATTCTGCACATCAGGAGATAAAAACACTGAAGGAGCTCTTTATTAACAAGCTACATATAATATACATGTAATCAGTAAAATTCTGAAAAATAACCCATTCGGGGGGGGGGGGGGGGTGGGTGGAAAATATGCACAGTATGTCTAATAAATTTTATATTGAATTTTTTTAAATTCTCATTATGATCTCCAGGTAAAAAAGCTGGAATGTGTTCCCCTATGTGAACTTACCCTGCCTGGAGCCCTGCCTGGAGTATCCTCCTCATTTTCTTCTTGAACTTTTCTCCTTACTGAAAACTATGGGTAAGGAACAGCAAAGACAACACCTCCCATTCCAACAAGAGCGGAGGACAGGCACAGCCAGGGCCAGGGAATCCTCAGGTTCACTGTATTCCTGCAGATAAACTCCCATACATGCTTTAGAAGAACTGAGTCAAGGCTATCTGCTAGTGGACTGCATCACTGTTAACCAAGCTATTCAAGTCAAACAAGTTTATGGCAAAGCAACATCAAAAAAAGATGTTCAGGGTCTCCATTTTCAGAGTTTCAGAGTTCATCTTGAGTATTTACTTGATCGGACATAAAGGAAAGCAGTCCAGGATTACCAAAGACACAAAAATCCTAATCTTCCAGGAATCTGAGAGTATAACCAGAATTACATGCTTGCCTTGGATTTATAGTCTTCCTGAGGTAGCCAGTTTTAACAGCTCCTAGAGTCACACAGTGGCTTTCCTCCACAAAGTCAGTGTGTGCTACTTTCTGTGCCAGCCTACTGGTGCCTCAGACATCCAGACTGAGGACTAAACCAAAACCTGGGGTGTCTTCTCAACTTTGTATGTTCCAGAACAATTTTGCCTTTGTACTTGGATTTCCATACAGTGGAAAACAGTGTAAATAGATAAATAAGAAAGAAATCAACACTATATAGTTTAAGGAAACCCCTATAAATCGTGATTTTTATCTCACTTATAGAGAGAATATGTTCACTAGATAGTGTGTGCACCTTCTACCTAGTAAAGTCAATCATACAGAAAAAAACTAACCTCCAGAATGGGAACTTCTTAATGAAGTATACTCTATATAAATAGATATAGTATTTCTCTGCATAAATATACTGATTTTTTTCACAGTAATAATACTGTGGGGGAAAGACAAGAATAAAGACACCTGCTCTTCTGCAGGTCTGAAAAAAATTGAGATGACAGCACAGAGACTGAGTTTATAGCATGTAAGACAAAGTGTTGCAAAATAAGTGAGCTATTCCTATGCAAGCTGGAAGGGGACTGGAAACTGTAATTGCAGTAACATGATGTGTCATGTTGCAGTGGCTATTTTTTCTCTTCATCTAAAGTCACTTGTCTCTATGATACCTTAAAACGCACACTGCAGTTGTACACATGAAATTAACCTGACAAAACTGTTAAGTTGCACAGCTATAGAAACATACTGGAGGGTGGGGTGGAGAGGGGACAGAGGAGAATGTGTGCACTTATACATAAATTATTGGTCCATATGTTAATGATAGGTACACAGTCATTTTGTATTTTTAAAAATAATTCATGTCATATATTTTTTATATACAGCTAAAAAAAGGGTGCAAAAAATTTACAGGTGCTACCTATCATGTACAAACAAAAGTATTCACAGATGTCCAAGACTTATGGTGTATTGAAGCAAAATATTTGAGTGTTTAAAATGTTTGTATTTTCTTTCAGGTGCATCATTGAAAGCATGAAAAATTCAAAATATTAAAATTTTTCAGATGTTAGTACATGCTGGGTTGGCAGTAACTCCAAATACTGTTCTCAGAGCTCATGATTTATTTCAGTAGCCAAAAGGATTTTTAAGAGCTCTTAGAGTACCTAAGATAGGTACAAGCAGGCAGCTTGAGGTACAGAACAGAAAAAGGCTTTTGTATATTAAAAACCAGAGACCTTTATGAAGAAGCCTCATGAGTTTTTACCCTGCAAAGAGTAACTAAATGATCTGGAAAATGAGAAATCTTTGAAAATATTTGTTCCATCCATACCAGGCATTGGAACACAGGCTGAATTTAACAACATCACTTACAATCTTCATTATCACAATCCATGGGAAGCATTCATTATTAAAAAAAAAAAAAAAATCATTTCAGCATAATTTCTTGAAAACAAGTGTTAATTTAAAGGTACATTTAGTGAAAAAAAATATATTCTGAGACCACTGTCTTTCTAAATTTAATTACCTCTCCAGGTTTCTCTCTATCTGAAGTGAGGTTATACGCCTGTGCTTCTAAAGGTTTACAAGGGAGATAGCCATTCACTTATCTTTGAAATTCAGTGATAGTTTATACAAATCCTTTCCTGCCTCCTTAAGGGATATTATTTTAAATAGATGTATGTAATCCTAGGATGGTGCTTTTATATTTTACAAGAATCTTTTGCACTAGGAAGTCTCACGTCACTTTTATTTATTAATTAATATAAATCCATTCCTTGAATCTGAGCCACAGTTGAGCAACTATAATTACAGGTAGTCCTATAGAATAATTTTATTTAGCCTTTTATTATCAGTAAAAAAAGACATGGTTTCCATAATGAAACCAAATGACTCCATAATAAAGCATCCATGAAGCTCTTACATGATATTAGGTGTTTCTTAGGGGAAGGTGAGGTTGGTATTGGTTTGGGGGTTTTTTACACCTTAGAGCAAGATTATATACAGAAAACAAAATGATTAATTTTAAGTAATGAGGTATTAATATATTTTTGAACAATTTCATCTATATTTTTAATTTTCCAGACACAAGAGGAATTTTGAAGATGGCTGATTCTATCATATATCATATTGAGATCCAGCATACTAAAAGCTATAATTGTTAGTGAAATCCTCCTCTTCCTAAAATAAAATGAAGTTTTCCATTGACTTTCGTAAAAACACTGAACTATTTTTAACTTTAAAAAAATGAAACTTACTTACTTTTAAGACATTTTGAGGACAGTATTTTGGCCTATATTAAGGATTACATACAGCAAAAACATATACATTTATCTATCCTGGTAAAGCAGATCTTTCTGAATTCTCCTTTTGATTTGTTTTTTTTTTTAATTATATTGCATGAATTCTGATATTTGCAATGCCACCTAGCCAAGGAGTAACTTCTGAGGCCTGGGTTATGCTGCACAGCACTATGCTTAATATTCCCTCACAGCACTCAGCTGCTCTCTGAAATTGGGGTGAGTGGAAGGGTCTCTCACTTCCCTGACTTCTAATTTCTCTGAGCATATGATCTGTTTATCCCTCTCTGACAGAGGGTACATTTTCTCTGCTTTCTTTGTCCTCCAGCTCACTTTTGCAGCACCTTTCTGCTTTGGCTTGTACTAAAGCAGATAGTTTAGCTTGCATAAAGGGAGACCCCTAGAATCCTAATTCTCATAAAAACCATTTTCTCCTGAAAAATTGAAACCTGTATGCTGTGTGACTACTGGCTCCAAAATGTCAGTGCTTATCCAAAAAGCAGATAGAATTGTCATCCTGTTGTCATTAAAGAAGGTCTTAATAAATATATTTTTTGTAGTTCAAAAATAACACTGAAGAGATAATAGGTGAGAGGCTCCCTGCTGGTTGAGGAGGATTGCCAACACTAGAAGTGGGCCAGATGATTTACAGGACAAATGCTACCTAACTTTCTTGGCAGAATAAAGGAGGTGGGAACTACCACTCAGCATTGTCACAGATGAAGTTATTGTGTACTAGCGTACATAGAATGTGATGAATATGGTCAGTACAAGCAGAAAAGATGACACCTGTGGCTCTTCGAGACCAGCAAAGCTCTGTTAGCCTGCAACATTTTCCAGGCAAGGCACAGCTTTTAGAGCTGCGGTGACAGCAGGAACTTTCCCTTGGGAGATGCACAGTTTCAGAGGGATATAGTTTCAAAGTATGAGTAACAAGACTAAGTATTTCATAATCATTTAGAAAACCCATTTTCAAGGCAAAAGCTCACCTTCATGTTGCACTCATTTATGACAGTGTCCAGGTTGATTTCATGATTAACCAGCTGCCTCCTTGCAAGTAGGTAACTTTAAATAGATTTTCAACCTGTGTCATGATGGTCACTAATAAGTTCTTTACTACTGTTACCCCTAGCTGAGCTTTACTGGCAACATCTTATTCCCAGCTCATCAGGAAGACTTCTGGAAAAAGTTGAAACCATCTTAAATATTGAAATGTAGGACTTTTAAGCCTCAAACTGAACCCTGATTTTCTCTGAGGGGAAGGCTAATTTTCAGACTCAAGGGTATCTTTCGTCTTAAAAAATGCCCAAAATGAAGAAATTAAGTTCAAAATTCTAGTTCAGTGAGAACACAGAAATCAAAGCTGGCTCATGATTAGAGCAATTTATTAGAAAAGTATTGGATTATTCATCCTTTGAAGTCTTGAGCAGCCTTATGGAAATTATGATGCAAAGTGTAATTTACAGAGAACTGTATGATCCTGAGTTTCTGTTTAAATATTCATAAGACATTTGACGCTACAGGAAAACAGACAATGGTTTCTGATACACAGACGTAGACTCAATAATCCAATAGTATCTTCTGACTTGACATTTTAGAAAAATGTGCTGATATAATATTTTGTGTGGAGTTTGCTTTTGTTGGGGTTGGGTTTTTTGTTTTGTTTCTGGTTTTTTTCCAGAATGAAGGCAGAAATTCAAGAAGATAATTATTTTCTGTTGGTTATTATAAGTTGGTTTTGGCTTTACTGTCTTTTTTTTTCTTTCTAAACAAGCCAAACTGATGTTATTGCAAGAAAAGCAGTATATTGAAAATAGAATAATAATTAAAATTATTTATCTGTACCATAGATTGCTAGCTTCTTTGTCACCTCTCCAGAAGTATTTAGCTCTAGCTGGAAAAAAATTCAATTAATTTTACAAAACTAAAAGTGAATTCGGACCAGAACCTGCTATAAATCGCAGCAATGCTATAATACTAATTTCTTATCACACAAGTTTCAGAAAACATGAAATGTGAGGAGGTTTTTCCACGCAGGAAAAGATGAACTTTTTCATAAATTTTATATGCATAAAATATGCATACTAAATGCATTACCAAAAAATAAATTAATAAAGTACTTGACCAAAAGCAAGTTAATAAAACCCCAAACCATCCCATACAGTGTACAGGTTGCATTTCTTTGATACACTAACATCAAAGTAAAAAATAAAATCTGTAAGGAAGTAATCCCATACTCTGCTACAGTGACAAAGCAGTCCTAGAACTGGACTAGCAGTTGGGATTCCTGTCTGTGTGCTTGCTCCTATGACTCAAAAGCAGAGCTGAGCACTTAAAGAACACATTTTACACCCGTTCTATTCCTCCAGCATCAGGAAATTGGAGTGGCAGAACAGTGCTTACTCTTTCCCATCCCTCGAAACTTCAAAAGCTGAATCTGTACATGTTTAGTTTGAGGAGTTTGTTTCAGGGGCGGGGAGGGGGTTGGCTCTGTGTTTTTTGTTTAGATGGCATTAATCTGTGTTTAAAACTTGCTCTGATCCTTGTAATGAGATCTCACTTGTTACAATCATTTTTAATATGTACGGGTGAGTAAGAAAGCAAATGGACGACGTGATGCCCTAATGAGAATGTTTGCTGTCATAGAGATTAATAGGGAAAATGGATTATACCACCAACTGCTGCTGGATTGGATCTGAAATCTTGGCTGTGTGAATAAAATAATAATTACTGATGATCGAGTGTATGACAAAGAGTGTAAATAGATTTTTGGACAGTTTCTAAATAATACAAATTCTAATTACAAAGTACATTAATTATTTTTAGATGAAGCACTAAAACATCAAAATAGCTAAGTAGTATAGTCATTTATGAGATTATACTTTTGTTAGAAAGAAATGGAAAAGCTAAATTAACACTATAAATTGTTGCAGAACTTTATAGAGACAGTAAAATCACTTTGTTGCGTGGCTTTCTTCACAAGATAACATAGGTATTCTAACTTTAATAACCGGTACCAACAACTCTGTGTGCAAAAGAGAAGGGAGGATAGATCCTACTTTTTTCATTTGTAACAGTGCAGGACTTGGCATTCACCCTTTTGTACAGATATTACACTTATTTGTGCAAAGAGAAACAATAGTCTTTAAGTAGATATCTTCTTTTAGTAAACAAGGAGGCCACAAACAGGAGTACAGAGTGGAACTTTAGGACAACAACCGTAACACAGCTGTAGCAGTGTGTTATGAAAACATTTTGCAGAAGCTTTTTTTAAAGTTTTAATGTCTGGAGCTTGAGACACAGCCTGAAAGTTTGTAAGTTAAAAAAAAAAAAAAAACAACTAGACATTATTTTCTTAGCTATTCCTCAAGTACAGCAAATTTTGCATTTTTCCTTCTCCTGGCTGAATGCAAGCTTGCTACAGCACACAGTAATTACTCAAGAGAATTATAAACCATGATCATGGGATGAAATGATGGCCTACAGAAGTTGTGCAGGTAGTCACATCAGCCACTTGTCCTAAGGCAGCTGAGAATAAATTCCTGTCTGTTGCAAGTGTGGTCTCTTTTACCCTGTATTTTTCTTAATTACTTTTTTTTAAATTTTATTTTTCCCTGGCTGACACATTGAATTTTAAAACCATATACCTTTTGAAAAGCCCATAGCAACCTTTTTGTTTTGCTTCTTCCCCACAATACAGTCTTATTATGGAGTTATTTGCACATAAGCATATTGAAATGAACTTCAGGGAGGTTATTTAATTTATTTTTACTATTGCTGGTTGGTTTTTTCCCTGAAAAATCCATGGCACATTTCCTGACATAATAATTAAAGGGACGTTAGGAATAAGTAAGAATGTACTTGTAGAAAGACTAAATTGCCAACTCTGGTTTTATATGTAAGATTAAAGCTCTACAGACAACTGTTATTTTCTAGCAGTAAATTAGACTACTATATATACAGTATGTATAGAAAGTGTGAGGATAATGGCAAAATGAATACTACTCTGTCACATAATGAGGAATAAAATGAGCTCTAAGTTACACAGAGGATCGAATATTATGGTAGCTGGTGAAAGCCACAGGACATTTTGATAAAATATCTAAATATAATTAGACATAGTTCTTTTATTATCAAAAGTGAACTAAGAAACAGGCTCTGAAAGACATAATTTATTTCCAGTTTCAGAGACAATGGAATACCTATTTCTATGGAAACTTGAAAGGATTTTCTGTGACACAGATCAGTGTCCTTTTTCTTAACTGTTTACTCAACTTCTTAACAGCTTTAAATTAATTATTTTACTCATAATTTTTTTCATATGATCATATCATTGATCATAACGTCTGTCTCTTAAGTGTGAAGGGTATTTAAATGATGAAAGAAAATAATTTTGTTATAGTAAACAAAAGAAAATAAAATTCAAACATCTTCCTTCCAAAAAGAGATACAAAAAGCTTCACAACAAATACTTTGGCATTTGTTTGCCCTTTGTATTTTTTTTTTTAAATAAACTAAAGACTTCTCCTCTTAAAATGAGTTGAATTACAAGAGTGATTGATGCTGTGCTACTAGTTAAAATTTTGCTTCCTTTGAATATGCGTAAAGATTTCTTTTTATATTCTCCAATAGTCATCTGGTTTTGGGGCTTGCTTTTCTTCTTTTTTACTAAAGTTTTGAGCACAGTGAAAAATTAAACATGGGGAATTTATCCCATTGCACTTTTTGAAGATTGATGAAATTCAATCCACCTTGAATGACATACTGAATACATGGAATTGTGAAAGTGGGAGCTATGAATTGAAACAGCAAAGTTATTTGTGATTTATAAGCTCCCAAAGGCTTTACATCAAAACAACGGGAAAGGTTTTCATATGGTCTAGAATGAATTCTGCTTCTTAGCAAACACAAAAAAACCCCCTAAGAATGAAAGTTGATTTAAAGGACCTAATCTTCCTCCAGGTGAAAGCACACCCCTATTGCTACTTATTCTAAATGAGACCCTCAGTTTTATTCCTAGCACCAAGCATTTCCTGTCTTCTGAAGGATTTATTACTCTCCAACCTGAGTTTCCAGCAAACAGTTCTCTCCTCAAAAGATGAGATCAATGGCCTCAAACTTTTAAAGGAGTAATCTTCTGTAATTCTGAAATTTTAGGTTATATTATGGAAAGTTACAGTAGGTATAGCCTGTCACGAACTGAGCTATAATTATAACAGGTTTATGCAGCTACTCAGAAAGCTCTTCTGGATGTAAAGCAGAAAAATTCACTTGTGACTCATCTAGCCATCTCTATGCACTTATATATCTCTCTAGCTGTACCTTTCCTTTGTTTCAGCACAGATCCCGTGTATTCACCACGGGTGACACTGGAACACAAACACAGCAATATCCCATCGCAGTGCAATGGGACAATGACCACACTCACTGGTACAAAGGTATTTACAAAATGAGTGGGGGGAAAGGCTCCTTCACTCTCCCTCCCCTGCTGCGTATCCCACACAGGCCACACCCTGACACACTGCAAGCTCATTGAGCACCCACCAGCCCACACAACCCAGCTCCTACGGCTGCACTGCCTTCCTAAGAGAGCTTGGGCTCTGCCTTAGGCACCTTGAGGCAGAATCACCCATTCCAGGCCGTCCTTAAGCTACAAAAAAAAAGCTAAGGACTTATTCTGGAAGGAAGATAGATAAGCACAACAACAAAATACATCCACATTAGCACATGGAATAAGGTATGTGCAGATGCATCTGTGCAAATAAACACATTCTTTTCCTACAACTTTTCAGCACTTCTTCTAGCTCCCTTTATTCCTTGTGCTGAGGATGATTTCAATATAATAGGTAAATGGTTGTAACATTTAATCATCTACCCAGAAAGCTTTGGGCTATTTTATTTGAGCTTTGTTTTTTTTTATTTTGGTTGGGTTTTCTTTGTCTTTTTTTTTTTTTTTTTTTTGGTATTTTTTGTTTGTTTGTTTGGGTGGGGTTTTTTTGTTGTTATTTTGGTTTGGTTTTTTTGAGGGGGAGGCTTTCTGAAAGTGTTCTTTGGGAAGACCATTCACATGGTTCTACTGGAACTTGGGAGAAATCACAGAAAGTTTTTTAACCTGGCATCTGTCTTGTGCATACTCAGTAAAAGCTGATTTGAGAGAGATTTCAGGGAAAGCCTGAGGCTGTGTTACCTCTCCAGGGTGCTGAGAAGCCAAGACTGCTTGGAACATTTGAGCAGAGTCCTGGCACTCAGAAAGGAGGTCATGTCCAACGTTTGAAAGCTGGCAGTATCCAGCTTTCTGTTATGGCATATCCCAGAGGAAATATTATTTGATATAGGTAAAAGATATCTCTATGTCACTACTTTTATTTTTTCTCTGATAAGAATAGTACATATTTTTTTTCCTTGTCTGAAGATTTTGGCCAAGTTTTGCGGTATGTCTTAACTAAGAGAACTGAACTATATTTTACAGAAATCTCACTTGCTGAAAACTTAAAACAGCTAATTCAGACACCACAACACCTAGGGCTGTATCATCTGCTCCAGTGTGATGGGCACATTTATTTCATGGTTACTGGGTTTCAGTTAGTTATTGGAATCACTGTAATCTATGAAAATAAAAGGTCAAGAGTTTTTTTCTCTCTGTTTCTATAAGCAGGATGGTTACATAGTTTCCTCCTATTCTACTTGAATTACAGGGGTATATAATAGGCAAAGATGACCAAAAAAATTTAGTTTCATGCAAAACCTCACCTTATCTTTTTAAATTTTTTTCCCCTCTTACCCAGAGATGAGAGGCAAATCTGCATATATACATGCAATGCAACAGAATATTCAAAATATATAATTCTGGAATTTTCTCAAATTTTTCTAGAGGAAACCAAACCTTTATCAGGCAAAAAACCTACTTTCTTAATATAGACAAAACAGACAAGTATTCTAAACCAACCCTCCAAATTACCATTAAATAGGTACTTCTTCAATCAAGAATGTTTCAGAAAACTGCATGGCACATAAATAAATGATCCCATTGCTGCTTTCATTAAGAAACATGCCAATGCAATGGTTTAAATAACAGACATATAGAGCCTTTCTGTTAAAATGATGGGAAGGGTGAAGTTTGTTGACTGTTTCAGCCATGCCCGCAGAAGTGTGCAGCTGAAGGCATTTGGGCACAGGTGTTCAGACAGTGGTGGAGTTCCACTACACAGAGGAGTAAAGTCTCAGGGACAGCAGGAGCAGGGTGCAGAGTCACCCATCTGCTCTTAGAGGTTTCATCACTGCCAAGAGGAGAAACACTGGTGGTGTAGAGTCAGACTGATCCACAGTAAGGCAGCACACAGACAAAAAAGCCTGTTGCTGCACACACACCCTCTCTGCTTACTGCTGTGATTCTCATAGGCAGTATGGAAAACCCAATTGCTTTGGGCAGTTCAGCATTAGGGCAGATGCATTTGTTCTCTTTCTCTGCTAAATGGTTATGGCAGGGGCCTTCTACTGTCTGAAAGGAAGTTTTGAACGATTTAGAAAACACAGACATCCATTTTTACAATTTTACTAAATCTGCGTTCATATACTCATTAGGGAAATTCTATACTTATTGGAAGAACCTGGTTTGGACCATTTTTTTTGCTCCTTCAATTTTGTTTAGCTGTCCACAGCTGATATTGTCCCTCTTAAAATTATTTTTCTCAGTGGAAACATCCCTTTCAAGATCAGCAAATTGTGGCATTAATAAATCATCTTGAAAACCAGGATTAAGCATTTCTGAGATTTTGGAAACAAAACCACTTCTATATTGTTGCTGAGTGATTGAAACAGACAACTGATGCAAATTCCTTATAGCGGTGTTTCACAGACTTCTGACATTACTTTACTGCAATAACAACTGTTAATTAAATTCACTCAACTAGAATATATTCTAGTAATCACTGACTTAATTTACTGAGAATTTCAAACTTTAAATTATTAAAGATGAAAGGTACAAAAGAGGACCATTTATCACACCTGCTACACTTTTCATGGTATAACTTCTATAGATTTCTTATAAAGAAGTAATTAAATCAACATGTCCACTATGACATGAATATGTTTCTTTTCCAATGTCAGAGCTATTATTCATGCCAAAGATCATCCTACTAACTCTCCTTGGTGTCATAAGTATATGCAGTCATTTGTCAATAGTCTCATCCTCCCCCAGAACATCTTTTATGTGAAGATTTTTGGTTTTTTTTTTCCTTTTTCTGCTTGTGAAGATGTCACAGTTTCCCATGGATGTGTTACTTCCTTATTCTTCCTATATACAAGAAGTCTTAATATTCAGGATGCTAAGTTCACATTATATTCCACTTGGAGTCAACAGGACCTATAAAGCTCAAATACATCATATTAACTGTCTGTTACACCATCACCACCAGGGCAGGAAAAAATTGTAAGTATTTACACTGGTCCTGGGTAAAATCTGAAGGAAACTTTTCCCTAGTTTAATGTAGCTGACGTCACAATGTCCTGTACAGTGACATGGCCCCGTAGTGTTAACTGATCATGTCACATCCCCTGCATGTCAGTGACAATTTTCTGAAAAATAGTTGGAAGATGTTGGACTAAGGTTCCCAGAGAAGGAAAAAAAATCTCCATAGTCCCAGTCATGTATCCACAGCAGTCCTGATGAAGCAGGAGACACCTCCAAGCAACTGTCAGCTCCCAGAGGTCTGCCTTGGGAGCAGACACATCACAGCCCAAGGAAAGTAACACAGCCAGTTTTCCCAAACTCTGGTTTATACACTAAGGAAAAAGCACACTGTGGATCGTTAAACATGGCAGTGACATCCACCTGTGGACTATCAACAGGTCAAATTACACAAACATTTATGTTGATGGCCAGAAGAAAACAGGAGGCTCTGAAAATCTGTTCCAGCTATTAGTCTTTGATTTGCTCAACTATGTAGCTGATCCATGTAGCAGCTAACCTAATGAATTAAAGAATATTATTAGATCAGTTTTGAAGAATAATAGAATTTTTGCATAGTTTATTAATATTACATTGCAATGTTTATCATGGCAAGGAACTACTCTTAAAACCACATTATGGCAGTGTCATCAGGATCAGGAGCTCAAGCAGTACAGCATTGAAATGTAGATAAAATCCAATTTTCTTGGAAACAGTATCTTTTCTATTACCTTTTTAAGCTATTTTAAGCTGTAAAAAATAGTAGGGAAACACTATGGCTTCCTCTTTGCCTACTTCTGAACAGTTATTGTATGGAACAATGTAGATAATGCCCATCTAATGAGTATTTCATTCTCTCTGCTTCAGATCAGACAGAGCAGAGTGAGTTTCACTGAGACTGATTAGTGTTCATACAGAATATCATAGAGAGCAAAGGGTAAGCAATTACTTTTCTCTATAAAAATGCAACTACCTTTAGCACATATATTCAGTGGAGAGGGGAAAAATAATCCGGGATACTGCTAACTCTTTGTGGCTATGCTTCTGCAGTCATTGTTACAGTTATGCTAATATGAGGATTCAATTCTGCAAATGCATTTTGCTGCTTATCATGGATTTTATCATATATCAAGAATAAATTACTATAGAAGGAGCCTAGTATAACTAAATTTCAAGTTTTCTGAGAGCTATTGATTGCCTTCTCTCATTAACTGCTATTGAAAACTGTTCAGTAAATTATAACAAAGTAATAAAGGAGATAATTGCTTTAATAATCAGGTTTCTATATTGCTTTTCTGTGGAAATGAATAAAGAATATATTAAATCCTAAAGAACAGAGTAAAGCCTCTAAGTCATCGACAGACCATATTCCTATTTTGTCTAATGATGTCTTATTCCCCTAGCATTTCAGTGAAGCAGTGTGTCCATATGTCACAGGTTCTATTCCATGACAGCAATGCTCTGGGGTTCAAGCAAGTAGCTTCTTGTGGGGGATATCATTGCTGTGACACTCTGCTAATGTACTAGTTCTAAAACCTTTTTGGAGAGATCCCTAGTATGATTTCTTATTGCCAGAATTACTTCGAAATTCAATAATATTTGATGATGGGGGACAGAAAGGAAAGGGGAGGGAAGGGGAAGCAAAAGGTGAAAAAAGGATAAAAAGGACATGGTGTTAACCCTAGTGAAGGTAAACATGGGATTCTATTTACTGGGTCTTCAGAATGACAAGAGTAATTCTAGTTCAGCAGAAATCATTAATAATAGAAGCCCAGGATGCTAACAGAGCTCTCTGAGGGTACAAGCACAACCCAAGGAGATTAGTTACTGGTCATTAAAGGAATATAGTCTTCACAGCTGTGTGGAAGTGGATTTACAGGATATAAATGAGAACAAGAACATATCAAACAGATTTGAAATGGTCAGATACAAAGATAATATAAAAGTGGTAACAAGAAAACATGCAAGGAAGTCAGTCCTTAAAAGAATGCGAACCAAGAGACAAAAAAGATAGAATTATTTCAGCATTATTCTCTGAAGTTAAGGATGCAACACCTGACCAGTGCCAATACTTCAACATCCACATGGAGCCACCTCCTCTTCAGTAAAAGAAGAATGCCCCTTTTTGATTTCCTTCTTCATATATTTTATATATAATTTCTGAAATCGCAGAATTTCAAAGAGCAACCTATGCATCTGTCACATATCTAACACAAGGAGACAGATATCACAGCATCAATTTACAGTAAAGGCAAATGCAACAGCAGACATGTGACAAGACCTGGGATGATGGCAGGGGAAGACATTTGTGGACAATGGTCAACAGGGATTGAAGCATAGTTGTAATGCAGGAAAAAGTGGCTAGGGAGTAAAAGCATTGGGCAACTGAGAGAATAAAAATCTTCTGTTGCACTTAAAAAAACCCCCCAAACCAAAAAATACCACAACCACAACAGAGGTACTTGGTTTGAGTACAAAATGTACTTGGTTCTTAGACAAAATGAACAGGCATTAGTCTCAAGTAGCATAATAAAGAATACAATGAAAATGTGATGGTATTCTTCTCCCCCTTGTCTTAAAGCACTTTGACTAATTGCACTTATTAAGTGCATCTATAGTGAAACTGAGTGAAAACAACAAATTTTCACTCATTTAAGTGGTTCTCTTTCTTTCTACATCTGGGACCTGGCTGAAAATATAAGAGTTCTGGGGAAGGAAATTCCTGTAGTCAGTGATGCAGAATCCAAGTTCTGAGTAATGTTACACCAATTCCAATGTTACCCAAACAAATCTTTAAGAAGCAAATATTATATTAATGTACTGTTGAATCAGTAGAATGTGTAAAACTACAAATTTTTACTCTTTTTTTAAAGAAGTGTATTTCTTGTTATACTACACTGCATTTTTGATGATTAGGCATTAACATTTCTTAGGCTCTTCACACAATAACAAAACCCCACCTTACCTACAAGCAAACAACCCCTATATATCAGCTAAACCCCAAGTAGTCTGATTATCTCCTACCTCTAATTTTTCAAATCCATATAAGCGTCAACATATCCTCACAAATTAGGTCTGTATCATCAGATTTCCCTTCTCGATTTTAAGTATTTTCACAAAAAAGATATGGTCTATTTACATATAGATTAGCCAAAACCAATGCTACATATATGCAAAAATTATTTTGTATTTTGTATTAGATTCTTAAAATTAATTTTTAATTATTTTGACCCAGTTTTGATGATGAAATTTCTGGGCCATGCTTTTTTTTTTTATCTGATACCATTTCAAAACATTTTCCCATCTTCCTGCTATAAGCAACTTTAGTGTTTCCTAATTTCAGTGCCTTCTGAATTCATGGTTGGCTTAAAAAATACTGTATTTGTTTTGTTCTTCCTTAAAGATATGAAATGCATAAAAAATTTACAGTATCCAAATATGAAGAACTTTTGTTGAAGGAAAAAAGCTTACTTCACTGTTTGCATTCTTTAGCCACCTATTTTTCATTGACTTCTTGTCAAAACTGATAATAAATAACAAAATTAATAAGATACCTATGGACACTGGTGTTATTTCATAATAACAAAACTGACTCCTATGACATGAAAAAGCAACTAATAAAGTGTCACTTAAAGCAGACAAATATATGCCAAAGGCTAAGCCTAGAATCAGTGTACTAGTAATGTAATAATATGTTGTTCCCATCAGGCTTCGTTACAGTTCCTGGATTTATTTAATTCTATTCATGCCTAGCACAGCTCTCAGAAAGAGCTATTAGAGTATATCATCTAGCTTGTCACAAAAAGAAATACAAGTCATCCATTTCAATCTAAAAGTAAACTGAAAAAAACCCCAAACAACTAAACCACCTTTACCTACTATTTCAATGTGTTCATTCTTTGTGAGTGGTAAAGTTTCTGTGACATCCATAAAATGATGATGCATAGCAAAACTGAGGTCTTGGGAATGACCATAAGGCCTGTTGAGATATAAGCTGTGGTTTCTGCCCCAAGCGCAAGGTGGAAGAATGCAAGTTCAAGAAAATAAAGTGAAGTTTGAAAAGAGGAAACAATTTCTACATTTTAAATATTTAAAATATATGTCTGCATTGCTTTCTTTTCTTTCTAAAGGTCTCAACATGTGAGAACTTTAAAATGCCACAGCTAAGAAGGACATAAATTCAAGCTACTATTTCTTCCATTCATTAGACAGGAGAAGGGAAGGGTCTCAGTGGCTGTTACTATAGGGAGTTCCAATTTCATTGCTTTTTTAGTTTGTTGGGTTTTTTTTCTGTGCAACGTGCCCCCACACCCCTCAAAAGAAAAGAATAATTCTACCCATTGTTTTAGAGCAAAATGCTGTGAAACAAAGGTTAGAACACAATTTTCTTAGAAAAAAATGAACAGGCATTAGTCTCAAGTAGCATATTAAAGAATACAATGAAAATATGATGGTATTCTTCTCCCCTTTGTCTTAAAGCATTTTGACTAAGCTGATTAAGTGCATCTATAGTGACACTGAGTGAAAACAACACATGAATACATCCTTTTTTTTTTTAAATAAAAACTAGAGAAAACAGAGCCATGTATAAGATGTTTTCCCCCGTCTAAATTTAAAAAAAAATAAATAAAAAGGTCCTATTGTATATATTTGTTTTCAAACAAGATAGTATTTAAACTACCTTTGTCTATGGCAAATTAATATTCTGGGATACTAGCTGTGACACTTCTGCAAATTAGTTTATAAATGAAAAAAAGATATTAACACTCATTCAATATTGAACATAACACTAATTTAATTTTGTTGATTGCGACTGCCTTCACTCTCAAACCTGGGTACCAGAAAACATAAATTACAAACCCAGAATTTTACTGACTACATAGCATACTGATTGATTTGGTCAGCTTACATTGCAGGTAAGAATTTTAGAAATATGAACAGGCACTTTAGTTACAACAATTTGTTGCAAGATACAGCACTAAGCACTGAGAACTCTTTCTAATTTATATGTATAGGAATTCACAACCCAAATTCGCTGATCGTTGCTGTATTTAGATGTTCTTTAGTGTAGTCATTAGAGGAAAAATGAAGGGTTGATTTTTTTTTAATCTACTTACACCCTTCTCATTACTTCCCTATTTTCAAAAAAAAAGTACTATTATTAATTTTTCAAAGTGACAAATTTTTAATCATTTGTAGTAAAGTTCTGCATTACATATCAATTTTCAACATGCAAGCCTTTGTAAACCTGTCAGCATATTTTACAATTCATCAGAAGTAATTTATCCTAAATCACTTCAGAAAAATCAAGTATAAGAACACTTAAATGAGAGCTATCCACAAATACATTATAATCCTCTTAAATAGTCAGCAGCTTAGTCCTGCAAAATAGTCACTTAGGAGTGATTCAGCTGATTAAAAGATAACTGTACCAGATTGGAGAAGCCTAAACTTCACTTTCAGAGGAAAATTACTGTCACCGATTTCACTCAGATGGGATGGATTGCTTCTCCTTGGACCTCGCTCTCACAAGTGCTTACAGAGGTTTACATGACAAGCCTGATCTAGGTACCCAAATTTCACATGCACAAGCTTAGGTAAAAGGAACCACATCACTAGATTTCATTTATTCCTTTTAATCATAGCACGTTTAAGACAAAAAAGCTTCAGCTAGATGTCTCATCTTTTATTAATTGCCTCTAGATTCTCTAGGCAAATCATCCAGATCCTCTATAAAATTCTCTTCTCTCAATAAGGTGGAATCAAAGCCTTAAGTAATCTGAAGCTATTTACTCACAGGGCCTTCAGAAATGGAAAATTTCTGGAGTAACCTAATTGGAACTTGCCACTTTTTAATTATACTATATAATTGCCTGCGTTTTCGACTCTGTGACTACAAGCCCCTTAAGCCTTTTTTTAGTTTTACCCTTCCTATTTGAAATCAAAGATCTTTCTCTGTATTTTGTGTTATATATTCACTCAGTTTTGATAGTTAACTGCCATACCATAGCTGCAATGTTTTTTCCTGAATCACACCAGCATGCAAACCCCCAGACCCCAGAAGTACTAAGCAATTTCAGCCATAAGAGGACATATTGAAGGAGCAGTTCCAGTATCTGCCTGAGAGTGACAACCTCTTTGAAGTATGAGGCCTCAGAAATCTCTCCTGTTTCCTGAATATAGTCCATTTTAGTATTTGAAGTTATTAGTCATGATGTTTTCATTTCTTTCACTTTTTATATTCCCTTTGCCTTGTGCTTTGCAAATAACAGGTTCCAGTAAAAATAACAGGTGTACAAAAGAGAAGAGTTTTCTGCTGTTGATCATTCTCTAGTTAATTTAAGTTCTGCTCTGGGAAATGCAGAATTTTTGTTTATTATCTGAGTGAAATGAGGAAGAGGAACATCCATGTTACAGCTTGGATTCAACCAAATCCTAGATCTGGTTTCCACAAAATATTTCCAGTATTTCATTTATCTTTTTCTATGTCTCCTTTCACCTACAGTTGAAAAAAACATTTCTGTCTATAGAAGACAAGCTTTACTGGAGTAAAACTGAAACTTTCTCTTGGCCAAAACCGTTCCATCTTTGCCCATCCATTTTCATTTATCTGAGAATGTATTCCACAGGCTGCTTGAGATGTTTTTCTTTCACCTATGTAATAAATTGCGATAATTAGGAACACAGGCTGAATACTCACCCCTTCACTGCCAAGTCAAAATATGCACCAGCTTTGACAAAGCAAGATCAACACATGCAATTGCATGACAACCAACAAATCTATGTGATCAATCAACTTCACTTGCCTGGAACTAGTTAAGTTATATGAACTGTCAGTGGATTTATAAGTAACTTTCTTTCTTGTCTCCTGAACCACCAAATTTTATTTAAATGTAGACTGCATGAGGAAAAGAAATTATGATGCTTCACATATTTGTTAAAATTGGGGCCAAATGTCTTTCAGCTACATTCCTTCACACTTGTGATCTCTAGGCAAAGACAGCTAACAGACTGGTGGATCACCAAAGGGTTTGGATGGAAATTTTAAATTCAGAGGTTTTACTTCACCAACTGTAGCCTGAAGCAATAATGAATCATTTTCAAACAGTGCAGTGAACCAAAGGTAAGTACAAATATCCAAATATCACCAGAAACAATAGCCTGGGGATTTTATCACTGTACTATCATTATGACCATAACTTAGCTTTAATGTTATCTAAAAACGAGTTTAATGACTGAAAAGCACCAGAAAAATCAAACAGAATATACAAACAAACAAAAAAAATTGTCCCCTAAAAAAGGCAAATAATAAAAAGAAGAAACTAAACCAAGAAAGTTCAGGTCTTCAGCTGAAATTATGTGATAACCATATGAGACACTGAAACATCTAGCTGAACCAGTGTCTCCAGTTTTAAGACACAAACAGGAAAAGCCTAGGAAAATTCATTCCTTTCATACTAAATATTTGCTAGAAAACATTTGGCTTTAATTCATTGTTTCTCCATTTACCTTTATATTTGATTCTGAGACTTCAAGAATCCTTTTTTTTCTAATGAAAGTCCAGAGACAAAAACCTATTATTATTCTGTTGGTAACTCTGCCTTGTGCTGCACCACTGCACTTCAATACTGACCTATAAAAGCAGTCTTGTCTAGAGATAAGAGCAACTGGGTCTGCACCCTCAGTGAAGAAAAACTGATAGTTTTTCCAAAATTTTTATTTATATTATTAACTAAGAAGTTCTCAACTAGGAACTATATTTGCTTTAAATACATGTCCTTTTGCAAAAATTGTTAAAAGAAAATGTTTAAATTTTCTCTGATTAGGATATTTGGAAAGTAAACAGTATAAGTGGTCAAGCTACACTGTTAACTTGCATTTTCAGTAACATAATGGAATTAATTGTTAGTGATTCAAAGTGAGTTTAAGTTTTTATTCATGGTTTGGAATAATCTTCACAGTGAATTGTGTCACTCCTATCCTCACTTGAGTAAATATTTGTTTTGTTACAATGCCAACTTCAGAAACCAGATTTATATAAAACAAAATGTTCAAGGCAATAAGTGAACAAAGAAAGGCCTGCAGTTCCCATATAAACAAAACTTGGCTTTGAGAACAATATATTGACTGCACTCCTTGCATGGGAAAAAGAGTGATGATTGTTAACTTGAGCAAGGCTAATATTCAACATATAGGTAAACTAATCTTTTGCAAATTCCTTACAGACATAAGATCTAAACCCACTGATCTGACTGTAACAATTAACGAAAGGCCATTACTTCAATTTAAGGAAGAGTGCTCCACAAGAGCCTGCTCCAAATGAAATTAAATTCAAAATTACAGTAATATAAATAAGTGAAAAGAAACATAAACAACAAGCTAATGGAACAAAGTTAATATGAAGCAAAATTAGGAAGATTGCAGGAATTAAGTGCTACAGTTATTGTATAGTTTAAGAAGGTGAAATTCTGAACGTTTTAAAATAAAGGAACCACTTGAATGATTGACTGAAAGCAGTTCCTGGTATCTCCTTTTTTCTTCCCTTCCCTGTGTTACACAAAAGAGAACCATCTCCCAAATGATTTACTAAAATTGAACTAACCCTTCCACAGGTGGGAAAACACACTGCTTTACTTTCCAGACTACAGTGCTGCTACAGCACCACTTTGGGTAGTTCCTTATTACGCACCTCTGTTCCAGATAAGTTTCCTTCTGCCGTTTGTGATTTAAATAGCTGTGAGACAGTGAAATAAAATTACTTAATTTAAATGGCAAAGGTGGGAAGCTGTGATACAACTTATTCTAAGCTGTCTATTATTTTGTCTCACAGTGACTTTCAAAGAGCAAATTAGTTGCCTGTAGTTTTTTCAGTATCTGGTGGTTTACAGCAAATTAATTTTCCCATGCTTTTCCCATTTTCTTCCTAGATTCCCTTCTGCAGTTGGAAGTCAGATTGATCTCTTAAAATAATTTGTGTACTTTTCTATACTAGCTGATAGATGTCCATATTAAAAAGTGAACTGCATCCTTGACCACAATCGCTCTAATTTTGACATTATTAGAACGGATTATAAACTCCAGTGGCCTTGAACTGGGAGGAGAAGAGCCTTCAAGATGTAGTGAGTAGTAGGTAGGGAGCTGCAAATGTGTAGGAAAAGACACATTTGCTTCATTCATAAAGGCTGCAGTGAGAGAGGCTGGTCATCTGGGGGAATGGGGAGGGGAGTCTGTAGCTGCAGTAGCCCCTCTGTGGGCTGATGATGCAGGATAGAGTGCTTAAGTCAGGCTTAGGGAGAAAGCCAAAGTTCCCATAGCTACTGAGTACTTCTGTATTTATGATCTCGGAGACATATAAGTTCAGTTACTTGTTTTCACTACTATAGAAAGCACACAGAATTAATTTATAAAGAGCTTTCAACACACTACATGATTATGTTCTTTCTAAATACCAAGTTTTTGCAAAATATTTTAAAAATATTTCAGATTCTTCTACACAACCTTCTTTCCAAGAAAGTATTGATGATGAAATAGAAAGCCTAAGAAAAATTTAAAGCACTTCTATTTACAGCATGACATCCAAAATTCAATATATTTTTTTCTTTAAAATTTAAAAAATTAACATATTTAAAGTTGTTTTTCCAGTTTTAAACAATACAATCCCCACAAAACTCACAAGTTAGAGCTATCATCAGTTATTTAGACAAAGAAATAAGTCATACCAACAAATCCCATTACCTTCTATTCTCTTCAGAAAGCAAAATTTGACAAATTAAAAAAAAATTCATGGTTCATAACAATTAAAATCTCTGGTAGCAAAACTTTTTTTTTAATGAAACACTTAATATTTAATTTCTTTTGGAAAAATGAACTTAATTAACATGACTTTGAAGTTAATAATGAACATTTCACACGTCCCAAATGGCAGTTTCATTTATCACTCATGTGTATCTATCTAATTTATCTGAATGGAAATAGTCCATTATGTATAGTAAAAAAGGTAGTGCTCATAAAAAAAAAAATGTGCAGAAAGAGTTCTACACTGTACTGGATCCCAAGAGAGCCTATGGCTTTGAATTTTTCATTTTATTTCACTTTCTTACTGGAAAAAGATAAACCTATACTTTCCAGAGATGTCAATCTATTCACACAGGTTCCTCATGAAAAATACTCATTTATTTTGTAACTCATGTCTGAAGAGATGATTGCTGAGGTTGTAAGCTATTGGTATATCAGTGAAGTCTGCTAAAGGATCTGTATCAGAAGATTTGAAGTTGTCACATGCTTTGCTTTATGAAGATCTTTCTAGTTTTGAAAATTTCAGTTTTTGGATCCTTTCATAGCAGTGACATACCAGCTCACATAGTTTGTGGGGGCCCTGTGTCCTTTATACCACCACCAATGCTTTCATCCCAGCTCTTAGCAGGCTGCAAGGCACATCCTGAGGGAGGAAAGCCATTGTTATTACCTGATTTTGCAAAATTATTCTTGAACACTAAGAATTAATTAAAAGTCTGTGTATCAATTCAGTCCAGTTTGAGACAGCTAAACCTCTGAAGAACCTCTGAAGATGCACAAAATTTCTGAATCACTGTGTTAGTACATAAGCCAGAAATGATAAACCCTAGTATCTGGTTCAAGCCTAACCCTGAATTTTGACTTTTTTTTTTTTTTTTTTGGTTTGATTTTCTTTTTGATCATTGTAAGGTCTTTGCCAGATAATTTGTTTTTAAGCACTCCTTAGTCAAAGTATGCCTTCTTTATGGAAGAGCTGCCGCAAGAGAAGCCAAGTACCTACTCATTTTTACACTTTGTCTCTTTCTTAAATACTTATTCATGCAAGAGAAAAAAAAATATGCACAGGGTGTCTAAAGGTCATAACCTCAGTTTGAGCCCCATATTGACATTTTGTTTCTTAAGTCTACTCTATGAAATTTAAAGTTTGTTTTTTACCTTGATTTTTCAAGAAATTATGTATAAAGTATTTCACTACAAACACAGTTGTGTTTTTGTAGCCCTATCTGAAGAAGTAATTCAGGATCATACATTAGTGATTACATGAAACATCTACACAATAGGCTGGGAGCAGTATGCAGGAATATTCTCTAGTCCTGTATTGTTCTAAAGGATTGTACTGTTTTATTAATATTGAAGTTATATTGCTAAAATAATATTCTATCATCTTTATTAGGAAATTTATTTCAGTATTTTTCTTGGTTTTAAAGGAAGTATCACAATACAATGACACAGAAAACAAAAAAAGAATACCAATATATTTTCCAATAGATAGTAGTACCAGTAATCATACTGATAAAAAGATATTTGTACACTACTATTCTGGAAATTCATGCATTAAAGCAAGAGATAGTTTTAATTAACTCACTCAGTTTTAATTTAAAAGCTGCAGGAAATTTGGCTAGGTAGGACTGGGAAATGAAAACTGAGAATCACAAAGAAATAAGTTAAGACTTGACTATTCATCCATTTTCTCTGATTTTGAAACTAAAATAATTTCATGGGATACCAAAATTGCTGAAGAGTCCTTTCCAAGAGTAGCTTTGGGCAAGTTAACTCAAAAACATGTTTTATGCTTCTATTATATTATCCACTTGTATTCACTAAAGGTCCATTAACACTTTCCATATTTTATTATTCTCATTTGTCTTCCCCCCAGTCCAGAACAATTAAAGGACAAGTTAACATGGGAAAGATACTCCTAAATTCTGCATTTTTCTTCTTATAAAATACTAGGTTTGTAGAAGTTGTCAGCAAACATATGGATACAGTACTTCCACAAAAAATAAACCAAATAAACAAACCAAAACACCCTCCTACCCCCCTTGCCAAAAAAAAAAAAACCCAAACCAAAACCAAAAAATCAAACCATCAACCAAACAAAAAACCCATCACCCCAACAACAAAAAAACCCAAAACCAAGTAGCTTTTTTTCATTGAAATTACAAAATTCACCTCTACGGAATTCGTAGTGCTTGAAAGGCCTAGTTAAGATACAGCATACATTTAGATGATACAGTTGTGCTTCATTCATTAAGCAGATAAGAAGAATAGAGCTACATGATGGACTCCATATTGTTAAACTGAGGCAGACAATTTACTTCAATACCACATAACCTTCACTGAAAATAAAAAGATCGTTAAAAATAAGGATATAGCTTCTACTCTCTTCACAAACCATATTTTATTATATTTTATTGGTACTCAGTATTTTTTTCCTACACAAGCAATTGAAAGGTTTACGTCATAAATTTTTATGATTACATGGAGAAGTAGGTAATAGTCCAAGAAGGTAATAATTTTATAAATTGTAGAGAAATGAATGGCAAATAGATTACTTTTGCTTCCGCCTTTTAGATAAACCCTCCAATTACATTAATCATTCTAAAAGACTTTTATTCAAATGCTTATGTTCAGAATTCCTCTTCCATACAGAGCATTCATTGCTCAATGCCAAATCCTGAGGTCTGTTTAGTGCTGTTGGACATTTTCCATTTCTTACCTCTATAATTTTTGGGCAGTTGGTATTAATACAGGGGAACTTAGAAGAAATATCAGAGGAATTCAATCAACAAAGACAGAAGTTCCTGTGATACAGATTATCATCTGTATAGAAACTTACTTGAAGGTACAGTCCTAACATTTGGCCATGAAAAGTGTTCCTTGTGAAAGTTTGCTATGTCGTGTGTTCATTTTTGTGGGATTTTCTGGATGAACAAGTTACAAATCTGTTCTGCCGTGATAACTTTCAGACACCCCTTCTGTGACATCCTGCCTGTAGCCATAAACATGCACCACACATTCAAGTAGCCTAAAACAGTATCATGACTGAAAGATCAGCCATGACACGTGCCAACATTTCTTCTGAGATATCTTGACACTACACTTAGCTACCTGATAACAAGTAGAAGCAGATTTTAACATCTCTTTGAAAAAAATTGTGTCCTCCCTACTTTATACAGTGGTAAGAACTGCTGTGCCCTTTTAGCCATATATGATGCTAACCAAACAACACCATTGTCTGGTGATTTGTACAATAGAAAGATAGGGCAACATTAAGAAAGACAATTGGGCAGCAGTGACTGATAAGGCATAATTATTTTAAGAGGTGAAAAAAGCAGAAAACCACCTTTTTTATTATGTCTTTACAGCTTGATCCAGACATTTATTTATTTTTTTAGTCAAAAGAAATCAGCCTTTTTCTTTCATCAATAGACCCATATGCTTACATCAATAAGTATCAGACTTTCTCCAACAGAGAAATATGGAGAAACAAAGTTATTTCTTCTATATATTAGGTTACAAATCCTTACACAGCCTCACTTTACCAGGTCTTTATTCCATTTCCGTTCTTTGTCTTCAGAACACTTCTATACCAAGTTCATCTTTTTGCTATCTAAATTTTATCTGTTTAATCCTCTTTGCTTTCTCATACACCAAAATTTAAAATGTTAGTTTGTCTGTCTCCCTTCTCTTTTCTCCATGCTCAAATGTGTCTTTGAATTCTGCCTACTGATCCTAAGGTACAGTTATTCATCCTAATGCATCGCATGTAAGTTTCCCAACAATTATATCTGTATATACATTTGAACAAATGCTTCTCCTCGCTTGCTTTCCTCCATCCCAATCTTTCCTTTTCTGTTCCTGCTTCAGCATTTGTTTCCTTTACTGTCTGCATTATCTCATCATTTACAAAACTGGGAAGTGTCTTTCCTATTCTTCTGTGAGATGGAAATAGCAGAGAGCGGGGATATGTTTATTTGATTGCAACCAGCTCCATTACAAGTCCATAGTAACACTACTGAGCCTCCTCATGCTTCTTCTACTTCTGCAAGTATTATGAAATAGCAGAAAATCTTCATCAGCTGTCTTTCACCCCATCCCCCCACAAGAGCTGCAAGTAAAATGCCTCTGTGACCTTCCTTTCCAGCTCTCTGTTCTTTCCAGTGCAAGGTCTAGTTTTGAGGGACTACAGCTATGCAGTGTTTTTCATGTTGTCAAACCTAGGCTAAGCTGTGAGAAAATATGTAGACTAAAGCTGTGTAGGAAAAACAAAATTGCTGTAAAAGCTAAGCTCACACATTAAAGAAGAAAACACAAATATGCAAGGCATACAATTCATCCAAGGATGAATAGAGATTGACCCTTCAGCACGTGACCAGTGAAATCTTAGGCAGCAAAGACACTTTTGGTATCACAGGAATGACAAACATTAATGCTCAGGCAGTAGCTAGCTTAGTCTCATCAGCTGTGCACAGTTGCCAAAAACCAAGCGCTTTGTAATTCTGTGTTGTTTAGAAACTGCTTGTATTCTCTGCTTGCACACAGAAAAAAAAGTATATCAAGTGATCTGGACTGTGAAGGATGTCAAGACCAAAACTGACCATTATAATCAATCAAAACCCACATCCCTGATGACCTCTGCTCCCTCACACTTTGCTATGCTCAGCAAAACTGATATCAGAGAGAGGTTACCGCTGCTATGTAACTTGCAGGAAATTGCTAAAAGACTTTTAGTTAGACTTGGTGTTGAAATTCAAAAATATATCATCTTTCCATCTGAATTTTTGTTTATTTTTTTGACCTTGATTGCACTTCCTGCATCTGGAATATGTTGAAATAGTGTAAAGATTGCCATGGTGCAATCATAGAAAACTCAAGGCTGGAAGAGACCTTTAAGATTATTGAGTCCAACCATTAACACAGCACTTTCAAGTCCACTACTAACTGTGTCCCCAGATGCTCTATCCACATTTTTTTGAACATTTCCAGGGACGGTGATTTCATCACTTCCCTGGACAACCTTTACTGAGGCTTGAAAACCTTTTCAGTGAATAATACTTTCATAATATCCACTCCAAACCTCCCCTGGTGCAACTTGAGGCCCTTTCCTCTTACTCTTGACACCTGGGAGAAGAGTCTGCTCCCCACCTGGCTACACCCTCCTTTCCGGCAGTGGTAGAGAGCAACAAGGTCTCCCCTGAGCTTCCTTTTCTCCAGGCAAAGCTCCTGGCTCCCTCAGCTGCTCCTCACAGGACTTGTGCTCCAAACCGTTCACCAGCTCTGCTGCCCTTCCCTGGACTCTCTCCAGCACCCTTGTCCTTCTTGTAATGAGGGGCCCAGAACTAAACAGAGGGGTAAAGGTGCAGCCTCACCAGTGCAAAGCACATGGGGACCATCACTGCCCTGGTCCATCCAGCTGCACTATTGCTGATCCAAGCCAGGATGCCATCAGCCTTCTTGGCCACCTGGGCACTCGTTGGCTCATGTTCAGCTGGCTGTTGACCAGCATTCACAGATCCCTTTTTCACCAGCCACCCTTTCCCCATCCTGCAGCACTGCATGGAGTTGCTGTGACCCAAGGGAAGGACCTGGCACCTGGCCTTTGTTGGGGTCCCTCCCCCCTGCCGTGGGGTCCTGGGAGAGGGGCCCTGGGGGGGAGCACGGGGTTTCCCTAGCCCTGGTCAGCCTCGTTCCCCACTGGTTGTTTTGTGTTCCCCTGCCTGGGAAGGTCCCTCGGGTCCTGTGATTGTTCAGTTCTTGGCCAAGTCGCTGACCAGGAGGCTGGAAAAATAAACATCTCTGAAAATATCTACCAAGAATCGGTCCTTATATTCTTTTCCACAGGCCTCGTTGTCTGATATACATGTTGCAAGAATCCCCACTGCAACAGGCCGTGTTAAACCTCACACTGCTGGTCTTGGCCCATTGATCCACCCTGTCCAGATCCCTCCGTAGAGCCTTCCTACCCTCCAGCAGATCATAACAGTATCAAAGGTTTTAATAAAGCCCAGGTAGATAATATCCACTGTTTTTCTCTCATCCACTAAGCAGGTGACCTTGCCATAGAAAGAGACTGGGATGGTCAAGCAGGACCTGCCTTTCATAAACCCCTGCTGTCTGAGCCTCATCCTCTGGTTGTTAGGTATGTGCCATGTGATGGCCCTTGCGATGATCTGTTCCATGACCTTCCCTGGTGCAGAGAACAGACTGACAGGCCTCTAGTTCCCCATATCCTCCTTCCAGTCTCCCTTGTAGATGGGAATCACATTTGCTGGCTTCCAGCCAGCTGGGTCCTCCCAGGTTAGCCAGGATGGCTGATAGAAAATGAAGTCTCCTTACCTCTCCTTTTGCTTCTGATGTACTTATAGAAAGATGCTTTGTTGTGTTTTATGGCAGTAGCCAGACTAAGTTATAATAGGGCTTTGATTGTTTAATTTTCTCCCTGCATAGCTTCACAGTGTGCTGCTTGTGGTGAGAGATAGGAAACAATGTGGCCCTTCCTGCCACTCAGGCCACTTTTCATACTTTAGTTTGCATAAAACCATTCTCCTGTCAGGGGGTAATATGCAGGTGTTTAAATATAGAAGTGAAAGAAAAATGTGCTGTTCTGATAGAAAACTATTTGCTGAAGAAGAAATAGAAATATCGAGCAAGTTCAGAATGGTTTTGACTCACTAGTGATTCAAAGATAGGCTTTCAAAAGGGGTGAAGAAAAGGAAGGATAGTAGGTGTTTTTATACGTCACAATGTGAACTAGATAGCTGAGGGGCATAACAGGTACTTCACTAACCAGGATATATGTAGAAAATGAAGAAGCCTCAGATAATCTAATACAGAAATAGTTTTTAGCTCTGGGAATTTGAGAGAAAAGTCAGCAAGCTGGAGGATTAAAGAACTTAGCTAGTGGACACTAGAATGCTCCAGGCAGAGAAAAAACATTTTCAGTCAATGATTACAGCTATTCTCTTTGTACAGGGCACTTCTTTCATTTTATAAAGCACTGAAATACATGTATGAAACTCTAGTTGCCATTCTGCCTAACCTATTGTCTGTATGGAACGAGAAAAATTCTGTTCTGTATCCCTCCTGCTGCTGCCCAACCTTGACCATGCAAACCCAATGCAGGAACAGAGAATTTCCTTAATAGCCAGGTATAATTTTATGCTTCTGTACCAAGAAAATATCAACTAAAACCATCTATATTTAATTTGAAACAACTATGAACATGAATAGCTGAAGGGTCAACACAAACACAGAAGATTTGCTTAGATATGGTTTAATAAAAAGAGTTTAAAATGTCTAAGTATTATGTTTCATAAATTTCTGCATCACTGTTTTTCCATTAGAGAAGCAATGTTTTTCCTGCCACTGAGGACTGTATCAAATACACTGATGATTGGTTTTTTTAATCCAGGAAAACTTCCTTCCAAGCACCCTTACTTCTCCCCTCAACTTTGTTTGAAATCCTTTACAAACAAAATCAATTCACAAAGAATCGACATCAAGAGCTGGCAGACCCTCTTATTAACTCCCTATTCATTACTGTTTAGGGAGTTCATTGAAAGAAGATGGTTTATGATCACTTTAGAGTATACTTCATTCAATTCTTAACATTTGACAGATATTTTTCAGATCAGTCATTGCGTACAGAGATTTACAAGCAGTGTGTCAGAAGATCAGTTTGAATCAGATTTCTCCCTATTATGAAAAAATTTGATTTTTTCCCCCTAAATTTAATTGTTTAAACTAAATGTTTCAGATTTCTTCTCTTAATATGGGATATTTCAAATGAAACTACTACACTTTCAATTACAAACAAACAAAATTGTAGAAGTTTCCAAATCCAACTTGTCTGAAAATCTATCATAGCACTCCTGCGTCTTTTTGAGTTATTCATTCAATCCTGAGAATATTTTTAGTTGAAAAATTTTACCTTAATTTAAAGTGTCCTTTTACCTTGCCATAAGTTTACAGCCAGGATAAAGCAAATACTCCTTATATCTCAGAATTAGTACTTGCAATATGTGAACCACATATATTCTGTTACTAGGACAGCATTTTAACTGTTAAGGTGACATAGAGTTCATTTTCACTCACTGAAAATGTGAATGTTCAAAGGTTTATCTAATACTCTGTAAATACAATACCTTTACAGAACCCTTCTCCTTACTGCCACCCTGAATGCCTGAGTAAGGCAGGTAAGACCTTTCAGTAACCAGTTATCAGGAGCTACATGCTATATCATTCAGCTTTGCAAGCTCTAAATATTTTTAAACATTTAGTATTAGTTTATCTCCACATACCAGCATCTTATACGTAAATAAATTAATAGGCTAAATTAATCTCAATAATAAAATTATCAACTTTTACTGTTTCTGAGAACTTATGAGGGAAAAAACCCATATTGTTTTGGTATTTAAATTCTTCTTGACGTGTCCCCTAATGACAACCTTCACAATAATCTTGCATTATTCTGAAAAAATGTTAAAATTTTTGAGTATATGCCTTTATAATATTGCTAGCTATTCAGTAACTCTAAGTAATCTCAAATTGCCTAAAATTTTTCAGTAGTCAAGACCTGTGAAGTCCTATTCTACTTGCAGTTTTTAATATTAATCTCCCAGAAGAAAAGGAGCTGTTTAAACTATTGTCAGAATTCAACATTCAGCAGCTTTTTGGTCAATTTGCATCACACCTGGGTCCTCTCCAGCATTCTCTGCAATCTGAGATAGTTTTTTCTTCACAAGAGCAATGAGATCTAATCACTAACTCTAGCAGAGAGGAGAAAAATCATTTGTCATTTTTGCTTAAAAATTACTTTTTCTTAACCACTTAGGTAGTTTATCCTGTTACATGAATATGCTTAAAAGGCCATTTTCAGAGAAAAAAGCTAACTAATTTCATGACAGAAATAAAAACCCCAAAATTAAATGAATTTTAGGAGATAAATTTAAAAGCCACTACTAAAAATGGTTGAAAAATAAATCCAGTTAAAATTAGTAATTCATTCAAAAAAAAAATCAAAAGTAATTTTTGACACTCAGGATATCAACCTAGGGAACAATAAATATGGTGCTCAGATATTTATTAAACTCCCCCCAAAACATTGAATGCATTGATTTATAAAATTCAAAGGTAATACCTATTAATTAAAGCTTTCCTGTGTGTTAGTAATGCATTTTGGGCATTTACATGCCACATGAAAGGAGAACAAACCTCCTTTTCTTCTACTCTCTCAAAAGTGTTTACCAAAATCTTGGCTAAAGTTTAAATTTAAAGTTTTACAGATTATTTTTCTAGCTGTAATTATACAACAGACTTAAAAGTGCTGAATCTTAACCACTGCAAAATTTTAGCCCTCCATGGATAAATCCTTTTGTGGAGGAATTAATTTCTGTGGTGGTTGGGTTTTGGCTGCTAGAACAGCGTGGAACAGACTAACTAAGGGTCCCTGCATCTTACCTGCTCATTTTTAATCCATTTTTTTTTCTGTTATAATTAAGTGCTGTAAAAATTCCCATGACTGGAATTCTGGTTATCTCCTTGTCCAAGAGTACTACATTTCATGAGCTGAATCCTGTGCTGCTGTGGCCATCCCAGGGAACAAATAGGATAAAGGTGCACCAGTCACAGCACCAGTAAAGCTTACAGGGAAAGACCAGAACTAACCTGCTCCTATGGAATCACCAGTTATCCACATCCTTCTCGTGAATCAAGAGAAGAGAGTGAATATCTTATACAAGGTTACTGGGGAAAGCGATACCATGATATTGGAGCCATCCTGTGAAGGGGCAAAGAAAATAATTTCCACTGCAAAATGAAAATAAAGGAGATTGTGCCAGTAACTCCAGTGCAAATTAGCAGTGAAATCTCAGCCATTGCTATTGAAATGGCATCAATCTTTACATCATGAAGCAATTCTGCATCTCCCCGCAATGAGTAAGGCCCACTGTCATTGACTATGCAAAGGATTTGCACAATGAATATTCTTCATATATCAATAAATTGCTCATCAGGAAGATGGATGGTTTTTGATTCCCAGCAGTTTCCTGGCATAGCGCAAAAAACCCAAAAAAATTAAACCACTAGAGGTGGAACAGGAAACAACTCCATCAACTCATAGAAATATTAGTTAACATTATTTTCTCTCAGAACTGTGAGCATTGTGTCTGTTTTGTGCCTTCCCTTCTTTTTAAACTATCCTCATATTTTACACCATAAATCAGGGGGTTTTTTTCTTCAAATACTGGATCATACAAGAACCACACAAGCAGTTTTTCTAAAAAAGAATACCACAAAAAATTACAACCACTACCAATAATCCCTCACCACATATACGGAAACCAACACACTTGTTTCCACATTTCCAACTGCCATAGGAAAAACTTCCTCCTCTCAAACAAGTCCCAAGAAAATCGATTATCAGAAGAAAGTTATGGAAGTTCAGTTAACCCTTAAAGATTTGTAATCCACAGTATCAAAATACATCATCGATTTTTGTGGCTTCTTTTTTGCTATTTCAATCACAAATACTGAAATGTGCATATATAATTAGGAAATGATAATAGGAGAGATCAAAAGGAAGTTATCTACCATGCATTTTTAATGATTTTGAGAAAGGATTTTGATGGCACAGAAGAAGACATTATTAAAACCTCAAAGTTCTTAACAGCAAGATTTGTTATAGGTACTTCTATCTTCCAATCTTTTTTAAATATTTGCAATCATGTCCTTTCTATTGGCACTTTTCATGTAGCTCCATTATGTCACTTCTAAATTATTTCCCTTTTCAAGATTCTAAACATAGAAAGAAAAGGCTTCTATATTTTTTTTTTCTTAGAAAAACAAAATCCCTTGCCCTTTAAAATTTCAAATTCAACTCTTCCATTGTCCTTTGATCAAATTCCTTGAAGAACAAGAGAAACCACTTAATTTTTGTTGGTTAAAACTACAGTGCATTTTATTATCAATGCACTAAAGACCCTTTGAATGCATCTGCTAACTTTTACATCACTAAATGCATCATATTGAAAACATAAAACCACACACTACAACCCACAAACAAAGGGAAGCCTTAAAGGGAAGATTAAGCAGTTCCTCTATATGCTTTAATGTCCACGAAATATTGTATTTATATTATGGTTTGCACAAGAAGAATTCTTCATGCATGGAGCATGTAAACTGACTTTGACAATTAAATATGCAGGAAGGAAGGAAAAAATATTTTACTTGAAACTGAAATGTGCTGTTGCTACAATATAGACCAAAATGTCAGTTTATTTACATACAGTTGAGATGACTGATTTAAGTTCAAACTAATAGTAATCCAAAAATGTTGATTAGATCATGCTGCAACATATAGGTCATAACTCAGTTGCACCATCATCTTGTCATACTACCTTGAAAAGTCAAAGGGACTTCAAGATGTATGTAATAATGGTAATCTGTTGCAGTGGGGATCCTGCAACACGCATATATCAAACCAGGAGTCCCGTGGAAAGGAAATATATATAGACAGACAGATTCTTGCTAGATGTTTCAGAGATGTTTATTTCTCCAGCCGCATGGCCGGAGCTCTGCCGAGGAACTGCTACAGTCACGGGACCAAGGGTCCTTCTGCCCGCGCAGGGAACACAAACCAACCAATGGGAACGAGGCTGAGCAGGGGCAGGGAAACCCCGTGTCTGTGCCCTCAGGGCCCCTCTCCCAGGGCTACACGGCAGGGGAGGGACCCCAACAGTAATCAAGAGGAAAGGGGGTTACTGAACCTTTAGTTATCATTTTCTCTTGCAATTCTAACTGAATACCTTATCACTGGTGAATGGAAATACTAATTTCTTTAGCTGAACAAAACAAAGACCCAATATGTATGTCTTTTTGTACAGCTGGCTATACACACCCACAGTTTGGCTGTTAATGTTAGAAAATAATCCATAAACATAAATATTTTATGTGTAAAACCTACCAAGATTTCATTATTAAGCATCATCTCAGTTTTGTGTTGTAAAAGTATATTTTTTGGTCTCATCTGTGGAATATCCTGGGATTACCAAAGGTAATATATGATGGCAATAAAAGTTGCTGCTCATCTCAGATTTTCTGAAGTATTGTATATTTTATGGGGTCAATTTTTAGAAATTTATCATTTCCATGGTGCTTGCAATTTCATGGTATTCGAGTGTTAACACCCAGCTGCACAAAGGAGTTCTACAATCCTGTATTTCTTCCTTTAAATCTGCTGTACTGCAACAGAATCAAGTAGATATAAGCCTGTATTTTTCTATTTGTTATTTAATAGTAGTGATATCCTGTTGAAGCTTCCAGAGGAGTTGTAAATTGTATTTCTATAGCTGGCACATGTTACAGGAACACTGCTTAAGTGCATGTCTCCATTTCTCACCAGAGATATGGGAAGATTTTATTTCAGCATATATTTTCTTTCTGGAAGATACCAAAACAGTCTGCTCTCCTTTTAAGGGAAATTGAAGCTTTACTTCCTTTAGAAATGCATTCTCACTGAATTCAGAACTATGTGCAATGTAATGCTAATATCAGTGTTAATGGCAGAATGCCATTTCTCTTCTCTAGGTGCTTTAAAAAACACCCCCACAGAAGAAAAACTCCCCACCAATGCACACCTGTTTGACATCAGGGGAGATTTCAGAATCAGTTGTTTTGAGCATAGCAGGTTATATCCTTGTGCTTCTTATGGATACACGCAGGACAACATCTTTGCAACCACAAGAAGGTGTTTTGTGCCTGCACACCCAAAACAACTTCTCTAATGAACATGTCAATGACAAACAGCATCATTTTTTCCAACACTTCCTGGTTTGTAGAGAAAAACCCACACAATGCTAGCTTTATTCTTTTTTTTTAATCAGTGCTTTTCACAGCAAGTTGCACAAAGCATGATCATTTCTGGTTTTAAATCTTACTAGAAAAAACCAAGAATTGCATCAAGATGATTCTAACAGGCCTTTTTCATTCTGAAAGAGATTATAGGGATAGATTTGCATTATACATCGCAGGGGGTTAAAGAAGTATTTTAAGACCTCATTTTTATTGAAATATTCACTTGGCTGAATGCACACTAATGGGTTGCTCGTACACACAGAGCACTAACTATGATATTTAATAATGTAGGTCATCATTTCCCTGTCATCCAGTTGCCAACAGCTATTTCTTATTTTATATGTCAATGATAATTTTTTTGGAGCAGTAACTGCATGTGTGTGTCCAACCAATGAGACCTGTATTCATAAATAAGACACATATGGTGTCTTATTGTCCCCTCAACAGCAGTGAGGGGAATGCTACAGAACAGAGAACAGCATGAAGATGGGCTGCTCTGAACAGTTGAGGACACTTAGGTAAAAACTTCTAAAATTACTCTTTTTTTTCATATTGCTCATATTTTATGTATCTATATGCTATTATGGTTCTCTTTTAAAATTTAAATAACTTTTTAAAGAAATAATATCAAACAATCAAACACACATGGAAATTACCTCTGTAAAATAGAGACAGTTCCTGTTCTTAAACAGAATTACTACATTTTGCCCTTTCCTGTCCAAAATCCTTCGGTTCCAACTGATTTCATTGTATTTAAAAGTTTCATTCCCCCCTCCCTACAATCACAATTTTGTTTATCAGGTACTGATGGGTAGAGCACTTACAACAAAATTTTAACAACAACTCAAACAGTGCAGTGGCATCAGATAAAATGATGTAGGTGTAAAAAACTGCACACTATCTAAGCAAAATTATTTTTTCACTACATGGACAAGATATAAAGTAATCTGAAAGCTTACAATACTGTGTTTATCCAAAGATGCTGGCTGAGTACAAGTAACAAGCAGAGCTTCTAAGACTAAATCCAGATAATAATGAAAGGTGTACAAAATGCGTTAGATAAATCCAGTCTTTTACACTTCAAAAAGGTGATGGACTAGATTAAAATAATAATAATGGTAATAATAAGTCCCTGCTTAGGGTATTTATCAAGATTTGCTAAGGGTGATTGGGCTTCTTTTCACTTTGCTATGATATAGGTTAAATGAAACAGTACTTCTCCTTAAATCTCCAAACGTCATTCTAATTTCTGAAACACTCTTAGCCATTACAAGCAGTTCTTCACTTCAGTAGTCTGTTCCTTGAAGCACTGACTAAGGTGGATTTCACAGAAGTCAGCTGAGCCAGGGGTTTACAGTTCACTTGTCTGGCACAGACCTTCAAGAGCAAGTAGCCAACTCCAGAAACACATTCAGCAGTTCAGAAATAAATCATCTATACCTAATATTGTAAAGGTTAGTTTTATTATGGATATTATTGAATATCTTTTTGACTTCCAAAAACTAACTTGAAGATTTTTACGCACACATGTGTATTAATTTAAAGGTAGCCCACAACTGTATGTTGTGTGTTATCTTCTTCACAATCCTGATCTCTTCAGAAACATAAAACAGTATAAAAATGACTTTGAATTCATATGAGATGTGATGAAAATCAGGGAAATTATCAGCTTTAGCATGGATTGTAATACAATGCATAAAAATGTGGTAAATGTTTCTTTTGTTTTTAACACAAAAAAAAAAAGTTAATAAAACTGTTTCATACCTAGAGACAACAGGTACAGAAACAGAATCATTTAACAGAATCATTGCTTAACTGAGCAATTAAAAATAGAATTGAACTTTTCAATGTATTTTAAATTTCATACAAGCTGTATCACATCTTGCTTATTAGTTTCATATTATGCACATCCAGGCATACTTTCTATGAATACATTAAGTTTTCATATTGCTAGAATTTATTCTATTTCTATGACTACTTTGTATACAAATTTTAACAACCTTACCAGCTATTCAGAGATAATCTGGTTTTGTTCTGTAGTTTAAATTTCATATTTATTCTGTCACTAGTAAAAGCAGACACAAACTTAATTTGGCATTACTTTACAGGGCATTTCTTTTAGTTTCTATATATAGTCCCTGTCCCTTTTACCCTATAATGGTTAATGGTGACCTATACTTTCCATTAAACACTGAAAATAACACCTTCATTGTAAAGCTATTTTTAAATAATCATCATTCACAGTTAATTGTTAAGGCATTTTCCTACTCGTTCACTTCTTACTGTGAGATTACATGAGAAAAATCAAGCGAAAAAGATTATTAAACACTATTTTGAGGTAAGGATTTAAGGATTGACCTATGCGTGAGATTTTCTTACTAAAGAACTAATCACAGGGTTCTGAAAACAACTAAAGTCTTCACAGGTTTTTGTGTCTAGGCCAGCAACTGAATACAGGTGGAAAAAAAATCCCATACAGTGAGGTTCAGTTTAAAAAGCAAAAATAAGTAAATAAAAGATTTAGACCCAAATCTTCACCAAATGTGAATCACAGGACCCATCTGAAGAAAGCCCAGCAACACATAGTAAAGAACATGATAATATCTCCATGCTTCATTAATATAAATAAATGTTTTACAATATAAGTTTCTTCTCTTACAGTTATAAAAAAAATCTCACCTAAATTTATTAAACATCTGATAAACAAGCTGATATGGTCATAGGTCAAGTGATAGAAAAATGATGGAAAACACAAAAATAAGCACACACACAAGATTTAGTTGCAAATACAGTCCTCAGAAAACTCATCTTCCTTTTTATTTGTGACTTAAGGCCTTCAGTAGAAAAAAAAAAGCCCTTGAAGTCTTTTATGTGATGTTAGGAAGTATTTGATGACTTTCAATTTTCAGGTTACACAGAGACATTTTTTATAGACAACCAGGATTGTCAGGAGACACATTTGGTACAATGTGTTTTTAGTGTTATATCAAGTGACAAGCTATAATCTATACCTCTAGACTCTCTTATTATTAGTAAATTATTTCCCCCATGAAAACACTGTTTCATGGTGAATTTTTTTTTTTTTTTTTAAACACACTGCTTTCAAAATTAAGTAGAATAAGATATTTACCCAAAAGTTTTCTTGGAAGTTAAAGCCTGACAGTGGACTCAAGTATGTTTTTAACCAAACTAAATTTTGGGGCAACTGAGGCAAGAGGTTAAATAGAGAAACAGAGAAGGCTGCCAGCTGTACTATGAGCCTATGTTTCTAAACCTTTTGGGTCCTTTCTGACAGATTTGTCTATCTAATGTGATTTTTCTCCCTTTCTTTAAATCTACCTTTGTTTCTTCATTCTTTCTCACTTCCATTAGAGTCATTAAGATGTTTGACGGACTAACATTCTTCTTCTTAGTTTGAATTTTTTGTTTGATATTTAATTTTTTTAAATTGTTTCAAAAAGTTTTGGAACACATGTAGTATCATATTTTGGCTTGATGGTCTTTAAAATTTGAAATTTTTTTCTGATACATTTTTTTTATAATATTTGCAAGTAATACAAGTACTTTCCAGCACTAAAATATAGTATGCTTCAAAATTCAAAGAAACTTCATTTTCTGAATGCATGAGGTGAGAAAATTAAGACATTAAAGGACAAAGTGTCTTACTCAAGTTGTCATACTTGAAATTGATACTTCAGCATCTTTTTAGAAAGCAAAATACAAAATGGTCTTTTAATCAGTTCAGTTACCTCCCTCAGGTTTCTTCAGCCTTTGTTCTCTCTTAACAAAGTGCTTTTCAAATTATAGAAGAAAAGGTAAAGGTTTCCCTCCTCCCAACTTTCCTCCCTATAACTTGCATTTAATTGCTCCTATAATCTTTGTAGCTGAAGTCCTTTGGATACAAGGTGCCTTTTCAAGTGAGGTATTGTTGGTGTTGCCTGAAGCTATTATAATGTAATAATTTTCTTTGACCTCCATGCATTTTGCAGAATAGAACAGCAGCATTACAACCCCCATGGCACACCATGTAAGTAGCTACACCATAGAACACAGGCAGGAAGTTTCTAAGGAAGACTTATTCCACTGCAGCATGGAAATGTCTTCATGTAGAACAACCCTTGGGCTTCATCTGAGTATTTTAATTAAGTGCAATGCCAAAACCAAAGTTCTATTAAAATTCTAGTTTTGTTCTTGAATTTCCCCAGGTGGTTAATGTGCTATGATAACGTGTCACAATAGGAGAAAAAACAGGATTCTCAAAGCATCATTGAGCAGAAATACTCAAGAGTGCACACACTACTTATCACATAACTTAAGCAGGACTGTTTAATTGGAAAGTTTATAATGTGTTTTGATCTGCCAAGCATTCTTCGACATTTTAGTGATAAAACTCTTTGGAGATATCCTTAATAGCTTGGTGTTTGCAGCACAGGATGAACAAAGCAGCATTGCTGAATCCATGTTTTTACTGTGAGTATCTCTGTATGATCCCTATAAAAGTTCACAAAGACGCTTCATAGAATGGAAGTCTGTCAAAAACTGAAAGATGATAGAGGTCCAGACTGTTCTTTATCACTGCACATAAGAGAAATCATACCTCACAGAGGGCAAAATGATAAATTAGAGATAAATAAAAGAGATCATGCTTTATGTCAGTATTGAACTACATTTAATGAGCCAAGAAGGCATTTCAAGTCCTATTTGATACAGAGAGACAAAAGCATTCACTCCAGATTTTGCAGCATGTTAACATCACCATAGTTTAAAACAAACAAACAGTCAACACCACAATAGTTTGATCAGGTAGAGTTTCAAATGCATATAAAAATACCATAAAATTAAGTCAGCTGACAGAGAAATTAAAACCTATGTGACCAAAATTCTGGACATGTATAAGTTCAAAAGGGATTGTATCAGGTCTGTATACAAGATTATCAAGGGGTCAAATACTGCCATATCTTACAGACAACTAGTAGTATAATTTTTGAACTAAAGTTAAAAAAAAAAAAAAAAGAAAAATCTTACAAAATTATTGAATTTTAAAAAACTTATTTGCACTTCATACACAACCAAATTAATGTTCTTTTTAAGGTTATCAAATATAAACTAAACTATATTTTTTGCTTGGCAACTAATGCAAATATGAAGAAGAAAAGTCTTGAGTGTTTTCTGCCAAAACATTCCACTCCAACCACTGAAGTACATGACTTCTAGCAGGAGGCAGAAAGGGATGCATGAATCACTAATGGCACTTTTCTCAAGAAAAAGTATATTCTAATAGAGGATTCTGTACTAGGAGTAGAAATAATCCTGTTGACAAGAAGAACTCCAGTCCATTTATGTCTCATTTCCCTAGAACAGAAGTATTTGCACTAAGTTTTTCAAGGCGCTGCACAAAGAGCAGATTCCTAAAGCTGCAAACCATACCCTCTACGTTTTTCCTCAAGTTGTTTAAATTGTACCAGAATACCCAGAAGAAGTGTGATCGTGAGTATATTTTTTACCTCATGCAAAGTATCTAAAAATAGAACAAATAACTATGCTTCACTTAACTGAATTATTGCTTAAATAAAATCTGAATCCCAGATTTCTTGAGTTCAGCTTTGGCATTTGCTGCTAGACTAGAATTGCTGCCTGAGATCAATGGGTGGTAGAGTAAGTAATAAGATATAAGGAAGGCATATTACAAGTTAAAAATCACTAAAATCATTGACAAAGGTACAAGAGTGGAGCTGCAGAAAGCAGTAAAAGGAAATACAGTATTAACAACTTGAAGTTAAGAAAAAATCCCCTAGCCATATTGCTAATATTAAAATATTCAGCCTCAGACTTTCACTTTACCATGTTAAAACTGCATTTTCTTCCCAGAGGAGATACTGACCTGCTCTAAGTATAGAACTATGCTGACTCCGTAGCAGCATTGCTATACCTCTTCCTAACACCTTTTCTTCCTCAATACTCTCATTTGAATGAAAAGAAGGAAAGTTGGTTAGGCAAGTCTTGTTCTTCTATGAGCTTTGATTTTTAGACCCTTTTTCCACCTCGATGCACTTTCATATCTTTATTCTAAGTGAATAAGCTCTCAGCATGAAAAATTCTTTATTTCTCCACTATTTCTGTAACACAACAGCTAATACATATTTATAGTTTTTTAAGCCAGTTATCTTAACTGAAATCAAGATTTCTGTGTCTTTAATTCATCTCTTGGTTTTAACCAATGTAGAAACTACAGAGATTCATAGTGTACTTTTTATCTCCTTGGATGCAAGATCAGAGATTATTCACAAAAAGTTTAAAAGTTCCTTAGCTCAAGTGACTATGCAGTCACATAAATATTTTAACCAAAGGACCTAAATTGAGTCATATGCTGCTGAGAAGATTATACTTGCATTGTTTTCTTTGTTGCCTCCTCTTTACAGTTCTTTTTTTGTCAACGCCTGCCTTAACCTTATAATTAATCTACTTGGAGATCACGTCAGGTCTTGCATATTCAGAGAAAACAAGTTCTATTGCATGGAGCTAATAAATCAAAGGCAGCACTGACTTGTTCAAAACAGACACTTGTTTTGGATTCTCCTCAACAGTTCTGAAGACCTGACACACCACATATGTACAACTCCAGCCTGACAGGGATGTGGTTTTAAAGCAGTTCTATATGGTGAACATATAGAACTGCTTTTTTATTAAGCAGTTCTAGATGGTGATTTTCTGATGGATTCCTGCTGTTTTACAAGTCCTTCTCTGTCTATCCCTACATCTTTATTTCTCATGGTAATTAAAAAAAAAAAAAAAGGAGAAAGAAAAAAATATCAATGCAGTAAACCATGGTGTAAGAATAAAAGACTAGATCTATATGAAGACTTGCAAATTCCAACACATATGTACAAGAGCATCATTCAGCAGTTGCCTAATACTGCAGTTAGCTAAGGCCCTGTGCTCAGGATTCTGCTGTTGAAGTCTGCCCATGCTTTATGGTGTTTGTGGTGTGCCACCAATGAAATCATCAACACCACCAAGTACGTGGCACTTAGAAAGGGATTTTCAACAAGTCAGCCTGCTTGCCAGCTGAATACTTTTTTTATTGGCTCCCAGTGTAAAGCAAAATAAAGATTTTTTTTTTGCTTAGAGAAAAACCACCACAAAACAAAACCCAAAACAAACAGCCCAACTACAGAAAACAGAGCATTGGTAAATGTAGATACTTCACTTCCCTAATGCAGTAGCAAAAAAATACATTTATTTTAAATTTTTAAATTTATTTACAAGTTTCTTCAGGAAATGTAGGGAAAGTAGTATGTTTAAAATTTGTTGGTGGTTCAAGCATTTATTTCCTTTTTGGCTCTGCAAGTGACATTACTGACTCAGCCCTTCTGGCTGTAACAGCAAAATTCACAATCTCCTCCAAAAACACTTTTCCCATTTCTGTGCCAGAAGGGCTTCTTATAGAAGCATGAACTTGGTAGTTTTGTGGGAGAGGAGCTGTAGAATGGTGAGTGAAGGATTTGGCAGAGCTGGGAAGGTGGTGGAATACAGAGGGATCTAATACCCTCCACAGAGCATTAAAGATTTCCAGTCTCCTCAAACACCTCAGAGTCATTTTACAGCTCCTTTCCAACTTCCTCTGACTCATCTCAGAATGATATATATTAGCAACCCCAAAAACACTTCTGCTGCAGAAATTGTTCTCCCTCAAGGTTCCTGAAATGAATAAGTTATTTTCTCTCTATCCTTAGGCCAGTGAGTTTCAGATATGGCTTACATTATTGAAAAGCTTGAAACAGCTCTTCAGGAAAGATGAGTCTTAAATTTCATTTTGCTCTAGTGCCTAGGCATCTTAATGTAGGTTTTTTAGTTGGGAATTACATCCTTGAATACTTTTCTGGATTTCAGTGTCTAAATCCCTTCTTTCAAAAAGTTTTCTTTTCAAAAAAGCTCCCAAGAAATAAAGAAGTGATACAGGCCTTTCAGCTAATGAGCAGAAAGATAATTAAAGCCAAGATGCTTTTTTCATTTTTCTTCTTTACTTAAAAACATTCAAACTACTCAGATAACTCCTCTTACTGTAATGCTTTCATTTCAGGTTGTAAGTGAAGAGCAAGGGAGATCATGACACTATAACCTACTAGCTCAGATACTCACATGGTGCATTAAATAGCAGGAGGTTTGCTAACACTTGAACTAACACTTGAACTTCACTAACTAACTCTATTTAAAAGTAACAGCCAAAACTTGGTTGTACAATTTTAGCCAAAGCATTGCAACTTTGTCCTAAAGTAAAACCATGTTTGAATTTGCAGTCCCAAAAGACCTGATCAATCAAATCCCACCTGTAACGTGCATCGCACCTGAGAAAGATCTTTGGTGTGTTTCATAAGCACAAAGTCAATTTTTGGTTCACTTATTTAATAAGATAAACCTTTTTGTATTTACAGTATTGGTGGTTATACCTTTATTTTTAGATGGTCATTTTGGATGGTAAAAGTTCCAAGTCAACAAAAATTTTATTTTCATTGGCCCAAGATAACGTGATAAAGTATCACATTATCTCTCAGTATGAAAAGAAGTGAAAAGGTGCACTTTATTGACAAACACCTTATACAAAATTGTGACTGTTTGGCAGCTTCACCAAGTTTTTCCTTTTATTTGGAAACAAATCCAATTGTTTCCCTGGATTTTCTGAGGTCATTCTGTCTCATGAATGAAATATAAAGGTCAATTTCTTCCACACTGACATTCAAAACAGAATGCGGGGCATTTCACATAAATATACTTTATTCCCTGCTAATCCATAGTATCGTTAAGGTTGGAAAAGACCTCTAAGATTGTCAAGTCCAACTATTAAATGAGCACTGCTACATTCACCACTACACTATGTCTCCAAGTGTCTTACACATTGTTTGAAAAATTACAAGGATGGTGATTCCACCACTTCTCTGGGCAGCCTGTTCCAAGGCCTGATCACCCTTTCAGTGAAGAATTTTTTCCTAATATCCAATTCAAACCTCCCCTAATGCAACTTGAGGCTGTGTCCTCTTGCCCTGTCACTTGTGGCCTGGGAGAAGAGACTGACTCCCACCTGGTTATACCCTCCTTTCAAGGCAGTTGTAGAGAGCAATAAGTTCCTTCCCTGAACCTCCTTTTCTCCAGGCTAAACATCCCCAGCTCCTTCAGCTGCTTCTTATCAGACTTGTGCTCCAGATCTTTCACCAGCTTCAATGTTATAGAACGCATTGTGAGCCTTTCTTCTCAGCTTCCCTAGATCTCTGCCATTCAAAGGAAGACTCACAGGATGAACAATTGCACTTGAGGCTACTGAGAAAGTAGCTATGACCATCAAACAGGAGGGAAAAAACGTACACCTCATGTGAGCTTGTTCCTCATTTTGTTTGATGAACTACTGACCAAACAAATATCTGAATAATCCTTATTTGGCATCTGTGTAACTTCCTTTTATACAGCTAGTGGGGATTTTAAGTGTGTTTTCATAATATTCTTCAAAATTTAAAAGCATATTCCCACTTGTACAGAAATCTTAGAGTTTGGCCCACAAAGTGTACCACGTAAACAAACAAACAAAAAATCAACATTTTGAACTGGTGCCTAATACCGAAAGAACAACTCCTTTGTTTCTTTGGTCCCTGCTGTGGTAGGGCTTCCTCAGTAGCTGAAGTAGTTCTCTACAGAGTTGAAGGTGAGGATCAAAGCTCCTCTTCAAGGAAGCTCCCAGGTATTTCTTCCCTATGAGGTCAAGCTGCAGCCAGAGCTCACTCAGCTGGATATGTGACTCACTTTCAAAAGCACAAAGGTGATTCCTGTAACATGGTAACTGTGCCAGTACTTAGCCCAGTACCAATCCTTCTCAATTGCTGAGCTACATGCTACCAAAACAGCACTGTTTGATAGTACCCAGGTAGACGTAACAAAAAGTGTCACTGGCAAAAAGTGGCATTAATTTGTAAAACAAATTCCTGTAAGTTTGCCATCTGCAATGGGAAAAGCAGCAGAAGCTAACAGAAGAGGGAGAAAACAAACACAGCACCAGCCACAAAACACATCTAAAAAGAAACATTGCTTAGTGTGAAATTGGGTAAAGTCAGAATGGCTTTTCAAAACTGAAGGAGCACTGTTAGGCTTGGGAACTAGCATTTAAATTAGTTAAGTTCACAGATAAGGGATATCTGACCAATACTACAAGGCTTTCAAGAAGATTAATTGCCAAAGCATCTTAAGCTGTGTAGCCATGGGATAAAAGGATGGTCCTGAACAATTTGTTGGAAGATTGGATAAAGTGAATTTTCATAGTGGAGACCTACTGTGATGAGGGTTTCACAAGTGCTGGGTTACATGCTAATCAACACTACAAATACATAAACTACTCATAAAAGAGAAAAAATAATGAAGTGGCACAGGTTGTTTATGAAATTACTCGGTTCAAAATAGTTTTTATGCAACTTACATGATTATAAATTGGCAAATGAAATTTAACATGAAGTGATGCAAGTAACAACAACAAAAAATAATCCCAGCATCTACAGATAGTAAGGACACTGCCTATATCAAAAGAAGGCAAAATTTGGGGCTACAATAGATAATTCTAAGAAAAAAAGAAAGAAAAAAGCCAACAACAACAAAAAAGACAGTTTAGAGTGTAACAGCATTCAAAATAAACTTGGTAATTATTAGGAAAGCTGTTGTGCTTGACAGAGCACACAGTGAGACTGTTTGGATCCAAATACAACTCTTAAAAAACTCAAAAGCTAAAGAAGTGTAAATTAGGAGCTCAGAAAAATCTATGGTCAAACGTCAGATGTTTCCAGAACATAATAGACACCAGTTGTGTGGAATGATTTCTCAGTAACCACAGTATTAATATCAGCACCAAAAGAAATAGGTTTGTAAAGAAGAAAGTCTCTTTCAACAAACATAGGGCAATAAAAATCTCGCTGTGAGCACTGAAGCTTACACATACCCCCTGAGCTCTGCTTACACAAGGGCCAGAAGAAAAACCTGTATGAGGAACATTACCTTCCTTCACAAGATTTTAGAGGATGAATTTTCTGTATTGTACCTGGTACTTGTCATGATTGTGCCTCGAATTGACCTAAGACAGGAGGATTTGCCCTTACATAATGGAAAGAGTGTCTCATAAAGGCTTCCCTTCTAAGGTAATGCACAGAAAAGCTTTATTTCTGGTATTAAATTTGTCACATTCCTAAATAGTCTCAAAAATACTTGTAGCTAAGTGTAAAACAAATCTCATGGGTCTGTTCTTTTAAATTTCTTTCAAAGTAGGATAGAATTATTTCTATTTTAATGAGGGTTTTTTTGCTAATTTGCTAGTCAAAGTCATTTACCCAGCAGATCTCTCTTGTTGCCCGACTGTGCTTCCTACTTTGAAGTTGCAGAAATAGTTAAAAGGAACAGAATGTTTCTTGATCTCCAAAACTACTACATGCATTGAAAAGTAATAGAGCCCCGTGAGCATTTGAAGTGAACCAGTTAACTTTAGGCAGATTCTTTAAAATGTAGCACTAGAGTGCTGCAGGCTAAAGGAATGATCACTAATAAGGAGTCTTTGGCACATGGTATCCACCATCTTACACTGAGAAGTGTACTGAGCAGTTTGGAGCACAGCTTGGAGCAAAACTAGAAACTCTTTGGCTTTCTACCACGTATATACTACAGTTTTATTCTCTCTTCTGGTAAAGTAACAAGTTCCGGTGCATAATTGCTGAATAAAAGCCCAAACAAACAATCCTAGAGTATGACCCGCACTTAGAGCATGAGTCACACATGTATTCACAATATTTAAAAAGTATTGACTACTATAAAGGCTTTTCAAACAGAAAAAAATCTGTAAGATGTTTTGTTGAACAACAAAGGAAGTATGCAGAAAAGGCACAGCTTTGTAGAATAGAGTATTATGCAGTGTGTTAGCTATAAGACAGTTTCTTCTGCCATTCTAGGTACAGTAACCTCTGAAACCATGCTAGGAAAATTTGGGTTACACAGCAGCAACTACAATAAGACCTACAAAAGGTGCAAACCTCCAAATTTATTTGATCAGTCACACTTTGTAACTAGTAAAAACACTTTTCCAAAGCTTATGTTACATTTTGACATCTGACGGGGAGAATTATTTTATATAGCTGCTGATTGAAAATGATGTTTTGGTATGTGTTAGTCATTAAAGAGAATGTTCCATAAAGAATCTCATATCTTCAATACCAACATTTCTCTCAAGTAGAATTTTCTTTATATAAAGGAAGAATACATTTTCATTTCAAGTATACTGGCTTTTGTGGAGGTCTGAAAAATATCTGAATGCATTGCCTTTGTACAGTTGAAAAACCTTCTTGTATTCATGTAGATAAATCTCTTTCATGAACTTATTATCTCAGTAATTGGCAAATTCCCTGGATGGATTACCAAAGCCACCTCGAGGCAGAGGTATGTGCCCATTCCTGATGCTGTCCTGCCCAGCACCAGCAAATCTATCAGTAAGTAAGGAATCAATGAGGTGTAGTAACTGAGACCAGTGACATAAGATGACTAATTAGTATATCTGGCTAAGCTATTCTGTATTTATTTTTCAAGTTCCCAGCTTCATTTTTAAATGTTAAGTTCTTTATGCATGCTTATCTCCAGGACAGGTTAAAACTCCATGAATGTTGTCTCTTTAGCCCATCTGAAGATTAAAGTAGAAGTGAAGTTTTGACTGAAAAGATAAAATAAGTATTACATTTTCTTTCTCATGGAAAGCTGGTCTAAAGTAAGTGCTATTGAGTTCTGGGAAATCTTATTATCAATTATTCTTGAGTCTTTTGTTGTTGCTGTCATCACTGATGGTAAGTTATGGTACGCTTAAAATTTCTGTGAAGAATATGTTTACTGTCATTCATCACTGAGATTTACAGAGATCCCATAACAGCAATTAAATGTGGTTGTTTACTCAATGCTGTCACCAGAAGAGGATCTAGCCTGTAGAGTGGAACTATTCAGGGGCCTGAAAATGTTTTATTTGTCAGTCACATCTAAAACATGAGCCAACAAGCATCTCTTTTAGGGTCCTCTACACATTTCAAGAAAACCAGAATTCTTGGCCAGTAAAGAGTGTTTGGTTAAAATGCTTGTTTTGTCTGTAAAGCCAAATGAAACACTTCATTAACTCATTCTTAGTAAAAATTCAAAATTTTAAAAGGATGACTGGCTTTCTCTGTAAGCAATTATGTGCTGTTACTTGTAAGCCTCACTTGGTGCCAAAGAGGAGACCCCAGTATAAAAGCCATACCTGTTGCTCATCCCTTGGTCAAACAGAAGTTGCATGATACATAAATCAGTGCTTAAAGTGCAGAAACGTTCATTAAAAGATTTAGACAAAGAAAGGATTAAATAAAAAAAGAAAGCATTTCTTTTGCTCCACAGCTCAAAGCTGTTCCTCACATCAGGGTTTCAGAGAGATGTAGAAAAGACATAAATCTTTGTATCATAGGAATCCTGTGGTGATATACGCAAAGGAGAATCCAGGTTTTTGCATTCCTAAAGTGAAAATAAACAAGTGGTTTCAAAAAGGAGTAAGATGTTACCATGTCTCCCATAACAGATAATGAAAATCTCTAGTAAGTACAAGATATGATGCCATATCTGAGGGAAAAGCACAAAGCTGTGTCAGAAAGGTTTACGTTAGATATAAGGAAAGCCTTTCACACAGAGGATGGTTGAGCTCTGGAGTAGGCTCCCCAGGGAAGTGGTCACAGAGCCAAGCCTGAGAGAGTGTAAAAACCATTTGGACAATGCTCTCAGGGGCACGGTGTAACTGTTGGGGTGTCCTGTGCAGGGCCAGGAGTTGGAATCTATGATCCTAGTTGAACCCTTCCAACTCAGGATGCTCTGTGATATTGTCTTCAGTTCACTTCTTTCTTCAATTCCTGACTGTCAAGGCACACCTGAGAGATTTATAAATATCTGTTCAGCAAACTCACTGGAGTGGTGAATTTAATACCATGAAATAGGGCTAATCAGTAAAAAGAGTACATGCAGAGTGTCATGGTATGAGTCTTCTGCAGCACTGCTAAGGAGTGCTTCATGCAGTAGTGCAGATGCATGGGCATTCCATGCCAATACTCAGTGAAACAGCGTATCTACTCTAGCAGACTCAACTAATGAAATAAAGGTTATCACTCCTAAATGGACCAAGAAGTGAGGCATATCCTATAAAAACATTATTTTATAGAAGCAGGTCTATTTAATGCTTTAAAACTGCCACTGAAATTGCTGGTATGACCTTCAGTTTCCAATGTGCAGGTATTTTTAGCAATCCATAACTGTCAAAGTTGATGAAACTTTCTCCTACCGTACCTAAAAGCTTTGTAAAACTTCCATTATTCCTGACAATTAGTAATAATGGGCAGTTGTTTTAATGGGTGCTTATGTGTGACTGCAATATTAAGAACATGCTCATTGATTTAAAGTACTTTGTTTTAAACAGGAAGTGGTACAGTAATTTTCAAAATTTCAAAGTTGGTTTGCTTTGGTAACATTTATATACTACAAGTAATTTATTCTGCTGCTACAGAATATTTTTAATAAATACAAGATCATTTTAACCAGTACTACTTTCCTAGCTGAAAAATTATTTTCTTTAATGAAATCTGTAAGTTGGAAGAAAACTCATGATGCAAGAATCTGGTGTATATGTATATACACACACACACACATATATATATAATTACAATACAGAGTTAGGAAATTTAATTGCTGTAAGTTCTTCAGTCAAATCTAAGTTGAGCACAATCATGTTTTTAAAAGTGCCTTATTATAACCAAAGGAAAACCTGCAATTTTAATTTACCTAGGTATATCTTTACAAGGTTACAGGAGATATGGTGTTTAATCCCAACATTACCTCTTTCTTCATATATTTTTCAGTGACACTTAAAACTAATTTATAGAAAGTACTAAATGGTTCCTTTGTGAATTGGGAAAATGCAAGACAAATATCCTTTGTAAAGCTTTCTGGTTTAAGTGTTGATATCAAACATCAGGTCACACAGGTATTTGGCAGTTCACTTTTACTGCTCCACAGGGAAAGTGTCACAGCAGAAAGCAGATAAAGAAAAGCCTTATACTACTCAATAGAAGTTATTAATGGATATTTGTACTGGGTTTAGGTGACAAGTTTATGATTGTGGGGACCTGCCAGGGTGCCTTGTGTGACGAGAACGAGAGCCACTCCCATGGACAGAACCAGTCCCAGCCATCTTCACTGCTGTTCAAAGCTGAACAACACAGGTGCCCTTGTGACAATGTATTTAAGAAAGGGCAAAAAGTGATGCATGCCAGATGTGAGAAAGGGGAGGGAGAAAAATGTAAGCAAAACAGCTCTGCAGACACAAGGTCAGCGTGGGACTGGGAGGAGGTTCTCCAGGCATGAGAACAGAGATCCACCTGCACCCATGTAGACAGTGTGGAGGTGGTTATCCATCTGCAGCCTGTGGACAGGAACATAGAACAGATATCCACACTGATGCTTGGTGGGGGAGGACGTAAAAGCATCATGAGTGAATTTGGTCCTGAGAAGAAGGGAGGGATGAGGTGAAAGTGATTTTAGTTTTGTCTTTGTTTCTCACTCTCCCATTCTATTTTTAATTGGCAATTAATCTTCCCTAGTCAAGTTTATTTTGCCCATGATGGTAATTAGCAAGTGATTTCCTTGCCTTTATCCTGACCCCTAAGCTCTTTGATCTTATTTTCTGATTCTGTCTTGCTGAGGAGAGGGAGCAAGAGAGCAGCTGGATGGGGGTCTGACAACAAGACAAGGTTAACCCACCACAATTTTGCAGATCTTGGATTAAAATTATTTAGCCACAAAGGACTCAGGAGCAGCCTTCCAGAATCATCTAAAAGTAGAAGTTAATTGTTTTATTAGAGGGCTAATACAATATCATTTCCTGCAGCAGTGACGCAGGACATCAACAAGGTCTTGTGCTATGCATAAGACCTTTAATCAGGCCTGTTGCACCTCTTTAGATAAATGCCTTTAGAAATTTATTAAATGACAACCGTTATCAGCATTGTGGAAAACAGCAGCAAGTGAATGTCAGTGACTAGGTCCTGATAGCATTCAGACCCAAATGAAAGTAAACATCATTTTAACCTGCCTGCAATTTCAAGCACTACTAGTGATTTTGGATTCCCAATCTTAGCGTGATTTCTTGAAGGCAGGTACTCAGCATTATCTGAAAGTACCATACACCTGACAACATCTTTGATAAAAAACACTTTCAGAATTCTCACTCCACATTTGACCTAGAGGCAATTCTCATCACAAATATGTAGTTACTTTAGTTTAAGCAAACAGGAATCAACAGGTTAGAAAAAAGGCTCTGAGAGTACTAACTGCTGAATTTAATAGCTTTTTGTTCAAGAGCACAAAAAGCCCTGCTTTACTGAGCTGTAAGTTAACTTTGCTTGCTTACACTGTTACAGGTCTGAATTGACAGCGTGAAAAGTTATCAGTCTTAAGAAACTCAGTTGAATATTGTCAGTGTTTCAAATGAACACTGGAGAAAGAATAAGTGCAAATTAAAAGAAATCATACGAAGCTAAGTGTTATCATGTCAACAGAACATTCTAGAGGTTTTTAAAAAATATCCACATGAAATCAGAATGTAAATGAAACCTGACAATATACACAAATATCCCAAGTTGTATCAGCCTGAGGGAAGAATTCTGATTTCTACAACAATTTGTTCTCATAGTACTATGACATCCAGTGTCTTCAAGATAAAAAAGCAATAAAAAAGTCTATCCTGGCTGTAAGCTCTAAAGTAAAGGATTACTGTGATAAAGTCAAGCAGTTGTCTCTGTAGAGCATTTTAGATTGTCTGCAATAGAAAAAGCTGTGAGTGAGACATAAGTACAGGAGGAGAATCTGTTAGTGTTTGACATTAACTAGTGAAAAGCTCTCTAACTCTTAAACTGGTGATTCTCCTTCCTAGGGTTCTTACCACATTCCTTCAGGCTGAAAGAAGTTGAATAGTCTTTTTGTAACAAGGAGTACATGGTAGGTTCTTCTAAATTTTTAGGAGAATTTCACATAAATGGTGAAACCATAATCATAAAAATGTAAAATTAATAAATATAAAAAACATGATGAACAAGATACTTATGATATAACAGTACAGAACTCCAGGGAAAGAAATATTGCTGTAACTTCCTAGTGACTGAAAAAGAACTGATTCCAGGTGCTGCAATTAAATCGTTGTGAAAGAAATAAGTGGATTACAGCAGAGAATACCAAATTCCCAAGGTTGATTTATACACAATTATTTATATGCCTGAGCAGGTGTCTCGATAGCAACTTCAGCAGTGAATTTTACAATTCACAGGTGTAACATCCCTTTCAGAACTCCAGCAAAGACAGCTGTGTTTGAACAATTTCAGCCTGCCAATAGTTTCTCATACTCCTACTTTTCCTAAGATGCTGTGTCCCCAAAACTGCTGCAAACTTGTTTCACTCCTTTACTACAAAGAAATGAAAGATTTTGTGCTTAGGCAGACTCATAAGGTTGTTTGATGTATTGCTGTTTTGCAGCTACATATATAGCATAATCAGCAATTCCCTAGAGTACAGGAACAAAGTTAGTGTTTGCAGTGCTCAAACTTTCCTCATTTACAAGCCATGCAAAAGTGAAAAGTTTGGAGTTTGCCACAAAACTTTTGAGTCCATTTTAGATATTCATAAATGCCCATTTCAAAGGTGGCACAGCTTCATGATCAATAATGGATTTCTCTTTATGTCGTATCTGTGAAAGACTCTTATCTTGATTTTACAAGGTAAGCCATGGAAAACTAGAACCCTGAAACCAGAGTACACAAATGACTTAAATGTCTATTCCTTAAACACAGGAAGAACTAGTAATTTTTTAAGAGGATTAGTAGGCACCTCAAAACTCCATTGCTGAAAACAGAACAGCCTAAAATATTGCATAATAATGCACGGGTACAAAACTAAGATGGGTTTTTCTCTGTGCTGTTGCTGCTTTATTTTGGCTTTTAGTAAGAAGAGACAGCCTTCTTAAGTCTCAGCATGAAAATCTATCCTTTTATAGATCCTGTAGAGGTGAAAATATATTAAAAATGAAGTTTACATGGCATCTATAAATTCTCCTGAGATACATTGGATATACTCTGATCTGTTAGGTTGGTTTAATTAAAAGATTATGATTTTAGTGAGATATTTGAACAGTTTAAAGGAAATCAAATGAAGAAAAAAGTCTTCACTGTGCCTAATTTTGTTAGCAAACTATGAAATCTGCAAGAAAAACTTGTGCTCAATCAAACCTATTAAAAGCCACCAAGACAAAAGTACCAAGGAACATCAGTGCATTAATTCTAACCACACTTAGATACAGAAAGTTGGACAGATTTTTTGTTCCACCAATTTTCATGACTTATCCTCACAATGTCTGTCTGGTCTACATAAGAAAGCTAAATCCTTTTTGCTGTTGGATATGTGGTCTAGCTATCCCAAAGAGTGACAGCACAGGGCTAGCAGGGAACAAAAGCAACTGCTACACTGAAGGTTGTGCTTTCAAGAATGGCATTTTAGTTCTAATGAATCTCTTCCTGACATCCAAGCATATCTGAAGTACTATTGTGGTCTCAGTTTTCTGCTCCTCAGCCAGCAGGGGCTAAAACTGACAGCTCACTTCCCTACATAGGGAGAGAGACTACCTCTTACCTCATGAAACTTAAAAGTGATCCTTCTGGCTGGATAAGAGAGACAGACTCTAATGGGAGAAGCATCAGTTCTTACTCAGCTGAAAGGAAGGCGGTTCTGATGACAAGATTCAAAGGAAGAATAATGAAAATACAGCAGAGTGGAGGATCATTTTTACACTGAATGATACTTATGATCCCCCAGTGGATGTCTCCTTTGCTAAACTTCCAATTTTATTCGTATCTACAACATTATGAGTTTTGTTCATTAAAATAATTCAGTACCATTATACTATGACATTTTAGTATGACATATGCTCAGTAACTGCAATCAGGCTATAATTACTTCACAAATATATTTGAAAAACCTAAAAAGGCTCTTAGGAAATCACATACACTCTCCTTTCCTTAATGGCATTTGTGCAAACCACATATTTCAAAAATATTCTGTATTATAGAAGTGTTTCTGTGCATAGGAAAGATTACCTAACTCCCCAGTGGTTAAGAAGAGTTAAATATGCACTAGCATCCCTGATGTATTACTTAGTCATGTAAAATAGAGGCAAGTCAAAAGGAAAAATGTACGGTTCCATAGAGAAAAAATTTTATAAATAGCCCAAGAATGGCATTTGTGATAACTTCTGCAATGCCAGTACATGGCCCTCTTTTCCAACTAAGTCATACTTTAGTACTAAAAATGTGATAGAACTTCAGGTACAGTCCTAAAAACAAAATTTCTGTCAATATTTTAGTTCTTGAAAAACTAGGTAAGACTGAAAAACCAAATGTTTTCATAAACCCTTAGCAAATTTCTGTGAGTGTGTGATGCTCTGCTTAAATATAACAGACTTGAACAACTTGGGGTGGTTTGTCTGTTTTAGTGTTGGCTTTCTTGTATTTTGTACTCTTGTGTTTTGAGTGTTTATGTTTGGTTTGGGGATCTTTTTCCCCACTATGTCCTTACAGCCTTGAATTTCCATTCCTTTTTTCTATAGTAGATCAGAAGTGATAAGATTTTGCAAATAAATACTGTTATCTCTTCTAATCCATTGATCCAATGAGTTCTTGCAGCATTTCCAGCTAACATTATGGAATAAAGATTTTGGCTACTCAGAAGATTTTTTGTCCTTTATGTTATAATCAGAATTATTATATTATATAATCAGAAAGGGTGTTGTTTCTTTATTTCATTTGTAAATTATTTACTCCGATCAAGAAAAATGCATGACAAAACCTAGCTAAGCAGAATTTGACCCTCTAATCAAAGCGACCAAAGAAATAGTTAGTAATAGTTAAAAGAATTTGGAAATAATAAAATTTTTGTAATACAAGGGTTCTTTAATTAACTGAGATCTCTGTTATTTTTTAGAAGCAATCAACATAAACCTGGATCCAAAGAGCTAAGGGTTTGGAAGAATTCTTTTGTTTTAAACCACATTTCTTTAACTGCTTAACACATTTCTTTAACACATTTTACATTTCTTTAGTACATTTCTTAACTGTTCAGAAATTACATGGGTGTTTACCTTTGTGCATTAGGTAAGGTCCTAATGTTGGAGCTTCTATTTGCAGAAACAGAACCAATGGCCTCTGGAATTGTCCATTTCATAATCTCAAAACCAATGAAGATAATAAATATGTTCACAGTATGGGACTGGTTGGTGTACTAAAATGTCCTGTGGGACTCAACTAATAATATTCTTTATGTCAGAGCTGCCAGCAATGATGTGGATTATTTTGAAGGTTTTCATAAACCAATCTTTCACTGTCCTCCAGGGCTGCCTGGAGGACAGAAGTATAGTTTCATGAGAAAATATCAAACTTTTCATCTCACATTAGAACAAATATGATAACTTTGAACTTTTGAGTAAAAGACATAAGAAAAGAAAAAAGTTATAGCCCAGTTTGGGCACCCATTTGTTGTCCTGAGGGTTCAAAAGCACATCCTGGCCAGAAAGGAAAAAGAAAAAAATCAGAACCATATTCTTGTTTCCAAATAAATGCTTTAACAGTCTGACTTCACCATGTACATTTGGCCTCCCCAAATAACAATATTTTTTTACAACACAATGCGTTCTGACAAAAGAGATTTAACAAATTAGCATTTTTTTCTGACAGATAAAGGCTTTTGGTGCAGCTGCCTGCTCACTGATGAGGAAGCACAAGTTCTGTCCTGTTCTGCTGATGATAGTTTGTTGAAATATTCTGTGGCTGTTCTGTGGTTTCAAATTTGAAAAGCAAGAAGACTGGCTCTTACTGTAGGAAACATCCAACGACTGCTATTTTAGCACACAGCATTTACATATTGAATGGCAGCAGCCTCTGTTGTGAGGCAGCAGTAAATGGACACCACACAATCTGACTATGCTACTCTGATGTTCAACATGCTCTTCCTCATGCACACATAAGGAACAAAGACCTCCATGTCATTGCCAAGAACTCTTTTCCTAAGCTGCTTGCATTTAAAATGTAAGTGTAAATAATTATGTTTTCATCATTTTAAAAAAATGCACACAAAGACACATGAACCTTTCAATCTTGCCATCTGCTTTTATGTGGCAATTTGGTCTTTTGTGGGATTTTTTTGGTGTGTTTTGATTTTTTTGTCCCCTCTGCTGTTGAAATGCCACTGTGAGGTGCAGCAAGGTCAGAATAACATCCACTATTTTCTTGTACTGAATCCTTAGAAGCATTCTAAAACATTTAAACATAACAGTACCATAAAAACAAACAAACAAACAAACAACCTCATGGGTAACAACGATCCATCTATGCCATAATATCAGCTTTATATAACAGTTTAAATGATGGCAAGTCCTATCAGCATTCTTAGCTGGGACAAGATACATTTGGAGATTGTGTCACTCAGAATTAGGTACTTCCATTGCAGCCAGGTTTCTGAACTCCCATCACAGAGTTTAAATTGGCAGAGCTATGAGGCTGACTAGTCACCACTATGGAAAATAACTCAGCTCATTCTAGGTCCTACCAGGTAGATCTGAACTGTGCTTATTTGATATTGCAATGGTAAAAAAAAAAAAACTAACAAACCACCCTATACACACTCAGAGAACGGAATATCTGTTATTTGACTTGTTATTCATTTCACTTTTTGCCAGTGAATGCTTTTATCATTTTACTTTGCTCCACTATTGTAATCTACAACCTTACCCATGGGAGGATTTATTAAAAAAAGAAATAAAAAGGACACAGAAACTTCAAACCCTTTCCATCTTCTGTTCTGAAAATATCTTAAGTGTATTTTAAGTTATGTAATTTTAAACAAACACAGCCTTATTCAAGACTTGACTATCAGATGTACATGCTTTAAAAATATTTCACATACAAGAATGCAATATGGGATGCTTGGAAACATTATCATGACATTGCCTCAAGTTCTTTCATGAAAAGATTAGGCTGCAATTTACATAAGTAATATTACCATCTGAGGCTCTCTTTTTTTCTTCCATAGGAACTAGAGTACTTTTCTGCAAAGAATATACTCTCTATATATAATGGTCCTGGAATTTACTTGCAATTTGAATTTTTTCTCCTTGTAATTTGAAAGGCAGCTTTCTGACTATTTTTGGCCTGCTGTGGTAAAGGGGCATATCTTTAAGTGGAATTTAACAGAATTTTCAGAATATATTCTTCTTGGAGTTATGCATTTCATCTGTGAAATTGAAACACTTTCTTTAGAAACAAGAAATACTGCAACCTTCACTCATGAAAGGAAGAATATCAATATTCTGCAAGGAGAGGTCACTCCCAGTACAAAACCCTAAGTGTTTTCAAAGGATATATTTAAATATCTGTCCTATCTAGAGACTTTCAAAGGAAGAAGCACAAGGAAAGGAATTCAGTTCATTTATTCCTTGACCATGGCTATACACAGATGAATCTGAATGGGAAAGTGTGGGAAAAAAAAAAAAAAAAAAAAGAAAAAAAAGAGGAAATGGACAGTTTCTTACTTTAAGAATGGGCCAAATTCACAAATATGATTATAGTAATTCCACAAATTTGTAGAAACTGGTGGAAAATATATAATCTTGGCACAATTCTCAAGAGGGTGGTTTATCTTTAGATGTTAAGGAGTGTGATTAGCAGCCAAAGAACTACAGAGAATATTTGCATTTATCCAATGTTACATTTGTGATCCTTCAACCCAGTCCATCAGATGTGGAAAACAAACTTCATAATTCCTTCAAAAACTGTTCCAACCCAACATAAAATATTTGACATGTCTTCCTTCATAACTCCATGCACAAAGCCATTTCACCACCTTCTCCACAGACTTCCAGTGTTCAGCCTAAATGTGCTTGTACAGACTATATAACTGCTAGCTTTCCACCACTACCCTAATCTTTACCCTAATCACCACTAACTTTCTGCTTTTGGAACTTAGAAGAATCCACATCCCCCTTCAACTGTTATTATACCAAACTAAGAAAACCAAACAAGTTATTTATTTTTCTCTCAAACAGCAACATAAGCATTCAATTTTATTATTATTCTGGATGTCTTCCTTCAGGGTTCAATTTGGAGTTCAACTCTCAAGTCATACATGAAAGAGATGTCATCACCTTTTACAAAACAGTGTTATGACTGCATTTTTTTCTAATGGAAACATCTTTTCTAACTAGTTACACAGCAAAAGTCCTAATATGTTTGCCAGTAAGCCCCTTTTCTTCACATCAGTGTGTTAATGCAAAAATAACAGTTGTTTTGATTTGATCCAGATTACCTGTCCTCTTGACCACACTATATAACAACTTTATGCATTTCCTCATTCTCATTTTATTTGTCAAGGTTTATATGATTTATTTTGATAGTTACAACTTAACTAATGCAGTTTTGTCCATTCCTTCCTTATTCCTTTATTTATATCCTTTTAAAAGAAAGTAACAAAATGTTTTTCCCCCTCCATTTTCCAAAAAATATATTCATAGGCATCGTGCTTATTCTTTCCACTATAAATTTTTAGTATTTTTTATTTAATTGCAGATATTGTAAGAAAACTGCAGAGTTTCAGAGTTTCCTGCAGTAGACCCCCTCTCTGATCCCATGTGCCCCTGCAGAGGTGAACAGGACCATCATCACCTTTGCAGATTTCACTCTCTTGCCTCTTATTTGTGCCTCGAATTTGCCCAGAGCTACAGCTGGACCTTCAGCAGGCCCCCAGCTAGGATGTGCTCACTCAAGGAAAAGTATCCCAAGATCACAAAAAAAAAAAAATCTTTCTGGGGAACAGTAGATAGGACATTATGTACAGGTGCATGAATGATAACTGTTGGTTGAAAGGTAACATTTTACATAACATCATTCCACACCAACATGGTGCTTTTGAGTGGACTACTGCTATACCAAACAGTCTGAGATAACTTTGCATATCAAAACAAACAAACAAGCAAAAAGTTAAAATTAGTTTTCTAACAGAAAGAACCTCATCAGAGCTGAGTTTGACTAAGACATACAATCTATCAACAAACTGACATAAACATTTAGAGGACAAGAGAAAAGAAACTTTTTCAGTGCTTTTAGTTTCTCAGATATCTCTTTGGCTATTACAGCCGGATAATTATGTTCTGTTATCCACAAGAAAGCATTCATCTGACTCTACTCCTACACAAAAATAACTTCTAGTACCGCCAAAGCATGAATTTTTTGACAGGTTTGGGTTAGAAACACACCAAATAATTTCACTACTGCTATTTTTCTCTCCATTATAATTTTTTTTTCTGTCTCCCATTGCTTGAAGAGAGATTGTCAACTACACTCACAGATTCTGTTCTAAAACACCAAGAAGTCAGAAGAGTGACTGCTATATTTTTTAAGAGGTTGCCACACCATTTGAAAGCATTTGGAGGCAGAAATACTTCTAACAACAACCTGTTCATATTTCATCACTGCCAGTTTCCAGTCTAAGCTATGTAAAGCAAGATGAACAATCTAGGAACATCCAGAAGGTGCACAAACTTTAAGGTATAAGGTTAGTGCAAAAACTGCCTAATCCTATTTCACAATATCTCACCTTGACCATCTTTTCAGCACTAATAGGAGCACCGCATGTCATTAAAGTCAGCAGTCCATATCAAACAGACATAGATGCCATCCATCACTACAGACCTCACTGCACATTTTAAGCACACTTGAAGTTTCTAGTTCTAGCTAAATGATTTGTTTTTCTCTCTAAAGGAAAGACATGAAATTCATCATGAAATTACCTTAACATCCTGCTGCAACAGAGAGGGTCTTTGTAACTCATCTGTAGCCGTATGCTTTGTTTCTTGTATAACAACTGATCAGAAAAAGAGCAGTCACTCTGAGTCCTGGGCAGGAAATCTTTCGAGACTTGTAGTATAGCCTTTTCTTGAAGATTAAACAAAATCTGTGGAACAAACTTTTTTCCCTGAGGAGAAAGGAGTCCTCCTTCTTTCTGAAAGTACCTGAATAACTGCAGCTGGGCAGTCACACCCCCAGGAAAAAAAGACATCACAAGTGTGGATAATGAGATTTGGAAAGAAGAGCTTGGAATAGGAACCAGAACTAATAAAAAGGGGGAAAAGAAAGAGCAAGGTGGAGTTTTGGGATAAAAATAATTATTTTTGGTTTTTTCTATATGTTGATTGATGTTTTTGTTGAAAGAATTTCATTGCTACCAATGTTTAAATGAATGCTAATTTAGATTTAATAAACTTTAAGCTTCAAGCAGATCAGTCTCAAAGTTCTGCACAGTTTTCAGTCCCAAAATATCCTTATGTCTTTCCTTTCTTTAAAAGCTATTGGTTTTACCAAGAGAAAAAAACTAAACAAATTAATTTTCAAATCCCTATGCTTTGTGTAATAGAAGCAATGGACATAAATTTAATTCTGCTTGTCAGTAACAAGTGAACTATTTAGACATACAAAGATACTCTATCTTTTAGAAAATGGCTTTAATTAAGCAAAAGGTGGATGTATGAAATAAACCTTGTCTTTTCAGACTCAAACATTCAATGAAAATTCATTGGTTTCTGTAGAACAAATGTTTCTTTGTTCTAGATAGTAGTTGAAAACTCAATAAAGATAAAAGAAATAGGCAAGGATTTCCACATAGCTACAGAAGATTTTAGTCCAAATATTTGCTTTTTCTTAGTTCTGAGTAAATCTAGGGGCTGTTGTCTGGGGCAGTGCCCATTGCAATTGCTCATTTACTGCCTTGCAGCTGCTCCAGTCCATGTTCAGCTGCCAAAAGGAAAGGATCCCCTCACTTGGTGGGCAGCAACCCACACCTGAGAGAAGGATAACAATGCCTGCTCTCAAACTGCAAGTGCAAATATGAGGCTGGACTACAGAGATTTCTGAAGTGCTTTGATAAAATGCTTTTTTGGTAGCATGTCTCCTAAAAAAGTATGAAATCTTGGAAACTGTCTAGGGGGAAAAATATTTTTTAGCTATGCCCTGCTCTAGGAATGTTATCAACAAATTACTCCTAAAGAGCAAAGCACTTGCATTAGCCTTAAAAGAAAATACCCTTATGTCTCGGTTTTGAAAGACAGGTGTCTGCTAAGGAAGGCAGAGGCCCCCCTTGAAGTGGCAGATATAACCCCTTTTCCCTCCAAGTTATTATATTTTGAAATCAAGAGCCTTTAGGCAAAGATGTGGGAAATAGGAATAACAGTTCTTTACTATATATATATATGTATATAACCAGTTAAACAAAACAACAACAACTATGGCAGTAACAGCAATCACAAACCCAGTCCCAGCCTTCTCGGCTGTCAGGCCCTTTCCCCTCGGGTGCAGTTCCGCTCGCAGCCGGCAGGGGCGCTGGCGGCTCCCGGTGAGCAGGGCAGGTGCGATGGTTCCCCCGCGGCTGCAGGGGGCGCTCCGGAGCGAGCTCGGGAAACCCGCGGCTCTGGTGCCCTGGGATCCCGGGAAGGGATGGAACAAAGGCTTCACAAACCCCTGGGCAGTTGATCCCGGACTCTCAGGAACAGCAGGCTGGAATGGCAGGGACGAACGCAAATCCCGGGTGGCAGGCGAGATGTATCCAGATGGGAGAACCCCACGGAGGCCCAGGCAGGCAGGGCGAGCAGGGCTACAGCGTAGCAAAAGCTCGAAGCAGCAGCGGGGCAGGGCAGCCACAGCCCGGTCTCCAGCAGGGCAGGGAAAGCGGCTTTTGGGGTCCCGGCGTTGTTTCCAGCAGGAAGAAAGAACGGCCAAAAAGAAAGCAGCAGCAGCTCCTTTCTCTGCAGCTTCTCTCTCCGGACGCTCAGAGCGAACTGCCCCCACACCCAGGTGTAGACAAAGGAGTAGCCAGGCCCGCCCCACCCCCCTTTTTGTCTTTCTTAAGTACAGCTATTTGTCCCCTAGCAACATGCATATGGGAGAAAATTCCTTTAACAGGAAAAAAAACTAAGACTAAACTAAAACCCCAACACCTTAACAACTGGCACTGCTAATCATAATGGTGGGTAGGGGAGTCATTATGTAAATGATCATTTATGAAGCATTTCACTGGCATCCCAACAGGACAATAAAACATTTTATAAATAAAAGGAGTCAGTAAGGTGGAGTAAGAATTTTCTTTAGGGTTTTTTTGGTTGTCAATGACAAAGGTTCTGTTGATATTTTGGTCATATTGAATAAGGCTGATTCATGTTTGAAATAATTTCTGAGATAACCTAAGAAATAGAAAGGTCTTGTGAGAAAGTAGGTCTGATACTCCCCCTCCCTACTGCACTGTTCAAAGACAGTAAGCAATGACAGTAAGCAATGAATACTTTGCTAAAAAAGCCTAACTTGTTAGTGAAAATTCAAATTTTGAGTATGCTGTAACAAAGTATGACCTTGGTAGCACAAAGATATGACATTCTTATTTTTGATTCCACAGAGTTCATATGTGATATCATAGTTTAGACTATCCACACTAAAGGGAAAAGGCTGAAGTCAGTTTATCTTGTGTTCTAGTAGCTGTAAGAGCTCTTACAGACTCATAGCAAAGATTAATCTAATATCATGTACTGCTTTAGTAGAAGGCTGCACTCATTGCTAAGAAACAGGGGAAAGTAGAGAAATCTTTTCCATCTTCTGATTAGAATTTAGGGGTTTTCTGAACTAGAGACCTGACCAAAAGCATTATCTTTAACATCTATTGGAAAAAAAGGGATGTCAATTCTCCATGCCATTTCACAAACAGGTCTGAAGTTTTGATCCAGAAGCAGTACATAAACAGATGAATCAGATCAGAAAGGAAAATGGTGCATTTACGACAAAAGGACATCTGATTCTGAAATTGTCTGGTATCAGTTTCATAAAATTAGGTTTAACAATATTTTTAAAGTATTAAGAATTTGCTAGGCAAGTTATACTTTGTGACATTGTTGGATTTTTCTTTAAAGACAATATTCTGGAAAATTGCTGGTGAAACAGAAGTCTCTGAGACAGCTAGAGAAAGAAAGAAGTTAGGATCATAAAGAATAAAATACATGATTGTGAACAAGAAAGATGTTATTACAAATGTCACTCTAAAAAAATATATATATACATTTACTTTAATCTAAAGGAATAATCTGAGAGACAGGTTTGCAGGATGTCATTACAGCTAGCACCTGCAGCATGTTTCATATCTGAATGCCCTCTTTGACACTCCACAAGTCCTGAAGGGTTTTTAAGAACTTAGGCACCTTCAGCTAAACAGATTACCCACTTGTCACTTGTCCAAATAAATTTTGAATACTACTGTATTAGTAAGAAGAAAAATCACCTCAAATTTAATTCACCAACAATAGATTAAGAGACCAGTCCTGGTTTCTAATTTCCTCCTGGTGAAGGAAACTTGAAAGTTCATCCATCAGGCAACTTTTCTGCTGTGTAACTGCATTTCTGAAAAAGAGCCTGTCTTGTTTCATTGGGGGTTTTTTGTCTGGTTGGTTTTTTTCACTCCAAAAAGGGTGAATTTTAAGTGATTTTGACTTTGATACCTGGAACAAAAGAGTTGTGAGGCAGATGACTTCAGCTGGATTGAATTCTGGGGCTCTGGCTACATCATTTTAAGTTACAGATTAGTGTGGGGGTTTGCAGAAATTTCTACCTCTATGCAAAAGTGAGGTAAATTTAGAGGACAAAAGTACTTTGCTGTAGTAACAATATAATTTTTTTTCAGGAAAATGGTTGTCTTTCTCATGCGAATCTGTAGTTGCTAATTTTTTGTGTATGGTAGTAAATTACAAAGAATTGAAAATCCAGAATCTCAATTTCATCTTCAACAGCATAAAAAGATCCTGAACAGTCCACCCTTTTTTGCATCCCATCCCTACTCTCTGCCTATCTTTCATTTCAGGGCCAAAAGGTAGGTAGGTATATAGGTAAATAATTATTGCAACGAAAATTCTTGAGAACTACTGCACTGTTTCTAGTTGTGGCACAGTGCTGAGACTTTTATGACAGCTCTCCAGCAAAGTGGGGAGAAGGAAAAAGATGACACATCATTCATCATGACTTTGCCCTTATGAAAACTGCATAGACTTTCCTTTTTTAAAAAAATTGATGGAGTTTATATATTGATTTAGTTTATTTTCAAATGCTGGGACAGTTAAAGAAATGGAGCCAAAATAAAATAACCCATTTGTATAAGTCTGGGGAATTGATAAAAAACATTGCATTTGCATGAGATTTTTCAAAAAAGATTGTTTAATATCGCTGTCCTTTAAAACCCCGAATGGTATAGTTGGGAAAGATATAAATCAGGTAGATGAACACTGCATCCTTAGTGCTGCCACTTATGCCTCCAACTAATAGAAGATGCAAATGATGCTTATTAAGAGAAGTTAAAGGAGATAGAATTAGCACTACAGATCTAATAGAAAACCTAGTTTTTATTCCAGGGATTTCATAAACCAAAACTAATAAGTGCTTTACCGTCCAAAATGTTCATCCAGTCTTTTCTCCTTTGGTATTGATATGCTATATAACCAATTTTAACTATTCAATAGGAGGAAGTTACTATAGACAGGTCTTGCAGAGTAATTATGTTTTCAGGAATAATGAAAGGATGAAATGTACAGAAATTAGATGAAAGATTAAATAGATCTTTTCAGTTCCAAGAACAGTTGATAATGCCTGTTATGGGTATGTTATACTCAATGAACTGTTATGGCCAAAAATAAAAACCCATAAAGTTTCATACAGAGCCAAGAATTTATTTCTAACCTAATAATAATGTCAACAGTCTAAATACAATAGGGCCAATTAATCTTGCTACAGTAATATTAAGTTATAGTCCAAATTCATGCTGAAAAGCCTTACTATTGATGTCATTAAGATTGTTATTCAACACTTAACGAATAACTACTTTTTTCTTCGGTGTTGTATTCACTGCTAACATCTGTTGCATCACAGGGTCAATTGTACTTATCTCCATCAAGCAGAGAAGTGGTGGCAGGCTATCAGCATCCTGAGTTGCTTCCAAATAGGGCTTCAGTTTAGGTGTGTGTACAGCATCCCTTCTGCCTCGCTGCTGGCATTCAGCTGGGACTATCTTTACATGCTTTCTTATCACAGTCTGCACACTGAAGTTTGAAAATTGCACCATAGCCTCCTTCAACTTTATTTGCCATAAGGGGCTACTGCTCTTTAGGCAAAGAGTGAAAAACCTGGTCTGTCAGACCTTTACATTAAAGTTTATTCACAGGGGGCAACTAAAGCTAGGAATTAATCATTAGACCAACAGAGAATTATTAAGAGGAGATAAGAGCAGCTCAGGCCAAGGCAAGTCCAGACAAGTCCTGAGAGCTTCACAATCAGGTCAACACAAAATCTGTAGACTTTTACTAGCCATGGAAAAGGTCATATTTACCGTCTTACTGGCAGGGAAAATATGGCAATAATGGCCAAGTGAAGCTCACTGAAAGAGCAAATTGCTTCAGTAGATTATGCAATGACAGAATTTGACTGCTCAGTCATTCTATTTTGAAAAGAGAAAAATCATTGAACAAGGCCTAGGATGCAGCAAAAAAAAATGGAGGGATCTGAACAAGACATTAAAATAGTGAGGTCAGCAAGTTATGTAAAAAATGTATTATGGCAGTTAAAACACTCTGTAGGTGGGGAAAAAAAAAAAAGTAATATTGGCAAAAAACCCACAAACCCAAACAAAAGCCTACACAAGCTCACACATTTAAAAATTACCATGAGTTGAATGTCTCATGAGTTGAAGCAATTTTTGTGCTTTAAAAGTATTGAGACGAATTTTCTCTGAACATATGGATCACTGTACAAGAAACTTAGGTGTGGGATTTGTTTTGGAAATCGTCACATCCAAGATGCTGCTCCAAGAGAGCATCTTCAAGTGCGGCAAGCCCTGGAGGTTTCACGCCCATCCACGCGGGAAGGATGGGTGCTGATGCCACACTAGATGGCAGTGCTGTTCACGGAGCAGGCTGCCTTCAAGCCTTCGTGTGGGAACGGCTTCTCCAGGGATACATCTGACTCCTGCTAAGTGATAACTTATCGCTGTGTTGATGGCTAAAACGAAGTAATGCGCATCTGGAAAAAAATAAAAGCACAAAGAAAAAAAGACTGGACTTGATATGATAAATCAGGAATTTCTATGTAGGCTGGATACGAATTTGGAAGCTCAGATACTGTTGAATGCATTTCATGTTTGATATGTCCAATGAAAAAGCAGATTATATTAGAAAATCACATACTGATCACATGCAGAATTGTATGTGAGTTCACAGTGAACAGCAAAAAGTGTTTTAATACTACATACAGACCTAAAGGAATTATTCTGACACTTAGAAAGTAGAACAACACATTTCTTATCATAGAATGGTTTAGGTTAAAAGGAATCTTAAAGATCATCTAGTTCTAACTCCCCTGCCTTGGCCAGGGACAACTTCTACTTGGCCAGGTTTCTCAGAGCTCTATTCAACCTGTCCTTCATATGTTGTTATGAATTCTCATTCTAAGAACATGCTTTTCTATGGAGACATCATATTCCAGGCAAATGGATTGGTGAAGACTGGGGAAAAAGAAAAGGGGAAAACATTATTTCAAGAAACACAAATTGCTCTTCTTAAACAATTTCAGTTGTACATGCATCAGTCATTCAAGCAAACTCTCTTGTGAAATTTGTAGAGTAATGTGAAAAATAAAATGTCAGTTGTGGGAAAAGCCCCTTTGCATATATTTCATTGAAATTCCTTTCAGTGATGACAGTTAGGAAGTTTTAACAAATCTAAAAGCATAAAAGACTGCCACATGAATGTAAAGATGGAAAAAAGTCAATCCAGCATTCAGTTCCTTCAGTAAAACTCTCCAGAGAGCAGAGAAGATGCTAAGACGGAGTCTACCCAGACTTTGACTGACTGCATTGTTGCTGACCTGGCTGCAGCAAATTACCTCATATAACCTCACAGAAGAAAAATGTATTTTATTCCTTAAGACCTAAAACCCCCCAAACATTTTAACAAAGTGCATTTTAGTAAAGTATAAAAGCATAATCCTAGAAACACCAGTTAAAATATAGCCTACCTGTGGAGACAGGTAACCTACATTTGAGTTTGACTTTCCCCATCCTGGAATGTTCTAGTTCTTTCTCTTTGCAAGGCTACCTCAGTTTTTATAGCATTGAAGAGCTTTTAACACTTCACTCATGACAGCATGGGTCAAGAAAGCAGTAATCCCTCACAGAGCTTCCCTGAAAAGCTGAATCCAGCAGTACTCTTGATTAAAGGTTTGTAAAAAAAGCCATAGACAGTGCAATGAGTGGAGTAACAGAAACAGTCAAGTTTTAACAGTGTACAGTTTCTGTGTGGTGCCTAGAAACCCAACAGCAGTGGTTCAGGACTTTGCATGAAGCTAGAAAGGCAGAGGAGTACAAGTTGAATGTAGGCTAGCCCAAATTCATTGATAAGGAGAGAGCTATAGAGTCCTAGAATACAGTATTTTTTGGTGTTTCCAACAGATATATGGAGATACCAATGCCGTTGTACAACGTATTAATGAAATGTCATGTCAAAATCTCCATATATTTCTAATCTCTATGTTCAATATAGAAAAGTTCAAAGCTGCTAGAATAATCGTTTAGGTTGGAAAAGACCTTTGAAATCATTGAGTCCAACTATAAATAGGCTCATGAAGGTCTGTGTTTGTGAGATCTTTCCTTCCCAGAAAAAAATTTCCTTGCTGGTTTCTTCAGGGTATGTTAAGAAGGAATGGTAAAGAGGAAAAAACTGGAAAGATCCTGCTGGTAACATTGTGCCTGAGACTGTGACAAAAGTTGCTGACAAATTCAGAGACAATTTGGCATTGTGTACTGAATAAGCCAGCAGATCCCACTGAGTACTTGCAGGGTTCCGGGATAAAGGTGTTTTCCTCAGAATGTCACATAATGTGTATACTCAGCATAAAAATGAGATATGGCACACAGCCACATACTGCTCCAATTCAGGTATTAGCAAGAGACAATATTATGGGGAAAAAGAAAATCTTTAAGATTTTATAAAACAAAGGAATGTTAACAGTGAGAACAGTGCCACTATTGTGACTGAGGCTTCCAGTAAGCTGATTAAAGTTTGTTTGTCCCAGACATACTGAATTTTTAACTGGAGTCTGACGCTATAAATGTAACAAACTGAAAAAGTCCCATTATTTCCTGCTTGCAGGGCCTTCTTTGCATGTTTTTCCAGAGTTAAGAGAAAAGCTACCATAGTTACTTTGTGCAGCAGAGGAGCAATTCATAGAAACTCTGGCATTTGCTAATAATCTGCAAGAGTGTGGAAACCAAATGGCAGCTATTTCAGTGAAGTAGCAGAAAGCTCGCTCAGCTTCTTTTCATATTGTCACTCATATTGCTTTAATAGGGAAAACAAACTGAACTAGTTTTCTGGTGTGTCATTGTTTCTCCCAGTACTTTTTCATTCAATGTTTTAAACCTTATGGATCAGAAGTGGTCAGGACTTGCTTGACCTGCCTTGAGGTCAGGCACAGTACCTATGTCTTATAAACAGAAGAAAATACTTGCTTAGTTTATGCTTATAATAGTAACGTGGACTATGTTCATTAGAATTTGTACACATTTTATTTGAAAAGTTAATTTGTGACATGCAAGATATTATGATGCTTTATACACTTATCTTTTCTCACAAAACTTCCATTCATGTGCTGTGAACTCCACTGTATTCCCAATAGTTTTAAGTTTCAGACCTACGAAACATGTAAAATGCCCGAGTACAAAATTTAGATCCGTAGAAACTGCGCTGACCTGCCTCCATAACTTGGGCCTGTAAATTCTCCTGTGCATGTCAGCTTTCTCCAACATATTTTCTAGTGTCTGCTTCTGAGTATGTCAAGGTCTGACTATATTCCCACAATGCTAAGCAATTTGAAGACTTATTTCAGACCCATGTCAGCAGAGAGTAGGCTCTTTCTGTCGCAGAAATAGTGGGGTCTAATGCTGCAGAGGCTTCTTACCCTGTCCTTGATATTGTTCTAACATAAGCAATCTGATCAAATTAATAAAAATCAATCTGCAATATTCAGTATAAATATAAAAGCCTGGAAATTGCCCACTAATTTATTTATTTTGGGGTGAGTAAAACAAGAAAGCCCATTCAGATCAATGACTTCTATCGAGTTCCTTTCTGAGCCATCAACTCTTCCCATGCTGCATCAGAGGATCCAGGGCTTTCATCTGTGGGTGTGAATGCCACTTCCAGCTCCAAAGTTCAGGTTAAGTTCTGTTTCAGTCCAGTCCTCCATCATTTCTGTTTCTTTACAGAAATGCTCAAACTATGTTAAGCACATGTAAACACCAAGACGACAGTTAAGTCTGTGACAAATTTTACCCTTCAGCAATCTAGGACATACAATTGCGTGTTTCAATTCATTTGGAGAAATGCTAGACATCCCCACATTGTGTCTCATTTGGATTAAACCATTGTGTTTCTGCTCTGTAATGACTCTGTAGTGTGTGGCTCTGTGGCACTCCTCTCAAATGACGACAGACTTGCTTCATTCTTCACAAATCTTGGATAGTCAGCACTTTCAGAAACTAAGCTGAAACTAATTTATCCTACTGGAGGACAAGAACAACTTCCCTAAAATCAATTAAATCACACTAAGCAGCAGATGGAACCTAAGCAGAATACTGTACAATATTTGGTAGCAGAAAAAAAAACCCCACCTTCTGTGTGATTCTTAAAGCTAAGTACTGTAATAGCAAAATATATTTTTATTTTCTTGGATTTTTCTGTGTTTTTATGTTTTCTTCTCAGGTCTGTTCAGGATCTGAATTTGCCAGTGAAGTGTGCCAAGGGTGTTTTCCTATTCTAGTTAAATTAAAAAAAAAGATTGCCTTGAAGAACAAGAGAAGACATGACTGGCAATACAACACTATCTGAACACCAGAGTTCTTGAATTTTAACCATGTAGTTCACTTGTATAAACCAATACTTAGAAAAATTCTTCAGAATTACTGAAGCCTAGAATAAAAAGAGGAAAAGAGTTTTCTATTTTCCTGCTATTATATGCCTACGTGTCAGGAAAAAAGAGGTATTTGAAGAATCGAAGAATGATTTGGAATTATATCAATATGAAAAGATTAAAGAAAGAGTGGGAATATAATGATCTCAACTCCCCAAAAGTTTGTCATTCAAATGAAAGTATATTTGGAGAAGCAACAGAGAAATTTAATTCTGTTATTTTCATATTACTAAATTATCACCTGTCTGTGAGGTGTGTAAATCATGATCAATCCCAGTGAATAAAAATCTACAGTCAATAACTGAATCTCTAAATAAAATAGGGTTTAGTAGATCTCAAAAAAAAGTTTTCTGGTTAAAACTTAAAAACAAGCAATAGTAGTATTATGGTATTAACAAAAGCCTTAAAGAACACTCACATTTATTGAACCGAGAATATTCAGTCCTTGGCACATTTAAAATATTTAGGAAACCAGAAAAATACTCTTTGGAACACCAGGTTCTCATGTATGTGTGATGATCACATAAGCCCTTCATTTTTAGGGTAAAACTCATCAGATATTTAGATCTTTTTGAAGAAGGGCTTCATTTATATACAAATATTTCTAGTTTTTCTCCATTATGGCAAGTAATTAACTAGCAGTTCAATCCCTCCTATGAGGCCTCTACCCTTAGAACATCATAGCTTTACTGTGTCTCATACACATTTATTTACATCAGTAAACAGAATGAGGGCAAGAATGAAAAATGGGAACACGCAATCATTTCTGCTATCAGCACAAAGGAAGATGACTCAAGTAGCAAGATTTCTGTTACAGAACTACAGGTTATGGATGCCAAAACCAGTATTAAATGTGATAATGAAAAATAATAATGAAAAACTCAAGCAACATTTTAACTTCTCTGAGCAAAGTGCCTCAGCCCAAGACAGCACTGACTGAAATTCTGCTAGACCCTGTATTTTAGAGAGCTGTGGGTAAGGTTTGGTTTGAAATCTGGAAGGCTTGTCTTCACCACTTTCTGAGCCCAAAACCACTTAAGATTCCTGTACTAAACTGAAGCTAACTCTTCACCCACTTGGTCCCAGCCACAAAGGGCACTGAACAACTTCCACTACTCTATCTCCTTGTACCTGTCAGCACAGCTGGCATGTGAAACAGCAGGAGGTAAACATAAGATGAAAGTACTACAGAGCTCCTGGCTTTTGTGTCCCACACAGATCTTGAATGATGTGGTTGTATCTCTCTCTCATGGCTTTCCTCCTTGGTACACACAAAATGCTGCTGCTAGGGGGTACAAAAGGCTAGCTCTACAAAAATAAACATTCTCCTACAGAGTAAACAAAAAGATGCAGAAAAATTAGGCAAACACCTCTCTTCAGTGAAGTGAATGAAAGGTGTTCTATTTGGGTTTTAAATAACAGTCAGAGGTTTATCACAAGACCGAGGTCATCCAAAGTAAATAGAGCTTAGCAAAACAGGTAAAGTAAAAGCAATATCTTGTGGAAATGTAATATGATTTGAGATGAAAATGATTAATCATTTCAGCCAAAATTGATCTGAGCATCAAAGACAACTCAAAAGCTCATGCTGATCTAGTGGGAAAGAGGCTCAGTCCCATAGTTAAATGTTTCATTTAAGCTTACAAGGTAAAAGAGGATAACATATTAATGCCAGTAGGACCAGGGAAATGACTGCCACTCTGGACTTGGCACTGGTGAGGCCTCAATTTGAATGCGGTACCCAGTTCTTGGCTCCCCACTTCAAGCGAGACTTTAAGGGGCTGGAACATGTCAAGCACTGGAGCTAATGGAGGGTCTAGAGAATAAGTCCTATGAGGAGCAGCTGAGGGAGCTGGGGTTGTTAAATCTGGAAAAACAGGAGGCTCGGGGTAACCTTATCACTCTCTACAACTGCCTGAGGGTGTAGCCAGGTAGGGTTCAACCTCTTCTCCCAGCGACAGGACAAGAGGAAACAGCCTCAAACTGCACCAGGGGAGTTCATTAGGAAGAATTTCTTCACTGCAAGTGGTTAAGCATTGGAATGGGCTGCTCATGGAAGTGGTGGAGTCACCATCCCTGGGAGTGTTCAAGAAACAACTGAACAGGGTGCTCAGTGCTATGGTCTTGTTGATGTGGTGGTGTTCAGTCAAAGATTGGACTTGAAGGTCTTTTCCAACCTTACTGATTCTATTATTCTATGGTTCTAAGATAGCACAAATGCCACCCCAGATGTCCACTTAACTGGAAATACAAAGGACCCAGAAGCCACCGACTGGTGGAGGAAAGGATATGAAGGTCCAGCCTGAACAGCAGTAAACTATGTAGTTCTGTTCTCAAAGTATAGGGAGAAAGTTTATTTAGAAATCGTATCCAACTACAGTTCACAAGTGTATCTCCTTACTTAATCTTTACATAGAGAAAATGGATATTTATTTACAATTTTAATTAAGACACTTAAAAACTAATTTTGCTATAACTTGGAGACTTAGCTCCTCTTCCCTTCTCATTTATGCAATAATTTTTCCTTATTCTGCTGTTTCTACTTGTTCACAGTATTGGCTGCAACATTAATAATGATTTAGCATAGGTCTGCTGAGATGGGGGTGAGAGGGGGGAAAGCAATCTTATTGTGACAGATTCCAGGATACTGGAATTCCACCATACTGGGGTATGGTGGATTGTGGTTTGCTTTTTTTTCTTGAATCTCATACAAGGAGAGTACTGAAAAATTTTACCAGGCAAGTACATTTTTTTTCATAGGTATAATGACAATTAAAAGGAAAGCATATACCTAAGTTTTCATTACTAGAGAAAAATATAAAAAGAAGCATTGCACAATGAGAGAACTATTTGTCCATCCTTGTGTAAAGGACACATACCTGGAGAAGATTAAAAATAAGAACATTAACATCATGACTTGTAACAGGAGGCTATTTTTTTCATCTATTAAATTAAAATAAGAACAAGTTTAATATTCATAAGCTAGAAGAAGCAATTTTTCATGCATTAGTTCTAAATAGAAAAAAGCAATTTCAGTATCTTTCAGTCTTTTATCAGTAACTGAATTTGTCATACTTTGTGAAAGACAGCTCACTGAAGACAGTTTAAAATCATTTTTAAAGTAGTGGCACACCAACAGGGCATTTAACCCATTAAGAGGTGACAGGCAGGATAGATTCAAGTGAAATATGTATTTGTAACTCCTGTTCATGAATTTTTATCACTGGTCAATAGATTTTTGACACATAGTCTTGTTAGTACTTTCTCTGAAAATTTCATTCTAGGTTACTATTTAAACAAAACAAACACCTCTGCCACCTTCCCCCCCCCGAAAAAAATCCAACAAAAAAACAATCAAAAACCCCTCAAATCCAAACAAAAACACCCCAATATAAAACCAATATAAAACCCCTCGAACAATCTGGAAGTTGAATTACCTGTGCTAAGGAACCTAAGCATATCTTAGATGATGATCTCTTTAACTCTCAGATTACAGACCTGTCAGAATCTCTTCCTTCCTCAATACAACAAGGAAATAGTTCACCACACTTTGTTGCCAAGACTGTGTTGTGTTATACTCACTGACTGTAAAATAAGTCCTAACATCAGCGTAAGTAAGATTAAGTAAGATTTTGTCCCTTTCTTCCAAATTTAACTATTATGGTGATTCCATGAAGTACTCTAAGTACTGATTTTTTTTTTTTTTTTTTTAATTCCAGTATTACATAAAATGGATTGACAATGTGTGGAGGTAGGAGTCCAACACTCCCTGACTAGGTTCTTTTAGAGGTTCCACATTGGAGGATTTAAAGTTTAATATCAAATTTACTTGACATAATTGTTGTTTCATGACATTTTGATTTAGTAGAGTATTACAGCAGCACACTGAAATCGTAACAGAAGCATGATGTAGCTATTGCAAAACGCAGTTGAATCACCATGCAAACATAGTTCCATCACCAGTCCCAGTATTCTCATCATCATGGTGCTGGGTGTGTCAAGTCACCAGAAAGATCAACAATGGCTGAAACAGGTCAAGCCCATTACTCTCTTCTAAGTTCATTTTAGTAGCTGGCCAGTTTTCAAAGTGAACATTAGGTTGAGCCACACGTACACTTTCTCTCCCCACGCTGCTCTGGCTAGTTCAGAACAGTCTCCACTAATTATCCCAGGGAAAGCTGTTAATACAACCTGATGACTCACTGGTAGAGATGTGTATCTAAGACAAAGTTTACTTTTCAGTCCCCCTGAAAATGCAGCTTTCTTTACAATAATTGGTCATTCTTGACATTCTTCCCTGAGCTCATTATTTTTGCCCTTCTCCTCCGAGTCTTCCTCCATTGTGGGGAGATTGGTCACAGTGAAACACGGTCAGTGTGGTGCAAGTGCAAAGGGTCTCAACTGCTGGGCTCCATCTCACAGCTCTCTAATTAGCGTATGTATGTACAGAATGACTTTTTCCCCTCTCTCACCTCATATGCTTTCTGAATTTGGCTGAAATTAGGATTTTTAGATACAAAGTTAAGACTATGTTTTTCCTCATTTAACAACAGTATTCACAAAAAGATGAATTCATACTTACGGGTTATTACAGCTAAATAATGTTTAAATATGTCCTTTTTTAATTCCTATGTGTTCTACATTTTAGTTGCTAACCTCAAAACAAAGTTTTCAGTAGGTTTCTTTAGGAACTGCTTAAGATGAAGACCAAAATGCAAAGGACAAACTGATGAGAGATGAACAGGACTTTATATTAAAAGTGTTTCCTTTGAAGACATGACCATAGTTATGACGTGAGTTCTCCTATCTCAAATTGATTAGTAAGTTAACAGATCATTTTATTCCCCTACTGAACTATACTATAAATGCCTAGAACAGTTTGACTAGAAAAGCTGAGACAAGGACACACTTAAATGGCTATGTTCACATTTGGACACAGAATGGTAAGAGATCTTATCTACAATGGTTTTCTCAAGTTTTCCTTCCCTCTGCCACAGCTTTTTTTCAGATACATCAAAAGGAGCACTTACCTCTGCATATTTCATCCTGTGCAAGTTCTACAATCAGCTTGGGATTTCCTGGAATCCAAGAAACGTGTTCTGGATTTCAAATGAGAATATCCTTGGTTTAAAGTGAGATGTTCAGAGCTAAGGATTTCAAGTGACAAAACATATTGTTTTTCGAGTTTTGCTTAGGCCATACTTCAGCCAAACCGTAACACTTGCAGGTTTTACATTAAACCCAATCAGAAACTTAAACAACTAAAATAAATTAAGTCTCCTGTTGTTTCCGTCCCCAAGTCATAATGATAGAATCACAAGACAACTGAGGTCTGAAGGGCCCTTGGCAGGTCTCTAGTCCTACACTCTGCTAGTCACAGCCAGTTCCACTAAAGGTCAAATGGGCATAATCCAGACAGGTGTAAAAAACACCAAGGATGGAGACTGCATAGTCTCCCTAAGCAACCTGCTCCCATGCTTGACTGTCATTGCAGCTTTTCCTTACATCCAGTCTGAAACTCAATTTATGCTGCTGTGTCTTGTCCTCCTGCTACACACAGATGTGAAGAATCTAACCCTGTCTCTTTTATAACCTCCCATGGGTACTGGCAGGCTGTTCTTAGGCCTCCCTGAAGACATCACCTCTCTAGGTTGAAAAAGCCCCTTTACATCAGCTTTCCTCATAGAGCTGCTAGCAAAAAATGGGAAAAGGTTCCAGCTCTTCCCGTCATTTAGATTAAAGCTTTCAGTCAGGCCATCTGTATTTGAGAAAGCTGAACTTCAACTGTAAGAGCTACGAAAGCAACCACGGTGATCAAATATTTGTTTAACTTCACTGAAAAAACAATGGTGAGAAGTTGTGACCATTGTTTACATACAGAGTCTGGAATATATTGTCAAAAAAGAAGTAGAATTATTGAAGGCAAATAATAATAATCACATCACTCAACCTGCTGGTCATGTCTCTCTTGATGCAGACCAGGATGCAGTTGGATTTCTGGGTTGCAAGCGCGCACTGCTGAGTCATACTGAGCTTTTCATCCACTAACACTCCCAAGTCTTTCTCCCTAAGGTTTGCTTCAATCCATTCTCCACTCAGCCTGTACTTGTGCTTTAGATGTACTAATAGATGAGCTTTTCTTTGTAGCAGCCAAAGGAAACTTTTCCAGTTACTTAAGAAAAAAAATTCTTTCCAACTGCATATTATTTTGCATATACATAAATACATCTCTTTTCATACATCTGTATAAAACAATAGGTGCTTTCAAATAGTCAGTTTTACTTGCCAGCTCAGTGTGGCTGATTGGATGATTCACCAAAGTCAGGACTGTTTAAAATTTATGGGGTTTATTCTCCTTTTGTCAAGCATTTTCTACATACAGAACATTCACGTGGTATAAATTACAGAACAAAAAATGCATGAGACAGACTACTGTAATTGAGTAACAGACAGTTTACATGATTATTGTTTGTTCACAAAGGAAAAGAGTTCTTAAAAAGGAAAACAGATTCAGTAGCTAGAAATGTAAGCAAATTTTTATCTCAGTTAAATCTACTTACCAGGAGGTTTGCTCAAGCTAAAGAGAGATCTACTGTACCACACAGGGCAGAATGCTCAATGCACACAAGATTACAATGCTAGAAAATTCCAGATTTCTAAGCAATTTTACACAATCTAAATTGCAGTAAAACTTTGTTTAAAAAAAGGTATTTTTTTTCTGATTGCCTTCAGTAAATGGAGGTCATTTTAAGAGCTTATAAGCATTCTTTAGCAAAAAACATAATAAAAATAAAAATACTCTCAAACTTCTAAGTCATTGTTCTGAGTGTGGATAGATGTTCACTGCTGGCTTCCTATTGACTTATTATTCTATTTATGGGAATCTTATTTTTCCCATTTACATGTTTAACCAGTGTTAGGACACTAAGTAAACAAACTATAAAAAATACAAAGTTTTTGTTGTTTCAGTTTTTTCCTTTTTTTTTTTCTTTTATATTAATCCAATTGGATGCATGGACTAGAAAACCTGTTGAGCTAACCAAATGTTTTAACAAACAGGAATCAATGGTACAATGAATAAGCAAAAATGTTATCTACTGATTGTAGACTTCAGTTCTTTGCATTTTCTTCATTTTCTTAAAATGCATTTTCTTTATTTTTAATTAACTGTTTCCTCAATGATATAAGTGAAGTTTTGTAATGCCAGGTTTTTAGAATGTGGTATACTCTGAAAGGATGTGCAATATTTCTCTTCACTAGACCTGAAACTCCTTGCTGATGCCACCCTGTGATAGCTGAAAAAATCTATTTTTTTTCTAAAAAAAGGTTAAGCTTCTGCAAGCAGCTTTCTCAACTAAGACACCATAAAAATAAACTCCAAAATGCAGTGATCAGAAAACACTGCAAATATAATTTCTGGGGTTTTTTTTCTTGTCCATGTATGTTGCACAACTTGACACCAGGAATTTGGTAGCAAACTTTCTTTCCAATGGCAAGCAATCCTGTAGCCACAGTGGGAAAAAATTTTATAATTTCTATGTTTGTCTTTCTTGTGAGACTTTCGCTTCAAGGCACAAAAAGATTTAACAGTGGACTGGACAGGACATAATATTTCAGCTTAAGGAGTCAAAGGTTGTTCTACATCAGCTCTTGCTTTGTGTCTGAAGCAAAACGTAACAAAATTTGAATCATATTTAACTCTTCCATTTACAAATGCAAAGTACCATATTAAATTCCCTGAAACTTTTTTGGTTGGTTTTTTTTTTTCCTTCTTCTTTTACAATAATTTATTATACGAATCATGAATTTCAATATTTAGTTATTTCAGTCAAATAACACAATCTCAGTTGATAATTAATAAGGAGTACCATCATCAAATAGCCATCATTTTAGTCACTTTTATGTGGAAGTTGATTCAAATTGTGTACATGTCAAAGGAATAACAGGTATAGAAGGGCTTAACAATTAAAAATGAAAATTGTGTAAATTTGAAGAATGGTGTAATTTAAGTGCAATGTACTGTAAAACTATTAACTCAGTAAATAAATATCTAACACAGATCCTTATGCTTCTCCGACCCAAATTACTGTGTTGCCTCTCTCAACTTCAGTGATTTCACAATTTAACTTATTGAGCCGTCCATCCAGGATAAACAGAGATTCCTTGGAAGGGGTCATGAGATACTGACCAAAAAGGCCACTGTCTTTTATAAGACGGTTCTTACTGTTCCAAGGCCATTCGTCTGCCTTGATGGGCTCCTTCAGACTCTTCACCATTTTAACCTTGCCAGAGGAGAGCTCCATGAAGAGAACATCAGTTTGTGTGCTGGAGCTGCAGTAGACATTGTACTGATGAGCTTCAGTGAAGGATGGCTGAAAAGCTACATCAGATATGTGCAAATTAGTGTGAATGTCAAATGCATCCTGTATTTCTCCTCTCACTGTGATGGACTGGATCCTCATGAGGCCTTTTGCATCATCAATGCTGAGAAGGTAGTGTCCATCTGGGGAGATATGTGGCACGCCCGTCACATCGCCGTTGTATCCGATCACGGAATCAGTAACGCTATCCACGATGAGCTGCGGTAGGACAGCCCCGGTGGTGTCAGGCTTACAGCAGATAAAAAGATATCCTCCAAGATGTGTATAAGCCAGTGACTGAGGAATGCAATTATAATCCTTTAAACTAATTGTCTTGATGTACGACATTGTTTCTAGATCAATTTTCTGGAGCATGGGATCGTCCTTATGAAGAATATATCCAAACCTGAAAGGAGAAGCACAAAACCAAAGTCAGAGCTACTTGTGTGCATTATATATGAATAGAGAAAGACACCATGAGCTAAGGAGACAAGTTATTACGTGCAGCGGAGTATATATTGCTATATATCTTAGCTTCAGATGTTTCAGATATTAAGCAGTTTATAATATTTAATTTTTAGTGTTCTTGTAAATTAGAGTGCATAAAAAAAAATGCCTAAAACACATTTATCTGATTATTGGGAAAGTTCTTTTTTCCTACTGACATGAGGGAAAAGGTAAACATTACTTTCAGCATATCTATTCACTTCTAACTTTTACAAAAGCCAGGAAGGAGAAAGAGATTAAATATCAATAGATAGTACACCCCACATATTTGAATTCAGTTCATACAGCTCTTCGACTTACTTGGGAACATCATCTTAACCCAGTGCTCATTGTTATTCAGATAATTATCTGAATCTTCCTTATTTTAATTCAATAGAAATTAATATCATAAAAGGACTTAGGTTTATGCCTCCTAATTATCCAAACACCATATTTCTTACAATTTAAATGACCCTTTATGCTCTTCCATACCTCAAGGAACTTTCACTGAACATGAATAATATGGTTAAATTTTTAAATCCTAGAGCTGATTGTTTTTAACCTTTTAAATATAAACTATATGACTATTCTTTAATGTTAATGTATATACTCTGACTGTACAATCAAATATATATATATATATGCAAAAAATGTACTTCTAAATATTATGGAGTCATGTGGAAGTATACTAGCTTTACTTATCTAAGTAGCTTTCACAGCACTTTTCCCAAACAGCTGTTTTCCTTTGGCACATTTCTTGGCATTTTCCTCTGAATCTTTGATCCTAAGAATGAGGCTGTGTAATAATATATATAATCTAAAAAGCCCTTTCACATCCTGTTGATTTAAAGCTCTATGACAGTCAGAATGCTCCAACAATTGAGTCGACAAATAACACAGTATTTTCACACTATACTTGCAACCCCAGTGTATTTATTAGTCAGTGAACCACCAAAGTAATAGGTAAAAAAGGTTTCAGGACATCGTTCAGTCAGTTCCTCAGTATAAGACAGGGTGAATTACATCTGCACTTTCTACTGAATTGATGTAAGAACACTTTTAATTTTAGCCCCACCTTCCAAAATCCTTGCATACTGCTGCAGTATCATAAAAGCACAGAACTAAAGAACTATTTCTGTTGGAAGGGACCTCAGGATTTCATTTGGTCCAAATCCTGCCCAAAGAAGGGCCAGCGTGAATCAGATTGGCCGCGATTACAATTTGAGCTGATTATGAGATCATTTTTGACTTTGATTATTCTGCCACTTATAAATACATGAATTCAGTCATCTTGGTTAGAAAAGTGTGAGTGAGGTTTTACGAAAGTCATGTCTGGAGAACTTGGAATGGATAAATTACCATTACTTTTCTACTCATGAAGTCTGCTGTTTTGTCATAGAAAAGATTAGGATCATCAAGCAGAATTTAATTTTTAGGTTTTTTGGCCACATAACATCTGTTTGTTAATCTTTTTTGGTAGCCATAAAGTCATTGATTTCTGGTTCCATTATTAGTTAGTAAGCATTTTTCAGCTATAAGAAAGAGACTTGTGCTGTATTATGTACAGAATCATCCTGTAATAGAAAAGGTTAAATAGGTAACAACACTGACATTTCCCACGTCTCCATGTTTAATAACCAGTTATCTGGGCAGTGGTTACAAAAGGACAATAGAATTGGCTTATTGATTGCCTTTTTACATAACAATGCTCAGCAACAATCAGTGAACTATCCAGGAGTGTTCACAAGAAGATAAAGGGAAAACAAGTAATTTTAAGGTCAGTGTGATGACAGGCACTTAATTTTAATTAACAGTAAATTAATTTTCAGCTATTATAATATTATTTAATCCATTTTAATGAAAGTACATAGTACAGAGAGTTCTTGCTTTAACTACTTTTGATCTCAATTTTTTGCAAACACACAATAAACTTTTTGTGTTTGAGATTGGCAAACTGACCTTGGGATTGAAAACATTATTCTTCTCTTTCAGTATACCAACATATAGTCATGGGAAAAATCAGGAAATCTTTTTTAAAAGTGAAAGAAAGGGCTCTCTCAGAGTTGCTTTTATCTAACATGGGTATTAAACCACAGACTTATATCCAAGTGAAATTTTCCAATATACATAAACATACACCAAATCCATACTGAAAACACAGCAGTCATCATCTACATGATTAAATATATAAACATTTTTTAAAATTTGGCCTGTTGTTTTCAGAAACTGTATTAAACACAGTAATAAATTGTTTTCTGTAAAAAAATCAGACATTTAACATTTGAAAATATTTGATCCCTTTTATTCTATATATGTGTTCATCATACTTCATGGTACCTTTATTTAATTCAGGAAAAAGACTTAAAATCTCACTGTATGATTTGAGTTGCATTATAGTTTCTATCTTGCATGAAAGAAAACACAAGTAATCTTTAAAAAAAAAAAAGGTAACCTTTTTTAAAAAACCCAAATGAATTCTTAACCATTTTCTACCACAAAACAAATCTAAGAATCTTAATAGATATATTTTAAACTGATCAAAACCTAAACCAATTTTTTTTCATTTATCATATATCAACCAGACAAGTAAGAAGAAGAAATCTTTGCGCTGCTTGACAATTTATTTTTTTTTAAAGATTATTCCAGGTCATAAAAATGACCTTTTTCTAAAGTAAAACATAAATGCAAAACAAGATTAGCATCAATTATCTAAATCAGCAAATCTTAGTTGCTGATTTAAATTGTGATTAAAATGAAGGATTTAAATCAATGTGATTCAAAGAAATCTGCCTTGCTTATGATTATTTGATTAAGCAGTATTAATGATCAATTTATGTGATATTTTTTTCATTCAAACGTTATCGATTTCAAGAGGAATATATAAGTTACTTATCTTTGCTCCTCAAATAATATTCCCAGAATACGTGTTTTTGAACGACAGGTACACTTAACCTATGTTAACTTTGGTTGCATAAACCCTCTGATTACCAAATCTGAATGTGTTGCCTAAGTTAAAGAAAAGGTCTTGCCTACCTTCCCTGGGGGTAACATCAGCTGAAAACGTGGAAAGACTCATGTTTGAGATCTAGCCTTCCCCACAGAGGACACTGCCACTGGTTTGTACACCAGCTTCTCATTACCTAGTGGTACCTAGGTACACTCTAAACTCTGCCAGTTAAAAGGTTTGTATAAGCATTCCCCAATGCATGCCATTAAGATAAATTTTATTTACTGTGGAATAATTAAGATCCTTTAAATGTTTTTTTGTTGAATAATATGGTTAGTGTCAATGAAGTATCTTAGGAGCCACAGAAGAATGTGGACATAAACCTTCCCCCTAGCACAGGCATGTTTTTAAAAAAATTATGCTTGTCCACAGCAAGGTTCTCCAGGTCTCCACAGTTAGTCATCAAACACATTTTATAACAAATCAGCTGATAACATACCATGTCTCAAGTGTTTTAACCTAAATTTCCCAAAGAATTCTTGTACGGCTTTATCTGTCTTTGTAATATTTAGTTCACAGTTCAAAAAGCCACAAGTAAGAAGCTTACAGGATCTTGGACAGATTGTTCCTGTGATGTAAACAGTGGCTTCAGCTTTGGCAATTGAGTTTAACTGAAAACTGTAGAAACCGGCTTCAACATTCTAACCACCTTATCTGATGTTGTATTTATTGCACCTGGGAGATCTACTGTCCCTTGCTCTGGAGCTATTAAAGAACTTGATTTTATATGCTACAGCGGCCAACCATAGATATTCTGATAATCAGTTATACCAGAATGCCTGTTTAAAATGTATCTTACTTTTAAAGTGTGCAAAGAGCAATTTAATACATTTTTTTCAGAGATTGTTTATTTTCAACTTACAACTGTTTACAGCTATCCATGCTATTCATTGCATTTTGTTTACTTCTGAATTGGAAACAAAGGTTTGTGAGATATGCTCTCTTTCCTTCCTTAAAGTATTGACTTCTCTAGCCCTGATAAAATATAATTCTATTTTCTCGTAACACTAACACGCAAAAGACTTTTTGCTTTATAAATGTTTTCTAGTTCAAACTTTAAAAAGTCACTACTTTGGACAGAGATGTAAAGTTAGCCTAGAACGTAATATCTCTGGAGCTGAATACACTAAAAGATCAGTTATGTGAGCAGAATAATACACTGAACTTAAGCAGTAGTTTTTACTTACTGATTTCAAAGCATTGCACAGATAGTACATAGTGTAAAGAAAGCTGAATGACTGGCCTAAGGCTAATAATCCATTGGCATAGTCTGAGTGAAAATACAGGTTATCTAAGGCCCAACATGGTTTCTAACCGATCATGCTATAGGCTACCATTGCAACTGAGGTACTAAAGAGATGGATGTGAGAATGTACACACAATAAAAATATATAATTTTGAATAAGAGTATAAAAAAATCACTCTGTCAAAAAAAAAGTTTTTGATTACTAAAAATAGACAGAACTTTGGACCTGGCTGGGAGAGAAGCTGCTGAACTTTCACGAAGGATCTACCCTTCCCAAAACCAGAAGTACAGCTGCCAAAAGTAATTTATTGGAACTAATAGGATTTTATCAATACTACTGTTTAAACAATTCTTTCTTGGCTGTCATATTGCCTGTAACGTTTCAGTGCTCCAATTAAAATTCAGTCAAGCTGGACAGGGATGTAAATACCCAAACAGCCCAACAATATGGATAAAAACAAGGTGGGGGGGAAATCATTTAAAGCTGCCAGTCGTCTTGAGTGTAAAAGGATTTGGCAAGCTGTGTGTTTGATATGTTTGTCTGCCTGTTTCAGTGAGAGCTGTGTGGTTGGAGTTTTGAGAAGCTGAACAAATCAAGAGAGGTCTGTTCCTGTGCCTGTGAGGTTTGTGAGGCTGATTCTTAGTCTCTGAGAATTGCTAGGCAGAGGTGTAAGGATGGAAAAAGTAATGAAGTTCTGGAGGAATGATACAGAAGGGAAAAGGGGAAGTGAAGAAAATTGATAAGAAAAGCTAAGATTTCCATGTCTGGTATAGTTTAAAAAAACAAACCCAACAGAAAAAACAAATAATGAGAAAATATACTTTTGTTACCTGAAGATGAGAAAGTACTTTCCAAGCCACCGGCAACTGAGGAAGGTGATAAACAGGTTTTTTTTATAGGGACATATATATCTGTCAGGTTAGATAATTTGTTCCTAATAATTTTGAAAGAGTTGACTAGCTCTTAGCATTTTAATAAATCTCAGAATAACAGGAAAATTTGGAAAGTCTAAAAAAAAAAAGACTTGAAATATTCATAAGACAAAGTCAGGTATTCCAGCTAAGCTGAACAGCTTGATGCATATCCAAGGGAAATAATAAAATAGATGATATGAGAATGAACTACAGAAAATCATGAATATAACACCATCAACGTGGGTTTATGAAAAAATTAATTTTGTCAGACAAACCTAATTTAATTTTTTTATTAGTAAACTTTCTGAAGGTAACTGAGTATCAGAAGGGCATAGCTTTCTTGGAATAAAAACTGATACCTGAAGGAAAAATAATTTATCTGTAATAACATGTAGTTGTCAATGCAGAATCATAATTTTACAGGAAACTTCTTGGTACAAAAGCTGATACTTCGCAAAATTTTCACACATGATTTGGATGTAAATATGTATCCATGACACTAAGGTTGTAGATAATGACAGCAAAATCATTATAATCAGTTGCTCATTCAAGCAAAATGTGTTCAAAGGTAGCCAAGTGTAAAGTTGAGCAGCTTCACAAGTGAATGAGGAATGTAGGACATGAACACAGACCCGTATCCTAAAAACCAGCAGCTATAAAAGATTTAATGATCATAGCAGACATGCAAGTCAATATGAAATCTGAGTCTAATGAGTCAAAACCAAAACCCAAAAGCCTCTGACCCTCTGTGAAGTCCTTGGAGATATATCCAGAGAGAGGTAAGAATAATACAACAGACTCATATTTGTATTCTGCACTGAGGAGACTAAACTGAGAATTCTTTATGGTTTTTTTGTTCGGTTTTTTTTTTTTTTTTTCCTTTCCATTTCTGCCCTCCTAAAAAGGAATATTAAAAAATTAGGGGCAAGGACAAACCTGAAAATTATTTGTGGAATGGAGACAATGGTTTTATGCAACAGTCTGAATCCAATATAAAATGACTGCATACTGAAACCAACAACTTTAAATGAGGAATAGGTATTTTTTCCTAACAATAGGGACAATGTACCATTGCAACCAATTACCAGAGATATGATGAATTTTCTGTGGTGGGAATCTCTGGTAAAGATTATACTACTATCTACTTGGATAAGTAGATGTAGCTTCAGAAGTATCAGATTCATTATCTGAATCGCTTGATGCCTAATTGAAATGTTTAAATTCTAAATTATATACAGAAAGTCAAAGAAGATATTCTCATGGTCTCTTCTAGCTGATGAATATATGAAACATCATTTTTTTGGCTTTGTTCATATAATCAAAATTGCATAGGTACAATAGATTTTAATCTTATACTACTCATTCATTTGATGCTGAGATACTAAGAACCATAAAATCATAGAAACCTCAAGGTTGGAAAAGACCTTTAAGATGATACAGTCCAACCATTCCCACAGTACTACCACCGTTACCCCTAAACCACTAAACCACATCACCATATCATCCAGATGCCTCTTAAACACCTCCAGGGATGGTGACTCCATCACCTCCCAGGGCAGCCCATTCCAATGCCTGAAAAGCAGCAGCCAAGTGTTTAAACTTCATGAAATAGCGGCGATTTGACACAATGCCTTAGCTCACACACACACACACACACTAAAGTTGAATGCAGACAAATCTGCCTTTCTGCAGGACTGAGGTTGTGATCCCACTTTTCCACGCACTGTGTAGAAAAGAGCTGGTTTTTAAAACTTACCTTACACTGTTTCTGATCTTAACTAATTGTGAATTTCACACACTAGTTACTAATACTTTTACAATTACTGATCTTTCATACACACACATATATTTTGAAAATAAGCATCCTCCTTGACAACATATTGGTCTCCAAATTCAGGAAGCTTATGAATTGCTTGTAATATTACAACCATATAATGATAACAGCTATAATTTCATGTGGTGTGAAGGATGTTCTAAGGCTGAATGGTCATTCTTTTGAGGTTTATGGATCTACATGTAGAAGATCATGGTCAATAGCTTGGAGGAATGCAGTTAGATCACGGAGACCTGCTTCAGAACTGTTACCTGTTTACACACAGCAATGATCAATTGCAAATAAATTTTAGCCCACTGTCCAATAACCTAATTGCTGTCTTCTAACTAACTGATTAATCTGTCTTCCCTTCTCTACAGTATTATGAACCTTCTCAGCATACCAGTGTCAGATTATTAACTCTGCTTCCATTGCCAGATTTGCCTTCATCTTTCTGATGAGAAGACAAGAACAACTGTAAAAAAAAATAGTACTTACCAAATTTATCAGAAAAAAGTATTGCAAGTCTCTAAGGTGACAGTTTTGGACTGCACAGGCAAGTAGATTGGGGGATGCAAAAAATGTTGTCCTCCAGTGGTGTCTACAGAACCAGCAAAGCAGGGACATCTCACAAAACTGATTATCAGTGAGATTTTTGTATGAGGTCTTGGAAAACCAAATCAGTAAGTGCATGTGCTGAGCTTTGACTACCTCAAGATATCTTTTTCCATTCCAAGTAAAGGAAAGCTATTAAATCTGAGTAAAGAAGTCTGCATTAGTACTCTATGTTCTATAAAGAGCTGAACCCAACTTACAAAGTAGCCATAATATTGTAACTTTCCAAAGCACTTGGTGACTTAAAAGGATTTAAAAAATACATCCATTCATAATTATGTGATGAAATTGTGTCTGTCACCTCTGTGCAGTTAGCCTGGTTTTTATGATTAAGCTGTTGGAAAACAAGTGATAGTTGAGAATACCTTCACTTTTCCTGAATGTTTTATGTTGATGGAATATGCAGTGAAAAGTTTCCTCTCATATAGCTTAGTATGTAGAAGCCTCCCACTGCTCATTAATTTCTGATAAATATTTATGACAATTTCGACCTTATGTCTCTTCTATGCAGTGAAATCATGCACAGTATCAGACAGCACATAAAGGCATTTGTCACAGTGCATGTTGGAATCACATGTAACTTAAACCTGCCAGACATAAGAGCAAATCTTTACATTTCCAGTAATTTTTTGTACAGTCAATGCAAGTGGGAACTGTAGCCTGTGGGCATATCACTCCAATTGGAGTAAACGCTAGAACTGTGAAATCTGTGATTGTTTCTTTCTGCACTTACTCCATATGAACAAACAATAAAGATTTTAATCCCAGATTTTCAAGATTTTTGACCATATGTTGTGGCAAAAATTTAAAAGAAATAGGACTAATTATACTTAGCAACTCTATAGCAGTTTCTGTAAGAGCAGTATACTGGTTTGGCTGAGACGGAATTAATTTTTATCATACCATAATTTTTATCATGTATGGTGCTGTGTTTTAAATTTGTGAACAAAACTGTTGATAGCTCACCAATGTTTTAGTTATTGTTGAGCACTGCTGGCACAGCATCAAGGCCTTCTCTGTTTCTTACTCTGCCTTCCCCATGAGTAGTCTGGATGTTTGCAAGAGGTTGGGAGGTGACACAGCAGGCTACCCCAGGGATATTCCATGACATGTAACATTATGTTCAACAATAAAACTTCTTCCAAAGTAGCTGTTGCTCCTGCTAGGTGGAAGCTCAGCTGCTGGCTGGGGACAGCTCACCACAGGGAGGCATTAGTTTTCCATAATGAGCTTTACAGTACCCAGACAAAGGGGAACTGAGGTAACTAAAATTTACTTGTCCAAACCAACTTAAAAAAGATGGGAAGAGTATCCTATAAGGTGGTAATTGTAAAAAGCATTTAAAAAAAAACAAAACCAAAAAGCAGATTATATAGATGATTGCCTTATTTTTTAAAAATGAGAAAAAACTTGCCCACATATATAAAGTCACATAATTACAGTGACGAAGTTAACAACATTATAAATTCTGTGTTTGTCTCACAAAATAAATTCAAGACATAATTTTTCAAGTATTTTAAAGCATTTTAAATGTATTTCAAATATGGGATTTTGCTCCAAGTTTTATGGAACTTGGAGCCTGTCTGTAACACATACAGAACAAAAAGAACAGTAAACCCAGGAAGTCCATCATTCTTTTCCCAAAATAGGTATCATAATTACCACTATCCTATTTCCTGAAAAACAACCTGAAAACTCTCATTGCCAAGCTCTCATTGTCAAAGTAATCCTTATAGCAAATCAGATTATTGCTCTACCAAAACTACTGCTCTCTCTTGCTCGCATCAGATTATCAAATGTCTCAGAGTGGGGGAAATCTTTCAACAAATCTTTCTTTGGAATAATGTGCTCACAGAAACTTGCCCATCACTGAGAAACAACTTATGACATGAGGCATTAATATTAAATTTATATTTTAAAAGGTATCAATTTTGGAAATCTTACTGGGCATTATTATTATACATAAATATTGTCCGTTTTTACAAGTATTTTCACATCCTGTGTTTTTTCATACCTAATTTTCACAGTATTTTACCTGCAAAATTTCCATCACCTTAAGTTCCATCATTTGTGTCAGGTAAAAAGGGTAAAAACCAAATTTTCTTTTCCTTACATGCTATACAACTTTCACTTATGAGAAAATAGGAAAGTGCAGAGTATCACACTATAACAGGATTTATATAGCTGCTGCCCTTTCACTGCCCAAAATAAATTATTCAATCACCACCCTTTAAGGTGGGGGGCTTTCAAACCAGAAAAAACCCCCTCTGTTAATGTAGAAAAATGTTTTATTATGGTTTAGAACAAGTAGTGCTGGTTTTACATAAAATTCCTCTCAAGTTCTTTAACAAGTCTGTTCAGCTGAAGTAGCACTGACTCTTGCTGAGTTCAAGAAGAGTATTTTGCTTTTGAGGAATGAACAAAACTTTCTTTTCCCCCTCTCAAATACTTCACTGTTCCTGTATATCTGTTATGTCATTGCTATTTCTAGCTATACCAAAAATGATTTGAAAGTCATTAAACAATTTAAAATGTGTACAGCTTCCTGCTCTGGATTTTGTGGGTTTGTTCCATAACAAGAACCTAGATTTCAATAAATTAATTAGAAAATGTATTGTAGAACTATCATTGGTAGAATGTGCTATGTATAGGTAGTTGTAAATGAACCTGAAAAACAGAAACCTGACTGAAATTTTTAGTGACTCACCCAGTTCTGTGGGAGGTTTCCTGGTTACAGGATGTCACAATTATGTCCATAACTCTCCATCTTCATCACCGCAGTACCTACAGAAGTTTTTTTCTTATTTCTAGTACTGAGAAAAGGCTTAATAAGAAACTTATTCCAGAAGGTCAGTACTTACTGCCTGAACTTAGCACTGCCACATTTTAGTATCTCTTTCCATATCTGAAAAGGGTTGACATTATTTACAAACCAAAATACATAGCCATTGCACAAGGAGGTTGTTTATTGTCAAGCCTTTTCTGAATTCAATAGATACAGCCACAGGGCAAACACTCATCTTGTGGGTTGGTGTATTTCAGACTGGCAAGGATTCTGCTACCATTTTGTTACGACTGTGAATAGGTGTGTAGCAAAAGATCCTTAAGTATCCCTCTTGTCTTTGGACCCTTCTTCTGTCATCTAAATCCTACAGGACAGAGGGAGGGATAAGAGGGGAAAAGCCCCACACCAATTCAGTGCTGAAATTGCATGAAATATCACTCTCACATACCTGCCGTTTACTTACTCCCAGTCTGATGAGTTTTAATGGAGGTATGTATTATTTGATATAAAAAGGGCATATTACAAAACATAAACATGCATACATACACATGAGTATGTAGAGCAGGTATAATATCACCTTTCTGTTGAAGTACAGGAAGAAAAGGATGTTTTAGGGCATCCCTCCTTTCACTGTTTTTTTTTTTTTTTTTTCTAATATGAGAAGTGGAAAAGTAAAAATAATTTTTGCTCACAGGTTCTGGGCCTCAGTACTAAGGTTCCAAAAATTTTCACTGCTCCTTTCTGCAGAATCCTGTATCTTCCAAATTTGCCTATAAAGAGTCCACTGATGCTGTTTGAGATCAAGTGGTAGTATCCTTGAAAGTGATGACCTTTCCTTGTCCTCTCAAGGGATAAGCATGCTCTCTCTCTTCTTAGGATTAAACATAAATATTTTCATTTTCAGCTGATGAACTGGAGAGTTGAATGCCTGTATATCAATATCATATATAATTTAGGACAGCAGTGCTAAATCTCAAGCCACAGAGTTGAGTTCTGGGTGGTTCTGAAACGGATTTCAAGTAATACACTTTAAAATTAAAAAAGGTGTAGTTTAGATTAAGCACACATGCAAAATGAGTGCACTGCCACAATGACTCGTTTAATTTTAAATACTGTGTTTTTTATAATCTGTTGTTTTCATCAGTTTATTGATGAAATTGATATATGAACCAGAAAGTGAAAAAGTCACAGAAATGATATGTCTTAATTGTATCTCTTCCAGACTACATAAACATATCAAGTTGTCTATATTTATATCCTTACTGCTTTGAAATAAACAAGAAAAAGCCTATTTTTGCAATTCTAATCAAGCACAGCTGTTATTCTCCTCTTCAATCATATCAGTGGTCAATAAGGAGGTTCAGGAATTGCCACTATAAATGTACAGCTTTGCTACAATTCCTTGGGGCAAAAATAATTCTCTACGGGTGGTGTTCCTTTTCTGTGGACCCCTACACTTCTATGCATAACTATGTATGTCTGAATATGAGCTGAAAATCTAGGCTGCTATTTTTGCCAGCAGAAATCTAGACCATACAGTCAACAGTGTCTGAAGCATTTTTTAAAATAACCAGTACCAGACCCTGTAGGGGGTGAGAAAAATTGTTTTTTGAACTCCACTCTGTGTATAGACTAAACCTCCACTAACCATAGCAGAAGACAGACAGCTTACACCCACGGATACACTGTATTTTCACATCTAAATCTAGGTGCCTACAATCTGAAACTAACGCTCACCATAAGCATCCTATCAGCATGAAAACATAATATCCAAATATAGCCTTATAAAACCATGCAAAGATTTGGACAATTGAAGCTTAAATGACTGACACTACATCACGATGTGACTAAGAGTTGCAATTACATTTGATATGTGATTGTTTCTCCAACCCATTATAATTCAGGTATCATACAGCTGTAGGGGCTGTTAAAGCTGCCCTTTGTGGTCAGAAATTAAAACTACTGATTTGAAGAATAGCTAGCACTGCTGAAAGTGCCTGCATAGAGTGAAGAATGTTATATAAATCTCCATGCAAAACAGCCCTAAAAGCAGAGATGTCCCTCCCAGCATTTTCAGGAATGTCTGAAGATGATTTTCACTGCTCTCAAAGCATAGCTTTAAGAAAAAACCATCACTTTACTTTCCACAGAAAGCATGCTTTGCCAACCATAAAAATCAACTTCAATGTTTTATCAATTCTAGAGAGTCATCAAACAAAGAGAATCTCTTCAGAGTCTCTCTTTAATTTTTATCTTAGGGTTTTGCTGAGATCTACGAACTGCATGCAAATCTTATATATGAATTTCCAAAAGCAACTTTTTTCAACATAATATCTTAGTGAACTATGTTTTCATGACACTATTAAAGTACTTGATATACTCTGACAGAATTACCACCATGGATACTGCAAAATATCGAGATGGGATCCCCTTCAGACAATGAATTTGCAAAAGATAACTAATATTTTTCAAGAATACTAAATATAATGGAATGTGGCTAGGAAGCATGCTACATCTACTGATTTTAAAAGTTTAAGAAATTTCCCAGTTTTTAAAGAATTATTTTTAAAGAGTTTCTGCAGACAGGAAGTATAAAAGCTGTGCAAGGGAATGGTACACCACCTGTGCTACACAATTTTTCCCATTCTAAAGCACGGGTCCCACATGGATAACACAGGATGAAATTAAAGCCTACTGAGGCACAATTACTTGAATTAGCTAGAGCAGAGTTAGGTCCAAATTGTCTTACCATTATTGTCTCTATAACACTGTGAAATGTATATTAGGTTATTGTGTAAAACACACTAAAGCAAAGGCCATAAGAGAAAAACAAAGCACGAAGGAGAAACTCAATGCAGGACTTAAAGAAGTTCTGTACCGGAAAGGTGCCAAAGCCATGTGAATTCTGACACTGTGTCCTTAAATTTGCAAGGTGTCAGTTTTTTTCCACCCTTCAGGCAGAGCAAGTTACTTTGCCTCTGCTATGCACAAAGAATAGCCAAGCAAGATGCAAGTGTGGAGCTGCCAACAGGTGGCAAATTAACAACCTGACTTCCTCTGTGCTATTTTCTTCTTTTAGACAAGCTGTATATATTGCTTACCACTGCAACTGCAGTCAGTATAAAAGAGGAAATATCTAAGCATTGTTTAAAAAGACAAAATAGAGAAAATCTTTGGAAATATCTTCCTAGAAGAAGAAGAAGATGATGATGATGTAAAAACTTATGTCCTCTATCCTTTCTTGTTTTGGCCTACCCCCAGAGATTAGCCTCATGAAGTCTATAGACATTTTTTTAAGGTCTGAAATCAATCACTTCAGGAAAATTATGTTCTCAAATTAAAAAGAAAATCTAACAGAAGAGAATTAAATGAACAACAATCAAAATTATCTGTGGAAGAAGCAAACAGCAGTACTTTTGTAAAAAAGAGTTTATAACTCAAATAACTTCATTCAAGAAAAAAAACCCCATACCATTATCGACTTTATCCTGAGTAAATAAAAATTTTGTTTAAAGCCACCCAATGTTCTATGCCTTAGACAGCTTTTTTTTTTTTTTTTTTCCAAAATTTATGCAAAAAATCAACCTGGGAAGATAAAGTTCTATTATTACAAAGTTTGATCAAATCTGCTGACCAAAAGTTTTCTGGGTCTCAAAAGAAAATGCCATTAACTACCCAAAACCAGTGTGTTAGAGGTTCAGGGTCTACACTGATCTTACAAAAAGCTTCTGATCTACCAATATGGCAAACTACTACCATTTAAACAAAATACTGAAATGGAAGTGTGTTATATACCAAACTTTTTTTTCTGTTAAATGAAGTTATCCACAGTAGCTCTGGAGAAGGAAATATTAATAACTAAGGAAAGGAAAAAGGAAAATTGGTGTAAGAACTTTTTTCTTAGCTGTATAAATCAACAGCCTTTACTGGTACTTGTACTTTTTGCTACCAGTGCAACTAAGAATTTTCTAACATACGACATACAACACTGCAAACATTATTTACTTTTTTAAAATTACTCTTCAGTTTATATCCACACAGATGATTGTAAAGATGACTGCTCACACTGGTATATTTTACTTCAGATGCCTTGCATTCATACAATTCAAATCATCACAAAATTATTTTTTCTTGCTTAAAGAGTTTTTAAAATACATAATTTTCATTGTCACATTCTACTACAATTACTGTAGTATAATGCAGAAAATAAAATATTTACCTCTAGATTAAAAATATCTTTAATTGTGGAAGTGATTCTAGTTTAAAAAACTCAGCACTGCAAGAGCATAACAGCTTTCTTCTCAGGACTTACAAGATTGTTGTTGCCTGGAATAGTTCATTTCTGACAGGTTGCTCAGAAAAGACCTTTCTTTAACTTCTGCAGTTCAGAAATGGTTGTTTGATGATAACAAAAGGCTAAGTGGATTTTTCCCAGTAGGAATTGCTCAGCAGCACAAATGGTGCCTTTCTTTCGGGTACAAAAACAGTTTTTCACCTAAGTTTGCTTTCCTAATTTTGTTCCTGATGCTCTTTACAACATTAGGAACACTTGCTTCCTATTTTTCTTTTGTATCACAAAAGGCACTTTTTTTCTCCTTTTTTGGTATTTGCATGTAACAGCATTAAGCACAAAGCATTCTCCTATCTGAGGAAATCTGTAAAATCTTAATAATTCTCTATTTTTTAAGTGTTTATGTGCATGAACACATACATTCACGCACACATATCTGGAAAATATTTCTGCCCTCTTCACCACTTTATCTATTTATTGGTTGCAATTATTGTGTGTGAAATATTTAAAAGTGACTCATAAAAAAGAGAAATAACATTTGCAGCAGTATCATGTGGCTGTGATAATGTACCTGGGAAGTAATAACATAGCAGTCCTTAGGAGTGGGAAACAAATGGTAAAGAAAAAAAAAAGAAAATTAAACCACACAGAACATAAGGCTGTGGGGCCACTCTTATGGAAAATCAGTAATTTTAGAGTAAAATGAGATCATCACTATAATTTCTGTTATAAGGAGAACAGAATTTGATGGCAGGTCTAATTTTCTAAAAATATTGACCCCTTTATTATATTCCTGTTTGGGAAGAAGTTCTGGGTTTTGAAAACTTCAGGTTTCTGTGTTCTTATAGATTTGCACATTGAACATCTCATCTGTACTTCTCAAATTAGAAGAAAAAAATGTCTATCCAATAACAGATAATCTTTGACATTTATAGCATATGTGGGATGGAAGAGGAAAATTAATATACAGACAGCTATAACTTGATTTCATTAAAATCATTATTATTATTATTACTATTATTATTATGTGGATTAAGGAATACATTTTTATGATAAAAATAGAAGCCAGCACAGATCTAGTCCATCAGAAGTCATAAGTCATCTGTCAGAAGTCATAAGTTTACTTAATAATACTGATGAAAATAAATACAGGTCTTGACAGATCAATTCAGAAAGGAACTTAATATTCAATTGTAAGTTGTATGAAACCAACATTTTTAGATCTGTGGGAGCAGACAATCTTAGTAATGATAAAATTTCTGATTAGATCCTAAAATGTACTGAAATAGAATAGAAAAGGTTATCTCAAGGGCTAGGGGCAAAAGAGCAAAATCCCAAAAGAGACCTGCAGTCCCACACAAAGGGAAAAACAAGTGCTGAATATCACCTGAGAGACCTGAATGAAAGTGATCTTGTAATAAGTATTTCAAGATTTCAGAGACTGATATTCACAGATTTGTTCTGAAGATTTTATTCTTTTTTGATATTTCTTTTTATATACTTCATATAAGCGAATATTGTGTCTCTATTTCCATTCTCAGCAAGGGAGCTCAGTGTAGAGAGGATTAAATTGGATGTCAGAGACTCCACAGTCAATGATGGTCAAAAATACTAAAATGACTGGGTTTTTTTCTCTCTTTCTTTTACTCTCTCAGCACATACTGACCATTATTTTGAAAAATAAGGATATCAAGGACTTCAAGACAGCCATGCAAGACAGAAGGGAAGAAATATTTCAGCAAGGGCTTGAAGGAATCCTGACAAGTGCTATGTTCCTAGAATAAAGAGATCTTCTCAAATTAAGCTTTGTGCTCTGAGATTGAATAGGAAAAAATCCATTACTAGACAATAAGCAACAGAGATAGAAAATAATATTATAAAATAGATAGCTTTGTGCATTAGTAAGCTTTCAACTTCTGAGTTTATCCTACATCATATTTAATAAGATTGGCTCTGGATTAAAAAATGAACACCACAAAGTTAATGCTGCTGAGACGAAGTAAATGACATTTTAAGTGTCATCAACAAAATCCGCGCTCTTATCAGGATAGTTTTCACTTGGGTGAAAAAACCACAAGTGTACAATCTTTCAAGCATTTATTTGTGGGAAAGAATATGCAAGTTGTCTTCTGTAACTCGGCTGGATAAATCAAGTAAGTAAATCAAGCACTTCTTGCAGGAAGAGCTGACTTCTTTTAACATGCTGCACACAAAGCCCAGGACTTCCCACATTATTTGCACAGGGTAGGGATAAATCCTGAATTTTTTGGGTACTAGTGATGCAGGAGTCTATGAATTGTTTGAGGTCTCTCTTGCGGAGCACTTGCAAGATGTTTATTACAACACACTTTTTAATGATTGCAAATTGTTGTCCAATGCTGACAAGAAATAATCCAAGAAATTTTAGGACAAAGGGAAGTACCTTCATTTCTAAATTTTTAGAATCCAGGAATATATGAAACTGTTCGTGTTGTACCATAAGGGAACCCACACAGCAAAAACCTACTTTTAGTGTTGGCAGCAAATGCATTTTTCTGTCTCATACTTTCTAGGGAAGGAGAGCTAGCAATTTAATAATTAAAAGAAAAAATCATTTTTAAAGCAATAAAAGTCAAAGAAATGGCTATCTATACAGACATAGTGAACAAAAGACATTCTAAAGATGCTCCTAAATGTCAGTACAAGGTAGGATAGGATTAAGAAAATCTGGTACTTCAGAAAATATGGTAACATCAAGGTGGGTAGATGTAATATGGACTGAATAGTCAAATTTATATATGTCAAAAGAAATAGCACTAGTACAGAATGAATAATGAGGTAGAGATAAGGACTACAAAAGTGATAAATTACATACATCAAAACAGTCTCAATAGATCTTTTTCTTCATTTTAAACATGAAGTTCACATACTCATAGATGGGGATATGTGAATATTCTTAAGAACAAATACTGAACTTTACCACAAATCCTTTCTCCCCTTTTAGTTTCTACTACTGACCCAAATTAAGAAAATATTAGACTGAACAAAAAAAAAAAAAGTTTCAAAAAAACCCCATGATAAAATATTATTTTGTGCATATAGAAGCATTAGAAATGACATTTGAATTAAAAATGTAAAATTACCATGGGAAAAAAGATCGGGCACATCATGGCAAATTGCTGTGCTCTATCTGTAGATTGTAAGGGAGGTGGGGGTTGGTTCGAGTGGCTCTGTTAAGATGGAAGTTGGATGTTTTATTCACCATAGGACATTACATGCTGACAGCTGAGAACCCACGGAAGGAACACAGACAAAAATAGTCTATTTGTGTAGATTTGAAAGTTCCCTTAAAGTCTTTGATTTATATGATTTAAACCCATTTTATATGGTTTGTAACACAACAAATAGGAAATCTTAAACAAAATTAACAAAAATATATTCTAAATATTAAAAAATAGAACTGAACAAATGAAAATTTCCAATCACATTTTTACTAGCTCATTGTCACAGATCTATACTACAGCACTATTCCTGCTGCTATCCTGAAAACAGCCTCCATACAAGGCAGGCCCAGAAAAATTTTTAAAAATAATTGTGCTCTGGTTGTTTATTAACAAACATACAAAAAACCAAAAAAGGCTAATTGCATCATTTTAAGACTGACTCCAAGCTAATAAACGAATGTTTATAAATTGGGGCATTTTTTGAAAACCAGTGAGTAATTAAGGCAGCACTAAGATAACTTCTAACCACTAGGTAGAACAAATCATGTGCCATAATTGCAGAGATTAGTTTCCTCTTATAGTTGATTATGTTTTTAAACATTACATTGTGTCATATGTTTCTAAATACTGGCACTGATAGATGCTGAATTTTTAAAAGCAGGTAGGTTCTACAGACAGGTACAACATTTATTTTTAGCAATGGTTTGATCACTTAAGGTGGAAGATGATATTTTTCCAAAGGTAAATATTCCTGTAATGACTTCTACACATGCAAAAGAGAAAAACCTTACAGTGTGAAAAAATAAATAAATTACAATTTAGCAAAACCACCTTTTGTTGTATTACAGTTGGCTAGACTTACTTAAGCCAGGTTCTAGGCATTTTCTGAGCTAATAGGGAAGGTCAAATAGAACACAGGGATTCTTTTTTCTTTTTTTTTTAACTGATGCTGTTGTTTTATAGTGCTACAAAGGCCGCTTGCAATCATGTGTTTCGGGCAACATTTGAAGGGAATTTTCATTTCTACATAGTCACACTGAAGTGGAAATGGTTTTTCATATAATCTTTTTTTCTGCTGACAGCTGGAATTTGTTGTTCAAGAACTTTGTGAAGTTTTACTCAAGGTACCTAAGAGGAAAAGATTTAGACCATAACATAAAAAAATTGGTCAGAAGTATTGTATTGTCAGCTGACATGGGAAAAGGCATGTAGAATAACTGATTCCACAAACAAGATAGTTTTCCAGACTGATTCCTCATATATGTGTGTGTGTCTATGTGTGCATACATCTATTTTGCAAGTTTAGAAAGTCACACTGAATAAAAATATTAAAAAAGTTTTATATTGGCTACATATACATGTGCAATTAATTATTATTAAATTTCATAGCACTGAGGTGAAAATGAACTTTAAAATTTAAAATATTGCCTTCCTGAATTCCAAAAGGCCCTGGCTTCAGCAATGTTATTCACACCTCAGAACATCATTTCAGTGATGGCAAATCTTAACTGCATTTGTGGAATGACAGCAATTATCTTCATCTTCATGATCTCTGTAGGTGCTTTCCCACAGACACAGATGGGAATCCTTACTGCCTAGCACATTTTAAAGCCTGCAAACCCTGGTCCTTGTCAGTTAGAATACAGGAGTGGACCTGAAAAAGGACACCTGTGTAAATCTGGGCACTTGGTATATCTTGTATTTACCTAAAGGACCGAGAGTTTCTTAGTTTAAAGATATGTAGTCACTATATTTATGGAATTTTTGAGTGGGAACATGCAAACAGAGGAGCTCTGAAGTAGTGAATATAGTTTTGACACACTAAAGAGGACCTGCACATTTCTAAAAAGGCACTTATTTCAATAGCTGTTGCTGTTGCCAATGGTGGTAGTTGGACAAAGTAAGTTTCAATGCTTTAAAACTGTTTGAGCTGAATCTCTCAATCGGTCATTCTTTATATTCCCTCTGGAACAAAGATGCTCTAAAATCCACTATTTAAAGCCAATAAAAAAGGTGCAGCAAAAGACTTTTTGCTGTCTTCTCTCTCTCTTTCCCAAAACCCCCTATTTTTCAAAAGCAACATATTTACGGGCCAGAAGTGTCCTTCTTTTGGGGGGCAAATACACAGAGAGGGGAAAGATTGGCAAGGTTTCTATTTAGGATTAGTCTCTCACTAAGACACAAAGTGGGAGGCTGAAGAGTGAACCCCTAACCCTCCTTTGTGTGCCGTGCCACCATGTAGGATTCACTGACAGATTCCACAATCATTATTAGAAATTGCAGAGTACTTTCTACATCTTTTATAGATCTAGATCTAGATCCCTGGTACTACTGAGCTGTCTCAGATTCCTCAAGCTTTCAAGCTGCTCCCCTATTTTCCCCGTATCATTGTAGGTTTATAGCTTGATGACTAAGAACTGTCTCAAAACTTCTGCTCCCCTAACATGCACTGTGAACAGAATTTGCAAAATATCAGATCGTCCCTTATCTTCGCACTAAATCATACTGTCCATGTGAAAAATTCAACCCCTAAATTAATTCTATCTCTTTTGTTAATGTTTCATCTACAGTTGACTCAGCATTTACCACTGCCATTATTTCACTCAGAAACTACTGAATAGAAAGCTTTCTCTGATTATGTAGGATTTTCGCAGCAAAAATAATATCTTCTGTTTGATTATTTGTATAGAAACACTGAAAATGCTCTCACACTCTGTCAGCTACTTCACACCTCTGTAGGTGCTTAAACTCTGGAATGATGAAATGTGAATTTACCAAATCACCGCCTCACATGGGTTTCATTTAAGAAGGAATGCACTGGCAGCACATTCCAATTAACTCTTGAAGAAAAGCTTAGTTTTTGGATTGTTTTGTGCAAATGAATAAGTGTAATTTTAGAAAGACTGCTTCCCCTGTTACCGTACACAACAGAGGCATAAAAGAGAGAAAAACTCAAACAGAATATGTTAACTCTCTTCATATCCTGAGCCAACTCACCAGTGAGTTGATTGCTCATTCTTCCACTTGTTAGGTCAGGTAACTGTATGACATTTAAAACACTGCTAAAAGATTAAAACATCTAAAAAGTTAGAGTTACTCCATTACAGTGAGTTCATTTAATACCACTTTTGAAACACTTTACAGAGTGTAGTGAAAGACCTTAATTTATTCCAATTATCTTTTGTTCACTTGGATTTATGAACACTGGAGCTCAAATAATCAGCCCTTTTGCTCCTTCGGCTTCCAAGAATATATTTTCATGAGTATTGTACAAGTCATCTTTCTGCAACCATCCCACATACTAATTGGAAAAGTCTATTTTTGAGATAAGGAGTGGTATTAGCAGACAATTAAGGACAAGATCATTGGTTGTGCTGAATTGCTTTGGAACAGAAATAGCTCCCTGAATAAAATTTTCTTCTTAGTAAATGTATAAGGACAAATACTGAAAACACATACCCAATTCTTATAAGGTGCTTCTACAAAAGGAAAAAGCTTCAGAAGTAACCAAGGATAAACACCTTCGCATTCGTACTGTTTATTACAGAGTAATAGATCTCCTATTACTACCTACTTTTGTGGCCCTGGTGTTTGGTATTTTTTCAACAGAAGTGGGGGAGGGGGAGACTTTTTTCAAGCTGTGTGTACTGAAAATATGGGCATGAAACTGTGCATGAAAAACAGTGCTTTACATTCATTCATTCTCTTTGTGTAATTCAAAGTATATTGACAGTGAGTGCGCTGCCAATGATAATAGCAGGATGGGCTATTTTTCAAGATAGGCAAGATGAGTATTTAATTTCTTCCCTTTGAAATCTTCAGATTTCCAACAGCAAGACTGAGCAAACTTCTTTCAGTGTTCTTTCAAACAATAATTATCACTGTTTTGTGGCATAGTCTCTTTTTTCTAAGATTAAGATCTGTTGTGCATTACACTACAACTAGCTGGCACAAGCAGCTCATGAAAACTCATGGGAAACTGACTTCCTCTAAACTCTGACTTTGCTTAGTGAGAAAAAGAAGGAAATTTATTTCCATCATGAAGGAATTCTCAAAGGCATGAGGAAATTCCTTCCTTAGAGTCAGCAGGTGAACTAGTCTTGTGGGAAAAAAAAAAAAAAACAAACCAGACAGGAAATTCTAGAATTAAGTCACCTATACTTTTAAAGCATTATCATGGGATGCCAACCAGGTCTATCTGCAGCTGAGACTCTCTGTACAACCATGGATTTGCTATCTGGAAACATCAGTGGGGCTGCTCTACACATTATTAGGGAGATAACTAGTATTATTTTCACTATAACTAAGAGATACTTTCTTTTCTTTACAAATACATACATACACACAGACACATACATATATTTATAAATGCAGATACAAAAGGATTACAGACAAAACATCGTTTGATTCCTGATGGTGTTTGAGTGGAAGGCAATAGTATTACTGGGACATAAAAGAGAGGGAGACACCTTCCTAACATTCCAAAACTATCTGGTGGTGCTGAACTTACCACATTTTTCTCCCCAAAATGATAAATTTTCTTGTCCTCTTCTGTACCCATATCAACTAGCCACCAATTATAAAAGAAAGTTTAAAGATAATAAATTCATCTATTTTTCCTCCATTTCTTTTGGCTCATGCCTACTTAGTTTGGTTAGCTGGTGCTTTGATGGTGCACCACAGTTGTTCAGAGCATGAATGTTACACCTGCTGGTTATCAAACCAAAGGGTTATTTGCCCTGACTCCTGCTGTGTGATAAGTACAATCAAATATTAACTCAGTCAGTGGTAGGAAAAAGATGGGAAAACATTTTTTTTTCCCTTGGAATGAATTACTGTTTACCTGAGACCAAAATTTATAGTATCTCTTCAAATGTCTGATGTGGAGGAAGTGTGTCCTAAATTATCTCCTGCCCAAAAGAGCATTAAAATGTGTGGAATTTTCTTTTCTAATAGTGGGTAGTCCATTTGGATTTTCATATATAAAAATAACTAACCTAGGTAAATCAAAAGTATAGTCCCATCACTTATTAAGTAAAATTATTTCGCAACAAGTTTTAAGCACATACATACTACCAGCAATTACCATTTTAGCTATTATTAAAAAGAAAAAAAATAATGACTCACTGTAGCTTTAAATTATTTGCCTTTACTTCTGTTCCTCTGTGTCAACAAGCCAACCTATTGGACAGAATATGCTGCAGATAGTAATATACTGCAGATGGTATCAGATGGTTTGTGCTAGAAATTTAATTAATTCTTTTAAGTGATATGTCTTTTTTTGCTTAGAATTGCCTTTATTCTGACTGTGTGTTTGGTTCTGGAAGCTAATTTGGTAAGCCATGCATACTGTCTTCTGCTCCATCATTCAAAATTTTAGTTTACAGGTGACAAATGCACCTAGCTACAGAAAGCTTTCCTTTTTCTGAAAGGGGCTGGTTTTGCATGGTGAAAGGGAACTGATTTCTGACAAAGAGTAAATAGGGCCCTTGGGCAATTAACTACGCCAGCCAACTTAGCCAGGGGGGTTATTTCCCTTGTAGCTGTTTTTTGCAATTCACAGTCATAAATTGCTCCCCTGGTTGGTATACACTCCCAAGAATAATAAACTCAAGCTTTATGTTTGTTGCCTAACATCCTTAAGAAACACATGCTGAGATTGAGCATTTGTTTTGTTGACTGGTGATATTAAATTTAATAGACTGGGTTTTTCTACATCACTATTAAGTTGATGAATACAGTTAATTTTAAATCTTTCCTGTCACATTGTTCACATAGTGCATTCCTATTTAAACAAAATAATCAAGGTACTTGCAGGCCAAACATTTTATGGAAGACAAATTCTTCAACAACTGATTAACATAAATAGGTCTTGAAGAATACATTAAAAAAATCCCACTTTATTTATCTACATAGTGGTTTTAACATTTTCTTTTTTAGAAAAGACATTCTATATAATTACTAGCATTTCCAGTAAGCTCATGATTTGGTAAAACCAAATTGATTTTGTTCATTAAATCCCCAAATCTATGGTTTTAGCAGTGGCAAAACTACTGCAGGCTTTTTGTCAGATCACAAATTTTCTTTTGGCATTTTGGCAATCTTGGCAATTTTATCTGACATGTGAATAAAAATAATAAAATAAAAATTACCAGGCCTCATTTGATGTACGTATTAATCGTGTATCTGCAGGCACTTATTTGATTTTATTCTTTCAGTGTTCTTTTTTATTCCTGTGGGTTTTCTTTTATTCTTTCATTCCCTCTTCTCCTCAGTTTCACATAGGACATGGGAAATGACTCAGCCGCTGAAGGTAACTGTGACTCAATGTGCAAAGCAGGAAGCGGCTACTTGACCTATTTGTGTAAAATATCAACTTAAAAAAAAAGAGTTGCACAAGACGAGTCCAACACTAGCTTTGGACTGACCCTATTTTTCTTTTCTTAGTCCTGATTCCCCTCCTTGTATGATGTTTATCCCTATCCATGTTTTTATTTTCCTGTTTACTTGAATATTAAAGTACCTATATGTCAGTTCTGTTTGGGCAGTACCTCTAGTACTTGCTAGTTCATGAAGCAGTAACTTTTGTTCTCACAACACATATGTTTCAAATACAGCAGAAATATTTAATGTTTTCCTAAGGCTGAATGTGAGGACTGCAGATTACTTCAGGGACACAAGAAGAATTTGTCTACTCAGTTCAAGAAATTAGGTAATAATGGTACTTAGAGTCAATTTATTATTTAGCTACATTAATTTATACGTTTCCTTTTAAATTGCATATGGCTGATTGCTAACTTAGTTATTAGTTAACAGTTCTGAAGGAAATTTAAAAAATTATCTTTCATCAACAACATCTTTAGGAGAAGCCAAGTGTTTGATACAGAAGACTAGATTCTGCACAGGCACACAGAGCAAATTCTGAAATCAATTGTAAAATCACCCTAAATTGCATATTTTCACATTTAAAAGACTACCACTCACTACAATCAGAAATTATATCCTTGCTAATGGAGATGCCTGTAATTTGAGATGTTTGCTTAAATGGAATGATGACAGTTAAGATCATCTAATGAAGGTATTTCTATAGAAACTTGAACTTGGAATATCAGAATAAACAATGGAGTTAATTGTTGGCAGAGCAGTTTTGAGATGAAATGGATCTGTGTCAGCTTGCAAAGAAACTTAGAAGTTCTAAACATACAAACTACTAATACACATTAATGCAATACTCAGATGTAAAAATCCTAGACTACAGGACTCAATCCCTACAGGCAGAAATGTTGCAGAAAATAATATGAAAAGCAAATTATATGTCACATTCTTACTAGTGTATTTTGAGGAAGAAAAATAGATTTTCCTCTAAGAGGTCTTGGGGAGAGCTCTGCTTTATGCCTGTGCTAAGAGTTGTCCTGTTTTCTTCACCCTCCCTTTCCATATGGCTTTTGAAATCCAGCTGATCAAATTGTTCAGTTCTGTCACAGCAGAACCTGTTCTTTGGATAAACACAGAGACAATCCTACATTCACTACATTCAGATAAACTTACCGTATGTGGGTAATGATGAGGGTTGTAGCTGGAATGAAAAAGTCATCCACTCTGTCAAACTGCTTTCCCACTGGCTGAGTGTGGATTGTGTGATGAGAGACACTCCCACTGGCTTGCGTTATCACCTGGATAAAGTGATGATCATTATAAACTGTAGAAGTACTCTTTCAAAATTAAATCTCAATCCAAATGAATCAATACAGTAGTGCCTCTGTATTCCTTCTCTTGTATTGTCTTTCAGTTACCAAGAAAATGAATTCAAATGACAGGGAATAAAGCTGATCAACATTACAGATTTCAGAGAACTATTACATACCTGACCACTTAGTCTTCGTACTCCATCTTTTTTTATCACCCCTGCATCCATATTTATTCATTTGCATTACTAAGACCTTTAACAGTTCTTAGTTTAAACTAAGTTTTTTGTTTATCTTTTTTTTTATACTAGATCTTAGAGTGAGATTAAATTTTTTAAACTCTTCAGCCAGAGTGAAAAGATGAGATGCTATCCACATATCCACTGGAACATATGGCTATGCATATTCCCAATTCTTGTCAGACATGAGGTAATTCAACATAGAACAGACATATTTCAGAAGAACAAGCTGAACTGAGTTTATTTATGCCTTAAATTGTTATGAGCCAGTTTTATTCAAATCCCAAAATCTTGGATCTTCTCTGAAGCAAATGTTTATGGGTGAATAAAAGACAATTCCATATAATAGCCACTATGCTATTCACATATATGCATTAAGAGTGGATTTTTTTTAGAAAAGAAAAAAATCTACTATCTATACTAAAAATGAGGGTGAGGATGATCAGTCACTTTAAAATATGGTAAGACTGACTCAGTTATCAGTTCTGGAGAGGAGTGACAGCTAAACTTCCACAAATTACCTTGCATGCTCAAAGTTACTAAGAGGCTGTAGGTGCTAAAAAGGTGATTTCAAATGTTACTAATTTTACTTTTCAAATTTCTCTTATTCTTTTTCTTATATATAAGTATATATTAATATAAGTATATAATAAATGCATAAGGATTTCATTAACTTCTGAAGAAAAGGAAAACAAATTAAAATTAAAATGAATTTTTAAATTATGATATAAGGGTGATCATCATAGTCTCAGGGAATTACTATAAATAAGGAACAGAAATTAATAAAAAAGTAGTAAGGTAAGTAGAGCTTCTTGAAATGTTTCTTTAGGGACTGTCCCTAGGCTTTTTGCTGCTCCAAGGTACGGGAAAAATAAAGATTTTTAATATCTTTCATATATAAAAAAACCAGTACAGACAGAGCTTGACACCTCCAGAGTGTAAATATGACCTTAATGAAAAGGAAACATGTCTAAAGTCTGGTTTATCCTCTTATTAGGGACAAAAATATCATGAACAGCAACAGTTTGCTCTCAAAAGATTGGCAGTGTAGAACATGCTGCTGTTTTCAGCTGCATTCCTTATCCTTCTATCAATTTGCCATTGTCAGTTCTGACTAAGGGTGTAGAAAATAATCATTAACTTCTTTGGTGAAGTCAGTTGTCTGACTTGTTTTCTGGTTACCTAAAATAATTTCTCTGCACTTGTGGGGGTCATGGTAATAATGCTTAAAGGAAAATATGCAACACATTGCAATTACTCAAACTACACAAAGGTTCAACTTGTCTAGATTTCCTTACATATAATCATTGTGATCACCTCACCTGCAAAGTTGGTGAATTCTTTTCCATGTTTCCCCAGCTCAGCACCCAGACTTGATCATGTGATTTATCATAGTGTAGTTTCACTGGAACAGGATCTGTACTTACTGCCTGAAATGTAATAAAAATAGAAACCCTTTCTGTCACATTTTCAAAGGAAACATTAGTATATATGCTTGAATGAAAATGATGAGTAGATATGCATTTCCAAATACTTTCAGACTGTATTTAAGAATTATGTTGACAATTGTTGAAACAGGCCTCTGATTAATTCAGAGTTACCGAATTGCTGAAAATGTGTTTTTTATTCATTATGTACTCTAACACTTGGCATCAAAACTACATTCTATTGGAGCTATTAAGAAGTTGAAAACAAAGGTTTTAAATCAAGTAAAAAACTACTTGTCTTCCTTCCCTGCCATCACTCTCACTTTACATGTATTGGTTGAAAAACTACACCATTTAGTGAAAAATGGTTAAAAAGGGAAGAATATTCTCAAGCCACACACTGGAATTAATATGTTACTGCATACAAACAACATGATGTTGCTGCACCCAAAGCTTCCTACCTGTTAAAATGTGTATATTTTGTTGAAGTAGGAAGAATTGTTTTCATATGTTTTCCAATTACAGTTGCTACTTTTCATAGACCTGTGATGAGAACCAAAGTGTTTTCCCTACAACTTTGAGCACTCTCTTGAGATCACGAACCTTTTAGACAGTTTTTGGTATGAGAACTGAAGGCTCCAGAGGTATGAAATGGGAGGACAGTGTATTTGATTAAGACGTGTTCTGCACAGGCTGAACAATTGGAGGGATTACTTTTTTATTTTCATCATTAAAGAAGAAAAAATAGGCGGAAATTGTTTTTTAGTCTTACCATTATGGAACTGTAAAGCACAGCTTGTTTATCAGTGTGTCAAGGAGAGTACCAGCTGGCTAATTAAGTGAACCTAATTTAAACTAATGATGTAGATCCTCCAGATAATGCACTAATGGCTGGCTGAGACTGCTGATGATACTTAACTGTACTCCTGAGGTGTTGCAAGCGACCACTTCATCTAAGCAGAATTTGTTTTTCCTTTTGAAAATGGAAAATGAAGCCAGGTTGCTCACCAGCTCATTTAAAATCAGAAATTACCCCTGGAAAAAGGTCATTTGTGTTTGATAACTTTTTTTTGCTACATGTTAGAAAACAAGTTGCTTAAAATAATACTTGCACTGTTGTATAGCTAATTTGTCAAGGCATGTCAAATTTCCTTTTGGCTTCCCCAGACAAAGGTCTGACCCATACATGTTCTGCCAGAGGACTGCCAGCTGTCTGTAGAGTTGGGGTCATGGCACAGCCAGGAGGAGCAGAAGGAATTGCCTGCAGGGTCAGGCACAGGCAATACAGCTCCCTAGAGGGAAGCCAGCAGCAAAAAAGAGTCAAGCATCTCGGAAGCAGACTTGCACAGCTGTTTCCAGCTGACCAGGCTGATCTGCCAGCAGCACACTGAGGACTGAACAATGATGACTCCGTTTACTTCAGCCTCTAAGCCATCCCACTCAGTGGTATGCTGCTATGCAATACTGCACTATTCTTGCTTTCAAGAATTTACAAATGAAAGCAAATGCTTCTCTTAACTTTAGAAAGAGAATTATAAGCCAAAAAGTCTCTCTCTATATATATCTCTAAAGATACAACATTCATGTTTCCAATACATTTCAATTTAGTCTGCTGTAGAATCCTCTAAAGTACTTATTTTGATAAATATACCTGTCATAAAAATAAATCATCCTCAAATCTAGTTGTCACATATGTGCACACCTTTTACATTAACTTTCATAGTAAAAAGGAAAAACATGTATAATAGTACTTCAGAGAAAACACGGTAATAAGCAAAACCAAATAAACATTATTTTTACACAGAAAACAGCATAACTACATGACTTAAAGCCTTTTCAAATAAATTTTTAATCTTCTATAGGGTTTTTGCATAGTGACAGAAGTTTCATTAGAGTGCTCTCACTTTCAAAATATGAAGTTATCTCCACATTTGTTCCCACTAGCCTATGTGCATTTTTGCAAGGTAGGTTCTTCTTTAAGATGTAGACTAGAAAAAGGTACATGCACATGAACATGTATGGAAATTATATTCTCTGTATTAATATGATTTTTAGAAAACAGGCAGTCTAACAAGAAAAATATTCTCAATTCTGAGTAGCTTAGTTTCTATTTTCCAAAAATGAATTAATTTTTTTTTTTCTGGGCTAGGCAGTACTCTAAGTAATGAAAATAGACTGATCTGACTGGAAAATTAAATTCCCTTCTGTTTGTACAAGTGTTTTTTAAGTGCGTATCATATGAGCAGAGGAACATTTAATGGTTAGAAAGTTCTTCCTGCTTGCAAAAAATATAGAAAAGAAATGCTTATTTTTAAAAGAAGACAGAGACATGCTTGTTATAAGAAATGCTAAACAAAGTATCTCTTGACTTGTCACTAAATTTCTAATTAGCCTTACTTCAATTCTAAAACCCATCTGTGAATCAACAGCGGTTTTACTTTTTACAGTTTTATATTATGTGTAAAAAGATTGTATAGCTTTTGTGCTTTCATTATTTATTTGTTTTGTTTGTGACTACTGTTACTTTTTTGTTTTGTTTTGTTATTAAGTCTATCTGAATAATGGCATGGGTAAGCTGGACAGACAGCAAGGCCCCTTGAACTTTTCCCATGTATTTGGCTAACCATATCCTAGGAAATAATATTCAGATCAGTAACGAATAGTAAAAATTCTACTTAGGTGTTCAAAAGTGACGTTAACACATTTGGTTTAATTTATTTATCTGATTTAACTGTTATTCCTTAGTTATGTTGTCTTACCAAATATCTTTGTGAAGTACTGTGAAATGGAAAGATAATAAATTATGAATACTGAAACACCTACAACCATCAAAACCAAGACTTTCATTCCTGCAAAAGTTTTCCACAGCTGGGGTAAATTTAAATCTATACTTTCCTAAATTCATAATCTGGATATTATTAAATTAGTGGAAAACAATGCTATTCTATCCCTCAAAATAAAATTCCTTTGAAAGTGATTTTTTTTCCCTCTGGAAGAACATGAAATCTTCTGGAATATCCTGGTTTTAGCTCAATATACTTGCTAAGTAGCACAGACTTAGTGCATAAAGCTCTTTGCTACACTTAGGCATTCTCTGTCTGGTTTTCAGCTCATTACAGAAAATTGAATATTTTAATGATAGAACAATCTAACTCCATTAAAAAACTGCACAATTGCTCTACATATTTCTGGGAAAGGGCTGCACTTTTAATTAGTGGTTAATTTACTGAATTTTACTTTTAATTAACATATATCTTTGCAGTAAGTATCTCTACACATTTTGTAACAGTAAAGTGATATATATTTATATATATTTAAAACAATAACTAATGTAACTGAAGACAAATTAGAAGATCCTACCAATGAACCTATTTCATAAAACCTAAATTAAAACCTGTTTTTAGTGAGCTCAAGAGGAATCATGTGCTTTTGACACTGAAGTCTAAATGCTAATAAAGGCAATTACATTGATATTTCATTCCTCCTGTGTAGAAAAGGAAGCTGACACCTGAATGTCAGTCAGAGACCATGGAAAACATTGCCAGACATTCCAGTCTTTCAAATTTGTGGATTGTGTTGAGACGATGGGTTTTTAGTCTGTCTTCCTGAAGTAATATATCAAACCAGTTGTAAAAAAGTATTGTTTTCAGAAAGAAAAAAATCATTACCCACTAAGTTTATCTCTATTTTAATATGCAAAGGCCAAGCGAACAAAAAAAAACCCCCATGAAACCCTTTTTATTATTAACTTCTTGAATAAAACATTTTGTAAGTCCCTAGCATTTGGAGAGTTCAAGTTTTGAGGAAGCCATGTCTGAGTAAGCTGACACACAATACAGAAAGGAGATGTTTCAAGTATGCAAAGGTATTAAAATTATTTGTGAATTTAATGCAATTTTATAATTGCAATTTTGCTATTTACTTTTAAATTTCATATGCATACACATAATACATGTGTATACTTACATTGTGGAATAGTTTGAGTTGGAAGGCACCTTTAAAAGTCATCTAGTCCAAACCCTCTGTACTGAGCACGGACATCTTCAACTAGGTCAGGCTGGTCAGAGCTCCATCTAACCTGACTTTGAAGGTTTCCAGGGATGGGGCTTCTACTACTTCTCTGGGCTACCTCTGAGACTGTTTCACAAACCTCATTGTAAAAAATGTCTTCCTTATATCTAGTCTGCATCTACCATCTGTTATTTAATACCATTACCCCTTGTCCTATTGCTACTGTCCCTATTAATAAATCTGTCTCCAAATTTCTTAGGAGTCCCCTTTAAGTATTGAAAGGACACAATACTGTCTCCCTGTAGCCTAAAATATAATCTATGCATTAAAGATTTTCATTCACCAGTGAAAAAAGCAAAAGGCATCAAGAAAAGCTCTATTTAAGTGGGTTTTTATTAACAATTTAGTTAGGTTTCTAATTTTAAAAACCCCACGTTTTATTTAGCTAAAGAACACCTGTTTCCTATGCATAGGATGGTATTATAAGCACTGTGCTATTATAAGCACATTGGGTTTGCATGACAAGCTTTGGTAGCTGGGGAGCCATACAGGTGGCTCCTGTGAGAAGCTGTGAGACGCTTCCTCCATGTCTCCAAAGCCAATGCCAGCTGGTTCCAACACAGACCCGCTCCTGGCCAATATCTAGTCAGTCCGTGGTGGGGTAGAACCTCTGGGATAACATAACTGAGTAGCAAAAAAGTGTTCTTGTGGAGAAGTGCTGGCAACTAGATGAGAGAGGAGTGAGAATATGCAAGAGGAACAGCTCTGCAGATGCCCAGGTCAGTGGAGAAGGAGGGGCAGTAGGTGCTCCAGGTGACCCAACAGAGATTCCCTTGCAGCCTGGGGTGAGGACCACGGTGAAGCAACTGTGCCTCTGCTGCACATGGAGTCCGTGGTGGAGCAGAGATCCACCGTGGAGGATCCCACACTGGTGTGGGTGAATGACTGAAGGAGGCTCTGAATCCATGGGAAGCCCATGATGGAGCAGGCTCCCGGGAGGACCCGTGAACTTGTGGAGAGAGGCACCCAAGCTGAAACAGGTTTATTGGCAGGACTTGTGACCCCACAGGGGACCCAACCGGGAGCAATCTGTTCCTGAAGGACTGTGCCCCACGGACAGGGACCCACACTGGAGCAATTCATGAAGAACTGAAGCTCATGGGAAAGACACTGGAGAAGTTCATGGAGGACTGTCTCTCATGGGAATGGCCCCACGAAGGAGAAAGGGAAAAGACTATTCTCTCTGAGGAAGAAGCAGCAGCAGAAATACCATGTGAGAACTGACCTCCTCCCATTTCTCATCTCCCTCACTGCCGGTGGGGAAAGAGGCAGAGATTTAGGAATAAAATTAAGACCAGGAAGGAGGGAAGGCTGGGGTACAGGACAGGTTTTTTTAGGATTTGTTTTACTCCTCATTATCCTTTTTAGATTTTGGTAAGGAAACGTGTTGAAGTTATTATTAAAGTCAAATCTGTTTTGCCTGTGATGATAATTGGTGAGTGATCTTTTCCTGCCCTTATCTCAACCCACAAGCCTCTTCTTTCCCATGTCCAGCTGGGGAGAGGAGCGATAAGAGTGGCTTTTGGGGGGTATCTGGCCTCCAGTCAGGGTCAACACACCACACCTAGTTTTGCACAGACTCTATGACTGCATCAATCTCTGTAGCATAGCATTAATTTCTCTCTTTTACTCAATGAATTATTTTCACTAAGCAGAGTATCTCCAGCTCTCAAGAAAGAGGAATAGAGAAGAAGTTTGAATTCATAGTCTCCAGTCTTGGCTAAGGATGGTATTTATTTTTACTGTTTCAGTAATTTCACTGTCTAAAAGTGTACAGATTAATAGTCCTCCACCTTCTGTAACCAAATCTGACCTTTCCGTCAAAGCTGATAGACACCTTCTTGTGATAAGACTCTATTTTAGCCAATCCTCATTTTCAAATGAAAGGGACCTAAAGCCAGAAACTTCTTAAAGAAATAATTTTCTCAACCACTTGAATGCTATTCTCAACCACTAAGAGCTATTTTCCATGTTATCTCCCTCCCAATTATCTATTCAGAACAGTCACTAAACAAAAACTGCTGTTGAATGTTGAAAGTAAGTGAGCTTTTTTCGAAATAATGTGTTTACTCTCAAGATAATTGCATTTCTGTTTCTGAAACATGAAGGAAAGTCTTAATTTTTTTTGTCTAAATTAAATAGTAACTTTAAAAATGAGAAAGAAATACCTGTACAACTTTCTGAGACTGCACATCAAGAATGAGAACTCTGTCAAGTGTGGGCTGAGTTACGTATATAAACTTGTCTTTTACATTAACAGCAGTAGCCCATACACACCGCTGAACAGGATCACCACCTGCTTTGGGACAAACTTCATCCTATAATTCAACAGAAACAGGGAACGTGTAAGAATCAAAACAGTCAACAATGTAATAGAAAGACAAATTATACTCCTTTTCTTCTTTTTTAACTGTAAAATAAAACCTCAGAAAACGTAGGGAAGGAAAAAGGACACTTGACACTAGGATATAAGCTCAGTTAGTCAAACTGCATCTTGTAAGCACCACAACTCACAAGCACTGTAAAATAATCCATACACCAAATTTGGGGATGTTTTCTAGAAGTTCAAGAAGTTAGTACGGTTGACCTGAGAAAAAAAAAAAAAATTGAAACAACCATACATGTAGAAATAAAGTGAGCAAGGGGCAGGAGACCTTAAAACCAGAAAACCAAATCTGACACACGATGCCTTGTTGCTGCAGTAGCTGGCAGCTCCCGCCTGAGCAGCATCACTGTGCCCTGCAAAGGGAGGCAGCACAGGCATGGCTTTGCACCCTGCAGCTGAGAACACAGCAGTGCCTAACTGGGGAGGTGATAATGTACAAATGAAGACAAAGAGGTGGTGGTGCAGTGCAAACTGTCACACAGCACAGGGGCAAAGCAGCAGTTAGAGAGATCAGCTGTTCTGGTCACTCAGAGAACTGATAGGTTAAAGATCAAGTGTTTGGCTACTTCTGCCATGAAACATTCTCATGGCCTATCTTACTACTGTTAAACCCAACAAATACTAAATGTCTTCTTACTACCATTGCTTCCCTCTCTGCCCTTCCATTCCTGCAAAAGGATGAATTTGAAAAAAAACCAAACCTCTGTTCAGTGAATTGATATTTAGTAATACATATAACTATACACTCAGTCAATACAGTTAACTGTAGTTTACATGCTCACTCTTTCTGATTTGTAGAAATATATGGCCAATCATCATGTATTTATCTACCTATTTGTGAATATTTTCTCCCAGAAAAGCTTGGTTTTATAAAAAATAAAATTTACTTGGTGAAACATGTTACTCTATTTGGAAATTCCACTTATGAAATAGCATGATTTCTTTCCTATAATGGATACTATAATTATTTAAAAAGAAGGTCCTGAAAAATACTCTGCTTGGAGAAGTACAGCATGTATCAAGCTTGTTTGTTTTCCTGACCTTTTCTTCTTTTGACTCTTATTTTATATTCCTTGCATCACAAGGGACAATTTCACCAAATCATAAGTATTATTTCTTTTTGCCACTTATCTGCTGCTTATTCCTAATTTAGAATGCTCTGCCTGATACATCATAACTGGTCGCTGTGAAAATAATTATGATATGTCAGCAGATAATGACTCAATGTAGAATGAGCAGCAAGAGATGATGAGATCTTAAACAAGAATTCTGTTTCTAAGCATCAAGCTCCTTTTAAAAGGCACAGGAAACATTATGTGACAGAACACCATGTCTGGCACTAAGCAATGCTCTTCAAGACGATGATGCATTTCAACACTTATTTTTCTGTATCATCAACATTCTTTGCCTGCTGTGCCTCTACATTTTCGAAAATACACTCAATCTTTATGTGTCAAAAGAAGAAATAAATCAATTTCCAGCTTTAAAAGAGGGAGTTTCTTTGCAGAAGATTGAAAGCCACTGCTTTCTTTTACACGGCTCCTAAACCTCAACAAAAGGAAGTTATTTCAGGAATCATATTGATAAGGAAAGGTTACGAAACTCAGGTACCGTGTGATAGCACATCATCAGGAACTTCAGGAGAACTTAGAAATAAGTAACAAGTAAGATTTAGTTTGTGCTGATAAAAAGCCATGAAGATCAAAGGGAGAAGTTAAAAATCTAGTTTTTAGGGAATGACAGGCATGGGACAAAAGGGACTTTCATTCTTAAAAGCAGCTAAATGCTTTTTACTGTTGCATAAAGTCAACATATGCAAGTATGTCTCTAATATGATGTGCAATCACCATATCAGTGCTCTATTGTCATTTGCCTTCTGGATAATTGCCACTTCAACTGGAAGTTTTTTTCACTGATCTCATTATTTTTTATATTTAATCTAAATATACCTTGTCTTAGCTCCATACTTTATCTGAACAGATAACTACATCTAGATTGTTCTACTCAATCCTCTTTATTCCTCAGAGAGAGCACCTTCTTCAAACAACGAATCTGCAAATATTTGTAACCAATCTATACAGAGACATTATTTTCAGTCGTCTCTCAGGGACTCACATTAACTTACATGAGTTTCTGGGACTGAGTTCTACAAGGACATATTCAATATATTGTTCAAAAATAAGGCTGCCTTCTGCTGAAGGAATCTGGGTTTCTCTTGCATGGCATCATATAGATTAGTGTAAATGATTACTCTGATACCACCTCCCCTTGTGGGATGTATAGCAGAACAGCAAAGTACTCTAACTTAAGCACTTATATCTAGAGATGAGCTACCTCCTTATACATTTTCCTGAATCTGAGTCTAAAATACTTACTGAAGTGTATTTTTAAAGATTTTTTCCATTTTAAGACCAATACATAGTCATATATATGCAACCACACATATACATATCTACAAATAGAAATGTACTTTAAAGGTTCTAAAATATTTTTCATGTTGTCTTAAATTTATATAATCTAATGCCAATTCTCACCTTGCCCAAAAAGAAGGAAAACATAAAATAAAAGCAATAACCTGTTTTTCCAAAGAAACAGTAAACATTATGCATCAAAATTCTCATGACCAAAACTGATTTTTTTCCAGTATAAACTGATTTATGTGGTTGTTTCTCTAGTTATTGAAATCTGCATTTATCTGAAGCTGTTTCAACAGAAATGGAATCTTGCTGTTGAAAATTTAACATTTATCTGATTAGACAGTTTGGACTTCTTTTACACTACAGGCAGTTATACTGAGGCTCCATATTAATTTCCCCAGTGGTTGAGTAATAGGTTAAAATAATTTCTCCTTAAAATATAAGCATAAACCCACCATTTTCTTCTTCTAATTAAAATGGGAGCAATTTATTTTTTCCTAATTTATTCTTAAAAAAAAAAATAAAAAGCTAACATCTGATAAAACATTAATTTACTTCATTGTTGTATTCCCCCCAGACTTTTTAATCAAAAAGTGACTTGCTCTGTAACAAGTCAGCAGATGGAGGGAAATAAATCCTTAGAGAAAGTTTTTCAACATAGTCTGGGGCAAGAAAATCTCAAGAGGAAACATGTACTTGCAGACTTATATGTGCAAATTCTAGGTTTATTAACTTACACTTACTGCAAGCGTCCTCAGTGTTTTAAGAGGATGTGAGTCAAAGTCTTTAGGCAGTATAATGAAATGCCTAGCTATGCTATGGCTGCCTAAGAGTGAGATGATACCAACAGGTTAAAACAGTACAAGTTTTAAGACATGAATTTATGTATCACATCTTCTATATTAAGTTATTGTTTTCTTGACATTCTTTAGTAAAAATCAGACCGTGAAATTTTTTTATACTTTTTTTTTTTTACAAACAAGGGTTAGCAATTACTACACTTTCTGTGCTGAAAGAGTGTAAACAAAAGCAGTTTCTGCAGACTACAAAGTATGTTTCAATGTAATTTCCTGTGGAGACTTCGGTCTGCCATGTAGTCACATTAATTATTTTGAAATTGAGTATTTTGCTCAGACCTCCAGCATACATTCAAATGTGAGATGGCATATTTCACTGAAATTTTTCCATTATATGCTACTTCTTGTAATAAACAGAAAATCAGTTTTATGTTGAAGCCAAAAGGATTTTTTCATTAGTCTCAAAAAGGCATCTGTTTCAATTGCTTTTTTCCTAGTCTCTGGAAATAATTATTCTAACTGGGATTCACTGTGAAAGGAAAATAAAAACACTTTTGCATAAGAATTAGAATCAAAGTCTTTGGATAATATTAATTTACAGAGGATACACAGAGGTTGAATGTCAGTGAGGAAAATGTCCCAAGCACTTCAGAATGATGAGACATTTAACAGGTGAAAGACTCTACTTGAACCATGGTTAAGAATCTATTTGACAACAGGTTAAACAAACAGCTGTCAAAGCTGGTCTAACTAAGCAATAACTTACATCGGAAAACAGAAATCACTTTATTTCTGTCCCTATGCATCTAGAATTGTCACTATCAGACATATAAATTTCTACTTGCACTTGAAATTAAGAAGATTCAAGTGATTTAGGAGATTCTCGGAAGGAGAAGAAGAAGGTCTTTACAATTTCTGTCACCCATGATGATCCAGTAAAGCACTAAATCTTTTGCTGCACTTCAAACACAATGAGCCATGTTAGATACACACCACAGTGCTTTGCTGTATTTACACTCAGTGGGATAAGAGGTAATTAAATATTTAGATAAGGGTTCTCAAGTATATAGCTAGTGAGAAAATATATTTACCTTTAGCAAAATGAGCATACCTAACTATGTACGTGTGTAAGTACTGCAGCGTTGTTCACAATACGATGCAATACTATGTAGAAACACCTGAGCTCATTCTTTTATAGAAGCTCAGTTCAGGTTTGTGGACAAACAGGAAACCTGTGGAGGAACACTGGAGTGCCATGGGTAATATCCAGACATTTTCTATAATCTAAACAGCACTGCTGAATTTGGAAATGTTTCTATGCTTTAGCAACTCTTTGGCAATAAACGGCCCTCCTGTGGTTTTACTTGAACAGCTGATTCAGAAAAGTGTAAAGAAATAGGAGAGGTTTAAGCAAGCCTGTATTTCCTTTAATGTTAATATGTTAATAGTTAAGTCATGGAGATGCTCTAATGTCAAAGGCTATGTAACACTACCTCAATATATGCTTGGTACACTTACCAACATCTCTGATTAGTAAAAGTATATGACAGAGCCAAAGAGAATTACTAACCAGCAATTTATGACATGAACTCTTACTACTAAGCAATCACATCCTGAACTTGATAAAAATCTGATCCTGGAACAGAACTGGGTTATTTTATTATTTTCATTTAGAGGAAAGAGACTTCCCAAAGAGGCTTGAGGAATATATGATATTCTTCAAAGGAGGAAACAGTTGTCTAAAGCTTCATAGTCAATTAACTTTCTCAAGGATATACTACTGTTGTTATAGTAATATACAGTATATGCAGCGAATTTTATTAAGTTTTTTTTTCATTCTGCTTCTAGGAGGAAAGTGCTTTTTAAGGAGTTTTTTCAAAATATTTACTGAAAACTATTCCTCAGTTTATTTGTTTTTATGCAGTGAAAAACAATGTCACTCTGAGTAGAAAAACATTAATATTTTAGAAATACTTTCCAGATATTTCTAATTTCTGTTGCAAGAATAAATGTTTATTAACCACCCTATGTGAGGTAAGATATTTTCACTGTTCAGAGAAATAAGCAGAAATATCTTGAATTTAATGGGCAAAACGACATGAATGTAGGTAAAAATCTTAGTTTCTATTTTATTAACCACACCTCTCTCCATAGCTCCACACCTACATAGCTCAAGAAGGACAAGTCTATCCCCAGTTTAAAATTAAAATTATCGAGTAGCCTGATTTCCTGGTCTTTCCTTTTTTTTTTTTCTTTTTTTTTTCTTTTTTTTTCCCCCCTAAGAGGATATAGTTATTATGCTACTCCAGATTTGAAAGGTTCAAACAGGAAACAAATCTGACTTATTCATCCTGATTATTGCCACATTTAAATAAAAATACTCTTAAAATCTAGGCTGCACTTTAGACCAATAAAATTTTAACAGACTTCTCAAATAATCAGCTTTTTAATTAAACAGCCAAAAAAAAGTTTTTTGGCTTATTTTTGGCTGTGTCAACCTAATTTCACTTAAGCAGCACAAATCAAGGTATGATTAGCTGTTCAAAGCATAATTATTCACACTAAAATCTTGTTGCTGAGTACAGCAGCCTTTGACATCAATAATGATAACTGAAGAGGCAAATTCCATTGAGACAGCTCTAGCTCTGCTGTCATTGAGGCATTAGAGAAAAAAAAAAAACCAAAATGTACAGCTCAATGCTTAGTATGTATTTCAAGGTCACTCATTCAAATCCAAATGAGAAAAAGTTACTGTTTTTGAAAGGTGATAGATCATATAGAGTAAGTCTTAATGCAGTGACTAGTACCAAGTGTTCCTGTGGGAACATGCATCATGTCAGCTAGCAATCTGATTAGCAGTAAAGGGAAAACATCACAAGAATAAATGGAAGTGGAGAATACACGAGTGTTTTTATGCATCCTACTCAGGGAAACTACATCATAAATTCTCAGAATTTGGAGAAATCAGCTATAAATATGTTAACAGTAAAGTTACTGAAACTACTTATATGAATTTTAAGTTGGAACAAAAGCATCAATCATCTCTACTAACTTCAGTGGAAGCTTTGAGAGTGTTTACCAGCACAGGGATTTGCCTCACGATAGTTGAGAGTTTAATATAGACAAACATCCAGTGGATAAAAGGAAACCATTAAAACCATCCCATCCCCCCAACAAAAATCCTGTATTTACTATAGAGAGAATCAATCCCTGATTCACTAAGATGAACTTAACTGTGGGTCTGAGGTGGGGAGCTGGTGGGGATTAAACAAAAAAACCCAACAACAAATTCAGAAATACAGAGCTGTTAAAGAACTAGGAAAGGAGAAAGACAGCCAAAGAAAGAAAAGGGTTGCAAAAGTATTCAGGCAATATTCAATTGAAATAGAGACTGAAAGTATGAATTTAATAGAGGAAAATACAAGAAATTTTGAGATCACCATTATAAGCTTTTTATTAATTCAGAAGACATGGCTGAATTTATGAAGCAGAAAACACTAAACTAGTAATAATAAATTCTTATGCAAATAAAATTATAATTGAGAAAACACTACAAATAGATTTTTAAAAACAACTTGCCTGAAAACCGAGGAGTTTTTCACTAGGCTTAATATGCCTCTGAAATTCACATTCCACTGGTTGTATTACTTTGATGCCATCTTCATAAAAAACATAAAACATGTTCCCAATTCCCAGACCTTAGGGACAAAAACACATTGAAATGTATAAAATTAAATAATGACAAAGAAAATCCTTGTCTTGAACTAAAAACCTAATCACAGTTCGGTATGAGATCAATTTGTTAATGTGTATAGCAGTGATACAGCTAAACCTATGGGATCTTTTGTTGTAAAACTAAAACAAAACTGTTACATTTTTCAGAATTTCACATAATTTTCTCCATTGGCAAGTCTTTATGAATACAGATCTAGAAATACACAGTTTGACAGCTGCAGCAATAAAAGTGATCTTGTGACATCATCTACACTGAAATCAAATTAATATAAATTCTCTATGTATTCCTTTTTTTTTTTTTTTCTTTTGCTCAGGGTTGGAAGACTTAACATAATTTCTGTATAACACTGAAAGAGAAGACCAGAGTCTTTGTTATAAACCCTTACTTGATATTTCAGTCAGAAAAAGAAATATTCTCTATTTTATTTTATTACAAAGACAGAGTTGGGCAGATCTTCATTCCAATGTTGAAGGGCCACAGGTGTTTACAGAACTATTCAATCCTTCTTCCACAACGTTGCTGAATGAAAGGCATGATGCTAAGTTTTGTGGAGAAGGTGGGAACCAGATGTGTAGCATGAAGCCTCACAATATCTGTGATCAAGGTTATGACCACAGAAATGGACAGTCTCGTTAGTTTTGCATGTGCCAACTAAGACAACAGTTGTTGATTTGCTATGTGGATGCTGTAACGGGTGATCAGTTTATATTCATAAAATTCTTTGAAGAAAATCATAGTACTCATGAAATTATAACTATAACTATTCAGACAACTAAACTGTTGGCTACAATTTATCCTGGGCACAGGACCTAAGCTTCCACTTGACATAACAATGTGTGGTATAGGAACTCAGAGGAGTGAAACCCAGGAAAAAGAAATTTGAATCTGAAATTCTGCTTATGCTAACTTCTGAAGGAAAACAAAGTTTAACAGAGAGAGAACAGGTCTTAATAGAAAACAGAATAATGAGAAAATCAAGAGGGGGTAGGGAAAATGCATGTTTGTGTATGTATGTATTTATGTACACACATGAATAAAAGTTTCCAGTCCCTGTTAGGATTCACATAGCCAATACAGTTGCTCAAAACGTAGTAATATGCAGAAGATGTTCAGCCTACACCCAAACACACAAGGTAAATTATCTTTGAGAAATCTTGCAGAATCATTTCCCATTTCTGGCCAAATTTTCCCAGAAAGAAAGGAGGGGCAGTCTCCAAGCAGGGTTTTCCTCACTTTATACCAAATTTAACTATTAATAGGTTACCAAAAAGTGGGAGAGAAATTTGTCTATGCTGCATTTGGTGTAACATAGAAGCAGGCTTAGGTTCATGGAAAACTCCCCAGTCATGTCTATTCAGAGCACAGGGCATACTCAGGGCAAAATGCCCACTCTGGGCATTGGCACCTCGGTATGCCTTGGCAGATAAACCACACAGGCTGTATAAGACAGTAAGTTAAGGCCTCTCTTTAGAAAATGCCTGATATTGTATCGTGTAAGAACAGCTGGAATTTGCAGATAAGCCTGACTGATGTTAGGCTGCCTGTACCAGTGAACACAGTGTAGAGAACTCTAGCTGAGCAAGTGGCATATTGTGTCTTGGGGATGAATATGTATGTGAACCTGGCTGGGGACAAAACAGGGTTTTCCCTTCTCCCTCCTCTCATTGGCTGAAGTATATTAGAGTTATTAGCAGGATAAGCAATACCAGAACGTGAGGAAGTAACTCAGCTGATAGCCCCAGGTGACCCAGACATTTGATAAACAGGTTCCTAAACTTCCACCTCAGGTGTCAATACTCCAAAGCAAGATTTCCAATGTACAGATAATATTTATGCCTAACAAACAGCCCAAAGTTTTAAAGCTTTATTTCCAAAGTCTGGATAATAATGTTCTACAAAAACTGTTCTACAAAATCAGTGACAGACACACCGTATGAAATGTCCTTCTTCCATTTCAATACCAAGTTAAGGAAGCCAGTTCATATAACAAAACTTTACCTGTGGATCCAATTAGTTAAGTCCTGTTTCCAACTTATTATGACCCAATACTCTTGAGTCAGTGGCTACAGATACCTATCCAAGTATCTAATCTGCATAAATACCTAATCACCTAGGCAAGCCACTTTCTCAGAACTACAGGAGCTATTCCTTTAAAGACTTAATTTTGCAATCCTCCCCCCACTAAACACAATCCTGCACATTTTTAATGCAGTGTCAGAAGCAATAGACAAATAGATTTGCTTTATTTAGACTAAATTGATACTTAAAACTGGCTAACACTGATTTTTTTTTTAAATGGTGGTGGTTGGGGTTCTTTTGCAAACATATGAATATATTTACATTTATTTATCTACTGTATTATTACTGTAATACACATGTACCTTCAAAATCCTTTCAGATTTTCTCATGCAAGTGGATGTGATAAAATATTTGTGCACTTGATACAGAAATATCTGTAGGCACTAAGGCCTATGTATGGTTTCATGATCTTGATTGTCCTACTAATCACCCATGCCTCCGCTCCTATCTGTTAATACTTTGATAACAGAAAATGGCAGAGTACGCATGGCCCAGAGAAGTCAGCAGTGATGTTTATTGGCATCTTCAGGGTACTGTTCTCCTCTAAAATATTTCCAGTGCTGTAATTAGTAACAGCATTTCTTGGAAACACAAGGATTGGCCAATGAGAAATGCAGGAGAGATTGAGAAAATCTGCTCTAGGAGACACAAAATCTGCTACTATAAATTGTTTTCTGTTTAGCTTCACATTAGTCACAGAAAAACTTGAATGTCTTTACCATAAGCCCTCTGGTACGCTCTTATTTTTAATTGGTCTTTTTTGTCATAGAATTTAAGTTTTCCTAGGTGCATTCTAACCACTGAAGGCAACAAACTGTCTTGAAAAGACAATCATCTAAAAAAATCAAGGTGATACTAATCATGTTTTCAGTTTTATTTGAGATAAAATATAATTGATCCTTCTCAACAAGAGGTGAGAACACCATACTTTTGAGAATTTGGTGCAATCATGTTGCATATCAGTTTAATAATTTACAGTGGAATGGTATGAAGCCCTAAACACATCATTTGCACTCTGCAAGGCCAATAGAGCAGGAGGCTCACAGCTGAGCTCCACCACAATTAGGGAGATGATTTTTTGTACCAGCCGAGCAACTGGTAAAATGAATAAAAAAATAAAACTAGTTCATATTTATAAATACACTGGGAAAGCCAAAGGTTACTATGTACAGGCAAATGAAATATCAGATTTCTGAGTTTTTAAATTAATTTAAAACCAATTTTTAAAAAGTCTACGGAAATACCATTTCTAACATGAATTCACAGCAAAGCCTGATCCACTTATTATATTATTCTCTTGTATTAACAATCTTCCAATGGAAATAATTGAAACAATTTCTTACTCCTGAAATATATTAATTCCTAAATTGCAACTTTAGATGAAGAATACATGAGTTAGAACAACAAAATGGGAATGCATGACAACACTTAGATTATGGTATTTTTCTGGAATATGAGATAATTTTGAGATTATGTTGTATATATTTGAAAACTAATACCTATCTTTTGCTTGTAAAATAAAATTTCCATGACTTTTATAACACCTGATTTTGTCTTTATTTATATTTATCCTTCAGTTCATTACAAACATCCATTCCCTGTCCCTGTCCCAACATTTATTTACAAACCTTTCCTGAGTATAAGAATAAGATGCTTGGTTTCATTAAGCAACAACAGGTATCTCAATTTTAAACTGCTTAACACTATAATGTTGTCAAATAAGAGAGATTCATACAAGAAAATCAGTCTCAACAGCATACAGTTTTATCATGGCAACAAAAGTTAAATGTCTACATTTTAAATCTGAGCTTCTTGCATATCTTTGAGCAATTGTCTGAAAATTGTGAACAGCTTATTTCCTTCTCTCTCCCAAAAAAGAAAAGGAGTTTGCGAAAGTATGAGCCTTTAAGGCATTCATTACCCCTGTAATTTTTCTTTAAATGAAATTCCTCAGTGTTGCAAGGGAGTAGGTAATTACTGTAACTGTAGAGTATGATCAAACATAGACACACACACAAAAGAAACAACAGATGACCATTTCATCATAATACAGAAAATATGAACAAAAGTAATCGCCATTAGTACCTTGCTCTCGCCACAATATGTTTGCAACTGCAGCATGTAAGAGAAAGAAAGAACAGAAAATACAAATGAACAAGATAAAACAAGAAATGATTCATTAATTCTGAAATAATTATGCTGCTTTAACATCTGATCCACTACAATACTCCTACAGGTAAATCAATGGAAACTGTGAACTAACGATAGTTCTCTACGTCACATGACAAAATTGTGTTTAGCCAGAGCAGTTATTCGGGATAGGGTAAACCCCATCACTCCCACTAAATTCCCCCAAGCTAACTCCATTAACCAGTATCAATACTGTGTTTCATAATCTATTACAAAAAGCATGTGCAGTTTTCATGCATATAAATGATGCATATTAATGACAGGTGATGCAATTTTCATAATTTCCTTTAAACCCTGGACTTTGAAGATATTGAGTTCAGGACACTTATGAGAGAGATATGCAAAATCAAAACAAGATATTGTTCTGTATGGCTGTAGAACAACCATGCTACCAAAATTGTCATGTTGCATAATGTTTGCCATTATCTTTGGAAGACCAAGACTGGAAGTATAGGTTGGCATGGTAACCAACTAAATGTTTACATTGTTTTTTCTGTGAAAACATAGATTTTATTTGGCCATCTTGTTTACAATTGGATTTTAGACCTTTGAGAACAATGAAAATTATATTAGCCTAATATTGCTCTTTCTGTCTGCAGAGGGAAAAAAACAAATAAAGAAAATACAATTTTGCAAATTGTAAATATTTAGAACTCAGCATGCAACAGAATAAAATTTTTAAAACACCATCACTGAAAACCAAAGCTTATTGCAAAGTAATGATCTTAAGAATTAAAAAAAAACCAAAACAGCTTAAAGGAAAGGAATACAACACAGAAAACACATATGTCACACACACACACGTAATGAAATTGGGACATTCATTGAAACACAGTGTTGCAAAAGATAAAAACATTAGTATGCTTTAAAAAAAAAAAGTTTAGAAAAAGCAATGAAACACATATTATTAAAAATTATTTTGGTACACAGAAGTTCCTCAGTTGCTGACAGCTGAAAGTTGGGAGTGAAAAAGGAACTATCACTCCAGAAAAGGCCTGGATACTATGATTTTCCCAAATATCATTTGTACTTCAACAGATAGGAGATGGAAAAAACAGCCCTGGGACATGATGCAGGCCTTTGGGTCTGGTACTTCAGTCAGTTTTGGATTCAGCCCCCTGTCTAGGTATCTAGCCTGGACTTCATCATGACATGGTTTGTCTTTGAGGGCATCCAAAAGATTTCTAAGGACATCCTAAACAATATCTCCTACATCCACCCTGCCAGTCACCTCACTGCAGAGGGCTGTCAGGCCCACCAGGAATTTTTTCCTCCGTAAATCCATGCTGACTGCTCCTAAACACCTTCTAGTTCTGGGAATGGTTTCCAGGATGAAATGCTCCATCTCCATTCCAGAAATCAAGGTGAGGCCGATGCACCTATCGTGTCTTGGATTCTCCCTCTTGCCCCTGAAGAGCAGTGCTGGCTTTCTTACAGTCTGCAGGAACCTCCTCGATCACCATGATCCTTCACAGATCATCCAGAGTGGCCTCCCAATGCCATGGGCTAGTTTGCCCAGTGCTTGTGGGTGCATGCTATCCAGGCCCTTCCATCTGTGAAAGTCCACTTCGTGTAAATGGTCTCAATCAGATCCTATACACCATGGATATGGCTTCCTTGCCAGAGGATGATTTCCTTCCCAAACTTTCCCAGCGGTGTCACACTCCTAGGAACAGTTTTGCCAGGAAAGACCAACGTGAAGAAACCTTAAGTACAACTTGTCCCCTTCCATATCCTTTGCCACAAGGTCCTCACCCATTCAGTAGGCCCACATTTGCCCTTAGCCTTCTCTTTCCAGCTGATGTTTCTGTACAAGCCCATCTTTTGCCCTTTATGCCATTCACCAGACTCAGCTCCAGTTGGGTTCTGGAACTTCTAAGTTTATCCCTACATGCCCAAACAGTGGCTCCAGATGCAGATCACAATTCTGTATGTTTGCTATGTTATCTCACACAGCCTTTCTTATGCAATAAAGAAAATTGATTTCCCCAGGGCAACCTGGAGGATCTCCTTTAAAATTAGTTTTCTCTTCACATTGTGAGGAAATAACCATGTAATACATGGCACTTGAGGTCCCATAAATTCAGCCATAATGTTCTAAAGTTTATCGTTGTTTTTCTAGGGGTGACATAGAAAAGAAAATAAAAAGTAATTACAATTATGCAGCTGCATGGAATTGCACAGGATCAAACAAAATGATTTAAGATGCTAAGTACAGAACACATTAATTTGTGTTAATGTAAAATGATATGTATGATTCTGAGCTTTGCTCAACAAAATGGGCAGGATAATAAGTGTTTTAAAAGCCTCACATATTAATTTTAAAATTAGCATATCAGCTGGAAGAAAATTGAGACATAATTTAAGAATGCAATATAAAATCATAAACAACAGCCACCATCTCTCCTAACAGATCAAGAAACCTCACTTAGTTTTTTAATCAGACCTATAACTTATGTTCAGGAAAGATGTCAACTCTTGAGACAAAGAGTTCAATGATGGAACAACTACAAGTATAAGGTATGCTAAGGAACATTGTTTACCTTCCTTTTTGGTTAAGCAAAAATTAACATTTTCAGCCACACTTTATACTAAATTCTCAAACATTTGCAAACTTCATGATGTAAGAATACATAATTATTGATAGATCTCAGCAAAATTTTCTGGTTTCAAGATGGAATATCATCATCTCTCTTGCCCTGATTCCATATAGCTACTAAATAGTATCAGGAAAAGTACTGTGAGCCTTACAGAAGACATCATATTCCAGAAGTTTGTGACCTTGAGTAGGCTATGTCTGCGACACGGGGCCTTGTACATAAGGCTTGGGAAGCCTGCATGTCACATGAGTACCTGCTGCAAGGATATGTGCTGGAATGCCCATAAAAGCCTGTGCTGCACACTCACGGGTCTTATGACAAATGTAACATTGCAACCAGCCATAAGATATATGGGTTTCTTTGTTACACCAGATGAAACCACCGCAGCATGGGAGGGAGGGGGAACCTCTCCATGGACAGGATCTGCACAGCTTGCTATGGGAAAATCCATCCACAGTTAATCCCATGCTGCATAAATCCTCAATGCCCAGCATGTGAAGGGTTGCAAGATTTACTCAGTATCTATATATTCCTCTTTTTATTAGATCTTATTAAAGCAGCTATTTTATTACACCATTTGTTGCTGGGCCTTTTATATTGTCATCAAAAAGAAGTCTGCATTGTTTGTCTCTCTCCCTCCTCCCCCAGCAGCACAAAACAAGGGAGAATCCAAGTTTTCTTGAAAGTGGTTTTCTTTTTTTCTTTTCTTTTTTCTTTTCTTTTCTTTTTTCTTTTCTTTTCTTTTTTTTAAAGAATACTTACAGCTCCATAAAAATCACTCTTCATGGTCCTTGCATAGCTATTCTATGGTTTTATGTACAGCCCCAGCCTTTGATTAGGAGCAGCTAACATTACCTCTGAATGCCTGCTCTTCATCTTTGTTATATATTGTCTGTGTTGGTTGAACGGTAATAGGTTGCACATATTTCACTAAACTTTGTCCTTAGTAATTAATGAAATTCTGCAACAGACTAATAGCAGGGTAATTTCTTACCCACTTCGGATGGAAACAGCAACTGCAAAGAGCCACGGTATTTCTAGCACTAAATGAATGAGGGTACTACAATATCACTTTCCAAATAAATTCTGTATCCTCTTTCTTATTGCATTGGTAATAAATGTCATTACATTCACTTTTCTGACTCAAAAGACAATTTCAAAGATTTCAACTATGTCAACTAGTGTTCTTCCTCCCTACTTTTCTTTTCTTAAAACATTCAATGCATTTTGGAAATAAAGTGTGTGTGTGTGTGTGTGTGTGTAAAATTGACATTGAGTGAGTCTGAAGACTAAATTTAGCTCTTCTACTTCCTTTCGGCATTATAATTAGCTGTTCAAATTTTCAGTAGTCAGCATACAATACTATATATCCAGACCTACTCAAATAAAATGGATATCAATTAAAACCTTAATATCTGAAAAATTTCTTTGTTTGCTGCACTAAGAGAACAATGCCGTTTAAGACGGCTTTAAAAATAGGGGAAACCAGAAAAAAGACATCTGCATTATATAATATTCCAAATTTAAAAATTGCAGGGGAAAACGTGAATAATGATTGTTCATGAATATAGAACCACTGTTGTTAATTCCAAGTTTCATCTCATCAAAACACAAGCTTTGTACTCAATATTTTGTAAATATTTTATCTGAATTTCTATCAGAACTTAACAGCTGATAAAAAAAATCAATGGTTTCATGTCAGCTGATTGCTCTAAGCTTTGCACTGTCAGATAGGAAACCACTGTCCCTTTCAGTGCCTTCAATTCCATGATGGCAGGAGGTCACAAGTAGATGTAATAGAAAATGCAGTAAGGCATATGACAAAAATGTGTAGTTCAATATTATTTTTCAGAATTGTCCTATTATAACCTACTGCACCTTCAATTGCATAAAAAAAGTAATTTCAAGATGTTTAAAGGGATGCTGTCTCCTTACTTCACTGACAGCCACCACCTGTCAACTGTTTAGATTAATCCTATACGGATGAGAGTCTTACTCACTCTCTTTTCTCACATCTCTAATGCATACACACCCTTATGTTACAGGGTGAATCTATACCATAATTACTATATTTTGCTGAACCACATAAGTTTTTAATTATTATTTGTATATTAAAAATAATTGTGTTAAAAGTGAAGATGAGGTTGACATGAATTACTTTTTGCTCAGCTTCCACAATCCAGCCGAATGAAAAAAGTTATGCACATAACTGCTTTTAATTTCATTCTTTCTATAAGAAATTCAGATTTGTTTGATTTATATACAAATGCAAATATATAAAAACTAATTTATTTGTGAAGCCAACACTTTTTTTAAAGTTTCTATTGCTTGCTTCAAGTATTTTAAAAATAATTGCCATTAAAATTTCTTTCAAAATTCCAATCTGTTCTTATGTGACATGCACTTTAATTTCATTTCAGGTTAGCTAATACAATAACCAAAGATCTGGTTTATGTATATTAGACTATTATTTATCAGTTAAAAGTCAACAGTTGACATTTTAATTTTGTTCAAATATGAACATGTTAGCTTATTTTTCTACATTTTGTATAATTCTTTATAATTAATCATGTATAAGTTCTTTCCCATAGCACATTAACTCAATCCAGTCTACACTAGCAGGAAGAAAAAACGGTTCATGAGCTGAATTACTTGGTAGCTTGAAATAAAGTCTTTGCCTACGATGCTGTCAACAAGTATAAACTTGTTTAGCTCTGCCATAAAATAAAATGCCAGCATAAATTATCTCAGGAAATTAGGTAAATAGGTACCATTCAGTATCAGATGTGACAGGAAGATTCTATTAAAATTGCATAAAGCCTTTCAGAGAGAATTTAGGCCATAAATCACCATCAAAAGGCTTTTAGTCTTATTCCTAGTTCCAGACAGTGGAGATGTCTTGTTGCCTATGATGGCCATAAACCTGTCAAGTCAGTAGCATTCAGATCACATAATCTTGTTAGGTGATAGGACTATGACATTACCTAAAAAAGGCCCAGTTAGAAACAGAGCTACTTAATGGCATGGAACAGTTATATGATTTTTTTAAAATGTATTCCTAAGATACAGTGCATGAGGCAGAGAACATTTGTTCTGCTTTTTGTGACTAGGGGAAAGAATCTAAAGGATAAATTATCTTGCCTATGCTGATGTCATAGTGGGCGAATTCAGTAACACAAAAGCGTATGGTTGATAACCAAAATGAAACCTACTAAATATTAAAAGACAATCAAGTACTCTCAAATTGGTCTTGAAAATGTCTTAATAGCTTTACTTGATAACTATCTATCATGCCAGTTGTCTCCCCAAGGTACATAGATATGTCTCAATAAAATTTAAGAGAAACACCAAAGAAGTCATATTAATCAAGGGCAAACTGAACTGTGCTTTTTAACACAATTTTTTGGAAATAATTAAGAGAAATAATAATATTTTAAAAAATAAAAAGTAACAAACCCACAGACCAATTTCATTTTAAAGGAAACAGCATGAGCTTTTATGATCAATGGTGCTAGTATGGTAGAATCAGAAAAGAAACTAAAGCACAACTGATGGACCTGTCAAAGTCATCAAGAAACAAAACAAAAAAAAATACAGATTTTTAGAGTTACTTTACTTCCAAACTATTTTACTAGTAGCTAAGATAAAAATTTTATTTGAAAATTACCCTTGAAAATACTCACTTGTCTTTGATGATGAATATTTTTTATTTTCCTGCTTTTTACACTGCCTGATTTTCTTTAGAAAAAAAATATCTGTATGCAGTGTAATCTGATGTTCCATATGTGTATCAGATTACATCAATATATTCCACTCCATTATTTCTCTTAAATATTCCACTATTAGTGTAAGTCTTCCTTGTTATCTTTTTCCTAAGTTAACAAAATGGTTTATTTGGTATATTTAGCTATGTATTATATTCCATATTCAATTAATGTTACTTTGACTAAAAACTGAAATTGGACCAAATCCATTGGTTTTACTACTACCGCAATGGAACCTCATTAAATAAATAAATCCCACAAATGGAAGTTGTAATTTCTTCCTCCTCTATTTGTGATTATTACTGTACTGTGTATCAATAAAAAAACGGCAGTAACATGTTGCCCACTCCACCTTCTCATAAATTTATTGTCAAGATACACTGCCAAAATATCTTTGTTCTACATTTAAATTCTTCAGCTTCCAAACAGTGTTTCAACAACAGCAAGATGATGACTTTGGTTTGCCCTATGGCTTCTAGGAGTTGGGCTGATCCAATCTGTCTGTGATTATCAAATGTAGTCATCAGCAGAAATCTACAGTGGAGTTGTACGCTTGTGTGTACATGCTTTAAATGATGGTAAATCCAGCAGTATGGGGGAGAAAGCTATCCATTAATAAAGGGTTTGAGAGTCCCTTAAAATGTATCTGCACGTATTACAAGGTAGAAAATGAAAGCCATCTTTTATCAGTTGCTGCAGGGATGCTGGGCAGTAGAATATAGAACCTGTTTACAAAAAGAGAGAAATTGGAATCCTTAAGAAAAGAAGTAGTCTTAGTTATGACGAAATCCCATTTTTCAGCTAACAGAAGAAGTTCCAGCAGTCTGACATTCCTTTATACCATTGAAGCAGCAGAAACCCTGGAAATCATCACAGATTGCTACTAAAGGTAGAAGAAAAGCCTTGTCATATCAGAGCTATTCAAGTTTTAAATTGTACTGCTATGAACTAGTTTGGTTTTTTAATGTTCTGTTGACAATATATAGCTATAAATATTTTTGCCCTGTATTTTTACAGGGGCAGGATAATAATTGAAAACAGAGCCTGATTGAATGTCTTCTACCTTACAAAGGAAAAAAAAGGAGGGTAAATTATGTGTAATCAAGACAAATATTTAAAATATCCAGGTACAAACGCAGTGCATAGAAATACTTGCTAAAAGTTGTTTCAGATGTTTAGTCTGGTGCTACTGGTTTTGAAAAAAAATCAGAATACATCATAAAGTTTAGGAGTGCCATAAAGTACCACTATATTTGCTCCTAGTAGTTGCCCACTTCCTGAAACTTAATAACTCAAGCAGCTGTGGGCTAGTTAAACTGGGGCATATAAAAGAACAGACAACACTTGCATAGAATTAAATTCAGTAAGAGATCAAAAAAACAAGAAGACAATTATAAGTCAGCTAATATGTTCTAACAGAGACCACGTCTTAACAGACAAACTTGGTTATATTTTTTGATGTAAATAGAAGTTTAGTCATGTAAAAATTTGTATAGTTGTAACCCATAATTTTTCTAAACATTCAATTTGTTAACACAGAATATTCTGATTAAACATTAGTTATTTAATAATGGTAAAGTATATGTTAATTGAATTAAAAACTGCCAAAATAATTAATCTGAGAAGGTAGTTAAATCATTAGTAAAATGTGAAGAAGAACGTTCTGGAGCATGTCCAGAGCAACAGGTTGAGGATTGTGTCATAACAACTTTCATCAGTGATCTGTAAGCAAATACAAAATCATTTCCTAAGAAGTCTGTGAATTACTTGTAATGATAAATAACAGTTCTAAGAAAATGTTTGAAAGACTTTGTCAAGTTCATCTCTAAAAGAATTAAATTTTGTTATATCCAAATGGAAATGTAGATGTATTGGAAAACAAAGAACAGACTATGACTAACTGAGACATGTGAGACGGAACAGGACTTGGAAAGTGAGGTCTGATAGCATATGGGAGATAAACAGATAAACAAGCTTCCACTGCTTATATTAGTAGAAAATAGTGACAAAGGATCCATAGATATGGAAGAAAAAATTACCAAATACGTATTTCTCTTTCCAGAACATTAAAGAAACAAATAATACATCTGCTGCTGCAAAGAGCAGTTCCCATTTAAAAAAAACCCCAAACTGTACCAAACCAATTAGAATTCTCAAAACAAAAAGACTGAGTACTGTGGTAATTGTCTTATTATGAGGGACCTATATATTATGTGTGTGAGAATTTGCAATCAATATTCATAGAACAACAATTCTTAAGAGGTCAATTTATTGGGGGGAAAAAAAAGAGAGAGACTCAAAGGAGGCAACTGAAGGAAAAACTGACTTCAAAATGGAAACAGCATTATTCTGTCTTAGCAAAATTGATTAATAAGTAAAGCAAAATATATCAAGAGAAATGAGGGATTTTTTGACTCTGCATGTCTGACTCAGGTATATGCATGTCTGTAAGGATACACTTCAGGCAAACAAAGCATTAGATCTGTATTCAGGCAGAACAGACTGCAATTTAATGTCTTGTGAAATGTAGAAGATAGAGTTAGATAAAACGGTTCCATCACGCTTGAGTCTATGAATCCATGCAATACCTGTTCTGAAAAATGAAAATATGTTGGAAGGAAACTAAAACCAGACTTTAAACTGCTATTTGTATTTACAAATGTGATTACACCAAAGACTCCTTCCAACACAGCTGAGCTCTCTCAGGTATTATTAGAGGATCATGTCAGTAGGGGAGACTCTTGAGTCTTCAATGAGATTTAGACCAGGTCATTAATCCCCAGAATGTTTTTACCAGTCACCGCAGGGGTTATTCAGCTATCACCCAGACCAGCTATCTCATTCTCAATGGCTTTAACTGCAAGCTTGAGGGAAAATTGAATTCACAGCAAAAAAAGGAATTTGCAGTCTCTAGAGAATAAAAACAGCACAGTTCTCACATTCAAAAGTGGTTTAGATACTACTGCTGTTGTCAACATCAGAGGAATTAAACAGGATCTGATAAAAGAGAACAGTAGACATTTATCACCAGTACTTATAAGAGATATTTATATAGGTAATACCAACCAAAATTTTCCATTATAACTTCACAAATCTACCAAAAAGGATCCATGTGCTGGTATATAGTTGTTAAATAAATAAATAAATAAAATTTCAGCTACAGAATGAGTTAATCGGTAAAAGGCATGTCTAACACTAAAGTATTATAAAGAAAATAATTTCATTTCTCCCACCTAAGACAATGTTAAAATGAAAACATATTTTCAGAAGTCTTACTTTTAGTGTACATTGAAAAAGGCTGATGTGCTAAGAAGAGGCCAAACTATTCTTGAGACTGTCATCCACTACTCAAAATTTTACCTATGTGAGACAGAACAATGGTTTTGTGTTCAGTGCTGGCATTTACTGAACAGATCTGGATGACAAGGCATTTTCAGAGTATTCTTCATTCAATTCCATCTAGATTACCATCCTGATGATGAACCATTATAATCAAAATTATATTGACTTTTCTTGAGAACTGGATTTCAAATATCTGAAACTGGAAACTTTAAAATAAACAAGACCCTAGCACCCTCAATTCATACTTTGCATTGTATAACTTTATTTTTCCTACTAGCATCACATTTCCCACAATTCAGTATAGCTTTGCCATTCACTTCTTTTCTCTTTATAATACAGACAGGTGTATTACATGAATCTGCAAAAATCCTGTGAATTATAAAAACCTAGCAGTCTGATAGCATTTTTAGACAGATGATGGAAAGGTTTGCTTATTATTTAACCATCTACTTGTCCATAATGACACTGATTTTAATTTAGTCAGAGGTACCAGAAAATATAATATTTTCTCTTAGGAGCTGTTTAAATTACCCATTTGCAAAGAAATGAACTAGCCTTTCCCTTTCTGCCACAGATATTATTTTTTTCTCAAAGCACTGAAAGGGGTTTTTCCATAAATTTGGGATGTATTGAGATTCCACAGAAAAATAATAAAAATTTAGTTTATTGTGCAAAGTAACATTAAATCACAAAAGTTTACATATGCACATAAACAATGGGTCAGATAAGTACAAAAGTGAACACTTAATTTGACTATTAAACTTTCTAGGAAATAAAATGCATGCCCTGGTAACGGAATCATGTTCTGTATTTTTTATGTGGCTTTTGAAATTACTGTCATGCTCAAGGCACTACAATTGTACTTTATATTTTAGAACTCAACTGTAAAGTTCTCACTAAACTCTCAATAGCAAATCACCTCAATGTTCAGAAATGCTTTTATTTTGCTTTGATTTTTATCTTATGTGACATCACAAAGGAGAAAAGCCCAGATTAACTGACAAGCTAGTGAGAATTTGACCTTCTTTTATTCACAACACTAACCTATGATTTCCAAAAGGGAGCTCTCTAGTAAGGAACCAAAAAAAAAAAAAAAAGTAAATATGTCTGCTTTATTCTCCTAAAGGAGGATAAAAGGAAAATAATTTATAAAAATGTCATCAGTGACAGAAATAGTTTATATCAGATCATACGGAAACACATTTACATTCACCAGAGACTATCTTTAGGATGTAACTTGTTACCTAATCAGCAGACCTGAAATTAAAGTAGCTGTGCTTAATATGTGTGGGTGGGGTAAAAAAAAAAGACCCAAATCCTATCCAAGTGGTTTTACCTATGTAATTTTATTCCCTAATAATCCCTAATTTCATGCATGAACAAGAATTTTGGGAAAAATATAAAAACAAGTGGAGAAGAGTTAATAATGAGGCCCTTCTACTTCAAGTATCAGATCTCTGATGCTAGCAACTCCTCACTGCAATAGAATTTTTTTAAAAACAGCAGCAGTTTTTTAAACTGCATCTATAAAAATTTGCACCTGTTAAGATAATTTGTTCATGTCAACAGTGCTATTTTTATTGGTAGGTACTGTAGTCTTCTCTCATGTACCGAAATGGGTGGCTGAGCAAATTGGACTTGAAAATGTAAATATCTGCTACACCTAAATTTGAATGTTACAACTATGCATCTGTGGGTTATATGAGTATTTACACATGGACCAATGCTTAGGAAACCATGTTCAAACACCAAGGAACATAATGGTAAAACGCTTGCCTTCAACATACAACATTGAACTTGCATAGTAAATTACTTTTATAGGAAGGAAGATGACTATATCTTTTGGATGAATTGTATTAGAAATAATTTGGTTTATATTCTGTCTTCCTTCATTTACATTTTTCATTACACCAATGGTCATTCTAAAAACTTATTGCTAGTAGATCCTAAGGTATTTGTAACAAGCTGTGTTCATTGCATGGCATGGGATTTTACAAATCCTGCTAAGGTAGCAGACCTAAAATTATTACACCACATTACAAGTCCTGAAAAAAGTGTTTTGCATTGTTGTGGATATCCCTATCATATTCACAGCAGATCAGGTCTTCAGAAGATAAAGTTACTTAACTAAAACACTTTGAAACTGTATGGTTGGCTACAAATATTTTGTTGTTAAGGCCAAAGTTTTAACCAAACATACACAAACTAGAGTTCACCAGGCTCTTGAAATTTGGCAAAATTCACAACATTTTTTGTACAATGCAAAAGGCAAATGGAAGTGGTAAAGCTACTTCACATTACCAGATTACCAGAAATGCTGCATGATCAAACAACTTACTTATCCTTAGGTGCCCTCCCAGAAACGTCTGAACAATAATTTTCATGACACTTAAAAAACCCCATGTTAAGTCTTTTTAAAAGACAATTAATTAGTGTTACTAAAATCAGCTAAGCAAAGATATCAACATTTAGGTTATAAAACTTTCCTGCATGGAAGATTTCCTCTGAAACATTTAAAGCATAGTAAACCTATATGTAACAGAACTCAACGTCCTGCAGCTTGGAAGTGTCAGGCAGACTTGCAGCGCTACTAATTCTGTCTCTGGTATCCTGCCGAGTACTTGGCACTGTTGAATAAGCTTCTAAATAAACAGGAATGTCTTAAGTTAATGCAATCACACTCACTAGTAAGACAACCATCATTTTACTAGATGTATTTATAATAAATATATAGTATTCATTACAGTAACAGATTAAAAAAAAAAAAAAACACAAAAAAAAAAAAAAAAAACAACCAACCAAACCAATCAAACAAAAAATGGGTGAAGTATAAACTCAGGAATGGATTTTTCTAAGCAAAGTGAGGCAAGAGGAAAGAAATACCAAGTTAGACAAATAATAGGTAAACAGGGTTAATAAAGCCCACCACCATTTAACAGAGGATAAAGCAAGCTACTTGTTAGAAGTGATAGTGATTTCTTTGGCACATTCAACTCCCAGCATAGCAAGTGAATGTGTTCATTGTTGCTCTGCAATCCTGAAGAACCACAGTCATCCAGGCACAAGACAGCATGGGCAGGCTGGAACTGATCCGGACCTGCTGGGCACTTCAGTAGGTCCGATCAAGTCTTATGATCACTTTCATGTCATGAGGGCCAATTTTGACTCTTGGCATATCTCAATAACACACAGGAAAAAAAGGTCTTTTTCTCACACCCCCATAAACCACTGGAAAACACACTAATAGTCACCATATATAGATATCCAGTTCCCTTTTCCCTTCACATTCCCTTCATATGCAACACATCTATAATGAGGAAACTATCAAAAATTTACCAGCAATGTAAAAAATACGTTGATTCACAGAATGAATCAGGGATTTCATTTTACTTCTTAATATAGTGCAGATCGTGCACTCTGCCTTCAGTGACTCTTGGATACCATTAATTGAACTTTATTTTTTTAAATCACCTATCTGCACAAACCCAATTTATTTAATGCTTCATAGTTTTAATACTGATTAAATGTTTGAGTGTGGTCGGCATGCATTTTTCTAACTCTCACAATACTTACGAGTCTTTCGAGCAGAATCTTCCACAAAGAGAGAAGAAATATCTTCATCCACCCCTGCTTCATTCTTTGCAATGCAAGTGTAAGCTCCTGTATCTTCATAGCGCACATTGCTAATGTGAACCTCACTACCATTTGCTGAAAGGAGAGGGAAAAAAAAAATCAATGTGCAGACAATGCTAGGGCTTTCAGATTATAAATGCAGAAGGGTTTCTCTGCTTATACTAATTAAACCATTTTCATTCTTGACTTCGTAACTTGGAGGCATGCCAAATTAGTCCAAAGGTATTCAACTGGCTAGTGAATTACATGCACTATTTCATCTCACAGATACCCAGAGTGCCTCAGCTGATTTTGCACTTCAGAGCCAAATACCAATCTAAGGTTTTATATATATTTGACTACAGTTTTTTTTAATCAGGTAAATATTGGGTTTTTATTATGTTGTATTTGGTCACTTGACACCATAATTTCCTTTACACAAAATAATCCATGGAAAATAACAGGCCAAACTTTCAATGTAAATAAAAATTTTAATAAAATTATTTGTTATTCCTAACCAGAGTCACCTAGTTACTTTTGGGTTTGTGTGACTGTAGTGTAACAACAGGAAAAAAAAGGTGCATTGAAATTTTTCACCTACATCAATGTAGAAGCTTATGGAAACCTCAGGAATTGTATCAGCTTGTGCAGGAATGACGACAAACAGTCCAGGTTTCACGGGCAAAGATCTTTTAAATAATGTGATGTCAATAATGGTGTGAACAATGATTCATTGAATTTTAAGTATAGTAAACTTGTTCAGCTGTAGGAACTATACAAAAACCAGCTTTGTAGGTATTCTAAAGACTAGAAGGGGCACTGTCTTACTGTGTAGCACCCTTTTAGCTTGAAGCTGGTGCATAGATAGTTTAACTCAGAAAAATCTCAGGGAAAATGTAATGAGATCTTCAAAATTGTATTTCAAATAATTAAATGCTAGAAAATTGAATTAAACATATTTTGCTTAGGGAAGAACACTTTTAATTTATTTATCATAAATATATGGAACAGAGAGAAAGGGAAAAAAATTCCCTCAAATCCCTAAAGGTAAAATTAAGAGAATGCTGCTATGGAAGAGGAGTTCATCCCTTTCTACTCATAGTGGAAAGTGTTTCTGCAAGGCAATTGTTCACAAATATCCAGGGGAGCTGTCCATGAAAGAACAGAGGACTATGACATCTGCAGGTAAAGTAACTCTTCAGAGAAGCACTTGCCATGTCTGTCCCACTGCTTCTTACAGTGGGAGTGCTGTACTATCCTAATTAACATCCTGGTTTTGTTGATGAGTGAAAGTTTTGAAGGGAACACTAGTAGCAGGAGATTTTGTTTTCCTATGGCTGATCAAAAATCACCAGAAAGACTGAAGAAGCATGAAGATTTTATGCTGGACAGGTCCACTGATTTTGCTGAGCCCTGAAGATTCATACAAATGAACTGTTGATTAAAGGTAAGACTTTCCTTTAGTTTTTGATAGGGCTTTTTGGGGTTTTGGGGGTTTTTGCAGGTTTTTGGGGTTTGAGGGGTTTGGGGTTTTTTGGGGAGGGAGATAGGGTTTGTGTGTGTGTATGCAAAGTCTTTGCACTCCCATGGAGGTCTGCTGATACCCTTCAGAAAACAGCACATCCATTTCAGGTATTTCTTCTCCAGTCCTTTCTACCATCAGGTCCCCAAATCTCATTAAGATTCTTATCAGTTCTGACTGGGATCAGGTCTAGGACTGTCTGCTCCACTGAGATACTGCACATTTTCAAACAGAGAAGAGCACATTGGAATTTTCTGGTAATCCTGCCAGTAAATACAATCATTATTCTAACGAAGAGAAGGCAGAGAAGATATGTGTCTTGGGGAGTAACTGAAAGATATCACATCTTTTGAAATGTTTTAGCTTCGATTTCAAGCCTTAGTTAAAACTGTGGAAAAAGGGCAGCTAGTATGGAAACAATGCATGGATAAAACACTAGCAATGTGTAGAAAACAATAAATACACCCCTTTACCTTGAAGAGTTAGCTGTTTGGACAACTTTGGAGTGATATCAATTCCATTCTTCAGCCAACCAAGCTGTGGGTTGGGAATACCTTCAGCGTGGCACCGAAGGCTAGCTGTCACACCTGGCTCCCTTGCCTGGCTCTCTGGATAGACTCGGATAACTGGTGGAACTGAATACAGAAAACAATTATAACTTAGTGAAGAACATCATCTTCATTTTAAGAAAAATAATTACAAGCAATTCAGAAGACCCCTGCAGCTATATATAACAACACGCAGATGTGGTATTAGTCAGATATTCAGTGACATTCAATGCAGAATTCTGTCTCAGAAAATACATGAAGCAGAAAAAATATTCTGTGAGAAAAACCTCTTTTCACTGCCTGCGGTATCAAAGAAAAATGCCTCAATTCTAGTTCAATAGTTTGTGGTTGAGTAATAAGACTTTTATTTTTCCTTAGATTCCTTTATAAAATATGAAAAATGTACAATTAGTAAGTCATGATATGTTGTACAAAGACTGTAACTGTCCTGTTTCACAAACTTTAACAATTCATCTCTACCTTTTCCCTCTTTCCAAAACACCTATCAACAATCCATTCTACCTGCATAAAACCTGTTCAGGTTTATACTTTTCTATACCTGTTCAGAGAGGACCTTCTGTACCCATGATACCACTTCCCTTCTTTATCACATGGACACATCACTAGCTTATGTTCAACCTGACTTCCCTCTGAAGTCCTTTTCTGCCAAGATGCTTTCCACTAGGCGGTCCCCAGCATATACCAGTGCACAGGAGTTGTTCCTCCCTGGGTGCAGGACTCTAGCACTTCTTGTTGAACTTCTTAAATTCCTGCTGGTTCATTTCTCCATCCTGTCAAACTCCCTATGAATAGCAGCAAGATTCTGTAGTCTATCAGCCATTCCTCCCAGTTTGGTGCCATCTACAAAACTGTTGAAGGTAGAACTCTGCCCCATCATTCAGATCATTAAGATGTTAAACAAGACAGGTAGCCTTCTGGACAAAATGTCCACACAGTTGGATAACTGTGTTACATAATGGGTGAACAACGGGCTCACTGGTCAGGAACAAAGAGTTACAGTGAATGGGGCAATATCTGGCAGGGATCCGGTCCCTAGTGGGGTTCCACAGGGCTCCATCCTCAGCCCAGTTCTCTTCAACACCTTATTAACGACTTGGATGCAGGACTTGAAGGAATACTAAGCAACTTTGCTGACAACACCAAATTGGGAGAAGCTGTTGACTCCCTCGAGGGCAGAGAGGTCCTGCAGAAAGATGGGCAATCACTAACTGCATGAAGTTTAACAAGGGAACATGGCAGATTCTGCACCAGGGATGGGGCAACCCTGGTTGTGTGTATAAACTGGGGAATGAGGTGCTGGAGAGCAGCACTGTAGAAAGGGACCTAGAGGTCCTGGTCGATACCAGCAGTGCCCTGGCAGCCAGGAGGGCCAAGCGTATCCTGGGGTGCATCCCACACTACTCCGCACTGGGGAGGCCCCACCTCGAGCACCTGAGTGAAGTTTTGGGGACCACAATACACAAAAGACACTGAGTGGTTAGAGAATGTCCAAAGTAGGGCCACAAGGATTGTGAAGGGTTTTCAGGTGAAGCCATGTGAGAAGTGGCTGTGGGCACTTGCTGTATTCAGCCTGGAGGAGACTGAGGGGAGACCTCATTGCAGACTACAGCTTCCTTGTGAAGGCAAGGGGAGGGGCAGACACTGATCTCTTTGTGGTGATCAGTGACAGGACCTGAGGGAGCGGCATGAAACTGTGTCAGGGGAGGTTTAAGTTGGGTATCAGGAAAAAGTTCTTCACCCAGAGGGTGTTTGGGCACTGGAACAGGCTCCCAGGAAAGTGGTCACAGCACCAAGCATGATAGAGTTCATTAAGTGTTTGGACAATGCTCTCAGGCACATGGTATGACTGTTGGGCTGTCCTGTGTAGGACCCGGAGTTGGACTCAATGATCCTGATGGGTCCCTTCCAACTCAGCAGATTCTGTGAACCTATGTATAAGACTAATCTTATGAGTTTTTTTATTAATAAAATATAAGAATTGTTGACATCAATTTTCCAAGGTTTGAAAACTTGCTGCAGTATATGCTCACCAATTAAAAGCCTTCTACATACCACACATCAGTAGTGTCAGTGACATCACAGTGGACATATTCCTATTGGTAATCAATAGCTAAGCAAGATATAAAAATCCTGCTATGTAAACTTTTTAGATGAATAACTATTTATCTTGTCCTTAATTTTTTTATAGAGAGAACTTGCTCGAGGTTGTTTCTAACAATTAAAAAATATTAACTTTAATAGGATTAAAGAAGTCTATTTTCTATTCGCCAAAGTTTTGTTTAATGCAGCTGTAAAAATGTGGAATACTTAGGCTGTGTCACAAAACACAGCTGGTTAGAGGATGAAGTATCAGTTGATAATGAAAGAAGATAACAAGATCAAAAATTAACTGTGTCTATTTTGGCCTGAGATTAAATATTTTCAAATCCTATTCAACTATTTAAAAGGAATGTCTCAGCATGCTGTCCCATTAGATCACAGAAATGCCTTACATTTCTACATTACAAGAAATACACAAACGTACTTTATCTCAGAGAGGATGCAAGAATCAGTAGGTTTCAGGGATATTTTAAACCCAGTTAGAAGATGGTCTCTTCAACATAACCCCAATATGCAAATTGAAAAAATGTAATATAATAACATAGGAGAAGGTTAAAAATTAGATAATATGGCTTTTAGTTTATTAAGACTACCAGCTGAGAGGAAGAGCTTATAAAAATCAGAGATTTAAGGTTTATATTGATTTTCTGAAAAGGACTTTGCTTTCATGGAAGTGGCTCTTTATTTTCCTCTAAAGCCTGATATTGCCACTCCTATTTCCTCTCCATTTCTTCCCTGTTCTATCTGCTCTTGCATAGCATCTCTGAGATCCGTACTGAGACCTTGCCTTCCCCACTGTGTTCTTCAGACTGAGCCCCGCTTGACTGCACATTCAGTGGTCTGAACATTTTTTGGCACCTCAGCTCCCAGTCTTGCCCTGCCTCACTTCCTAAAATCCAATTTTCATGTCTGCCTGTTCAGCATTTCTTGACACAAGGTCCTTTAGGCAGCCTACCTCATGTTGTAGATTTCCCACTGCAGCAAAGCCAAATGGCTAATTCTTCCACTCTGTCTCTGGAAAAGCAAGGCCCTCCACTTCCTTAGAGACAGGATTGCCATCACTGAACACTCTCAAGCATCTCAGCAACAGAAACAACTTTTAGGACCAATAGCAAGGCATTGCAATTAATTGTGTTCTGACTACATATGCAAGGATATTTCTTGTCTCTTTTTCTGTCAGTGAAATATTCTCATTGCATATAAAACCTCATAGGTATTTAACTATCGCACCTTGACAGACTTCTACTGAGCACACGTGAAGAGAATTTTTTTTAACAGTCCAATTTCAAAGAATTTTCATTGACTAGAAAAAGGAAATAATTAATTTTATTTGGGCAAAAGGCATGCAATATTTTGGATGCAATATTATTGTTAAGAAAGTTCTAGAAAATACTGTAAGTGAAATCAAATTCTTCCTAAACCAACAAATAAAATCTCACCCTGCATGACAAAATGTTATTGTCACTAAATTAACTACTTAAGGGTTGTTAGAAGAAGTGAAAGCGAAGAGAGGACCTGCTCAAATGAAAATATGTCTGAGTTTTCTTTTACTACCCCTTATTTCTATAGTAGATTGCTTTAGCACTGTTTTCCCAGGCACAGAGGTTCTTGCATGACAGTAGGGCTTATTTCTTGCCCGATCTTTCCTCTATTTGCTGCCATTTTCCTCTTTTCTCAGCAACTCTCTGTCTGGTAGGTTATCTGTACAACTAGTAATGTTTTCAACCCTCCTTTTTCATGATAATTTTTATTTCATGTTACCCTGAAGCCTCTTTGTAATATTCTACTAAGAAAGAACTGTGCAACTGAGGCATGCAGACAGCTGAAATACAAGTGCAGTTACGGGCTCAGTCTATTAAGTTAACTTGATGTGACAAGTTCAATGTGAAGTCTTTGGGGTTCATTTGAATCACCTTTTTTTTTTTATTTTGTTTTGGGTATTTGTTGTTGTTGTGGTTTGGGGTATTTTTTTTCTGTAACTGACCATAAATATCACCAGAAATGAAATTTTAAGTACACAATTAATTGTTCTCACTGACTTTCAAAGAGATATGCTCTAGCATCTTAACCTAAAGAAGCTTACTTTACGAGGGAGACACCATTACATAGGTTAAAAAGGGAGGGGAGACACTGGATGTTTGTATTTAGCAGAGTAATGTATAACACATAATTGAGTGAATTCTGTATCCCTTATCTTTCAATCCAACAAGCAATGTGAGACTGTTGGTTCCAAATATGGTGGATATGTAACTATTCAATACCTCTAACATTTGCTATAAAACCTTCTGAGTATTACTTCAGTCGGATCTGATGGGGGAAGGGGAGGGAGAAAATAGTCTATTCAAGCTGTCTTGAATCCAGGGAGAATGTATGCGTTTAAAAAAGAAACAGGTGGTATCTATAGCGAACTAGGTTCTTCTAATGATGTATAGAACAACTCTTCTGTTAAACTGAGATGCTTTGGAAAAACAAAGCTGGCAAACAATTCTTCAGACACTATACATTCCCAATTTATATCTGGCCAAGGGACTGGATTCTCCTTTATTTACCTTAAGGTATAAAAACTACTGATCTTATTTAAGCATCACTGATATATTAGAAGAAAAATAAAGGTCAAACTGAGAGACTCAGATTCATTTAGTCATAAAGTCTGAGTCATATAATCTCAAATTTATATGCACTGAAAGTTTTAAGTATTATGTAAATACTAATAATTAAGATTTTTATGAAAGAGTTACTCCTTCCTGATCACATTTCTTTTGTAGTTTATATGAAGTGTTAAATATCAACTTATAGTATTGCTTACAATATTTACTTTACCATTTTATTTGTCCAAGAGTAGACTGATTTTTTCACTATAAAAGAAGTTTTTTACAGTGCTCATTAAGTGTATTTTTAAGACTCCAATGGAAGCTCATTATTTTTTACTACTATGCTAGATAATTCAAAACTAAAAAAAACCTTAGATTTTAATCGTAAGTCAGATTTATATATATAAAAATTGCATACTAGCAGAAAATATATGAATTGTTTTCTAAAAATATATAGCTGTACATAAATGGAAACCAAGAGAGAACTTAAAATTTAATTACATTGTTTTCATTGAACCTTCATATTAGATCTTTGTGATCAACGTAGTCTCATTATCCCATTAACCTTTTGACTGACTCTCCAGTTAATACAAGTATCATTATACTAATTAGTCGTTATCATAGCTCCAAATACTGACCATCATGCCTGTGCTTAAGAAGATTATTCCTTAGAAGTACAGGTCTAAACTGTGGAAGAGCTGCTCATCTGACCTTTAATCTCAATGGATTTAACTCCATTTATCCACAACATGCACAGAAAATAATCCTACTGCTCAAAAGGCCTCCTTTTCCTGTTTCTTGCTCCCCAAAACAGCAACATCCAAAATCATTTAGGAAGGTATCATTCCAGTGCCAGCTTTTGGAATAGCAGCAATCTGAGGTTTACAGGGTGAAAAAACCAGATGAAAAAACCCAATTTCTTGGCAGACACTTTATCACCAGAAAAATCTACATTTGTCCTCCTTCACGTCTCTCAAATTATATTTCTTGATTTTCTAGTCTTGCAGAAAACCTTCTAAAACTTAAGTGGAGTTTTGCCTCATTATGTGCTGAACTGAGTCAAACATGAAGAATCCTAGTATTTTAACTCTTGCTATGCACCTCTGGAGGATTATTTACACATTGGATCGGTAAGGAATGTGTTGATAAGAATATAATTTTGTTGATAATTTAGGGTAAACCAGACCCTATAAAACAGCGGAGAATGTTGTCCAAGAACCTACTAATGTGTTCAGCTTGCCAACCACACTGCTATGTATGCAGGAATTAAAATATGAACAAACTTCACTTCAGTCTTCTCACTGGTTTAGCCGGTACTTGCTACCCGGCTTTTCAAATGACAGAAAATAATCCCAGAAGAAAAAATTGGAGGAAAAGATGTTGATGCCATGTATTAGCTCAGGGACAACACTCTATCTACAATGTGTTGTGGGTCAGGAGGGGAAGAAGTTGGGGAAAAAAAGCTGAGATATATGGATAGATAAATCTTATAAGCCAGCTTCCTGGAGAAATGTAACAGCAGAGACAACATGTTTATAAAACTGCAAACAAGCACTAAATGTCAAAGTAATTTAAAATGTGAAGATATTAACAAGAGAAAAGGGGAAAAAGTCTATTAAAAGAAGAATGAATCATATTAAAAGCCAAAATAATCTTGGAAGCTGTATTTCATATGTATATAAATATAAGAATAACAGAAAAAATTTCAGCATTCTTGAATGAGATGTCAAAAAAAAGTCAGCCTAATAAGGGTTTATGCAAGTGATTAATAACTAACAAAACAAAGAATGATTGTAATAGCAGTGGCCAGGAAACTAGGGCTAGAGTATGCCTCAGGAGAGAAATAGGGTCTCTTAATGCAAAGCAAATTTGGAGAAGATTGGGGTCAAACATGATTCTGGATAGGATTAATTAACAACATGGAATGACAAACACTGGTAGTTTACTGCAGAAAGGGAGTCTTAAGAGTCAAAGATAAATATGAATTGAAATACCATGAAAGTACTCAAAGAAAAAAAAAAAGACATTAAATCTCAGTGGTGATAAAGCATACCCTTCATCACTGGAAAAGAACTGCTTAAAATAATTTAGGAAATAAATTGCATATAGGAAAAACAGCTAGGACAGGGTACACCAGCTCTAGAGAAGGTAAAGGCCTGTCTTCAGGGCACGACTAACAAAACAGTTAAGTTTTGTCCAAGTACAGAATTCAATGAAGTGTTACCTGGAACTTGAACAGATGCAGGAAAATATAAAAATCAAGACTTCAAATCCAGGTGCCTCAAGTTAATCTACTAAAATCATGGTTAGATTTCAATATCATAAATGTGAATTTAGAAGCCTGCATCAATTACAGAACCTTCTGGGAAGTGCATTCTATTAATCTTATACTCAACAAAACATTCTTAACTTTAGAAACTTACACACTTATTTTTCTCAATGTGTTCTCCAGGTTACTAAATTAGTACCCAAAACTACTTTATCTGTGTATACATGCATATATAAACCACTTATTGTTCTGCATAACATCACAGGTGCAAAGCAAGTCCTCTGGACTATCTTTAAACCTTTTAATAGTTATTATTGATATGGAAGCAATAAATTAAAATTATTGTGTTCCATTATTTTTAAGGTTACTTGAAGGAGAACACTGAAGAAAAAATTATATATCTTTTTCTATTAAGCTGTAACACAATACAAAAAAAAGTAAAACAGCAACAACAGATCTGCTTAACAAAATCCAAGTTTCTTATGGACTTGATAATTGGAACATTTTTCCTTACCAGTCACCTGGAGAATATGAGTTTGATAGAGCTTATCATACCCATCAGCAAAGCAGGTGTAATTTCCCATATGAGTTGTGGTAACCTTAGTGATGTACAAGGACCCATCATCTCCAAAATCCTACCAGGAAAGATTAAAAACAAGGTTATCATAATTCAGCCCACATCTCTACAGTAATTATGCTCGTCATCTTGGCAACAAAGCTGTGATACAAGTATCAGACATCACAAATATTAAATCAGAATATCTGACAGTAATCCGAAATTCAAATATTATACTTGTGAATGGTGGAGTTGTTTATACTTGCTACCTATATTGTGACTGTAAAAGAAAACACAACTTTTATATTAACAACTAGTTAAACTCTGCAGAAGCAATATGTTTATTTAGCTATGACAGTTATTTGCAGAAGAAAAGCTGTTGAGGATTGGATCCGACCAGAGGGAAAAAATAAATCTCTGCAAAAATTAACAAGTTAAATGACATCCTGTGGAAGTGTTGTCATCTTCTGTAATGAACAGACAGACCAAAAAAAAAACCACCTCATTTTTCTTCAATTCTTCTCATTAGATTCAGGGATACATTGCAGAAGCACTACTGCTGTAAACTAATTTCAGTGATCTGGGATTCCTGAAAGCAAATGTTTGTGGTCAAGACTGAGGCAAAGCAGGCTTTTAGTACATCATCGTCTTCTACGTCTTTTGGCACTGGGTTCCACGCCAGCTCAGCAAAAGGCCCATATTTTCCCCTCTTTCTGTTGCTGCTGATACAGTCCTGAAACTCTGTAGATCTTCGTGACTCTCACCAGATCCAATTCTGGGATGACTTTTTCTTTCCTTATCTGCACATTCAAATACAGTCTCCATGTTCTTCCTGGGTCACCTGCTGTTCCTTACACCTTCTTCCTTTTATTTGAATTCTCTCAAGAGCTCATTGTTCATTAATACAGACTTCTGGCTGCTTTTGATTAACTGTTCATTGCAAAAGCCTGTTCTTGAGCATAGAGGAGGTCATCCTTGAAAATCAACCATCTCTCTTAGACCCCTTTTTCTTTCAGCAAGATCTTCTATGGGATTCTTCCAAGCACATCCTTGAATAGGCTGAAGTCTTCTCTCCTGAAGTCCATGGTTGTATTGCTTTTTGCCCTGCTGTCTTCTCTTAGGCTCCTCAACTCTGCCATCTCATAGTCACCACAGCCAATGTTGTCCTCACCTTTGTATCTCCAACCAGTTCTTCCTTATCAAGTTTCTTCACAAACTTTGTAACCTCTTCTATAAATTCCTCAGTTCCTATTGAAGACTTTATCAAAAGCTTCCAAAAACAAAAGCTTCAGCTACAATACGTCGTTCAGGAAGTCCATAAGTTGCACAGTAAAAGAAATTTGATGGAAAATATTACTATGTGCTGCCTTATTCTTACATTCTATCCTTTGGATGTTATCAATGACAAAATACTGGGCTACATTAACTTCTGGTTCATTGTGACTGTACTTGCACTCCTCCATGATCTTACCTATGGCTTTTCCAATTTATTGAGGTTTATTTTTTTTCAGTTCTCAGTTTCCAGTTTTTGTTCTTACCCAGAGAACATAATCTCATATTTCATTCAAGATTACTTTCACTATAACATCTTGAGTCTTTTTGTAGACTGAAATTTAAACATGAAAACTGAAGCATCTATGAAATTTCCTTTAATTTCTCAGTTTTCTTTCTTTAAACATACTCAAAATATTATTCAAAAAACATATGTCTCTATGTATTTCTTTCTTTTTTTCATCCAAAGATGTTTGGGCAACTAAATTTCACATTTGCACAACTCTGTGCTTACAATGATTCTGCCAGTTGTTCATTGGAAGAAGAAGACAACCCACCTAAAAATTAACCTACCTGGTAATCCTGTCAATAACTTGTCTTTCTTAAGATAACTATAGGTTTCTATATTAGCACTTTGGTTACACAGAAAATATTTCTACCAAATCTTCAATATACCATTGCATGTTACCACTGCAAAGATCAAAAAAGGGACCCTCTTTAAGACTTTTTATGCGAACCAATACCATTGGATTTCCCTTCAGAATAACCCACACAACTAACTTCAAAAAACTTCCCTATTGGATGTTCTGATCTTTATCTCTTTCTAAAATATATGACGCAGAAGATCAATTTACTTTTCCCCTCTTACTAGCTGAACACATGTTTTCAAGGTGCTCCTCTTTAACAACATTTTTAGTGGAAGATGAAAGAACAGTGATTCAAAAGAGCCACACTACAGGTACTTACATTTTATCTGGAAAATGGATATTGTTATTGCTGTCTAAAACTTTTTGCCTAATCTCTGCCATATGTATTTGTGAACAAAATAGGGCATAGGATGGAGTGTATAAAAATTCAGCTGCTACAATGCAGTCTGGAGACTGGTTTACTTTACCATTCCTTATGCTAAATTATTAGATATTGCTTTGAAGCACACTTACCTGTTACAGCCTTTTAACTAGCTCATTGCAGGATATGATATCTTTAGGTACTATAGCTATTTTCTAAGTAAACAGGTGTCTGTGTTACGGTTTCTCCCTTCTTTTTCATAGAAACAATGGATGAAACATCCCTCTGAATATTTTACATTAGTATCTCAATAGAATTCACACATGATGACACTCAAGAGAGTTAGAATTTTATGGATAGCGTTTTTTGTTGGTAGTGGTGAGTTTTGTCTGGTTGGTTGGTTTGGTTTTTTTGCAACTACAAAATAAATGTCCCTAGCTTATTGTTATACCGAGTTCAATGTTTGTTTTGTTAATTAAAGCAAACTACTCAATACAAAGTGAACTTAATGTGGTAAGCAGCATTTGAAAATGGATGGTGAAGTGCAAAGAGAGCTATTTGACATTGCATGTTGACAAGCATTTAGTGCCTTATTGACTAACTCACAAACTAAGTAATTAAAAAAAACCTGTATCTATACTGACACACAAATATCTTTGACACAGAGCCTTCAAACATCAACAGCAAAAAACACAGAAAAGTGGTTTTTTACCTTTTGGAAAATATATTTGATGACAGTAAAAAAATTGCTACAAGCTCAATTTTTGTTCTCCTACTGTTCAAATAGAAATGGCAAGGTACTTTTAAAATTACATTGAGAAACCCTAATTATTTTTGTCATACTTAAAAAGATAGAATTGAACAATTATCTTAACAATGATTCCACTGCAATTCTGTTCTCCTGAAGAACTTGACATTTTACAAATCATGATATATGTTATGAGTCATGAGTAAATTAACATGAAAAGAAAACTTTAATTTGATAGTGAATCTTTGCTTTGGTTTCTTACTGCTTATAAAACAGAAACTAAAGGTGATTTTTGGTTCTGAATCAGCAATTATTTCCTTGGAGTTTGTAACTTGCTTTCATATGCTAACACTTTCCATATAAGAGAATTTACGACCATTTGCCAGTACTTCTTCATTAAAAGCTATAGAAAGACTGTTCCAGCTTCCTCCCCACAGGAGAACATACAATGAAATAGACTGCTTGAATTTGTTCATCATCACAGAAGCTAGAAGTGGTTTTGGTTTTGCTTGTGGCGTTTTGTTTTTGGTATTTTTTCCCAGCATTTGTTGCCAATATACTGCTCTCTTAAATAACTTTTTGGGGTTTTGTGCTTTGCATAAATAATAATAATTTTAAAAATCCAATAAAAAAAAGAACATAGGCTATGTGAACTGAAGATGTGAATTCTTACTTACATTATCCTCAAATAGAAAAAAAAATAGTTTATTGTGTCCTTAATAAATGGAATTAGCAAACATCAAATATTTTTAATTCATAGCTTTTCATATTACCTTTATTTCTATTTGCAGTCTTTAACCAATCTACAACAAAGGGAAAAAAATATATTGTTTGGTCTCTTTTTTACTGATGGTTAGCAGAGTTATCATAGTTCAATTATAATGATAACAAACTCTGGGTGGGGGAATTTCCCTTCTTTTTAAAGGAAAATCTTGATTTTCTAATGGGAAAAGTCAAAAACCACCAAATCATCTGTCTCTGAGCTGATCAGGTAGAAAATTTGAAGCTAAGAATTAAAAATTTTATTGGTTTCCTAAAGGAAAGCTGGATCAACAATTGCAACCAAACAGATATATCCAGAACAGCAGTTGTTTGCTTGTAAAACACAGCCAAGATACATACCCCCCCTTATTTCCTGTACATCCCTCCAAGCTTTCTGCATTTTATTTCAGTCAACTCATAGAAGTACCAGTAATACTAATGTCCCATTCTTGCTCATATTTTACATACCTTTCAGTATCTCTAACTTCCTTTATTACAAAGACACAGAGAGTAGATAACCTTTTGAGGGTTAACTGAAAACATTTTTTAAAATAATCATTTATGTACGGTTGGTTTGCCAGATAAAGTCAGCTCAGGCTTTTCATGCTAATGTCAATGTTACAACTCCTATTTGCCAAGTAATCAGTTTCTCTGTTCACATTGGCAAAGCAATGCAACTCTGCAGTTTGCTATGGACTGTCAGAAAGAAATTATATTCCACAAAGAAATCTGAAAATAATTGCACTTGGCAGAAATCCAAGATGGTTTTTGAAGTTTGCCTTCTAGATTAAGAAGGAAAACAAAATCTACATTTCATAAGGACAAATTTTGCATGCCTTCTCTCAGTCTCATATTTTAAAGCTGCAATAAGAATAAATCATGATCTAGCGTAAGTCCACTGGCTGAAGAATCATCCTGACAGAAAATTGCAAATCATGCCAAAGCTTAAAGAAGAAAAGCATGCAGTCTAACATAAGCACTAGTATAGTATATGCAGTAGAAAGCGACAGGATCTTAAAAGAAACTCTGCTCTGAAGAATGTAATACCAGACACCAATTCGTGACTATTAATGCAGGCTAGTTTTAGTCAAAGGAAATTAATCCTCCTAAGCTTCTTTTACAGTCATTTGAGAAAGCTCGGGGTAGCAAAATCCTTTCATGGGACCGTTCAGTGGATCTGTCATTGCTCACTGTTTTAGCTGCCACCCACCTCTCTCTGCTGACCATGAAAACAAACTTCCTAGCTACAATTAGACATTCTAAGCATTCCATTGGTTCCTCTTTTCTTGACACTGGAGAGAACAGAAAGAAAAAAGCAAATAATGACTGAACTTTACAGGCTGTGTTTCATTACTGCAAATAGCTTTACTAGCCTTACTCTGCTGATGACTGGGTAAAGCGGTGATCATTTGGTGAGTAATTCAGAACATCTAACTAAATCTCCAATGCTGAGAAAGTCTTCATGCATCCTAAGCCTGTATTACAAATGGTCAATGCAGAGGTCAGCCACTACTCTTGCTTCCTAAAATAAGACTTTGTAATGCATGAGCCCAGGCTGTTAGCTGAATTGAGCAGGATTTGGCTGTATGCAGCAAATCTGAAAAAAAGGTTATTTCTCTGACTATAAATGAACATACTAATACTGTACCTGTTTCGATAATTAATTAGATAGGTATGATTTTCCCTTTATTCTCTGGGATACAGTAAGGGCTGCAATTTCACTTCATGAGGAAACAGTAACAGCTAATAAATGGTAATATCCATTATTCTACAGAAAACACGCAACTGATTTGTGCTTTTCAAAAAATGTCTGTTGATTAAAAATTAATTTTGCTATTTTGAAATCTAATAATGTTCAAGCCTCCTAAGAACCTGAAGAGGGATGACAGAGAAAAGTGACATAAAATGCCTCAGTGCTAGATCACCACTGAGAATAATGACTTCATTTGATACGTAGATGTGTAAAGAGAATTTGGATTTTTTTTCTTGTTTATGGCAGACACTAGACATAAGTGAGAGCTTTTCCAAAGTACTAGAGCTCTTGAGGCTTGCCATAAAACATCACTAACCTTTTACTTCCCCAAAAACTCTGTAATTTTATGCTATCTTGCTATGAATCTGCTATAAGGACTGCAAATTTATTTAGACATTAAAAATCTCCAACTGAGTAGATGCAGTATATCTTAAATGGAAAATTCAGCATGTTCTGATACAGCTGTCTTTTTTATTGCTTCATATTACATAGAGATCTTCAGAATGACTCATATACCATTTAACTTTTACTCCTTTTTAACAAAACAAATTGTTATATGTTGGGGATCCCCACTGCAACAGTTATATAATCAGATTTAATCAGATAAATCTATTTGACATTAATTTCTCATATATTTTTCAAGTTCACCTCATAACCAATGAGATGAATAATAATTACCCAATTACCACAGTTTATTATCATTCCCCCAAACGGTTCTTTTTTTCTTTTTTTTTTAAATCAGCTTTAATTGTAGATGTATTTATTATTACACTCCAAGCTAGCTCTGCAAAGGGAAACTAGCTTTGCACTATGCAGTTTACTTGGATCATATTCCGAAGGTGTCTAACTCTTAAGAGGCCCAGAGAAGCAGAAGTACTGATGTCATTTACCCTTCAAATTTAGAGTTAAGTTTAGAGTTAAATTTGTGGAATAAGCTTTTAGCAAGAGCATCCCCATTTGTACCTTCCTTCTTTAAAGACATTTTATTTGTAGAAAGAGTGCAAAGAAGTCACTGAATACTTCCTAAATTTTTCTGATTCTAAAAATATCACACTATATAATTACACTGTGCTAAGATCTAATATGTTATCAAATATTTAGATTACAAATTATTACGTTCTAAATTTATAAAGTTTATTAAAGTTTTTGATCTTCCTATTGCATAAGACACTGGATTTCAGTTTTAGTCTCATGAGTCCAAACCCCTTTTCTTATGTTGAAAAAAAATCATATATTTTGTTCCTGAACTGCAGTCATCTTAAACTAAAAGAACTCATTTTATTTCATACAAACAAATTTCTCCAGACGTTTCTTTACAAACTCAAGAGAATCTACAAAAAAATACTAAAGAAAACAAACAACCCTTAAATTTTTGTATTACTCAAATTTTCATCCAATTATCATCTAGTCCATCCCATGTATTTATGAACTATCCAGGAGTGAGACAGACAAGTAGGAAGAGTGCCTTCAAGGTTTATGCAATCTACAAAAGCCTTGTGGGATAAACTTTGGTTTGTCACAAACTCCTTAATGTACATGTGATAAACCAATAAACAGACTCAAAAATACCTTTTCAAACAACTTTCAAAGATCTTGCAGATAAAACTACCTAAACCAAAAAAGATAGACATTGGTTGGGAATCCCCTAATATGTGGCAGCTGAAGAGGATATATGGGAGAGAAAAAAAAAACCAAAAAAACAAAAACCTAGTACCTTAAAATGATTACAAAATCAGAATGATTCACTTTAGCTCATTCTTAGCACACAAGGGGGGAAAAAAGCATATTATAACTCTAATAGTTTTCTTCAAGTTGATCTCTCATTTTAAACACAGCATTAATGTGTGAAGTGAAGACAACAGTAGAAAGAAAACAGGGCCAGTCACACATTACTTGGATTATAAATACTATGCCACTTGTGCCAGTTTGTTATCAAGTACGTCATATAACAAATGGGCACATATATACTTAGATTTTGAACGTAATTCCCATATGAAACATTTTTTTCAACTACACACGTGATTACATACAACAAAGTGAGTGACATCCATTCTCTATCCATCTTTTGCTCTTTTCTTATAAAATCAAAATATTGGCAGTTTGAATGCCAGCACAGCAGCTTCACCTAAGGGTTTAGCCAAGATTGACACACTCAATACTTCTGAAATATTTTTCTTAGAGCCTTTTAAATAAACAGCAAATTCCAGTCAACTCGAACTGAGCACTCAGTATGAGCTGGAGTACTACAAATAGATGCTGAATTTATGCTAATAAAATACTGAAAGCTGAGACAATTTACGTTTAATAACAATCTTAGTTATCTAAGCATCACACACACACTGTCTTTGCTAGAAACACTAATAGAACAATCCATGTCCATCAGTCTAATTCTTTATCACAAGAAATCTTTACTAGGCATAATTGATTCCTTCATATCAATGAAAGAAAAGACACTTCAAGGTCATTGGCAGCAACCTTTTACTGTAACCACAGAAACTAGTTATGCAGGAAAAATTCTTTGGGTTTTGTTTTGGAGGTAGGGTTTTTGTTTGTTTTGTTTTCCCTCTCTACAGAAATGAATTGTGATACTTTTTAGTATCGCCTTTGTATTGTCTGGTTCTGGTTTCTGGTCAGATTAACTGTAGGCCATTGGAAGAACATCCTGGTATAAAACAAGAAAAATTACAGTGTTCAAAAAGTTTTCAGTAAAAAACCAAAAATTTTCAGCATATGGTGGCACTGACAAACATATTTTCTAGAGCTGTACCAAGTATGACTTCTGTCCTTTTACTGATATGAAACCAAGATGTTATGGTAAGCCCACAGGTATCACATATTTTGATGGCTGTTCACAGACAAAGACAATAGCATAATGCTGAATAACAAAATCTCATTACTTTCTACACATTATTGCCAATAATATATTTCTGTTTCTTCTTTCTGTTACATCTCCTTCTGTTACATATCTTTCTGTTACATCTAGGCTGTGTTTGAGTCACAAAATGAGGTTGGAAATTCGCCATTTGAAAAGGGATTGTGAATAGTCATTATAAATATTTTCTGGATGCTATTAACAAATAAATCTTGCTGATATTTAGATGCTTTGTTCTTATTAAATGCTTATATTTGTTATACATAGAAAGTTTACTATATCCTGCTACTTGCAGGTAAACTGTGTGTATTTAAAAGCAAAGTGCCTAATTGAGGTACATGTGTTTCCTGTGTTACAATAGTTCTAAAAAACAATTGAACACAGTACTGTCAATTGCACAACTAAAAATAAGACCATAAACTCCAGTTAAATTAAATGCTTATACAAAAATGTATATGCAAATGAGAGTATCACACTGAGTCATGACCATATTCCTATGCTCTCTTTAAATTGAGCAACAGGTTCTCTCTTCTGTGAGACATCCACTACTTCAATTTTACCACTGCTCTGCCAATCACAGTAAGAAGTTCTCTTCTGTTGCAACACTAGCTAACTCTTTATTAACACACCTCAAATTTCTACAAGATGTACCGAAATAATTTTCCTTCTCAGTACACCATAGTTGTTAATATTTGTCTCCTGAAATTAATTTTTGCTTTTCTAAGTACCGCTTTCTGTAATGGGCCCAAAATTATTTTAGAAGTGCACATCCTTTACAAAACATGAAGCTATAGACACTATATTTTCTTTTTTTCACCCTTGTTCTTTGCTTTTATTTTCAACAATGGGACAGCACTGTCCATTGGAAAGATTCTATGTTACTGTCACCATATGAAACTCTATTACTGAAATACCATAATATGATCTTTTTCTTATATACAGTGCAGCCTTACTTTGGAAGACTGAAATGTACAGTTGTTCTTTTTCTCTAGCTAACCCTTGATTTCTATGATATTTTACTCCAGTCATTAGCTGTTGCCAACTGATCATAGAATCCATGTCAGAAATAAGGTTTCTATTAATACAGAGGGGGGGGAAAAAGGCAGCTTTTCCTTCTCTGTCTTCCTTTTGAAACATTAATTGTTCAATAATCACAGGTTAAACTTCAAAGACTTTTTCACGAATGAATTTCTTGTCTGATGTTAATACTAATGTATATAATGTTAAAAATGTGAAGGCAAAACAGGATTTCAGTTGTCTTTCATTAACTATAAGTTACAATAGTAGGAACTGCACAGAATTCGTAACACTTCCCAAATTGCTACACAAAATTTTAAATATCTTGTAGACAAAAGTCATATGGTATTGATATTTTACTGTGCCAGAGTATGGCAATTCCACTTGATTTCTCATTAACACAAACAGGTCTGTAAAGACAGACTCTTGCCTGGAAGGAGCACAAATTCTACAAAGGAAGGCATGGCTTCCTCCCAGTTAAGTAACAGAACAATTGAAATAAAATGCTTAAAAACTGTTGCTATTAAAATTCTTAAGAGTAAATGGACACAAAAGTTTGCTTTTAAACCAAACAAGGTAAGATACTTCAGATGAGAGTGATAAGAAAGTTTCCTTTTATTAAGGTACTCAGAAATTTATTTTCTATGTAAAAAAAAAAATTCTTTTTCCTCTTCAAGATTTCAATTAAGTATCTATATGCAAATACTTATGATTTGAAAACATTAATATATTTTCCTTAGAAAGTTCTAGATGGAAAATGTTCATCAGCAAAACCAAAACATATTTAGTAGGTACTTTAAAGTAACTGTCAATCACTTCTATCTCACTTTACCCATGAAAGTATAATAAAGAATGCAGATTCAGTGATTCTCTGTAAACTCACCTGAATTTTCCTTACTCAAGGACAATTTTTTACGCCAAACCCAATTAGGTATTATTTAGAAGCGCTGTTTCAGCTTCCCTACTTCTGTTTGTAGTTTTAAGCCAGGCATACACGAAAGGAGAATCAGATGGACATCACTGATGGATCTGTTTCCCAAATCATACTAAATTAGGAAATCCTTTAGTTTATTTTTTCTCTCCTTTTGAACAGAATAATGAAAACGCTCTGCCATGGATACAAAGGCTCTTGTATATACCCAAACAGAAAAAGTTCTGAAACTTTTCAAAAGGAAGCTCTAGATTATAAAGAATGCTATGTAAGAATAGTATAAAAATGAAAAAGAAAGGAAGGAAGAATATACATGAAGGTGATAAAATTAACAGGTGAAAGAGAAATCAGTCTGAGCTAAAGTAAAATTAATTAAATTTAGATACGAATGGTATCAGGTATATGAGTAGACAGATCACTGACAAGTTTGATTCAGAGAAATCTTAGATATCATAATTTGAAAATCATAGCAGATATATCCTTTTCTGTTGTTATCCAGTCAGAGTTCACAAAGTGATCAGATTTGGTCTAGATAAACAATTTGCTTCATGTTCACTTTTGCAAGTAGTGGTACCAATTATTTTTCAGATGGGTAGCAATTTTCTTTCTGAGTCAGTACTGAGCAAATACCTTTGTACACTTCTGTAGTATTTTTTTTTTTTAATTATTATTAGTTTTGAGAATATATAAATGCCAGTTGAGCCAAGTTCCCAATAGATAATTATGCCCTATGTATCCTAATTTTTCCTCCTGGGCTGCTTGTGATGGCGGGCCAGAAAGGGTTTCTCTTTTTTTTTTTTTTTTTTTTTATTTAAGCAATTGTGCCTCTCTGTTCAATGAAACAGACTCCTGGATATCAAAGCACTTTTACTGCTGGTGATATGGCCCTCCTATTTAATGTACTACAGCAATGATTGGAAAGTCAGGACTGTGAGCCATAGGAGGCCATTATTAACAAAGCATCTTTCTCATGATCTTAAGAAGGAGTGACCTTTACTGCTAGCTCTAGCATAGTCTGGGTTGCTCTTTCAAGACTTCTTTTCTAAAATAATAACCTGAAAAGCTTAGTCTTCTTTATGTGTATTATAAAACCCTTTCTCATAATTCTTCTGAAAGCTGTGAAAAGCATGAAGTCTACAAGAGTAACAAAACTACTGCAAAATGACCTGGACAAGTAAGGAGAAATAAATATGTAACTAGTAATAAAATTATTCAGAAATGATCCTGTTTTTCACCCAGTTGATGGAATATATATAGCAAAAGAAGTGAGAGGAGTAAGTTTATAACCGTACATAAAAATCAAACTGCAATTTTTTGATGAGCTAATCGGAAATTAATAGCACAAACTGAATTTGCTAGTAACAGCAATACTGAATGCAGACATAACCTGCATTTCTAGATACATATACAGAAAAGTGTGGGATATGCCCAGCCACTGAAAAGAGCAGAGAAAACAGTGAATTTGAACTGAAAAGAAGAGGTTGAGGAAGAAAGATATTATGGGAGTGAAAAAAGATGCTTAAGAAGTTTTAGAAGTCATCTTATGACACAAAATATAAACCAGCTTTCCACTAATTTTAAAATACAGGGAAGATGGGCAAGAGTGAAAAAAATGTGTGATAAAAGTTCTGGTGCCTGAAAAAAAAGGAGTAGGAGTTACTCCTAAATTCAAGCTCCAAATGTACTTGATAGACAGCTGTATGTGCAGCTATCCTGCACCACCTGGATTAGCTTTGGGATGTTCCTAACTGAGCACGCTGGTCTAAGGTGCAGAACAGTACTCCCATCCATTTGCCCAAATTTCATCTTTCATTATTAATTATCAAGAAGGACATGGCAGAAACTAAATTCTCCTGAAAAAAAGATGAGAACTGAACAGTAATAGATGTGATTATTATACAGTGGGGAAAAAATATAGCTTTGGAACTTTAAAATATTTTTTACACCTTCTATAGTTATGACGCAACAACAATGGGCCTTGCAAAATATTACATGGCAGGTATGCATGCCCTCAAGTAACTGAGCCAGGTATCTGTTCAGAGAGCTGAACTCACAAGACCAACAAGACCAAAAATGGCTTTACAAAATCAGTTGGCATTAGATATGCTATTATTAAAGGAACAAGGGAACTGCGGAATCTTAATTCATTCACAATGCAACATTATCAGTTGAAGAAGCCTGAGCCAAAATGAAACAAATCACTGATCAAATATCAGAGCTCTTCCAATCACTCCGAACCTAAGGTTGGTGCCGTGGTTGAAGTCCATATTCTAAACCTTGTGACTCATGGGGCGGAGGCAATGTCTGTAATGATGATTGGGTTGATGATTGCAACTGCAGCTACATTTGTAATGGTTGGGATAACTATTGTACACTGTATAATTGCTTGTGTCATTTTTCTGCTGCTTCTGTCTTTTCTCCTCTGACTTTTCTACAAACACATCGCCCCGCTGGACAACCTGTGAAATGAGAAAAAGGTCCCAGGAAGACACTGTTTGAGCCACAGGGTGATGTAAGAGACTTAAAGACCACAATTGCCTCAAACATTGTCAAGGCCACAGAAGTGACTTGCCATAAGATAAGTCACCACAGTGTGAACTTGAGATAAGGACAGAAGACATGAATTTGCAACAGGAAGGCATTTATTCCAGGCCTAGAGGAGTTGAAGTGTGGTTAACACATCCTGGTTAATGTATCCAGACAAAAATTCCCACTGTGGCAAACTGTGAGAAAGGAAACAACTGCTTATACACACGCTACCCCAAGTTATGGGAATATTTGTGACCACCCATGGATACCCACAACTTGGACTGCATAAAAGTGGTGCCTCCAGAAGGACTACCGAGAAGACCAGGGTGAAGAAAGACCAATGGGATGCCTCTGGATCCACAGTGTGGTGACTATTTTCTGCTTGATCTCTCTCTCCTTCTCTGCCCCCCCGCTCCTTCCTATTTCTTTCTATCTCTGTACCTCACATTTACTGTTAAATAAAATCCGTAGTACTGATTTCAGCATATGGTCTCATTTGACTTTAATTCAGGCAGAGGCATCTCTCAACTGGATCATAACAAGTGGAGTAGAAAAAAAAAAACAAAACAAAAATGGTATTCAACTCATGAAATAGAAAAGATAATAATACATCCTACTTAAAAAAATAACTGTGTAACAGATAAAGGGCAATTCAATATAGATAAAAATAGAAACATGCTGACTTTGATGAGTCACTGTTAATCAAATCCAACCACCTCATCAGAAAAATCAGTAGAAAATATCTGAGAGAGATGTAATGTGTTTAAGAGGTGTCATAAGCATAACATAAAAGGAAAACGTGCAACTAGGCTTTCAAAGTGAACCTCATATATATAAGAAGTTATATATATATATAACTTCATATATATATCCTGGTTGTAACACACAGAATACCACATCGAAGATCACACACTGAAATTGCTGCACTGAAATTTACTGGTAAAAACTCAAAATAAACTGATCAGGATCCAGATTTTGTACAAACTGCCAGCTTTTTGCCTATGGTACTACAATTGAACAGTTTAATTTGTTCATTGTTGGACTATGAGTTACTGACTTCCAAAAAGGAAGAGGTTAGGAGCATCACCTCTGAAAGGAAGTAAGCTCTGGTGCTCCCTTCATGTCATAGGACCTCTACACTTTCCCTCACACAAGCAATAAGATGGCCCCTTGGCAAAACTTCAGAGAGGAGAAAAACTTCCTCAGGAATGAAACAAGAGCATGCAGAGCTTGCTGCAGCAAATCAGAAAGTGAGTGCATTGACTGCAAGCAGGCATTCCCTCTTTTAGGACATTTGAGAAAAAAGAAATAGGTTTACATGAATGTTTAATATCTTTTTGTCATGGTTTAGGTATGGTATTCCCTAATTTAATGTTCTTAGTGAAACATGCCAAACCATGTGGAGTTCAATCATGCCGCCTCCCCCTGCGGCAGCCTGGAGAGGAGAACTGGAGAAATTCTCAAGAGGGAAAGATCATGGGTTGAGGTAAGAACAATTTACTGGAAATAGCAATGGAGTAAGACAACAAACAGTAACAGCAACAATTCTAATGAAAGATTATACAAGAAGAAAAGAAGTGAATGATTCATACTTGATTGCTCACCTGCACCCACAGAAACCCCCCAAAACACCTGACTTCTCCCTTTGTGACTCAACTCAGTGGGAAAGGGAGCCCTTCCCCCATTTCTGAAAAACGACATGAGGCGGTATAGAATGCCCTCAGAGTCCCAGACATGCTCCCTTCCTGGCTACTGCAAAAATTTACCATGTCTGGCCAGAGCCAGGGCACTACTTTCTTCTGACTATTAATTTTCTCTTTCTTTAAATTTAAGTCCCCTAGTTTATATCCTAAATCTTTTTTTTTTTTTTTTTTTTTTTTTTAATTTCTAAGAGTTGTTTTATCTGATTTGGGGAGCAGATAAAAAAGATTGAAGAATATTTCCCTGACATTTATGGTTCACCTGGGACTCTGTTGGAAGCAAAAACACACAAGCACACAGACACAAATTTTTCTCAGACAGGGCATTAATATTTCTAACCATCATATTAAAGTCATAACTGTGTTGTACTAAGAACAATTCAACAATGCATAAAGAGAAGCTTGTATGTGGGTCCATACTATCCCATGGGAGAAAACAATGTTGAAAGGAATAATTCATGAGGTTCTCCTGACATTTTTCTTAAGAATAATAAAAGGAACAAAGGATGAGAAGCTGGAAGAAAAAGAAGAGGTCAGATGTCTGGAGTCCTTTCTAGGAAAGGTGCTTAGTGTTTTGGACAATCTGGAAACCTTTCTGTCAACAGTTGCTGATCAGAACTCTACAGAATAGAAGCTATCACATTCTTCAGAAAATGTTAGCTTTTAGTGGCATTCTCCTTTACAGTGTTTTGGGTTGTGTTTTTTCTTTCTGGACGAAGGGCAAATATGTCAAGAAGAAAACGCCAGCTGTCACCAAAAAGTGACAGTTTTAATGTGCAAATTAATTCTACCAAGCTAAAGAAATGAGAAGTTTTGAAAAAAAAGATAACCTATACATAACTTCAAAACCCCCAAAATGGAAATATTACATGCTTTCCATGAAGGCAGCCTAAAGAAAGATATTATGAGCTTTTACCAAGAGGAAGAAGTTGAATGACACTATTTTGGAAAGTTATTGTTAAACTTTGCATGTGGACAAATCTCAGTAGATCTTCAAAAAATGTAAGAAAAGGGGCCGAGATCTTATAAGTGTGATTGCTCCCATGTACAGGAAAGAACCTGAAGGCAAAGGTGGAATAAAATATCAGAAAAACAATAAAGTAAAATAAGTTATGAAGACTTTAAAAAGTGAATGAATTAACACTAAAAAAGTAATACGTGTTGCATTTGGGAAATACATCTGCTATTTTTCATACATGGGAATTATTATCTCTAATGAATAGTAGGTTAGATAAAAACAAGAGGAAAGTGGAAAGGCAAATATTAAATTTAAGATGCAGGAAAACAGCAAGCAAAAAAAAAGCCTTTATATATGTGTACTGAAATATCAGCAAAATGCCCTGTGATATCAGTTCTGTAGTGAGTCACAGCATAATTATATTACAATTTAAGTAAAATTTGCAGAGGCATATAATTTTTCATAATTTCACTCGGATGCTAATTATCCCTGCCTCCCATCAGTTTCAGTAAGAGAAGGACTAGTAGCAAGATGCCCTACTTCCACAAATAGTAGTTATTAGTACCATAAGAAGAGTTGAGTAGTACTAAGGACTTATAAAATTATCAACTGGATATTACCAGTAATATTACTAACACACGCTTTGTAGAACATTTTTAAATGCACCACTTAAACACAAATTTCTATTTTCATGCTTTGAAAGTATTTCTTAATATTTCTTTAAAATGTCTTAGAGTATACAAGACATTAGTCATTATCAAGACTCATTTTTAGCCACTCCACAGCTGACAGCTTTAGAGATATATCTTGTACACTTTCAGTAGAGGAGTAGAGTATTTAAAAAACAAAAATAACATAAATTGAACTATCAATTTCGGTTTAGACCTGGATTCCTTTCCTTCTTGTTGCATTTTTCCATTTGACAAAACACTAGGACATTATATTGTTCTGAATTTTCCCCTCCTCAAAGCAAATAGCTTAATTCATATTGAGACCTGGATAGTTGCAAAAGCTGAATTTCTAATTATGAGCACTTGCTATGATTTACAAAATCCCATTGTCACTACTGCTTTGTCTGACTGGTTTCCTATACATGTGCTGACTTCCAGTTATGTTGATCTTTGATGCATTTTACTGAAAAAACCCCATAACCCTATCTTCCCAGGCCAGTGTTGGCCTTGTTATTTTCAGAAAATGTACTGCCCTTTACACAATATTATTAGTCTTGAGATGCACAGATGTGGTTCTTGTATAACTGAGTAAATTAAGAATTCCCAGAGTTAGGCAAACATCACTGTAGTTTAAATATAGCCATAGTAAAACCTGGAGTACCTGTCTCTGGGGACATCTTATATTATACAAGGAGTATAGAATCTAGAAATAAATTGAGAGAGATCAAATCTGTGAAAACAGTGAAACATAAAATAAATTTTGAAGAAAAGAAGGTCTGGGGACGGATCTAACTCAGTGTCTTTCTGTCCATTATTTTGTTGTTTCTTTTTTAAATCCAGACACCATTAATTATTTCTTCCTCTCTATTTTACTTTATCTGCAAAGACAGATTAATATTCCACATATATACATATTTGAGCTCTATTAATTTTAGTGCCTCACTCTGTGGATATTGAATCTGACCTCTTTCTGTATCTGAATCGCAATTAAACTGTTAATATTAAGGGACTAAACTGTAATATAATTTTTGCTTAAAAAGAATTCCAAACATTCCTGATTGTTTACAATTTTCTTAAGCTAACATACAAATGATGAATATGGTCATCCTCAGAATTATGCACTCCTGTCACTGGAAGCTTTTACTCCTTTAAAAAGTCTTACTGTACCTGTACACAAAACGAAGGCACCAACATAACCCTAGCATTCAGGTAACATTTTGCAGACCTTTTTTTTAATGTTTGTGGGTTGTTAACCCAATACACTATCACACATTCCTCCTCTCCTATTAAATATAAATTAATCTGGCCAATTCTAGAGATTTCAACATTTCTTTGAATGTCTGATCACCACTGTGATCTCACTTCAAAGTGGGCATCTCACAAGTTTTCAAAATTCAACACTCTTCTAGCTGTGGTAAGTATTTCGGAAATGTGCTCTGGCTAACAGCCATGCTCCCATCCAGCTGCTCTCTCACTCACTCCTTCTCCACTCCCCACAGTAGGACAGGGGCAGAAAATAAGAGAAACGTGAATGAGAAAGCTCATGGGTTCAGACAAACACTGGGAGATTGCTTAGTAAGTACCATTGTTCTATGTCCAGAACAGCCTTGATCTTGGGAAATTTAGAAATTTAGAGAACTGCCTCCCTCGACCTGCTGGCCACTCCTCTTTTGATGCAGCCCAGGATGCAGTTGCCCTTCTAGACTGCAAGCACACACTGTTGGTTCATGTCCAGCTCTCACCCATGAGAGTCTTTCTCATCTGCTCTCAATGACTTCTCCCAGTCCGTACTTGTATCTGGGATTGCCCTGACCCAGGTGCAGCACCTTGCACTTGGACTCATTGAACCTCATGAGGTTCCTCTGGGTCCACTTATCAGATTTGTCCAGGTCCCCCTGGATGGCATCCCATCTTTCTGATGTGTCAAATGCACCACTCAGCTGTATGTCATGTGCAAACTTGCTGAAGGTGCACACGATCACACTGTCTGTGTCACTGATAGAGATGTTGAAGAGCACCACTCCCAAGACAGATCCCTGAGAGGCACCTCTTGTTCACTGGCCTCCACTTAGACACAATAACACAGAGTTGTTGACCATAACCTCTGGCTCCATCCATCCATCCATCCATCCATTTCCAATTTGGAGAGAAGGATGTTGCATGGTACCAAACTGAAGGCCCTGCAGAAGTCTGGATAGGTAATATCTGTTGATCTTTCCTTGTCAACAACTGTCACCATAGAAGGTCACCAGACTGGTCAGGCAATTGGTCAAGTCCTTCAAGATAAACCTGCTCCAATGTGGATGTTTTGGATAACTGCTTCACCAAGGAGTACCTTCTGCTTCTCCAGCTTTAGACTTACCTCTGCTGCTTCTTGCCTTTTTGTTCTCTAATCTCTCTCTCTCTCTCCCTGGGCTTTTATGTCCTTTTTTGAATTTTCTTTCAGAGATGCCACGAGTGTGTCTGAGTAGCTGCCCTGCCGATGGTCCCTTGGGACTGGCTGCATACAGCACTGGCTGCATACACCCTGTCCTTTTCCCTGAGAGCCACACCTGTGGCCCCTGCTGCCAATTCCTGGGCACCTGCACCAAGCACAAGAACTTTCTCTGCTTGGTTTTTGTTGTTTTGGTTTTTGTTTGGCTTTTTTTATACCCAAAATGTATGTATCAAGCTTAGAAAACACTTGCTCTTTTATGTCTGCAAAAAAAGCCAACTGAACCCTTCAGTCTGAAGCTGAGCTGTTAGCTTCATCATTTCCATTCATCATTTCCCTTTTATTTCTGCACGTACAGATGCATCTTCCTGTTTCTATCTAGGGCTCATGCCAGCTATTACACTTAGAATTGATTAGTAAGAACTCCAAATAATGGTTTGGAACATCATGAATATTTACAGAAAGGTAACAAATATTGCAGACAGGATCTTGTGAACATGGGCAAGACACTTTTCAGTGTCAGTCATATGATTAATATCAAACTAACAAAAGCAATTGTTATTGAACAGAGAACTTTTCAGATGATGTTGGGTTTATCCTAAGCCTCTCAAGAGACTTAAAGCCACCACTCAAGCAAGATGAGCTTTCAAGCTTTGAAACTGTCCTTTATCTTACAAAGCACCACTGTGAGGAAGCTCAGTTTACTAACAGAACTAACAAAACCAGAAATCAAAGAGAGATTATGTGTGGCAACAATTTCCACCTTAAAAATAAAACATTCATAAAAAAAAGAAATAAAAATAGACAAACTAGGTATTTGATTGTGGCAATATTCCACACACACAACAGTGCAGGTGATTTCAGACTCACTTGGGCTAGACACACAACACAACTCCCGATGTAACAATTCGTCCACATTTAGAACTTTGCTAACATAAAATGGCCAAAACAAAGAAAGCATACCCAGAAGCATACAAAATACAAACGAAAGCCTATTTTTAGTTATGCCAGAAGATGTAATTCTAATTATCTTTTTCTATTTTCCTCTGTATTTTTAGGTCATAGCACTGTTAGGTGGCAAAAACTTGCCTTCCTGACAAAAATATTTATAAATTATACCAATATTCTGTGTTTCATTCTTTGAGAGGTACCAGATAACTGCTGAATATTTGGAGGAATGGGCAAAACAAATGATTTTATTATGAAATACTTATTTTGGAAAAATATATATTTCTATTGAACTATTATAAAAGAAGATTATTGTTATGATGTTTGTACATGAAAATATTCATGTCCCAGATTTCTCTTTTCTTTTAAATATTTGAAGACTGTGCAATCCTGAATGTCTAATGCTGAGTCTATTTTGGGCTGCAATCTAGTCCTCATGTGCTTCTTTAGCTATATTTATTTTTTAAATGATTGGTCTGTGAAACATATTTTCTCTATATTTAACAGGGGTTCAAATACACTGCAAATAAAAACAAATGGAGTTTGCTGCATATCATTTCCATTTCTTTTCTTTGAAACAGCAGAAGTATGTTGCTTGTTATGCATCACTTTTCTATTATTTATGAGAGGTATTGATAAAAAGCTGTTAAAAAGAACTTTCTGTTACTTACACTGATATCTTCCAAAGCCAAGCTGTTCAGAATGACATTGTTCCTCTTCCAGATGATGGGAGGTCTCAGGGTTCCCTGGATGGCACAACTTAAGACAGCACTCTGTCCCACTGTTGCTGCAGTGGTGCTTATTTTTTGATCTTCAGGCAGACTCAGCTGAATTACATCTGCAAAAAACATATTGTTTGTAAGATCAATTAACAGGCAGTTTCATGAACCTAATCAGCATGAACTTTTTGTATACTGGTAATTCAAGTATTTTAGCTGGAATGAAAGTAAAAAGAACTTCCAAAAACCCCAGTAAATTCAGAGTATCACATATAAAGGTCAGTGTGACATTTCAATTAAATTGACTGACAAGCATCAGCCTGTAAGAAGCAGCATTTAACACGAAAGTGAATTCCAGAGGCACACCTGACTGTGTATCCAAAATCAGACACTGGAAGTTATCTGACAGTTAAGGTAGGTGCAGTGGACAAGTCAGAACTTTTATTCTATTTTTTTTCGGGCTAACTAACTGTTCATCATTAGTCAATCTTTAAAAAAATCTTACAAAATTTAGACATGTGTGATAGGAGTCCAGACCTTGAATCTTTCTCTGTTCATATATGTATTAAAAAGCTCCAGTATTAACAGAAGGCTAATTCACTTCTATGTCCAGAACTCATTTGGACACTTGCATAGAAAAGAGTGATACACATCAAACTGACAACATTGCATACTCTTCCCTCTTGTGTAATTGCTTCAAGTTACAGACTGATCAGCTGAGAGTTAGCTTTTCACCTGGGGTGGGCCTAACGAAATATAACCTATTAAAATTCTATACTTGTAAGGATTTTGTCATATTAGACAAAAGAACTATACAGGAACTGAAGATCATCCAAATAACAATTTTTCCACTCAGCTGCTAAAGCATGAAAAATCTCCACGTTTTTTATCTTTCATTCTTCAAGTAAACTACAAAAGGCATCCTGTGTCTATTCTCCTTTAATTATGAAAATACTGTCAAATAAGAGACACATTAACTCTTTCATTATAGGAAAGAAGGAATCTGTAACAAAGTTAAGATCTTCTATAGGTTCCTTTTAGCCTCATAAAAGCAATACTTTGTAATTAACACTTCCCCCCCTCCTCCTTCCACCCTTCCCAGCATTAGAAAAGCATGTTAGCATCCTCAGGAAAGTAAGCTTAGCTTTTCAATAATTAAATTAAATCCTTTAAAAATATGATTAAGAATAATAATTTTATACTTAGTTCCAAAGAGAGGCCCCCTGATTCTTTCCTCTTTCAGAAAAAGTGCACTCTATGACTCAAAATGTAAGTGATAGTGCCCACCAGATGGGCCCAAATGAGACCAACCTTTTTTAACTAGATTCAATACCTGACACAATGCCTTACATGAAGGAAATGTACTAATGACCCTTCTGCTGTTTACTTTACTTTTAAAAATCTACTGCATTCTCAGAAGCACTTCATGTTCCATGCTACAGGAGATGGTTCTTCAGTGACACTACCTTGCAGACTTACTGAGATGTACCTGCTACTGAATGATTCAAAACTTCTGGTAGCCAACAAATAGTACGCATATTTTGCTTTTTTACTCAAGAGAAGATCTCAAAAGTGAAATAAATATTCTGATATTTCATTTATAAATTTATATTTCCTGTATTTTTCAAAGTCACTATTCAATTTAGGAAAGGCATGAAGGAGGGATCATGAAATCAGCTGGTGTAGGGCTGTCTATGAAAACTGCTAACCTTCACATGGTAAACTGACACAGGCAATTTAAATTCTACAAGATTTCATAGTCTTTTTTCACTTAACTTCAGTATTACTATGGATGCTTACATAAACAAGGGCAGTCACTCTTACAGATGTTTATAACTTTTAATTAGAGGATGACACTAGAAAATAGAGCCTCTATCAAATATAAAACTTTATATTTCCTAAATGAGCAAAATATTCTGAAACCAAAATGAGAGACTATCATTTTGTTGACACCAAGAGTTCAAATGTTTTTTTTTCAAACTGCCTTGCTTTGAATAGTAATGATAACCTTATCATAAAAAATAATTAAGATAATGTTAATAACAACAACAATAATAATAATATAGGATGATAATACTAGTTTTGCCAGAGAAACTCCCAAAGAATTTCTGAAAAAATTCTGAATTATTTTTGATATGCCATTTGCAATTTTTATCTCATGACTATATTGTAACAAAAGGGCCAAATGCAGAATTTTAAAATATGAAGAAACAGTTGTACTATCTGGAACTAGTCAACTCAGTGATGTTACACATATCTTAGCAGTTATGAAAAAAAACCTATTGTAATAAATGCTAGAATCATTGCTTTCCTGCAGAATACTGAATATTTATGCAAAAACCGTCATATATTATAAAACTATATATATTTATATTATTATTTAATAGGAAAAAAGGTATGTAATTACATTATAGCTTATTTTCTTGAGAGAAAACTATAGCATATATTTTCTTCTTATTGGGGGAAAAAACGTTACCACCCAACCCAAAAAGCACTAAGCTTACAGGGCAGTACCTGGTGCAGAATCTTTGGCAGGTAACTCCCTGAAAATTCCTGTCCATTAACTGTCTGCAACCACAGTGAAAGAGGCAAACACTGCTGGGGGTGGAAGGGTGTGGTGTGTACAAAAAGCTGTCAGGTGCAGAAAGCAGAACTGGTGCCACAGTTCAGGCGCTATGACATTCTTTCGGAAATACTGGCCAGGAATTAAATGATGCATTTAGCATCTCTTATTTTCTCCTTGAAAGAAATAAACCTGGTTCTGAGAGCAAATAATTTTTAGATAGATACTGATGTCACGTCATTAAGAGATTCCTGACCAGGATGACTCCTAGCTTTCCCTCCATGTTGCATTTGTAGATCAATAATAATTGTTTGAAGTTTAGTCACACACGTTTTGTTCATTTAACATTAAATGAAAAAGCAGAGTAAAGGTTTAGAAAATTTGGAAGTGAAATTAATTCTGTTTACTGACACCATCACCAAGCAAAAAAGCAAATGTGGGTATTGTTGGTTACAGAGCAGTAATATTTTAAGTAGCCAGCAGACACTACCTTTTACAGCTTGCTATTTTTAGAAGCGTGGATCCTCTACTATGGCGTACCATATTAATGAGTTTGTTTGTAACTCCTCCAGATGCAGTATCAATCTGACACGCATCCCTGGTTCTTAATTATAAAAGTTATTGGATACACGCTTTCAGATAAAGGAGAGAAATGCAAACAAACAAAAAAAAAATCTAAACCATAACAACCCAAATGTTTAAATAAAAGCTAGAAGCATAGTTAAGAGATGAAGACAACAGACAATGTAAAAATATCTGGTTGGAAATAAAATAAAGCTATTATAAAATAGGACAAAAGGAGTGAAAGCAGAGTAAATATTAACTATTGGGAAGACATTTTAGAACTTTAACATTGACCAGGAAAAAGGAACTCTTACTGAAGAGGTTCAAAAATATCAAAGATTTTAAACAACAAAGCAAAACCAAAACCAACCAACCAACCAATAAACCCCAAACAAGTAAACCAAATCAAAACGAATCATTTAAATGTAAGATATTCCTGCACTGGTTGAGGAATGTGTGTTAGATGGTTGAAAGGGTTTGATAAATTCCCCATCTGCTGAAGCCATTCTGCAAACTTCCCTACCCTTCATCCTGCTTTATGGTCCTGAGCCAAGTTCTTCTGGCTCTTCCCAACTTGTTTTTGTTACTGAAGTTACTACTGTATTTGATCCAGCTTGAATTTATCCCTCTTGAAAACACGTGAAAGAAAACTGTACACAATATTTAGGATTAATTAAGTGGAATATATCAACTAATCCATATCTTTTTCTGAAAGACTTTGGTCAAAATGTCTGTAGAATGCAATTGCCATTTTCATGCAGATCTCATCTGGTTTCTCAGAGTTGCCCTGTAAATGACAAGTCACACAATCTTCTTCTACTCTGCTCTTTCCAGTAGATTACTTCTCAGTAATTATACTAAAGTATAATTTCTTACCATTAACCAAGTATAAGAACTTGTACTTTGTAACATTAATTTTCATATCACTTTTACTGTGCCAGGCTTTAAGGTTATCCAATTCCAATCTTTAAATAAGTTTGCTTCCCAGGTGGTCTTTGGAGAGCTTCAATAACTCCTTCTCAAAGTGGTATTTTCCTGTTTCACTGAACCCATATCATCTCCCTTTCATCCAGGTCCTTGTTCATTTTATCACTACTAACTTCCAGGATTTTAGTTGACTAAACAGATTCTAATGTGTAAACATCCCAAGTGCTTTACTGAAAATTATGAAAGCACTTTTTTTTTATTGCTTCTCTTTAGTTATCTAGAATCTATTCTATAGACCTACTTTTGCTTGTCCTTCAGGTAAAATTAGATCAAATTACGAATAGTTCTTCTATTACAATTTTCTAAGTACTTTCTAATATAAATATCTTTCTGATATCTTTCAAAATATCTTCAGAACTTACTGAAATCCAGTGCAACATGACATCACTCCAACTGAACCAAGAAATACTGCAAATGATGATCAATTAGATTAGAATGTAAGCACTTGAATTTTCTCAGTTTGACCAAAATGTAGTAAGTAAATTGAGAAAGGCAGGAAAAAGGAGTTTTCAAAGTTGACATGTTGCAAAACTATTACAACAGCAATACAGATAAACAAATAATGGAACCCTATTTTAGCATGTTTTTTTCAAGAGTCATACATCTTAGGTTGCCATTCTTAGTATGAGTTAAGCTTTATCAATATTCTTCCAAGACAACAGATAAAATTATATCATTGTACTTTTAAAGCAGAGTAGGGCTCTGCTAGGAAAAAAAAAGATAGTGACAGCTGTACAGTGCTTTGACCAACAATTCTGTTTTCTTAATCCTAACTACATTGGGTTGGTGTGCATAATGTGGAACAGTTTGATGCTCTAAATTTAGCACATTTAGGAGGAGAGTTGTTATACTTGGATTTGAGCTTTCTGAAGAAGTTAAAGAATAAATAGTAAAAGCAGGGCTATTTCAGTTCTTTTCCTATACATGAAAAAAATCCAATCTCCAACTCCTTTGATGGCACAAAATAGCCTGTAGGGGACTGTACACAATCATAAAATTCATTTGTGGTCTTAGAATACCAAATCAGGCTACTGATTTGGAAGAGAAGAGAAGCACTGAAGTACATGAAATTTAGTGAGGCTAAGTAAGTTCCTTACTGCCTCTTAAGGATGAGTAAAGAAAAACCACAATATCACTCTGAATAAAAGGTTTTAAAAGCTAAAAAGTATGAGATGTTGTATTTGTAGTCTGTGTATCACTTTATAATTGATTATCTTGTTAAAGTGAGGAAGGGAGGAAGTTCTTACTCAACTGGAGACTGCCTTGGTTAATTTAATTCCATTAACAAATGTGCAATTTGAACCTTCTCATTTGCTTCCATAAGTTCTGTGTATTTATTCAAAGCAGCCACAAAACTCTTCTGAGTCTAAACTAATGAACATTATGCCAAATGATACCTGCTTTTTAAAATTAAGACAACATCAAGGCTGTATTTATTTTGTTTGCCTATTTCAAACCTAATTTAGATTAAAACAACTTTTAAAACCAAGCAAAAAGCCTTTTGTCCATGAACTCTGTACTTAATGTATAACATTACTGGGTGGCTTGAATTAGCTGAAAGGCAGCTAGGTAATGTGCCTTTTACTCTTCTGGCATTGCTCCCACTTTCCTTAAATTGACACAACAAAAGCTTTTTCATCAGTCTCATTTTGCTGTTCTTTTACAGCAATTTTAAAATCAGCACACATCACCATTAGCATGACTAATTTTGTCATTATCTGCTGTATATTCTGCTTTGAACTTGTTGTAAACATATTATTCACATATTTAGTAAAATGTTTCAGTATGAAAAGTAACAGAACATGGTTCATGAGTGTCTGTTGCTAGGATCTTATGCCAGCAAATAAGTCTTTCTGTTCCCAAAATCCATTTAAAAGCACACATACTAACAAGCTGGGAAAAAAAAAAAAAAAAAAGAAAAGAAAAAGCATAAATAACTTTTGCATGATTCCTTAATGTTTTAGCTGCCAAGCTTGGATTAAAATTCAGGCAATATTGTTGTTACAAAAAATCTGAAAGCTCCTAACATTATAATTATCACTTATTTTGTCTTTTCTGACAAGAGACTTGAAAAACATTTTTTGTTGAAAATATAATACTGTCATAGCTCCTGTTTATAGGAAGTCCTGTAGAAACCAATTACATCAGAAAATTATCAGAAAACATGAAAGAAAACACAGTAATTTCTGCATTTTTTTATAGTACTAGTCAATGAAAAGAATAGAGAGTGATTCATTGGTCGTCCTAGGAAACCTTTATTTTATGGGAGAACTTAAAGCTTCTCTGAAAGACAAATGTGAAGCTAACACCCCAAGGTTTCTGTTTCCTCTCACAAGAATAGAGTATATTTTATTCAAATACCTAGAAACATTAAGAGTGCTTCATGTTTTAACAGTACAAAGGATAAAGTAGAATATATCAGCTGACCTCTTGCTTCAGTGAATTTAGCATCAAATTCTTTTATTACTGAAACAGCTTTCATCTTTGATTTTTTAGGACCAAAAATTACTAAAGAAGCAAATACCTTTAAAGAAAATTCTTACAAATAATTTGAAATAAATAAAATTACTAAATAAACTATAGATGATTATATTTATGAAAATTTTATAGATGTATGTACTTATAAAGTGCTTACCACTGAAGCAAAGTCTATGTTATTTAATGGTTCTTTGAAGTAACAAGAACAACTGTAGACTGTGACTGTAAGAAGTAGCTGAAGGACTTTTGGATTAATAGGCTGCAAGTACATTTGTCAGGAGAGAAACAGTGGAGTGATGATAAGCAGTTTTATCAACTCTGTCCCCTCCAGCAGAGAAAAATTCAAATCAATGATTAGAAATTCTTTGGAAAGCATCTGAAATCAAGCAAAACCCGAAATAATTTTGCTCCATGATTTGTAGACTATAGAATACTATATGCAGCTCTGTGTCCTCTGTAAGGTAGGTAAAAGCTCAGAGGAAAGACAAGAGTGATCAAGGTACGGAGCAGTTTAAATATATATTAAAAAAAACAGATAGGCATGAATTTTTATTAAAAAAAACCCTAATGATGCAGAGATCTTTGACAGAAGCCAATAAATTCATGGATATCATGGAAATGCTGGGAAAGCATTTCCACGACAGCACAATAGCTTATTGTTTCTTCTAACACCAGAAAGCCATCAAAAAAACTGAGGGGCCAGGTTCAAAATGAAGGACAGCAGTTTGAAGTGATATATCTGAAAAAAATCTTTTCCAAAGGTTACCGTAGATTCCAGAAGCTTACATGTGCAGATTACAGAAACACTTGGGACAAATTATAATGATACTATCCTTACACTTCTCCAGACATCAACTCAAGTTCATGGTTGAAAGAAAGCATTGGAATGGCTGGACCTGGGACCAATACAGTTGGTTTTACTGTGTTAAGGCATATTTCTTAATTTTACATGGAAATCACCCAGGAAATGGGTGCTCAAAGCTTCTTTAACTGTTATTTCATTTAGTAAATAAAGGGAACATAATTTAAGGTATTTTAACATTTTGAATGAAACAAGTAAATCAACTGCAATGCACTTGAATTAATAATCATTGTATATTACCTCTTGAAAATAACTTTGCCCCTCTGATATTTTTAACTGATTTTTACAGGATTTCCTCTGAATGTCTTTGCTCACATATTACATATGTTTTAATTTTTAAAAAAATATTATTCATGGCAACTATCATTAAAATTAACAATTATCACTTTTTGTTTATTTCAAATTCACAAACTGATTAAGCTAAAAAAAAAAGTCCAAGCTCATTATACATGTGTTTTAAATTTAATTCTTACTTTAATTAAATGAGTTTCACTTCCTTTGTCCATTGACTCTAACACCTCCTCAAGACCCTGTGTTTCACACAAATGTGCACTAAATCTATATGCATTAGTTTTTGCCTTATATTCCTGTATCTGTACTACAGGAATACTGAGCATGTTTTGAAAAGTATCACTACTACATTTGTTTAGGATATTTACAACAGTGCAGATAACGGGTTCACCCTACAGACTATATTGTTTTGAGAACCCTGGGAAGTTGCATTCAATTGTTCTGAAAACTTTTCCAGCCCAAGGGAAGACCCAGGCCAAGAAAGGTAACTCCTGATCTATACAGCTTCAAAGTCTTCTGTTGCAAGGGAAATCAGTAATCTACTCCCATAATGTCGACAGCCTGTTTCTCACAGGCGATTTATTAGGCATAAGCAAAACAATCCAAAATTTGCATATCCTGACTGAAAGACTAGTTCTTTCTCCTCATGAAATGCTTCTATGCATTTAAGTCTCTTGAAGAGACAGTAAACGAAGTGGCAAATAATAAGGCTCTCTCTCTCCTGTCTCTAGTGTCATCTCAGCAGACTGAAACTGCCTGCCCAACCTTAACATATCCTCTCAGTATGTTCTGAAACTGATTTCATGCACCATTCAGTGAATCCTAAGGGAAATTTCAAAGTTATTTTGATGGGTTAAAATTTGATTTGATGCATGTTACTGGAATTGCTGATCTGAAAGTAGTCAGCTATGGTATCCTAGGTTTATGTGTATATATAAACTTGCAACTTTTATAGATTCAATATTCCAAGTTAGACAACAATATATTTCTAGCCTATAAAGTTGCTGCAATAGTTAATTATAAATTGTGTTTAGAAAAGAATCTCAGAGTAAATGTAAATATTTTTCAGATAACCTATTCCCATTTTTAGACTTAGATCCCATTTTAAAGGCTACACTTGAGATTAGTAAGATATAGTTAAAACACTTGTACATAAAAAATATTTCCAAAATAACAGAAACCACAACAGCCCAGAAAATATGATAAGTTCTCTCAAATAAAATGATACATTACTGTTTAAGAAAATATGCCAAATTACCTATTCCAATTATACCTGTCCTTATATGTGATACCACACCCACAGCAATGACCATTTGTATGGACACATATGAATAATGACTGTGCATCAATAGCATCTCAACGTTTTCTGATACATTTTCTTAAACACAATTGTTCTTGCAGCAATAGTTACTTTTTAAAAATCTATGAAAAATGTTCTTTTTGTTTCTTTTATTTTAAGATAAGAGGAGAGCATATGCTAAAAATGACCTATGCAAAAATAAAGCAATCTAGTGGATCACAGAGCAGTATTAGCATGGGTACTTCAAATGAGATACATTAGAATTTAAAAAAAACCTCACAGACTTGCAACAAATTTTATCATTTAGTGTTCAACACTTTACACTTATGTGTAACTTATATCCATTGTAAATTCAACAGAGAGTATGTGCCTTTGTTCAGAACATGGAGAATAAGATGACTCTCCACAACAACACTGACATTGTCACTAAAAAATACTGTCTTTACTTGAGTTTTAGATGTTTTCTTTTAAAACAGAAAAATAATTCTCGCTGTACATGTGTGTTTTTAATAAGAACTGTTGCAGAATTGGACTGTGTCAATTTTTAAGAATAAGAGCAGAAAGCATATCAGGTATTTATGCAACGTTGATGGGATGTTAAATTTTGTCTCGGCACTCTTTTATGGCATCTCAGTGCTTAATTTTCCAAAGTTAGTATTTTTAGATGCACAAAGCTGAACTTCAAGTCTTCCAAAAACCGCTGTGCTGAGTCTTTGCAACAGTGGTGAGAAAGGTCTTTAAGGTGTACAAAAGAGGAAAAAATTGCAGAAGAGAGGGGGGAAAGGCACGTAAGAAAGATAGTTATTGAAAAAATTTTGGAAGTTATTTAGGTTGAATGAAATTTTCCATTTCATTATTAACATGACCTATCCTGTTTCTTCTTGAGAAGGAGCATCGTTCATTTTTCCAAATGTAATGCACCATTTCCAAAACACCTCTCTAGTTTTGCTGATAACATCATGTTAACACCAGCTTATGCATACCACCAAGTTTCTGAAAAGCTTCAATTTCATACTTCTGTGCTTGCTGTCAGCTTCTGTGCATTTCACCAACTCCTCTGGGACATATTTCTGGGCATTAGAAATTACCTACACCAAAAATGCATATTTTAAAATATACTTGAAAAATTTCTATTGTAGATTCTGGAAATGCTGACTATTATAGCAACTGATCAGATAAGACAAGGTAAAGAAAGATATGACTGCTTTCTACAGTCACTGTAAATATATTCATTAAATTTTAAAGCCCTAAGATGGGTATGCCTTTCATCTTGCATCACAGGCATATATGTGATTGCACAGATATCACTGTCTTCAAAATATGATTATATTTAGTAAGTAAGGGAGAAAATATTGAAGAAAAAGTCTTTATTTTCCTTGTTTTCTTACTTATGTTTCTTCAATTAAGTATCAGTGTGAGTTTATTTCAAAAAATTATTTATAACATTGCATTTATTCATTTGAGGTTTGGGTTATTTATAAATTTAGTAGCTTGCTTTTCAGTTTTGGAATGACATAGACAGAAACAAGTAGTACAAAGAGATTATTTGGCTGAAGAGAACACTGCATGTTCCTCTGATGTACCAGAATCTGTAATGAGTGGCAACAAAAACTTCACAGAATAGTGAGGAAGAAACATCATGAGGCCGGATTAAGCTACAGATTTCCAAAATTGGGATGTACTTGCAGCTGTGAGCAGCCTGAGCAAGGCTTCTAAATAGCTCAACTAAAGTGGAATTCATCAAGGTGGATAAAACTCTTTAAACCAGGATACTTTTCCCCATGGAAATGCTTAAAAAGTACTTATCATTTCATGCCATCTGTTCCTCTCATAAGACAAAATTATTACTTTTCAATAATAGCTTCAAAAACATCTCTCTTCAGGTAAAAAAAGAAAGAATATATGAAAATGACACTTCATAGAAAGAAAACCATGAGGTTGACACCCAATGACTTCAGTGTTTATCTGCAAATCAATAAGCACACATTTATATGTGTACACAACCTCACAAGAGATTGTTATAGTCAAAATCAGTATTTTGGCAGCTCCTATGATTTACTTCCATTTAAAAACTGTTAATATATCTTTGCTTTTTCTTCTAGATGCTTTTCCAGCTACACAGAATCTCAGATGCATTCAGTATAGTCTTTGCTTTTTTCTTTCCCTCCCTCCACCCTTTCATTTCATGTCTTCTTATTCTCATCTTTTATTTCTCCCCAGTCCTACTTCCCCTTTTGTTTCTCTACCTTACTGCTCATGTCCACTGATCCTGTAAGTTCTTCTTGTCCCGTCTCAAATACATTCAGATACAGTATTTATGCAATAGCTCTAGAGACTGAAGTAAGCATCAGCTGGGTTTCATTACATCTGGAACTGATTACTTGGCTTCATCACTGGGTAAGGTGAGGGGAGGAGGGTTCATGGCTACCTTGTGGCTTGGCAGCACAACTTAGTGCACCAACCCATTAGAGTTTGCAGGTATGCATCCTTACCACTTCCTGCCTGAATTCTGGGAAAGATGTGTCTGTTCCCAAATGCACATCATCTCCTGTATGGCAAGGTGGGAGACACAAACATGTTTGTCATGTTCTAGTAAGTATGCTAGTCTGGACAACAGGGAGATCGTGATAGTGAGCACGTTATTTTTCATCCAACAATTTATCTCAGATATTTTGTTCAGATTTAGATCATAATCCAAACAGCAATACACCCTTTACAAGATACTACCAGAGTATAACTTGCTGTCAGAATAGGAGTGTATACAATTAAATACAGAAATATTAACCAGATTGTCTTCTATTCCTACTGACTTTTCAGTTTGTTCCAAGAAAAGGAAAAATCTGTTTTCAAAACACTGATCACAAATGTAGATTTTAGCCAATATAAATTGATACTAGAAACTATTCAGACCTTTCCACTGGTGTATCAAATACTTAACAATATTTGTGATTATGTCTCCTCCATGTATATCCTGTAGAAGTCATCTGCTATGGACCCAGCCACCATGGGTCACCGTGTCTTTTAAACCTCTATAAAGCAAATATGCTACAAACCACTTCTTACATCGCTCTTTTTAGATTTTCCTGTATAGATTTTTGACAAGACCTGGAACAGTATTCAGCTGTCTACAGTGTCAAGTCCTGTCATCTCTGGAACACTTCCTCAGCTGAAATAGGAGCTTTCCCACCATCCCATCCAAGACTGTGCAGTTTCACAGTTTATCTTCTCAGTCATGCACAGAACATGCCGATGCATATGCAGATGTGTAGATTTAAACTTTAAAATAAAGTTTGTTTCACAAAGTTTTAGAAAATCAAACTTAGTCTCACTTCCCCCCTACTCCATATCACTCTTTTCTTGACAATCCCTCAGAATCTGGACTTATGGTGGTGAGCCATCTCATCAGGCTTCACATATGGGAAGATACATCTTCTAGAATATAAAAATTCCTACTGAATGTCTGCTGATAAATGCCTGACGTGGAAAAATGCTTCTTGTTGGTAACACTTTTCATGAAGAATGGTTGAAGACAAATGACAAAAGGAAAGGGGGTGTGTTGGAATATGGTACACACACAAGGCTGGGACACAAACACAGTAAGACACATAACACATAGATTAAAGTTGCTGTCTAAGCTCCAAATGTAGTCTGAATTAGAACATCAAGCAGAATCCAGACCTCTAGAAGAAGAATCCATGATCTATTGCAGTAACACAGCTTTATAATAAAGCCACCCTAATCAGATAAAAAAAAATCTGTCAGAACACATGTATCCTGCAACTGATAAATGGTCAACAGCAAATGCACAAGGAAGAAAGCACCTGGCAAGCATATAGTGATAATACTGTTTTAGCACCCATCGACACAGTATTGCCAGGCCAGAGGCAGTTTATGGTGGTGACACTAGCATAATGACTCAGAAGAGTTAATTATCCTGCAAGAAAAGGAATATAGACTAGCATTAACTTGCTTGTTAGCTAAAGAATTCCACTGCTTTAATCTGAGGAATCCCTTAGTTTGGAACGGGGGGGGAGTATTTTTTCATGAGGAACAAGGAAAATAAAGTCCTGTCATCATGTTTTTACACTAAGGTGACGTTAAAGAAGAAAAAAAAAACCCAAAAAAACCCCAACCAACCAACAAAAGAAAAATCCCAAATCAAATCACCAAAATGACTACCTTTTTTCTTATAAGGAAAAAGATTTTAAAAAATGTAAATTTCAGATAATATGACTCCTAAACTAAAAACTCTTGAGTTGTTCAAATCTATGAAAATAATATGAATATTATGCTTTAAATCTGAAAAATGTATACTTTTTTTTTATTGACAGAGATTAAAACTGCTGTCAGAGGAAAATAATAGTAGTAATTATGATGACCACACATTTAATCCAAAGATACAAGCACAAAGTTAAAGGATGAAGCTTTGGTACATGTCTATCTTCTCACACATATAGAAAGTTTACTTATGAACAACTTAATTATAAAATGTAAGTGAAACAAAGACAGGGTTTTCCAGGGTGAAATAGGAAATTAATAACCCCTTGGAAGTTCTATACAAAATTTAGATAATTGAATCAGAATTTGTATTAAATCAAAAAATGGAAAGCTTTTCTACAATGTATTTCATTTCAATGATCTTGATTTCCACAGACACTCCACCCCCTGCAAACTATAACATATGTTTTATTATGGATTCCAAGTTCTACACCCAGTCGAAGTGTCAGTTTCTTTGCTTCCCTCAAGTTGATTCCACTCACTTCCCTGGGCTTACACCAAAATATGCAGCTTGTTTCAGCTATTCCACAACTCCCATCTAACTGTTGGTTGTCTACTAAGAAGTTCACCTGATCTTGTATATGTCCCTGAAGTCCTCTTTTTCCCACCTTCACTGGACATCACCATTTGCATTAGTTTTCTCATCTTTCTGAGCGGGAGATTTTCCCTAGGTCCCCTGTTACTCATCTGGAAGACAGAAGACCAGATATTCTCCACAAACCATATCAGCAGAGAAAGTTAAACTAAAATTCTGCTAAAAATTCAGCCACTACAAAATCATCTTGTCTATCCTTAATCTCACTTTTGATCTAATTCTGGGATGGATGAGGAAAACAATTTATGGACAAAAGACCTGGTTTTGAAGACAATTTTTAATAACAGACTATATTCATTTTCTACTTTGGGTACTTTCAACAGCTTTTAATTTTCAGGAGCATACAAAGCTCCAGCTGTTGTGAAAGCTGCTGATTAGGGAGCATAAACTACTGACAGGAGACTTTCTTTTCTTAACCTTCACAAATGTCTCTGTCCTAACTTTGCCCTTACTATATTCTATTCTTACTATGTTCTATATGAATGAGATATAATTGAATTTCATGAAGTAAATATAGTTCTAGGTAAACAATAATAGGGTTAAAAGGTGATGTTGAAAAAAGCCAAGAATGAAACACTCCCACCTTCAGGACTAATTCAACTCTAAAAGATACCTCACACTGACATTTTATTATCAACTATATTCATTGACTTAACCACTGATAGCACTTTTCTTTAAAACATCTGTAAAACCTTAAGATAGATACAAATAATAAACCGTGATGACTGACTACTTTCAAACAAAGACATTTCAGTTTGAAGAATGCACAAAAGGTTTATAATACCAATAAACATAAGGGAGGATTATACACTACATTTTCTAAATCCTCACAGGAAATGTAATGAGAAATAAGGCTAATTGTGATTCATTATAAGACCCATTCCAAATATTTGGCACATCACTAGCACAAGGCTCACCCAGTACTGGAAATTAGAAATGACAAAAAAGGAATGTCATAAAGTTGAAAATAATATTTTTCATTAAAACAGTGGCACACATAAGTATTCATGAATGGTGTTATATGATAAAAGTACATGGTAATTTTTTGAACTCTGAATAAATCCATTCAAATTATGCACCCTGTGATGATGGCAAATTCAAATACAGAGACTGGTAAAGAACGAATGATAATTTTCTAAAATAATTTTTAAAATACAATGTTAACAAATTTGCAAGCTGTAAAGACAGATACACAATGTTAAACATCAGAGGACTTCCCAGAGAAGTGAAAAAGCTGTATTTATTCAGCTTTGTGTGGGGAACACTTAGCAGACTATACACATGAATTCAAGCCTGAACTGGTTTCTATTATGAAATGATGAGCAATACGGTTAATAGAACAGTAGAGAACATCATTTACTCTAACCAGGCTTTGGTTCAGTCACTCAGAGCACTGCTGAACCCCAGGTAGGGAGGTGTGGATAGCATGAGTGAACTGCAAGTATCTTACCCTGCCTTCAGGCTCAAAGGGTCAGCATTTCACAGACTAAAGGTCAGCTTACTACAAGTGGTTTCAATACTGTTTAACATTTTCGTTAAGGACTTGGATGACAAGACAGAACGGACCCTCAGAAATCTTGCAGCTGTCACCAAATTCACAGGATCAAGAAGCAGACTTCTACAAGATTGCCCTTCAGAGGGAACTTTATAAACAGAAGGAATGGGCTGACAAACTGTGAAATTCTACCAAGACAAATGTAAAGTCTTGCACTTGGGACACAGTAAGTCCATGTAAAAATACAGGGATTCACCTGGCTAGAAATCAGCTTTGCAGACAAGGATTCAGGTAGACCCCAACTGGAACATGAATAAAGGAGCTTGGCCAAATGCCTGCAAGAATTCCCCTCTAACACGTTTTGTGATTCAATGATCCCAGCTACGAAGTAGTCTGTGAAAAATCTGAATTACTAATGCCAGTGGTTAGGGTTGCAAAAGACAAAGGTGATCCAGTCCATGCAGCCCAGATGGATTTCTGAAAAGCTCTTAACAGTATCCCTCAAGTGTTCATCAAGAGCTTTGAAGGGAGAGCTACATGTTTTACAAACTCTGCCAGCATGACTTCATGTCTCAGTGTGAGTCTAGGGAGCAGTAATACTGACATCAGATAGTAGATGCATGGCAAGTGAGCCAAAAAAAGGTTAAACTGTTCGTGTTCAACAGGCCTAGCTTCCCAATGTGACACTGTTCTTTATCTAGATACCATTTCATTTGTTCAAAGTACAGCTTCAGTTTACTCCCATTTCATCTAAGACTACCCAGAACCTCTGGGGTTGCATCCTTTTCCTGAACATGAGGAATATGCAATCCTGTCCAGCTAAACAATAAATCTAAATTGAATAAACTACTAGTCTGATGCATTGCACTACTTAGGAGCTTTGATTCAAAAGCAAAGACAATTTTTCCACTTAAAAACACACATTTGTTTACCATTAGTTTTCTCTTTTTTCTTATTGTAATTATCTGTCTTGTTCACTAAACCACCTTTCAGCACCAATAATAAAAGACACAGAAGTTTTAACAGACAAAAGCTATTTTTGGACTATACTTATGATTCATTCTCCATTCTCTTCATCAAATGAAACAGAACACCAAGGCATATGTGCGAAGATGATTAAAATTTCATAATGCAGTAACAAAAAGTCAAGTAAAGTTGAGCCAAACTTCTTTTAATATCTTAATTGAATGACTTGAATTATAAATTATATTAAAAAGAGGAGATCAAGAAAAATACTACCATCTAGCACTAGTGAAAGCCCAGCTACATGGGCTTAAATCTCCAGAGTATATGAATCTTTGAATTGATTAAGAAACTGGAGACCTAAGAGCTGCCACAGCCTCTTGTCTTTCTACAAGCAATATTAACTATTTCTGCCAGGGACTCCCCAGTTATTTGGTGTCAGCCAAGAGAAATGACCAAGGATCGTGTCTTTCAGATTCAGGTTCTGAGGGAGCAGTTGTCAATTATAAACTCTTCTGCATCTTTTTGTTTAGCAAATTTCTTTCACTCTATCCATCACTGTATCAAACTGCTTCCTTGTGTATTTTGTCTCTTCAGCAACTCTTGCTACCAGTGCTATCATCATTTACCTACTTTCTAGTTGCTGTCAGTGAAATCAATTGAAATTAAAGGTGTCTCACCAAGTAACACATGACCTCAGAAAAATTTACTAGTCAAATGCTCAAAGTGGGTCCACTGTGGAGTATAAAGATATCCAAAATGTCTTGTTTAGTTAGAAGAAGTCACCTTTCCTGCTGGAGATTGCTGTGGATTAGGTCATGTAAACTATGTGTTGAACTCAACTTTTTTTCATCTAAAGTAGTTAAAGCTAACTCAGCTATTTTTAATTAACTTGCAGCATAAATACTCAGTGCTTGACTTATACATTATCCAAAACGCAATGAGTTTTTGCAGTTCCTTTCTTCTATGGGATCTATTAAATCATAGGGAAGCAGAGGACATAATACCTCAAATATTATTAAATGTTCCCTCTCTGTGAGCCAGAAAAATTTGCTTCAAAGACAAAAATTCCATCATTGTAGAAGTATGGTATATTCCAAAGCACCAATATTTCTTCTGATCTGAGAGAATGTTTCCTATTCTGTTTTTCAGTTCAACAACTGAATAGCTAAAATGAATCTCAAAACATCTGCAAATTTAAAGCACCCTTTTGCAATGAACCCATAATGATGAACAAATTAAAAAATCCTAACACTATATTATGCAAAAAATATAGGCACAGAACAAAAATTTGTTACGAGCTATACTTTTACTTTATATTGCAATATATATATATATGGCAATAACTTAATAAAAATGGTATTTGGGTAAGAACAGCCAGTAATGTGCATTAGGAATAAAACATAATTAAAAAGACATCTAGCCCATTACTCCTTAAAATGTTTTTTTTTTTTCCTCTTGAAAAGAAATTTCACAGGAAATGAAGTTGGGTGTTAAACACAGCTTTCTTATCCAGAGAACACAGAAGTGTTAATTCACTGAAGTAACAGTGATAATTGGTTTTGACCTTATTTATTGTAGAATATGTTGCTGAATTAGTCTAAACAAAACCAGGAGTTTATGCAAAAATCAATTTCTGTATGCTTGTTGTATTTGCACATGACTAGTTCAAGTAAAACCATTTTATCTAAATGCTAGGAGTTAGCATAAATATTTTCAAGTAATTTTACTAGTATAGATCCAAATTTAATGCTCCTGTTTATTGCAAATACAGATGATGAACACCAATACTGCACACTTGCTGTTGCCTAAAATGAAACATTTAAAATGCTTCAATCTATGAAGTATTTCTGGAGCTAATCAATAATGAAATGGGAATTTTAAGAGGAGAGTTGGCAGCCCTGGTAATTCACAGTTTTACGCATGAAGCTCTCAGTTTATAAATGTAATAATTTGCCAATTTTATTTATTGTGTACCTTCATTTCACTTTCAAATTTCAAGGCTTTTTTTCCAGAATGGTAATAGAATTTCTAAACATCTAAGATCACTGGACCTGTCCTGAATTTTATATAATAACCCAATTTTGTAAAAACCATCTCCTCATCCAGTTCTGTCAGGAGAACGAGAGGACAGTATTCTAAAATAGTAATTCAGGATTAAATTAGCTGAACTGCGAATGTGGTTAAAAAGCCTAAAGCATAGCAGAACTACCATATTTCTGCATAAAAAGAAGGAGTCCATGCAACTGTTCTTCAATAGTTCCCTGAAATCCTCAGACTAGAGTTATGAATCAGGTCCTCACAGGAATCTTTAACATAGAAATAAGCAGAAATGAAAGCAGCTTTAGTATGAAAGAGATTCTGAAAAATCCATCAACTGGCTGAAGTGCGTATTCACATTTAGAGGGGAAAAAGAAAGCAAGAAGAACTCAAGGCAGGCTCTGTTACCTGACTGTACAGAGGCTTCTAATCTTTGCTATTCACTGAGGAGAGTTTCACTTCTCTTATGAACGGGGGGTGTTTGTGCAAAGGATCAAGACTTCACGTTGAGCTCAGTGACATATTCTGAGAACAAGGACTGTGGATACTCTGCTCTCAGCTTTGCATATCTGGTATGTTTCCCCAAGACTAAAGCAGGCAATGGGCTATGCATCTAAGAAGACCAGCACAAAGGTTAAAGGACAACCTAAAGACGGATTAGATTAAGCTGTGACTCTTATCACTTCAGTCCTGTAAAATATAGTCCTACTCACAGTATTTTCTACCCTTTCACAGACACCAGATCTTGGAATCTGTTGGCAGCTCTCTTATGAAGAAAAGTTACCAGCAGAGTTGCACCTGGACCTCCACTGAAACTCATATTGTTCAACATCATCCACGAGAAGTGGAAAGAATATAAAGTGATAAATTTTTCTGGGATAGGATTTCTGGAGAATAGCTAATCAGGTAGTTTAGGTAGCAAACATAAAAGCTGATTTGCTTAAAGACCTTACTTATTATATTGGCATACCATGCCAAATTCAATATACTTAATTCAGTATTGGAAGTATTGCATGAAGGAAAAAATGCCAAACCTTGTTTACAGAATGACAGGCTCTCAACTAGTTAGCATTGCTCAGGTATGAGACCTTTATAGTATACTTTGCAGTTTTAGGAAAACATCTACTCAGTCCTGACAATATGACAATAAAAGGAATTATTAGGTTAAGACTGGTACTCAGAAAAAAATTCCTATGGCACTGTATAAATCCATGTTACATGAGGAACTTGACTGTTTGCTTTCTGTCCCTCCCTCTGTAAAAAAAAACTTACAGTAAAACTTGAAAAACAACAGAGAAACACAAAAAGAATGACCAAAGATGTGGGAGGTGTTCCATACAAGCAGCTATTAAATGACATGGGGATTTCAGAATGGAAAAGAGATGACTACAAAGGCATGTCAGGAACATAAGAAAAAAATGCAACACAACTGTTTCAGAGAAAAGAAATATGGAACAACTGTTCATGGTTTCTTATCATACAAAACTTAATAAACTAAACAGGAGGTGTGCAAAATGAAGAAAAAAAAGATAGCACTTGTATCCAGGACACATTATATTGTGTCTCTGAAACAGAATACTGTAGATGCTAATTCCACATGGGTCCCAAAAGTAATCAAACCTATGAGTGAGGCATCCATCAAGAGCTATTAAAGAGAGGCAGTCTCTGAGAAAAAAATCACTAAAGAGGAGAAAATATTTTAGAAGAAACTTATATGCTTTTGCTTCTTCAGCAATCTTCCCTAAGCACTCTTAGAACAAAGATACTGCACTAGATGTACATTTGTTCTAACCCAGAAAAGTTAATATGTATATGTTGTTACTCAAAGTAGACATTAACTCGACAATTCATGAGCAAGAACACAACATTAATCTTTGTTTAGCATCAAATATTTCTTAAACGGCCTACTCAGCAAGTTTTAAAACACTATTAAAATTCCCTCCAACAAATACATCTCTACCATATGTCTTGGTTGGGAAGAATTATAATCATAATGCAAAACAAATTTTTTAAATATGACATTTTCTCCAAACATTTATTCATGCCAGAGTGGCAAACAGATTTCTTGTTAGATCCCTACCATCTTAGGCAATCACATTCCCAATTCTTATACTAAATAACTACATAAAGAAGGCTTATGTGGTTTTGCTCTCCTCTAGATTTTCACTATTTTGCATCTTTTTTTAAATCTCTTTTGACACAATATTGCACTATGTAAACCTCTGCTTCACAGCCTTTGTATGACACCTTCTTTTTTACTATAGTCAAAATTGCATTTCCATATAAATCACTTGCTAACCTACTTAAGATAAGATTTGACACTTTGCTAGCATGATCTGTTTTGAAAACCAGTTTGAGAATCTACTGACAATTTAATTCTGTATATAACACAGGCACAGGGATATTTCGTTAACCTGTTTCCTCATGTTCTTTGGTAGAAAATGTTCAGGTTTTCTTATTGGAGACTGGGGAGAAGACTGGGGTTTTGTATGTGTTTGGATTTTTTTAATATCCAACCACATCTATAATACATTTGGAAAATTGCACAGATGTTTTTAGGCTATTGATAGTATCACAGAATCATTTAGGTTGAAAAAGATCTAAAAAATCATTATGCCAAATTTTAACCCAGCACTGATGAGTCCACACTAAACCATGTCCCTAAGTGTCCCATCTACACATCTCAGATAATACTCATCCAACTAAATGAGGGCTGCAGTCACCAGAGGGAGTGGAGTCAGACAATTTCATCTATTTCATGATAGACAATTTCATCAAATATATGCAATCCATACCCACATAAATATTCCTACTGAATTCAGCTCACATGTAACTCTTTAATGAATACATAAACAATTATTATATGCAATTATGAGATGTTTATTTCTGAAGATTTAGAAAGCCAGGAGTGATGAGAAGCAATTAGTCTCACAGTTTACAATATCACAGACCACTAAAATAGCTGTAACTGCAGTACTTGATATTCTTTCTGCCCTAACCATACAGTTGTCAATATTTATACCAAGTTTTAGCAGCTTAAATTCTGGCATGACACACTCAACTCTATACACATACGAGTATTTTTAGCAGCGACAGTATATTAGAAGCTACTTAAAAACACTGAGAGATCTGTGCTATACAAACCAGGCAACTGCTTGATAACAAGAGACTAAGACTTACTGAAATAAAATTTAAAACCCAAATCAAACAAAATAAAAAAAAGAAGATTTTTTCATGTATATCTTCAACATATCAAGTACTTCTATCACTACAGGATTAAATAGATCCTAATTCCCTGAGTTAAAATAACAACATGTAAATTATATTTTCCTTCATTCAATATATAACTTCAGAAAATGAAGTTAAATACTAGTCAGAAACAACAATTTATCATGCTGGAATCCTTTTATCCAAGCACTTTGTGAATGTGCTAAAACAATCAGCATTTTCTAATAAATGTACTAGCAACTGTTACAAAGTAGACCAATAAGATTAATAGATGAGCTAAAGAACAATATTCTACCTTAAAAAAGAAACCCTTAACATATTTTTTGAAGTGAATGGATTTTCAAATGCTTTTGGGATGATGAGATCAATTTATTTTCATTAAACTGTAATAATTTCACAATTTTAATATTGAAAATTAATTTATCCATATTTTCTTTGACATATTGAATAAAATATTTCCTTCACTGTATACTTCAGTTAGCCAAAAATACATATCTACTAGGACAGTTTTAAACTGTAAAAGCATACAACACAAAAAACCCCTCACACTATGGAATAACTATATTAAAGAAAAAAAATATACCAAACTCAAAAGCTATGGTGAAATGCTACAATAAGTCTTTTAACTGTCCTATTATTTTGAGAAATTAAGTTAGGAATGAAATTTCCTGAAGTAAGAAAACTTTCTGGAACCTGATCCACCATGAACAATGAAGGGAACTAAAAGGTTTCTTCTTCAATGTATTTCTTTGCATTGCAGGTATTTTTGAGACAATTTCTTCTTACTGTATGTTATTTGAGGGCATTCAACAATAAAATTTCCCAGTGCAATGTAATGCACTTCTCTTTAAGGTCTAGTGAGAAAAGCTCACAAGTTTTGCAAAATTGGAATTACTATTTTCCTATTTACTCCATTTACAGAATTTTCAAAGTACTTTCATAAAACCTATTACATAACTGTGTCTTTGGATTTTCTTTTTACAGTGAAAATGTCGAATATTCTAAAGAAATCCATATGTCTCAGATATTACTACAAACCCTCTACATTCCTCTGACTAATGATTTTTTAATTTTTATTTACCCAAATGTGAGAATAAAACCAAAGCAGGCAGAGTAAAGGAGTTACTAAAAAACCCAAACCAGACCTTTCTAAAAAACCCCAAATCACTACCAATAAGACCAAACAAAAACCAAAATAAAAAACCCCAAACAATAAACCAGCAAGGAAAAAACCCAAACCCAAAAAAGTTCTGAATAAAATTACTTAGTAGCACTTTTCTAAAGTGAACATTACTGCTTGATATTTAAAAATCACCAGTAGGCAAAAAAAGCAAAACAATGAATAGATTAATCAAATGGATTTCTTACTAAATAATACTTTAAGAGCTATTAATATTCATGATAGTTCCAGATGAGCAATTCTGTCTTGAAGTAGAAATACTTAATGCTCTTGCTTGTGGAGTAGCTGGTGATTGTCTCCTTTAATGGCCAGTCATTACTCCTTATGTTCTGATAGCACCTTTCTTCTCTCCACCTCACCCCCAATATGAAGAAAGACAGCTTCCTTTAAAATAGTTGATAAAGGAAACTAGTTATAAATTACTATTTTAAATTCCCTTGAAATTTCCTTAAAATATCTACATAAAAGCTTTTGTGGATGTTGGGACATCAGTCATAGCCTAAACTTAAAAGTATACTGCTCTACAGAGATAAAAATATTCTCATAAATCACAATGTAAAAAAAAAATATTAGCAACAATTCTATAACTCACCACAGATAACTGATTCCTGAGAAACAGGATCAATTACTGAGGTACTTTGCTAACCACAGTCAGATATGTGTAATTGTTTGGTGTTTACTTTTTCCTCACCATTCTGTGTCACTCTCCAGAATGAGCTCACTGAAAGACATACAAGACTTCAGTCTCCAGCATTTCGAGCCAGTAGCAAATGCCATGCAAGTCAATCTCTACCAATCCTCTTGTCTGAAACAAAGCTACTGTAACTAAGGTGTTTTGTTCCAGTCCTCTTCCTCTGCAATCCTCTGTTTCACAGTGCTATCTCTGGTAACTTACATCACCAAAGCAGGCAAAAGCTTTCAGGTAAATGCACTGATAGGATTAGAGATCAGCAGAGCTGAAGGTTCATAAACTAAATCTCCTAGTTTCTTCAGTATATTATGACACCTGAAGACACTGTGAAATATTTGTTTTATCTACTCACACAAACCTAGGATGGCCTTAAATTTGTTACCTGATTCCCCAAAAACATGAAAAAAAATCAGTTGGCATCAACTCGAATTGACTTAGTGGCATGTAAGAAATTTCAGGTACACTACTTCAATCCATGAAACCTTAGATATTTCCTTGTTTCTAATGATCAGTTTAAAGTCCTGCCCACTCAATAGAAGAGGGTACATTTTCTTCCAGCGGAGATTCTCTAGACTGAAAATACATATAGCACAGGTAAGAATTTGAGAGATAGATTAGGTTGAGCAAAAAAAATTACCATGAACTCCAATAGCTCCTGCTCAATGTGATGTTAACTGGTGTTTCTAGAGGTTAGTGGAGAAATATAACACCCTCTGGAACAATCTAATACGCTCAAGTTGTTGCTGAAAAGGAATTAATGGTAGCAGGAGACAGAATACTACCTCTTCCTCCCTCAGAAATGTTTCCTCCACTATTTGTTAACATGTTTTATTATTGAAGACTCATCACGGTTATAAATCTCTGACTCAGATTACACACTAAATACAGTATTTGGGACCTCATTTGAATTAATTGGAAATATAAAATCTGTAAGTATTTTTTGAGTTACACTTTGTGGACTTCAAGATAACTTAAGGAATCCAGTGGGAATTCTCATTTATTTCATTTAGTAATTCAATATATGCCTTTTTAAAATTTAGATACTGTTGTAGGGTTGTTTGGTTTTGGTTTTTTGTTTTATTGGTTTTTTTAAAATTCTGGTCTATTTTGCTTCAGAAACAAAGATTCATATTTCAAAAAAAGAATTTCTGAATGTGCACCTGTAATTATTACATCTGACAACTTAAAATAGAAGTAGAGCTATTATAATGAAAGCAGTGATGCTTTAGAATATTTTTCAGAACTGAGAGAATGCAATAACTAAGAATGTGTGTTCAAAATGAAGCATTAAGTATTTACAGGAACTTCTGGCTCCTTCTTTTCCACATGATTCAAGACACAACAAAGCACTGATTTTGACAGTCATATTAGTCACTGGCCTCAAAGTTTCTCCTAACAGGTGAGCCCAAAGCAAGTTCCATAATTTTGGACCAGATCAAAACCTTCCGTAACATCTGCAGTTAACTGGAGGCACGTAAATCACTTCACACAAATACTTCAGCAACAAGGAGTGCTTGAAATCCAAATTTGATATCTGTGACCTGAATGCAATTTCAAAACTGAAGATACTTTTAAATACATACAGTATTAGCATGTACGGTAGCAACATACAAGATCCCAGGTACCAGCTGCACAACAGATTAGGTATCGTTAAGAGTGCCGAGTGATACCCGAAAGCACAAGTAGTTCCAGTGAAACTACAGAGCATCATTAATAGAAGAATGACAATTAAGTCATATTTTGTTTTGTCTAGATAACTCACACTTTCTTGTGTGTCTAAGGGTAATTTTTATAGTCAAGTCCTCACTGTCCACAGTCCTTCTGTGGCCCCTTTTTTTGAGTGTAAGACAACATCAAGAATAGTCCTACACTAAACAACAGAAATCAATTCTGAAAGACATTGCTATTTTTTTCCCTTCATTTTATGCAGGAGGTCAATTGTTACATAGAACAGTTAGTTCAATTATGTACAATAAATTTGAGGTTTATATTAAGTGTATTCAATCAGTTTTATGCAGAAATGTCTAAATTAGTGTCATTATTTCTACAGAAATTACAAAGAGAAGTGCCTAGGTATACATCGGCTGAGTGATCAAACAGAGTAATTTATTACTATTTATTTTCTTGTGGTATGCCTTGAGATATTACAACCCACCATGAAGGCCACCTCAAGCACCTGCTTTGAAATGTTATTTTGTATTGGAGGAAAGCAAATAAGATAATTTATTTTAGAAAAGAACACTAGAAGAAAAACAAAAAGAGACAATGTTTACAGCTAACACAAAATTTTCTTGATGCTATAGGAGACATTAACCAAAGAAAGAAAGCAGTTGAAAAATAAAGGAAGCATATTGGTTGAGATTTAGTTTATAGAACACATAAAATGAACAAGAAACTGTATTCCACACTCTTTTTAGCTTTTGTTTGGCTCCTTCATCTTAGGATTTTGCCTGCCTTTTCAGAAAAAGAAAAACATATCCTTCCTTGTCTAAAAAAATATTTGCTGATAAAAAATCCTTTAGCTTGGGACTGGCTGAAGAAGGAATGCAAAGAAAAGCAAAACAAAACACTAAGATGGAACTGGACCACTTTTAGGATATAATTTTACATGACATGGCCAAAGCAGTGGAGGACCGAATCAGCTGATACCTTCAGTCTCAAGCTCTAAAAATCTAGCTAGAGCTAAACTTTCTGCTTTATCTGCTTGTGTTAGAGGAAGCTATTTTTCAGGTTCCTCTCTGCACACACTATCAATCTAGTTAAATTGTTATGGAATACAGCAGACAAATAACTAGGAGACAAATGCTATAGCACCAAAAATTACTCCTCATGATATGAGTGCAAACAGCCTATTTCCAAAAAACCACAGTGGTCTTACCAATAGGTAAAACCTTATAGAGGCCAGCAAGCATCTTTCATCCACTTGCAACACTCTGTGAATCTTGGCAGAAATACTCAAGGTTGAGAGCACCCTTTCAGATATTTTCTTTCTTTGTTACTGCCTAAGCATCTGACCTTCTGAAGGGGGAAAGGGACTTTTTTTCTTCCACTGCATATAGTTATTTACATTTAGCTGTCCAGTTTCTTGTGAATCCATTCTGTCAGATAAAATGAGACTGTTGAAAGTAAATCACAAAATACAAGTAAGCATTTATATGTATGTATGTAGAGATACAGAATTATGTGCATATTAATACCTTTAAAACAGCCTATGCTTCATCTTTGCCCTTAAGGTGCTTCCTTTTCTACAGCTGGAGTTAAAATTAGAATTGCTGGTATTTGTGAGGAAAACTTCTAAGTATGCCAACGAAAAAAATCCTACCTGCAAATGCTAATGAAACAAGACTGATAATTAATCCCAAAGATAGGCATTCATATGTAAATAAAATGCAATTGTGTAAGTCTTTGAAGAGAAACTTCTTCAATGGAGTAGTTTGTTCAACAACATAGTGAAGATTATTTTTAATCCTATCTGTGTTCAAAATCTTACCTAAGTGTTTTTAAGTACTACTTGAAATCAAAGCTGGAAAAGTGCACACCAGTAGTATGCTTGATTATCACTACCCCCTTTTTAGGCCAAGGCTGAGGACACAAATTTCCCTTATGCCTTTTCTTACACCTTCTCCAGCCTTCTCATTATTTTTTCAAAAGTTCTTTTGTGCTTAATAGAGAATGCTGATGGACAGTTGCCTTTAGAAAATGAGATCTCTTTAATGTTCATCAAATTCAAATACGACCTAAAGGATAATTTGTTAACTACTGTACATTCTATATTTTAGCAGTACTAGGTACAAACTGGCTTGAAAAGAACCCTTGTGGTACTGCTGTGTATAAAAACTATGGTGCTGTGACCCTGTGACCCCTATTGCCCTTGCCCAACCTCTACCACCTTGTCTTAGCATTTCTGTGCTCATATGATTCTGATTCCTCTTACAAAAATAAAAAAAGAAAAAAATACACAAACAACTCTTTAAATTGTGTGGAAGCTTTGAATAGGATCAATTTCTCCTTCACTGCAAAGCCAAATTTTCTTCACTGCCATTCTGAGTGAATAAAAGTTGGCAACACATATTCCAGCAGTTGCACAAACTTCAAGGAGAACTTGACATTTCTCAAATCCACTCCTTCACTACAATTAGGGATAGAGACAATTCCACTGGGAATAGCAGGGATTAAACAGAGATTAAGTTCCATATGTACATTAAAATGGTAAATGTAAAGGAATGAAAAACCCATGAAAAACACACTGTCAAGTTCAATTGATGGGATCGTGCAAGAGGTCAAAAATTCTAGAAGCACTTTTTAAATTTAAATTAAAGGTTATGTCTTTTAAGTGTTTCTAAACAACAAATAACACTAAAATATTTTAGAAGACAATCCCCTGTAAATACCATTACACAGTTATAATCTTTCACTCACTATATAGTAATGAAAATAATTTGAAAAAAAACTTTCCTGTTTTGTTTTCTATTTGTTCTACATGTTTGAAAGTGTCTGAGCTGGTGAAAAATAATCTTTTTCATATTGTAAAATGGGATCATTCCAAACATTATTATATAACATATTATAACATATAATCATAATGGAACATAAAAATACTAAGAATATTAAAATTAATTAATCGTGAATATATAATAAAATAGAATGTAAATTTGAAAATATTTACATATTTAAAAGAAATTCCTGGCAAAAAAACAGGTTTATTTATATTTGGAATAAGTATTTGCAACCTCCCTATGTCACTTTATTAAAGAAAATTAAAACATTTAATTATTTTGTAGGTGGATGCTTAATTCAGGAAATTTTTTTTGTGGAATAGTGTGTGGAAGATGTGTTGTGAGTGCTTCTTGTGTACATTTCCATACATGGATCTTGTTCCCTGTCTATATTAATTGTCTGTATCCTGGTAAATCCAGACTTGGCATTATGAGTACCAGCTCACAAGCTTTGCTGTAGGCAAACAACACAGGCCTCTGGAGAGGGGCTGACACATTTGCTTTACCTTGGGCTGGCGTGGCTTGCATGAAGAGCTTGGTTTCAGCTTTGTGCCATCTTGTTTAGCCATATGAACAGTAGTCAAGGGACCAGGTGCCTCATTCAATTTGTTTTGGTTTCCCTTAGCTTAGTATACTTTTATAGCATTACATAATTTTTGTTAATGCTAGTGAGGTAGGTCAAACTGACTGAATTCAAATTCTCTTGAGACAAAATGAAATGGAACTACCATTAGTCATCAAATTTATTTCAAGAGTATTTATTCTACCTTCATTACAGAAGGTTATGTTATGACACATTTCTTTGACTTTCTGGACACACAACATACAATGCAGTAGCAGCTGTTTTTAGGTTTGATTTTTCATTATGTAATGAATACATATAAATTTTATTAACAACACAGAAAAATGAATCTTACTCTAGAAATCATCTTCCAAGATAGCGTTATAGTTTTAAACAGGGTCTTCTCCACTATTCTATTGCAACAAGGAAACCTAAATGATTCTTAATCTTGCATAATCTAATGTTTTCATTACCATTCATATTAAGGCAATGCTTAACATACCATATGGAAATTATTTTCATTATTCAAAAGTCCATTAAAAATATATAATGAAAAGCTATTCTTACATCTGGAGTTTTACAACTATACAAAATAGTCCCTCAGAGACACATCAAAATCTTATTTGGAAGAATTATGTTATACTTCCATAAATACAATGTTTGCAAAAAGCATGCTAGTGCTTTAAACATGTCTTTAACCTTCTTGGATTGCTATATATGTTAAAGGCTTCAATAGCAATTTCTCCATCTGTGCACATGATCAAGATCTAGAAGTACAACATCTAGCCATATAATCGTAGCTAATGTGTGTATTTCTACAGATGCTATATAATTCCATACATTTTTGTAAGCCAAATTTGTATCACAACCTATAAAAAAGAAATTAAGGTATTTCCTAGTGTTTTGTTGCTGCAGATCCATTAATTTATCTCAATGCCCTAGTATCTCCCATTTTCTTCCCCCACCTCATTTCTTGGCTCTGCTCACACTTCTTTTGCATGAGTTATGGTCTGACCCTTCACTTAATCAATTCAGGTCACACAATAGGATTGGGGTGGGATGTGGGAGGTGAATATTTTTCTGCTGACTTAGTAAGTGACTCAGAAGAGAGACTGTGACTGTTAGCACACTGTAAGAAAGGCAGTCAGATAACTTCAGGTAGCAGGATCAAGTTCTTTTTAGGAGCAGTACGTAATTCGTTCAGCTAAGCTGCATCACAAAATCCCACTTTCTGAAAGACTTTCAGAGAAAGAAAAATCTAATTCAATGGTCAAAACTAAGAAACTTTCAGGAAGTCTGTCTTGATTATTCATTTCAAGTTTATTCTTCTTGCTTTCCATGCAGCTATTTTTTTTTTTTTTTTTCTAATATCAATTCATTACTTTTTAGTTTAAAACTTAAGGCAGTTTTTTATCCTTTTTTCATTTGATATCACCTAAAGTGGCTGAGTGCTCATCTGCCCAAAGATAAAGTACAAGCAGACTAAAGCAACAGGCTCAAAATGAATTACTCAAAATGAAGATACATTAATGGACTAGTCAATGTATAATAAGTAATTATAAAAAGAATTTAGGACAAACTTGATCTTGTGTACTGCCACGTTACTCAGTTTGGAGCAACAGCTTTTAAACCAGTGTCAGATTTCAAGATTCAATCGTAAATTTGAGGTAGATAAGAGTGAAAAATCATCAGTTCTTATCTGGATATAACAAAATATATGGATATTACATTTAACATACTGTATAAAAGCTCTTAACACCTTTCTTCTGTCCGCTAACCCAGTGGTTTGATCAAGATATTTGTTTGTACTGTGCACATTTGTCCTGAGACCCCTTTGGCATCCAGGGAACAAATACCTTGCAAAACTACACCACAAATCCTTATCTCCTTCTGAGTCCTGTGAAGCTGTAAGGCACCCAATAAAAACCCAAAAAACATTTGTTGCTGGGTTTGTCAAGAATGCTCTTATCAGCACTCATACATAAAGGTGTGGGGACGTATTTCGGTTCCACTGAGTATGTCTTGACCACACTACTTTCCACTAGTGAACAACACAAAATTAGCAATGCATGTTGGCATCAAGAAAGATTATCCATGAATTCTCCATTACCAAAATCCTTCATAAATCTAGAAGCTACTAGGTATCATTGATTTCTGCTAAAAAGTTTTCTGCTATGTCATGACTATTAAATTGCATGAATTTAAATAAAGCATCCAGACGTTTCAATACTCAGAAATCAAACCCCGCCATTTAGGAAAACAAAGCAAGAAAGAGAAAACAAGGCAGAAAGAAAAGACTAATCTTGGTACTTACGAAAAGCTCTGTAGAACTCTTCTAGAGCTAGGTGCTTGTCACCATTATAATCATCATATTTCAGCAAATCAAACACAGAGCAGTCAGACGGTTCCTTGCCAAGCTCATCCCGTTTTATTACCTGACAAGAAAATTATAACCATGAAATTACATTTGAACTCTTTGAGTTCTCTGGTATAATTAATTGTTTCTAATAATCATTTAATAGATCATTTTAAGGTTGCTGTGGGGCAATGAACTGCAACTGTGTAAAGTCAGGGATTTCCAGTTACTTTGTAATTATTTATTAGAGTTTTAAAAGTTAATACCTTTAGGACAGACTCTCTGAAATTACACAAAAGTTTTTAGAATATACAGACTATCCATATAATGGAGATAGACTGAAGCACTATAAAGACACCGGAAATTTTAAAGCTGATTTTACTTTATAAGTACAGGAATGGTGATTAAGAAACATTCAAATATACCTAAAATAGTAATTTCCAGAGTACAAATGGCATAATGTCTTTTTCCTCTAATTCCTAACCACAGAAACCAAATGCAGACACTTTCAAAAATAACTAATATAAACTCTTACTACCCTACTAATTGTATCAACTTCTTATAGGCTTTTCACAAGCCTATTACCTTAACAAAGACCTGTTACATAAGTAGCTGACCTGAAAAGGCTCCTGTTTCTCAATGGGGACAAATAGAATTTGTGAACAGATCATAATTAATAGCTATTCTATTTTTAACTCCAATGAACTTATCCCAGAGCAATGTTCTTTAATAAATGCACCATTATTTTTTTTTAAATCTGCGTGTGTTGTAAGAGATCCCCTTACATTCCAGCCGGGGAATTTTTAAGATGCTGAGAGTGATTCAGAACTGTTATATTGCATGGGGCCATGTATTAGAAGTACTATCACATAACTGAAAGAGCCAAAACTGATGTAACTTTTCATAATACTGCTCAGTTTACAGTTTTGTATCAGGCACAGAAGAAAGGACTATAACTATAGTTAATTCTCAGGTAAAATAATTACTCTTCCAACCCTTTATCAGTCTCCCATGAAAATTGAAAAGCCATTATATTTTTATTAATGGAGGATATCTTCTGAAAAACAAGGGATACAGGGGCTTTTGTGTTTCAGTTGCTCTGCAAAGGAATTCATTCAGTTACTATTCATGTAAACACAAAATACCTAAAAGAATAATAGGGAATAACAGGAGCATTAGAGGAAAAAGAAAAGACACATTTTATGCTACCAGAAGTCATCTCCTACATAATAATATAAAAGCATTATAAAAGATAATCACCTTGTTAGTACATTAGAGAGTATGAAAACCATTTACAAAGATAAGAAAAATCACTACAAAACCACATTTTGCTATTATCAATTAAAAATACATACTATGTTACCTGAATATTAGTGCTAGCTACTTCCTATCCTTTAAAAGCCTTTTTATTGAGCTCACATTAAAGTGAATTAAGAAAAAATGAAATTGTGTAGATCTTGCAGCTGGTACATTAAGGACAAAAATGCAGTCTGGGAAAAATTAGTAACTCTAAACCCATTACAGTTTAGAAGTACTAAATATGTAATGGTGTGCACTGGAAACTTTAGCAATCACTGAAATTTCAAGGCCTTGGACATTTAGTATGAGAAGCATTGTTCCTCTCATTGTTTCAATGTTTTAAATGCTTGCTTTCACTATCTTCAATTCTACAAATAAAGATGAAACTTTACACTTAGGTGTAAGTCAAAGGTTGAAGAAAACCTTTTTAAATCCCCACAAACACCTGCCTTTATAGTACCAGCTTTTAAATATCAAATTAGTGTTCTTAGCTTCCATTCGTTGAACTAAAATTGGTTATCTGTTAAAAACTGACCAATTGAAAAGCAGCATATTTTAAAAAAGAAGAATCATAATTTAAAAAAATATTAGAATTATTGTGCTATTTCCAATAATGATACTATAGACAGGTACATTTCATCATCCTGGCAATTTTTAAATTTTTTTCCTCAGTAGATCTATCATTTTGATTACAGATATAAGATTCAATGTTTATTTTTGTATATACATCTTTATGCAGATGATATACTTCGGAGTTCTTTGGAAAATACACTCGCTGTTGATAAACCCTCCAAACGCATCTGTGAGGACAGATTTTAGAAGGTACAGACGTGATTTATATGGTGATTAATCTTAATTATCTGTGATTTGCTACTAGAAGAGCTGTTCCAACCTGAATTCTCTTGTGCAGGATCAAGCCATGTCCCAGCTTTCCAATGGGATCTGTGGATCAGATCAACTCTGTGATCAGAAGCAAAATTCACCTTTATGGAAATTTTGGGTTGTTGGTTGGCTTTTCCTTTCAAAGGGGTGGGGTTTTATCACGAGATATCACTCAGAGCTAGGTACAACTCAGGTGGAGGTGGTTTGGATTTTGAAAAATTACCTGTTTCTGTAGCAGCTTGAAGTGCAGATCTACTGTGATATGAAGTTACAAGCTAAATGAGATTCCAAGAAAGCCAATATGACAGCCTGACAAATTAAGGTTGCCCACTTCTTTATGGAAGTTTTTTGCAAGACATTAATTTACTTAAAAGCATAGGATAAACAGAATAAAATTCCATGCATACGATACACCACCATGTAATCACACTTGTGTTTCACAGATGATCCAACAATGTGCCTTAAATTTTAAATTCTATTAATCTCTGTCCATGGAGAAGACTAAAATTCAAGGAAAGTATTTCTTAAGCCAATTCCTTAAACCCAGACTGTCTACTCCTGGATTAAACTAAACAGACAGCGTTGTTCAGGAGGCAGAAGAAAAACTGGGAAAATTTTCAGCAAGTCACATGCTAGAAACAAAATACTATAAAGGTTAAAGCCTGATTAAGATTGTCTGCACAATTTTATGGTTGTGCCATACAAATCAAACACAGATAATTGATTTCAAACCTTTAAGATGAAAATTCATACCAGAGAATGTTAGCAAATATTTATGCCCACAATTTTTAGTTTGAATTTGCATAAAGACAGTGAAGCATTTACTTTCCATATTATAAACTGGTAAAAGGCAAAATATACAGAAAACTGTTCATGGTTCATTGTGAAACCCTGTAAATGCTGAAAACTTAAAAACTTATCTATATTTTCAAGTTAAATATGTCTTTTCCAAATTATGAAACTTATCCATCGCAATTTAATACTCTTTGAAACACAGAGGAAGGACTTGCATTTTTTGGAAAAAAATTACATTTCTAAAAGATATAGCACACAATTATCTATTGCCTATGAAACACCATACTATTACCCCAGTTCAAATCCTCTCAGAAATTTAGTCAGTACAACTCCAAACTTTAGAACACTGGGAAACGTAATCTGATTAAAAATTACAAACTGCACATCAGAATAGATTGTGTCATTCATTTTAATCTGATTTCTGATAGTCAAAATGAAAAATCTGCAGATGTTATGAAACTAGATCACAAATAACATAACACATCTTTTGTTAGTCCACCTTACCTGAAGTATTATCAGTCAGTGTTTTTTTATTTGCTTGTGATTAATGGTCTTTATATACCACCCCAAGGAAACTACTATATAAATACAACTACAAACAAAACCTTCCTTTAAATCAAATATGGTCATTCAGTCAGTGTGTGTTCATCTTCCCTAAAAACAAGTACCTCATCACCGCAGTGCCACTCAGGGCTTGATAAAACACCAAGTACATCAAACACCAAAAACTGTGAGAACTGTGCTTCAAATTAATTGTGACTGCACAAGGGGGGGGTCAATTACTTGTTCCACCATCTTCCACAGCAGTATAACCTTTTATAAATTAAAAGAATTGATTATCATGAAACTAAATTGATAATAAAGGTTGGTAAATTGTTCCTTGCTTTAACTTCCCTTAATCTAGTTAAATCAATATTCTTATAATTTACCAGCAAGTTCTGCAGGGCAGCAACACCATCCTCTTACTTGGTGTCTACAGTAGCGTGGTATCTTTGATATATGTAGAGTGAGTAAAGATACTGGACTTCTGCATCACAGAATGACGCAGAAACCCCTGAGGAAATGGGTATCTGCACTGCTAAACCCACACGAAGTGGCCTACAGAGGCATGTACTCAATTTCATTCAAATGCGTTATCTCAATACTACCCCAAACCAATCAAGTTACATAGCTCAGACATGAGATCTCTTTCTGCAAACTACTCCAATGAAAGGCACATTTCCCTGTCTTTCCAATTCTGCACTTAGCAGAGGGAAGACCTAATCTGACTCAGAAGATATAAGTGTGTCCTTAGGTGTCTGCAAATATAATGCTAGAGACGCCTAGCTCACAGTGTAGGACCAGAATAGGTATTAGGGCCACAGAGATAGGCTGGGTAAAATTCTGCATCTCAGAACTAAACCCAGAACCACCAGCACTCTGAGCCTGTGGCTCTGGACTTGACCAAGATAAAACAAGATAAATGAGTGCAAACAAAATCCTGCACCATTATACTTTGTGTCCACTTCCAGATAGCATCAGTCCTTGAACCTTCTCAAGAAATGAAGCTTACTCCTGCTTCCTTCACAGCATGCAAGAATATAACTGGAAATGCTTATACCTGATAAAACCAAAGGCAACGAAGGAAGATCAAGATGTTACAGTTTGCATGATGATCACAGTGTTTGTATGCTTTATCTAACTCCTAATTCCTAAAAGAGTCTTAATTCCCACCAATTTTAAGGTTTCATGTAGGGTTTTTATTTTTATTTTGAACCTAGAATTGAGTATAGCACATTTAGTTTTTCCTAGAATAGTGATAGTAAAAATAGATAATGCAACCTAAATAACATGTCCCTAATTAATAGCAGAAAATAAATAGAACTACAAATCAACATGGAAAATATTCTTCTGCTTATGTAACATGTAGGGAAAACCAAAGTTGATTAAAAACACAGAGACCCATTATTCCTTCTCTGAGCTCCAAGTCCTCCAAATAACTCTTAATAACAGCACTGATTAGATGCAAAATCAGAAGTCATGAAGGTAAAAATTTAAATGCCAAGGTCCAACCAAGTATTTTGATCAGTTTGATCAGAAACCAAGTCTGACAGATGCAATTTATGTAAGTTGTATCTCTGCAAACAAGTCCCATGAAGTATTGGCTGGCATAAAGTGCCACAGTATTGTCATTAATAAAGAAATACAACCAAAATAACTGTGGAGTATTTTCTTTTTGCTGATATAAGGATGAGTTTTTAGAGAAAAGTAATGTATTTTCATTTGTCATATGTTAACCTGGTAAATAAAGGAAATCTATTCAGGTATTTGAAATTATGGATACTAGTTTATAAATAAGGATGTTAACTTCTTTCTTTGACTCTAAAAACTGATCATTGAAAGGAGGGAAAGGAAGAGGAAAACTTTTTATTATTACTATTATTATTGTTATTGTTATATATTCAACTTGCTTTCAGGCTATGTCACTTCCCTTTTCTGTAAAATTTTGCTTTCTGAGTTCATTAGTGTAAGAAATAAATAGAAAAAAAGCATCTCGAAGTCTAATCAAGTGTAGATTATTTCACTTCACATACTTCTTCCTTCAAAAAGGAACTTGAATTTCATTGTTGAGCAAGATGAAACATTTTTAGAGCTTATGCATCTTTCACTGACAGCTACCAGAACAGGTTTACTGTTTATAAAATGGCAGTTCCACCATAGCAGAACGACTGCATTCATAACTGGAAAAACACATGTTACTCCCATGCCTACCCATAACACTTCTGCTCTTTTTCCTCTTCTATATAGAAAAACAATATGGAGTAATCAAGCAGTCTACAGTGATAGAAACACTGGTATTTCATTTACAAATTTTTATTAAATTCGAACTTGGTTTTGTGTAAGATAAAATAGATTAAAAAAAGAGTCTGTTAACAACTGAATATTCATAGCTAACCAGAAGATTCAATTATCTTCCATTAGGTTGGATTCTTTTAAAATGTTTCAAAGTGCTTTAAAAACAAATCAAACCCTTCAAGGAACCACCTCATCTTACCAGAAACCTTGCAGATATGTTGATCAGAGATGATGAAGATGATGAGAATCCCGCCTATTTCATGGTTTGCAATTTTGGAAAGATAGATACCCTCTCTGGTTAGTACCTACTTCTCAAACCAGAGTGGTCTAAAGTGTTAAATTTGTAAGTTCTTTCAAAATCACTTGCCAATATAGGATTTGGAAACTAAAATATTAAATGAATCAGACTCAGCGATTAAAGCAGTCAAGGAGGAGAAGAATTTACATCAGAAAAAAATGTCCATTTAGCCTGCATGGAGCTACATAATCCCACTGTTTTCCTATCACATTCACACAGTGTATGGGAGTTAAAATTCTTTTTAGCTGCAATTCTGCGTTGGACTACCCAGCCATGAAAAATATTATATCCAGTGTTGCTGCCTGTCCTGAGCTTCCCCTCCCCCTCCCCAAGACACTTGCCTCTGCCATGTGCTCTGAACCCCTTTGTTCCAAGCGCGGGCAAAGCCAAATGTAACTCAAACTCTTCAGCAGTGTCTGACTGGCCGCTCACCCCGGGTCCGCCCCCAGTCCGCCCCTTTCCCCTTCTCCCAATAAAAGAAAGGACCAAGGCAGGGCCCGTTCTCTCTGGCTTTGCATCCTTTCTGTGAACATCTCTTGTCGTCTGTTTCTTTTGAAAGCTTCTAACTGCAGGGAATTGAGCGAGCAGAGGGCTGTATTTCTCCCTCTTTGCTTCTGCTGGTGGTATGTGCTTTGCAGCTGATACAGGTACCGATTTTAGAGCTCCTGAAATGCTGGATTGCCCGTGCTACCTCTCTGGGCTGCTCGAGGCTTTCGAAGGCATTGAACTACAAGCGCTAGCCGGTAAAAAGCTGAAAAGATACCTCCTCAACCCAGGTGCTAGAATTGTTGAAACGGCAGAAAAAAATAGTCTGCCAATTTTTAATTTATTGCTATCAGATTTGAAGTATTGAAACTACCAAAACAACAAAAAAACCCCCAAAGAGACAAACCTTTCTTACTATTTGAAATAGGGTTTTTTTAAATAAAAACATTATTTTTGCTTTTTTGGGGAGAGAAATATTTGTTTCTCTTGCATCAAGATGCAAATTCACCTTATGACTTTTGATCCAAAATACATCAATAAAATTGGAGTGTTGCTGTCACCATTTCCAATCTTCAACTGATTCATTTCAATTTTACATTAGGTAGGATGACTATATAGACACCTATGAGATAATAAATGCAATCCAAGGGCCTGATTGCACAGCAAGATTGATGATATGTAAAATTTAAGATGCACTATAAACTGAACTTCAATATATTCACATGAACTTAAATTAACTCCAGGAGTCCTTGTTTTATGCAGAAAGTATGTTGCTTTTCATATCTCCTTAATATGATTGCATTTAAAATGCAGACAGGAGCTGTTATTTATGACAACTCTGCAGATTTCAAAATTTGTACTCTGAGCACAACTGAGAAAAATTCTCCTAATCCTGAGAACGTTTTCAGGAGTACAGTAATGTCTCCCTGGGGATTGTTGACCCTGGCTGGATACCACGTGGCCACCAAAGCTGCTCTGTTACTCCTCAGCTGGCTAGGAAAGCAAAAATACAATGAAAAGTTCATGGGCCAAGATAAAGTCAGGGAGAGATCACTCACCAATTACTATCATGGGCAAAACAGACTCACCTTGGGGACAAATTAACTGAATCCATTACCAATCAGACAAGAGAAAGATAAATGACAAATAAAACCTAATATCAGCAACACCTTTCCTCCAAGGGGCTTAACCTCACCGACCACATTCTCGACACTGTCCCTCCCCAGCAGAGCAGAGGGACAGGGAATAGGGGCTGCAGTCAGTTCATCACATGTTCTCTTTTCTACTCCCTCCTCCTCAGAGGGAGAACTCATCTCACTCTTCCCCTCCTACAGGAGAGAGTCCTCCATGAACTGCTCCAACATGAGTCCTTCCCCTGGGATGCAGTTCTTCATGAACAGCTCCAGCCTCAATCCCTTCCAAAGGGTGCAGTCCTTCAGGAACAGACTGCTCCAGCACGGGTCCCTCTTGTCAAAACATACAATGACAAAGCAAAAAACACTAGCAATGAATTTACTTCACCTTAATCTGTAGGTTGAAAAATTTGATGTTTCTGCAATGAACTTTAGCAAAACCAAACAGCACATGTTTGGGGTTTAAGGCTGACTTGTTTCCATACTTGTGAAAAAGCACTACTTTACAGCTGCCATTATAAATTCCTCTTTACAGAAAAAAAAAATCATGGGGAAAAGTACGTATATAAAGTTTGAAAACACAATAATTGAAGAATTTTTTTTATTATTTTAAAACTATGTTTGACACACACAGAAGAAGGAAAAGCAAACATGTAGCAACTGAATAGAGAAGAATTAAATATAGTTTGCAAATCTATATATGTGATTCCTATCTATACTATGTATTCATATAGTATATTCATATATAACGCGTTTGTAAGATATACGCAGGCACCAAAGTCCTTTGAAAGTTGAAGTTCTGAAAGACTCTAAAAAGCAGAAGGAAAAACCAATCTTATAAAAATAAAGAAAAATAGTTTTAAATCAGTCTTTTGAAATACTGCACTAGTAGTTGGCCTGATACCTGTATTTGCAATCACCCTCAGGTCCTTGAAATTGTGACTAGAATTTTAAAAGTTAGCTGTATGGAAATAACTCCAACCTACCTCTTAATACTGCCATGCAACTTAAAACATAGGATAATGATCAACACACACATCTAAAAAAATCCTACTTTTCTTGAACATTTAATTGGCTGCCTAGTAGTAGACTCATTAATATAGTTCAGCCATGATTAGGTTTCTGAAACACAGACCTCTAGTAAATCAAAGTACATTTGCCCCATCAACACTCTTTAATAGAATCAGTCATTTTAGGTAGATTAAAGCTGGTGCGGTTATGCCTACCAGAGTAGCAATTACTGGTTTAGATCTGTAATTAGTTAAAATTTGCTATTTAGAGACTACCGTGAACTCTCTTTGCAGGATTTCTTCTGTACTTCTCTAGCCCTAACTAAGATAAAGCAATAATACTTCTTTAGTATTACAGAAGTGATTGACCTCATTATTTTAATTTTTTTCAACTTCTACAATACATCTATACAGTTGGACTGGATGACAATATGCAGTGGATAATAAAACAACTCATGGTCACAGTAGCCTAGAGTGTTCTAACACACTGGAGTACACTTCAAAGCATTATATTCAAATTACTAAATAATCACTACAGAATTTCTGAATAACTCAGCCATTCAAAAATTCTCAAATGAAGTTTTACACCTCAGAGAGTCACATTTTCTAAAGTATCCTAAGACATGATATTCCATGTTTGTATGTCCTGACAAAGACATCTGAATAGTCACGGTGCTAACAGAAACAAAAACTAAATCTTACCTGAGATAACTCATTCGTGTCCACAAGTCCATTGTTGTCTGAATCAAAATAATTGAACATTTGATCTACAAGAAGTTTCTTTAATGCCATTTTCTCACCAACAGATTTATCTTTTGATTGTTCAATGTATCTCTGCTTTTGTAGATCCAGTAACACATTTTTCACTTCAGTGTATTCAGTAGGTTTGCATTTATCCCCTGAAAATAAAATACACAAAACAAGATTATTTTGCATTTGATTTCCTATTAAAAGTTTAAATGTAAACAAAACAAAATCAAAAACTAAAAAAGCAAAGAGTATTAACTTCTTATAACACTACAAACAGGGTTCTTTTAAGAAGTAAGAAATTAATTCTGTAGTGGTTTGATCCATAACATTTCCTTGTCTGGTCTTCAAATTAAGACAAAAATAAATTATTGCAGTTTTAGATACTTTTTTAGACAATGTTCTCTGCTTATAGATACTAAGCGAACTTTTATCAATTTCCAAGCATGTCCTTTTTTTATTTATCATTCTGGAAAGGTGCATCTGAAGATTTATTACAGTGTTACCTCTGGTAAAGCTTTTCATATAAATGTAGGAATGTAATGTATGCAAAAACCCCTGCACATATGCCAGAAAAATATATAGTATATCTTTCATAATAATATTTGACTTCAAAAAGCAGAAATTACTCTTCAGTGCTCATAATCTATCTCTACTTTTCATTTATTGGACATAGCAAGCTTATTTAAACAAGAAAAGGTGGGATTGCCAAAGGAAGAGAAAAGATATCTTTGACAAAATCTGGTTTACTCTTTTCATTATCAAGTCTTCTATAAAATGGAAAATGTTACAGAAATTTCCTGCATACAGTGGTTACAGTCAGTACTTATTTTAAACCAAAGCACAAAATAATGTATGCCTGCTGTTCTCTTATGTCAGTTGCTGCATATTTTAAATTGGATAGAGAAACAGTTTAAAAGGGTTTGTTTGGGTTTTTTTATTAAGATAACCTTAGGATTTCAAAAGGGTTTTTTATAAGATGAGATATGGAAATGTGTACCAGCATAATACAATGTATTTCATGCAGACAGATATTTACAGTTAGCCAATACATAACTTCAAGTAGTGAATTCAAGGACACAGCAATATACAGATTAGCAAAGAAAGTTATTTTGCAACCTTCTTTTTAGTCACTATTCTGAAGATACAATGATGTATGAGAAACAACTATTTACCCCATGGAAACTGCATAGGCAGTTTTGAAATTTTTGTTTTGAAAGTGGATCTTTTAAGAAACATCTAATTTACAGGTATGGGACTGGAATTTATTACTTTGGTATATTTAAGGGCATATGCATCATTATGGCGACACTATGAACACCTTCATAGCCATTAAAAAAGGCAGAAAGAGAAAACGTTCCTAAATGCTTCTCACTATCCTAGAAAGACTCTGATCTAGAAAAGACTGATTTATGATAGAAGTTAAATCATGGAAGAAGATAAAATGTTTTTTGGAATCAAAACTACTCTAGCCTTTTTTGTTTTGGTTTTTCTAAAAGCCACCAACTGTTATGTAGCTATTAAGTAATAGAAATAGACAAACCCAAGCTGTATTTAACTGACAGCCTAAGCTATGCATAGTATTTGCATATTTGTCCTCATCTGCCAGGGGAATGAAGATTGAGGCCATACAATTTGTAAGAGTTGAGTTCTGCGTGACTGCTTTTCAGGGGTCTAATGCAGAAATACTGAGTAGGGAAACATGTTTATTCCTCAGGCATTCTGAAGCTGCAGTGAGCAAACCTTGCCATCTGAATGGATGTAGGCTCCAGGTGGTGGGGAGGGAAAAGAGCACTTAACTTGAACATACTCTGATTCATTTGGGTGAACTCCAAGAGACTGGGACAGAAAACAAGTATCATCTTTGTCTCCCCTAGACAACTTCTCTGGTTGTGGTGTCCTCGAAAAGACAGTCTGGCTTCACTCTGCTGCAGGTGATGGCTAACACCATTTTACCTACACTCTTGGCAGGGCTGGGGTGGTGAGGAAGACAAGACAAATCCTATTAGATAAGGTACTGCTCAGAGCTAGCTACACATTAGATTTTAGCTCCTGTAAACCATCAGTCTCATTCTGCAGTTTTAAAACTGCGAAGAGCTATTCTTTAGAGACAGACAACACAGCAAAAGAGTTATATCTGTTAAACCATGGATTTGACACAGTAGCATTCACAAGTCGCTTCGTGTCTGACTTCAAAAAAGACATAGAAAATTAACAAAAAAGTCACACTGACAATACTTTTTCCTTGAAACACAGGACAATGTTTCTCACTTTAAGGATTGATCAAGAATTGAAAAGAGATTCTACAAATCTCTACAAAGGCAATAATGATGCTAATGCTCATTTGAATATTGAAGATATTTAATAATAAATTCTGGAAAACTTTTGCAAAAAATTGCACAAATATTTCCATGAGTAATTTTACAAAACATGTAAATTTAGAGGAAAAACAATTAAATTTATGTATCACATGATCATGAAAAGTGTTGCAATAATAAGTGGTGTTTTCTAGTTTTAACTCAAAATAGAGCTTATGAAAACCTTTGTAAAGGAAGTTCGATCGCAGTCCAGGAAAGACATTTTAATGCACTTTAGACATTAACTTTACATCTAAAGTTTAAGGAAAAATGAAGTAATGTATTCTCTCACAACATCTGTTCAGAGAGAGAAGAAAGAATTCAGACAACATATTTACCACAACATTTCTTTTCTTGTACACTTCTCATTGCATAGCACAAACTTCTGTAGCTAGTATAATAGCCATATAAGAGCACTTACATATTGCATGTTTATAAACTATTTATACATTTTTCCACAAGAGAAAAATTTCTGTATCATTTTTTAATATAAAATACAAGCGCTGTCTAATACAAAATAACCTGAGAGGCTGCTACTGCCACGTACATTTGGGTACTTCCTGTAGAAAAACTTCATTCACAAATTAAACAAAGCAATCTGTTAGAACTACTATATTATTTATATTTTGTTCTAACACCAACCTTCTAAATATTACTATGAACTTTAACAATGTATTTTAAGCCAGTGAGTGATGAACCCTCAATTTATGATCTTAGCTAATTACAGTTGTGGTAAACCAGGTTTCCACAGCTATACTACATTAAAACGTTTTCATTTTAAACATAATTGAAAGTAGTCTTTACACCAACATCTGGAATTTAAGGACAAACATGATGGATGGATGTTACTGACAGATAAGGCAATCACAGGGAAACAATTAGACACTCCTAGTGAACACAGGGCACAACTTCATTAACAAATTGCCCTCTTATCTCATTTTCATGACTGCCTTTTACTCCATTATTTGAGGAAATGTGAAGCTGATGTTTAAATTACAAGAATGAGGCTCTGTTTATAGGAGACCTCCCCCAGGCTGGAGTAGCAGCACAGAGGAAAACGCAGTTGCCTTATTTATGTTCTAATTTAGTAAGCATTACCTGTGAAATAGTTGTCTCAATGACACACAAATGGTAAATGGGGATTAAGTATGTCAACCTTTACAGCGAGGAAAAGCAATTTATGTTTAACAAAATTGAGAAAGACAAACTACTGGGAATATACTACAATTATATTACTTCCAGAAAGGCCTACTAAATTCTATATAATTAGCTACATACATGAAAGGATAACATACACATACATAATTTACTACCTTAATTCAGTTTTCTCATACTTTTTCATTTCATTTTTGAACTAGAATCCATACAAAAATAAATAGCTACTTTCTGAAAAATTCCTAGAAAGTAATAATAGAACAAGAAAACAGAAAATCTGCTTTTCTGTTTGTTTCATTCATGGAAAGGACCAGTTCTGCTACACAACAATTTTTGTCAAAAAAATGAACAAAAACAAACCCCAAACCAAAAACCTAAATAAAAAAACTCCGCTACAATTTATTTCACAAGTTTCCTGAAATTGTCTGTGCAATCACAGAAGGTGTGCAAAAACCTGAAAGTGACAAAAAACCCACACTGGAATCTTAAGTGCAGTCCTCCAGTCCCATATCTTGCAATTTCTGAAGTAGTGATATTCCTAGGGTTTACTTCGTTCAAACTCAAAAATGGTAGAAAAATGGAAACATTTGCTGTTTCCTTCCATTCAGTGCAACAGTTTTATAGCTGTACCTCTGTTACCTAGGAAACAGCTGAAAGTTAGATTTTGCGTGCTATTGTCCTTCTAGACTGTATTGAATAGATGGTATCTGCCTATAACAGAAAAAGAAGTTCTGTTTGACAATTAGTCCTCCTTAATTTGCAAGAGAAAAAATTATCACAAAATTAACTAATTATTTATTAAAAGATGGCAAAGGAATATACATATTCTTAACACCTGCAGAAAAATATTAAAGAATCAGCTGAAATAATAGTTTAGGGAACACTTTTTATATTCAAAGTCAGATATCAGATTCTTTAATTTTGCAGGTTTTAGAAAAACACAAAGAAAATAATGCACATATTTTAAAAGCACAATAAGAAAACCATTTGATTTCTGTTCTCAGTTCTTTCACCACACTTATGGTTAATACTTTAATCTTTCCTTGCCTGAGCCTCCCCATTTAGCAGGAACAACCCTTATGTCAGAGAGCTAACATTCATGGCATGTCTATCCCTATAAAAGTCATCAGCTGCTGAGATACAGTTTGATTCTGAGCTATTTTTGATTTTGCACTGAGTTTTATCTCTATATCTACTGATAGATTTTTATCTATTTCTACATAGCACAAATAGTTTCCACATTTTTCCTTTAAAATTAAAATAACTTTGGATCTATCTGACATGGCAACTAGTTTTCAGTGAAGCATATCTCATAGGAACAGATTTAAATAATCCAAAACTGATATATACATAAATCAGATTTTTGGAAATGGACTAGACCTGATAAGCAGCAAGCTTATTTTTAACCTTCTACACTCTGAACATATTCAGAATAATCTAATTAGCCAAAACAATTCACCGCAAAATTACAAATTACATTGCACGGAGCAAACATGAGAAATTAATCCAAGATTATATATATATATATCTATACTTACACACATATAGAAACTAATGCAGATATGCACACACGTATTCATGTGCACGTACACATGCACATATACCCCCCCTGTACACAGGATGAAGTCAGTAGAGATATAATCTGATATCAATTCAATTTCAAACAAAACATAAGAGGCAACTTGAAGGTCTTCTTCCATTCAGCTATTTTTCAATATCTGTCTATAGATAAAGCATGAAAGTTGGAATCTTACTTGTAGCCCTAGTAAATAAAGGCATATTTTAGGCTACTAAAATTGCTTAGGCTTATCTGAAAGAAACTTCAAGTTCAGATATTGTTTCACAATATCTTATTTTTCAATATAAAACCCATATCTTCCAAATCTAGAGGTGAAAATTTTGACCCTTATTCTTTGGTCTCCTCACTAAAGCTCTGGAACCAGAAGAGAAACAATCTCACCTGGACATAGAACTGAATTTTTGACCTATGGTCCAGAGTTTGAGGTGGGTGGAGAGGAAAGCTTTACACTCAAAAGCAAATAAACAGGGATTAACATCAAAGCTATCAAAAGGTTTTCCCTGCTGTAGCTATGTTTTAAATAAAAGGTGAGAATTTTCTACCTTTTTTTAAAAAACATGAAATTTCAGGGCTGCAAATTTTGACCCAAGAGCTGCTCACCTTTAGACATTCAGAGTAACTAAAAAAAAAAAAAAAAGGAAAAAAAAGAAAAAAGAGGAAAAGACATTTTGAATCTGCGTTTGGCTTTTTTTGGGGGGGAGGGGAGTAATTTACACAGCACTCAGTCAGCAGATGTGCTGCTTTATGTCTTATTGTGTAGCATATGTACTTTCTAATGACATAATTATCTAAATCTAAATTCAGCATTACCATCAAAGTCAAGATACTCAGGTGTTAAGGACTTCAGTTACTCAATTCTGTTGTGTTAATAGGTCTAAGCAGCTACAAAAATTGTTTAGAATATTCAACAGTGCCATTTTTATGTGATATACACATAAAAATACCTCCCACACAAAAAAGCACCCAATTATCCAGAGACAGGCATAAAAATACAAAATTTTAAAGTTATATCTGTCACTGTCCTTGGAAAATACTTCTAAATGATTACCATAGCTGGAATATAAAATAGAAAAGAATCTAGATTTTCAAAGCCTTAGTTGCACCCTGTAAATAAGGAATATTGCTGTCCTTTCCTCAGATATCAACAGTTAAAATGTTCTTAACCATTCTGACTTTTCAAAACTAAAAATCATAAGACAGAAGTAATAATTTCATTTAATTACAAATACTGGCACAATTCTGGTGTCCAGTCTTATCTGGAGACACACATAAACAGCTTTTCTGTGCCTAAGCAATCAGTAAATATTTCAGATAAACTATTCAGATTTTCCTTAGAGAAATGCTATTTAGGTTAAGTAACAGTACAAGCTGTAATAAATTTGCATTAAGAAAATGGAAAAACAGGCAATTAGGTAAAATAGGTAATAAAGATAGGTAAAAAATAGGTAATACTATTTCAACTCTTTTTTTCTTTTTTTTTTTAGAACTGGTTAGAAACATTATATGAAGTGACAAATATTAACTTAAAAAGTAACTACAAAATGAAGAAAAGTACGGAAATCAGCATTTGGGGTAGTGGTGTGTGTTGGTCTTCTGGCTGTTAATGTGGAATAGTTGTTACATCACAGATCTCCTGACAGAAGCAAATAGGTCATATAAACTTCCACCTTCAAGGTGACATCTGAAAGCTATAGCAGGTTGACAATAATGAGCAAAACATCATTTTCCACAGCTGAGAAAACAGTGAATGTGGGGGTTGTGTGGACTGCATTGTTAGCACCACAAACACTGTAAGCACTGCTAGTCTGTGACTGAAAAATGCAGGACTCTTCTACAGGATTGACCCTGTCTTGAAACAACAGAAACCCACACAGCTTTCGTACAGTGATATCACTTCGCAGAATTTCTCATGTCTTGTATGCTTGCTTTGAGGTATTATACCATGGCAAAGAAGAGATGAAAATGGGTGCATTTAACAAATGAAGGGATATGAGGTTTTTTTCTTGTATCCAGTTGAAGCTTTTGGATCAGTTTTTCTATTTGTTTCATACATCTTAAAAAAATTAACCTCCCATTTCATCAGTAAACATTAATAAGAAAATCTGAGTTTTCTTTTCATTTTTAAAAGAAATTTGAGAGAGAAAAAGAGAAAAGCAGTGTGTCCCAAAGGAAGGCATCATTAAAAATGAAGGTTGAAACAGAAGTTTAATGCAGCATTTTATTTTCCCCTCTAGTGGAGTTAATGCAACCATTGCTGTTAGTCTTCCTCCCACAGGGCTTAAAAAATTTTTGACTTGAACTGTCTAAAGTGATACTATGAAAGTTGTGAAATGCTATAGGCCTACATTTAGAAAAAAAGAAAAAAAGAAAAAGCATTCCAAATCCAGCAAGAAAACACTTATGGGATATAAGCTTTGTCAGAAAATCTATGCAGAATTCCACTTCTGCTTCTTGGGAAGCATGTGTCAGAGGGCTCTCTCTTACTAAAAATAAAGAAAGAAGCAAAAAGTTACTGAAAGAGATGAAATGTTAAGTCACAATCTTCCTTTTCCCAAAAATTTCCCAGAGATGTGGAGTATTAAAGGGTTTATGAAGGTGAGGCGTGAAGACTGGGCCTAACTAAAACAGTACTAAAATGTTGGGGGGAAAAAAAGAAAAGACAGTTCCGTTGCTCCGTTTCTGTTTCTTCTCCACCATCACCTATGCCCACTTCTTGCTTTGTTTCACCTTTATCACAGATGGGTTTTGGTGCTAATTGCAGAAGTTGTTACATTCAGTCTTGTGGTATAGGATAAAGAGACTTAGTTTTATGTGTGTGTATATATATGGAACCAAAAGTTAACAATAACTTGGCATCACACACACTTGTATCTGAGTTTCTCCTCATACTCGTACTTGAAGTTAGAGGCATGTAAATCAATGCAAGAGAAAAGCTAGGCCTACAAACCCTGACTTTCCTTTAGAGATACAGTGTGAACCTTGCAAAGTTCTCAGATTGGGCACAGAGTTTGACCAGTCATCCTTAAGCAGTATTTTGATCATTTTTTTCTTTCACAGTCACAGAAAAGGCTACCTAGAGAAAATAGATCAATATTTGAATTGAATATTCTTGAACTATAAATACATGCTTTAGAAGAGACATTTCTCATCTATAGTTTGATGTAGAAAGGCATTAGGAAGAATTAGACTCCAGCTTTTCACCAATTGCAATGAAATTAATAGCTTTGTTTGCTTACAGCTGAAGCTTTGTTTCTAAGCGTTTCATTCAACACTTAATCTTCAGCAGAAATTTCCTTATTCACATAGATTTAAGGATTTAAAAAGAAGTTTTATTCTATTTGGTTTCATATTAATTCTGTGTTTCTAGATACAATCCTTCATATACTTCAGAAAGGGTTGTAAAGCATTGGAACAGACTACCCAGGGAAGTGATGGAGTCACCATTCCTGGAAGTGTTCAAAAATTCATGTGGATATGACACCAGACAACATGATTGAATGGTCAACACAATGCTGGTGCTGGGTTAATAGCTGACCTTGATGATCTTAAAGCTCTTTTCAAATCTCAGCAATGATATGATTCAAATCAAAGCAATCTGAAGGTAATAAGAATCCCTATTTTCCTACCATTTTAAGATATTTTTTTAGATTTTAAGATGTTTTTCATGTGATCACTTTGCATGATTAGAATAAAATTAAGGGGATTGATTGTTTGGGCTTTTTTTTTAAATTTGTGCTAATTCTAATTTCAAGTTATTATAATATTTTTGCTTTCTCTCTGTGACTGATGGATAGTGTTTTATTCGTAATTATTATTAATTAATGCTGCCTTCCAAACCTAAAGTTGACTGTGTCCTAGCCATAACTCAAAAGAAGTGTTATATGTACCATGATGTCTTTAGAAGAGATGTACTCTTCTAAATGAAGAGGGCCACGTCTGTCATTACAATTAACCTGCCAAAACAAAATTATATACAGACCAGCTCTTGCATCTGAACTGAACACATCTAAATATTTTATTTCAGCATTAACTTCATTTTTCTTGTGGATTCTGATATCTGGCACTGCATACTCCGAACAGAGGCAACTTTCAAAGTAAGCATGTAATGAAATTAGAGTTTAAATAGTTTTAATGATTCTACAATTGTATGTCTTTCCCTTGAATAGTACTTTTTGTTTTGTTTTCACCATTTTTAAGAAGCAAAAGTCTCTTTAGAATAAAATACAGATATACTAAAAAAATCAAGGTATGCTCTTAACTAAAGGATAACAGCTGACTTGAAAGAGCATTTGTGGATAAAACACCACATAACAAATATTATCACAATTTTTAGATGTTAAAAACACTTTGCAGATCTGTATTGTTTCACGTCAATAAAGAGGGGAAAGCTTTTATGAATTCTTTATTACTCTCACAATCAAATAAAATATATCTCATTTATGTTTGTGTTGCCCAGCTAATGATTTTTCTTGAGAAGATATCAGGGATCACTGAGCCTGATGGTGAGATTGTGGAAGCTTATCTTTGTACTATGTAACACATATATCACTTCCTGAACAGGTATAGTTACTCTATTTTATATAAAGTCTCTGAAATAGGTGGTCTGGTTTACGTATATAAACATGACAGTGATCACAAGATAACATCTAACACTTAAAAATATGGACTTTCAACCTGTCAACTAGTATGTGCCACAGAGCAATTTTGGGTACATCTATCCCCTCACAATAGACTATGTAAACTGACAGTTTTCATTCTGTATGTCTCCTCTTCACAGATAAATGAAGGGAGGTAGTGTAAGATTTCAAAATATGTAATTTGCAAAATGGGTACAATTCTTGTCTATTTGTAGAAGAGTTACACCCACATCTGCTATTTGTATTTTCCTCCTTTCAAACTTTGACTTTAAAGTAAATAAGCTTCCAGTCTCTAAAAACAAATACTGAATGAAAAAAGGACATTATAGCTTGTCTTTTGGGGTATTTCTCTTTAGGGGGATTCTCATCTGCCACCATACTAAAAAGCTCTGCCCCACCATATATTTTGTAAAGTTTCTGCACAGCCTTGAAGCCATGCATGTTCAGCTGGTTTATGGAGAAGGAGTCATGTTCTCCTGTCCAGAAGTTTTACCTCACCAGAGAGCAAATTCCAAGAGTACAGCAAGAGCAGAGAATCTGTCAGTGACTGAATTAAACTAACATCTGCATACTAAAAAAACCCTTAACTGTGAAACAAAATTATGTATGTTTCTTAAGAAAAAGTGTGAATTTTTACCACTAGCACTTAATATATCTGTAGATCTCTTAAATAATAAACTAGGGAAAAGGGCCAAGTTTTCCTTGAAACTATTGAAGAAATCATTATACTCAAATTCTTCCTTAATATAATGAAAAAACCAATTTTCAAAATACCTTACCTTATCATATATTTTTTTAGAATAAAATCAGTTCCAGTTTCAAATGTAATATTTGAGTTACCCCTGCTGAAGGAAAGTAGCAGCAGTGCTGGTTAACAGAATTACAACAGGAAAGTAATGCAAGACGAGGCGAGGACAACAATATGTATTGTGAAAAAACATTTGTTTCAATATTCAAATTGCTAAACAACAGGTGCAAAAGTCAAACAAATTAACAAATAGGAGTAGATACATTAAACATTAAATGAGAATAAAAAGGAACCCCCTGACATGTGATACTGCTATTACAGTTCCAGAGAAAATATGTTGGGAAATTATGTCAGAAACAGGGCATGTATATAAATATGTATACTTATGTGTACTAACACTAATAAAGCAACAGCCAAGCTCATATGCAAATAAGATAGAAGACAAGTTTTTGTTCAATGCATTTAATCTTTGGAAAGGGGTCAACTACCCTGTTAAGAATGGGAAAATCGTATCTGCATAATACTGCTCAAGATAACCTTGCAGAACAAGTTTATCTGCTGTAATATTCTCGGTGTTTCAGAAAAACAGGAACACAGTGGGAACACTACAATAAAGTACTGGCTGTTGTATAGAAATAATTGGAGCTATAAACAAGTATCCTCAGTTCTTTTTTTTGTACTAAATAGAAATTAAATTCACAAACCCATTTAAGAAACTCTAGAAACAAACTTATATATAAATTTCATCTTAGTTGGTTGCTTGAAATAGCAGGCACAGATTTGATTTAGATAAAAGTCCCTCCATTTTAGTTTCTTATATCGAACAACACCACGGTAAAGAAATTATTGTTTTGAAAAAAGATATTCCCTTTTCATACATGAGAGAAAATGCACAAATACAATTGTATTACTGCTACCAGATTACTTAGTGGATTTGGTCAAACTCTACTGTATTTTTGTAAACTCATTCTAGTCAAAAAGTAATGTACAAGAAATTAATAGAAAACTTATGTACTGTGTAAAAACGTATTTTATATGCACTGAAAAATGGTGACAAAATCTCTAGTGATCAGTGTGACTGAAATCTGAATACTAGTACCAGGCTTTTCTCATTGTAAGTAATTAGGCACACAAAGCAAATGTTCAAAAATCCCTGCCTAGAAATAAAAAGCATGTATTAATTACTATTATTCTTGAAGTCTTCTAATTCTTGTATCCATAGGCATACAAAACTGATTTAAACACTGAGATCTTTAGACAAAGCAGTACACTGGAAAGAAGATTGTACTGTGACATGTACCCCACTGTGTGAATGGATGACACTTTAAAGGATTTGTAAATTTACTCAGGTTTAACCTAAATTTACCTCTAGACCTTGACTGAAAAGGGAGGAATGGGAAAAAAAAAAGGTGAAAAGAGCTTCATATTACCCTGAGATTATTTTCAAGTTAGGTAGTTTTCAGAGCTTCCTACCAGTGACAAGTAACCTGAATTTAGTCTGTCATCTAACTTGGAGATTGAATTCTATCATTTACAACCAAGGGGGACCACAACATTCACATAACAGAGACAAGGAAGGTTATTGCTGCTGTTATTATTATATTATTATTATTATAAATATTAATATTATTATTAATACTACTAGTGCTACTACTACTATTATTATTACTCCTGTTCTGAGAAAAGAATGGGGTTAAATAGTAAGAGTAATTTTTTTTACAAGACATTCCAGGAGCCCCGAAAAAGCAATATATTGCAGGCTTTACAGAAAGACTTACTCTGCAAATAACCTTGAGAATGAAACTCAATCTTTATTTCTCTTCTTTTTCTACATGCCCTATCTAGTAAAGGGGAAGTGGTGAGAATGGACATAAAATTGTCTTTTAGAAATTAAAAAATAACCCTTATATTGGATAAATCTGAAGATGTTAGAAGACATTGGTACTATAGCTGTCTTGCTTTTTTTAGAGTTGTAAACATAGATTTCTTTGAATCTGGGTTAAGAGGGGCTGTTCCTGGATTCTGTTTTGTTTTAAAGGAAAACATGAATACAAAAAAGTCTCACTTCAGACTTCTCAGAAATTATTAATCCATTAGATGTATTGGCAGGAAATAAAATGAACAGCATTTAGATACAGATTATCACTTTTATAAATGGATAAACTTATTTTGCCTTCCAACTTTGCCCATTCAGTTGTCAGGAGAGATAGTCGAGATCCTCTCACAAATATTGAAAATACATTTTTGAAGTCTCAAATAGACAGTAAATGTTAAGAAAATTTAATTACCAGAATTCTCCTAGATGCAAAGTGAACCTGTGCATTTAGCTTTTGTGAATGCTAAGAGTTAAGAAATATTTTTGGCCTTGCAATAAATGAGACAATATACCAGCCTGTGAATTGCAACATGGACACTTGTGCATATACTACACATAACATAACACTGGACTGGAATGCATAGGAAAAGGCTGGGAAGCAAGGGTACATGACATGCAGTTCTTTAAGAGGGCCCTTTTTGTTAAATTAATCATTCTTTAAAACCCTAAAGAACAGTCACTATGTCAATTCAAAACTTAAGTGACTTCAAGAAATGCCCTGACCAATTAAAATTACTTTGAGTCCTACCTGGGAATAAAAAACTTCGCTAAAAGCTGTTAAACATAGCTAATTCAGCAAGGACACACTGCTGTGTGAGAGCAAACAGAAACTGCAAGAAACCATGATAACTATCTCCAAGAAAGAGGTTATCTAGTTACATCTGTAGGTCAGCTGAAGTGTGTTGTAAAACTCCAAAGCAGTTTCATCCTTTCTGACTTGTAAGAGGTTTAAAAAAAATCTTTTATTCTCCAAAAATCCACCAAGACAAACGATCAAGAATTTGGGGACTTCATCTGAGATCAAATACCTGATGTATAGCCAGCTTCACAGCATCACAAGTCCTTCTGAAAAAAGTATCAGTAATTTGAGAAGACACAATAATGAAGGTGGAAGTTCATTACTTAATATGAACCTCTCACACCAAATACACCACTTACATTTATTCCGAGGAGATGGGAATGTAAAGAGGCTTCTTCTGGAAGGACCTTTCCAGAGGAAAGTTTAAGAATAATCTAAATCACTTTTTTCACTCCCCTTGAAGAATGCTTTTTATTTGGATAGAGTATGTATCAAGAGACAAGAGGAGCGTACCCAAACTCCAAACTACTCTAAGAAACAGAAATTAACTCATTAAGAAGACAACATTTTACCTTAATGGCTTTAATTCTCTTGTTCAGTAAATCAGTTTGTGCCAGCAAAGTGAATTACACCCTATTCTCAGAGTCTTCACTCCTGAAAATCAAGCTGATCTGACCTTAAAGAAGGTGGGGACAACCTTCCTATGCCTGAATGAGTGCCCAGGCTTCAGAGGTATCCCTGGGGCATCTTGGCACACTCAGTCTCAGATCCCTGAACAGGTGCCAGAGGGCAACAAGAATTTGAAGAAGTGGAACTGGAAAAGATTTAAATGTGAAACACTAAACACTGACACTAAAACACTGCGAAAAGTGAGATCACCTCACTATGTCATGTTCTTAGCAGGCAGTGGGGGACAATCATGGCATGGCACTGACACTTCTGCTTCTAGAGGCTTCTTACCCATTTCTTGGCTCAGATAAACCCCCCTGGTTTTCACAGGGGAAGCTTCTAAATACAAGGCATGAGCTCAGGTGCACTTCAGGTACTGAGAGCAGAGATTCTGGCTATAAACTGAGAAATCAATCTATATCTTAACTGGGTATAATCTTCTACCATTACACTGTTCTAAGGGACTAAGAAAAAGGCAGATAAAAATAGCCTTAGCAGAATAAATTTGAAAGTCCACATGTGCCAGGTTTGTTATTAACAGTAGACCAAGCAACTCCTGACCTGTGAAGGTTACAAGCAGGTTAGCAAGTTTATTATTGCATTTTTTCCTCAGGGGAAAGAGAGACCAAAAACATAAAAAGAAAATCATCATGATAAGGACAAATATTTTAAAAAGTAAGTAGGTCTGATTAAAAAAAAAAACAACAACCACTAAACTTTTTTTTAATTAATATTTTAAATCAGGACAGAAAAACAAAATTAAAGATGTGGGTGGACACACCAACTTTACCCATGTATGAGCACAGAACATCCTCAACAGATCCTGCTAAAGCCAAAGCACATACCAGTAGCAAACATTTCTGATATATACCATTTCAACATATACACTAAAAATAAGTATATACTGCAATTCATGCTGAACAAAACACTATCACTGTTATGCTGTCACTTTGCTACAAATCTCCTTGCAAAGGGTCAAATATAGGAATCTAGATTGAAATCTGAACATAAATTAACTTTATGTTGCATATCTCAGCAAAAGAGTTGAGGAACACTCAGAAACTCTTCTCAGCAGAAAATTTTCCCAGTTTAGTATGCGCAAGTGGGTATATATTTAGTTATTTGGGTGTTCTTTTATCTCATCATCAAGACATGCTGCCATGGTATGACCTTCCAGAGCACAGTCTATAGTAAATATTTTCCTTCAAAGCTATTTCTCATCATACAATGCTGATGGGGACTTTTTTTTGGCAAAGGTAGTCCTCTAAGTAGAATTTCACCAGACACATGTCATATAACCATTTCTTGGTGTGCATTAGATATTGTCAGATATGAAAAAAATATTTTGTCAGAACAGAAACATTTGGTCAGCAACAAGAATGGGCTGTTTAAACAGCAGCTCTCAAAACAGATGTGGTTGCTATTATTGTCCTTTTGCCATCTGACACTAAAATCAGGTCCAATTTATTTAGATTATTTGTTCAATGCTAAAAATGTCATGCTCAGCAAATATAAATGCTATCTGTTCAGAAGAACTTCTATTCTAAAGGCAATTTCACAGAATATAATCACACACCTCTTTCCCTTACCCCTTTCTATTTCTCTACCACTGAATTTTCCTTGATGGTTTCTGACTTGTTAAATGAGTTGGTTTACTCACTACAGTAGAATTAACTATGTTAAAAGCAAAAGAGACCTTGCACTCTTGTATTGGGACTGAATTTCTGACTATCAGAATACTTAATTCCTCAATTACTCAATGAATTAATATGCAAGGTTTACCTAAGAAGCACACACTGAACATTCCCACACGTTACTGCAGTTGCTCTAGATTATCTTCCCCCACCCCACCTCTAAAGCAAAGAGTGATAAAATTCTCAGTGTGCTTTCCCTGTGGATATAATGTTTCTATCAAACAGATGGGTGGATTTCTTCAATCTTTCCAACAAGAATTAATGGAAATTAAAAAAGGATTTATTGACTAGTGGCAGATGGCTGAAGGATTTTGCTTAGGTACAACTCATGTAAATCACAAAAAAACCAAATTCAACCTCTTGCTGTGGACAAGAGGTTACTTCTGCATTAAATTAGGAGCATTGTGCTCACTGTTGAAAGGAAGTAAACACTTCCCTTTTTACAGCTGAACATTGCTTAATCCAAAAGTCATGTGCTTGGGAACACTATGCCAAGGAAATACAAAATTTGCTTTCTATTTCACAGGGTCACAGAATGGGTAAGGTTGGAAGGGACCACAGTAGGTCACATCTGGTCCAACCTCCCTGCTCAAGCAGTGTCATCCCAGAGCACATGGCACAGGAGTGCATCCACCTGGTTCTTGAATATCTCCAGTGAGGGAGACTCCACAACCTCTCTGGGCAACCTGTTCCAGTGCTCGGTCACCTGCAGAGTAAAAACGTTCTTCTTCATATTCAGGTGGATCTTCCTGGGCATCAGTTTCTGCCGCATTGCCTCTTGTCCTATTGCTCAGCACCACCGAGCAGAGCCTGGCTCCACCCTCTGCCACCCTCCCTTCAGATACCGACAGACACTGATGAGGTCCCCTCTCAGTTGTCTCTTTTCATGGCTGAACAGGCCCAGCTCCCTCAGCCTTTCCTCATAAGAGAGATGCTCCTGTCCCTTCATCATCTTTGTCGCCCTTCGCTGGACCCAATCCATGTCTCTCTTGTCCTGAGGAGCCCAGACCTGGACACAGCATTCCAGATGTGCCTCACCAGAGCTGAGCAGAGGGGCAGGATCACCTCCCTTGACCTTCTGGAATGCTCTTCCTAATGTGTCCCAGGACACCATTGGCCTCTTGGCCAAAAGAGCCCTGCTGGGTCATGGACAGCTTGGTGTTCACCAGGATCCCCAGGTCCTTCTCCACAGAGCTGCTTTTCCATGCCTGTGTAAAATCTAACAGCTCTGGGTCTAAAAACACTAGGATTGAAATTTTAGAGCACAGTTTGATTTTTATGTATTCATAGTAATTTATTACTATGCAGAAAATTGATCTCTTACTTGATAAAAATTGTATTTGGAAAGAAAATATTATCTTTGCAAACATAAAGAATATTTATTAACCCAAAATCAATTTAAGTAGATTCTATAAAATATTTTAATAATTACTACATTTTTTTCTCATTCACTAAGGTCTTGATAACCTAATATAATATTAAGTTACAAGCTCTGAAGCCTCAGAAATTATACATAAAAACCACAATAATTTATTTATAGTCCCCATTAAATGTTTATGTTTCTTGAGCTAAAAAGAAAGAAACTCTTCTATTTTATGTTGTTGTAATTACAGAAACTAATCAGAGAGCTAATCTTTGTTTCTGGTGAAAAAATAAAACAATTAAAAATATCTTCTGTCAAGACATAATAGTATTTAACCTATATCTGCATTTTAATATAATTTCTATTTTAATATTTTTCTTATAATCCATTTAATTTTTAAAAGCACACTGGAAACAGGATAAGATGATGGTTTGGGGCACTAGTTTACTGCTTGCTTTTTTTTCCTCCAGAACAATAACCTAGATATTTGTGTGATCTATTTGAAATCTCTTCTCTTACTAATAAACCCTCTATGCAAACAGTTAAAATTATAATTACTAGGATATTTCAGCTCTATCTAGATGTAATATTAGTTGCAATTCCAAAATGTTAATGGATTTTCATGTTATAGGCTTTATGTGCAGCTAGCCTTTGTCAGCCTTGAGAGAAATTGCAAAACCAACCTTAAGTGACCTCTAAGAATCGTTACCTCATCATACAACATAATTTCTGGTAAATTTCCAAAACTAGCAACACTGTTCCCAAGTTTTATCTGTTCCTAAAAGTATTAATGTAGATATTATTAACATACATATATTACCAAACCTACCCAAGCCTACTCAGAAATTTTAAAAAGAGTTTCCGCATTGCATGATTTGCTGGTAGATCAGTGTGTTCTGAAGAACAGCATGCAATTTAGAAAGTAGTCAACCCTGACTACAAGCCCAGTGTGTACTCAGAAAGAGTTCTCTTTAGTAATGCAGCACAGGTACTTGAAGAGCTTGAATGGCTATATGTACAGGTAAACTGAAGGACATGACCCACCAGGCATTTATTAAAACCAGCTTTCCTACAGTTCAGTCATTGTTAATATTGCTGCTCTCTTGAAAACAGGAGCAATTTTGCTTTACATATTTACTCTACAAATCCAACTGGAATGCAATAACCTCATGAAAAGGCAATTAAATTGAGAAAAAAATACAACCCTACTTTTCACTTATCGCATTAAAATATTGTAACACAAACATACACACACACACACACACAGAGAATTTATAGCTTTGGTAGAAAACAAAAACTTCTACAAACTTAGCCAACCAAACAAAGTACCAGTCTACGGAACTACTTTCAATTCTTAATGGCTCCATGGGTAAAAGACAATTAGTGAAGTCAATAATTTGTCACATATGCTTGCTGCTGGTAGATTACAAAGCTGTCTTCCATGTCCTGTTCTTAGCCCACAGTGAGAGCTATATTCTTAGAAAATTTATGCAGAATTGGTTTGTGAAAAATGCAGCTGGAAAATTAAGAATTAAATCTCACTAACATGATGCAAAGATACATGTTCCCAAGTCTAATTGAATTTCCACACATTTAAAGTACAAATAATTTAACTCAAAAATTTAGGCTTTCCTGCTATCTTTTAGGTATAGCTAAGAACAAGTCTGTACCTTTTATTTTGTATTTACTATAGGCTAGAATGATTTAAAAATTAAGAAAGGGGGAAGCGAAGCAGTTGAAATATTTAATGCTTAATTGGACTTAATGAACTTTAAATGAGTTTTTAAAGAAGTGTATGTGGGATGGTAGCCTGAATTCTGCTCCATACTAAAAATACATTTTCATAGAATATTCATACTGAATGCAACCAACTTATCCTTTGAAAGGTGTGTTGGCATGCTAATGATTTTTCACTGTAACAATCTAAATAGATCACTTTTCTCACTTGAATATTTGCATTTTAAAAAGTCAAGTCCTTCTGAAATTTACGGTTATAAAATGTGACAACTACTTGTACTAAATTGTGATTAGTCCAAATAAGACAAAACATAACATGTAGCTTCCATCCATAAGGTAGAGTTCTTCTGAAAGTGCCAAATGTAAGATGCAATATCACTTTATTTTTTTCAAGGTATGGCAAAAGATATAAGTACAATCCAACTTGATTTAATTTATACAGAAACCTTGATTAAATCCAAAAATCACACTTCTTTCAATAGAGCAAGCCTGCATATTAACTATTTGGAACAGATTAGTTTATGAGCAAGTCATTGACCATGAAGTTTGAAAAGAGAAGCATAGGATAATGATACAAAGGAACAAAAATATACAATATTAAAATACTTATATTTTTAATATCAACCAGTGACATGAGTTTTTTGAAACCATTCTTTCAACCGATTTGATGCTAGCAAAACCAAGCATCAATTAGCTAAAGTTCTTTAGAACTCCCAATTAAACTTAATTGAAATAATAAATTGAAAAAAAATTTCAAGACCAAGAACTGTTTTCATTGAATCTCTGCTAAGAACTACAGGGTGTAGCTTTATCAAGAAAAAAATATGACAGTATTTATGCGAAGAAGTAGTTTATCTTGCATGGAGTCCTCAGTAAAAACACTCAAGAAATATTTCTACGTGCACAGCAATATCCTTTGAGCTTTCCTAAGCATTTCCAAACCTCCTGAAAACATATTTTCATTTTTTTTCCATTCTCTTCTCATCTGTCTTATGTTTTGTATTCTTCCTTTTATTCTAAGTAACATATTCCTCCTCCTCTCAATCTTTATATTAGAATTAAATGGTGTCCACAGTATGTCTTAAAGAACACTCTGCATTGCATATGCAATTTCCTCATAAATCAATTCTTTGGCTTGAAATTCAGGATGAGAGAAGATAGATTAGTTCAGAAATTCACATGGATGGAAAAGTTAATGTAGATTCTGGTATTTCAGCTGCTTGAAGGAGACACATGCACATGCTGTTATAGGAAGGGACAACACTGCCTTGGTCTGTTTTGTCTGCCTCTCCCACACTGGTAATTAAAGTCTTTTGTCCTTGTACTGACACCAACTTTGCTAAAAGATTCCTGACTGCTTGCCATGCTTTTTTAAGATTGCCACTTCTCTTTCAAATAACTAAGTGTAGGTTTTGGTGGGTGTTTGGAAGGTCAGTCTTCTATGGTGCTCCACATAAAATAGATAAGCAGCTTTGTACTCCAGAAATGCTGCAAATACTATATACGTAGACCGCTTAAAGTTTTCACCCAGGTTAATTAAGAAATGTAATGTAAGTTAGAGGTAATTTCTTAATGTAAATTAAGAAAAGTACACTCAAGAAAAACTGTCATCCTCATGAAGATAAAGAATATTAAGTACACCAATTATCTGAACATCATCCTCAAATTCCTTGACTGGATTATGTAATTATTAAAATGAGAGTTGCAGTTGTTTTCCTGGTATCTCAGACAATAATAAGGTTAAGTGCTCTAATGGGTTTTTTTCTGTCTTATTTGTTACTGGATACCTATAGAACTTCTGCAATGTACAGAAGACCACTCAAAAGCAGAAACACCAAACAAGTTAACATGGAATCAAAACCTCCTAAAACTCTTCCTTCCCAGGTTCATTTCTAAGGGAGATGAGCTCTCTCCTTTTAAAGCTTTTCCCAGCACTGGCATTATTTTATTTCAAGTATCACAGTAATCTTTGCAGCTCAGGAAACTGGGCTCTGAATAATCTACCATTTTAAATTCTTTTGGATTTAATTTTGTACTCCAAAAGATGGGAGGTACCAATGTTGGTTCACATAAAATTCTCATCACTAAAAAAACTGATGGGTTTAATCTATCTAGATTACTAGCTACACAAAAATAAGAACAGCGAAAGATCTCTGTTAATTCATTCAGACCAATGTGCCCAGCCTACAATTTTGTCTTGAGACAAACTGGCTCTCTGTCAATCCTTGGTGCCTCCTTCTTCCTCTTGTCCAATCTACTCTGCCATGGGTCTTTCAGAAGCTACATGGAAGTAGTTTCACACCTGCTTCACAGCAAAATTCCTCAAGCATAATTCTGGAGTGAAAATGCTGGAACTAGGCAGAACAAGTGGAGAAGACTTAGTTACCGGAACTCTATGTATGGAGCAATATATGTCAGACAGACACAAAATGTAGCTTGATTTTTGACATCACACGCTCTGAAGAAGTTCATGCTTTAATAATTTTCTATTGATTTTATAAAGATAAATGGAACAATTACAGAAAAGGGGAGAGACTTTGATTCAACAACAAAATCTTGACCAAATAATCACAATTTCTACCCCTTTCTCCCCAAAAAAATCCTTTTAAAATTGCAAAACCCACTGTAATGGAAAACTTATAATAAGATACTACTCTTGGGATTATGGGAAGAAAGACTGACAGTTAGGATAAAAATATATTTTTGGAAGAATATGAGGTAGTAATTCACCAAGCATTTAGAATTTGCCAAACAAGGTATCCTCAGAGACAACTAAGTCATAATAGAGCATTCAAAAGGCTTCCAGAAGAATGTTGTAAGGCAACCGAGCAGAATTCAGTGTCAGAAAACACAAACAGTGAGCTGCTCAGGAAAATGTCACAAGCCCGGATGACACAAAAACAGGAAAAAAACTTTTATTTACTAAGAAGAAAGGACAACACTCAGGTAAAATACAAGCAAGCCACCAACCACTCATTAAGTTGCTATTCCACAGCCTGTAAACTAAACTTAAGAGGGAAAATCAGTACAGTTCTGAAAGCACCAACAGTACTGGGAAGTACACTGCAGAGGAGCAGTTGTGCAAGAGCCTCAAACAACACAAAGATAAGATGACTGCTACCAGAGAAAAACAAAAGGTGCATATGAACGTCATTGTGACATAGCAGTAAGAAATTCTTAACTCACAGTCTTTTTCTTTTTGCTAACTTGATTTTATGACTGATCACATAGCTTTATTTCCAAAAAATGTCAGGACAATCCTGGCTCCCAGAGGCTATTTCCAGCTGTATATCCAGTTGGCTCCAGTATACCAATTTAATACTTCATAACCTGCTGAAATGGATAAGAAATCAATCTCACCTGTACTTAACATTGTAAAACTACAAAATGGTAGCAGTGAAACACAGATTGTCACCTGCTGACATTTTATTAAAAAAAACAAACCCAAAAAAACAAACAAAACCAACCAACCACACAACAACTAAAAAAAGCCAAAAAAACCAACCCCTGAATAGGTATGTTTGCACTGCTAGAGACTAATGTTAATGTCACTGTGGATCTGTAGAGAGATTAAAAACAACAGATACGGAAACAGGGGAAAAAAACAACCTAGGTGTGATTTTGAGTTTAGGAACTGCCATTTCTCTCTGAAAATTGTATCAATTGTTTGAGAGAGATGCATGTTGCAAACATATAGGAAGCAGCTTTCCAGAGAGGTTAAAACATTTTTCTCTGAAACCAAATAAAATATTTTTTGGTATGTTTTATTTCATTAGGTCCAGATGCACTGTGCCATTGTGAACGCTCAGCAAAATTTATGAATGAATTGTACCCTGCCAATAGCAGTGCTGGTAACTCAGCAAGATCTTTGCATATCACTTTGGCATATGAAAAGACCAACTCAGTTTATCCAATATTCTCAATATTCAATTCATTTTTTATGAATTACTTCATATTCTGTATTGTGCTACTTTAAATGCCTATGATGAGTGTCTTCAAAGGCTTTAGCATGAAACAGAACAACTGAAACTCTCTGCAGGATCAGCAATAGGAAAAAGGACACAAAATTCCTAACTTTCTTCTACTTATAATATGGAAAATTTTAAGCTTTTAAAATGAACTAACAGTTGGAAAAATATCTCTTAGGAAGAAAAAAAACCCCATATGCTTAGCACATGCAAATTACTCAGGTATCTGCACGGCTTGTTAATTATACTCTGAGGCCTCTCAGCACTGGCAGTATTTGTGTCCTCTTTTGCAATCTTCTCTTATGCCAGAAGTGATCTGTATAGCTTTGGGGTACAGGCTGTGCTCAGGAGTCCTAAAGTGCCTGGTAGTTTCATTGCTCCCGAGGAGGGCAGAGCCATGGACTGAGATAGTCTCCTTCAATTTAGACTAATCCAATGAATGGCTTTGCTGGTTAAAACCTAGACCTTGAATTTCAATTCGTATTCAAGCTGTGAGCTGGTATTTCAAGCACAGTCCAACAGAGGAGGGGCAATAGTGCTGACTATTGTCATTAACCAGGCTACTCAATTCTAAACATGCTGAACCATTTCTCAGAATTGAGAACTTTATTTCCATGTACAATTATCAGTAACGGAGTTGTAACCATTGCTCAACTTTTCGGCCTTATGTTACAAGGTATCTCATCTTTCAGGTAGTCTTTTTTTTTTTCTTTCTTTTTTAACTTTAAGATGACATGACTACATTGTTCAGTAGTGTCACTGAGGATTCCAGAAATGCCCTGAACTGCTAGAAACTCAAGGATGGGAAATGTTTGATGAATAGAGACCTTAGACATATAGGCAGTTCTACTAAATGCTTTTTGGGTTTTTTTTAAATCTCTCCCAGAGCTTTGACTTTTGTTTCATTGTTCAGCTTTAATTCCCTGCTTGCCCTCCAAAACCCACGTCCTTTTAACCACTGAGACTGCAGTTTTAAGGGACTTATGGATTCAACTGTATTCAGTAAATAGATAACATTCAGGTTACATGAGGAAAAAAGCGGCATTACCGAGACATTTTGAACATTCAAGTTGAATATTTGTTAGGCAACTTAGTGCAAATATTTGTTAGGATGTAGCAAACAGCAACTCATAAAACTACAAATAATAGAAGAAGCAAGACTTAAAAAGCCAGAGCAGTGCTTTTTGTCTGTTATTCCAAATGCACATTAGGTTCATCTGTTCACACAGCAAGGCAACATAATCCCAAAGAATAAAATACTAGAAATTCAAATGAGAAATATCTTACGAAGAACGCAGTGTAAACTTACTTAACTTCCTCTATTTTTCCTGTTTTGAGAAGTTACAAAGTTGAAAACAGATTAAAAAAATAGACAATACAGTTACACGTTCCCAGCAAAAGATGTCTCTAACACATCAAAGCAGCAAACTACTGTAGTAGCAGGGGGACCTAACAGCAGGACTGTTACAACAAGAAACACCTTGTTATTGTATAGTCAACATCTGTGCTTCCTAAATGGCAAAGTAAATGAACATAATGGTTAGTGCCCTGTATTCACATTTTGCCACCTGCATATGCATGGCAATATATTGAGCAATCAAATCAAATAGCACCAAAAAAAAAAAAAAAAAAAAAAAGAATCCCTGATCTGTCTCTCCACTTCCCTTTAACATCCATCTGAAATGTGTTTATATGCAGCAAAACAACATACCAAAGTTCTACAGATAACCCAAACAATCAACACTATTAGCTGTAGAAAGATCAGGACATAATCAGCAATGTGACTTCATAATTTGGCAAGATGAAATAAAAATATTGGAGTAGGTCCTACTTGCTTGTCTATATTCAGTAATTTTATAAATATAATTACATCATAATTCTAGAAATCTCAGTTAAGCAGTTACTAAAAGCTTACACATCTGGAACTTCTTAAGAATAGAGGTAGTAAAAAATCCTTCATCTATTATCATGCAAGCCTCAAAACCCTCAAATAACATTCTAGGGCCACACCTGTTGACCTGTGTTCTATACCTATCAGTACTTTAAAGCCTGCTAGTATTATCTGAGAAAAAACAATTAAGAAAATGAGAGGATTAAAAATTATTTCTAGTTATCATAAATAGCTAATGCTTCTATATGAAGAACTTCACACCCTTTTGCTGAGGGCAGAGAAACATCTTCCTAGGGGAATGGCAGTCTGTAAGATTTAAGACTAGGATTTCAGTTAAGGACAAATCCAGCAAATGCACAATCCTTTTTCCAAGAGATCTGCTTCTTTCTAAGATAGGAATCCTATGGGCAGTTGAGGTTGCATAAATCTTACTCTTAAAAGAACATTTTCATTTCATTCCATGACAGATCAGCACTTTGTAAATAGTTGTCTGCATTTTATGTGAACCAGTATGATTCAAACTCATGTTGCATCAGCAATCCTAGAGAATGGAGGAGTTGCAATGACTCAGTGATACTGCTGAATTCCTAGAGTGAAACACTAACCCACACTGCTCCTTAATGGGACAAACAAGCCAAACAAGCCTGTTATTAAAATTACTTGAAGTCATTAAAGTGCAAAAGAAAAGCACTGTTTTGCATATATAAACATTCCCTAGTGCTTAATATCTAATTAGTAAAATTTAACCTAAAAAAAAATATTTAGAATGTAATTATGGCTTTTTTAAACTCATGGATGAATTAGGTTTATTTGGGTTTTTCAAATTAGTTTTAGTCTTTACCCAGTTTTAAAATTTTCAAAGCATTATGGATAATACCTAAATTATAAAATTACAGCAGTCATACAGACAGAGCAGCCATTTTACTTTCCTGACCTTAAGAAATGTAATATGAGAGCACTTTATTACATCAGGCAGAAGGATCCAAGAGTGTTCTTCCCAGAGAAATTCAAATGTGGCTGCTCCTTTTAATTGCTGTCAGGAGTTCCAAAAGTCTAAGACAATGAGAATCCAAAGGAGATTAAGTATGTACTCTATATTAGTTCCATAAATGCTGACACCACACCCAAGGAAGTGAAATGGCTATATAGCAACTGTCTGTTTCCCTCTACAAACAATTTTGAACAAAGTTTTGCTGGAATAAAATTACTATCAAAAACAAAGTAGCTATGCAGCATAGAAATTTTAGGGTCCTCCATATTTTGCAAACCTAAATATTTGCAGCACTGAGAAAAGAATCATTTTATGCACATTAGAAAACACTTAACAGTCCTGACTGTGGGCAGGACTTGCTGGCCATGTAAGAATCCATAGACATACGTGCATTACTACCTTCTCATTGCTTAGAGTAGATTAGTTTTCAATCAAATTGAGATAGGCAAAATAGTGGAAACGGTAGAGCTAGAGGCAATTAGCCCAGCTGGAAGTGCATAGTGAGGAGCCTTTGATGTGAAGCAACATGCAAGGTGAATATTTATTTCCAAACAGAGTACAGTGCAAACTAGAAAACATCAGAAATAATTGGCTGATTTTTTATAACTGAGTTCAAACTCAGTTATATTTTATTGCATCTAAAATATGCATATAACATTAGTGTTTATTTTTGTCCACCTAGTTATACATGTATGCTTTTCCATGTTATTAAAAATATGTTCATTTATAAATTAATTTTAAATTTCTCTGCTCAGAATAACTTCCTTTTAAATATTAGAAGGAGACTGAGATGAGAATGAAGGGAAATCTATAGGGAAGTTTCAAAACCATTTTTTCTACACATGCTCTGACTGAATTTATAATGAAGATGGCTACAACTGAGAAAATTAAGAATTCCTGCGCTTGGAATTTTGCAGAAAATGAATGACAGTGGGAAAAGGTCTTTGTTTCCTATCCACATCAATGTCTTACCTAACTCTAGTGTACAACTTACTGGCAAATCTTTTCTGTAAAGCAAAGCATGTGCTGGTTCAAAAAAAAACAAAAACAAACTTTATTTCAATTAATTTTAACATGTATCATTCTTTGCCTCAGATGGTTTAGGCACAAGGTGCTTGCTCTTAATTACTCAAGATTCTGTCCTTTATACTCTGAGCCATTTTGAATAAGTGGCAGGTTTTTCTTTTCAATTTTCCTTTTTCTCTCAGCATTTCCAAAAAAGTAGCTAAAATCTAAACCTTCAAAATATTTCACTGAAACCCTAAGCAAAACAAGAGCCTGTATAACATGTATATTATAATAGGTTACATAAGATAACGTCATTTGTATGTGGAAGTTTAAGCCTATAGCTTTTTGTGTGCATTTAATTATCAAGTTTTTATTAAATATCTATCTATATATGTTTATTATATATATATCTGTGTGTGTGTATAGGTTGTGATTTTTTTGATATTTAAAAAATCACTACAAATCTTATAATTTATCTTAATGATCTATAACTGTGTGCAAATACATAAGACATTTGAAAGCAAAATTATTAAGCAGTGTTGTTGAATTTTCCCAAGGAAATACTACTGATTAGCAACTGGCTTTAGTGCTCACAGTAATATAGGGGGAAACATTCAAATCTGAAGATAGATTTGAAGTAAAAATGGGATGGGCTTACAGACTGCAGCTACATGTTTAATGTATTATTTTATTTATTACACAAAGTATTTAAGCTTACATTTCTAAGAGGTATTCCCATAATATTTGAAACACTTTTTAATGTCAAATGTAATGGGAAACTGCAAGTGTCTCCAAGACAAACAACCACTTTATCTTTGATCTTCATGTTCTCTCTCGTTTTAAGACAGCATATACAGGCATGCAATATTTCCTGTCAGCCTTTGAAGGAATACACAACAGCTGTTGATATAAAATTATACATGCTTCTTAATTTTTATTTTATGCACACATATGTTTTAGAGTGCTCTCTAATCAATTCTTTCAGAAGTACCATCAGGATTAGCATTGAAACAAACCAAAATATAAATGGATTCTTACATCTCAGAAACAAATGTGGCCCTAGAACTCACAACAATACTTTAAATCTCTTATCTCTTTAATCTGGCATAGTGGTTTACTAAACATAGTTGGAATATAAAAGCCTTTGTGCAGTCAATATCCTGGTGCATTAGCAGGTGTGCTGTAAGAACACAGTTTTGAATTTCATCACCTCTGATCATTAACTTATCATGCAGTGGAAGGATATTTCAAACTGACTGTAGTGCCAACACAGTGTAAAGAGCTTAGGAAAAATCACTCAAGCAAGAACCAATAACAGATTTTGTTTACAATGAAGGACTGAGGAAAAATCATTAACACACTACAGTGTTTTAAAAGACAGATGGCAGAACAGTAGACCTAAATTTAGCCACACAACTATAATCATATAGTACATGGAGAAGAAAAGCACGCTTTGAAAACCTCAGTATAGTTAATAGAGTTCCTTTTGCTGGCTGTATCTACACTATCAAAAGCACAGAGTTGGCCATTGACTTGGAGATGAGTGATAATTTTCTAGGACGACCTTGCTTCTGTATTTATCTTTTTTAACTGAAATTTTTGTTTATAGAATTTATACTAAGCCATCCCAAAGCTGTCAGACTGCACTTCAGGATGTGCACTAAACAAAGGAAATTACATGACATGCACCTTTTTGTGCCAGCATCGTTGTCAAAAGAGGCATGAAGTGGAATGACATATTTCATTAGCATTTCTCTTTCATAGCAAGTATATCTGCTGCTGTAGATATTTATATCTTGCTAGAGAAAGCACTGTTCAAGACAAGTGCCAGGTACTGGAGCAGAACATAGTCATGTTTCCTTAGGTCTGGACAGAGTTCGATTTATAGTCTTGAACAGGCTTCCAAACAGAACTACTTCCTGCATAGCTAAGACTTCCACATCATTCTTTTTAAATTACCTTTTTGCTTGAGGGAGACCTAGTAGTCATGCTTTCTATCTGAAATAATCAGGTAGCCTGTTACAGATTAAGACTATGCAATATAGTGAAGCAAAACTCAAGTTTCCCCTTCATAATCATATTCCCAAATGTGACATTTAAACGTTAAAGCAAATCATGCCAAAAGTTAATTATTTGGGCAGAAGGGTGCCATCCTTCCTGTCTAGATAAGAGAATATTCTTTGTCCTCAAATAGGAATACCCCTGAAGAATCTTGAATAACTCTATTCATAGCTATATAATTGTATAGTTCCATCCACCAAAGTAGCTTCTCAGTGACTTGTAAAAAAAAAAAATCCCTTTGATCTTTAATTTAATATCTTTTGGTTTTAATCTGAGCCAAGTTGAACAAAGGCACAGAATAAAGATGTATGTTACCTGCACATTTCAACAAGTAGCTCTTGCCATTCCAGCTTCTGATTGTATACACAGGTTGTATACAACGTAAATTTGTAATGTAAAACAATTACAAATCTTAAACAGAATATATAATACTGTTTTTATTGACCAATGAATTAAAAACATTTGCATGACCAATAGGTTATGGAAGGAATTTAAACTGGATGGCTTTTATGGATTCCGATGGACAAAAATGCAGTCTTGACATTAGATTAATACTAACAGCTGTTACTAATAAGTTCTGACATGGTTTATAGATATTTTAAAACAAATTAAGCAATTCATCCTGAATAGACAATGAGCTCTAATACTGGTTTAGCTTTGGTGGAGACAGAGAGGGAAGTTCTCTGACTCATTAAAGAACCTTGATAGAGATGTTTCCAGCTACTCAACGAATAATCAGATCTCACAAGTACTGGACTGCGAATGACATTTGATGGCTACTCTCATGGCCTCTGGTTATGCTCCTCACACACACACAGATTTTGCTAACCCTGTAATCTCACCCATTTGCAGTGCTGGGATGTAAAAGAAAATAGCGTCTGGGCCAAGCAGGGCTAGAGATGCTGCAGTGCTGTACTGCAGCGTCATCTCTCACACTCATCACCTCATGTTTGACACCACCAGTGACCACCCCCACACACAACCTGCTCAAAAGCTTCAGTGCACAGTGCCATGAAGCAGTGAAAAGGCTGCCATTGTGTGCAGCAGCTGCTCATTTACTGCTTAACTGTGCCTGGTATTTAAAGCAGTCTTGATAATAGGCTCAATCCCAACAATGCCACCATTCCCTCCTACTCCCATAATGTCAGGCATGGCATCTAACAATGGGAGACAGTGTACACCTCGAGTCTAAAGGCCCAGTTTGATTCAGCTAGCAAGAAAAGGAAAGTTTTTGGTACAGTTTTGTAATTTTTTGTCACTGTTTTACTTTAGGGACAAAAGCCTTCATGCAGTATTAAAGTCACATGCTCAGGGTTTATATTTTGCACAGCACTTCCCAGCAAAGTAAACGGCATAAATCTAATTTAACAGCATTTCTTATGGCTCACAGTGCCTTCTTTAAACAAGCTTTCCTCCAGAGTTTACAAAAGCCATGTATTAAAGCCAGAAAAATAAATTATGGGGCTTTGTGACCTCCCTATCTGGCAACAACAATAAGTGGCATTAAGGCAGAGCTCTGCACATTTCTAGGGAACGTGTAATTTTCCACTGAAAAGGATTCTCCTACTGTCATTTACCAAAGGCTACACGAACAGGCTATTATCATAAGGTATAGAAGAGAGTTTTGTGTGGTTGATTTGGGTTTTTTTTTTTTTAAACCAATTCAAAAAAGCAAGGTTCTTTATCAAAAAAATTTTTAACTAACCTCAATATGGAATCAAAGGCAGTAAGAGTGGGTGATAGCCTGGATAAAGCAAACATATAATGAGATGAAGATGATGATGACCTACATGACCCCATTCATAAGCAAAATACCTGCTCTGAAACTGGACAAAGGAAAATCTGACAAGTTTCCAACTTGTGTTTGTGGTTAAACCACAATCAAAGCTTATTATTATAAACAACTTACGATTTTTTTTTTTTTTTTGCACAGTTTTACTCTTACATGTTCTCTAAAACAGCCAGTATTGGTGCTTTCAAAATGGTAAGAATAAAAGTCACATGACAAGAGTTATTGTAACATCAAATAACACAGCAATAACTGAAAGATTTTTTTAAAAGCAACCCTATTCTCTTAGCAGACAAGATCTAGGAATAACACTTTGATCTTCAGCTTGATGCAGCAGCAGATAGATCAAGAATTATTCTTATTGTAAAAAGGTTATAGGTTATGAGCTGTCAGCAGAAGATAATTCACAATAATAAAAGAATTAGAGAAAGCAGTGTACTAAGTCTACCTACTCTGTTACAATCCCTAAGAGATGAAAGAACAGAATTTATGTTTTCACCCCTTGAGTGTTTCACTGGCTAAGAAAAGCTAGCAAATTCAATGCAAGTCTCTTTGGATATTTTTTTTTTTTTTTTCAGAAAACACAGTTAGACAGGGTAAATGAGTACTACTAATTTTAATGATCTTCCTCACTGGGACACATTTTTTTAAAGTTCCATCCTCTTGAAGAGACCTTTATATAGCTCTTCCTCAATGGATTTTATAACACTTCACAGAGGAAACAAGATATAATTTTCCTTCAATTTATAGTAAGGAAAACCAACTGAAAACCCCAATATAGGTATCAAGAGAGATTCTCAAGGCCGGAATCACCTAAGAATTTTCAAACAAGGTTCTGATGCTGATGACTAACTCCCACAACCCTAAGGGCTTGCAAGAACTGGCTTGCTTTTTCTGAGTATCCATGGAGACTAATGGGAGAGTCCCTACCTTTCTCAGTAGCTCCTGGGACTAGGGCTTCCCAGAATCTATTAATTTCCACTTTTATCCCAGCTCTATTCACAAACATGGTAAACAAAGATAGAAACAAAAGCCAGGTTTCAGAAGAGGAAGAATGGTGATCTGTGCACTAGCAAGCCTGAAAAGATAGGCTAATTAATGTCCAGACACTGATTTGGCCACCATCATCTAAGAGAGAACAAATGAGACTTTTGGCAGGTTCCACTTTATGGTCTCAAACCCGAGTTGACAGGATTTTAAGGAGAAACATTTTTGAACAAAAAGCTTGAAGAGCAGATCACTGAGATCAAAATCAGACCACAAGCAGTGCAAACCATCAAGGTAAAGTCTGGAAAAGTCTTGACTGAGAACTTATATTTCTATTTGATACTTCAATTGAACTTAAATCTAATCATCAGTATTTACTGAAAGTGAAGCTTTTATGCTGCTAACATATCTATCTTTTAATACTACATGAAGCTGAATGCCAAAAATATAAACGCAGCATTATGGGGAGAAAAGTAAAAGAAAAGAGGTTAGGTGTCCATAAACCTTTCTTTTATGCCTCATTTCTCTAACACAAATGGACTCCATTTCCACTTAAAGAATCCCTTTGATTTACTGAGTATTAATAGCTGCATTTCATTCCTGAAATACAATGTGATTAGTAATTATGTTCAGAGACAGATAATGTACTCACATCACTCACGCTTTCACAATGTCTGGAAATCACTACTGCACTACTGAAAAACAGGTTTGGAATGTGCTACAAACTTAACAAAGAGAGTCACTCACAGAAGGTCAAGATCTTTCAGAAAGTTTTCAAAGCCCTGGCTTAGTATTGGCTTATTCTGTCAGTTCTCTACCAGGTTTCAGAAAAAAACCTTGGGGGAAACTTTATGCATTTTCAGGAAGGCATTTCTGATCATATTAGATCATTACATACTCTCCTGTTCCTCTACTGTTGAGAAATTTAGTAGTATTTTTCATATACAGCTTTATGTAGCTAGACTCTTGTTTGCCCTCTATCGTTTCTCCAGCACCTCATACAGAAGCTCTTTGCATGGTTTTCTTAAAAGTGTGAGTTTTTTGGGGTTTTTTTTACAGTAATATTATAAAGTAACTATGTCACAGATGTACAAGAATGAACCTGAAAATGGTAAAGGTGCAATTTCATGAACTACTTATGTCAACCCAAGTCTAAACTGCTGCAAAAAGCGGTATTTCTCTGTTCCTTGTGCCCAGTCAATGTGTTTCCTCCTACTGTGTGTCAGCATTAGATTTCTGATACCTTAGATACAAATTAAAAACACAATCTATCTTTAAATGTTTGAATTTTTAACTCTCAAACTGAATTTTATTTTAATTTATAAAATTTCTATCAGTGTTGACCTGTCTTGGCTAGAATTTCCCACAGGTTCCTGCAACTATACTTGATTATTACTGATGAGTATGTGAACTTCTATCATGAAAACAATCTCTTACCTATCTCAGAAATCAGCATAAGAGAGCTTTCTAGGTTTAAGATCCCAGTCTGCAGGCTATTGGTACAGGGTATTTGTACCAGGATAACAGCTTCTTGGGACTAGACCCTTTAGCTTTTCTTGGTCCGATCTCCTTCAAGTGAGGACTTAGCCATTTCACTTGCTCTGAAACAACAAAAAAAACCCCAACCCAAAACCAAAACAAACCAACCAAAAAAAAACCAAAACAAAACAAAAAAACAAACCCCAAACCAAAAAACCAACCAAAAAAAATCGAAAACCTACAAAACACCAAACCAAAAAACCAAACCAAGACCTACACAGACTAAAACCTCAATAAATCCTTCTTTAGCTTTTTATCCTTTAATCTGCCAACTTCCCGTTCTCCATTCTCCAAAAGTTTTAAACTGATTTTCCAGGAGAGGACATTTTCTTTTATGTATACTTAGCATAAAGTTAGCTGTCAAATCTGAATGTTCTTGTTCTTGAGCTTCTGCTATGCAAACAGTGAGATGCTTGTTAAGGGCTTGGTTCCACAGCTCCACAGTTTGAGCACTTGTGATATGGGACACAATTAACTAGGCATCACAGTTTATCCATACACTGATTTCTCACAATAAGCACACATAAACTGCTATCATTTATCACAATGTCAAAACTGCAACGGAGATGTAGATACTTTGGGGCACGGCTCCTGTAAAAGAAAAATCTGTACAGCTCCACTGACTTTAGTGGACCTACAGCACTTATATTGTTAAAGAATGGGATCCAGTGTAATTTGAAACTCCAACACAGACACAGTAAAATTTAATGTAGCTTGGAAAGGATCTATTCTAGAAACAGCTTGTAAGCATCAGATAATTACTCTCTTCAGATAGTTACAAGGGTGGATTAATTTTACATCTTGCTCATTTCCATTTAGTAGGATGCAGATGAATCAATGCTACAAGAGGAAAAAATGCAGGAATGTTTATCAAAATGTGTAAACGTGTTTACAGTCTTTTGCAGTATGTTCATTCAATCTCATATTTACTTAATTACAGATAATCTTGAGTAATAATGAAGAAAGATTCTCAAAGAATCCCTGCCTATTGAACTACAAGATTAAGAAAAAATTTCCAAAAAGCCTCATTATTTTGTAGGGACTATCTCTCTAAAGGTCGATGATGATCTCATGAGGGTATCTATCCTTTCTTTTTTCCCCTCAGTTATATAAATAGGTTTATTTTTAGAAGATCTTTTAGAGCTGCATGGCTTTGAGTGGTCAAAAAACGTAAGAAATATTGCACAGAGAGAAGAGATACAAGGTGAAATTGCCTTTAGTGTCTAGAACCCTGAATTATAGTTTTATTCCATGAAAACCGTGGTATAAATTATTTATCCTGCTGCTTAGAAAGATTCCATGGTAGAAATATTTTGTATTCTCCAGTTTCCACCCTTCTGAAAGAGTTTCTACATCTAGTCATGTCATTTATATCCAGAATACATAAAAGGAGATAGCTCTTTCTACAGGACTGAAGCAACTCTTTCTAGTTCTAAGCTCTTCTCCCTTGTAAAGGGCTCCTTACTCAAGAGAAAGGGTAAACGTTCCTGTACCCTCAAGAGAAAGAGTAAGGGTTCCTTACTGAGAGAAAATGTAAAGTAAATCAAGAGCCTTAGACAGGAATTGTTTTCCCCTCTATCAAATCTATTAAACAAGTGCAGTACCTTGAAAATGGAAATTGCTATACAAGAGCTAAATACTATTGCCATTACTTCATTTCCAAGGGACAGCTGCTATTAAGGTCATTCTCTGTAGAATTATTAATTTAGCATTTTCCATTATATGGCCTGCTTTACACTATTCTAACCATGCCAAAATTTAAGCACTTGGACTGCAATATTGTTTGTCATTTTTGTCCTTTTAAAAACTTAACAATGACCATTTTATGCTTTGTATGTTAAAATATGCAAAATCCACTGGATTTAAAGGTTTTTTACAGCTTTCCTATTATTTCTGGAGCATTTTTGTTACCATAAATACAAAGAATATCTCCAGCACACTTGCTTGAAACCTGACTGGGAATGGAGGATTGCTTTTGCAACTACAAAGATACCTTTTCCTGTCAATAATTCCTCCAGAGTTACTCAGTGTAAAAATCAAAAAAATTAATATATTCAATATATATTTTATTGACTCTGGCAGCTAAATAACAAGATTTCCACTTCAACAGGCATGCCTCACAACCAGGGAGACTATAGACCACAAAGAGATTAATCCCTCCCTATTTCAAATTGCTTTTTCTGAAGAACAAAGGACATTACGGGAAGAGATCTATAATTGATCTTTGCATTGCAGCACTGTTATTTCAGTATTTTTCTTGTCCAGACATAATAAAGCAAAAAGTGTCCTACTGGTGAGACGAAATGGAAAGGAGCTGTAATGGAAATAAGAGAACAATGGCAGCTTTGATAAGCAGAGAATTATAAGAGGAATAGACTGGAATTGGTACGCCCAGGTGAGGTACACCTACATGGGTAGGGACTGATTGTATGATAGAGGATGGGCCAGAAAGACATAAAATTTGAGGAGTCACTGGAGTCTACAATCAGATATTGAGCTGCTATTTTTTCTTTGACATTCTAGGAAAAAAAACGATGAAACTTACGGACAAATATGTGCTTTATTCCTCCTAAGTGAGGGGCTATATTGCATTGTTACTTCTGCTCTGAGCATGCAGGAGAAATGTCCTTCATGCACCTGAGAAATCCAGCCCAGCTACTGAGGAGTAACATGGTAACACATATTAACTGGTTCTAGTTTATTTCTTAAAAAGAAATAAAAATTTTTAAATATTAAAGACTTAGAAAAACTATTAATGATGTCATCAAGTTTAAGTGTAAGCTAATATTATCTAGTTTGGATTTAATTTGACTTCAGTGGACATAACCAATCAAATATTGTATTAAAGGAACAAGTGCTAATGCACACCATGAAGTCTGTAACACATACAGTGCTCAGGGAAAAAAATGCTCAGGCTCAAACAAATAGTTAGCACTTCTGCCTCAGTATAATATATTAAAGAGTTTTACATGTTCAGATAAAAATCAAAATATTGTACTTGGAAGGTATTTTATAGGGTATGTTCCTTTCCTGAGCTGGGTTTTCCCTACAGTATTGCCTTCTTTCCACCTATCCTCACGAAAGGTCTAAGAATTAGCGGTGAAGGGGCATATGGAAGGAGAGGGGAGAGCTCATTATTCTCACAGGAAATTGTCCATGTAGAGATTTCTAGACTAGACTGCCCACTTACCTGTAACTAAACATCTTATACCTTGGAAAGTCTTATGTATGTATCTTCAATGATGAAAAATTAAGTTATATTCTGAATAAATGACTACTTAGGGCTTCAAATACCATATTCTGCATATTATGAGAGAGGACATATCACATTGGTTAGAGAGGAAGAGTCTTCATGGTTTCTTTTCCTAGAACTGGTGTAAAGATGTGCTTGTTCACTTTACAAAATTAGATCTAAAAAATTATATTCAGTCATTTGTATCAAACCCAGACTATTAGTCTGCATTAATTATATGAGCAAGTAGATTTAGAAAGCAATATCAAATGTTAATTTTAAAACAGAGGGGGGAAAAACTGTGCCAATCCACAGGGAAGAAAATAGTCATTAAATTTTGAAATACGATTTCTGACTGAATTTCCTTGTTATTCAGAGGAGCACTGTTGCTACAGAGAAAAGGTAAACAAAGCCATCCAACGCATGAAAACTTTTCCTATTTCAGGGAGTGATTTAGCACAGCTACAAAGTTAATTCATACATACTAGAAGTCATAAGGGAAGAAAATGTTAATAATCCACACTCAACAGGGTTTTAAGACATGGTGTTTATTGAACGGTGAAAGGCCCCATCTAGGATGATATACAGAACTTTACTAGGCCTAGTACTCAGCATCCTCAGTAATAACCTAGAAGATTCAATAAGTAATAAGCTGAAGAAATACATAAATCACACCAGAGATCAAGCAGTATCAATGAGATAATGATTTTCAAAACACAACCTGAAGATAATGAAATTCCATTACACTGGGAAAAATAACTTAAAAAAGTTCTTGAAGAGAAAGAAGTTTTCAGAGAAACACAAAATCAGGGGAGTTAAGAGAGAAACAATATATTTTACTGACGTGAATTGGTTGCAACAAAGCCTTTGCTGCATTAGGCTGTGTATATCAAGAGATACATACAACAGCATTTCAGCACTTGGTATCCTGCACTTCCACAGTTGCTTCTGGAACAGCATACTCAGTTCTGGGCATATCACCAGAAAAGTACTGTCAAATTAGAAAAGATTTGAAGAACAGTATAGAATTTTAACGCCTGAGGGAATTTTATGTTACAAGATTTAGGTGAACAATAATGAACTATGCTCTTTAGCAAGGACCAAAAAATACAAATACAACAGTAAGGTTAAATAATATTGTTGAAGAGGATTTAATTGCCTTATGAAACAAACAAAAAAACCCCAACCCAACATTAAAGTTAAAAAAAATGAAACACTTAACTAAATGAGACAATAGTCTCTTGGTGCAATTATCTCTATGGGACACTGAGAAAAGCTTCTCTGGAAAATTTAAAACTAGGATACTTAAACCAAGAAGCACCCAGGTCAGGGACAAGATTAGGATATAGCAGGAAATAATGATGTTCCTGAGAAAAGGAAACCAGAGCAAAAAGCAAAGAGAGTTCATGAATATCAGAAACTCCTAAACACAATTATCAAGTGAAGCATTGAGAAATGGTATCTCAGGACTTCTACTGTTTAGTAGTTTATGTCTGTAGCACCTATTTCTACAAAATATGTTTTTCAATAGTAGGTGTAAATTTTAGGGTATTCTGACTGGAAATTCTACTATCAGTAATAGCAAATACTTATTGTAAGTGTAGACAAGAACAGAACTAGAAAAAATAATCCAAATCAAAATCAAAGCCTAGCTTTCTTACAAACTAAGTCCACTTTATTCAGAAAGTAATTAGCTTATCCAGACTCAAATGTACATATACAAAAGACATACTTTGTATACAAAGGAGAGCTGACTTAAACAAGACCTTGCCATGAAACAAAACACAACAAAACTCTGCTGCAGAATGAAATAAGCAAAAAGTCATTCTCATACACTCACACTTCAAGGGCCTCTCAGGCATGAAAGATGAGAATGTTAAAAAGGTTAATTTCAGCTCTCAGGTATGCCTGACTAAAGGCAGATTGCAATAAGAAATTGCTTTAATTATGGCAAGCCAGCTAACTGTATCCCTAAAGTTTTTAGCTCTAATAATAATAGTTAAGGAATTTTGAGAGATTCTATGATAACCACCACATTCATATCAAAACACATTTGGGACCACATTTTGCCCTTAGTTACACCATTTCAAATCAGTATTAAACTTGCCAAATTGATGTAGATTCTGTTTACAAAAGCCTTTAGACTCACAAAGCATTCAGAAATGGAGCACAGCTTTAATAACTAAAACAGTAGGGAATATTTCTTACAATCGAGACATTCATAGATGTAGTAGAAAAAAAGATTAAAAATTGAAACTTTCTTTAGATAAATTATTCCTTCTCAGATGCCACATCTCCAGGAAGATTCTTCAGCTATGAGAATTGAGAGTATTATGAAAAATCTACCTTTCTCTTCAGTTGAAATTCTGTAGCTTAAAACAGTACCTGGAATAAGGATTAGGACTTGATCCTCCCACATTAGTGCTCCAACTAGCAACCTAGAGACTATTTCTGACCCATACACAGGCACAATAGCTTTGTAGAGTCTTTCAACACGAATAGGTCAACCCTCAAACTTTAAAAATTTTGTAAGCTACAATTCCTGAGGTAGTCTACCCCCCAAATGAAGCAGAAGGGGCACCCAATTCTTGTTTCCCACCACATGATGAATGCAAGAGGGACATCGACACCTCCATTTCAATGAACTTTACAGCTGCTTCAACAGAGCTCTGAATACATCTAGCAAAAGCAATCCCTGTAGGTGAAATACACAGAAAAACAACAACCTAACTCTATGCCAGACAGATTCCAAGCAATTTAACTCAGGATTTTTGTGACAGTCACATACTTTGGCAGCAACAAGCTCTTGGATACTCATCTAAAGAAATGCGCATACTTATTTTTTGCATTAAAACGTTGAACTAGGATTCTAGTGGGACAGTGAAATCAATCTATCAATCAAACAAACAAACAAAGAACTCAGTCCTTACCCTCTAATGGATTGGAGTAGAGTTGACTGGGATTGGAGGAAATGTGTGGCTACAGTCAGGGTTACTATGCAAGTGTCTGTTTCTTGTTGGTCTACCTACATCACATATCTTGAGTATTTTTTTGATTGTTGTGCCTTATCAACACCTTTTCTTCTACCATTACTTGTTTAAATGAATCTTTCCAACACATTTCATCTGCTACCACAATAGATTTTAATCTTATACTACTTCCTGTTGTTGCTTAAATATAATTTTCCACAATTATTTATGGAAATCTATCTATTCAAACATCAGAACCAAAATCCTATATGACAACATTTCTCTACTAGGAAAGAGAACTAGGACATTTACTTTGAAAATGACAAACATATGTTGCCCAAGTCCCATAGAGTTTCATATGCTGAAGCTAATTACAATACTGTATTAATAATAATTTTAAAAAATAAAGGAGAACAGCAACAGTAAGACAAGTAAAATAGATTTCAATTGGCTATATTCTGAGAGGACCATTTCCCAGTGTATCTTAGAAAAATTTTTAAGGCAAGATTTGGCATAAAAAGGTATTTCAGTAGCTTGAAAATCCCAGAATTACACATAGTGATGCAGGGTATAGCCATGCCATGAATCATCTGTCTCACTCAAAGAATAGAATTGAAAATAAATTTTCTAAGCAGTAGATTTAAAACCCAAAAGGAAGACCTTTCCATATATGGCACAATTCAATTTAAAAATTCCTTCTTACAGAATGTTTCATAAAACAAAAGCATAAATTGGATTAGCTTCAGAACAGGCCAGCTGGGAGCTCCGAGTCCTTAAATTCCTAGTTACCAGAATCTGGGAAGACATACTTGTGAGAATTGCTATATCCATCTTCTATTTCTTGCTTCTTTTCTCAGAAGTATTCACTATTACCAAACTATGCAAATGTATAATCTGACTTAATTGATCTTACCATATTACATGCAGTGCCAAGAATAAAATGCATACCGTAAGTTGGTGAGGTACGTGCTATAGCACCCACACACTGAGCAAAGAGCTAAGCCATGGAACAATATTAAAAAAACTGAAGATACATTCGAAAGTGTGCACTTTTCCAGATTCATTAACTATAGGTTTGTGTTCCTCAGCACTGAAGGTTCACTGCTACTTTACATTATGTCCAGATTTGAAAATAATTGAAGATGATATTAAGCCAAATGAAAAAGAAAAAAACTACCCAGGCATGAAAATTAACTGAAAAAGAGCAAACTACAGATAAATATTTCTAAACAAAGTATATTTTTCATTGATGCATCGTGTAAAACTAAAGCAATATGCAAGGGAAATGAAGAAGAAATTATCATAAAGGAAAAAAAAAGTTAAGACAGCCAAGGAGACTCACTGCATAAGTGCATAGAGGAATAAAACCAATCTCTCCCCTCCCCCAGTACACAGTTTTACTTTGAAAAATAGCACTAATATTTAATGCTCAAAAAAAAGAGAAGAGGAGCTATAAAATCACAACAATTGTGTAGATTGCTTGGAATGTCAAAAAACACAGTTATGAATGTATGTGTGGGAGAGAAATTAAAATGTGATTAAAAAACTTAAGTTTTCAGTTGGTACCCTTAAAATTTGGTGTAAAATGATTATTAGTAAATTAATACATTTCACAGCTGGATAGCTACACAGATATATACTAAGAAAGTATCAGAAGCATAGGTAGCTTTGAGAGGGATGGCTTTATGGCAAGACAAAATATTAAATATATCAGCCAAAGTAAGCCATAATTATTTCTATATTTGCTAGGTACTAGCTATGCAAGATTTGGAACTTGAAACTGTTGAAGCAAAATAACATTCTACCATTTGTTATTTTTAGTCTGAGGACAGGTATGCATAAAATAACTCTAAATAAGATGAAATAGATTAGTTTATAGCAAATTATAGTCTTGATAATTCCCAAGAGGTTTTTCTGTTGTTTAAGCTTTAAAAATAAAATTAACTATTAAATTCAGTGTCAATAAGCATTTTATTGATCACAAGACAGGAGTGAAACAAGGTTCCATCATGCCAATTCTAAAGAAGTTCTTTGTTCCAATGAATTTACTATTTCACTATCTTCAACATGTACCTACATGTTGCTAGAAATAAAAAATACCTTGTAATGAAGTTTTTATATAGTCAATCTTCCTGCTAGTCAATGTTTTTTGATGAAAACTCTAGTCAAAATGAACTGGAAAAAATCCAAACCATACACAAGTTAATGGTAGGGTAGCTTCATTGTACATATAACAAGGCTATTATACCAAAATATTGCTTTTCTTGCAAGAATTTTCTGAGTCAGTATCAATTTAAAAGTTAATAAATAGTATTTTTCTACATCCTCACACAAACCTTTGCCACCAAAGCCATAGTCTCTGCCCAGAAAACACACAGTAATTTCAAACCAGTTTCTCCCAACAGTGGCGATTGCATTTAAGTTACAAAGATGAAATTTCATCTCTGTAAACCAATGATGTAAGGTAAGGACGTAGAATACATTAAGTACTTAGGAAGTGATACCAACTGACATTGAAACAAGTGATGTGATACATGGTATTACTTTTGCCTCCTTATGACTTCCTTCCTCCCCTCTGTGATGAAATTTACCTGCCATAAACCAACGAGGAAACGCTCCATGACTTCAGCTGAGTCAGCTTTCTGTGACTCCTACTGCGAGCCAGGAGACAGAGCCAAGAGACTGTTAAATCCCACTGCAGTCATGGGTCCATTAGGGGAGAGATTCAGATACATTTTGGGGAACCCAAAAATCTCTCAGTGATATTTACATGTCTGCCAACAGCAAAACTATCATCTGCTGTTTAAAACTGCAAACATCACATTTAGGACACTTTAAATAAGGAATTTACATGCTGAACTGTGCTTATCCTACTGAAATGAATATGTGTGTATTGACCAAAAAAAAGGAATATGAACTTGTCTTACAGTCAGTTGTTACTTCTTAACTCAAAGCAATTAATTAAAAAAAAAAAAAATCCAACTACTAAATCCCTACATTCCTAACTTCCATAGATTTAATCACATATTTGTAATTTTCAAATTTTAAGGTATAGAATATTTGAAATATAATTAGAAAAAAAGTATGAAATAATTAGAATTTTTAAACCTAGAATGTGGAGCAGACTAACCAACACCATGGTATTTTACAGAGCCTTTTATTATTAAAGGAACATCAACTGGATCACTCTCCAGTCGTACACACATTTCCTCGTACAGATATTTTAATAGGATTATACCCATGCAAGGGAAAAAAAACAAAACAAAACAAACCTAGACATGAGAAGTTTTTCACTGAGGAAGTGGATCTATCAGAATTATTAATGCTGTATCTATTTTAGCTATCACATTGAAAAAAAATACTTGAAAGTTTATGGTAAGTATTTATAGAAATGATAGAGAAGGACTGTTTATAGAGCCAGATAGTGACGAGTAAATGGGCAGTTATTTTAAACTGTGATGACATGCTTAGATTAGATGTTAGGAAGAAATTCTTCACTATGAGTGTGGTGAAGCACTGAACAGGTTGTGCAAAGAGGTTGTGGATGGCCCACCCCTGCATGTACAGACAGACTGAGAGGCTGGAGAGCAGCACTGCAGGAGGGACCTAGTGGTGCCAGCAACAGCAAGTTGAATGTGCATCAGCAGTGCCCTGGCAGCCAGGAGGGCCAAGCGTGTCCTGGGGGGCATCAGGCACAGCATCGCCAGCCGGGCAAGGGAGGAGATTGTCCCAGTCTGCTCTGCACTCATCCTGAATCCTGTGTGCAGTTTTAGGCACCACAATATAAAAAAGTCATTAGACTATTAGAGAATGTGCAAAGAAGGACAACAAGGATGGTGAAGGGTCTGGAGGTGAAGCCGTATGAGGAGTGTCTGAGGTCACTTGCTCTGTTCAGCCTGGTGAAGAGGAGACTGAGGGGAGACCTCATTGAAGTTACAACTTCCTTGTGAAGGCAAGAGGAGGAGCAGGGACTGATCTCTTCTCTGTGGTGACCAGCGAGAGGAAATGTAGGAATGGCCTGAAGTTGTGTCAGAGGAGGTTTAGGTTAAATACTAGGAAAAAGTTTTTCACCCAAAGGGTGGTTGGGCACTGGAACAGGCTCCCCAGGACCTGGTCACAGCACCAAGACTGATGTTGTTCAAGAAATGTCTGGACAACGTTCTCAGGCACATGGTGTGATTCCTGGAGCTGTCCTGTGCAGGGCCAGAAGTTGGACTTTGATGAACACTGTGGATCCTTTCCAACTCAGCACATTCTGTGATTCTGTGTTTAGGGCCGGGTTGGATGGGACCCTGAGCAACCTGGTCTTGTGAATGGCATCCTTCCCATGGCAAGGAGGGTGGAACCAGTTCATCTTAAGGTCTCTTCCAATCCAAAACATTCTATAATTCTATACTGCTGTGAGTAGTGGCACGGATACCTACTCCTTTGTTCTCTATTGTAATTAAATTCCAGCAGGAACTTACTAACAAAATAGGTATCTGTGCAAACTTTCCATCTCTGGACTTCAGCACAGTCTGTTCAGAGTAAATATTTGGAGATTATCTTGTGCCAAATTTAACTTCCACTAAGCACGCAACCGTGCAAGTTAACCAATAGGTTCAGACAAAACGGAGTGAATTTTTGAAAAGGAAGAAAAAATAGAGTAGGTACACAAAATTCCAAGCTTTCTTTCTAAAGTATAAAAATGACAGATAATACTTGTAACAATGTGTTTGAAACAGTAAGCTAGGCTGTATTGTTAAGCAGAAACACAGAATTAAATCTTCCACAATGCTATTCTTACTGCTATCTGCAACCACTTTTTATAATCATTCTTTGTGACATCATCACAAACCCCGTGCATACTCATTTTTCAAGCTTCTTTAGTATTATTAAGTCTGCTGTGATGAAAAAATATATTCCATATGGAAACATTGTCAAGGTAATATTCCTCAGGTCATAAACCACTAAGCAAGCAAAATTCAAGCATCTGATCATGAGTTCAAGTACCTTCAAATTTATGAAATGAAACTTCAGCCAACTTATGGATATTTGCAGCTCACAAACAATATAAAAATTATGAGAATCCTTAACTTGAACTACAAAAAGTAACAGTTTCACCTTTCATAATGTACCACAAAATATGAAATAGATTTTGGCAAACTATACTTTGCATATCTTGTACTTATTAGTCAAATATTAGTCATAAATTTGTCTAGTTCCTGAAAACAAGTCTAACAATAATTTTCCATGCATAAAATTATAATTCTTACACAAAAGGTCAGCCTAGTATTTTTTATGTTTGAACATTAGTAGCTGCCATATAAAAATTATTCCACAAATGTGACCACACCTACTTCTCCCTTGTCTAATTACAGTGAAAAGGATAAAAAAATTGCATTCCATTTTCAAAGCCTGTTTTGCTATCCAGGATCAAACTAGCACTGCACAAAAGCAGATTATACTTTCAGAAATTCTTCATGTTAAATGTGGTAGGAACACAAGGGAGTTTTATCTAATTAATTTATTGAAAGAATCACTAGCACATAAATTACAAATTCCAGCTAAAGGATTATGGTAGTGTACAGAGAGTGACTGGCTATTCAATTAAAGATCTCATGTAGTTTTCCTGCAATTGCTTTTCCTCTTGGATTTTATATTCATTCATCTGCCAAGGGACATCTTGAATACCTCCATCATTACTGCTCTCATTTATTTAGTCAAAATAGCATTGTTCCTTCTTTTTGAAAGATGACATGAAGGATTCAGAGCTCAGAAATGGATCTTTCAAAGATTTGTTTTAAATATAGAACAACTCTGTATATCAATCACAAGCTATAGTGTAAGACAACATTTTTCTTGAGATTCTAAAATCCCTTTCCCTACTGTGTTTATAGAATGAACTGTACTGCAGGCTGCAATCAGCAAATCTGAAATTATTTGCTTTATAACATCTTACTTTCCTATCTTTCTGGGTTTAAACCTTATGCTTTTTTTCTTCCTTCATATTGATTTACAGAGATATATTATTTTACAACTACTTGCATCAGAATTGCCTAAGTCACAGGTTCATCAATTCCTCCTAACAGAACTCCAATTATATTTCTTAAGGGATTTTCCCTCTCATCCATTACTGACACCCATTCTCAGACTTCATTTTCAGTCTCTTTTCCCCCTGCTGGACATTGTTCTCAGTATGGCTAGAGAGGTATTAATCCTTTCTTCTCAGAACATGTGAGTACTCTACTGTGCTGAGTACCTGTCTCATAAAAAAATGTTCGTAATTCAGGATTTTTATCAATCATCTACTAGTTCACCATTAGAATTCCACATTATGCACAGCAAAACTGATTTGTCATACACACTTGTTCAGACCATTTCAGATATTTAATTTGATTTATTACGATGCATTTAAACATGGCGTTTGTAAGCCCACTCTGGAAAAGTGCACATCAGTAAAAACAGACACTCGACAGCCTCATGTTCACTTTACAGAGGTGGTTGGTAGCTGCCATCTGGTTAAGCGACTATAGGAAGACTATCCTCAGCAGTGGCGTTTGTAGTGTATAAAGTCTGCTCCACAGAGGGACAGAACAAAAGCAGACCTGCTAAGTGGCACAAGGACATTGCACCTGTCTGTCATCAGAAGTGCCCAAGGTCATGCTGGATGGAGCTCTGAGTAACCCAGTCTAGTGGGTAGCATCCCTGGCCCTGGCAGAAGGGTTGGAACTAGATGACCTTTAAGGTCCCTTCCAACCCAAAACATTCTGTGATTCTATGAAAAAAGGGCAAAAGGGACAGGAAGAGAGAAGGAGAGTGAGTACACACACACCCCCCCAACAACTTTGTCTTTTGTTGGCCATGCTACATGCCTCTTCTACTGACTTCTACTAATACAGCTCCACCAGATAAGTACAATTTCCATTATTCTCTACATTAGCAAATAAAGTAGAACAGAAACATAGTAGTGATGTTACTTCAGGCAGACCATTGAACACGGTTCACATTCCCAGCAGAAGAAATAGAGTTGAAAGAAATATTATGCCCTCATAAAAATTGCATGAGTTATTATGCACTGGCAAATGTAAATTGTTTCCACGACACAGCACCAGTTTTCTACAGAGCTTATCTCTTGCCTGCCCCTTGGTACACAATGTCCAGCTCAATCCTACAGATTCACGCACTGATGATATGAGGTAAAGTTAACTCAGCCATTTAAACTGGTCTGTGGTTTTAGTTGTCTAACACTATGTTGAGTTGCTCAAGTACCTACTGAAGTCAGCTGAAAGACTGACATCTCATATTAGGCCTTAAATTAGAATGCCACACCACCCTGTTGTTGTTATAAAGTAGCACTGTATGTGTATCTATATATTATATGTACATTCTATATTCTCTCTATATATAGAGAAACCTTCTGTCACTTTAGCCACAGGTATTCTATTACTTTTATGTACCAGATAATTTACCAGGAATGTAACTTTTTTTCCTTTTTTTTAATATCAGCTGAATTTAAATTAAAACATTTTTGGATTTGCAATCACAAGAAAATTATTGTGCATTTCCAAGGTACAGTAAGTCAGCAAATGGCCTACAGATATGTATACAAATTTATGAATTAGCCCATAAAAGCTATGTGTGGAAGACTGGTCAAAGACATTGTTTTTAAATTGTGACTTAAGAAAATAATTGTATATTTATTAGACTGTCTGAATTTCTACTACTTTCATAATGGTATGAGATGTATTTGAGAGTTGATATTGGATGTCAGTGGAGGAAATTGAAAATAGTTCAGTTGATAAGATTCTACCTTTAACAAAATGGTGCTATTGCCTGCAAATGCAGTTAAAACGCTATTAAATGCCTGTACTTTGAAATGTATCCCAAAGCTATTTGATGTCTCTTTCTGCATCTTATTAGCAGTCAAGAAAATTCACATCACCAAAACATTTAAAAATGCTGCCCAGAGCAGACCCATTTTTATTATCAGCAGAGAGGATTATCAAGTAATCAAGGAACTTCTTTCCACAGGCAAGTCTGAACTGGTCATTTAGTGCTCATACTGATGAAAATACTCCCTGTAGAGATTCGAAACAGAGATGAAAACTCAATCTCAGCAGCACAGTGAAAACCCATCAATGTTCCTTTAAATAAATCCTTCCTTTGGAAAGTTATTTTTTTAACAAACAGGTATTTGCTAAGAGGAAGGTATAACATAGCAACTTCTCCACACGGAGATGGCAAGAAAAAGTGGAAAGTAAGAGCAGATGCAGAAGGAATGAGACAATTTTCATTCTTCCCGTAAGAACCTCAAGAACTTCTAAGACTTTTCATCGTCTCTTCTCAGTCATGTATAAACTACAATCTTCTTATCCTCTTTGACTACTTGAAACATTTTTTTTTCTACTCCACCCAAGCTTTTTACTGTTTAATTTTTTTTTTTTTTTCCCCATAGCTAAAACTCATGTCTTTGGCGGTTTGGGGTTGTTTTTTTCTTGTTTGTTTTAAATTTCATGGAAGTTCCCTATAAGGACTCGTGATTTCCTCATGGCGTTTGGATCTCATCTCCCTAGCAGGTCCAAAGGACTGTGATAGCATACATTCATTGATCACTGGCTAATTACTACCAATTTCTTCTGGTTACATAGTTGTCACTCTACACTTTAAAAAGATCACGCACAATTAGCAATTATAAATCATCCTTCTCTGAAGACACAATTTCACAGCCAATGTGTCTTTGTAAACATATTAGTTAGTATGAGTTCATAAACATAAATTTAATATTATTTATTGGTTTGCATATACACACCTATATACAATTTATATATATAATATATATTAAAATATATAATTTGTGGGTTAAATTACCTCAAAACCAATGAATTTTCTTCAGCAGTTTTATACACCAACTCAAAGGAGCTGGCTAGATAACCCAGGCTTCAGCAACTACTACACTATAAGAAGTGAAATAGAATGAAACCTTAGAATTTACACAACAAAATGAGTCCACTGTGTCCTGATTTTGGCTGGGACTGAGTTAATTTTCTAAACCTTCCTGTGGTGTTTAGCTGCCTGCAGGTAAAACCACAAGGATCAAAATCTAAGATCCTTCTGTGATCGAAATCACAATTCCTTCTACAGACAGTGAGATTTGATGGAGACGAGAAAGAAAAATTCAACCTTAAAAAAACATTGACCAAGGACACTTCAAGAAAGACCAGGCAGATCCTGAATACTTAATAACAGAACACTGAAAGGTGTGACAGCAATTTGTCTCAACTGTCACACCTGTCATGTAAGAGAGGAAAAAAACTCAGTGATGCAGTTTTCAAAATGCAAAACAAAGCAGAACAAAATTGCCACTCAGTGAATATCTCTTCTGTATCTTATTACCTAAAATACAAAGGAAGATGGAGGTTTCACGTAACAGGTGTGTATCCTCTTCAGGAGAGAAAATAAATCCCTCCGAGTCATTCATGCAGAAAAATTCTCCAAGTTAGGACTGTCTCACAGGGACCAAAATCCACAAAATACACCTACCCAAAAAAAAGACCAAACCAGTAGACTGAGACATAGAAAGTCAACAGGAAATGGAACTCCACCAGAAATCTCTGCCCCTGTGTTCTATCACAAACTAGTATTAGCCCTACCTGAGCCTCCACACTGTGTTGAACATCACTATTCCTCCATTACCAATAAGCACATGAATGTAAAGATTCACTTCTCTGGCAATTGTAAGAGAGTCTACATTTCAGAGGCCCGAGCCATTAGTCTCAGAGCCATATTCTAGGAGTATTTTAAGTGTGCACACAGTAAAAGTTTAATGTTAGGAATGTGCTAATTTGAATTTCAAAACATAGTGTTTTGTTGAAATAAGCAGACCAAATTGTGTATAGCCCCATACTTTTGCAGTATTCAGAATGAGTTGTGCTTTCAATGATGTATGAAAGTCAGTTGGTTGAGGTACATTTCATCAAGTTAAGAGAACCTTCCTACTTTGCTGAAGTTAGGAAAGCAGTAAGTGAGAAATGCAGAAAAAATAATGAGATACTTGTACAGACTTTTGCTTGCACACAGATAACTTTCTATTTTTCCAACACCTCAGATCAAAAGAGATCTTTGTAGCGTTTCTGAGCACCACTGATCTCCTAAGATTGACTGACTAGAGACAACAAGGCCAGCCAGTTCACAGACTGGAGTAGCCAACATTTGTACGGCAAGGAAAATGGTGAAATGCCTGTAGGATCAATTTTTAACAATTTACTGTGACAGGAATTCCAGCCTGACAGCTTATATTCTTTGTTGACTGTTCTTTTCTTGTGGGTTTTGTTTTATTGATTGGTTTTGAAGTTTTTTTTTAAGGACTGACTCTACTCTTATTTCCATTTTAGTATCTCAGCTTCTTAGTCTTTCAGCAATTTCAAGATTTTATTTCTGACAAAAGGAGAAGTAAAAATTGTTGCAAATAATTTGGAATATAAAAAACAGTAATAATTTTTTTAAAAATCACACACACGACAACACTCTGAGTGACCAATCAACACAGTGGTGTACAGCAAAGCAAAAAGTAAAGAAGTTTAACTTAGAAGAGAAAATCCAAGTAATTCCTCCTATTCTCTCTTCACCAAAACTTGTTTTTCAAAGTTCATCAAAAGAACTCTATCTTGATTGGTCAAAATTGTGATTGTACTATATCACCTGCAACATAACTCTTTTGGTTTAGTGAAAGACATGGATCTCTCAACTCTGCATGCTTAGCTTTTATAGAGACCTTTTTTTTGTGAAAAAGATTTTCTCTCTTTTTTTTTATGACTGCCTCATAAATAAAAATTGTAAACAAATTTAAACTGATGTAATTTCTGGGAAGTTACTTGGCCTTATTCTACATGTTGTGTGGACTGATCATCCTGGCTTTGTACTCTTGCATCTACTCTATACAATGAAAAACTTTGTCCATCTGTTTTCTGCCACTCTTACAATTAAAAAAAAAATAGGTGTCATTTTAAATAATTTTTTTAAAGTAACAATGGAAGAATTTTCCAACAATATTCCTGTTACTTTTTACTTCCACAAGTAATTTCTGTAACATTTCCATTCAACTTCTTGCAAAGTGAACCTCCTCTTTTTCACCAGTCCAATAAACAAATACAAATGATTACCATATTAAAATGAAGTTATCTCACCTTCACTTGTAATCTTATGTACACTCACTCTCTTTTACAAGAGACAGAGAATTAAGATCCTTTATTGTTTGATTTACCCTGTGTCTTTGAAATAATAATACCTTATTCAATCTTTTGCACTGAAAACTCAACTCCTTAAATTATGCAATATAAAAGAGTATTTAAATACTGCAAATACCAAAGCTTGATCAGGTAAACTCTGCATGATGTTTTGTGCTATCACGTGATTCTCATGTGCCACCATTCACTTCTCATGTCAAAAATTTCTGTATTTCAAGCAAGATCCAGAAGGTTTTTTAAAAAATTTTATACAGGAAAATATACTTACTACATGTAGACTGGAAATGTATCTACAATGCATCCTAGTGTTGCAGCCTTTTGATCATCTAAACAACAGCATTGTTCAGGAAAACAACTACATACCCAGATTTTCATCTTCCAGAAGCAAGTGTGGCCCCATCCACACATAGACTGGCCCCATCCACACATAATTCACAGTATGAATTTGTCCTGGGTTGCAGTGTATTCTATTACCATCCTCAGGAGCTGTTGAAATCAGGTGGGGCAGTGTTTCTTTGCCTCCTCCCCCCAGACTATCTTTCTGTTAATTGCCCATCATTGTCCTGCCGCCTGACTCAGCGATAACTCCCTCTGGACTATCTTCTGTTAATGAGCCTAATCAACACTTGGCCTCATGACTCGTTACCCCATTGTGAGATGCTCCACCCAGAGGGAGGAACCAAGCATCCCATCGTGGATATAATCTGGGACTCTGAACACCAGAGACAACCCTTCCCACTGGATTTCCAGAGGATAGGAGCTACACAGCCACCACTGGACCTTCTGAGGAAGAGCAGACCCTTTTTTCTACAGGATCACTGCTTCAGAGGACTGCAACCACCATTCTACCAGACTGCTACCACCACCCTTCCTTACAGGGACTCAGGCTGTATCTTGACTCTGTCAGTTTGAACCGGTGTTTTCTTTTAGTTTTTTTTCCTTTTCTTTAATTTCCCCATTAAATTGTTATTCTGACTTGGTGCCTCCCACTGGTTTGTTTTCAAACTAGTACAGAATTAGAAATATTATGACGCACACCCAGATCCCATGAGGCTTAAAAGTGTCTTCATTGCCACCATCACCACTAATACTTGCATAGGGAGTAAAACAAACAAAGAAATGAAGCAATGATTTTCTTTTTTTCTCAACACTATTTTTGGAGTGAAGTGGGAGGTTTTTTAACTGATGTCAAAGTAATTAATATATGAATGTATAGTTTGGTTATACAAAGAGAATACCAAGACAACTCTAATGGCTATACATATTGTACTTAGACTTATGTTCATTTATCTGTGAACTACAAAAATGAATAAAGGTTGTAAGAATTTATAACTGGCTACTTCATTTGTACTCCTGGGTCCCCCATCAACTGCTAACTCATGACTTAACCTATTAATGTCTTTCTATCATTGGTATATCTGATCTTCCTGCTGCCTATAGCCGCAGGACTATAACTTAATTCAAGTCCACTGAGGGCAAAAGATTAATGAAAATGTCTCTATTTATTTCCAGAGTCCAATATAAGCAGTACTAAGACCAAAAAAACCCCACAAAACAAACAAACAAAACAAGCCCCCCCCAAAACCTCAAAAAAAATGACCAACCAAAAAAAAATTTAAAAAAAAAACCAGACACACAAAAAAAAAAACAAAAACAAAAGATACCAACCAAACAAGAAAACCCAAACTATCACAACAAGGACATGTAATGTCATAGGAGTCTCTTCTGATCTCTCCTTTTCTTTGTTTTTTTTTCAACTACCTATTCTCTACAAATACTGGACATAAGCAAAGCAAGTCTAACTCTACTTTTTTAAAAGCACCAACATTCTCAGAATACTTCTAAACTTTTTAATATTTTAAAGGAGTCATACAAGAAAATCTTTAAAACCTTAGTTAAACTGTGAGGTAAATTTCCAAAACATACACAGTAGGTAAACCCTACCCAATATAAGTGAGGATCTGCCACCAGCTGTGGTGTTTGCCAAATCAACTGGATTTATGTTTCAGGTAAATCCTGAGATCATTTCAGATCAACATTCAAGTTTACATCACACTAGTGGTAAAAACAGTGTGTTTTTTCAATAGTTTTTTCAGGTTTGAGGAAGGGGTTTTCTTTGTTTTTTTATTTGTTTTTTATGGTTTATTTATTTCAAACCTCTAACTCAGTATTTTCTGCCTTGGGCTCCCTTTTACATCTTCCATGCTTGCAATATAAGAAATATTCATCAACTGATTGATTTCAATGAACCTAATCTTCATTAGACTCAGCAGGGAGGACTGAATTAGATCCTGAGATCACTGAAGGATAGTGTCAGAAAAACTCCCATATAAACTAGAAGGTTTTCCCTGCCCCACAGTAATCCTTAGCACTTCGGGATTTTTTGTAAACAAAAATCTGAAACACATAAGTTTTAATTTCCTTTAAAAATATTTAATTATAAAATACTGTAAAAATGAAAGAAAGCATTAAAATTCTTATATTGTACATGTCATTTGTGTTCACTCAACTATCTCATTTATATGGATTTCATGTACTCAGTATTATTAGGGTCTTTTAAATCTTTTACCAGGTTTTTTTTCCTACAAGATTTATCACAAAAGTATGTTTTTCCAACTACCATAGCTAAAATGTCTGCTCTAAAACTTCATCATACAGTAAAGAAGATAGATATATTCCCAGTGCGGCCATTCACCATCTGCTTAAGCAAATACACTTCAAGATGCTTCTACAATTGTGATAAAGTGACAGCAAATCTAAGAGCACACAGAGCTCATATTCTAAAGTGATGATTGTACAACTATAGTTTGCATCATAAGGGACCAATAAAAATCTTTATGTTCTGTTTGAATGGCAAGGACTTGTATAAAAGAGAAGACAGAATAGGAAAATAACGAAGAACTGATCCATTCAGCAGTTGTCTTAAATTTAGAAGCACTAATGAAACGTCTTGACCATAATTAGTACTTAACACCACAAGGATATTTTTCCCTCTTTCCGATTTTTTTTTACTGATATACGAGGCTTTCCATTTTATTAGATCCCAGGAGTGTTTTTTTCTCATTTTCCAGGTGGGATTAAGAGTATGGAGTGCTCATCATTAACAACACTTCTGCTACTCTCCATGCATTTAGATTTTTATTCTTCTAATTATCAAAGTGATGACCAGGAAATGCTAATTCACAGCCTCCTCCTCACACAGTGAAATATCCTGACAAACAGGCTGAATACCAAGTGAAAACCTGCAGTTTTATTAGTCAATAGCGCTTTGTCTATTCTGTACAACAAACATTACTAGACAGATATCAAATCTGTATTAAAACACTGCTAATAGCAAAATTTCAGTGCACTGCCTGTTTACCAGGAGTCTTAGTAATAACTCTATAGAGAATACAGCTAAGAATTCTACTGCTTTAAGGCCAACATCAGCAGTTTTCTTTGGCATAAATACTTTTTCTTGTAGAAATTCAGCAGACTTGGTCTCTAAATGGTGAGAAGAAAAAAGAATCTCCACCATCTGTTCCAGCCCTGAGGGAAACAAACTTTCCTGGCAGTATATAGTTCAGGATTTAATTGCACCCAAAGCCAATACAAATACATGCAAAAATATAAAACACCGCTCTTAGTGAGTGGAAGTTTTGTGTTATTCTACTTCAGCTTATTTCTTAGGGCTATAGTTTAACTTATTTTTGCTGTAATGTTTTCCTTTATTTCTGTTGTTTGCTTTCAACAATTTTAAATTAAATCCACATAATCATTCCAGATAAAGAGAAAACCAAAGGATCTAATTAGATTTCATTGCCCAGTTTATCAAATTGTATTTACTCTCTGCATGAGTATCAGGAAAAGCACATTTGCTAAGGTCTAGGAGAAAGACTAGCTTCTTCATGAAAATAAAAACTTCAAATAATATAAATTTTATAAATTTCATAGAAATTATTATAGATAACCAGTAACAAAGCTCTGGTTTCAATGACAGCAAAAGGGAGAAGTTCAGAGTCAAACAAGGAGAAAAATAAATTAGAATGAGGTAAAAATTTACTTTGATTTTCTGAAATTAATCTTTTAAAAATCAGTTTCAGCTGGAGGATTCTTTGGGCCATTCTACATATATTTAACTATGAGCCACACTTGTTTTATCTCAGGATAAAGTCTGATAAAATACTCTACTTTAATTGAAGTTTATTTCAAAAGGAGTATTGTATAATCGACAATTCCATAGTAAAAATGCTGGAATTGAATCACTAATTACAGGTCTCTGTCAAACTTTAAATTATTATCTTTTGCTTGCAATGTTTTCTGTTACAGAAGTAACAGTATAAGCTCTGGTTACAGTAGTATAAATACTTTATTTTTTTAAAATAAGGTATACAAAAACTACCAAGTCCTGACAATAAATATAATATATTCAATGTTCATCAAAATCATGCTACTTCATTTATTTTATTTACCTGTCTATGACACAATTAACAGAGTATACTGCCCAAGTCTTCTTCTGTAGAAAGCGCTTGTGGCTACTTATTTTCTAGTTGCCTCTAATACTTGTTCATACCATAACTTTAAAAACATAATAAGAACATGAGAGCTGCCATCACAAGCATGGTGGCAGGAAGTTTTCTTTGTATCACAGTGTGTTCTAGTCACAGGATGAGAAAAATGAAAGGAAAAAATTGGAAATCATTTCAGTAGTGATCTACTAAGAAACATAATTTGGAAGCATCTGACTCTTGCATCTCATTATTTCTTTTCTGCACTTTCTATCAGACTCCAAGAAAGTTGAAAAAACCCCAATATTTACAGATATTGACAGAATTTGCCTAAACTAGCTGCTGTCAACTGAGTAGATTAAGTTTAAGTTTCTTTGAATCAGTTTCATTTCTCAGGTTCTACTAAGGTGCTACACAATAAAACCAAGCAAATAAAGGCAAAGCTAGATTTCTAGTTTAGCTGACTGTAAACCCCATCTACCATCCTATGTTAAAAGAGAGTAAATGGCAGACCACAAGAGAAAACCTTTTAACTGACAGGTTTTTATCCCCTGTTTTATACCCCATCCACTATTATCTACTAGAGCCAGAAATGGAAATTAAAAATCATTTTTGCATGCCTACTTCTCTCCAAATTACTGAGATTCTGTAAAAGAAGCTATGGCTTTTTTTAAGTTGGTATACCGTACACTAGCCAACTTGAATTACAAATAGCATGCCAGTGCCTTGTATATGTATCCAGTTGCTAATGATTTTTAAAGGCCAACAATATGTTCCATCAGAAAAATTTCCCACAAGACCTAATGATAATTCTGACGTTATTTAATTAAAACTTTTTAAACTTTGCATTAGGCCAACCAATGTTCAGTAGTTTAAGATCTTGTGCTTACTCTAAACTTAAAAATTATGTATCCCACTTAAATGTCTCCCTGAATACAAGGCTTCTTTTATTTACTATAAATTTATGATAAAACAGTTTAAATTTAGTTTTACTGTGTAATAATTTTCACTGTCCCATGCCACCAATTTGATATAAAAAAGAATTCTCTAATTATTTTAATAGTTTTTTAACTGGCACCAAGAAGTTTTAGGTTTGAAGTACAAGGAGCCATAGTGCCACTACATTATGGAGTAGTTACCTTTCTTTTTCCAGTTTTAAACACATTTTCTATTCTCAATACTAGGCGATACTAATATATATTTTAGAACATCATAAAAGAAGCTGTGTGGTGGTTTTTTTGCCTTTTCCTAAACTTTTTTATAAGGGCTATTTGAGCTCAGATATTGAGACATGATTTGAACCATACCTGTACAATCCTTGTATTGCTAGAAATGCATCAACACTTTTGTGACGGTACTGAAAAAGCAGGAGAGCAAAGAATATCTATCCTGTGAGTGGCACTGCCCTATCTGCAGGCCCAAGGTACCAGGTTAGAAAGAAGGGCACTAGTAGGACTCTAATGCTACCTGTCCACTGATAACTCTTTGCCAGAACTCTGTTTCTGTTTCTTTTCCTCTAACCTCTCCAATTCCTCCTCAACAGTACCAGAAACTACTGGCTGAATTTCAGCACCATGTGCTACATTCTGTTTCTTTAAAATCAGGCCGAAGGTGTATAAGAAGTAAGGATGTTTTTTCAGAGATGCTTATCCACAGAATGGTTGAGGTTGAAGAAAGAAATCACCTGGTGCTGCTCCCTTGCTCAAGAAGGGCCACCTAGAACTGCTTGCCCAGGACCACATCCAATCAGGTTTTTAGTATCTCCAAGGAAGAAGACTTTACAATGTTGGTTGTCTGATTCAGTGACTTGACAGAGACTTAAGAACGCAGCTTTCAGGTTAATAGAGCTTCTTTGAACAGATTCAACATCATTACTGGAAAAATTAAAGGTTTTAAAATTTTCTACCAGTGAAAATCTGTGATGTCCACAGACCCATTTCTTTGTGTGGTTTCAAACAGCAGCGATGACCTTACAAGAAATTTTAAACTTCATTAAGTTTGTACAGAGATTAGCTAGTGAACACAGATTCTTCATCACTATATGAATGTAGAATACATAATAGGTTAGAGCTGATTAAAAGATTTATCCCAGCACTGAAGGAATTGATATACAAAGACTGGGACTGCTCCAGACACTGAAAATAAGGGATGTCTTTGCAGTATATCTTCAGCCAGTCAAAAAAGCCAAACCTATATTCATAACTTGTTTCAAGATTGTCATTGCCCCATCCAACATTTTAGAGGTATGAATTCAATGCAAAGGAGGAAGGAGAGAGTAGAGTTTGAGACTTAAGTTGCAAAGAGATACAGTATCACTGACAGCAGTGAAGCAGGGTATATTGAACAGTGTTTTTAAATTAAGCTTGTTATATGCATGTTCTCATAAATATCTTGAATTTAGCCTCACTCTGCAGATCCAGTAGCAGATATTACATATGTTGGCCTTGTGTGCCAGTTAGTTTAAGCATTTTAAGACAACACTGGGGAATTTAAGAGAGATATTTGAGAAAATCTTGCACAGATGTTGGAGGAAAAACCACCAGTTTTCCAAATCCCACGAGCAAGGCAACTCAAGAAAATGAACTGTGTGGGGACAGCAGAGTAGGGGAACAGTGCTAAAATTTCATATGGTTTCAATGGGTATTAAAAAGAACCAGTTTTCTATTGGTTAGAGCATCTCTTTCCAACAAAGTGCTGAAAGAAGTAGCACACCTGCCATTAGCAGTTATTTTTACCACTCTGTGAATGTGCAATTACTAATGTTATCTCTGCATGAATTCAGGATTTAATATTAATTTTTTAAGTGTTGCACTAAAGTGAAGATATCTAGATCATAGGCTGAATTAGTAATCTAAGTCTAATAATTCCTATGTGCTATCAAATGTGTTTTAAGATCAAGCAGAATCCTCAAGTTCTGAAAGATTTTTTCGTATTTCTTTTCACAACGCAGCTTGTGTTGAACATACTTCTGGAGTGATAGTTGAAGCTTGACACTTTATTGGCAGCAACCTTAAGGGTGATGTTATACACAGAAATTCAGGCTTTCAGGAAGAGTGTAATAATGATGTTGTTGAGAACTTCTACAGAGAAGCCAACTGATAGCCAAAGTAAAAAAGCAAGTGCATCTTAGCGCAAAATTTCTTTTGCAATGAAAATATTGGATTGATATTCAGATTAACATATCCTAAAATTTCTTTTGAAAGACTGGCTAATGAGCAAACTTAAATAATGTGTTTAAGATTTATATAAAAGATGAGATGAAATATTTATTGAAGTGAAACTGGTAAGATGACAGAGATTATATGCTTGCTTTTGAAGTATATGAACATCAAATAAGATTAAATAAATGTCAGTGCTTCTAAATGAATGTGCCAATATTTTAAGAACCAGTCTAAGATCACCTAGGGCACAAATCAAACATACACAAAAATTTTAAAATTACAATCTTTGAACTAATCCTGTGGAAGTCACTGTAGAGGCTAGAAAGGAATTCTAGATCTTTTCTGTGGGATAGTATTTAGTTCACTTCAACTCATTTCCCCCAGCCCTCTTTAAAAAGGAAAAGCCTGTAGGCTTTCCACACTATAGTATTTACAGTCTGCTGCTGAAATCCTGTGTTGCTTTAACTCGCAGGATCTGCTGTATGTCAAACACCAAAGCTTGCCTTGAATTTCTTCCTGCTTTCTTATTTCATAGTTTTTCTGTCTTTTCTTGCAATACAAGGCAGCCTATTCATATCTACTCTTAGCTTGCCCTGATGATTTTGTAAGAGGCCTTCATATCCTTTTTAAGCCATTTACTACTTTTGGTCATTCCTGCTACTGTCTTCTGAACTTTTTCCAGTTTTCTCATACTTTGAATTTGTCCATAGTCCGCTCTTATCCTCTGCCCTGAACAGCTTAGTATTGGGAGCAAGATTTCCAACCTAAGTTTCTACTTTGTCTTTCAGGAACAGTCAGGGGAAAAGCAAATGTTGCAACAGTCTTTAGATATCTAGATATTTTAGTAATAGTAGTAAGAAATCTGAAGATCACAGACTTTTTAACACAGGAAAATATTCACCAAATGATAAATGAGACAAAAATAGAAAGAGATTAAAATAATGTTAATATCACAAGGATGTCACAGAAGCTACTTAAAAGTAAAAAGCTTACATATGAAGTAAACTTTATTCCAGAAATAGTCTATAAAATTCAAAGTATATAGGAGTATTTGCTATATTCCTGAAGATTCAAAGCAAATTGCCATTTGTCATAATGACCGAGTGTATCATCGTATGGAAAAAAAATATAACATAAAATATACAAGAAGCTCAGGGTGCATAGAAAACACAAGATGAATTTGTCATGAACAAGTTTTTAAACTCTTACTTAGATTTACTGGCCTGGGTTTAGGAGAACAGAGTAAAAGAAGTGAACACAAAAAAATTGTAACTGAACCTTATCTGATGTCCTGAGAATGCCATTCATGACCCAGTACATTGTTCCACATGAGTCCAGCTGAACTTTAGAGAAGCTGAAGAATAATGTTTCCAGCCTTCTACATTCTGCACAAAGCCATTAATTTCACAGTGCCACTTCACAGAATAAAGATAAGGGTGGAAACACCAAGTAAAATAATTCTAGGCCATTCGAATCACCATCCTCTAATGCTTGTTAAAGGTATGGCTAGCAAGAGCCAGGGGTTAGTCAATAGTGTCAAACACACAGAGTCAGATGCTTGTATTGCTTTTCTTACACCCAGCTGAAGCTGCTTGGAAACACAAAGTGCCTGGCTTGAGAACATTCCGGACACTGGAAGCAGAGAGCGTGCAGAGGCCACCTAGCTTCTGCATGCTCCCGTGCTCATGCTCTGCACAAACTACTTACCCAGCAGTAAGTAGTTTGTAAAAGCAGTAAAAGTAAGTAAAAGCAGTACCAAAACATATCACACTTCCCAGCTCATATGGTCAATATCAGATCTAATGAATAATCTAAGCTTCAAACTTTGAATTTTATCATTAACCTTTCCTTTAGTTCATCATTTATGTTTCTTCTTCTTCCCCCTCACTGAACACACCATCCTGGCACTTGACCATCTCTATGAATACCATTCTTAGAAAGTTCCTTGGATCACAAAGCATTTTCTAAAGAGTTCTCTTGCTTTTTTAGTATAACTGTAAATATTTTACATTTTTTAGATAGTTCAGGCTTGAGAACTCCTCTGAAAGTGATTGGAAAATTTTCAATCTCTAACATGCAGTTACAGGACACTGGACTTTAGCTGAGGGAAACAAAGGACTCTACAGGTAGACAAAATACTTCTAATTTAAATTCATAGAAAAGGGGATTATAAGTAATTAGTTTCTCTGTAGAATTCATTTTGCTTTTATATGAGAAGAAATTGAGACAGTTTATTGACTAACTCTCAGGGTCACAGTTGGCATCTAAACATCTAACCAAGCCAGTAGGAAAAATCGTTCAGTTTCTGATGCATCATGACATGCTAATAAGTAACTGAGGGAATAATTATAGAAGGAGTGGAGGAAAAGTAATTTCTAATTTAGTATGGCCATTATCTTGAGCCATGTCAAAAATGTATCATTTGCATAACAGTCTCAATCATCAAGGAAAGACTTTCAACTTCAATTACTGTTTTGCACGTATTCCACACGTATTTTGGAAAAAGGGGCGATTTAATTTGGTGTGAAGAAATAAAGATAGCAAGTGAAAAGGAATAAAAAAAATGAAAAAAGGAAGTAGTCCAATGAATCTCGAAATAAATAAGCTACAATAAGAAGCAGGTAATGGACCAGAATTTGAAGTTTTAGTTTAAAAAAACATCATGTCAGCAGAATACAGCTTTAACACAGATTTCACTACCTCAAAATGTATTTATAAAATGTTTCAGAAATGGCTCTCTCTGAAGGACTTGATGCTTTTTGTCTGTGTTCTATGCACAGCTTAGCTAAGACACACATTTCTCAGTGATTTTAATGGAGTTTCAACATATAAGCCAAAGATGTCTCTCATTTAGCAAGGCAATCCTTAAACTCCACTTATCATGTAAGTGTTTAAAAGGGCAATTTTCAAACCATTAAGTAGATCTCACGATGTTTGAGATCAACTATAAATCATTTGGTTACAAGATGTATTATTCAAATAATTACAGCTACCTAGCTACTATTGTAATGTCAATTAGGTAATAGAACATTAGCTTTTAAAATTTTATTCTCCTGACACAGAACACTAGTGTTTTCTAGTAAGCTTACTCATTTAAATAAGGTGTATTTCTCGGCTTCTCTCATCTTGAGCCCCATACCCAACCTAAAACTTAGGATTTCTGCATCAAGAAATATTTCACCCCAAAGAGGGGAGACCAGAGAACCCAGCATGAGGATTTGAAACACAAGTACCCCAAAGCATGACCAGTCAGAGATAAAATACACCAAAAAAAAAAAAAAAAAAAAAAAAAAAGCTAAGTACACAGTAGTTTGATCTGAAAATCAATGATTACCAATAAACCAGAAATTAAAAATACTTAACTGCTGTCTTAATATAGTCATTGTTGACAGTCACTACCCTATCATGTAACAGCATCTTGCAGGACCTCCTTCCCCTCACACTCTGCCCCAGTTTGGACTAGCCTCTTCTAAAGAGCTTTGTGAAAGCCTGAAGAAAGTGCTCAGAATATTTGTTTTCTGATCTTTTTTGAATTTTTCTGCTCTCAGAAGCAGGTCCTTGAAATGAGATTTGTGCTAGAGGATGTCAGTTAAACTAACGAGGACACGCGGCAGTGCCCTTCTGACACCATCAATAGTGATGGGGTTCACCTTCTCTATCCAGGAGTAGCACCCTTGAGGGTTTTTTCCCATTAGCTTTTTACTATTTTTGATCTGTAACTGGCAGAACCTTCAGCTTTACTGAAGGTGATCTACTAGTGGTTAGCTTAGAAATGTTTTCTAAAAGAAAGAAGTCACATAAAAATAGCTTGACATCTTCTGCCTTCTTTACCACATAGATACAGTAGATGTTGGAAGACAGTTAACAGTCAAGAAAGGCAAAAATGCTTTAACAGCACTGTGCTGGGGTTCACCTTCTCTATCCAGGAGTAGCACCCTTGAGGGTTTTTTCCCATTAGCTTTTTACTATTTTTGATCTGTAACTGGCAGAACCTTCAGCTTTACTGAAGGTGATCTACTAGTGGTTAGCTTAGAAATGTTTTCTAAAAGAAAGAAGTCACATAAAAATAGCTTGACATCTTCTGCCTTCTTTACCACATAGATACAGTAGATGTTGGAAGACAGTTAACAGTCAAGAAAGGCAAAAATGCTTTAACAGCACTGTGCTCAACTACAGCAATGAAGGAGCTGGAGTTAAGATAGAAGAAAGTCAGATTGATAAGGCCCAAATATATGAAATAATATAAAAAAGAATAACTGTCCCTGTCTCATTTGTTTAACACCACTGAAGTCAACATAAGATGAGAAAGAAGAGAGAAAATGAAATAATTTACAATATTTCTAGACATGTAGTTATGGCCCAAATTAGAGAACTTGAGTATCTTGATAAATAACAATTTTCAGAAGGCATCTAAGACAAAGTCCCTCGGATACCCTAGTCCTTTACTGAAGACTGTAATTGACTACAGGAGAAACCTAATTTTTTACATTTTTAATCCAGCATCTAAATTAGGTGTATGAAGTTGAACATCATTCAGATACTCCATTGTCCACAGCAATAAGTGTGAAAGAAACATGGTGAATTCAAACCATAAAGATGAGCTAACAAAACTTAATACAACCTTTGGATGATATTTCTACCTGAAGTACTGTCTCATTTCTCATTTCCATAAATAAATATCTCTTTGTCTAAGGGGGGAAAATGTAGCAGCTCTGTAATTTTTCCCACACATGCTCTGAAATTACTTGTGTTGCATACGCCACACTAAAGAATTGAAATTAGCCCTGTAAATTTAAACATTTTGTGGTTTTTTACAGTCATTTCTTCTATCAGAGTACTGCATCATCCAAGTTCTTTTAAAGAGATTGTGATTGTTAAGATGGCAGCATTCATGTTTTGTTGTTATTGCACAAACCATTCCCTACAAGCCCTATCTGTCATACTCCTAGAATCCCATTTTAATCTTACACTACCTCAGAACACATGCTACTTACTTAAAGCCTACATATTGTGATGATATATCAATTTCAAACAGCATCCACAGTTAGTTTTGAACAAAGTTAAACTTTCACTGTTACTTATATGTGTAGTTGCTGTTAGATTTCCACACCTCCAGTTTAACCTATGGATAGCTGTACCTTAGCATCTTTTGATGAAGTTGCTGAGCTTAACATGTTTTTATGAGACACTAGATAGACTAATAAAAAAGGGCCTTATTAAAAAATTTCCCCTCCCATCAAAGCCATCCATCTTTTTTAACCAGGGAAAACACACTCAAAATCTGTCAAAGTACTCACAAATATTCTTATTCAAGGTCTGCATTGGCAGAGTTCCAGAAACCTGCAAGGTGTGCTCAAATTATAGAAAAAAAGAGCATGTTGCAATTGTCCACACTGCCAGCATACAATGCTCACCATAAGCTGTATGTCTCAGAATTCAGGCTGGCACCTCTTAGCATTCAGAAGATTAAAAAGTAACTAATCGTGCATGCTTTGATGAGTACACAAGGAAACTCTTCATTATCCAAATTCAAAGCAAGAAAGACCCATGTAGCCATGAACAAGCTGCTGATCTATCAACTTCAACACCAAATATGAGCACAGGTCTACAACCTTCCAAAACCCCTCTGAAATCCTAAATTCCGTTTTTCCTGTAACAAAGATTAATATCCTTCAGGCTTTGGGATCTAAGTACATTCAGATGAACAAGGTCAGCAACCACATTTGTAAGGCAAGCTGCCATAGATTAGTTTCTAAGAGACAACTGGTTTATTCAGGTTAAAAAGGGGCGATTGCCCAGAGCATTGAGTATAAACAACAGGAAAAAAAATCCATAAGGTACCTCTGGAGTGCAATACTTACTGTGTTAACTGTTCAAGTCATTTACTCACTGTACACTCAGTGCAGACTCTATAGAGATTTAATTGAACAGCTTGAAAACACATACCCGATAGCAAATATTCCAGATATTTTTCAGCCATGCTTACCTTTAAAGAAACAATCTTCGTTGTGTACAATGGTGATCTTTTGCTTTTTCAGACAGGCAGCCCTGTGCACTTCACAGTGGTTTTCATAGAATTCTCCATCAGACCCACACACAGGTTTGTAATGTGGCTTGCAGTGCTCCATGCACAGACACTCGGCTTGGCCAGTCTTTCCATTCACAACGCAGTGTCTGCCCAGACCACAGTACTTGTTTTCACATGATCCAAAATGGCCATCCTGACCAAGATACCCTTAGAAAAAGAAAAAAAAAAGTTTCGATTTAATAATTACATTTTGCTTAATTGCATGCAAGATACAAAAAGGATTGATTTGTGTAAATGAAGTGAGACTGTCTTTTGTTCCATCCTTGATTAATATTAAACATAGGTCAACCTGATGTTACACAAATTTTGTCTCTTTATCATGACTTTTATACTTTTAATCATTGTCACACGCTAACTGTAATTAAGAGCAAGATCTAGCAACAAGAGTTACTCTTCATTAAAAAATTAATAGTAAATAATTACTTTTTAAAGTATATTGAAGTTTGTTGCCTTAAGATTGCTATACTATTGCATGTAAGAACAATGCATTCTCTAGAATTTAGATCATAGGATGTCTCAAATTGGAAGGGACACATAAGGACCGAATCTAACTCTGTACTCCTTGCAGGACTACCTAAAACTAAACCATGCAATTAATAGAATCTTCCAGAAGCTTCAAGAACAGGCAGATAAAATAGACATTCACACATTGAGACTGATACATGAGAACAACTAGAGCAGAATAAGGCCTCTTAATCAATATGGAGAATTTTTTAAAAAACCAACAAAACCTCTGTGGTGGCACTACAAGGACATTTCAGGAAACAGAGCATGAAGAGCAGGTCTGATATCAAACAAATGGTGGCTAGAAGGAGACCCATGAACTTCTAGTGGTATTTCAATGACACAAATGTGATCTGGATAGCGAACAGAGCTTTAAGAGTGCTGCAGTAGAAATAGAGGCATTTGTGCTGACCACAACTTGCAATTCCTTCTGCTCCTAAAACATGGAAATGGATTGTCTACATCAGGCTACCAAAGCCACCTGTCTGCTTTCTATCTGTGCTGCTGCCACCATGTAAGATAAGTACTGTTGTCAGTAGTAGATCTCTTGGTGAAAGAGGAAGTTCAGTGCACAGTAATATTTCCTTATTATATCCTCAGTTTCCGTTTTGACTGCCATAGAATAACTACAGCTTCTTGGCAAGAGAAAGGGTATCATGTGAAAATGAAAGCAGAATTGTCAATTGCAATTATCAATTAAGCAGGTGTCCTGAAAACATAATTGTGTCATAAAATATGTATAAAAAGACTAAAATGTCTCCAAATGTGGGAGAACTGCCCTTCACAGTTACTTCATTTTATTCTCTCGCTCCACACTCCTAATGTCCAGAACAAATACCTAGTATTCTAATTATTTGCAATACTCTCCTTATCCTCGCACGCTAGGTGAATTCATCCTTGGCTAACCCATATAAAAATAGCATGAAGAAGCAAATCACAATGCATAATTCGGTAGTAATTTGGTCATACTAGATTCATTTTCCATAGTGAAGCACTAACATGTCAATACCATAGCTTGACGCACATTTCTTCAAGCACTGAGAATTTACGTTCTTCACTTCAGTGGCAGAAATAAAATCTCACCACTTTTTCTTCCGAAGACTATGGGTCTATTAGACAACCATGCCTTGATTTCTTGCTCTCTTACACAGCACAAATTTTCTAGACAAATATACTACAGAAAGCACACAACCATGAAATTTGGCTCTAATGACATGCTTTCGCTATATTACTTGATAACAATTTCAGCACAAAGTTGAGAGGACTACGTATTCACCTCAGGTGTTGTATGGCTGATATAACTACACTCCAGTGATTTTTATACACATGTACAGACCAGACTGATGGTGGGTTTAACTGCTCACACACCAAAATTACTTGAAATAGGAAAACCCAATTCAACATTAAAAATTTCCCACAGATTTTTGACAGTATTTCTCCTTGTGCCAATGCATCACCACTGTACATGAACAACAGTCATTAGCTGACAGAAATTAATGCAAACCAAATTTCCCTATGTCCTTATACTAAAGCTAATCTCAAATAAAGCTTTGCAATGTCCAAGAGTGCTTTACAGCACAGGTCATGTATTCATGTTACAGAATCTAAGAACTTCTTTGAAGTGATGAAACTTTTACAGTTTGAGGACAAAGTGCATAAACCATTATTATTTCTGCTTTCTGAATTGAAGATAAAGATCTCAGATCTCCATCTGACAACTGCTCTGAATTATTGAGAGGTGTGTGGTGACTCAAAAATGTACTGTGCTGTACGTTATGAATACAGAACTCATTTAAGACTTCTCTTGGGACTTCATCTTAGTACTATAATTGAATCTGATGCCTGAATGCAAAACACCTTCTTTCAGATAAGGGAGAATATTTTACATAATATATATAGATATTTATAATATTGGTATATGTCAACATATACCAATTTTGTACAGCAATAAGCAAGCACCTTTTCTGCCGTAATGAAAAACTGTATTTATTTTGAAATGTTTTGTTGTAACCATACAGGAACCAATAGGGAGAGCCTGAGGGAGTGGCCAAGGCTAAGGGCAGGGGGGAGCAGGAAGGGGAACATGGCATCATGAAAGCAGTGGGTTAACAGGCTACCACATCGTTTTATGTATGTCTTCATTTTATACCATTAACTATTCCGAAACAATACATAAATTTGCATACATCACTGCATGTGCAACTCCTTCAACTGAAGTCTGTGGTAAAATTCCCACTGACCTCAAGAGAAGCAAGATTCTTTCTCCAGATACAATTTGAAGCCTTCAGTTAGCATTAAGTTATAGTCTTAAGTTTCAGCATGTTTACCAGGCACTGTTCTGTACTGAAAAGGAGCAGCTATGTAGTGTTTCCAGTAGTTTATAGTACATATTCAAGAAAAAACAGTTAAAAGAGTACTCTGAAACAGTCCACCAAACAGTGGTTACCAGATTACCAGATCACTCAAAACAAATAAATAAATAAAATCCATGCAATTCCAAAACAGGTGACAAAATGCTCACAAACACAAATTTGAACTAAACATGCACCCCATTATGAAAATGTAAACAAATCAATCAATCTAAAGAGCTACGGAGAGATACCAAGAAATGGGTTTAGATATAAGTTAAAAAAACAAATGAACAACCAAAATACAGCTTAAGTAAAACCAGTTTCTGCTGCTTTTCACTGCTCCAGTCCAAATTGCAAAAATCACTATATTTGGCAAATCCTTCATTTCCTTTTTTGTTTCCAAAAAAGGTACTTCCATAATTTTAATCTTGGAATAGAACAGCCACTAAGCTACAGGAATCTTGCCATTAACAAAAGAGAAACCATATTTTAAACCAATATGGGCTATGACATGCAACCCATTCAGGAACGCCTGACTGTTTCAGTCACCACCAGGAAACTGAGACCATTACTTTTCCTTCCTGGATTTATTATTATTGGAGGTTTACTTTTGATACCTTGATAACGGATGAGGTTTTTTCAGTTTGTTGGGGTTTTTTTAGGGGTTTTTGGTTGGGTTTCTTGAATGCCGGTGTAGAGAAGTCTCCTGGGATAAAACTGCTTAGGGTGCAGCACCCATGCAGGAGACCATCACCATCACAAACACCGAGTTTTTCAGAAGGCTGTTATTTTATCTAAGCACTTAGGTTTACAAAGTAAGTTAGTCCAAGATTAACTTAATTTCCCATATTTAGATATAATTCAGTAACTTAGCTGAGAAGGTAAGCAACATTGCATATTCAATATTAAGAAAGCCAGGAAGTCAGGATGACAAATAATCTAGCCATGAATGCTAATACTTTACCAGGAATTGTTATTACTTATGTGATTATAGGCACATCTACATTTTTCAAATGCCACAACACAAAAATAGGGAAGCGTGTACCCATATGAGCTATGTACTCTGAATTTTCAGCCAAAAAAGTGTAATATTTACACATTCTGAGAGGATCTACAGTACCACAGGAAACAAAATGTACTTTGTTCCATCTGATAGTAAGTAAGGAAACATTCAAATTATCATAGCCTTAAGTTAAAAAAAAAAAAAAAAAATCACACTTTAAGAACTATCACTAAAAATTTATTACACCCAAAACAGCCAAAGCAGTCACATAGATTTTTCAGATTCTCTGGAAACTGAAAACTCTAAACAGATACCAAATGGAAGAGCAAACAAAAAATAAGAGTTTTTTATTTCTAGAAAGTAGAGAAATGAAATTGTTTTAACTTTTAAGAAAAAAAAAGAACAAATACAGTTTCAAGTTGGCAGTTGGGACTCCTCACACAGGTTTCCTATTTAAAGGCTAGTTCAACAGCATCCATAGCTGAGAAAGTTGTAGGTCACGCTTTGATTCATTTACAGCTGGGAATTAAGCTGATGTTTTAGCATGCAAAAGACTCACAGAAATATATACTTTATCCTTTTATCTAATCAGTTTAGAGAAATGTTGCACAAGGAAACTTTGGAAATTCATGAGAGTATGAATCACCATGTTCTACAGTTGACCCTGGGCTGGAACACACATACACACACAGAGAGGCTTTCTGTATGCTGAGCAGCCTCTCACAAACTCAGACTGGTTTCTTATTTCCCTAACAAAATAATTGGCATTCATGGCTTCTACCCTAACTTGCTGCATTACACACATGTCACATAAAACAAAGTGGCAGCTATTTTTCAAGACAATGCACCAATACTTTGTGTATTGGTAATTTCCAGGGTCAAAAGTCCTGTGTCCAATTCCCTGCTCTTCTATTTAAAACCATTCTTTAAATGACAATTCCAGCTCTACAGCTGTATCTTTGCTTAATACAGTATCCATGAAAGGCCTAACCAAGACTGTAATCCTTATTTTAGTAAGTGGTCAGTGTAGTCTCAGGTTTTAGCAGCAAACAAAATTGATCACCATCTACCATTAACACTCATAGGGCATTAACACTGAGCATGACCCCAGTATGAACTCTGAGAATCTGCTCATAAATATTAAAACTCTAGACTTCTTATATTTTTGAACTGTAGTGTTTTAGCAACAGTTCTTTAACAAATTTTTATTTCACTAGCAAGACCAGATTGTAATTATATTGGCTGAGGGTGACACTAAATCTGCTCTACTCATTATCCAGAACTCTTGGTGTACAAAATTGTTCAGAAATTTAGATTTTTTTTGTACTTTGGTTAGGAATATTTTGGCCAGAGGACAAAATTTAAAGAAAAGAGTGGATTATTTGAGAACAAATAAAAAAATTATTCAAAATTTGCCAATATGATGATTATGGGAATCAATTTCCACCACATAACAGCCCATATCTTAACAAACTAAAGACAACTAGTGGTTCAAAGAGGGGAGGGTGGAAAACAAGGACAAACAAAAGCTCCACAGCCATGCAGGGGCAGGATGAGGATCTGCAGCTGCAGCCCATTGCCCTCAGCAACAGACCCTTGCAGCTCACAGCCCCCAGCCCTGCTCCCACCTGCAGGAGTGAAAGAAAATCACACACATGGCTCATCATTCTCTTGCTGTGGCATGGGTTCCTTTCAGCAGCAGCCAAGTAAGCTGGACTGCTTTATACAATAGTTTATTCTGGCTGTGTGTACAATTAATTTTTGGCTGGGTCTTGTACTATCCTCTCCTCCCTTCTTTGCTGCCTGCTCCCTGTGCCCTCAGACACACACTCACCCACCTTTCCTCCCCTCCCTCCCTCCTTCCCTGTAGAGGCACTGGAAGTACTGTCAAGATTCACACCTCCATAGAACTTGATGAAGACCTTCTGGTGGGCTCAGTATTTATCAGTGAGGACCAACAGAAACTGACACAGGCATTATGACTGCACAACCTTTTATCAACCTTTTATCAAGCCTAAATACACTCAGGAGAATAAGGCTCTGTATTCAAATAAAGTGACTTTCTTATTGCCCTATAAAGGCAAGCTGGAACAAATTAGGGGAAAGTGACACACTTTTAAATGCAATAACATGCAAAACTACAGTGAGAAAAAGAAGAACAAAATACTACCAAGTAATACCAAGGAGATCTGTAAATGCTGAATACCCAGCTATTAACCTAAAATATTGAAACCTCCCAAAAAAGTGCATCTGTCAGCCAGAAGCAGTCAGGTTAGCATCTTTGTCCACATTAATCTGCTTCTCTTCCCAGTGCTTAGCAGCCATCTTCAGCAAAATCTACACAATTTAGTTTCCTCAGGAAAGAGAAAAATCGTATCATACCTCCTTTCCTTGAATGAAATTGAAGATCAGGAAAAAAAACACCACATAAGAAAATGAGTAGAAATTACAATACAACCAGAACTACACAAACACCTGTTTTGCTTATTAGGCAGAAACTTTTCCCCCTTTCCAGAGCCTTCACCTGCTCCTCTCTTGCCCTTGTAGCAACCCCTTTATAGGCTTGCTCCACTCCAGGTGCCCACATCAGGGGGCTCAGCAGCTGCCTGGCCCTTGCCTCCTGCAAATACAAAGGCTTTCTGTGGCTTCCTGCCTCTGTAAAATTTCTTGTTCACTCACAGGGCTATTAAACACCTGCTTTGATATCAGAGGCAATGCCTGTGACAACTCTGCTGCAGAGCCTTTCCTCCAGTGAGGTGCCCTGTTCAGATTTCTGCCTGTGCCAAATTCAATTTCACCACCCAAGTGGTGCAGAGCAGTGCTCTGGCCCAGGGCCCACACAGCAAGTTCTTGTGTGCCACCTCGTAGCCCAGGGCCCTGCCAGTTCCCTCAGGTGACATTACCATCCTAGCAAGGATGGTTCTCACGCTCATGGGAACCAAGAAGAGGTTGCCCAATTCTCCTTCACTGCTAGGAGGTGATTCTTGGGCACAATACTAAGTCTTGTAAAAATCTCTGTCATTAATCACCCTCCTTACATTTGACCAGTGACCATTAAATTTATAAAATAGTCTGTGGGCTCCAGACATGCTACTTGCCTTACACAGGGGGAATGGAAAATGCACACAAGGTCTGACACAAACAGCTGAATAGATTTGGATTAAGAGCACTACTGGCTCTAAGTGTAAATATAGACTGATGTCCTTTGAGCAGTTTCAAGCCAGCAATTCATTACTTTCAATTAAATCCTTATCTCTGATTAGCATTAACTGTGTCTTTCTCACATATTATCTTTATCTTTTGAAAACTGTTTATAATTCATTTAGCATCAAACCAGTGGCAAAAAGAGTTTCTTTAACACAAAGCAGGAAACAAATTGCACGTTTGCCTTATCACAGATACATGGACCTTTATTCAAATGGTTGATTGCCTTTCAATTGCAGCCCAGCAGGCAATCCTCTATTCTGCCAAACACATCACCCAGTGTCACCGAGAGCAGGAAATGTGCATCATAGCGACAGCAGTTTTGAAAAGGTCATAGTCTGAACAACCTTTCACACATTTTAATGCTTATTTGAAATAAGGCTTTCTGACTATCACCAAGGGCTAGTTTAGTTCTCAGTCAGACAAAACAACCTAAGTATTGGTTTTGTTATTCAAAAGCCAAACCGATTCGTTTTAGCAACAATGATCAAAACAATCAAAAGTTTCAGTTAAATTATTGACTGATTTTTGCTTTACTTAGTTAAAATTAGGAAGGCTGGATTTGGGTTCAAGAACCAAGGTTTAACTGCTGTGTCACACAATAACAATATTAACTGTTCCTCTTTGGCAACTTTTCACATGAAGGGCAGATTTGTCCATTTTGAGATAATAGTATAGTAAAAAGCTATTCTTTCCTTGATAGGTATATGTGTCTTTCCATGTGATTAAATATGCTTCTATATGAACCAACATTATAAAAAGAAAATTTAACCCAACCCCTGATCAAGTAGCTGTCATGAAACAGGTCAGTCAATTATCCATAGTACAAACTAGCATACCACAATCCAGAGTTTATTCAGTTCCTGTGTTAGACATTGAAACAACACTGTTTTGTTGGAGTTTTTAACTTCAAAGCCCTCCTTGCAGATAAAAGCTGTGATGTCTTTCTGCTACCTTCCCCAGGGACCTGTACTAGAAAAAGTAGCACATACATTGAGCAGCATTTAAACCATATGGTTAAAGTGCAGCACCATTACTGCTCAGGGAAAGCTAAAAAAGAAATGTCAAGTATTTTCAGTTTTACTGATGTGAAACATGTGCTCTCAGTAAATTTCACATTGTCCATTTTTTTCCAGTTGTTCCTAAGGAACTGTGCTGGGCTGACCCTGGACAGTAGGTAACTGCCCACCCAGTCGCTTGCTCACTGTCACAGGAATTCAGAAGGAATTCAATACAGAATTCATTCCCTCATTTCCACTGGCAGGCAGATGCCCAGCCATCTTCTGGGAAACAGCAGAAGTAACAGGGCCACGTCTTAACCACCAATATTCCCCCCCAGCCTGCCATCCTCCTTTTGCCCAGCTGGTACCATGAGCAGAACGTTCTACGGAATGGGAAACCCCTTTGGGCCGGCTCCACCAGCCATGGCTTTTCCCAACTTCTTGCTTTCAGAGGGGCAGAGTGGAAATAGAAAAGGCCTCTATGGAAAGAATGTTCAGTGGTATCTAAAACTCAGCACTGTCTTGGTCACCAATGAGAGTATTATGTGGGCTGGTTTCATGCCAGAATGACCCACTACAGGAATACTGTGGGAGCTTTGACAGATTTTCAGGCATTAAAAATCCAGCAAAGGGCATGTGGGGGTGTGTGTTATAATCCAAACTGTTAATCAGTGGCACTTTTTAGAAAAAAATATACCTTTAAAAGAATATCATGATAGTTTTGTTATATGGAATTTCTCATTCAATTTCTTTTACACAACCAGTAAGATACTAATAATTTCCATGACCTTTACATGTGTGGAAAATAAACACATGAAATTTAATGGTGTAAAAATTATTAAGGTGAGATATGATCTTTACAAGCCCTTCAGAAAGAACAGCAAAACACTGCACACTTGTATATATGACGACAGCTCTCAGAGCCACTTAGCTAACAAACTTTGACACTAATGGGCCATGTGTGGATTTCGGAAAGGAAAAAAAAAAAACCCACCAACAGACCAAAAAAACCCCAAAACCCCCCAAAACCCCCAACAAAACAACGTACAAAAAGTAAATATTTTAGAGGAAGTTTTTTAAAAAGTGTTTCTATAAAGAATATACATATAAATGGTGAAACAATACTATTTCCCTCTGACTTTGCTGGAAGAAAACAATCTTAATTATGCTTGAACTTTCATTACTTAATTCTGCCATTTTAAGTAAGCTAGAAGTTATGCAGAGTCCCACGCACTGAGTATACACCTCATCTTTTTTTTTATTTTTTCAGAGCAGGACTGATCCTACCTGCTCCATATATTCAGCAAAGTTGTCAGTTTTTTTCTAAAGATGTTAGAATTAACCCAAAATATCTACAAATACCAAAAAATCACACTGAAAGCTAGGCAGTATTAAAACAAAAAGGCAAAATGCTTTTCCAGACCTCTCTTAGGAGACGATATTGCTCTATGGAAAGAAAAAAAATACATGGAAAAGTGAAATACCAAAAATTATTTTTACATCTATGGACGTCTATTGAAAATACCTGACAAACCAGAGATGTGCACTCAAATAAATATAAAAGTGATTACTTTCACAGAAAATAATGCCCAAGTGAGATGACTCAGTCAAGCAACATGACTACTGAAAAATTTTTCTGTGCTTAGACTAAAGATATTTTCTGTGAAATATAATTCCTAGGGGAAAAAAAGAAAAAAAACATAGTTTTCTTGCTAAACCACAGTAACACAGTTTCCATTTTATATCCAGTAGTCTTTATAGAAATAGTTTGCTGTAGAATTGATTATTCTCTTTAATAAATATGTAAAAGCAAACTAAAGTCAAACTATAAACAGTCCTATCTCCCACTTCAAGGAAAATCATTCTTACAAGAAAACCATCTATTTCTTTACGAATGAGAAAGCATTTAGCTTTTAATGGAAAGGAAAAATCTAGCCAGATATTTCAACTGTCTTGTTTTTTGTTTTAGTTGATATAACTTCTGTCTAGAGACAAATTGCCCTTCTAAACCTGGAAAAAAATACTACTTTTTTTCTTAGATAATATTAGAATTTGATAAAACCCACCAGCATTCTACATAAGAATTAATCTAGAGCTTTAGTAGTAGATAATCCTTAAGCATTTAAGAAATACAAGCTATAGAACTAATTGTACAAAAGCATAAAAGGTAATTTTAAATTACTATTCAATAGAGTGCTGTCTACAAGAACATTTATAGTGATGTGTAACTTCCACACACCTGGTTCAGCTGTTGCATTTCTTCCCACCAGAAAATGGCAGGAAGTTAAACTGAAACTTATGATCACCACAGCTGCCAAATCCCTGTCTGTTGTTTCAGTGGTTTAGCTACTGAAGTGCAGAAATGTTTCAAACAAATGAAAATGAAAATCCTGTTCTGATATTTGTTGTATATGCAGTTTCTAAAAGCAAAATTAACTTTCATGCCCCTTAATAAAGCTAAATATTTTGTTAACACATCATACTTTCATAGGTAATTTCAAGAAATTTATGAAATGAGATACACAGATGTAAATTTGCTTTTAATAGCTAGAGAAATAAACTTTGCCATGAGAATGATTTTTTTGAGCTACTATTTTTTAAAATTCATTTAACTGAATTAAAAGTCATTTCAGGTCACCAAACCCTGTTTATGCTTGGCAACCCTAAATTATTAATTGAAGCAGAAACAAATATTTCATCACAAATCCTTTTAAAGTAGCAATGCCATTGTAACTAAATTTTTACAATTGATTTTCTCCTAAACAGTTTAGTTGAATGACTGAAATTATAATCCACAATATATTTTCCTCTATGCTTAAAGGCTGCCTTTACAGCATTTTGAAAACTATCAAACAAACCTATATGAGATCTGCGTGAAATGACTCATTAGTCGAAAGTTCCTGGAATGACCCAGATAACTGGCTTTGTTTTCCATAAAACAGTTCTATCTCGACACTATACATTTATCCTTATGCACAAGCATGACTGAATTATAACTGTATGATTTTTCTTTTCAATGCTACATTGTAAGGTAACATTCCTAGAGTGCCTACATTCATTTTAAGTCATGGCAGAACTTATTTCACCATCTTAATTTCATTCTGTATGTAGATGAAGTAGCACAGTACTACAGTCTAGGAAAAAAGAAAGTACAAATAGGAATAGGAATGACTTTTAAAGCTGTTTAATCCATAAATTGCCATAGCTGTTTCTGAAGAATTTGGACATTAGTGTACTTCCAGTCATACTGGTTAATACAAACTTCTTGTTGAGTTTTTAAACCTATTCTTTATTTCATACAGAATTTAACCTGCATCACTTCTTGAAAATTCAACTAAAACTAAAAGACATTTTAATAGTATTGCTACCCATGTATTTGTAAACGAATTTCACAGAATTCTGTTAGCGCTGCAATTTCTAGAAAACAGCAAAATGATGGATGATGTATTTGTAAAGCTTTCTGGAGCTCCCATCGCTTTTTTGAAAAGGAGGTGGAAAGCCCATTATCTTGAAAGAATGCTACGTATTTCCTTTATAGTTATTTTTAATTTTCCTCCTGAATCTAACAGACAGTTTAAACAATATTCATCAATATATATGGCCTATTTTTTTTATCAACATAACTTAAGTGGAGTGATTTTTTTCTGGGTATGTATGCCTGACAACGTGCAGGTACTGAACTTCTATCTTCCTCTCTCTTCCTCATCCCCACAAGAATGATGTGCCTTTCCTTCCCACATTTCTCTTCTTGAAGAACTTTTTTGAATAGACAGAAGTCTTGACAGTAAAATTCCATCCACAGGAACACCACGAGAGCACCACAAATTAACTCAGCAAGAAAAAAAAAAAGTTCTGTGGATTTTGTATCATAGTCAAGTTGAGCTGATTTTTTCCAAATGAGGCACACTTTCCTGTGACTTGATACCTGTGTGCTGTGATAAAAGAGACACTGAAGATTTCCAAGGCAGTGATGCCAGCTGAAACAGACAAAAATGTGCAAATAATTTAGCAAAGTGTTAAGTGCACCATCTGAAGTTGTGTCAGTACCATGAAATCCCTGCAGCTAACACAGAAAGCATTCCAAGTGCTAATGACTAAACCCTTCATACTTTCAAAGTTGGAGTTATATTTGGTTTGTTTCAGTTCCTTTTTTTCTCCTCTAAGTGGACTATTTGCCATTTTATTTGGGCATTTGATTAACTTGAGCACTGTAAAAATGAGAAGTCATGATGTAGGGTTTTTTGTAGTTCTATAATTTCTGCTTAGTGAAATCAAGGAAATATCATTTTACAGTACAGACATTAACAAATAGCTCATGAGTGATCTTAGACCTCCACTGATATGAAAGTAGTGTGACTTAACTGTTCTTTGAATTAATGCATGGTGAACAGCAGAATTTTTAACCAGTACAGAGAGCAAGGTAAGTTCATACTGAACAAATGTATAACAAAACACCGCTGTTCCCTCCGCGGCCAGGACACATCACAAATAGTCCCTCCGGCGGATCCCTCCGCGGCCAGGACCGCATCACCGCGGGTCCCCTCTGGCAGATCCCTCTGTTATCAATGGTATTGTGATGTTGGCTTTTCGCATGCTACATCATTGTTATGGATTTATTGTGATGTTGGTTTTTTTATGTTCCTTAATGTTAGAAAAGCTTTGCCTGGGTTCTGTAATGTAATGCTGTAGAATGTCTGTAGTTTGGGTGGTGAGTTTGGGAAGGATGGGGGGGGTCTTCGCATTCCTGGAAAATCTTATCAGAAGAAAAGAACCCGAAAGCAGACGGAATGGAGCCAAGGAAAAAGATAAGACTGATAAGATGATACTCAGCAACTCCAAAGAATTAATGAATTATGCATGATGGTGATGAATACGAAATAAGCGATGTACTTTTACAGACGATCTTTTGGATGTAAAAGTGTGCCTTTGGATCTCTGCCGAAGCACCTGGCCGACCGTAACACCCTTGTTGCTGTTGTCTCCTAATTGTCCCTTTTATTAAACTTTCCTTAAAATTTTACAAAGAGCGAACCTCGTTTTTCACAACAGAGAAAATTCTCTCTTTCTGAGATTCACAATTTACAAGCACCTACATCTTTATGCTTAGTCAATCACAGCTTGCCTAATGTGAAAAGATTTGGCAGGTAGCTTTATTATTCTGAATTCATTTCTTTTCCCTCTCTGGTAGCACAATAATGAAATCCATTATTATGTGATTCTGGACGTTGTGACAGAAAGTCATGCTTCTATCGGAGTCCACCTAGGCCAACCTGTCTGACTTACACTCTTACAAACAATGCATGATTGGATGAACTTTGAAATACGTTTTGTATTCCTGCTATGTGAGAAATGAATAGCTTGTAAACATCACAGATATAACAATTCTATGGAGATGAGAAACAGACTACCACAACTCTAAAAATTAAAAAGTGATGTGTAACAAAGTAGGATGCTTATGGATTTGTTTGAAAGAAGACTAGCTTCAACATGAGCTGATGATCTGGAGATGTGTCAAATAATCTGTTCATAGAGAAGAGGAAACATTCAAGCTTAATAAAAATTACTATTTCTCTGTACAAAACTCCATTTTAAAACTGCCCATTTATATGTTTAAGTTGCAATCAAATTCAATTTCTTTTTTAAGTAGAATATTTCTGAGGGATCAAAAGGAAAACTGCAAAACAACCTTCAGATCACATTAATGTGAACAGTTATCATGGACAAACCACAAATCACTGATCATTAAATAGTTCTTGAGAATAAAGGCAATTTTAAATTTATGGAACACAAAGATCCCTTCAAGAACCCGTGAGCAGATTTTTCACGGCGATCTTTGTTTCTATGAAAGGGGCACAAATTTGGGAGGAGGTGTCAGTGCTCATCAGTTCCAGTTCAAGAAGAAAAGTCAGTCAGTTGCCAAAATTGTCCCCAAAAAATCTCTTGTGTGAGACACCAGGACTGTGCAAAAGGAGGGTGCATCTACCACTACACATATTCCTACAGCAGAGCTGGTTCATTTTCTTTTCACAAATATCGATTAAATTTTGATCAAAAGGTCATCCTAATTAAACCATCATTCCGAAAACAAAATATTAGACTAAATTGATACAAATGGACTCGTGGGTATATCAAAGGTACCTCAAATAAATCTAGTACTTCTGCCACTACATAGATCTAAAATCTTTTCATATTTTCAATTATTGAGTCCAGAATTCCAACACTTTGTGCTTGAATATAAAATACTCCTATATCTGTGCAATGTAACAAAACTAGAACAAAAAGTTAAGTGATATTTTAGTGTTAAAAAAACCCCAAGCCCCCAATTATATCTAAATTCTTCTTGTGCACATTAGGGCCTTCTCCTCATTATGAAGTCAACCTTTTTTGAACTACTTGACATAGTCTCATATGTTCTTCTTTAAACCCAAAGGGAGGAAACACCATATTTCACGAACTTTTATTAGTTTGTATACTCATCAGGCAAATCCAATCTCTGAATAATAGTGGGTTTTATGTTGCCTGCAAGTGAGCAACATGCCAAAGCTACTAATATCTAAAGATTAAAACCAAAGTAAAATAGTTGTAAGTTATCTATAAGGTATTGCTAAGGGCCTAGAATAGTTTTTTACGGTGTTCCCCCATACATGGTATGCCCATCCTGAGAATAATTCCATGCATAAGAGGTAAACTTTAGAGTAATTGCTAATAAAATTAGCAACTGCTCAGTATGAAAAAAGAGTATAAGAAACTGATCTAAAATGAGAAGTAACTGAAAAGGTGAGGAAGAATATAGTGTGTTATTTAAAAAGGCCCAAGCATGTCTTTAATAGTAAAGGTAAATATTTCATTAGGAAAAGTTAACCTGTCACATAAAGAATATTCTGCTGTACTACAGTTGTCCTCATGCTGTGTTTGCTAGGATTCCTATGAATCTGGTCTATGTAATATATGACAAGTGATTCCACAAAATCAAAATTGAACTTGTTATGAAGACATATATTGCACTTAGCAACACGAAGGAATAACCGAACTCTGTCCAAAAATCAACTCTTTCTTCTTGTAGGCATTCTGATAAAGAACATTACAAAAATCATTATGTTGTTTTATGTTTTTGTCAAGTATTTTATAAAATCAAAGGAAATGAACTAAAATATTAAGGAATAAAGAATCCTGGTGAACAGATAAGAATAAATACACTTTTCTGCTAGAGAGAACTTACCCTTCAGATTTTCAAATCCCACTGCAAGTTTTCCTGCATGTGGTAAAACCACAAAATACAGCAAAAGTCATCTCAGTTGCTTTCTTTAACATTCAGTACACTTCAGGGTCACAGAAGAATTTAAAATGCACTAGTAAGCATTTTGATGCTAAGGATACTGAGAGAATAACGATCATATGGAATGAAGCTGACTGGAAACACTGTTCTAGCAAGAATCAGATAATGTAACATAGATTTTTATTAGAAAATATAAATTTGTTGGAAAAAATTCTCCATGGGAAGATATTAACTTGAAAAAAATTGACCAGGTAAAGTAGTTGAGACTCCAACAGACAGTAGCCTGATTTTTGCTGAGGGTACAGGATCCTAAAACAGCTCACATTTAAAATACTTGAAGGCAATAAAATTTACTGAGGGTAAAAAGCCCCTTGGCTCTGAACAAATTGCAATTCTGAGAAGTCTCAATTCGCTGTCACTATAAAATTTTGATTCACTTCTGAAACAGAAGAGCACCGTCAACTTCAGTCAAAAATTTGTCCAAGCTTGAGTATACTTTTGATTTTCCCCATATTGGGAAAGTCTTTGCCATATGTCTCTGATATAGTGCAGTACTGTACTGGAAAACAAAATAGTTCCCTTCACAGCTTGCTTTTCATCAATACTACTCACAGTAATGGTACTCAGTAGTATAAAGCTTCTTAACCCAGCTAGAGTTAAGATTTAACCAAATAAAAATCTGACAACACATAACAGAGTACAGAAGTCTTATAATCTGTTCAGAGAGCTCCTCTCTTCCATCCTCATGAAGTGAAATGAGTATCCTTTCTGGTGTAATTTCAGAAAAGCAAAATGATGAATACTACTCATTCTGCACTAATACTCATGCACATCTCTCTTCTCTTCTGTCATTTGCAACACTTTAGAACAGAATTTTGTCTCGTTACTCCTAAAGTACAGAACCTAGAACTTCTTTCTTTTCAATTTTTTCCATTTCTACTACTCCAGTTTTAAATAATCGTATCTTCTGAATGCCTCCTGCTATTTCTTCTGACATTAAAGTTTTCAGAAAGTGCAAAATGTTCTCACTCACCCAAAGATAATGTTCATATTTATTTGCTGAATTCTAGTAAAGCTAAGAAGGAATTATAATAGTTTTTGTTCCCCAGAGAATACCATATGACTGGAGCTGTTTGTACACAGCAATGCTCCTATAAACAACATACACCACAGAATAATAGTGATGCTTCATAAACAATGAAGTGTTATTACAAATGCATCATTTGCAAACATATACAGGATGGCTTTCTATAAAATTTATTTAATATAGCCAAGCTCCATTTAATATAAGCCAGTCAGAAGGCAAATTTAAGCCACGTTAATGTGAACTTATTTCTCTAAACTCTAGGCACACTCCTGGTCACTGCAGTGAAACAAAGCAATTCACACCACTTCGTGCATCAACAGAAAACCATCCATGCAGGGTCACCCACTGCTCCAAGGAAGAGGTGGAAGCCTAAGGGGAAAGACCGGCATATTACCCCCTGTTGGCTAATGACTAATTCGAATCAGGTCTTCAAAGCCCACAAGATTCAGTCCTGAGATAGTTGAACAAAAATGAGTGTTAAGGTCCATATATCGACTTGCATAAGGGTTAAGATTCAATGTCTCAGACACTTTCCTGTTAAAATCCTGAGCACTCTTTACACCACATCTGAGGTGTTCTCTGTGGAAGACACACAGTCTTCCCTCTGCAGAAAAATGTTTATTATACACTTTGCTTTCTTCCATCTCTTTTATGAACTTACATAATTTTCTTTTGAGGAAATGACAATCATTTGGCTATATCTCATAAGAATTAAAAATAAAAGCTATAGATGGCTCTTTGAGCCATCAGCCTCATGGAACTTGTTTTCTCACAGATTTCTATCTTCTGTCTCTCAGCTTTGCCTTTGCTTTTTACTTTTCCTTGCCCCAAAATGTTCTCATTCTTTGCAGTAAATCCATGTCTCCTAGAACATGCTACCAGGAAATAGTAGGAGTACATGGGGAACAGCCCAAACAGACAAACCAACTGACATTCCGGCACGTATACAGAGGTTAGCCTGACATTACTTATGTGCAGCACATATTGAAAACATCTTCTTTTCTCTCTGGGAGATACTAATTAAGTAGTTAATTTTGCAAAGTTGTTGACTAGGACAAACATGGCAGAATGTATTTCTAAAACTACAATTTCTGTTTCCAAATTGACTCAACCTGATCAATATACTTAAAAAATTATTATGAGGGGACTGACAGGAGAAAAAAAAAAGGAAAAGGTGACTCAGATGACTCTATAAGCTTCCTTTTCTAAAGAACCCAGACTATAAAAGAAAAAAAGAAAAATATAAATTAATAAAATGGTAGCTAATAAATAATTAACTATATACTGACTAGGAAGTACTTAATTTACCTTTGGACAGAGCTGATAATTAAGGTAAGAAAACAACTTATATGAAGTACAATAACCATCAGGAGATTTATTAAAGAGCATTTCAAAATAATTTTAATGTTACCTAAAATTCATCAAGCAGTTAAACTCCTTGTGCTAGGTCTATAAGACAATCTTGTAAGAACACACATTCCTGATGCTATTAAAAAGTTTCACTGTAGGCAGTCAGCGTCTTATAAATGCAAGATGAGTACACTTCGATGTTGTCACTGGATTTTTTTGCCTATTTAACTGTGAGCTGCATTCACTAATGCATACATTTTCTTGTCATTTTTCTTAACATTCATCACCTGAAACATCTTTTAAATAGCCCTAAATTCCCTATTATAAAGAAATTCTTAAATTTTATAGACATTTGTACACATGCTCACTTCAAGTGTGAGAAGGTCAGAGCTACAAAAACACAATCCTTTTAAATATGCAATCCTCTTAAAATTAGTATCTATCTGTAACCTGTATTTAAATAACAAATGACTTCTGTGTCAATGTTCATGTTATAAATGTTAATATGGCAGTAGAAGAACATGAAGGGTTCATGTTCTAAACACTGACATCAAACTTTTGAAGCCTGAAATTGCAGATAGGTTAAATTTGCTGAAATCTGTACTAAAAGCCATGTGCTAGCCTGAAATCTTCATCCAACCTTCAGATTCCTCAGCACACCAACATAAAACACTCCCAATCTTTGTACTTTCTCCTCAGGGCTAGAAGTATCCATTTTTCTCTGTGGTCCTATCATAAACAGGCTTAGGGGTGTATCTCTGCTCTATAATCACAGTGAGATTAAGACCCTGCTTACATAAAGACACAGAAGGAAATCCTGTGTTCAGGGTAAATGACAGAATGCAGAAAGGTTACAGCTAAAACATTGTTTCAGTAAGGTAAAAAAATGCCAGTTTTTCCTCCCTTCATTCTTAATTTTCTTTTTTTTCAGAGCCTAGAAAATTTGGTTGCAGACAAACTTTTCAGACTGCTGCCTACAGTTGTGACATCCATGAGTACGCTGAACGCTTCAAGTGAATCACCATCAACATCACAGTAGCCATGTTACTGAGAAGTATAAGCTCCTTTTGTTCCTAATAACAAGGTTATATTTTTGCTGCATGGTACCTTGGAATGACTACTGCTACACAAAGGCTCAGTGGATTTTGGAAATGAGAATGTTTCCTTTGTTAGGTTGCAATTTCTCATTTAAGATGCCCTAACGAGGAATACTGAGCTCATGCTTGTGTTGAAAACTCACCTAAAGGAATTCCCAGTATGTATTAAGGATGCTCCAGCTCTCAAGTTTCAGGGACTTTAAAATAATACCAGGTTTTTTCTGCAGTAAGGAGATAATGTGAAAATTGGGTTATTTTCTTCTTTTGTGGTTTTATCTCATTTAGTTTTAAGCATATGTACTTTTCATGATACAGTCTATTTGCATTTTCACTATGTTTCACTAAGGAAAGAAAAAAAAAAAAAATTATTAAAAAAACCAGCACTGACACTCAAGGCATATGCCTCTTAAATAATTTTGTGTTCTATGGACAGTGTAGCTAGGCGGGGGATGGAAGGAAAATGACTGCTAGCATAGCAGATAAAGCATAAATTCCTATTAACTAGAAAATGTGGCATAGAAAGTTCATTTCCTATTTTGGTGGATAATGTGACCAGCTCCCAGAAAAAACAAACAAAAAAAGGAATTAGGACCATATAAAGACACATTAACTACTGAAATGAAGGTTGTTCTTATTTGCACAATATCCAATCCAATTTTAGCTATAAGAAATTATATAAAATGAGACTTGGAAAGAAAAGCACTGCTCTCAAATCTTCAATTTTTCCTGCTGTTTTTCATACTACTAAAACTTCTAATACCCATAGTCATAGATATGCTTCAGAAACCAGGTTGTCTAAGGTATGAGGTCTGGCAACTTTTTATGCCTTTCTCCCTTTGTCTCTAAACCTTGGAGACTAGGTGAATGAAACTGGTGTTGTTCTGGTTTTACTTGTTTATGGTTTGGTTTTTTTTTTAAACTGTCTAAAAATACACTCAAGGTGTACAGATAGTGTTGACCAGAGTTAAGCCAACATATGTGAGCATACCCCTCACTATGCTAATATGCTCTGCATTCACTAAACCAACTTATGCTATATGCATTGAAAATAATTGTTTTTCAGTTCTTATAGCTGTCTCCCTAAAGTCAAGAACATAATGATAAATTGCTAGAAATATAGCAATATTTACAACCCCTGAGACAGAACGGAAATATTCAGAATACAAGTTTCTTATTATTAGACTCTTGGCACTGCTTCGTGTCAATGTTGTTACTGTATCTCCAAGAATGCCTTTGATTTTCTGAGTCTTTCCTCCCCTGTCTGTGTCCTCCATTGCAGTTGGCAGTTGTATTGGTTTTGGGGGGTTTTTTTGGTGTATATAAGTGTACTTCATACACAAAACTAAACTCTGAAAGAGAGAAGCTGATACAGACTGTTGTTGCCTGATTGTTAACAGAGAAATTCACATCAGAATTTGACCTGTGAACAGCCTGAGTTCTGTTGTCTTCCAGGAGAATTCCAATTTTAACTTTAGATGGTTTGGGGACACATAAAAATTGCCTGTCTTCTCTATCATATAGTGCCACATTCCAGAAAAACAGAAATATTGAAATAGATTCCTGCTACAGAAATGAAAAATAAACAAATGTGAGATTCATTTCTTCAAGTTGAAGGCTGTTTGTCATTTAGGCAACCTCAATATGAATGCAATCATCTTCCTGCCTATTGGCATAAATCTAGTTCTTCTTTTGCACATTCACCTGTAGATTGAACACTAGATTCAATGAGAATGTAATACCTTAAGCATATAGTCTTGATTACCTAAGTTTTTTAACATCTGTTGTTCACGTTCCTAAATTTCCAATACTTCATTTTTTTCTCCCCTCAAGCAGAAACTAGTGATCCCCAGGCAAAATTATAAATAATGTCACCAAATAATGTAACTTTTACTATTCACAGGCATCTATGTAAATGTTTAACAATAGCACAGGCATTTTCTATTTTAATTAGACATTTCAGCCATGTTCAGCTGAGTCAAGTAAAACAATTTTAAGTAACTGGTTTTTTTTTTTTATTTCTGAATAATAAGTATGAGACCACACCAGCTTTAGACTCTATGTGGGTTCATTCATGCTAGTTTGATTTCTTAATGATTAATTTCTATCTAGTATACTATTTTTGTTCTGTGTATTTTAGCATTGTCTGCTCCAAATAAGGAAATATAAAATAGAATTGCCACCCAGTTGAGTTGCCCTAGATAAACAATCGAAAATCCCTGAAGGGATTAGTGATTTGCAAATGTTTTAATGGTTTCCTCTGAGACAAAAGTCTGGACTCCTTTAATGCAAGCAAGGATTACACATGTAATCTCATACTGGGGCTAGCTCTCCAGTTCAAAAATTCTGCTACCAAACCAGCAAAAAACCAGTACCAGTTAGGTACAGAAGAATATGACTTGTGACTTACCTTGTGGGTATAACTCAGTAGGGTGCTTTTGTATATTCTATATATAAGGAAATACCATGAGAAAAAAAGTACAGAAGTCCTCAGATTAAAGCTCTGGAGGACATTAAATATGTGCACTCAAGGTCTGTACAACCATACAATTTTTTCAGAGATATAAGATTTCTCTATGAAATTCTGGTTTGATGTGCTTCATGTAAAGTATGTATGGTCATTTAGTGCCAAAAATAAAGACACTTTATATAGAAAAGAAATACAAATGTATCAAAAAGGTAAAAGTGCTACTGATTCTAGCTCATAGGTTCATCCAGAAGTTTTTTTATGTCATTTTGATTAAGTTGCAAACCATTGTGGCAATAAACTGACTTTTGAGGTTCTAAAAGTATATATGAAATGTGAACAACAGAAGTACAGAACACATTTTTGCTACCCTGTATAATTTATGCCAAATATCTTCAGTGTGATATTACTATACTGGAAAAGCTCAGTCAAAATTCCATCTTGAAAGTCACAACTAAAGCACACAAAACACGTTATTTTAAACACAATTACTATAAAAGAGAAAGTCAAACATTTTGATATCCCTTTAAGACATTTGTATGTATACTTGTCTGTCAAACACATGGCTCTCTGTACCAAGCAATTAGCCAATACATTTTTATCCTTGAAGAAATACCAGCGACTATTCAGACTACCTTTTAAGCAAAAAGTTAGACAAAACTGTTACTCCACTGAAGGCCAAAAAATATACTTTGATTTTTCTAATACCTAGTTTGTAACATACATATTTCTGGGTTTAGAAGTGAGCAGGTGAAACGTATTCTGCTAAACCTTGTACTTGTATAGCTGAAGGGAAGAAGTAGATCAAATCCAAATGTATTGCATATTTTCTGTTATCTGAATAATGTAAAGCCTACAAACTGGTTATCAATTTTTCAGATAACATAAAATAGAATGGTTTATTTTTTCATTATATGAATTTCATTATTTAGTAGAAGAAAATGACTGCTCCATTATTCATCATTTGCTGCTTAGTTATTTAGTATAGGGGTAGCCAAACATTTTTGACCGAACAGCCAAAAAATCAGTTTGATATTGTTCAAGATGACATTCTTTCTAGCTCCAGAAAAACATGTCAAAATTTAAAAGGTGGACAAAAAAAGAACAAGACATATCCTGTTCTCCTGCTCTCAGGACAACAAAACAGAATCAATCAAACAGAAACCCACATGGAAACAATAATCATGAAACTATGAAACAATTAGTAGTGAGAAAATAGTAATGAGAAGAATGCACCAAAACGAAGGCATTTCTGTGTGCCTTGTAAAAGAGTGGAAAAATTCTACATATCTAAAATATTTCTGATTTCCCATTGCAAAACTGGCTTTCAGTTTCTGTTTTACACATGACATGACAAAGTTTCAGAAATCAATCCATAAGCTCTGGCATTGAAATGAATACAATGTGCATTTTAAGCTCTTGATCGTGCATCTCTGTGGAAAGACTAACAGACTAAAGGCTCTAACAAATTCAATTCATGCAATACGGACTTCAGTTCCTGCTTCTGAAAGGCCTACCTTATCCCACAGAGTTCTCGGGAACAAAAGAAATGCTAATAACTGATGGTATACAGATACTGCAAATGAAGGTTATTTTCAGTAGCTGGTTGTATTGCAATATGCTCCATAACTGAGAGAACCAAATATTAACATGGCATGAGTACTCCCTCAAATTAGAGGATGCACATCCTATAGACGGCTTTAAACTTAATGTTATTCTTGCAGCTTGTGCTGTTGTACACTGTGGCTGATAAATTGCTATTGTTTATTTTTATTTAGAAAATAACAACATATTTAGCCCCTATGTTCTCCTGCACACTGAGTGATAGAAAAGCTTTCCTCTCTGTCTATTTGTTAAGTAGAAAACCGTGCATTTCACAAAGTAGCGTTACCACAATCTGCCCTGCAATTAAAGTCAGCTTCTAACTTGAGATGGTGCACCATCTCAAGTTAGAAAACATTCAGGACAGAATAAACAGTTAGGTGCCTGTTAGCTTTCTTTGTATGCATAATGTGATTCACCCACTCAATGTAAAGCTCACTAGAGCTCACAAGCCCCGAGTCCAAGACCAAGGAAAAATTAAGACACAAATAACTAAGTTGGTTCTAAGGTAGACCTGGCCACTTCTTCTGGCACCACTCTCAAAATAAGCCAGAAAAGCTGGATAGCAGTGAACCAACTTAGTTAATTGTGTAATCCATCTGCTGTTGGAAGATGACAGGATGTTTTTGGTCCCCGTTTTTGCGCTAAGCACAACCCAGCTCTTCTACCTCAATTTAATCAATGAATGTAGAATTTTTCTGTACAAAAGAAAGAGCATTTTCTTAACTGAATAACTGAAAACAGACACAAATTTCTAAATTACTGATCTCTGCTCAATATTTCTCAAAGCATAAGGAGCAATTTTGTAAATTTATTGCTAAGATACTTTCAAGGCACTCTGAAAAGGATTTTTTTTTGCATTTTAAATCTTTCAGAATTAAGTGTTCTAAGTCTCTGTCTGCCATCAAAATCAAGCACACCTACAGAATCCCACTGAAGTCAAACAAATTCAATATATTCAACAAGAATCTACCAGTAGAGAATGTTTTTGACTCAATGGCTTGAAAAAGGTGATTGCACGCTACTTAAGAAAATCCTCATATTAAAATCAGGGGTTTTTTGTTAAATTCAATCAATTAACTTTTAGACCATTTAAAAATCATTAATCTATTTTGCACTACTGTTTGCAGGCAAACCAATGTTTCTCAGCAGCCAGTGTGATTCAAAAGTTCTTTAAAAAGTGATACGCAAACATAACATGAACTAAAATGGCTTCTCTGTGTACACTTAACATTTCATGAGTTAAAGCATTTTTTGGCATTTTTCTTCAAGTTGTCCTTCCAGTGCCCTATCTCAAATTAAAGAACAAAAAATTCTAAGCCTGTTTAATTTAGAATAGCAATGAATTAATCCTAATAATGAAATAACTTCATACAACATTGTCTTTGAATCATTAGAGGATTTGCAGATAGTATCTTGTGAATGCAAACAAGATAATCTTACAAGCACAGATACCAAATAACCCTTTTTCCAAACACTGGCGGGCATGCATATTCAACAAAATGCAAATATTGACTTTTCTGATAGCAACTAGATCAGATTGCTAAGGTGTCTGATGAGACACTGCAATCCCAGTGTGGGAAACAGCACTGACCTTCATGCTCTGCATGGCAAGCCTGTAGCTTGCTTGCATTTATGATTCCCCTAAACTCTGAGCGTTTGCCACAACTGCAAGAATAAAGTAGACATGTGGAAAAGGGCAATCTCAGTCAGTACAGAAGAGCTTGAAAGAAAGTAAACAGGTTTCATGTCTCATAATACCTCTCCAGAGAGACAAGGAAAGGAAGAAATGTCATTTGCAATTGACTGCTTATGAAGATAAATGGGCACATAAAGAGACTTTTTTTTCCTTAACAAGCAAGGAAAGAGGATAACAGGTCACACACCTTGCACATTCAGCAATCAGTATGTCCAGCAAGTGTGTGGGAATACAGACCTATGAAAAATGCTAATACTTTAAAGAGCATTCATCCAGAAGGAGAGCATGCAATCACACAGAGAGTCATGTGACATGCTTTACCAAAAACCTCCTCAAACATGCTATAAAAACCCAAATTTAAAAGAAGAAATATCTATAATACTGTATTATTTCAGCTTGTATGTTTTAATCTTGAACTACATTACACTTCCAAATTTTGCCTAATCCAACACTTCAGTTTGAAGTGGAAATAAAGAAATGAATGGGAAAAAGCTCAGCATTTCCTGCTACTTTTATTACACTTGCTGTAGACGACATGATACCTTAAAATGGTTGTTTGAAATACGTATTTAAAGGCTATTAAAGACTCACAAGAAGTCCTTTTTTTCCTAGATTCTCATTTCTGTTCTAAGATTCTCCTTCTACACATTTTTTTGCTGTATGTCTGTCCCAACATTTTATCTGTATGCCTGTGAACATATAGACATATTTCTTTAAGTTTACTAATATATGTTTACACAGGAGTATGTTGAACCACCTGAGAAAGACTACATTTAAGCAATATCAATACATTCTCTTTAGCTTTCATCATTCTCTATTACTTCCGCGAATGTTATTTCATTAATGATACTCCTAACTCTATGTATGGCTTTTATTTTTGAGATGTTGGTTACAATTATAAAGAGTAATAAGATTTTTCAATGTTTCTGGGGGAAGAAGGTCAGATTACTGCTATTTAGACCAGAGTGAAACCTACATATATGATCCTTTGAGCATAGAAATTATGATTATGAAACCAGAATATTTTTACTGGGTTTTCTTCCTCCATTTGTAATGCATTTTTAGTGGGCAATTATCCTTAAAGCTACAAAATCACAGCTTTTACATTTTATGAGGAAGAATCAATGTGTGCTTATTAGAAACTTGGTGGCACTTATAGTACGAATGGGATTTTTGTATGCCTTTCTATTTGCTAAAACTCTCTAATCTTTCCTTCCTTCTGAGAGCCTTCATTTAATCAGCTCTATGCTGGACTTTAAAAAGCTAAGAAAAATGCTTGTTTTAATATCCTTGGATATATTTATTTCTGAGATAATGAAATGTTTTCTTAAATTTCCATTAAAGCAATGCTGCCATGGATTTTATGGTCTTTTAAAAGAATGAAAACATCAAGATTTGACTGATTATTTCTAGTGGTCCAGCGTTCACAATTATATTTGTGGGTTTTGTGAAAAATTTAAATAGAGAGTAACCTGAACCTTATTATTGAGAATTTTTGTTTTGAGATCCTGCCAGCACAGCAATCTAAGCCTGTGCTTTGGTTAAGTCTAGACAGGACACCAAATGCTATAGAAACAAAAATTTATAGCCTGGGCACTATACGTGCAAATAAATTCTATATGCTACGAAGTCCAGCATGCATGAAGAGAATAAAGAATCCCACTCTATCACTTTGCTATTGAATACAAAGACACTTGCTTCTAGAATGGGATTTAGATGTGTAACCATTCGTGTCAAATCTCTTAGATTATTTAAACAACAATCAGCCAGTACTTTATCAGCCATGGATTTACCTTTTAACCAACCCCTGTGCAAGAAAATTCTGGTAAGTGTATGAACAAAAATCTATCCCACTGTATTTCTTTCCCAGGCTGGAAACTCTGATCAAACAGCTTTTTGATCAATACCTGTTGCCTGAGCAGCCAAAGGCCTCCACTTATGTTGTTATTCAGGGCCACACAGAATTACAGTTTGTTACTGTCATTGCAATGATACCATATGGATATCCTTTCCACAGCTCAGCAAAACAAAATCTGGCAAACGTTATTGTCAACTGCTACAATTTTGAAAGACAAACTTTTTCTGACAGTTATCTGTCCATCATATAAATTTAAAAATCTTTAAGTATCAGTCAAAATTTACCCTATTATGATATCAGATAATATTTTAAAAATTAGAAAAATATTTGAATCCCTATTAATTAATAAAATACAATTCTTTCTTGAAGATTGATCGGGCCCTCCAAGGTCATGGAAGCATAGGTCAATTTACAAATATATGCCTGTAAAGACATGATCCCAACTGAATGTTAGCTGTTTTCACTCAGACTGTCTCGTAAAGTTCACTCCTTTTCAGAACCTGAAACTGAAAACTATGTGCCCTGTGACTATGAGGAAAGCTAGAAATTACTTCAAATACTTAATCTCTAAAAACCTTTGAAAGTTCAAGGGCATATCCTACCCTTGCATATTCAAGGGAGGTTGCATTTTAAGCCTTACATATATTCTCCCCTGAGAACACAGATTACTTTCTGCCATGCCAAATATTGAAAGATATGAATGGCTGGTATGCAAAAGGGAGTCAGAGCTTATACAAAACAGGACACAGGTGGGAAAGAACATGGAAAAAGAAGGCTTGAGAGAAAATGATCCAGGCCATGGCTGCACAAATAAAGTTATCTTTACAAAGGAATGTGAATGCAAAAAACCAGAGTTTTATCATAACCCATAAACTGAAACATTTTACCTTGCCCTATAAACAGAACACCTTAGATTAGTCTTCCAGATAAGAGAAGTCTTGCTTCAATTTAAAGGAGATGCTGAGTGACTCCTTGTACCATCCCTTTCAGGCAATTTCCTGAGATTTTTCTTTCATTAATGCATCACTTTGCATGAACTCAAATAAATTTGTGTACAGGTAAAGCACCAAATCTCCTCCTTAGCTTCACAGAACCAGGGAAATTCCTCCTGAAACAGGTTTAATTCAATTTTTACTTTGTTATTTGCACGCAATCACACATAGCATTTTTAATATCATATTAATTCATGCAAAGAGGAAGAAACTGCACACAGAGAAATGTCTTGCTGCATGCAAGGAGTACTGCCTCTTGTTTAAAATAATTATAATCTACCTAACTTTTCATTTTGGGAGTTTCATGCTTTTTTCAAGCATTTGTATCAACGTGCTTTTAAGCATTCCGTTCTGCTAAGAAAAACAACTTGTGTTCTCGAGTTTTACTTAAAAATACTGTCTGAACACTAGAGTAACCCTTCTCTGTATTTGCTTATGATTAAATTAAATTCTATCTAAAACATGAACATTCTGAAATAGATATGGTATGTCAGGTGAGATTTAAGAAGTGTCATATGTAACACTTTTTAGTATTTCATCACCTCTGCTAGGAAAACCTTCTTGATACATTATGAACAGCTGAGGGATTTATGACATTTTGTTTACTCAAGTTATCGTAAAGTTGATAAACTTTTTTTATTATTTTCCTTTGTGGTTTCTTGATTAGAGGAAAAAAATTATTCCAGTTTCTTGATTTATGCTGTGATATTTAATCTTATTTTCAACACAAACCTAAAAAATCATTCAATTTCTTTAGTCGTGTATTTAGATCTAAATCTTAGTAACTCTACTGACAACTTCCTGCCAAATCAGAAGTCTCCTTTTTTTTTTCACAGAATACTGTTATGTGTATTTAAATAAAAGAAAAAAAAAAAACCACCATTTTTAATAATAGCAAATTAATTTTTACATTTCAGCAAACATTCAAAAAGCTACTTTGAAAAATGACCAGAAATTTTATTATTAGGAAGAAAGAGTAGAAAGCTGTATTCATTTGCTAAAGATGTACACAACTGCATAACCAAAAAATTTTGTATGTATTTTGTATGGTTTTGTACTCATCACTTGAATAGGTACAATATAAATACAATTTTTAATGTTACTCTCTTGAATTAAATTTTGAGCCATAATATATCTATCCATTGTTTTAATGGAAATAATATCTTTAATTTAACTAGTGCACTTCCTTTTAGTTCTCATTTGTGTCATGTAGGAATATATAGAGATAGGTCTATTTTTAATATTTGATGCAGTTTAATTTACAGCTCATTCAGCTAAGGATTTAGTTTTCAGGTCTTGGGGAGCTACTTTAAGGATTAAAAAAGAAATTCATAAAAGAAATCTCATTTTTATAGATGTGAATTAAAAAGGAGAAAGACATTTGAGTGACTGCAACCCCTGGTTTGGATCCCTTCAGAAAAAGGTATAATAATTACCCACATTTAAACTGCTAGTTAAAATGGATGCATTCATTCCTTGCAAAGTTTCCTTAGAAATATTAGGCTCTTAAGCATAATCTAAACAGACAGCTGGGTCCACTCTTTATGATAATGTGCCACACAGCTTTATTAATCTGACCTTTGGAAACAAATGAGAAATTTTATACTGCCCCACCATAATTGTTAGTGGCAGGCATTTTAGCAGTCTTTAATTTGCACTTCACTGTAACATCTCCTTTCAGTTATGATGTAAACATTAACAGGATCTGACACTGTTAATCATGTTCTGGTGTCTAAGGCAAGTGGCAAAAGAGTGTGCTTGGAGCAAACCAGAACACGACCTTAATGACAGTGAAACACATCAACCCCTGCTTTTCAAAGACAAAGGAAAAAACTGAATACTGTAATTGCCTCAGCCAGCATCTGAACGATATACAGCGCTGCAATAATTGGGGATGGGAGCTGAGGTGGAAATTTTGTTCAACAGACTCATTTTTCAAGTTTATATAAGTTCTGATTATCCTTTAAGTTGCTTGCAAGAATTATTTGATAGGAGAAAACGCCTTTTTAATGTATAATCAATAGTATTCTGAAGAATATTATATGAATGCCAAAAGTAATTCTGTTTTAGATGGCATGAGTATAGAAATTTCTTCCAGGTGACACAAACGTGTCAGGTCTTTTTCTGCATAAGTGTTCTTAAAAGTTTGTGTAAACAGCACAGAAAACCCACATGCAAGTTATGCTGATAGCTATCAGTGTTATAAATATACAATAAAAACCAGTGGCCTCATACCTGAATGAAAAAGATACCTATTTACAGGTATTTATTAAAAAAAAAAAAAAAACTTAATAGAATTTATATACCAGATCTCTTGCTTCTGAATGTTATGTATGCCTCCTCAACTTCAATTTTTCTTTCATTACAACCCTTTCTCAACTTTAAATGCTTCTTTTCAAATAGTCTAATTGAACTATTGCCTATATTGGATTTTAAGTTCATATCTAAAAAAATATTGTAGAGCTTTTAAAGGTCTCTGTGGATTTTTAAAATGATCTCTATGCATATCTTTTTCAGTGATATAAATATCATAGCCTTCTTTCTGTTCAGTAATGAGGCATCACAAGAGACTATTTTATATAAACATATTGAGATAATACTGAGATCTACTGATAAAGCAAGGGTTATGCTACAGGCAAATAAAACCCAATAACAGAAGTTGCCTTCCCAAAAATTCCAATATAGACTTTTTAGCTGTTACACTGTATACTTATTTACAAATAAAATGCAAGTTTTTTGTTTAGTAGCATTAGGAGAGTTTCTGACATGCACTTTGCTTTTTGAAAATCTATTCTAAAAGGAAAACTTCAAGTTGTTAAGATAGGAAGATTATCTTGCTTCAACAGTCTGTCACACAAAACATGAGCTGCACTTTCTATCATTCTCATTAGTTTATTCTTGGTCATAATAATTGCCTGCTACATCACAGGTAGTGTGAAATAGCCTGCTCCACCTGGTTATCATATGTCAGATTTAACAAAGTTATCTGTGGTGCTGATACAAATCATATTTTGCTCTTCATTCTGAGAATGAATGTTCTGCAAAGGAGTAGGGTACACAGAAGAGGCAGATAATATTTTAAACCAGCTAAACTTCACAGGAAACGACCCGTTTTACATTTAGATTTCTATTGTTAGTGTAATCAAAGAAATATTCACTACATGTGAGAAACATGGCATGCACAGCCTACAGACCCTTCACTAATGTATATATATCTGTATATATCTATATTAAAGGATCCAAGGATACTTTTTCTGTGAATTTAGTGCAAATCATCAGTGCTCAAGAGCTAACTCAAATTACTTCATAAAGCCATCTGTGGTTTGTGTACCTCTTTTAAGACGAAAGAGGTAAACCAAAGCCATTTCTGAAAATACACATTGTCTAAAGCGCAAAGAAGAATCTTAATATATAAAATTACAAAGCTTTTAGCATTAATTTTTAACTTTAAAACCTCAACATTATTAAGAAAAGAATAGACTAACTTAAAGTCAATTCATATGCATTAACTCTTCTCAGCCTACTCCTGAAACAACACAAGACATTAGCTGAAACATTTTCACTAAAATGTTCAAGTTAAACAGTAACTACTCTTACATGGAAGCTTTAAAACAAAATTTATGTGGGAAAAAAAAATCAAACTGCACTGCTATTCAAAGTCTTTTGTGGGTCTTGCATCATTAAAATTCAGACTACCAATACATTTAAATGTAAATAACCAAAATTGCTACATTCATCCTCTGAGTGACTTCTTTAAAGCTAGTAAAGTCTTAATAGGAATGCATATGTATTTCAGTCAGTATTCAGCACTCCACTCCCTTGCCAGTGTTGAATCTCTTCTCTGCTGTATTTGTTCCTATTAAGTGTTTGTGCACTACAGAGAACAACTTCATGAATGCCGTGGAACTTACCCTCTCTTGTCAAGTTCACAGTATCTACTTTGAAATAGGTTTAGTAATTTAACAGAATGCAACCTAAATTTTAGGAGGACACGGATGATTTTTTTTTAAAAAACAAGATAGGGCTACCCATCTCTTTTGTTAGCTCAACTGTGCTACTACATGCAGAAATAACCATTGCATTTCCTGTTAGAATAGATATATCATTTTCGAGAAGAGTTCTTGCCTAGAATTTTGACACAGACCATCTTTTTCCCTTCCAAGTTTCTGAATGTCATGAATATTACATATGAGAAGCGAACCAAACTCAGATGTACATTTCCCTGCTGTAAAGAAAATCCAAAGAAGAAATAAATTCTTTGTATGTATAATTCCTAAAGCTGCTATCAAGTCAAACACATCTCACATGAATTTCATCCTTTTATGAATGCAACAGAGCACAGTCGTAGAATATTTTTTGCTTTCATATTTTCTCCACTATCATTATATATACATTATTATATAATGTATATAGGATCATATATATATACATTATCATATAATATACATTATAATTATATGCAATAAATATCAGTAGTTATCTCTGTAGTCACTATTAGATTAGATGTGCATCCCCTCACACAGTTTTAAATACTGGCAGAAATAATGGATGTGCATTTAAGAAAAAACAAAGATGCATCTGACTATTCCAATTGATTTTTTTGAATATACACTGGAAGCTGTGAATTTTTCTGTAATTTAGAAAAAATTTTTAGTCTCATTCTGACTCTTTTGGTTTTTAGTTACTATCTTTTTAGCATATATATTTTCTCATAGCAAAAATGGACTTGGAAACTTCACAGCCAAGCAATATAAAGTTGGAAATAACTCCTCTGTGAAAATGCATACATAATTTGTAATAAAACACTCAAGAAATTCTATGTGATGCTGTCTTCCCCTGACACTAACATACTAAAACTGCAGACAATTTTTCACCAGTATGAAATGTAGGTCTAGAATTTAGACTAAGGTAAATGCTGCAATTCTGAAAAATATTTGCACCATGCTGTATTCACTTTTTATTACTTTAGCATTTTTAATTAATTTCTTGACTAAGATAAAGTATGTTTACCTCAAGACAACAACTGGTGAGGCAAACATGTTTGTGCAGTTTACACTGTTTATGTCCATGGCATTACACTGGTAGCAGGTCTGACAAGGTTACTATACAAATACTGTGCTGTATTGACAGATAGATATGAAAGCTGGAATTCTGCACTGTCAAATAATGCTTTGTTTAAAAAAAATAAGAAAACATTTTCATAAAACTGTACATACAGGAGAGACTTTGCTCTTAACGTATACTTTCTATGTCTGAGTAATCCCACTGTTATCAAAATATTACCTAGAACTAATATCTGACACTGACTCACACACTTTACTTTCTCAAAATGAGCTTCAGGCCTGTTGAAAAATAAACTGTAAGATTAACTGTTACACTAAAATTATTTTCACACATGAAGAAATTTGTTTCTTTTAAATGCATTTCATAATCTGACTCTGAATTGATTCAAATTTAGCGTTGTAATTTCTACAAGTGTTAATCATGCTAAAGCCATTCCAATATAATAATACATAGAGAACACCCCAAAACATTCAGTTAATAACACTATGTCTGTAGTTATTTTGTGAGAAAGGGAAAGGAGAATTATTCAGGTGTAAAACAGAACACCATTTCTTATGGCAATTCTTAAGTAACAAAAGAGATTTTAGTTTCAGTTGACTAGGCCTTGGAGGAGAATGGAACAGAATAAAGGGGATAGTATTTGGCATGCTTAATTCAAAAATCCTCATACCAGCTCTTCAAAGTTTATTCAGTCAGGTAAGTTGGAGCATAATGACAAAGAAAAGAACTTCAGAACAAACCCTGTAGGTCAAATTATTTAGCAGTTGCATTTCAATGAAAACAATGATCTTGGACAAACATTTACCAATGTGTTTGCTGCTACACACAGTCTCTAAAATACTACATTTTTTTCTGAAATGTACTGATCCAGTAGAGAAGCTACAGCAGTAGTCAGTTCAGTCCAAGAGGATTGCAGTTCAGATTCTAACCATACACAATTAATACAAGTCTGTTGAAAGAGGAATTAAGAATCATTTGCTTGAGTAGACAAAAGGAATCACTGGATTCATTACAGAATGTAAGGAACTGTATTTTTTGCCACAGTTAATGGTTTTAACATGACAAAGGATGCTGATATCATGTATTCTGCATCAGAACATGCATAGTTTTATCCTTTATCAAAAGTAATAACAGCCAGACATATTGCAGGATGGATCTAACAGTTTGTTCACCCTCTGGCATTTGAGAATATCTCCAGGTACAATTTCATTTTTACAAGTTGTAATTCAAATAAGGCCTTACTGATTTTTCCCCTTAAATTCTTTCCATTTTGAACCTTTTCAAGCTTTTTTTCAGTTTCTGTCTTACATTCATCAGTGCACAGGAAAAGATCACACCAGTCTGGGATCCCAAAAAAGGCCACAAGGGTTGTGCAGGTATGCTAACTTTTTAAGGATTAAAGAGTAAGTAAGATACACAAGTGATACCTATATGATTTCCTCTCTAATTTTGGTAGCTAAAGATTATAAAAGGAACAGATGTTTGTTAATGATATCAGAAGAGTCTCACAGTATGTTCATTATCATAGAGAATTATGTTTTTGAAACTCGTCCATGAGCCAACAATGGTTTTACATTCAGATTATTAAGGTAAGCAAAAAATGAGAAGTATTGAGTACAACTAGAAACTCAAGCTGTAATTAAAATTATGTCGTTCAAAATTCTCTAAACGGTTTAATTTTGAGTATTAGTGATGTTCAAAGCTCAGATCAGTAGTAGCTAGCAAGCATTTTAAAAGCATCCTATACAGTTGGTACCTAAGTGCACTTCACTAAAATAAAAACCCCTTCAAGTTAATAAAATTAAAATTATTTGCATGCACATTTTGAAGACGCTATTGCAAGTGCCTATTTTCCAAATCTAAGCTGGAGCACCTTTTCTGTCTTTCAAAAGGTGTTCTTTAAGTTGCTAAACTAATAGGCAAAGTTACACAACTAGTGTACACCATCGTATCATTGTTCAACATCAACACAACAACCACCTTACTCTCAGCCTAAATTCAGATTTTTTTTTTCTCTGATTTTCCTGGGGATTTTTAGAAACATATTACACATTGCTTCTCTATACTAAAATGGATTACAAATTCTCAAAAAAGAAAATTATTGTACTGTAATTCAAACTGGGACTGAGCTTAGGAACTGATATGAAATGCTAGCAGTTAATTGAAATATTTTTGTGGCTCGTTATTTCCTGTATGCCAGTGTTTTTTCTGAGAAAAGGAATTGAGATGCCTTTCAAGTCTGGCAAATAGTTGATATGTTTCACTAGACAACCTCCTGGTACTTCAGAAGTAAAAGTTATTCAGAATAATATTGTCAGAAATTATTTCTACTTTAAAGTTTATAATGATCTTTATTAAAAGCACATGAATGTCTCCTAAGTCAAGCATAAGCTGGGAAGAAAATTCTTCCCATTGCTTAAAGTAAGACAATTTCTGATGTTTCCAATTCATCACAAAAAATATCTATTTTATTTTCCACTACAGGTTTGGAATAAAACATTTTTTTGTCTGAAGGAGTTAATACTGGAAAAGAAAGGTAAGTGTTGGGGTTTTAGTTTAGTCTTAGGTTTTCCTGTTAAAGGAATTTTCTCCCATATGCATGTTGCTAGGGGACAAATAGCTGTACTTAAGAAAGACAAAAAGGGGAGTGGGGCGGGCCTGGCTACTCTTTTGTCTACACCTGGGTGTGGGGACAGTTCGCTCTGAGCGTCCGGAGAGAGAAGCTGCAGAGAAAGGAGCTGCTGCTGCTTTCTTTTTGGCCGTTCTTTCTTCCTGCTGGAAGCAACGCCGGGACCCCAAAAGCCGCTTTTTCCCTGCCCTGCTGGAGACCGGGCTGTGGCTGCCCTGCTCCGCTGCTGCTTCGAGCTTTCGCTACGCTGTAGCCCTGCTCGCCCTGCCTGCCTGGGCCTCCGTGGTTTTTTCCCATCTGGATACATCTCGTCTGCCACCCGGGATTTGCGTTCGTCCCTGCCATTCCAGCCTGCTGTTCCTGAGAGTCCGGGATCGGCTGCCCAGCGGTTTGTGAAGCCTTTGTTCCATCCCTTCCCGGGATCCCAGGGCACCAGAGCCGCGGGTTTCCCGAGCTCGCTCCGGAGCGCCCCCTGCAGCCGCGGGGGAACCATCGCACCTGCCCTGCTCACCGGGAGCCGCCAGCGCCCCTGCCGGCTGCGAGCGGAACTGCACCCGAGGGGAAAGGGCCTGACAGCCGAGAAGGCTGGGACTGGGTTTGTGATTGCTGTTACTGCCGCAGTTGTTGTTGTTTTGTTTGACTGGTTATATACATATATATATATAGTAAAGAACTGTTATTCCTATTTCCCACATCTTTGCCTAAAGGCCCTTGATTTCAAAATATAATAACTTGGAGGGAAAAGGGGTTATATCTGCCACTTCAAGGGGGGCCTCTGCCTTCCTTAGCAGACACCTGTCTTTCAAAACCGAGACAGTAAGGAAGGTCAAATGGGACTTCAAGCCAGCAATTAAAAGTTAGCAAGGCTTAGTTCGTGATCGCCTTGTTATTCCTTTTATATTACAGAAGTGTTACGAAGCTAATTTCATTTGTATTTTGCCCTGTGATAATCATTTTAACACACAAAGATTCTCAGAAGCATAAGGAAGTTTGCCGACATATACTAAAATTGTAAAATGTTAACATAGTGTTTTACATAAAAGCAGTGCTGCTTTTCTCAAACAGTGTACAAAAAGATCTGTTATCTGTTAAGTAAAACAAGAAAAAGCATATCACAGATCAGAAAGATATGGGATTAGTGTCAGAACAGGGTGTGTTTGAGTATTGGCTTCTATTCTGGTGTGATTGACTTAGAGGCTGAAAGCAGAAGTAACAGATGGGAAAAACAAGCAGGTCAGAAATGTGTCAGGGAGAAAAAAAACCACTACAGAACAATAAAAACATCCTTACTAAAATAAAAATAGGAATCTGATGTATTTTATAGCAATTTTAAATAAATTGGGTAAAATGAAAAATTACTAGGTATTTATAATATAATTAAAGATACAGAATGGTCCTTCTTACTAATATATTGATCCTGCTGAAGTCAAAAAGCATTTGACTTGAATTCTGCTGTAATATCCTCCCCTCTTAAAAAATCCAATCTAATGAAATTATTAACAAAAATTAGATATTGAACTAGTGACATTAACTGAAGTTATGAGGCACAACAGAGACTCCAGCATTTCACTTGGTAAGGATAAGCTGTAATTGTCCTCTGAATTAAGAGGACAACACTGCTTCTGAAAGTGTCAGAACCGTTAAGAAATCACAGAAATTATTTTCTCCTTCTACCATATGTAGTGGTTGAAATATGCAGAGTGTAAGGAATATTGCTAGAAACTCGTCCTGAGAATTTCAGGAAAATTTACCTATCTCACAAGAACATATGCAGAGCACAAAACATTTAGATATTGCATGTGAACTGCAGTTGCTCACTGACAAAACAAAAATGCTTATGCTGAAACATTAACTTAGTCTTGTTTCATCTGAACCAACCAGTATTTTAAGTAGAAAAAGTTTTAAGATTTTAAATAAAAATATCTTTCTGAAACTTTGCAATTACATGGAAAAAGAACACATGAAAACAAATAAATTTAAAGAATATGAAAACATATTGAACCCCACAAAAAATCCCAATCATAAATCCACATCAAAATAGCATTATGCAATAAAGTATATCTGCAGATACATATATGTTCCAAAGACTACTCTTGAGTATGATTAGTCTTCCAGACCACCAAAATCTTCCAAGTTGAACTGTCAGTTTAGGCAAACATATCTTGCAAGAAGTTTAGTAGGTTAAAAATTTCCTCAAGTGATGTTACAGATACAATCACAACAAATTTTGTGCAGCTGAGCACCAATTTCACTGTATCATATGAGAAAACGGGGATCTCCCTTCAAGTAGAGTTTAATGGGTTCCTTTGGTTGTAGCTGCAGGCACTATTTTATAATCCTTGGAAAATTATTTCCGTGCTTAGTTAACTAAACTAACAGCTAATGAATATGATGGGCACTCCCATCCAGGTCATTCCTTTATTCCTACTTTTACTTGTTGGTCACATACATACCATAATGACCACCTGGCAACAGCATGGGGTGGGGTGTGCAAAAAAGACTGTCAAACATCATATATAACGGACATAAAGCATAAAAATCCACAAAGAATGGCCCATTTCAGAGTCCTTCAGTATTCACACATCATTTATTCCTGTAATCTAATCTGAGTTTTCACAGTCTTTTTTGTAATTTGTATTAAGTCAGGAAAGGTTTTTGGACAATACATCATGAATGCACTTACTACATGTAGAGAAGATTCAACTTTATATTGTATTAACTCAGAAAAGAAAATTATAAATCACAAATTGGTTGAAAATGAAGGAGATTTTTTGGTTCAATTATCTTTCCCATGCACACTCCTCAAATGAAGGACCATAGGACATTCAGGTGATGTAAATTATCATATCATCATAAACGATGTAATTGTCCTGACACAGCTCCAATCAACCATCAGCTTTAGTCTGCCTTTAGATGCTTGTGTTTGGCCTCAGTGTGAGAGAAAGAAAGAAAATTGAGATGAATGAGTACTATGATACATAAATAACTGGATTAAGAACAGCTAACTCAGGTGATATGATTACACATTGCTTCATAAGGCAATAAAAAAGATACAGGTTGGTTTGTAGCTTCATTCCCTTGTCTCTTTGCAACATAGAGCTGCTGCTCTTTCTCCTACCCTCCCTTTGTTTTCCTTTTAAAGTATCTCATATCCTATCTCTTTAAACAACTGAAATATCAAGAGAACAATGCTTGCTACTATTGGCAATTCTGCTTTTCATTGCTTGTTTAGCCATTTTTAACCAAGAGATTTGGATGTTCTGTCTCTTAACAGAGAGTTTTGGAAGTCTTAATTTTCTTGACACAAGGCTGTTTCTTTAACCTGGATATTCTATTTCACATAGTGCTTAGCCACTGGCACAAAGGTGCAGTGAAAATATAAATTGTAGGCAAAAACCACCCCCAGCAGTCATTTTGCAAGGCAGCCTATTAAGGACATGATTCACTTGTGCACAAATTGGAATTACATCCAGTTTCAGATTTACTGAATGGAAAGGGAGAAGCTAAATTGATGGTACTGATGTTTTATGAAAGCATGATACCCAGCCATAGTCAAGGACACAAACTTAGTGAGAAGCTATCTCCCATCCGGAGTGCAACAATCAGTGTTGTTCATCTCAGAGTTCCAAAACCAGTACCTAATACATTTCCTTTCTAAATTTCAACCCCTTTCCTGGATATATTTTTATCATTTCAAATACCAAAATACTCAGTAGACAATCCATCTGGATAGTTTTTACCAATAATGAATGTTGCATTTGTGATAATTATATGAATGCCCACATTTTGAAAATAATTGGCACTTACCTTTATTTCTTGTGCTTTCATGATGCTTTTCCTGCTGCAATTAAGAGCAGAAAAATGTATTAATTGCAGAATTAGTTATCCCAAAAATCATAAAATCATAGACATACAAGATCCAAGTGAGACAGTCTAGTTCCTCCTCCATCCTGCTCCAACATAAAATCAACTGCACTTTGCCTGATGCCTCAAGAGTCCTGTATAACCCATTTTTAAACTCCCCTAGCATTTTTCACCTTTTTTTTTCTCCAACCATGACTGTGATTAAGTGCTGGAACACATTATCCAAGGGGGCCATGCAGTCTCTATCACTTGACGTCTGTCTTGGGAGATGCTCATAATTCAGCTGCACAAGTCCCTGTAAAATTGGGACTTGTCCCCTGATACAATTTTGAAGCATGAAAATTTACTCAAGGTAGTAATCTGTCCCCAAAATTTCAAACTTTGATTTTACGATATTTGCTCAAAAGGATGCTCTTTATTTTGGGTACTGCAATTCTTCAAATATTTGCTGCTATATAAGTTTATGCTAGTAAAAATAGCACTAGGAGTAGGCTAAACGCAAAACACTTCTAAATTTTGTCCCATTACAAGAAAGAATTTTTTCTCATAATTTTAACAAGAAGAGAAAATTATGTAAGTTTTTTTCTTTCATTGCAATTTCTAATGGGCATTTTTAAGCATTTTAGCTTTTGATAACTAAGAGGGTGTACTGGTTACCCTTCAGTAGTTATTGCACTGTTTTATTTTACCTATATACACTAAGGATTTGTTATTATTGTGCTCATAACAGGTTTATTTAGTCTCTAAAGCATCCAGACTGTACACAGGAATCTGTAAAAAGTTAATGTTTCAGCAGCAATTCATACATCTTTTAACAGTATATCTGTTAATATTTTCTAATTCACAGGGACATAGAAATGTCTAGTTACCATTAACTTAAGCACAAGGCCATCTAATCCTCAAACAACTAAAACATATTGTTTCAACTTTTTCTAATTTTCTGAAATAATAAATAATATAGGTACTGATGCAATATTTTTGTTCTTCCCTGCAACCCAATTTTACAAATCTAAGTCAATGACTCTTTTCTTGGCTTTTTTTTCAAACAAGTAATTATGTCAAAACTTCTATGTATCTGGGAAGCATGTTTTCAAGTTTCTCCATGACTACATTAGAAACACTAATAAGAAATTTAAAAAAAAATACAAAATAAAATCCATTATCAGTAAAATGTGATGTACTTGATTGTAAGGCATTTTCTCATACATTTCTAGTATTTCCTAAACACAGTGAATGGTATTTCCTGAAATACTGGATATGGTATGATGTGCTGAATTTACCAGTATCAATTTTCACGCCATTCTGATTTTCATGCTATACTAAAATTAAAGCAATAGTTTTAGTATTGGTTAATTTCTTTCACGTTTCATTTGACACTACAGTCAGCATTTGGTTTAGAGGATCTGTCTAGGTATTTCTTCTAGTCTTCTAGAGGAGAATTTGCTTTTAATTTTCATTTTATGTATCTTTAGAAGTCATGGAGTGATACTTAGCCTTTAATAGGCCAGTGTAAACACAGAAGAATCTTGTTAATGATAAGCAATCTGTGCTTATTAAAATATCAACCAACCACCAAGATTTAGAGTTGTGTTAGCATTCAGATAGCACAATTTACAGGCTCCATGGACACTGTTTCGTTCCACAAAACTCACTAGTCTTTTTTCCCTTCTTTAGTTTCAAATCAGAATAATGGAAATTTTTACCAATAAAGCTGCAATAGATTCTGAAGACTTAATCCAAGAATTGATTACTAGATCAGAGTAGACTTGCAGGAAAGCATTATTAAAAATCAAATACTGGTATCAAAGGAGAAAATAAACACTAATTAGGATGAGAAATACTTATTAGGAAGAAGAGAGTGCAAAAAGTTTGGCAAACTTCAGAGTAGAAACAAAATGATTCAGATAAAATTTTAAAATTTAAAAAAAACATGTTGGGTTTTTTTTAATGGAATGTGTTAAGATTTCAAGGAAAGGAGGCATTAATGGAAAATGTCTTTTCAGACCTCATCTCTTCTAATATCTTTATTTTCTTTAATTTCAGCTGAAGATTTTTGAGCAAATTTTCATAACTTAGTTTTCCTCAAAATACTCAAATTTTAATTTTAAGCTGCCATTCAAACTAGACAGAAAAAACTTTCTTAGCAGATCATAGAACAACCTCGGTGTGATATTCCTTGGGCCAAGCAAGATGCTTGCTAGCAGTGAAGAGCATCCACATAAAAAGAAAAGTCTCTATGCCTCAAGTTATTTCAAAATTAACCAGTGATTAGACAGGGTGTAGCATCTCTGAACTCAGAAATTAGCTTCCTGCCTAGAGAAACCTTGCTAGATTTGACTTTTCAACAGAAATAACAGAGTTAAAAAATGCAGACAAATTTATACTGAGGCTGAATTAAATACAGATTCCTCCTTAATACTGAAAGATAAATTATGTGAAATATTTGCTGTAGAAAATCACTAAGAAGCAATGAATTATGCTAGTGAGACAGTGTTACAAGCACCTATAACTTAGGAAAATTAATTTCAGATGCTCAGGGAAATAGGAACTGCTCATCCTGCTGGGAAACAGACAAAAAAATAAACAAAAATTTCATGGTCCTGGAATGTGAGAGTGGTAAATGAACTTTTGAAACTTTAGGTAAACAAATGTTCATAGTGACATTTATTTCCACCTGCATTTGTGTAGTTTGCTAGGCTGTTAGTGCTAGTTGGACTGAAAATAACAAAATTCTACCCATATACTATTAGAAAGTGTGTAAAAGTGCAAGCATTGTGGTAGTAAGTAAAATGTACTTCTGTATGAACACTTGTGTGGAGGACATCAGAAACCCACTATTGCACATATTTCTGTTGTTTTTCTCCTGTAATTGCATTATGATACATAAACAGAATATTTTCACCTAACATGTTAACAATCAAAGAAATTATATGCAAATAAACAAATAAATCTATACCTATATATAAATAAAACTGGAATGATTACATGAACTGCACTACTATATTGGTACCTATTGATATCAGCCATCTGTAAGCAGAACCAACATAAACCAAACATTTTGTATTCCAGGATATTTTTATCAGCTTCAATATAGCAAAACACTTTTGAATTTAGCACTTTCCAAACGAATTAATCAGACAGGTTGCATGGCATTTTATGGGCTTATGTTGCATTACAGTGTATCGGCCTGGTGAAATGGATCGATGCAGAACATATTAAAACTCTAAAGAAACCTTTCCTGTATGCCCAAAAGGCTGAATTTAAAGTAAACTTTCCAAAGTACACTCCATGGAAGTGGAGACAATGATTTTCTGTTATGTTTGTGAACTAAAAAAAGATCACAGATGGTTTACCATACAAATCATTATTGTTACAAATCATACGTTATAAACTATTTGCAATATAAATTAAATGAGGCTCTGCAAAGAAACTCATTTAAATACACAGAAATGCTTTTCTAAGGTATGAAAGGTCCTTTTCTAGTGCTATTTTCTTTTTTGTCTTAATACATAAACACTATCAACATCTCTTAAAACATCCCAGCATTTTGACATCATCATTAGTCAGAAATGCCATGTTTGCTAAATGAGGCTGGCATACTATCAAGTCTTATTTAGAAGGGCTTCATATTAGCAATAAGGGGTGTAGAGAAGGACAGTGAAAGGGACTCTTAAATTGCAGTGATTCCCAAGAAGGTACAAAGCTATTTATAGGAAAGACCAGAGCTGATCTGTAAAAGTAATTGACATTCTAGGACTAAGACAATACATCAACTATTTAAGAAACAGTAAAGCCTATTTCTTAGCTCCATTTAAATATGTATCTTGTGAATTTTCCCTTTTTGAAAGAAAATTAGTGTTTGTAAACCTTGGATGTTGCACATAGAAACATTCTGACTTCCACTTAATTCTGTGTTCTTTAAAAGAGAAACTACATGACTGTATTGCATCTAGAACCTCACTTATCATTGTGCCTGAATCATCTGCTGAGGATCTGGGTATGTGTCTGCCAGAGTGGGCTACTGATAAAGAAGATGAGCCCTATTTTGTCTTTGGAAAACTCAGACAAAGCCTCCTTTGCTATGCTGGTTCTATTTAAAAAGTAGCTGCCGAATTAATCAAATTCCTAGAATAAACAAAGTACTAATTAGTGTAAAGCATATGGTAGATTGTCCTTGACATGTGGCAAAAATTAAAATAATTTAATAAACATAAACCATTAATTACAGAAGCTGATGAAAAAGGGAGTGCAAAGTTATTTGCTTTTTTTACATTTTTTAATGAAAAGTTATCATTAGTCATATAATAGAATATAGTGAAAATGCAGAAAATCAGTTTTGTGTTCATTATCTTTAAGGCTAATTCTGCATTGGGGTACTATATTGCAAATAATAATAGTAATTATTATTATTATAATAATTATAATAATAATGGAATAATTGTTATTAAAGAAAATATTTCATTAAGAGAGGAAACAAAATAGTTATTATTGTTAAAACTTGTACAAGCTATAGTAGCTGAATTAACAATATATTCACTTAAATTAATACCGCAACTTTAATTACAAGAAATGTGAATTACAAATGTACAGAAACTTTTTATTCATGGGTGAAATAGCAGCATGGTTACAGCCAGGGAGTACAAGCACACATACTGCACAAAGCAATCTGGTATACTATTCTCAGACCCAATTTGATCAATGACGTTAGGCTGAAGATTTGTGTTTCAAAGAAGTTTTACAGAATCAAACTTCAGCAGAGTCTTAGCAACTGCAGTACAATTGCAATTTAAACTAAAAATGCATGCAAAGCAGAAGCAATGACATTTACATTTGTAAAGCTATTCTGTTAAGCAGCAGTAAGCAATGCCTTGCTTCCTATGGTAAGGAAGAAAGAATGTGCAAAAAGTGAACCATTTTCCTCTTGCTCTTGTCAGAACACTATTTACTGCAGAAAGCTTTTTAGTTCAGTGTTTGCAGCAGGATTCCTGAACTGGTATTCTGCATACACAGCCCAGTCTTCTTAGAGATTGCCACCATTTATAGCAGCAAATTCTGAGAAAATAATATGCCACAGGTTATTCTTGTATTGATTAAGGCATCGCATGAATATAAGATTGTGTGAAGGAAACAAGATGTGAAGCAAGGTTGCTAGGCAAAAATAAGGTAATATATTAAGCTGTTGAAGTTTTCAGAATTAATGGCATTCCCAGGAATATTGCTAAATATTAGTCTTAATATTACAGTATTACAATATTACAGGCCTGGGGAGAAAAAATGATGAAGTCTTGAATTCGTGAATCTGTTTGAAAGCAACCCAACAGTATTTGGGGAGCCTGGATACAAGAGTGAAATATTTGTCATAAAAACCAAAACTGCGGTGATGCGATGTTTTTATTGTATTTTGTATGTTCTTTGTACCCTAAGGGCTCATCCCTACCTTCCCCACTTCCAGTCCCAGTTGATCTGTCCCAGATCCAAGCCGCTCCCCCAGTGCTCCCAAAAATGGTTATCCCCTCCCCTTGTTCTGGCTCCTTCCCTATCAATCACCCAAACCCCTCCCGGAGTTCTGGACTCTTCTGTGCCTATCACCAAAGCCCTCCCTAATTACCCTTATATGGTCCGCGTCAATCCCCCGAGACCCTGCCCCCTCGGATACCTCCCCTCTTGGAAATCCCCTAAACCTCGATGCCCCATTGGGGCATGTGACCCCTTTCCCTCCACCTCTCGAGACTATTGGTCCGCGTGAATGTCTATCCCTGTCCATATCCCTCCCCCAAAGACCCCTATTGGCCCCCTGTCAGGCCATCCCCGTTGTAACACCTCCCTTTATAAGTTGTTGCACAGATCCGATCTGTGCTTGTGCTCCTTGGACTCCGTTTGGGCAGTAAATCTGAAACTGTATCCAAAGGCAAGCCTCCCTGTAACTTTTTATCTTTCCCTTCGTCAAGGGCTGCTGACTGCTACAGTGCCTGGAGCCTTTGCTCCCCTGGGTAGAGCAGAGGCTTCAGAGGAGCAGCCTTAAAGCTCCATGCCTCCAGCTGCTCCCCATTCCTGCCGCACACCGCTGGAACCAGCCTGGGCAGTGGACAGCAGCGGTCACTGCGACACAAAACCAAACCAACCACAGAGATGGGAAGAGTGAAATGTGAAATACGCCGATTTGGTTCTTGCTTTGCTGATTTAGATCCCTGAGGAACATGAAGAACAATCACGGTAGACCCAGGAAGCTGAGTTTGAAGCAGTTGTTCTCTGTGTGCAGATTACAATCCCTTGAAAGCAAAGGGGAAGCACAGCAGAAATAAAGATCTGAAAAGTTCAACATCATCTTGTCTATGTCTACATACTCTGAAGGAAAACTATCTCTAGACCAGGCTTCAACAAAGTGTGTGATTTCTAGGGACGAAAAGTGGACAGAAGAAGTTCTACACAAAGATCCACAGGTTTTTTTCAATTCAGGCCTGTCTGACATACAAGTAAATAACCTAGATGTTTGCAAAGGCATGTATTATTCTTAAAGGCAGCCTTTGTGCTCAAGGTGAAACAGTTCTGGGCTAAAGTTACTGTCTAAATTCCAGTGTTCTTCAGTACCAACTGAATTTAAGCAGATTCCTGCTAGCAACACAGTAACACTGTTTATACCTCATGTATGCACCATATATTGCATTCTACAAAACAACATTTCTTTTTTAAAATAGGCAGAGTCAGTCAGATTAGTACCTTTTCAAAGCAACAATTCCTTCTGGCAGGATTGTTCATGATTCACATAGACACATTTCCAAAGCAATGCTGCCTAGTGTAAAAAGACCTGTTTGCATCAGGCTGCAGATAGCTCCCAAGACAAATAAGCACCCTATAGGACCTCTAATCCCTGATTACTCTTGCAGTTGAAAGGCAGCTGAGAAGTAGTTTTGGGGTTTATATTTAAATTCAAGGATTCTTATTTCACTAAATCATTGGGGTTTAACAGTACTATAAATTTGTTGTTGTTATTTTTTGTTTGTTGGGGTTTTTTTGTTTGTTTCCAGTCTAAGAGCTTGTCCAAGAGGAACCCTAATGATTCTACAGGCCAAATGAAACTGTAGTGAACTATGGGGAATTATAAGGAAGTACATGAATAATGACTTAACAAAAGTAATTACTATTTGTGCATATTTTGCATTAAACTTCATATGCTCAGACACTCAGTGCAGTATTACTTTCCCATGCACAGACAGCATAAGATGTATTTTCTTCAAGACTACCAAGAAAGAAATGCAATTACACAGGACAGTTGGTGAGGTGCTACAGATGAATATACTTATTTAATGTAGCTCAGAAGCTAATCATATTCAGTGTAAATATACATTTATTTTGCAATTATCTGAGAACACTCTAGATGTGAATAGGCAAAGAAGGGGGAAGAGATCTCCAAGAAGCAACACTTTAGCATACTGAATTATCACTGGAAATTCTAGGATACAGTATTTAATGGGTATTCTATTATCTTCCCCCTTACATCAGTACCTAAAGCTCCAGGTACCCTCACAATAACTGAACAGTAGTATATTTCCTGACAATATACTGCTAGTTAAAAAAAAGGCAAGCCAGTACAGAGGGATCTTAGCCACAGAATTCCAAATGACATTAATGGCAGTAATTTGCCTACAATCCCTCTTCGTTTTTCTTTTTAAATTTCAGAGGTGGTTTTAAGTGTAATTTTCTAAAACCACATAATGTATTTTGCTTTTTATTATTCAGTCTGTCTGAGGCTCACTCAGATCTTATTTTTCCTCTTAGCAGATTTTTGTACAGATAGATGAAAATCTGCAGGAAGAATGACAATTAGAGGGTATAGACATGAGAGCATAAACATCAATTACCTTCTTATAATCCAGGAATGCAAGTAGTATTTAGTCTGCACTAAGACATAATTACGGGTAAAATTGTAGTCTTTCTACAAGTATTGATTAAAACCAGTATGCTGAGGCATTGCTAGGAATAACAGGTTCTTTCTACCATTCATTTTATAAGGGCAGATAAAGTAGTGTAGCAAAGCAAAAGGAAAGTTCAGGATATGAATATTAATCAATTGCACCTGCCCTTTTGTAAAGTGTTAAACTCTGTATTTGAGGAACACATTCATTTAAACCAGAGATTTGATGAAAGGTTATATCGTGTTACCCACCGTGTGACATTTAGGAAACTAGAAAGTAAAATTAGGATTGTATTTTCCTCTACTGAATCTTAGAAAATTCAGGATTAACTCAGTATTTGATTGGTGAATTTCAATTTATTTTTCAAAATGAATTATGAAGTGCAGCTATATACTCTGCAGATACACTAACAATTGGTTATAGTTTTCTTACTGTGTAGTAGGCAATGCACTGTAAAGTTTTGAGTTACTTTCTCTTGGCATTCATGCTGGAAACAATTAGCTTGAAAAAAAGAGTTCACAGAGAGCTGAAATAACAATCCAGTAAATAGCTGAAGTTCTAATCTAATCGATAATACTGTAGTTTTAATTATAGTAGTTCCTTTTATATATATATATGAAGACATCTATTTTTCTTCCCTGCCTTAGACTGATACAAGCAAACACCAATAAAATAGAGTTTGTTAGGAATAGTAAACTACAAATAATGTCTTGCAAATATTTCCTTGTACCAAACCAATCACTTTGATTGTGTTCCATCTAATGATGGAGTAGGTCCCAAGAAGCAGTCACTGGCAAAACAAGACAGATGTATCCAAATGGTAAGCTCTGTACTTTGCTAATAATAATCCATCAAAAATTTTTTTTGAAAATATGAAGATATAGAAAATATTTGAAGATTCAGTAAATTCTTTGAAAGGTATGTTTCACTATGCCCCACTTAGAGGAGGAATGAAGGAATAATGAAATAAATAGGTGACCTTTATATGGAAAGCCAGACTGACCAATGCAATGGTTTCTCAGACCTTTATAAAAATGCCACAAACTATGTGTTGCAGTGGGATTAGTCTTTTACAGTTTTGGGGATCATCTGCTTGCAATACAGTAGTTACTGTTAATTTCAGAATTGTAGCATCAAATTATGTAATACCAAATAATGACACATATACCAACAAGTTGAATACATTCCATTAAGATGATGTAATATTAGTGCTTTGTTACTTGCATTGATGTATGACAATAATCCACAGGTAATAATAATAGAAAGCAATGCCATTTAGTGAAATGAAATAGTGAAATGAAATAGTGAAATGAAAATTCCACTGATGCCTCAAGAGAGTGATAGGCCTTACTTGTCCCCAGAAAATAGACTTGAGTTATAAGCTGCTTATTAGAGTTACCTAACCAAAGTTATAAGCAATACAATAAACAAATGACTAATAATTTTTCTTAGGTTTGTTTTCATTGGAAGAAGGGGCCTAGAATAAGCTTGTTAGATTTCTCTTACTTCAAATAATATTTTGTTAGAATGCATTGGGCAGGGGGATTCAATTTCATGAAGTTGTTTGATAGAATTGACAATGAACATTAAGGAGATGCTATTAACATTATGCAATGTTACAGAAATATTTATAGCTATTAAACTCACTTCACATGAACATACTGTTCATACACTGCATTGTTTATACATTGTGTTAATTTATATAAATAGTATAAATGCAGTTTATACTATTTGTATACTTTGTATACTTGTAGTTAACCAAGTACATTAAATGGAAACTTTCAGGTTTTTTCCAATTTTTTAAAATATATGGCAAATAAAACAAAAATCTCTTACTCATCTCTTGCATCTCATGAGACCCCACCTCAAGTTCTGTGTTCAGCTCCGGGATCCCCAGCATACGTACATGGAGCTGCTGGAGTGAGTTCGGGAGAGGCCCACAAAGATGCTCAGAGGACTGACGCACCTCTCCCATGAAGTCAGGCTGAGACACTTGGGGTTCTTCAGCCCACAGAAAAATCTTTCAGATACCTTCAAGGTCAAACCATTCTATGATTCTGTGAGCAATTTTAATGAAGTCAAATAGCAACATTTTTGTATTAGTAAAGTTTGGGAGAGCTTTGTTTTGAATGTTATGTTTTAGGCATAAAGCTTCCGTGTTCTTAACACTATGGTTATTTAACCATAGCTGTAGCAATGCATAACAATAAGAACAAAGATGTAACTAGACATCTTTTAATTAGGCTCTCATTAAGCTCTCCATTTTCTTTGTGTCAAGCCCAAGCACAGAAACCAAAACCTTTAATGCTTTCAATGGGTATTCTATCCTTTAGCCTCATCTTTTGAAAGGAGACTGGGGTTTTTTGTTGTTTTAACTAATGCTGTCATTTGGGTTTTCTTCATAATGGAAAATGAATCTGAAAGACATCACATTCCCTTAGCTCATGGTTGAAGGGATTTGAGAATTCTGATGGGTGTAGTGTTCTTGCCTGGTATGATTTACCATGGAATCAGTTATCAGGAACAAATACAGTGCCCTGAGCTGGACTACGTATATGATCCCACCAGCAATTATAAAAGAGAAAAAAATAACATGTCCTAACAACTACTGTAATCTAGCAGTCACCTTACCCAGAACTGAAGGCATTTTAAGGTAAAAATAGCCTATTTCAGTAAGTTCACAAGGTAAGAGGACTTTCTTACTGTTATTTTGATCTATAAACAATGAAGTCACAGAGTTTTCCAGTTACAAAATTCTCAAAAGGAAAGGCTGCTGAAGAAAGCCAAATTGAATACACCTAAACCTAATATACGTAAACACAGATCAATGCTTCTTACCATGGCTCCTTGCAAAGATTTCAAATGAAAAAATTTAAACTGTTCACAAAAAAAAAAGCTAAAAAATTTCTTAGATATTGTGATAGCAAATATTTGTACTGCAAGATAACAAAAATCATGTTCACATGAAGTACAGATGGGTTGTTCAACCTGACATCTTGGTAACACAAAATCAGAACAGTGGCTACTGTAAAAGAAAAAAATAAAAAGGTACAGTAGTATATCATTAAATACTACTTTATCTAAAAAATACCAGATTTGTGCTCCCACTGCATATCACACACCCAGTAAAATTATCACAGTTCAAAATGACAACTGAAAACATAGTTAGAAAAAAGTAAGCAATGAACAAGAGTTAAAACTAGCGATGCATTTTCCCACTACTAAAAGGAGACAATTTATTCTGAACTTGTTTTTCTACCACACAAAGTATAGGAATAAAAGTATTAAAGATGTTTTAAAATATGGATATTGAAAAGAAACATGGATGCAAGACCTAACATTTAGCCAACCTAATTGATGCCAATTTAAGAGGAATCTAACAGTGCACAAATATTTTGATTTGATTGTATAATAAAGCCCAGTGTAACAAAGAGTTTTCTTTCTATTTCTTTCTTTCTTTTATTGCTGTATACCAATGCTACATTCCCTCAGCTGGGAATACATCACCCTATAGATGCACAGTATACTAATGTTTAAAACTGTAATGGGTTGACACTGGCTGGATGGCAGCACCCACCAAAGCTGCTCTATCACTCCCCTCCACAAGTGGACAGCGGGGAGAAAATATAATGAAAGGTTCATGAGTTAAGGACTGGGAGAGGTCACTCACCAAATACTGGTACAGGTATAACAGAATTAGAGATATTAACTGAATTTACTTCTAAGAAAATCAGAGCAGTATAATGAGAAGTAAAATAAGACCTTAAAAACACCTTCCCCCACTCTTCCCTCCTTCCCAAGTTCTACCTCTTCCACTGCAGCAGCACAGGGAGATGGGGAATGAGGGTTTTGGCCAGTCCATCACACACTGTTCCTGCCATTGCTCACAGAGAGGAGCCCTTCCCCTGCTCTAGTATGGGGTCCCTCCCCTGGGAGACAGTCCTTCAATGAAGTTCTCCAACCTGAATCCATCCCTTCTGCAACAGTTCTCCTCATAATGCTGCTGTTGTAACATGGGTCACTCTTCCACAGGGTGCAGTCCGTCAGGCACTGCCTGCTCCAACGTGGGTTCCCCATGGGGTCACAAGTCCCACCAGGAAACCTATTCCAGCATGGGCTCCTCTCTCCATGGGCCTGCAGGTCCCTGCCAGCCTCCTTTCAGGCATCCACCTGATTGGGTGTGGGTCTCCTTCATGGGCTGCAGGTGGATCTCTGCATCCTCATGGTCCTCCATGGGGTCACGGCTGCTTCACCATGGTCTGCACCACAGGCTGAAGGAGAATCGCTGCTAGGGCACCGGGAACACCTCCTCCCTCTCCTTCTGATCAGACACTGGTGTCTGCAGAGCTGTTCCTCTCACATATTCTTTCCCCACTGTTCACTTAATCCAGTTATATCTGCACAATAACTTTTCTTCCTTCTTGAATATGTTATCACAGGGGTTACCGCCATTTCTGATTGGCTCAGCCTTGGCCAGCAGTGGGTCTGTCCTGGACCCGGCTGGCACTGGCTGGGATCATGAAGGAAGCCTCTGGCAGCTTCTCACAGAAGCCATCCCTGCAGCCCCACTGCTATGAAGACCAGGTCAGGCTAACCCAACACAAAAGCAAATGCTTAAACTACATAATTATTTTCATTTAAAACCAGAATTTAAATAGCTAATTAGAATCAGAGGTGAAAAATAAACCATAAGCTAAGCTGATCATTATTTAGTTAAAAATTAAAAAAAAAAAGTCTGGGGTACAGCCCAGTTTGTCTACATACCAAGAAAACTATTATACACCATGTTTATTATTTAAGTTTAATATAAGTTTTATTTTGATTTTTACTTATTACTTCTCACATTATAAGCATTTTCTATGCTATAGTATGTTACTTTCATTTTAACAAACCAAGATAATAAAGGTTAATATAGATAATAAAAGTCTACATCTTCTAGGTAATAAATATGGTATTAAATCCATGAGGAAAATGCCTGAGAAAAAGAAGCAATGGAAAAGAAAAATAAAGCATTTCTCTGATAGGAAAAAGAATAAAGAGATGGAATTAAATTACAAAGTAGTCTTGAGGACCTGAAGAGTAAGAGGCAACAAGGAAGCCATGGAAAAGAGCCAGATCTCATAAACACACAGTTCAAGTATCTGGCCTCTTTCATGATCTTAGAAATACAAACTGCACAAATTTAAACAGGAGCAAATCACCTCAAGTAATATATCAAACAAATCTCTCCTGGCTTTGTTTTGCTATTACTGCAATTGCAATTTGTGAGGACAATTTGCTATCATAATAGAATATGAAAAAACACGCTTATCAAGAATCTGAAATGATAGCTGATATACATTGGGTTTGCACTGAATCCCAAACACCAGAAAGGTAAAAAAACATTTCTTATCTATTCCCAGGATAACTGGAAATCCTCTTCCTAGGATTCAACCTGAGAAGGCCAAGCTGACTACTGAAGAAGGTAATTACATTGCCTCCCTATACCACCATGTTATGTTTTATCCTTTGTTGTCAACCCAGAAAGAGAAATTAAAAAAACAATGTTAATCAAAAGGTAGATCATACATGTGAATTTCATCATCCCTCAAAATATTTGGTTGAGATTAATCTTTTCCACAGTGATGATGTTCAGTAACAGGAACAAAAAAGATAGGCACATCAAGAGGTTCAGCCCAATAGTTAAGATGCACCTTTGCTCCCTGACTGGCCCTCTTGATCTGACTACAAGTTTTTACAAGTTTATAGACAGGCATTGCTAATAAGTATCAGCAGGCATCTTGAAAGCAGGGATCAGCCTTGCCTTAATTCCAGGCTTTGATACTCCACCCTCCAGTTACTGACTAGCTGGAAGAAGGATTATAGAAGAAATTTTACAGGGAGAATTTAGAAGCAACTTTCGTAAAATGTAAAAAATGCTTTGAGCATGTAGTGAGACACAGCAAAAATAAAATGTTTAATTGATATTAGCTTGTTAATGCACAATGATTGTAATGGGATTTAAAGAAAAAATTACCCATGTCTTTTTAATGCTACTGCCCACAGGAAAAATCAGATTAGAATGCAGAATTCCCTCCCTCTCCTGAGAAAAGGAAAATAAAATTAAACAAACAAACAAACAAAAAACCAAAGACTTCTTGACTACACTTACAGATTAAAAAACTAAAACTGAGTCTTGCTACTTCTAATCCTGGAATTTGCATAGGACATAGATACTGTGCTCACAGAACCTCAGAAGGAAGAAAATTCTCATGTTACTTTAGAGCTGAGAGAAGCACTGATGTGACTAGGAAAAGTTCTGTTCTTACTCCTCAGAATTCACTGCTCATCTTCAATAGATTTTTTCCCTTCTCTCTCCCTAGGACAGAGGATTTTAGAGGATCCCATTTTATGACTTCTCAGATCCTGCAAGCAAACAGATTTTCCAGATAGACATGGTGAACTATAAATCTCAGGTTGTCTAGAGACCAGACAACACAGGGAAAGCCCAGGCTAGTTTTGAATCCTGGAATACTACTTTCTATGCATTTCTTTCTTGGCCATGACATTCTAAATGACAATAAAATCATTGAGCACTCAGCCTGTTTATATTTTACAGGCGTTTCAGTGCTGTTAGTTGAGGAAGAACATTTTATAAGTTTTGGGCAAAAACCTAAAAGTAATACATGGGGTTTTTTCTGTGCTTTGTGCTTATGTATTCAAATTTGCTTTTAATAACCTGGGACAGAAACTTAGGTTTTTCTCTTGCTTTAATTCAGACAAACTCTGATTAAACACTTCCAAACTGGATCTAATGTTAATGTAACCTAAACCCCTCTAAACTGACCTAGTCCTGAGCCCTAATTCAATGTGAATCAGGGTTGAACTGATGAATTTAGCAGCAAACAGCAACAGTAAGAAGGGAAGGAGAGAAGAAAAAGGGACAGAGGCAGGTTTTTTACAGGAAGTTAAAAGCAGTATTTTAGTCTGGAGAAACATCACAGACAACAGTGAGGGCTGCACATCTGAGTCACTTCCCCTTAGCCCTTTGGTAAAACAAGACAAAACCAGGACAAGGCTGGAAAGAAGTTTGAATCAACAGATCAGTAGAAGCCAGTGAAAGCTGGCACATCCCCTTTGCTGTAACCTCTGTGCACTCCCGCTCAGCTGGACAACAGAAGCTCTTTTCTGACGGAGCATCCTGCACGGGCCCAGACACAGGCCAAGGCTAAGGCTGAGGCTCAGGCTGAACTCTGACTTCCTGGGATTCTCCCCTCTCTCTGTTCCCAGGTTCCCCCGAGCCCAGCCCTGCCTATGCTGTCGGGGCAGTGGTTGCTCTCAGTGAGCGCTTAGCCCTGAATTTTGGGAACATGATTGTCCTAACCTCGAAAGTTCAAAATTGGGCCTAAGTAAAAGGAGTCCAGGGGACAAGGACTAAATTACACCTTCACCAACTGTCCCTTTAGACTAAAACTGAACTGCTCCCCACCCGTGATGAGATCATTAACAACGAGGCACTGTCACCAGTATTATTCCCTGCTAAACCATGTGAATCACCTGGCTTGCCAAGGTGGGTTGTGTGTGCATGTGTTAGATACGCAGAGTTGGCATGCCCTGGAGTATACATATGGATGTACAGGCTATATTCCATATTTCTTAGCGTCTGACAGAGAATCGGCAGCCAACAGTTGCCATTCTGTTGGCTGCCACCTGCCTGTTTATACCTGGAATCTCAGAGCATACAGTCTTTCACTGAAGACATTGCATAAACATTGGTCTCTGTCAAAGGCATACAAATTACAAGAAGAAAATTCATTAGGATGCTAAAAATACTTCCTAGCAATATCAGGTGGGAACCTAGGTATTAACAAATTGCTCACAATACTTCAGCAGCAATGCAAGAAGACTCCCAAATGGAAAGTACCTTACAAACTCTTCCAGTGTTATGACAAATGAAGAACCAAGGATTACCTGGCTTAACAAGAAATTCACATGCTGTTCAGACACAGCCTGGTACTTTTCAGCATAACCACATAAATGTAAGCCGTGGCAGTTAAACAAGGGTAGGGGACTGGAAACAAAACTTTGAGGAGTGCTTTGTAATATTCTTTCTCAGTTCTGGTTCAAGAGAACTCATCTCTTCCTGGTTTTGAATAGTTCATATATAAACAATGTAGTCAAACATTTGATCTTCATTGCCATTAAAATGGCCATGATAATGAGCATTTCTATAATTATGTATTATAATGAAATACAGAATCAAAGAATGTTAGGACGTTTGGAAGTCACCTTGTTATATCTTCCTGCTCAAGCATGGTCACCTGCAACAGGTTGTCCCAGACCACGTGCAGACAGTTTTTAAATGTCTGCAAAGATGAAGATTTAACAAGCACTCTGGGCAATCTGTTCCAGTGCTGAGTCACCCTCAAAGTAAAATAATGCTTCCTTATGCATAATTTTTTTCCCTATTTGTAAAGTTTTTTTCCATACCAATGCTATTCTTATGCTTTCAGATAATCATATATATAGATTAAATTCCTACTTGTAATTTCTATGCATGAGAAGCTGAAATCGTTTATAATCCCTTTTAAAACAACAAAAGCTTTATGATATGAATGCCTGTTTTCACCACAAACACAATCATTATTTCAAGAGAGTACCTAAGTACCAACAGGATTGTTTTTCCCTGCATGTTGACATTTAAGGTTGCTCTCGTTGGACTATTGTTCAAGTTAGATAAATTCCCCTTTATGAGAGCAACAGTGATTAATATATATCTATTTTTTAATCTTTGCACACATAAACTTGCATACATATTGCCTAATCAAAGGAAATGTAACTGCATATATTCATTATCATCTGTTTGTAGTAAGTATTCTATTGGCATAACTTAATCTAAGCACTCGATTTATTAAGTGTTTGATTGAAGCAGAAAGTTTCATTTACCAGATTTATATTTTGAGTATCCATATCCATGCCAAAGCTGGTTTTAAAAATTGACTTTAGAAAAGTTTTACATTCCTAGCTTTTTTATACAAACATATATCCCTAATACCAAAAGCTGAACGATACTAAAACTTTTTTTTATCTAGACATATTGCCTAGGAAAAAACCCACCATATTTTTCAATATATTGTTTTATATCTAGTTTTAATTACTTTTATCTTGTTTGCATATGTCTGTGTGATTCCTCCAATATTAAACTTGAAAAGTTTATGACAGCCTATTCCAAGAATTATATGAGAGTTATCAGTACTTTAAAAGTATAATTAAGACAACATAAACACCAACATATGAATAGTTCCACATACATTCATTAAGATCAGAGAACATCTAACCTCAGAAAATAATACTAATCATACCCCATATTCTGTCCTTCATTGTTCTTACAGTCTTCATGGTTTTGTGTTGGGGTTTTTTTGCACACGTGATTTCTCTCTCACATGATTCATTCCATGGTTTCATTACTAGTTTCTCTCTTCCTTCGAGATTTCAAAGAACCTTTCTTGTGCTATTTTATTTTATTTTGCTTACAGCTGTCAAATGGAAATAAAGTGATGAGACAAAGTTTTGATAATACTCAGCATAAAAAACCTGTGTGCTGATAGAGTTATGTATTTCTTTGACTGTAGCCTGATTCAGTCTTTATTCTGATTGAGAACATTCCATAGAGGATGCATAATTGTATAATTTTAAGATTTTATTTTCCATCTGTTAAGAAACTTCTTGTATTTAATCTACATAGCATACAAAATATTTGCTAATAGGCAATTTTACTTGTTTGAGAACTCACACTGTCAATTCCTCCTTATATGACGAGATATTGGGTCTTTTTTTTTAAACTGAGGACCAAAAAGAAGTATCTTTCATACTTTATAAAAAAGTATTGAGAAATAAAACTAGCAGTATCTTGAAACATTAATAGAAACTAACATTTAGAGTTTCTGGCTATAATTCAGACCTTTTACTTGTAGCACAAAAATTTAGAAGGGTGAAAAGAATTTTTTTTTTCATCTCTGCTTGACTGTAGGTCTTAAGGCACTTCAGATGTTGCTCCCACGACTATCATGCCAAGAAAAAATAAAGTTGATCAGATCTATGCTAACTTTAGACAGCCCATGGAAATATTACAGCCCTCTTCCTTGTTTTACAGAACCACCACAGAAGCTTCCCTTTCAGCAACCAGAAGAAGAGCAGGACTTGTTAGCTGAGAACTGTTTCAGGAGTCCTGGATTCATGACAAAGGAGCAGCAGGTGGGTATAATTTGAATGACATGTAGTCGTTGAATATGGGAACCACGTAACTCAGAAAACATCTGCACTATGCCATGGTCCAAAACTCCTAAATTCAGCAAGCACTGGGAACATCTACCTCTTGCAAACAAGTTAACTTCAGCACCATTCTTCTTTGATGGGCAGTTTCCCTGTTCGTTGCACAGACTGAAATTCACTGAGGACTGGGACAAGTCATTGCCTTAAGCAGATGCTGACAGTTGCTTTAAGAGACAGCCTCTCCTGGCTCTCCCTCTGAGTTTCTGTTGATATAACTAATCTCTTTTTGAAGCTGTTGGGGTTTTTTAGGAGCTCTCCTGGTTTTTTTTGGGTTTTTTTTTCTCTGTTAAAGGAATTTTCCCCCTATACATGTTGCTAGGGGAACAAATGGCCGAGTATTTAGATAAACAAATGACCTGGCTGCTCTTTTTGTTTCACCTGGGGGTGTGGGCAGTTGGTCTCAGCATCGAACCTGCCCTGCTCACCGGGAGCCGCCAGCGCCCCTGCCGGCTGCGAGCGGAACTGCACCCGAGGGGAAAGGGCCCGGCAGCCGGGAAGGCTGGGACTGGGTTTGTGATTGCTGTTACTGCCAGAGTTATTGTTGTTTGTTTGACTGGTTATACACATACAGATATATAATAGTAAAGAACTGTTATTCCTATTTCCCACATCTTTGCCTAAAAGCCCTTGATTTCAAAATTATAATAACTCGGAGGGAACAGGGTTGCATCTGCCATTCCAAGGGAGGCTCCTGCCTTCCTTAGCAGACACCTGTCTTTCAAACCAAGACAGAAGCTAAAACAGATCTTACGTCATTCTCTTTGAAAAAGTTAATTTCTGAACATTACTCTAATAAACACAAAAAAGACAAGGCTGGAGTATAATTTATCCCTGGACCTTGGAAGAAAAGCAAGAAGTATTAGAGAATAATCCATACCTTGTGCCGTAATCTTATTAGGGGCTGATAGGGCCTGAAGTTGTATCCTTCCTTGACTGGCCACCCATCTGCTCCCAGCAAAATGCATCCAAGAAGTAAAACAGCAGACCACCACATAAACATCTTTACAGGTCTGTTTCTGTCAAAAAAAAATGTGCAAGTTCAGAGACACAATATTACTTTGGCATAAATCATATAATAAAGGTTTACAATACTGATAATCCATTTGTGGACTTGAATAAATATAGTAGATATAGGACAATCTGTCTGGCACAACAGCAAAGAGGAAAAATAGTGGTAGTATCTGGGACAGCAGTATCAATTTGGTTGTGCTGAACAGAACATTTTCTTATCACTGTTCAATATTCATATGAGGGAGTCACTGAGGAAACAACCAGGAAAAGTCAAAGAAAGATAGAATGTTAGAGAAAAGCAGTGGAGAAAAATGAAATACATTCTCTCAGATGAATGAAAAAAATTATCATTGATCACATGTTCATCAAATTTTCCTTTAAATATAGTCTCTCATGATGCACTATTCACAACCTAAAAGCTTATAATAATCATACTCAGATTTATAGATACATATGGCATGAGAGTTCCCTTATGTGGTTCCTAATGGATGTACACATGTACATTTCATAAGCGGTTTCAGAACTTATTAGAGATATGCAATATTTATTATTGATATTCAGCATTTGTGTTGAAACCATCATGTTAAAGAGACAACACAGCAAACTGATCTTCATTACTTCAAGGCACTCCCAAGTCAGTCTGCTTAGTCTACATTATTTAGTCCTGCCATATGGGACAGAGATGAACCACTTTCACACATGAGTGGGTTTTTATTCCCCTTTCTACTTTGCTTTTAGTTCGCTTACCCTGCCAATGTAGAAACCTCTGATAAGATATACAGGAGTAAGTACAAAACATCATAAGTGTGCCCTAGGAGCCAGATTGTGCATCGAATCTTCGAGTCTTGCCTGACATTTTCTTTTCTATGGGAAATCATCTGAGCATAAAATGTGAACAAATTGGGGATCACTTATTATCCTCTATCATTTACAGTCATGCTCCTGGCAATACTGTTAAACAAACTGTGGATTTGATTCCTATCATTCTTCACATATCAGTAGTCCTCACAGTCACCTGAAGGCAGAGACTGAATAGAATTAATTCCTGTGGAGATTTTAAAAGTAGTAAATGGACTACTCTTACCTCTATTCACAGGCTCAGTAACAGGATCCTACTTAAGTCTGGTACCCTTCTTTGCGGACTACTCTACCGAACTTGGCAAAACCACATAAAGGTCTGTTTCATTCTCATTCCATCTGATTTTTCCCAGCCTGCCTTGCCTTCACACTTGTAATTCAAACAAAAGATCGACATTAATACACCGTATTACTTTGACATCACTTACCTTTTGTTCCACCAAACCTAATCTCATTCTGGGTCCCCCTATTAATCAAACTTCACATTTCTTCTCATTTATCATTGCTTATTCTAAAAGTTTCCACTTCAATTATCTTTCTTTGGCACTCCAGCTTTTCTAATATACACAGTAGAAGTATCTCTCTTAGGAGAGCTTGCACAGAATACATTAAGCAGAGAATTATTTGAAACACAGAAAACAAGCTCTATTACAGAGAGATATTTTACATAAATAACTTTAGGCTTGTTCTTTTACACCTGTTCAGTAACAGGATATTACAGTGCTGATAGGAAATGACACAGTGGAATTTTCTTCTTGGGTTCCCCTCATACTTCCACCAAAACAGAATGGCTAATCAGATGGACCTTTGCTATGGGATTATTGCAACTAATCTAGCTCACTGACTGCAAACAGCAAAAAAAGACTATTTCAGAACTGTGAGAATTCAAGTACATTAAGGTATGGCATTTTCCTTCACTGATTCTGTGTTAGTTCTCAGTATCACTGTTACTGGAAAAATAAGTCCATTGAAGAAAAAAAAAACCTAACAAAAGAAATATGAAAAATCAGAATCTTGATTTTTTTGATTTCAAAGAAAACATCCCTTTATTTGTGTTTTGTTGAATTTTTTTTTTAAATATACTTAATTGTTGACTTTCAAGGTCAGAATCAGATTAGTTTAGCACCTGTGCATGCTAAGGCTAGCTATGCACTGTTGAACCTTTGTCCCCTTTGTGCACTTGTGGAGTATCTCTCTGTACAACGAAAATTTGGTTGAAAAACAGTCATTTCACAGAAGGTTGTAAGAGCAACCACATTGTACCACCCTCCCACAAACTGAATATATTTTAGCCTCATGTGGTGTGAAAGAATAGAGTCCTTATAGTTTTGAAAATTCTTTGACCTTGAAAGGCTTATTCTTTGTACTTTTACAGAAGAAGAGAAAATTACTGCATGCTCAGTTTCTGAATTCATTGCCTGATACTTGGATGAAAACTTACAGCACAAATTTAAAAAGTAAGCTTTTTGGACAGATGCCACCTAAAATCTCAAAAGTATGTAGGGTGTATGCAGTTATTATTTGCCTTTTTAGAATTTAAAATATCCACTTTTTTTTTTTTTGAGGAGCATACATTTTCTATGGAATGTATTGGATATCTTAAATAATTATTTATTTTTAAATTACTACCAAAACCCACAGTTCTCCTTAACACAGTACTATTATGAAGTCTCTATTTTATGGAAAATTATGATCTGTCCTAAAGACTTGCATTGTTAAAGAGTTGAACTAAGAGCAGGAATAAAAATGACTTTTCAAAGCTTCATTACAACTCCAGATTTTGGTGCTGCACATAGCTGAACAGAAAGAAATAAGGTATCAAGACTATATATTCATGTTACCTAAAATTGCTTCTTTCTTATTTCTACTTGAAGATGCAGCACAAATTACAAGCAAAGAAGTTTTTTACTTTTCTTTAATAGTATATTATCAAGAAATCAGAAATTGTGTTTTGAAAGAATTCTTATACCATGCATCCTGGGCAAAATAACATATTTCTGAACTCAAATTTGCATTAATGATCTAGACCCTGTTTACTCATTAATTACAATCTGGCAGAACTTGATTTTTCAGTGTTTAGATAGCTTTCTTCAGTATTTTTAACTTCATTAACTACATATTTGTAAAGCAATTGCTTATAGGTTTTTACTATATGTCTACTTCTATTTTTACTGAAGACTGTTGCTTCTTTATATTCATATAACCATGTCTGGAAATCTGATGAGTTTACTCTCTTTAAGCAGACACCAAACTGTATCTCTGTGTTTTCTTCCTCTGCACATTTCTCATTTATAGTATAGCTTATAGGTTAAAATGCAAAGAAAAATTTAAAAATTCAAAAACATTCCAGTACATATTTTAATGTATATATATATGATTTCTCTGCCAGTAAACACTGAACTGAAATTCTTAAAATACTACTAGCAATAATTCCATATCTTCTATCCTATTAATGCAAACAGTTAATTTACAGCTACTTATTGCATGTAAATAATTAGGGGGTGGGGCTATCCCCCCTCCCCCCCCCCTTCACTGCACAGAAATAATTAAGGTGCTGGGTTTCTTTCCTCAATGTGCATTAATTCTCTTTTAACAATGAGCTTAATGCACTCTTTTAGCATTAAACTGATCTATGTTGTAGGAGTCTCATGTATTGACTGTCATCCTTAGATTTTCCTCATCAGCTGAGGAGGAATAGAGTGAAGGATGTTGAACAGATAATGGTTGTTCCTTATTTCTCACTGTACAGCAATTTCTTCAGTATCAAATTTAGATTTTCCTTTCTGATTCTCAGAAAGCTCTGTCATTTCACTTTTTAGCCCATTTCCAGAGCATTCATGAACCTGATGTACTCTGCAGTTTTCTCACTATTGACTTCTTTCCATTTCAGTTACTTCTGAAATTTTTTTATAAATTATTATCCGTAAGAGGATTATTTTATTCTCTGTCAAGTTTGTACCTTAAAACTCTTGGGTGAGGAGCACTGCTAGGAGAGCTATAGCTTCTGAACTGACAGAAGGAATACCTTAGCATATCTCACCTGCCTCATTAGGTAAGGGAATTGGGACCCTCAAATATTTTTGATTTTTTTTTTTAAGCAAAGAAAACTACATGAAAAGTTCACAGAGTTTCCACCATCACCCTGATGATCAGCTAGTCACCCTTGAGTTAGAGACAATTTCTTTTAATTCTTGAGGACATGTAATGCAAACCTATTATCTCGCTTTTCTCTCCTGCTAGCGCTTTTCACACTTGCAAGTCCAATATTTTGTGGAAAACAAATTAAATCCCAGTTCTGACGCCTTGCTTATGAATATCTAATAATGATTAATATATTCTACAATACCATAGTGACTGCTTCCTCTCAAAGTTATGATGATTTCTAAATCTTCTCAGAAGTTCATTGGTAATATTTGTTCTTTGCCTGACTCCTTCTTGTTGGACTAGGAAAGAGGTTGCTACTGTGAGAGTTTAGCAAATATATAATAAACACTATTTTACCTGTTCCCATACTGTAATCTTCACTGAGAAGATTGAAACGATATCATCTTTTACACAACCAGTTCCAAATATGATAATGTGTATTCACAGTGTATTTAAAAAAATAAAAAACTAATTAATGTAACCTGGCTTAGCCAGAGTTTATATGAAGAGTTAAAACATATACCCAGTTACAAGAATGCCCTAATTTAAATTATTAAATTATTAACTTTCCCATTTTCAAACCTCTTTTTGTTCCAGAATTCCTCAGCTATTATGCTCTGTTCTGTGTTGATTAATGGTGACTAGCCAGAATATTTGGTATTAAGAAGAGAGATATAATTCATTTGAAAATAAAAGTATTCCACCCCAATAAACTGATCTGATCAACTTAATGCCCCTACAAAGTATAATAAATGAAATTTTAAATACTGGCTCAATCACTGCATTCCTCCTGCCTTTAAAAGAAAAGATACATCAGATATTAACCTGGCATTATTTAAAAGGTCAGCTTCAACATATCAAGGAGGAGTACAGTATGCTCTTAGGAAATGTCAGTCTCTGTCTTTTACATATTATTAATCTGAAAATAAAAATAAGAATAAAATTAATTGTCTATTTTGTGGGGATCAGAAAAAGACCATAAGCCATGTCACCATATTCAGTGTTATTAATAGGTTTATAATACAGCCAGAGTAATAAATATAAACCATGCTTCATTGCCTGTGACTTTGAGGATTTCATTGCATATAATGATGGACACAAAATACCAGCCATGAAAGAATACACTGCTACCATTTCTTAAGATGCTTTTATCTACCCTTATGGTTTCATGGCAGAAAGGTAGACACAAACAAAGTATTTTCTTGTGTAGAGACTAATATATTGCATTAACTTTGAATGAATAGCAGAAGTTTTAGCTATAAACATGTCTTTTCCCATTAGCCTGCCTCTACTCTACCCTAGTGCCCCACATCTTCACACAGAGCCTGCCTTAAAAAAACTTATGATAGTTATCTTTACACCAAAAACGGGGTGCTTACAAAGAAATCACAGTATGAGATTTTCTCAAGAATGCAGCCGTAATCCATATCTAGCAATGTTTCTCCTTGTCAAAGTGCAACGTGGAAAGCAGATCACGGGGTCGTGGGGGCAGCTCTCACCCCCACGACTTGCTGACAGCTTTTGAGCACTGCACACTTCATGCTGTCACCTTCCAGTTCTCCTCCAGAAGTGGCAGCCACACTCTGAACCAGAGTTGTTAGGTCACCTTAACTATGTACAGAAGGCTTGGGGCTTGCAACAGTGAAGTTCAGCACTGCCACGGCAGCCAACAGCTCGTACATCTGCGTACCAATCTGTTCTGTCTCTCAGCTGAGACTTTATGTGGCCGCAGCCACTCACTGTGCAGGCACATGCTCTTCATCCTTCACCCACCAAAAGAGGCTGGCAAGTCATTTTGGAACAGACAGCAATGCTACTGACAGCTCATGTGCTGGAACACACAGGTTGAGTAATATTTTTTTAAAAAATCTCACAAAAAGCCCTCACCACCCCAGATGTATCCTGCCTTCTGCCAGCTCCTGCCCATCTCTCTCTCACTCCTTTCCTGATTTAAACTGCAAAACCATCACACTGCACAAGCAGAGAGTGGAGTGCAGGCCCTCGAACTCCTGGTCCTGTACTACTGCACTTGGTCTGTGTGCAGACACTACAAACGTGGCGCCTCCAGACACTACCTCCAGGCACCACCGTGGTGAGCAGCCAGCACCAGGACCAGCTTTCCCGGCCTTTCACTGTTACTCTCTGCCCTCATGCCACTTGCACTGCCAGGTGCTGGTGGGTAAGAGCAGAAGCCCAGGCAGCCCATACCCCCTCTGTCGGGGGATGCAAGCAAGATCCATTTGCCCAGGGCTTTTCTAGAAGGGCTCCTTTGGAATCAGCTCTAAAGATTTACAGCGGCTCATGTGAACCTGTACACAAGTGGCCTGAGCATGCCAGGGGCATTTCTGAAAGATCAAAACACCTGAAATGCAGACGCAGCAGAGACGCTTATCTTTGCTGCTAACTTCATGCTCTAATTTGATCTTACCATTTTCATTTATTATTTATTTATACAAAGGATGACACCCAGATGTCTTAGTGTTAGTAACCCAGTTAATGAATAATAATTATATTATTTCATATAATTTCAATGAATTATAATGAAACGAGACATTGCAATTTTAAACCTTTCTTATAAGTTCTTCACATGGTCTCAGAACCATTAGTATTTCAGAAAGAAGAAGAAAATGAGGGTCGTATAGTTCACATATCTCAGAAGAGCTTTTTTTAATGGATTTGAGGTGTGTGTATTGATCTATTTTTTTCCCAAGACTTCAGTATCAACCTCAGGGTGGTTTTAGCATCATTGATATATGCAAGTGCTAGTTTGTGGAGGTTACACTGTTAGCAAGGTGGTCTCTTTCTTCCCTCATTAAGCAAACTTGTCACAGCTGGTTCCTCAATATCCTAGAGGATTAATGTTTACCCATCATGGAAGTATCTGAACCAATGGGAATTCAACCACTTTATGTTATGAAACCAGAAACAGAAAACCTGCCAGCTTAGAACTCAGGTGAATAGCTTGGTACTGTTAATATTTTACAAAATTTGTAAATTGACACATAGTATACCACTGGGTCACTGTGTACTTTGCACAGGCTAGAAAAGACAAACATTTTGGTTTTCAAGTTTTTAAAGTTTTTCTTCTAAAATAAAATACTACTAACACTAAATGTAAGAAGAAACAACAGCTGTTGGCACTTCCATCGTAAACCATTAAGAGTACATTTGAGAAAAGACATTATCCTAGAGAAAGCAAAATGGCTGCTTAAAATACAACTTTTTTTTTAAACAGGTAATCTGCTAAATTAAAGACTAAAATTTTCCATATTTGCTGTGATACACTAATCTATCATCCTTACTTCTCTCCTTTGTTCAAGAAAAGATTGAGGTTTGGTAGAACAGTAGTTACCAACGAAACTACTGAAACCTTTGTGTTATTGAACTCCTTGGATGAATGCTAAACCATGATATGTCTGTCACTAATTCAAACAGGCATGATAATTTAGAGAATTACTTTCTATTAAGTATTCTGGTTAATGTTATAATTTTATCCCTTCACACCTATGAAACTCTCTGCATTGAAGTGCTGTAGCCAACAGAGATGGATCCCATCTTTTTTACCCAGTGAAAGAGATTCTTCAGTAATTCAGGTGGTTTAAAGTCAACCCACCTGGAGATTTTTCCTCAAGATCACCATGCAAATGGAAAAGACTGGAATAGACAGGTTTGAGGGTTTTGCCTATAATTGGATTTGAAGTAACAAAAGAATTATAAAGGACTAAAGAAGGAAACTAAGTCACAAACCACAAAAAGGTAAAGAGAGAAGGTAGGTAGGGATGGGGGAAGCAACATTTCAGCAGTCTTCATAGGACAGGAAGGTAACTAGAGCGCATATCAGCGAGAGATGTGACACTGGAAAGCCTACGACATGCAAGAAACCATGAGCTCCTCAAACGCAGCAGGACATGGATGCACTCTGGTGTGATGGAGTCTACACAACAGTACTGACAGGAAATATGAAATTATCAAACTGCAGAGAATAAAGATGCATGTAGATTTCTGTACAACTGGATCGAAGCACAGCTCAATCCATAACCAAAAGGACTGATGAATGTTGCAGCTGTTTAAATAAACACGGACTATCTGTAGCTGAGGGCAGTTTGTCCTTATCAGGATTGAACCAAAAATACATTTGCCCTCCAGTACTCTCCCCCAGTGCCCACATTAATATAATTAACTATAGATGAAATCCCGACCTAATTGACAACATGAAAATAACTCTAAAATCCACATTTAATATGTTTGATCCAGAATTTCACCCTATTTATACAATTTAGTTACAATGAACATTCACAAGAATGGAAACAAAACTTTAAAATAACTCTGTTAGCTAAAATGAAAGAAATTCAAAGTTTCTTGTGATTGTCTTTAGAAAAAAATCTATTCCCATTTATATAGGTTCACAGAAATATGCAAATAGGGTAAAGTGTTCTGTACCTGAATAGCCAAAATAGTTAAAATATTTTTCTTTTTCATTTTAACTGCTGTGGAGTTTTTTGCCTCTCTCCTTTCCTACTTTGTGGTGACTCGACTCTCTTTCTTCATTACTTCTCACAAAGGCCAGCTTTCTTCATGAGCCTCAATTCAGCACAATCAGAAAGAAATACAGAAAATTGCACTTGTTTAGTCAGTCATAAAGCTGGCATACGTTCTTAGTGCCATGTGCTTGGATGTTGAAGTCCAAGTCTGTAAAAGAAGGATTTTCTTACCTTATGTAAAAATAAATTAATAGACTGAGAGAAATAGGAAGGAAACACATAAAGTTCTGAGATTCTATAGAACAAAAAACCTCACCCTATCACACCTCATGAAAAATAAAAATTGACTCTGACAGCTGACTTGGTCATTTGCATTCTACTATTTATATTATTAGTGCATCATTACAGTACACAGTAATTTTCCTAGAAAAACTGCATCCTTCTTTAAATTTTGCAAAGATATTTCTAATAAAATAGTGCATTTCTCATATGCTTACAGTCCCATCCAATAGGATCCAAACCTACATTTCCTGCTATGTTTTAACTGTCTTGTACTATTTTACTGAGTTTTATTGCTTATGGTTTTATACCACTCTAATATAACTACTAGGAAGAAGTAGTTCCAAATGCATGCTGGAAAGCTGACAGTATACCAGAAAAACCTACCATTTCCTGATTAGGTTGTAGCTAAAAAGGATTGTAAAATAAGATTTTTTCAATAATTCATTAGCTAAAAATATTGTTACTTCTAAAAAAATGAAACGGAGATAATACAAAGCAAGGAGCAGCCAGTATGTGGTGATGAAATGGTAGTATGTGAAAGGAATGTATTTTGTCTCTCCTCAACCACCCTTGTATAACAGATTGAAAACAATTTTTTTTTTGGTCACTGACCTAAAAAACAAAAAAATTTTACATATTTTATTTGGTTCTGCTTTTTGGGGTTTTGAGGAGGATTTTTTGCAATGTTTGGTTATTTTTGGAAAGGCAAAAAGGTAAATAGCTTCAGTTTTATTTATACAATAGAAATACAGGAAATAGTTAATGTAGAATTGACTAGAATGAAGTTTTGACCATCAGTGTGCCAGGAAACACTAGAAAGAGCCTCTCAACAAAAAAAAACCCCTATATTTCACCAAGAAATTCATGCTCAGATGCCATCACCAGACACTCCATATCACATCTAGTATGAACTCTGTGCATAGGCAAGAACATCCCATCTCTTCTCATGTGAAGATGTCACTGTGAAGCTACAGCCTGAAGAGTGACCACCCCATCTCCCTGAAATATAAGTCTGTGCTCCCTTTTTCATCCCACCTTGATGCTATTCTCAATTTTTGATTCAACCGCATCCACCCTGGGATTGTCTAGGACACCTTTGTGAAGTGCAATGCTCATGAAGACGAGCCAGGAGATACTGCTGAACATCCCATCCCAACTGCTCTGTCACAAACGCTGGTCACGTGGCAAATGTCCAAGTGGCCCTTTATTGATGAATCCCTTACTGTCACATGAATTATCCTCAGTGCTGACTCAGGTAAGCATCCCTATGGTGTTAGTGCTGAAAGCTTCTCTTGCCTCTGTATTTTAAACTTCTGGGAATGCCTGCCCCTCAGCAATTTCAAATATTTCTTGTTAACCAGATGAGATTTTCTGCAAGCCACAAAACACAGAAATTCATCAAGGCAGAGAAAGAGGGCTTTGAAAGTTATTTTGAAAGTTTTTATCTGGTTCAGCAACATGCAATGGAATCTGAAGACTGTTTACTGTCTTGCAGTTCTTACATGACTATTAAGCAGTGGAAAAAGCCTCAGTGAAGGCTGTCCAAATGACTTTAATTAATCACTTCAACATTAATCACTTTAATACAATCATTCTTGCATTATGAAAATCTCTGGTTTTGAAAAAACAGGATTACCCTGCCTACAGATAGAGGGAAGAATCCACCTTTCTTTGTCATCTTCAATGTCTTAAAGTTGCATAAATGAGGCAATCTGACGTTCAGTGAAGAGAGGTGATGATAACTTCCATCCTCCAGAGTAAGACATGGATCATCTCAAATCACAGCTGATAGCAAACCCAGGTCAAACCCTCTCTCTTTGCCTCCTCCAAAAATACGGAGTATGATCTGTAGCACTAGAAAGTTCCAGCAGGAAGAAAAAGAGAGTGCCAAAGAAGGATAAAGGCAATAAATGTCAGGGAACCAAACTGATGCATCGGGTTCACTGTTCATCTTCTTGGCATAGTGCAGGAGATGAGGGAAAAGGGGATGCTGCTAAGAAGGAAGAGAGGATATTCCATGTAGCAGTGCACACTGCTCATATTCCCTAATTCCTCACTTAATAAAAGAGTGCCAACACTCACTGACACTGCAGCCGGTGGCTGCAACTTCTAAGTTGAACACTTGGAAACAAAACAAGAGTAGAGCCATTGCTGCTCTCTCTCAAAGTCAACTGTTTTGGGCAGCCTCCTATGCTTAAAGCCAGCCTCGCCAACAACCCAAGATCCAATTTGTAAGGTTCTGCTAAGTACTCCCTATTCGTGGTCCTTAATACTACCAGAGACTCAGAGTTCCTTACAGTTCTGAGTGAACCATATAATACACAATGCATACTGAGGAAAAAAAGGAGAGTAGGTGCCATTAAAAAGTATCAAAAAGCACCCCTTATTTCCAAAGTCACTTGACCTCTTTGAACATCACCCATGAAAGATAGCCTGGATTCACCTCTATGTTTTGCCCCACTTTTGGCTACTCTAAAAGCCCAAGGGAGATCTGTATCTGGAAAGGGAATATTTAAAAACTACTCCAGAAGAACCATTTACAAAGCTGGGAAAGACAGCTTTTTGGGTTTGGTTTTTTGGTTTGTTGGGTTTTTGGGTTTTTTTGTTTTGTTTTTTTAACCATAATGGGATATCAGAAGCATGCCTGGGAGAATAAATGCAGGGGTTGTTTGCTTTACATCAGTCTCTTTCTAGACCAGTATTCCTGTAAGTCTATCCTCACCCACTTGAGATACTACTATAGGGATAAACTATCCCACTAGAAGCCCTAAGAGAAAGGTTTAAAGCTATGTCTTGGGATGCACAGGGGAGAGAGTAGTTACCTGCAGTTCAGTGCCTGAAGTCATAGGGACTGTACTGCTCTGTTCAAGTTTTATCCCAGACGATTACTGTTACAGTCTACGTCTACAGTAACACACTGGTTCAATCAAATCAGTTTTACATCATTTTGATGGAAGTGATCTTGTTCCATCAGAGCTTAAACTGATCTTTGGTCGTGATATTCCAACTGATAGGTGGAGAGCAGTGCAGGAAAAGGGTTAATTTCTAGCCAGACCAGCTCCCTAATCCTTCTCACCACTCATATCAACACCACTGGCCAATGGATGGAAAGACTGATCAACAGGTGTAACAGGATGTGAGGGATAGCAGTGACCCCAACACAGTTCAATTAATATTATAAGTTTATTTAGCTACAGACTGAAATTGCACTCTGATTATGACTTTACTTGCTCAGTTACGTCAAAGTGAACACAATAAACTCTAAATCAACTTATTTAAAATATAACTGAAAGGCTGTTTGAGCAAGCTTAGTATCTCTCTTACATTGTTGTGACAATAAACATGACCCAGAATCCCACAGCAAAGTGGAAGACTTTTTTGCTATTGGGACTCTCAATTATCTATTATTTTATCTACTGTAAACACATATTCTAGCAGCATTCTAGTGTTTAGGGTGGTTTTTGGTCATAACAGCCCTTCATGAACATTCAGAAATTTAGGACTCTTCTTTAGTAATACTGACTTTTACCATTAATATTCTTCTGTTGTTAGATTTGCTCACTGGCTCTAATTTTATAATATTTCCCACAGATGGCGAGGAATAACATGCATGCAAGGATAAAAAGGAGGATGCAAATTTCAAAACAATGCCATAATCTTCATTACAGAAGTGTTTGTCTAGTAATTAAGTGTGGAGCTGCACATATGGTGTCTGATTTATCCTCGTATTTTCATTGATGCAAACCTGCTATGATAATATTAATGTAAATGTAACCATACCACTTTTCAGTCAGTCTGGGAGCACAGAAATGCTATTTTTTTCTTCTCTTTTTCCACTAGTAATTACTTTTTTTTCCACTAGAAACTGAAAGAAAAAAAGAAAAGTAGCTACAAAGTCATGAGTTTAGCTATTGCAGACTTTTCTTTTTCCCCTTTGTGTATTTAAGGGAAATAGCTACTTCCCTTAAATACACAAAGAATTTCATTCTCTTTTGGTGGATCAGGAGTTACATTCTTCTGGTTCACAATTATTTCATCAATGTTTTCACTCCCAACACATGCTATGGTAGCCAGCAAACAAGAAGCATTTCTCTAGAGAAATATGTCCAAGGCTTCTGCCCTCTGCCTAAATATCTTACACTAAAATTTAATTCCTGCTGAAGATAAAAATGACACTGTCTCTTAACATGGAGCAACAGAAAAAAATATTTCTCAGTTCACAAACTCCTTCCTTGAAAGAATACTTAAGAGCGCACTCTAAAGCTTTTGTTAATTTGTATGTACAATTACTAGGTTTTTTATTTCACTTACTGCTCACTTTCCACTCTGTTTTTTAAGCCCAGATCTGCCAAATTCTGACCCTTCATTTGTGAGCAGTTATGTGTCTTCTTCTGAGTGTAGATGTAGAACAAGCCAAAAGGAGTAGCAGGATTCAGCTCCTGTTCATAGTGTTCAGCTCCTAGAAAGCATAACCTTCTATTTTCTGTACTCCAATTCTTGCTAGTCTTGAGAGACTAGGTAAACTCAGAAATGTCCTAAATTAGAAATTTACGAGCAGCACTTCTTAAAAGATACTTTTTCATATTAAAACACTCAAAGATGACATTTCCACATAGTGCTAATAACAGCTTTCTCCCCCACTCCCCATGGCTTTCTCTGAAGTATAATTAAATTTTAAAAATATTTACTATGGAAAAGTCTTTCTCTGGATTGTTTCTCCTCCACTTGCACTTATTAACAACCTTCAGAATAATTTTTTGGCTAGATGTACCCTTTCCAATCAGGAAATTTCCACTCTGAAGCTTCACTTTTAGGCCTCATCTTTGTAAATTAGTTGAACTTTCACACACACTGCATACTCATTTTAAGGCAGTGTGACTCTTTTCAGTAGCACTTTCCTATTTCATTCTGCCTCAGTTTAAGTTCCTCACAGAGGTGTTTTAACTTGTGAAATCTTACAGTTGACATTTTGTATTCCACGCAAAGGCTACATGATGAACAGTTACAAATTGTTATAAATAATGAAATACACTATCTTTAACACAAAAAACCTGGCTTTCTGAGGCCTAAAGGCCTTTTGTGAAATAAATTACTCTAAAAAATAGAGAAAGTAAACCCAAAGTAAAAGATAACAGAGGAAAAACAATTTGCAGCAAATGGTATTCCTTCTTGACATCCCAAATTTGCTGTGGCTTGTAAATCTGTTGACTTTACCAATGGTAACCGCAGAATTCCAGTTCTAGAGAGAAATGGTGAATTGATGCTTAAAAATCCCTCAAATTACCAAAGTGCGTCTCATGGTTGATGAATACAAATCAATATGCCACAGAAACCTTCTGCTGCATGCTGGGATAAGAAAGGTCATGTTGAAAATACAAATTATCATCAGAGATGTTAAGGATCTCAGATGTATGGGAAGTTTAAAATAAGTCTTGACTTTGAATACTAAAAAAAACCCCAACCATTACTAATGATTTTTGCAATGCTTATACGTAACTTTGCAACTCTTTTCGTAGCTCTTTTTGGAAGAGCTCAAACTGAACACAATCACAGAATCATTAATCAATGGAATATACCTCTAAGATCACCAACCATTAGCCCAGCAGTGCTGTGTTCACCACTAAACACTGTCCCCAAGTGACACATCCACATATTCCTTGACCACTTCCAGGGATGGTGGACCACTTCCCTAGGCAGCCTGTTCCAATGCCTGACCACCCTTTTAGTGAAGGCATTTTTCTTACTGGGAAATATTTAATACCCAATACTTAACACTTAAATAACACAAATTTTATAATTCAGAATTTGCATCCATGCATACAATTCTCCCTTCAATTTCTTCATTAGAAAAAATAACAAAGGTACAAAACTTATTTTTTTAACCATGTAAAGCTTCATGATCAGCTCTTTAGGTTTTCTTTCACCATTTACTCATGATAACTCCAGAAACATGCCCAGCTTATAAAAAATATAAGACTAACTCACTAAAATTGGACCTTTGTCTCTCAAAAGGCAAGCAGAGAATGATAAAAATGAAATTATTAGCCATAATACTTCACACTGTTCATCGAGGAGACAGATGCAGCTCATAAATTAATAAATGCACTCTAAATCATTAGAGTCAGCAAATTATATCACAAACTTTCATTTCAATCTCTTTATTAATGTGAGAGCTGTTCTATCTGAGAAACCATGAGAACGGGGGGGGCTATATTATTATACAGATTTCTGAGACTTTGGAAGTATAAATCAAATTTTCAGTATAGATTTATTAATGACTTATGTGTATATCATGTATTTTTACAAAGATAAGCATAGCAGCCCTTTTAAAAGTTTACTTATGAATGGAAAAGATTACTGAGAGCCTAGAGCAGTAGATGAATGTGACTATCACACAGAAAAGGTATAAAGGACGCAAATATATTAAAATATTAGATCTTTTTGGTCCTTTGGGGACACCAGTTTTAAGATCTGATGCTTGAAGCACTCTACTAATATTTCAAATGCAACCTCCAAGGTGCAGAAAACCTCCCCCCACCCTGCTGACTGCACCAAGAACATACAAATATAGACTGTTCAAATATTTCTGTGAAAAAAATTCTCCAACCATAAAATAAGAGAATCAGCCTCTTAAGACAGTAGACTAAAATGCAACTATAGCTAAGCAACACAGTTTAAATTCACTAGAGAAAGTGTCTTCAGTTCAAAAAATAATTTACATTATACAAAAGTTAAATCTCAGAAGTGATGTTAAATGTAGTTTTTTCTTTCAGTGTCCCAAGAAAAGAACTAAATCAGCCCATGCATCTATGTCTAGGAAAATTTCTACAGAATATTACTGTTTATCAAAATCAGCCTCAAGCAAATACAAAAACATCTAAAAGAGAAATATATTTTTTGTGTTGAAATACTACCATAGCACTAATTATGGCTGGGTTTCTGAATTACATGAGCATATAAAGGTAGCATAAATGAAAGATAGAAACATAACATATAGGTAAGAAGACAAACAATTTTAATAAAATAATATTTTAACTCTCCACTATACTAGCTAAGATTCATTCACCTTAAAAGGCATAGGAAAAAAATGAAAAATATAATCAGCCTTCAACCTATAATAACCTGGTGCTGTGTCTTATATTTTAAATAAGAATTTTCTCTCTGTCAAAGTGCTTGATAATATGGAAGAGCAGCACTGTGATGAACTGTATTTCAACTTAAAAATCAGCCCTCAAGATTAAAAACATCAATTTCTCACTGAAGCTGAGGTTATGGCTAACCTTGGCTGTTGCAAGGAGAGGGAGGATCCGTGCAACTTAATTCCACTTGACAAGGACAAACCCAAAGTACTGTCATCACAAGGGACTTCTCTTCTTTCTCTGTGGCCCTTCCACTGCAAAAACTGATGATGAGCTGAACTTATGTTTCCATCTTGAAACAGGGCAGAGAGAAAAGAAGGGCTGTCAAAATAAGATGCTACTTTTAAAAAAACCCCTAAATGTAATTTAAATTTAATTTAAATGATTTAGCTAAACTAGAGAGACATAGAGTTGATGCATGGACTACTCAGTCAATAAGGAATTGGCTGGATGGTCAGACCCTCAGTGCTCTGGTCAATGGCCCAATATCCAAGTGGAGACCAGTGACAAGTGGCGTTCCTCAGGGGCTGGTACTGGGACTGGTGCTACTTAACAGCTCCATCAGTGACATGGACAGTGTGACTGAGTGCATCATCAGCAAGTTGGCCAATGACTCCAAGCTGCGTGGTTTAGTCAACACACTAGAGAGAAAGGATGCCATCCAGAGGGACCTGGACAGGCTTGCGAGGTGGGACTGCGCAAAACTCTTGAAGTTCAACAAGGCCAAGTGCAAGGTCCTGCACTTGGGTCGTGGCAATCCCAAGTACAAATAAAGGTTGGGTGGAGAACAGGTTGAGAGCATCCCTGGCAAGAAGGACTTGGGGGTGCTGGCTGACAAGAAGTTCAACATGACTCAGCAATGTGCACTTGCAGTGCAGAAAGACAAATCCTGGGCAGCAGCAAAGGAATTGTGGACAGAAGGTCAAGGGCGATGATCCTCCTCCTCCACTCCATTCTTGTGAGACACCACCTGGAGTACTGTATCCATCTCTGAGAGCCCCAACATAAGGATGTGCCCCTGTTGGAACAAGTCTGGAGGAGGGCCACCAAGATGACCAGAGGGCTGGAGCACCTCTCCTATGAAGCACCGCTCAAGGCTCAGAGAGTTGGGGTTGTTCAGGTTGGAGAAGAGAAAGTTCCAGGGAGACCACATTGAGGCCTTCCACTACCTAAAGGGGCCTTCCACAGAAGATGAAGAGGTACTTTTTACAAGGCCATGTAGTGATAGGATGAGGAAGAATAACTTTAAACTGAGAGTAGTTTTAGATTATATATTAGGAGGAAATTCTTCACTATGAGGGTGTTGACACACCAGAGCAGCTTGCCCAGAGAAGCTGTGGATGCTCCAAGCCCTGGAAGTGTTCAAGACCAAACTGGATGGACTTTGAGAAACCTGGTCTATTGGAAGGTGTCCTTTCCCATGGCAGGGGGGTGGAACAGGATGATCTCTAAGGTCCCTTCCAATCCAAAGCATTCTTTCCTTGATAATATCAGATTTTGCACTCCTATGAATACTGCAGAGATAACTGAGCAAATGTTTGGAAATGTCTTTCAGAGAATTTTCTGAGGATTCACCTCTCAGACCTGAGGAGTATCTGTAAAACACCGAGAAAACCTGCCTTTAACAAAGGTACCTGGTCTCAGGTTTCTTTCAGCTATCAAATCTCTCATAAAAGGTGAATAGTTACCAAGATGTGGTACAAATGTCTTATAAAAGCTTCTACTTTTTGTTGGTATAAGGCTCAAAACAGACCCTTAGGAGGGAAAAATTAGACACTGCTACAAATGATGATGCAGAAGGAACAAAAACCTCTCCAAAATGTGACAAAATAATTCTCTTTCTCTTAAAATATAAATGCAAAAGCATTTTCAAAATTAACAAGGTGCATATCTTCTTTTACTTATGTACAATAAGTTATTTTCTGCTCTATGAATAAAAAGTTGGACTCCTGCAACTCTGAATGACCAGTTCACAAATACCTGTGTTTAATTCATGTGCATTTAGCTTTCCATTGCGCTACAGTTTGTTCTCAGAAAGCAGGTATTAGTCTTTTCTCAGTATACGCTAAATGTGTTTGAACCTTGCATGTTTCTTGTTATCACTGGAAGGCCATGATTGTTACCAAATACAATCCTCAATTGTATAAATAATTGTAACATTAGTACACTATATTCACTCTGTAACAGAGTCAAAGGTTGCATTTATCTTTTTGACTGCTTTTGCATATGAATCAAGATTTCCATTGATGTACCAGAATGATGTGAAAGTGCTTTGGTTTTGCTTCCTGAGCAATCATTTATGAAAAAAATTAATAAAACTCATAAACAACACATATTATCAGTTATAGTGGTGTTTTAAGCAAAGTTTATGAAAGAAAATACATTAAAAAAATAGAGCTTGAAATGTTGAACTTTGAAACAAGTCTTAATCTGCAAGCTCTTTGAAAACAAAGTTTATTTCTACTATCCATCATGTAAGAATTTTCTACCTGCTTTTGTTTTATTGCTCATTGATTTGTTTAAACATGTATGATTTACGTATTGTTTAGGAAGATAAAGTTCTGTTATAATAATAAAAATACGTACAGTTCAGAGTTACAATGCAGAAAGCCTCTTAAAATATTTTATTTCCTAATGGAAGCAAAAGTATGTAAAGTAATAATCTAGAAGTTCCAATCATTTACTAAAAGAGCATTTTTAGTAATAAATAAGTTTTTATCTCATTAAAGTTATGAGCTGCTTTCAGATTATTTTATTTCTTTTTGTAGGTATTAGGAAATTCCTTATGAAGGAACTAAAAATACTTTCAGAAAGTTTTTAATATGCTGATATGAAAATGATAGTGGCTTTTACCACAAGACTGCCTATTCAGTGGTAAAAATATTTCAGATTACAATAAGCCTCACTAGGAATAAAATGAGAAGAAAGCTCTCTCTGTCAGGAAAAGAAAGAAATATTTTAAATATCCTTCATCTTCCATCTAACATTTCCAAGTACTTTATCGCACAAAAAAGTCTTTCTGAAATCTGCTCTGAAAAGCACTGCTGGACACCAAACTCAGTTAATTCAAATGCAAATAAACTGTGAACTTCAACCTACTTCAAGCAATCAGTGCAAGCATTGCCAACTCTCCCCTCATTTAACTCTTTAGAACTTCTTATTTTCTTAAGATTTGCACGACTCAGCAATGGAGCCAAGTAATTCACCACTAATTTTACATAATGAATGCTATAAAGAGTGATTAATTGAACAGACTTACTATGATCATTTCTAGGATACTAAGTGCAAATACCTGCATAAATATTACTATCAAATAAAGCTAAAAATAGATGAGAAATACATATTTCCCAAGTCATTCCCATCCCCTCTTGGCAAGGAATCTTGCCTGGCTAAACCACAGCAACCTCTCTTGGCCAGTATACTTAGCCAATACAAACAGAAGTAACAATGGCATAGAGGAAATGAGAGATACCAGCAATTAGGGAGCTTTTCTGAAGTTCTTCTGCCACAGTAACTGTGCAGAAATTCCTTGATCTGCACTGACCCATCCAAATAAAGACACATCTGTTAATAAATGCAACTGATAGAAAGGAACACAACCTACCTGGACACAAGTCTTTGTATCTAGAGATTACTCAACCCAAAACCTAAAAAAACAACTTGTAAAATAGCAAGGAAGAGAATAAAGCTGTGGGTTTGATTTCTCTTGAATATTTTTCCTGGGCAGTAGTAACCCTTGATATTGGAGGTGTTAGAGGGAGTTTCATATGGCACTATTTTCAAAGGGGCCAGACAACCACGACTCTTGGTCAACCCACAGCTTTCTCAATGTCTCTTTACTACAGAGAAAATATTTGACTTACTGCTCTTCCGATAATATAAATTTAATTTAAATTTAATTTAAATTATTTATCTAAACTAGAGAGACATGGAGTTGATGCATGGACTACTCAGTTGATGATGATTTGGCTGGATGGTCAGACCCTCAGTGCTGTGGTCAATGGCTCAATATCCAAGTGGAGACCAGTGACAAGTGGCATTCTGTCTACCAAGAGGAAGGGAAAAGCATGCTGTATTTGCTGATAGCTATTCCCTATGCTTCAGAAGGTAAAAAAAAAAAAAAAAAAAAGAAGCTTGAACTAAAAAACAGGATTAAACAGATTTACAAACAAACTTGCTAATCTATTTACTTTAAAATTATATAGCATAACAGACCAAGCTACACTGAATAGTTAACAAATCTGGTCCTGCTTCTGCTTAGAAAAACTCTAGAACAAAGTCAAGAGTGCCACTGGATTCACTGCTTCCCCTTGAGCCAGCCACTCTTGCAATATTTAATGTCCACAATTATCCAATAGCATTTGCCAGCCCAGAGCAAAATAATCAGAATTGACTTCCTAAACTTCATTTGACCTCTTACCTTTGAGATATGAAAGCCAAGTTCAGATCTGTTAAATGGCAGAACTATTCCTATTGGAGCTCCATCTTCAGATTTGAAACTAATAAAACTGAGCAGAGCCTTATTTTTAATATTATTTTACAGTCTTGAGAAGAGTTACAGAAAATTTGTATTTTCTGAAATGTTATATAAAGTCACACAGTTTGGGACAGCATGCATTCTTCTAAGAAAAATAGAAGTTTGGTATTTTTAAAAGACAATTTATGTGATTGTAACAGTTCTTCTAAGACTGAATATTGCTTTTTAAACAAACACTGAGAATTACTGGATAAACTCACACACAAATAAAATCAGAATGAAAAACTGACATGATTAGGTAGATCTAGAACACGACTAGATCTGAGCAACCACAATATTTGGGCTTTTACTGATTACCATTTGCTGTCAAAAGCCTTAAACCAGCAAATAAACAAGTGATCCACTGGAAAAAATAAGCTTTGGACCCCTGACAAGGTTGTGCATTTGTTGATATTTTCAATAGTCATGTGCGCCCTCACATGAAGACCTTTGTGTGTTGGTCAGCTTAAGAAGAGTCTATAAAGTACCTCTTTAAACCCAAATTTTCCGTGAATCCTGTTTTTGTAACAAAACTCCTCCCTGATTTTGCATTAGTTCTGCAGTCAGCTGTTTGGTCAAGTCATTAACAACTTTTGCGTGATGTTGATAAAGGACTTGGAACTGCATATTATAAAAAATCACATCCTTATAAGTTTATACATATGCTTGAACAAGGTTTACTACTGCAGACAGACTTCTTCTAGTTAGAACCAATGACCAAAATGGCTATGGACCACACTTAATGGATACACATATTTAGAGCACCATTTTGTTGAAAAATAGCAGTGCCATTTTACCTCCTCCAGAATATATGTATCATTTCAAATACCCATTTTTCAAACATGATTTATCAAATAAAGCAGCCTAATACAAACTAAGGCAAACCATTACACAGAAAATACAATCAGATATAAGATTTAAATTTAAAAGCACAGAATTAATGTCTTAGTATCATAGTTTATCATCCGGCTGATGCTGGTAAAACGACTGATCTCAGAAAGGTCAATCACTTTTAATCATGTAATAACAGACATAGTCCCGTTAGCTGGAAAAAGACTATGTGTAGAAATAAAGACCACTCAAGTGAACAGTGATTTGCAGATGCAGGTCGTGTATAAACATTAGAAGTTTGGATATAAAATTAGTGGGTTGGGGTTGTTCTGTTGTGGGCCTTTCTTTCTCTCAGTTATTGTAGTGCCTGCACCACCTGGTTCAAGCTAACTTTTTCAAAATAATTTCGTAATGTCTACTTCAAAAAGTAAACAGCCTGAATCTCCATACCTTAAAAGCCATCATTAAAAATTATATCAAAATATTTCAAAGCAAATCAATATTCACGTCAATGACAGATGATAAGAGCTGTCTTAGCTGATGGATAGACTGTCAATGAAGGCTTGCAACCAGTGCAAGTGGTGTGTAATAAACTTTCATTCCCTGCTGTTGAGAGAGGAAGAAGACAGCTGTTTTATGACTGGAGAGAGGGGAAGGGAGACAGAACAATAAAACATATTTCCTAATTCTACCCAAATGTAATGAAAGTCCTGGCATGCTAAACTACTTTCTCCTCATTTTGCTAGCTTTCCACTTCACCCATCAGTAGCTCTGTGCTGCTGCCTGATGGTTATCTTTATACTCTAGCTGATACATTCAGCAAAAAGAATCCACCTTAACATTAAGGAAATGATGCAGGAGCAAAAAAATGCTGTAATGCTATGAAGCAGCCTCCTTTGATCAGCTTCATCTCATCAACAGAAGTTACTTTATGCACACAGCTAACACAACAGCTAGCACTTGTGAAGGACAACTGTGTAGAGAAACACTTGTGCTTTAGGTCCCAGTTCCTAAGAAAATTCCTCACAACCAAAAGTGTATGAAGTGCTACCTAATCCTAAAAAACACAAGATGGGAACCTCATTTACCTGCTTATTCTGTTCAGTTATCTCAGTAGCACTGGCTAGCAGCAGCAGTAGCCTATTCCCTCTGGAATCAACCTTAATCTCAGACAGAATCCCCTGCATGGGACTCAGCTCCGCATGTGCAGAAATCCCTGTGTAGCGCTGAGCTCTGCATGTGCACAACTCTGACAACTCACAGAAACAGCAGCAAACTCCTCTGTGAAGCAGAGTTCCTTACCAAGCTCACGAAACATTAAACACTGCTGAAAGAAAAAGACATTACATCTGCCCACACTTCTCAGTTCTATTCAATTACTGACAACAGCAGTCCTATAAATGCAACATCATATGGTATTATTAAATCCAAGATTCGCATTTACGCCTAGTTGCATCCTGGAAGCAGGCCTGACGTTCGGCCAACATTAAAGGAAAAAAATCCACTACTTTCACAGACGCACACCCCCCGCACATTGACGTTGGAGGCAGAAGTAGTGATGATCCCTTTCATAAAGGTGCTGTTTCACAAGTTGACAGCGTTACAGTGCTGAATTTTTTGTCAAGTAACAGGGTATCACTGTCCTTCTGTTACACACGTATACAGGCACGCACAAGAACACAGAGCAACATGGGGCTACGCTTTTAAATCCTCTTTAATTCCTACTTTACTCTCTACTTCCCGGAATGACCTCGCATATCCTGTCTTCCCCCAGACAGAATCAACCAGAGCTTCTCTAGTCCCCCCCAAATCGGTTTTTATACAAGGAAGGTTCTGTAATGTGCTTGGAGATCTTTCTGTAATATTCAAGATTTAAAAAAAACCCCATTTTCAATCATTTAAAAATTACTCTGAGAGTCAGCTTTCAATAAAAATAAACCTCGAACTTTTCATTCAGATTCATCTTTTGTTTATGGAGCCCTTTTCACTGAAAGCTGCAACCCTTTTCCAAGCCTTGCCCCTACACTGACCTAAGAGCTACCAAGCTTCCAAGTTTGCTCTGCCTTTAATTGCCAGCTCCTCCATCCGATCCAGCACCCTGCTACCATTTACGTGAAAAATATATGTGTGCGTGTGTGTATATACATATATTGGTATGGCTGCTTACCTTGTCCGAGAGTCACTAAAATCCACAAAGGGAAAAAAACCAAAAACCCCAGCTCGACGGGTCCTCGCGCAAATGGCAAAGAGAGGAACACTTCTTCCTTTAACAAAGCCAAAAGCGGCTCCGCCGCGACCCGGCGAGCAAGAGAGCGAGCGACTCGTCCGGAGCAAACTCGGCGCAGTTCCCGTGACGGCGCTTCCCGGCGGGAGCAGGCGCGGGGAGCGGTTCCGCGGGCGCGGAGGCGGCGCGGGCGCCCTTCAGCACCCGGCGCGGCGCGGACAGCAGCGGCCGCGCTCCCGCCCAGCCCGACTGCCGCCCGCCGCCGCCCGCCGCTCGCACCGCCCCCGCGCCGCCCCCAGCGCCGGGCGGGCTCCCAAACTTGCGCCCGACCACCGCCTCCGTTTTCTGGCTTATTGCGGTTTTCTACGGGCCGGGGGGATAGAACGTCTCGTGTCGCCTCAGCCCTCGGCGCCGAGGCGTTCCGTGCCTACGCAGGGGGCTGTTTTCCCGGCAGAGGTCACCGAATCCCTCCTTCGGCTTCCCCTCCGCAGGGCCGTGGCCCCGCTCCCTTTTCCCCGCGGTGCGCACAGAGCCGGCCCCGGGCGGCGGCACCCAGCGCCCGGGCAGGTGGCAGCGCGGGCGCCGGCAGTGAGAAGCGCAACTGCTGAGAAACAGCGAGTAACTCGCCCCTGAAGCACGGAGGGGTGTTGTGTTGTGCCGGCGTGTTTCAAGCAGGGGGGATGTTACGCAGAATTCATAGGGTTTAACATATCAACGGGCTATCTGAAAGTTCAGGTATGCTGGAGGCTTTGCACACCTGTATCGGTAATCCCTAGCGTCCACACCAAATTCAGGCTCTTGAGTGCCAAGGTGGAGGTCCCTGGTAACCCTTGCCAGAAACATGGACATGTGACTGGGAGTCTTATTTAGTTACACAAAACAAAAGGGGAAGAGAAAAATCACCTTGAGATAGGACCATTAATTACATGCTCCATTTATAAGCAGGAGAAGAGGTACCTTTGGATGAACAGGAACAATCAAAACAAAAAATCCAACTGGAAGGTAATCGCCTAAAAACTTAGAAATATATTTATGTGAAGTCAAGCAGAGAAACAGTATTTTGAAGTCTCACTTGAATCTGCTTTATTGTGAGATAACAGGTTTAGTTATCCGATTTATTATGTTTAAATTAATTTACTATCCATTCCACCACTTTTAAAGAATAGCTCCTTCATCTTCGATGTGAAATCATTATGAAAATTAAATATCTAGTCCTCATGCCATTATAGGTTACCTGTTTTGGGCCTTTTGGGAAAATACATTACAGATTAAAGTATTAAACTGTCTTTAAATCACCCATGGCTAGGGTAAAGCCAGACAGAGGTCAGCTGCTCTGACGTACATCAGCTTTCTAGGTTAATTACACTTGTGTCTACATGTGGAATAAACACACAGTGAGAAACAAAACTAGGCAAATACCATACCTAAAACCTGAACTAGTTAACATAGGAAATAATAGAGCAGGATAGGTTGGATTGCATTAGCTTATTACTGTTTTGTGAGGGAGTTCTTACTGGACTGATAATTAGGTCATGGCACTGCAAGAAGAAACATGATTAACTTTGACACACGGAGTGTGGAATGTAAAGCCAAATAAACTAGACTTTCATTGACCCAACCCTTTCTAACTGCCAGTTATCATGAAGGCAGCTTGTCTGGCGTGTGGGTTGCATTTCTGAAACCCTATTATTTCACTTCTCCCCTCATTTTTCTCTTAAAACCTCTCAGTTTTTTGCAAAGTTCAGACAATATAATTGCACTACTTAAGGAAAATTTTTGCAATGCAAAATTGACACTCAGTCTACTAGCACAGCTGCACCAGAAACTCTCCTGGGACAGAGGTAAATCCCAAACTGACCTATTCAAAACTAAGGCCAAATTGCAATGTTGTGAGGGTGAATAGGGACCTTGCTCATCCATTCTCCTTTGCCATTTTGAAAGTACATGAAACAATCAATCAACAATTATGTAGATGTTTTATATAATCCAAATTTTGAAGTAGTCAGGAAATTGGTCAAATGATGCAAGATCTGACATACCATAACTTACTGCTTGACTTTGCAAATTAGTACGCAACGAATCCCCAAAACAGCACATGGAAGACCCTCAAAACTTGAAAATCTCTGTACCTTGTGAGGACTTGCACTCCTAAATTTCAGTGTAAATAATGATACAATCATGGAATACATTAAGGTATCTTGGCATTCTTGCAATTTTGGGTGTGTTTATCTGATCATGCGTATCTTTATTCTTTTTAAACTCACTGAGGTATTCAATTTAAAAGCTCATAGTTAATTAAAATTACTTTAATGTATTTTAGCACATACATTTTTCTAACTTTTCCTCTAATTTAGATCTGTATCAGCTATAGACCACATTTAGAAAATAAATTTTGTTTATTCACATCCTGACATCTTTCTGTCTTCTGCTTAATGAATATTATTTGTGAGATCCATTTTTTACATTGTTGGCTCTATTTTTAGACACACACACAAAAAAACCCCATGTGAATGAATTTTTTTTTTTTTTTTTATTATTGTTATTATTTTGGGACCCATACATTATATCATCAGTTTCTGCAGTTCAAACATTTTCATCCACAGAGTAACTGGGATATTACTTTATTGGATGTAATGCAGACCAATATATATTATTGTAATGAAGAACATATTCTGTGCCTAGCAATTAATTGCTACTCCAGAGAGACTGTTGCTGCTTAGTAGTATAACCATAACCTTAATTTGGATACTTTATGATCGTATCTGGCAGCTCCCACATAGTGTGCCAGACAATTTTCAGTTTGGTATACTCCTGAGACCCATGTGCTTGACAATCAGTTATGCTTGGTTTTTATTTTTTCTACCCCAATTACTATATTTGAAGCATTTGCCATTGGGCAGAGGAGAACACATGCAGTAAGTACTGGCATTTTCTTGTAAAGAGGAGAAACACAGAGGAACTTCAAAGCTGGTTTATGTTTGTTTAGACTATAGATATAACTAATAAAGATTCTCTACTTTGTATTTATGAGATGCTGCTTAATATAACACCCAATACAGCAGGAAACTTTATGCAAGACAAAGAGAAGACCAAAGTCTCTGTATGTTAAAGGGAAGTTAATGCAAATAATAGATGATTCAAGTTGTTTTAGCAACCTATTCAGTATTTGTCCATGCCATGGTTTAACTCCAGTTAGCAGTCAAAAACCAGGACATTCCAGAGCATTTGCTCTTACACTTTACAACCTAGCCATAACTCACCGAAGTTAGAACAACAGTCACTTTCTTTGACTAATTTGTATCTCCTTTTCTACTGAAAAATTGTAGAGAAGGGGTTATATTCCTTGTAAACAGCATTGCACACAAAATGAATGCAGAATTAGAGAGCAAGCATCGTTTTTCGGAAGTGACTATTTTTCTTCTCTTCGCTTTTCTACCACTAGTACTTCTAATACAATCAATTTAATTTTTTTTTTTTAATTTGTGCTTTGGATTTTGTGTTAATAATCAAGAAGGGACAAAAATAGGACATTTCAAAAACTTGCCGTGTTACTTACTCTTTAGATTATTCCAGTGACTTCTGTGTGGCTTGGTACTCCTCACCACCTGCAAGTTCAATAACAAAATTTTATTTTTCTGTGATCTATCTTTAAACATTGGAACTGAAAAGCATTCCCATTAATAGTTACCAAAAAATTCAGGATATTAATACCTGATACTACTAAACGTTAATTAATTTGTCTCAAAGTAGCCCAACAATTACAATGTAGTAAATAAGACGAAAAACCAAAAAACATAATTATTTTTGTCTTTGAATGAAGAATATGCAACACATTAAACACAACTATATTTGTAGCTTAATATCAAACGTAGTTTCAGGCAGAATAAATTCTAGCAATACTGAAATCTCATTTCAAAATACACAGTCCAAAGTACTGTCCTTTGTAGGATTTAATTTCCACTTCTTAACAAATTATTCCTCTTTTATTTGAAGACAACAGCTGCCCCTTCAGTGCAGCTGTTACTAGTGAAGATCATTGATTAGCCTGAAGTCAATGACAGCAAAGGAACTCTCAGGATGCTCTGATATGAGATAGCATGAATAATCCTCCAGATCTCTCTCTCTCCTGCACACACACAGCATGAAGTTTGGACACATACATCTTTCCCTCATTTTCCACTGGTCTAATTCACTCAGTGTCTGTTCAGTGTTTTAATGAAAGATGATAGTGCATCCACTATAAACTCTGTTCTGAACAAAAAGGACGAGGAATGCATTGAGGCCTGGACCGGTGCTTTTATAACAGCAGGGCATCGGGAGCACCGGAATGACAGACACTGGCAAATGGCATAGAAGAAAATGAGCTTACTCGTGGCTTGGAGAAAGGTTGTGCCAACCATCTGTCACACAAGATCTCCCAAATGACAGCAAGGATCATAAAGCCACATTAAGGTTTTCCCCATATCTCCTCAAAGCCAGTTCTCACAAAGGGACCCAAATAAAAGGAATATGCATTATTGTTCACACACAAGAAACCTACCTTTGAAATTCATCAAGATAATTCAAATGCATACCACAAAATAACAGATGTAAACTCAGAGTGTGGGGGGGAGAAGCCTAGGCCCCGAGTTTAGATCTGTAGATTTTTTCATTATTTCTAATAAAAAAATGCTATAAATTCATGTCAGTGTGTAGCAGCATTACAGTGATAGTGATTCTGACAAGATGACACTGTCCCCATTCTCATCTTTTGAAAATAAAGCAACAACTTTTTAAACAGTGAGAAGATAATACACTATGGAATTAATACCCACATTAAAAATTATTACTGGAAAAGTATTAGGCAATGAGGATAAATATTTGATTTCGTATCATCTAGCTTTTTTCAACTTCATTTGGGATCTAATAATTTCATTATTCATTATAGTTGAAATCTGAAAGCATAATACCACTCGATAGTAGATAGTACAGATTCTATTAAAAAAAAAAAACAACAAAAACCAAAAACTCCACACAAAGAGAAAGCAGATACTCAATTCCAGTGCCTAGTTGTAACATTTAAAAGAGATCTCTTAGGGCACCTACTGGAGAATTTTAGCATTGCATGCCAAAGAAAGCCTGTAAAAAGAATCTTTGTACAAGATTTAAACAAGAACAGTAATTCAGCCTTTTTTTTTCTTCTCTGAGCAGTCCTCATTCTATTGACTGTAGCACTTAAAGCAAATAACCAAATGAGAAAACGTCACAGCTGACAGTATTCACTGGTGGAAGGGAAAGACCTAATACTCTACATTTCAGAATTTGGCAGCTCTTGACTATTTAAATGTTATTAAGTTAAATACATCATGCTGTGTTTATATAGAAAAAATATTTTACATTAAAAATTTTACTAAAACCATAATAAGAAATTTAATTCGTAGGAATTACATATTGACAAGCATGTCAAAGTCTTTGGATTAGGATAGTTTACTCTTCAAGTTAGTTTTTTCAAACTATTTAGATATTTTGATTTTTGATTTTTTCCCTATGAAGTTCTGTGGTAGTAATCCTGACATCTGTAAATATTTACCATCTTGTTTACATTTGCTGTTTGATTTATTTCTGTCCACTAACACAGAATATTCTCTATTTTATAGCTCATTTCCTGAAAGTCCCACACAGGTGATTTCTGGAGACATATGGTGTGTAGTTTTGAGTTTATCTAGCCTGTGACAGAAAACAGTTGTTTAACTTATTTTACAGAAAAGATAGCTTTGGAAATTTTATCAATAAAGCAGCAAGCACCTCATATCAGCCTCATAAAGCTGAATTTATTTTTAAGCAAAAGTTCTGTAAGGGCCTTTCTTAATTCAACATATTTTTGTGTTTTCCAAGAGTCAGTGACCTGTAACAGTCACTTACAAACTCTAGGGAGAACTGTCTGATACCCTGTTAAAAAACACCAGCACCAAACCCAGAACAATAACACACCTAACCTGCTGCTGAGGCACACTGGCAAGTTGTTAATATCCACTACCACTGCAGTTTAGGTAACCTATTCCAAACCAATAAAAATCCCCTTGAGCAAGGGATAAGTATCATCCTTGTGTTCATTTTATGCATTACAATAGGAGCTACACTTCAGAGAAATTTTTGAAAAGACATGCAGACTTCTGTGCCAGTGCTCAAATTCAAACACCCTGTGCAGTCTGTAAGCATCCATGAATTGTCTGATCATTACAGCACTGGAGAATAATTCCTCATACAATCTGAGAGTTCCTGCATTTGCCCTAAATCTCTGTGGCAGAGATGAAGCACAATTACTTGGCTTTGAGTGGGTTTTCCTAGGGAATAAGCCAATAAAAATAATAATTGCATGTCTGGAACAAAAGTCTAAATTAATGTACAGTGTTGTGTAGCCTAATTCACTCCTAGTCATGTAGCTCATCCTCATCCCAAGTTGTACTGAGAATATAAAGGAACCAGTTCTTCAAAGAATGCACTTACTGACTTTGAAGCGAGTAGGTCTGTGAACTCTGGTATCTGTACAGGCTAAGAGACATTTCCTACAGTTCTGGAGAACAAGAGCAGAATATAATAAGATATGTAGACACATCTTACCCTGTCTCTCCTTGAGAGTGATCAGCTTGTCCCAGAAGAGCATAAGGAATATTAAATGGCACAAGTATTCTGGCTTATTGTGTTTGTGACTTTGATACAGCAGAATTTCTCACTTCTTTAGGAGATAAATTTCCTCAAAGGTTCATGCCCATATTACAACAACTACATATGGTAAAGAATGCAGTGAACTTTTCAGCTGGGAGACAATGTCATTATTCTACATATCAGTTAGTTCACAGTTCTACTCAGCCAGAATCCTTCTTTGTCTTTCCAGACAACATTCTAACAGTCTGAATAAGAACAAAAAAAAAAAATAAAGCTAAGCAGTTCAAGAAAAATGGAAGTATCATCCTCTGGCAACTAATTTCTAACCATTTTGCCACTGCTTCTGCACAGAGGAATGATGTGATGTAAAAGGGGCAGTATGACAGCTTCATGTTGGCAAATCCTAATGCAGAAAAAGGATATATTCATACTCCTTACTAATAAAGTAGTTCCTGGGACAAAATTAAAGCTGTAGTCTTGTATTCTGCACATATTTTATTAATTTAATTTCATTTTCCTTTCTTTTTCATAGGTCACTCTATAAACTCTGACATTCACAGGAAACCAACTTACTCCTGCCAGTAATACAGTGTTAAATATTAACAAGCACACATTTCTTAAATAATATGAGGGATATGAAATGGTTACCTGAAACTCTTCAGTTTTTATACCTCTCAATGAACCCAATTTGGGAATCAACCAGATCTACTTCAAAACTTATCTAATTTGAAGTGACAGACCTTTAACTACATATGATGTACTATCCAATTATGTGTAGAAAAATCTATTTTCACCATTACAGTACCATTTGAAAATCTGAGATTTGATTTGCCAAAAAAATCAGATTTTCTCCAAGTACTTTACTCAAGAAGGAAAAAAAAAAAGAAGACAGTGCATTACAGCTTGTTAAATATTCAGTTAAAAGATGTCCTTTCTTGTAGTTTATCCTACCCTTCATGTAATTTCTATTGAAGTCAGAAATAGGCCATGTAGGAGTTCTTGTTCATCATTTTTGTGGATTTACAGAAATTTGAAAAGGATTACCCAGTCACACATGAATATAATAAAATTTGGAAGAAAAAGCTAGGAAAAATAAGATCTTATTTTGGTTTTAAAAACAGTTACAAAGTTGTTGAAATTCATTATAAGAGAAATTTTTGTGTTTATTCCTAACACATGTGATTACTTTACTACTATTCACAAATACAGATCACATTACTTCTGTATACTTCCACAAGAAAAGAAAACACTGATGCCCTCTTTTGCTTCAATGGGAAAAATACTGAGAGGCTAAGCTGTTTAAGCAGTTACAAAAGAAATCTGGGGCACTGCTGGGAACAGAAGTTTCCTATTTCTTATTCATTCTTAATCACATGATAATCCTGCCTTATCAATCAACATGTCAATTTAAAAGCAGTGATTACAAGTCATCAATAGTGATGATCCAATATTTCAGTACAACTGAAAAAGACACACAACTGAACTTTAAAGAGAGTTCAGAAAAATCACAGTAGCATGCATTTTAGCATAAATGCTACTGCTTGCCTGATATAATCCAATACCATTGATTCAGGAAAAATACTTACAGTCACTGTAAAAATGCCTGCTGTGCTGGCTTTGCTTAGCGTGTGCTACAGAATATACACACTCTGTGTTATTTCACTAAAAACCTCCAGAGATACAGACAGTACAGTTACACTGTCAACATTTGGAAGCAGGATCAGATACATATCACACTTTTATATTTGCTTCTCTGCTAAATCAGTTACTTGTTTTCAGTCAGGAAGCCAACATTATTCTGAAGTTTCAGAATTCAGAGATTTACACAGTTCATAGAGTACATTATAAAAGTGTATTAAGTACTACTCACAAGTATAGATATTTAAGGTATCAAATGGCATTCATGTAAATGTACATTAGAAAGCTTTAATAAAAGGCTACTAAGTTGCTAAATAAATCATCAGGTTTGAAATGCAGGTGGAATATGCATACTCAACTTGCACTTATCTGTAAGCATATATATTCCAGCACAATTTCTGTCCACACACACCACAAGTGGTTTTCTCCAGCAGCTCAGGGAACAGATATGGTTGAGACAATGTCTACTTGCAAAACAGCAAAAGCTATTTTCTTCAGGCACATGTAATTGCTAATCACTTATTATGAGGTGTTTGTTCTTAGTGATTTACTGAGAACCAAAGAGGCAGAAGTCAAGTTTCAAGGCAGAAACCAGGTGAATAAAGCCAGAAAGCCTGTCCTTAGTCCACCTGCAATCATGCATGACATAAATTTAGCCTTCTGCAACTAGTAACATACTTCAAATGGGAGCCATTTTACTCACCAGGTATTGGTGTCTTTCACAGTTTTGAGGGGTGATAGAGAAAAAACTAAAGTTGTGGTCTAGACAGAGAGGTGTGGATTACGTAAAGTGACCTACAACCAGTATGGAACTGGCAACTTTAAAACATGGGCAGAAGACCAGGGTTTGAAGGACAGACAGTTATATTTTCAGTAAAGGGTATTTCCTGAGAGAAACATCACTGGAACAACCAAAGAGGTTAAATGGCAGGACAAGATCACAGACAAAAAGATTCTCTGAACAGCTGAGTACAGGAAGTAGAGATAACAAGAGACAAAAGAAAGAGTTGAGGAATAGAAAGAAGCAGGTGAGATTGAGCAAGAGAGAACAGAATTAAATTCCTGGAATAAGTGAAATGGCTAGAGATGGAGAATGGATAAGAAAACTAGGTACATAGGATACTGAGAAAAGGGAAAAGAAATATAATGAGATCACCTCATGATTCACCTGCTACTTTTTTTTAATGGAAAGCACTCCACAAGATTTTGTTCAAAATGAAAGACTCAAAGAAGAAACTCAGAGATGAATCGTTAATTGTTTCCTTCAAAAAATAGAAACTGTAAACAAAAACTGTCACTCTGAATTGCAGAATTAAGAAGGCTCAGTTCAGTATCTGCTTGAAAATAACCATTTGCAAGTCATGTTAGAATGTCTATATCTATAACAGAAAAGTATAAACCCAATGTAAATTGGTAATCTTGATAATCATCTATTAAAAACTGTCTACAGATGAAAATATATTCAACTAACAGATTCCCAGATAAATTTGAATAATGAATGTATTTCAGAAGCAGAAACTTAGCAAATACAGAAATGGCAAAATTAAGGAGATATCCATGCAATATGTTTGCTCAGTTTTTAGATAGTACTCCCAAAACGCAGGTGATAAAAGAAATGAAAAGGACAATGCATTTGCACTCTTTATAAGATTTACTAATGCAGCTCATGGTGAAATTAGCAACAATATGACTGGATAGCAAATAATTACCCAAAGCTCTTCAAAATAAAATCATGTTGCACTCAAACGTTTTATAGGTGCCAAGCAGTACAAAGGCGTATTAGAAGAATTGCTTAGACCAGCCATAAAAGCGTAGTAAAATTACATTCTCTTCTTTAAAACTGCTGCTCACATAGGACCATATTTTAGTCTAAGTGTCTGTGGATGCAAAACAGAACTAGTAAGAGTGAAGTTTTAAGTAGTCGTAACTAGTAAGAGTGAGGCTAACCCTATCATGCAGCATAGAAATAACTCAGTAGGCAATTTAACACTAAATCAAGTGTAAGTGTCACAGAATCACAAAATTTTTAGAGTGGAAGGGACTTCTGGAGATCATCTAGTCCAACCCCCCTGCCTAGACAGGGCTATAGTAGCAAAGCAGACTAAGATAATGTACAACCTACTGGCAGTGCAGCTTTAGTGCAAATATTCTTTGAAAAACAGTTTTGAAATAAAATATAGTTTAACACCTGTGGATATTATGCTCTCACTCTTTTCTGATTTGTGGCACAGTTATATTCAGGGCAGTAGCTTCACTCTAAAACTAAATATGCAGAAACAAAGCCAAGTTCATCATGCTGTGAATATTCTAAAGCACTCCAACAACATTGTAAGAAGAGAAAGAGTTAAGCAAACAGTTCAGAAAAATGAAACTGGTACAATATATCTATTTTCAAACATTAAGAGCACTGCTACAGAAAGTGCCTTGATTTGCTGCCTGTGGATCTATTCAACGAAGACTGCAGCTGGTCCAGTGGAGCTATTTGACTATGTATGAAGCAGTGTGTGACTACACATGAAACAGAGTGATGGCTGCAAAATTAAGTCATAACTGGGAAAGGATGGAGAAGTGCATTGTCATATAGACAAAGAAGGAAAATAATATGGATTATATAGACATATTTTGATGCATGGATTTTATTTCTATCCAATCCTGTGGAATATTTACCAAGTACGGTTTCATAAGAATAATCCTTCATGTTAGGATTATCATGTTAGGATGCAGAAGTGTCATTTCAAATCTATAAACAATGACTCTTCAGTAAATCTCACCTCAGTGTATGGCCAGCCTGCTTAAAATTCTATCTAAGCTTTCAGATCTTTCTTCAAATCCCTCATTCATTACCCATCTGAAACATATAATTGATTGTAATTAAACCCAAAATAAGGTCACTATACAACTTGCCCCAGCTCTTTATACATACATAGATTCAACAGATCTTAACATACTAATGACCAATCTGCAGTTTACTGTGCACAGGTCAGTTCATAAAGCCTGTTTCAGAGAGACAAATTTTTGTGTGGTATTAGCAAAACTATCACAAGACACCCTTCAGTTTATATTGATTCGTTCCATGTGTTTCCTTTGAAGGAATTAAGTAAAATTTGGACTGATCCAAGCTGTTACTGACTTTTCCAACTGATTCCATCTTGCAGCTCTTAGAACTGTTGTCTGTTTTAGAATTCAACTATATCTGCAGATATTCCATCAACCAAACATTTCTCCTTTTATGAGTAGTCATTTTTTTTCCTGATCCAGCCTTTCAAATCTACTACAAAGGACAACTCCAGTGATTTTAAATGTAGGGAATTTTTTTTTATTTAGCATATGATTGAGACTATTCTTATGTTTTTTCCTTCAATTAACTGTAAAGCAACAAGACTATTATTTTGATATACTCCCTTAGAGTCTAATTGAAGATTTAGATACCTAATTTTAAGGATCAAGTCTTGAGGAATAATCATCCCTGTTCTACTTGAGTTCCTCCAGCAGTGTGTGTTTTGATTAGATAAACATAAAATAATTAGAAAACCCTTAATGTGAATGTTTGCTTGTCTTTTGGCACACCTTATCATAGTCTATTCTGTCATCCCCCGTACAGCTCAAAATGTTATGCTGGCATTAACAGCTGTGCTTTTTGTTTGCATTATCTTTTGTGCCTTTTTCATCAAACATGAAACTCTTTGGTGTGCTACATCATATCTGGCACATGCAGTGTTCTGAAGAGGAAATGTAGAAGTGTAATCTGTGTTACTGCAAAAATTAACAAGTGGAACGATCTGTAGAACATTAAACATTCACTCTACATTGCTTTCCTCCTTTCCTTGAAACTTTACATGACTCAGAAGTGAACAGCATACATAAAAGTATCTCATGGAGATCTATGGACTACACTGCACAATGCAGATCAGAATTTTTAGAAAAGTGCGCTCCTGAGAGATGTGGGCATTTCAAATATCATACTTCATCCCAACTAAGATGAACAACTGAAGTTGTTTGCTTTCTAGAATTTGACATATACTTAAAATGAAGCATCTACACACATATTCTTTCCTTACAGAGGATGATTAACTCTTCTGATTTTGCGGACTGTGGCTGTACTGTGCTATAGAAACCACTATTGACTTTAATGGTCTCTTGGTAATAATAATTAAATTGTTAAAATTTGAATAAACTCACAAATAAGGAAAGAATCACATTTTCATAATCCTGAAAAACAAATCATTGATATACTCTTTAATTGCATAGTCTTTTTTTTACTTTATTTATACTTTTACTTCATTATAGCCATGTAATTTTTTTTTCCTCAATTCAATATACACCTCGAAATTATACTTTTAATGCTTTCACATTCTTAATTTCCAAGTTCTTGACCCCTTTTATTATACAAATTCACCAGGTATTATTCCTGTAGGCTTCATCAATATCACTAAGGTTTGCCCACATTTTCTTCTAGGAAACAAGTTTACGTGAATTCTCCTGTACCACCTAATCCAAAGGATGTTGAATGTTTTTTGGTGGAACATAGGTATGTGCAGTATTTGAGGAAGAGTTCCTGATTTCTTGAAAACAATCAGAGGATTTCTCTTATGTTCAGTAAATCAGACTGATGATACTGTGTCCAAATAGACAATTATTCATCCTACAAGAATTCAACTTGAATATTACCAAACTACTAAACCCCAAGAGTCTGATTATCCATAACTAAAGTTCTTGCTATATACTTCAAATTGTTTGGGTTCATTAATTTTGTGTGGAGTTTTAGTCAAAGTATACCCAACAATAAAAACTGTAAGCATAAAGATTTGCTTCATAATCAGTGTCAAAAACTGTCGGAGATGAAAGGCAGCATTCAAACCTACAGTGACTGTGATTTTGGTTAAAATGCTGATAATAACATCCTCTATTTTGGTAAGGATAGTTTAGCACGTTGTTCTATTTTTCATGCAAAGATATACAGTAAATTTTATGGAGGTTTAAACCTGAATTGAGAACAAAGTACCTGTGGAAACTCTTCCACAAAGTTTTACAGAAATGTATGTGGAAACTATTCTGTGCCCCATCCCCCTCATATTCTCCAAGAATAGCTGATGTTTAGGAAGAGTCAGTGGCTTAACAGAAAGACTGTGAAGTGTGTCCAGCAGTTATCAAAAGAGCAGCCAAAGGTATAAATATGAATGTTATTATTTAAAACATATTTTATGTTTCAAACATAAACATGTTTTAGGAGAAAAAAAATACATTCTATGGTAGCATTAGCTTCTATATCCTGCTACAGAAACTGTAAGAATTACAAGTTTTCACTAAATTCTAGCTTTAACTATTCAGAGTTGTGCACTTTTTTTTTGTTTTCTAGTCGTTTGCTTTCTGGTTAAGGTAGCTGAGGTACTGTTGTGATGACCTAAGGTCTGTTTGTTACTGTGTTAGTGTATTAGCTGGAGACCATATTAAAAGAAAAGTGTCTCTTTCGTTTCTTACCTTAGTCCCTGTTGTAGCAACGCTGAGAAAAACAAAGGTCTTAGAAAGGGAGCAGAAGAATCAGAGCATTGAGGAGGTCACTACAACAAGTTCCATAAGTAGAATAAGTAATAAGACTTCCAAACATGTAATCTGTTGAACATGTCCATCTTGCTCTTGTGAGAACACAGTGCTTTGCAACCTCCAGCTTGCCTGTGATGCCACAAATCCACAGTGAAAACCCAGCTTCCAGGAACAGGCAGCCCGAGTCTTTGATTATCAGTTCTTACTTATGAAATATGAACCTTCTCTGGTGTCAAATTGATTTAAGAGTGATACTTTTTGTATCTTTCTGGTTTTTAGTGCAACTACCTGGGGAACTAATTTGAGAAAGAAGCAGAACAGTTTAATTTTGTATGAGAACTCTTTCAATCTGAAGATTATGCAATTTGCACTAAATTTGTTAATGTTTAAATGACCGTAGAGCAAAGTAATTTTAGAGTTAATACATGGAAACGTTCATTGGCTAAGACTGTTATACAAGACCAGGTTTGCAATCTCCCAGCTTCCCTAATGCCATTCATTCTCCTGATGCTGTTCAAAGTATTTGATGTCTCATACTAGTGAAGTCATTAAATCCACAAGAAAGTTGAAAAATTCTTTTTCCATATTTCAGCTTGGGAGAATCCAGAATTGCACTTTAACACTGGTTTTACATGAATGCTTACCAGTAGCTGCTTTGAGTGCCTCTGTCAACCTCCCCCTCTCTGTAAGCTCTTTTCAGCAAAATAGTTACGTGTCTCTTATTTTTATCCCATATTTTTTAACTCTCTTCAATCTTATTAAATCCTCTGCAAGAGAATATAATGGCCAGATGATTCAGTGGTTCCCATCTGTACAGGAAAATCTCTGGTAGCATCAGTGAGGATTTTTATGTAAAATCCTCTCATCTGGGCAACATTATTGTGGAGTCTATCTGGGAGATTTTATGAAATCATAATTCTTTCAAATTCAGAGGAAAAATAAACACCACTCATTCAAGAGGGTAGAATTTTACCCATTCTGAGGCTTGCCCTGCCTTTCTTGTGAAATAAGGACCTTCTAATTGAAAAGGCATATTAATTTGGAGTGGCATTTTTTAAGTGGAAAATCATCTCTTTTTTTCCCCCATTTTCTAGTCCTACATCTCTAGAGAAGTACAATAGGTTTAGATTCTATGTATTTGTACCAAAAGGGCTTATTCAAAGAGTTTTCTGTCTTTCTCTTACTTCTGTTATCCTTCTGAAGCATGCGCTTGATAAGCCTTGGTATGCTGAGATTGCTCCTCCATTTGCCTTTCTTTTGTTGGCTTTATTTTAAGACTGTTGACCAGAAAACAACACATCTGCTACAGAATGCTCATACTTTTCAACCCTTTGCTATTCATCAGATCAAAATTTACCACTTCAGAGCATCATGTTTTCTCTTTTCATCACGACTTCTAGATCTCCAAGGACCCATCTTTGTTTTTCTTATATTTGCTTCCTGTGGTATTATTTGTGCTCACAAATGATACCTGCTGTAATTAGACTAGTGTGTTCCAGCCTTCAGGCAGCTTTGAGTAAATATGAGAACCGTGCTACTTGGATACCTGAAAATGAGTGCTGCTTCTTTCATTTGGTCTTTTGCATTACCTGGGGTCTGGAAAATGGAAAAATAAACATTGATTTACTGCTATCAGTCCCCTGCCCCTTCAACACAGTAAACCTAGACACTGTAAACTTGAATTACAGCACATTTTTACCAAGATTTTAACTTGATGGCCCCCACATGATCTGTGATATTCTCTATGGGATTGGAGGATGCAGCTTTGGCACATGAGGCCCAACAGTAAACACCCCTTTATCCAGCTGTGTTTCCCTCTGCTCACCCCAAACACTCACATTCTGTAGCCTTCTCCTGCAGTCTCCTCCTCTCAAAACAACAGTACTCAAATATAAATAGGTAGAGATATACTGGTTTCAAATTTTTCACCATTTCAGATTTTATTTCTCCTCTAATGTTTGTCGGTGGGTTTTTTCCTGAGCCATGGATAGTTGCTGAAGTAGATACTCTTAAAATAATATTATGACAGAGAAAAAAAAAAAAAGGAAAAAAATTCTTACTGGGAGAAAATTAGAAAACAGCCACATTTCAGCTGGGGAGATAAAACAGTAAATTGAAGTCCTACCTAAAAAGAAAGAATATGTAATTGATTATATGCCACAAAGAGAGAAAATACCAGTATAGATACTGAGAGCAGAAGGATGTAACATTAAATTTGGCAGAAGAGCACAGCTTCACTGGCAAATACTTACAAATGTTTATTAAATATAGGAATAAACTGAGTTCATTCAGCAAAGAAAACAGGCAAAGAGGCACAGTTATACCTGGCAGCTACTTACTTAAGTGACACATTGAAACTGACGGAGGATTAAAATGCAAGATTTAAACTGGGGGGAAGTGAGCTATAACCACTCTGCTTGGGTTTTTTCCACAAACTAGGAGATACTACACTAATCTCTTACAATATCAGACAGTTAAAATAATGTTTATTTAGTGTCATAACCAGTTCCTATCTCTCCTTGATTGGTAGTGACTTCTTAAGCTATTTTTAATACCAAGTCACTGATTAAATTAAGTCAAATCTTGTTAAATTAGTTAGCTAATTTTACACGCTTATCTAGACCATCAATGTCTATACCAATGCTACTTTTATATCCACAACTGCAGTGTAAATGTGATGAGTGCATCTAATTACTAGCAATGCCAGCTCTAAAGGCTGAAAGTCTTCTCTGTGACAGGGAAACATCCACAGCCCTCAGCTTGCCATCTTACATGCACATGAACACAGTGACAACAGCCACACTGTCATACAGCTATTCTTGTACCTTTAGTATTGTTTTACTGTATCACAAGAGCAAGAGAGTACCACATTCCACTAGAAATGGAATATCACAAAATAACACAGAGATGGCAAAAGCCAGCTGGGTTTTCCCAGCCAACCACGTCTATTTGTTTTGTAATGAATTTTACAACACTTAAAAATTTCTTATCAATACTTGAGCTTTGGAGTCCTGCAAGACTTTTGGTAATTAAGACAGACACAAAATAAAAAACACAGATTTCCATGGTTCAGAGAAGTTCTGATTCAGAGCTTCTCATGTGCACATCAATATCTGTAGCTCAGGCTGCCATTCCATTACCACACAACCACTTTAACAAATTCCTGAGCACTTTACTTTGCCTTATGCACATCTTACTCCTTGTCATTGTATTTTTCTTCATAACTCCATACATAATAATAATGAATGGCACTAGCAATGACTTGATAGGAGAGCTGGCTGTCACAGCAAATAACCATTGCCTTAATGAAAGACAATACTCGAGTGTCTTAGAGCCTTTGAACTAATTTCCTTGCTTACTAGTACATTTTAGTTTGTGATTTTTTTAACAAGACAATATATTTTATATTTTTCCAAGCTCATCAGTTTTTATCAAGAGACTAAAGATAATTTGCATCAATGCCTACTACATTACTCTTGGTCCTGTAAAATTTCCCGGTGTTTTTCCTTTGAGTTGAACAACAACATTTAACTAAGCAATGTGTAGATAATGATATATAAAGCCAATCGAGGGTAAACTCTGCTCATTTATTCTATCGCTAACTAAAGAAACCAAAAAGTTAACCATGCTTTTATTTGTAAGAAAAAGTCAAGGGTTTGGCTCAGCACTGTTCCTCATTTGCTTACTACTATCCTTTTTGCATATGGGTGAGAGGGTCAGAGCACTGGACCATGAAAAGGAAGCTCTAGAAGACAAGAGAGATGAAGAAAATGAAAACTAAAAGAGGTGCTAGTGTGTCCTGTTTCACAGCAGCAGCCTTATCCTGACTGTCCAACCAATATCAGCTTTAGTGATATTTTTGTAATTGCTTTCAAAATGTATTTTTCAAACAATTTTCTTCCGAGAAGCTTGACACAATTGAGAAGACAGTTTAGTAAGGCCAGTGCCTGCTTAGTTTCCTACAATCCAGAATAACACTCCAGTTTCATCTCGGTATCCTTTCTCCTTCCTTTTAACATCTACGTGTGGTCATGCCATCCTGTACACTAAGAATATATAATTAAAAATTCAAACAACCAAAACCAGTCCCACACTCAGTGAGAGGACAGAAGATATTTTAAAATTATCATTTAAATATTTATTGTGAAAAAATTATTATTTAAATAACAGGTCACAAAATACAAAGAATGTCATGAGTCAGTATTGTACTGATCAATTCAAATACTGTCCTTCACTTGACTTTGTTTGAAATATTTTTCACTTTCACCTGAGTCAGTTCAACAAAGAGAAACTGATCTTTATGAAATTAAAGTGTAACTCTACCTTACAATGAAAAATAGAAGTGATTTGTTCATAGATTTACATATAAAAAAATGATAATGGAAAGTGTGTACTTTGCTATAAATACTTCCACTGGCACTACTTCTGTACACAGATGCCCAGATTTTTATGCATATATGTACATTCATATGTATGTACATGCAAATGCATTTTATTAGTCAGAGTGGTAAATGTGTGTTTATTCTCCACTCTAAGTATGAAGGTTCACTGTTGCAAAGATGTGGGACATTACATTTTATTCAAAATATTTTGCAGTGTCATTCATAAAGAAATAAACAATTGTATTTCAAAAGTAAAAAAATTTAAAATTCAAAAGGCAGAAAATTGACTCAAAAATAATCAGTTATTCATAATAAAAGCATTTTAAAAAGTAAGTTTAGTATTTTGATTTATGTTTGGGGTTTTTTTAATAACACTTCAGAGGGATTTCTGTTGCAGGGTAATTTTATTTTTTTTTTAAGTTACTAATTTTCGCTTGGTAAATCTGATATTCCTTAGATCACTACTCATTTGTGCACATGCCCAATGGTTTCTAATCAAATATAGCAAACCACATCAATTTTGCTTTGCTTTCAAAAGTGATGGATGACTTATCTCTGTTCAAGAATGTGAAAATCTACAAGTTTTCCTTGAAAGGACCTTAGATGCAAGGCCACGTTACTTTTATTTTTCATGTAGTACATAACCCCCAGGCAGCGATAAATTTCCCATCTTTTCATTCTCGCACAGATGTGATAGCTCAGCAAGTATCTACATAATTTCTTAATTACTGTTTCCAACTTTGGATCTCTTAAGTTTCCTTTATTATCACTTGAAAATTCAACAGCTACCCTATATTTTTGGGGTTTTTTGCTACATTAAAAAGGCTCATATTTTAGTTAAAATCATACTCAGTATGAGTAAAGGAAGACTTTAGTAAAGCCAGACTGTGAACTACATTACTGGAAGTAAAATACAAATAAAAAGATCATCAAAAACAAGTTAAGTATCTATGGTTTCTTATTAGAACAAAAATAGCTTTGCAAAACATTTAGGGCTTCTTGTTCCCTTCAAGTGATCAAATACATGTTTATAAAATATTTTCAAGTTTCACATTTTTCTAACCAATTTATAAACTTTGCACTAACCTCAAAAGCAATACTAGGTAGAAGATTAAGAGCAAGTAGAAAAATAAATGCTTTTATGCTAAATAAAAAACTGCAGGCAGAAAATTTTGTAGGATACTTTGAAGGAACTGGTGAGAAGAATTTGAGGAGTCATATATATGGAATGTAAATATAAACATAAATACAGGAAAGAGAGACAAAGGCTTGAAGAAAATATCAGCAGATTTTATTCTTGTAGCAGAAGTTTCTGGAACAAAGCAGGAAACTGTAGCTCCTGGGTGAAAATGAGTTTCATTCTGCACACTAAACCCCAGGCAGTAGCACACACAGGCTCACACGAAGGCTGCACAATCACCTGTTTTCAAGGAAGATGAATTCAGACTACAATTGAAACAAAGAAATGAACCCTCAGTTGGAGAGTAGGGAGGTGCAGTGGTTAAAGGAGAGGATCTTGGTTTATTCACCTTTGCAAAAAACAGAGTAACTGGGAATGTAACACAAGTTCGTAAAAAGAGCCTTATGAGAAAAACGAGGCTAACAAAATTTTATTTCTGTGTTAAAGCAAAGATAATACTGGCATAGACAATAAATAGCATATACTTGTCTATAGATTCAGGTCAAAGAAAGAATCCCAAGAGTGACACTGAATGTATATTTAGACAAAAGCCTCCTGACCCCTACTTTGAAATGTTATTTGGCTGCCCTATGAAAGGAATAATAAGGATGTCTTTCCTTATTTTCTAGTGAAGGAACTAGCTTCTTTTTCTCCTGTGTTCATATTCCCTGATGTTCTGTGCCAGTGTTTAGGAAATTTAAATAGAAACAAGTAAATTTATCTTTTAAGAACCTTGTAACATTTCTTTGAGAACAATGAAATACAATGTTTAATGCTACTTTTGCTTCATGGGGTGTAACCCTTAAATTAGTAAGTATTTCAGCCTTCAAAATCTGTGCGAGAAACACTGGTATAGGAAGGAGAAATTCCCCTCTTTTAGGCCACATGAGAAAGTGAAATTCTGCAATACTTAAATATATTCTATAACTTAAAGCCACCTATTTTTTACCTTTTCCCTTATTTTTACTTAATCTGTTTCTGCCATTGAAAAGTGGCATCAGAATAGTAACTAGACAGACTGCATTCAAGCAGGTCTCTCAAAGGAACAGGTTGGGGACTGACCGCTGCCATACCCTGTCAGACCTCTTAAAGTGGATATAAGAAAGCAGGGTCTGAGGTCAGAAGTTCAGGGAATATTTAATTGCTGCCTCTGACTGCCTAACAAGGATGTAGAGAGAAGACAGACTTGGTCTCTTCTGGAAGTGCTCAGTGGAAGGAGAGGCAACAAGTAGAAATTGCAGGAGACGCTCCAGCTACTTGCAAGCAAACTATCCTCGCAGTAAGAGCTGTCAAACATTGGAATGGTTTGTCCAGAGGGTTTGGACACTCATCTTTGGAGATAAAAAACCCATGAAAATTATCAAAATGTAGAAAATACAACATATGTACTTTGAGCTTATGACTTTCTGATTGTTTAAAGATCACACTGTAAACATATTAACAATTTAACTTACTAGTTAAGTGAAAGTATTATTGAAAACAAGTAAGGCAATCTTATCCATAAACTCCAAACAAGCAGATAACCCAAAATAGGTGTGTGGGCTAATTTTACAGAGACTTAGAAGTCCAAATGTGTGGCAGGTATAAGAACCAATGTGCTGGACCCTCAGGGTAGTGTTGTGTCTTCATACAAGAAGAAGTAACAGTTAATGGACATGCTGTCCATCAACTTTTTTTTCTTATCTTCTTTGAAAAAAAACCACCAAGAAAATAAATACTTTAATATTCATAAAGTATTTTGTAAATATTGAAACATGTGCAAGTTGTTTTTTCCCAAACCTTAGCTATTGCTATTAGGCATGCCAACAGAAAAATGATGTGAAAGGATATTTTTGCAATAAACAGGACCTTCTTGACATAGCTGTCTGAAAGTCTAACAATTTATTCTGACTAGAAATGTGCATAGTTCAGATGGCGCCAATATTTGCACTGACTACAAATAATGTACTCTTTCTTCATGCCATTACAATGAGATGTAAATTCTTTATTAAAAGATACACATGCCTAGCAGCAGCATTGTTCATTTGTCCCTTCAGAAGTGAATGAGCATACTCTGTGTGTAGCTCTGTGGTCCTGTGAACACAGTCCTGTCATCAACAGTAGGAGGTCACTGACTTCCTATTGGGCTTGCAAGGCTCCAGGACTAAAGTTTACCAGTTTGCCTGCTTTGCTTTGAACTTGTCTTCACCTGACTCCAGCCTTCCTTTTACTTTGTTTAGCTCTAACAGGGATGTGTTAACAGAGATGGGCATGTTTGGTTTACATGTCCTTATCTTGGTGAGGAACACACATAGTTTTAATACATGTAGTAGCAGCAAGTAGTTATTCTGTGTAGAGTGGGGGCTTTATGGCTTTAATAGAATAACATGTTGTAGAGAAATAGAGGCCTGGAACGACAGCAAAGGCTTCTAGAAGTGGCAGTGCCAAATGCAGGATAGAAGTGTATTTGTTGAGCAGGGGCATGGGCTGGCAATGGAAACTCCTGGGTTTACAAGCTACTCACTAATGGTCACATGAAGAAACAATTATCCAATTTCAGACAAAACTATGCAGTTTGCATCTAACATATGTAAATTGCATCACAGAGCACACTTGCAGAACAGTGAAGAAACTAAGTGGAAAGATATCCTAGCAACATATAAAAATACCTAAAATTTTATATGTTCTAGCCCAAGGAAGAAGAAAATGTCATGATAAAACTTCTTGAAGCAAAAGGATGCTGGCAACTTCCTGTATTCTTCTACCTTGTTCCTTCTCACTACTCCTTGCAACAGTGAAATATTAAGGATTATTATGAGGAGTGCTTAACTGTATGATTATCTAAATTTGCTGTGACTTAATCCTGTACTAGTATTTGCATTATTACTGTTTCTCTTTCTGTAATGATTAAATATGAACTGCTAAAGATGATTCTTAGATTAATCTTTAAGGTGTCAATTAAGAAAAATAACAAATTCTGACTTTCCTTAAAAGGTCTTTTCCTGTTTTGTGTGTAACAAGATACTAAGGATAACATTTTTTTTATCTTTGCTAAGAGTCATGACAATAATGATATCATGGACAACAGTTGAATGATGCCTAGAACACAATTTAATTACTATTTAAATATTAATCTAGATATTAATCAAAATAATGGGAGTTAGAAAGCAGTCTCTCTATTGTATTTAAGCAAAAATGACCCTGCATATTTTGACATGCATATTTTAGCACTTCAGTTCTAGGTGAATGTTGCCACCCCCTACCCAGTTCTCATTGGTTTTCTTTTGTTTCTCAATACTCTAGAATACAGTTTTATGACAAGAAAATAAGCCATTTTTTTCTTCTTTCATGCAAACCCATAAAAATCCCAAGATTATTACTTTTTCTGGAAATCAGACTTAAATTTGCAGCCATCCAAACCCATAAAATTGTCTGAAAACAGAAATATACTTTATGGTTAAATTCATATTTAAAGCAAAAATATCAAATAATTCCCCTCCACACCCCGCACCATCCCCGCTCCCATCCCCCGAGAATAATTGATGACTACCTCATGGGATTGTTAACTAAATATAAGCAAAAAAACCTCCTAGAAAGATGTTTTCTTTTTATTGTATGCACTAAGAAAAATTCTGATTGCCTTGGATTATGGCTTTCAATTACTACATATTTTACTGATCCTGCACATGGCATTTTTTTAACATAGTCTACACTACACAAAAGAAGTCAGTTGCCTGTCTCAAATACCTCAACTCAATTCCTCTCACTCTAGTGAGTTCCTTCTTAACTGAATTTGGCTATGCACTAATTAGCACAGAATGAAATATGTATGCACCCAACAGGGAGTGCTGCAGACTTTGCCTGTAAAATTTAACAGCCCAACGTGAGCATACTCAGAGTTTTGGAAGATTTCATTTTGTCTTCAATATGCAGAAACTTATGCTTTCTATCAGAAAATTGCAAAGTGCTATCATGCTACACATTTTCTGGAAGACTCTTTTACAGCATCCCCAGAGGGGACTGAATAAAGAGTATTTTAATGTAGATTGAGCTCATTAAAGTATTTCTTCCCTAAAGTCCTGTTTCAACCCGGTTTCCAGAATAGATGAGAGAAAGTTGAGGGAAGACTTTTGCCCCCATATAGAACTTTTAGAAATGTCAGATGACTACTAATTTATTCTTGAATGCTAATTGTGATATTGTGTGACTAGGAAGGAGTCAGTGGGATTTGGAGATACTGTGGTCACAGCAGGTACATTGTACCTGAGAATCTCTGAGGTAAAAATGTTGCGTTATTTTGATTAGGTTTTTTTTTTTGTTAAGGTGTAACTTGACATCTTGGAACTCCTTACTCTAAAAATACCCTATTTGTGTCATTATTGTTTCTGTATGAAATATATGAAAATACCAATAAATTAGTACACATAATGGATCTTTCTCATAGTTTCAGATCGAGATTTAAAGTGACTTTCATGATCCTAGTTACAAATTTCTGATGTTCAGTGACTGCATGAGCAACATTTGCTGAACTTTGGACTATGCACAATTATTCTCATATACAGAAACATGAGGCTATTCCTGTGAGTTAAGGCTCAAATACAGCAAAGCATTTGTTGCACTCTTTGGCTTAAAACAAGACTTCAATCCCAGAGAGTTCAAAAAGGCTTAAATACAATTTCATGTATCTATTCTGACAGGTGCAAAGCTCCAAGCTAGAAGCATTTAATGAAGACCCTAGCATAAGCTCAGACAGCACAGGGATGGTTTCAGACAGTAGCAATTTCAGATAAATAACTTAGACATGTTCCACTGGCCTAGTTAGTGGGGTTGATTCTACAGGTACACTGAAAGCTGCTGATACCTGGGCTGACTACACTAGGATGCAATCTGAGAGAAGCAGACAAAGCAGGGAGCAGGAATAATCCAGCTGCAGCTCTGTGCAGATCATTTCCAAGATGATAAATTGTTCTGTACAGAGCAATTCTTCATGAAGCTGGTATACAGAATGGACCCAAGAGGCTTCACTACACAAAACTGCTTGTAGTCAAATTAAACAGCTGCAAGCAAAACATTACTCTATATACAAAAATTATAATAATAAATATTATTCTGAGCCCTAATACACTTTGAATAAGATCACATTAGATATAACAGCAACTGGAAGAGGACAAGAAATCTTTAGTTTTAAAAGCAAGGTATCTACTAATAAAACATAGAAAGCACTGTTTATTTTATGGTTTAAAATAAACCATAAAACTTGCATCTGAACACTTGATACCACTTGTATACTGTAATGTAAATAATAATATTTGGCCTGGCACTGGCAAATATCACTGTTGACATTTTCTCTGGGGGAAAAAAACCAAACACACACACTCCAAAATCCCCAAACAAAACAAAACAATCATCCTCCAGCAAATTGCAGTATATGTTTAGTTTGTATTTGGAATTATTTTATGCAAAAATATGGGATATAAATAAGGCTTCCTTAATTGCTTACGAATCATTTTTCTACACAATTTAATCATATTCTTTCTGCTGTATTCACTGAAAACAATATTAAGCTGAAATAGATATTGAAGTTTATCTGAAAGCACACCATAAAAATAATATATAAAATATGAATAGATAGCTTTACATATCACTGAAAGATCACTGATCACTGAAAACTCCCAAACCCTTATAACTGCATAGCTAAAACTGTTGGCTTCATTTGTTGCCTCTTATTAAATGTGACACGTATGTCCCACAACGGAAGGCACAAACTCCATTAAAATGTTTGATCTAAGGTAACAACAGGGATAAGTTGAAATACTGCAATAAATAAAACACACGTATTCCTGCGTAACTGCAGAACATTTTTATCTTGTTTTTGCTTTCTCTCTATCTAAAGAAAATTGTCTCAACTAAGGGCTAAGTGATTTTACTCTTCAAAATGAGGAATAGAAATGTCTTAGAAAAAGTAACGAAAACCAAGTTGTATAACACGGAGAAATTTAAACTGTTAGAGTTAACAGAAATGAAGGAACACAGAAAAATCTGGTTTACTTCATTGAGGCTTAGTGGGGAAAAAACATATTTCCCCTGAATGGATGGACTACTGTAGTATTAATAGCTAAAAAACAAAGGGGGGGGCTCTGTCTTTATGAATAGAAGGCTATAGATCTGAAATACTGAGGAAAATTATAGCTCCCCTCTCTTTTCCTCAGCTGTCCCCAAGGTGCCAGGTAAGTGCAAGATCCTTACTCCTGAGCATAACACACACCCTGGTGCTGGGCCAGGGGCAGCCTGGAAAGAGGTCAAGGACCCAGCAGCCAGCCAAGCAGCATCCAACGGAAAAGGGGTGAGATGCAAAACAACATGACAAAGGGACAAGTCAGAATTTACAACCTACTATGCAATAGCATCTGATGAGGACTATAAAATCAATTTCATGAACCACATAAGCACTATCCTTAGATGCGGAGCCACTGCTTGTTAGAGACCTTTGTTTCCCACCCCAACCTCATTCAGGTAGATTCTATCTTATACACTAACGTGCTTTTTGGTTTTTTTTTTAATACATCCAGGGATAGAGATTCCACGGCCTCTCTTAACAAGGTAACCAGTCTTGCTTAATGATGTAAAACTTGCTTTAGACCAGAGTAACTAAAAGTTAAGCATCCATCCAACCATGTAAAAAGATCCCTACATTAGCCCATAATTTACAGGCTGTTTACATTACACCTCATTAGGAAATTGCTTTCTGGTCAAAGTCTTTAATCCCCTACTACTTATAATGCTTTGTCCAGCTAGACTTTTTATGCAAGTTCCATGAAATGGTTGTTCAAGGAAATCTTTCTCAAAGAATGCTTCCGGTAATAAAACCTCAAACTGTGTTTGAGAGAGTGGAAAAGATTATTTTGTTGTTATTGCTGAGATTATAACTTTTATGTCCGGTATCAAGCTCATTAAAATACTTCTTGAAGTCAGCAGTACTTGAATATTTTAAATGAGCATTACTTTCATCTTGGATATCTCTTTTCTCAGCTGCTGAGATTTTAATTTTAGGTTCATGGAAAAGTTAGACAGTGACAGCATTCCCTTCCTTTCCTCCATACTCCAGTCACTCTTCTTCTGGTGATAATTGCTCAATACTTCCTTTTTGGCTACAGTAATTGAAGTAATTGCCCTGTCACCACAAGAAGAGAACTTTGCAGAACATCAGCACCACCACCCCCAGAAGGCATGAGAAAAAGTTTATGTCAGAACAAGAAGGATAATTCCCTATTATTCTTGTACTATACAGGTAATTTTTTCATTGCCTTAATATCTTTTAAGGTACCAAAGATATCAGTCTTTATGATACTCTCTCCTATAGGAAGAATTATTTTTTTGCAGGCAGTGTGACTCAGTCACAAAAAGAATATAATATACATAAAATAAAAAATGCTCAAGAATCTTTTGAATTACCCTAGAGAACAATTTACATTTCAGTTTTAGCATTATCATTTTAAACTAGAAACAATTCTGTAATTTTTCATTAAATAAAACTGAAAGTTTTTTAGCAATACCACACATACTTTTTTTTCTCCTCATGAAAGAAAGACTTTTTACCTTTAAATTTCTGTTGAAATTGCACTCTCTGCTAAGATTAGCTCAGTTGGTTAGAGCATGGCGCTAATAATGCCATGATTGTGGGTTTAATCCCCATATCACTTAAGATTTGCACTCAATGATCCTTGTGGGGAAAAAAAAAATCTTAGTCTGAGACAAGCAAAAAGCCCAGAACTTTATAATCATACTAAAACACACAGCTCAATCTTTTAAAACTTGCCAAGCAACAGAAATCAATGTTTATTCCCACTGTCTGGAAAATCAGATTATTTGTATGGGTTCCACATATATATGGATTTGAAAATCCCCATATATATGGATTTGAAAATCCCCACCAAATAAAAAAACTAAAGGACTGATTAAATTTCTGCTACAAACAATTACAAAAAAAACCCCAAACCCTCTTATCTACTTAGCTTATTATTCTGCTAGAATGATTCCAAATATAAAAAAAAAAAAAAAAAATAGGCAATTTCAAAATAAGAACTTTGAAATAAGAGTTTCCTTCAGAAATACGACCATGATGTGCATTATACCATTAGTAGAAATTGCTAATTACAGCCAGAGTTCTAGCTCATGGCACTTGGGAAACAAATACATGTGACCATAGCTGGTGACTGCATCCAAAATTTCCAGTCACTGCTGTGTTCATGGGGCTGCCCTTACTCCTGGGAATGAGGCACATCCAGTATTGCCTTGAAAGGGCTCTGCTTCCCTCAGACCAAGGACTCGGATGTCCAAACATGCTCCTACTCTTGACAGAGTGGTCCAGGAAACAACCTTGGCTTCCACCCACCTCTCCCTCAGACTCCCCCTCCTTGCTTGGGAATGCACTGGATGAGGCACCCAGGCTGCAGTGAAGACATGCTAGATCTTTAACATAAAATGATGCCTGTGCATTGACTTGCATAACTTCCTAATAACTCAGAGATGAACATGGAACATATAAAACAGAGCTGCTCTACAGCAATTTTGCAATTACAGCTTTACAGCTTCTTATCCCAGCAATATTTACAATATGCACTCACACCTTCAAACAACAGTTCCTTTACCATCTAGGATTAGCAATATGCTGACAATGTCCTGACAGGCACAAAATGTTATCAACTAAATTTAAAAAAAAATCGATCAAGCTAGAGTGGGTTTGGTTTTGTGTCTGGGTTTTTTTTTTGGTATTTTCTTTCTTTTTTAACAAGCTAGTAACCTGATTAACTTTTAAAATTGCTATTATGCCCGCCTGTGGTTAAAATATTGTGCTGAACCAGAGTATCTCCATTGATATCCATCTCAATTATGTGAATTTGTTCAAAAGAGGAAGAGTGGAAGGGGTACCAAGAGGGTACATACACTGAAAGGAACGCAGAAATCTGATCAGTCCTCTGTACTTCAGACAGCAAAAAGATCACAGTAATAAAATATGGACAGTATTTAATAAATCAAACAATGCAGCCCATTCTGACTCTAAATCGTTAATATTAATCACTTGCATTACTCAAATATCGATTTTGGTAGAATGAGAAGGGTTGGTGACTTCATCCCCCTTCCTCAAAATTTATATTGTTTGCTGTATTCAGCATTCATTTTCCCTTCTCCTCTTCTGTTCTGTGGGCTTGCCAACACTACTTTACAAATATCAAATTAAATTACAAATTAGAGAGCAGAGCAAGAGGCGATTAAATATGGTAAAAAGTATTATTGTGCTGCTTCAACAGTTTCAGCAGAGGTTAAAATCAAGCAAAAGAGGAAAAATCTAAAGATGGTCATTATAATTGCATAAGCACACATCAGGAGATCTTAAAACTATTGTCCTCTATAACCCTACTAAGTATAGTCCTTTTACATTTATCAATACATTTCCCAGGTTTCAGTGTTGCAAATAGAATGACTTCTCAAAATATTAGGAAATTATTTTTCTAAACTGGTAACAATGTTTGTTTAAGTATGGGTACTTCTCTGCAATCCCACTCTGGAGTAGCATTGCTGTCTCTGGAAAAAGTTACCCAGTTCCCTAGAATCTTGCGCAACGTGTTCTAGGACAACCCTGCTCAAGCAGAGAGATTGGACCCGATGACCCACTGTGGTCTCTTCCAAACTGACTGATTCTGTGATCTGGGGTTTCATACAAGTGAAACTTTCAACTTTTTCTGTACATTGTTACTGCAGTTACTAACGTAACCATTTGGAGCACGACACATCCCCTCTCCCCTTCATAAGTGAACAGGAAAGTCCTGTTCTTGAGGTTGGGAAAGAAGTATAAAATCCACAGCAGCAGCATGACAGCAGATGCATACTTAGGGCATTGAAATGTCACACAGCACCACAGCAGTGCTGCAGGGTAGGCAAGAGCCCGTGAGCAAACAGCACAGGACAGTTCTCATGCCCTTGTAGGCAAACCCACAGAGGTCTGTTGTTACTTCTTCCAGATACTGTGGTGACAGATACTGTGGCTTTAAATGAATGTTTTATTGCCAAGGTAATTATGACAAGCCTTAGACTAGGGAAAATTTGAAATTTAAATAGCATTTTCTTTTTCATCTTTTTTATGAGTGTGTAAATATTGTTTCATATAGTAAGTGTATAAAAACAATGCAACTATTTGTCAGATCTTTAGATTTTATTTCACCAAACATTTCCATGATTTATTCAGACTGTACACAATTATACTCTCTCTGCAATTTTTTATATTAATCTGGAACAAATATAGCTAAAAAGACATGTTAAAAATAAGACACAAATCACTGATTAACTGAGGTTCTTGTAATAATAGTACATTTGAAGCTCGTTCTCTGAATGCTGTATGCCAGTATATCCACTGTGCTCAGATCAATGACTCAAGTTTCACAGACTATTAGGCTGACAGCGGCCAAGCAGAACTCGCTGTGTGAGGTGATTCCACAACACTGGCCCCAATGCATTTTGGGCAAAATCAGGATATGACTGAAAAGTGATTCAATAACCTACTTAGCAAATCAGTCCGTGACTCAGGCACTTGAAATAATGCAATGTGCACAGAAGCAAAAAAAAAAATAAATTAAATGCAGATCCTTTTTCACTTCATTCTTCCCTGGTCAAATTGCACTGGCAGCCTTAGTAAGGCACAGGTTGCTAGTTTTAGTGTTTGACTGATCATGCACAAACTTTTTTTTGTGATTTGGGACAAAAAAAGTAAAATAATAAAAGTGAACAATGAAAAATATGGAAGCATTTAAAAATGTTATTTTGTTGCTTTGGATTTGGAACAATAATTCTCATCTAGCATCACAGCTACTAGCTAAGACACTAAACCAAAACAAATACGTGTCATTACCCAGTAGCCAAGACCCCCTAAAATATGAATGCATAAAGGGTGCAAAATTTTATACTCAATTCAGAAATTTAATCTCCTTATGAAACTGTTTTTAAGTTCTGGTCCTGAGATTATTCTCAACCATTCACCTCAACTATGCTGTTAGAAGCAAGACATGTAGAATCATACAGTTCAATTTCTGTGACATATATGCCCTTGTAAAAATTATAAATAAATGAGACAGCTTAGCTAATGAGAAATCTTGTGGAAGTAGCTTCAAGTTCAAACTCTTGTTTGGAAAATTTAATACACAGGTAGACATATGACAGCTCCTTCTTCCTTTACTTATATTGGATTTCCAAAAACAATAACCTCTTAAAATGTTCATGTAATTAGACCATGCAGAAATCAGCCAATTTTAGTCTTTTAGATACAGATAACTGTTAGTTTGAGTTAGGTGTTAGCAAAGACAAATATTGTGTTATATATAAACAGAAAAACACTGCACACATCATTTATCTAAGTCCTTGTAAGGATGCTATAAAAATAATAGTGTGATAGGAATTATTTGTCAGATTCAACTGTTTACAAGACAGTGAAGAAGAAGGTGTTCACTAAAAGAAGGAGCAAAAGAATAGTAATTCTAAGGTATTTGTGAAAGATATTCATAAGAATGAGGTAGTTAAACAGATGACATCAGCTTGCTTCTTCCTAGTCTCAAGACTGTGGTATTTTGACATTTAAACTAAAGAGAGTCGGTATTTAAAAAAGGCCTCTTCATTGTAACAAATACTACTATATTTTGTGTTAATTAGAGTTACATATTAGGATTATCATGCTCATGAACAGTGCATGAAAGTTTAATTAAAAGACCACTAAATTATTCATTTTTAATGAAACTGCCAGGAATTCTGCGGAGAAGTTCAACAACATTTATCATATCATTACACTAATTAACTTCTTTCTAGATAGTGAATAAAAGCTTGTAAGAATCCATAGAAATTCCTTAAAGGTTGATGTATCTTCAGATATATAAGAAAAAGCACACTTCAATATGTTCCCAGATCTTAGAAAAAATAAACTTTAAAAACATATTCATGAAAGCAATACAATGAACAAGACTTGTACTGTTCGACGGGAAATGGGTCAGATGTGGAAAAGTAAGGAAGAGTACTTTTAGAAGAGTACACAGAAGAAAACCAGTATGTAAAAAGATACTAACAGCAGGAGGTACAGATGAACTAGAGAGAGCCATTTAAAAGGATAAATAATAATTGAAAGGTAAATAACTGATCAAAAAAAAAAAAGGCATACAGGTAATAGAATAGGAAGGATACAAGCTCTTGGCCTTCACCCTTAGAAATAAACTAAGCAGAGTGAAAACTTCATCTTTCTAACAACTTCTATTGCAGACAGTGACTAGCATCCTAAAGGTGATGGAAGTAGTCAGAAAAACATAGTAGTAGTTCAAATAAGATTTGAATTTCTTTCTGTGATAGGCCTTGTCCAGGTTTCAGCTAGGATAAAGTTAATTTTTTCCCACTAGCTGTTACAGTGCTGTATTTTGGATTCAGAATGAGAACAGTGTTGATAATACACTGATGTTTTGGGGTTTTGTTAAGTCCATTTATCCTAAGTCAAATACTGCTTTTTTCCTTGTCTCATGTTCAGCCAGTGAGGAGGTACGCAAAAAAAAAACAAGCTGGGAGGGAGCACAGCTGGGACAGGTGACCCAAACTGACCAAAGGGATATTCCACACCACAGAACATCGTGCCTGGTATATAAAGTCAGGGAGTTACCTGGAAGTGGGAGCTGATTTAGGTTTGATGGTAAGAAATTGCATTGTGCAGCACTTGTTGGGGTTTTTTCCTTATTATTGTCATTATTATTATAATTTACCATTATTACGGTATTCTTACTTTCTTTTCAATTGTTAAAATGTTCTTATCTCAACCTACAAGTTTTACTGTGATTCTCCTCCCCATTCAACCGGATTGGGGAGTGGGGAGATGGGGGCTGCCTTAGCAGCTGTGTGGTGTTTCATCTTCAGCTGGGCTTAAGACATGACAGGCCTATTAAAGCATTAGCAGGATTTATTCCTTCTTGGCCCTCAGTAAATCTAAACTCTGAGAAGATAAGAAACAGTTTTGAAACAGAGTTATAGCACTTCTGATCTCCTCAGTAAGCCGTGTGGAAGTACTGTACTCGTGCACAAGTGCTTCCCCTAGAGAAGCTCTCCTGTGCATGGCCAGAATAGCATTTGAAAGAAAACTGAAAACCACTCACCTCCAATCTCCCATTAGTACAATTCAAGGCAAATAAGGAATAGACAAAATCACAAGAGAAACTAATGCAGGAAGAGCAGACCTCGCTCATATTTTTCCTACATGTAGTTGTAGGATAGCAACCTGTTGAGATGGTGAATAACCATACCATTCTTTATTTAACTCTAAGTGTGAAGCCTATATCATAGACTTGTGAAGATTAGAGATGCTTAAATAAACCAAAAAAACCCCAAGATTCTCAACATCGCTGAGACATAACAGAGACAAATTTAACTTCCACAGAACAGAGCTGGTATTTTACAATCCACTCCAGCAAAGCACATATCTTGTGCTGAGCCATGGTTAAGTCAAAATCACCCATGTTAACACACAACTGCTCTCCAACTTACATTCTTTCAAGAGGCCTACTTTATCTTAGTGTAAAATTCTACAAAGACTTTATCTGTCCCTAGGTTTCCCATTAACCTTAAATGCTGTAGGGTGGGAGCATTCTCTTGAAGCACCACACCACATTCAGAATTGATGCTGTTTCCTAGACACAAGGTGCTCACCACTGTCAAACACAAGGCACCTGATTCAGGAAAAATTTTGGTCAGGCCCCATATAGTTATTCTCATTTGAAAATACTCTGTGATTCCTGCTCAAACACAAAACCTAAATGGTCATGGCAGAAACGTTGTTTCATTTCCAGTACAAAGACTAGCCAAACATTGTGTTAGATAAAAAAAGCAGTTAACCATCTCTGTCTAGAAACCTCTTTCTCAGAGGAATAGGGCCAGATCTGTTAGTCCAGCAAAGGTCCATGCCCCCAGTTCCAACCTGCAGCAAGAGTAAGCACCTGTTCCCAGTAGCCACACGCACACAGAGCACGTATGTACGTGTACAGAGTTTCAGAGTTTGCAACACAGGACAATAACACACCTTTGTATGTGGGAAGCAGCACCTTAGCATATCTTACACCTTAGCATATCTTTAGGTTTACACATCCAAGGTAATCCTTTTTGTCCACTGAAGCAGGATCAAGAAACCTTCGTGCCTTTTTCCAACATCTCCATGCATTATGTTAACCAATATAGATTTTATTTGTAAGAATTAATAAATAAAATTAAGGGGTTTTCCCCACAGTCTTTTTCATGAGGCAGATTAGCATTCTATTTAATCTACCCGCCTCCATCTCTGAAAGTTCTCTTCCAACCAGTCAGTGGGATCCTAAGTTCTGAACTGAACAATTAATCCTAAAACATTCATAAAATATGCCAGAGTATGCTGCGTTTTACCACCTCAGTTACAAATGCGTATTTGTCACATTCAAGTCTCTGCAAGCAGGGATGTTCATCTCTATTTCTGCAACTCTTAGCAAACGGCTTTATCACTCTCTACAAATAAATAAAAGCAACAATTTTTACAGAAGATATTAACCCAGCTCTGAGCTGCTAAAAAATCTCGTTTGATATTCCCTGTTTTGGAGGGAGTGGTAGGGTGGCATGAGAGTCTTAAGCCTATCCCTTATTAGTGACGTCAGTAGAGATAAATCCTTTATTTTCTACTTTAGAAACACCACAAGTGATCATGTTTGCCCCTCCCATTACCATGGTTTTTGATTTCTGACTGTTCATTCTTGCTGTCAATGAAGACATAGAAAGCAATTTAGAAAATTGCAGTGCATGGATGCATAGACCATCTTTAGATGAAAAATTAATTCAAATAAAAGACAGCAGTCATGATTTTGCCTAAATGCTACCACTTCTGAATTTCTGTCACTACTTTCCCACAATCTGCTTTGTTTCAAAGCCAAAACAACTGTCATTATAGGGAATGAGCTGTGCACAGATAAAATCCTGTTGCCAAGAATGTGGGCTTTTGAAAACACTCACTAAATGTGTGGCTGTTGTATGTGATTCCCTGGAATGTTAGAGCAGCTTCATATCTGCAGTCACCGAGCCTGACATAAACATTTCTTAAGCTAATAGTTATTCAAATGTTTTTTTAATTCTCAAGCTTGTCTAGGAGCTAATACAGTTCTTAAGACAGTATGAAATAAGAAAAGCTGAGAGGACAGATGAGCATAAGCTTATAGGCAAGGGAGAACAGAAAAAGAATAATATTAAGATCAGGCCACAACAAAAGCTTAAGTTGGAAGACACATGAACCTATAGCCATAAATCAAACTCCAGTTTGAATATACATGCATTAAGGGGGTTGGCATAAAAATATCTGAAAACATTACCCTAAATTGTTTCCATTTTTTGCTGTCATCTGATAAACATTTGGAATTTCAGACATCTAATAGAAAGAATAATAACTCCTCCACAGAACTTTAGTAAGAGATAGAGTCATGCCCCACCCCCTGACCTCCATAAATAGCAGAAACCTGAAAAACCTTGGAAATTATAAAAGGCATTCTTTTGTCATCTGAAGTCTCCCCTTGCATTTTTTTTCTCCCTTAAGTTTGGATAGTAGTTAATTTTGTCAAAAGTAATAGCACTTTAATTGGCATATTATACTCCTAGTGAAAAGTCTCTTAAGAACATAAAATACGAAATTAACTAACAGAGTATGTAAGTTTATATGACAAATCAAGTGTTTAAAGAAAGAGGCAGCTTATTATCAGGAAAAAAAACCCCAAACAATAGAAAAGCAAGCAAAATTTTAAAACCTAGAACTTAAAATTTTCATACTCATCTACTGTTGGTAAGAAAAGAAAAAAACATAGATAGAAAATCACAAAAAAATCTTATGTGATTAACAAAACAATATTAAAAAGCCAAAAGTATTTCATCACAAGTTACTCCAGAATTGGGAAAACTTCTTGCAACATCAGCAATACCTTTGAAGTTTTTCTTTACCGTTCTTTGAATTCTCCAAGTGTGTACTTTAAATTTTCCTGCATGTCTTCCTTATCAATACATCTTTACACGTTTAAACTGTCTTTGTCTAATTACAGAAAGCAGAAAAGTATTTCAAAGCTTACATTAGTTTCTCAAACTGTGTAGCTGAAACTTTGAGAGGATTTCATTCATTAATAAATAAAACCTCAGCACTTACTGATGACTTCCCAAGTTGCAAGTCTACATGCATGTACTGGTGCTCAACAAAACAGCAATATTTGACTTGGTACTCACAAATTGTACAGCTGTAAGAAGCTCAAGGAGAGCACTGTTAAAATCCTGTGGGTCCTTTGGAAAAACATCAAGGATTTAACAAAGCAGGGGCATATTGTGCCCTGGGAGAAGAAACTTGCTTTCTTGATTGGGTGAAGGCAATGGGGAAGGGCAGCAGCAGGTGCCTCTAACACTAATAGCAAGTTCTGAGCTCACCAGGGACTGCTCCAGCAGTTCACTACTCAGTGTTAACTCTCTGGCTACAGCAGCCTGGGCAGCCACATCCATGCCCTCCAGAAGAGAGCCCCATGTTCATACAGCCCATGGGCTGCTGCTGCAGGGCCTCCTGCCACCCTACCTGAATGCCCCCCATGCACACACCTCAGTGCCAGCACACAGGGGGCTGGCAGAACATGTAGTCCCAGAGTGACAAAGAAGCTCATCATGCTGCCTACTCATGTTTTTCCTCCCTGCAGGCCTCCAAAAATACGTCTTCAAACTGCCTCATGTATTTAAATGCAGAAATGAAATCAGAAGTTCAAGGACAACAGAATAAAATTGCCACACATTGGCCTACCATGTATGATGCCTTCCCCAGATTTTTAAGACAAATGAAACTATGAAAACAATTTATTACTCATGTTGCAAAACAACTTCTTAACAACTAGTCCTGAAAGCATTATATATATATTTATAGATATGTGTATCTCCTAATGGCATCTAGTGTCTCTTTGTAGAGTCAATTACTCAATCAATGACTCTAGGACAGAAATATGTGGGAAATATGTGCAAACAGGCTGTGCTAATAAAATGCTTTTTACATTATCAGGACATTACAGCTTGACCACTGAAGAAAATAAAATGTGTCCTTAATAGGAGACCCCAGCAGTACAGGCACACAATGATCACAAAATTTTAAGGATCTCCAGCTGTTCCTGGAGGGATGCAACCTTGGTAGCAGGGAAGAAAATACTTTCGGGGTAACAGATAAAAAAGGGAATTTATCCACACAACGACAAAACATCCCGCAGATTGTAAGACTCAGACACATTTTCAGACCAATGAAGAAAAAATAAGTAAACAAACTGTGATAGAAAATGCATAAACATAAAAACACAGCTGCACCCAAGAATGAGGAGAAAGAAACCCTCCAAATCATGCACTCCTTGTGCAGTTGTTGAGTTCAACAACTCCCTGTTCTTAACTAAGTAGACTAAGAATCAATTTATGGCTCTGTGGGTAGGTACATTTCTCTAGCAATCACTTTGATTACCTGTGATTTTTGGTTTCATTAACTGCCCTAGAGAGCTGGTAGCAATATTTGTCCTTCACACCATTCAGAATCACATCAGATTATGAACCAGACAAGCCTAAATTTGCAAATCTGCACTTCACTACCATTTTTCCAGTTTGACTTCTTTAAGAGTCCAGCCCATTTCTGGGAACGTTAGGTTCAACTAGCTGATCAGTGGAAATATGCAGCTAAGATCTTCCATGTTGATGACAATTAACAGTTTTTACCATTACAGAATTATACATGAGTAATTTTCATTCACATAAAGTCATCTACTTTTTCCAAGAGACCTTGCATTCTCCCCTCACTGTACATCTGGCTTTCATTCTGTCTTTCCACTATTAAGTCAAAACACATTTTTCTCTTCACTGCTTCTATTGCAGTACTGATTTTTTTTTTTTTGTCTAAGTCTGTTTAAATGTTTACCATAACATTTCTAACACTATTTTAAGAGAATGCTGCATTCAGAATGGTTGTGTTGTGCTTTCAGTGTGATTTTCCAATGGCATATCTCAGCAGCACATGTTGAACAGCTGGAAACCATCTAATTAGAACAGGGAGGAAAAAAGAAAAAGGATGTTTGAGATGAATAGTAATCATATCCATCACACTCATGGTTTTTCTTATTTATATAGCACACACCTGTGTCTAATTGGCAATGAAAATGACTGTAGGATGAAACACTGAGCTGACCTTATATTATATTTCTCCTTCTCTGAGCTTTAAATAGATTTTGTTATGTTACTTTAATTATATAGGTAGATTTGTTTACTGAAGCATTCACATTAATACTCATTTCATGCAAAGGGGCAAATTACTTTTTTAATTATGTGTCTTTGGGAGGGCTACATAGTTAAGATGAGTTGCTGCCTGCTAGTCTCCACAGACGATAATCCTGGCAACTCAATGCAAAACACCTTCAGTGGCATTAAGTTTTCATACAGTAAATATGTACACGTTTTTGAAGCTGTATCAGTGTATTGGGTTTTTTAAAAACACCTGCACTAGTGACTCATCTACATCTTTAGGTAAGAAAATCTTTACAAAGCTGGAACAAGTTGCCCAGATAAGCTGTGGATGCCCCATCCCTGGAGGTGTTCAAGGCCAGGCTGGGTGGGGCTCTGAGCAACCTGGTCCAGCTGGGGGTGTCCCTACCCCTGGCAGGGTGGTTGGGACTAGATGACCTTCAAGGGCCCCTTTCAACCCAAGCCATTTCATGACTCTGTGAAATGGTAGCCTCAGAGCCTAAACCACAACAGAGTACATTTCTATTGAAAAACTGCAATTGAAAGATTACTATTAACTTCAGGGAAATTAACTCAAGCAGAGATATTTATGTGCATAATATTAAACAGAGAAATAGAAATGCTGCATTGTTTTTGTTTCTTCTGTATTTTCCTTAGCATCTTTACAAGTTACCTTTTTAAATTTATTTTAGTGCAAACTCTTCTCTATTATGATTATAGAATAAACCTTGGAATCGTTTCTGAGCATGTTAATGTAAGAACAAAAAAAATCCAGAATTAGACCAAAAAAAACCAAACCCCAACTTTTCTTAAAATCTTGAAAAATACTGTAGGATTTTTAAGGAAATCTCTTTGCTTTCTTACCAGAGTAGACTTGTGATCAGAATTCCTAATTTTACAACTGCATTAAAAATTACTGAAAAGAGTTATAATCTTGAAATTACCAAACTCAATGTTCCATCATTTCAAATTCGGTTAAAATGTTTCAGCTTAATTTGAGATAAAATGATATTAAAATTAAAATGTACACATTAATTGCTAATAACAGGATTAATTAAATAGTTAGCTAGGAGGCAGCTATTATTTTAATGGTTCTAAAAGCATAATCTACTTTGAAAATAGCAAAACAAAGCAGACAGCACACTGAAAACTGACCTGTAGTGAGTGCACAAAGAAACAAGACATGATGTAGAACAGAGGGTTCTCTTCCAAGCATAACTTCTAGTTTGAAGGATCAGGTGTGTCAGTAATTTTAAACATCCAGTTTTCTGCTGATATTGTAATGGTTTAGGGGCATGAGCAGTGGTATTGATTTGATTTACTAATATACACTGCATCAATTATAAAAACATGAGTTCAGTGTTGGAGAAATACAGTATCTGGAATATGTGCTATTCATCTCGGTACGTGTGCATCTCTTTAAATGTTAATTGAAACTTTCTGTCATGTTCATATTCCATGCTCTTATCACCACTAAATTTTCTAATGGCAACAAAAATCCAAGCCCATTTCAGTTTTGTGAGTGGGGGCTGCCAGTTGGGGGATTTTTGCCAGCTTTTTGAAACCTCAGAAACTAATTTGTAAAATTTTCTCTCCTTTTAGCAGAAACACGTGTAATTCAATTACCATAGTTATTCTGGGTGATACAGTTTCATATGCTCTTCAACTTTTTTGAGTAAATCCAGAAGGATGTAATCAGGTAATTATTAATCCTCTTGCAGAACCTTCTTGATTTCCTATGATACATACCAATCAAATCTTATTTTCACTTTTGTTAGGTCACTGTGCTTCTCCTAATAAAATTTCATAATTTCTTTCATTGTTAAATCTTCATTCCACATTTATTGCTAAGAATAGTCAAGGACAACATTGTACAAGTTTTAGGTTGTACTGCATGAATTCTATAGTTTGGAGGTATTTGCTTTACTTTTGGGGAGTTTCATGGGGTTTGTGGGTATTTTCTTGGTTTTTTTTTTTCTTTTTTAAATGAATGCATTTCTCAAATACAAATTGCACATCCTGTCAACCATTTCTCCTCTAAGCAAGTGTAAAATGCTTGTGTAAACTTCATTGGCATTGTGTCTGTGTACATCAACACTTAAATCCAAGTCAGGATTTAGGTTCCTCAGTATTTTCTTACATAAATCCCAGACTAAATCCACAAACCCCTGCTCAACATTTGTGTCCCAGTCTGTGGGGCGCTTTAATTTGCAAGACAGTTCTTGATTCAACTCAGAAATGTTCTGGGTATGTAATTTTTGTGTCACAGAACATCTGTAGTCTGAACAGTCAGGAAAATTTGCCAAACCCTTTGGCATAGAGGATACTCCAAGAATCCCCATTTCTTAAGAGGCAGAAGAGCCCTAATCAGCAAGGTATATGCAAATCACACAGTTCTAGCCCCCAGATTCCTCTTGGAGAGAGATATTAATGGAACCAAAATAACGTAGAGCAAAGAGACCTGAAGTCTATGCACTTCAAAGTGAGGATTTGTAACTAATTTCTACCTCTGAAATTTTCATCTCTTTGATTTTAAACTGTAAAATGTAAAAAGAATTCTGGAACCAAGAAGAAAGAGCAAGACCATCCTACAATTCCTTTCCTTTTTGTTTGCTCCTGTTTGATGAAAATTACACAGTTGCAGAGGTCAGCAGAGTCTACTTTGGCTTTTAATTAGGCTATTAGAATACTTTCCTGGGAGACACGGGTTTAAACCTTCCAGCAAAAAAGGGTTAACCTCAAATTTACTGCTTACCACAAGAGTTCTGCATGAAGTTGTGATGCAAAAGATGGTGAGTGCAGCATTTAAAATAAACATATATAATTGATACAGTGTAGTGGAATGGATATAACTTAAACAAAAATTCTAGCCGTATGCACTATAACAATATGCAGTTAATAAGGAGAAGTTTGGGATTGTCCTCATGAGACACCTTCCTCAAGCAGAATCCTATTTTATCATTTCTGGTTCTATTTCATCTAATCAGGAACAGATAACTATAAATATGCATTACTGGATCACAGTTTGTTCCTTCTCCAATATTTAGAGCTAGGTAAAACAAACATCTGGAACTCCAGATTGCTCTAGCAATCAAAATCTTTGTTTCAAATTCCACAATGTTATTCCTATCACAAGAAGTCTTACACCATGTATGTAAATTTTTACACCAATGTTTGGGAGTTTATACTAAAAAATATGTCAATATGTAAATGAGTTTTAGAAGTAATAGCAGGAAAGACTGAAAGAGAAAAAGGTAGCAGCAATCAAAGCACTCAGCTATAAAGGAAATCCCTGTTAGTTATCCTGAACATTTGACTGCTTTCCCTACCTCTATGCAGAAATACGAAAGCATTCCTAAAAGCCACAGATTTGAAGGTGGTTGTGCCATTGGGATTCACACTTAGGTACCAGGCAATTTTCATAGGCACCTAAAACATGAGATTCCCATTGATTTCACTGGGAGTTCCACACTTAACCGAGTGTATGTTTCCTTTGTATAGTGCAAAACTGATAAAAGAATAAATGATTTCTTTTACAGGCTTTAGCACTAGATGGCAGAAATATTATAATACTCATCTGACCATGAGAAAGCCTTCTGTAGTGTATAAAGGGAAAGCAAGAGCATAGCTTCTAACCTTTTATTGAGATTTTAACCTACCTTTTCAACAGTGTGAAAAGACTCATTTAAAAACTTGAATAATTCCACTTTCCACAGAATCCACAAACAAAATTTCTGTAACATGGAATTTTCCATTTTATCTGGATCCCCCAGGTCAGATGCTTCAGGATGAAAGATCAAAGTCAATAATTTGGGAAGTAATGATGTAATCCTCACTTCTCAAAAAAAACCCCAAAGAAACAAAAAAACAACCAAACAAAAACAAGCAAAACAACAACAAAAAACCAAAGAAACAAAAAGACAAAGAAACAACGACAAAAACCCAAACAAAACAAAACCAACAAAAAACCCCCACATTAACTGGGGAAGGAAGGCAAGAGGAAGAAACATCAGATTTCAAATGGCTCATTAGCAAGTACATCTTTAAACCTGCATCTTTATGACAACTCCTTATGTTAAGAAGTCACACAGTGACTGACTTGTCTTTTAGAAAGTCAAAGAAGTTGGAATTCACTCTCCAGCTACCTCAGCTGTTGAGGGATACATTTTCAAAGCTGCATGCATGAGTTACAACAAAGGTAAGGCTGGCCATGACAGCATCTTTCACACCTGTTGATGTTGTAGCTCTTTCTATTCAATATTAATAAATTCAGCATGTAATTATTTTGCCATCTGTCTCTTGTAGAAGCATTTATTTCTGTCCTTCTAGTGAGCACTACAAAAAACATATTGAGTAATTTCTTCCAACATAATGACTAATAAATTGCAATAATGAGGTTTTGTGTACCATATAAGAAAGTAAGACAGTTATTAAATGACTTGTTATCTTTTTTCTACTATGCATCATTGCCAAGACAAATTACTTAACTGTAGAATAACATCAGCATTTATTTTAGCATGTACAAAGTGTTGTTTTGGGGTCTTTTATTCTACCTATGAAAATTTCTAACAGCCTAAATTCTGCAATTTAATATCAGTTGGTTCAAATTTTTTATCCAGTTTTGTAACTCTCTTATTATTTTGACAAGAAACCTAGTACGTGTTGACTGTTATGTTTGCATTATAAAAAACAAACAAAGAAATCTGTGGAGCCATAGGCTTATTCAAATGAAATCAAATGTGTATAAAAATTCAAGTATCTGATTTTCAACTCTTAGCATTTTGCTGAAATTGTCTAAGAAGGGAAATTTCGCAAGAGGGAACACATATGTAACCAAAATAAATGGCTCTTCCCTCTCTAATTATTTGATTCTGAGATTGCATTTAAGTATTCAAGAAATGAGATTTTAATAATTTTAACCTGTTTCAGGTGAAGAGCAAAGATCAAATAGTTGACTTCTTAATACAAGTAACCTTGAAGAGCCACAAGATTGCTATGAAGAGGCTGGTAAAGCAGCTTTTCTTTTGCAGTTACTGTTTTGTGAAGTCTTTCAGTTTTTTATCAGCTTCACTTTCAAATATTGCTGGTGTTCAGTTGAATGAATTAAGCAGTTTTTAACTGTTCCACATAACTACTACTAATAAACTGATTTTCATTCAAAATTATAGCTTAGATTGGGTGATATATGTTTCCATTTATTTACAGATGACATTTAAATTCATTTGCATGTTATTTTGCCAACTTAGGTGTACAATTATTTTAGAGCAATGAAGTCTATAAGTATTCTCCTTCCAAAGTTGCTAGATAGGTTATAATCCCTGGAAAGTTACATCCCCAACTCCTGTGCATGGTTTTTTTATGACCTAAAGATGTCCTCAAAGAAGAAAGCAAAGCAGATTAACACCTCTTTACTTCCAGGTTTCATGAAGTTAAAAACAAAAAAGAAATTTTACAACTGGCAATTCTATCCAAGGTGTTAAATCCTATGTAATATGTGTGTGGGGGAATTTTTCTGTAAGTAAGTTACCTAAAGCAGTATAATAAGACCATCTCTAACATAGACTAGAATGTTTGTATCCCTTGTTCAGAGGCTATGCCATCCACTAAGAAATACTTCTGCCACCCTGGTCACTGATCAAAGCAAGAAATTGTGCCTTACCTTTAATTTGGAAGAGTATTTTTCTATTATATGTTTTTGTCACTGAACATTTCATCTGTTCCTTATTCTGACATGCTTATTTTGGGAATTTTCTTCCCCTTGTAGTCTATCTTCATGCAAGAAAGAGTAGCCTCACTATCTGGCAATTAACAAGTACTTTTAATTTGCAAATCAGTCCAAATTTTTACACTTATAGCTGCAAAACTGTAGATAAACTCCTGTCACTAACAAATAATTAAAGTTAAAATTTTATCTCAATGAAGGCAAAGTGTGACATATGTCATTTAACCTCTTGAAATATGTCTTTCACATTAAACCAAAAAATCTTTCATCAATAAATTGTTTCTCCAAATCAGAAGTATTTTTCTCTTACTCTTTAAAAGGTGTTTCTAGCTAAAGAAAAGTTTCAGGCTGATAACTCTAATGAATAACACACTCAATGTCTTTCCAGATCATATTATTCAGCTGTAGATGAAATCAGAAAGAAGTAATCCTCCTCCCTTTTCTGTGTTCTCCCTCTAAAATCAATGAGTTGATTGAGTACTTGCATGCTAGTACTGACAGAAGCTAGGTTCTCAGATTCCTAAAGACCAACTACAGGACAATACATGAAAGTGAAGATTTTTGAGTTATTCTGAAGAAGCATGTCAGTCCTTACCTAGAAATAAATTTCCTGTCTTAATGACTGCTCACTCCTTGGTCTTTGGGCTGAAATTAATCCTGGGGATCTGAAAAAGGGGATCTAATGCAATGGTCCCTAGATTTGATACATCACTCCAGATACTATGTAAAACAGACTAAACTGTCATATCACTTGACAAAGAAATAAGAACTCTTTTAAAATTTTTTTTTAAAATCTGAGGCAAAACATACTGCATGAAAAATCATCAGCCCACCATTTGTGAAAACACTCCTTTATTAGTTCCTGTATCAATCAGTTTCTGTTTAGCTTAGGGCTTATTCTGTGATTTTGTGGTGGTTATGAAGAAACTCAAATTTTGATTGTCAGATGAAAGTTTAGGTAGTCCTGGATAAGCAAGTTTTCATTTCATGCAGCAATAGAAATAGGACTACTTTCTCTGATGCTGATAATGTTTTTCTTTCCCACCCTTCATTGAGTCAGGTGAACATTTGAACTACCACCACACCTTAGAAAAGAGGTCCTATACTGGATGTTGACAAACTTGATGTGACAGCAACTCTGAAATATTGGATGATACAATGTCAAAGAACTTTCAGAACAGAAGATGTATCAATTAGGTTGCACAAAGCTGTTATTGGGGTGAATAAGAAAGAATTATCTGAGCTTGAAATGACCTTTCTGTAAGACATTACTTCCCTTACTGTTTTGTTACTGTCTTTCCCTACCTAATGGCAACCTTAATTTCAGAGCTCAAAGCCTCGAAGCAGGGATAGGAAGGCAGTAGGTTGTAGCTGAGCGAGCTGTACGAAGCAGGTTGGTGCCAGCCCTAGGGATTGCCAGGAAGAGTAAAGCAGGAGATAATAGAGGTGAGGTGATTGTTAGAGGGGAAAATAGATTAATGAGATATGTAGCAAAGAGGTCTGAGGGAACAAAAAAGGAAAGCAAACAAGCACTCATGGTATTTCGACCTCAACAGAATCCCTACTATTTACAACAAGGTTGCCAGTGGAAACTCCCATTGCAGAGACAGGAGTGCAGCTAGGTTTGCTCGACAGGAACCTGTTTCTTCTCATTATTCCAACCTGTTGCTAGTGTTTAATTCAAGTTAAACTGTAATGGATGAATCATTTTATTTTCTTCCAGATACCAGATCAGAACTTCTCCAGACAGCACTGCTATTTTGTCCACAGATAGGGAAGGATCTTAGACTGCAATAAAGAGCCACAGAACTCATTAGCAAGCAATACCCAGCAGCAAACAAGACAATTATCTGAGAGCTCCTGCTCTGCTCTCACAATGGCTTAAATTAACCTGCTTATCATTGGAAATAGAGAGGAAAGAAATGCTTCAGCTCTCAGGTGTAAGACAGAGATTCAGCTAAGACAGAAAACTGACTTTATTATCCTTTCATCACACAATTCCTGGGTAACAGAACAGCCTCATTATTTCTAGTTGGCATATTTTCAAAGCATAGATTGTTTCCTAAGCCACTTTGATATTTTGACTAGTCATTTCTTCCATTTGAGAATCAAGACTGGTGTGTTTATTTGCTCTAAACCAGGGCATAGAAAAATTTCCAAGACTAGTTTATAAAATCCATTTTAGTATGGATTTGAAGCAAATTGTAGTCAAATTTGGGCTCCAAATTAAGTGTTGGAGTACATATACACTCTAAAAGGCACTAGGGAATCTGAGGTATTAAGAAGGTTTCTTGGAGAATAAAAAACTTGTTAATTTCACCTTTATTTAATTATCTTCTGCTCTTCTTTTTCTTCAACAAATACAAAGAATTAAACCATTCCATCGATAAAGGAAAATTTCACAGATTAACTCCTTTTGGGACAGGTGGCCAAGCCATAGAGCTGACTCTCCTCATTCACAGCTACTATGCAGTAGCTTGGGGTAGACAACCTTTCTTAAGATTTATAAGTTTTTGGCACTTTACCAGAAGTGATGTTACTTCTGTTGATTTGTCTATTGTTTGTTTTCCATACCTGAGCACTAGTTTGTTTTTGCATCACCGCTATTTTACAGACACTGGTGTAGCAGCTGTGCAGTCAGCATTGCACCTCTCCTTCTCTAAGCAAATCCAAGCAGACAGTGCTGTTCCAATGCCTCTGACCCTGACTAGTCCATGTGGCTAAGAAACAAGGCCTCAGGGTTAAAGGAGCTTCTTTCATTTCTACAGTTTAGAGAGCGTTTGTTCTAAAGATGTTCCTGCAGAATTAAAGAGCTCTGTACTCTGACGCACAAATACGAGAACAATATTCATCCCAGCTACATTTATCCTCCTCTGTAATAACACAGAGTTGTTAGGTTGGAGATTAAAACTGTGATGCTCTTCAGCTGGTGCAGCATTCTGCACAAAAGGCACTGCATTCAGTAAGAGTCTGAAGATGTGCACCCAGGAAGCTGCTGATCAGCAATGTCAGTATCTTAGTGATTTGAGGTTTCATTTTCAGCCAACAAAAGACTTAAAGTCATTCTGTCAACCTGTCTTCTCTGTAGCTAAGTACTGTTGTGACAGTAGAAATAAGGGCTAATTAGCAAAACAAAAATCAATCCTATTCAACGTTAAGTAAATTCTTTTTCCTTTTTTTTTTTTTTTTTTAATTCCTTCACATAATGACACACTGAGAGGGAATCTACTTAATCTAAAATTTTTCAGACTAAGTTTTTCATGCTTTTCTCAGGGTATCCCAGGGTCTCAACACAGCCATAGGTTCATAAAATAGACTGAACTGGAAAGGACCCATAAGGATCCTTGAGCCCAACTCCTTTTCTTTTTTTCCCTAAACTTTTTGTTCATCAGTCACAATGCCCCTGAGTTCAATGCACAACATATACACGACACAATTACAGTAATTTTTACAAATATTTTAAAGCATGAGGAAAAAAATACACAAAGATGCAAATAGTAAAATTATTGTGCAAGAATCATGCATTATCCCTTTTTGAGCTGACTAATTTTGCATTAAAAAAAGACCAAAACTCAAGGCAACATATATAACTTGCATCATAATCTGGGAAACTAAATAAAATCACCTAGTAAATCCATTTCAGTATGTAGTATGGAGTAAGATAAAAAGGCATCAGTTTAATTCTTTTAATCTTTAAATCAGCAAGTTTAATTTCTGCTTGGATGATATAATAATAAATATAGTAGAAGTGGGAATGATACAGTTAATTTAAGCACATAGAAAAAACTATGGCTTCTGCTGGATAGATTTAATACAAGTTTTTTGTTCTTATTCAGCATTCTCTCCTTTCCCCACATAATGGAAAAAAAAAAGGAGAGATTATTTCCTTCCAGATGACCTCAGAATACGAAATGAAAGCAAATATTTAGAAACGTAAAACTGAGGTCAGCTCAACAGCTGTTAGGAAGATGTTTAAGATTTATTTGATTCCAGCCAGGAGCCAAGCCTGATCATTAATCACATAATTCCCTCTAGGGTGATGAAAGTAGCCCTGCGGTGAATCTGACAATACAGAAGTAGCAATTGTCCTCCTAATAACTTTTATTGCCTGCACATAATGGAAAAAGTGTGGGAAGCTTTTTAAATTTTCCTTTCATTGGTCATGCACATCTTTTCACTCCAGAAGAAAATCTAGTAGGCTTTCACCAACAAAACAGCTGGAGACATCTCCTTCTCCATGGAACAGAAACGAAGAGTTTATGCGTAACTTGTACTAGCTAATGACTTTTTAACAGAGGTCTATCTTAGACTTTCAGAAACATTCAGATTATCATGGCCTTCTAATGCAAGTCTTAAATCATCTTAGCTTCCTCGTGTTTGTCTTGATTTTTTCATAGGTTTCTCTTGATTTTAGTGTAGCCTCTCACTGCAAGTGCCATTTAGCATAAAGTCTGAGATACTGTAATCGCTGCTGAGAAGGTTTGCTTGACACCAGTAAGTAGAAATACTTCCCAAAACCCAAATACCTTATCCTACTATTTCTTAACAGGATTGCCTGGATTTCACCCACTGGCACTCATAACCACACACTAATTTCTAGTATGAATAAAAATATTTTTCCATCCTCATCAACCAAATGCTTCAAGTAGAAAAAAATGGATGGAGCAATTAAAAAAAGAAAAAATTGTTCAAAGCCTAACTACATACACAGAACCAGAGGAAAATCCTCATGCCTTTGACTGACCTTTCAGCCATGAGGGAGCATATGATATAAGAAATAAACTAGTGAACTGGTAAAAATAAAGCACTACTGTTTCGCCACACAATCTGCTCAGCATGCCTAAATAAGCAGCCCATATTACTCTTTAGAAATCCCTTTTTCTTTACTGCTTCATCACAGTAAATTGAGACATATAAACATGTCAACTGGACAATAACAAATGCTAAATCTCAATTTAAGGTTAGAATGCTCATTCTACTCATGTCCATTTATGTCCAACCTCATAGACAAAAGTTTTCCTGAGAACTTTAAAATTTCAGATCCTGACATTTTTCTGTAGTAAGAAGCACACTGTAGATTTTGACAATAGACACATACAAGAAATTGCTTGGTGTCACAATATGCATGCAGTTGGATACAGTTATCAAAAGCATTATTAAACACTGCTATCTGTGCAAACCAGGGAATAATTTCAAGCACCATGTCTGAATTCCCTATGTATAAATATTTCTAATCCTTAGCTGTAACTGGCAAAACAAATTAATATTTAAGTGTTCTTGGAATAAAATAGGCATTTAAATTAAGGGACTGGTAACATGGTTTCCTATTGCTTTTTGGAAAAAATCCACAGACTAAATATGGTCACCATCACTAAATATGGTCACCATCAGAGGTGACTCAAAAATGATCTTCTACCTTAAACAATAGCATCTTAGAAAAAGACACAGGAAAATTTGACATAAAAATTAATTTAGAAATACTTTATATTTAAGTATGTTTACTTCTCAGCACTAAATTTATCATCACATTCTTTGAAAGAATTGCTACTACAGAATTCTCTTTACATATATCCCAAGGTAGGATGTGGTTAAAAATACAGTTATGTCTGAATTAACCCAACATTCTCTGTTATATTTAGGAACATAAAACTATAATTAGAGTATATTGCATACTGCCATTTAATTACCTTATTTGTAAGCCCAGATCTTTCCAACCAGAAACACTACTTCTGGTTAAACAGACTGCTAAAAACAATTGCTGTTATAAGACAATTATTCTTCTCTGTACTCGGCTTACTAATTAACTCATTTAGTAAGTATCACTGAGTTCCTCAGAGCCCAACAGAAGCTACAACCTCCTGGTTAACGAGGCAGAGTCACTTGGACTTAATTTTGAGGAACATCTGGGCTCAACTCAAAGATTGCTTCCTTGCTCTCCCCTATTACCTCAGTGTCTGGCTTGCCTTGATCTGGTATGGTAGCTGCATCCTTTACCTTCTTTTAAATAAAAGAAGGAACGGCATACCTCACATTCTATCAGAACAGGAAAATTTCTTCCAAAAGGAGCAATTTTTGCCCCTATTACTATTAGCCCCTATTACTATTTGTCCCTATTATTCCTTAAAATCAATCATCAGAAAAAAGCCGCAAGCAAACGAATCCAACCCCTCTCAAAAACAAACAAACAAACAAACAAAAAAACAACCCCAAAAAAACCCCACAAAAATAATCCACAAAAACCTCAAAATACCTGGAGATATCTTTTCCTCTAGTAATATTTGATTGAAGTTTATCAAGATTCTAACAAGCAGTAGCAAATTGAACTACAAAACATCTTACAGTAGCTTAATCAAGTTTTAGGGCAAAAACATTTGCATATACTTAAAAGAACCCTTTCAAAACATACATGAGTTCAATGTCCTAAAGACACAAAATATCCTTTAATGTTAACGTATAACTTCAGTTGGGGCTTTATAACATACAGAAATAAAAACATCATTCTGTCTATAGAATGTTGTTCCAGGATTATCCATGAACCTAAAAAAAGACTATATTCTGGTGTTTTGAGAATGTTTTAGAAGTATGTGTCCATTATCAATACAAGTGGACAAAAGCCACTCGCACAAGAAGAGATTTAAAACTCTTCAGTACTTCTTCAGAAAGACGAGTTACCAGGATGAAGTAATAATTTCCTATACAGTTGAAATCAGGATTGTTGGGGGTTTTTTCCCTCATATTTATTATCATGACACAGAGCCCAGCCCGTCTGGAAAAAATTGGTCTTACCAGAGGAAAATGAAATTCAAAGTTGCCTTCAGTGACAACAGGCAAAGCAACTCTATTCCCTTTTTCTCCAATTCACTTTTGCCATCTAGAAAAGTGGAGAATTTTATTGCATGTGTTTGTAAGGCACTAATAGAATTACCATAATTTTTTTGAGATATTCTAAGGAAATGAGAATTAAAAACAAGACAACAAACCAAAACCCAAAACAAAGACAGTCAGTACTTCTACAGAGCTACATGGAGCAAGTGATTTGTGATTTTGCAAAAAAAAACCATGGCAAGTCAATTTGGATCTCTCTCCTGTCTCCTGGTTATTCAGAAAGACCTGTAGCTGGGGCAAAGCAAGTTAACATTCCCAAATCATTTAAATCCACTTTGTTCTGGAAGAATGGGGAGAAGAAAAGGGAATCCTGGAACTAGAAATGAAAGTATAATCCGGAAATCTGGTTAGAAACCTTGGATTGGGACCTATGGAGGCCTATTATATGATATTTCTTCTGCTTAACCAGAATCATTCTCACTCCAGTGAGGCAGCCAGGCATATGCCACATGCAAAGACACAGCAGATGCAGAAATGCAGACAGGGGAGCTAAGAAGTTGTTTGTTTGCACCACAGGAGAGAAAAGGCAAAACAAATGCTCAAGGCTGCACAGTGGAATGACAAGTGTCTTAAACTAAAGGTGTGTGTTGCACAGAGATAAAAACATGCCCCAGCAAGAGCCACATCTGTAATTCATATAGGTGCTTATTTGATAGGATGCCTATTGAAGCTGGCTTTGTTACACCCTCGAAGCAACCAAAAAAAAAGGAAATATAAGAAAACATTGTCATAGTCTAAGTACTCTCCAACAGTTGCACACTCCTTTCCTGCCCTGTCTGTCTAAAGAACTTTTTTCCTTCCTTTTCTTCCTTCAGATTCTCATCTTTAATTTAGACTATGGAATCGTGGAAGTCCCAGCAGAATAAGAACAAACTTTGTTTAAATATTCAATGTCATAAATAAAATTTTTAATAATCTCTGTCATAATAAATGCTCTAATTTAAATAAACCAAATGAATAAATTTGTCCTATCATATTAGCATATACACAAATATTCATTTATGATACTAGAACAGCTCAGCATTTGTTGGCCATCTGTAATTACAGACTTACAGGTTAGCCCAATAATACATTCTGCTTTAAGAGACATTTAAAAATTTTATCAGAGAAGAATAAATACAAGCCAAGTGTTTTTCCCTCAATTCAAATATCTTCTCTTCTTGCTTATGTAAGTCAAACCTTAACCTGAGCTACAATATAGTTCATTACACTCTTTAGATGCATGGCTGAGCCAGTTAATTCTGCTTTCATGCTCAAGTAGCAGATGCACAGGAGTGTGGCCATATTAATAACTCTCATTAGAGTCGGGAATGCCACTGAAAGTTCATTCCTCCTTATGTACTCTGAAAAAGAAAAGGTGCAAAAGGTTCAAATTCCAAGTGGCTATCTAATAATCCAAAACCCAGAGGTTCTCAGAGTACAGTATTGCAGCATTGTCTCAGTTCTGTTCTGTATCTATACACAGAGAAACACTTCTGTCACCTAAATCTCTCAGCACCTTTTCATAAGGTTTTTTCTTAACAAAAGAAGAAAAATTAAAAGCAGGATACACCCCTACTATAGCAACAATACCTCAGCCTGCTACAAAATAACATTCTTTAACTAAAAAAATAATAGTGGATTTCTTTGTTAATACCTACACATTGTCATTTTACTTTCTCTCAGAAGTTACCAGTTGGAAAAGGAGCCTTAGAGAAGCAGAAGAATGTTTCTGTACAGCTTGTGCCACTTCAGGACAGAATCACTATGCTTTTGAATTAGGATTATGCTTATAATTGCATGACACATCACAAGATAGCGGACTTTTCTTACTTGTTTAACAAAACAGAATATTAAAAACTTGGCAATATTATTGACATATCACAAAATCCTTTAGGGACACTCATTTCCTGAAAGCTCAGGTAATACAATGTAATTGACACTACGAGAAATTAATCTAGTAAAGTTCTTGATTTTTTCTCCCCTGTTTTTACTGTAATGCTGTTGACTGCACATTCTGTTCTCACTTCTCATGAAGGGCCATTATTTCTGTCTCAAGTAGTTTTATATGGCTTTTAAAAAGCTTTTAAGCAGAGTAGCTACATTTATGTCAGAACATTTTTCAAGTGTGTTCTGCAGACAGAGAAAGAAGTCAGTGTTTAGCAAGACACATTGTTTCCTTGTGTAGAACATGTAAATGGTGACTGCCCAAACAAGATTTGTGTAATATCTATTGGAATTCCAACAGCTAATCATAACGAAAATTTAAGTGACACGAAACACATGTTCCACAATAATCAAAATGAAGAAAGTTTACAAAGTACAAGATTTTGTATGACATCACTGAACTCTTGGTGACACTACATCAGAAGAATAAGAGAAAAGTGAATGCTACCTTTTTTGCCTCGAAGAAAAAAGAAGAGCTGGAAATAAGTCAATTGTAGCTGTTATGGTCTTGTGGCACTTAGGACTTGGCTTTGAATGGTTTTCTCCCTTAACCTGCTTTTAGCTCCTCAGTAATTACAGTTACCATAATGAAGCCCAGGCAGGTCTAATCAAGCAAGTAAGAATATGATCTTAAACAATGAAGGAACAATCAAAGAATAACAAGCTGAAACCATGAGCCAGCTAAGAGCTAATGGGTCAGGACTGGTAGGCATACATGGACAACATTGTGGTGGGTGTCTGCTACAGGCTGTCTGACCAGGATGAAGAATTAGATGATGCCTTTTTAAACAATTGGAAGAAGTCTATTATTCACAGGCACTTGCTCTCATGTGCAACTTGAACCACCACTATCTTCTAGAGAGGCAACACAACAGACATAGGCAAGGGCACAAGTTTCCTGCCACAAGTAATACACAAGTCAGTATGGGGAGATGGCTTTTGCTAGACTTCATGCTTATAAACAAGAAAGGACTGCTTGGGAACATATAAGGTTTGGGAGTAGTCTTGGCTGCAGTGATGACAAGATGATGAAGATCAGAGTTCTGAGACGAGAAAATAAAACAGACAGCAAGATCATAACTCTGGCCTTTAAAAAAGCAAATTTTGATCTGTTCTGCTTGAAAGAATCTCGTGGGAGACTGTCTTAAAGAGAGAGGATCAGGAGACTTAGTTTATTTTCAAGGATCACCTCATCCAAGCTTAAGAATAGTCCATCCCGATGAGCAGGAAATCAAGGAAAGGTGGCAGAGGACCTGCATGGATGAACAGTAGGTCTTGATAAAAAATTTGATGTAAAGATGAAGGTAGAAGAGGGACAAGGTAGATGTATACATCTACAATAGGTAGATGTAAAGATAGGAGGTAGAAAGAGGGACAAGTGACCCAGGAGGAATATAGGTAGACTGAGTGTGCGGGGTTATGAAAGTGGAATATCCTTTGGAGATGAATCTGTCAGATATGATATTTGCAGATACTACAGGCTTGAATCTGACCCATACTCAGACCTACTTTGTGTCTGGCAGCATCATATTTAGGACATGACATGTCTCTAATTAGCACTGTTTTGCAGTGTACCCTGAATGCAACTGCATTACAAATTACTATGGATATTCCATCCCCAAAAACAAATGTGACCCCACTACCTTCCACTTACCAAGATCAGCAAAAGCAGAGGACAGGTGTTATCGTCTTGAATAAAATGGACACATTTTGCAGTGGTATCCACTCTCTTGGGCTCTGCAAAGAGAATTAGATGAGGGAACTCATAAATCTTAAGCTTCCATAAGTTTCTGAAATGAACCTGGGGTTCACACGTGTGTATTGGCAATGAGAAAGGCAGTGTTTTGCATGCAGGTAGTCTTGTCTCACTTGTTTAAAAAAGTCCCACATTATTCTTTTCCTTTTTATCATTGATCCACCAGCAAGGTAAAAACATCTAGATCAGGTGTACATCTATTTCTGATCCTAATAGTAGAGAAACCAAAATCACTTGCTGCTGGCTACTGCAGTCCTTCCTGGTTTTCCACAAAGATTTAAGGGGAGTTCCTTTATTTTCATGCATGTCACAGGCAATGTTTCATGATGCAAAGTTAGTAGGTCTCTTTCCTACTAGGCTTTTTGTAGAGTTATTCTTCAATCTGTAAGTTGGATCTGTCTGGATGAAAAAAACATTTAAAAAACTCTATTGCTCTAAATTTCACCCATTGCCTGGTGAAGACTCATCAGACAACATGATAATTATTTCCTTCTTTGAATACGTTCTTCAAATACAGCACAGTTTTCAAAAGATGGCAGCATAATTTGCAACATTCACTAGATAATCCTTCTATTTCCCCCAGTCTGTGCAATAATCCATTATGCTTCTTTTATATTTCCTCTTGTCTTTCTGTTATATCTCCTCCCACAATAGAAAATGCTTTATGTATCACATGTGCATGCAATGCTCTAGGCAGAAAGACCTGAAAATGTTTTATATGTGAGCCTGCAAACTTTTCTCTTGTGGGTAAAAGACATTTTACAACTGGACCATATTGTATGCAGCCCAGTGTAAAACATGAAATGAAATGCTGTAGGACTCAACTTACTGGCAGTATAGGCCATGAATAACTACTTCAAGACAATTTACCAACATTAGTGTTGAACTGTCACAAGGCTGGACTACTGCTGTATCTTACATGTCAATGTAACGTGCCAGCATACACGAGGTTAATTTTTTCTCTGTCATCCTACTGAACGTCAGAATTGTTCTCTGCAACCACACCTTTGAGATTTTATATCTTTCTGAAAGGACTTATTAAACTTTATGGATCTTTCCTCCCCGTTTTTTGTCCCAGTGTTGAAATTAATTTCACTCATGTAATAATGTTTGTGTTATATTTATGTTATAATCCTCCCCATTTTCAAGAAATTAAGTATGATGTTGGAAAAAAACTTATGTAAGCCTCATTGGCTAAAAAAATGCAATTGCTAGCTAGAGGAGCTTGATTTATTATTAGCTTATTTTTCTAAGCAACTGGAGCAGGCAATACTTCAAATGTAATATATATGGATAGCATTATTTCTCACTTGTTCAGCACCATTCTGAATAATTACTCTCTGTAATTCCTACCATATAGTAATAGGATGTCAATTCCTTTTTTCAGCATTAAATTTCTCTCTTTCTTTAATGTCTTTTGAAAACATCTCTTAACCAATAAATAGTAGATGCCTAGGGAGAAATAAACTCCATAGGGTATGATAAATAAAGTTAACAGGAAAAGTTTCAGGGTGGTTGTTGTGTGTTTCGTTGTTATTTTAAAGTAAAATAGGCCTGTCTTTTATTGTTAATGGTTTCTATGATCACAAAGTTTGTACATTCTTCTCTTATTAAAACAAATAACTTCAGTTCTCGGACTTTATGGTTCCAGTAAAATATTTTTCTAACAGCAAGGGAAATGCATACAATGCAAAACATCCATCAACAGCATCATCCATGGCCATACAATCCAGTATTTTATAAAAGAGATGACAAATGTCTTTCTGCATCAGTAGGAGCAAACAGACACATTTTAGGGCAAAAAAGAGTCTATTATATCTTTTGTCACATTATCTGATGATTCAAAATACTGATGTTTCTAGGAATTCCTGTAGGCTTCCCTGTTGGAAACATTCTGCTTAGCAGATATAGATGTTAAATAAACAAAGGAGTGCTAACTTGCAAAGCTTTATGGTCGCTTACCAAGAAAAATTTTAGTTCTGAGTAAGTGCAACAGTTGAGTGAAAGAGCAGAAATTAAATCTTGTATGGGGAAACCACTAGAATTTATGAAAACACATGCAGTGTGACCATAATGGAACAGCACAGAGATACAGAAACATGTAGAAGGTAGAAACCAAGTATTTATTCTTGGTGATTCAGGTTTTTCAATTCAGATGCCTTTCAAAAAAGTAATAAGGTATTATATTTCATGATATTTTGCAAAGTGAGCTAAAAACAGATGTATATATATTATATTAAAAATTGGAAGGTGTTTGTAGTTTGGCCCATTCCTTGTTTCACATTGTGAAATATTGACTTGATAACTCCCACCGCCAGTGCAGAGCCAGACTTGATAAATGACGTAGGGACATGTCAGCATATTTACTAGCATAAATAATTTTCAGTATCATGAATTATGAAGAGTGTTCACATCAAATTATCTAAAACTTGTACTGTAGTTCCATTTCTATAACGAGCGCTGTTTTCTCATGGTCAATAATCTTGACAAACAGTTAGTTAGCTGGAATGACTTTCTTACAAAGAAATAAACAACAAATAATACCTTGCACAGCTAACTCTAAGAAACAGCACTTACAAAAGTGGTAATATTTGGCATGTTTATTGAAAACTTGCCCCTTCCAAGCTGACTTCATTATTTTGAAGCCAGAATAATTACTTCTTATAGTACCTACAGGAAAAATACTGGGAGCAAAATCAGCTCAGTGGGACATCTGGTCTTCTTTTAATAGCATTCATAATTTAAAGAAGTGACTTTATGACTATAGCACCCCACTTTTGCCAGTTCCTAACTATAGCTTTGAATGTATGGTTTATTGGGCAATAGGAACATTTTTATTTAGCCATTAAGATTATAATTATGCCCCCACAGCTCCTATTGCATTGCCTAGCAAATTTAAGGGATTTGGTTTTACTACTACCACCACCAAAAAGAAAACCCCAAAAGCCCACCAAACCCACAACTTCATGAACAGGCAAAAATCTTTTGATTTTGATCCTATAAGACCATATGTTTTAGCAGTAAGCATAGACAAATAAGAGACCAACAACTCTGAAAAAATAGTTTGAGAACTTACTACCCATATTTTACAAATTTTGTAAGTTATTTCAACTAGCTCCACTCTGGCTCAAGGGACCAAATGCCCCCTGAAGGTTGATGTGCATTGAGCACACTCCTGGAAAGCATCTGTAATTTAGTTTTGTCCGAGAGGAATGACGTTCAAATACTAAGAGGCTTCTCCACAACATCATCCAAAGCACAGAAAGCAGGACAATTGGGCTAGTCATGGGACTTCTGTTCCAGCCTAAACTACTGATGTTCATCACACTGAAATGCTGCCAGATATATTGGTCTTTTCATAAGGTGGGATTCAAGCAGATTTGTTAAGGGATAGCAATCATGCTAGTGATTTCAAGATTCATAAAGGAATGGGGAACATTACCCTAGGGGAAGTAAACTTTCAACATATAATCAGAAACAAAAAAATGTTTTCATTCATAGTAGAAGGTAGCTAATGCTGAAAGCCATAGTCATCTATTATTCCTTATCAGATAGATATTAGTTGGGTGACTCTCAGTTTTAAAGATCTACAAATATCAATTTGAAAATTGAGCAAACCTGAGACATGTCTTGCTGCCAGTGATTCTGACAAGACTTTCAATTTGAATTAATCATGTCTTAAATTTACAATTTAAGGGCCTACCACATTGAAGAATATGGGTGATTTTCTCTGTGGATAAGGAAAATAAGTGCTGGAAGACTCAATTACATATGCTGAGAGAGAGAGTTGCATGTTAATACTTCTGGATAGGTAAATACAACTAAAAAGGAACAGAGTCAACTCTAATGTAAAAAGGAGGCTTTGGAGCTCAGGTAAATTAAGGGGATGGGCCTGCATTCGATTGCATGGCCCTAAGAGAGGGAATTGGGCAGTCCTATTAAATCTGTGAGTAGATCAAGAGCCTTCAGTTATACTTAAGCTCTGGTAAGGGGGTAAGATAGAACAGGATTTTGGGTCTTTAATAGGTAATGTCTCTAAAAATTATTTTGAAATAAAAAAGGGTTGCATGTTACCCCAGTTTTACAGAGCTGGTGGATATTATTGCTTCCAGACTGTATATACCAGTCTGCAAAGCAACTTTCAGCGTAGCTGATCAAGTCCACGCTGTTTAAAGGTCACTGTCACCATCTAGTGGCAGTCCGAAGGAGTTTAGACAGCACATTCCTAACTGTTTATTATGAAAGAACAATGTATTCGGACGTTTTCTACACGTATTACATTCATTTAAGCTCTTCAGCTTAATATTTGGCTAACATTTTAATGTAGACTCTAATTAATATTTACAAATATTTGTTAAAAACTAGAATTCACCTTTCCTGGCTGTTTGCTGCCTGTTTCTCATAGACCCTTTCACATAATTTTGGGAGCTGGACGCAGGTCTACCTACTAAGTTTAATATAGATTTCAGAATAAATGAAATAACTTCTCATGATTATTACTGCACTGTCATTTTTTTCCAGTTTCTGTGAGACTTAGAATCTCACAGAGGATGCTCTGTAACACTGTCGTAAGTGTAGACTACTTTTAAGGGGAAAGATCTTTGTAACTGTGGTTAAGAAACAAAATCATTTCAATATTATTGTTCCAATTTTGTGTACACCACCTTTCTAACCTATCCACACTCTTTTCTGCTCTTCTCACTTTCCCTATTTACAATCTATTGGTGTAGAAAGAATAAAAGCTTTTATTATACAGTAATCTGCAGTCATAACATGTTCCAGAAAACAAATATGTGCCTGTAGTTAATGCCATTTCTCAAAGTTATTGTGTATTAGTAAAATCACTGGACTTCACTAAGCACTTACTGTTCATAGAATGGGGATATTAGCATTTGTTTTTCTGATATACTACTACTACACCTTTTCAATTATAATAAATAAGATAGACTTATTAACTACTCATTTTCTTTGACAATTCAAGAAAATCAGTTTTTACTATATGAGTAAGAACACAAACCGTCATGCCAATAATACTCATAAACCTTTAAAATAAGTAACTTCAAAATCCACCCCATCTACTACAGTTCTCTAAAGCTACTGCTTTCCTTGTAGTCCCATATATTATCTTTTCTTCATTTCATTCATGACACTTCTAATTGGATGTTTCACTGTTGCCAAGAGGAGAGCCCCATGTATTGGCCTGAGGAAACCTGCTTCAGTTTTCACTCTTGGCTAAAAGCCTCTACCTCAATACCTTAGAGGAATTTTAACATCTTTCTCCATTAAAGAATTCTTCCCTTTGCCTCACTGCCATTTTTTTTTCAAAACTCTGCCTTCTCCTTTTCCTCTGGTTTTCTTTATGTTTGGCTGGTTGAGGAGGACTTTTTTATACAGAAGGTTCTGTTTGAATTTTATGTCTCCCACAGGTACTATGCGAGAGAGATTACTACTGCCCTCACCAAACTATCAAACCCTTCCTCACCTCTGTGCACAACATTTTGTATACTTTACAAACCATGACATTCTATCATTACTAACTTGGAATGCATAGAACAATTCCAAATGCTGTAGACTCTGAAAAGTTATCCCAATAGCACTGTGGGGTTTATTGTAGAGCTTCCCCCCACCCAAAGCATATAGATGTTGCAGTTTACAGCCATAGGCCAGTCTGTGCTTTGAGCCAGAAACAGGCAGCCCATACTATTTGTATGTGCAATATCCCAACCAGAAAAGCCAGTGAACGAAGAAAACCTACTGAGCATATTATATCAGAACAGCAAAAAGCCAATTGCAAAAAAATGCATCAACCTTTTGGACAGAAAAAGCACATGGCAAGGAGCTGAAAGAAGCAGCATTCTATCACCATCTACTTGGAAAGATGTGATATTAGGAGGAAAGAGACAGGTGGAGGCTCCACTCTGTTACAGGCAACAAGTGCCAAGGGTTTTGATGTCTATGATTCAGTTCACCATGAACACAAAGGAAACTAAATTACAGTCACATGATCCATGGAGAAGTGTCAGCTGGTACTGAGGGAGGGTTTTATATTTTGCTTTTGGAAAGCCAGCGAATGTACAAAAGCACAAAGAGTACATGCACTTATTTGTAATCAGGTTTTTAAAAAAGTAAAACAAAAAAACCCCCAAAGGAAAACAACCTTATCTGTAAGCCCCTGTTAACTGAAGACTATCATATATTCTTAAAAAACAAACCAAAATATGTAACGGACTCAAAACCAGTAAGAAAATTATATATTGCATAATTCAGGTCTTTGTGGATTGCCTAAAATACTGATAGCATTCAAATTACTAGCAACCTGTGATTCAGAAAACAGTGACCATAACTAGACAGTGGAATTGGCTATTATCAACCCACAATTGATGCCATTTGGCCAACACACAGTAATGCCATTGCAATAAACAGCATCGTTTCTCAACGCTTCAGTTACAGCACCAGCAGGACATACAGGGATGCTTCTGAGGCACATCCTCGGTTTTTAAAATGAATTGCTACAGACTCTGCCAGAAAGTGGCGGTACAGAAGGATTGCAAGCTCATATTCTTTTATCAGAAGCTGCTAGTTCAGAAAGAATTACATTTGCTTCTGTCCTTTTCTGTTTATCCTCATTCTCTCTTCTGTAGAATATCACTTTTCAAGTCAAAAGAGAGAGACTGTTTTGATGTCAGGGAAGGTGAGGCATTTTGGGAAATATATAAGGTTTCTTAAACTTCCCATTATTTGAAACACTTCAGCTAACATTGCATAAGAGGAGAAAGACTTTTTCCTTATCTTATTTTGGAAAGTAACCCAAAATATAGAAATTATATAATCAATTCAGTTCAATTTTCTGATTTCTTGGGACAAATGTAATGTTTTTCACACAGCATATAATTTAGTTTGCTTAATCCTGGTTTGGAAGAAAGCAGAAAATAAGTTTGCCGTGAGACATTTCTGAATAAACTAAAAAAACCCCAAAAAAAACAGCTCAGAAAAGGAACTTAATTCAAAAGAAGAAGACTGAGAATGACACCATAGTTTCAGCGACCTGAAATGAACAATATCTTCATACCTAGAATACATTTTACTACAGCAAGAAAATTCATAAGATAGTTTTCAACCACAGACAGCTAAAATTGAACAGCAAATGCAAATAGCAAGCCAATGATAAATTATTTTCATTAGGAACCAGAAATATATCTGTCCTGCTTTTGAGAAGCCATTTCTAACACCTCTTAAATCAGACAAAAATCTACTGGGAAGATAAACAATAACAAATGTAAAGCAGTTTGCCAGAGGAAAACATTGTCATTTTCAAAAAACCGCCTCACAGGTCTTGCACATTAATTCCCCACTTCTTTTCTATTGTGTTTGCACAGATCTATTTACAGAAAAACAAACAAACAAACAAACCAACCACATCATCTGGAATAGTGCATGGTATTACCCAGGGACATTTAATCACATTTAGAAAAATATGCTTAAAACATTGGTAGCTAACAGTTTTTGCATATACTCTTAATCTTTCAGACCAGATTAAAGGTCTGAAAAATACTGAGTAGTGGTTCAACAAAAAGGATTTCTAATATTTTTTTAAACAAGAATCAGGGACTAGCCCAATACCTAGTAAAAGAGGAAATATATAATATAGCTATAAGGGGGTGCCTACTTCTAAAAAATAGAGACCAACTTCCTTCTATCCATTAGCTCTAAGACAGGTTCTGTGTTTGATCAAACTGGCACTTCACAGAATCACAGAATATTCTGAATTGGAAGAGACCCACAAGGATCACCAAGTCCAACTCCTAAGTGAATGGCTCATATGGGCATTGAATCACCAAGCTTTGCATTATTAGCACCATGCTCCAAACTGAGCTAATCTCAGGTTTTGTAGGAGATTCTTGGCTAATAAAAAGTCAAGGGAAACATGCCGCTTAGAAGAGTTTCTGCAATCTTTTGAAATGGCACAGCTCTTTCAATCAAAGTTGATTCAACTGTTTTAAAATACCTTCCCCCTCTATCCCTCAACACCAAGTCCCCCCCTACTCTTCCCTCACCAAGGAATGTCTTCCAGGATCACTTTCCATCATCCAAGAGCTAGGAAGGAGTGAAGAAGGTAACACCCTGAAGAGTATGACAGAGAATGTTCTGCCAAGAAATACTGGAACTGCAATGGAGAAACTCTGAAGGTGCAGCTGCTCAGCCAAGACCCAGAAGGGATACAGACTTTCAAAGCCTGCAGAAACCCTCTACTGCCCAGAGGACTTCCATGCTCCTATACCAACATCTTAACCTATATCAACATTTTAACCTATGCCAGTTCTATACCATTGCATTAGCAGTATCTCTGGCCACATGCTCCCTTCTGCACTCCTATACTTTGCCTTCCCTAGAATGGCACCATTTCACTTTTCTAAATCCGTAAGGATTGTACAGTGATCATCGGGACCATCGACACAAGTATGGGACCAACTTCCCTTTTGTTTTAAATACATTTGGTGCTTCTGGATTTTGCATTCCAAATACTTCATTCTGTATTTCATTTTGTTTCTTTCTTTCCTATCTTTACATTCATATCCTGCTATAAATCTCATCTCCCCTTGGGTATAGCCATTTTAGTCTAAGATACTGTAACCAAGAATTTGCACATAACAATATCTTTCTGCAATGTTATTTAGGACAAGTAAGTTATTCAGGTAAAGGAGTCTTTAACTTAGATGGCACTAGAACAAAAAAAAAATATGAAGACCAAAGCCCGATAATCCTATGGCACTGACTTAGCTACTTGTTAGAGGAGAGGAATTTTGACTTAGCACACTTGTAAAATTTGTTCCACATACTTGGAAATACAAGGAGGAATTACATCATTGCCTGTATCTTAGCAGTATGTTTATGTTCCAGTTGACAGACTGTTTGTAGTGGTGAGTTAGACAGGACTCATTCAAACAACAAACTTGGAGACAACCGCTTCTACTGTCTAGGTGATGATGTTCATCAGATTGGAGAATCTTCCCTTATGGGACATCTACACCCAAGCACATTCTGTTTCAGGGAGGTACTGTTCACTCAGACATTGAACTCCCTCAGGAATGTTAATTATATGCATTATAGAAAATGACATGTCCCACTGAATATAACTAATAATTTCATGGTTTGTCAAAGTAGAAGCAATCAAATAGCCTAGAAGTAGTTTCCTGAAAGAGCTTCAGAAAAATAACTCTGGAGAACAACAAGCAAAAAGAAGGCTAGAAACCTTTGTAGAATTGATCCATTTTACTTAAAGAGAAATCTTGCTGAGTGGTGATGTAACCTGATATGACAAATTCGCTATTTGGAATAATCTTTCCTGCTACAAGTACAAAGAAAATATTTTTCAGATGATACAATGTGACCCATGCCCAGATGGTGGCTTTATTTGACATCATCTGCCAGAAAATTTTGCTAGCTGAACTACCCTACTGCTAATATAACTCTTTTATATCTTGCTTGAAAAAAGTTATCATCATTATTGTAAAAAAATTTATATTTGTATTTGAAAACTTTTTATGTACATCCTCTCATGCATCTTCTTTTCATTTATATACATATGTATTATCACTGTTTTATACCTTGGGTTTATGTTTCATAGTTTTTCCCCAAGTATTTTTCAGTCTTTGGACAGCTTCTTCTATAAATTTGACAAATTTCTGTGCACACAAGAAAAAACATCAGATGTACCATTTCTTTAACCAATACTATATATACACTGGACGTCAGAATTCTTTCCTTCAGTTTCCAGCAGTTTGGTTTTATTGTTTGCATGACTTCCTTCCTCTGCATACATTATAACATTGTCTTTTACTTTCTAAACCATTTCCAAGACTGGTTTAAATTGTGCTATTCCACTACTCCCCATCCCCCACTCCCAACTCACCATTCCTTTTGTTGACAATTCTTTTTATAGGATATTTGGGCATATCAAATGCATTTTTCATTCCCATTTAGACAGGAGTGGATGCCCACATAGATCATCTTGCTCCAAACTGTTATGAGAAGAGCTGGGACCAAAGGCTGCAATGACCTATGGGAACTTCCTGAGGGTTAGTGGCAGGGTTCCCAATAATTTCTCTGTGCCTAGAGAAGGCTCCCACCAAGCCCAGGAGAACTGTACTGAGGGAGTACAGTTAATCTTCCTTTGGTTCACACTGAAGATTTGGGGCATATTGGCCAACATTTCAAGGGGCATGAAGGGGAAGGAAGAGTAAGCCATACGCACTCTGGGTCGTCTGACTCATTGCAATAACAACATTAGGCTGGTTGCAATGCATGGGCACCTTTCCTCCTGTATTAAGCAGGCCAAGAAAATGACCAAAGTCAGTATAATAGCAACAAAAGCAATATCTGTTGCATAAATTGCTAGTACTGGCAGGCAAGGAGCAGCAAACATCAGCAGAGGCATCTTACAGACAGCTGTTGATGGATGTTCCCACCACTTTAAGCAGCCCAAGCTACTTTTTAGGAAAAGGACAGTAGAACTGACATGTAACACAGCAGGTTTATTGAAAGAAGTAAAGATGGTCACTAATATTTTAACAGTTTGGTCTGAACCATGCACATTCAGGAGGAAAATTAATAATTTTAATAGACTAAGTTTACACACGCAAAGGAGAACAGACCTAAAGACTTGTGACCTGTTACTGGTATCAGTGAATACTGTAATCATGCATTAGTTTAAAAAAATAGCAAATTTAACTATTAGTCATTGCTGAACAAAATAGCATATAATTTATTCAGTACCTTATTAGAGCTGCATGGGTTTTTCACGTATTGAGTACATTAACCTTTCTGCTAAATGACTTAGTTTTACACAAAAATAGTCATGCTATAACAACAGTTTGACTAAATTTACACTTGGCTCATCTCTGTATATGATTAAGGGTTTTGAATCTCTATTATCAGTGGATTTTTTGGCCAGTGATTTTAATACTTCTTTTCAAATAGTTAGCGAAAAATGCTTAGAAAAAATGGACATGAAAGCTCACCACTGCATTCTGCATTTCTAAACCCACATGAGCTCTCAATTAAACTTAGTTCATGGTGACCAGCCTTGACTAAAACAGCAAATTCTAGAAAGTACTCATATGAAGCCAAAATTAATGCAGAAACAGTAATATCACTGGAGCTAATGGAAATACATAGTTTTGTGGACACATCTAACTAGTGTGTAAAAAGACAATAAAAATAATCACTATTTTAATTTCTGCATTATTTAGTGTAAATTAAGAATCTGAAAGATCTACCAAAACCTTGAGGCTTCACATGAAAGCTACCAGTCATTTTTTTCTAGTGTCAATAAATCTTACCTGGTCAGGGCATTAGGTAGGGATAAGAGGAGGAAAGGGAGGAAAAAGGCTGATGGGGACATGTTTAGGCTACTGGTTTTGGTTTCCTAATTTTTATAGGAAGGTCTTTACTACAAACCAGAATAAGGAAGCAGTTTCAGAGAAACCAATCAAATGTAATAAGTGTTGTACGGATTTGTAAAACTTACAGCAATCATCTTTGATGTGATAAATTCATTTGACAGTCTCATATAAACACACAGCTTCAAAAACTAAGCAGAAAGAAGAGGAAATTCAGAAAACAGAAAAGAGAAACTTGGATTGCATATAAAAGATATGGAAAATGAAGAGCAGAAGGGCAAATATTACATTGTTTTTGTTGATTACTAAAGCTGAAGAGCTAGATAAAGTCTATATAGACCAAAGAGAAAGGAATGGAAACTCAATATTAGAACTCTCTGGATGGGTAGAAATGGTAGAAATAGGAAAATTTTGGCATTTATCACTAAAAATGGCAATAATGAAAGAAAAGTCTGCATTTGTTGTTTGTTTCTGGATTATACTCTGCAAATCTGTTTTTTTTTAAAGAAAATATACAGTGGGAAAAAGTGGATTCTAGAGAAGTCCCTTTTCAACAATGAAGTTTATGTCAGATCCTGTAACCATCTTAAATACAACTAAAAGCAGTTGATAAACCACTGCTTCCAGCAATTTCATTTCTTGTGTTCATCCTGAACTTTGTTACAGTTTAGATGTCTATTCGTCCTTCCTGTTTACTCTTCCAGACCCCTTGACTTGGACTTACCTCTGGATGTTTACTCTAACTTTTAGAAAGATGGTGATGTCACAGTCCACCTGAGAGTTTAAGAAATGGATCCTAAACATGTCGGTGCATTAAGGAAACTTCACAAGACTCTCTGGCAGTCCCAGTCCCCACTCAAGAGAGTGCTCACTGCTGGGACCAAAGGCCCTTCACAGCTGGCAGCTCCAGAGAGCCCATGGGGGCCCTGCTGGACTCCCCTCACACTCACCCAGCCAGAGCAGGTTTCCTTACTGCTTCAACCCCATAGCAGATGGGAAGTTCCTAATTTGCTAAAAGTGAAAGGTATAACACGAATTATATAAATAAACAGCACTGTGCAGGATATAACTTAATAATCTTCCATGCTAGCACCTGAAGGGTCTTGTTCCTCTCAGTGTTGTGCCACAGGTAGGTAGTTTTCAGAACTGCATTTTCCATGTCAAGAAAATGAGACCAGTTTTTGAATTTAAACATATCTTAGTGGTGTTCAACGGCCACTTGTACCATAAAAGCAGAGAAGTGTTTAAATACAAAGTAAGCATTAGTGGAGGCCTATGTAAATCAAAATCAATTGCTGTTCTTTGCTTTAAAGCATTCTTTAAGCTTTTTCATTAAAAGGAAGAAAAGAGAGCACTCAACAAGGTTTTCCAGCACACACCACCAGATAGCAGTAAAGGATAAGAAGAAAGATTTTAAAAGTAACCACTAAAGGCCACAGAGCAGAGGAACAGAGGGAAGAAATAAACACAAGCTCAACAATTTGATGGATCCCTCACAGCCTAATTACATACATGTGCAAATGCAAGGATGTCTAATTTGATGTATTACATATTAATCAGGCAGGAAAGAAAGCAATGTCATTATATCTGGGTATGATTTCAACCAGACATTCAGCTGCAGTCCTCCTTTTCTTGGCAAACATTTAGTTTTTGCCATTCTTTGTGTTTGGCAGCCTAGCTAGGATACCATCATCACTGTTCAGTAGACCAAGATCACCATTTTTAGTGGTCTGGACTGAGCAAACTGAGCATGTTTATTGCTGCATTTTGATGTATTTCTGTCTTCCCCCACCTCCCAAACTGCATTTGTTAATATTTTATCTGTTGTAACTGGTATCAGCTATTCTGGGTAAACAACATTAGATGAGCCCTTCGGACCTTGTAGAAGCAGGGATATTTTTTGTCCCCACTTAAGAGCACTTGCTTGCTGACAATGAAGGCAACCCTTGACACCTGAACATCCAATTCTTCACCTTTCTATTGCACTGCACATTTAGACACCAGATGGCAGATACTCCCCATCAGACTAACATCTAATATTAAGTTTCAGAAATATCTACAGTATTAAATGAGTTTCTTGAGTTTACCAACTCTGTTGTCATAGGTAACTTTTGTTAAGTATGGTCTTCTGTCTACATTAAATAATTTTATCTCTGATAGGAGAGGGCAGAATATTTTCTAGTTCTTTTCAAATTAAATTTCTTAGTACTTTTGCTGTTCCTCTCAGTTACTTCAGTCAAAACAGCTTTTCCTCATAAGTTGTGTCATAAAATTGACTCATTTACATGAAGGTAGACAGCAGTAGTAAATAACAGGAATTCCTTGACTAAAACCAGAAAAAGTGCCAGGATCTGCATTAAAAAAAAAAAAAAATAAAAAGAGAGAAAAAAATCCTTGACATGGATTACTAATGGATTACCATGATACTAAAAGTACTCAAAGTCTGCTAACTACTTTAGAAGCCTAAGATCATGGATTTATTTGTTTATTTTATGGTCTATGATTGGTTGGTAAATCAGTTTCTAGCTTCTAATACTGTGTGCATTACCTAGCTTGCAGTACAAATGTGAATCCTTTTCTGAGTTGATTATCTACTCATGGCTGTTTTGTTAAAGAGAATACAAATTTGGTGGCAATTATGAAGATTTTGAGATATAAAGGTACATATTATGCCACCGATTTTTGTTACTAATATAGATGGGTATAGCCATACAGTGTGATGTTGAGAAACTGAATATATTTAAACTGAATATAAATAAACTGAATATACTTAATTAAGAAGACCTCTCTTACACAGGTAAGACCTAAGTCACAGTAATACATGAAGCTTCTCTCAGAAACTGCTGCAGACAGACCAAAAATGTGTGTGTGTGTATGCGTATATATATATACACACACACACACATATACATATGTGTGCATATATATATATGTATATGTATATAAAGGCCTAACCAAGACTGTAATCCTTATTTTAGTAAGTGGTCAGTGTAGTCTCAGGTTTTAGCAGCAAGCAAAATTGATCACCATCTACCATTAACACTCATAGGGCATTAACACTGAGCATGACCCCAGTATGAACTCTGAGCATCTGCTCATAAATATTAAAACTCTAGACTTTTTATATTTTTGAACTGTAGTGTTTTAGCAACAGTTCTTTAACAAATTTTTATTTCACTAGCAAGACCAGATTGTAATTACATTGACCGAGGGTGACACTAAATCTGCTCTACTCATTATCCAGAACTCTTGGTGTACAAAATTGTTCAGAAATTTAGATTTTTTTTTTTTTACTTTGGTTAGGAATATTTTGGCCAGAGGACAAACTTTAAAGAAAAGAGTGGATTATTTGAGAGCAAATAAAAAAATTATTCAAAATTTGCCAGTATGATGATTATGGGAATCAATTTCCACCACATAACAGCCCATATCTTAACAAACTAAAGACAACTAGTGGTTCAAAGAGGGGAGGGTGGAAAACAAGGACAAACAAAAGCTCCACAGCCATGCAAGGGCAGGATGAGGATCTGCAGCTGCAGCCCATTGCCCTCAGCAACAGACCCTTGCAGCTCACAGCCCCCAGCCCTGCTCCCACCTGCAGGAGTGAAAGAAAATCACACACATGGCTCATCATTCTCTTGCTGTGGCATGGGTTCCTTTCAGCAGCAGCCAAGTAAGCTGGACTGCTTTATACAATAGTTTATTCTGGCTGTGTGTACAATTAATTTTTGGCTGGGTCTTGTACTATCCTCTCCTCCCTTCTTTGCTGCCTGCTCCCTGTGCCCTCAGACACACACTCACCCCCCTTTCCTCCCCTCCCTCCCTCCTTCCTTGTAGAGGCACTGGAAGTACTGTCAAGATTCACACCTCCATAGAACTTGATGAAGACCTTCTGGTGGGCTCAGTATTTATCAGTGAGGACCAACAGAAACTGACACAGGCATTATGACTGCACAACCTTTTATCAACCTTTTATCAAGCCTAAATACACTCAGGAGAATAAGGGTCTGTATTCAAATAAAGTGACTTTCTTATTGCCCTATAAAGGCAAGCTGGAACAAATTAGGGGAAAGTGACACACTTTTAAACGCAATAATATGCAAAACTACAGTGAGAAAAAGAAGAACAAAATACTACCAAGTAATACCAAGGAGATCTGTAAATGCTGAATACCCAGCTATTAACCTAAAATATTGAAACCTCCCAAAAAAGTGCATCTGTCAGCCAGAAGCAGTCAGGTTAGCATCTTTGTCCACATTAATCTGCTTCTCTTCCCAGTGCTTAGCAGCCATCTTCAGCAAAATCCACACAATTTAGTTTCCTCAGGAAAGAGAAAAATCGTATCATACCTCCTTTCCTTGAATGAAATTGAAGATCAGGAAAAAAAACACCACATAAGAAAATGAGTAGAAATTACAATACAACCAGAACTACACAAACACCTGTTTTGCTTATTAGGCAGAAACTTTTCCCCCTTTCCAGAGCCTTCACCTGCTCCTCTCTTGCCCTTGTAGCAACCCCTTTATAGGCTTGCTCCACTCCAGGTGCCCACATCAGGGGGCTCAGCAGCTGCCTGGCCCTTGCCTCCTGCAAATACAAAGGCTTTCTGTGGCTTCCTGCCTCTGTAAAATTTCTTGTTCGCTCACAGGGCTATTAAACACCTGCTTTGATATCAGAGGCAATGCCTGTGACAACTCTGCTGCAGAGCCTTTCCTCCAGTGAGGTGCCCTGTTCAGATTTCTGCCTGTGCCAAATTCAATTTCACCACCCAAGTGGTGCTGGGCAGTGCTCTGGCCCAGGGCCCACACAGCAAGTTCTTGTGTGCCACCTCGTAGCCCAGGGCCCTGCCAGTTCCCTCAGGTGACATTACCATCCTAGCAAGGATGGTTCTCACGCTCATGGGAACCAAGAAGAGGTTGCCCAATTCTCCTTCACTGCTAGGAGGTGATTCTTGGGCACAATACTAAGTCTTGTAAAAATCTCTGTCATTAATCACCCTCCTTACATTTGACCAGTGACCATTAAGTTTATAAAATGGTCTGTGGGCTCCAGACATGCTACTTGCCTTACACAGGGGGAATGGAAAATGCACACAAGGTCTGACACAAACAGCTGAATAGATTTGGATTAAGAGCACTACTGGCTCTAAGTGTAAATATAGACTGATGTCCTTTGAGCAGTTTCAAGCCAGCAATTCATTACTTTCAATTAAATCCTTATCTCTGATTAGCATTAACTGTGTCTTTCTCACATATTATCTTTATCTTTTGAAAACTGTTTATAATTCATTTAGCATCAAACCAGTGGCAAAAAGAGTTTCTTTAACACAAAGCAGGAAACAAATTGCACGTTTGCCTTATCACAGATACATGGACCTTTATTCAAATGGTTGATTGCCTTTCAATTGCAGCCCAGCAGGCAATCCTCTATTCTGCCAAACACATCACCCAGTGTCACCGAGAGCAGGAAATGTGCATCATAGCGACAGCAGTTTTGAAAAGGTCATAGTCTGAACAACCTTTCACACGTTTTAACGCTTATTTGAAATAAGGCTTTCTGACTATCACAAAGGGCTAGTTTAGTTCTCAGTCAGACAAAACAACCTAAGTATTGGTTTTGTTATTCAAAAGCCAAACCGATTCGTTTTAGCAACAATGATCAAAACAATCAAAAGTTTCAGTTAAATTATTGACTGATTTTTGCTTTACTTAGTTAAAATTAGGAAGGCTGGATTTGGGTTCAAGAACCAAGGTTCTTGATGTGTCACACAATAATAATATTAACTGTTCCTCTTTGGCAGCTTTTCACATGAAGGGCAGATTTGTCCATTTTGAGCTAATAGTATAGTAAAAAGCTATTCTTTCCTTGATAGGTATATGTGTCTTTCCCTGTGATTAAATATGCTTCTATATGAACCAACATTATAAAAAGAAAATTTAACCCAACCCCTGATCAAGTAGCTGTCATGAAACAGGTCAGTCAATTATCCATGGTACAAACTAGCATACCACAATCCAGAGTTTATTCAGTTCCTGTGTTAGACATTGAAACAACACTGTTTTGTTGGAGTTTTTAACTTCAAAGCCCTCCTTGCAGATAAAAGCTGTGATGTCTTTCTGCTACCTTCCCCAGGGACCTGTACTAGAAAAAGTAGCACATACATTGAGCAGCATTTAAACCATATGGTTAAAGTGCAGCACCATTACTGCTCAGGGAAAGCTAAAAAAGAAATGTCAAGTATTTTCAGTTTTACTGATGTGAAACATGTGCTCTCAGTAAATTTCACATTGTCCATTTTTTTCCAGTTGTTCCTAAGGAACTGTGCTGGGCTGACCCTGGACAGTAGGTAACTGCCCACCCAGTCGCTTGCTCACTGTCACAGGAATTCAGAAGGAATTCAATACAGAATTCATTCCCTCATTTCCACTGGCAGGCAGATGCCCAGCCATCTTCTGAGAAACAGCAGAAGTAACAGGGCCACGTCTTAACCACCAATATTCCCCCCCAGCCTGCCATCCTCCTTTTGCCCAGCTGGTACCATGAGCAGAATGTTCTACGGAATGGGAAACCCCTTTGGCCAGTTTGGGCCGGCTCCACCAGCCATGGCTTTTCCCAACTTCTTGCTTTCAGAGGGGCAGAGTGGAAATAGAAAAGGCCTCTATGGAAAGAATGTTCAGTGGTATCTAAAACTCAGCACTGTCTTGGTCACCAATGAGAGTATTATGTGGGCTGGTTTCATGCCAGAATGACCCACTACAGGAATACTGTGGGAGCTTTGACAGATTTTCAGGCATTAAAAATCCAGCAAAGGGCATGTGGGGGTGTGTGTTATAATCCAAACTGTTAATCAGTGGCACTTTTTAGAGAAAAATATACCTTTAAAAGAATATCATGATAGTTTTGTTATATGGAATTTCTCATTCAATTTCTTTTACACAACCAGTAAGATACTAATAATTTCCATGACCTTTACATGTATGGAAAATAAACACATGCAATTTAATGGTGTAAAAATTATTAAGGTGAGATATGATCTTTACAAGCCCTTCAGAAAGAACAGCAAAACACTGCACACTTGTATATATGATGACAGCTCTCAGAGCCACTTAGCTAACAAACTTTGACACTAATGGCCCATGTGTGGATTTCGGAAAGGAAAAAAAAAAACCCACCAACAGACCAAAAAAACCCCAAAACCCCCCAAAACCCCCAACAAAACAATGTACAAAAAGTAAATATTTTAGAGGAAGTTTCTTAAAAAGTGTTTCTATAAAGAATATACATATAAATGGTGAAACAATACTATTTCCCTCTGGACTTTGCTGGAAGAAAATAATCTTAATTATGCTTGAACTTTCATTACTTAATTCTGCCATTTTAAGTAAGCTAAAAGTTATGCAGAGTCCCATGCACTGAGTATACACCTTGGGATAAACAGAATTGCCCAATCAAAATTTACAAAGAAATAACATTTATTATGCGACCAAAATATCGGTCTCAAAAGCCACGATCGAGAAAAGCAGCTCCGAGCCCGGGGTCGGAGCTGGGTGAACACGCATAGATCTGATCTCTATCGCACCAGACCTCCCAAGTTCACGACTGCTGCTTCGGCTGGTTCCTTCTTATACAGTTTTTGGGCAAAGTCCGAATTAATTCTATTCTTCTCGTAATTTTAACATATTCATGAAGTTTTCTTGTCCTGGAGTTGGGCTGCACAAAGCCTTTCCTGGCTCTGATGAATTGTCCATCCTGGGTGATGAATGGGCCATTTCTGGTGATGGAAGGGCCATCTCTGATGATGGATGGGCCATCTCTGGTTCCTGGAACAGTTATTTTTAGTTCTTGGAATGTCCTATTCCTTATCAGATGAGATGTAGATATCAGAGTGTGGTGATCAAGTCGTCATGGTGCAAATGTCTCCGTGATAAGATCCAACCCCACCTAGGTGGAATCCTCACTTATTGTGAGAGAACTTCTTTTAGTGTTGTGAAATTTTTCTCTCAGCCGGGCTGGTGGAGGGATTTTGAAACCCTGTCTCTACATGGTCTGATTACATTCCAGTTTTATACATAATAGCACAAATTACATACTTTATTTATAACAATTCCCCCCCTTTTTGTATGGAAACATTAATTCGTGCTACCTTTTGTTACTTATAAAAAAATAGAAATACTATCATCAAATACTTACTACAAATATAAAGGTATGAATATTCAAACAAAATAATTCCTTTTAGTCATAGCTATTTAGTTTTTTCTTGTAACTCTAGCTTTTCCTCCTTAATCTGCTTTTCAAACTTTATCAGAACCTCGGCAGCTTTACTATTTGCTTCTTCTTCTTTTAATTCCATGATTTTAGAGATTTTATTGTTTTTGCCTAATCCTCCAGCAGCTAGTTCTGGGTCCATGGGCACCTCAGCTATTTGCATACCTTGTACTACTGAGTGTATTAATCTAATAAAACATGGTATCATGCAGGGTATGAATATCACCCCGGCCACTGAACAAAGTACGAAAAATGCTACTTTCTTCCACCATGTACCATCAAATAATTGTTGCCACCAAGATGCTTGTAAGATGGAATTCCATTTTTGAACTGGAACACGTGCCACTTTTTTGATCTCAGCTGCGAGGTCCCTGATGGTCTCTCCATAGTCATCAATTTCTATGCAGCATTCTGATTCATTGAACTTGCCACAGACTCCCCCTTCCTCAGCTAACAAATAGTCTAATGCAATTCGGTTTTGGTGTACAAAGGCCCGCATCTGGGAATGTTGTTTAGCTAACAGTTCTAGTGCATCCGAGGTATGATTTGAAACCACTTCTACTACAGCTTGGAGCCTTATGAGTTGATTGAGTAAATATACAGGGGTTCTATACCCCCAGCTCCCATCCTGTGCCCATGTTGCTGGGCGATAATATTGGATTATTCTTTCGGCGGGCCATTCTTCTTCACCCCACTTTTGATTCCCACCTGCTATAGTGTTGGGGTTTTTAAGAGATGTTGGGGTTTTTAAGAGATCTAGGGTATTTTTCTGTTAAAGGAATTTTCCCCTATTCTGTTACTAAGATACAAATAGCTGGGTGCTTCAGAGAAGACAAAAGACCTGGCTACTCTTTTGTTTCACCTGGGTGTGGGGTCAGTTCGCTCTCGGCATCCGGAGAGAGAAGCTGCAGAGAAAGGAGCTGCTGGTTCTTTTTTTTCGGCCGTTTTTTTCTTTCTGCTGGAAAGAACACTGGGATCCCAAAGCCGCTTTCCCTGCCCTGCTGGAGGCTGGGCTGTGGCCGCCCTGCCCCGCTGCTGCTTGGAGCCTTCACTACGCTGTAGCTGTGCTCGAACTGCCTGCCCGACCTCTGGCGGGGTTCCCCGTTTGGATACATCTCGTCTGTCCTCCGGGATTTGTGGTCGTCCCTGCTGTTCCAGCCTGCCATTCCAGCTTGCTGTTCCCGAGGGTCCGGCCGGACACCGGAATCGGCTGCCCAGGGGTTTGTGAAGCCTTTGTTCCATCCCTTCCCGGGATCCCGGGGCACCAGTGCCGCGTGCTCCCCGAGCTCGCTCCGGAGCGCCCCCTGCAGCCGCGGGGGAACCATCGCACCTGCCCTGCTCACCGGGAGCCGCCAGCGCCCCTGCCGGCTGCGAGCGGAACTGCACCCGAGGGGAAAGGGCCCGACAGCCGAGAAGGCTGGCACTGGGTTTGTGATTGTTTGCTGTTACTGCCGCAGTTATTGCTGTTTGTTTGACTGGTTATATATATAATAGTAAAGAACTGTTATTCCTATTTTCCCACATCTTTGCCTAAAAGCCCTTGATTTCAAAATTATAATAACTCGGAGGGAAAGTGGTTACATCTGCCATTCCAAGGGAGGCTTCTGCCTTCCTTAGCAGACACCTGTCTTTCAAACCAAGACATATAGGTAGTGTTTTCTTTATCCCCCTTTTCTTTCAGCTTAAGGTTTCGTATAGAGGGGGTCCTAACAGGCCACTTTCTGATCTGGGGAGTGTAAAGAAAGAAGGTTGAATCATACCTAGAGTGCATGAACCTTTCCATTTACTGGGTAGTTCGCTGTATGCCTTTTTGCCACATATCCAGTATATACCATCAGGGGCTTTCCATTTTATTCTCGTATTTTCTGGTTCTCTCCGATACTCTTTTAAGTCTTCTAAGAATTGGTAAGGGTTAGCTCCAGATTGCTTGTACCAACAAAGGTTGACTCGACTATTCCAATCATAATTTGCTTTTCTTTCTTGACTCCAATATCCTGCAGGGGGTTCTGGTAGCCAGATTTTACTTTTGTTATTCGAATATATTGCTAGGGTGGATATACACGGGGTGTATCCCACAACCTCAGTATATTCATTTCCTTCCCTGCTGATGCAAATTATTCCTATTACTTCTTGGTCTAGAATCCAACCTTCAGGCCTCTGTGTAGTCTTTGAGAACTGATTTTTATCTCTTTTTAGAAGTTGTTCTGGAGCTAAGCCTTCACCCTTCCAAGGCCATTTTTCTGCTGATTTTAGCTCTCTACATATCCAACAGTTGGATAAACCTAACTCAGTAGCAATTTCTTGCATTAGGTTTATGAACAAATTAGTGTTAAGGGTTGGCCATTCCCAATCATTATACTGCTTTTCTGGTAAGTCGTATTGTTTGCTTACTGCCAATAGTCTCTCTTGTTCTATTCTCTTTTTTTTATTTCTGATTCTTGTTTCTTAAGGTCTAATGCTACCTGTTTCATAGTGTTTTCTGGGTCCATGCCATCCTTGTTCTTAGAAAAGCAAAAGGTGTTAGCATATTGCAAGCATGCCCTGTCATCATTTTCCTCAAGGTCTAGTATAACAGGTTTGTTGCTCAGGGTCAGTTTACCCTGATATTTTAAATTTTGCCCCACTTAGTAGGTTTTTCCACTCATAATACACATGCTTAATGTAGAGGTATCATAGCACAGACTGTTAACCTGAAAGTAGGCCACAAAAATGGGTTTCATTTTTCCTCTTATCCCAACAGTCTGATTACATTGGTTGCAAGTTGGAATAGGTTTTTGTGTGGCTTCTCTTTTATATCTATTAAAGTGGTGTCTACTTTTAATAGGAGGTGCCCTTGACTGCCCGTGTTTAGAGCTTGCAACTTGGGGGTAGCACAAAATTACCCCATTTGTTTTACATATTTGGAATCGAGTGCAGTTTATATGACAGGTCTTGCCTTTCTTTCTGATTTCACAGACCTCTGGGACTTGATATGTACCCCGTTCCTTTAAGAGGCTTGGCAGACACAGCTTACACCTCTTGGTGAGGTTTTCCCTCTGTGTAGGACCAGCTATCCGGCTGTAGGTTAGCTGTCTGGCATATGGCTAGGCTCAGAACCATCAGGAATCCTCACAGATGCATTCCTCTGCCTGTGCCTACGCCCACTGGGTTGCTACCAGCGGCGAGGTGAACAATCTTCTCGGTAGCAGGAATATTGTCCTGGGATCCTGTGGCCAGATCGAGCTGCATACTGCCTTTTGTACACGCCCCACCTAGAGAGTTTAACTGTGTCAGTCCCGCAGGGTACTTTATTTAACCTGCGACACTCGACAGTTAGAATCTGTGCCAAAGAGTCTAATTTTCTCCTTACTTCGTTTTTGTATAGGTGATACTACTTTAAAGAATCCAATTATATTATACTCAAATTTGTAGCAAGCTGTAAAACACGGCTAGTCAAGTCTTGTTCTTCTTCTAAACACTGTGTACACAAGCCTCTGGGTCTATAGCCCCTTTGGCAATGAGTAACCCAAACCTCGTGACAATATTCGCACTCAGAAGAGACAAACGTGTAACATGTACAAGCAATTACAATACAACTTATCTGGTCCCTCCCGGTCATTTGCTGGGCCAGCACAGTTTTATCTTTAAGTCCCCTGGGGCAGAAGTGATCCTCCACTCAGGTGTCTCTTCTTGAAGTTCTGTCTTCTTCACTCGAGAAGCGTGCGTCCAGCCTCTCTCTGCTGTCTGAACCGCTGCGTCAGTCCATGCCTTCTCAATCTCTGTAGATTTCTGTTAATTTCTATTAGGTATGGTTGTATTTGTCCATCCTCTATCCCGGGGTGTCCTACTGGCATCCCGTATAACATTTTGAAAGGTGACAGCCCTGCCTCTGAATGCGGCATAGTTCGGATATTTAACAAGGCTAAGGGGAGACATTTTACCCATGTCATTTTTGTTTCCAGCATTAATTTAGATAATTGAGCTTTTAGTGTCTGATTCATTTTTTCAACTCGACTCGAACTCTGGGGGTGCTAAGGAGTGTGATACTCTCATTGAATTCTCAGAGCTTCAGCCAATTGCTTAATAATTTTTGAGGTAAAATGTGTTCCCTGACCTGAGTCTATATAATTTATCATGCCATCGGGGTATAATTTCTTCTAATAATATTTTTTTATAAGGTTTGGGCTGTACTTCTAGGGGTTGGGAAAGCCTCTACCCAATGTGTTAATTTATTTACTAAACTAACAGATTTTTATACTTCCTCACTTTAGTCAACTCTGTAAAATTTATTTGAATTTTCTTAAAAGGCCGGTGGGCTGCAGGGCAACTTCCCAACACTGCTCATTGAGATTTAGCCCGGTTTATTTTTTGGCATGTCATGCATCCTTGTACCTCCTGCTTGGTTAACTCATAAATTCTTACATCTGAAAACTTAAAAAAAAAAAAATTGTTCTGCTAGAGCCTGTGCCCCCCAGTGAGTTTGCTGATGTAGCCTTTTTTAGAATTTTCCTACTGTATTCCTTTGACAGTAGCTCCCTCCCATCAGGTAACTTCTACTTACCTTTTTTTTTTTTTTTTTAACTTTTTCCCTTATTTTTAAATGGACTTCAATCTCCTTTTTGGAAGGTTATGGGGGGGGTATTCTCTGAGTTCTCTTTGCTCGACCTCTGGGGTACTCACCTTTAATAATGCTGCGTTTTCGCCTCTTTATCAGCTCTTCGGGTCTGGAACTGCATTCCTGTATGCACTCTGGCTCCCTGACAGCTTCCAGGATCTGTTTTATTATTTCCCCATGGGTTAATCCTCTCCTTCTGGTGTTAATTAACCCTCTTTCTTCCCAAATTTCCCCAAAAGTGTGTACCACACCAAATGCATACTTGGAGTCTGTAAAAATAGTTCCCCTTTTTTTTTTTTCGTTAGCCAATGTCCCAGGTATTCTACCTCCGGTTCAGTGAACTGGGGTTTTGATTTGGAGACTTTTAACCCCTTGTCTCCTAAGAAGTTTAACAACTTTATAGTGGCTTCTCTCACATCCCTTTCTGCTGGTCCAGCCACCAGCAAGCCATCCACGCACTGAGGCAGCCTGGCTCCCCGAACAAAACCGGCTGAGCAATTGCTCAAGAGCCCGACCAAACAAGCTCGGTTGTAGGAACTTTGGGGTTCAGTCTGGACCGGGCGTAGACGGACGGTGACGAGATCTCTATAAGCAGATCTTGGAACATGTGGTTTATTGCAAAGGGCGTGGGTACAGGGGCACTGCTTAGAGCTGCAGCTGGCAGCTCTGAGCAGGCCCAAGAGAGCAAGAGAGTAAGCGAGTAAGTAAGGAGAGAGAGAGAGAGAGAGAGAGAGTGTAAGAGTGTGCGAAGAGTAAGAGAGAGAGTGAGAGTGGAGAGTGTGTAAGAGTGGAATGGTGAAGTCCTGGTTACAATACAATAAATCATCTTCTGTACTGAATATTCTAATTGTCACTAACCAATCTAATACAAGATACAAATCCTATAGCATTTACATACAGCCTATAAGAGTTCTTATATTACCATAGAGTGTTACATCTTAACTTCTAAAAACTACTCTTTGGACCCCTTCTGCTGAGCTAGTAGGGTCTGCTCTGACCCTTGGACCTGCCTGCAAGCAGAGGGTATTGTTCAATCAAGGGGGGATTACCTTCAGTCGGCCATACCATTGTTTTCCAGTTGTTCAGTAACTAAGACTTGGTATTTCAAAGGTGGCTTTCATTTCAATGTCGCCTGTAGTTTTCATATTCCCAAAATCTTTTGTCAGGCAATCATATTTATAAGGCTTTCCTGTTTCATCTTCCCCAACACTCGGTGAGTCCACAAACCCCTGAGGCAAGGAGGCTCACCCGAGCCGCCGCCCCCAGCGGGTTCCCGGATCCCCCCACCGAAAAGTGAAACAATCCCAGCTCTCCTCTGCCAGAGTACAAGTCCAAAAAGGCACCTCTCAAGTCTACCACACTACACCAGGTATCTGAGGGGGAGTGTCACCCAGCAAAGTGCACGGATTAGGGGACCGTGGGGAACAGCACCCCAGCTATTACTTGCTTTAGTCTTTTTCTCCCTTCTATAGGAAGAGGATATTGTTTAACTCCTAATCAGATCTTCTGGCCTTTTAATCTCAATACGAATGGGTGTCATTTCTATTCTGCCTGCCTCTCCTTTGGTATAAGAGACTTTCGAATTCACCTTGTCTTTATCCTCTATGGATAGTTTGTATAAGCTCACTACAAACTGTGACTCCTGAACAATCAAGCTTACCTCCAAAGCCACCATCAAATCTTTTCTTAACAAATTGTAGTCTGCCTCTTCAATCAACAAAACATTCCCTAGGCATGTCCTGGTTTCAGATTTGAACTCTACATTTTTAATAACCGGGACATTAAAGGATTCCCCTTTTGCTCCGACCACCGTCAGGGTATCTTTGCTTGTTGTACATCCACTCGGCAGTCACTGAACGGTGGTTTGTTCAGCTCCCGAATCTACCAAAAAAAATCAGTTCCTGCTTTAGGGGTCTGACTTTTAATTTTATCAAGGGCTTCCTGGACCGTAAATTGAGAAGCCTCTGACATGCCTAGACCTCCTGAAAGATTTTGTCATCTTTCATCCTTCTCCCATGCATCAACCCCTTTCTCTTCTTGCGTGCTAAATATTCCAGTGTGCATAGTCCCCCCATCAACTAAAGCATACCCTGACATTCTTTTTCCTTGTACACATCTGGAAGAACCGTCTACAGATATTATTTCTCTTCTGAAAGGGCTTGTTCATCGAGATCTGCTCAAACTTTGGTGTTTTGCTTCTCCTTTAAGAGAAACAGCAGAAGCAGTCGTTGCCAGGGGAACGGTGCAGGCGAGGGAGTGGGGGTAGGAGGTGGGAATCCTCTCTGAGGCTGATTCCTCCAGGAGTGGGGGGGGGATAAGCGGGAAGTGCCGCTGGCACTGGCAAGGGGACAAGCTCTTCTGACGGATACCAGAGCCTGGTGTGGAGCCTCTGCACAGGTCCACAGCAGCCATGGCAGCAGCACTCCGAGCTGCCGGCGGGCCCAGCACAGCCCACGGGGCCGAAGCCGGGTTCAATGGAGCTGTGTCAGACAACGCAGCGGGGGCAGGGGCCAGCAGAACGGCCGCGGACATCGGGACCGGGGCCGGAGTAGGGACTGGGGCCACCACTGGGGCCGGGGCAGGGGCACGGGCGGGAGGCCATAAGGGGATGCTGGTCTGCCGCTGGACCCGCAGGGGCTGGAGGGGGCGGCGGGAACACTGGGGCTACCGGCAGAGCCGCTGCCGCTGGGACAAGTGGTGGAGCCGCAGGCGATGCTATAAGAGCCGGGACAGGCGGGACCTCAGGCTCCAGGGCCGGCGGTGCAGCTGCGAGCGGCGCCACAGGAGCCCGGGCTTGGGGGGGGGGTGGGGGGCAATGCTTCCAGGGGGCCCCAGCCCCTCTCTTTCTTGTTTTCCTTTTTCTCCTTTCCTTGGGTTTATGTCTCCTTTCGGGACAGTCCACCCCAATCCTCTAATATCCACCCTAGGGGACTATCTCTAAGGATTTCAGGTATCCCTTGTTCCTTCCCACCCCCTGATTTTTCTTAGGGTTTTCTTGAGATTGTACTCTTTTTCTGTCCCGTCTTAAAGAAAAATGAAAAAAAGATTAAAAAATTACTTCTTACCTGGACTTTGCGCAGAGTCCTCTAAGTTCCTGAATTCGGTACCGTTTCGAATTTGTATTTTAATTTCTTACCGGTATAGTAGCCCTCGCAGAGGACCCCTCTGGGGGTTTTCCTCTGGTAACTGCTCTCAAAGTTCTGACTTTTACCTGGAATAACTATGTCCAAGACTAGGGGGCTTAGAATCCTTGAACTCGATAAAGGACGTACCCTTCCCCCTAGCCGTCCGCGATCGATCCCTCGAATTTCTCGATTTATTCGGGCTTGACGTGTGGAAAAGAATTAGATTTTACCCCGTGTCTTTCGCTTCCCCCATGACCGACCTCTTCCCTCGCGGGAGAGAGGAACTGTGATCTTGGGGTCCGCACTCGCTTCGTGATAATATCACGTCTCACACACGTGTTCGATCACCCTCACTCAACCACGTGATACATACGGTCCGTTTTCCTGCGTGGATTCTTCGTGCACATAGATTTTTATGAGTGAATTACCCTGCTGTGGCTCCGGGGATCCCACCCTGGGTCCCCCCCGAGTTCCCTGAGAGCTCGTTTTATTCCCTTCTCTCGATCGAAGTTCTGATTTAAATTAGGTTCATTGATACGATTGGTCCGCGGGATCCCCTGTCTGGCCAGGCCGCTAGAAAAATCAGCGGGGCGCCTCCTGGGCGAAAAAGGGGTCCGCGATACCCCAAATCCTATCACGTCGGGGTCACCAAACTGGGATAAACAGAATTGCCCAATCAAAATTTACAAAGAAATAACATTTATTATGTGACCGAAATATCGGTCTCAAAAGCCACGATCGAGAAAAGCAGCTCCGAGCCCGGGGTCGGAGCTGGGTGAACACGCATAGATCTGATCTCTATCGCACCAGACCTCCCAAGTTCACGACTGCTGCTTCGGCTGGTTCCTTCTTATACAGTTTTTGGGCAAAGTCCGAATTAATTCTATTCTTCTCGTAATTTCAGCATATTCATGAAGTTTTCTTGTCCTGGAGTTGGGCTGCACAAAGCCTTTCCTGGCTCTGATGAATTGTCCATCCTGGGTGATGAATGGGCCATTTCTGGTGATGGAAGGGCCATCTCTGATGATAGATGGGCCATCTCTGGTTCCTGGAACAGTTATTTTTAGTTCTTGGAATGTCCTATTCCTTATCAGATGAGATGTAGATATCAGAGTGTGGTGATCAAGTCGTCATGGTGCAAATGTCTCTGTGATAAGATCCAACCCCACCTAGGTGGAAACCTCACTTATTGTGAGAGAACTTCCTTTAGTGTTGTGAAATTTTTCTCTCAGCCGGGCTGGTGGAGGGATTTTGAAACTGTCTCTACATGGTCTGATTACATTCCAGTTTTATACATAGTAGCACGAATTACATACTTTATTTATAACACACCTCATCTTTTTTTTTATTTTTTCAGAGCAGGACTGATCCTACCTGCTCCATATATTCAGCAAAGTTGTCAGTTTTTTTCTAAAGATGTTAGAATTAACCCAAAATATCTACAAATACCAAAAAATCACACTGAAAGCTAGGCAGTATTAAAACAAAAAGGCAAAATGCTTTTCCAGACCTCTCTTAGGAGACGATATTGCTCTATGGAAAGAAAAAAAATACATGGAAAAGTGAAATACCAAAAATTATTTTTACATCTATGGACGTCTATTGAAAATACCTGACAAACCAGAGATGTGCACTCAAATAAATATAAAAGTGATTACTTTCACAGAAAATAATGCCCAAGTGAGATGACTCAGTCAAGCAACATGACTACTGAAAAATTTTTCTGTGCTTAGACTAAAGATATTTTCTGTGAAATATAATTCCTAGGGGAAAAAAAGAAAAAAAACATAGTTTTCTTGCTAAACCACAGTAACACAGTTTCCATTTTATATCCAGTAGTCTTTATAGAAATAGTTTGCTGTAGAATTGATTATTCTCTTTAATAAATATGTAAAAGCAAACTAAAGTCAAACTACAAACAGTCCTATCTCCCACTTCAAGGAAAATCATTCTTACAAGAAAACCATCTATTTCTTTACGAATGAGAAAGCATTTAGCTTTTAATGGAAAGGAAAAATCTAGCCAGATATTTCAACTGTCTTGTTTTTTGTTTTAGTTGATATAACTTCTGTCTAGAGACAAATTGCCCTTCTAAACCTGGAAAAAAATACTACTTTTTTTCTTAGATAATATTAGAATTTGATAAAACCCACCAGCATTCTACATAAGAATTAATCTAGAGCTTTAGTAGTAGATAATCTTTAAGCATTTAAGAAATACAAGCTATAGAACTAATTGTACAAAAGCATAAAAGGTAATTTTAAATTACTATTCAATAGAGTGCTGTCTACAAGAACATTTATAGTGATGTGTAACTTCCACACACCTGGTTCAGCTGTTGCATTTCTTCCCACCAGAAAATGGCAGGAAGTTAAACTGAAACTTATGATCACCACAGCTGCCAAATCCCTGTCTGTTGTTTCAGTGGTTTAGCTACTGAAGTGCAGAAATGTTTCAAACAAATGAAAATGAAAATCCTGTTCTGATATTTGTTGTATATGCAGTTTCTAAAAGCAAAATTAACTTTCATGCCCCTTAATAAAGCTAAATATTTTGTTAACACATCATACTTTCATAGGTAATTTCAAGAAATTTATGAAATGAGATACACAGATGTAAATTTGCTTTTAATAGCTAGAGAAATAAACTTTGCCATGAGAATGATTTTTTTGAGCTACTATTTTTTAAAATTCATTTAACTGAATTAAAAGTCATTTCAGGTCACTAAACCCTGTTTATGCTTGGCAACCCTAAATTATTAATTGAAGCAGAAACAAATATTTCATCACAAATCCTTTTAAAGTAGCAATGCCATTGTAACTAAATTTTTACAATTGATTTTCTCCTAAACAGTTTAGTTGAATGACTGAAATTATAATCCACAATATATTTTCCTCTATGCTTAAAGGCTGCCTTTACAGCATTTTGAAAACTATCAAACAAACCTATATGAGATCTGCGTGAAATGACTCATTAGTCGAAAGTTCCTGGAATGACCCAGATAACTGGCTTTGTTTTCCATAAAACAGTTCTATCTCGACACTATACATTTATCCTTATGCACAAGCATGACTGAATTATAACTGTATGATTTTTCTTTTCAATGCTACATTGTAAGGTAACATTCCTAGAGTGCCTACATTCATTTTAAGTCATGGCAGAACTTATTTCACCATCTTAATTTCATTTTGTATGTAGATGAAGTAGCACAGTACTACAGTCTAGGAAAAAAGAAAGTACAAATAGGAATAGGAATGACTTTTAAAGCTGTTTAATCCATAAATTGCCATAGCTGTTTCTGAAGAATTTGGACATTAGTGTACTTCCAGTCATACTGGTTAATACAAACTTCTTGTTGAGTTTTTAAACCTATTCTTTATTTCATACAGAATTTAACCTGCATCACTTCTTGAAAATTCAACTAAAACTAAAAGACATTTTAATAGTATTGCTACCCATGTATTTGTAAACGAATTTCACAGAATTCTGTTAGCGCTGCAATTTCTAGAAAACAGCAAAATGATGGATGATGTATTTGTAAAGCTTTCTGGAGCTCCCATCGCTTTTTTGAAAAGGAGGTGGAAAGCCCATTATCTTGAAAGAATGCTACGTATTTCCTCTATAGTTATTTTTAATTTTCCTCCTGAATCTGACAGACAGTTTAAACAATATTCATCAATATATATGGCCTATTTTTTTATCAACATAACTTAATTGGAGTGATTTTTTCTGGGTATGTATGCCTGACAACGTGCAGGTACTGAACTTCTATCTTCCTCTCTCTTCCTCATCCCCACAAGAATGATGTGCCTTTCCTTCCCACATTTCTCTTCTTGAAGAACTTTTTTGAATAGACAGAAGTCTTGACAGTAAAATTCCATCCACAGGAACACCACGAGAGCACCACAAATTAACTCAGCAAGAAAAAAAAAAAGTTCTGTGGATTTTGTATCATAGTCAAGTTGAGCTGATTTTTTCCAAATGAGGCACACTTTCCTGTGACTTGATACCTGTGTGCTGTGATAAAAGAGACACTGAAGATTTCCAAAGCAGTGATGCCAGCTGAAACAGACAAAAATGTGCAAATAATTTAGCAAAGTGTTAAGTGCACCATCTGAAGTTGTGTCAGTACCATGAAATCCCTGCAGCTAACACAGAAAGCATTCCAAGTGCTAATGACTAAACCCTTCATACTTTCAAAGTCGGAGTTATATTTGGTTTGTTTCAGTTCCTTTTTTTATCCTCTAAGTGGACTATTTGCCATTTTATTTGGGCATTTGCTTGAGCACTGTAAAAATGAGAAGTCATGATGTAGGGTTTTTTTGTATTTCTATAATTTCTGCTTAGTGAGATCAAGGAAATATCATTTTACAGTACAGACATTAACAAATAGCTCATGAGTGATCTTAGGCCTCCACTGATACGAAAGTAGTGTGACTTAACTGTGTTCTTTGAATTAATGCATGGTGAACAGCAGATTTTTTAACCAGTACAGAGAGCAAGGCAAGTTCATACTGAACAAATGTAAAACAAAACAACTGACAAAAAGTGTTTAGTAAATAGAGGGATTTTTCTAATCTAATTATTATCTATTAATATTGTGTTTTAATAAAAAGGAAACATCTTTCTTGACAATTTCTCAGGGATTATTTACTGCTTTTTATTTTAAAACAATGTGCAATCTCATAACAATATCCAACAGACACCTTTAAAAGACAATGCACACCATAAGAAACAGCAGATGAATAAAGTATTACTTTTTTTCCCCATTTTCAGTTCAGTCCCTAGAATCTAATGGTCAACAGCAAGGGCGATACTCCTATTCTCACATCTGAATTCATACTTAAGATAATTCTGGCTACCTTCAGTTTATTTTCTTTATTCCAATATGTGAGAGGGAGGAAGAATCTTCAGTCCACTTTAGACTTTTAGAGGGATAATCACCAGCTTAGAAAAAACAGTCAATGTAATGCTTTTAAAAACCAATTTGGCATAGAACCATTGAATCATTAAGGTTAGAAAAGACCTTTAAGATCATTGAGTCCAACTGTTAACCCCGCAGTGCCATCTTCACCAATAAACCATGCCCTTAAGTGCCACATCTACATGTTATTTGAATGTTTTCAGGTATGGTGACTCTATCACTTCCCTGGACAGCTTGTTCCAATGCCTGACCACCCTTTCAGTGAAGTAATTTTTCCTAATATCCAGTCTAACACACACACACATCGATGAAACTTGAAGCCTTTCCCTCTTGTCCTGTTGTTTGTTACTTGGAAGAAACCGATCCCCATTTACAACCTTCTTTCAGGCAGTTGTAGAGAGTGGTAAGGTCCCTCCTGAACCGTATTCCTCCAGGCTAAACAACCCCAGCTCTCTCAGCCACTTCTCATCAGACTTGTGCTCCCTTGCCCTTTTCTGGACCCACTGCAGAACCTCTCTTGTAGCGAGGGGCTCAAAACTAAACTCAGGATTTGAGGTGTGGCCTCACCAGTGCTGAGTCCAGGGGGATGATCACTGCCCTGGTTCTGCTGGCCACACTGTTCTTGATACAAGCCAAGATGCCACTGGACTTCTTGGCCACCTGGGCACAGCTGGCTCATGTTCAGCTGCCCATCAACCAGCACCCCCCCCAGGGCTTTTCTCCAATGGGCATTTTTCCAGCCACTCTGCCACAAGCCTGTAGCACTGCATGGGGCTGTTGTGACAAAAACACAGGACCCAGCTCTGTCCAGATCCCTCTGCAGAGCCTTCCTTCCCTCCAGCAGACTCCCACTCACCTTGGTGTCATCTGCAAACCGACCAAGGGTGTACTCAATGCCATCGTCCAGGTCATCAGTACAGATCTGAAACAGGACTGAGCTCTGGGGAATCCCACTAGTGACCAACCCACCAACTGGATGCAACTCCATTCACCATCACTCTCCAGGCCTGGCCATCCCAGCCATGGGAAGCCAGATTTCCAGTCATGAACTTAGGCTTGATGGAAGACACAAAGACAGGAAAAAAAATAATGAAAGATCTTAAGCATTTGATTTTGGTTCCTAAGTTCACATCTAAGGAAATACACAAAACACAGATAAAGAAATAGTAGATCTTCAGGTTTCTTTTATTTACTTGATTCAGCCACACTATTTGGAAAAAAGACATGTCTGTTATGATCTCAAATGTGTTAATAACCTGCATGTCCACCATGACTTGTTTTCAATACCAAGTTACTGGAAATGTTTTTCAAGGGCAAGAATATCCTTCTACGCATATGAAATACCATTCCTTCGCCAATAACTTAAACATAAGAAAGGGGAAAACATCAACCATTCATCTTTTAAGCTGCTGTTATTTGAAACATTTATCTGTCAGACTTCTATTGAACTCTCCACTTTGGTTTGTGTTATTCAAAGGTTCTGTATGGACTTGATTTAAGCATTCAGCAATCATGCAGAAAATAGTTCAACTTCTGATTTTTCTAAGAAAATGAGAAAGCTAAATAAGGTAACCAGTTTTCAACACAAAATAAAACCCAGAAGCCTTGTATTAAACTGTAAGGTTTTTCCTCTTCAGTACCAAAACAAATAAATAAATAAATTTTCCAGTGTAAAGTAAAGCAAGGATGTGTGTGTTCTTTCCTGCTTCTCCACTAGAGCCTTATTTTACATAGCTTCCTAATATATTCCCTGAAAATCCAATTTGACATTCATTCAGTCAGGCGTAAATTGTGGGCCTTGAGCAGCCTGAATTCCTACACCAAGTAAAAAAACAAACAAACAAACAAACAAAACCAACCACAATCATAAGAGATTTGGAAATAGGAGTAGGAATTCTTTCTTGAGATCATGAAATTTTGTGAGCAAGATGAATTCCAAGCATGGTTTTGGAGACGCAGTCCTGCAGCCCCTGGAAAGTAACAAATTTAAGAAGTCTGATTAAATTTTTTCCCTCCCCTATCTCCCACAGCTGAAAAACTTGGGGAAGAGTGGAGCAGAGAACTCCACCCTGTTATGCATGACAAAGACTTGTGGTTGAAAAAAGTCAGGGGAGATTTTTCTCTGAAGCATCACTCCCAGAACTCGAAGCAGTGAGGAATGCTTCTAGCCAACTGCTGACAGCAGCCTGCACTCAACCCAGCTGCAAAGGCTTCCTCTCCCTCCTCCCTTTTAATGTAGGAGCAGGCAACAGGTCCTGCTCTGCACCCCAGCCTCTGCAAGCCACGTTTGCTGCTGTGTGCTGCACATGGCTGGGGCTGGACAAAGGATTGCCCCCAGCTTACACTCCAGAAGTGGACTATTAACCCAGTTATTGTGGAAACTTCCTCCTCTAGCAGATGTTTAATGCAGTAACCTCTTTCAAGACACGCCCCCCCACCACCTCCTTCCACTGCAAGGCCTTGCTTCTGGTGTCCAATGGGAATGCACTGCAGCCAACAAATACACCTTATGTCAAAAGCATCAGGACACTGCCCCCTCCTAGCAAAGCACAGGCAGGGAACTGCTAGCAGCATCAGAGAAACTCATGACATACGCTAAAAATCACAGCCATAAAGTATAAGCAGTACAAATAAGATGGTAAAAAAGGCAGAAAGGAAATTCCTGCTCTAACAGCTATAGCACAACCAGAGCATTCCTGACTCCTTTCCTCACCTGATTGTGAACTGCAGACACCACTAAACTTACATTAAATCTCTGCTGAAAGAAACACACGACTGCTATGAATACTGCCAGCTGACAATGTTCTTGTAAAGGGCCACTGTCTGGCAATCACATCAGAAAGAGATGTGGTCCAGAGATGGAACAGAAAGGAACGTATACCCAGTCTTCTCAGGGAGATGGGTGATTTCTCCCGCCCCTGGGCTTTGAGGGTTTTCTTGTATTTGCTGATGTTTTAAGCCTAGATGATCTCTTGCCCCTCCAGGGCAACACTAGAATAGGAGAACAATGATTCAGTAGGAGAGATTTACCTGAACAGAGCAATGAAACTTTGTGATGTTTTAACTAGAGCTAGTAGAGCAAAGTCTGGATATGGCTTACTGCACAGTTCCCCTTGTCTGACACTTCCAGAAAAGCCAAAAAACTACATGTGACAATAGAGCAAGATGCAAACACTGAAGACAGAAAGAATCCAGAAAGCAAACAAACAGAAACAAGCAAGAAAAAGCCCCTGATGGCTTACAGGAAAGAAGGCAATTAAAAAAAAAAAAAAAGGGGGGGGGTTGGGGGGAAAGCACAAATTTGACTTAATTTCTTTACTTGAAGAGTTTTTCCAACAAATGAAATTGGAGAATATGGTGAGGGTGAGATGAGATGATGAATGAAAGAGCACAGAAACAGGTTCACTATGTTTCCTCTACTCTCTATTTATGCCAGGCTCTCTGGAAAGATTGACCATATTACTGATGTACAGGTAACAAAGGCACAAACCAAAAGCATTCCTGTACCTTGCTGGGAAATTCATTCTTCAAAGGTTAACTCATTGCACAGTGTTTTTCCACGTGCTTGATTTACACCTCAGACAGGCCATACAGCTTGCAGAGGCATCTGTTGGGATATGTCTCCAAAACGTGGGCTCACAACACCAGGTCTGCAGATTTCCTGAGGCACCTCCAGCCAGCGCTCCTTCACATACAGAGTCTTGAATTACATCCACCTGGACCAGGGAGGCACTCTGAATATTTTCTTGCAATTTTCAATCACGGCAAGAACCTGATCTCATGTGGCTGCCAACTAACCATTGTGAAAAACGAGGTTCACTCTTTGTAAAATTTTAAGGAAAGTTTAATAAAAGGGACAATTAGGAGACAACAGCAACAAGGGTGTTACGGCCGGCCGGGTGCTTCGGCAGAGATCCAAAGGCACACCTTTACATCCAAAAGATCGTCTGTAAAATACATCGCTTATTTCGTATTCATCACCATCATGCATAATTCATTAATTCTTTGGAGTTGCTGAGTATCATCTTATCAGTCTTATCTTTTTCCTTGGCTCCATTCCATCTGCTTTCGGGTTCTTTTCTTCTGATAAGATTTTCCAGGAATGTGAAGACCCCCCCCATCCTTCCCAAACTGACCACCCAAACTACAGACATTCTACAGCATTACATTACAGAACCCAGGCAAAGCTTTTCTAACATTAAGGAACATAAAAAAACCAACATCACAATAAATCCATAACAATGATGTAGCATGCGAAAAGCCAACATCACAATACCATTGATAACAGAGGGATCTGCCAGAGGGGACCCGCGGTGATGCGGTCCTGGCCGCGGAGGGATCCGCTGGAGGGACTACTTGTGATGCGATCCTGCCCGCAGAGGGAACAGCGGTGAGGCGTCCTGGCCGCGGAGGTGTGAAAAACGAGGTTCACTCTTTGCAATAAAGCAGTTTTTTCCTGAGGAATGAGAGGGAAATAATTTCTTTTTACCCTGCTACATTTCCATTTTATTTTTGGGCAAATAGAGCAGTATTAGGAAAAGCAATCAGAGCTCCGGAATAACATCTGACTTTTTCTACTGCAGAGAAGAACGTGAGCATCCTTTGCTCTTTAGGCTTACCTGTTTAAGCACAAGCTGTGCATTATATTACAGCATTCTTGAAAAAGAGCTGTCAAGAACAGCTCTTTTCACCTGATGGGCTTTCCTTTGCTTTCTCTTCCTCAGAATCACACACACTGCTCTATATTTTGTGCTCAGAGCACAGTGCATATCAATATTTCATCAATTCCGTTGTGTAATAGCTTGGAATTCACAGTTTATAAAACAGTTTGAGATGTATACTAACATAGGGATACAGAGTTATGTGCCTGATGATAGATGTTATCAGACCTAGTCATAAAATGCATTTTTTCAGTTTAGCGTCAGGTTTTGTTGATGTTTATCTTTGAAAGTCTGTGTCAGCACCGGCATTAAAATAAATCCAGTTTTTAATGCTATTTGAGTTCATTTTATGAGACATTATATAAGATGAATTATGCATTATTTTATGCATACTTGCAGTGCTGTCTCTTAGAGTTTAGATTTCACTTTAGATTTAATTTTATTTCATTTCATAGTTTTATTTAACACTTGAATTGTCATGGCCTTGGGGTATTCTACTGTTTTCTACTTCAACTTAGGGTCTATAGACCTTCTCTTTTCCTCTCATTTCTTCACAGGCATGTAACATTTAGCTTTTCTGCTTTGTTTTTACATCTGCTCTTCAGGGAAACTACTTTTTCAACAAGATTGTTTCAGAATAGTTCAACAATAGTAACAGAAAAATAAACAGTGAGTTTGTTTAGATGACTGTTTTCTAATGTTGTCCTTATTCTAGAGGGAATGTAGAAATGATAGTCCTTTTGCACATTCCAGTCCTAGTCACTAGTGTTTCTTTTAAGAACTTCCATGCTTGGGGGAAAAAATTGGGAGGGAAATAGGGGAGGGAAAAAATTTAATCAGACTTCTTAAATTTGTTACTTTCCAGGGGCTGCAAGACTGTGTCTCCAAAACCATTACTTTATCCTTACGGCAGTTGCCTCTGGAATTGCAATCACATCATATTCTGCCTCTTCTCCTGGTAGTTAGGATGGGCTTCTTTAGCTTCTTCCTTTTTCTTTCTTTTCTCTTTCATACCCTTTTGCCTTCTACTTTTACTACGCAGTGAGAGAGCCAGGGAAATGAAGAGAGTGCTGCACACCTCTGCCCTTTTCACACTGAGGAAGGAATGTGTCTCTCTTATGGGTGCTATGGCTCTATCCCAACAAAAAAGGCAAAAACTGTGAAGTGGATTTTTTTCCAAAGCGTATGTTTAGATGCACAAGTAAGGTCAACTTCTAGTAGGTTCTGTACTCTTAGGCAAATTTGTAAATGTCACCCTTTTTATGTAATGTCAATGTGGGTTTTCTTTAAACAAGGTAAATAATGAAGCACCAAAGATAACTTAGTACAAGCAAGGCTTTCCCCTGCTTGAAAGAATGCTGACTGGAGCAGATATCAGAGTCCTTATTTGCACTTATTTCCTTGTTAGAGGCTTCAAAAAGGATCACCATATCCTGACAATTCAGTTTGCCCTGTCCTGCACCACTCTCCTATGCTTTGTTCAGTCTAAGTTTCAACACCTCAGGCTGTGAGGATTTAATTACTGTTTCTGGGGGATTATTTTAACTGCAGCTCTCACAGGTTTTACTGTTCTAGCTTCACCTCTGCTCTAAAGCCAAGGAATGCTCAAGTGTTCCATAGCCTGTGTGGTTTTGGGGCCTCTACAAGCCTGTACTACAGAATACTCTCAACTTTAACCTTTCCTTTGTCTTTTGCATCCAGAACAAACTCTCTAGATCTTTGATTTCCTTAATAGGGTAGTGAATTTATCTCAGCTGTTTTGGGTGAGCTTAGTGAGCTTTGCCCTACACTGGACTGCTTCCAGTCTTTCTGTGAATTGTACATTAAATGTGCTCCCTCCTTTTAATGAACACTCCATCCCAGCTGCATTTTTTTTATTAAGACTTCGTGGACCGGTTCTTGGTGAGTCTTGCTAAATAACTCTTTAAAGAAGATTCTCATTGTCCAGAGGTAGGATCATGTAGCGCTGAGCTTGTCTTTTAGCTTGTTACTTTTCCAGTGGTTAGATCAGCTGCACTTAGGCCCATTTTGTCATTAGGAAGTTATTAAACTGCTGCCCTGTGGCTTCATCTTCAGACATTGACCTTTCTATTGCCGTTTTGTGCATGGTTCAACCTGTGGTAGTGGCACTTGTGGGTTTTTTTTCCCTTTCCAAAGGAATTGCATTGAGGGTGATGGGGCACAGACTAAGGGAAGTTGTAATCTGAGTCCTGTGAAAAATGCTAATAAACTACAAATCAGGTATTGACACTTAAAATACAGGACTGTATTTCAGTGAGAATCTTCTGCTTTCATCTGAGAAATAGCCTTGAATATTGTGAATCTTCTAGCATGGTGGTGGGGCAGCGTTCCTGATAAATGTGAGAGTTTCACTTGCTGAATTCCTATTTTTTACTGTTGGCAGTAGCTTTTTTCTTCCCTTTTTTCCCGTCTTGCATTGTCACAGGCATCTCAGGAAACTCATTTACCCTAATCCTGTGTTTGACTTATGAGACCCAATGAGCTAATAGCTTGAGAATAAATTGCTGTAGCAATTGCATTCATAAATATCATGAACAGCTTCCTTAAAGTGGTGTTTGATTACTTGAGACAAAGCTTTCAAAATATTAAAACGGTTTAAAATAATCACTTGGCTAAAGCAATAAAATTCTGTGAATGCATTTCATTTTTCATAACCCTCTATTTATTTCCCTTTTCAGAAAAAGGACGAGAGGCCTGTATTAAAAAGTAATTAAATCTGCAACCCAAGCAAGACACAGAAAATTCAAAATTTAATGCTAATGCAGTTTTTTCATTTTGCAGATGATTGTTGCCCACTCACATCCATGCAAGTATGCACATCATTAACATGGACAAAGAGATGACTGTTAACTTTGAAATTCTTGCTTTCCAAGAGTTTATTTCACAATCTTATTATGTAAATGTGGTTTTGTTAACTTGTGCAGTTGCCAGGAGAATTAGCATCTGTCTATAGAGCTGCATGAGATGCATCTGCAAAAGCTGGGTAGGACTATCTGTTCTCTTGAAAAAGAGTCATGTTGCTTTGATTTAGAACTAATCTTTAGAAGTTTAAAGCATCCTGACAGTATAAACCAAACAAATCTAACCGTGTGATGGCGGTGTTTGCCAAATGAGACAGTGTCCTGCGTGGCATTCTGTGCATCCCGCTAAGGCTTGGGGGGTTACTGCTGCATAATTGCTGGGTTTCCTAAAGAAAAGGTGTGTGTCGTGAGGCCATGTGAAAATACATAGAACAAAAATTTTTGGCTATTCACTTAAAAAAAAAATTAGTGTTGGGTCCCTAGTTTTTTCTAGTATAACACAGGAAGTGTTTGTCGGGGGAGGGATATTTGACAAAGCCTTATTTCTGTTACATCGGGAGACCTGATGTGTTTGTTCTTGATTGTATGTCTGATCCAACATGAGGGGAATGAGAACATTCCATTAAATACTCCATTGCCTGGGACTCTCCTGGCTGGAGGGCAGCTCTGGGAGTTCCCACGCCAGGTAGTTCAGCTACCAAAAAAGTAGAATTAGAAGGCTCATTAGAACAAAATTAGAAAAAAAAATAGAAGGCTCATTTGAACAAAAGAGTTTGAAGAAATGACTACTTGAGGTAAATGAAGGCATGTTGAAAAGAAGGTCATTTAAAAATGAACAAATAAATAAAATTTAGGAGTTTTGAGTGTCTGTAGCCTCTGCTGAAATCAGAGTGCTGTGTATTTAAAGTTAAGCCATTAGTGATTCTGCTTGATAGTAATCTGAAGTTCCCTGTAAGGCAAATTACCATTTACCTCTCTGGTATTGGAAATGGAAAATTGGCAGTAATGCTTTTAAAAGAGAGCCTGTGAATAATTTTCTTGGCTCTTGTGTGCAGTGACAAACACAACAACGCCGACTGCATCACAATTTTTAAATAACTCTGCATTCCTTCTTCCTCTACTTCTAAGCCAAATCAGTTTTATTTACACCACTTCACTTTGATACAGCTAATAGGGCCCTTGTGATAGATTTAGACACTGAGTGGAGGAAAGAGATGATTCTCACTTTAATTAATGCTACAGCTTGTTAATCTTGTGCTCTTTACTTTTACACATCTTAGCAAAGACAAATGGTTTTAGTAGATAAGAAAGACTATTGAACGATGAAAAGGATGGAGGGACATTGATTGTAATTTTTAAGGAATATTTAAAATTGTACAAATGAAGAAAAAATTTAATGCTATATTTTTAATGTGGTGATCAAATGACAAGTACTGTTGCTTATTGGAAGCTGCTTTGCATATAATGCCTGGAATTAAAATGGTAAGACAAGGACTTTTCTTGCAGTTCTTAGTAGGTCTGCAATATTTTTTTATTAACACAAGGTTATATTGCACCCATGGACTAAAATACGTACTGCAGAAAGAATTTCAATACTGTGCTGGATTCTGCCTGAATGTATCCCAGTGCAGGACTGTGGCCTTCATTTGTCTTTTTTTTATTTCCTGATTTGAGGGGTTTTGTTAACTTGAAATGGAGAAGTTACTTAAATGCTTTAAAGGAGGTTGTGTGTTGAAAGCCAACCTTGTCTTAAACTTTCGTAAACTGGAAATCTTCAAAAATGCATTCTGTATTCCTGAATAAAGTTGGTGTTTTAATACTGTTCACAAGTGAGCCTGTCCCCTCTCATGAAGTCTCAGTTGTTTTAAAGCCTCCTACATGAGGCTTCTTTTTGCATTCCGTGTTTAGTTTTGTTAACTCTTTGTGGGTTTTAAATATATTTTTAAAACAAAGTGATATTGGAAGCTCACATGTACCCGTATGTATAAAAATATACTGATCCCTATATGTCCATATTTATACAAATGAAAATTATTTAATTTCATAACTTCTCATTTTGCTGTCCTGTTTGTGCCGTCAAAGATGAGGCATCTGAACCAGTTTTGTTGTCTGCTTTGTTGCAAAGCTCTAGAGGCCGCAGCAGAGGTTGGTGCTCTGTGCTGGCTGTTGTATATGGATTTAGCAATTTAGCTGTCAGCATCAGCCTCTCCCTCCCCCCTTCTGCCTGCCACTTCCCCCCACTCACGTTGCCAGCACAATGTCCCTGTTTATCTCCAGGTCCAGGATCCACGTGCTGGGTGAGCCGGATTCAAGTGGAGATGCTCCGTGGAGGCAGCGTGCCTGGCTGCAGTCCCAAGTCAGGAGTCTGCCCTCGACAGATGCCTCATGCAGGCATCACCACTATCAGGGGGAACCATCCAGCCCCAAAAAGTCCAGACCCGCTTCTTGTCAAAGTAATGTTACTCAAAGGATTACTGTAAGAAGTACCCCTGATGTTATAAAGTTATTTTCCCAGACTAAGGAGAACTAATTCAAGTGTTATGTCTAAGTAGTTGAATTTCTGTAAGTATACAGAGGTTGGCATATCCCACTTCCATGATTGTTCTCCACTTGCTACCTTCACAAAGGCATGCCAATTTTATTGTTATTCTCATTAATTAAATCACATGCCCTCACTCAGATTCTCAGATGGAAATCTTTGTTTGGTGCTGGCAAACTGCCCCAAAATAGCTGTGGATCCAGAATTCAACACCTGTGGCACAAGGGAGATGGAGCTGTTGAGGTTGCCACAATGGGCTCTCTGCAGGGGAGAGAGTACTGGAGTCTCAGAGCTGGCTCATTCAGTCTCATATCCCAGCAAGAGCTATGCTTAAGCAATGTTGATAATAAATACCATACTCTCCAACTAAGATCCCTACTTAAGGTTTTTTATTCTCTCTGCTTCGATTTGTTTAAAGATCCTAATTTTTACACCTTAAAAATCAAATAGGCAGCAGTGATTTTTGAGAGCAACATCGTTTCTTGCTGGTTTGCAAGCACTCTGTTAATCAGTCAGCCTCAGTTATCTGTTGGAGAGAGAACTGAGCAGCTTTTCACTGTTTGGGGAGCTGTAGTCCAAAATTATTTGCTGTTACTAATTGAAGCAAAGACATCTTCATGTGGAAATTCACAGCTCTTCTTTGCTTTTCAAAGCAAAGCTGAGGGTATGCGTACTGCATAAAGCACTTTGGAAAAGTCCTGGATTGATCTCTCTAGGGAATTTACTTTCCTCTTTATCTGCCAAACATACTGTGAATAGATAAATTGAAACATGATTCTCTGCTTCCCAAAATCCTGACAGTATTCCTTACAGCCTTATTGCAGGGACCACTGAAGAAGAAGAGGTAGAGCAGTTTTGGGGTTGATCTGACCCTTAGTATTTCTGTGGGAATGAATACCAAGTGTTTCACTAGGTGCAGTTGCTTTGATGCTGGATACTATGCAGAAGACCCCCATTCACTGAGAATTGATTTGGGACCATCACTTCCTTTCTGCTTCCCAAGAGCCACTCTACAGGTGGCTTTTTCTTTTTTTTCCTAGTCTCATTTTACCTAAGGTTAATTCCTATCAGTTACCCTGAGGAGAAACCTTTCATCTCTCATTATTTGATACTACAGCCTGTAACTCCTTCAAATTTAAACCACTGTTGTTTTCCAGCATAAAAGTGAAATAACCTTCACCTGTGCAGGAACAACAGGAGTAACAGCTCAGCTTCACCCAAACCTCTCACTTCTCAAGGAGTGCCCTGGCAGCATCAATTTGACTGAATGAATCTGAGTCTTTTTATATTTATTTGGAACACCTGCTATTGCCTTGACAGATGTGAGTCCTGTTGCAGCACAGGGATGAAGAAGTATGATGTTGTGTTTGACAGAGTAGATTTTTCTTCTCATTTGTTTGTGACAGAGTTATTTTAGAAAATGCTCCTCGCCCAGTGCTGCATCCAAAGTAGCACTATCTCGTGGAGGTGTGGGGTAAGGGGAGGACAGGAGGGTTGGCTGTTTCATGTATATGTATATATGTCAACTGATTAGGAGATTTCTTATGTGTTCCAGCTCTTGTACCTGAATAAGAAATATTTAAATGCTGCTCAATAAGTGAATTTTCAGACTAAGGAAGTATGGTTGATACATGGCTGCTCGTTTGCTAATTTCTGTTTACTCAAATATGTTGCATAGTCAAGAGCAAAAATTCTCCATGCATCTGTTGCTGTATTTACTGTTCTCCCTTGGCACTCTGTGCAGAGCAGTGGAGTTAGCAGAACCAATGAACTACCCAAAGTGGATTTGGAGAGTGCTTTGCTTCAGAAATAAGGGAGCTGGCTTACATATCCACTTGCAAGGTGTTGTGTTAGATACGCTGGTTAAGACATGAATTACATAAAATAAAATTGTACCTGAGCTTCTACAGGGAAAAGAAAAAAAAAGTATCAAACCTGTGAATCAGAGAGACACAGCAGATCTTCATCAGCAAGGCCAGTCTAGGAGCTGGCTGCAGGTCAGTTAGATATTCCTGCACTGTGAGCCCAGTGGAGCTGCAGGTGCAGCACTCACAGGAGAAAGCAGTAGTTGTTTCAGGTTTGGTAGCAGGAGTTGGTCTGTCTGGTATGTGACACCTGAAATATGTGAAAATCATTCTAGACCAATTGTCAGCTTCCTTTGAGAAACTACATGGAAATTGTTTGGCTGCTTTGTTTAAGTCATGTTTCTCAAGCAACTAATGACTCTCTCTTCTTTTTTTATCCATTGCAGGGATGGGAGGAAGTTTTGCGCTGTTTTTAAAGTAGGGACACCTGAGACAGGGAGAGACCTCAAAATAAATTTCAGGAATAACAGAACCTGCATCTTCCAAGATCCAGTTTCCTTACCACTGGATAGTGCCATCTTATCCATATATTTGAGATCTTTTAAATCCTTTATTCCATTTAACAGAAGATTTTTTGCAGATTTAAGGAGGAAAAAAAATAAAAGAGGTAAGTCTGGATATGCAGGTAACTGTTTCAAGTTCTTTTTCTTTTTGCAAAAAATTCTTGCAGTGATCAAAAAAACATGAACAAGTGTTTGAATTCCTTATTTTCTTCTAACTTTCTAGGTATTTGTTAGCCCTATTATTTCTGCAGACTCGTTGAAACAGTTAATCTGTGTAGCTCTTCACATGGAGGAGGACTTTGCTCTAGAATAACGTTCCGGGCTAGATCTTCACCTAGAGTAGGTATTTCTGTAGGTTTCCATGAAAGAAGGTTGTAGCTTAATGAATGTGTGGACTGTGAATGTCTCCCAGAAGGGAGCTGGGGGGTGTACTGGAAATGGATTGCTGTAAATAATGCTGGTTTAGAAATGCCCACTGGAATTACAGTGTGTGGAGGGGAGGGCCACAGGTTACTACAGGCCCTGAAGGAACACTTCGTCAGGTGGCTGGCACCAACATTTTCTGCTTTATGGAACTGGGGAAAGGAGGGGGAGGAGGTGGGAGGGAGAAATGTCTTTTTGACCCTGAGTTTATAGGTACCACAAAGTGATACAAGGAACTACAGAGAGAAGAGCGTGACCTGGCTGCCTTTCATGCTGGCATTTGAAAAATTAGCTCAAGATAGTGCTTTGAAGGGTAATATTATTTAAAAAATAAAAGAAGTCCCCACTTTATTTTCTTGATATTGATATGAAGAAGGAGATGGCTAACGTGGGTGAGAGAGTGATTCAGAATGGTTTTCGGATGGCTTTTTTTTTCTTTCTTTGAAAATTTAGGTGAAATTAATTATGGAATGGCAGCAGCGTCCTAACTAAAGTGAGTGCTTTCATCTCACCTCCTGCTTTTAAAATAGCTGCTCTTATCTCTGCTTTGAGGAAGGGGATGTGGGGGGGAGAGCACCCTGGTCCTCTTGCAGCCTGACAGTCACCAGATGAATGGGATGCCTTAGAAGACCTGGGGCCATTAAAGCCTGCCAGCAAAGACATTAAGAGCCTGCCAATGTGCTGATAGCATGTTTTGTGTTAATCTGATGAAGTAAGCAGAGGAGCTGTTCCCAGCACAGGCCAAGTGCAGCATAGGGAAGCACTTGTTGTGCTCAGCGAGATGGGCTTTGAGCTGCTCTAAGGGTGTGGTGTGACACCAAGACAGGACCGAATGCAAAACCCTAAGAGGATGAGGCTCTGGCTGGGGAGGAGAAGGCAGACAGGGAGTTGGAGTGCTAATAGCATTGCTGCCTGCTAATCCCATCAGGGCAGCCCCTGCTCTTGGTTTTTTCCCTGGGAGTGTGTGTATGCCGTGTGTGGTGGAATCCCAGGTCGGGTGAGAGCTGAAGGCCATACCACTGTGTGAGGGTGAGCCTCCCTCCAGCTGCTGGGTAACGAGCCTTATAACCCCATTGTAAGCAGAGGTTAATCCTGCTGCATGGTGGGCTGGTAGCACCAGCAGCTCCAGGGGCTGTTCATTACCTCTCAGTGCACAGGACATGCCTGCACAGGCACACCCAAGGATTTCGCATTCCTTTGAAGAAACAGGCATTTTTTTCAGTGGATGCAGTCTGATCTGGCATTCTGCAATCACCTGTAGCCAGTGGTTCCAGGATCAGTGTTGAATCAGGGGGATGGGAAGCAGGAGAATTAGTTTGTTAGGAACAATGCATCCAGCTTGGTCAGCATACCAGGGCAGGAAGAAAAGATAAGAGACCACTGATAAGGGCAGAGGGAGTCTCAGACAGACAACTCAACCCAAAACTAGCTCAACCCAAAACTAGCTCAAACCAGTCTCGAAGCTTAAACCCAGGCCAGGGGTACAAAAGAGCATGCGTAGGGAAGAAAGGTGAAAAGTTCAGGATGATGAAGACTCCTGACTTCATCAAAAACCACACTACGCAAGCGCAACGCGGATGTAAATGACTTTTGGGTTCATTATAATACGAAGCGAGGCTGGGCAGGGCTAGGTGATGAATATGTATAGCCGTGTTGCGAAACTTAATGAATATGGAACTTGTAACCCGATAAATATTGAGCTGAATGCAGCTGTTGGCACGCATGATTTTGGAGGAGCGATCCTCCGTGCGTCCCAGCGCTGGAAATAAACATACCTACTTTACTACTTCTTTAGTAGTGGAGTTCTGTCCGCTCTTCAGTGTGAGGGGAGATCTTAGATTGCTAGATATGCTCAAGACAGGGGCTTTGGACTTCAGCCCTCTTACAGTGACTGAGGATAGTAGCTGAACCTCTATGGCAGCCCCAGGACTAAGTCAGTCTGAAAGCCCTTAAACCACATTATGGGATCCAAGTAGCTGCTTCAAAGGAAGCTGCACAGATCATTTTTACCAGCCTGGCTTGCTGCTACTCCAAAACAACTGTGGCAGCTGCTCAGTCTCAGAGACAAACTTTGGTGTCACTTTGTGCCTTTTACCAGGTTTAGTGAATAATACGTAAACTTAAGAGCAGATTCCTCTCGTGCAGACACACATCAGTTCTGCGTGCATGCACCCACTCCTGTCTCTCTGGAGAGAAATTGAAACATCCTTCAGTCAGTCCTGCCTCAAAATCGTTATGCAGGCTATTATACAGTCTCTTACAGAGAACTAAAGCTTTTCAGCTTCTGTGTGTAAGCTAGGAGCAAATTATGATCCTGCTTTTACCCTGGTGTACCTCATCAGCAGGGAGAGGTGAAAGTGCCTGAGCACAAGGCTTGCTGTGTGAGTCTGGACAGGACCCGTGGATCCTGGCTTGCTCTTTCAACATCTGAATTGTGTGCACTGGCTTCAGCTTAAAGGCATGATGATGGAGAGATCTTTGAAAGCATGTGAGGGATTTAGAAGTGCATTATGTATTCCAAAATGTAGCACTTCATGCATGTTCAATATGCCACTGGCACGGCTCTGTGTTACTACAGGATGTGTAAAACATACATTGCCCACAATAGTTTTGAGGACAAAAGGTGGATTATCAAACACTGGCCATAACTGAGTGTCTAGTCAAAAACCTGATCACCACGTGGTTATTTTTCATTACATGGAATCAGCCTTTTGCTGCTCTGGGCATCATAAGCTCAGTCCTGCTGGCAGTGCCTCAACAGCTGCTTTTAGAAAAGGAAATGTCTCTGTTTTTCCCGTGTTCCCTGCCTGCCACACTCCCTGATGGCCAAGGCATCCCACCAGCCATTCACTGTTTCTAGCTCTGTGTGTTGCTGTGTTTCTGCAAGGAATAGGGAGTCATCACAGTGATGTTGAAAAGTGAATATTGCTGTACTTTGAAAGACTCTTGGGCCAGCAGCCAAGGTCAAAACCTCAGACTAATGTAATTTGAGGTCGAATTTATTACTTATACTTTCCTAAAGGTTTCTGTGCAATGCCACTACTTTTTAACTTCATTTCAGTTTGCCTTGCTTAGACAAACTTTTCTGTGGTCTTCCTGAAGAGCCAGGGCCTGACAGGACATCTCCAGGATTGCTGGGACCTGCCCAGTTGTCAGGAGTGTTTGTTTGTGGCCTCTGGTGGCATATCTGTGAGCTGGATTACAGGTGAGGAACAGCGTCTGCAGTGCCCAGGAGGAGAGTGGGGAATAGGGACCAGAAACCTCTGTGGCCAAGATCATGGACCCATGGGAAAACAGGAGTTTGCTTATCAATGGTAGCAGTGGTGTATTGGAGTACAGCAGCTGGCTCAACTGGCAGAGCTGGTCTCCCTCTGCACTGGCTGTCCTGGATCAGAGGCCTGTACTGGGTGAACTCTGATCCACATTTGAGACAGTTTTTATGTGAGAGCTCCGTTAGCATTTCACATATGTAACCCAAAGAAAAATCAGGAATACTTCACCTAAACGGGAAGAATATCACTTATGATAGAAGAGGTTCATTATTGATTTCCACTTGTAGCAGCTTTTAAAAGTGATCCTTACTGTGTGTAATTCTGGAATGGATGTTGATAGAGCATGATTTCTTCATGTGAGTGCACAGTACAGTATGGATATGTTTATTCTCGGAGCTGCAGTAGCCTGAAGATACTATTTATAAATCCTTTTTTCTTTCATGAAAGCACTGGAGAGGGCAAAGCTTTCTGCTGCATCATGTTTGCAACAGTGAAGTGGGCAGAGTTCAGTTTACCCACGTAGCCTGAGAAAAATTGGGGGAATACGCCATCTATAGCCACCTCTGTAGTACTTCTTTTCCTGAGGTTGTGTGCTGCTTTTTCAGTCCTTTCTACAAATATGTTGTTGAAAACTTTGGCAAGAGATTCTTAGTGCCAATGAAGGGGAGTGAATATTTTTAACCTTTCTATGTTGCCTTTTTTTTTTTTTTTTTTAAACAAAAAAATGCCAGCCTAGTGGTAAGGAAAAATAATTCTTTTGAGTATTAAATCCCTCTGATTTTAAATTTAATGTCAAAGAAGAAAATGTGCTCCTTTGTTTGTCTTCCCATATTTCTCCATGGTTTGTAAAGATCTCCCAGGATCTGGTATCAAGTGTCTTTAGGAAATAATCTGTACTCTTTAATGGCAGACCTTGTGCAAAGAAATATCTCCTTTGGCTGCTCCTGGTGTCCAAGCAGAAAGAGGGCATGTTTGAATAGAGCACTGCATTTTGAGAGCAAACGCTGAGGCAGGGGTCAGCAGCCTGGAAATCAGTGCCGTGCAGGGCTAAAACTGCCCATATAGCTCAGTCACTGTAGTGTGGGAGGAAAAAATGCTATGTGGTCAGCATTTGTCACTTCAGGCTTTTTTGGGAAGCAAAGATGGAAACGCACATGTAATAATAATTTATAACCATTAGAAATAATCACTCCAGGGGATAATTTAGCCTCTTTTGAGCCTTGTTGGATAGTGACAATTATTATAATGATATAATAATAATTATAATGATATTCTTTTCTTGATCTCTTTCACTTTTACTACTGTTTAGAAATAAAGTAACAAGTAAATTGAAACTACTGTAGTAGTTCTCACTGTTACCCCAGACAGTAACATGGGCATAACAAAATCTCAGCTGAAAATAAAGTTGCAGTTAGGCATTCCTTTATTCACAGAGAAACAGATTCAATCTTAAAATTCTTTTCAATGTTCTTTTGTTGATCCAACACTTTCCACTTACAATACTGTGTGTGATCAGTGATCCCAGTTTAACTTGTTTAAGTTCCATTTGAATTTCAGGGGTAAACAGTAGTGGGGAGTTGGAGAGCTACAGTTTGAAACTTTGTACTTAGGATGGCAACAGTCAGCAATATGCTTATGACAGATTTGATTGAAGTATCTTCTTCTTTCAAGTAAGTTGGCCAACAGTGGAAAAAATGTAGGAAGAAACCATTTGTTACAATTATGATTTGATCTCATGTATCATGTTTCCCCTAGTTTCTCCTTTAGTTTTCTGTAGTAAGATTCTGATGATGTAGCCCCTGAAAGGGAATATTTTCTAAATGGTTTTTTTTGCTACTTGTGTGAAGTTACAGATTTTTCTGTAGCTAAAAATGTCCTTGTAGCCCAATGAACTAACAAGAGAACAATTTCTAAAGAAAGAGAAATGGTGCATTAGTTTTGTTAAATACTTTTCTCTAAAAGAGAAAAGTGAGCTCAGGTGATGCTGAGAGACCTTCCCAAGGTACATAGATTTTTACCACTTTATTTTACACATACCTCTTAAAAATAATAACAGTATAACAAAGAACTTATAATTGTTTTAATGAAACTCATTTATGAAACTGCTGACTTGAGTAGCTATGGTATGCAAATTATTATAATTTGGTTTGTACCAGGAGATGATGATGTGCACGACACCAATTTTTGAAGATTTTTCTAACAGAATCAAGAAGTAATTTTGTTTTAATTCATCTATTCTATTAACATTTTGAGAAAGACTTTGGTGTCACCAAATGCGTTTAAAGAAATTGAAGTTCCATATATCAAGGTTTAGTAATTGTCAACAAAATAGAAAACCATATGAGGAGCTATTCCTGACTTTCCTATGTAAGAGAGTCTCAAGGAATTTATTCTGGATTCACTGTTATCTAATATCCCCAAAAGTGGTCTGGAAAAAGGGGATGAGCAAGATTGTAAAGTTTGTGCCCTCCACCTTTTCATTCAAAGTAGCAAAAATGAAATTTAGTTGCAAAGAGCCGTAGAAAGACTCCATGATAATGCATGATGGAGTGATAAAATGGCATGTGAGATTCAGTGCAGATAAATGCACTTGCACTTGGGAATTAATAATTTTCTGCATGAAAACCAGTGACACTGAATTAAATTTTGCTCGAGAGAGAACTTAAAATTTTAACCCTTTGTTCTAAATAAATGATAGCTCAAAGAACAGTAGCAGTCAAAAAAAAAAATAAAAAAGGCAGCTAGAGTATTAAGAAGTATTAGAAAAGGGAGGGAAAACAAACCGTGAAACCTTGTGCCCTTGTATAAATGCCCTAATTTGCCTGCAGATTCATTGTTACCTGAAGTTCTGGTTACCTGTATTCTGAAAGTGTATTTTAAGATTTAAATATGTATGAAGAAGGACAACAAGGATGATCACAGATCTGAAACTTTTTTTAAGGATTTTAAGGACTTTTTTTTAAGGATTCATTAGATAGATTAGGTTTACTCATCTTGGAAAAGTTACAACCAAGATGGAAGTCTATGTAGTGTTGAGTTCCATAGAACAGATGAATGGAAGTCACTGTCCATGATTTATTTTTTCTTCTCTATGCAAAAAGATGAGGGCTATCACATGGAATTATCCAGTGAAATGTCAGAACAAAGGGGTACACTGTTATGTGCTCAAAGATCAGACAAATTGGTGAAAGCAGAAATTCTGGCTGCTGCATGGTGTTTTCCCCTCTCGTGCCTCAGAGCCTGACCTGCCCATGGTAATTTTGTGAGGTCTCATGGCTGAAGGGTGTCTGTGGTTCCAGGCTGGTGCCACATGGACTGGGGGTATTTTGACTGGGAAGTGTGAAGTGGGGATCAGGTGAAAAAATCAGAACTGGAAGTCACTCTTGTGTAATCTGTGGAAAGGGATGCATCTTAAGTTCTTCTCTCTCCATCATCCTTGCACCACAGAGTGCTGCAATTGCAGTCCTGTTCTTGGAAAAACAGAACCATTTTTGTTAGAAAAGACCTTTAAGGTCACTGAGTCTAACCCCTAACCCCACGCTGCCAAGTCCACCACTAAACCATGTCCTTAAGTGCCACACCTACTTGTCTTTTAAGTACCTCCAGGGATGGTACAGAAGTCTGATCTTCCTCATACTTTCTTGAGTACTTCTAAGCATTGTATGGAGATTTTTTGACTCTTTTTTTCCCCCTCTAGCTGCTAGCAAAGATAAATGTATGGGAACAGTGTCTCTTAATACACGGAACTGAGCAGGGATGCTGTTTGCCTTTGGCAGTACTTCTTATTACTCTCAAAGAGGAGTGATGATTATAACTTGAAATGGAATCCATTTTAGATGTATAATTAAGTCCTTCTGACAAGAAGAAAATTGTAAATTCAGCTTTTGGAACTTTAATATGTAGGGTAAATCCTACAGAACAAGAGCATAGCAAGGCTCTGAAGTAATACCAGTGCCCACAGCTGCAAAATACATAAAACAATGCAACTACAGAAAGAATTAAACTGTCTAAAGCATGGAGCTAAGTGGCAATGAAAAAATCCATGTTATAGTTGTGTATGTCATGTATTTTCTTACTGTACAATCATTTAAGACAAGCTGACTGCTATACACAACCCAAGTGGGAAAAGGTGATAAAGCTGTTTGCATTAAATTTTGTACTAGAATGATAAAATCAGTCATAATGGATCATAAGCAATGAAGATATTTTATCTTTTTTTCATGAATCTTCCTCAACCTTAAATTACAATGGAAAAAGAGCAAATAGCTCATTAATTAATGATGTTTTTTCCTCACTTTAAACCCTTCATAAGAAAGGGAGTAATAGATAAAAAAATATGTATGTGAAAGAGATTTCACATTTCAGATCTGCAATAAAGTCATGCAGTACTTTGACTTTTGATACTGCTTTCTAAGCTACAGGAGGGCTGTTGCAGAAAACTCTTGAAGTTCTAGCATTTCAAGATTTCAGTATGTGAGACCTGTTGAATCATAGACATTTTTTGAATTATTTAAATGAAATTTTTCGTAATTCTTTTTATTTTAGAAAAGTAATGACTTACAAAGTAATGAGCTTTGATTGTCCTGTTGTGCTTTCGGGATCTTAATATATTGTAGTAACTTGCAATTATTCTCAGAAGTGTCAGACATTACACTAATGCTTGGAAATTTTAATATTATAAGTACAAGTTCCAAATTGAAGGCATCTTGCAAAGAAATCTGCCTGCAGAGTTGTCAATACCACAACCAAAAACCTACCAGTGATTTCTTTCCCGTTTGAAACCTCTATCTCCACATAATTCTTGACATTTTCATCTTTAGTTAAAGTGTATCACTGTAGGTCAGGATAGTGATATATTAATGTCTTTTTCAAAAGTTATTGGGGTTTGATTGTGTGACTCCTGCTAACAGAGCAGTTGGCAGGTCTATATCAGTCTGTGGCAAAAAAGGCTAATTTTCAAAGTCTATAGACTGTCACATTATTTTTACTTTGAATTCTGTACTGTCTGTATTTTCTTAGTTCTGCCTCAACTTCTTGATCGAAGTTTATTATTATGTTTTAAAATTTTTAGATTGTAAATCACTTTTAGAGCTGGTATGCAGTAAATATGCTGTCAAAACTACACTGGAAAAAAAGATGTTCTCATAATTCAGAAAACTTTTACAGATCAGCAGTTCTACTTTAAAACCATTCTAAGACATCATAGATTCAAATTCTGTGAACTCTGGGTTACAACTCTCGAATTCTGTTGCAAGATTTTTACAATATTGTAAAAATCTGTGTTCTTTAGTGTTTCTTTCACATCATCTCAAACAAATCGCAGATTAAGGGCGTCTTCTCTATGAAGGGCCTCAACAGCTACTGTTCACTGTTCCTTATTGCAGATGATTCTGAAGTAGCAGTGTCAGCTGTAGATTGTCATAAATGCTAAGGGGATGCTTGATAATTGTAATAATTGCATACAGTGAATTAATTCATTGGTTCATAATTAAACAAAATATAGAAGAGAATAATGCATTCCTTCTTTTTGGTTACTCTTTTCCCCTGTAATTATTTTTCCAAGAAATGCGTTAGGGGGCAGCAGAGCCACGTGGAGACTCAGGTCGCAACTGTATTCTGCTTTTTTGTTAGAAATTGTGTTTGCTGCTGATGCTGTTGCCCAAATATAAGGCATCATGTTATCTCAACACTGAATAAGCAAAATGAATAGTCTTTGAGTAATCAAATGTATAATCAGGGATATTATTGCTGAGCAGAGCTTGCACAGTGTCAAGGCCATTCCTGCTTCTCTTACCACCCTGCTAGGGAGGAGGCTGGGGTGGCACAAGAAGCTGGGAAGGGACACAGCTGGGACAGCTGACCCCGACTGCCCAAAGGGATATTCCATCCTATCATGCTTGGTGTATGCAGCTTGGGGACATTTAGACTGGTGGTGTTTGTCTTCCCAAGTCCCTGTGACACGGGATGGGGCCTGCTCTCCCAGGAATGGTGGAACACCTGCCTGCTCATTGGATGCAGAGAATGAATTTCATGTTTTGCTTTGCTCTTGCATGTGAATTTTGCTTTCCCTACTAAACTCTCTTAATTTCAACCTGTGAGTTTTCTCACTTTTCCAATTCTCTCCCCAAACCTGCTGGTGGGGGAGTCAGTGAGTGGCTCTGTGGCACCTAGTTGACCCTGGGGTTACAACAATGGAATACTGAAAACATGGTTAGGAATGTGAGAATTTCAATTTGTAGTAAGCTTTCCATCTCTAGATTAGGACAATTTCAGGTAGTATTTTAGCAGCCTGTATGCTTCATCTCTTAAGAAAGGAGATACAAAGTGTAAAGGGAACTTATAGAATGTGCAACTGAATTTTTTATTGCAAATTTGTTTTTCTTTTGAATAATTTATTCAAAAACAATTTTTGAAATCTTGATTTAACTGATGATGTTGAAATGCAGATTATAATGAAAATTAAAATGGGAATGTTGACCATTTCATTACTGTTAAAAATCTGAGAACTGGAGTATTTTCTTCCATATTCTGATGTGAGTACACAATAATTGCAGAACTGTTTGATGGAGAGTTCTGTAAAAATGCAAATTGCTTTGTAAATATTTTTGTTATAGAAGAAATGTTGCTCAACACTGGTACAGTGGAGCTTAAAAAAACTGAAAAAAGAGCAGGAAACTTCTGTTGGATCTGTGGTCCTAGAGACTGTAAGGTATTTCAATCTTGATCTTGCACCACGACAGCTTTCAGGTGATTTATTTTTTAGAATGGTGGTATTTGAAGAGGTTTGGCTACTTTTGAGATAGTTATCCTACATGAAAGGATAAAAAAATAATAAAGCTTTTTATGGATTTTAATTTTAATTTACCTACAATATTTATATCTTGAATTTTTTTTTTTTTTTTGAGTAAGACTTTTGAGGACAAAGAGGAGTTCTATTTCTGTCTCTCAAGGGTAATAATGAACACCTTCATTGGGAAAGATGGCCATCTTTCAAGACTTTAATTATTAGTTTCTATTTATGGAACTGACTCATCATCAGACTAAAGTCTTTAAGTGGGTCACTACTTTTCTAAGTCTTTACTGTAGATTATCTCAGAAGTCATTGCCCTTTCTCTAACTACTGTTCTTTCATATGAATAAGTTATAGAAATCTTACAGCATAGTTTTGATTTGCCTGTGTTTCTTGTTCAGTTCCTCTTTTTTTTCCTTTTTGTATATTTTATAATTTTTTTTTGCATTTCAGATTCATTGCCCTGTTTTAGTCAGATTTCAGATAGAAATGCCAGTCTAGTTTAAGATTTTACTTTAGAGGCATAACTAAGGGTAGAAGGGAAAACATTTAAATGATTAATTGGAGTCTATTAAAATGCTGAACCTTTTGTTCTGTATCTGTTGGTTTTAATAAAATATTTTTCTTGATATGTTTCTGATTCTACTGTGCGCAGAGATAATCATGCCTGAGTCTTGTAATCTTCCTGTTTCTCTTAGAATTAGACAATTTTTCATTATTTCCAAGGACTTGTTTGCAAGGTTGTACTTCTCAGCAGAAGACCAGCTGCAGATGCGTGTCTTTCTTAAAACTTATTACAGAATCAATGGGCTCAGTTAATACTTCTTGTGAAAATACTTATGAGTAATAATAGCCATCAAGTGTATCAGAACACAGAGAACTAAAGTGTTATGATCCTCAGGAGAGAAAGAGCTTTCAAATTCTCTGAAACTAATTCTGCTTTCTTGTAAGCAAAACATACCCTATTTTATATTTTTATTTGTTTACTATAAACTTGCTTAAATAAAAGCAGTACGTAAACTTTAATCATTTAAGGAATTTTCACAGTTAAAATGTAATAGGACAACAAGGAACAACATGAAAAGCTGATGAAATAAATAAGCTCATAAGTGGATCATAAACTATTTGGAGTGCTTTTATAGCACTTGCAGCAGCTGTTTTGGCCTTATCTTCTCCCTGGAGAAGTGACAGTATGTGACGTGGGGTTGAATCCTTACTTTTATTTTGCACAACCACTATTTTTAGGCCAGAGCTCCTTCACTGTGCCTTCAAAGCCTAATCCACCTCTCTAAGACTCCCCAAGTTGCTGCTTTTTTCTTACTGTGAGTACATGTTTTTTGGTAAGCCATGAATTCCCAAAGCACGTTTTTACTGTCAAACAAATGTAGGCTGAAGTCCAGCAAAGCACTTAGATGTCAATAGTTAAATACATAGTTAGCTGTTGCATTGGACTGCACTAGGACTGCTTACATATTTTAAGCTATGGACATCCAGAAGTGCTTTAGTGGATTGGTGCCCACATGCAATGCCAAGGAAGAGCAAAAAATCTGCATTATGTTACTGAGCTAGGCCCTCTGGTACAGAGAAATATCTGCAAAGCCTTCACTTAGAAAAATATATAATTAAAATCCTATTTTTAAATAGCTAAAATATTTGCATTATAACATATGCACTTTATAAATATCACAGAATTAGTTTAAAAAAACCCCAACAAAACAGCTGTTCATTTTGACTTGCTCTTGTGGGACTATTACTGTGCTTTGGTAAGACTGGCAGTTGCTTTGAAAATATGTAAGGACTGGTGTATCAGGCTGGGACCAGGCAGCTCTGCAGATCTAGGGCTGTTTGCCCATAAAATATGGTTTGGAAGGAGAGCTGGAGAGAGTGAATAATTCTGTGGCATAATGTGAGAAAATAGAGTGTGTGAACAAAGCAGCAGCATTAAAAGGTCTGTGCTGAGAGGCACTGCCTTAGTTTCAGTGTTATAACCCTCGATGGCATGATTGGGTTAGGGAGTTTGTGATATATTGTGCTGGGAAAGATGAACAACATGCAAATGAGCTTATTTTGACGGGCATTTTATTAAAAGAAGTATTAAAACCCAAACCAGTGACAATTGTTATGCTAGAGGTTATTGAGGTGGCTGTAAAGGCTACATAATCACCGTACACATCTTCAGGCAATGGTATCTCAGGTCTTACTCCAGCTGTTTCATCAATAAACTTAAAGTTTCAGGTAGTACTTGAGAATGTGAAAAACACATCCTTTTAAAACAGCATGTGTAATCAGCCTAAATCTACTTTACAAGGTTGGGTATTGAAACTAAAAGGTACTGCTGGAATCTGACACTGATACATTGGCTAATGCTGGCAACATGCTGGGAACTACCTGTGTGCTGTAACACTGGAAGGCAGTCCATTAGTGCCTGAATTAATGCACTCAGAGACTTTTAATTCTTCACAGAATCTATTTCCATATTTAATTACGGGAAAGTCAGAGAAAAAAGTTACAAAGCACCTTCTTCATCCATTTCGTTGTCAACGGGAGTGGCGATTAGTAATTCTTCTTCAAGTTATATTGCAGTGTTCACTTAAAATAATGCAGCTCCTTGCTGAGTTTGCTCCAATTAAACCATATTTTATTTGCTAATGACTTACCAAGTTGACAATGACCTTGAAGTTGGTATTGTCAACACTTCTTGGCATAAAGAGCTGGATGATTTAGAGTTATTAAGAGTGCATCAATATATTCTTTGGTCTGTCAGTATTTTTAAAAAGATTTTTAATTCCATTACAGATACTTTACCTGAATAAAGTACAGGTTAGTAAGTTAAGTAACAGTCAATTTATATTGCTTTTACTGAAGATTTAAAAAATATGTACATATAAAACAACACTTCTATTGTTTTTGACTTTGCAAGTGCACTGAACTGAACCATCTTTAAAATTGAGTAGCTTTAATAATTAGAAATGCAGTTGGTTACTGTCACATTTCTGTTGGCCATAAGTCACTTATATAAATAAATTTATAAGTATTTAGCTACTGAATTTCCCTGTTTCAGAAGTTACACTTTATCATGGTTAAATTTATTTCACTGTGGTATCATTGTACTGCTAGTAGCATCACTAGTACTCTAGCATGGTAGTATCATTACTAGTATTTCACTGCTAGTATCATTGAACAGAATAAGATATTAATTTTTTATGAATGCCTCTTGGCAATTTAAAATGAAGGTGAATAGTAAAATTACATTTATATAGTTTAGAAATACTTAGAACCTCATAGTTACAATTAAGTAATGTGTGTGCTTTAGATGTGATTTTAGATGTGGACTAGTTTGAACATTTTAGATCAGAGAATTTTGCTCAAATGAGTGCACTAATTAACTATTTTGTCACTAAAAGTATCACTGAACTTGCTGATTTCCTGATTTTTGTCATGTTTGTCCTTTTGGAAGCTGATGTTGCATGTTCTCTTAATCCAGATGCACACATAATCACACCACCAATTGATGCACATTATTTGCGGGGAGCTATCATTAGTTCTTGTTCTTCATGTTTTCATATTACATCATACCTGTCTTAAAGGGGTGGGGGGAGAAAGAACCTTAATGACTTTAGAAAGAAGTTGATGTCATTACTTTAAAAAAATACTCTATCATAAATTTCATGTTCTAATTTAATGCATTTAAATTGTATGATATTTTACTTGTTAAGAACATTATTTCCTTTGCAAAAATATGATTTACTGTGTACCATTTAAAAAAAAAGTGATCAAACTGCCATCTTTCCTCAAGCAGATCTTTGAAGAATATACTCCTTTTGTTTTACTTTCAAGAATTGAGTTACTATGCCATAAAATTTTACTTTAATGGAGTTATCATTATGTGCAAAACTGTAACTGAGAAATCACATTATCTAATTGCTGTTTCTTAACTCTGAAACTGCTCTCAGTTTCTGCATCATGCCTAATAAAATATCATAGAGGCTTTGGACTGTTCAATCTAGAGATTGTGAGGTGTCTAGGACCTTTTGAATGTTTAAATGTTAAATAATAGTCTGTACATATATATATATATACGTGTATGTGTATTACTGTATCCTGCAGCCATAGGGAGGAGAGGAGAGACGATCTAGCAGGCAGAAATTGTGCAGCAAGATTGATTTATTTAATTATTTTACCAACTCTTTTATAGACTTTTTTCTTCATAGTCTAATTGGACAAAGGATCAGACACCCCCTGGGGTGATTGGCTAGAATCCTAAAGCCTCCATTGTCAAAATATTTTCCTACTGTACCATAAACATAGTTCTACAAGGTCACAGGTGTTCATAGTTTACAGAACTTCTGCAATATCTTCCGTGAGAGAGAAAAGTATCCCACGGGCCTAGAAAGAAGCAGGAAAATTTCTTGCTAACAGCAATATTGTATCCACATGTATGCATATATATGTATATATGGCTTCCTAGGGAGTAGCAAGCACAGATTTCAGTCTAAGTCACTCAATTACATACATAAACTTAAGTATACGGATGATTATTATCTCTTTCTCTTAAAAATGCCTTTTAGAATATTTTTTTCAATTATACAGGAAGTAGAGTAAATGTAAAGTAAGAATGTGCTAAGCATTCCCCTGTAGATGTTAGAATATGGCTAGCAAGGCCTGTTATCTGATTGTATGACATATTCACATGGTGAGGTTTTCTTTCACAGTACTTTTATTTGGAAATTATTAATTTATTTGAATTAGCAAGGGATTCAAATAAGTAAATTTCCTTAAGAATACATAGTGTGACTAGTTTTTAAAAAGCAGACATGACTTCTAATGTTCAGCACTTCAGTTTTTAATCAGAAAAATCCCCATTCTTCAGTCAGCTGGGATATTTGAAATTGCTCATAATTTCACATTATTTTTTCAGTCATGTAAGGTTTACTGCTCTGTAAATATACAGATATATTTTTGTACATATACAAAAAAAAGCAGCATATGCATGAAATGAGAGAATGACTGCTTTTTTCCCCTATTTTTAAAAAAATGTAGATTTGCAAAACATACTTTTCATTATTATGGGAATGACTACTATGGCATTAGAAACATTTAATGTATTTAAAATATGTTTCTAAGTGTACTACTCTTGTTCTATGTAAAGTTCATTTCCTTTCCAAGCGCTGCCTCCAGTAGAGAGAGGCAGAAAGTACAGCTATAGTGGGTATACAGACCAATAATCTCATGGTAAAATGGCAATGTGCACATTTTAATCTCCATAGCAGGGCTGTATATTTTCACAGTTTATTGTTAGTAATTTAATCTCATTCCTTTAGACACACAAATGACTTATTTTTTTTCAGAGCTGATGCTCCTCTGGGTGGGCTTCAGGTTGGTGTTCACATTTTTAGCTGCCAGAGAAATTAGGTCTAACTGATGTGAGGCTGCTATCTGCCCAACATTTTTTCTTGTCAGAGAGGATGTGCTGGAGATCAGGGCCATTCAACTCTTGGAGACCCCCACCAGTGTGGTTAGAATGTACAAGACTTTTCCTGCCAGGAGAAAGGTTCTGTTTCATTAATAATAATATTGTGCTCTTCCTTTATTAGTATTGTAATCAAATGTAAGTAGTTCCACAGCATTAACCATATAAAAAGTTCAATATGCTTATCCTTATTATAGACTTCAAAATGAATTATATTTCTACAGGATCTAATCTGTCACAATTAAAACGAGTTTTAAAAAGAGCATTTTGTACATAGCTGAATAATAATATTTTTTTGTTCTACCATGCATTAAACCAGTAATAAATAGTGCCCTACGGAACCACTTGATGGTGCTGTCACTCTTTTACTCTGAAAATTCAGTTTAACTCTCATGCTTCCTTTGTAATAATAATCATCTTAAATTTCTTTAAATGGTGAAGGAGGAGGAATTGTATAAGCAAGGAAATTAATTTTGGTTTTCTTTTTTTTCTTTTCTTTTTTCTTTCTTACAAGGAAAAGGTAACATGTTAAGAGATAAATATATAAACCTGTGGGATTTTTTTTATTATTGTGAGGTTGTGAGAATGCATACACTGGAAATAGAGATGCTACATATCTATAAAAAAGGAATCTTATCTGAGGAAGATGCTAACTGTTATTTTCAGGATCCTGAAGTCATTTATGCATAATGAAGGAAAAATACGACTGAGTTGTTTTTCTGAAATGAGACTGACTTCAATACTAAAATTACTGAATTTTAGAAATGTGCATGCTGATCATAGGTGCACATTCTGTTACTGGTAGGTAAGTGTTTTTGGTCCCCCCCGCCTTCTCCTTCCCCCCCCCCCCCCCCAAAAAAAAAATACTAGAAAGATGATACTCTTTGATAGCCAGTCTTATTCCCAGCATGTAACTGAGAATGTTCTCACTGTAGTCAGTGTATCAGATTTGTTAGAAATCATGTCAAACTTGCTGTGAGTAATTTTGACGGATTTAGAATTAGTGAGGGAAATTTTAGATATATAATGTATCTCTTGAACTGTTGTTTTCTGATATCTAAAGACACATTCTGTCTACAGTCCATATATGTGAATTTCATATATATGTGTAGAGTTGAACATGGAATGGAAAAGCTAGTAATAAAGGGAAGGGGAATCTTTGTACAGATCGTTGTGATGAGTTCAAGGTAGATGTGTTCTATCCAGCTTAGTGCATTTTATTCAGCCATTTCCAGCCCGTGACTACTATTAAATGTATTCATGCTGGAAACCAGCAATTTAGGCTCCAACCCAGGGAGGGGAAAGTGTGACACAAGCACATAAGAGAACAAAAGGACGCTACATGAACATAAAGTTTGTAAATTTTTTATGTACCTCACACTAAAAGGAATTTTTTCTACTGCTACAACTTCCATGTCACCTGTTGAATGGGCCACAGCTGGATGTGTGTTTGACAGCTGGAAAGACCACTATGCAGATGTGTGCAGAAAGTGTAATTGGACAGATGAGTGGTCCATTGAGCAGGTTTGCAGTGTTGAGGTCTGACTGCTTGATGTGGTCAATGGTAACCCGAATTTTGTTACTCTTACCATCTTTATGCATTCTGATCTATATAGTTTGAAGCTAAATTGTTAATCAGTACTATGTTTTCTATGATAATCACCACAAGTGTATGACTTGAAAAGCAGCTCTGAGTAAGAAATAGAATGAAAAATCTAACTTGAATAAATAAGAAAACATTTCTTAAAAAGTTTTGTTTCTAAAGTGAAATATGCTGGCTGGAATCACAAGCTGCTTCCCTGCTGGAGAACCACTGTAGCTGTAAATCCTCAAAGCTCTCTTAGCTGATACTGGAGTTACTGTTCTCTGTGGTTTCAGCATTACCCATTACAATGCTGTTAGTGAAATAAACGTGTTAGTATTAGAGAATTATTGGCTTAACAGTTGCTGTTTGTTTGCAGAGAACAGTGAGACTGAGGGTGGGTTGAGGGTAGAGATGTGTGAGAAAATTGGGGGAAAACCTGCTGGAAGACCTTTGGAGGGCAATAAAATTAAGCTGCTGTATGGTTAATATTGTAATTATGGTATAACTAGCAAAGAAATGCCCTAACAAACAGCCCTATGAATAAGATTTGCCACAAGCATCTAAGTGATGTTCATACAATAATTTTGGCTGGCAACTACTATATATTTTAGCTGTGCTTTGTAGATAGGGCACAAACATGGCCAAGAAACTGCAAAATTCTTTGAAAAATTAATTTTTTCCTTTCTGTTTCTGTATGTTACTTATTCTTCCCTGAAATATAAGGGATGTATTTCAATCATTTAACTGGAAAAAGGTGTGAGTTTAAACCTCAAGATGGGCCAGGTCTGGGCAATATGACATAACTTAGTAAATAACAATTAGCCAGGATATTTTATTGTTTTCTGTTTATTCAAAAATTATGGTATTAATTCTTTAGAATTAATTTGGGTTTTTTTTGGTTTTATTTGCACTCTGCTGATATATGTTGATTGTCTTCTGCTTTTTAGCCTTTCAGTTTGCAGCAGTCAGGCTCATTTGCTGTTCCTGAGCTCTTATTCTTCATGAAGACTTTCTTTTCATATGTGCAGGCATTTTTCCTTATTTCACTGGAAATCTAATCCTCACAGTTATTAATTTTGCTGTGGTTTCAGAGCAGTGAACGCATTTTTAAAGGTTTCTTTTACTGAAAGCCAATTTACTTTATACTTGATGGCTTGTAAAAAATATGATCTAGTTTCAGTAACTTAGTTGAGCTTTTGACTCATCTAGGCTGGTCTTCTGCCACACTTGATAGCCTTTTTCCACATTAGAATGTGCTCTGAGGAGAGTGTTCCTGAATATCAATCAGCTCAGCTCTCCTGAGCCTCTTGGCCATTCAGCTCTCTGGGACAGAGTCAAACAGGATCCCTAAGTGAGTCAGAGCTGGGAGGGATGCCCTGCTGGGCTTGTTACTGATGAAAAAAAGACAAATTCTTTAGGGCTGTGAAGGTCAAAGAGATGGTGGAATTTAAGATCCTGAGAAAAGCGGGGAAGGCAAATAGTAAAATTAATCCTCATTTAACTAATCCTTAATTTAGCCCCTTCTCTTGACTGCCAAATGGCTCATTGTTAAATAGGATGTGAGGAAGTATTCCTCCTAGTTGGGCTTATAGCCTTGTGTTAAGAGGAAGGCATCTCGTTTATGTCAGTAACTTCCTGTAGCAGTGCTCATTAAGATACTCCAGACTATATATTTCTGCTGCTGTATGAGTGGTCATTAAGAAACTAGAAAATGTCTGTATGACCACTGCTTCCTGCTCTGTGTGTCTTACAAGTATAAATGACCAGCTCGAATTTCTTTCAAAAGCAACGTCAAAAAAAGACTTTCAGTTTCAGACTGTGCATCCTGTTCTCAAACTCAAAGTGAAAAATGTGTGTGAAAAGTTTGGAACAAACAAGATTTTACAATCTCGTTCAGTGACTGCTGGTTGGTTTAAGCAGCAAAATGATCAATATGCTGCCTGATGTTGGTTGTGTTTGTAGGTAAGCAGTGCTCCTGTGTTTGTTATAGATGGCATTTTGGCAAAAATCCCAACCCTTGACAGATTTCATCTTTGTGATTCCAACCTTCAATGTCTGAATTGTCTATTCCTCATATAGGGTCTTACACCTTGCAGGTGCTTTTTTAAGATGTAATGTTAATTAAGAGTTGATGTTCATGCCTGAGCAGTTTCTACATGTATTTCAGAGGCCTGGGTCTATGGAACTTTTGAATAAAATTAAAAATACAGATTACTTATATCTGTATATTTAACCAAGCAGCTGATTTGGCCTGAGTTTTCAGACTGCAGCTCTAAATTCATTAGAAGTTGGAAAGAGAAATTTTAAAAATAAACTTCAGTTTGCATTATCTGTAGGCTGGTTCATCTTAATTTGCTGTGCAAGCATCTGTCATGGTTTAAATCCTTTCCAGTGTCTCTGCCAGATTTATTTGAATGTCATTTGAAGTGGTCATAAAAACTACTTCAGTATTTAACGTGATTTCCTTTGAAGACTTTTCCCCTAAAATTAGTAATAGAAGGGCTCTCTAGAGAATTGCTTCTATGAAGAGAGTTTTAAAAATTTGTGTTGTAGCTAGACTTGTTTTAGCTAATTACAGTGTTAAGTCTCATAATTAGAGTGAGAGAATCGTAACTCACTTAAAGCTTTATTTGACACGTGTTAGGGTAACAGCTGAAAAATTGTATGCTTTCTTTAAGCTTTTTCTCCATTGAGTGGTTGTTAGAGTCATCCTGTGATAATAACTACATGATTTTGCCATTTTTGGAACAAGGCTTGTGTTGCTTCTTTAGGTTTACTGCATAATTGTACAATGTTGTGGGGCCCCTCCCCATAGAGAACAATCTTGGCTTTCATTAGTTATTGCAAACAGCAGCTGTTTGTAATAAGATAGGCTTCCACTAAATGTATTTAGATAAGCATTTAAAAATGAAGACCCATAAATCTTTCCTTTAGCTTTCTAAAGGGAAGCTACACTGCATTATGAAAAAGTCAACAGCAAGAAAAAATGAGGCAAGAAAAAATATGACCTCTTCATCCCACAGTAATAGAATTACAAGAAGAAAAGGAGGTAATGGCACTTCAGCTTTTTCCTACTATTTGAAAACTAATTTATACCCAGATTCCAGGTGTAAGGCTTTTATAAGAAGATGGAAAAAACCCTGAAATTTATATTGAAAATGAAAAAAAAAAACCCAGCTAGTTAAGAACGAAAATTCACAAGCTTTTTTTTTTTCCCCTCCCTACTTCAGTGTAAATCCTGTGAAATAATTTAAGAGCATAAGCTTTTTATACTTAGAAATCATGAAGCTGGAACAGATTGTCCAGGGAGGTTGTGAAGTCTCCAAGATATTCAAGAACTGTCTGGATGCAATCCTGTGCAATAAGCTCTGGGATGACCCTGCCTGAGCAGGGAGGTTGGACCATGACCCCATGTTACCCACCCACTGTGCTCCCTCCCTTCCAACCTTACCCATTGTGTGATTCTGTATTGTCACACACTTTTGGAATATGCCAAAATTGTGATCAAATGACTCATGACTCCTCTCAGAATTCATCAAGATTTGAAAAATATATGTGAAAATACGTTCAGAACAAATTACCTGTGCTGTTGTTTTGCTTTATGTTTTGAACTGAACAAATGAAATATTTCATAGGGTTTACCTAGCACGGCAGAATTTTGGAGTCAGGCAAGACTTAAGCTACAGGAAACTTCTTTAGCTTCCCTATACTCTTTTTCTTATGTAAAAATACTTTATTTTAAAATTTTCTTTATATATATTTTTAGAGATTGAAGTTAGGAAAATGTAAAAAAATCAATACTTCACTACATCCACCTGTATTTTCTCTTTTGACTGAGTTTTCCATATCTCCAGCAAAACCTGTTTTAGGTGTGAAACTTCTTGTAGTTGTACATTCTTAGTTTTTCTACTTTCACTCAGTGTGACTAAAGAATTGTAAGGCAAATTGGACAGATACTACGAGCTTAAGGTGAGAAGTGATTGAACACCAAGCACTGTTTTTGAAAGTTGAGCACTAGAAGTAACTAATTGGGTTTCATTAAACATGCAATGTCAGAAATGTTGATAGTTTTGAGAAAAATCTGCAAATAACTTTTCACAGGCATAAAAATAGTTTTCTTAAAATTCAATTAAGTATAGCTATGGGACTTGTGAATTTTGAAAACCTGTGTGTATGGATGCAAAACTGAGAAGAAATCACTATTTTTGGCACATAAACCTTGCAACTGAAGGCTATTGTAACTAAGATTGTTACATCGCTGTACAGAGAATCCTGAAAATACTTGTATAAATATGGCATAAACTTGCAAAATCTGTCTGATGAGATCTCTTGAAATGATAAGGATGTCTTTCAGATATACACTGTGAACTGCAGTTTCTTATTTGGGATATTCTCAGGTGATAATTAATGAGGAAGTTACTACCTCGTCTCACTGAAAAAACCCAAGACAAACCTGAAGGACAGAACAGTGACGTAAATGGGGGAGCTGCAGTGGTGGGAGGCAGATGTTCTCTTGGCATGTGATCAGATGTGTGCCAAGCTGAGGGCTTTGTGTAAGCTTTTACCTTCTTGGCTCTTTTATGCTGCATTCTTTAACTCCTAGTAAAGTATTTCGGTCTTCCTTGGGTGTGTAAATCTGCCTGTGATGCAAGAGGAAAGGAATGATGTAAAGGGATACACAAGGAGATGAGCTGAGATAGCCTAGCACTCCTTTTACTAAGGACCAAGCAATGCAGAAAACTGGATAGATTCAGGAAGGAGGGGAAATCTGGCCTTTGTAGGTAGGAAAAGGTACAAAAGGAGGTATTTTTTACTGCATGTTAGGAGAGGAAGAGTTTTTATTTTTCCCATCTGCCTTTAAAGTTCAATAAAGAATTGATGAATAAATGTTGCTTCATGTTTTCAAAGTACACAAAATGTCTGATTACAATGTTCTTTCCAGGTTTCTGTTACGTGCTAAGGCATACAAATTTATTATTAAGAAAAAATTGAGGAAAAGACACGTTAAGTGAGAATTAAAGCCAAGAGTACATCCCAGTAATTGAAGCTGATGAAGTGTGCTGTAATTACCTTAAAGAGATCTCAGTTTTTCATGGTATGGAAAGCACAAGTGACCAGGTAAAAACCAGCTTTTTGTCCTTAGCTGGGATGATACCCACAGTTCAAATGACTGTGTGGAAAATAGTCATGGGAACACTTATTTGGACCCAGCCATGTGCTCTGGAATTGAATGAAGGAACTGCAAACCTCATTTTTGGAACCAAACTTAACCCTGGGCTTTAGAATTAGATTTGCTGGTTCCCAGGAAAGATTGCATGCTAATGTAGGCTTTTTTGTATTCTAAAGGTATTCATAGCACTTTGCTGCTGATCCACAGATTTATGCTAAGACTTGAGCTTACAGTGCAGCCCATTAACCAGAGCAGTATCTTTCCACAGTCCTCCTTTCCTCAAAACTTTAATTTAATGTCAACAAGTCTGCAAGTTCTTAGTCAAATTCAGTTAAGACTGACTAATAGGTTAAAAATTATCAAGAAAGGACAAATTGACTCCTAAACCTGAAAGCATATCCATTTTTTCCTCTAAAGACCAGTCTGCAAATTGCAGTGTCTTTAATCATCAGTTCATTCCAATTTAGATTCACAAATGCTAAAATGTGCAGTTGAAACTGTCTATTTGTCATAGTGTCCTTTCTTGAAAAGACAAGGATTTCCGTAATTACCCTATTGAGGTTTTGATGTCTTAAAATATTTGGAATTTTTTTTTCTTAAGCTGTGCTTGAATTAGGATTTCCAGAGTTTACAATGTTTGGTTTTGCTATAATGTCTGTATAATGAGTTTTAGGTGGTTTTGGTGGGGTTTTGTTGTTGTTGTTGTTTGTTTTGTTTTTCTAATATGGTCAATATAAAATTTCCCCTCATTTTTTTGATGAATAAATTTATAGAAGTATCTTAATGAGTAAAAAACAAAAGGAGGCAGTGAAGTTTACAGGATTTCCCTGATTTTAGAACATGATTTCTGCCAGCTATAACTTTGTATGAGAACCTTGTTTCATCACGAACTGCTTCTCTCCCCTACTCCCAAAGGTTTCTTAGGGGGAAAAAATTATAAAATTTTGTAAGAAACTGTATCTTTTAGCTAAAGCTGTTGAAAAATAGAGTAGTACAGTTGGGGAGATACAACAGTCTTGCTGAAAGTGATGGAAAAAAATCTCTCAAAGTATGGACGGACTTGCAACTTTTATTTTGCTTATACTTAAAGTGAAAGGATAATAAAATCAAGTGAACACAAATTAAAGAACATTTTACAGTGACTTCTCTCCATTCATTTTCTTTCTTTGTCTAGCTCTCTGTGTTCAAATTGTGTCCTGAGAAGCAGATATATTTAAAAAGAGCAGACAAGAGATACTTTCTTTAATACATCTACAATGCAAAAAACCCCCTTTTTAAAATAGTAAAAAGATTTTGAATTTTTTGAAGAATGGTTTATGCATATACTTTAATATATTTTGCAGTTTTGAAAATATATATGCTGAAGCTGTGCGAAGGGTTGAGAGAATGGAGGCATCCAAGCTGAATTCATGCCAGAGAATTTCCATGGAGAGTTTGGCAAAATACATGTTAATATATATATATAGACACACATATGGAATGTAAATCAAACTTCAACAGATAACTGATGTTGGCATTTTATGAGGTACAATTGATTCCTTTGGATTACAAGAAAGTAATCATTATGCAATGAGAAAGTTATGTATGTGTTTATTGCAAAGACTTAAATCAGTCTGTAAATAGTTTGTTGATCCTAATGTATATATAGCCAATTTTTTGTATTGTTAAATATGTGTTTAATATAAAGTACTATCACCTTGGAATTAATGAAATGGTTTATAAATTAAAAAGCCTGTGTAGGCTGTTTCCCTACTAGGAAATAGGAAAGAAAGTAAGGGGCTTATACCATCTCAGAAAAAAGAGGAGGTGAACTAAAAATGTGAAGTGTTCACCTGCATACTTTAAAAAAAGTGATACCATCTCATTTTGTGGTGAAAAATTCATAGAACTGATTATTTTTTCATTTATAACAGGATCAGTATGATACTTTATCTTAATGAAATTAGGCTTTTAAAGATACTTCTTGTAAAAACTTTCACTGAGCAAATATTTTCTTGCATAATTTCAGAGAAAGGTCTGGAGACCCAGATTTCAGTTGGTAGTGCTACTGATACAGTAAAAAGAAAAATGCATACAGCTTGGGGAGGTGCTGCCAGTTTCTCATTTCTTCCTTAATACAGATGACTTTATAGGTAGCTTTGTTCCAAATACCCTGAATAATATCAAGGAACAGCAATGTCTAAACTGTCTGTATGTAAAAATTGTGGCATTGTTGTGAAAAAGGGAAAATGGCCAAATGCTGTATTAGGATGTGTACATAGAGGTTTGGCCTGCAATGAATGTGGTCTAATCTTGTGAGCTGTGCTACAAAAAGCAAACTTTATCTGCAGTATGGTGTCATATCCAGCGTATTTCAAGTATAAAATGTGGAGGCCATGCAGAGCCAGTTTAGAGGAAAATTGTGAGAGTAACAAGATACTTAGAGAAGGTTCCTAGACAGAAAATTGAATGAGCTGTATTCATTGCTGTAAAGAATAGAGGGAAACAACTTATTAGTAATAATCTTACTAGTAGTAATCTTCAACTATACAAATGTTTTCTAAAAAGAGGCAGAAAATAATGTGATTTCTAAATCCATCTATCATCAAGATTAGAAAAGCTTTAGCCTAGCACAGATTTGTGCACTTTTTGAAAGTTCTTGCCAAAGACTTGTAAATTTCATCGACTTTCTCCATGCAGATTTTGGCTGGATTATTTTTAGACTCAAATTTCTGAAAGGTTTTAGAATAGATTCTTTTATTTTTTGAGAAAAGGAGCATTAGGGAAGGAGAGGTATAATGAAAACTTGTCAGTTTAGTTGCCGTTTCATTACTGTGTTTACACGTATATACGTATTGAACTTTCAACTTATATAGTCCTATGAAAGGTAGTCACTTGCCATGCTAAATAAAACAAGACTTTTCTAACTCAACTTTCCTTCCAACACAACTGACTCTGTGTTGGAGACATATCTTTTGCTAGTCTGGTAAATGTCTGACTCATTTTCTTAAATTAAAATAGTTGGAAAAAAAGTAGTATCTTGTGGATGTACTGCTCTGTTACTCTTTGTGACATGGGTTGTTGATCTGCTATATTCCTATGGATCTGTGAAGGTGGGCATCTTTAGAAAGGAGGGTAGGAAAGGTGTAACAACTTCTTCCATGTGAGTTGAAGATAGAATGTAAGGAAATGGAGTCAGATTTGGAAAGGGCATTTTCTCCTCCCCCATCATATGTGTAGCTAGCTGGTCACTTGCTGTGTCCTTTGAACAATCACTTGTTTTCAGATGCTGTGTGATGACACGTTTCAGAAGTTTTGTTCACAGTACTTTATCTGTTTTCCTTTCGACAATATCAACACATTTTACCTTAGAATTCTATCTTTAAATCAGTTTGCAGGTGAAGCTATGAATGCCAACATCAGTGTTCCCTAAGCAGTCCTAACCTTCAGTGCTTGTTTAATGGCCATGCTACACTATTTAAATACAAACAGCATTTTTTTTTTAACTTGAGAGCCTATCTTTTCTGCAAACAGAATGCTACATGAGTGAAGGATGTGTATGTAGACGAATGAGATTTTGGCCAGAGGACATAAAAAAAAGTGTGGTGATGGGAGGACCTAATTGATAGACACTATTAGGTTTCTGTGTGCTGTCATCTTTAATTTAAACCACGTAGGAATGTCTTCTCTGTGTGGGCCGTAAGCTTTTAAAGCTATTCTATACTTTGTCAGTTGTATTTATACATTTAAAGGAAAGTGGATATAATGGAGAAAAATTGAGCACAGGTTAATGTGTGTCTAACAACCAGATTTTACTGGAATTATAAGTTTTCCTCATTACTAAATTGCAGGTCCTCATATGGCAAGTGAGCTAAGTGAAAAACTAACAGTCTTCTTCAGAATGTTCTGCACACATGCTACTAGGATAACATTAACACTTGGGTTTCTTTTTAGATGTTAAAGGGCATTTTTCTAGACTGTGGTTGCTTTTATTTGCCAGTGAAATTGTAAATGAGTCCATGAATACACAGTTGTTGTTTTTGCAATACTTCACCTATGTTTGATGACCCTCGCTTCCAGAGATTTCTTTTGTTTTGGGGTGGGGTTTTTCCCCTCCCCTCCCCCCCTTATCTGACTACTTTTAGTTTACTTTCTTAGAATAAATCAGTGAAATCACCCATTATAAATGAATTCACCATATATAGTTAGTTTCATCTTGTGTGTAACATTAGTAGCTTCTTGCAAAATAGAATTCTCATGTTCATGTATATTGGAGTTACTGGATCCTGAAGAGCTTCTGTTGCCTCAGGCAAAATTCTGAGGCTGCTTAATCATTTCTCTTCTGGGAACAACAGTAAATCATGTGTGAATTTAAATCTATTTGAAAAAGTAACTTACACTGGAGTCTCTCTTGGCATATATTAGCAAAACTGTAATTTATACCCCCACAGAGTAGGCATAAAATTCCTTATGTTTACTAGAAATCATTGCTTATATGCAAGGTAAATTTTTGAGTGTCACCAACTCATTAGTTTTATATGGATGAGAAAGCAAGTTCAACACAGAGAGCAGATTTACAGCTATGTCCAATTCTGTTAAAAAAAAAAAGTTGAAAAGGCTGTTTTTTGTCTTAATTCTGGGAGTTAAAGTTTGTTTAGTGTTAGCTTTTATTTGTCAAAACTTTGAGAATTTCTACTAGGTTATGACCTAGATAAACATTACATGATTCCTATCAAGCCAAAGCTTCACTTTTATTTTTAGCCTAGGATAAGTTTGTAACAACTCTCTTTACTTCTCAAATGCATTTCCTAAAATGGCAGGGTCTCCTCTCCCCTGTAAGAATGTATTGAGCCTTGTAAAATGAACGTACTGGGAGCTTGATATTCAATTTACAGTTAGGGTGTGGGTGTGTCTAATGAGGTTACTGGATGCATTAAAGATTATTCAACAGATGACCATGGAAGGGAATAAAATGTTGTCTAGCAAGGATGTCTTCTGTCTTTTTATAAGAGCAGTTATTGATGCAATGTATTATTTGGTTTAATGCTACTACAGGGTTGGTTTTTAGTATACTATTGCTTGTTAAAGCTGGTAAGAAATCTTTCCCAGTGGATGATTTGCAGAACTTGGTAAATTTGTGTTTCCTATCTACTGTTAGTAGAGTTGTATCAGAAATTAAATTGGTAGATTCTTGTGTGGTGTTTTGAAAAGAAATTAATTGATTCTGAAAGCGAGAGAGCCACTTCTCCTCAAAAGCTTTTGCATAAAAATACTTCCTTCTGGTTTTTGCTTTATGAATAATTTTATAACTTCTCTGTAGTTTTGGATAGTGCCGTGACTTTGTTGCAGCTGGTTATAAACAAAATCCTGGTGAATCCTGGCAGATGGCAATGTTCTCTGCAGGTTTCACCCCACACTAGCTCAAAGTCATAACATTTTTTGCTATAGGCTGGTTTGGTGTGGTGCGTCTTTTTTGTTTGTTTTGGTTGTGGGGGTTTTATTTCTTCCCCCACCCTCCCTTTCCTTTTTCTCTAGAGAACTTCACTGTCTGGAGTTTCCCCATTGTAACTCTTCCTGACATTTGCTCACTGCTTGAATTGATGAATGGTTGGATCTCCCACAATATTTTGTCACAAGTATCCGGCTTTTGTGGTGCCATCACCTTCATGTAGAAATTGACAGAATGAATCAAATCCTCACTTGCTTCTGTACTAACTGTTATTTTAAAAAAAAAAATCTATTAACTTGAGGTCTTTGTGAATGTGTAAAAAGTTCTTCCATGTACCACTGTCAGATTGTACTGTTTAGAAAGGTAGCTGTAGGGTTTTGCAGTAGCTATTTCCTTTAAGATTTTTGGTTTTACTGTTAGTGTCAAAGGTCATGCTTATAATTTCCTATGAATATTGGAAACTTTTATTTCTCTGGGTAATAACAGCAGTGAATCTTTCATCAGATCTTTTGCTGAGCTTTTCAGGTTATTTCATGCTGTGTAAAGTAAAATAACAGAAGATTTTTTTTTATTTTAAATGGGAGAAGACAACATTAAAGTAAGTGTGTGTGTATTAGGCAGTGTGACAGAGATATCCCAGTAAGACTAATGATTACCTGAAATACTTCTCTGTGCTTTTGAAGCTTAACCCTTTTGCTCATCAGTCAGTCAGCAGAGGCAGGTAGTGACCATTAGGTGGATTCATTAGCACCCTGCAGCCTTCTTGTACAGGGTGACCCACATCTGTCTTCATTAGAAGTTTGCCACTTGCCAGGAGTGAACAGATGGGTCATTATAGCCTACATTGCCCTCTGGGCATACCTGGAGGACAGACAAAGTCGTCCAGTACAGGACACAGATGCATGTATTCTTCATAGAATCTGGGCATTTATGATAAGTCTAATGATATTAGGCTTTTCTTTAGACAAGCTAGCTTATACTTAGTGGATTTATTTGTATTGTTATTTATTCTGTCTGATACCAGCTTGGAGGACATGAAAGGGCTAAAACAGAGACTTGAATTATTCATGACCATTTCTTTAAAAATATTCTGGAGGATAACATACAGCAGTGCTGAACTGTTAATCAGTATTTTCATTTGAACTCTAGGTGTGATTTCAGCATCTCATTTTCTTTTCCTAAAACTGGAATATTTTCTGTACAGATTAAATTAAGATTTTTTTTTGGAAAGAATTCTATGAGGTAAGGCTGAAGATAAAATGCATTCATAATCCTGTTGCCAGGAGAGGAAAGTAAAAGCCTAGTTTCCTTATTGCTTCATGCTGTTTACACTGCATGAGCTTAAATCCTGTCCTAACACCATGGTTAAAGACATTTTTGAAAAAAAAATCTGCATTTTATGTGTCAATTATTTACTATGGGTTGCCTTCTTTCAAAATTTTGGAGCAGTTAAACACATATCGTCAGTGTTAACAGCATTATAATTGATGTTCCACTTCAGTGTCTTTTGGAGAAAATTCCTTACATCACTGCTTTTAAGTAAAACACTCTTAAATGTGAGGCCAGCTGCTGCTAGAAAGCGTGCTCATGCCCCTAGCTTTTTCCCAGGAATGCTGTCCTGAATGAAACAAGAACTACGTTTACTGGTGAAGAAAGGCTCTCGTCCCACTTTAAGAAAGTGTTCTTGTATTAAAAAAAAATACACAAGGTGTCCTTCTTTCCTCTACTGGACAAACCTTATCCTCCACTTAATCATATTTACTATAAAGGGACTTTAATTGTTATCATAGCCTTTTTGTTTAGCTTTTTGCACTAAGTTGTTTGCTGTATTTAAATAACAAGTGCATTGTCTCTTCATAGTTTAGAGTAGATACTATTTTTTTCCAGTTCTTTTCTAGTGTTAAAAGAATATTCTTTTATAAATAGTATTTTTCTTACTAAACTTCTGTGAAAAATTGTTTCTGTAAGAAAATATTCATTCCATGTTGGCGTGTGTGAATATCTGCTTTCTTTTTGTGGGACTCAAAGTAGAATTTAAAGGCTTTTTGGAGCTTGTGTCTGTTGTAACAGAAACCATTCCCTTTAGGAATGGTCCTACAGTTAAATTTCATGTAAGAATAAGAATTGACTATTTTGTTTATGTTTAAAAAAATAGAAATCATGTGCTCATCTTCTTTGGTTAAAAACTAGAAACAATTTTTGTTGAATAGATTTTAAAATAAAATTGATGCTATACATTTAGTGAAAAATACTATTAGTGAGGTTGTCATAAGTAATACCCTTGAATGAAAAAACTAATAATTAAAGTCTTATGTGTAACAGATGAATTGGACACCAAAGAAAGACATGCTTTCTACTTGCAGACGAGATGATTAATTCTTCTTGGTGCATGGAAGGGAGCATTAATAGTTTCTTGTGAGGAGTGTGCTATCTTGCTGCTGTAGCTGTGTTCTACAAAGTTTTTTCACGTGTATGTTGTGTGCAATAAAAAGGTGGCAGAAGTTTATTGCTGTAACTTAAGGAAAATACTAAAATCTATTCATCCTTTCAGGTTTTGAGAAATAGCATGCTGCGTTAGCATGTTCTATGTATTTATGATCCCTGATTACACAGCAGTAAAATGACTTTCAGCATCCATCTGGAATATTTGCATGTATTTACCCTGTTTGCAAAAGCTGTTACAATGATCTGAGAGGCTCTGATTTAAGATGATGCAGGTAACCTCAATATGGCCATGTTGAATGTGTAGCTTGTGATACAATCTTTAATTACATGATGACACTATGTTTTCCAGAGAATCTTGCCTTAGGGTATACAGAATAGATAGTGTTCTTTGAGTGAAGTGCTTTTGCTTTATTTCTTTTTTATCTTCCTTGATCCGTGTGAACTCCATGCTATATATGGCACATCCTCTTTACTGTGTTCTGAAATGCAGGTGATTAATTTCCTTTCTAGTATTCCTCTGCTGCTTGTTGTAGAGGTTTTTTAACCTCCTTTACAAGCATAAAATGTGCCATCTTTCAATGACTCCTAGTCATGTTAATTTTCATTGCTGCTGTCCTCTGTTCTTTTTTTTGGTAACTAGCATCAGATCTTTCATTCTTACAACCATCCTTTGTGCATCTCTGATTCTCCATTCTATCATTAAAAACTAATTTTTTTTACTCCTTTAACAGCCAGCTATCCTGATAATAGATGAAAATTACATGAATAATTTTTATTCTGCTGTTTAATTTTGAATATGTGAAAAGGGATATAGTCTCTTGAAATTTTATCTTGATTAAAATCACTGTTACGATGTGTTAATATTGCTGGAAAGAATGGCAGTGTTTTACTGCTGTGTTGACAACATGAACACTTTTACAGTTAGCATGGCAATTCATAGTTAAGGAAGAGTGGAATGATAAATACTTTTCAGTGGCTTCATAATTGCATGTACAAATGCAGAGTTACCTTTCAGTGTTTAAGAGCCACATATTCTGTATAGCTATCTGCATTTGATAAACATGATGCTGATTTTAAATAATCACAGAATTAACTAGGTTGATTATTCATTATAGATATTTCATCTTTTTTTCATTGGGTTATCTTTTTGAATTTCAAAAGGTAGTGGAGTGACTTGTTAAGACAGCTATTTATTGGAAGTGGAGGCATGTGAACTAACACTCATAAATTCTAGAGCATGTTAGTTCACTATAATTAGTTCTTGGCAATTACTGGTGCTGATCTGTGCAGTGTGAAATTGTTATATCATGGGAACATAGATATGATGGCATAAAATTACACATTAATAAAGATATCTCTAAGATGTGACGAAGCAATCTGATGTTAACAGTGTTAAAGCTGTGCTCTGTTGTGTGCTTACACAGATCCTAGTGGAGACACAGGAACTTCTCTGAAACTCCAGGGAAGAAAATGGGGGATTCTGCTCAGAGCAATAGGAAGAGAGATACAACACTGCAATTCAGCTCTGATCCTCTTCTGGGTGGCTTGATTAAACTTTAGAAAAATTGTGGGAGGAAATAATTTTCCTAAGTGGGACCTTTCAGAATTAGTGTTACTTCAAAACCAATTCATTTTCATGCCTGATGTTTATAGCTTAAATGCAGATCGACAAATTTGACCCTGTTAAAAAGATTGCTGTAATTTAGCATCATTAGCTCTTTTCAGCATGATATTAATTAGAATATGCAAGTTAGTTGTGCTTTTTGGAGATTAAATTAATTTAATGGAGGCGATATTGATACAAGGTAATACTTGTATAATATTATTTGATGTTGTTTCTCAAGAAAAGATTGGTTTTGTATGGAGAAATCTTAGTAGAAGTAGCCTTTGATATCTACAGCTATGTTGTAATTTGTGTCAAAACTTCTCAAAAGAAATGGGTTATCAGAGGCTGAGAAAAATTTGGGATATGTAATGCTAACATAGCAAATTTTTGTCACTTCTAAACTTTTAGTCTGATTTGAGGGGCAGGGAGGCTTTGACCAATTAGTCTTTAAGCATTATGTCTTTTAGTACTTACCAGCTGCTGGAGTGACCCTCTGAAGGACAAAGACATAGCTTTTGTTCTTGGGCAGGGCAGATAGCTGAGAGGGATAACACTTTAAGCTCTAAAAGTATTTTAGTGCTGCAATGGTTTCACTTACATTTATATGGCAAAAGCATGAGAAGCTCTCAAGAGAGTAAAGTTTGACATTTTAACTTGTGTTTTTTAAGGTACTGAGAAACTGCTCAGATGTTTAGAACTTGGAATTCATACAGGTAATCGAAATACTTTATCCAATCCTTATTGACTCAGAAGGAAAAATTTCATTACTTAATGGAGTATGGACTACTTTGTCTTTATTTGGTAATGATGTGTGTCTTAACCACAAACAGAACAAATCTCTTGAATATTCTAATAGCATAAGACTTGCAAAGTGCATTTGTAAGCATAAGGTTTACAGAAATTAATGTAATACCTGGAAAAAAAATTAGAAGTAACTGTCTCATTCAAAGAGAATACAGATTGAATGAGAGAAAGTTCTGGGAGAATCCCCTGTTTTCAGTTTTGGAAAATGCATTGAATAAAGACACTTTGAACTTGAGCTTTTCTCTATTCAGTGCATAAAATAAATGTAAGGGGATAAGGATTTGCAAAAAACATATTGTTTGTATGTGTTGTGTGCAGTGAAGTATCCAGGAGCCAGAAGGTGCTGAGACTTTTAAACATAAAAATGCTGTCACTTTCAGGTTCTGTGCTTTGTTGTATCAGTCAATAAATGAAAAAAATAGACTGTGGCATAGGCTGCTCAATCCATGTGTAAGCTGTATGCTCACAGCTGTGCAGCTTCACTTCATCCTGTGCACAGTGAATCTCCTTTTAGGCAGTACCAATGGATGTGGTGTGAATCTATAGCAGTTCACACAGCTAAAGTGGTTTTTGCATCAGGATTTTGTTTTGGTACATTTCCCAATACTTAAGGACAATTAATTCAATAGTACTTTAGGCCTTTAAAAACACTTTTCTGGTCAGCAGAGCTCCAACAGACTTTTTGAAGTAAGATTAAAGTAGTTCCCTCTTGTCTACATTTGCATTTATACCCTTTTCAGCAGTGCTTCAGCTGTACGTGGCAAGGACATTGTCTTGAGCTGATTTACATTTCTTAGTATGGAGAACATTAAAGGCTCAGAGAGTATTGTAAAATCCATTAATATCAAAACTGACATCTGGCAGGTCTTACAGCAAAATTTAAGTTTCTATATCTGTGTGTGTAACGTATTTTGGGAACTATCACTTTGGAGAGAAAACTTTAAAAAGTTATAGGACAACAATATGGTACTGATGTACCAAAAAAAAAAAAAGAAATCCACATCATCATAGTGTGGAACATGATTTTTACAGTAGGCAGTATTTACACATTAGGGAAAAGTAATTTTCACAATATAGTGTGAAATTTGTAATAATTTGCATCTTGAGAGATGTGCTTGAAATGATTGCCTTTTGTTAAACCTGCAGATGTAAAAAATGGGTGCTTTAGTTGCCAAAATAGAGACATCCATGTCTTAAAAATAAAAATAACATTAGAATCTCCATGGCTGCTGAGATTTCTTTTTTCCCCTGAATCTTAACATGTGCTTTTATAGCTTTGAAAGTCATCATTCCATCTTTACCTTCAACATGTTCTGTTTTCATCTATGTTTTACAAAACTATCGTTCCATATTCCCTGTAATGATCATTTCAGGAAGTACTATCTAGTTGACTATACAACTTCCTGATGTAATACTCTATGGACTGCTTGACCTATAAACACTGAATCTGATTATATCGATAAAGTGAATTAATATCCTGAAAATTGTCAGTTATATCTGATGTGATCCATTAGCATTATAAGGTGACTTCATTGTTTCAATTTCAGTATCTTTCAGCTTAACCTTTAAAAGAAGTGTATTGTGACTATAAATAAATTTGGATTTGTGTGACTGCAGGTTTTATAAAAGTTGAATTTTTTTTTTTAACTTGTTGCTTGGCTTAAATTTTGCATTCTTAGTTTCTGCCTACAGCGGAAAGTAGGTTTTTGAGAAATTTGAAAAAAGTTTTCATGGTACTTTGTGTGGTTTTGGTTTTTTGTGGATTTTTGTTGCTGTTCTTTTGATTTGTAGGGTTTTTTTTTTTTTGGTAGGGGTTTTTTTTTTGGTAGGTTTTTTTTTTTGGTAGGGTTTTTTTTTTGGTAGGGTTTTTTTTTTGGTAGGGTTTTTTTTGGTAGGGTTTTTTTTGGTAGGGATTTTTTTTGGTAGGGTTTTTTTTGTAGGGTTTTTTTTTTGTAGGGTTTTTTTTGTAGATGTGCATCAAATGAAGTACATTGGTGGCATCATTTAAAAAAAATTGAGATACTTTTTTGACCCACTTAAAACTTTAAAAATATGTGAGTCGTAGCTCTTTAAAATGGGCTGGTTAAATGGATGTAACTTGTTGATTGACTAGCTCCATTCAAATATTCCAATTGTTGCTGGATTTTTTTCAACCAGAAGCTGTCTAAAAGGAATAAGTGAGCACAGGAGATGAGACAAAGGGTTAGGTCTGATTTATTAAACTTTTTGCTGAAGAACTCTGGGGACCCTCCAAACTGTGTGTGGGAGCACTGTGTGTTTAATTACCCCACCGTAAATACTTACATCTGAGGCATCCATCAACATCATTCTTGGACCAGAGCATCGCTTTTTAAGCGTTGCTAAGTCCAAGATTGGTAGTCAGGAGTAAGTTCTTTGGCAACAACTTTCTAAACTATATGACAATGGAAAAGATTTGATTGAAATAATTAGTTTCACTAAGAAATCTCATAAATGATTGTAGCCTCCCGGCTCATCCCTGTACTCTGAGTTTTGTATAACTGATATCCTCTCTTGCATTCTGATTTTTCATCCCCGTTATTTACCCCATCTATTATTTTTAAGCATATGCTTTTGTCTTACTCAGGTTGTCACTTGATTTTTATCCAGTAGGTAAACTCCTGAGGGAGATTTTATGTCCCTGTATTTCTGTTAATTGATACTTTTATTGGATATTTGTGGCAAGGTTTTGATAGCAGAGTGGGGAGACTGCAGGTGTGTCCTCTGTGGGAAGAGGTCAGGGACTGTCCCCTCCTTGACACAGCCTCTTTCAGGCAGCTCTGCAATGGACCCACCACACACAGAGCTGAGCCCATCAGCCAAGCTTATCCCTCTGTGAAAACATATATAGGAAAATGCAAAAAAAGAAAAAAAATCAGACAGGCAAAGGAGGAGGTGATAAAAAGAATGAGAAACAGCAGAGAAGGAAGAGGTGCTCCAGGCATCAGGGCACATTTTTTCCTGTGGCATGGAGGAGAAAAAAACCAAAGTGTCCTGACTGTCTCCCATCCCCTTGTGCCATGTTGGGATGGGTAGAAGAGTCTGGAATGACAGAGTGATTGAGCCTGGGAAATGCAGGGAGGAAAATGTTGTTTTAACATTTGTCTTCTTATTTCTTGAAAGTGAAGATGACTTTCCCTAAGCTGAGTCTTTGTCCATAGTGGTAATTGCTAAATAATCTCCCTCTTTTTATCTTGACCTAAAAGCTTTTTCTTTGTTTCCTCCTCCTGTCTCTTTAAACAAAAATAAAGGTTCAGCTTATGAAAGTCAGTAGTTTTCTTGGTTTAGTTTAAAATTATCTATATAGAGAATGTTGAACCAGAAAATTGAGTTAATGGAAAGAATGGTGCTCTTAAATTTAATTCTGTGCTGTTTCCTGCCCAAGAATCTTTCTTCCATGCAGATTCTCACTGGGACTTTGCCTGTGTTCCCTGTATGTGGTTACTGACAAATAGACTGTCATTCAGGCTGTTGTAGGTAAAAGAAGCCCCAAATGGTCACTGTTTGGTCTTCCTGAGGACGTGGCTGTATCCTGTGTGTCCTCTGTCGGTCATTCCTGACCCTACACAACAGCTGGTGGCTTTGTTGCTTGCCAGACCTGTCCGTAGCTTCCCTGAGCCACGGGCTTGGAGCTTGCAAGCTGTCAGCAGAACTCTCATTTCTTCCTCAGCCTCCTAGGCAAGGTGAGGCTGTGCTGGGGATTCCTTACAAGACAAAGTTATCTCAGACCATCCCTGCTTGATGGGCTCTTCCTGGAGAGACAAGCAACAAGGCTTCCTCTGGCTCCACCAGACCTGGAGGAGCTGGGAGTCCTGGGAGCTCTGGGTTAGTCACTGGCACTATTTATGTCACACAGGCTGTAAGCATTTGTGTATTACACTTGTTTTTAGTGTATTGGATTGGTGTCTTGTTGAAGGTCTTGTGAGCTGTTTTTCTTAAATTTAGGATTAAAATCTGTTAGGATTCCTATTTCCTCAGTAAAATAGGGATGAATATACTTTTAAAGTATAACTGAAGTTAAGAGTCTATTTTAATAATCCATGAGCAGCATTCCATATTTTTATATTGCAGATATTGTAAATATAAAATAGATTTTTCTGCTATACAAAATAAATACATTTTAATTTCTGGATGGCATAGTTCAGTGTTCTTATACTTCCAAAATATACAGTGACCCTTTTTGTAAGGGGGGAAGGAAGGGGTGGGAGGGGTGGAATCATTGAAGTAAAAGCACTAATATGACTCTCTGATTTGTATTTCCAGCACTGATTCTGTTCATAGGTATGTGTGAATCGCAAGCAAAATTTGTAGTTTATCATGTTTTGCTTGCCCTGCAGCACAGAATAAAAGTAGTTTCTGAACTCTCAAAAAATCTACAACTGATAGCAAGTGTAACTCTGTGTTTAAATAGTCTTAAATTTGTCAGATATGTGTTCCCACTCCTTCTAGGCTCCAGAACCATCTGATGCTAGTATAAATATTCTGTTTCATCATAAATGATTCAATAGGACAGCTTGTTTTGGAGTGATAGCAGTTTAATGAAAGGGTAAACATGGGAATGACTGACTGATTTTATTCATCAAAATTAATTCTAGTGTCTTTTTATAGCAGAGTTACTCAGAAAAAAATTAATTCTTGCCTACTATTGTGATTAACTTTCAAACAGCAGTTTTTCTGTATTCTTTGTAAAAAACCCTGTTGCAACATGAACAGATCTTTGCTAAAAACTTAGTAAAGCTAGTCAAATTCACAGCATTTGGTTGAAGGTTATCTTTTGCTAGATATAAAAGAATTTTTGCCATGTACTCTTGCAATCTATAGAACAGTTGTGATTTAGTCGTGTTCTGAAGTTTTTATTTAAATTCTTTATTCCAGGAACATAACTTTAAGGACAGCATCTTTCATTTCGCTGTCTGAGGTCAATTCCACTGTTGTTTTTTCTGTCTTCTTTAGCCATGTGATATCTTTATACTTAACTTGCTTGATCTACAGCTGTTTGATTTTTAAAATAGGCTGTGTTTTGACCATGTAGAGCAGCTTTTTTTTTCCTGAAAAACAAAATCTGTGGTAACTCAGGTTAATGTAATCTATGTTACAATTGCATGAAGAAGTTCTGCAGATGTAAAATCCCTGCAGTTGTGTAAGTTGAAAAGAATGTACTATGAATTAGGCAATCAATCACCAGTTACAGGTCACAAAAACCCATTAGAGTGTTGCATTCTAATAGAAATCTTTCCTATTAATAAACATATAATACTCTAGTAATTTAGGAAAATGTTGAGTTGGTATAAGATTCATACCAGAAATAATTTAAACAACCAACATTTCCCTAAAACTGTACTTAAAGAAAATTGGTTATACTTTTCTTATGAGAGGAAGGACATCTGAGGAGGAAATGTGCTTATGGTCTCACTCAGTAAATTCATAAAATAGTGATCATAGGAGCAATGTTTTAGGAACCCCTGCATTTTCCAATACTTTGCCAGTGTGCAAGACAGACACTGGTTGTTAAATGTGAAATTATTTTTGGATTAATTTATTCTATTTGCACTGCACATTTTTTTCCTATATTCCTATTACCTCACAAAATACAACTTGGGATTGCAGGAATTTTTAATATCGTGCAGCATGAGGTTGGTTAGAAGAAATAATCCTTTTATCTGATGTTCAAGTACAGAGATTTATTGTTAATTTATTTTCTTACGTTTATGTTCTAACAAAGCAAGCAGTGTTCTTCTGAAGGACTATCATACGTCATAGGTTTGGATCTAGTTTTCTCCAAAGTAAAGCAGATTTATATGAGCTATATGTGGTATTTGATCCAAATCTTCATGAGCAAAAATGTACAAGTTTCTGTCGGGGTACACTAGAATTGTGTATTTTTTTTTCTTTCTGTGCTATAAGCAATATAGTTCATTTGAGTGTTTTGAGCTATACACAGCCTTAGACCTTTCCACTAAACCTTGGTTTTGCAGTAAAGTATTCAAACAGGGGAGTCAAACCACAAACTGAAAAATTGTAATAAGTAAAAGCTTAATTGTGGTTTTGTATATATTATATTTGTATATTTATATTTGTAAATAATGAAATACAAACAGGATTTACTTGGTAATGTATTTAAAACCTTTTGGGTGTTGTGAAGGCAGCTACTGCCTGTGGCAAAGGTATTGATCTCCTTTAGAGAATGACACAGTCACAGAATATGCTTTTATAAGGTGTTGGAGATCTCTCACGAATTTGTATGCCCCCACATCCTCCCATTGACTGGTTAGTAGTTAATTTATATTCACTTTAAAATGAAATGCATGTAAGGGTTCGCTTTCAACTTCACATGAAGCTTATGCATACATTAAGCAATTGCTGGATTACTCCTCTGTGCAGGCAGTTGTGACAGTGACATGAGTTGTTTTTTCAGGGCTTTCTGGGATCTGGGCAGTATGAAATGAAAAGTCTGTTTCAGAAGAGAGAGCAGACCAAAACAAGCCATATGTGTTTTCTTTCCTTCCCTCTTAAGCACTACAATAACATAACATGTTATCATATACTGAATAATACAACTGTAAGGTAACTGTCAAGAAAGAATAATCATAGTGTTCTGTGCCAGTTTAATTAATTGTTGCTGTGTAGTTTTGCATTGTTTAGTCTGTTGATGATTATGAGATCTATGTGAATGCAACTCAGACATAAAAGTTTCTGGACCAAATATTTGGGTTTGCAATTAATGCAAACACTGCTCATATTCAGGGTGCATAACCTAATATTGGTAAGACTAATATTCTATGATATTAGTAATTAATCTTGTAATTGAAAAATACAGTAAATATGAAGGTAACTTGCTATTAAGATTAGGGTAAATGTACATACTGGTTGTTGGTCAAAGGAATGCAAATATGGTTTCCACCTCAGCATTTTTTTTTGGTCTCTAGTAAATACAAACACTTATTTATGCAAATTGATTTATAATAGTATGTTTGGTTTCTCTAATTTACAGGATTGCTAACTAATGATGAAACAATATGAATAGCACCTGTGAATGCTGGGTTTCTTTGTTTCCCTCATTTAGGGCTGTTACTAAATAAGGCTGTTTCTCTACCATACAAGCTCTATAGCAATCAACAAAATACCAAAGGTGCAATCTCAATAAGAAAAGCATGACTTTGCCAAATTAATGCATAAATATGAATTATACTTTCACTCTACTGGCAAGTTTGTTTTTCACACCAACTTAGTAGTGGTATGTAGATTGGAGGGCAAGTGGAAGAATGTATCTCTAAACCAAATTTTTATTAAACCCTATTTTTGTGCCAACACCTTTGACAGTGTTTACTCAGCCCAATCATTCCCTTGTGACAGTATCCTAAAGATGAAATCCTGGTGGTATTGAAAATGAAAGTTTAAAACAAATGTATATTTGGTATGTATAAGGGCAGCGGTGTTTGGATCTTTGTCTCCTCAATGTTTGCTTTTTCTTGAAAAGCAAGATTTTTCTCCTCCTTATTCTGCTGATTATCAAAAAGCTTTAAAAAAATGTATTTTTAAGAAGAAAGTAAAAAGACAAAAATGTGTGAGAATTTTTAGAAGGTTTTTTTTTTTTTTTCCTAAATGAGCAGCATGGTTTTAAGAATCCTTTGTACTTAGTGAAAAAAGAGAACTAGCCAATGAGAGTAGAGCTAGGTACTGAGTGTGCTCAGCAAAGCATGTCTACGCCTTGGTTCACAAATGTATATTTTTTCTGTTTTGTGAAAATGATGAGTTTAAAGGCAGAAACAATTAGTTTTGACACTTGTCATTTAAAGCAAAATATATCTTACTCACAATGGTGTGAACTCTAGACTTTCTGTGGAGTTTAAAGGACAACTTATGAAGTTATGTAATGTTAGAGAAGAAATGACAAAAGTACAGTGGTGAATCAGACATGTTACTTGTTCTTTTTGAAATAACATGTTCTTAGACTCTTCAGCTTTCCTGCTTTTATGTTTTTGTTGCATACTCTTTGTTCTTTGTCACAAATTCCCTTCTACTTCAAAATGATGATACTTTTAAAACATATTCTTCCCTACTTGCATAATGTGTCATAGAATTTTATAACATATTGCAACCTGTCACTGTATAAATCATCATCTACTGAAGGGAAGTATTTAAGAACATGATTAATTCTAAGCACTGTAACGTTCCATTGCCATGTTTATGTTGCTGAGAGAAAATTATTTTCTGTTGGTACTCGCAGATGAATAGCCTATTGTATTTTAGATAGATAAACTAAAATTGGTGAGTAAAATTGGTGAATTCTCTGCCCTAAGAGAATTGTGCTTATTCACCATTGTTGCTCTTTTAATATTTAAATCTAATTTGATTCAAATATAGAATACAAAGACATAGTTTTACAGGACAAAATGTGAATATATGTTAGCACTTCTCATTGATAAGTTATTCTTTATTACTTTGTTTTTTGGAGGGATGGATACACAAAGAATGAGCAATAATATTTCAGAATACTATTTCACTGTCATTATTAGTATGCATATACGAGAAGAAATTATTAAAAGATTATTGTCATTCTTTTGAATTGTCAGTGGAGCAAATACTGCCAAACGTGCTTTAAATAATATGCAAAATTGCTTTGAGATCCATCAAAATATTCCTTAAATCTCCTTTTTAATTCAGTGTATCTACTTCAGTCATGATACTTGTGTTTTGTTAAAAAACCTCCTAAAATCAGGCTATCTCCTACATACATATTCTTGTATATTATGAAAATATTTAACCCTCTATATGCTGATAGCCTTTGAGGATGACACATGGTTATATTGTATCTCATTTCTGCTAAATAGTGTAAATTGCAGGGATGAGTTTTCACCTTCTAGGATTTGTGTTGCAGGGCCTGGCTCAGTAAATAGCATCTCCATTGTAGTTGTTCCACTCATCTGGGCTTACACATGAGACCATGTTTGTTGGAAGAGGAAAATTATTTTTGTTAGAACAGTGGCTGTAAAGTAGGTACGTGTATGAGAAAATATGAGCAAGGGAACAAATGCTTCTGGGAGCTTGAGTGCTTCTTCAGGTGATTAAAGAAATATTTTTCTTGGATGGTCACATTAAGAAGGACTTTTGTACCTATAAACTCACCTCATTTGTCCAGTAAAAGGAGTACTTGGTACTAATTTCGTGGCCCCAACAGGATGCTGAGCCAGTTGAGCACATGGGCCACTGAAATGAATAGGATTAGTCATAAAGCAAAGCACAACGAAGGCCTCCTTGGGCTAGGACTTCAGAATATGTCTCAGTTTGAGACAAATTAGGAGGAAACGTCCTGAGACGAATGTGTCCTCAAATGGAAGGCAGGTTTTGGCAGCCCCTCCCCGACAGGTTCAAAAGGAATTTCTTGGAGGAAAGTGAAAAAAACCAATTTATTTAACAAGCAGAGTGCCACCACAGGGCACAGTAAAAAAAAAAAAAAAGAATAACATTAGATAATACAACTTCTTGTTGTGGAGAAAGATGGTGGATTTTTTTTAGAGTCCTGTTTGGCTTCTCCCGAGGTTCTCTGGAGCCAGAGTGCAGCATCCCAGGGCCTCCCCTTCGGGCTGTGGAGTGGGGCTCCTGGCAATGTCCCGGTGTTTCAGACCGGAGCAAATCTAAACAGTTCCAGGAGAAGAAGAAGAAGCCACAGTCCCGGGAAAAGCTTCTTGCCTCAGCTAACGAACAAGAAGCTAGCTAAAAGCAAAGAATTTTAACTCTGTTTCTCTCCTGAGAAAAAGAGCTGAGAGCTGGGGAAAAAACTGAGGGAGTTATCTGTGTTTTTGAACACAGGCTGCCAAAAAAATTCCACTGGCTTCCCCCCCTTCTCCTGGACCTTGCTTAAAGGTATAGAACTCATGTCTGGGCAATAAGCAGATGATAGGGACTGCAGTATCATAAAGTCACCCCAAGACATTATGTTAGCATTTGTCAATACTCTACTTCTAACTTTTATCAATCACAATTTTTTTTTTTGTGAATCATCTTGCCTTGTTGAACAGAATCACATCCTTCCCGGTTATGTCATGGGCGTACTCACATCCACTATTTGACAAGGATGAGTTAGGTAATTCTAGTCTAGCTTAGAGCTGGAGATAACCTGTAGGAAGAGAATGGATTTGGGACTGTTGAGTGCGTAACGCCTGTGTGCATGGCAACATGCATACTTATTCTGTGTCCATTTTGGAGCTGTTTAGAGAGGACAGTTCTCTTCACAATGCTTTTTGCAAACTAAAAATTAATCCAGTTATTGAAATCTACCATGGATAAGAAGAAAGTCTCTGTAAAGTAGGAACTATAAAAACAAGTTGGCAGGTTTAATCCCCTATGAAGCTGTAATCTTGCAAACTGCTGGTAGACTGCCATTAAGCTATTCATAGTCTGCAGTACTCTTAGAGAGTATCTAATTAAATGTAGTCTTTTATGGCCACTGATACACCGGTGTGGTGTACTGCTGGTTCTGTCCTTTATCTGCTCTTTCAACTTCCATGCACCGGAAATGTACTGAGATTGGTTAATATAATTTGTTTGAATTAGAAAAGAAGTAAAATAAATTCTTTAGAAAATGTGCAATGGTATATATCCATAAAGTTATTTTTGTTTCAGTGACATGGATACATTTTATTGCTTATGCCTAAATGTCTGTCAAGTCTACATAACACAGTATGAGGATCTATTAGTCTGAAGATATGTATTTACATTTTTTGTGGTTTTAGTAGCTGATGCTTTAGGAGATATTCATATTTCCAGGAGGTAGGGAACACACCTCTCATGTATCTTGTACAGTGTTTTCCATGATTCCTTTTCTTTGAAAACAACCAAAAAAATTCAAGCTCAAATCCATCCTCTCTATCCTGATAGTATAGAACTTAGAGGAAATGGAAAAAAATTAAAAGAATAGTGACTTTTTATATATGTTTTAGGTAGTAACATTAGTAAACATTAAAATCATTTACAAGCTGTTATACCTGGTTAAAAACTGTTTTCATATTTCTTTGTTTTTAGAATGCCCTATAAACTGAATGATAAAATCTGTTTTGTGTATTGTCACCTAAAAATAAATACCTTGCATGATATTCATATTTTAATAACACACAATTTTATATTTTCGTCAACACTGAAAACTTTACCTTACTATATTCAGGTGTTGCATCTCTCAGTGCTGGCCATCTGCCTTCAGGGAACTGTGAAATAAACATCCGAAGTATCTAAGTGTACGGGGTATGATTAGATTGATCACAATCAAATGTGTATATCAGTCCTAAATCAGCTTTTTTTTTAATGCTAAGATCTTTTCCAGAGAGAGCCAACTATAAATCCAGATAATTGAAGTTGGGATCTCAGCTGCTCAGAAATATCTTGAAGCTTTGTTTTTTCTTTTTGAGAAATTCTCTTGAAAGATTTCTGGTAACTTTATCTTAGAATAACTTAGTTAGAAACCCCAACAAGATAACTGTAGTTACAAAAGTGAATGATGTAACAAAAAATTTAATTAGTATTTAAAAATACTGTCAACACAAATTTTTTAAGGCAGTGGAAAAATAGATACCACTTTATGATGCTAGCAAAGCTATTTAATTAGGTAGCAATAGAAATTGAAGCACTCTAGAGGATACTCTCTGAATTACTAGCATAGTTAAAGTCCATGAAAATGTAAAATATATTTCGGCAGAATTCTGATTTTAGCATGCGTCTTGATTTAATCAGGCAGTCTAAATCCTTTGGCAAATAAATAAAGGATTAAAATAATCAAAAGAAATTATTAAAAGGGAAGTAAAGGCTGTCTAAGGGTTTTAAAAGAGAAAGAAGTTTCTCCAGTGAGAAAATGTTCTGGACACGTGGCCTAGCTTTATATAAGTTGCAGTCTTAGAGGAACAGAGAGGAGAAAAAAAAGGGTGATAGTGATGAAATGAGATTTGAGGAAAACACACAAAAAGAAGTCAGGAAAAAACCTGAACTTGATTTACTAAAAACCAGGAAGAATACAAGGTGAAAAAAACAAGCAAAAAGTTACATGATTTAAGCAGTGGTTTTATATTTAATCATGAATGTGAAAGATGACAAGTGTAGCAATGGTGCTAATAGTGATATTCTCTATCATTAGGTGGAATCTAAAAGATTGTTCAATTTTTTTGCCATTTGGAATTTTGGCTTTGTTACTAACAAATAAATAGAATACCAAACACTGGTTTGGGGTGTTTTTGAGCCTTTATGGTAAGACTAACCATTCTGAGTGTGAAATGTGAAAAATGGGGTTAAAGTGCAGTTCTGGAAAGACTAAGTCTTTTTAATGTAATTAAATTTTTTCCAAATTAGTAAAATCCTCAGTTTTATTAAAAATAAGTTTTGTAACTTGAACTGTATTTCATTATCAAGTGGCGAATGTGAGTAAAAAGTTGAAGTAGTATATCCAGAGAGAACAGAAAATTTTGAGTGATTTAGTAACTGGATTGCTTCTAGCTCTCTTCTCTCTGTAAACATATCTTGCACAAGCAGTTAAGTGGCTTCTATTTAAATGCTAAAACATTTTTATTTTATTGTCAGAATTACAGCCTTCATACTGAATCACTAATAGAACCACTTTGGAGCCATACTAAAACTAGTGCACACCACATGCCCCAGTTAATGGAAGAGCCAAGTCTTGGTGAGTTATTGTGGGTAATTCTGGGTTGCTGACCAAGACTGGTAATTCAGATTGTAGATCCACAACACAGAGACCCAGCTCAGTCTTTTGTATGACATCTCTGCCTCAAAATAGGTTGTGGATGTTTTCATTGCTTAAAGTAGCCTGTTGTATTATGAAAAGTAAAAAGTTTGTTAGCAGTCGTTAAAATAGTAAAAATAACATTGACAACTTTTCCATCTTTTGTTCCTGTTTAAACATTTACTTAGTGTATATTGGATGTGCAGTCAGTTTCCTGCTTTTACAGAACAGTTTTTTAATTGAAAAACACACAGCACAACACTTTGGCCTAATAGATAAGAAAACAAACCAAATAAGTTTATAGTTATTAAAGTACTGGTTTCAAAAACATCAGTTATAATGCATGTTTCAAAATCAATATCCAGAGAAAATGTTTGCTCATTTTTATAACCATTTTATTTAATGTGTGCATACTTTCTACCAATTTAGTAGTAAGGATTGAAATTTCAAGGATGATTAGTAAGCGAAAATGTGGCAGAGTGGCTAAAAAAATTATTTTCAGGCAACTAGCTTATTGGTAGCTGAAATGGATATAACATAATGAACAGTTGAGGTGTCATACCCTATATATGGCATGACATGCTGCTGTTGGTCTTGCTTCTGGAATGTGCAAAGAGGGAGTGTTTTTTCTCCCTGGTCCAGAGAAATTTGTAGGAAATTTGTTGTAGTAAATTGGGGAACTCAGAAGCACTTGCTAAGAAAAAGCAGTCATCTGATTTCCTCTGAAGAGAGACTAGAGATACTGAATGAAATACCCATTACTTTAAGAAAACAAAGTTGGAGATGGACAGGAGGTTTAGGGCTGACAGATGAGAAAATTTGCTTGGAGATCTCAGTTCACACAGAAAATTTTAATACAAATATCTCCAGTTGAAGCAACTGCAGGTAGAGCTAGAATGGAAAAGAACCCCCCTAACTGAAATATTACTGTGGGGCTGTAACAGAGGAAGTTTTCTGTGTAAATACAGAACTAAAACTGACCTGCATCATGATATGTGCTAAAGTGATGTGTTTACCACTTAAACATGGAGCAGGGACTGAAAAGCAGCATCTTTGTCAAGTGAAAGACAGGCCATTCCTTTCAGGCATCTTCCTTGGTTTTCCTTCCCTCTGTTTCGGAACAGACAAGTTTCCAGGAAAGAAATATTTCAGGCTGAATTATGTATGGAGGTTACTTTTTTTCCCCCTTTCTTCTGCTCTTCTTAACTATCACTTTTCACTTGAGAGCAAGTATTCCACCAGGCTGGTGTGCTATGTTTCAGGGAATGTTCTGGGTTCACAGCCTCATGCTTTTCAGTTACAGGAGTGCACAGTTCAACTTCATTATCTACTCTACCTCTGTTATTTTGTATTAGAGCTATATCCCTGCCCCCTTCAAGGGAAGCAGTCCCATTAAAATGATATTTAAACTGTCTATTTGGGGTTTAAAATTTTGTTAGGTAGGGTTAATAAAAATTTCCATAGTCTGGCACTTATGATACTGGTAATTTCTTGAGACTACAGTGCTTTGAAAACACGTGGTGTATAAAAACTAAACACTAAAGCCAAGTGCAATGGAAGCTTTCTGCTTACTAAGGTATTCAGTTCCTGGAAATTTTTGCATGGGATTTTAAAATTCATTTTATGAGATAAATTACTCCATTAACTTTACAATAGGTAGCTATTATTTTATGCTCATCTAATGCTGAGATACCATATGGCAGTGGAGATCTCTGAGCCTCTAAATGCTTCACATTTATTTTTGTCATTTTGTAGTAAATTGTATTTCTGGAAAGGAGTGCTTTTTATGTAGCTACTATGATGGTATTTAGATACTGTCATTGCTTTCCAAACTTGGTTTTTGAAAAATCTGTGCTCAGTTTGTGTTTGGGAAATTGCGTGTGTTAACCCTGCTATGCAGAAATAGTGTCTGTTCTCCCAGACAGCCAGTGTTTCATGAGCAAAGAATGTCCTTGGCCAGGGATATTGATGGCTTAATTTTTTATATTTATGCTAGCTTTAGGATACAAATGATAGGAGGTTACTTTTTATTTTTGTCTTCCTTCTTACAGTAGCATCTTTGGTGATGGTCTTCTGCAAAAATGCAGTTTTTATATGCATTGAGGATTAAAAGAGGCAAGTTGTGGATTTGAGTATTTCTATGAAGTTAATTCATGTCCAAGGACCTTTTTTATCTTAAGTTTTAGTATTTAAGACAAATTTTGTTTTACACAGTTATGAGGTGTAGAAGTTCACATTCCAAATCTGACAAGTTATTTTTTTTTCACTTGAAGGGATAATTCTTATTGAAACGTGGTTTTTTTAACCTTCTGTATTATTTCAGTAACAAATATACTTTATTGTGACTGACACATTACATCAACAGTGTCCCAAAAGCCCCTTGCTGTCTTTACAATGCAGCCCCCAGAAAATTAACCTATTCTCTTGATGGCCAGCCATGAATGCCAGCTTTATGATTCTCATATGTACCTGCTGTTTAAAGCTTAACTTTAATAGCATGAAATGTTTTGTGTCACGCTGATTAATTGAAAGATAGCAACTGATGAAGTCTCTGAAGTCAGAAATTCCACACCTTCGGTATTGCTTGACAACAAATTCTTAAGAAACAATGTGATACAGCAGCTTTCTACTGGCCAATTATTCTTGTATGTGCATAAAAATTGGATGGATTTTTTTGATCAAGTTAGAATTAATTTAGGTGGTTGCAATCTAAATAGGTATACGAGAACATAAAAAAGCAATCTTCATTATTGCAATAATAACAGCAATTAAAAACCCCACCACATGCTTTATTCTCGTGTCAGTGAACATGAGTGTATCAACTACTAGATTTAAACCATATTTATTTCATATGAATCTGAGGAGCGAGGTCCTGGCAGTATGGACTCATTGAGGGCTGTAAGGATGAAAGGTTCCTTACTGGCTACAGCTCCTATGTGTTTGACTTTTTCAGGTCACACTCCTTATCTTCAGGTCGAATTCCTAATTTTCAGTAGCTGCAAGACGTCTGGACTAACTTCTTGTCATGGAACAAGATGCAAACTTTTTTCTTTTTGAAACTTTTCTCTGCTGCTGGTCTAAAAATGGTTTTTCTGATAAGTACTGATCGTTTTGAGACACACTAATTAGTTGTGAGAGAACAAAATGAAAGCTGCAGTGAAAGGTCCTGCTTAGCTTAGTTCAGTTTTTAGCTGTTTTTTTCAACTTTCCCCACTGATGCAGTAAGTAGGGTGAGAAGAAACATGTGACTAAAAATATTAGCTATGAAAAGTGGGGTAATTCTTTACAAATGGACTGTGATAAAAAAATTGGTAATCAACTATATAACCCTTTATGCAGTGTTTTTAAAATGTTTGGGCATCATATTTTTATTTTTGGACAATACTTGCTCTGAGATCTGATTTTGCTTTCTATGTCTTTATGAAGAACCTTTTGATCTGAATATCAGTACATGAAGAGGAAGTGAAAAATAATTATCTATTTCTGTACTTAAACACATGCTAGTCTTTCTGAAAAAAATCTGCTTCAACATTATAGCATTGAGATTTTGGCATGTGCCTCTAGCATCCAGCTGCTTAAGTTCCTCACGTCTTGCTGTTTAGGAAGTCAATTTATTTTTTACAGAACTTATGTTATACAGATAAATGTGAGACTATCATGAAATAAGACATAGTAATCAATTTAAACTCAGCAGTTGCCTGCTATTAATTGCCATTTACACACATTTAAATGCAAAACTCATGATAGCGCCAATTCATAAAACGTTAAAGGTATTTTTAATATGGAGAAAAGTTTTGAACTCTGTATGTGGCAATAAGAATTTGCATTCTTGCTCAGGTAGGCATCTTACAGTCCTTTAAAGATTTCCCCTCAACACAGGCTCATTTTTGTGTCTTTGAAATCTGACTGAGAAGATATTTCTGGATTTGCAGATAGTGTGTATATTTAGTACAAAATATAGAGCAATAAGTTGTAACAAAATGAGGCAATTTGACCAAGACATGATCTTTAATGTGTTTTCACTTATGTTTGTCCTTCGATAACATTAGCTGATAATAATAATGATAGATTTTGTGGCTTTTTAAGTCCTTGCTTTGTGCTACCATCATCCACAGGGGGTCCATGCAGTTCCTACCTACATAATCTCATATTTGGAGTTGTCACTGGGACATACTCACATACTTCTGTAGTTAACACCTGTTCTGGAATTAATGTATGGAATGTTTGTGCATTTTGTTAGCACAAAGAAAGAATTTCAGGAAGCATGACAAATGGAAAGCAGCCCCAACTCTTTAATTGTTTGTTATTAAGGTAAAACAGTACCTATATGAAAATATATAAATATATGTATATATTTATATATGATCCCATATGGGTAGTTAACAAATAGTAGTGTTACCAAGGTAGAAGCATTGTAGTGTAACGATAAGGCATTTGCAGACAAGACAGTCTGAGAGAAGTTGTTACCTTATCCTTTGACAAATTATAATGAAAACTGCAATTGCAGGTGAACTCAGGAACATTAATTTGATCAAAGAAGCAAAATTTTAGCACTTGGACTCTATAATCTGTCTGGCATTTATATATTGACATTTATTGCCACTCAAGAGCAGATCAGGATAGAGCTAGGATTCAGAACAAATTCATGCTATCAACTAGTATTATACTTTAGTTACATCACTTTGAATAAGTGGAATTTTTCAGGTTGTTTTTACTGTGACCTAACCAAACTTTTCTTTTTTTTTTTTTTTGGTTCTTTTTCCTTGACTGTCTTTTCTCTTGATTGTATCAGGTGGTCTAGGAAGAGATGAGATGTTACCTCTTTCTAAAAATCTTGCATCATATCCTTCAACCACAATAGCATAACTTCCACAGTTTTGTTTTTACTGTTTATACAGGTTTGAAGGAAAAATCAGGGAAAAACCTTCAAAAGAAAATCCTTGGCAAAAATATTCATTACTGTGAAAGATCTAAATCCCTGTGGAGTGCTTTCTGCCTCTCATTCATACAGTTTAAAGGCCTGCTGCCTTCCTCCTCAGCCTATGTGTGGACATGCGCACACCTGGGCGAGTGTTTGCTTCAGTCCCCTGCTGAAGCTTGAGAAATGAGTCTGTGTGAATCTCTTGAGGTTCCACAAATCCAAGTCCAAGGTGCTGCCCCAGGGTGGGGTGATCCTGTTAAATCAAAAGAATGTATCCAAAAACTCAGATACAGTATATGTTCAAGGTGGTTGTATGTAGCTTTCGAATTTAATCAATTTATTATTATTATTATAATTATTATATTGTTAGATAGATAAGCAAGGCCCATAGTGAAGGTAAATTGATGTATTTCTATTCTCTTCTGTAGATGCAAATCTGATTAGTATCTTCACGAGCTTCCTGTAAATTTTTTTGTTATTTACAAGTTGCATCTTGAGGGAAATCCATTACTTATTAATCCTCCCTTGTTGCTATATGCTGCAATGAATTACACAGCTAGACCTAATCCTAAATTATTTTCAAAAAGTTTCTAAATAATGGGTCTCCTAGAACTGACTGTAAAATGTATTTTTATTATTTGAAAAATAATATTTGAAAATAAAAAAAAGAGTTTCTCTTTATCAACTGCTTTGCAGCAAGGGCTTGCAAAGGCTTCAATTTTTTTTTTTATATCTGCTATTACTTTTTAAAAATGAAATTTGATAATTTGTAACTTGAAGCCTCAGAAATTCCATCCAATTTTGATATCTAAACATCAAAAGACAACAATTTCTGAAATGAATGAAATTACATTCACACTCAAATAGCTTTAAGAAGTTGAATCAAGCAAAAAGGAGGGATGGTTAGCAGTGGAAAAAGGTATTGTCAAGCTATGGCATGTATGAATCAAATTATACAGATTTACTTAGGCTGGGTTCAGTTGCCTGAGCAGACTTACGACTACAAAGTCACACTGGCTGCTCCTGCCTGGTCACAATTCAAAATCTAATGAAAAGTTCATCACACAAATTTGTATTGTGGTTTTTTTTTTTTTTAATTACTAAAGCACGTTTCAGTACAGTAGATGAATAATGCTGTGTATTCAGGTATGTTCCTACCATGAAATTAAGAAATAAGTGGTTTGTTTTAGAACAATGGTTTGGATGCTTTCATGCTCTGAAAATTATTTGTAGTTGTCTGTTCTTTAGATACTTCCAGCCTCTGCCATCCTCTGCCAGGTTTTTAGTAATCTTGAGGATCTTGGACCACCAACACCATTCTCATAAAAGCAGGGTCTCTCCTGAATCCTTTTTCTTCCCTTTGCAAGGGCTTTGTTTCTTTATAATGTATCTCAAGGTTGGAAGTAGCTCAGATGAATCTGTAGGGCCAGCTGATAAGTCACTTTTTCTTTATAAGCACAGACCAATTTTTAAGCATCTCAAGTAGGAACTTTTTTTAATGAAGCAAGGCCATATTTTGAATGTGTGGATGATGAAAGCAAAGGGAATAAAATGCTGATGATTTCTCTGACTTTTTAGATTAAAGGCTACATAAAAGTAACTTGTTATTCTAAATTATGTCAATAACGCCTTGAACGAAGTAGAAGACAACTCTGTATGTCCTCATAAGAGGATGAAATTTGCTATGTGGCTTTAAACTTAGGGTAATTCTAAAACCCTGGGTATTTTCAAAACTATTTTCACAGTGCAGATGCTCTGACAGTAGAGCAATAGGAGTGTATTTGGCGCTGTGATGCTTTTATTTGTCACTCAGACTTTTTTGTATATGCTAAATCACTACAGCAGCACTTCCTTTTCCAATTAGTGCCCTTATCGCAGGCACCTTCCCTATCACTTAAATACAGGTGTGCAGAGATTTTTGTAATAAAAACAATGACATCCAGATTTTCTTTTTGCCATTAAGTTCACTGAAAATGTAACACTTTTCTTTATAAATGTATTCAAGAAGCACATCATTGTACAATTTATATATATATAAATACACTCCTGTTATATATGTGTGTGTATATATTAAGGAGGTATCTAGTTTATATATAAGCTACGGTTCTGTAAATTTGCTGTTGAAAAAACTATTTTGTATCTGAGCCATTAAAAGGCAAAGATGGTTTTGAAACTTGTAAGTTCATGATGATAGTTTTAGGTCTTTAGATATATCCAGAAGACAAGTCTTAGTAGGTTTCTTTATATTTTGTTTTAAAAAAACATTCCTTAGTAGCTTTATTGCTAATTTTAAAGGAAGATTGTTTTTTTTATCACTATGGTAGAAGACTAAAAAAATTGTAGTTTTGAGCAAAGCCTGACAGAACCTTAACTATAGCAGGAGCTAGCAGGTGTCACTATAAAAAAACAGTGATTGAGAAGTATGGCTATAAATAGATGAGGCATTTTAGTCATTTGCCTTTGAAAGCAGTTTAGTAATTCCATGCTGAGTCCCCTTTCAACAAATTTAATGAAAATCAGCATGATGTTGTGGCAGTTCCTATTGGATTCTTTTGCCATCTTCTTGTGTTCATGGTGTGAGAGATTAAAATAGGATCTAATAAACTACATTAGCAGTTCTGCATTCCTCATGTGAGGCACAATTGCATACAATTCCTCCTCCTCTGGAGGGTGCCCTTGTGTTTCAGTTCATTGTCACTATGCCTAGGAACTCAGAATTGCTAAACAGCAATTTTGTGGCTTTATTCCCTATTCATTATGATTGTCAGTGTGGAGCTACTCTGAGGCATCCTGAGCAGGAAGTAATGATTTGATTTGCAGCCTACTGTGAAAATTTATTGATTTGAATGGACCTTTCTGAAATTCTGCTCGATGAGCATGAGAAAAATAGATGCCTGTATCAATGCTGTTGTCTATTGGTTTCCATAGGTACAAGACGAAGCAGTATTTAGGCTAAGAAAACATTCTTATCCAAATATGAATCGCTCAAGAGTATTTTTCATCTTGTTGGGTTTTTTGTTGTCTTTGCACTTAGGATCAAGAATCCTAAATGTGTTTATTACAGTGCTTGAGGAACTATGCAGTTTCAAGGGAGTTCAATACAGGTTCAGCTGCTGGGGACTTTCTAAAACTTAATTATTTTTACACATTGTGGTTTCCAGTAAGCTTTCAGAGTATAATACAACAAAGCACAAAGAATGGTAACTGCATTTTTTGAAACTATTCTAGAGGTACGTTTGCAGTTTCTTTTGAAGTCTGATATACTGTTGGGCCACTGGGAGAGACTTCAATTCTTCTTGGACTCAAGGCACAGTGTCTGTATAGTGCTCTCATATTCTCAGTCCTTTTAAGCTTGAGAACTCCTGTCGCTGGTTAAAAAAAATAAAAACGTACTGGATGTAGTGGAAGGTGATTTAGTTGAATATTTAAACTATGTGTGCATAAAATACCTAGACAATTTATTTTGAATTAGATGTTCCTTCTCTAGCAAATATTGGAACTTTTAAACTAATCTGAAACTTCTACGCCTCAGACCTTGACAAGGGGAGATGTCTGGAAGGAACATAGACTTGTTGCCTTCCGAGAGCAATATAGACAATTAAAAGAATAATTCAGTACTATTTGCTTCCTAAGTACAGGAAATCAAATTTCTTGGTTTATGTATTTTACATTTCAGTTTGTGATTCCTGCTCAGCAGTAGCTTGGTCATATTTTCCAGCAGGTCTCAAAGCTTTCCTGGTCCTTGCACTGAGACCCTGATTTCTCAAAAGTCCTGTCCTGCACTTTCAACCAGGTCTCCAAAATGGTCTCAGGTCCTGCAGGCATCTGTGTTAATTGGTCTGTTAATTGTTCTGAGTTTGGGACTGAATTGGAACAGATGTTTCGTGGCAGTCCTTTGCAACCAATGTGTCTTTACAAAATCTTCAGTTGTAAAATTAATCCAGCTAGAGGTTTTCCTTCCCACAATAAGTACAAAAAATAACATGAATTAACCATATTTCCTTTACTTTTCTGCATTATATCAGTCTCCAGTTCCTTTCTCTTCTCTGTCCCTGCACAGCCTTCTGACTTTCTCATCTGTGGTATAGTTATCATTAATTTTTGCAAGCGTGAAGGGCTATGGGAAAGATTGTGCAAAAGACTGGACATTTTAAATTTTAATCAGCTCATTAATTCCAGTTTACTTCCATAAAATATGGATTTTGGGGGGAATGATGCTGCTTTGTAAGAGATATATCATTTTTTAAAAGTGAGAATTCAGGGAAATAAATTCCTATAAGTAGGTGCTACAGTGCAGGATGTGCAAATGTATCTACTGCAGTAAGAATCCATTAATGGCCACTGCTTCTATATGATATTCTTCTAATATCCAATAAAAAAAGAAGATTTGTTTGTGGAAAAAATTGCCTTTAATTTCTTTTCCCCCTTAGAGACTAGAGAAAATGATGAATACTTCCTTATGAAATTTCCTGTTCATATATGCTGGTTGTCACATATTTGAGAAATACTGTCTTGATTAATTCTTTTGAAATGAATGTGAAAATGTATTGAACTAGGCAAAAAAACTATAAACTGTAAAATATTTTATAAAGCTGAACAATGGTTTTATGGAAAAGAAATTCTTTGAACTTGCAAACAAAATAAACCAGCCTTTCTCCTCTCCCCGAGAATTGTAGGAGACAAGAAAGAGGATTGGAGGATGACAAAGATTTTTAAAAAGCCATTTGAAAATCAGTGCAGCACACCATAGCTGTCCTTGCTTTTTTCAGGATACACAGATGGTTTTATTTCAAATATAGTCTTGTTGGGGGTTTTTTTGTTTGCTTGGTTGGATTTTTTTGCTGAGAAGGAGTTTACATGTCCGTTGTTGGAATCAGAGGTAGTTTTTAGTTCAAGTAAGAAGTTTGATAACATTAGTGCAGAATGGCTGTGTCAATGCCAAGGACTCACTGCAGTCCCTCAGTCCCCATCACCCTTTGCTGCTTGGGATGGGGAGACTGGGGGACATGGGAGTGAAGGAGTGAAGTTGAGCCTGGGAAAAAAAAAGGGAATCGAGGGGAATGTTGCAATTTGGTCTTTGTTTCTCACTACCAAGGTCTATTTTAATTAGCAATAAATTACATTAATTTTCCACATATCAAGTCTACTTTGCTTGTGACAGTAATTGGCAAATGATCTCTCCCTGACTTTATCTCAACCCATGATTTCTTTTTTTTCATGTTTTCTCCCTCTGTCCTGTTGAGGACAAGGGTGTGTGAGAGCAGCTGGGTGGGGGTGTGGCAGCTGCCCAACATCAGCCCTCCACTTGAAATTATCACTGACAGTAATCCTTAATTGCAGAGAGCTTCATTCTGTTGTCTCTAAACTTAAGATGATTAGTAGCTCATCAAATAATCAGACCTTAAAATACTGTATTATCACTTCTTCCAGAATCTTTTTTATAGTACATGAAAAGCCTGCTAACTTTGTATGTTACCATTTTTTTGAATGTCAAAATTCTGAATTTTGACTAGTTCTGATCATGTATGGCTTAAAATTGTTTTTCAAAACCTGTTGAAATCAATGGAAGCCATTGCATCGATTTGAATCATATTTATGTCAGTGTCTGGGATATTTACTTGGTGTTGCATAAGAAACTTTCATAAGTTCTTTTTAAAACACATTATTTGCTACAATTCCCTTAATAATTACTATATATTTATAAAGGATTTTAGATTATTGGATCAACATCATAGTAAAGTTATTAGTGTATTCATAATTATTACTTCTCAGTAATTATTAATTATTGATAAATAATTAATACAATTACTATTAATAATAATTACTTTGACCTAAGAAATTTCATTATAGCCTTTAAAATTTTTAGACAAAATAATGGTTTTTTTCTTGGAAACTGAAATTTGAAGCCAAAGTTTTAAAGTATCTCAAACCTGCTGATATATGTACATTTATATATTGTTATATAATTACAAACCAGTTAGATTTCTCTTTACCTGAACCTGCAACTAAATCCTGATTTTTGACTGGCTACTAAATCACTTTGTAATATGTCTTGTCTAAGAACCGGGAGGAAAAAGGGTATAATACTATGATATACTCTTCTGTTTAAAAGTTCTCAGTGCAAGTGAGGAATTGTTTTAGTTTTATAGTTTAGTTCGTTGCTAAAGGAAGGAGTAACTTAAGAGTTAACACTAAGTATTATCAATACAAGAAAAATACAAAGAAATACTTGCACTTACTTAACAACAAAGAAAAGAAAGGTGTAAACCATACTTTTTTGAGATAGCTATCTTAAAAATAAGGTTATATATTTGAATCTGAAAAGTCAGTTTTTCAGTGAAGTCATAACATTTGAATAAAAGTGCATACTGAGCTGTAAAAGCATCATAGAATTGCTTTTATAGGACCATGCAAAGGCAAATAATAAATTAATTTTTTGGTAATTTTCCTGAATGACAAAGATCACATCCTTCTAATATGTTTACTTTTGGCCTTTACAATTTCACTGTGTATGGTATGACTCAAAACATGCTAAAGTAGATTCTTTTTGAGTATATTTGTCACAACTACTTTTCATAGTTTGTATTTTTTACATCAGAAAATGTAATTAATTGAATTTTTGTTTCTTTGTTTCAATTCAAATCATTTTTGAGCAGTAAATTTTACAAAGACTCTATAATAACTGCAACACTTCTCCCTGCTCTCAGCCCCATGGCCAGATATTGGTGCTGCTTCCTTCTGAACTTAGAGATGCCCAAAGTCTAATGGCCTAGATGAAAAAAATAACAGCAAATAACATTTTGTCAAGCTGAAGAAAGTGTTTCTTTCCTTTCAGAAATGTTCTTAAACCTTATAAAGTAATAGAGTACATTAATGACAAAGTGTAAATGCATCTCTATGACATGATATTTGAGGATTTTTAGCAGAATACCTCTAAGAAGAAGGGTAGATGTGTATTTTGATGATATATGGCTTACATAAAGAGTTTTCAAAGACTAGCATATGCTATTTATTAAATTAAAGAACCCAAACTGTACTGAGAACTTCCACATTTTTAAAAAGTGCATTTATCAGCTGCCTACTCATGTGTACCATTACTTTAATCTGTATAATGACATTCAGAGTTCTATTAAACTATGTTATGGTTCTATAACTTACGTAGGAATTGAGCCACCGAGATGTAACATTTTCTTGCACCTTTGAAATATTAAAATATTACTTTTATAGATTTTGGAATTAAGTAGCCATTCCTTGATGGGCTCTGAATGGTTGATAGAATTGACAATATTTGTACTTTTTACTTACATGTCCTAAATGTTATACCCAGTTTTTTTCCCATTTCTATTTGATGTATGAAGCTATAGATTCCCAATGAGTGTGAGAGAGACATTCAAAAATTATGCAATAAATAATGCAAAAGACAATTTAGTTTCATCCCTCAAAAGACATGGTAAAATTCAGAAGTAACTTTTTAGTAAGACAGTTCCTCAATAATATTAATGATTGATACACTCCTGTATAAGGTACCTCATCTTTTTATGTCTTATATAGACATTAGTAAAATTGCATTATATTCTGAATCAAATTGAATTACAATTAAATGACAGTCCTTATGCGTTTAAATATTTGAAATTTATTTGAAAACTACATGGGAATATAATTATATTTCTAAAGGATCTTTCACTGAAGAATTTCTGTCCCTTAATAATTATTGCACATCATGAATATTCCAGTCAACCTATTGTGACTATTGCCCAGTGAAAATGGATGGCAAAATCAAAATATGGAAGGTAACTAAAAACTACCAGCCACCTATGACATGAACAGAAAATCTTTTTTGTTATACAAATAGCAAAATATGAGGTGCTTGGTGTTGAGATGAATAAAGATGATAGCATCTATTGGATTTGTCAACTTTCAGTTCTGCTGTGTATGAAGCAAAAATGAGAATAAAATGTGGAAACATATGGGACTGAGATAAAAGAGCCATTTAACTTATGTGCTTTGATGCTTTCTTGACTTGGTCCTCCTGGCATGTGGTGTGTTTACAGATGGTTCAAAGCCAGCACACCAAAAGGCAGGGCAGAGGGACTAAGGATGCTTCATTTTTTATTGTAATGTAGTCACTTAGAAGCTCATCACATCATCTGTATGGTCTATGCACAGGGTCCTCGGTGGGGAGCATTCCATTTTCATTGTCAAAAACTGTTAGTCATCCTGCTTTTCAAGCTCTAGGGAAATGGGAAGTGTTGTGTTAGCGTAGAACCTTTGTTTAAGGACTTTGAAGGTTGCAAAAATGTCAAACTCCGAGGACAGTGTGTTTCTGAGCTGAAGTCTTAGGACTTGAAATGCAGACCAGCAACTTTTAGCCTCATTTTATAAAGCATGGTTTGGCCATATACAGTAATTGTAAATGTGCACTTCTGAAGCTTTCTTATGTGAAAGCATTAAAGTTGTCTTAGTTTATGTAATCTTAGTCCCAGTTCCACTACAGTGAAGCGAATTAATTGCTTTATATGAGGTTGGGTTTCACTTGTACTAGTTTGTCCCCCATTTATTTATTTATGGTGTCAATATAACTAATTTATATTGGTTTTGAGTTCACATTCAGTATGCCACCTCAAAAATTTACCACCATTAGCTCTTTTCCCAAGACATTGCTTTGCTTACTTTTTATAGAAGACGAAGCAAGTCTGTTCATTGGAGTGGGGATTGGAGTCTCCCAGTCTCCAAAGTCGGTGCTGTACCTGCCAGGCTTAATGTGTATCCATTAACTGAACTGAGAGAAACTTTGCAGCTCCTCCACATGGGGCAGGAGGAATGAGTGTGAGACACCCAAGGCTGGCTGTGTAGTTAGGAAAAGCAGAAGTCTGTGACCCAGAAAGTCCCAAAAGAAGCTCAGCGTTGTCTCCCCAAAGCTATAAAAGGGCATCATCCAGGACAAATACTGGAATTTGTTGGAGCTGAAGCTTATAGACCCTGCTTTAAAAAGTCTCTAATCCCTTAGCCAGCAGATCACCTGGGATTTGTGTAGGTGGGGGGAAGGTGCTTTGCATAAAAACTAAATTAACTGTGCCTTGTGTCTGAGTGATCACTAAAAACTGTATTTTGAACACTGTAGAACAGTGTTAAGAAAGGTGACTTGAGACTGGCTTCTTACCAGAATAATTTATATCTTATGACTTGCAGGAAAATGCAACATAAGATTCTTCTCTGGCAATCAGTAGTGTCCTAAGCACAGAATGTTGAGTAAAAAGGAAAGGAGGTGGACAGTGAGCATTGTATGACTCTAGCTCTTTGTTTCCTTATGTTTTGTTAAACTTTTGAAAGACAAACCAGAACACATCACGTAGGATAAAACGCCTTTCTGGAACCATTGCTTTGATACTGACTCTACCAAACTTGCTGTGTATAACATCAGGAGAGAAGCAATTGCTTGGTTGCCTCTTTTGGAACACAGGAATGCCTGCCTGAATACTGAATTTGGGTCTGAGAATGATTTGCACTTGATGGGAACACCCAAACCACGATTCTTAAATTGATGAAACTAGTGGAAAATGTGGTTTCTAAATGTTCTCTGTGGATTATTAGGTATTTGTCATGATATTGGGAGATGCTTCTTAAAATTTTTTTTAATATATTTTTCCCCCTGGAAGGAAGTCTGAATGAATGTCTGAAATTGTACTGAAGAATGGATCCCCAGTTTACACCAGCTGCCTTTCCTTTGCTCCTCAGGATTTTTTCAGGCCATCATTTTCCTCCACAGCCTGTGGAGAGAGAGCATAGGTAGTACAAACTCAAAGTAACTACAATTGCATTGGCAGCATCGCACAGGAAGAGAAGATTTAAGTGCTTCTAGCTCTGTTCATTCTAAACTGGGAGCTTTTATATTAGCGGAACATCCAGATGGCACATTCACAGATAAAGGAATATCTACAACATTAGAGGTTTTTCTGGGACAAAAGCATTTACACTTGCTTGAAGAGATAAAAATCAGTTCTACTGAAGCTCAGTAGATCTTCTAATACAAAGCATTATGTGCCATTAGTTTGAGTTGGCAGAAGTACTTTTACTTGAAGTAAAAGAGACTGGCTTTTTTGCTATTTCTGTTCTGCACCTTTTGTTGCGCCTCTGTAATTAGCACATAAATAGAGTTTCAAACACTTAAAAAACCTAACAAACTGTTACATGATGTATATAGCAGACATTTCTGTACTATGCTTTGTAGAGGTGTTTGAATGTCTCCATGAAATAAGATTGTTGGCTGGTCAAGTGGAATACCAGGTTTAACAAAGTCCTTTTATTACAGTTCTCATCAGAGAAGGAATTTTCAGTTCATCTCTCTTGTAAGCTGGATAGAGCTGCTGAAGAAAAAATTATGGTGAGTTGCAGCTGAGATCATTAATGTCTTTCAATCAAGTGATTGTTTTTGTCTCATTGTTAGCTAAGTTTGTTAAGAAAGAAGCATTGTTCAGGCAATTTCTGCTCTCATATTTTCCCTCACTTTTTTTCCTCCAAACAGTGTACAATTTGGAATAACAATGGGAAAAGAATACAATGTAAGAGAATTTCCATGTTTTTCTTTTGGTATTTCTGGATTTTTAGCCTTGAAAAACCTCATACCCCCTATGAGAAAAATTCCTAAGCAGGAAAAAAATCACGCATGCAAAACAGATTCGTTCAAATATTAAAATTCTTGCTTGTAATAGAGGAAAAATGCATCATGCTTATCCAAAATTACCAGTTGGAAGCTGGGTACGTTTTTTTGGTTCTCCTTTTTTCCCTCTAAAACAAATGAAATACTACATGTGTGATAGAACTTTAACTCTGAATGGAAGTCAGAAAAGTGAGGATTTTTAGATACTTATGACTTTGCAAATAAGGTGGTGAATAAAGCTGTAATTCCACTACTAGCTGTATTTTAATAACTATTTCATCCAATCTGGCCCAGCACAGTATTTCTAATTGGTTTAAAGACAATTTTCAAGTGACAGGATAAGAAAAGGAAGCTTAGAAGAAAGGATGTAGTTTATTAAGTGACTGACATGCAACAGAACATTTCTTTTTTTCAGATTCTTGTTCCCTGGAGAAGTGAAAAACTAAATGCAAGTTTAGCAGCCTCTGTGATTAGGCTATAGCACACCCAGTATGACATCATCCTGATAGACAAGTGGTTTCAGCTTTTTGGATGATTTTCTCCCATATCTGTGACGTTTCACTTAGTGAAATGTGAAGGATGCAAATGACTCAGGATTTAAAGCGTATTTCCAATATGCTGTAACATAATGGCAATTTCTTTGCTTTATTTGTGTAACAGGCATTTTGATTTTACACAGATGAGATTGTGAATTAAGATCTCATGTGCTTGGAAACAAGTTGAGTATATAAAAAAAATTATTTATATAGCAAATGAGGGGAGAATTTGAGAAGGTTGAAAGGGATGAATGACTGTGTAGTGCACTCTTTTCTCTGCATTTCATTTATGAACAACTTTGTGAAGTTTATGAAAGAGGCTTCTGAAACCAGTGTCTCTGAGAATGAGCAAACCAACTCAAAAAACCCCCCAACGAACAAGCAAGAAAACAAACAAACCCCCTGGGAAATAAAAACCACAGAAAAAAAAATTTTTTAAATGCTCAAAGCTGTGCTTCATTCTCTTACATATCCTATTTCACTGTGATAGTAATATTTAAGGAAAAACTCATGGAGGTTTGATTAGACTGTTATAAACTGAGAGCACAGAAATTTCCAGAAGCAAAACTGATTACATTCTTAAAAATGCATACTATCGAATAATTTCAAATTTAATATGCTCTGTCAGTTGCTGTGCCCAAAATGCAAGACATAAAAATTCCACTTCATGAGAAGTGAACTTGGTTTTGCAATACATGGAATATATGTAATTTACCAATGGCCTCTAATATTTTTTTAAAAAGTGGTATTGAGTAATATTTTTTTAAACTTCTCTATTGAACTTATAAATGTAAATGAGAGAAAAAATCCTAAATTAGTAGCCCTCCCCCTATTTAATCTAAGGTAAGGGTGAAATATCCTGCTGGAGCACAGCAATTAATGGGCTTTTTGTTTTATGTTGTTGGCTGGTGTATTCTGAACTAAGAAATTTTAAATTCTTATACACAGAGGTTAACATTTTTCACTAAATTTTAGAGGAGATGGTAAAAATATTTAATTTATCCATTTACAGAATATTTAGTATATAAATAACGATTTCCCTCTTTTTGCCAGCCTGCTGCAGCAGATGTTTATTTGCAGAGAAATCGTATTTCCTAAACCAGGGGTTCTGTACCTATTACTTTGCTAAGTGTCTGCACTCTGGGATGAAGGCTTTGGTTATATTATATGGCATCCAGCTAGGAATCTGTTTACTGTCCTCCACTGCCCTGCTGCATACTGCACTTCCCGGCAGGAAAAGAAGCTGTACTTTGAGAAGAGTGAATTTGTGTGGAGCAGTCAGCACATGGGAATTAGGAGTGCCATTAACAGGTACTCTTAATGGGACTTGCTAAGAGTTCAAGTAACAGTGTGTCAGACCAGGCAGTAAATTACCTTTTCTCTAAAGTTCTCATCTTGGTACTGATGTAGGAAATGGCCATTTGCATCTTTAGAAGCAAGTGATATTTTCAGCTTAAAACACACATGTATATGTACACTTTCTAAAAGCTGGCAAACCCTTTGTATTTTGCTTTGAGTAGGACAGGCAGTATAAATCTGGGTGTTAAAACTGTGGACATTTAAAATATATATTTTATTATATATTTTGGATCAGAGTATTCTTTGGTTTCTTTAAAGGCTTCCCGTCCCATATATTTTTTTAATCTGAAATGGAGAATATTTATTTTTGCTGCAGTCTTCTTTTTAGCTGAGACTTCTCTTTATGCCTTCTGTTCTATCAACACTTGATTTTTCTCTAGTCTTTTTGAATTAGTTTTGGCACTCTGTCCTGCTTTTGAGAGCATAGTTTGTAATTTGTCTGAGGTGATACTGAGAGGGTTGAAGGTGATAATGGTCTTTTACTTCTTACTAGAGATTGTGTATTATGTAGTTGGCTGCATCAGCTGAAAATTCAGTTTGTTTCAACCTGTTTAATTTCCCATCTATTGGACTCTCCGTGGCCTCATGATTGCTAGCACTAGTAAAAAAGTAAAAACAAGTATGATCAAGGAGCAATGTGGAGGAAAGAACAGTTTTCTTTTCACCAGTAATGTAGGCAGCCTCCACCGTGTATAATGCTCAAAGAATTGTTCAATGTAAAATGTGATTAGTGCTGCTGCTCTTATGGAAGGATGCTTTATGCAGCTGCTCTTTTGCAGAAGCACTGAGGGAGGAAGGAAGGCACCTCTGGAAATCATTTAGTGCAACCCTCCTCTGTTCAAATGTGGGTCAACTGTATCAGGTTGTGCAGGGCCATCTAAAGTTGTGTGTTAAATATGTCCAGGGGTGGAGACATCTCAACTACTTTGGGCAGCCTGTGTTTGACCACCCTCACACTAAGGGAAAAAAAAAAAACAACCCAAAGCAAAAAAACACACTAACAACCAACCATCCCCCCAAACCCATCCTGCTCCCCGCCCCTTCCCCCCCCCCTGTTTCCTAAATTTAAATTTCCTATATTTTAACATAGGTCTATTCCCTCCTTTCTGCCACTTTATATCACTAAAAAGGGTCTGGCACTATTTCTTTACTCATACTTGTCAGATATTTACACACAATGAGAAGCTCCCCTAGAGTCTTTTATTCTCCAGGCTGAACAACCCCAGCTCTCAGCCTCTCCTCAGATGACAGGTGCCAGTCAGCCCCCAGTCTGCACTGGTCCCATGTGCAGGAGTTTGCATTTCTTGTTGTTGAACTTCAGTTGGTTCCTGTCAGATCTTTTCCCCAGCCAGTCCACATCCCTCTGAGTGGCAGCATGACTGCCAGGTACATCAACTGCTCCCCCCGATTGTGTGCTATCTGCAGACTTGCGGAAGGTGCACCCTGTCCCATCCTCTTTGTTGTTAATGAATGATGTTAAACACTCTTGGCCCTGTATTTATCCTGAGGAACCCCACTGGTGACTGTCCTCCAGTCGGTCTTTGGGCTGCCGCTCACAACCCTTTGAGCCTGGCCATTCAGGCAGTTGTCAGTCTTTGACGATCAATGTATTCATAGATGTGAAAGCACTAAGTCCTGTCCTGATGTAAAAAAGGAAGCCTGGCAGTGCACAGGTGTGCAAAGATCATTTGGCAAGGGACTCACTGGGATCCATTTACTGGCATGAACATTGCACATTTCATGTGGAAATATTGATGGGAATTTCTTTTGCGTTGCAGTTTTTTTGAGGAGTTGTGCAATTGGTATGCCCTTTAGGTTTTGCATTCTTTTATTATTTCTCTGATTGATCTCTGTCATTAAGTGCTCAGATGCTGAAATATCTGAACTGTGAGACAACTGTCATCTAGTCAGAGAAGGATTATGTCATTTCAGAGAACATCTGCTCTCAGAAAGGAGACATATAGACAGAGAATTATTGTACACACAGAGTAAATTTCTAACTTGTTCCTGTAGATTTAGTAAAAATACATGGTTTCCTTTGAGAGGGTACATTAGGCTAATAACTGTTATAGTTCCTGTGACATTCAGGGTGAAGAAAGATAGCTTTTCTTCCTTGAAGCTGTAAAGAGGTTCTGCAGCTGAAGAGTCCGGATTAAACTTGTTTAATATGTTTGTTTCTTCCCTTTTCTAGTTGCTCAAAATTGTTATCTTCAAGATCACAGCAATGGTTACTGTGGAAGCTGTAATGTCAGAAACATGGAATTATGCCTTTGTGTAGAGTAAGGGTCAATGCAAACTTAAAGGGGGCAGGTTCATCTTTTAAAATAAATACAACTCCCAAAAAAAGAAATTAATTGTTTGGCAAAATGCTATGAAATCAGTAGAGAAGGTATATTTACTTCTGAATTGTATGGAAGTTTTACAGCTTTTAAAAAGGCAGACTTAGAAAAGCAAGCATTATCCTTATGCCAGTCTTTCACAGCATGCCTGTGCTGGCAGTGCCAGGAAAAAGGGAATTGGGCCACTGTGACTTACCCAGACACCCTTTGAAGATTCCTCTTTACAAATGGGGGGGTGTGTGCATGTGTGTACCTTCCTGCCCCTGGGCACAGGTGTGTTTCAGGAAGCATGTGAGTTGCTGCTTCGTGCTGGATGATTAGCATGAAGAATGAATATGTCACCCCTTAAAATCTTGCCAGCAAGAGCACTAAAATCTGGCATTGTTTTTAATAGGCACTGCATGTAGAGTAGGAAGCTGTTGCTGCCTCCTAGTATTACAAGGTTATTCTGACACAGGGTAGAAGCACGTCAGAATGATCAAGCTTGTTTTCCTGCTTTCTTTATTTCACCAGTGTACATCAAGGCATAAACTCTGACTATTGCTAGTGTATATGTGCAGATCTCGGTATGCTAACTCATTCTGGGTCTCAGGTTAGCTGCTTTATTAGGCATAAGGGGAAAAGAGACACATTTACTCATCAGGTCTATGGCTCTTTGTCTCATCTGTCAAACCTTATTGTCTTCTAGGCCACTGAAAATATATTTTCTGTCATGGGCTTGTCCTTCACCATGGTGCAAGATGCACAATTCTGTTCTGCTCCTAAGAATTTTTTTTTGCCTGTAATTAATTACTTTGAACTCTGTCTCAAGGGAAAAATTTACCAAATTGCCTCATCTCTTAATGTTTGGAGTCTGCTTCACCATACTCCTAAAATAAAATGAGACCAGAGAGCTGCCTATAAAAGCCTCTGGCTGTTCTCCATTATTTAGTCATATCACTTGCCTGAGACCTTCCCTTAAGTGGAAGTCAGTGGCTCTCTAGAGTCATCCTTGAAAATGGTCCTCCATGCCTTTCCTCCCATCTTGCCAGTTAATATTTGAAAACTGTTTTGACAAGCTTAAATGAACCAAATGTTGGTTTGGTTTATAAGATTCATAGCCTGGAAATAGATGGTAGAGACAAATATTGGTCTAGAGTGTTATTTTTGATCTCACCTTTCCTGGTATCACAAAAGAGGAACTTGAAACTGCTCTTATATTTTAATGACAGGTCCTCTTCTGACAGTTTGTTGATGCTAGTTAAGCCAAGTCTAGTTTATTCCAGGATAATGTGAAGTTTATATTTGTCTGCCTCTCTAGGAAGATCTTCCTTTTTATGCTTGTTACAGTAATTGTTTAAGAAAATGGGAGTGTGTGCTTAGCAGATTTCATCATGAAAAGTGATAGCAAGTAAGTCTAGTGAATTTTCCATCATAGCTTTGCAAATGATTTTACATGAATGATTTGAAAGTCATTGAATTAATAATCTTTTATGAGAAGTATTTCATCTTTTGTTCTGTACGTGTCTTGTACAGCACAGAATACCTGGAAGATACAGAGTGGAACAGACAAAAAGAGCTACTACACCACACCAAAATCTCTCTGTGTTACAGAGAAAAAGAATATTGAATCTTCAGCAAAATATGTTTGAGACAGTCCTAGAATAAATTACTTTGGGTAACAGAATTTATCTTTAAAATTAATTGAACATATCACACAAAGGTAGTTTTGTCCACTTTTTTTTTCAATGAGTACAAGCAGCAGCTTTGATATAAAAGTCAGTATTCTGTGAAAACTAATTATTTTTTCTTGTTGCTGGTTGGATTGTAATAGTGTTCACCCAGAAACATTGAAAAGTTTTTTAAACGGTTCAGTTCTTTGATTATTACATTGTGTGCATCCAGAAGATTTTACTAGGATTTTTGGTGAGCTAATTAGAATTGGCCTTTTGTTAGGGAAAATTCCTTTTGTGCTGAAGTGTAGTCTTATTTTAAATCACGTTGGTTTCCTTTTTCTGGTATTCTGTATTTACAACACTGGAAAGAAAAAAACCGAACAATCAGTTGGGGTGGTTTTAACCCAATCCAGTGATTAAGTACCACACAGCTGCTCCCTCACTCCCCTGCAGTGGGATGGGGAACAAACTGGAAGGGGTAAAAGTGGATAAAGTCATGGGTTGAAATATAGACAGTTTGATAGATAAAGCAAAAGCCACATGCACAAGCAGACGAAGCAAGGAATGAATTCCCCACTTTTCACGGGCAGACAGGTGTTCACCCATCCCCAGGAAAGCAGGGCTCCATCATCTGTGACAGTTGCTTGGGAAGACAAATGCTATTTCTCTGACTGTGCCCCCTTCTTTCTTCTTCCTCCCTCTTTGTATGCTGACCTTGACATTCTGTGGTAGGGAATATCCCTTCTATCCTTAGGATATTTCTGTATACAACAACTGTTACGTTCCCTATAACTACAAACCCACTTGTAATGGCTGTTGATTGGATATTTTTGTAGGGTCCATGCTAAGAGAGAGAAACCAATGTAAAACTAACCAGATTTCAAATATTAAAGAAAAAATTACTTTTTAAAAAGCAGGTTGTAGTGCAAAATTTATTAATGGAGAAAGAATCATATACAAAGAAGCCAGAGAGAATACATTATTTCATCATTCAGATTGTGATATTTTTGAACATGAAATGAAACTCTGGAAAAATCTGTGCTGTCAATTGCCCAAAAAACAAAAAAAAAAAAAAAGAGATTGAGGGTGTTAAGAGAAAGGCTTTAAATCTGTAACTTGCACTTTAAAATGCTGTACTAAATTGCTAGAAATAGTAACACCTTTCTGATAAAATATTTTTTCCTTTAGCATAGCTTAAGGGCTTTGGTTAAGTTTGTGTGTGTTTTGTGTCAATGTGCTCCCTCTACTTCCTTCATATGTTTTGTTCAACTTAAACACAAGAAAAAGTGTTACTGTCAAAATACAGTGCTACTGGGAGCATGAATATTGGCAGCCAGATAGACAAAGGCTCCTAGTCCCTCACTGTGGTACAGAATACAGTGCAAATTTACTTCCTTCTAGAGGAAAAATCAACAAAGCAGAGAGGTTTTATGAATTCCTAGGCACAGAAATGACTTCCATTGGAGTGTTTGTTAGACATCAAATAAGTCAACCATGAAACATTAAGCTATAGGAAACAGAATATCTTTCATTCTGTTGCTTATGGAATGATTTGTCTTTATAATTTATTGAAATAATTTGTCCATGAAGTACTAAAGTATGAAATTGAAGAATATAAATTAGGAGAAGGGAAAAGGGAAGAGAAGGAAAATTAGTCCAAATCATGTGCAAACGGAACATACATGTAAGAATTATGTTTACTTTCAAAAATTTTTATTTGTTTTTGAATTATTACTTATTTCTATCTTTCAGTATAAAAATGCTGCAGTGAAAATGAATCTCAGGTTATGGGACTGTTCTCCAAGAGCAGGAAGTCCATAAATATTGCATTTTAAGTTTGGAGTATTTAAGTATTCTCAATATTTTCTCTTGTTATATAATGATCATCTGCTCCCATTTCCAGTAAGATCACATCCACTGAATACCCTCAACACTTACTGTTGCACTGCAGCTTGGATATATTTCAAGAACACAACATTTTGAGTGGAATCTGCTGATCATCCCTAGTTTCTTTACTTTGGTTCAGAGCACAGTGTATGTTCAGAGTGCTGGAATATCTTGCATATTTTTTGAAAGAAACCCTAAACTGCAAGTATGCTCCAGGCAACAATGAATAATCTGTTCACAGTCCTGGGTTAGAAGAGTAGTATAATTGTGCTAAGTCTTAAAAAGAACTTTCTCTGTTTGTGGCACTTCAACAATTTCTTTTCCTATCAGAAGGGTCTCTGAAACCTTTCTGCATTCTTAAGTAAGCATCAAAGTTAGAGAGGTTTTTTTTCTGAGAGTGTAAAAAATAGCAGAAAATATTTTGTGTTGTTTCATCTCCAATAAATGATAGAGAAAGGGTGCTTTGACATTTTTCCCAGCAGTGGGTTGAAAATGGAGAGAGAAATAAATGAACTGAGTTTAGTGCACCTTGAAAGAATGTTACAGGTTTTCTCTGTGAAGATGTGGACAGGTTCCATGTCTTGCTGCTTTTAACAGGAACACTGGCTTTTTAGTCATAACTGTAGGAAGTCTGCTCAGTAAAAGTCATTTGAACTCAGATAAAATACTTTGGAAATTCCTTGATTTGAGGATATTATAGGAAGCCGTGACCTTCCTGTCTTGAGCTCTAGGCTGATACAGAGACTTGGCTGTGTAGAGAAGGTGCTGGTGGCTGGTTTGAAGGAGCAGAGGGTGTAGGATAAGTGGGTCAAGAACAGGCTGGACTGTGAAGTAACCTGAAGAGGAAGGGGGCTGTAGAAGCTTGGAGGGGTGTGACAGGCAGCTGTTGGGCTCCTTAAGCTGTGAGAAGACAGGGATGAGAAAGAGACAGGGAATTATCAGTAGGGATGAAGGAGGATCTAGTGCTCAGGCTCAGCTCACCAGCTGTGCTGCGTGGGTCAGGGACAAACACTGATTTCTCTGCTGAGTCCCAGGCCACAGCTGAATTTTAATGAATTAGGATCTACATATGCAAGTCTGCTGCTGCAGCAAGCTTCAGTGAAGGAGGAAGAGGTTGTAAATTCAGCTCAGTGCTCTGTCTCCCAGCTGTTGACTAAGAACATAAGGCTACTGAATTACCAATAACTAAAGAGTACAGAAATATTCCTGCACGGTTAATACAAGGTCAGATTGTTGACAGTGGCTCAGAAGGCAGATTTGCATGTAAAACATGACAGAACTGTCTCTGCAGATGCTCTTGTTCATTGGAAAGCCTTCAGTCAAATATTGACTCAGTCCTTTTCTATTTATTTGCTAAAGTCTAATTAGAACACAGTATGGAGTGATATGGCTGTAGTGTATGTACTCTGTTCTTTGTACATTGTTTAAACCCCAGTTAAGTAGCATATTAACAATGAAAAGGAAAATAAACCCTCATATTTGGGAAGATACTTTACCAGATGAATGAAAATAAGCCATTTACCTGTTTCTTTCAGATGAGGAAGCTTTTGTCTACCTCTCCCAAATTTCTAGATTTTAGGAGTCTGTAGAGTTAAGTAAACAAAATATAGTTAAGGAGTGTGATGCTAATCTTGTAAGAACAGGCTTATGGAATTGTCCCCAAAGTAATCTAAAAATGATCAGTTGATGATAAAACATTTTGAAATAATGAGGCTTTTGAGTGTAGTAATGTGATCAGGAATTCTAAGAGTCTCTGGCTGTTAGAGCAAAGTGCCAACAATGTAGAATGAACCATTCCAACAGGACAAATAAAGCTGGAGATTCATAACAAGATTATTATTGTAGTCTATTGTCTAATATTTATGAAGGTAATTCAGTGCTTACTTAAGCTGTTCAAAGTGCATTAGAACTTCTGAAATAGCTGCAATGTTAACAATCTGCTTAAAAGCCCCGAAGTTTTCCAATATTATGTAAATGGCAAAGCAGTGTTATTTACTTAGTACATGTATCGAGCACATTTTAGGCTGTTAAAGGATTGTGTTTTGTCTCTATGGTATTACAGACATCACCACAATTTTCAGATCATAAACTGGTTTATTGAGTCTTAAAAGTTGTTGCCTCGAGTTTTAGAGAATATGTTTTGCTAGATTCTTGGATTTTGTTTTCACTTAGAATCAGCTTGAAGGACCTAAAAATGCGACTGACTGTCCCCTTTGTGCGAAACTAAGCAGTGCTCAGAAAGGGTTATTCTTGACCATTGGTGCTGGCAGAAATGTAATGGAGCAGAACTTCTCCCACAGTGCTCCAAAGATCCCAGCTGCCATCTTCTTCCTTTTGCATCCTATTAGTTCTGAGAAGAGTTTTAAAGTTTTTTCTGAGCCATGTAGGAGACAATATGCAAACGAGTAAAGGCCTTCCACAAATAATATTCTAGAAAAATTTAAGTTGGAAAGTACTTCTTATTCCCCCCTCTGACTCCAAGCAGACCTGCCTTCACAGTTGCACAGTCCTTTTCGTGGTGCAGCTGAATATACAATTCACCTTCACTGATATAAGGGCATACCCTTAAAAAAGGTGCTTTGTTTTCTAATCACCTTGCCAAATCCACTGCCAGGGTGAGAGTCCCTGATTTTAGTCATTCACACAGATACTGTGAATCTGACTCAAAGATATGACTCTAAGAATCATATAAGAAAGATGTAATTGTAGTGAGGAGTGAAGAAATGTTTAGGAAATAAGAATGGGAAGGCTTTAATTAGGCAGAGAGGTGTAGAAAATGCACAAGGGTTTATGGGTATAATTGGGGGAAATTCTCTAAGGGGAAACAAAGTCAGAATTATGAGGGTTTTGTTAAAGCGAGTGGAATAACATCACAGGGATAATTTTTGCAGTGAAATAATGCCTTTTTTAGTAAGCTTTGCCATATTATCCCATTCTTTAGAGAGCAGTGGCTGTTAAGGTCTCTATCAAAATACAGTATCCCTTTAAAATTAGATTATAGGATATAACCTAAAACATGCAAGATTTATTTGTGTAAGTGAAAAAAAATACAGATAAAATCAAACATGATGACAGGGTGAATGCAAATTACAAAGACATTTTAGATACAACTGGGCCATATGTAATAGGGTTGATTTTAATTTGAAAGTTGTATTGTACAAATATTCTGTATTCAATGAGCTTTCATTTTACATTAAGCATTTCACTGTTTCCTGGTTTTCTGCTTCTTAATGAAATAGTTTTAGAGCCATTAGCGTGGCACTGACTCCGCATAGCTACTACATGTGTTCACTTTTTAGGTATTAAAATGAATGTACTGTGCAATGTCATGTAGATTTTCAGCATGCATTATGTGTATCTCTATAGCATTTTTCTTTTGAAGTGTTCTCCAGAAATAACAGGGATGGAAAATCTGAATTTAACTGCTGGAAGCTTTAAATTTTACGTTTGGTGCAAGGTGATCTAATCCTATTTAAGTCTGTGATAAGAGAAATAAGAAGAATAACATCACAAATTCCAGTACTTTTTATACCAGAAAAAAGTTAACACACTCTCAGCACAACAATATTTTGGTCTTGCTTGTTTTTACCCTTTCTACATAAGGCAATAACAATTTCCTCAGCATGGCTATTATGTGCTTACACTGTTTTTCTCTTTTTTTCCTTTTCTTCCTTTGCCTTGTTTATACATAGAGTCTTCTCCCCTCCCCTCCTCCTTTTACATACTCTGCAGTAACCTTATGCTGGATAAGTATGCCTTGCTGTTCTTTTAGACTGGTCTTGGGTTTATCGTCCCTAAATATCAAATGCCACTGCTGTTTTTGGGGAAAATTCTATAATATTTGAAAGACAAAGAAATGGAAAAGAGTAGTATATCAAAAGGCAGCTGCTGCTTCCACAAATTCAGGGGAGCTCTTTTGTACCTGGGGTGGTTTTTTTTAAAGCTGCTGCTTAGCATTGCTGCTCCTGCTGTCTTTGCCTCTGCAGCCACCAACAAGAAAAGCTCTAGTTGCTTTTGCTGTTGCTGGGTTGGAATGCTCCAAAATGTCACAGGACACAGTCCTAGTATGTTTGAACAGCTTTAAGACTGATATTGATCTGCAGCTGTGCTGAGATCTAGATAGTAATTTTAGTCATATAATTTTTAAGTAGGTATTTTTGTTTTATGTTGATAATTTTCTGCAGAGAGGCGTCACTAAGCAAAGTAAATTGCAAACTTTGAACTGAGAGATACTTCTGGTATGTCCCAGAAGCTTCTGCTGTGGCCCCAGCCAAAGTACTGTTGCAATCTGCTACTTTTAGTAATGATAACTGGGCACATTTGTTAGCAATGGATTCCCTCCACATTCCCAGAGGAATATAATTCATGACATTAAGGATGTTGGTCTAGCTCAAGTGAAAGATTAATTTCAAGTTTTGAGTGTGTAATGTAATAATGGGAATGGATATGACATACTTTGAGTTTCTAAAATCTGTGTGATAGTTATTCTGAGTACCACTAAAAAGAAGGCTGGGCCATTGCTTATGAAAAATCTCATTGATGAGGGGATACTAGTTATTCCTTCTTCAGAAATTTCGGTTAGAAACTATGATATTTGTAAGATTTCCATCTGGAATGTAAAGGTTGTTTTCCAGTTATAAAGGTAGTAATAACTTGTGAAAATCTAATTTTGAAATGTAGTCAACAGCAAAGACCCAAATGAGGAACAAAAGTTGTATGCATGTAATGTAAAATGGTGAGAGATTCAATTTTCTATTAAATCTGTTAGCTCTTTCCGTACTTCTGGATGTCTTTCAAAAGTAATTCTTATCAAAAATAATTCATACGAAAGGAAATTAAAAAACCCCACTTTTGTCTGTAATATAGGAACTGAAGTGAAGCTGTGCTTGGGAGGTATTCCTGTTTAGTTTTTTTATATGGCTGGATAATAATGATCATAACAGTTATCATTAAGTGTATTAAAAAGACACCATAAAGCCTAAAGATTAGATTTCATCTCTAACAGCTTTTATGCTATACTGAAGTTGTAAATGTTTTTCCTTAAGGCTTTGAACATGTCAGTGGAAACAATTTATTTTTTAAATTAAAAGGAGCAGAGAAGAGATAATTAAGGAGTCTGGGAAAGGAAATGGCAATCCTACATTTCACCGAACTGAAGCCAAATAATAGCTATTACAGAGCAGCTTTGGGGGGCTCAACTAATTTTATTCCATCAACTTAAAATTATCCATGGTTTTCAAAATTGTTTAAGAGACTTTATAAAACAGCATCAGAATGGGACAGATAAGGAACACCAGCATAGTGTGAATGTGTAGTACCTGTTTTTCCAATGGGAATCTCCAGAGTGTTACTACTTATCAGTAAATCTAATTTTAATGCCTTCTCAAATATTCTTAAAGTAATAGGGCAGTCATTCTTAAGAACACAAAAATGTTTGCTAATGCATTATTAATGAGGGTTAAACAAGAGGAAATTGTTCCAAGTTACTGGCAAGTGCGTGGCATTAAAACACTGACATTTACCTGCAATTAGTGTTGCTGCAGTACTTACGGCCCACCTCACAAGCAGCAGCAGGATCTGAGAAGCAGCGTTAGTTTCCTGTATATGGCAAGGATCAATATTTGAATGCTTCATGCTTCAACTGCATTTTTAAAAAGTAGAAAATGGAAAAGATTTCCCTGGTTTATCCTGATCTCAGTAAGATATTAGAATATTTCTACTGGTATTCCCAGAGAGACACTGCAGAAATATATATTAGATGTGCATGATGCAAATTAGAAACACAAATTGCTAAGATAGGCAAATAGTGTTGCTGTCATTTTTTTGCTGAATCTGAAGGACTGAGATCAGTTTTGGAATAATCTTCTAAAATTTACAGCTCAGGTTTTCCCCTATGCTCCTTTTCCTCTGATATTTTTCTTTCAATGTTGTTTTCTCCAAAAATACTTTCATTTCCCTTCTGGCAGAATGGGGATGAAGTCAGTTCAAGAGTTGCCTCTTGTAGTTTTCAGCTGCTGAGAACTCTATTTAAGCTGCTGTTCAGTGGTAGCTGTTAGCACAAAGTCTTTCATGCTGAAATACCTGGCCACTGTTCCTCTTTTCTTAATAGTTGTGGCAAACTAAAAAATGCTCTGATTGTGGTTATAACTTAAATAGCATAAGTATTTATTCTTCTCTAGGATGTTCCTTAGGTTTATTCTGCTATCAGTAATTTTTTGGGAGTTTAATGACTGGATACTCTTCCACCAACTTCAAAGTTTTCCAAACACCTTGGTTGCATTAAGAAATTTTAAATAACATTCCAGTTTGGAAAATTCTAACTTGCAATAGATTTCACATTTGAACCAAACAAAATGAAGGCTGAAGAGCCTAGGCTGTATGATACTTCCTACCAAGTTGTTCATGCTTGTCTCAGTATATGGTTAATTCTGTACAAGTGATATCTGGAGACCTGAACAATAAATAAATAAATAAAAGTGTTGATCAGCTGTTGCTTGTTGATGCTTTATAAATGTGTTACAAAGATACAAAAACCAAGGGGGAAGAAATTGGAAATCACAAGTGTTCAGATTCTTGAGCCATTTTCTCATGAATATGATCTTTCTCCTCATGGCTCTGTTGGAAGGAATAATCTCATTCTTTAATATGCATCCTGAATAGATCATCCTTGATCTATTTCTAAAGTATAGCCCTGTAATTCAGTCTTGCAAAAGTGGAGTTATTGTCCATTATGAAAACAACTGTATTTTGTATGGTATGTTGTGAATGTAAGCTATGTCAGTAGATCTTTAGATGTAAATCCTTTTATTCCAGGAAACAGTATTCATGTTTTCCCCCTTGGAGCTGCTGGCACCTACTGCTGCCCTGAGAGGGAAGGTGGGCATAGAAGAGGCTGTGTATCCACGGCCTGGCTCTCCAGGTGTGCATCCTGACCACGGCCTAGAACCATGCGAGGCAGGAGAAGTAAACACACCAGCTCTGTTTATTGTTTATGTAGTGGAAAAGCCAATAGACCTTTGTTACAGTATTTGCTGTTGTCTAGGTGGTTCCAAAGAAAGCATCTAAAACAAGTGAGGTGGGGAAAAAAGTAAGATTTTCTGTATTTTCAGCAAAAATCCTGTCAGAATGAAAATGTACTATTGGAGTTACAGGTAATGATCCTACTCTTACCTCCTTCCCCTATCTACAGCCAGAGACACCATCTAATGCTTTTCCAACATTTTACAACTTTTGGTTTGTACACTGAAGGTTCGCTGTTTAATTGCACTGTGTTTTGTTTGTGGTACAATTCTAACATAAGACTGCAATTTATTTTTTTACTCAAATTAAAAGTAATGGGGCAAAACAGATATGAAAAGACATTATCCAGCTCCAGTGGCTTAAAAAATTAGTTTTTCTACAACATATTACAAGGCAGTTGTGAAATATAGGTATGCAGGTTCACGTATTAGTAATGGACATATGCATGTGCTTATTTTTAATTTGCTTTTAAATTTCAGCACATTCTTTATGAAAGGAGAAAATTTTAAATGTGTATCATTAACAGCTTGCGAATCAGTGTCCTTACAGGATTTTGTAGTTAAGCGAAGCAGGACTTGTTCATGCTAAAAAACCACAAAAATCTTATCTTGATGCAGTGATTACCAGTGAAATGTTTTCTCAAGTTTACATCTCACAACTACATGTTCAAACATTTCCAGACAACTGCATTTTCTGGCGCCTCTATTAGATCTATCTCATTAAAAGAATTGGCTGAACTTCTATGTTTTCTTTAATATTGAGCATTTAAGCCAAATTTTTCAAATGCTGTAGAAGGGAAGTGAGATCAATTTGTTAGATTGGAGCATAAACTTCACAAGTATTATCTGTTTTTAAAAAACACAGTGCGGCTGTTCTAACTGCCACGCAAAACTTCTCTAATTTCAATGATTTCTGGAAATATTCAACACTTAATGAGTTTTTGTCTTGCTGGACAATGGCAAGTTGTATAACAAAGAGTCTATTCTGCAAATGAAGCTATTTGACCAACACCTGAATAGGAATGAAAATTTTTGAATAAATGAGGCAGAGTTTTTGAATGTGTTATCTCAATTTATGGACCATGCAACATAAAAATATAAATATTGGGAGCACAAATCAAGGAATCAGAATATAAAAGTAAACTGATTACATTAATCATTAACATCTATCTGTTAATAAATTATAATTATGTATTATTATCATTATTTTATAATGAAGAGTGTTAGTCATTTTTCTCCTTTGCATCTTAACAAGGATTTCCATTGTTAGCAATGGAAATTTGCAAGCAATTTGCAATTGTTGGTGCTGCAGAGATTAAATTTTTATCCTAATTCCTCCTAATTTGCATTCAAAAGCTGATTACTGTACATGTTGTAAGCGTAATAAGCATTGCTGAAAGTTTTTCTATATTGAACTGTTAAAGTTCTTAGAAAGCTTAATTTCCTTAGTAACCTTAAAATTGCAAGAAATGTTACTATGTTAAGATATTGCTTGTGATGATTTGCTCTGTGCAACATCATCAACATTGATGGTCAGCAGATTTGAAATTCTTTCAGATACAGTTTTTCCATAAAATGTTATTCGCCTTTGGTGAAAGCAAATGTTAAATAATTAGCTCAAGGAAATAAAACCCAATAAAATTAGTACAAAAAAATCTAATCGTTTTTTCTGGTCTCATAATTATTGAACAGATAGGAGATCAGATCTCAAAATCATATTGCAATTGGCTTGTTCAGAGGAAGGCAAACTAATTTCTAAATGGGATGTTTTTTAAAGGTTTACACTGGTGAAGGACAACATAAACCCTGAATATTCTGTATTGTGAGTTCTTGCTATATTTTGTATTGCTTCGGAATAAAAGCGTCTAGAAATATTTTGATCCATTTAATGCAAAATGAAGCTTGCATTCAGATGAAATAACATCAGACTAGGTAACAACAAAATGTAATTCTCTGGTCTTGCTTTTTTTTCCCAAAATTCAGGAGAAAATAGGTACAAAAGAATAAAATACATGTGAAACTGCTGTGACGTGTACCATGGAATATCCTTCTATTATTTTGTGTTGTTAGATGCTTTCAGCTGTAAAAACCCCAAATAGAAATAACAAATATCAGGAGAAAAAAACCCAACAAAACATTAATTTTGTAAGCAGCACTATTTTTATTTCCTCAGAACCCTATGTGAATAGTGAACTACTCTGGTTGCTTCTGATGTCCTTCTCAGCGAATACAAGTTTATAAAATGATATTCAACTGCTATTTAGAATTTGGTTCCTGATAGGTAGCTGATGAATAAAGTAAATGGTTCTCATTGATGAGTGAGCTTTGGAGTGGATCCTCAGGTTTTAACTTATGTGGATTTTCTTCCTTTTCTTCTTCCTGTACTGTAGGAAGATACTGGGAACACCTTAAAAGGAGATTATAAATATATTTTTGATTATTTTCGTACTTCTATTGTTACTTAACTGTATAGAGCCTCTGAAAACAAGAGAAACCACTTTAGCTAGAGGTAGTGAAATGCATATGACAGCTTCTGTAGCTGGACAGCTGCATTCTTTCTTAGTTATTTAAAAAAAAAATCTGAATACGAAATTTTCAAACTACTTATGTAAACCAGAGATTATTTTCTGGTTTATGGTGGAGTTCCTCTTTTTGGGGAAGCTTAACTTCTAGGAGAACAGGCATACATTGATGCTAAGATGTGTCACAATGCTTAATGTGGAAAACTTCCAGTCATGAGTGATATGATTGGATATACTTCTTAAAGGCAGAACAGTAGCTGTTTGAATTCAACCACAGATATGTTTTCACAAAGCTTTGTCTTCGAGGGATTTCAGAAGAAATTAATCTGTCGTTTGCAGCACTGTATTGCTGGTGGCCTCCAGCTCAGAAGGTAACCTTTGCTCGTTCATCCTGGTATTCGTTAATAAATGTATCTGTTCATTTTCTCTGTTCAGTGTACTGTTTGAGCTATGATGAGACTTCATGAAGTGAAGTAAATCTTTCCTGAGTGTCTTGGTGTACTTCTGTTCTGGCTGCAGATGTCTGAGATTTTGATTATTCAGGTCAAAAAACTGGCTAGGGAGGGCTTCTAGTTCCTTCCCCTTTGTACCATTGGCTTAATATTCCTTGAAAATCAGTGGAGTGGATGATGGTATATCATCCTAAAACATGTCCCAGGATTGAATTAAAACATTTTCAGGGTAACACAGAAGCTGGAAAATACTTTCATGTCCTGCCTTTTATGCATACATTTTCCTTCTTGTTCTTTCTGATATTACTTCACCACAGCAGACTACTTGCAACATTTTCCATTCTGAGTCTACCCTATAGTTCCCTCAAATTGGTAGGGGCCCTTCTTCAAATTACTTTAGACCATCCTCTTCTTGGCTAGCTGTCCTTGTATATGATGAAAATGTCTTTTTCTATACTCTTCTGAGAAATTCTGGTACATCGTTGCAAATAATTTTTTGTAAGATTTTATGTTTCTGCTGAATTAAAATTTAATTTACCTTTATTTTATTATATAGTGGAACCAGTTTTCTTCTGCCAAGTAAAGAATTAGTATTCCTTGTAAAACTGTCCTCTAGTTATTAATGTACTTGTGTTATCTTTGTACTGTGTTAAAATATTTCTCTGTATAACTTTGACAGAATCATTGATTCCATATGTTCTTTTGGAAAACTGTTTTGCCTACACTCTCAGGGACTGAATTATGTGACATTGATGGTGATCTTCACTGGACTCATTACCTCCATGTCTTGATAGTGCCTGCAATTTTTTTCTGTCCTTTTAGGATACATTCAGGCTTATGAAAAGGCCTAATTCTATGTTCTGAAGTTCATTGGAAAATCAAAGCATGAATAGTGATAATTCTTTAATTCTTTCTCGCTTTAAACTCAGGAAAAGACCATCTGCAGTAGATGAGTAGCTGCATTTCAAATGGAAATTTAGGTAAATATGGGTGTTGTAAATGTTAAGATTGGGAATGTTTTGTCCTGATGCTTCTAGCGATGCCCTGTCATCTGCAGTAATTCCTGTAAGTAGTGCAATTGGAGCTATTCATGGTGAAATTTGTTCCAAATTATGATTAAAGCTGGAAGCTTGTGACCCTGCATAATATTTTTTTATAATTGTATTTCCAGGTCCTTGGTTTTAATCATCCGTTATTCAGTTTCTGAATGTACATTTAAAGCTATACTTTATTCAGTTACTCAAAAGCAAATTCTTTACTTTTTCTATCCCTTAAGGAGGCCTTATTACTGAATTTATATGAGACAATAATTCTCTTATATCTGCGTTTGTGGAGGACAAATCCCTGTATTTCTCCATCATATGTTATTTGTGAGTACAGGATTGCTCTACGGGGATCTCTGCAGTGCATTTGATATTTTTACAGAAGCTCTCAATGTCAACATTTCATTTTTCTCCAAGCTTCTGGGACTTGGAGGTTTCCAAATCTTTGTTAGATGGGTTATCAAATACTCCTATGTTGAAATCCATTTCCATTGATATGTGGGTAGACTGGTGGCTTGGAACTCTGTTAATGTTTACTTTTTGGTTTTTTGTGACTTAGGTGCAGGAGAAAGTGTGAATCCATGGCAAATTTTAATCACTGAACTAATGTAAGGATGGACTTACCTGAAATTATCAGGTTTTGTCTTGAAAGGTTCGCACATGAGATTAACACATGGATCACATTTTCAGATTGGTTTGAACCAACCTCGTATTTGTGCCCTGTTGGGCTGTGCAATCCCATTGACCAGGATAAAGAGAGGACAACACTGGAAAAACCCCCCAACAAATCCATGTCTCTTCTCAGCTGTAGCATCTATCATTAATTCCTTTCTTTATATTTTTGCTTTTGTTTGGCTCCTAAGTCATTGCATGAGTCATCTGAAGCTACCAGCAGTAAGTCAGAAGGCACTCCTGTGTCCTTGCTTGCCTTCTTTTCAAAGTTAGCATTATCTTTCGAAACAAATGGCAACTCCCTAGTATGGTTTTTTATTGTGTATGTGTAAAAAAACCTTCACATTGTTCTTCCACGTGACTATAAGAGACAAAATGCTACGTTTTTGGACACATAGTTGAAGGTGTATATAATGAAGACCTAGCATGGACCATCAAGATTTGGTGGTGTGTGTTTGTGGGGTTTTGTTTTTTGTGGATTTACCTGTGTGCTTTTTTGCAGTTTGTTTGTTCTATCAGAGTGTGTTGCTGTAGGATGTTTTCCACTGGTCACAGGCTGCCCAGGGGATACCTGTGTAATAAGGAGCTTGTTTACAGAGGTGCACTGAATTGCACCTTTCTAGATTCTAGTGCTACTTGTCTTTCTAACACTGAAAAAAAAAAATTTATTAGCGCTATTAAGAAAATGGAGAATTACTTCAGCCATGACATGTGCCTTTTGGAGTATGTTTAAAGCTTACAACTAAGACTGTTTTATTATTTTCAGAAATAGCTTTCTTCATTTTGCCTTCTCCATTTTCCATTTTTCAATTCAGGAAGGGTCATCAACCAGTTGCTTGTTGGGGGCTTCCAGTGGGGACAAATAGTCCTTTGTGTGTTTGCTTTTTAAGGAACAAATTGCAAAGGTGGGTTTTATAATATAGTTTTTTTGTAAAAGCCCTTTAATTTTCTTAAGTGATAAGCAAGGTTTTCAATGCAATGTAATTTAAAAATAGGTAGAGATCCTGGAAAGGTGTCTATGTATTCAGTGGACCTCAGTAGTCATCATGCTGCATAGAGCTGCACATGAATTTCACTGGCCCTCTCTGCCTTGCAACTTTTAGCTAAGAGGCAAATTTTTGAATTATTTTTTTTGAGTAATAAAGTTTGAGGTAATCTTTAATGGGAACTAAACTGCTAGTGAAATAAACTTTTGGGAGCTGGTAATTGTTCATCTTTCATTGCATCATGTGTTATGAAGTCTGTGTCAGTTGCTGCTGTCAATTATTCTGGAATCTTTCTGTGTTTACTTCACGATAAGATGATCATTTCCCTCTCTAAAGAAGCCAGGCAAACGCAAAACTTGCATTTATTTCACAGCATGCAGAATATTTTTCAAGGGGTTTTATGTATTTCAAGTTAATCTAAATAATTTTTGACATCTCAAAAATTGTATTCACTACAAGGAGAGAAAATGGCACTATATAAAATCATAACATCACAGTAGAGTATGAGGAGAGATTATAGTTGTACAGTAAATCATTGCATTTCTTTGTAAATGCAATTCACAGTACACTATCTCTTTCTGAACTGTGTTTTCCACTCAAGTTATTTTGTAAGGATTAAATTAAATTCATTCCAGGGTACATGCCTTCAGAGATTGTAACAGTTCCTGGTCATTTGAAATATACCATGACTTTCTCAACAGTGAAAGAAAAAGTTCTAAAGACAGTTCTCCACCTCATTGCTTCTTTTCATAGAAGTACTCATACTTCAAGTGCAGGATTTTATTGAATACAAATTGAAGCGAGCGTATGTCAGAACGGAAAGAGCAAAATCATAGAGCAGTGCTGTGCTTTGCTCCTTGCCAGTGGGGAGAAATGTTGTTACCACAGTGATTACTGAGAACTCAGGCAAAAGGCTGGTGAGATTTGAGTAATAGCTGTATTTAAAGTAATATGAATGTATAGTGCTTCCTCTACAAAAATCTTTCCCAGCATATGAGTTTTACTTGCTTCTGTAGTAGCAGACTCACTTGTGACAATCTGTCTGACCTTTCACAGGAAAAATGGGAAGCTTTGGGAAGGTGCAAATCCCTAGCTCTCAATTCCTAGAGATGACCAAATGAACACATTTACTTTGTGTCATCACTAAGAGAAGTGAAAATAAATATAAATACTGTTGCAGGCCATCTAGGGATATTTAGGTGGCAGGTTTCTCTTATTTGACATACTTCAGAGAGTGCTAGGGTCTTTTAACCTGAATTTTAGTTTAGTGCTTTCATTCTGACATTCTGAACAGTGTAGAATGCCAATACTGTCCTAAATGGTTGGTTGAAGGCACAGGACTCGAGATGTCTGCAGGAATTTTCCCAGCATTTTGAAGCCATCTCTTCCTGTGTAGAATGGAAGGAATATCAGAATGAATCATCAGTCATTCCTATCTGAAAGAACAGAGCAGAGCTCAGGAAAGTGTTTGAAAAGATGCTCAAACCATCTGTAAAGTACTTTAATCTTTGTTTCTAAAAGTAATGTGCACCATTAACATAAAAAAAACTCCTTTTAGAATGCTTTTACGAAGCTCAGTAAACAGTATTTTGAAAGAAAAGACAAAAGATCCATGCCGTGAGTACTTTTGCTATTATAATTTTGTTTAAAACAAAGTAAAAATCAAAGGCTGTGCATGTGTATGTGCATATTTTTAATTTGAAATGCAATTCTCATTTTACTAAATTTCAATAGGAAAATATTAGAGACAAAAGGTTTTGCATCTCAGGACCTTTATTCCTGACATAAATAAGCCCTGTCTTTGGCAGATCCCAGAGAAATTTGCACTTTAGACTGAAATTTCTTGTGTATATGTATCTTAAGGTAATGTTTACTTCTTTTTTACTTTTCCATGTGATATTTATTGCAGTGATTGATGGAAACAGTCATGGATTTTATTCCTGGAAAAGCACAGAATTAATACACTTTGCTTGTAAACTTTCTGATATGCTTTTAAAATTTTGAGGTCTGTCCTTCTTGAGTGTGAGACAACTCTTCACTCCTCAGAATAGTTTCCCAAAAATTGATGTGGTCATTGAATTCTCTTCAGGTTCAGCCAAATATTACCCAGTTTTTTGGAACGTGGAGTTGAAGTGGCTGGATGATCACAAGATTTCTTCATCTTTGATTCTCCGTGGGTTTTAACACTCCTCTGAGGATTGACTTTCATCTGGCAAATAATTTCTGGCAAACTTATATAATAGATTTTGCTTTTCCTACAATGGATGGAAGTGTAAGAGGCAGTAACAGATAATATTACCTGGGGTTTAGAAGATTATGGTGTTTGGCATACAAACCTAACATCTCCCAGGCCCTAAAATAGTATCTGGGCAGAGCACTGAACTTTTAAAACCCAGTGAGTACACTTTTTTTTAATGGCATTTCCCACCTGGTTTGAGGGGTGTGTTGGTAGTGTTGGCCCACTTAAGACTTCCTTATCTTCTTCCTTTCCTCTTTTCTTTTTCCCTCTTTGCCTGAAAATAAAAAAAAAAAAAAATTAGAACTAAAAATCTCTAATTATATAATATTGAACATCAGTTTAAAATAACTGATCTGTGAGGTCCACAATGTTTGTCTCAGTCTCACAGTCTGTTTTTCTTGTATGTATCTCTTGCCCTGCATATTTAGATACACATGGATGCAATTGCCCTTGAGAGTGTCTTTAGACAATTCTAGTTTCAGCATTGACCTCTTTTTCCTCATATGGAAAACAATGTTTAAGTTGGCTTAAAAAGTTCCCACCAAACTGAACTGATCTCATTCTTCAGGTCATCACTGATTCTGCTGGGGAGATTTAGATTATCATATATGGTGATCTGTGTAAAACCTTGTAGAAAACAACATGTGGCTCTGGCTTCAGCTTTTCTGGCTGCTCTGGCTATAGAAGGGGGCTGGAAACCACAAAGCACCTTCAGTTCCAGATCAGACTACAGCTTCGAATTCCTTTGCCATTGCAGCTCAGCACTGATGACTTCTTTCCATACCACAGAAGGTTTTCTTGGTCTCCTTTTGCATTCAGTCATGCCTGTAAATAATTTTTCTGTTTTAATTTTTCCAGAGACATCAATCATCTTAATGGTTAAGACTATCACAGACATCAGTCATCTTAATGGTCAAGACTATCACCTAACAAATTTTTTAGTTCCTTTGGATCTAGTTTTAATTCACAGGAGTAGCTAAGGTGTGATAAATTCCAGCTTCTATAAAATAAAAGACACCTTGAAGTCCATGATGGGATCAGAACTCTTGTTTTGGAATACCTAGTCTGTATGAGAAACCTCTAATAATTTTTTTCCTAATTAGTATTGCATGTATCCAAAGATTAATTTTATCAGCCTTTGCTATGCATCCAGGTTCTATATTTGTAACTGGAATTTCTTGTAACGGCATTTAGTTAGAGAAATTACAAAACCATTTACATTACAATAAAACATCAATAATTATCCTAAGTAATTATTCAAGTGTTTACAACATTAAATAGCTATCCTGCCACCAATCCCATGACAATTCAATGTTATTTTACAATAGTGCAGGAGCACTAGTTTTTGTTTCTTGCATGAATTTAGCATTTAAATGCAAAACATTCTTAATCCCATGGTCATTTATTTTTCCTAATTCTATATAATGAAGCAAAAAATGTGAGATGATTATTCTCTTTAAACAATGACACACTTTTTTTATTCCAGTGGAAACAGGATTTTGTTTTTCCTTAGAGAAAAGTTTCTTACACATTGATGTAACTTTGTAATGCTCATCTATTTCTTCTTTGAAAAACATCTTTTAATCTAACATCAGGAAAAAACTCAGAGCAGCCTCTGAGCTGTTGAAAAGCATGACTGTATATTTACAAGAGCATAATTTGCAGAAACCTTTTTCTTTATCAAGAGAACAAAAGGAAAAATGAATTAGAAAAATATATTCTCTGAAATTGCAAATGTTGTGCATGGAAGACTTCCATGTATTTTTCTTTTTGTTGGTTAGTGATGCTATTTACAACAATAAGAACAAAAGGAATCAGAAAGGTTATTTGTGCTTCTTTATTGGTGTACTCATATCTGATTACATGAAATGACAGAATAAAGAGAACAATTTCCCTCCCCTAAGGAGCTCTTATTTTTTTTTTTTTAACAAGATTAATGACAGATATGCTATCAGCTAAGTAATTAAACTTTCTTTCAGAAGGGTGTAGAAGCGAAACAAAACTATGAGCATCTAAGAGAGATAATTCCATATTTAATTTGGAAAAAAGTTATAGCAGTGAACAGCTTCCAATCAACCAGAGATAAAATACCTCAACAGAATTAAGTTGCTGACACACTTTTTCTGAAAGTATGCTTTTACTGATTTTTTTTACTAAATGAGGCTAATTAAGCAGGAGAAAATGTATGCTTAATTTACCTGCAAGGCAATGCAAAATATGTGTGTAATTTTTAATGAATATTGAGTATGACTGGTTAAGTTTTCAAGACAGGAGCATACACATTTTGGTCCTCAACACGGTATTATATTTATTATATAACATAGTATATGTCATTATGTATAGTATAAAACATAGTACACGTTAAAAACTATATACTCTATATGTTATTATATATGACATTATATTCTGCAAGAATTGTGTTAATAAAGTACTAAGTCTCTGCTTTTTAGAAACTCAACCTAATATGTCTTTACAGTGGAGTTGCTGATTCCTTTCAAAAGGTTGTTGTTTCTACTTATGTTAGAGAGAAATAAAAAAAGCATCTAACTGTAGAAAATTGTATTTTCTTTTGCAGAAATAGGTTTAGTTTTTATGTGCATAAAATGGGAGGGGTAAGATTGGAACAAAAGAGGAATTTAGAAGCCTTTTTTTAAATTGACTGTAACTACTTAGGAAGTCTGGAAACATTTGTGTCAAAGCTCCAATATATGCAGTATCATTTAATATTTTCATATGAACACAAAATTTATTTTTCAGCACTTCTCTGAATTTTTCATTGTTCTATCATATGATACACAGTCTCTAAGTATTTGAGCAATTAAAAAAATTTATATTTTGGGCCATTCATTATTTTCCATAATCAGCTCCTGAGTAGGAAATCGAAGTAGAAAAGACTCTGATAGCATTCTGGCTCTATTGACATTCCCTGTTATTCACTCACTCTGGAATTGTTCCCACATGTGAGACTTTAATATCTCCAATACACTTGTGTCAGAACCTAGAAGTATACATAAATTAAAAAATTGTAGTTTTGCCTTACAAGTTTTCTCAACTCCCAGCTTTTAACTTTTTTTTCAAACACAGATTCTGTGGGTTTATACTGATGTAGATTGGAAGTTAGACCTTTCCTGGTATTAGCCCCCTTTCAAAATCTGATTTAGTTTTGCCCTTGTATGTCAGTGGTTTCTGGATTGTTCTTCTCTGAACTTTCTATCATACAGAATAAGCTTTCTCACCATCTGAATTTCAGCTCCTCATAAATTTTATGAACAGCTAAAATGCATTCCTTTCACCTTTTCTTATTTTATTTTTCCGTTGTTACTTATTTAACTTTATGTCAGTTATGCTGCGCCAAAGAAAATATTATATTTATTTATGTATCCTATGCTAATCAACATATTTAACATAGAAGTCTTTGCCTTGATAATTCTGTACTGCTACATGTAGGTAAGATGGTGTCTGTGGGTATTTAGCTTTCCCATTCTGTTTTCCATCCTTGCTTAGACTAATGGTGAAAGTATGTAGAAGTCAATGTTAGAAATAACATCAAAATCCATTTGCATTGGCAGATCAAATAAGGAGTTCATTAAATGTGCAGCCTTTCTTCCTGTAATCAAATTGCTGCTGCAGCAAGGCTCGATGCTCTATGTGATGTGAGAGAAGCAAGATGGCACTATTTGAGATGAATTTAAATGTGACATCAAAGCTAAGAAACAAAGAATACATATAAGTGATTTTTTGTTTTCTTTAGGTAAAAATATCACTAGGGTCATTTAATACATTAAAAGGAAAAGTAAAAGTTACCAACATATGCTTCTGTATTGTATTGAAAGGATACTGAGACTTACTGAACAGAGAGAAATGTTAATGTTAACATCATTTAAGATCAGAAAGATGTTTCTCATGTGGCAATAGAAGAAGTCTGAGAAGCTTTAATTTAAAAAATAAACTTGAGAGAAACTCTTAAAGGTATTTCTCCATGTTTAAAAGCTTATTTTCTTTATGTAATCCATATCAGACTGTTTGTCATTTCACTATACAGAAAAAGAGATTATATACATATATAATACTTCTAATTGTTAAGGAGCATTTAGAATCTAGCAGGAAATTTTGCTTGTTTAACAGGATTAGATGGGCCCTTTGTGATTTGATTCCAAATTTACTAAATAAATTCACGATAGAAAATGTCTATCAGTATTGCAAAAGACATCACATCACTGTAAACGTCTTATTATTTTATTCATGTGAAATACAGTAAGCTCAATAGAAGACAGACTTTACCAACTTCAGAAAATCATTACCATAATTTTTTTTCTTAATTGCAATTGATTTCAGGACTAGAAGAGTTCATGTGACAGTGTCACAGACAATAGTGTTTTCCTATTTCTGATTCCAGTATCTGTGTTAATATAGATCTGGTTCTTAGGAAAAACTCCGCTATGCTGGTGAAAAATTTCAAGTGATTTATCTTGATTTCAACAGGTTATTTTAGGAATCCCTTATATTTACTCTCACACTTAACACTTTAGTCTGAATGTCTTGCCTTAGTGCTTTTTTTTCACCTTTTGTGGGTTTTTTGGTCCTGTCCTTCCCCCTTTCCATGCTTATATATTTGTCTGATAAGGTAGAGTAACCTCTACTAACTTACCCATCTAAGGAAGCCAGCAGAGTTCATAGTCTGTGATCATGTCATAATTTAATTCTCTCTTTCATACATTAAGCCCTATAGGTTTTGATATAATATTTATTTTTCAGTCCTTCAACTATTCTCCAGCCTGTCCCCCGAACTTGCTCCAAGCTGCTATCAACGTGTTGAATTCCAGAGTCCAGAATGTGATGGAATCTAAATAGGGAGAATTCCCATGTCTAATGTGAATGTAACAGGACTTCTGTCCCCCTGCTTCACCTTTGCCTGCTAGACATATCTGGGAGTCTTCAATGTAGTGTTCAGGTTATCCAATATGTGCAGGAACAGAGCACATACTTACACTGTTTAAAATCTGCAAAGGAAGTCCAAGCTCTATTAACTTCATAGTGAGACTCCATACATCTGAGGTGTTGGCAGGTAAAACAGAAAGGTGGGAAGGAATCTATGTATAGTCAGAGAGCAGTAAAAGTGTCAAGAAAATGTGAATACTGATTCTGCTTTCATTTTAAAAGCAGCATTGGAAGTTTACTTTTTTTAAAAAGGAATCTTCCTTTAATAATAAACACATTTGCTTTGAATAGAATTAAACTGTTATCAAGGACAGAATTGTGGAATGAAGATGACAGTGTCCTAAACACCTGAAATTTAAATTCTAGTCTTCACTTTTAAAATAATGAGCAAGAACATACTGCTAAGTTTTTTTTTAACAGATAAGTCTATTTCTAACTTCGCTGCTGAAAGAACCCTACTGTAAGTGAATGTATGTTTTTGTTCTACTAATGATTCTTTAACATCAACAATCATTAAGGGAATATGAAAATCTGACTCTACCTTGGAAATTTTTCAGGGGTAGTGTGTGTGGGTATGTATGAAAATTATATAACATACAAAGCAGAGACTGAGACTGGTGGTAGTGAGGGGGAAAAAGACTCTCATTTAATAACAGAGAATAGCAAATAGGAAAATGTTGTATTTCTTCTGTGTGAGAGGCATGTCATGGCAAACCTCAAAAAAACATTGTGTTTTATGTTCAAAGAAGATAACTTTTCTGAATCTCTAAATAGTTTGATTATCTCTTACTGATAGAAGATTATTGTCTTGGAAAGCTCTAAGAACCTGTTTTGTTTCCTTCTGGTATTTTCCTTTGCTTTATTAATAAAAGAGGAAATCCACATGTGTCAAACAGGCTGAAGAATATTACCTGTATATGAACCACTGAGAGCATGAGGGTGATTGATCTACTGAAAGTTTCCTAAAGAAGCAGAACATCAAAGCAGCTCAAAACTCTTACTTTTGTAGGGGCTTTGCTTTCCCTTCACCTGCTAATTTTCTGTAAAGCAAGAGGACAAGGAAGTTTTTAAAAACATACAGTGATCAATGTACAGTGATTTGATCAAAAATGATACAAATATCTTTTGGCTTCTTAATCTCACAGTGACTCTTTCTGAATAATTTGGTAGTCTTCTATATAGTTTTTTTTCTTTCAGAGTTGAAGACAGCCTAGCATATTATTTTTTCTACTTTAAAGATTGCTCTAACTATTCCTTAGTACTTTGTTAGATGTAATAATGTGTGGGATCATGTTCTTGCTGTGTCAGCTTTATCAAAAATCTCTGAGGCCTATTTCAACAGAGAAAAGATTTGCTATGTGAGGGATAATGGGCTGGAATTTTGTTTGTCAGCTGTTAGATGCTGAAGTATCTTTTTTGCGTGAGTTTGGGATTAATATACATAATTCTTCTGTTTGTATATTCCTCTAATTTGAAGATCACAACACAAAATTTGTTTACCTGACTCTGAAACTTTAAAATTAAATATAGCTTGGGTTTTGTTGTTTGTTTGTTTTTAAATGTTGCTGGAAGTGATTAATTGTCATTCCATTCTTGGAAACCAGATGTACAAAAAATACTGTGAGAGTAATAAGATATTACCACTATTTCCTAAATCTACTGCATTTCACAGACTAAAAACCAAAAAAGTATCCTTATTCTGTGGAAGTGGAAAAAAATTAGAAAAAAGGAAGTGACTGTTGCAGAAAGAACATTCAACCTTTTTGTGACAAGTAAAGATATAGTTAATAGGAAAAAATAAAGAAAATGCCTAAAAAAGCCTCTGATAAAGCATGAATGACACAATTTGCCTTGAAAATAGATTGAGACATCATATTAGTGCTAAAAAGATAAACTTTAAGGATAAACTATCAAAGATCTTCCCCGTTGAAGACATTTATTTCTTCCAGTAACCTTTTTCTTGTAATATTTCCTGGAATGAATTTAGCCTTTGTTGGTAGGAGAGCGAATATTATGACTTCGTTCTTTAGTGCAGTAACGTTTACTACCTTTCTGAAGTAGAGTTCTTAAATCAGCATGCATGCAAGCAATTGTGCTGCAATAAAAGCTCTATCACAGTGCTTTAAATAGTCTCAAATTTTGTATTATGAATTATAAATGTTTAGCTATTATGAATTATAAATGTTTAACCATCTGTATTTACCATATAAATATAGCAACGTTTTTTTCATGTTGACAAAACAATTCTACCTGTCTGAAGAATTATTGTTTTAATTCTTTTAAGTGGGTTTGGACTAGTTTTTCTCAACTCTTCTAGCAGTAATGTCCTTTCTCTTTATCTGCAAGCTTATCTTTTATGTACTTCTAGACATCTGTGTTTAGATAGCTCTAATGGGTCAGCCATGTTCCTTAATGATAACAGGTAAATGGTTTCAGCCCACAGTATTCAAGAGACATCCTTCTTGAAAGATACTGTTAAACCATGTTGCCTAAAAGGTGAAAGCAACTCAACTGAGCCTTGTGATTTAGATGAAGGCATGGAATGAAAGGAACCCAGAAGAAATGATCCAGATTGGTCCTAAATGGATATAAAGTCATTGTATGTATTTGTAAAACCTTAATTCGCAAATAAATAATTGTTATTTAAAAAAACCCTTTTTAAAAGAGAATAATTTGTAAAATAAAAAGTAGTTTGTGAAATATTGATTGCTTTTGACCAAAACAATGGCAAGAAATGTCAATGAAATGGATATGCTGTGTGGTGTAGGAAAAGGGGGGGTTGCTTCATCCATGTTGTGATTTAGAAATGGTACTCCCCAATTTAGTGCTTCCACTGAGGCTCTCCAAACCATTCTGCCTCTTCCTTACTCCTTCTCCTCCTCCTGTGGCAGACTAGAAAGAACTGGAGACACAGAATATGAAAGTTATGGGTTGAGATTAGAACGATTTACTGGAAACAATGAGAACAAATGATTCACATGTGATTGCTCAGAACCAGCATTACCCCACTGCTCCGTTCCAGTGTCTGAAGGGGGTTTACAGGGAAGCTAGAGAGGGACTTTTCATCAGGAACTGCAGTTATAGGACAAGGAGTAATGGGTAAAAATTCAAAACTGGAAAATTTAGGTTAGATGTTAGGAAGAAATTCTTTACTCTGAGAGTGGTGAGATACTGGAACAGGTTGGCCAGGGAGGCTGTGGATACCCCACCCTGGCAGTGTTCAGGGCCAGGTTGGATGGGGCTCTGAGCAACCTGATCTAGTGGAATGTGTCCCTGCCCATGGCAGAGGGCGTTGGGACAAGATGACCTTTAAGGTCCGTTCCAACCTCTCTAAACTTTCTATGATTCTAGGATTTTCAGGAGATCTGGCAGGATTGCTATAATTTAAAAAAGCTCTGTGAAAATAATGTTTGGTCTAAAGGACTGAGTATTTACACACAGTGAACAGATAAAATAAACAGGTTTTTCTGAAATGTTTGAGCAGTCTATCCACAACATTTTATGAAATAAATTCGCTGTTTTATGCAAAACTCCAGCTCTGATAGACTGCTTTTTAGGAAAGGAAATAGTCAGGATTCTATCTCCATCTTCAACTATGCCTACAAATTCAAGGCACATGATGAAAGCCATGCAGCTCTTGCTATCGGTACATTTGTCAGTGACTGCACATGATCTTGAATTCTATGTAAAGTGATTCTATAATTTAAAAAGAATCTATTCTGTAATACCAGTTCTATGTGATAATCACATAGGAAATCTTTAATTTTTTTTCATTCATTTTTGAACTGGTTATCTTATGCTGCAGGTAACTCAAGTAAACATATTCAAGGACATTTTGTAATTTCAGAGGCATGCAGATTTTCTGAAGTACGGTTCGTGTACATAAAATAGAATTCTTACGTTTCTGGGCACAGTGTGAATCTTCTTTTTTTCCCTCAGCTCTTTAGTTTTATGAGGATTGCTAATATTTTGGGACCACTTAAAAAGGTGTGGTGTTTAATTTTCTTTCTATTAAAAAGTGTGTTTTCATAGATAGTAAAGGTCCCCAGAGTGTCAATTATCCACTCATTATACACCAAAGTGAAATTTAAGCTGTTAATTTTCTTCCATATAAACCTGAGTTATCTTTCACAATTTTTAATTTTCTTCTACTTTCATATAGCAGTCCCATTATAACCATAGAAGTGTGACTAGATATCTTGCCCTAAGGTAAAGATATACCTTTATTTATTTATTTTTTCCCTTTGATAAATATTAGACCTTAAAATAAGCCAACCCTCATAGAAACAAACAAGAAAGAAGACCTGAAAAGTACTGTCAACTTTGACAATAGTGTTTCTAATCTGGGGTCATTTTGAGATAATCCATTTCATGTTTTCTCAGATTTTCTGAGAGTCTTCAAATGCCACATCTGACAAAAGCAGAATATGTCAGGAAGTTACTCAAGATTATTTTGATAAAGAAGTTTATATAACGATAGACTTTGCAAACCTAATAATCAGCTCAGTCCATTAATAGAATGGAAAATGTTTTTAAAAATTTTTAAAATGAAAGGAGATGGTGATTGTCCCTTTGCCATACCAAGTGTTTTTCACTTATTTCACAAGAATAACTTATATGCCTTTTTTTTCACAGGGTATAATAGACTCATTCTCATGTGCAAAATGAGCAGTCAAACGAGAGAACTACACACAGAAAACACTGTATCATCACCTCTACTGAGAATAACACAGGTAAAGCTTACTTTTGATCTTGTCAGTCATATTGCTTAGGAATAACTGGCTGGACAGAAGCAGAACTTGCTGTAGTGAAGTTTCTGTTTCCCCTAATATCCAAGTACAAACTGTACAAGTAGCTGTAGTACTTTTCCACTTGTTATGGTGTTCAGATGCTTCCAGTGGTTTCTAATCTGTATGAAAGGACACACAGCTGTAGCAGTACTTCCAGCAAACCTCCTCAGTCTCTCTTAATTGTCCTGTTTCACTTCTTCCTTTCTCCCTTATTTTTCTATTTAGTCTTTTTTATTCACCTGCCCAGAGGATTCAGGTCCTGAACAAGAAATGGAATATGCTGTATTTTAAATCATTGACTGTTTTGTGGTTCTGATGTTCAAATGTAAGAGAAAGGACCTGTGTCCAGCAGTCATTCTCTGGTCTGTGAGAAGCACCAAATTTAAATGCAAAATACAAAGTCTGAACCATTGCTTTGGATGTAATTGTCTGTGAATCAGATCATCCCAAAGGAAAGATATCTGTCACCTGTGGAATGAAGATAATTTTGGCAAGAGGAAGAGACTGAAAGTAGGGGTATGAGTGTTATTTACTTGGGAAAAAAAGACAGATTATGATTTAATGGAGGAGGGTGAAAGTTATGTCCTAACAGAAGTTCCTCTATGGAGTCTTTGGCACACAATAAAGCTATCAATTCTTCTTTCTAGCTTCATTTTTGGAAGGTAAATGATCTACAAAGATATCCCCCCCATGTGTTACTGGATGTTTTTAAAATTTTATGGATTATTTGAATTTTTTTTGTGGAATTTGATTTTTGTCTGCTATAGGTTAGCACAGCATTAAGTAAAATACTTTTCAGGAAATGCAAGATTAAAAGGTCAGTTCTACAAGCATTTATCACGAGATTTTGGAAGCATATTAGCAGATCTACATTTCTCACTCAGTCACAATTAAATTTATTTGGTGCTTTCCAGACTTTGGGGCATTTTCATCTAATGATGACTTTAGTTAAGCTGGGGAGTGTTTGAAGGCTAGGAGGCATCATTCTGATATGATTTCTTTTCTGCCAGTGTAGATCAAAATGATGAGTGATTTATTGTATAAATGTCTAGCTGTGTGTTGAAGTTTATTTGGCTGACTTTGGATGGTGACTGGTTCAATGGAATAAGTTGTGTTTGTGGATCTTCTGTATATGACAATTTTGAAGTTGACACCATAGACGTTCATCACAGTGTCTATGAAAATTATAGTGGTGTAGGTATATTTCAGCCTGATAGACATATAATACTTACTCACTTTGTGGTGCAAATCAGTGATAAAGTACAGGCATATGGTGAAGATGCTGGAAATGTGTCCCACAGGCTTAGCGAAGGTTTGGTGTTGCAGCTGTTTTAAATCTCTTTGTCATGTCATTATATTTTGGGATTGTGTCAGTATATTAGGTGTTGATTGTTAAAAGTTAATTCTTAAAGGATTATTGTGGGTTAAGCAGAAACCTGTGTATCTGGACTCAAGTGTGAACATTTTGTCTTGTACCCATGAGCACTCCTGGCAGGTCACGATGCCATCATTGTCTGGGAGGCTGGCACACATGCTGGTGGTGGCATTCTTGCTGCCTTGAGGGGTGAAAAGATGGATTATGTTGCTTAACTTTTCAGGAGAAATTGGATGTACCTTGGAGAAAATTTACTCTGGTTCATGAGAGAGTGTCTTTAAGGAGGGTTTTGATGATATAACAATTTCATTAAGGGGTTGTTATAGCGACACATTGGTGGGCTTGCTAATCTAGATAGCATATTGATACCACTGTGCTGGGAAGTGGAGAAGAATGAGCCCTTTATTTTTTTAATTTATTTTTTTCCCCCCTGGAGTTTATGGAGAAGTGATTTAACTCCGATTGTGAAGTTAAATAACTATTGTAGGTGGTCTTTGAAGTAAGTTCATAGTAGGAATTGCCAGAGTGGCATGTCAGCCTTGTTAATGGTTCAGTTACTGCACCTTGTACTCTATCTGCAGGTTTAACATCTGTGTTTTAGGTGTAAAACCTGCATAGATTTCTTTTGGGTGAGAGACAGATAAAATATGAGTGGTTGTGTATTTTGTTGAACACTTTATTATTGAATTCCTAATGTAAAGGACCCTGATGCGATTACTTTGTGTATTGTATGTCCACTATTTTTTTGTGAAGGGGGTTGTTGTGATGGACAGTTCTGCTTAACTGATGATGGAATGATTAAAAAAAAAAAAATTTAGTCCATGAAAAAAATTATCTAATTCATCAATGTGTTGTTTAGACGTTTCTTAGAACCACAGGCATTTGCAGAGGCAGAGTTCTTGTACAGTGGTAATTTAGTTAAGCTGATAACTGAAAACTTAAGTGGTACCTCCATCCATTTGTTGAACAGTGATAATTTTGTTAGTGATGTTTCTCCTCATGCAGCCATCATGATGCTGAGATAGCTATTGTTATTGCCATTGATTTCTGGTGCTGTATGGTTGATACTGCATAGTTCTGATACTGGCTAAGTTGCAGTGTTTCCACAAGTGTTGGGATTGCTTGCTCTCTGGGAATTTGTTGGAATTTATATTTCTTCTTCCTCTTGAAATCTTCTAGAATTAGTTAGGTAAAAGAGGTATTTCTGAGTCTTCTCTAATTTTCATTGATATTTGCAGAGTGTCTGCAGGCCAGATTGGCACAAGGCTAAAGATGTAGTGGTCTGGGGACAGCAGAACTTATTCATCAGCTTATGAATACAGTGTCATGATTTAGCATTTTGTCTTTTTCCTTCATGTGATTTCCAACCCAAATGGCAAATCTAAATATATTCCCAGTTTTACTCGCCTGGTTGTAATTGTTGGCAAGTTGTAGACAAGGAAAGGTTTGTTTGGTAATACTGTTTGTAAGATAAGGAATAAAATTGAAAATGATAAAGAAAAATGAAACCACTTAGTCTAGTACAGATATCTTTACCTACAAACAATATAAATAAGATAAAGTCACCATAATCTCCTTGTTCTTCTTATCTCTGAACAAGGCAAGTGAGAAGATTTGGAATATTAATATTAATTAACCATTATTCTGTACATTTAAGCCAGTCATTGCAATTACAGTGGCAAAATAATTTTTAAGCTGACTGCTTAATTAATCAATTAAATTAAATGTCACATCAATTTCTAACCTGTGTTGAAGTGGACAGAATATTGGTTGTAGCAGATTCTTTATTTCCAGGATGAATCTTTACTTTTATACGCTCTGCTTCTAAAAAGAAGGCTCATAACTATTGTAGCATACTTGTATATTATTATGATTTCATAGAGGTCTTATAAAATTATACTCATGCACAGGTATTTCGGTGTTTTATCATATATATTTTTAGTTCCAGATCATAAATTTACCTAGAAACTGAACTTATGAAGGGTATTGTTTTGCCTAGATAGTCAGTTAGAAATCTTAATGGATGCTGTTGTATTAACGTCAGTAGTTCTGGGTCATCCAGTAATTTTTCCTATGTTGAGAAAACTTAAACTAGGCATTGTTTTAGAATTCCAATTTATAGTAGATGCTAAGATATAAAGCAGTAGTCCTGACCTATATCAATGTGATTTTTACGTAAGAGTCATCCTTCCTTTCAAGAAGTACTGAAATAGTCAGAAAGGTTTTGTTTTTACCCCCCTCAGCTTAAAATTAATGTTGAAAAAGTAATTGGTGTTTGACCAGCTTGTAGGTTCTAAGGAATTGAGAGGTATGACATTAGTTTGAGACATAAAGAGACCACAGTCTTTGAAAAATGCATCCTTTTAGTAATGTTATGAATGCTAGTGTTGGCAGATTTCGACAGCAGCAAGTTAAATAGCTATGGCCTTTCTAATAGTGTCACTGTAGTCAAAAGGTTTTAAGGGAATATGAGACAATTTGATCAATGAAAAGGTCAAAGAAGAGGTGCATTGGGGGAAAATTTTAGGCTTTTTTTTTAGTATCACTTGAATGAAAATTAACACATAATTTTAGAGATTGACTTGAGTGGTAAGAGTGTTATGGAGTTAAATATGCTGTAATTGCTTCTTACTGGTGTAATTTTGATTTATTATACCCATTAAGGAAATATTCTTGTTCTTTTATTCTTTTATTCTTTTTGTACCACTGATACTGGAACCAGAGGCAGAGAGAGCTCAAAATTTGAGTGCAAACATTATTGGCAAATGCACCATTTTGAAAGTGTTGCTATGATTCCATAAATTCTAAGACTTGAAGGTGAAACCATGTTTCTTATAGTTTCTTATAGTGTTTCTTAAAATACAGTAGCTAGTGAGTTGCCTGTCCTTTGCTAAAACTAATCTGTAATTTGGGATAAGGTCGTGCCTGGAATTCAGGAAGATCTAGAAGAATGTCAGGGACAAGACGTGCTAAATATTAAATTTTACTTAGGAACTGAAGGACTGAAATAGAGAAAAATACATTCTTAAATAGCATATGGAATTGAAGAGTCTTTGTGTAGCTTGCTTTAAAAACCCCCATTCTCTAAACCCAGGGTTCCAACAGTTTCACAAGAAATAACATTGACATTTAGATCTTCTAAGCAATTTTCAATAATTTCACTTTTTAGTTATCATTCCCCCTATTTGAGTGCACCGTGAGCATGTGAATATCTGTGTATAAGCTGAGGAGCACAAAGTTGCTGTGGAAGGTGGATAAATCAGGCTGGTTTCAAATTTCAGAGCACCCCTTTGCTTGGCTGATGCTCATTAGTGATACAATTTGCGCTAATGGTTAGCTCTTGCTCATTATCAATCATTATCACTAAGCATTCCAGCAGATGGTCCTTAACGATCGGATCGCATCCCACATGAGCTGTGCAGGTACAGCCCCACCTGTGGATGCTGCATCCTCAGTGCTGGTGGATGTGGTTTGCACTGGCCTCAGCTGATGGAGCTGAAAGTAATACAGAGGAGAGTTTTCTGCTTCTGCTGAATGAGGTTCACAAGGTACTCAACAGAATTCCGCAGAAATAGGATTTATTTGAAGTTACATATTTAGAGAATGAATGGGTTTTGGGCTGGTTGGCTGAAAATACGGAATAATAAAAAAGATACTTTGTCTTTCCAAAGATATCACAGTGCAGTGTCAAACTTTTCATGCTAATCTCCACTTAAGTATAGTTCACACGAGCTCAGATTCTGGGAAGAAAATAACTATGTGTTCAGAGGCGTAAGAAGAGATGGTATTTAGAGCTTTGACATCTGGTCTTGCCTTCCACTATTCAAGGATCTAAATGTAAGGGGTTGGCATTAAACTATTTCCTGCTTTTCTTAGTTGTACTCACTGAATGCTTAAGTTGAGTTATCTAACACGTTTTACTTCAGAGAAACAGATTTTAGATTATGGGCATCTTCTTTATAGGCAGGAAAGGGTTTGTTTTTCGTTGTTTTGTTTGCTGGTTTTTTGTTGTTGTTGTTGTTGTTGTTTTTTAACATAAAAATCAGGCATGGTTTTAAAGTTGGAGTTTTCAGCTGTGAAATCAAGTTTTCTCAGAGGTGGGCTTATTCTTTGAAAATTTAGAATAATATATTTTCCCATCCTCTTGTGTTCATAATTTAAAAATAACAGGAAATAATTTAAAATTGTCAGTAGTCAAATGAGCATAAAATTACTTTGTAGCATGACAATACACTTGTTTATAAGGAAGCAGTAGATTTACAATTATCAAGTTGTTTCTATGCAAGGGTAGAAATGCATTTTATGTAATAAGTTGGCATGGGAAGTAGCGTGGTATCAGTTCTCATCTAAGTTCAGAACATGCCAATTCCCTTCTAGGCTTGAACAAATATTAAATGAATGAGGGCTCTTGTAAAATGTTATGTTTTGAAATAGATTTCATTAAGGGTTTCTGGTGATAATTTATTTTTTTCTTTATGCCTATGTCTCTCCTCAAACTAATAATGGATAGCTTATTTGCATATAAATAGATTTCACTATTTGCTGGGACAGAGACCTAATACGTTTCCTCTTTTTTTCGTGGACATTGTTAAATTAAGGTAGAATATTGCAGTGATCAGCAGTCATGAATTGTAATAATTTTCTTGGTCAAAACTCCTTAGAGTGCTTCACTTTTGTGAAGACCTCAGAGTTTAGATGTTACTTACACTGCCAAACCCATGATACATCTGTTGCTTCTATAAAAGTATTTTTCATGCTGTCTCAGAAATACTTACTGATAGATTCCAAAACTGGCTGCTCTTTGGGTACCTGTTCTTTATTTGTACCTTGAGGTGTTTTCTTGCCATTTCTTATCTATTAGTATGTGGGTATTTTTAAAATGCAAACATCACACTGCAAATTAATGTATTGTAGTTGTCTTTTTTCCTGGATTGTAGTGATCTCATGGTTTTTAACCAGTTTTCTTTAAATTAGAGAGTTGCATTGAATAGAAACCTTTCATGGCACCATTCTGATACACTTCAAAAAAAATAAATTTTCGTTATACTTAATTAAGGATGTGTGAAATCCTAGAGCTAACTCTAGGATTGACTTTTATTTACCAAAAATAATGGGGAAGGAAGACTTGATTAAATCAGTTCATGAATTCTAAAAACCCCTTTCAAAATATACAAGGCTGCATTCCAGATTAAGATGTGTCTTCCAGAAAAATGAGTGGAAGAGACTATCTTGTACCATAGTATAACTCCAGACCTGTATGTCAGAGTAAGCTCCAGGTTTATTATAATTCATATGCTACTTGTTCAGTAGCTGCTACTTCAAATATGCTGCCTCTAAATGACATTCTAGGTGTAGAGTTCTTTAAAAGACTCTAGGAGAAAGATAAACTGAGTGACTAAAAAAAACAAGCCAATGCTTCTAGGACACTAACTGCCTGAGCATGCAAACATTTTAATTTTTGGTGTCACGTACCTCTTACCAAGAAAAATGAATGAGTTCTGTATGTGTGTGTATGTTCATGACGTAACCACGAAGGTGCTTTTAGTGGTTTTAACCTGTGTGCATGTAAGTTATTTTGCCAGCAGAGGTCACTCGGGGTAAAGTGAACAATTGCTTCATCTTTTAAGGAAGACAGGAACTTCATTATGGACTGTGAGACGCATATTGAAAAGCACACATCTTCAAAACCACCCAGGAAACCTACACCTGCTGTTCCTTTCCTTCAAATCTTTGTTGCTCTATATATTGAGAATTAAAGATCAAGCATATCAAAAACTTGTAGTCTTACAGTGATGCATCTGGGAATGTAGTCAGTAAAACGTTGGGCTGTATAACGGTAGCAATTTTTTACTAAGCTTTAGAAGCCAACATAATAAATGTGCAAACTTTATTTCACATATTACTTTACCACAAAGAGGTAGATTTCTATGTGTTATCCTAGTTTTTGAACAAAGTTTGATCAATCACCATTAATTAACAGTTTTGGTAAAGGCTAGTAAGTAGTAATGGTTACCTGGAATTTATCATATTACATAGCTTTTTTTGTTCCCTTCTGCCTGTTGACTTTGTAAATGCTGTTCTCTTAACAGATTTTCTTGTTGTGTGTATTTAATGATATCTAACACTTTTAGTTACAAAATATCTTTTTAAATAGATTTAATGCCTGTCACTTGTTTTAAGGCAGTTTTTTGAGCAGGAGGGTCTATTCCCCATGTAATATGAATACAGTGAGTTGTGCAGTGAGACTGAGAACGCAATGTAGCCTGCTGTGACGAAAGGGTACATGGCAGGTTCTTTTTTTATTTGATAATGATGAGCAAGAAGAAAATCATGCTGTCAGAGATCAGGGACTCACATGTTTTTGAACTGAACAGAAGTAGTTGAAAGGTGATAAAAGTAGAAACTGGTGTTGCTGTTGCATTCACTTTTCTAAACAGAATTTCCTTTAAGGTCATCATCAAAATAAAAATGAAGAATCAGAGTTGCAATACATTGCAGTTGTCATGAAAGTTTTAAATATGGCATGTCTTTTCTGGACACCAAATAGAAAATGTGTCCAGTTCTCAGTCCACCAAAAAAAGCGCCATTATGATTTATCTTTAAAAAAAAAAAAAAAGTGTAGGGTTTTTAATATAGCAGTATGACTGGTTAGACGATTGTTTAGGTCATTCTGAAGGGGTTTTTCAAACCATTTGACATCAGAATATTGTATAATCTCTAGGTGAAATACAAGAGAAATTACTTCAGTGTTATTAATGCTTCTTTTTGTGTTCTCTTTTCTTTAGATCCAAATGCTTGGAGGCTAAAATCTATGTGATTCCTTTGGGACATTCACAGGAGTCCACAGATTTTTAAGCTCATACACAACTGAGTTGAAAAATTAAAGAGGTAAGGAATAAAACTAGTAAGCTGTTATCTATGTGTGTCTTGTTTTTCTATAACTTGCATCTTTACCCAATGTAAACAACTTCTGAATGTTAAAAGAAGTATCTGGTATTAAGTTACTTTCATTTTCGCTTTATGGAAAAGACATAAGAGGTCTGTGAAAGACCTTGCTACAGGTGAGAGAACTTGTTTTCTGGCTTTTTGTCTTATTTTTGCCTATTTTCGCTTGGATGTCTTGGTTATAGTGTTCAAAATTTGCGAAGTTGCAACCAGTTGTAAAGGATGAAATGTTAAGAATGAAAACAGTAGATCTTTGTACCCCTCTGTATCCGGTGAATGTACCTGGTTTACAAAGAAACACAAGTGGTGTAGTTTTCAAGTAGTTCAATGGGAAATACTGGATTTAATTCCTATTTGAGACTAGACAAACACAAATATATGCATGTATCAGCAACAGTTTGGGCACTCCAGCGAAGAGTTAAAGGAAAGGGATTAAAAGATTTGAAAGTTAAAAACTTTATGGCCTAGAGTTGTACTCAGAAATATAATACTGTGGTTAGTGGTAAACCTGCATCTTCTGCATTTTTAAGTAGATGATGGTAAGAATTTTTCCATTTTTTGCTATAGAAACTTCCAATGGAATGGTACAACTTTTTCCTTTTCTTTTATATGTGACTCTTGTATCCTTTCTGCAGTGCTTTTGTTGTCAGTGACCTAATAATAATAATTGGGAACATGCAAATAATATACATTAAACATGAAGAATAATAACAGTAGTAGTCAGACTAGGCCTGTAAAATTATTTTGATTGATGTATAGGTTTAATTGTATCCAGCTATACTTCCCCACACTGAAAGAAGTAACTCTATATGATGCTTTTACGTGCTTCAGACCCTAAAGTTAAAACAATGAAGTATTTTATTTTCTTTAAATGTTTTCCACCAGGGATTCAAGAGCCTCTTATATTTATAAGTCTGGTTTTTATTTCTCTCCCTTTACACACTCTGGATACAGAGAGACTGTAATGGCCCCCCTAACTGTTCTGGTGCTTAAGTAGTCAATGAGCTTAACCGGTTTACAGAAAGAGTATTGTGGCTAAGTGGATATCGCCTTTCAGCTCCTGGAATCTTTCTTCTACGGCTTGCAAAATCTTACTGTGAGGAAAAATGGTCTTGCTACTATGTTTCTAGAAAAGAGGGTAGGAAACCTCTTGCTGACTGCTGTTTAGAAGCATATACCATAAAATTATATTTTTATTTTTACCTTTCCCCAGTACTTTTGTCTGCATTCGTCTACAATTTAAGCATGCTTCTTCTGTGCATTTATAATTATGACATAACTGGGGTAACCAGAGCCCATATATAAATATTTTCTTTCACAGCCTAAGCAGAGAATTGTAAAAGATGAGCTTTGCAGCATGTTTAGAGGATTTACAAGTCAAGGCTCTAGTAAAAGACGGTTCTTCAGCATCTTTTTGTATGTCTCAGATATTCCTAACCTAGGATATCATCTCATAAACTGCAGAAGGATCCCTTAGATGAGCATATAAAGCTTTAACCTTGAAATGAGGAAACTTACTGGTGTAGTCACAAATTACAGAATTATCCTTTGTAAAACACAACAGCTCATTTACTGCCTTCAGCTTCTCAACAATAGAAAATCTTAAAAGAAATTAATCTTGACACGAAAATCATTCAAATAATTGTTGTAAAGTCCTTGTCAAAATGAGAAAAGAAAACATGCATTCATTTTCTGCACACCACGCCTACCCATATTCATTTTTTTCGTAGATAATAAAAATTCCCCAGCATTCATCTTTTCCCTGAGCATCTTATAATCTCACAGGTGTGGGAGAGGAAGGGACCTTCTTTGCTGGTGTGTTGGACCCTACCTTGAACCCTCTCAGAAGTGGGGACTTGAGCAGCAAGATGCAGATCAGCATCACTGATAGAAAACAGAGGGAGAGAATGCTGGAATAGAAGACAATTTTCCTATATATGTCTTTAAATAAAGGATTTATAACACTGAGTGCAGCATGAGTTTACCAAATTACACATTGGAAAAGATGTAGGTGATGTGTACAGATGTAGGGACTAAGGCAGCCCCTGGGAAGAGAAGGTCTGCCCAAATTCTTGATGTCTACTTGACTGAAACAGTTCATATCATTATTGTCTAGTAATGTTTTTTGAACAAATTATCTACCTTGATGAAGGGATTGACATAGCCCCAGCTGCACCCTAAAAAAAAAAAAAAGCTTCAGGTTGAAATATTTAAAATTATTTTTGTGCTTAATTTTCCTGGTAAAACAACATGTTGAAATACTTTTTTTTGTTTTTAGTAAAGACTTTGGAGTGGTTTGATACTCATTTTACTTAAAATATTCAGCTGTTTTTCCCGTAGTACTATTCTATAGTCCTGAAAATATTATTATAGTTTTCTTATCATAAACACAAATGGGATCACACAAGTTCAGTAAGGTCTGGTACAGTCTCTTCTGTATATGTTCCTATGCAATGTGTTACTTTACTTCTTCATATTTTATTAATATATAGATTATTTAGTAATAAGTCTTTGTTTTTTTGTATCTTGTTTTTATCCAATACATCACTGACAGACTTATTAGAAGAATAAACTTCCTGCCTCTTAGATGGGAATATATTACCTCCATTATACATTCATTTTCCCATTTCTTGCTGCTGCATCAGTTTGGGGAAGGGAAGATCAGAATATATAAGAAACACAACTTTTCAAAACTCCTCTGTGAAATTGTATCATCTTTATTGTATGTCCTCTAATACACTTTTTTATGCCTCAAATTTCATTCACAGCAGATTTTTGTATAAAATGTATTTGGATAAAATCTTGTAAAAGTAGCTACTAGTAATGTAGTTGAACAAGTGTATAATATGTGGATATCAAATTCTTTCCTCATTGCAAAGACAAATTCATGCTTCTGAGATAGTTTTTATATTAAATATCGTATTTGCAAAAGTAATAATTCTCCAGACCTCTTCTAATGTAGTAGAATGCTCAGAGTGTGAAACAAGAAACACAGATTTTCATTTCAAATTACCCATTCTTCATGTTCTCTGTGGGTTTTTTTGCCTTGTAGCATCGGTTGACATTTCATAGAGAGTCAGCTACCATAGGGCTGGAAATTATATAATTACAAGGATCACCCGCTTTTATGATTTTTTCCATTATATACCAATCAGAATGCAGACATACTTTTCATAGGTATTTAATTTCTAATGAGAAGTTTTTATTCTTCATTGACCTGTGATTAAAGTGTGGCATTTTAATAAATAAATGGAAGATATTTTTGACATAATTCAGCTCAGAAGTTATGCTTGATATGCTATGCAAGTCTTTGACCTGTGTCATGTGAGTCACAACATAATTTAGAATGTATTTTATGATAAAAACTGTGTAGTACAGGAAATGCTTAATGTTTCTAAACAGGTATAATATAGGAATAGAAAAAAGATTACGTCAAGCAGCCTGTCAAATTCTGTCTTTTTTAATTACTCAAACAGTAAGAGTGTTTTAAAAATAAAATTAATGAATAAAGTAGACAAAAAATTTTTGTAGTATTAAAACTTACACGCAGGCTTTGGGAAAGGTGGTTTGTTCTTGGGTTTTGCGGGTTTGTTTGTTTGTTTTGAGTTTCTAAAGTAAGATCACAACAAATTATAAGAGCAGAATACTGGTCGTATATAAAACCGTGGATGAATAATTTTCAAAACTTGTTCACTAGAAAATGTGTGTCCATGTTCTATGGACCTAAGCAGATCTTGGTCATAAGACAGTCTATCTTTTTCTTTCTATTTAGATTTACCATGATCCTGACACACAGTTCCTAAAAAAAGGCATTCTGATCCTTTTCTAGTAGACTTTGTTGTTTAATGGAACCCTACATGCAGTCATTTCCTGACACTGTCTAGGGAAAAGAGTCACTTAATTTTTACAACAGCAGTGCCTGGGAGCCCTGATCAAGGCTCTGCTGTGCAAGTTGCTGTACAAATACACAAGGTAAAGATCACTGAGAAGACAAGTGTTACATGCCTGGGCCTGGGTGTAGCTCAGAGAGTAAAACGGAAAATAAATTCACAGTGAAATTCTAGACTAGTACTGATAAATTGACAATTATAAAAGGATGATTTCCTATCTAGTCATCCTTGTGTAGTCACCTCCTACTTTTATGGTTAAAATTAAATTAATCATGAAGCTTCTGTCCTTCATTAACTACTCACTGTAAGAAAAAACACCAATTCTGCTTTAAAAGTAGAAACAGTTGCTTGGTAATGTAGCATGAAGTGGTTTGCAATTGTGCTGAGTAACATAGTATTTGAATTAAAAAATGATGGTATGACTCAAAATCTATCCAGGTGTAGTCATAAACGTATTTAATATTTCTCAGAAGTCGAAAGGCAGCAGAGAACATGCAATAAACTAAATCCGAGGAGAAAAAGGACCTGTGAAAAGGGCTATTGTTTAGCCACTAGATAAGGAGAAGTTATGATATATTTTTTCTAACTTCACTGACATACTCTTTGCAGTTCAGGCATACTGTAGCTACTCCTTTGCTTGTGGGTTAAATAAGCAGATGGTTTATGATTCCAATAGACATAGCTGCTTTCTAGAGTGGGTTCCCTTGTAAATTTTTTTGTATATGTTAACCAGGGCTTGGTCTTGAAAGTCACACTTACCTTGGTACCCTTCTCCTTTCCCAGCTTGTATGTTCTCTCTGCAGGACATTGCATCATCCTGTGTATTCATGGACTTAGTTTCTTGTTCTCTTTTTGCACAAGTGATATTTAAGACAGACCAACAGTCATGACAGTCAGTGTAACAGCTCCTTAATTGAGGACGTTTAAGAGGGAAAACTTGTGTAGCCTGCTAAGAGAAGCAGAATGTTTCAATTTATTTAAGGAAAAGAAATGCATTTGTTTACATGATGCAGCAGTAAGTGTCTAAGGGATGAATTGCAGGGTTTCAATGTTTCAATGTCGAAACTGTTTCAGTGATCAATGGGTTGGTCCATTTAATGTCTTTGGTCATGCTGGATGCCAGGCAGGACAAGCATTTTGTGTCTTCCAGAGTTTTCCTAGCTTACAATGGATAAATGCTATTTTTCTGATGCTCAAAGGTTTTCTGCTGATGGAAAAGAACATAATCAGGAAAACACAGATTTTTGTTTACTTTGAAAAGTGCTGGACAAAATTTAATGAGTGGCTTTTGAACTCAAATCAATCCCATAGTCCTGCTGACTTCAGAAAAGCTATCTTTTATTCTGTCTGGGTGCCTGATGTTTCTGTTTTAAACTTTTTTGGAGATAGCAAAAAAACCTGATTTGCTTCTGATTTTATTTTTCAATCTGATTGCTCCTCCCCTTGCCATGTTAAAAAAAATGGTTACAGAATACATGCAGATTTCAACAATTTTTAATTGCAATTTGTAACCATTCTATCTTTCATTAGAAATAGCTTTCATAAGTTTTTATGGCAATTTAAATGAAGTAGTTCCTTCATCTAAGTTACCCAGTGATTTGCCTTGGTGTGTTCATGTTAATTACCAGCCTAGTGAAGTTCATCAAGATGTTCTGATTGATTCCTCTGCATTGATTGGTCAGCATCACTGACTTGGAGGAAATGTAATGTTGTAGTGTAAACCAAAAGTAGTCATCTTTCATTCTCTGTTCATCATTTGTTTCAGATACTATAGACAATTATTGAACTGATAGCTGTAGGAATTGCAATACAGAATTAAATATCCCTAGCATATGACAGTAAAGCCAAGCTGTTTGTATTATTATTGTGGAATTGCTAGCCATTGCTCAGTTTTAAGTGTGGGAGGCTGCTTATTCAAAACTCTGTGCTAGAATTTAATATACTCTAAAAGCTTCATTGGTGCACTGATTCTTTGTAAGAACTGTGGGAAGAAAAAGCATTGAAGGCTTAGAGACATCTTGTGGAAGCAAGTTCTGAGTTCTGAGGCTGAAGAACACAAATGGAACTTATCATATATAGAGAGAGAGTTCGGTATAAGTCTATATTTTTATTACTTGTGAATATCATGAATGTGACATTGCTCATGATTAAGATGTAGAAGAACATAAAGAATGAAGCAGAATTCAAGTTCCTCCCTGAAATTTGGTTAATGATTTCCTAATCTTTCCCCTTGTAATCTTAAAAGTCAATAATCTGAGGCAGAGGAACATATTAAGCACTATTGGAAAAGGAGGATTTTCTTTTCTGTAAGTTTAACGGTGGCCTTCTTACAAGAGGATGATATTATTTGATAAAGTAAGCAAATAAAGTAGAAGTATCTATTTTTAAAAGAAGGAATGAGGGGCAGTTCCCTTTGGAAATTTGGTATTTATTTTTGTTGACCTGAGGAAGAACATATTTAGCCTAACTGTGCACCACAGAAACCATTAATGCTCTTTCTCCAAGTCAGAAGGCTCTTAAACTTTTACAGCAGGATTCATAACATTTAGGGAGCTAACCAGCCACAGTAATTCAATCACTTTGTATCTGTTTGTATTTTGAGAAAAAGGAGTGCTTTCCTTTTATTTAAAGGGGGGAAAAAAAAAATAAGTGTGAGTTTTCCCATCTTTAAGGGACATATAGTACTGAGTAAGTTTACAGGAGGTTGGGAGTTTGCTTTAGTGAAAGTCCAACATTTAGAATTTCCCCTCGATTTGATAGTGTACACAAGATTTTTATCCTGTTGTAAGAAGTGTGTGTTTGTGTAGTGTCCTTAATTAATTTGTGTTTATGCACATCACTTCTGAAAGAAAATATATTTATAGGTGTTTAGATTTATCAGACTGTATTTAAAAAAAAGCAAACACAAATACCCCAAACAAAATAGCAAAACCGTATTGAATGCAATCTTTTCCCATTAACTATTTTACATAATATTTGTAAATAATACAACTGAATTTGCTTGACAAGCCCGATCTTAATTATTCTAGTGATGCTTACCATTGGGATAGCCTTTAGTACCAGCTCATAAGAATACTTCTGGAGAGCAATAACTTTCTTTCCAAATGCATGCAATTTGATTAAATAGTAAGGCAGAGTAAATCCGATTCTAGTGTGTTATTGTTCATCTCATTGGAACCATAAACTATGGTTTATCTCAGTAGTGTGCTATAGTTCTACTTCAAGCTGAATCAGAATAGGACAGAAAACTGATCTGAAATATTTTTTTCTGCAGCACTTGGGTGAAAGGTTTCAGTTCATGTTTGAATTCCTGCACAATGGCATTATAAAGCTGTTATCTGCAGCTATAGAAAGCGTATTTTGAAAGCTTTTGTTTCCACAACAGCTAAACTCCTTGAACTTGTGATATTTTAGATTTTTTACTGCTGCAAAATTAGGTTGCTTCAGTCAAGGGCTGTGATTTTTTTTTTTTTTTTTTTTTTTTTTTTTTTTCTTTTTATGGAAATTAAGTAATCATGCTACAATGGACCATTGATTTTGACTTCAAATGAATTTCAATAAGGATTATAACAATATAACTGATGATATTGTTCTGTATCTGGACTTCAAAAATGAGTAAGTGGGGTGGTTGCTTACAGTCAGGAAAAGAATGCAACTGGCAGATCATACAAACCACCTGACAGTCCATGTGTTGTGCAAGTATAATGTGATTTACTGTTACATGGATATGCTGTGAGGGTTGTAGTTAATGTATGGTGAGTAGTGCTGCTTGGTGTTATTCATGAAACTGAAGCTACAGTGAACTTTTGCTAATACCTGCACTTTCACGTGCCCTGTAAGAATAGTTGTGCTGGGTTAGGCCAAAGGTTTGTAGCTTCTCCAGCAGTAGTTAAAAGCAGGTAATCTAAGGAAGCATGAGAAATTGGGATGAGTAAAGAGCAGTACTTGTATGAATCTCCCAATCTCTCTAATAATTTACATCTCAAGGAGATTCAACAAGTATTTCTGTGTATTTTCTGTGAATAAGGGGTTTCTCCTACATTTCTCCTTGCTTAGGACCCTCTGTGAACTTCTTGCAGCTACAACGATCTGTCAGAAGACAGTTCTGCAGCATTGTGAAGTTATATGAACAATTCCCTTCTTTAATAGCTTTGTAATTCCTTAGCTCTGGTTGCTGTTCCTTAGGACCTTTATTGGAAGAAACAATAAGCTTCTGCTCCTTACCCATCTCTGCATGCCTCTCATGATTGTATAGAGCTCTACTATAGCAATGCCCCCAGTCGATTATTCTTTTTCCTTCTTCCTTTCCATCCTTCCTTATCCTTTTTTCAGAAGAGTCCTACAATGTTTAGTGATGGTTGTTACATGCCTTTGGTCACCCCTGCTGCCTTTCTCTGAAATTCTTATAGTTTTGTGTGTCAATAGTACTGAAAAATAATGGGTAATAAAACAGTCCAGAATTTCTCCTTCTGCAGAGTGTGGTCATAAATTTTATCTAGTGTTTTAGGCCATGTATTATTGCTGTTGGCAAATTGTGCTGGTTGCTCTCTACAGCACCAATCAGTTTCAGCACTAGCTTCAGACAATTGTGTGTAATTTTCAGGGTTAAGATTATCATAGCAAGACTTTCATAGATCTGCAACTGCTAAAGCAGGGGAAGGACTGCTCTGCAAATTTGTGCTCTTTCCATCTGTTTGATTGGGACATGCAACTGTTCCTGTTGGTGATGTGATAAGGAAACCTTTATGCAAAATTCACTTGGTTTCTAATCCAGAAGATAACAATACAAAAGAGAAACAGTGTCATCAGGGTTATGTTTACAGAGTACACTTGGGAGGGTTTATTTGGTTTTTTTTGTTGTTTGTTTTGTTTTGTTTTTTTGTTTTTGGTTTTGGTTTTTTTTTTTTTTTTTTGTTTTGGGATACTTAATTATCGCATTTTCCACTTTCTTTTTGTGGAAAAAGCACTGCCTGTAACAAGTACTGGAGGATTACACTGTTGAAATGATACTGTAAATTATAAATGGGACAAAATCAACCACAGGAGTATTATACTCAAATCATCATTTGTTGTTTTCTGTAATTAAATTGGTCTCATAACTATAACTGGTTCTGCATCATCTCCTAAGAAAACAGTAGAGTTATTAAAAAACAATAAAAGCCTTGTCACTTTGTCCAATAATTTAACACATTAAACTATTTATGTTTTAAACTATCTTGGTAGGAAATCCCATCCTTCAGGTCTTTTTTTTTTCTTAAGTAACCTCCAGTGACTAATTATTTAGACAACATCCCCAGTCAAAATGAAAAGCATTCCTTTGGAAAATAGGTAGCTCCCCCTGGATTTGTAGTGGGGTGGTTATACAATGCAATAATAAATATGCTGTCTTTATCATTAATTATTGAACATTGTTTTTTCTCTACTGTTGTAGTAAATCTTTGCATATACAGTTCTAAAAGGCATCAATCTACTGCATATAAAATTAGCAGATACTATAGTACTATTTAATATAGTCCTTGACTTTCTGATGTTGTGTATTTTTGTAGTTTTGTAGAACTGCTGCAATGATCCAATGCTTTATTTTATCTGGTCTTGTGACTGCACAGTACCAAACATGAGCATTAATAAGAATCCTTGTATGAAAGTTTTGAGGGCCCTCAAAAAATTAATAAAGACTGTTAATAATTCTGAACATTTTTTGGCAGTGTTAGAAGGTTATATCCAGTCCATCAATGCTAACACTTACCCTTGTGTACTGGTTTTCCTGATAATCTCATAAAAAGATTAAGATCTCATTACATTTCATAATAATCTCGTTAAAAGCTTTTGAAAGATCTAGATAAAAGGTGTCCACTAGTTCTCCTAAGTCCATGATTTGTTTGGCATCCTCAAAATGTTCAAGCAGTAAAACCAGCACATGATGCAATTACAGAACTCATGTAACTTTGTCCCTCTTTCAACTTTTTTCTCTGTGAATTTTTAAATTATTTTAATCTTGCTGACCTAGTACACTTAATGCTGAAGTAGCAGCATTTACAGTCTCCGATTCTCAGGTGACTTTTAGTGCCTTGAAAACAGTCAAAAAAAACCAAGAAAGCATGAAAGAAAGAGATCCATCTGTTTCTCTGGTAAAGCTAGGGACTAGAAGCAAAATCTTTATTTTTTTCCAATAATTTTTGCACTTGCACACTAATTAGACATGTTGCTCTATGACAGCATTTTCTATGCATTAAAGTGAGGGCAGCAAAATAGGCAAATGAAAAAAGCTTGAAAGAAAACATTTAGCTATCAATAAATCTATACTTTAGTACTTTATTTGACTGAATGTATAGCACAAATGTTCCATGTTTTGTATGTTCTTAAAGGGTCTAAAAGCATGCATAGGTAAACAGGCATGTGAAAGAACACTAGGGAATATAGTAAGAGTGGAAGGGAGATACCTGACTCTTTCCCAGGTCCATAGGAAAGTTCCTGTGGATTTCAAAAGGAGTAATGTATTACCCTTTCCATACATCCATCATTCCTTCCAAAGGCAGTCAAACCTAGTCCTTGATTCTTCCATCCAACTTGACTTCCCCATTTGACTTCAGAGACTTTCTACAAAGTCAGCAGAGATGTAGAAGTACCCAAGAGGCCAATCTATCCCATACGTGCATTTATTTTAGCTGGCGTGTGACATCCTTTGCAGTGGCACAACTGTCTCTACTGACTGCAGAACCAAATGTCTGGTTTGGACCAGACATCCAATTTATAATTGCACAGGTAAGGTTAGATTAGATAATTACACTCCATGTTCCTGAGTAATTTCAGTGGAATATTATTTTTAATATAAAAATTGTAAGCTACTCCTATCTCCATAGACTGTGGGACCTCCCATATTATTAAAATTAAATAATGCATATACATTTATTGTACTTGTGTATACATATATATACACACACCCACCTAAATGTTGGGATTGACAAAAATGAATGCCTAAGGAGTAGTTTATGAATTTGTATGGAATGTGTGGAGTGCCTGCATGTGAATAAAGCTCAGGTCACTTCAATAGAGATTTCCCTGTGTAAGAATTTAAGGTCTTAACCTAAGTTCTTTACATCTGTAATCACTGTCCTTTTTAAAATGTGAAAGTTGAAAAACCAGTACATGTGTCCTTATGGAGTTAACTTGTGACCAAAAGAGTCAGCAGTTTTAAAATTGCTATCATTGATGGAAGTGCAAATGTGAAGATTCATTGTGAGCTTGAGTGAGCAGGTTGAACATGAGAAATGTCATATCAGTTTTGAGGGTGCCCTTAGTGTACTTTTAACTGTACACTGGCCTAGGCAGTCTAAAGACCAGGAATTTCCTTCAAAAGCTGAAACTTTTATTTTTAGGGTAACTGCCTCGCTTTCAGGTAGTTTACTCTGGTAGATTTGATCTGTATTGTTAGAATGCAGCCTATTCTGTTATGATTACAACTGAAGTTTGCAAGCATGTGAGAAATATTACGACAATATATTTTAGGTAAAGAGCTTCAATGGATTTAGAAAAGAAAAGGATCTGCTTAAAAATCCATTTTTACAAAATATAGCTCTATGAAATAATTTCCCTGTTAAAATGGAAACAGCATAAAAATGTACTGCTTGTTCATATTTTACCTTGCATATTTGACTCTTGGCAGATCCAAATGTCTTCTGGGGTATGAACAGTGACCCTTTGTTCTTCCAGAAATATTTGTTTTAATTGGGTTATAGATCCACATCCTGATGCAAATTTAACTGCTTCAAGCCCAGGCTGCTTTCCACATGATGTAGTGGTTACATACTCTATATTGAAAATTGGAAATTTAAATGATCCCTGAAGGGACTAAAATATATACCAGTGCAACTACAAGACTTAATTAAAATACGCCTTCAACCACTCATAAACACTATTAGATTAGATTTAGACAGATGGGACAAATTATTATTATCATTATGGGGAAAACACACTATCATGACAATGAACATTCTCCCTCATCTCATCTCCATTTGTAAACCTCATGCCAATAGAAATCCCCAAGCTAAACTTTGCTGTAATAAATAACTTGTCAGTAAAATTTTATGGGATTGCAAAAGCACAACAAAAGATCTATTGTTGAAAAAGAAGAAATCACAAATATAGGAGGAGTAAATTTTTCAAGTCTTGTCAAAATTTGTCATATCACTCACATTGAAATAATTCCTGCAAAGTCGTCTCCAAATTACAGGAAATCTTAGCAATGGCCTTTTTAAAAAAAGAATGCAGGTGGAGGTATTGCCTCCTTTTTTATCAAAGTTAAAAGGATTAAGACCCGGATTTGTCAGTCAGCTGATTGTGACTCTTTTCAGTGTTTTCAGCCCTAGGTAGATCTGGTTGTTGTTTTGCTTCAGTATGTTTTGGACTGTGATGCCATACGAGAATGGAAGGCTTTCATGATTCGGCTTCATTTTAGATACGGACAAAGTGAAATGACACAGTCCTGAAAATCTAGTTACAGTCTTTGACAGAAAACAGGTAGAAATACCTTTTAACTGTAATAGCTTCATGAATATCATGAAATTTAAAAGGATGTGGGGAACCTCCCTTTTGCCACAGTAATTTTTGGCCATCTTAATTATGAGGGTCATTAGCAACAAGAGCTGTCCTACTGCTACGAATTACCACAAGAGTTTAATACTGCAAATATTTACAAAACAACTGTGGAAGTGTTAATTACTTACATATATATATAGCTATACATATATATATGTGTATATACACATATATATCTACATAGCTGGTAAGGTTAGTTTTAAGATGCTTTATCTCTTCTTTGGAGCCACTCAGTACTTGACTGTGAATTCAGTATCATAACAAAGAAACCTGTATGTGGCTGGAGGCCAGAGGTAGTTGCTTGCTCTCCTTTAGTCATTAGTTGTAGTCAAGGTGCCTTTCAGGAAGAAGGGATGACAGATTGGTAATGTCCCCACTATCAGATCCACTGTCATGGGACGCACTTGTCAGGAGACAGCAGGAGACAGAGTGCAGAGGGATCCAGGTGGAGTTTTTCCAGCATTGTAGCAAGATGAATGCACCTATTGTTCCTGCTCCCTTGCTTTTCTGTAGCCATTAGTATGACAGCTCCGTAAATGATTACCTGACATAAGACCTGTTTTGAAATTTTTCTCTTTCTTGAACTTGTCCTTTGAGCTTTTCAACAGTGTATAGTTTTCTACTGCCTCAATCCATTGGTCTTTCTAGTTCAAGCTCTGTTATCCTTGTAGTGGCAGAAAATTTTATGTACTTGTCGGAGAAGAAGGTAATATTTAGGTTTGATAGCTGTGTTAATGGCTGTGCATGGCAATGCTCTGTTACGTAATAGTAGTGCAGGTCAGGAAGATATTTATCAGGGTGAGGAGAATTGTCAATATAATTTAACACATCAATTTACTGTAGCAACATATTTTGCATGCTAAAGCTCTTTATTTTACTTATATGTTTCCCTCTGGATGCACTATTCAAAATGAAAAAACCAAGAGTTCACTAGTTCTGCTTGAGATGATGCTACATCTCATAGATCATTGCCATGCATTACACAAATTAAGTGCACTGGAATTGAGAGCAATCCACAACAGAACGGCCAGATTATGGAAAACTCATTGTGCTTCCATTCTAATAACTGCTTGAAAAATACTGAATCCTTCAGAAGCTATTGGGAAATATTTCTAAATTTAATTATGTTTTTAGGTTTTGCTTTATAGCAGCTCATCATCTCATCAATACAGCCCATTTGGGAGTACACCAAGGGAAATATTGTAAATTGTTTGGTAGTGTCCACAAAATGCTGCCATATTTCCAACAGAAACTGTCCTCTTCACTCAATAAAGTATTCTCCTACCTCGGCAGGTGTTACTGGCAGTTACAAGTATTTATGAAAATATATTTGGCTTTTGATTTGAGAATTATTATATTTACTACTTTTTTTTTTAATGTGATGGTGCTTGGTTTCTTAAGCCAAGCTGGAAAAGAAATGCTTTCTTAGCTCACTAGCTTATTGTCAGGCATGTCTATTTTGGGGGAAGGTGACCATTTAACCCATGCAGAGACTTGTTCACAAGCTTATACTCAAAAAATTTATTTCTAAATGTGTAAGGAATTTTCTATATTAATATTCCTGGGACATGCTCCAGCAAATTTCCAGGTGAGATAGTATGGATTTAGCTCCAGGAGTTTTGTTTCTAGTTTAAACCAGACTAACAAAAGAAAATTCTACATCAAAGTAGAAGGCGACCTTTTTATTGGGTGTGGACAGAAGAATCTGTGGACTCTGATCTTTTGAATCTGTATTTCTGATTTTACAACAATGTTCATATGCTAAAGTTACTCAAGGCTTTTCAACTATTTTTGCGATCCCTTAAAGAATATGGAGAGAAAAATATCTTTAAGAAACAGAAAATGGCTATCACAAAAAAACTGTATTAGTTTATATGAGAAACTGGGTGATGTAATGAGTAGATTAAATTTTACTACATAGCTAATAATGTTGTTATAATTTCCTATGTTCAGAAATAACGACAATCAAAGGGATGTTAGGTTGCTTTTTGGTTTTTTGGGTTTCTTTTTACTTTTACTCTCACAAGCATGATAGTTGATTAAATTTTCAGATCTAGACAAAGTTTATAATTGTGTGCTTAATGAAATTCCTAATATTGCTAATGATACTTTTATATTTTTCCAAGGAGCTGCATGAACTCTGGTCATAGATAGCTTTGATTTATGAAAGCAGTCATATTTATAGTGCTTGTTAGTCATTCAGAATTGTTTGCTTGGGCAAATTGTTAATGTCAAACTAATATAATTTTATTGATGTAATTATTTCTTTCATTATAGCAGTGCCTGAAAGCATATCTATAGTTAGTTATATTAGCATTCTCTTCTAAAACCCACATTTCAAGATTTATAAATTAGCATTAGAAACTTGCTCCAAGATAAATCTTCATATATAAAGCAGAAGGAATGTATACAGTTTCGAGAAGTTTCAGAAGATATAATCTAGCTGCATTTTTTTTTCTTTGTTTTTTTTCTTTTTTCCCCCCTGTTATTTCTGAAAGACAAGCAGAAAGCCTGGCAGAAAAGTGCCAACAAAATGTGCTTGGATGTATGGAGATGAGAAAATTATTTCCTTCTTTAAAAGGAGGGAATATTATCTTAATGTACATCCTTAAGTTTTGCATTTCATGGTGGTCATTCAAAAAAGATCATGGCAGGCTCAGGATTGTGGAATTTAGGTTTCCTCCATGTACTGCCATCTGAAAAACTCAATCTGAAGGCATGAAGGTATATTGGCATTCAAAAAGTTCAGTGTCTGGGCAGATATTGTTAATGAAAAGTGTGGGAATAAATGTCTGTGAATAAAGAACAGCACAAAAACTGTAATGAGATGCCACATTTGAAAGAAATAATCCATACTGACTTTTGTATGATAAAGAAAAGAGTAAATACCCAATTCTGTCGATTGTTGCAACTTCTTTTAGTTAAATCCTGTACCAGAAGCACATTACATACCTCAGGGGATATTGATTAAGGAAACACAGTGAGTGAATTCACATATTTTACATGTATGTGTGATTTTGTGAAATCATATGTGCAATTTTTGAGATCCGGTTCACACTTCATAGTGTCCTTTGCATCAGTTAGCCATTATGAATACAGTACAACTCAGTATGAGGAAGTCAGTAAGTTGGGGATCATTTTGCAAAATGGAGAACTCTGTATAATTTCCAGATGCAAAATACTCTTTTCATGGATGTGGCAGTCATGACACACATCCTTTTTGGTGTCTGTGTTGTTTTGTTCCAACTATCTGTTGATTTGTTGCATTTTGAAAAATTGAAAGTGATTGACAGTAGCATTGCGAGGGTCTATATTGATCATTTCTCAGTCATTTCTGGAGTGAATGTGCAAACTTAAATTAAGAACAGGTGGTGGATGTTCTGCAGGTCAGGTTTCACCTTGACTTTCTCTCCTCCTTTTCTGTGGGGGAACAATCTTATAATTGCTTGCAGCCTGACATTGTGTCCTTAACATCACCCAAAAAAGTGAGGTAACATGGAGATGTGCATCTACTGTGGTGGAAAACATGGTCAATAAAGTCCAGTGTCATTCCTGATTTTGCTTCCAGTACCTCTTTGGAGGCTCATACATTTTACTGTGAGCAGCCTTTTTGGGATTTTGCTGGATTAGTTCACAGTTCCCATGACTGCCTTGTGTTATTTCCTTGATTTTTTTTAGTTGTGATAGTGTTTAAGTGTTTTAAAAAGTAATGTTTTGGCTGCTCTGGGTAAAACTGGGAAATCTGGGTACCAATTCGCCTTATTTTGACACTGAGAATGGCAACTGCTGTTTTTCTTGGAAAAGATGATTTGTACAGGTGATTCAGAGTAGCTGTGTCCTGCGCTGTCTTACTCTGCAGAATTTATATCTATTTATATCCTAATGTTAGGATGAACCTGGTTTTTGCTGAGAGCTTTCTGGGGACAGAAGGAGCTGTAGCTGGCTGGCTTAGGGTCTGCAAAGCACCAAGAACCTACTGGGCAGAAAAATGTCTTAAAGTGGCTTTCCACTTTCACACAGAGACTTACTCCTGCCCTCTTCTGTCAGAGCTAAGGGTGGACCAGAAACCCTAGTATCCCTTCTGGAGCTTGCGTCAATGGCTCTAACACGCGTAGTGGTTTGGTTAAATGGTTCTTTGTTTGCTCCATCAAAAGGCAATGGCAACTCCTGAGAACAAAGATACACATAGTGTTGAGAAAGTTTCTTTTCTCTTTTGTTATTGTCTATTTTGCCTGCTGTTTGGAATGTGTAAAATGATTCTGACAAGCTTGATATGTGCCAAAACCCAGCATGCCCACTGGTGGGAAGATTATCATCACCCAGATATAATAAAAAGCTTCTAGAAAAGCGCCTCTAATGATGGGCTGCTTTTCTGGCATTTACAGGGTTTTCTATTTGTTTTAGCAACACCCGCTAGCACAACTGTAGCTAAAGGCCTGTTAGCATTTTCATTGGAAATTCATTCCAGGACTTTATAACTCTGCTGGAAAATTTGCTTTGAACTCAAGAGCCACACAGAAGACTTTTTATAGAGCCTCTTTTTCATTTTCTTGTATTTTTGCATTGAACAGAATTAAGCTATTTAGTCAATAATAAATAAATGGGGAAACCCCAACCATGTTAGCTACTAAGAATTTCCCTTAGGAAAACATGTAGTGTGTGTTTGATATCATCATCTGAAAAGTAAAACTGTGTGTAATTACTTGTTGAATCTGAGCTGAGTGCCGCGGTGTTTAACGCAATGCTAAACGCAATAGTATTAACGAATACTATTCCTTATGAGCAGTAAAAATGTGCTATAAGGCACAAACGTGTGTCACTTGCCTACTTTCCCACCTCAAAAGCACAGTTGTGAGTTTTGCAGCTATAACTCTGATTTTGGATGTTATAATCATGTTCAGAAGTAATAATCACATTTTATTTCGGACTCTGACCGACTCCTTTGTTCTCAGCAGTCAAACATGCTAGCTGAAGTGACTTGACTTTATTTTTTTATTTCTTATATTCAGTGGGAGGTAAACAGACAATTGTTTTTGAAAACCTCAATATCACAACCTTACTATTAGACTTATCTAAAATTTCAAAATAATATTCAGATACTTGTCATTACTAAAACCAATTAAAATAGATACCATTTTCTTGATACTATGGTAGAAGAATATTATAAATGAATATGGATTTTTTACTATGTACCTCAGATCTGTTTGGGTGTGGGAAGTAAACTCAAATGATAAACAAATACAAAATTAGTTGTGTAATTGAATGAATTAGTGAAAAATTAATTTGTATTTAACATAAGGATTGATTTAGCAAAAGTATGCTTCCCAGTGAAGGCCTGTTTGTTAATAAATGGGCCTTCATCATACTGCATATCTGTGATTTTTTTATAATGTTTTTTGATTATTGCAGCCTCAGATTAATATTTTTAAATTTCTGTAAAATAAAAACATTTTTATTGGTTTTTCCACCAAAGCTGCTTACCAATGTGTAGAATTTGGCTGACAGTATTATTGTTAAAAATATGTGGCATGCTTACAGTATTTATATGATGCCTAGAGTGTAAACAGCCATATCAAAATCTGTCTAGAATGGGCTAAGACCAAACATATTTGTTGTTGATGCTAATGGCATTGACAAAAACAATTCCCATGCCACTGTTTAAAAGCTGTAATCTTTTAATATATGTAACCACAAATACATCAGATGAGATCATCTTGGTATTACAGGGGGGATACTGAAAAGTCTTCTTCCTTCAGAGACATCACCAGGGGCAAGCTGCAGCCAGACAACTGTGGGACATCAGAGTACCCTGGCTGCCAAGAGGGCAAACTGCATCCTGGGGTGCAAGAATCACAGCATCAGCAGCGGCTCAAAAGTGGTGATTATCCTGCTGTATTCAGTGTTGGTGAATGCTGCATGCAATTTAAGAAGGATATGAAGGTTCTTGAATGCCTCTAGAGGAGGGCAAGTGAGCTGCTGAATGGGCTGGAAGCCTGTCCTGTGAGGAGCAGCTGAGCACTCTGGGTTTGTCTAGTTCGAAGAGAAGGAGTCTGAGGGGTGACCTCATTGCTCTCCACAGCTTCCTGAGGAGGGGACCTGGAGAGGGAGGTGCTGAACTGCTCTCCCTGTTGCCCAGTGGCAGGACACATGGGAATGACTCAAAGCTTCACCAGCAGAGGTTTAGACTAGACATTAGGAAGAATTTCTTTATGGAGAGGGTGGTTGAACACTGCAACAGGCTTCCTAGAGAGGTGGTTGATGCCTTGTCTGTGTTTAAGCAGCATTTGGATAGTGCCCTTAATAATCTGCTTTCACTTTTGGTCATCCCTGAAGAGGTCAGGCAGTAGGACTAGATGATCACTGCAGGTCCCTTCCAAATGGAATAATTCTGTTCTATTCCTCTGTGTTTCATGAAGCATCAATACAGTATGTGTTATGTTCATGCTCATAAATGGGTTTCTTTTGACTTTAGCCAAAACTGCATCTGCAAGCATGTGGCATTCTCACCATGTCCAAGAGCAAGTTCAAACAGTGTGTATGCTGATGTGGGACCCTCTTCTGGGACGGTAAGAGAGCGCTCTTGAACAATGATAGATTTGCAGGGTGATAGATTACAAATAAATTCAATATTGGTCATTAAAACTCCCAGCTACTTTTCAAGGTGGTGTTGCTAATGCATTACCAAAGCTATTCAGTTGATGGAAAAGACAGTTACATAAAGAGGATTTTAGTAAATACTTTTCCATACACACTTACTGCATTAAGTGAGATTTATTTTGTATATGTTACTGAAATTTGCAATAACATAAATAGCTCAAAAATCTAATATTTAAGTCATGCCCCTCTGCAGCTTCTTGAAATGCTATCCATTAAAACCTTTTACCTGATGGAAAAAATACTGCCATTATGTTGCCATTGTGTAAACACAGCAAAAATAACTTAAAAATAAAGGTCATGCAGAGAAACAAGAATTTACAAACTATTTAAGAGAATTTGAGTTTTGAAAATGTTTAAAATTTTTAATGTCTAAGCAGACATGTCTCTTAAGTCAGAAAGAGAACCAGATTAATTAAAAGTTGTCATTGTCAAGAAGAGATTTTTCTCCAAATTTTTTAGGAGTGTTGTTCAGCCTGCACTGAAACGGTCACAGATTGATGGGTCCCAGAGTACCAGAAGCTTTCTTGGTTAGTACATCTTTTAAAATTTATTGGTATGTACAGTGCATTCCTGGTTTTTTCCAGTAGATATTGGAAAATGGCTGCCACTTCTGACATTTTGTGTTTGTTTTTTTTTTTCCTTTGAGGTCTTGTGCTTTCTTATAATCGGAAGTAATGACTATTGTTTTTGTAAGAAAGTAGTTACATGGACATGCTGTGGGGGTTAAAAATTCCCATGTGGATCTGGAGCTTGCGCCTTTTGAACTCCTTTCTTCCCCACACACTGATCGTTAAGGAGAGTTACAATTTCCATGCTTTCTGAGGAATAAGGACACTTAATGTGTTTCAGTAGCATAGCCATCAAGGCATATTCCTGGAAGGTGTATTCTTTAGCTTTAATTAAAGTGTGGAGAGGTTGTTTTCAGAGGAAACCAATAAAATGATGCTCATTGACCTCTTCTACAACCCAGGCCACAGAGATTTGCAATAATTCTCACAGCCTGCTCTTAACTTCTGGCCAAGGAAAATGAGCCTCTCAATTTGAAGTCTGTGACAATGAACAGTTCAAGTACATCTTTAGGTAAACTGCTCTCATTGTTCATTATCATCAATGTTAATTCATTTTCAGTCTAATTTGTTTAGTTTACTTCTGGCCTTTAGACTTTATCATGTCTTCACCTACTTGAATCAGAAATCTTGTCCCTACTAAATAAAGTACTTCCACATGCTGATCAAATCACCTTTAAGTCTCTTTGAAGATTGAAATGGAAATTGCTGTTTGCCATTGAGAGATATATACCCTACAGATTAAAAATTTTTTCTAGAGTATGGTTCGATAAAACAAAACTGAGATTCTTTGGATAACTAAAGTATTTTGGCTGGTGTGTGAGAAATCTAAAAATCTTAGTGTTTTACATATTTAAAATACAATTTCTTTTCATGACTGTTGATTATATTTTCTCTGGAAGTTTGTGTGTGAGGAAGAAAAGAAATGTCATATGATATCTGTTATAATATTTCTTGAAACTTAGGACTTACTAATTTCATAATTGCTGCACAGTGCCTTAAGAGAGAAGGTGAAGAAAGACATGGAGCTGAGTTCCATGGCAATAAGTAAGGATGGCCAGAAAATTGGCAGTAGGACAGCACCTTGGGGTTATAATCACTTTTCAGATTAAAAATTAAGCAAAGCAAACTACACAAAAAGAGCATCCTCTTGAATGGTTTACTGGAATAATTTTCTTTAAGATATTTGTTTTCTGATTCTTTCATCTCCTTTCACTCCAATCAGTTTTAATGTGGAAACTGAGACCTACAAAAGCTGTTAAATTACAATACATTTATCCAGTCCTCCTGGATGGGACACAAATACCCAGAGGTAATTGGCAATAGGCAGAAGATAACATTGCACTCCTTCTGATAGAGGCTGCTAGGAACTTTAGTCATCAAAATCAATATGTTTCTGACTCCTCTAAAGTCAGTTAAAGAACAGATCCAACACACTAATTTATATTGGCTTTTTTTTAGTTTTTTTCTTTCTTTTTTTTTTTTTTTTTTAAGTTAGTAATGTTTTTTTCTTCAGGGAGAAGGATTTTGATTGCAATTTTAAACATTGAATAAATCTACCTCTTAATGACTTTTAAAATTTGATAAATCCTTGGATGAAAGCCCTGGTCAGGCACTGGCTGCAGTAGTTTCCAATATGGAGCCTGAAAATTTTATCTGTGTCCCAGGAAAAAGGGATGTCTTTCTTCAGGAGTTCAGTAAATAAAAATTTCATTTGAAATCACCCTCTGAATCAGGAACCTTTAATAGAACAGAGGTCAAATATGGCTAAATAAAATTTGCTTCATTTTACCAAAACAACCAGTTTTGTTCTTGCTATAGCCCATTTATTTTATTGAAGAAAAAAAGCAAAGGATTTTCTCCTAGATCTTGAGAAAACAATAGGATATTTTTACAGATACCACCTGATACTTAAAATAATTCAAATTTTAAAAATACACACAGCTTTATGGCTCTTACATCTTTTGTCAGTTTTCATGCCCACGGGTGTCCTACTGAAATAGCTGTGCGTGTGCAGGTTTGGTTTGAATTTATGTGTCAGGACTCTGTTCCTACTGTTTTGTATTTAATGGAGTAGGTAATATTCTGTACATGTTTATGTGTAATGCTTTTATTTATCTTATAAGTAAAAAATCTATTCCCTGTCATGACCTCTTTGATTTGTCTTCAAAGAACAATTCATGCAAATAACGTCTAGCAAAACTTCATTTACAAAGACAAAAGATATTTCTTAATACACATTTTAATGTAATGCGTTTTATTTATGTATCAACCATATATGCTAGAAGCTACTGAACCAAAGTATGATTTCAGCCTCAAGAGTCTCAGCTTCAAACATTGATATGTTAAGAAATGCAAATAGGTGATGCATGAAAAGGAGAAAATCGAAGGCGAGAAGCAGCCTATTCATAATTCTGGTTGAATAACTCAGTAGGATGAATCATATCTAGGTATGTTAAAGAGGAAATAGCAGATTATTTTCTTGTAAGATCTTATCCTTCTCCACTAATATTGAGGCAGCTGCTCTTCCATTGAGGAAAACACACTAAGAAAAGGTGCCTGTTTCTACTGTATTAAACATCAGAGTAAACTGAATCCAGAGAAATTTGCAACTCCCTTTGAGAGTCAACTTATATGTTTATTCTTTCAAACCTGCAAAGTAAGGCTTGCAAGATTTTCACTCCTGATAGCAACAATAAGCATGTTTGTTGATGCACAAGATGAAATAGACTACAATTTGCCTAGTCTTGATTTTGATGCTATGTAGGTCTAGCACTATTGAAATGTAAGAGGAACTTATTTTTGTCAATAGAAGAAGCAGATAGAATCATAAAATAGTTTAAGTTGGAGAAGACCTCTAAGTTGGAGAAGACCTCAAAGATCATTCACATGTTCAAGTCTTCTTCATCTCTATATTAGTCTGCTGTTCTCACTGCTAGTTCTTTTCATTGAAGGCTGCTGTTTGTGCTCTATTCAGTTAATCTTTTAAAGCAGAACTGTTATATTAAAGGGTCTTTAATAATAAATTCTCTCTCAATAACTTTCTGGTATCTTCATTCACTTTAAACTGCTTGTTTGCTTTAAGTCTCATAGTTCATTACTTGTAAAAGAAAATAACTCAAATTTAATCAAATTTGTCACTTAAGTGAAAATTACTGTTTAATTACATCAGCTTGTACTTATCACTATGCAGCAGTGGTTTCAATGCCTTTTTATCAGAAAAATACTTAGTCTCCAATGAGCTCTCTAGCTCAACTTATACCTTGGCTAATGTAGTCATCATCAGAATCTTCTGCCAGTTTAGATGCCAGAAATCTCTCTTGCCACTGTGCAGCCCTGCCACACTCTACTGCAATTGCTCTACTGCAACTGGCCACAAATTGTGCACTGAGTTTGAAGCCTTCAGGACTGAGGCATGTCAGACTTGCTTTCTCTGAACATTTCTTGACCTTCCTGTACTTTGCTGTACTTCATTTAGCTGTGGCAGCAATTTCTCTAATTGACCAGGTGTCTGTGGCATAACTTTTTACTTTTTTTTTTTTTTTTTTTGTACAGTATGGCAACAGTTTCTTATAGATATCTGGAAAAAGAAAATATTTTATGTGAAAAAAGATATTTCTTATCTAAAATAATGATGTAGTGTAGAGAAGTACAGTCCTGGAATGGTAGCAGATGTCTGGGGAAGGATAAAGGCTAGAAGTGTACAGAGTGCATTGCAGAGGAGCACTGCTGTGGGGTGATTAGAGATGGGGCACAGGCAGGCACTGAAGACCCCTCAGGAATTAATTACTTACGGTCAGCTGAAGAAATGAAGACCTAGAACTGGACAAAACTGAGTTTAGGGGTAACAAAGAGAACAAATAAAATGTATCTCAGCTATATAAAATCCATCACCTATGTAAGTTCAGGGTCCTGTATTGCTGCAGGCCACTGAAGAGAAAGCAAGATGTAAAAAAACAATGTACCAAATGTATAAAAATCACCTCAAGTGAGTTTTAGACAGAAGAAGCCATTAACAGATGATTATAAGTAACTGTAACATCCTCCACTGCCAACACAAGAACGACACCACTTGCCTTTAGACCCGTTGGAAGTGTGGGCTTAATATCAGAAGAAGAAACTAAGAATTCTGTTTGTAATAATTTTAACTGTATTATTGTCAAAACTTTCTTGAATCAAAGATTTTTTTCTCTTTTCCTGGTAATAATTACATATGTACTCTTGATGAATCTTGGGTTAGGCTCAAGATTTCCATAATAATGACAAATTAGGTTATTATACTAATGTTAAATTCTTGGCTTTTTTCCTCCCCCTATAAACAAGATTTTGAGCATAATGCTCTGCAGTAGTCAACATCCATTTGTATCTCAGACCTTGACTGATTCCAGAAACCTCCATCTTCTAAGTATGGAAATACAAAACTATATCTGGCTTATCAAAGAGATTTGATCAGAGTGAAAAAATGACTTAGATGAGAATTTAAGGAGGAAAAGTTCATCAGCTCTACTTCATTGTTTATTTTTCTTGGGCTGTAGTCATGAACCTACTGATGCTGTTTCTGAATTCACCAATTAAGTAATGTGTTTAAGTTTCCCTAAAGGAAACTGAAGATTTTAAAGTCTATTCACATACTTAAATATGAATTTTACAAGCATCTATTCTGAGTGTATTTGTTTTCTCGCCAGCAGAAAATTTTCTCCCTGAAGATGAGTAGTCCTGCTCTGATATTTAGAGGATGGCACCATGACATGAAAAGCAACATTTTAAAATAGCTTTGTTTGTCCTGAAACAATATTGTGAAGCTGTTGGATCAGCTTGTATCTGTAGCTAAAAATTATTCATGGAGCTTCAGCAGGTGTCTGATCATATCTCACTTTGGATAGGATGTACTCCCAAAAGATGAAAAGTATTTTTATCTAAATAAGTAGATTACAGCTATGGCTAATGCAGTTACTTAATGAAAGGATTATCATTGAGTTTACACAACTGAAGCACTCTTCTCAAAGTGTTCCTTTCACTGGGAAATGCTCCCGGCTGTCATTTAAACTGTCTTGATCTATGCCAGTATGAAAGACTGCAGAAAAAGTTTTCAAAAATGAAATCTGGAGTAAGCTGAGATGATGTTTTACACTAGATACGTGGTCTGAATTTCTCCATCTGTGTTTACTTGAAAGTTCATATTAACTAGGACAAGAGATTCTTGCCTGTTAAAGTTACAGTTCAAGTAATATCCAGACTGTCCATCTGCAGACACTTATTTAATCAATTTGGTGAAGTACTTATTTTTTAACTTTGCTTCTCGTTTATAGTTGGTGAGGGCTTCTGTGACTTCTGTTAACTGTGGGATCTTCTATTATGGAATTTATAGGAATTAAAATAAATCACTGTACATGTCCCTTGGGACAATGCACAGTAATTTTCTCTTAATGCCTGTGTTTATGTTAAAAGTTTTCAATGAAAACAGTCTGCCCTAGAGAAACCAAATACTCTCCTGGTATGTAGGGTGTGGTTTACAGAGAATTTGAAGTGGATGAAGAGCTTCCACCAAAGATCCAGAAAGGTTTAAAAACCCAAGAGAAATCTCTGTTGAGCAAAACTAGACACTTTCTGTAGCACCAAGGGGTCAATTTACTTAACATTTGTGATGCTGTAGAGATGGGGATGATGCAGAACTGTATCACTCAACTAGAACCTCTCTGAAGGGTTTGCTCAGGTTCAGCCAGTGTCTTTAGAGGGTGGAATAAATACAGCAGGACTAACTCTAGTGTTTTGATTTATGTGCCCTTGGCCTTGTGCAGCTGTGCACAGAGAGAAAATGTATTGCACCAACCTCATGTCCTCAAGCAAGCAGAATTTAAACACTTATATACAAAAGTACCAGGTTTATGGCAGAGAGTGTGTCCTTGTATTTTAGAGTACTTTGCTAAGTAAAGTGTAACACAGTGCTGCAGACTATTTGCATCAATTATGTTTTTGCTCATAAGGGAGGGTCACATTAATTTTTTTAAAAAATAGCAAACCAAGCCTGCTAAAAGTGGAAATAATAATGTGGTTTTATTGTCATTGTTGAATTCATGCTAATGCCTGCTATGGCAGCTGTGGGATACAGACCTGGTTCTTAATTAGAGGTCCTTTCTACATTCATGGTTATAAAATCAAGTTGTTGGTATGGTAGGGATAGAAAGCTTGGTTTCTTTCTGCAGGTTGGTCCATCTGAGCATAAAGTTCTTTACTGAGGCTTAACCTTTAAATAACATCTTTCCATCTAAATCCAGTAATAGATTTTAGAGGATTTTGTAAAGGGGGGTAAACTTGCTGCCCATATTTTCTCTAATGGCTGAATTATTGCAGTCTTTGCTGATGAAGTAAAAGATCTGGTCAAATTCTCTCTGAGGAATCTCCAAATTAGTGGTGATGTCAAGTGTCTTTATGTATTCTGCTGAAGATGTGAAGAAAAAGTTCAAGAACTGTGCCAGAAAAGAGACTATGAAGAAGGGAATACAATTCTGTGATCAGAGCACTTACCTAGAAAAGAGGAGTCCTGCAATTAATCTCCTGTGCTCAGGATTGTGAATGAGTTTTGCCCTATGACTGCTTAGTGTAAAGAACAACTGCTAAGCTGTGCTGTCAGCAGTACCTGACATAGCTCATTTTGAATTAGCTGTGATGTTACATGGAGACAGAGTTGTATTTTGCAAATAGGACATACCCACAACTTATAAAAGCACTGTCTACACTCACTAATGAAATGGTAAAGAGTTGCTGGAGCTAGCAGCAATTTTCCTTCATAGGATACTAATAACAGTTTAGCTGCTCTGGGGAGATAAACTGAGTTCGGGTGGAGTGTCATGCTAATATTGCTGTACCACTTTCTACAGCATTGCTGTATTTTGTGCAGACAAAGGATTTTATTGAGCTCTCAGTGCTGCTTGGGGTGCACCCTCACAACGAGTTAGACCTGGTGGCTTCCAACAACTCTTGTTCTTTATGAACTCCAGCATAAATTGAGTGTGGGTTTAATATGCATGGAGGTCAAATGAGAATAATTTAATTGAGAAAAATCAGGAACAGGCTGTTTAAATTATGATTGTTTCATGAAACATTTTCAGGTATTTTGGAAGGTTTGCTGTACTGCTGAACTCTTCTTTTTAACAAACGTGTTTTTCCTAGACTAAAATGCCAAAGGAGGATACAATATTTTCACACACAGGTAAAACCTAGTCTCCTTAATTTGTCACTAGAAAATAGCTGAAAGTTCTAGAGTCTGAAAGAAGTTAATGGATAAGAAAACAGAATTTTTTCCCCTACAATAATTCAAAAACTTATTCTACTAATTTGTAAATAAAAAAAGCGAGTTTTAAAGTGGAAGACAAACGGTTTTCTTTCAGTATGAGTTCCTGCTGCTTTGTATTGGAAGATAAAACCAAGTCACTTTCATAATTTATTATTTTTAAATTTTGAGGATGGAAGAAGTGGATGTATTTTGTTGTGAAGACCTGACTCAAGTGAGGAAAAAATCAATGGGGGAAGGAGTGGTGTATCATCTGGTGAACTTAATAATTTCTTCTAAAGAAAGGGAGTCTGCAACTTCTCAGTACCATGACAGCTTTCACATTTTGATGAAAGTGAACCATGAAACAAAGGATAAATAAGAGCTGCATTCAATATTTGTAACTTGTTCCTTGACAAATATTTTTCCCACCCCTATTAAAGTGCAGAGGAGAAGGTAGAAGAGAAAAGGAAATTTTTTTCCAGATTCAAGGACTTCAGAGATTTTAACCTCTTTGACACAACACAGCATTATGTACAAAGCACTCAGGAAAATATGCTTTGCTTTTGTGTCTCATTTTAGGATGCCTTATTGAAGGGTATTTAATCTTTTGAAAGCTGACTTTCATTTGTTTGCAATATTAATCTGATGACTTTTGCCATGATCAGTTACATCCCAGAATACAAAAGGTCATGTAGTCAAAGGGATAATGAAGCAGAAAAAGATAAGAATGCTTTAAACTGTTTCCTTAGAAGGAAGATGTAAGGCACTTGGGTAAAACTCATGGAAGGAGAAAAACTTTGTGATAGCATTGATGTAGTATTTTCCCTTTATATTTGCTGTTTGTATGGGTGAATATAAAATAATAAAATTCAGATAGAACATGGATATCTTTGTCAGTTTGTAGAAAAATGGCACCATATGGAGTGATTTAAAATGTGGTGGGTTTGCAGCTAGGTGTAGTTCCACCTCATGAAAGAAAAAAGTGTTTTAAAAATATCCATAAGATGTAGGTGCTCTTTCACTTTAGTCTGTGTTGGTGCCCTTATTAATTTTTTAGTTCTGGTTTGTTTTTTTTTTTTTAATTGCAAAGTGTTATGCAATTTGCATGGAAGTATTTGGTGGCTTCTGCAATTCAGTCCTGTCTGAAGATTTTTGGCTGTATGACATTATTTCATCATTCTAAAATGATACTATTTTAATTTCCATAGCAATAATTTGCAACACTGAAAGAAAGGGTATTGGATATTAATCCAGGGATTAATTGAGGAATACTCAGGACAGATGTGTGCATAAGAAGGTGCTGTTAAATTTCTCCTCCACACTTCTCAAAAATGCCTTTCAGATTCCTATATCCTCCATTTTCCACCAGAAAGCTATTGATTTAAAGCTAAAATAATTTACAATCACAATTTGACTCAAAAAAAGGACTCTTCTAGATCTTAAGCTTTCAGTGCAAAGTTTTTATTTATGTTGCCCTTCTTTCTGTTTTCATAAAATGTGTAGATCATTTTTAAGTCATAGGTTTGTCCTGTTCCTTCTACATAACCCATGTGATTTGTTTCTCCTAAGAGCCATGATTCTGCAAGTGATTGCCCATGAAGTCTTTGCCAGAATTTATTATTTTGTGTGTGATAATATACTAGTTCTCTAAATCATGTTTCTGAAGTAAGAAGACTAATGTGGATTTTGTTTCAGACAGTTTATGACTTTTCTGCGGATTAAAAGGATGTAAAAATTTTCTGTGGCCTGTCAATCCAAGAATATTTCTTGAAAAAATACGGTCCCATTTTCATGGAGACAAAAGCAAAAGCAAATGTTGTATAATGCAATGAACAAGCACATTAAATACAGTCTTTAGAGAAATGTTGAGGCCAGAAAAGGATGCTACCTGCTGAATTTCTCAATGAAAAAAAACCTCTTTTGTGTTAGCATCTGATGGTTGCTTGCGGAAAAGTCAACTGTGTTTTGCAAAAAGGTGTTGGGGACATTCTTAATCATGTCTGGTAAATGCTCTTTGCAATAATCCTGGATTAATTTATATTTAAGCACTATTTTTAATTCTAGGGCTTAAAATGGATGGTATTGTAGTAGAGACTCTCTTCCAATTCTGGGAAACTTCTGAGGCAGTTACATTTTGTAGACAGGCTCATGTAGAAGGTCTTATGGATAAGGCTGTATTAGTGTTTTTCTCTTTGTTAGGATTAGTCTTGAAAAAGTCAGGCTCATCTTTTGTATTGTCAGATACTCATCTGGAAAAAGGAGGCATCTTTTTTTTTCAGGATTTAAATGAGACTAAGTTATTCATTATATTGATATAAAGACAGTATATGATTCCTAAAATACGGTATTGTGGACTTTTGTATTACTCAAAAAGGGACCAATGTGGAATGTTTTGTCTATAAGAAAGAATGCCTAGGCACTGTTGTGGTACCTTTTCCAGGGCAATTTTTTTTTCCACTATATCATACAGATAAAGGGGAGATATTACTGTTCAAAGACTGGATTAAGGTTCAGATTTTTTTTTCTAATTCTTTTTCCTAATTTTTTTCCCCCTGTTATTTCTAAAGTGCTTTTGTTTGCTTACCCCTCCAAGAATATTCTGGTGATGCAGACAATTAAGGATAGTTAGTAAGGCCTGCATTAGCCTTAAAATGCTGGTAAGTGACTCCCAGAGTAATCTGATCATGTTTTGGAAGATGTTCTGGTTTAGATACAGAAAAAATCTGAAAAAATTCTCCATATCTTTTTGAACCTAGACTGGGTTCTTATTTTTAAGGATAAAATAAATAAGAAATGTATTTTTAAATCTTCTGGTGTGAAATGTATTTCAGTTTCAAAGCTGTGTGAAAGAGTAGTAAAATTAAATTAAAGAGATTACATGGGTTTCAGTGCCAGACAGACTCCAGGTTTATTCCACAAGAGATACGGCAGATTTGAATGTGCAAGATTGAATTAATGAGTTTTGTAAAGCACTTAGAGCACTTTATGTTTTACTCAGTACTATTTTTGAGACACAGAATGTAGGTGCAGGCTCATACACTTAGGGAAAGCAGGTTTGCTGTGAAAATCTTCATGGCTTCCTAGAATGGGGTTCTGTCTTGAGTAAACTTGTTTTCACACATCTGTGCTTTCCACCATCTTCAGTGACCTGAGTGGTTTCATTCAGATGGCTGCCCATACACCCATTCCACTGCTGATCACAGTGTGTATCTCCCTGTTTGAGCCCAGAGTCTCTGCACAACAAGCATGTGCCTGGAGATTACTAGTGCTTTGCAGAGCAAAGTCCAGCAACTGTAGTTAACTTTTCTCTCAACTATTTCTTGTCTCAAAATGTAATTTCTTATTTCCTACATTTATGAAACCCATATTTCTTTGCCGTTTTAGTAAATTGTCATTAGTTACTGTTTTGATCTGGAAATTTTTGACTTTCAAAACTGCCTCACAACTACATATATCTGTCAGAGTACTTGTTTCCTGCAATCAAAGCCTCATGAAAAAGAGCCTAAAGAAAACTCACATCCCTGGGTTTGCTATGTCCGTGAGAGGAAGTCCAGTCTCAGATTTATCTCCAGGGTGTATCTTTGTGGGAAGGCTAAGGGCAAAGGTTCATGTACAGTCTTCTAAACCTCAAAGCACACAAGCTCTTCAGTTCTGTTTTGGACAGCACCAGCTCATACTCTGGATGTAGCTACCCATCCTGCTTTGACAAGGTGGAGAGCAGGGGCTGTTCCTGAAATACCCATCCTTGTGGATTATGTTGACTGTTAGGACTGACTTGGTTTACATGAGACCCTTTCCCCTTCTCTGTTCTCCATTTCATAAAGCTTCTTGCAGGCCTTCTGAACTCCTGGAGCTCAGGAGCTGGATGAGATGCTATGGCCTTCGTCAAAGTAATGGTATCCATCTGCAGCAACTCAACTCAAATTGCAAAATACCAGCCTCATATTCTGAAGTTGAGCTGGACACACAGCAGTATTTGACCTTCTATTCTTCCATGTACTTCTCCTGACCAGCACCCAATCAATCTGTTGGAAAATAACAGGAGAGCCCATGTTTTTCAAAGGGCTGGTAGCTCAAATAATGAGTTTGCTCACCCTCTTATTGCTGTACATGCTAGTTACTGCATCAAAGATTTTCAGTATTCAGAGTGACTACTGCTCTCCTTTCTAAGACTGCTTTTTCTGTTCACTGAATTGAGGTGACTTGGCTCACTACCTCTCATCCCAGTACCTCAGCTCACCGTAACCGAGCCACGCAATCCTTAGATTTCCCTTTCCTAAGGTACTGTTTATGACAGTACATATTGTTGGCTATTTTATTTCTAGTGACAATTATATTGCTCAGTGGGATTGGACTCTTCAAGGAGTTTGAGAGAATAAAATGTAGTATTAGTGTCTATGTGCTATGAACTATCTAAAATTTTTTTTCACAATGTATCTCTCTGTTTCTTAGCATGTGTTAACTGTAAAATAATTGTAAAAAACTTGTAGAAGTGGATTTTGTGTTTTCAGGAAGACCATGTATTCTTAAGGCAAAACTGCTGGAATTTGTAATGTTAACACTAGAGCCTAACCTAATGATTGAGTGTTGCCTTATGTATACTGATTGTCATTTAATAATGCTGCATGCCTTTTTCTGGTTGCCTAAAGTTAGTTTGAGAGAAGTATAAATAAAATAGGAAGTATGGAAGTTATAATTTGTTGTTCTTAAAATGTCAAGATTTATGAAAGATTAGTTATGGTGTTCTAAATTTTAAAACACTTACTTAATTTGCTTAGTGTAATTTCCTTTTCTATGTGTTGTCTGGAATATATTTGCATATATCCTGAAGACATGGGTCTCTATCTGAGCTCTTACATTTTTGAGAGCTGGAAAAAAGCGCCTTTTTTTTTTTTTCTTAGACCATTACATCTTTTTTTTCTTAATTCTATTACTAACTGAGAGGAGAAAAGTCAAAAAATACATATTCTGCTTTTCTCACAGTGCACAGCCTTGCACTGTCAAAAATGTCACAGGTTAATGGTACAACTGAGCTCCATTTATCTTATTCTGACAGCTTGTCCAATGTTGTACATCTAGCAATGGCATCTCTCCTAACGTAAGTGACATTTTTAGCCTTTGTTCTTTTCATTTGGGCCTATTAAAAGGATTTACAGTAATTCCACACTATGTTTGTAATACGTTGCTTCTTATTATGTGGAATTACAGTGGAGACTTAAGGCTAGTTTAGTTCCATAGAATAATTAATACATGGTTGAAAATTAAATCCTCACCTTAGAAATCTGAAATTATAGGAATGGATTTTGTGAAAAATGATGGTATGTATTTTTAATTTTACAACCTTTCTATTACACTTTTTAAATTATTTATGGAAGCTAAAAAAGGCCAGCATGTGGTAGACAGCAACTTAATTTTATCCTCAAAAAAATGTGAGTCCTAACCAGTGGTTACTTATTGATGACTTACAAAATGTATAAAGTTTTTTTTTTTTCTGAAATGAGTTTTATAAAGCCAGGGCTAACTAAAATCTGAATATTCCCCATTAAAAAAACCTATGTTGTTTCATTAAATCTTTTAAAATTGATGTATCTTTATAGGCAATAGCTATATGAAAACAAACTGATGGACCTCAAAGAACTAGTCCCATTTTCAGAGATGATTGATTAAATTAAATTTTACAGACTTAGATGCCATTTTAACTTGAATGGCATAAATGGTTGGTATTTTTATCCTTGACTTAAAGGAAGCAATTGAAATCAGGTGTTGTTTCAAATGCTGTTTTCTTAGTTTAGATAAATGGAGTGTTTGATACAAAGAGGGATATTTATCTTTTATGGTCTGAGTGCAGCTTTAGTGAATTCTTTGGAGAGTAGAACAGTATGGAATATTTCATAGGAAGAGACCTACAATGATCATCTACTCCAACTCAAAGATTGGAGTCTTTTGAGTATGCCTGGGCAGGAATTCTGCATGTTCTGTGTTTTGGGCAAGTCCCTTCCCTTATTAAAAATTAAATTCTTAATTTATAGATTTGAAATAACAGGTATTTCCTTTGTGAAATATCTGAAATGTTCTCAAAAAAGGCATATCTGGTTATATATTTCTTTTTTCTTCTCCCCATATTTTTTAAAAAAGCAGACCACATAGTCATTGCAAGAGTACTTTGTAACAAATCTGACAATTGTAACCTGACAATTCTCCTCCTCATATTTACACTGCCCAGACCAAGTTCTGTATGAAGCCTTCTGAAACAGTCAATTTTTGTTCAAAAATACTGAACATCAGTTTAAAATAATTATTCTTTGTGTTTCCACATTATTTCCTAATGCTTCAGTATTATTTCATAAAAGGGTAAAATTAATGACATTTCTTTGTAATTTTAAAATTTCATGATATTATTTGCATTTTATAAGGTGCAATACATATTTCAGCACAGCTAATTTGAGCATCCAGGAACAAAGAATGAAAGTAAGGGGTACTGTTTTCAGAAAGAGTGCTCAGTGCAGAGGAAAACATAACCATAGCCCATCACTACAAAGAACTTCATCCATCTCTCCCCCAAACCCAGCCAACCAGACAACAAACACCTCTTCCTTAAGGTTCATTTGTAACTTTTAGAGAAATACTAGGACTGAACAAGGCTAATGGGAGTGAGTGGTGGTGTTTTGGTGTGGTGGCTTCTTGGGTTTTTTTTTAAACTTTAAGGTTTTTATATCTAAAATTTGATGTGGAAATATGATCCTCTCTATGCACTCAGCATTGATAAGCTTGAGATCAAGCCTTTATAATATTAATACTGGATATGAGTTTGTCGACCCATTTTAAGAAGAGCAGCTTACTGGGATGGATCCAGGGTCTAATGACATAATTCAGAAACTTGTGACAAACAGGCTTTGTGACTTTTAGGGAAGAACTTTTAGGGAAGAGTCCACGGTGTGGTCAGACAACTAAAGGTATAGCGGCTTAAAAAAAATACCAACCAAAAGTGTCATAAGTAGTCCTGATGTTCTATGAGAGCTGGAGAGTGTCCTTTTATCTGTATTTACCCCGTGACAGACTGCTATGTCTTTCTCAGTCTTTCAGATAAAGGCCACAAAGTATCCAAGGTATAATTTGACCAAGTCTAACTGTTTTTTTTCCTAGCACACATCAAATGAAATTTGGGAAACACTATCAGATGCCATTACTTGTGGACTTGAAAATCAGAGTAGTTATCTTTAAAAAGACATGACTTTCCTGCCAAACTGAATGGAACTAAGAATAATCTGAGAATGGAGGGAAAAGAAATGCAGATTGTATGTCAGAAGTCAGGAGATGTTAGTTTCTCACTTTCCCAGTCTGCCAATCCATCTTCTGATGAGAAGGGTTAAAAAATACACAGTAGCCATGCAAGTGTAAGTATATATAAAACACTTGCTTTGCTTGGCTGGAGTTTATTTCCTATAATCAGCTATGACAGATGAAGGAAAATAACACCAGTCCTTAAGGTGATGTCATAGTTTCAATGTACTTTAAAGTAAATTATGTTTGCTAAAAATTGAGCTACTTTTTTTCAGTCAATCGTTGCTAATAAATTCCTAACATAATGGAAGTTTTCTGACAATGACTTGAGTTTCTTCAGGTACAATACTGTAGATCAACATGTGGTAATAATAACCCAAATTATTTTATTTCAGCATTAGTAGTAGTTCTAAGCAGTTAATAAATCAAATAGGCACTTTCAGTTTTGCATTTTACATAAAAGTACCTATTACAAATAGTGGAGCTATATCATCTATGTATTTTACTGGAAGTTATTGTGAAGATATTTTGTATACACTGAAACTCATGCTCTAAAATTTTCTTATTTGATGACCTTAATCTTTATTTTAGAACACAAAAATAATTATTATTTGATATTATTTGGTGTATTATGGGATCCTGCCAACTATAGTTATAAAAGAATAATTAGATGAAATTAATATTCACCAGAAGTATTAACAGAGTACATTTTTATAAAATGACTGGATAAAATTAGTGTTTACATTAAGGAGTCTATGTAGCAATAAATGTACTTTTTTCAGTAGCATTTATGGATATTTTTGCCTTTCCAGTTACTTTTTTTCCTTTTCTATCCTAATCACATAACCATCTGTCAACATCATATAATGACATTACTTTTTTTCTTTTAATTGTTTGAATGACATCACCTGCAAGGAGGTGTCAAACTGAACAAGCAGATTCTTTCCAGAGTGAGCATTTATGCTCTGTCAGTGTCAAGAAGCCCCAGGTAGACTCTTATAACTTAGAATCAGAAGGAGCTCAACTACATTGCTATCAAAATTTCACTGGCATGTAAATAGTTTAAGTATTATTGATTATTTTAATGATGAATTTTCAGTCAGATGTTGATTTAACAGTATCTTATGTGAGCCAATATATAATAATGATGAAAATAACATTGGAAGCAAATTAATTTTAAAACAGTTTATCTGGAAATGGTTAAAACTGTGAATGTATAAATGTATTCACTGGATTTCATAGAATCACAGAATAGCTCAAGTTGGAAGGAACCCATAAGGATTGTTGAGTCCAACTCTCTGCTCCTCCCAGCACTACCTAAAACTAAACCATATGACTGAGAGCATCAGCATCCTTGGACTCTGACAGGTGGAAGTCTGATAGTTTTGAATAATCGTTGTAATAATTTACTGATTTCTTTAACATGAAAACCTCTGTCATTTTAGGTGGTACTGTGTCCACTTCTCCTTGATCCCCTACTGCAAGAGACATGGAGATAACAGAGTCCAACTAAGGGCCAGATGGCCATATCAGCAACATCTCTCATATAAGGACAGACTGGGAGAGCTGGGCTTGTTTAGCCTGGACAAGAGAAGGCTCATGGGGATTTCATCCATGTGTACAAACACCTAAAGGAAGGGTGCAAAGAGGACAGGGTCTTTCCCGTGGTGTCTGGTGTCAGGACAGAGGCAGTGAGCACACTCTGAAATGCAGGACAGTCCATCTGAGCACTGACATACAACACTTTTTCTCTGTGGGTGTCACTGAGCACTGGTGCAAGTTGCCCAGGGCGGTAATAGAGCCTCCATTTTTGGAGATATCCAAAAGCCCTCTGGATGTGGTCCTGGGCAGCTGCCTCTAGGTGGCCCTGCTTGAGCCGGTGAGTTGGACCAGCTGACTCCAGAAGTCTCTTCGAGTCTCAAACATCCCATGATTTCTTGTAGATGTAAAATGGGCTGTTTAATACACTGAATATCAGAACAGTGGGTCTGGTCTTAGCCTGATACAAATGCACCTAAAATACTGAGCTATTCTAGGTTTACTTCAGCATGACTGAGACTATTCCCAGTTATCTGGCCAGTGGCACAGCATAAATAAAACTGAGTTCCTTGTGAATGCAATCTGCTTTCTTCAAGAAGAATGGCATTAAGAGATGTGCCTCGAATATCCTGGTATTTTCCTTGACAACAGAAACATTCTCCGTGCACACTCAGACTTTGGAATTTATTTTCTTGGTGGATTTTGTTGGTGGGGGGTTTTTTTGTTGTTTTTTTTTTGTTTTTCTTCAATATCTTGAGGTCACCACAGTTCCTTCCCTTGGCTCCAGTCTTTGTGGATTTATTCTGCAACGGGAACATATTTTGTAGGGCAAAGTAACTTGGAAAAGGAGTGAAGGGCAGTAGGTGTGAGGTAGATCTATGGTCCTTTCAGAAATGCTGTGTTGAATAATTGCTCTATGTAACAGTTTTACAGAACCTGATTAATTTCTCTACATAATACATATGGTAGAGGAAGGAGATTTCAGGGATTAAAACACAGACATTTCTCACTCAGTGGTAGGAGAGACTACCTTAGGCATTGCAGAAGAATTTTAAAGCAGTGTAGGAGAAAGCTGGAATTTAGCCAAGAAAATGGAATAAACATGTCTATTCCTGGAAAGAGCCCATATATCTGACTACTCAGAAAAATCACTTGTACTTCTTTTTCAAAGTACTTCAAGTTCTTTAATTCTTTTTAGCATGGCAGTCCCAGCATATGAACAGTCAGTTTGGTACTCACTGAGCAAAAGGAATATTTCTGAAGTGAAGTTTAGTTTATATTAATCTTTCTTGGCAAAATAAGATGAAATTTTCAAGGGTATTTTTAATTTTTTTCCTGTAGAATGAGTGAGCTTGATTGTTTGTACACTGTCATTTGATTACTGACATCTTTTCTCCCCTTATGTTTCTCATTCTCCTGCTGAACTTAAATCTATGATTTTAGACTATAAATCTTCACAGAAATTTTCCATGTGTTCTTTATCTTGTTTTGTAGACTTGAGCTTTTGTTTTGTCATGTCACAAATAACCATTTTTTACTAGCATTTGGGCTCTCCAGTAGAAGCTCAGTATTATGCTATTCTCCACTTCATCTTACTCTGAGAAGCAGAGGGATTGTATTGCTCTGTGAAAGCCAGGGGAACTACATATTTGAGCTCCCCTGTTTGATATTGTGCCATTTTAAAGTACCCCTTGAAAATACGTTTTGCAGGTCAATCCACCCAGACCTGCTGCCTTCTGACATGATTGATGTTGCTATCGTATCTGATCTTAATCAGCTGAGCCGGTCATCCATCATGACACAGAGATAGAAATCTCTCGTAGATATTTATACAAAATTAGTTTATTAATGTATGTAAGTAGAAATTCATGTGAAGTGTGGGTGAATGGAGGTGTTCAGGTGGAAGCATTGGCCACTCGGTGAGGGGCTTGCCGAGTGAAGGTCAGCCAAGCATGGAAAGTAACAGCTGGTCATAATAATGGAACTACTGCAGTTCCAGAGAAGGATGGGAGAGTGGGGAGGTCAGAATCTTTTCCTGAATGTGTTTGAGCTAAGTGGGTTTTTGTGCAGAGGGAGACGGAGACCTACTGAGATTTGTGGAGAATCCCTCCAAACATTTTAACTATAAAATCTTGTTCATTAAATCAATGTTTCCTCTGTGGTATCAACTGGAGATGTAGCACATGCAGGAGAGTGTGTTCTTAATAGGGAAGAAAAAAGATCAAAAAAATTGAATACAGGCAGATATTTCTAACTAGCATTCCAGTTCCAATCTCAATGTAAATAACCTACCCCTATTCTTTCATTCCTTTCTTCTATTCCCTTGTCTATAAAATATTTTAAACTCTTCAGTCTATTTTGGATACTGAAAGTAAACATTTTTATTTTAATCTGATTTTAGATGAGATGTATATGGCTTCAGGACAAAAGAACACCTCCTGGTGAAAGGAAATCCTGCTTTTGTAGTCCCTGCTTCAAAATTATTTGTAGGATTTTTGTTTGCATTTTTATTTGTTTTTAAACCAGTTGCTAAAACATAAACACTATGGAGACGGGGACAGGAATCCAGAGTTACCACTATCTGATCAACTTCTTTATTTAAATGCTTTTATATATTTGTGAGCAAGCTTGCCACTGCTTGTCAGCGCCTCTTGCTCCTTCTCTCATCATCAGAGCTTTTTCACTGCAAAGGCATTATTCAGGCACTAAATTGCTGGAAATATTGTTGCCCTCTTGTGTGTGCCTAATTTGCGGCCTTTTACTTTCTATCAACTGACTTGATGCCTTCTTCTTGCCAGTGGCCTGTGCTGAATCACACATTAAAATGTGCACCTGCCCTCATTTATTGAACTGACTGCACAATTGTCAAGTCTCTGTACATCTCATTCTAGACCTTCTCCTAGCACAGAGAATCTAGATGTGGTGGCACTTAGTGTTAATTGAATGTGATAGGAGAGTTAACATCAGCAAAGTTCATGTCTCCCTAATGTTGCTTGAGAGACCGTCATTGTTATTGATTATGATCAAATGTCCCATTGTTAATGCTGAAGAATTATTGTAATTTACAGCCAATGAATATATATGAGGTAAAAAAAAATGTTCATAGTTATTCCCTTAGGAAGACAGTACGGTGATTGCCTAATAGCATGTTTTTCCCTCTCTGTAACAGTGCTAAAACTTAATTTCAATGTGTGGACTCAATGTCAAGAGTATGATTTGTCAAGGCAATGAAGTGTGGACATAAATGTATGAAATTTTGCAGTTATTTTTGCAGTTACTGGTTGAACAAGTTTCTGTTCTATATGAATCCTTTGCACAACTGTGCAAAACTAATTTTTCTCTACAGGAATTACTTGCTCCTTTTTGGTGTTTGTGTGTGTTTGGATTTTTTTAAAAGTGTATTCAGAAATTTTTGGGTAATTTTTAGAAGAAATTAAAATTCCATTCAGACTTGAATGAGTTTATGTCCTATTACAACCTAAAAATTGTCTCCTTTGGAAATATAGACTATCTAAAAATATTTTTTAGGATCTGAAATAAATTGTGAAATCATGTAACAAAGAGCAAGGCAGCTTGATTTTTTTAATCAATTGTCATATATACAAATAATGATTTTTACATATGGAGTCTATGAAGACTAAGGAATAGTCCTCACAAAGTTTGATGGTTTTATTAGATTGAAAATAAAACTAGCCACTGGGTGATCAGGAAGTATATTTTTTATTATGTAGCTCTTTCAGTATTGTCCATAAAACAAGGTAACTGCTCAGGTAATGTATTGCCACTTCAAGTCTGACCTGCAGTTTTGTTTCCCTGCTGATTATTACTGAATGTGCATTACAAACCTAAAATAACTGTGTTTCTTGCTAGACTAGGAGGATGTATACAAAGAGGAGGAAGTGCATAATGTGGGATGTCCTTGGGATGGCTACTCAATGTCTCCTATAGAATCTTGACTTTTCTCAGATTCCAAGTTAATGAAGCTAAACCTGTAGTAATTGCTTTCATAACATGATTAATGGTGGTACATTTGGCCAGTTGGGCTGTGACCCAGCAAAACAGTTAAGCACATGCTTATCTTTAAGCATGTGAGTAGTTTTAGGAAATCAATAGCAGTTTCACTGCTAGGCTCCATTTTTGCCTTGTAGCACTTTGTATTTGGATTTTGAGAAACTAAGAAGCCAAATTCTTGAAAATGCTCTAGTCTTAATTACAAAATATGTTTTAGTCATGCATTTGACAAGTTTTAATTAAAGAAGTTTTATATAAATTATATGACGCTTGATATATGTACCCAATACACATTTATGTGCTTAGAATTTATCACAGTGTCTTCTCAGTATATAAATGTTATTGTATTTATGTTCTGTAAAAGCAATGAAGTCATAATATTACCCCATAATAACATTTCATTTTGATGTTAAGACTTTGGTGAAAAGTGTAGTGAAGCATTCAGGGGTCTTGCTGAAGTACTGTAAAACTGGAAATCAGCTTTATGTTTTCTGCTTATGTAATGGAAGTCCAAATATTTAGCCTGGGTTAATATCCCACAGAATTAGTTCCTCATTCTGATGTAGAAGTAAATGAACACTCAGTATTGGAAATATAATAGGAATCAATATGGGGAAACTGAATTAGTACCAAGCTCTGCTGAACCAGAAAGTACTGTTTCATGAATGGCTTTGTGCCACCTTGTTAAAAAAATAAAGTTACATTTCTGCAGGAAATGTTGTTTATTTTTTCTAAAATATGAGTATGTGGTTTGTGTGCATTTTAATGGAAACCCAAATACAAAGAAGTTGGTATTTTAGGCTGTGAAAATACTTCATGAATTTGATCATGAGCAGTTATTTTGAATTAAGTTGTCTATTGAAAGAAATTTTTTAAAGAGCTTAGACTGTAGACCCAGATGACAGTTGTTCCATTAGCATGGAGTGTGTTGGCATCAGGCACTTCTCTGGAAATGCAGATATTTGGATAAGCAGTAAGAGCCATTCAGGGAGACTAAACTTCTGGGTACTTAGATTTTTGGATGGGAATTTCAGCTGTGATATTTATTTCAGCATAGCCTAACATGGCAAATTACTGGCATAATTTATTCAAAAAGGCAATGACTGTATATATAAACTCTCATGTACAGCGTAACAGAGTTTTATATTGTATGTGTGCTATTTTATACTAGCATTTAAGGGATAATAAATCAATTAATAACTGGGAAGATTACAGAAATAACAGGAAATGAAAGGATTTATAAGAAGTATGAACTTACCTGTCCTACTGAGGTGCAGTCAGAAGTCAGGCAGCTGAAGAAGTGTCCTACTACACTGACAGCAGAGGTGGTCTGCCTCATATGGCACTTAAATGACCAGTAATACACTTGGAGAGTATGTTATGAACTGAAAACTCACAATAGATGAGGGTTTTATGTATTGCAAAAGATGTGGACACCCATTTCTTACACGCCAGAGGAATTTCTTCAGTTAAAAATGGGGCTGGTTTTGTGTGATTTTCATTTTTTATTCAGATTAAATTTAGCTAGGCTTGATGAGGTTTTGATTGGAACTGAAATTGTATGTTGCGCAATAAATACTCTCTTTTGCAGGGGACCACTGTGGCACTGAATTTGTGTTTTAGAATGATGGTATTTGTGTTCTCATATACATCTTAGCTCAACACACTGGCCTTCAGACTCTGTACTAGATTCCAGACTGAGGTGCTTTTTGATCTGCTGTTTAGTTTCTGAAATTTCAAGAGGAAAGGAACCGAAGAATAGAAACAAATTTTTTTTTTTTTTTTTTTTTGGTCATTAACTGGTTATTTCTACATGCATTTTTCCTTTCAAAGGAATCTTATCAAATTTTATCTAAATCACCTTAAAAATTTCCCTCCAGAATTGCGTTGAAGGCATTTTAGCACATAAATGTTTAAACTGTATGTTAATATCTGTTTGCATTGATATTAATGCTGCAGATGGAAGGAGTTTCATATTATAGTCGATATGGGTAGTCAGAGAATTTTGTATAGAGATGGAGCATAACAATGAACCGGCTAAAAATGAAATTATAACAGTGTGTCTTGAACTTCAAGAGGACTTGCTGCTTTTTTAGCACAATTTGCCTGAAACACAGAGAAAACTTTGGCTTTTACATTCAGGAAAAGAGGTAACAAACTTTCCCCAATGTCTTCTAGATCACAGGGCCATATGTTCAAATTACCTAAACGTACATAGTAAAAGAATAAGATTGTTTAAATTCTATGCTTAAATATAATTACTAGTAAGGGAATCAACTAATGTTGATACAGTTTTGAAGTTTAGATACCAAGTAGTCTACACCTCAAAAAATTTTGGAAGACTAAACTGTTTCATTAACCTTACAAGAGATGCACTACTTATGAATTTGACATTATATAGTTGGTATACAACTGGTATTTGGTATTTTGTTTGGCACTGGCATTTGTATGCCATTGGTATAATGGAAAAAGGTAAAGTGCAGATGTCTCCAATACATTCTAATAGTCAGATTACAACATTTGATCTCATATTTGGCAGTACTTTTGTAGGAGAGGTTTTGTAAAAATATGCTCCTCAGGAGAGGTTAAAAACCAAGTAATTTGCCCTTAGGTTTTTGAAGCCCAAAACCTCTGACCATTATTAAAATGTTGGTAGTGTATTTACAAAAATAAGGTGTATCTCTTTCCTGGTTACTTTTGACTAAATACTTCCCTCTAACACGTGTTAATTAACTTTGAATCAGTGAGGTTTGAATACTGATTATAAATTTCTTGCCTTGGTTCTGTGTGATGTGATTTTGCACTGTACTTTGATAAAAATTCTTTCAGTTGCAGGGGTTGAAGGTTGCAAATTTTGACGTCCTCCATCTGCCCTCCAGCTTTCTCCAGAAAAAGTTATTCAGTCTGTGCAGGTCACAAGCTGTTCAAGGCATTCCCCAGTTCAATGAAGATATCTGTGCCTGAGGTTTTCCAGTATGTGGTCTGAGAAGTCTGTAGATAGACTTTAAGAGTTTTGAACCAGGGCAACCTTCTGAGAACACCGTCGGAAAGGAATTTATGACACAGCAGACTTGAGGCATCCATCATCTTTTAGAGTCCTATTTGTGGCTCTTTACTGCAGCCCATACTGTTTTACACTTGGGGCATGCAGTAGATGCCAGATTTTTTAATACATATTTTATGTGATGTAATGTACCCCATCTTTAACATCTCTGCACAGTTTGACCCTCAGGCATCTTAAAGTGTTGAGACTCTTGGAAGGAGTATATTGCACATGCGGGAAATATAATTTTTTATTAGAGGGAAATAGCCATAATTAGTGCTTTAGCAATCTTGTTAATTCCCTTTTAAAACTCAGAGTGATTAATGCGGCAATTTCTATATGCTTAAAATGTAAATGAAAGTGTTCAAATACACTTTTAAGACTTTTTAAAAAATCAGTATAAAAATTAAGGGCCAAAGTAAAAGTAAAATGATTCAGGAAAAAAATTCATGCAGCTAAGCAGAACAATTGCATGCCAATTTTATCTACATTTTGTAAAAATAAGTTGCAATGTCAAACTCATTTTCACTAAGTTGCTTTCCTTGCTATTTTTTTGTTGAATGTGTTTGTACCTCAAAATTTTGCACACTTCCCATGCTGTTACTATCTTCCTTAATGTGCTATCATAAAACTTATTCTCTTATTCAGTAAAACACATTAAGTATTATAATTTATTTTAATCATTGATTGCCTTTATAAGCTCTAGAGTTTTTAAGTTTTAATTTGATCTCAAATTTAATATTGGCTGTGTTGGACTTCTTGCATAGAACATCTTGTAATGGCTACTTTATATTTCCACCTTCAGTACTTAGAAGTATAAGATAGGGAGGAATAATGAAGTAATTTGACTTTTGTTGTGTAAAGATTTTATAGCAAATGTTTAATGGATTGCTACTGATATTACTAATTGCTATAGCTACAGAAAGTTATTAGTCACACATTTTCTTATTATTGTCCTGTATTTCTAGGATGAAGATACTACTTAAGAAAGCTTAGAATGACTAAGATGCTTTCAGCAGTTCCACTGTATTTTGACATAAATCCCACAAATAGTCCCCTATGACTTTGATGGCAGGGAACTCACTCAGGGACCAAAAGCAGTGTCTTGCTCTTGCAGATTCAGAGGGACTTCACACATTTTTTCAGTTTAATTAATAGAGTATTATTTCTGGTTCTCTGCTTTAGTAAGGCCATTTACCACTGAGAGAGAATCAAAGTAATGCAGATTGTGTGAATTCAGGTGTAGGGGTTTTATTCAATAGCCTACAAATCATAAAATGCAATTTTCTCATTTAGTTCCTAGTTCATAATAGTAAATGGTTTAGAAAATTGTATTAGGTAATTTTCTCTAGTGCATTTGATGTAAATTGCACTAATATTGTGAAGTGCTTTTGTTTAACATATTCTTTGTAAGTTAGATAAATGAAGGTTTCTGAAGAATGGAATTAGATGAAGCTCATTATGATAAACAAGCTCACACTCAATATGGTTAATTTTTTTGTCCTAGTGGCACTAAGCCATGTGACTTCACCATTCCTTTTTAAGACTGGCTTTGCTTATCTTTGCATTGAAGGAAATTTCCTCAGTCATATACACACTGCCTAATATGTTTATTCCTTGAATGTCACCAAACTGTTGTCATTAGCCAGTGATGGTTTTCCCCTGAGCATAATGATGGTCTTGTATGTTTTTTGGTTTTGAAAAATAAGAGAGACCAAGAGAGCAGGACCATAAAGGAAAACATACAAGGGCTTTGTGACTTCTGCATTAATGATCAATAGCTGTGGACACGAAACTTGCCTTGTGGTCTGAAATGCAGCTCATGTCCACGTTTTTCCCACTTTGAGTAAGAAAAAAAAAGTACTTTTCTCTTTGCCAGTTCTTAGCAGTAAATGATAGTGGAACCACAATTTATTTGTGGCCTAAATTGGGTGCAGGCGTTACCAGTTCTAATGCTTACAACATCTGTAGGCACAGAAAGAAGGGGAAGAAATGGGCTTTTAAAATGTTTAATTTAACATCCTCTCTCGTTCCTTAACTTGAGTGGATTCAGTAGATATTAAGCACACTGAGAACATACATAGAAACTGTTAATGAGTTTTCTTTAATGATGAACTTGAAATTTGGTATTCCTACTGTTACCAAAGCAGTGGTTCATTTACAAAAAATTCTGTTGTTCTCTTTGTGTGATCCCTGCAATAAAGGGTTGCTGTAATTTCATGGGAGTACAGAGCATTAGAACAAGGCAGATCATATAATTTGCTGCACTTGAGAAGTGCTTGAATTCCAGCACTACTTTTTAGTTGGTAACTGTGACCAGAGTAATGAACAGTAAGTTTGTGATTTTTTTTCATTTTTCTGTAAGTGGAATATCCAGAGAGGAGGGGGAAAAAAAAAGAAGAAATAATGCAGCCACAAATGGTATAAATTAAAGGAGTTTCTTAGAGCTGGACTGGAACACTGTAATACAAAAAGTCTTTTCTATAAGAATCCTTTAGTAGCCTATGAACAGTGGTATTTCACTCTAACATCAAACACAGACTTTTGTCATTGAAGTATGCAGTTGAAGTTAGGTCTGAATAAAAGGAAATGGCATACTTTTTTTTACTATGGGTCTTGTATTTTTTCATATATTTTTACCCACTAGGCATATGAGACCAAGTGGATACTACTTGCTGTGGAACCCTAATTTTTCTTTTGAGAATGAATCCTACTTTTTTTAGAGAAGGCGCTGTACAGGCATTTTCTGGTATGGGAAGGATCTGTTTGAAAAATAGATCAATTTTCCTTTCTGACTTCCTGGTATATCAACAAAGAATGCATTCAGTCCATCTAATAATGCCATATCAAAATTCAGCCATCCATGAGTTAAGGATGCTCCCTTCCCATGGAGCAGGGCAGTACCCCCAACTGGGATAAATCATTCACCAGACACAGTTTACAATAGACCTGAAAAGGCCCATGGCCTCCTTTTATGAGCTTGTTTGTGCAACTGAATGGCCAAAATAACATAATGCTGGATAAACCAAGTGACAATGATAATAGAGGAGATACTGTTAAGTGGTCAGGGAATACATCTGCAGAAGGATGACCATCATTAAGTGCATGACATAACATTCAGATTTCTGTCATTCAAATAATTTCTTCCTTATGCTTATTCTTTTCTCACTGAAGCCAAAGTAGACACTTCTGTTCAAAATGATTGTGTAAACTAATTGAACAGTTATTCACAATCCAACATCCCCAAAAATCAGAAGTGAGTCTGTGAACGCACATCGAATTACATTTAGAAGGTGGCCACTGTGAAAGACTCAGTGCAGCTTTCAGTGCCAGGCCCCTGGGGACATGAGGATGAGGAAGGACAGGGTGCATGCCCTTTATCATACCCTCCCTTGCAGAGATTTTTTAAGTGTCACCATTTTGAAATGAGATTCTAATGAATCATCATTCTGTTCTGTTCCTGCTCTTTGTCCTTTTGACCTTTGATAGACTGGTTTTAGATTCAGAGGGAACTTTCTATCACTGTAGTCCTGCTGTTTTTCTTTCCTCTGCTTCTTATGCCACTGGAAACAGTAATTTAATTGGACCTTGTGTCTTTTTTCTATCTTAGAATTTAGTCATTTCCTACAATGTGATTTTATTGTGATTCATTAACTGCATGGTAATTCATAAATTATTCCCTCTGATTTATAAAATAGGGATGTGTGTGTTCATAAGGGACTGGAACAAACAAGGAGTAGTTGAATTACTGGTATAAAGTAAGAAATATTCACAAGAAAGGAGAAAGTAATCACAGTCTTCAAGCAACTCATGCAAACCTATAGTAGCCCTATTTCTGTAAGTCATTATGTTTCTAAATTATCACAAGACAAGTTTTTAAAAAACAGGCTGACAAAATACATTACTCTACATCAATAGTTACAATCTGAATACCAAGGAGAGTGGTAGGGAATGCACTTCTGTCCCTGCCCACACCCAATAAAAATGCAAAATAAAATTTGCAGAAAAGATAATTGGAGATTTAAACGTACTTTTTTTTTCCTCTAAGAATAGTTTGAGATGGTCTGTGGTTGCCCTTTTTAAATACTAATGTTGTAAAGACATCTCTGAGTTCATGAAGCATTTGCTGAAGGCAGCTGATGATTTATGCATGTCCAGTTTGCCTCATTAGGCATCTTTTATGCATGCTTCTGAAGACAAAATGTTGAACTAGATGGACCACTGATGTGCTGTATTAAGGCAATTACAGTCCCCATTTTCCATCCTATATATTGCTTTTTAGACGCAATTCCCATTTATGCCAAAAAATACCTATCCATTTGATACAAGCTATTAAGTTTAGTTCTTTTACTTTACTGGTTTACTAACTTTTTCTTAGAGCAGGGCAAATTTTTCCTGGGGAGTAGGATTAAATTCTGAAAAGGAAACCCCTTATAGGTCTTCACATTCTGTGCTTTATCTATAGCTGACTTTCAGTATGAAATTTTGCAAGATTGGTGCCAAGTCTGACAAAATCTGATCTTGTTTACTGGAATGTCATTCTGAAGTCATAGTTATTTGTGCAAATATCGGCTCTTAATTGTTACTAGTTCTCAGTTTTATGTGTTTGAATAACTTTTTTGAATATTTCTAATTAATTTCCTCTAACGTATTAATTATTATGACAGAATAAGTAATCATATTTGTTATTTCTTAATCTCCTGGACATTTTTATGTTTCTACTTGCTTGAGGTTTGTGCAGTTGCTACATGAAGCATTTGTAGTGGTAGACACCTTATTATAAAAAAATATATAGCTCATGAGGGTATATAGTATGGGTAGATTTGGGTTTTCTTTTCCTTTGCTGCATTTTGTGTTTATAAATTTTTATCCTCAGTTTTAGGAGCATGATGTGTGTTTGAAATGTATAATTTTCAAGCAAATGCTTAAGAGGCATAGGAGTTGAATTAAAATTTCTCTCTGACAGAGTTTTGCGTGTTTTTCTAAACTGTCCAACTTCCACAGATAGATTTGGTGTCTAATTACTATAATTTGTTTAGCCTGCTCAGGCAGTGTCTGTAGGTGTTATGATACTTCTGCTCGTTGCTCAGAGGAATCCTTGTAAGAATTATTATGCTCATGGGGCAGCTTGACAGACTGGTCAAAATTTTACCTGAAGAATACAAATCAATGAAGAGGATGGTGTTTTATAATAGCCTCCCCTTGGCTGTGCTTGACTGGTATTTAGCCTGGCAGGGAAAATGCACTTCTCTATTAATCGGATATTTTCTCTACCAAATTTCTAAACTGCTGTGAGCAGTGGCATCTTTTGAAGTCCTTAAAAATTAGCAAAGCCTTTGAAGTGAGTATGAAGAAATCTATATTTCAGTCCTTTCACAGTTCCTCCCGAAATATTTTCTCTGACGTAGGAAACTTAACATGAGTTGTCATACTGGAATACATAAATTACATAGTGGCATTTATGATGTACTGATGAAGATGAGGCTGATGAGTTAGGCACTGCAATATGCATTCCATGGGATTTTGACAAAACAATTAGACTTCCTAACAACCTATAATTCTTTTACCTCTGTAAGTAGGCCCTGGCTTCTATGGCGATTTATAATGTCATAAATATTAATGTATTTTTTTCAGGATTATAAATAATGGTTTGCTTCTTAAAAGCTAGTCATATAGATTTTAGCAGAACTGTAGCATCTATAAAATAATGCTGTCATGCCTTCAATTTACCATATGCCTGATGATTTCTTCAATATCAGAATTGGTAATTAGGCTCATGTAAATGGCAAATAAGGAGTGACACGTGAATCTCCTAGAGCATTAGTGCTGAGGTTCTGAGCATCCCCGTGCCATTGTACACATCCACATGCAGAGAGGTGTGTGTTTAGCTGCCAGCTGTCTGTTAGATAAAGTACAAAACAGTCTTGATAACGTAACAGGAACTTTTACTGCCTCTTAGTTGGTAACAGAGGTTCTTTTTCAGATTAATTCAGTATTTTATAGACTCCTGAAACTGGTTAGACAACATTTTCAGCAGCTGAGAAATGCAGTGAACATGCAGGTTACATTCTTTACATGCTGGCCCATACATTTGCATGTGCCTGTAGAACAGGCCTGTACATTTCTGAAGATGTTTTGTGTTACTGTACTCAGTTCCACAGCTACTGGAATTGTAAATTATCAGCTAAATTTTGGGTGTTATAGGGAAAAGGAATGTATTTCAGGGAGGAAATCAAAGTAGTTATCTCTGTTATTTAGTTAAAAAAGCATAGAGGCCAACAGGAGCATTTTCTGTCCTGAATTTAATCTTGCTTGTTTGTGGTCTAAGGCTGTTGTTTAAATATTTTCCCCTGTATACTTGTCTTCTTGAATCAAAAGCTGGGTTTTTATTTTGCTCCCCAGAACTGACTAAAAGCACACTTAATAAGAATATTACTGTAACATGAATATGTGGAATTTTGACGCAATATGTAGAATAGAATGAAGAAGCTTCAGTTTCATTAAGTCCAGAGACATTTTCTTACACTTAGAGTTTCTTAATCCCACATTCAGAAATCTCATTAATCGTATAATGTACTTTTAAGACAAAGAACCACTTGCAGTGTTTACTCAGAAATTCCCATTATACTAAAGAGATTTTTGTGCAAGTAGAGGTAAAATATGTCAAAACTCTGACGTTTTTATCTGAATCTTTTGGGTTTCTCCAAAAACATATATTTCTAAAAAAAAAAGTTCAAACACAGGTATTTATGGACATACAGGAAAACCTTTCCCATAGGTTCAGCAACACTTCTACACCAGAGGAGACATTTTATTTTGCATCTACTCGAGGGATTAAGTTACAACTTTCATCTTACATTTCCATTAATATTTTGCTAGGAAAAACCCCATAAGAATACATAGATCTTGAAATGCTATGGAATAAAACCTGTTCTGATTTCACACGAAGTTGTAAACAATTTCTAGTAGAAATAATGTTTTAAAGTGACATTTTTAAGGAGCACACTTACAGAATTCAGAATGAATGAACTTTTATGAAAGGAGCCAACTGAAGTGTTTCAAGTCACTTAAAGCTCAATTAAACTGTGTTATGAAAGTCTACGTGGAATTATATGTGAATTTTATTCATTACTATTTTACACTGCTTGATTAACTATTGAAATAGTCTGTCTAATTGTCATGTCCAATACTGAGAAAATGTTTTAATGATCTTTGAAAAGATTCCCAAAAAACCCCTTAAAAAATCATTAGGACTTGAGTAACTTAGTCTCTTTCTTCTAATCAAAGGCAGGATGATCATAGCAGACCTCACATACATCTCTAAGAGCTGCGGAATGATTGAGGTATCTAAAGATGGCCTGTCTGAAATGAAAGCAACTAATGTCATAATTGCAGTCCTGCAAAATCTTTGCTCAGAGTGATTGCCTAACTCTGAATATTCCTGAATTCACTGTGAGCTGCTTCTCTGTGCGGGTGGCAGTTTTGTAAGTAGTGTGCCCTGAGCTGCTCACGCTGAGGAGCCCAGCACTTAGCATAGCCTGGCTGCTGTCACAGACTTGTCACTTGTCCATCCTGATCTCCAGAAAGAGACCCAGTTATACGCATGCAAGTCTTAGGAATTATCCTCTGCTATGCAGGAGTCATATTCTCATGTATGGGCACATGCAACCTGTGGTCTAATGCAACTTCAGCATTGCAGATAGGCCTAGAAAATCATCAAATATTTAGGGTCTGCTGAAAATGCTTGACTATGTGGCAATTAATGTATACATTTGGCATGTAAACTGACAGGGAGCTTTTATTTCATTTACATCTCTGGGAGGTTGCTTTCCTCTAAAAGAAATACAACATTTTTCTCCTTGAAAAATACTAAATAGAAAAGAGTTGTTTAGGACAATCATTTATATGTTTATTGTTTTCATGTGGTTTTCAGGATCTCTTGGAATGCAATTTCATGAAATATTTAAAATTTCCCATATCTGAAATGCATTCTCAAGTTACATTGTCCATCCCCAGTCACATAACACCATTTTTGTGACCTACAGAAGTAACATTCTTGTTTTTTTCTGAACAGACAGGGTGATGTTTTGGTCACCAAGATGTAATTTACATGTGTTGAATTTTAGCTACTGCATGGTTTCCATTAGCAGGAGACACACAAATGACTTTTTCTATAGATATATTCAGGGGCATGAGGAAACAAATACGTGTCGTTTACATGTTTGCAAATACCTTCAGTATTTGGTGTTCCATTTGTATATACAGATACTTGTTTTGTGTTTTGTATAGTAATCTCATATTTGTTACTTACTCAGATTCGCATGCTGGTATTTCATATTTGAAATCATAAGCAGGTTGATTGAAGCACAGTTTTTTTCTATTGCTTCTTAGCATACAGGTGAACTACAGACTACAGCTTGGAAGTTATTTTGCAGTTCTCTACATGCCTGTTTGGACATTTTTGCATTTATCTCCATTTTGAATGCATTTTCTACTCTTAAGCAATGGTAGCTTTTATATAAACTGATATTTCACATAGACTTGGAACAGGTACCTTTGTAATCAAGAATCTGCAAAGATAAAAGTAAGAAAATGTTATTAAACATCTGAAGTTAAATGTGGAAATATACTCTGGGTATTCTGGAGCCTTTGTTTAGGAATCTTTATTTCAATTTATTCCATCTATTGGGCTATAATAATAAAGGTTGTTATCACAGTTCAGTAAAGTCCAATGTAGCTGTGCAAGCTGCTGTGCAAAATCAGATGAATTTTGAGTGTCTAAAATTACCCATTTTATTCACATTAAAGAATAAGCTACTGAAGATAATGCAGAAGCTAAACTACTGATGCCTTGGGATATTTTAGTACCACAGGAAAAGCTACCACTAATTCTACTTAAGACTCAGGATTCTTAGAGGCTGGGGCAAGGTTACTGTGGCCACCCTGTGTTTAGGAATGGGTAAAGGTAAAAAAGTAGATGGTCACAAACACATAGGCAGAGTGCCAAGTCTGAGCTCTTTCAGTGGTTGCCTCTATTGCAGTTATAACATAGTCAGACATAAATACTTGGTTCCTCTTGTGTCACTTCAGCTAGGGGATGTATGTGTTAAGATTATGAATCTTGCACTTGCTTCATATCTCCTTAAAAAAAAGATAGTACTATGATTTATGATTTTAAATATGATTTAACCCCAATGTATTTGAAAGAAATAGTGCATGACACTTGCCTGTTAGTCCAAATGATGTCCTTTTTTTCTCCGGCTCAAGGCTGTAGAATGTAAAACCTGAAAGGTGTATTTTTAAAATTTTCACATAAAATTTCTTTTTCTAAAGATATGCTTAACCAATTTGTTAAACTGCTTTTAGACATAACAAGACAAAACTCTATTATACTCTTCAAGTTTGTAACCCCTTCTTCCTCATTTTTTAATATGAAAAAATATCTGTTGCTCTAGCTACTGTTTTGAACATTAAATCTGAATGGGATTGTGAGATAGATACCACTGTCTTCCTTGTAGGTATGGGATAAAATTTAGTCAGGGAAGGAGTGTGGCAGAGAATCTGTGTATATAACTTAGATTTCCACAGTGATAAACTGTTTGCCTCTTGCCATGAACCTGAAGCAAATACTCCCCTATTCTCAGATTCTGCCGAGGTGTATTTCAGTGCAATGATCATATAGAAAGGTGCAGATATGTGAATTCTGTTAACTATAACTTTAGACTCGATCCAGCACAGCCATTTTCAAAGTTATTTTTATTATTTTGTTAGATTTGGTGCCAAGAACCCCTTTGTATCTGTATTGCCTGAAAAAGTGGGGAGCCTTGGGGACCATTCCAGTTATTCCATATCACAACATTGCCTGTGTGCAGCAGGAAAATACTGTAGGGAAAACCAGGATGCTGTGGCACTTGCTTTGTACTTCCAGAGCAAAATGAAAATCTAGGGGAGTGGCAGAAAATATTCCTGTCCCTGGTGTGGATTGCTCACCTGAAACACACAGTGTTATTTAAGTTTCTATTATGAACCATCTGTTGTTTGTTATTAGAACTGCAATAACTGATCTTTCCTCATTATTGTTTTTGCATAGGAAATGAGCTCTATATACTTGTTTCCCCAAGGCCGTTGCTTCAGTCATTCTTTTTACTTTGCTCTATACTTATGAAATCTTTATGAAAGAGGAATACAGTCCACTAGGCATTATATAAATGTCTGGCTTCTGCAAAGAATCTTTCTAGACAGACAAGGTATTGCTCAAGGTTCTTGTGTTTACTTTATACAAACAAAGAAACTCCGTAGTATACCTTTTCCTTTTTTTTCCTGGGCATTCTTCACTAGTGGCTTTAGGTTTTTCCAGTAGTTTGGACTGATTTGAGATTTATTATTGTGAAATAAAGGATTGCTAGAAATGGAGTGAACCATCTCTTCTACTGTCTTGTGTCTAAGATTTTAGATTAGATCCTGATAGATGTTTTTTTATGTCAAAGGTTTATGTTCTGTGATGTCAGAATTCATAATTTGAAAATTAGAAAACATGTTTATCTGTTTGCAGTTCATAAATCTTAGCCTTCACTGAATGAGTACTCTAGAGCCCAACACACATCCTGGCTGCTATGAAGATTTATGGTGTGCTGTAGAAAACAGCACATTACAATACCATTCCTGAAATTGCATTAAAAAGAAATTGCTATTGTTGAAAGAGAGAAAACTCAACAAAAATGTTCTAACTCCAGAAGTGATACATCTGAATCCTTCTTAAATGCGTAGAGTTGAAACTGTTTTTCATTCATGCAGAACACGTTAAACCATCTATCAATACTTTTTACCTTAGATTTTCAAAAGTTGTTTTCAACATTATCCATCTCTATGAAATGTTATTTTTTACATTTAAACATAATTTTGCACTACAGTTGTAAAGTATTTGTGGTTGTCTGTTCCCTAACATTGCACTCTTTGAGCATAACGTACAGCCTAAAATGCATGTGTAAGTCTTTAAGAGCTGTTTCTACACTTGTTTATTCTCCTATGACGTGCTGGAATTGCTTTCTGTGTTTAATTGAACACAATGTGTGTATGTTTCTAGGTGAGCAATGCTTCTGTTCATTTTGATGCATTTCAGTATAATTTGAAGGCTTTTGTTTCATTTTGGATTTTCTAACTCGAAGTCATTCAACTGAACTTGGATACGACCTCTATATTTCTGATGGATTTTCTTGTCTTCTTCCCCAACTTAAAAAAAAAAATCAAAACATATTAGCATGACACTTTGTAGCTACCTTTTCCCCATCAGATGGATTCGCTTTCACCTAAATCTTCATATTAAAGGAGTCCATGTTAAGAAAGTAGTTAATGCTTCTGTGTGTTGTACAGAGCTATACATAATTTTCCTTTTATGTCCTTCATTTCTTATACAGAAGGAAGTTCTTATGATTTCTAAATAACCTGGCGTAATTAAGTAACTTTGAGATCGCTTTCAACTGTGTCTTTTAAGAAAGCAACTTAATTTGCGGTAACCAAGTATTGTCTCATTTTGGGTACTTGTTTTTCACTTGTCCTGAAAATGCATTTTCTTCCCAAAGGAGCTTCGATTTGTTTTGAGGAGCAACTATTGAGTTGCTATTGATGTACGTAAATATGTACTGTATTATATGAGTTTTTGTCAACATAACATGATGTCATCTGAAGAATTTTATTTTAAATACTTTTAGTGATGTTGGAAAGAGAACTTTGCAGGCTTTTGCTTTTGCTGATTAATTCTGGGGAACAGCAGACCTGTGAAAAGGGTACGTTTATGATATTCAACTACTAAATTTCTTGAAAGAAGCTTTGTTTACAGGCCTAGTGATGACCTACAAGTTGGTCATTGCACAGAGGTTAAGATATCATGTTCAGTGAGTGAAGAGCAATGGCCAATACAGTACTGTTATAGTGCATTGCATTAGGGTCAGCTTCCAATTATCAGGGGACTGAGTGCACTGAGTGTGGCTACAAAGCATTTTATTGCTAGTGAAACAGCACTGGTTATCATCTTATGCTTCCAATATCTGGCAATTCAAAAACATCCAGTTATGGTGGGGGAAGGGAATATCCAACAAAGCATCTATATTTATAAATGCATGTATTTCTATATTCATATGTAGGGTTTGAATGTTCCAGCATATCATAGTTGATGCCTAACACTGGTTTGCCTAAACTGGCTGATGGTCCTTATCAGGTAAAATGCTGTCTATGGAATTAGTTTACATTTAAACATAAAATTTCTATGTGATGTAGAAAGAGCAGAAAAAACTTTTCTTTTCATTTTTTTTCCCACCAAAAGGCCTCCTGGGAGTTTTTTTTTTAAGAATTATATTAAGTATTGTGTATTTATTATTAAAGTTCAAATATTCTTGCCTGGGAAGAATAAAAATAAATATTGATGTCAAATCAACTTTGTATTTATGACAACAGTGAAAAACTTGAGACATATGAAGAGCCATATATCAAACTGGCAAGCTGGAAACTAGAATTTCTGAATAGGAGCAACAGAAATACAGCTTTAGCATGTGTGTGAAATACACTAGTACCTTTTAGGTAATAAATCATGCTAAGGAACTTCCTAGTCTTAAAGATTTTCTGTTATTTTATTTTTTTTTTTTTAGTAGAATGAGAATTGTGCTATTTTGCTGAAAATAGCCTGTCAATAAATTGAGTATTTTTGAAAAACAGATTGCAGAAAAATATGATTGAAAATCATCAGACTTTTAAATATTTATGAATCAGTTAAAATATCACCCATATTCTTGCTGTTCATTTCAGATTATAAAATAAACTGCAATGATTTAAAATGTGTCTTTGGCTAAATATAGAAATAGTTTATGGTTGTAGACAATTAACATCCGAATGTTGATGTACTTAATCAGCCCTTGTTCTTGCAAAACACCGATTTAGCTTTAGGTATGGTGATTTGAAAATATGTTTTCCTAAAAGAGTTAACTATTTACATGCTGAAAGTGGTTGTACTACAAGTATCAAATATGAGTTTAAGAAAGCCTGTTTCTTGACCTGACATTTGCAGACTGGGATATGAAGAAAATAATAGTCTGTTCCAGCTGGGTTTTTGGCAGGAAGGGAAGTGTTTCAACAACATAAAATTAACCTTGTGGAAAGGTTAATACCACTCTTCACCTCTTTATATGCAAGCAAAAAACCCCAGTCCCCTTGAGTAGCTTCAAATGTATTGAACGGCCTTTAGAAGGTTTAATTTTTTGAGTTCACATCACATGGTAGTACATTTCTTTTCACATGTCTACCAAGAGTGAATGACCTACAGAAATTTCATGAGGCTGTGTCTCTCTAAAAATAGTGATTTCATCGTCTTAGGGTGATGTTTAAGTGTTCAGTAAAGCCTTCAGAATCACAAGGATACCTGCATGCAGCCTCAAGCCAGAAGCTGTTGTTTGCTCAGAGTAATCCCATCTGTTGCACAACATCACAAAGATGTTTCCAAGGAATTACTCCTATAGAGCCCTTCGGTCAACAGGCCATGCAGCAATAAATTGTCAAATAATGATGGTCCCTAGTTCCAAGTGAAAGAAGGACAGCTGAGAACTTTTGATATTAAAGTACTTGATCTACTGAACCAGTTAATGAAACAATACATGTGGGAGATGAAAGAGTGTTTTTTAGATGGAAGGAGGTAATGTTCAGCATTCTTAATTTGTATTTCAGAGTAATGCTTATCTTAGGAAAATAAACCTGATTGAGAGAGAATACAGTAAAATGATTTGTAATGGTAAAGGCCTCTTTTCCAGATAATGTTCCATGATCTCACTAATTTACTTTAGGACACATCTGTGGTAATTGAAGAAATCCAGAAATGAATTTTGTTCCAAGTTTCAAAGATTCTAAACACAGAGTCAGGTTTCATTACTACCATCTGCTGCCTCCTAAATGGCTTTGCAAATTTGCATCATTTTACAAAGCACTAATGAGATTTTAACATTTTTCTCTATGGAAGAACTGAAGTGAGCCAACTGAGTACTTTTTACCCTGATTATCTTAACCTCTTTTTACTGAAATGGAATTGTTTGATGGCACCAGCCATCATTTTCACATAATTTCCTTTCTCATTCACGCTTGTTTTCCGTGACACTGTACGTAGCAGACAACCCTTGCCTCAATGTTTTTGTAGTTTCTTAATTACGAGCTGTCAGTGTTGAATGAATGCTTTAAGAGTGTATGAGTATCTACATACTGTTTTGTCACCTTTCTTAACGTTGCATGTCATATTGAAGACTCCTGGTAATTACTGTAATAGTACTTCAGAGAAGTTATGTCAGCCTGCACTTACCATTAATGCATTAACGTGTCAAAGCGGCAGTGAATGACACAGCTCTAGGCAGTCTTAAAAGCTACTAATGGTAGCCCAACTCAGAGGAATTGATTTGTAAGCAACACTAAAGCCATAAAACTTTCATCCTGAAATATGGCTTCAAGAAGTCTTTTTCTATCATCCACCTTACATTCAGTGCATGAGGAACAGCTGCTTGAATAAAGCAGCAATCTGTAAGGACAAATGTTTCATGCCATCCATGGTGGGGTATTATTGCCAGAAGAAAGGTAGCAAAATGACAGAATAGTTAAAAGGATTCTGTTGCTAACATTGCAAAAGAAAATTCCAAAGACTGCAGTGTTCCACCAGCAAGAATCTAGAGTAGCTCAAATGATGAGGGAAGTATGGCTTGATTTAAATTTTAATGAGTGAGATTGGGCTCTGACATGAAATATATTTATGCACTTGTAAAAAAAAGGATTTAGTAACTAAAATGTTAAATATCTGATATCTAACTATAAAAAGGCAAAGAAAACCCAACAAAAATACCTGGATCTGGGAAATGGTGGTACAGGTGCAGGGAAAGCAGTTTTCTAATGGCTCTTGGGTTATAACTTCTTTATGAAGCATCCACTTCAGCAGCCTGGAATTAGGGGTAGAGGTTGCTGTTTCCTAAATGGATGCAGGGGAAGGAGAGAAGCACATGAGAGAGGAGGTCCCTTTCAGAGAAGGACAAAAGCAGTTACAGCTCCAAAACTTTGAAGAATGTAATTTCCGAAGGGTAGGGCTTTCAGAAATGCGTCATATTATGTGTGTATATCAGATGATGTTTACCATCGTGAATAGGGGATGCAGTTTAACTTTTCTGAAGTAATTCATTTATCAAAAATCCATGTCCAAAGCAAACAAGGAGGAAAACTATTGGAAGTTTCATATCAAATATCAGTACACAACCGAAATCCTGTCTCTGCTGATGCCAGTGAGGGCTGTGTTATCAACTTCAATGAAACCAAAGTTTTTCTCTATATATTCATACATATATCTTATCTCCCTGCAGAACTGAGGGCTGGAAGGAAGGAAGATGGATTACTAGTAACAGTAAAGAAACAAAAAGCAGAAAATGGCAGGTGATGAGAGAGCAGGTTATTATAAATGAAGAGGCAAAGAAATAAGAAAAAAATAGAAATAAGATTAGACAAAGGAAGGCTGAGAGGAGAAGAAGGATTGAAAAAGAAAACTATGAAAGAGTTTCCTAATATTCCTAAGACGTGAAAAGTTTAGGATTTTTGATCAACATGGTCAAATATTCTATTTCTTCAGTCAACAGCTGTGAAATCACACTGGGGAGCCTGGAGTATTTTCCAGTACTTCACTGAAGTACCAGCTGCCAAGTGAAAAACCTGTAATAAGAATTTTTAATTAATGAAAAGAAGGGGAAAGAACTAGTTGCTGAAAGTTGGAAAATAAATTTTTCAGTCTTCAGGTTTATTTCTTTCCTCTTCAAATATTTTTATTGTAGTTGTGGTGGCCTAAGGGTGTAGGAGGCTTTATAGGCACTGTTTATTAGACTGATCAGTGTTTGGGAGAAATGATACAAATTTTTGAGGTAGCCTATGGGGAAAAAAGTCCTTATGTATGCAAAAACTTGCATGCAAAATTTTTTTTTTTTGCCTTAGAAATGTCTATTCTATGTTTAAAATCTTGGTGTCCTCTTTCCCTTACCTGCTTTTCACAGCAATTTAGGGGGGAAAAAAACTTATTTAAAAAAAAAAAAAAAAGTCTAGACATTTCATCTTTCCTACCTGGGCAATTATTCACTGTGGTTTTTTGTGCCAGGACTTATCTCCATCTCAGCAAAGGCTGATCATGACCAGCAAGACACACAAATTGTTTTAAAGCCCAGGAAATTTATTTTTTATTATTTTTAAGATTCTTGATAGAACTCACCATAAAGGGAGGTTTGTCATATGTTTTGTTAATACCTAGATTTTAAAAGAAATATTGAGCCGTGCAAAGTTTGTAGAAAGTAAAATACAAGTCAACTTGATTAAAAGTTGTCTTTTAAAGCACAACTTTCTTTATTAGTTATCCATGCTATGTTTAGAAAAATGCTGTCATATTACTTTTACTGGTAACCACTGAACATCAAAACCAAAATTGTTTATAGTTCATAGGTTGAAGTTTAAGGTCTCCTACATGTTACATGTTTTCTATTAAGTGTACAATGTAATGGTGTTAAGTGTTACATCTCTCTAAAAAATCACGAATTTTGTCTTTGAATTCAGGGTAGCTTTACTTAAAGTCTTAACATTTTTTAAGAAAGGATAAAACTAAAAAGATTATTTGTGTTACTCCTATAAACATCATGGGAAAATCTGCAATCTAAGATCTAACAAACTTCTTTTTCAGCTTTTGAAGACTCATATTTTTTTCTTAAGTATTTTGCATGTCTTAAAACTATCTTACCTGGGATAATGCTATCTTATAGGATTAATTTTAAAAAATGCACAGAGTGCCATGTTAGAGCAGAAATGCACAATGGACATGTTTGAAAATGGCAGAATGAAACCTTAAATAATCTTTTGGATTTGCAAGGATAAAGTGACTGAAATGAAGTTTTGGGAGGATTATTGAGTAATGCTAAGTATCTTAACAGAAATAGCTCCCTTTTTTATTATGTGTGGTATTTTAATTGTCAGTTGATTAATATGGATTATCTTGTGTTTTAGATGAGTGTGAGAATGATCAGTATATAGGAACATAACATGTAACACGAATCAAACTTGTAAAATGAATCAAGAATATTTTGTCATGTAGAGTCTTAAGATAGAGAAGTGCTGTGTGGTAGCTATCCCAAAGGTGCTAATTGCTCTTACTAATGTATTACACTTGTTTAAAAACACTGTTTACTTGCTTAAGAATTGAGGGGTTTTTTAATATTCCTTTCTCACCAAAAGTTATTCTATTCTTTTCACTCTGTCCTTGCTACATTTGATAATGTTTGCTGTCATAACAGGCATATAGGTCAAATGAAAAACATTTGCCGTTGCAGAGAAATGCATTCTTTCACAGTGGGAAATATATTTTGTTCAATACTTCCTGCTGCCAGAAGTAGTGTAGACACCACTGTACCTGTAGATGTACAGGTACTTAGGCTTTTTTTCTGTTTCTGGCCAAATGCCATGACACAATATATAGCCTAAAATTTATTTTGGTTTTAAACCAAAGAAAGTACTTTTATTGACTGGCATAACTGAACAACCATAAACTTGGGGAAGATTTAGATCCTAATTGTAGTAGAAGGTCGTTTCTATCAGAGAGGTTTGAGAAAGCCATCAAAGGTCAAAAATCTAGATCTCAACTTTATGACCAGCTGTAGACTTGGAAATATGATATGATTTACAGAGTTTACCAAGGCAATTTGTTTATCCAAAATTCATAACAGCATGCTTCTAGCTGTCAAAGTAGATTCTGAACCTATGAAAGCCATTTTATTTAGCCTATGACATTTGTCTGGGGTCAAAAGTGCATCCACATCAGTTCCGAGGAGTAGCATCATACCCTCATGGTACAGTTAGCTATGAATTCTGCATCAGCACCTGACTAGGGCCCACCTGGGGGATGCTTTCCACACTCTGATCAAGATTAGACTTTCTTCTTCTTGCCTTTAAGTCACTTTCATATTCTGACTTCATTTAGCTAATGAATATTTTCATTTAAAGAACTATAAGGAGATGCTGTTACTTCAAATAGCTGGAACAAAGACTTCATTTCTTGTTGCCATTAAACCCAAATGTTAATGGCAAAAAGGTACTTTGGGAAGTACAAATCCAAGGTTTGAAACTTTTATTGCATTTATGTAAATTTGCCTCTGAAACACTTAAAATTTTTCTTGCAAGGTTAGAGAGACCTAGAGACAGCAAATTATTTTAAATGACTTATAATTCATGTAGATGAGGCAGGCTTTTTGCTAGAAAACTGTTTTTATCCCTTTCCAGAAAAATGTCCTGCTAACCTTAATCTGTTGAAGTGAGGCATTGCTTAGATGTTGAATTATTAGAACAATATTGTAAAAGAGTGAAAGTTGATGTGGAAAATAAACCTGCACTGAGCAGACTATAAAATGTTTAATAGCATTACTGTCACAATCGTACTTAATGGTTCTTAAATAATAGTGCAAATATTACAGTACCTCTGAGTCTTCAAAAATATGCACTTCATTAAATAGGCTTTTGCAATCAGTTGGGACATAATGTTTTCTTCTACGCAGCTTTTATTATGAATGAAATGAGTTGTAGTTTACTGCTTTAAAATCCTTTGCTTTCAGAAAGGCAGGTGAGGCACCAACTACACACTACACGGAATATACAAATCCTTCCATTTGCTTAAATTCCATCCTCATGTAAAATGTGTGTCACTCAAAGAAACAGCATAATATCATAGAAATACTGCAGTGCCATAAATGTAATCCATTGGGAACAAGTGCTTTAAAGTACTCCAGTATTTTAAAGTACAACCTGAGATAATAAAAAAATAGTTTAACTGTGATATGTTAAAATGATTTAAGTCATCACCCAAAATACTTTCATACTTGTAAGAATTCTTTGAACATCTAGAATGATAACATGCCACTATATCTGCTTAAAATTGCATCTTCTGTATGTATGCTTTCTGAAAATTTTTGGAAGATAAGAAGTGCTGTACATGTAATCTGATGTGCCTGATATAGAGACTAACTAACAGTTTTGTTTATTTCATCTTTTTCTTCCCTTCTTTTTACAAAATCACGGACTGGGTAAGGTTGGACCCAGGGGGTCATCTGCTCTGATCTCCCCTCAAGCAGGGTCATTCTAGAGCACATGGCATGGGATTGCATCCAGACAGTTCTTGGATATCTCCAGTGAGGGAGACTCCACAGCCTCTCTGGTCAATCTGTTCCAGTGCTTGGTCACAGGCACAGCAAAGTTCTTCCTTGTGCTCAGGTGGAACTTCTTGTGCATCAATTTTTGCCTGTTACCTCTTATCCTATTGCTTGGCAGCACTGAGACGAGCCTGGCTCTATCCCCTCAGCACTCTCCCTTCAGACAGTGCTAAGAAATGAATGGTCCTGTTCTGTAGCTCCCCATGTCCTTTAGCTTCTATACAAGCACAGCGATGCCATGATTTGCCAAAGTCCAAGGGGCTGTGCAGAGTGGCTGAACACTGGGTTGGCCTACTTGGACCTAGGGTAGTCCTATGTGTGCAAGTAACGCTCATGCCATGAAGGTGCTGAATGTTCTCTTTGTCCCTCAGCTGAATCTCAGATCAGGCTATTTGGCTTCACGCAACAGACATTATTTGAGAGAGAGTTTCTGCTACAGAGCGTGCAGGCCCTTCTGCTGGCATATGGAATATGGTGAGCTGTTCATTCTCAGAAATAATCCAGTGTCCTCTTACCTTTGAAGAAGTTTTGTCTGACCTCTGAGCACCAGAGTAATCACCTGTTGTGATTACTTTTGGGGGAAATGCAGCACTCCGGTGAAACGTTCCTCACATCATTGAGCCTAACATTTTTTTGAACTGCTTTTTAAGGAAAGTATTTTTTACTGCTCAGGCTTCTAGTTTGGCTGATTACCAACTTCCAGGAGTGCTTTTTTTCCCTCACTGGATCTTGTATTGAATATGCATATAAAGAGGACAAAAGTTACACTGTACTTAACAATGGATTCAAATTTCTGCATATGAAACTAGTTTATCTTACCTTTCCATGTGGTTGCTAATTAAAGACATCTTAAAGTGATGCTTTACATGGAATTCCAGGTTGTATGCTAACCTGCTTTGAAGTCATGTGATCATATAGGCCTAAATGTATATGTATTGTCAAGAGTACAAGAACTTTTGCTCTGCATAGAACCTTCATCTGTTATATAAATCAGTATATAAGTGTGTATAAAATTGTGTTTTGCTATAATGAACCTTTGAAACTTTCTGTAATCTTCAGTCTTAGGAGGAATGGCAATGATAAAATCTCTATTGTCTAAACAGTTTATAGAAGTTTTCTCTGAAACTGTTGCAACCATCAACATTTTTCATCAACAAGGGAGAATATGATTGTTTTTCCGATTATAACCCTAGATTTTCAATTTTCCATTGAAGAGAAGCACTCTTTGAAAGACATTTCAAAGTTCATTATTATTTCTTAACATTTTAAAAATTCTTAGCACGCATAATACAGCATAACTTCATTAGTCTGTTTTCTAAATCAATAAGAATGTTACGACCGTATAGGAAAATCTATTCTATTTGTGTTATAACTTTTCTTCTCCAAATATGAGGCAATATCTTAGAAAATGACAAAGAAATCTGAATCTATAGTCTCTTCACTCTCTGTTACTTTTAGAATTTCTCTATCTTATCCCTACCAATTCTGGCAGAGAGCAATAAGAAAAAATAGAGACCTTTTAAGAAGAGTCTTGCAGTTATCGGTAGGGTTGAAAACCACTTTACTACATTCTGCCTTGGCTCATACTTTGCCTCAATCTTTTGAATTACTCACCCTGTACCTTAAATAAAAAAGCAAGAGGATATAAAAAGAGAGAATAAAAAAAAATGTGGTCAAGCAGGAACACGTTTGGCTAAAACAGTAAATGGCTGATGTTCATAACAGTTCTGGGAAAGGGCATAAAAAATTTGAGATCTGGTAGAGGAGAAAAATAAGTGTAACTGCAGAATGTCAACAGAAAAGTGTCTGGGAGGATCATTCAGAAAGGATAGTAGGCAAGCAAAATGTGTCTATCACTGCTTTATACAGCACAATGCCTAAAGACTGAATTCAAGCTATATATTAAATACATGATAATGATTTTGTATGACAATGTGTATACATGCATAAGAGAAAGTTATTGGGCATTCTGTACCATATAAAGATATATTTTGGATTGGGATATCCTGAAAAAAAATCTTGTTAATTTCTATTAGAAATGTTAGATCCCCCTATGTATAACTGAAAACTTCTAGACAAGAGAGACTGTGAGCCATGGATTATCTCCTCTAGAAATAGCTTTCTGTCCTATTTTTCATTTTAATAGCTCTTTTCTGACTGTTATGTTTGTAGGCATTGGATAAAGACTGTTTGCTCTTTTGGATCCTCAATCACAAAAATTCTTATTGCTGAGGATATTGCTTGATATTCTGAGTACTTCCCTCCATAGTTATGGGATCTGGCTCTAAGCTTCTGATTGATAGTAGTCCCAGTGTTGTACTTACCCATTCAAGGAGGGGATGGGTGATGTCTGCATTAATAACCTCATGCCCTGTCTGTTTGTCCCTCCTTGAGTAATCTTAGCATATTCCTAGAAATGACACAATGGACCAGGTCCTGCCATGGACAGCATGTACATTATTATACAGTACAGGAGTGGAGAGCTTTCTGTTCTCTCATTAGAAAGAAACCTTGGTTTCTATTCAAGAGTTACCACTCTATCCTTGTGTGCCTACATTTGGAGAAAATCCGGATGGGGACCTGGGGACTTGATTTGGTTCTAGATTTTAAAATAGCTGTCAGTTCTTTTGTTATGTGTCAGTTCTTTCGTTATGTTGGAGGCACTGACAGTGTCTCAGGAGGCTGTTAATGGCATGTAATTGCAGGAGTTATAATGAATGAAAGTCTTCTGTTAGACATTCAAATTTCTCTTGAGAAAACCACAATTTTTTTTTTTTTTTTTTAAGAAAGAGTTGCTTTGCTAATGAATTGATGTCTGGAATAAATCTTGCACTGTCTTTGGTAGATAACACATAACACTAATGTGTTGCAAACTGTCAGACCACATTCAGTGCTCTGCAGGTGAATTAAGTCCCTATTATTGTGTTTATGAGATACTCCTCAGCTAAAATTTAGGGATATGTAGCATGCATAAGTGCAAAAGGTCTCATATATATATATAAAAAAATCCAAATAGAGAGGTCATTTTTTTTCTTATACCACCAATTTCCTTTGGTAGCCCTCTGAGCCTACCATATATTTCACCTTGTAGCCATGGCAGTGCAATAATTCTCAAGCTGAACCTTTTCAGGGAATGCAGCTTAAGTTTCACCAGCAGCAGGAAGCATCTGACTAAAAGGCAAATCATGATCTTCTGGAGATGGAATTCACGCTGTGTAATTCTGAGATCACTGTGGGTCTCCGACGGGACGGACAAGTTTAATACATTTCTTCCCAGAGGCAGCTTATTTTCTGCTGCCTGAAGTTACAGCAGGCGATTTGTTCAACTGCTAAACTTCACTCTTTAGAAAATGCACAGAACTGTTAAAATCAAATTTAAAAAGCTAGTAATTTTTCTATTCCTCTCCTGCTAGCCCATGCTAATTTAAAAGTTTGCATTGTTGTCATCAAAAAGGTGATGTTACTTCAATGTTTATACTAATTTTTAAAAACTGGGAAACGCAAACAGAAAATCAAGGTAATAATGAGTGAAAGCAATAGGTTATCTTTGTATTTAAAACACATTCTGATGATTTGTAGATCCATATTGCTGCAGCTCACCCAGCCCCTTATTGACTGTTGTACTCTATTCATCATGTACTATCTATTCAGTGGAAACTGTAAAGGGCTGACATGACAGCCCTTGTGTGTTGTACTACTCTAGGCACCCTGCATCTATTCATTTTGTGTATTCAACATTTATAATATCATGGAGGGGTTTTTTATAACACTTCAGCTATTTTGTCCCAGAACACTGAAAGAACATACAAGCATACAGAGAAACTCTTGTGCACAAGAGGCAGTTACTCTTCTTTACTGGGGCTGTTCCTGTATTGTGAGTTACAGAGCTGTGCATGTCAGCTGCTCTTCCATGGAAGTATCTCTTATTTAAAATGCAGCAAGAGAAAACTACCTCAAAACATATTTCATTCCTTCATTCTGCTATGCATTTGGCCTTGATTCAGCTTACACAGAAATTAAATTGGTTGTTTTCAAATAATTTATTTTTGATCATAGTTGTGTGTTTGACTGACAATGAGTTTGCCTGCCTGATAATAACAGTAACTTGCTTATGCTCACTGCTGTCTAAGAAGATAAAGTTGCGACTGAACTTGATTTATACACGAGCAGTTGGACCTTCCTGAACTATGGGAAAACTAATGCTTGACTCATATATTAGTGGTATATTAATGTTAACTCTATATATCTATATATAATGCTCAGAGCAAGGGTATTTTGAAATATTTTACAGCAAAATAGTAGGGCATCCATCAATGTCATGATTCCTGTGCGAATAAATATTTTGTGATGCCATAACTTTGAGATTGTAGCCTTGTAGATTTTGCATGTCTTCAGAGTTTTTATGTATTGGAGTAATGTTCTGCAGCTGGGTTTAAACACAGATGTTAGAGTGGTGCTGGTAACAAAGATCTTGTTTTCCCAAGGAAAGAGAAAAAATGCTTTTTGCAGTGACTTTATTTGCAGGGAATGCCTGCAGTGAAGTAGTATGAGCTTTGTGGCAGGTAGAATGATGGGTGTCATGTTTGGCTTTTTCTCCCCCCTTTCTTTGCATGTAATAGACATAGCTGTTAAAAGAATTGTTTTATTGCCGAATTTTTGTTATCAGATGGAAAAACAAGGCAAGTTTCTGAAAGATAACACAAGTATGGAAATTACCTCCGAAAACTGCTTGTTGGTGTAGAGGGTAAAATAAATTTTAAAATTTTATGGGCTTACAAGAAAATATTAGTTAGGATTCCCTTCCTAGCTTTTTATTGTAGTTGATTATCAGTTATGGTCAGCAATTACTGTATGAAAATGTTCAATGATTTGAAAATTGTACAGCAAGCCAAACTCTGTGACACAGAATGCGTCCATTTAAACTCTTTCCATCCCATTTGCACTGAAATACTGTATGCCGTCTGAGATGTCTCCAAGGCTAGCATATTTTTTTCATGAATGTAAGTATTTTGAGATTAAATATGAAGAGATGCAGTTTGAACAGCAATTTCTTGAAATTAGAGATATTTATTTTTCAAAGTGGAACATTTGGCACAATTCCATTTCGTTTTTTTGTTGAGGCAGTTTCCTTAGAGCACCAGGTTTTCACTAATTAAAACTTTTTAAAAATGTTTTCCTTAATATACATAGTAAGTGTTTCCTGTAAAACAACTGCATCATTTACAAAGTATTATAACTTTAATTACTTTCTCTACTTAGTAATAGCTTGTCTGTATCTAGGGAGAAACACATGATGTAGACAATGTGGTTTAATTGCACTGTAACATCATTAAATTATTTGGGAACACTGCTGGGAAATTAATCATGTAGTGGGGGTCATTGTTCTTACATTGATTACTCGTGGTTGTTCAGGGGTTATGCTGTCAGTCCTCTTCCCAATAACTTTGCTCAACTTTCCCTCAGACCCTGCTGTGTTTAGGGTTAAACTCTTACTGGTGAAAAGAAATTGTCTTTCTGTTGTAATAAATACTGGAGGTTTTTGGCTTCCTTGCTACTCAAAAGGCATTTCCAGCTCCACCCTCTTATGAATTGAAAACTTGACTGCACCCTTGTTGCCAGGGTATGATTTAGGCTGTACTTTCTCTACCTTCTTATCTTGCAAACAGCGTAAAGTCAGTTGTGAGAATAATATTTCCATTCCAGTAGTCACTTTGAAGTTCTAAAAGAAACTAAATTAATGCCCAGACCATCTATGATGATTGTTTTGAAATCCTGAATATTGTAAAAATATCAATTGATAATTTTATAGGTGTGCAACCTGGATATCATTAAACTTATTCTAGAAGGGGGGAATATGAAGTAAAGGTTCTCAATATGTTTTGTGAGACTGGCACAGCTGGAATGCCAGACGAAACAAGTTCAGAGATATCCTGTATTGCCATTGGAACAGAGTGGGTTTTGTGGGTCACACAACATGTCTAATACTGCATATGCCAGTCTCTTATTATTTCTCTAGAAAATGAAATACTTAATGTGATTTATCTTTCCTCCATGTATATGTTAGAGAAAACAATTTCAAGAAGCATCCCTGGACAGCTCTTCAGTCAGGTAGTAGGGAGCTTTACAATGTTTCTTAATTCATGTGCAGAGCTTTTTTTTGTATTTTTGGACCAGAGGAGAACCTTTTTTTTTTCCCCAGAGGACTTTTGCCTTGGGGAAAATGACATGCTGAGCCTGAAGAGTTGTGTTATTTCAAGTGGCATTTCTATGCAAAACCCAGGCTCTGACTCTTCTGGAGTTAAAAACCGAGTATATATTAAAAGCTGTGGTCTTTGAAGGGTCCTGAAAAAGTATTGTCCTCATCTGTAGAGATGTCACATTACTTTTAGAGCTCTGTTTTTGAAAGTATAGGGCTAATATAAGAACTGGTGCTGGGAGGTGATTTTTGTTCTGAAGAGAGCAAAGTCTGTTTATACAAAATTTATGAACACACGTTTCTATCTGCCACCTTGGTTAGAAACTAGAATTTCCTGGCTCCCCAAAGTTGTAGTGTGTGTGCTGAAAAGATACTTGGTGTCTCAGAAGTGCAGTGTTTTTTGAAAGTAAACAGCAGAGTTTTGGTCTGGAGAATGTACTAGTTCTACATGACTGTTTCCAAAGAAGTCATTCTGCTGTTCTAACTTTTCTTCTGAGGTGTTGGATTTTTGTTGTGTTTCTGGGCAGCTGCTTTGCACATGGAATTATTGTGGATTGGGAAATGCATCTGCTTATGCATTATCTATAGAGAGCTCTTGAGCAAAATGGCAGGTGTGAGCTCATCTGCTTCCAGCATATTTGCAGAAAAGAAAAGCTGCTATCTGTGTTCTCCCAAATGATAATGCTCAGAATTGAAAAGGACGAGTTTTACCCTTACTGTGAAGAGAAATGGATGGCTGAAATGGATTGAGAAATGAATGTGCTTATGAAGCATTCATTCTCTTTTATATGAGGAAGAAAGGCAAGTTGTGAGTGAGGGTGGGGAACATCTTTTCAAGGTACCTTCTTGTGAATTTTGAAAGACTTAAATGGATTTCAGTTTACACTCTTTCAGGACAATAATCCTATCACTACTAAATCCAGACCAGATGTTCATTTCAGGAGAGTGGACTTTCTATTTCTTTTAAGTAATGCTTTTAAGCTTCTCCTTTTGAAGCCTGGAGTCATGCTAGTCTTCCCAAGAGAATCTTCTAATCTTGTACCTTAAAGGAGAGATATGGTTATTTACTGGCTCTTGTTTTGTGAATGTGTTGCATCTGCAGAGTTCTGGCTCTTCATACCTCAAATTGTTATTAGTATCCCTCCAATCCTTCCTATTTCCTATTTAAGAGACAAGATCCTTTACATTTATTTTCAAAAAGTTGGAACTGAGAAGCATATTTATACACCCCGGAGAAGATTCATGGCTTCCAGCAGTGCAACAGTTTGTGGTCATTGAGAGAAAAGGGAATTTGATAATGCAGAACCAAGTTGTGGTATTTCCTCATATATGTAAAAATCCCACATATTTGCAATAAAACTGCAATATGTGTGGTCAGTATTGATTAGATATTTTTGACTTCAGATAAACATTTTCTTGAAAAGTTGTGTCAATTTTCAAGATAAAACATAATACCTAAGTAATCTAGAGGTATTTATAGGTGCTCATTTATCGAACAGAAGGAGAAGGCAGTTATCAAAACCCCTGCTGTGTTAAGTTAAAAACACACTGGCTCAAATTTAACTTTCTATTTCTATAAATGGAGACTGATGAGGAATACGCTCACCTTTACCTGGAGGTCAGATTCAGATTGGTATTAACTGCAAAGGCAGTGGGGTTATAAATATTAACTAAATGCAGCCTTTGCTTGCATTATTAAAAATTTCACAGAGGAAAATGTTTTACACAGTTAAAATGTCAAATATCAAAGCATTGCATTTTTTTTTGGTCCCTTTATAGTCTGCAAATGTTAGGGCTTAATTTCAGAGAGGTAACTGGTTACATATTTCTAAATTTTCATGCTGTGATTTTTCATTGGGCTCATTTTAACAAGAATCTAGAAATAAAACCTGAAGGACCAAAGAAAGATCTTATTGTAGATTTACAGTTCATTGACAGTCAGTCTGTAATATTAGCTTCTTGAACTTATGGTAGTTCAGGTTATATGAAGCACTTTTGTGTATATAATCTCTTAAGATATTAAAAAAGGCATTAAACTGCTGGCTCTGATAAATATTAAAACACTTTAATAAATGTATATCAGTAATTTTCTGTTGTAAGTTGCTATTTTCTGTTTTCCACATTGGATCAATATTTATGACCAAATTTCAAAATTAGGCTTTGATCAGAGAGAGAAAATATAATTGCTTTTCCATGTAAACTTTTCCTACTTTCCTAAGAGTTTGTCCTATATATCTCAGCCAGACTCATAATTAATAAAATTTATTGTCTTTGAGTTTAATGATACTCCAAACTGATTTTATGAAGGCAGCTACAAAGGACAGTTAGTAAAGAACAGCTTTCAGAGTCTGAAGTGACACGTTTAATCTCAGGAGATAAAAAGTATGTGAGTGTACACAGTAAATAGATATTGGTTTAATACAATTGGAAATAATGAAAACAAAGTAGTATAAAGAGGCAAGCAAGATCTTTTTCAAGATATTCTTAATGCATAGAGTTTCTTTTACACATAAAAGCAGTTAGTCTCTATTTGCAATGAAACTTCTAGAAAATACTCAAAATGAGAGTACCTCCATGAATTTTCATTGGGCTATCTTTTTTCTCTGGAGTTTTAAGTAAAATGGAATGTTTGTTAAGCCGTGATTGTCTACAGAAGCATTGCCGTATATTTTGATTTTGTATTCACAAACCATGCACTTTGTACATGTTTCCAATGCAAATCAACACCAAAAAAATCTCATATTCAATGCAGTTGTAGTTGAGAAGTGATCAACATGCAGTTACACAACCCATATTCAGCAATGTGGCTGTGAATGAAACTTGGTGTAAAATGTTGCTGGTAGACAGATTACAGGAGTTCAAACTTAAAGTCGTTCCAATGAACATGTCGAAATCACAGGGATTCCCACACCAGGTTTGCAAGCTATTTTATCTTTCTTCAAAACTTTAAAAATTGTAAGTAATCTGTAAGGATGTGTCTGCCACAGTTTAGAATTCCTGTCTGTGTTCTGGAGAGGCTTCAAAGGGCTTTCCTCTGCCAAAGTACTGTAAAGTAGTTTTAAAGTAAAATATAGAGTTAAAGCGTATAAGAATAAAAAAGACTCAGGTTTTATTTTCTGCATCCTCTGAATATCTTACACATAGAATGTAGTAGTGCCATTTGACTCACCTGTAGTCATGTATTTATCTTTTTTAGTACACCACTTACTAGGCCACTAAACTGACTGTTTAAGCACTGATTTGCCCTAATGGTCTCCAGAGTGTCCTGATGTACCCCCTTAAGCTCACTACAACCAACCCCTTTTTCACTCAGACAATTCCTCTCATGTTTTTTTAAAGAACATGACAATAATTCCCAATGCCAAATTTGGAACACTTATTGAACTTGTTGTAACTCTGGTTTTTGCCCTTTTGGATTTTTTGCCTGAAATCACAGAGTCACAGAATGGGTCAGGTTGATAGAGACCACAGTGGTCTCGTCTGGTCCGACCTCCCTGCTGAAGCAGGGTCATCCTAGAGCACATGGCACAGGGTTGCATCCAGATGACTTTTGAATATCCCTAGGGAAGGAGACCCCACAACTTCTCTGGGCAACCTGTTCCAGTGCTCTGTCAGCCTCGCAGTAAAGTTCTTCCTCGTGTTCGGGCAGAACTTTGTGTTTCTGTTTGTGCCCATTGCCTCTCATCCTATTGGCTGGTATCACCAAGAAGAGCCTGGCTCCATCCTCTTGACACCCTCCCTTCAGATAATTATATACACTGAGAAGTGGTTCATTACTATGAAGGTTGTGATGCCTTTGTGATAAAAAATATAAATAACATCTTAGTAGCAGATAGACCTTTGAGATATTTATAGAGATTTTAATTTAACTTCACAAAAATGAGAACTCCTAATATAAATGGGTAGTGACACGAGTACTCATTGCACATTGTTTCTTTAAGCACTCATGAAATAAAAGGTGCACTTAGGTGTAAATTCTGAAAAACTGAGCCCTTAAGTAGTTTCATGTATAAAGACATTGTCAATTCTGTATTAATGTAACATGTGTAATCCTTTTATTGTATGCACTCAGGAAATAATCTCAGTAGCTGATGAAGATGTGAGTTAAGCAGTTGATTAGAGTACATGTACTTATAAAAGCGGGAGAATTTACACTCAGCTCAGAAATAGTAAAATAAATTATATTGTGAGCAGTGTTTTCAAACAGATACAGTATTTCATAGTACAAATAGATCTTGAGTGATGGAGATAGCATGTGCTTACAGGGCTGAGAGCTGTGTGTATTTAGTAACCATATTTATATATGCCTCTATTTATTTATCCATAAAGATGCATGTAGTAAGTTTGTATGTGTCCATGCATTATATGTTTGTATTAGAAGACTGATAATTCAGTTGATGTGCTCTTTGGAATATTGTCTTTTTCCTGGGTTTACAGCTGTGTTACCTTCAATTAAATGAGGGATTTGGTGTTTTCACCAATTCTTTCATCAAAAGGACTGTCAGTCTACCAGTATAAAACATTGGAGGACCATCAGCATGCTGTGAGGATAACCAGTTAGATTGGATAGAGGGAAAGAGAATAAGGAGGGTCACAGGTGGTTGTTGATACTACCAGCTGTACTACTTTGCTATCAGCAACGAGTAGAGGAAAAGCTCTGTTTTCTGTTGTTTTTTAAGAGGCCCAGTCAGAAAAATAGCAGTGTGATTACAGATAGACACTTGAACATGAAGAAATTAAATCTGTAAAACCGATTACTAGAAACTAGGCTTGAAAATGGCAAAATATTATCAGTTAAAGCAGTGAAATATCTTTAAAGGGAATGCTATTAAGGAAAATATCTTCAAATAAATTAAAAACCCTCAGACATCGCTATATATTTGTGGCTGTGAAATACAAGAAAAAATGCTATTTTCATTTGTCCAGGAAAAAAAAAATTAACAGGAGTGTGAAGCAAAATATTAACTAAACGTTTTCCTCATATTCCTGAATTTTTTTTCATCTCTTATCTTTGGAGACTCAAGGATATAATTAAGATTGTTCTCTCTTTTCCTCTATTTTTAATTTTTTATTTAATATAGACATTTTAATTTAATATATAATCTTTTTGTCATAAGCATTTTGCCCGCAGATGAATTGCTATATAGCAGGAAATAAAAAAATTCTAATAATGCTTTAGTGTGCAAGGGGGTTCAATTTCTTCAGAGAATTATTGCATTTAATATAATCAATGGCAAGAGCTAAGTAAACCTGACTCAAATACATGGGGATTGCCCACTGAATGCTATTTCATATTGTGTGCCTGTAGTGGCTGATCCTCTATATGTTATGGAAATTATGCAGGCCAGCCACTGTAGGTTTCTGCTGAATCCAAAAACCAAAAAGAGATTTTTCTATAAAGTCTTTTTTACTAACAGTGCCATAGCTCAAGCTGGGACCTTGAACAAAGAAATCCCTGGGCACTTATAACCTTGCAATCTGAATTCCCCACCCCTCATGCAGGAGTTCAGACTGGGAGTAGTTTAAGGCTTGGGTTCTTCCTCACTGGGTCCTTTCATTTTCTCTACATGAGCAGTTTCTTTTCTTAACTCTAAGATTGCAGCTTCTGTTGATGAGTGTAGCTTCCATGGCTGGAACTTTTACTTCACTCAGTAAAAGTTTAACAGATCTAGGTGAACATTCCCAGCTTGTGGACTAAGGTTCAGCAAATTTAGCTGCTAACAATAAGCAAGTTATGTTAACAAGTTGTATATAGCTAGTACACCAAATTTCAGGGCATGGAAATGTAGAAATGGAACTAGATATTCAAGGGACAGGGTGGATCAGAGGACTGGTAATGTAATCCAGGTCTTTTTGCCTCCAGGTCACTGGGTTGTGTCTGTCTCAGGTTGGTAGTGACTAAAATTCATTGTTATCTAAAGTTTGGTCGGTGACCTTTATGAAATGAGTTGCTGCTCTTAGCCAGCTTCCTATTGGAAAGGTGTTTGTATCACAAGGAACACCATAACTGGCATCTTTCCTGATTGATAACCCCTTTAATGAGGCCAAGCAGTCAATTGTCAGAGAGATGAGGCTTTGTTCCTAGCATGCTCTAAAGCTTCGTTGTTTCTCCTTAACAGTGGAGCTACTTCCATTTCACAGCAAATAAAGAAACCCCTGTATTTAGTGGTTTAGTGTCTTGTGTGACCTCGGGACCATGCTGTTTACTGTCTTGGCTACTCCAACATTAGAGAAAAACATGAATGTACGCTTAGAGCTTACAGCCTTCAATTCCTTCGGAAGGAAATTCCTTAAGGAGGTAGGAAGATGCTTAGGGCCTAATCCGTTTGTACTTTGCTACTTCGTATCATCCAGATCCTCTGTGCTCCTACACAATCCTGCAATGACTACACATATCATCTTCTCAGTTTCTTCATGTTTTCCCATGTTTCCTTCAGAAACACTTACTTTTTGAGCATTCTCCTAGAGCCTGTTTAGTGGAAGCTCTCCCTTTTCTTCTCCCCCTTTCCTTTCCCAACTGTAAAACTTTAGGGTGATTTACTGAAGCTATTTGTAGCTGAATTACATATTCCTACTTTCAATTACAGCAATGTACATAGAGAGACACAGCCATGGTAGGGGAAAAGCATGGAAACTGTAGAGAGACAGCAAGGCAGCACACTGGTGTACTCAGGTCTGAGGTCATTTCACAGGCGAATCTGAATATAGGGGGATTGTGGGGGGCTTTAAGGATGCTGCAAAAGCAGTGGGTTTTCCTCTGCTGTGTTGGAAAGTATCACACAGCATTTTTCACTATTCCCCAGAATTTTGCTGGCAGATTGTATTTTGCATTCCCTTCTCAGGGGGAAAGTCACCATGAGGCTAGCACCTTTCTGGAAGGTGGGTTACAGTGTGTGTAGTAAAGTACTACATTTCTGTCTCTTCCTTTTTACTTTTCCTTTGAGAAAACCATCATTCTTCCTTAAAATTCACTCTAGCCTGTATGTCCACTAACTCATGCCTGAAGCATCACCTCTAGGGTTCAGGGTTTTCAGAGAGAATCTATGGTCCTGAATACTTATTTAGGTACCTAAATAAATGGTATCTGAATTTCAGAAATACCAAGCTTCTGCATTTTCCAGCACTATTTAAAACTTTGACTATTTGAAATCCAGAGCAGCACAGTACAGTAAGTAATAACAATGACAGTGAGCAATTTTTAACCTTTCTCCTTACAGAAGCATTGGGAATGTGTGTGTGTAATGTATGTGTTCCCTTCCGCACAGCGGTTTGTCAAGGAATGATAAAATCAAGATTATTGTGGAGTTTTCTATTGTGTGCGCCACATCCTGATCCATCTACTGTATTTATAACATGGTACTTTTACATTTGTATATTGACAGCTCATTGCTCAATGATGCCAGCCTCAAGAGAACATTTAATGTTAATTTACAGAATCCTGATGCCACTCAGATGAAGATTACTTCTGCAAAAAAATGAGGCAGTCTGTCATGATCCTCTCTGTGCCTACTGTGAGTAATACTATATGGCTAGAAACTGTAGAATTTCAAAATAGATTATTGTATTTACTAACACACTGTCCAGAAATAGAAATATAGTCACTCTGATTTCACTTGTCTGACTAGGCAGCGAATGCCTCTATGCTGTATGGTGCAGAAACAAGTAATGTACTCACAGTTCCCCAACTCTGTATATTCATATCTGCACACAGAAGGGCTGATATTTGCTTAAATACATTTTAGAAGTGTTTTCAAATTAGAATTCTTGGCTTTTACCTAAAAAACTATAGTTGTTGCAGAGATGGGTAAAAACATCTATTTAGTTTCAGATAGGTGTTTTCTTTCTGCAGATGTGCGTTAGAGGAAATGAAAAGTCATGTACAAAAAAATAGAGAAGACAGGCTTCTCCACGTTGACTTTAATACTTGCTTCCCAAAAAACAAATGTTTCTCTTAGAACTCTCTGTTATGCAGCATACTGTTAAGCTTCTAGAACTCTTTTAGACTTCTGTTTAGAATCCTGTGGGAAGGTTTTCTACTTTTGGGGTTTTTTGTTTGTTTTGGGGTTTTTTTGTGAAAGGTTTGGATATTTTGATACTGGTTATGTCTCCTCTCCACCCATATTAATTGGAAATATTTCCTTACCAATTTGCACACTTTTTTTTCTTCCTTTTTTGGGTAATTTGATTATGCCATCCTGTCTTTATTATTGGTAAAAATCCACATTGCATTTTAAAGAAGAGAAGATTTGAATTGTTCCTGTAATTTTTCATCTAATGCTTGCAAATTTCAGTGGTTATGAGATGTGTTCAGCATCATTGGCCTGTCAGCTGACCCTCAGATTGATGTCACTTACCTTCCTGGCCAAACTTATGCTACTCTGCATGTTGAGGAATCACAAGGAAAGACAGTGAGCACAGCAAGTTTGTTAAAGGACGTAAATGGGCTATGAACTGGAAAGGAGGATGAAGAGTTCAAGATTATGAATATAAAGGTTGTGAAAACATACAAATGGACCAATTAACCTTTAATGTTTTAAACCACAATAAATATTTGGTTTTGAATTTCTTCTCTGAATTCTCAAAATTGCTTCAGCAGTAGTAGTTCTTCTCTAACTGTTGACTACAGACATGTTCAAGTTAACAACTCTATTTTGTGGTCCACTAGATACATTCTGCTAATTTTATGATGTCTAGTAACTGCAAAGAAAGATGTACAGCTAAGCCTAATACATAAAGATCTTGATATGGTTCACTAATTACCTACAGTAGCTGGATAAATCTCTTGGATGCAATTTGACATCAAAGAATTTTCTTTATAATGAGCTAGAAAGGATTTGAAATAATTTCTTCAATTCAGGTTAAAGTTATATTTAGTGAATTATTCTCTTTTTTCACGCAGAATTTAATCCAGCATTAGTACATTACTGACAGAGACAAGCTGAAAGCTCCTTCCAAAGGAGAAATTTCTTTCATGGTGATTTTCTCCAGCTGCTCAAAATAGTTTTTCTTATACTTTCCTGATAAAGGAAGACTGTTGCAAAAATTTTTCTCTGTTCTAAACTTTTTCCATCCTAGCAAACATCTGTTCTTCCTTATTGGGTGCCATAAACCTCTATTCTCACAGTACAAACGAAAGTACGAGCATTAGATTTTTCTTCTGATTATTTTCTGTGTAACCAAGAAATTGTGTAGTTTTATAATTCTGCACAATGTGGAAGCATATGCTCCCTGCCTTTGGCATGGAGAATTAATTTACAGGCAGACTGACCCAACAGAGCTGAAAAGTCTGTCATAGACACAGAAACAGAAAGGAAAGCCTGTATTGTTCTTTCCAAGTTGAAAGCTGTACAGCCTTTGAGCAGAAGAAATACTTCCTTAGTCCCTTTTTTTAGGGATGGTCCCCAGCAGCCTTAGAGCCCTTGGGAGGGATTCACATCTTGGACAGCAGAACAGCAGAATTGTCAAATGGTTTGGGTTGGAAGTGACCTTAACCACCATCGAGTTCCAACCTCCCTGCCATGGGCAGGGATGCAATTCACTACATCAGGTTGCTCAGAGCTCCATCTTGCCTGGCCTTGCACAGCTCCGGGGATAGGGCATAATGAACAGAGCAGAATGAGGTACAGAATTTTCCATATCTGGTTCTGTAGTTCTGGAATTTAACCAGCCACCCACCTGCTCAGCTTTCATTGGAACGGTGTTGATAACCGCCCTCATAAGTAGAGTTTACTTTGCTAAATAATGACATCTCCCATCGCCCTGGTGAATCCAACAACTCCCTCATGTTCGGCTCCCCCACACCTTCAAGGAGAGCCCCCAGCTGACTGAGGGAGCTCCTGCTGTTGTAGGAACCAGGCTCTAACAGCACCACAGTTGGAAGGTGTGACCAACAAGCACCATTACTGGCCACAGGCAAAGACTTCCTTGCTATAAAAAAACAGGTTCATCCCTGGTGACAAACACAAACGTGGCGAAGGGAAGGGTATGTCTGAAGAGATCTGTAGGCATCATCCTTCTAAATTGGGCAAACAGGGTAAACCTAGACAAAGGAGAGAATAGTGGAGTCATTACTTACCACTACTCATTTTTTTCACTGTGTTTCTTAAAGAGAGTAGAAAGTAGAAAAAGTAAAAAATAATCCATTTTATTGGTGGATAATGACAGGGACAGCCTGTGCTATTGTGCAACGCCAAATAATGGTATATTATTGCTCCCCACTTTACTTTCATCAGAGTTTTTCTTGTGTTTCGCAAAATACTAAACTTAAAATATGGCATTGTGATACCGTACCAAGAAAAAAAAAGCATCAGGCTTTAGATGGGTTTCATTTATGCAATCCTCAGGATACTGGCAGTTCGAATATTGGAATTTAAATAATTAAAAAATAAGCAAACAAACAAAATAAATCACAATAATTTGGAAGTCCAGGCAGTGTTTTTTCAGGATTTGTTATCTCACAAATTTCTAGTATTGGAAAAATCTCAAAATGGGATTGCTGGAATAAGAGAATTCTCAGACTGCCAAAGCTATATTACTTATATTTCTCACTCTTATCATAATAATTATTTACACTGAAAACAACATTCCACACCTTGTAAAAGTAATGGAGAGTATTTTTCACGGAATACGCTGAGGAGTTGACCTACAAAATGTAGCTTAAAGCAATGTAACTTGAGTAGCTTTTCTCCATCTTTATTGTCACTGGTACCACTCCTTAGAAGTTCTTGAGACATTTGAATGAACAATTGAAAAGAAGGAAAAAAAAGCTTAACCATCTAAAGATGAAAAAAGCCCCAGAGTCTTTTGGAATGGGGCACCCACAATATAGATAGTTGTTGCAGTGGGGATCCTGCAACACGCATATATCAAACCAGGAGTCCCGTGGAAAGGAAATATATACGGACAGACAGATTCTTGATAGCTGTTTCAGAGAGATGTTTATTTCTCCAGCCGCATGGCCGGGGCTCTGCTGAGGAACTGTTCCAGTCACGGGACCAAGGGTCCTTCTGCCCGCGCAGGGAACACAAACCAACCAATGGGAACGAGGCTGAGCAGGGGCAGGGAAACCCCGTGTCTGTGCCCTCAGGGCCCCTCTCCCAGGGCTACACGGCGGGGGAGGGACCCCAACACCTCACCCGTTTTATTTTAATAAAAGGAGAATGAAAACAACTGGATAAACATAACAAGAACAGTTTCAAAACAAAACAAGCCACCCTCCTGAGTCTTTAAATGTCCAAACAGATTCTCTGGAACATCTTAGGGCTGACAGAAGGGAGACAGAATTCTCTGAGCATGCTTTGTGGGGAAACTGAGGCAGGAGAGGGTTTAACTTCTTCCCTCCCCCTTTTCATCCCCCACTCGGCATTGGAAAGGGATTTTTGGGGAAACAATTGGCAAAAGCATGGTTTTGTGAGGGAAACCATGGGTGAAAAAACGGATTGGGAATACACTGGGGGTAATAGGACATAGGGTAAAAGGGAAAGGTGGGATTAGGAAAGGGAAACTGTAGGGGGGGCTTACAATGGAGATACTGTCTAACATGACTACGATTTTTTGCATATATACTGCCTTTTACAGGAACACCATCAGGCCCAGTGACCTGCGATGCTTGTAACCCTTTTCTCCCTAGCACAATATTAAATTCCACCACCTCTCCATCTCCCAAGCTTGGGATGCATTTTTCAGGGTTATTCTTTTTAATAGCAGTTCTATGCACGAATATGTCTTGCTGGTTGTCACACCTTGTTATAAAACCATAATTTTGCTTAACATTATACCATTTTACTATCCCTAAGGTCTTAGTTGCTATGATCTTTTCCTTTTTCCGAGTGGCTGCTGTTTTCTGTCTCGCTGCGTCTTTGTTCTCTCTTTCGGTCGCTCCCGTGTTGGAATTGTCGGGGCTGCTGGTGCCTGCGCGCTCTTCCCGGGGTCGCGTTCGGGGCCGCGCGGGCCGGGCCGGGCCGTGCCGCTCAGTTCTCCGTGCGTCGCCTCCTCTGGTCGCAGCTTCGCTGCCGCTGCCGGGCGCTGCACCCACGTCTCGGCCGGGCCCCCGAGCGATGACCCCCCCGCGCTCCGCTTCAGCGCGCGTCTCGGCTGGGCGCGGCTCCGTTCCACCGCCACCGCCGCCAGCCGCCGCCCGCGCACCGCCCCTCTCGGGCGTTCACGGGGCTCGCTCCACCACGCGCTGCACGGGGCCATTCGGGCACCGCCGGGTCCCGCCGCGCCTCGCTCCGCCACCGACACTGCGGCTCGCGTGGCTCCGCCCGCGCGCGGGAACTGCCTCGCTGCTGCTCTCAGAGCGCTCGGTGCACGTGGCCTGGGCCGCACGGTCCCTGCGCCAGGCTTCCCTTCACCAGGACACAGCTGACATTGCTCAACACTCTCGGTAACTAAATAATATTCACGAAAATATTCTTCCATCGGCATATATTTTGACTCCAGTATTAACTGTGTCCAAACGGTTTTCCAAAAGCCCTTGGTAAGAATTAAATCCCAAGAAACATAGAAAAAGTTCTTAAACAACCATGCCAGGAAGTGTTTCAGTTCTTTTTGAGCTTGAATCAAGCTAAAATTCACAAATCGTTGTTCAAGAATCATTTTTAGTTTAAGATAAATGTCCATATGCGGCTCTGAGAGCCAAGAGTCTTCCCACGGTTCCTCCATAGTTTAGATATGGAATAGCAAAGCAAAACCAAGAAGAGGAATCCAAAGTTTCCAGGGTTTACTCACACAAATCAGTTGCTTAGGGATCGGGGATCGTTCTGCTCTCAAATCTCCACCATTTGTTGCAGTGGGGATCCTGCAACACGCATATATCAAACCAGGAGTCCCGTGGAAAGGAAATATATACGGACAGACAGATTCTTGCTAGCTGTTTCAGAGAGATGTTTATTTCTCCAGCCGCACGGCCGGGGCTCTGCTGAGGAACTGTTCCAGTCACGGGACCAAGGGTCCTTCTGCCCGCGCAGGGAACACAAACCAACCAATGGGAACGAGGCTGAGCAGGGACAGGGAAGCCCCGTGTCTGTGCCCTCAGGGCCCCTCTCCCAGGGCTACACGGCGGGGGAGGGACCCCAACAGATAGTAAATTCTTAAATGTTGTTGTTCCATAACTTTTCATATTGATATTTGATGTGGGATAGAGCTAAGAAAAAAGAGAAACCTTTAATAAATAAGAACTTTTGAAATTGGAAAAAATATTTGTTAATTCTGACTACTGATTATGAGAGCAGATGTAAAACTTATTTTCTGTGTGTGCTGAATAGATGTAAGCTGCGGGTTTTAGCAAAACACTGAAAGCTAACTAAGAATTAAAAAGCATTCTAAAATGTATCACTGCATTTCCCAGCAATAAAGTGACTTAAATTCACTGTAGTCATTGATAACTTCTTTTTATTGCAACCTAATAAGGTCAGTGCTCAGCTACTATGACTCTTCCTACTACAAAATCATTCTCAACCATCATAGCTCTGCAAAATTCTTAGCACACAATTATCTGTGAAGTCCATTTAATCAACACACTCAAATGGGGAACAAAGCTCTGCAGCCATGAAAACATGTTTTGAAACATTTTTGAAAGCAGAACACTGATAAAAGCCATTGATCTTTTGTTTCTAAAAGGAAACAAAAAAGATAAGGGAAGGTAATTTATAAGGTATTTATTAGGTACCTAAATAGCACCCTGCACAGCACAGCTCTTAGGTGAAACGTATTCTAATCAGGCATAGGTTTGGAATAACTCATTTTGGGTTTGTCCTGCTTCACTAATCTGGAACAAGTTTCTTTGAAGTTCTGAGCATACCTGACTTGATTGATTCTGTTATATTAAGCGCCACAAAAAAAAAAAAAAAAGCAGCATGAAAATTTCTTGGTACAGCAGCTTCCAAAGGTGTTAATGATAGGTTCTGGTGTTGTGAGGTTGGAAGAGAAGATACTTTGTCATAAAATCTGTTCTAAGACTTAAGGGGCTGGTGTCATGATCCCGTGTATTTTAATAAGAGCTGGTATAATTATATAAAATATTAGAATAATTAGCTGCCATGCAGAATTAATAACTCATTGTAAAATTTAAATATCTGAGCTATTTCTTCCTTTTTTATTTCTTGAAAAGCACCTTGACTGGCAATACTCAAAACAAGCTGTTGGTGTGTTTCCTGTCAGCGACAGCCTTTGTTCTTGCTGTGGTGACTAGGTTTGAAAATTGAGAATGGAGCAGCTCAGGACACACATTGCAAAAGATCAGGCAAAAATAAAATATATAACAATTACATTTGCAATTTCTCATTTGCTTGCACATTTGTCTTTTGTGGCTAAAGTTATAAAAAGCTCCGTGTCAATGGTGATGGTGTATGTGCAGTGGTGGCAGGAGAGAGAACAGCCTGAGGCATTTCCACGCATGCATGGCAGATGCAGCCATAACACCTGTAAGAATCAGTGTGTGCTGGTCCACAACAAACTTTTTCCCCAGTGACAGAACTGAGTAAGCACTTCCCAGTTTAGAGGTGACATTTAGGGTGGACTGGTGTTTGCTCATTAACCTAGAGAGCTTTTCCAGGCTAAGAAATACAGCAGGGCATTCAGCCGATCTTGCAGCCCTTCAAGAGGGTAAATCAAGGTTTGATTTTCTTTGCAGAACTGGTATGTGGTCTGTGCCTTTTCCGTGCAATTTTAAGTCTTCAGGAGAACTATGTGCAAGCCACGGTTGTACATATGAATGAGACAGAGCATATACAAACATGCTGCAGGCAGAACTTTGAGTTTGAAATCTGTGGGTTCAGAGTTGAAGCCGTGGTGTGCTGGCTGTTGTCTCAGCAGATGTAGCTCTTTTCAATTAAGTATATAAGCAAGTATAACTTGTTACGTCATTAAAAGTTCCCAAGGGGTTTCTCACTCCATGGTGGTAGGCTGGATACTGTGCCTTTGACTGGATGCTAGCCCTTTAATTTCTCTGTTGTTGCCTTTTCTTGGTTGTTTGGGGTTTTTGTTTACTTTTTTGTTTGTTTATGTTCTTATCACATCTTCTTCGGTGTTTCAAGAACACAGTTGGGTTCCTAGAATGAATGTGTATTTCTTTGAGGATTTTTCAGGTAATCCAACAGAAGAAAAGGAAAATTTTTGTTTGTTCTGTATTTTTTTCATCTGGACTTAACATTGTAGCATTTTCTTTCTTTTTTTTTCAAAGTTTTAAAATGAAAAGCAAGTGCAAGTTACAGCTAATATTTGCTAATATCTTGGAATAAATTGCAAGGTAAAATAATAACTAATCTGTTTGATAAATTCCTGGTCTGTTGAGTGTGGAGAGATCTCTGTTCTTCTGCTTCTGTATTTTAAAAGCACTGAAGAGTGTGAAACACTCCACTGTATTTTATGCCCCTTGAGAGATACTGGCCCATTGTGGAAAAATTAATAGTTTTTATGGAAACCAGCGCTGACTAGTGGATGTGATGATTCTACAGAACCTGCCATCCTAATTGTATCTACTCATATATCGTATGAATTCCTTTTAAAAAGACAAGTGTTCAAAACCAAATTGGAATGATTCATTTTTTGAAAGGGCAAAACCAAGTCAGACCATTTCTGAGGGTCTTCACCTTTGAAGTCTTCACACTGCCTTTAAAGCTGCTTTTGCTCAGCAATGATCATTTAAATTTGGGGCAGTGGCAGGAGCTGTGGGTAACAAGGGCTCAGGAGTCTGAAGCTCAACACCATGCACCCTTATGGATGTGGAAGTAATAACCAGTTAGTCTGGAGGGCTGTGTGGCCCCTGGTGGACCATGCAGAGCAGTTTCCATTCTGAGCTGTTTTCCCATGGAAGTTATGGGCCAACAGTGCAAACGAAGCTCAGGGGAGACCTTATTTCTCTCTACAACTGCCTGAAAGGAGGTTGTAGCCAGGTGGGGTTCAGTCTCTTCTCCCAGTTAAAAAGCAATTGGACAAAATGGCCTCAGATTGCACCAGGGGAGGTTTAGGTTGGTTATTAGGACAAAAATTCCTTCACAGAAAGGCTGACCAAGCGTTGCAAGAGGCTGTCCAGGGAAGTGGTGGAGTCACCATCAGTGGAGGTTATTTAAAAGATGTGTAGATGTGATGCTTATGGATGGTTTAGTGGTGAACTCAGCATTGCTGGGTTAATCACTGGACTCAATGAATTCAGAGGTCTTTTCCAACCTTAATGATTCATTGATTTCATGATTCTATCTGCAAATGACGGCAACAGTCAAGACTGAAGGTGTTTGTAATGGATTTCTTTCTTTATTTAAGCTAACAACCAAAACCTACACCCACTGCACAAACTCTTCTAGTCTGGACAGGAGTAAAATAGCCAAAAAGGCTCTTTGAGGGAGAGGGCAGGGAGTTGAACTAGACATCCTGACCTTGTAACAGCCGCAGCACTTTGGTTGAGCTTTGATACTGATTTTCAAGGGCTTTTTCCTGAATCTTCAGTTGCTAAAAATTGGTCAGTCCACAAAAGCAAGGATTACAGTTCCATTTTTCCCCAACTTTCTGCTCTTAGTGACAAAAGAGCTGGTTGGATTGTTTTAAAGGTAATCCCTGGGCACTTATCTTTGGCCTCCAGATAGCACAGGCTGCTGCTGAGCAAGCAACCAGCTATGATGTGTAAACCATAGTCATTAGGAGTTCTGACAGGCTGCAGTTTAGCTCTGACCTCGGGATTAACAGGAGAATGGAAAGGGTTTTTGTGCAGGGGGAAGTTTTAATCTCCACCCAGGGGCTGCCTAAGTAAATCCTATTAGAAAGAAGAGGATCTGAGCACATGGGTTTCACATGTGATTTTGACCATGTCCCTGTTAAATACTTCGTGTGAATTACGTCAAACCAAAGGCTGGTAAATTTAAAACAAAATAATGTGTCACACTACATTTCAGAAAAAAAGGGGTTCAGAGATTTTATTTTACTTTGAAATTGCTTAGAAAAATTTTAGAAGGATCTAGGTATATTGGGGATTAATAACTCAAATCCTTCTCTCCTATATTTAACCTTCCTTACCACTGAATTTTTAAAAAATTTTAGTAAAATGCCCTGTCACCAATTGTGGAGGCAAATTCAGTTGCTACCATTGCTGTGTATTTAGCCTCTAATAAAAAGGGTTTTCTTTCTTTAGATTTTTTTTCTTTTTTTGGAAGGGAGCCGGTAAAACGACACAGGAAATTGCACTAGTGAAAAGTCAATAAACAATGTGAGCAGTGCAGGATGCTGTTGCCTTTGTCCCAAGACATGACTAAGCTTCAAGAATGTTTCCATGACCAAAAGCCTGAGTTCTCTTCTGATATCTGCATATTTGCCAGATATTTTTCCTATGAGTAACAGTTGCAGTTTAATACTAGGAAATCTGCTGTGTAATTACCCTATGACCCTAATTTCAAACAGTTAATTAGGAAATATGGGCTTTTTTTTGTTTGTTTATTTTGGGTTTTTCTCCCCTCTGTGTAGCAAAGTGTTGTTATAATGAGTTTAATTAAGCGAAAATGGATGTTGGCCTGCAATGTTACAAGAGGTTGCTATGTGCCAATAAATCATAATTAAATGTATTTAGTGTAATAGAAGGTGTCATTCACAATCTTGTTGCTTGTAAAAAATGTTAATTGTTTCCTTAAATGACAAGCCCTTCCAATTACAAAGAAAATTAACTAAGAGCTCAGTTTTGCTAACCAACAGCAATGTGATGTTTACTTTACAAAGAATATCAGTGTTTTATTCATGAGCAGTTATTTAACATGGTAAAGTAAGTGGTAATATCTGGGGTGCCTGGAGAGATTTGAATGTGCCTTTTTTTTTTTTCCCCTTGAAAAATGGCTGCTGACTTGCTGGTTGTTTTGGTGAAGTGTAGTTATGGTGAGGGTAGTGATATCTGCTGAAATGTAGAGAAGAGTCCCCAAAGAAATCTTTGTGGTTTAACTGTACAGGACAAAGCAGCTTGAATATGGACTATGTGAACTCTGCTCATTATGAGTTAAGAACAAAGGCTTTTGGGACTCACATGTGTCATTTAGAAGTACGCAGTGAGTACATGAATGTAAGACCATGGGATTATTCAGGCAAGCATGTACCACACTGCTGTAACTTCATTGAACTATTATTTTAAAAAGGAATATTGTGTTGTGGGCCGTTTGTGTGACAGTCTGTGCTCACACATCTGTGTTTAAATTAGTTTTTTGTCCACAAAAAAATGTTACTACAGAAGTGTCTGTTGTGCCTGTAAATATGAGGAAGCTTTTAGGGGGAGAATGAACTTTTCTGTGCATTTGGGGAACATGCAGACATGTTAGTGCAATGAAGGACAACAGTCCCTGCATACCAAATTTTTATTTTCTGTGAAAGTCACTATGCCATAGTTCCTTCCTCCTCACCACCACTCCTGTGCACTTTTCTGAATCCCAAATGGCTTATTGTTAGAACCAAAAGGAGGGGCTCAGTTCTGCTTTCATGGCACTGTCAGCATCTCTGATGGCATTGATTTGAATTTAAACTTTGCAGACCTGCATTAACGGAGGAGGAATGCTGCATGTGCAAGTGTGCAGGGGAAAGAAAGAAAGATATGAAAGTTTGATATTGTAACTTTTGGATTCTTTTGAGTCTTATTTACATACAAGCTAGAAGAAAGATTTCCATGTGGAACGCTGTCATTATTGAATTAAACTTGTAAAACTCGAATTATTTTATTTATTTCTCCATTTTTTGGTCTCAGTTCCTCCAGTCTTCACAACAGACTATTCTGGGAGTCAGGGATTAGAAGCAGCTGTGGGCCTTCATGTGATCTGAAGGGCACAGTAGGAGTATAAAGGATTTAAATATCATTCATTTTCTTTTCCTTTGCTCCTTTTCCCCCACCTTCCCCATGCCATTCCGCATGGGAATCAATCAGTCATTCAGAGCCATGGACAATGACCCCCTACCTTTCACAGCTCATATCCAAAAATCCTTTGGCAAAGCAGACCTGGACTCCAGCTAGCTCAGCACTGCTGGAAGTCACATTCTGCACTGTCGGACATTGGGATTCATGAATCACAGGCTTGCACTGTACACCAAGTACCTTCAATCATTTGTCAGAAACATTGGCTGATCACTGTCTGAGCACTGTATACTTCCACTTTTGTTTTAATGCCTTTTCAGTTTCCACAATGAGCCTGGGGAACCTCACTGGAAAGAAGTTTCTTTCTGATTAAAATGTCTTGTCTTTAAATCCAGCTTTGCAGCAGGGATGCCAGCCTGAAGGGCACAGCATGGCCAGGGTACACTTCTGGTGATTGATACAACTTCACTTCCTTGATGATTATCCTGAATAAATCTCCTCAGTATTTTCAGACATGATGTAGATGCCCTTTACATCCATATAAATCTTCAGCCAGCAGAAAATTAGCCAAGTCCAGACATTGATCTTGTGAGGTAAATTGTACCTAGGCAGCAGGGGATCCATTGATAAACAATGAAGCAATGCAGATAACTTACCAGCTTTCTTTTAATCAATGCAACTTCTCACAATATATTATTCCAGCAATGGGTCTAAATCACTGTGCACGATAAGAGTTGTTTTCAAAAGCTTTTAATCTAATTGGAAAATCTTCCTTTCTACTGGTAATAAACACTCACTAAACTGTCTGCACCTAATTGAGCTGTAGTAATTTATGTGAGCTCCCCACTGCTTTTTCTCCCTTTAATCAGACATACTGCTTTACATCTTTAACTAATGAAACCTAAGACTTTGCCAGGAAGATTTGATCAAATGTCACTACTGAATAAATCTTCATTAACACTGACATGTCCCACAGCCTCTGCATGTCCCTCTTCATCATTAACTCAGAGCAACATCATCACAGAAATGTGATGGCCACTACTTTATTTACATACATAATTAAGCTGTAGTCAGCAATGTCACACCAAATAAGAACCAGAAAAAAAAATTATTGTAGCTTTTTGTCAGGACATAATGATAGTAACTGCAGTGAAACATTTTTTCCTAGAAAGGAGATCTCAGCCCTAGACATGTGCTAGAAAGGCCACTAGCTGCCACGCACATTCCTAGAAAGCCTTTCCTGTTGTAAAACTGTTCAGATCTGTCCTTATCCTTGATAAATAAGAATTCCTCCCCACCTAGCAGTGCTTTGCAGAGGTATTCAAGTTGGCTTAGGTAGTGAGAACTGTACAACTGCTTCCCAGAGGAGTATCAGGTATCCACATGTGTGGTACCTAGCACAAGCCCTTTGATGGTATTGCTGGATATAACATAAGCAGCACCTGTCACTACTAAATAGAACAGTAAAAGGTGGTACTCCCATGACTGTGTGGAAGAGAGTGAGAGAATTTTCCAGAGTAGACCAATATTGACCAGAGTTGAAGTTATAGGGGAAAAGGAAGCAAATCAGTACTCTAAGGGGCAAAACAAAACTTGACGGCGTAAAAAGTATTTATTTGAACCGATGGAGAATGGATGTTAAGGGTTTTAACAGAATTAGTGTCAAGCAAAGTTATTGGGGCATGTAAAGTGACAAAAATGTGGAAGAAAACTGCTTTTTGGATTTTCCCTAATGCCATACATGACTCTTTTACACATAAAAAATCAGAGGTGCCAAAAGAAAAGTGTTCAGAATACCAGCTGTAGGTATTTCAGTGTGCTCAGCATTAATTCCATTTATAAAGTTGATTCTGTACTGTCTTTCACTGTAAAGTCAGCGTGAATTAATGCTTTGGAAAGTCTTTGTGTTGCTCATCAAACATTTAGTAAGTGGTAAAAGGCAAAAAAACCGTTAGGATTGTGAATGCTGGTACTTTAATGGGAGTTGGGATGAGTGTTGAAGGATGAATTGGGGAATTCATATTGAAATGGAGTTGGGGGCAGGGAATGATGGCAAAGACATTAATTGCTAAAAGGGACAAAAAGGAGTCAAGGAGCAGCTCATATTGTCCAGTGATAAGGTCAGATAGGTTGAAAAAGAAGACAATTTTGACAGTGGAGTTTGTCAAAAGTCTGGTGTCTGGCAGGTAATGCAGGCAGGACAGACTGAACAGGGCCCCATCTAACCTGGCTTGGCATTTTCCTTGAAACGCTTCCTGAGCTATGGCTTTGCAGAGTGCATGCATTGATTGAGTTGGACCTGCTAAGCTCAGCAGACATTTTATGTCTGCAGCATTTACTGGTAATATAGATATGTGTGTGTGTGTGTGTATGTGCATGTATGAGCATGTGGTATGTCTGACTCTTTCAAAAACACTGTGTGAAACCTTTTGGTCCATTCTGCAATCAACAGTTTTTAAATGCCATGGAATGACAACAGTTGAGTCAAGGTGAGGAAAAAGGAGGCAGGACTAGGATGGATAAAATAAAACTTTTTACATCATGTTATGTGGACCAAAGGAAAACTCGAGATTTAAGAAAGAGAGAAAGAGTGCATTTGGATATTCTTTAGGCCTTGTTTTGCTGTTAGCAACTCTTAAAATGATTCATCCGTGAATAATTTTTTGTAAGGTTAATAATACTTTCTGGAATGTGTTGAACAATCATTGTCTGGCCTTCCATCTTAGACAAACCACTTAAAGTAAATGTCAGTCAAAGATGATTTTGGAGCATAGCTGCAGCCTGAACAAAATTTTGTTTTTCAAGGGCAGACTTTAGCTAGGAATAGCTCTGTTCACTTGCATTTCTGAGGGATTTATTTTGGGTTGCTCTAATACTCAAAGATAAAAGGAAAATTCATAGTAGATGATTCATATTATGTGAATTAGTTAGATTCTGTATTTCTTTAATCATGAGAAACAATATCAGTTCTGCTGTACAAAAATACTCTGACTATGGAAGGAACATTGTTTGAAAGGTGAAGATGAAAGTAGAATTGCTGAGTGCACTCAGAAAAACAGGAACAGGTGGAGATTTTAGAGATACCTTCTAGCCTGGGGTTACACTGAATATGACACATATCAAGTATATTTCAGAAGGGCTTGGTGCCTATCATACAAATTCCAAATATGGATAATTTTAATAAGGAAATAATTTTGTTGCAGATATCATGTCTTGGTGTTATATTTTAGCCTGGTTTGTAGCATCTCTCATTGGCTGATGTTTCATGTTGGCAGTAAAGACTACAGGTGGATCTTCTCATCAGTACTGAGAAGGAATAGTTACGTGATCTGTCAAAACAAAAAAATCACTTCCAGAACTGCTGAGCTTTTCTACAGCAACTGTAGAAGTCCTAAACCTTTGGAAGGCCCATGACTGAAAATAATCCATGGTGTAGATATAAACATGCTTCTAAACATGTGTTTATCAGAGAGGATACATAACTTGGTGTAATAACTCATGTCGTAGCCCTGTGTTACACCTATTCCACTATAAGACATGACGTTAAGTTGCCTTTGGACACCTGATATATGCATGCCAGTAAAAAAAAGTGTTTATGTACTTTCTGAGAAACAGACATGACAACAGACATCACAGAATTTTATTTATATGTAATTTATCTTTTTGGGCTATTATATCTGCATATTCAGCATATCCAATAAAAGTGTACGTGATCCATTTGGACCAATTGCCTGCCCGGCGCTGCTTTCTCTTGTTTTCTTTTTTCACTGCTTTAGCCCAGAGAATGTGAAAAACTGCTCAACTTGAGTATGCACACAAACAGAAAAAGCAGATTAGAGCATGTTTTACAGTTTATATTGTGCTGCTGGAAACGTGGAACCTGTAGGTCAATGACACTGTTTTATTTCTTTTCCAATGATGGAAGAGAGAAAAAGATGAACTACAAGATGATCAAAAAGCATTTTTCCACTGCTGCTCCTTGATATACTATTCTCTGTAATATAAATGCTATAATAAATCATACTTTCTGTTTGGTCCATGTCTTGGGGTCAGTGTTCAGCACGCTCAGTGGAACCGGCATTTTTTTATATTGTTCCAATGAAAGCCTGTGAATATGCTCCAGCCAGCTTATCTGATTGTTTGTTCTGCTCAGCTAAGCAAACCATGCAAGTGTGCCTAAACTAAATTACCTGCTGCAAGTCTATACTGGTGTCATTCCAGTAGAGACTCTTCCATCTGTTTCATTTTATTCCCTTTCTTGTATCTTTTTTCCAGTCATTGTTCATTAAAAGCCGTTGAAAACAAAAATAGTCATAAAAAGACATACAGCTGCTTCCATCAAGCATCTGTCATCTAAATGCCAAAATGTTTTAAATTCAAAGAATTATGTTTCCTGACCTTAAGTGAATTTATTAAAACAGGCAGTATTCTTGGTCTTCAAATTAATAGAACGAAAGGATTGCTAATTTCAGACATAGCTATCGGGGGTTTTTTATAGATTTTTTTAACAGATTTTTTATATTTTTTTTTCTAGTTTTAATGTAACTGGACATGAGATGTTACCCAGGTTATGGTTTTCTTCAAGAATAATTGTAGCAAGAAGTTCACTACTAGGGCTTAAACCTCAATCACCAGCAATAAACTATGGGCACATTTCTTGGAAAAAGATCTGAATGGTGCAACTGGAAAGGTTGGAAAGAAGGAGCAACAGATTTCAAAAAGCAATATACAGCTTGTAAGGACTTAAAATATGTTTTTCTTTCGAATTTCTGAACCTATGAAATCTTTTGGGGGAGTGAATACGTGAAAGGATACCTAATGTGACTGTGGGACTGAGGGCTTAAAGTGCCTCAACTGAGCTGTCATCAGACAGTCCTCTTGGAGAGCAGACTTTAGAAAGAAGTATTCTGAAAAGTATGAAAGAACAATTCTCTTTGATAAGGCATATCATCAACCCAACAACATGCAGGTAGCTGGATGAAAACTGGAAAAACGTGTTTGCAATGTTTTACACACCTTAATTTTTCCTCTTGTTACATCATGCTCTCAGCTCAACATTTTGTACTTTGCTTTCCATGATGCTCTGAAAAAAAGGAAACTCAATTTCAAAGAATTTGAGATTATGAGATGCTTGTTTTCCCAGGCAAAACAGTCTCATTTGGTTAAGAGTCTTCCTTGCCAGTGAATGTCTAAAACAAATTTTGCTGAATTAGGGAACAGTCTTATTTAAAACCTTCCCTCAGCTGCAAAAACTCTAATGAAATCTGTGGATGAGATGGTATCTTCCTGGAGTCATAGATATGTCTGTCTGATTAAGAAGAAATATTAATCCCATTTCACGAAATTGTCATTTCTCAAGAAAAAATGCAGGTACCTGTGCACAGCCTGTATCTAAACAACTTCTTGTGGTTTAACCCGAGCTGGAAATTAAGTACCAGACAGCTACTCACTCACTACGCCCTAACCTCCCTCCTGCCTCTGTTCTGATGAGGAGGAGAATTAGAAAATCTAAAACCCATGGGTTCAGATAAGAACAGTTTAATAATTGAGATAAATTAAGATAAATTAATAATAATGAAAAAGGAGAGAGAAGAATAAAACGCAAGAAAAACAAGTGATGCACAATGCAATTACTCACCACACTCTGAATGATGCCCAGCCTGTTCCAGAGCAGCGATCAGCAGCTCCCAGCCAGCTCCCCCCAGTTTATATACTGAGCATGATTTCTATGATATGGCCAGTTTGGATCTGCTGTCCTGGCCATGCTCCCTCCCAGCTCCCTGTGCACCTCCTCACTGCCAGAGCAAGGGAAACTGAAAAGTCCTTGATTTAGAGTAAACACTGCTAAAGCAGCAGCTAAAATTTAATCTGTTATCAACATTATGCTCACACTAAACCTAAAGCACAACACTGTACCAGCTACTAGGAATAAAATTAACTCTATCCCAGCTGAAACCAGGACCCAACTGCATGAAGAAAATTTGCCTCTTACATTTTTTTCTGAAAAATTCACAACTTCTAGAGTTGCAGGATTACTTCTTTTACACAGGAACAGAATGAAAAATGAACTCAGTAATGTCATCATGTCTCAAATTTGAAGCAAAATTCACATCCCTAATAGCTATCGAAAATATTTCCCTTTTCAAAGTAACTTTCTAGTAGGACTTTAGAAAAAATATAATGTGCATTTATGAAACAAGTTATGCTGTTTTGCAAAATCAGAGATGACATTGAAAATGAAATGGTTCAGTACGATAGAGAGGCAGATATTTGTTGTGAACATCTAAACCTGGCTAGCAATTCTTTTGTGTTGTACACAGTGGTTTGAGATCCATTTGAGGTAAGACAAAAGCATAATAATCAGCAGCACTTTCAACGTAAATTTTTATATGGTACAATTTGTACAGTTAAGTGACCTCTGAAAAAGTTAGAAAGTTGGTCTTAGTTCAGGTATCAAAGCCTAAACACATTTTGTAAGCTTTTCCTAAATAAGCTTGATCTTTTAATAATGTCAAATGTTCTCAGATAATAGGCTTTTTCAGAATTTTTTTGGCAACTGTACTTTGTAGTTGAACAGATGATTAACAGGTTTCCTTCTCCACTGTTTTGGTCTTTCTTATTTTATTACCTAATCCAAAGTCTACTGAAATTTATGGGTTCCTGCCCCTCAGAATAATGAGTTTTGTTCTGAGTTTCTGCTGAATGATGAAATCATGAATTCATTTTTTAAAGGACTTTTTAAAATTTTGAATTAAGAATCTTAACAGCTAGAACTGCTAGTGTTTTAGAAGGAGTTTTGTATTATTTTCTGATGCTGTTCTCTATACTTACTGTCTTATCTCTCGTTATTAAACTTCTGCCAGGAAGACACTTGTCATAGTAAATTTTATATTTGTTATTAGAATGGGAAGAGGATACCTCTTTTCACTTTGCTTTTCTCAGTAAAGTGTATATTATGCCTAAAACAATGCCATTAAGCTCAAAGCAGAAAATATGAGTAACTGTTTCACATGTTTCTCGCTAATGTAATTACAGAGGGTAATAGGACATACCTCCCTGCAAAATCTAGCTTTTCAAAATCAATCTTTCCTTTCTTCTCACAGATCATTAAACTGGAAAAAATATTTACTGTACCATTTTACAATTAAACCTATAAATGCTGTTTGACATCTAAAATGAATTTTTGTTTCTATTTCAAAGCTGATTGATTTGCTTGTAATTTCTCCCTATTGCATCATACTCATACGCTTCTGCTGCCGAAGGCCCTCCTGTAATTAGTAAGCATTAGCAATGTCTTTCAGCAGGAGAAAGAAACCCAGCTGCCAACTTTTCATCAGGGCTACAGCACTCGAGAGCACATCAGTCCATAGTCAATGTGTGTTTTCTAAGGAAATTTCATCTGCATAGGTAAATATAAAATCAACATTTAAATTGAGTGAAAGATTGAACAGAAGATAGAGTGATGATATGATTGACAGATATAAAAGCATTTCCATTGTGAAAATTATTGGTGTTCTATTTGCCAGGGAAAATTCATAATAAGCTGGAAATTGCAGGTGAGCCAGTCTGATCGAGTGGTAGCACCTATCTCTTGCAGTGAGAGTGGCACCATCTACTAAAAGGGTAACCTGCTGACTGCATAAACAAGGCATTCTCTGTCCTTGGTTTTTAGGTAAAGGCTCAAGGTGCAATATGTCTCAAATACCTTTATGTGTCTAAATTACAAACATCCTCCCTCTAGTTAATTCCCCTTGTGGTCAATGGTCAGAAACGGGCACTTCCAGCTGGTGATTCACTGGACAGATTATCCTCGAGTGAGACAAATTGTGCCTCAGATGCACATCTCTAAGGTCAAAATTTGGCTGAGATGCATCTTGCCCAAACCCCTTCTGTGAAATATAATTCAGTCATGCTCACGTGACTGGAGTCAGAGCTGGGCTAGTGGACAAATTCTCCAGCCTAGCTGAGTCTCCAAGGCTGCTACTGAACGAAGACCATTGGGCCTGAATGATCTTAACCTCTGAAAGGCGCCAGAGCTTGAGATTCTCTGCCCTAAACCACTCCCTTTGCTTTTTTAAAAAGTGTGTAAGAAAATCAGTGTCTTTTGTATCTACAAATCAATTGAGACTTACCATACTTGTGGTAATATCCTCTGTATATAGATATACTCAAAAAGAATGAACCTTAGTACCAAAGTAAATCATATATATAATAAAGATTATAGATGAGAACATAAATATAAAATTGAAAAATTTTACTGGGTAAGTGGAAAGCTTCAGTTTTTATGCTCCTGTGTTATATATCATTACAATTCTATCCAGTTGTTCATACCTGAAACTTGGTTAAACTGTTATATTTAAAGATTTATGGACTAGTTTTCATACAAATGTATTATATAATTATCTGTGACTTCAAGAATGACTATGTCAAAACTTAATCACTGTCATTTATGCCTTGGAAGTAAAAGGTCATGTTATATTTATATTTGCTTGAGTTTATGGTATCATGGACACATGAATTCCATATAACACGGTGCAATAATTTTTTGTGAAAATCACAGAATAACCTGAAGCCCAATGTCAGTGATCAGCTGTTCTTTGGGAATCACAAGAATTTGCGATCAGTTATAATTCTTTCCCCCAAGTTCCTGTGGGCCAATTTTGTTTCAGTTCCTGGGGATACCTAGGTGTCATAAAGGGATAGATCTGTATTACTATTTACAAACTTCACAAAATATAGTAGTGGTTGGGAATTCTTTTCCCCTCCATAACAGGTAACTGTGTTGTAAAATGTGAAGGTGACATTTTTGTTCCATATGAATTCCCACAGCAAGTAAGCATAATGGATTCTGATCCACAGCTCAGATTAATAGGATGACAGCACAGGAAATGTACTAGCTGATCATCCCATGTGTTGAGTTGGTGCCTTCTGACTTCTTTTTCCTCAGGGTTTTATATTTTTCATGATGATAGTTTTCTCTAGTTACTCTTGCCACCAACACTTGCCTAGGCATCTTACCTACATGTTAATGCAATAACAACAGACCTGTAACTTCTTACAGTAAAGGTGGGTTAGGCAGTGGTTCTTAACAGAACTGGGCCCTGGGTACTGAGCAGCTAAACAGCACAAGATTGAATGAATCCCATGTTACAGCCAGCACTGAAGAAGATGCCCATAATGCAGAAAAAAAACTGGACAGTCACATAAGGAAACCTTCAGATTATTTATAATTTGGTTGAGTGGTCTTTTGGACAAACTGCCAAAGAAGAAACCAGATCACGTTGGACGTGATCATGTCATCTTTTGAAATGAAGAACAATTTTCAGCTGGTCAGTTTTTATCTGGAACTGAATTCATGTCATAAAGTACATCCAGGCAGTTATCATTCCCTTGCTACTTTCTTCCCCCAACTTCAGTTTTGAGATATCCTCAATCGCTGATTCTCAGCTTTTGCATTAGGACCTGAAATACTGAACTGTATCTTTCAGATAAAAATAGCAATCCTCTGTCATTTACCAGCTTGGCAGGCCTCCCGGCCAGACTTGCACAGATTGCTCTTCCTGCCTGTGCTTTGAGTGTGTCTCCTGCAGTAATGGCATCAGGGCACCCTTGGCACGGCTTCACTTGGCTACTCTGAAGAAATGCTTTTACTGACAGTGTGTGATGTGAATCAGAAACACACTTTCCAACATAAGGACTGGCTCTTATGGCCGCCATTTCACTGATCCTCTGCTCTAATCATCCCTCTGCATCCTTTCTCTTTACTCTACCAGGGTTTCTTGCTCCTTAGCACCAGAGGATGGGCCAGACACCGCCAGCCACCTCCAGTCATAGGTTTGCCTTCTTGCCAGGAATATGTAGGCACAGGAACATGGCAGTCTTCTGGCCTCTTAAAACACAGTGGCACACATACAGTCATCATCTTCCTCATCATTATCTTCCTTATCTTTATCAAAGTAACCACTGCCACTATCACCACCTTCTTGAAATCTGCCCTCTTTTGGCATTTCCCCTCTTTGTTCATAACTCCCTACCACCAGTCATTACTGCTGTCACAGCACAAGCCTAAACCTTGAAAACCTTTGTTATTACAGATGATAGCTAGCACTAGCACCAGCTGCAGAAAGCTATAGCTCTTCACTGCTTTTGGAGGCATATCCCACTGCTCTGGAAACAACAGGAAACAAGTTTTCCACTTCAGGAAAAATATGCAGCTGCATTCTTACTTGTGGGACCACTGCCAGGCTCCAGTCTGTGCTGCCTCTAAGCGCACTTTGCTCACAAGTCGTAAAGGAGGTTGGTGCACACACGCAAGCACACGGAGACAAGAGACAGAAAATCCTTGCAGTACCAGTATACAAATATCATTTGTATCATGGCAAAGAGGGGGTTTTGAAGTTTCTTCCAAGTTGTCTTTGACCACAGAAGGCTGGTCCATAAACATTGCTGCCAAGGAGTGGCCTAGAAATATCCCCTCAGTCCAACACCACATGCTGAGCTGGCTAAGTGGATGGTGAGATACAGTGCAGTAGAGCATGCGACTTAAACATCATGTCCCATGTGAGTATGTAAACTTCCTTCATTTGCAACCAAAAAGTAACTAGCATTGCTCATGTCCTGTATTAATCCCAGAATAATAGAAACATATCATCATCAAGATTGGAAATGACCTCCAAGGTCATCAAGTCCAACATTTGAGTGAACACCACCATCCCAACTAAAGAATGGCACTACGTGCCATGTCCAATCGTTTCTAAACGCTTCCAGGGATGGTAACTCCACCACCTCCCTGGGCAGCCTTTTCCACTGCTTAACTACCCTTTCAGTGAAAAAATTCTTCCTGATGTCCATCCTGAACCTCCCCTGGTGCAGCTTTAGATTACATCTGCTTATCCTGTCGTTTGTTACCTGGGAAAAGAGGCTGACCCCCATCTTGCTGCAATACACCTTCCTTTTCTTTTGTTTTCTATCAAATCTGTGTAATACTTTGGTTATCTAACAGGAACTTAATGAACTTTATAGAATTAATGGGTGGAATCCTGAGCTACTGTAAATTTTGATCATTCAGCTGCAGTCAAAAATCTGCTTTGCATGTCTGCGTCTGGTCTAAACCATTTTAAGACACTGTATTTTCTTTAGAGGGAAACACATAACGCTGACCAGACTTATGAATGGCCTCTTTATATAAGGACACTTTAGAAAGATGTTATAACAAAACAAAGCACTGTTCTTATTCCTTGTAATTATTGTGTTTTAAGTGTAGAATCTCAGGAATGGTGAAATTTTGCTATGACACTTATGTTCATGAAAGCATGATTGCTTAAAACACACTGCCACAGAGGGATTCCTCCTGTTATTGCAGAATATGGTGATGTGAGTGTAATGAGAGGATGACTGATGCAGAAAAGGAATGGACCTATCTTGGCCAGTAAGCTTTGGTTCTTTTAAAAATTTGTCAGCTGGGTTGACTTTTTGGTGAGTAATGGCTTCAGTGCCTTGGCTGGCTTCCTAAAACCATTCAGCAGGCATCCCCGGGAAGTGCCTCTTTAATCCAAGTCTTTTCTTTTCATCTACAAACTGCCTCGGGATAAGTCTCAGTTGGTTGTGGTTTGGGGGCCCTGGTAAAAGTGTTCAGTGTAGGGAGGCTTTGTGCAAGACAGATGGCTCTTATTACAGATCTTTGCATTACAAATCGAGGGTAACCAATCACATGACAGGGGGTCTTGCTCTCGCTTTCTCCTTCCAGGCAGGTGTCCTTCATATGAAGGTGGGATTCCAGGCTCTTTCCACAGCCAAAAGCACAGAGAAGTTACAGGAAATGAGCTGCCCATTTGAGGTATCTGTGATATTGTGATATTGACTGAATATTTTGGTTATGAGAACAGGATAGTAGCTTATCCCCAAGGAATTTAAAGGAAAATGAAGCAAAGAAACCTTTAAGAGAACAAAAACCCCACTTCTGTCCATCCATGCTGAGTTTGATCAATTCTCAGCAGTAATTTAACCAGGAGAAGGATTGTTTTCTGTACTTTCTAAAGAAGAGAGAGGCTTTATCACAATATACTGCATTTTGGGGCAATTGTATTTTATCCCAATTCCACAAGAGGGGTTTTATGCGAAGATATGTGGAATGCTGTTATCAATCACTGTTTCTATGGATGGAAGTATTTAGCAAACAATTAATCATCTTTTATAGAGTCTGTTTTACTACATTTTATTGCATTTCCTTTTTTTTTTTTTTTACTACTGGATCTTTGATTAAAATTTAAGAGACAAGATTCAGGTTTGGAGGCAATGTGTCATGGTGCAGCTCATGACTGTGGCACTGCAATGTGAAATGTTGCTGATATCCTCAGAATCAATACATCCCTTGGATAACATAGCTTTCCAGATTTTAATCTAGTTGGACACAGTCTCAGTGTCTCTCTGTCTCTCCTTACTGGTACTGGTTGCAGAACATTTAGCCCCAGCAGATGGGAAATATGCTCACCACTTGTGGTTGATGCATGGTTATAAAACATTACAGAGAAAGGCTAGGAGGCATAATGATAAAAGACCAAATTGGGTTTTTATCCTGTTTTCCTTCTTCTGCATGAAAAAGCACATAGAATGACTTTTGAAGCAACACGTGGCTGTTGCCAGGTATGTCTTACAGCTCAGGTGATACACTGGGAGCTACCATAATGCATATTATCCTATATAGTCAGTCTTTTATTGTTGGTTGTTGTGAACATTTTTGCCATTCTTTTGTATGCAAGTTCAAATCAGGACACCAACTCTGGCCCTTACAACTTTAAAACATTTCAGAACTGAATTGAAATGTTGGGCCTGTCTGTACCTAATAATTGTACCTGCATCAGAGGGTATCAAGTTTTCTCCACTATTAATTTTAAACCCTAGGCAATACATGCAGCAATGCAAGCTTTAAAAAGTCATTCTCCTGTTTTGCCAGTTCCCTAATTACTTCAACCTGCAGTAAAATGTCAGTCTACCTAATTATGTGGTTACTCCACTCCTGGGTCCAATATAGCCTGCAGGTGTGCACAGTAATGTGGATTGCAGGTCTGACTGACCTAGCACCTCCCAGTTATTAGACTGGCCTTTGGCAAAGTTGGCCAAATCTCTCGTGTCTTCAAGACACCATTATTAATTTGAACTTCATCAGACAAGGCTTGATCTGAACTTCAGCAGACTACAGGGAATTGTGAGAGTAAGAGAATCTTATCTGGACCTGGAGTGAGTCCAATCAAGTAGGTAAATCCTAAGGTTTTGGTCTTTTTCAAAATATATGCAATCTGACTCTGAATTATCTGGTTTAATTAATTCTGTGGATCCAATGTACAAAAGAGAATGTACTGCTTTGTTACTCCTGTTGTAGCAATGTTGTATATCTGTAAGCAGTCTTGTAGTATGACTGGCTTTTATTCTCTTGTTCTTTTAGACTTTTCTTTAAGAAACAAACAACAAAATGTGCTCCTAAAAGAACAGGTCTACACTGTTGCTGTTTACTGCCTCTCAGTGGTAAATAAAGAAGCTCTATTTAAACCAGCTAAAACTACTAAAAATACATCAGGCCCTAACAGAAGCCTAAGCCTATTCAGATTATGTTTGAGATGCAGCTCTTTATACTGAATAAAATGAACAGGGAAGTGATCTTTCCAAATATCTCTCCAGTTTTATATTTGGACAGGGAATTCCTTGAAGGCTTATTATTGTATATGGGAAAAGGTGTGCTGTGTAGGTCCAATACCTGGTATGTACTTCATGTACTAACAAAAATTAGTTTGCAAGCTGAAGAGCCTGTGGCAAGTGAACACAGCTCTAGCCCGTTGAATTGTTTGAGGATTCAAAAGTGCTACATTAAACTTGAAAGGATGGGAAAATATCTGTGCACTTCCTAATTTTGACCAGAAGAGGAAGTACCATCATGTGAAATACCATTCCTACAGCAGTTTTCAGCTGAGTGAGAGTACAGTACAGGTTGTTGTACAACTCTACATGCCCAAAATTTAGTGAAGCTTTGTGTAGAAAACTTTTCTAGATTCCAAAGCAGGGATAACTTATTATATACCATTCCCATTAATACATAGACCCAAACTGAAGAAGAAAAGACCACAAACAAATAATTGAATGGGGATCATGAAAGCTAATAGTTTTGTGTCTTTTGCAAAATCTCTTGTTGTGAGAGCCTGATCAGTTCAAGTCAGGATGTTTAACATCTAATAATTCAGTTTAAACAATCAGGGAATCAGGTGTCCAGTACTCAGAGAATGTTTGTGTGGTTTTTTGATCCCTATAGGGACTTCTGAAATTCTCAGTCCCAATCAGATAATTAATATCTAACACATTACTCTTCCAGACTTCATCACAAATATTTTGTTTGTCTGCAAAATGCTAGAATCCCTAGATTTTTAAACATAACATCACAAAACTCAGATTTTTAATGGAAAGAATGATACCCTAAAGCATTTTTATAATCAAGTCAGCATTTAATGAAACAGAGATTCTAGGATTTTTTAAACCATCTATTATTGTAGTCTCCAGTCCAATTTTCTGATCAGCCCTAGTTATTTTGGAAAGGAAAAGAATGTAGAAAAACTATGAACATAAAATCAAAGGCTTTCTGGGTATTAGTATTTCTTGTCTTATACTGATAGCGCATCATGCAGCAGCATAATATTAGAAATTGTATACTAGGGCAATGTTTTGGGCTACTCAGGGCAGAGATATTTTGTAAGAGGTGATTCCCATATGACAAGGGTTACCATTTCACTTTAAGCATTTTTGGTGCATTTGAAATGAATAGCTACTTACTTAGGGAAAGGAACAATACATTATTTATTCTCTAACATGATGCCACTGCCTGTGCAATGAAAACCTCCAACTAAATTGACAAGGGAAGCTGGAACTGTGGGCTGGGCATAGGCTAAGAGCATCATATTCATTATGAATTTAGATGGTAAGATAACACCTTCCCAATGAGAAAAGCTGCTGAGAAACCCTGGCCTTTATTAATGGGCCTCATGAGTCAATCTGCAGTAGTGATGTATCATCCTCATTTAGGGAAATGATGTGCTGTGAAAATGCATAATTTTAAAGAGCAAGAGAGTGGATTGAAACAAGTATACACCATAAGGAAGCTCAAATCTCTCATGATGTATGCTGATTTTCGGGTGGTCCCCATTTGCACGGCTGTTTAAGCAAGCACTCTAAATGGAAATGCACTTGACATTTTTGTGACTAGCTGTAATCAAACAGCATTAGAATTCAGCTGATCTCACAGAAGACGATTAAACAAATTTCTTGTTTGTTCCCGTTTCCTTCTAATGGGAAAATGGAGGGAAAAGACGCTGATGAAAATGATCCCAGATGGAAAATGGTGTCTTAAAAGGAGCTTGGAGAGGAATGACAACTTCCCACCCCTTTTCCTAAAGCAAGAATCCCATCACTCTATTATGTCCATAACCCTGGGAGCCAGCATTCCCTTATGATAGTGAGGCACTCTTACAGAATGAACTTTCAGTTGCACAGTTGCTTGCCCTCTCAGACCATATTATTTGAAGCAGTGTGTCTTTCAGCATCTGTGAAACTTGTTACTGCAGTATATGAATAAATTTTACATTGAGTTCAGTATCCAGTATAAAACACCAACTGGACTTCATAAACCCTGTGGACTTTCTAAAGGTTAAAAATCCTGGCCTTGGGCTGCAGCACTGTTTGGGTCTCTTGAACACTATTTTGGGAGATCAGTTTACTTTTCTGGGCATTCATTTACTTCAGTGAGTGTTTTTTCCTGTGGTTAATACCACTGGGACACAAGAGGGTGAATGTCATCCTTGTTATGTTGGGAAGGCAGTTTGACGGAGGTTTTGCAGGGTTTTCTGAAGGCACAGTTGATGTGTGGCAAGTTTCCTCTGGGGCTGTGGCTGTAGCATTCCTGCAGCTAGCAACACTTGGCTCCCCACTCTGCTGCCACTGTAGCATGGTCATCCGCCTTGTCCCAGAGGGCAGCAGCTGTGCTGGCAGCTCATGGGGCAAAATTCAGTCCACAGCTTGTAGAGACAGGCCTGGTCATTCTCGTGACATACAGGATCAAGACAGGGACCAAGTGAGGAGATTGGGTCCTGAGCTGCCTGCAGGACCAAGCAGAAGCCAGGCAAGTCAGGGGGCTGGGGCATGCAAGGCAGTGAGGACTCAAGTCCCTGTGGAAACACCTGGAGAGTGGGCCAGGCACAGTCCTGAGGGGTTATAAATAGTTGTGCCACAGGCCAGCCCCAGGGCTCCCACGTGGCGAGGACTGTCACTACTTCATTTTCAGTGGGTCTTGGTGCTTGTGGGGCAGCTGGGAGGGTGGGAGCCATCCCCTTCAGAGCAGAGGGGCTGAACAGGATGATGCAAAAAGGTGGGACTGGATAGGAGAGGGTGCCTCTTGGGGGATGGCAGGCACTTGCCAGGCTGAAACCGTGAACTGCTCCCTCCAATAAAACAAGGCAGTGAGGTGTGGGCAGCTCTCATTCCCCGGTAGCTGCTGTGGCGGGCAGCATGGCTTCACTCTTGCCTGGGTGGTAGTGGGGCAGCAGTGCTGCCCACACGGGCCCCTGGCAGCATCTCCATTGCTCTATTTCAGCAGGAATGCCTGAAAAAACACTTTCCTCTGGCTGAACACCTAAGCTGGTTAATCATAAAGACCATTCAAGGGTGAGAAAAGAGTCTTTCACCTGCTGTCTCCAGAGCAGGCTTCTTACAGACCTTTAGGACATCTTTGAAGCAAGTGAATAAATCCCTGCCCCTGCCAAACATTCACACAGAAAGAAAAGGGCTCTGTGACCAAGTAGATGGGTAGTTGGCACAGCTGATGTCAGTTCTTGCAGTGAGGGGAAAAGTGTTTTGGGAGGATAGCACTTCTTTCAGCTATGGCCAGGAAATTGCTTCTCACAAAAATAACAAAGCAACTTGTTAGCTGGTCAGAGATCTCCCAGGCTTGGGGTTTGAGAAGTTTAATTCTAGTCAGTGCTAGACAAAACCAGTTTCCTCTTGCAAACCTAATACCTTGGTGAGAGATGGGTTCTCTGCCCCTCAGGCATGGAGTCATCTTGCTGCCTTGGCTGAAGGACTGTGCCTGAGGAGGTGAAGGATTGTAGGGTTGGAACAGGAAGCTGAAGGTGAGGAGCAGCAGTGTCACAAAACACAAGCTCTTGCTTATTGTCTTGGGGTGTGTTTATGATGCTTTATCCCCTATCACCTGCTTATTGCTCAGACATGAATCCTGTGCCTTTAAGCTGGGTCCAAGAGAAAGGGGGGGAAGCCGAGCAAATTCTTCAGTGCAGTTTGTGTTCAAGGACACACACACTTCCCTGTGTTCTCACTGCTGCAGAGCTGAGGAAGCACCTTCCTGCTTTTCCCCAGCTCTCGGCTCCTTTTCTCAGAAGAGAGATGGAGAGTTAATTTTTTTTTATTTTTAGCTAGCTTGCTAGCTGAGGCAAGAAAGTTTTCCTGGGACTGTGGCTTTTTCTTCTTCTGGAGCTGTTCAGCTTTGCTCCGGTCTGAAACACTGTCATTGGGAGGCCCCACACCATGGCCCAGAGGGGCCCACGCTGCACCCCAGCTCTGGAGAGAACAGACCTGCACATACAGAAAGGACTCTGAATCTACCAGGTCTTCTCCCCAGTGAGAAGTTTATTATTTAACATTATTCATTTTTTTTTATTTCTCTCATGCCTGGGTGCACCCTGCTTGTTAAATAAACAGCTTTTTTTTTTTCACTTTCCTCCAAGAAATTTCTTTCTGAACCTGTGGGGGAGGGGCTGCTGAAACCTGCCTTTTATTAGAGGACATGTTCATTTCAGATGTTTCCTCTTAATTTGTCTCAAACCGAGACACTTATATACGGGCCAGGGTGCTCCAGCTCAGGGGAAGCTCAGAGGCAGGAGATAATGCCTTCCTCAAAGAAAAGTCACTGTCAGTCAGATTCCCTGCAGTGTTTTACTGAGGTTACCACTTTGAGAAAGCACAAACCACCTTGCAGTCCCCTGAAGGACTGGGTGCAAGCTATTTATTCCTGCAATAGATGGAGCTGTACCTGTCTGGACAATATTTGTATAACTATTCTAAATTCTTTTTAAGTGCTAGTTCTGCCTGCTACCATATTACCAGCACTGGTTACTTCATCAAATGCTTCTGTTCAGTTGCCACCTCCAGCTGCTTGCTGATTTGGTTGGGACTAGTTTGGTTTCTAACAGTTTTCTCCAGTTTACAGAAAAATATGGTGTGCTTTTATTTCCTTTGTTTATTAAGTGTTGCATTTTCTAGTTGCTGTTCTTCAAAGATAAGTGAGTATCTTATGGTAAAATATGAAAAGCCTATTATTCACCTCAGGTCCCACAACAGCTCCAGGAATGTCACTCTGTTCTGTCAGGGTAGATATTATGTAGCAGTAATCATTTGTATTTATATTTATATAGCACTTGTCATCCCAGAAACTCTAAGCACTTAGCAAGCTTTCACTAATTTTATATGTATTCATTGCAGCTATAGAATTTATTTGGGAGGATCCTAGTCAAAAGTTCCACTGAAATTAACTGAGTGTCGCATGATCACAAGAGTCAGATCTGATTACAGTTTTGGGGACCCTGATATCCAAATGTGTATATATTCCATGGGAAGACAGTACTGAATATCTCATCACACTTCATGTTGCTTTTGGGGAAACCGAACTCTAAATGTTCCTGGAGCACATCTCAATTTACACAGTGTCCTTAGAGGTATCAGGACCAGAATTTTTCATCTTTACTCTTTAGACAATTGCTCCAGCTGCTTAACATCTTTGTGTTTTATTTGGGTAAGGCATTTAGAAAAACATACTTCATCTGATCTCTGTTCATTGCTCATGTTTGGAGGATCAGATCCTAGTGTCCTCCTCCACTATTCTTCTGATGGGACTGCACAGCTTTTCTCGACTTTGTTAGGACTGAATGAATGTCTGTGATGGCAGACAGTGGTTCTTTGTGGCTATTAGTAAAAAACTCACCTTCCCAAAAAATTAGAAGTTCATCAGGCAATTACATGGCTGGGCAAGTTTGTGTTATAACCTCATTGGAAAACAATCCTTCCATTGGAGCTGTTCAGGTCCAGACTGTGTGGGCTCTGTACTGGTTAAACCAGATCTCGTGGAGAAGCTTGCAGTGTATGCAATACTAATTTTGACTTGTCTGACTTTGTTTTGTTCAGGAAGCAACTGCTAAATGAAGTTGACATGAAAGAAATGAGTGTGGGACTTACCTCAAAAGTTTTATCAGAGGCAGAGATAATTTCCATATTGTCAGACTCCACGTAATTTATTATGATTGGGTTGAAGTCTATGTATATTTAAAACAATGTATTTAAGCTAATATTTAAAAAAAATGAAACATTATGTCAATGTTGACTGATCCATATCTCTCTGGTCAATTTAGTCCTATTACCACCCTAGAAGAGTTGAAAAAGTTTCTTTATTTTATCTTCTAAGTTTTTTATACTTGTTGTGTTTAAATGTATTATCTGTCCTTACCTGCTCTGCACTTCTCTCTTTTTCATTATAAAATTATTTTTTCTAAAGTTTTTTTCTGAAAAATGACTTACTTGTCCAAGAAGTGCCACTTGCTGTAACATCTAACGTAGAACAGAACAACTTCCTCAGTAACAGCCCCTTTTCTGGTTCTGATGGGGGTGGGTAGCTAGGCTGTACACTGCAATGTGCAAAGTCTCTTTTCTACGTTTGAGTATCTACTCTTTGTCATCTCTGTGAAGAAACTGATTGTAAACATATCTTCTTCATTGATGAAGAAGTTGATATTTGAAGTTGTGAGTTGAATCTGTGACCTCTCCTGGTTTACACTTTTCCTTTTCATTTTTTCTGTGATTTTATGCAGAGGAATACATGAAGTCTTACCAATCAACCTACTGTTCCAAGATAGGTGGCTGTCTCTCAAACTGGTGCTTTTACTACAGCACCATGTGCTTCCTTTACTTTTGAGGTTCAGTGTATGCATTAATATTAGAAGACCTGTGTTGCTTTGGCAAACAGGCACAGAGACAAGAGATTTTGAGACAAAAGTGTTACCATGCCTTCCCGAAGCAATGTTTGTATTGCTTAGTGTGCCACGGAAGATTTGAGTTCCCTTGATGAGAAAGGGCTAAGCTCACTTTGACAGGAGGCAGTGGGGTGGTAGCATGCATTTGGGAAGTTACCACAAAGCAGCTGAGGCAAAGCAAATTGGTTCCATGTAGTACTATTTTGCATATCAAAGCTTTCAAAAATACTGCAAAAAGGCAAAGAACAGTCATAGGTAATTATGGAAGCTGTTACAGCAGCCTCCTCTCTGAAACATCTTTAGAACTGAAAATAGACTAAAACTTTTCTTCCAAAATTCATTGTGTAATTCTTCTCCAAAGTGATTGACCACTTTTCCTAATTAAAAACTGGTTCTTCTGTGAAGACATGCAAATTTTTCCCTCTCTCATGGGACAGAAACTTCAAGGAATTATGGCTTTATTTAAGTGTGGGACAAGACTCCAGTTTGCATGTTTCAGTGCAGAATGCATCTTTCATGGAATTAACATCCAAAATTAATCTGCATATTTGAAAACTTACATGCTGAAGTTCTCCATAACTCCTTTACTTTACTGTTTTACTGAGTCTCAACTGAGACCAGATACAACAGTAATAAAATATTTTGGGGTGAGTTTTTTCTGGCCTCTTTACTCAAAGCACACTGTAGCACTCTCCCTTTCAGTAGCCCTGGTAACTTTGCTTCCAGTGCTTCACTGAAGATGCAACTGCAATTTTTTTTCAGCAAGGCTTCTTTAACTTGTATGACACCCAGCAGAGTTTTGAGAAATTTGATGATGATAAAAGTATGCTGCTCTTGAGGTTCCTCTCAGGAGAGAAGGATGTACTTGGCTGCCTACTGGGGAGACCTGAGGGGGGAAGAAGAAGCAAATAAAATGGTTTTCAAGATCCATGTTGTACACCTGCACACACATAGAAGCCTGAAGTGATTTGTAATCCTCATGGATGAAAAGTTGTGCTACACTACACCCTTTCATTTAGTGCATCGGGAAAAACATGAGTTCATAATTTTCACGTGGGAATTCCATGACTATGCAAAGTCATTTTGAAGGATAAGGTAGACATAACCAGAGGGTACATCAATATGTCCCATTGTTTAGATTGCCAAGGCTCTAAGGAAGCCAGTGGTATTAGCATTAGTGTAGCTGCCACAAGCTGGAAGAATGGCTATAAAGTCTTTGTCCTTGAGATTCCCTCTTGACACCTGGCATAATCACATAGTGACTGGAAGATGATTTATTCAATTGTTTATATGCAAGGAAGGGTGAAACACTGTACTGAAGAAGATTTGTTTCTCTAACAGTTGAGGATTTTGGTGAGGATGATAGGGAAATGCATTCTGCTGTCAACCCTGTGGAACCTATTAGGAAAGGGTGGGCATTGAACTTCCAGGTTTCCTTTCTTAACCTCTTCTGTATGCTATAGTACTTTCTATAAAAAAGGGGTTGCAACGTGTCAAGATGAATGTAATTACCTTCCCTGTGAGAGGGATCAGTGTGAGGAGCAGCAGGTTGTGTTAGAAAGGTTATAAGTCTCCTGTGAAGCAATTTTTCTGGTGTCATCACACCCCATTGAGGGAACCCAAAAAGGGACTGTTTGCAGAAGTGTTGAACTTGAAAAAAAGTTTCCCAGATTGTTAGTGTTTGCCAACAAATCTGTCTTGTTTTTGTAATTTAGTAACAGCTGCTGTCTTCATTATCACTTCTCTTATTGCAGGCCTTTATCTGAATGCTACTGCATAACAATTTCCTCTACAGCTCTGAAAAATATCTGTGCAAAGCAGAGCTCTGGATGGTAGTAGTTCACGTCAATTTTAAAACAGAAATACAACTTTTAATTAAAGCAGACTTACGAAGATTGTGGTACATACTAAATATCTACTAGAGGCATATTTTCTCTTCAGGATAAATCACTGTTCTGTTGCCAGTGCTTGAAATATCCTGATAGAGGGTGCTGGTGCTTTATTTTAACATCTAAAAATGGGTCAGCTTCACTTGCCTTTGTTTTTAAATCTCACCGTGTTTTTGGTGTTGATAATAAACCCTTAGGAAAAGGCTGGATTTTGTCCTTGTTTTGTAACGAAGTGTGTTAGGATCAAGTCCTGCAACAATGTCTTAAAAAAATAAAGATCTGTTCTGGAGACTTTGACCAGTTTGTTCTTGCTGAGTGTAGCCAAAGGCTGAAGTTAGTAGGAAGATCATAATCCTGCCTCATTCCAGTTCTCTCCTGCCTGTTTCCCCTCCATATTCCTATGGTAACATAACACCAGAGGCCATGTGTCCCTTTACCACAAGAAAAGAAAGGATTTGATCATAGACCTGCAGGTGGCTACTGTGATCAGTCACTCCAGCAAGATATGAAGTGCCATAAAGACTTTCTTGGTCTGGTTTAAGACTGTGGATTGGACTCTCACAAGGACCAGTACAAACCGAAGCAACTTCTTTGCTGTGTAAAATGTACATGTTTTAACTTGGTTTTCCTATCACAACATACACCTGTGTATATGTCTAATAAAAAAAAGAAAAAAAGGGCAAAAACCCCCAAACCAGTACTGCACACACTCCTACCCCTGAGGAGGGCATGAACACATGACAGATCTCAGTCATGTCACTTCACAAACTAATGGAAAGCACTCAGTTCCTCCAATGATGAAGTGGACATAAGACCTTAATGGAAGAGAATGGAACAGAGAATTGAAAGTCATTCCCATTATTCCTGGGCCTAAAATATAGATAACCCATGAAAGTACACTCCTGAGGAAATGCACAAACATCTACCAGCAGCATGACAAAACAGCTTTTTCCACTCTCGTTCTAGGACTGAACGTTTGCTTGTCACTGTCCCTGCTGCAATGAGTTTTGGCATAGATGCATCCACTGGGAAGTGTGATTATGAGGGTAACATATCTCCTATCAGCTTGTATAATCGTGTTGATGTTGCCCGCCAGGATGTATGTGAAGCTAGTTCATTTTCACACCTGAATCCCCTAAGGTCATAATAGCCTGCATTTAGACTGCAATGTGAGGAAGGATATTAAGACTTGGGATTTGTAAGTGCAGGAATGCAAAGGCTTCTGCTGCTAGAGAGGATTTTTCATTAGCTGTCAGTAGCACTGTCTTGTGTCTTTGTTGTAAAAGACTGAGGATGAAGAGACCAATTGAACCTAGAAGCAGTTGTGATGCCCCGTGGCACAGGTGATCAGCATTATTATGATATTACTGTGTAGCATTATCTTGCAGCTGGTCATAAGTGAATAAAAATGTAAAACTTAGAAGTGTTTTTCTCCAAGTGAAACCTTTGAAAAATGTCGTTTCTAGCTGATCCAAAATTACTTGTTTGTTCCTGAATCAGTGATGGATCCCTGTTCATCTTAGCAGGGAACTACAGAACATTTTGCTCCTTAGGCTACAATCAGAAGATCAGTTTCTTCTCCCTTATCTGTAATGTCAAAGATCTGGAATGGATACTTTGGCTTATCACTGGTGGTTAGGCAGTTCTAAACAGAACTCAATTTCCTCTGTCAAATGAAGTGATGCAAAGTAATAACGGGTTTGGATGCAAAGGCTAGTTCTGTGATAATTCATAATTTATATGAGCTGTTACAAATACTCATGAACTGAAAATCTAAGTACAAGCTCCTTGCCTGTATTGAGAGGGTATTCGCTCGTGTTTGATACTTTTGCGGAAATGTTTTTAATGTGTATGCCATCGTTAATTGTTTGGATTTACTTGCACTTCTGTTATCACACTTCAGCTAAGATGTCTCTCATGCAGCTTTAGCTTCTATGCTGTTTAATGCAGCATTCTGACTGTATTTTTAAGAGGTACTTTTAAAAGCAAGAGATTATATTAGTCTCTACCTGCTCCAAAATACCCTTTCTTGTAAATGAACATCTCTTGCAGCTAGTGATTAATGACAGCAGCAGCCTCAACTGAATAAAAGTAATCCTGAAATTAGAAAGGTAAATCCTAGCTTTAGAGAGTCTTAAGGAGTGCAGCAAGCTATAGAAACCATAGCCATAAGCTTTACAAAGGAAATCTCTAATAGCATTCTTGGCTACATCTAAATAATGTGTGGAACTTCAGGAAATATAAGACGTGTAGCTCTGTAAAATTCAGATGTGCTTCCAAAAGCTGAATAAATCACTTGAGTAAGAGCAATTTTTAGATCATCAAAAGCGCAGGGGTTTCTGAATGTTGCTTTCTGGTTGTTGGGTTTTTGTTTGTTTGTTTGTTTTTAATAACAAAACAAACCTTCAAATACTTTATCAGCAACGCTTTCTGTTTTGGGAAATGAAAATTATTCATGAAGTGGGAACCATTGTCACCTTTTCAGATGCTTAGTGTTCCAAAAAGGTCATTTCAATAATTGAAAATAGTGACTAGTGGCTATTATTGTCTTAATCCTTTGATAAATTGCAAGGACGTGCTTTTGTATGTGCTATTTACAATTCATCTGATCTGTTTATAATGTGATAACTGCTCCTCCAAAATGAATTGTGCAAACTTGTATAGTCCAGGAAAATCTTCTGTGTAGGCACAGACCATCTAACAAATGGTGCTGATGTGCTCCATATGCCAAATTCTCTTGCCAATGCATAACAAAGAGATAGAGATTGGGTCCTGCTAATAATGTAGGTTTTAGACACAGGGAAGGATGTGGATTAATATAGTGAAAACACATATTGACATACAAAATAGATGAAAATGAAATCACAAAAAACATTTATTCCTTTCTCCTAGTGGGTCCTGGCTTGGATTCAGGCAACTGGACAATGAAAGAGGAAACAGACTGCACGTCTTGACTTTCCTCCAGCACTCAGGTACTGAGTCAACAAAATCTCTAACTGTAATATTGTGGACAATATTTATGCAAATGCTCGTATGTTTGTTTTGGGAACTAAGAGTAATCCAAAATATGTTTTTTCAGTGACTTCACAGGGAGCTTGCATTAAAGCATTTGGTGCTTTTCTGAATAGCACTAGAACACATCGAAATACCACCACCCAGCCTGTGCAAACCAAAGACTTTATCTTCAGCAGAGCCAACAGAAGGGATTGCATTCCCTTAGGTAGCCAATATGCCTCAGCTGGCTCAACAGTATTTATTTGTGGTTGGAGCAAGGGGATTCACTGTCCTTGGATGGAAATCTTTTTTGTGGAGAGCCCTGCCAGATACACGGAGCACTTTAAATATCTGAGCAGATGCTTCCCGGAAGGAAGCACTGCCACCAGTGTCAGTAAGAAATCTTATTCCTTACCGTAGGAAATCTAGATTAAGCTGCTGAGTTACTGAATTTCCTAAAGTTTTGCTTTTTATCTTCATCAGTTTAACTTTAGGGTAATACCATTTCACCAAATATTGATATATCTCTGCCTTCCTTTTCCTTCTGCTCTTTGTCAAGCACCCTCATTCTCTCTTTTAAGACTCTCAGGTCCAGCTTTTTCCATATTTCTGGAAATATTGCCCTCTCTCATTAGGTATCCCTCACCCTTTGCACTTTTCAGGACATCATTACTCACTTCAAAGACATTACTGAGTCCTGAGAAATGTATAATAGTCAGAAATTTATAGAGAAGGAGAGGGAAATAGGACCTTTGTCTGGCTCTCTGCTTTTTTATTAACAAATACCCTTGGTAATGAAGACTTCAAGGGAGCTTCATTAGGGTTTAAGAAGAGAACAGCGTGAAAGTTAATTACCTGGAGCCAAGAATCTGTATTTCCCTTCAGCAGTCCAGTACTATGCTTTAAAAACAATCAATGGAGAGTTGTCTGGCAAACATTCAATCTTTCCTTGAAATGTTCAGTGTAATTAGACCCTCTCCTGTCTGTCATGAGAAGACAAATTGTTTGTGGACAGTTAACAGTTGAGTACTGTAGTATGTCTTCAACTCTTAGTATAATGATATTACCAATATACATGGAAATTTCCCAAAGTGAGAAACAGGAACTTATTACTAAGCTAATTGCTTGATAATGAATAACTGTTTTTAATGGTGAAATACTCTATTTATTTTTCCCTCTTCATTTTTCTTAGGGCCCTCAGTATTCACAATGAATATACAAACCAACTTGGAAGCTTTCTGTAAAGATTCATCTATGCCGTTTCTGTGGCTCATTTTTGTTTCTAACTGGGGTGACGAACCACTGAAATAAGGAAAAAAAAAAGCCAGGCCAGCTCTGTCCAAAATTAACTTATTGAAGACACACAATGTTGTCATTAGTTTCACAGAAGCTACTGTCAACTGCTTATACAAAAAATAATTTTGGAGTTTTTCTTTGCTGGTACTTTGTTGATGCTTTAAAGTCACTGTGCCTTTGTGTGTCGCTCTTGCCTGATAACTAGAAGTGATAAAGTGGTTGCTATGATGCAAAGGCATACTGCAGCCTCAGTCCATCAAGAATGATAGCAGACATGCATATGTGTGGGTTGGAGATGTGGTGGAAGAGTTGATTTGGGTTTAGGGAATAATAATAAAAAACACTTAATCATTTTTGGAGTATTTTGGTGATGATCCTTGTCACTGCAACCTTTTAAAAAAGATAAAGAAATTTGACTCGAACAGTTAATTGTATTAATAGGAAAGTCAGGGGATGGATGAGTCAGTTTGTTTGCTTTGTCACCTTTAAAGCAGCTACTGTTTTATAACGTTCACTCATTACAGAGTGCATGTGTGGGGGGAGTTATAAGATTTTTAATGCAATTGTCTGACCAGGTTCAGAGTCAGCTACAGATGAAGTAAGTTGTCTGTAACACAGGATACTTATCATGCTAAAAGAAAAAGAAAACATATTTCTAGGCCACACTGACCATGAAGTTTTGGAGGAGGTGCCAAACAAGCAAACTGAAATTCAGCTGCCTCCTTCCAAAGGAAGTAAGATGAAGGAGGAATACTTGAAAATTACAGGTTTCAGTGAGGCTATAGCTATTTATGCCAACTGAGGGTCTAACCTAAAATATACCGGTGCATTGTGATATTTCATTCTGTGAAAGCATTAAACAGGGAGTGATAGGAATGCCTTCCTATTTAGTACATTAGATCAAATAGACTGGGGCACAGGATTTAGTATGTTTGGTTTTCATTACCCTCTGTGGTGCTGCCTTGTATGCTAGATTTCACACTGGTGGTGTGCAACACCTTATAGAATGGAACAGAACTTGCCAATTGCCTGCCTTAAAGAAGCTGCATGTTTCTCTGCATTGCTGTGAAGTAACTGATCTGCATCCCATGGCTCTTTTAATTATATACCTACTTATTATTTATCTGTTGTTCCTGTGTGGAGCAAATCTCTGACACAGTGGCTCTTCCTAGTTTGGATTAAGACCCATTTCACTGTTCACCTCCAAGGGCTGTTTTACATCCCGTCCATCATATTCTGTGTGTGCCAAGTACTGTTCAGACTGAGCATGTTTAAGCTTTGTTGTATTGACATGCAGTCTTTTTTTTACTGCCTCCCCAGTCACGGCAACTTCTCTTTTCATAAAGCTTTCCACATAAATGTGCTCTCTTGTCCTGTCCCCATATGTTGTCCCTGGCTTCTTCCCCATTGTTCCCCTGAGTGGGCAGAATTCCTTCATGAAAACATCTTTTTTTTTTTTCTTCCCTGCTGTTTTTTGACCACTTACTTTCTATTATGTTTTCCAGGGTTATGGGGTTTTTTTCTATCTGTCTAGTCTAAATTGACTTTCCTGAACATTAAAGATGCTTAAAATCAGTTTGAGAAACATATTTGGAACTCTTAATTTCCGAAATGGTGTTGTCAGCTTTCTTTTCTGCACTCAGACAATTTCTATTTCCTGTGGAGGCTGAAAGCATGGGACTGCCTGTCTTCTCTTTTTTCAAATGTGACTTGCAAATTGATTAGATATTATTGCAGAGCAAACCATGCATGAGTATAAGGTGAAGCCTTGACAGATCCTTGTACACAAAATGATTGAGACTGCTCAGGGCCACTTTACAGGGTCTGTGGTAGGAAACAGAACACCTTCCAATCTCCATTTGGAGTCTTTAGCCAACTCCCATGTCCTAATCTGCTTCAGGGTAGGATTTCTGTTGCTGGAATGTGGTGTTGAGGTCCATGTTGTTTTTCTAGGCTTTCTCAGAGAATGTGATCCAGAAGACCCAACATGGAAATAGTGTGTTAACCATGAGGAGAGAGAAAAGGTGTTAGAGCAGGCAGGAGAGCACAGTGGCCCTCTACTTGCAGCTCTGTGGCTGGCCTTCCAAAACTGCTGCTTCCCATGTCACTGGCACGTCCTTCGATGTGACTTGGTACTACAGTGGCTGCTGTAGCTCAAGGCAGCCTACTGGTATTTCAAATGTGCATTTTATACTATTGAGACAGCATCTAGCAAATAGGCCATGTAAGAAAGGAGGGATTCACAAGCTATCTGCAATCCTTGCCAGAAAGGGTTAAGAATAATTTTGTATTTTAAAGAAAAATCTAGGGGATTAAGACTATACCCTTCATGAGAAAGCAGCCTAAGAAATGAACCTTTACAAAGAGGAGCAGGCATGATTGACCTTGGTATAAAACAAATTCCCCACACCAGAGGGTGGGTGTGGATTTGCACAAACTACAGAGGCCGTCTCTGTGTAGAGGAGGACATGTCAGAGTCTCATTGCCAGGAGATACATATGCTGCATCTCTTGCCTACATCATGGGGGAATATCAGACCGACTGACCTATGCAGTTGCAAAAACAGGCAGAGTGTGGGACAGCTCTGTTCCCATTCCAGCAGTAGCTGGTGTGGGCAAGTCCACCTCTCTGGGTCATACCAGCCATATCAGCATGTGAATGTTTTACAAAAGGAGCAACACTAAGAAGCTGCATGTAAACAGCCCAGATGCTTCAAATTGATTTTGTGAAGTAATCTGGATGACAGTGAGATTTTTAGACACCAGTACAATGGAAGGGTGTAGACATTGTCCTGTTTGTTTTCAAGGATTTGATGTTTTCATGAATTATATATAGTAATCTTCATATTTTGCTCTGTTCTGTGTACTCAAATTATCTGAGATGCTTCCTTTGCCTTTAAAAAATAGCATGACATTGAATAATGACTGATCTGCACAGGACTGCTCCCATAGCCTGTTCCCAGATTCTGCTTTGCTTGTCTGTAGTTATAATTGTTTGCTCCTTTTTACATGTTAGTCTGCCTTTTTGGACAATTGCCACCCATTGATACTAAACAGGAGTGCTCAGACAGACCTGCCTTTTCACTAAGTGCTGAGGAAAGGGGTAAGTGTAAGATTACTTCTGTAGCTCCAAGCAGGAACTAACACTTGCACCACTAACACATCACTGCAGGTTCGTTTTTTTTCTTGAGTGCCTGCTTCATGAAGGTCTTCAACCAGCATCAGCTTTTATAAGACCTGGCTGGGTTTTGGAAAGAACAATACTGGAGCTCAACAGAAAACCTTTGAGGACTTTATAAAATTTTGTGGATAACTCTGTTCAGCAGAAATGTGAACTATTAGGATCACAAAGCATTGTTTAAAAAGGGACAGTGATTATGACAATAACTCTTTTGTACTTGAACTACTGTAGTATCTGTAGGCAGGATGAGGTCTGACAACAGTAACATATGAACAAATGTTTGTCTAGGGACTACTGTTCTTCTGATTACATATTTGATCTCCTCCACATCTGTTTGTAAAGATCTTTTAGGCAATATGTCCTTTAACTAAAACCTTCTATGCTCTTCTGTCAGAAGTCAATAAAAAGGCATTTGATGATCTGTGCAGAGTGAAAATCATAGAGCAAAATTAAATGACACAAGTATGATGTCATTTTTCTCAGTCTGAAGCAGGTAGCATAAATTGCAGAAAAGCTAAGCTACACAGAAGAATTTGGGGCTGATGGAAGTCTGTGGGTTGTTCTGAAGAGGATTCCTCATTTATTTCCTTAATCCTGGAAAGACAGATTGTGATTTTCAGAAGACTTCAGGAAAGCTTGTAACAGCATTTATGGTAACTACAATGGGTGCTCATGTCTAAGACATGATGATCACTTGGACATTTTGTGCCTTTCTAGCCCTAACTCTCAAATAAAATTTATGGATTTTGGGGGTTTAATAAATACCACCAAAGTGACAGACAACAACTTGCATCCCTGTAGCAGTTCTGATGCTCTTTGCTGTGCTGTATCTGCCTCATTCCCAGTGTTTCCAACTTGTTTTCATTTGTTTTCTGCCTCTCACCCAGATATCTGAACTCTGGTGCAGTTTCAAAGTTTAAAAAGCATCTGTGATTTTTGGAACTTGTGGAATGGTTTGAATATTTTAATGCTCTTTCTACAGTCTTCAGTGTCAATGAAACTGTTATAGACTTTTAGAGGACAAATTTATCTTCATGAAAGATCTGCAGGCATTGGCAGCAAAGACAGCAAATGAATTGGCTTATCCAAAATTAGCCAGATTTTATTTTGACATTTTAAATCCAACACATTAATACCAAGTACAGACATCCTAAGGTAGACTTTTAAAAAAATTCTGGCATGCAACTGAGTTTGGTCCATCAGTTGTAACTTATGATTCCTGTCGTCCTGTGGCCATGCTATTCAGATGCTTTCTGCATAATTGTACCTTAAAACCTATTCTTTTTTTTGTTAAACAGGACTGTTGAAACCTCAAGATCAGCAAATTGCCTAATGATTATCAGGCAATTAATGACATGTAAACATGTTTTGGGTTTTTTGGGTTTTTTTGTTTGTTTTGTTTTTTGTGAAGAGTTAAAGGCTTTTTATTCCCTTTAAAATGGCCTACTCGAAAGTAAGGCATGCTGACCATGTAAATTGTAACATGATAGTGTCACATCCTCTACCAGCCCTGAGGTGTAAGTTAATAAGTAAGTTTTATTAATAGCTCCTCATCAGCAACCAAACTTTTTCATGGGGAATACAGTCTCTAGGTGAAAGTTGGCCTTTAAAATTACATTTACAGGGGCAGATTTTTTCATGTGAAGTTAAGAATCAGGTAAAATGACTGGATTATCTAGTAGTGGCTCCACCACTAAAGTGCATCAATGAATACATTTCCACCCTGTATGAAAGTTGATTGATGGATCTTTCCCTCCTGTGCACATCTGATTTGGAGATACAGATGGTTCTTCTCTATAAATTCCCATGTTTCTTGCTAGGCTATAAATTCTTCAAGGAAAATCTTTATCTTGTCTGTCTAGCTTCAGTTAATGATCTATTTCTAAAGGTGATGCTTGCTTTTTTTTTTCTTAATATTGTGTTCTAAGAGCCTGAACATACCTAACAGACATAATTAAAATGTTTATCTAGAGTATGCCTAGCTCTAGATTAACAACTCTTTTGCATGTAATACACTACAAATGAAGAAAAGTACTTTTTGGAGGCTCTGTACTCCTTTCCCCTCTCCATCCCTCCATTAGCAAGGAAAAGTTTGCAGACTGCGTACCTTAAGTATCCCTTGTGGCACCTTTGTAAGAAGCATCTTAAAGGTTACTCCTAGAGCCTGGCTAAATGTTACCAAGTCTTTAGGGACAGTGACAAAGATTCCCATTCATGTAGAGCTGGAATCTTTTACACCTTTTAAGTCTGGTAAACCTTATGATAATAAACAAGAAATACTTTACCTTATAAACCTTATGATAATAAACAAGAAATACTTTACCTTAATATTTCATTTTATGCTTTAAACAGCACCTCTTCACCTGTGCTTTACAATCAAAATTAAACATTAGTAGCTTCTTATTAGTATTACAAGCCTTCTGGGAACATCAGGTTTCAGGAAAAATTATTTATGTTGGCTTTTGGATGAGTTTTCAAAACCACAGAGGCTGAATGTTTTAGGAGTATGATGTGGGACAGTGCACCTTTAGCATCTTGGTTTGAATCAGGAGAGGGTGAAATTTTCTAATTTTAAATGGTACCTTAGGTTACAAAGCAAAATTTAGAAACTTGCAGTTGTAGAAACAAGCCTTGATGGCAGGTAGTACTGCTGACCTTGATTGGAGGAGTGGTGATCTGCAGCACCTGGGCAAGTATTTTCCTAAAGACACGTGGGAGGATGTAGGAGTTGAGGCTATCTGAGCTGAGCAGCCCAGAAGGCAGGATTTCACACCTGGACGGGCTGGCTTGGTGAGTACCATGGGGTGAGCAGTGGTCTTGCTTGGCTAGGAAATGTGCTGCAGGACTCTGCATCTGGGTATTGCACACCCTCTGAGGAGACTGCAAGTGTTGCAGGAGGAATCCTGCAGCTGGTGATATTTCTTTTCCAGTGTTTCAAAACCTGTGTAGGATTTTTAAAGAGTGTTGTGCTCTAGGATGTCCTTTCAGACTGGAATTGCTCTGAGTGGTGTTACTGTAAAATGCTCTCATTGTCTAATGGCTTTTATTTCTGGCTAGTTGGGAGAACTTCATTTATAACATGTATAGCTATAAATAGTAGAAATTTTAAATTAATGTAGTCATGATTTTCTGAGGATGCAAGTGCTAGCACTATATTTCTGGTTATGAAATTCTGCTGCTGTTCAGATATTTAAGCACATAAATGCCACCACATGTGTTTTATTTCAATGTGATTATAAAGAAGCATCACTAGCAAGAGAAACAAGATTTAAAGACCAAGCCCAAATGCATCACAAATGCTACAACAGTGTATCTTTAAAGTATGCTTACTATATTGATTATCTTAAAATTGACTTTTTAATACGTCTATGGGTAACTCTTGTAATTTTGTTGCCACAACTGGGAAAATCATCCCATGATTTCCTACCTGTGTAAGTAGGATTTCCAGACCCATGTTCAGTCATTTGTGTCCTGAAATATGACTTTACCAGGGTTAATTAGTTGGATACATGGATACATTTGGACAGAAAATTTGGCAACTGTTTGACAGCAGTTTGTTGTGTTTGTATATGTATAAATACCACTCTACCTAACTGTGTATGTGGGCTCTGAATTTTTTTGTCAGTCTGGATAGTTGTTTACTTTAGCTGAGACCCCTGAACAACCACACTGGGTGATTTCTCTTAAGAGATGAACACTGTTTATGTATAGAGCCTCATTTCTCACCTTTTTTTTTTTTTCATGAATGAGACATACAATTTGTGGGGAAATAATAGAATTTGGGAATACTGGTGCATGGATCTAGATGATGAGAAAAGGCTGTGTATTCTGAAGGGAATGGAGCATTTATGGTGTAAGTCGATGGGTCTTGGGAGAATTGAGCATGCAGCTATTGTTGTTGTGCTCTTGTAGGCCCTTCTCAGAGTCTTGACCATAACTAATTCTCATGAATGGGATGTAAGTAGACACCTTGACAGGACACTTGAAATGTCAGCTTTTTGTTCCCTAGGTAAAAATTTTAGGAGCCCTGAGTGGCCCCTCTGAACATTTTTTTTTGATTGGATAACCTGTGTCCCTCCATATACAGATGAGTTTTTAGGGAGCCTAGCAGAGCGTGCTGTGGCTTTGTTGAGAACAGAACAGTTTTTTCAGTCAGCTGTCTCCACTTGTGCATGTCCAATATATTTGGAGCATGTCTGGCACACACAAATCCATTTTATGAAGTGAAAAGGATATTTTACCAATGCTTGATGCACAGGAGGGTGTTATGCATGAGCCTACTTGTCTGAAAATAAAGGACATTGGACAGAAAAAAAGGTAGTGCCATTTAAATTTGTATGCTTTCTTCAGAGTTCTGGATTTTTTCACAACATGGAAGACCTTGCCTAGAGTTCAAACTGAATTGCACCAAAATGCAGTAAAAATGAAAATGAAAACTCTGCTACAGCCATGGGAATCACAGAGTGAACCTGCTTCAACACAAACAATTTCAAAAGCTGAGTGCCAAATTCATCTCTGACACAAACTTTCTGGTGTCTCACTTATTTTACACTGATGCCATGATGATTTTTGCCTGTTCTTTTATACCCCTGTTACACCTTTTTACAACTTCTGTATTCTGAGTGGTTTTTAGCCTACATTCTTAGACTTATTTGTCAAGCTGGGAGACAACATTTTAGAAGCTTCGTAGCTAGGGATCAGTGTGCCCCAGACCCCAAGGTCCTCTCCAGAACACATTCTGTAAACCAAGATAGAACCATCCAGGGGAAGGTTCCTTGAGGAAGGGGGGCTCACTTGAGCCTCTCATTGGGGAATCTTTGATAGATATGCTAATTAGTAAGACCTATAATGTCATACCCGATCTTTTGGGGGTGTGCACTGTGGTGTGCATTTTGGTGCATTCGACCTGGACGTGTGCACCTAAGGATCCTTAAAATAAATACCAAAGTAAAACCTCTTTTTCATTTCTAACCATGTTTGGCTCTTGATTTTAAGACCAAGAAAAGGCATCACACTGGTAAAGCAAAGTAATTCAAATAAATCTGAGATGTGTCAGATCTGCAGTTTTATAACATGAGAGACTAAAAAATTTAGATAATTTTTTCCATCTGTATGGAAGTTGGGTTTTTTTTAATGGCATCTCTATATTTTTCTTACTCATTTTTCCCTTGCTAATATTTTATAAATACTTGAATGCTCTAGAGGGAAATTGTTTCTTGTAGGCTTTGAAACAGTGTACATGGTTACAATGGAAATATGTCGAGTCTACTGTAGCTTTTTAAAAAAAGTTCTAGTAGTTATGTATAAAATATTTTAAGAAACTGTTCATGTATTGATTAAAAAATAGATTTCACACACAAAAGGTTTTATATTCTATTTTTTTCCTCAGCTATACACATCTGATACTTGCATTTGATCAAATGTTGTACAGAATTCTACGTTAAAAGTTCTGGATGGAATGTTTTAGATATGTGAAAAGCCACAGAAGGCTTAGTCCAACATGGGATAGCAGTCTTATTTCTAACTGGCTTTTGGGATATTTTCCTTTAATACCAAAAAGGGAAGAAAATATCTCAGAAATGTCTTAGAAAAATTTCTGGTGTTTTGAAGGCAAGCAATATCTATGGGATCTTGCTGAAAGTCTCAGGAGTTTGACTTTGCCCTGCTCTGATTAACTGGTCTATCCAGAGATTTAATGTGATGGTTCATCTCCAAACATAGCTGTGGTCATGCCTTCTAATGTCTTCCAATCTTATATGCTGCATTAGCATTTAGTAATGGCGTGATTTCTCTGGTCATTTTGGTGAGTTGGCAACACTTCCCTCTGGGGCAGAAAGATTTTCCAGACTCCACTGCAAGAACCAGCTCTTCTTTCTCCAGATCCCTATAGAAAATTACTGGGGAATTCTATTATAGAGTTTTGAGTGCCTGTTACTTCAAAGGCATTTTCAGCATCTACTTATTGTCTCCCAATCAATAAACTGAGTGGTTGGGTTTTTTTGTTTGTTTTCCTCCTTCAAAATTTTACACTTAAAATTCAATGGAATTATTTGTATTTCTGTTTTATGGCTGCTGGATGTTTCCATAACAGTTATGGGGAGCAGTAGAGAATAGAACTCTGATACCCCATCATTTTGAAAGCATGCTGGCTGCATGTCAACTTTTCTGATTTGCTGGTAGTCCTGAATCTGTCCAGAGGCAATAATCCTTTACCAATTAGGTTTCATAGAGATGAGAGTTTGTGGTCAGGTATATAAATTAAAATTGTGATGTCTAGTAAAGGTCAGAGCCACAGAAAGCTCAAGGGAGTGTTGTTTATGGCACAAAAGCAGTTTAAATACTGTGATTTAGCTTAACAGCTATGATTCACAGAGGGTCATCAGAAGGAAAGATAAAGCAAGAAGTGTTAAATTAAATGAGGTGTGACCATCTGTTTCAATACTTGTGCAGAGAGTGGGATTAACTTTACAGATAAATTGGTGTGACTGGTAAAGAGAGAATTTCAAATCTGGTATTGGAAATTATGTTGGAGCTGCTGTAAAAAAGAAAAAAAATTGAGATAAAAAGGCTGATCACACAGTCTAATCACATATCCTGGTGCTTGAAGCCTCTGATTTCCTTTTGAGAGTCACTGTTAACAGTTTTATTCAAAATGGGTGCCTACATTTCATCTTTTTAAACAGTTTGGTAAACCTAGTGCAGAAGGTTGGGCACTAGCTTGTTTTGTACAGCATTTGGCATTGTTCCTTCATAGCAGTACACATGTCAAGGAAAATAATCCTCTGATTGTAGTGTATCACAGATCAGCATGTGAAAAAGTATGGCAAGATGTGCCTTATTTCTTTAGCTATATTTTGAGAATTAATGCAGATAGAGTAACTGCATATTTGTTATTTGCAAAAATGAGTTACTTGGCGTGAATATTACTACAAATGTACTATCTTAGAGAGTGGAAGTGATCAAAAAATGCTCTTCTGGTGGTTGGCGCATTTGCTGTTTTATACTCAGACCAGAGTGCCATCCTGGGAAGACATTCCATGTGGGTTATGATTTATATAAGGGGAGTCAGATTATTAAAACTGACACCCCAAACTAACCAAAAAACCCACATGGAAAAATTAAAAGCAGATTGTGCTCTATAATTTCTTCTTACACCACCACTTGGCTCAAACACTGTTTTGCAGGGACATTTCCTCTGTGCACAAGTTGTCCATGGTGGTGATGAAGATAGTGGATAGTAGGAGAAAAGACAGAGCAGAAGCAATAACATGAGTAATCATACTGTGAACAATGACGGTCTCAGTCTTTAAATTGCCAATCCAATTGCAATCATCAACCCAATCCTCATTAGCCACGGCCCCCGTCTCGTGAGTCCTGAGGATTGGAGTGTTCTTTAATGGGTAGTGGGTGTGAGGGGTTCCTCAACACTGTGTCTGTTGGATGTGGGCCCAATATGTCTTGAAATTAGCTATAGAATTACACAGCAGGTCTTGATTTCTAGATCCCATGGAGGGGTATCCCCAACAAATCACAAATTAAAACACATCAGTGTGTCCACACCAAGTCTCAAGCAGATCTTCATGTCCCATAGTACAACTGATTTCCTTTGCACACTGGAATGAGTGTGAGCAGATTTGCTGAGCAGGTGTGTTCACATACTTCAAAGGCTTTAAAATAGGGTTCTCTCTTGACCACATCCACCTATAGTTGGGAGAATTCTATAGGTAATGCTCCTGCCTTGCTGGGTAGTTCATAAACCATGAAAAATTAACTGTTAGAGTTGCCCCACTTGGAAATGGTTCCTTTAATCTTCAGTGGAGGGGTGCTGCTTTTCCTAGAAAAAGAAAACAACACAAACTTCCCTGCAGGTTGTCCCTTAGTGATTCAAGTTTAACTGCTTCAACTTGGTATCACTCAGGTGTAGTTTTAACTTCTATCTCATGAAACGCTTGCTGCACTGCTCTTGTTGCTTCCCCCATTTTACAGGGGGGTCTCCTCCAATTAATTTCATGTCCAGAAGAAGTGAGGCTGCTTGTAAAAAGTCGACAAGCACCACTGCTTGTGAATTAGGGAGTGCTTAAACTGGATTTCTTTTAGGGTTAAGATTACCATTCTTCTTCTCACCCAGGAGCCATGAATTAACCTTCTCAGTTTGGCAAATAACAGTTGCTCTGTTTACTCCAGCGATTTTAAGTCTGCTCTCTGGGAAGCACACCCAGCTTCTTGGCATTCCACTGCATTAATATTGACTGGATTTAAATCTCACCTGATTTATGGCCAGACTTGGATATCTCTGTAGGTGTTTTAGTAGCTGTTTGCTGACCCTGGCAATAATTTGTGGTTTCAGTTTTAATTAAGGGTTAGCATGGTACCTCGTCATCATCAGATGTCAATACAGACGTTACATTTTGCTCTTTATTAGAACAGACTCATTCACCATCTCTCATTTCATGTTCTCCTCCACTGAACATGAAAGGTCTGAGTTACAAGACCATGTTTCAGAGCACATTATGTCCTACAGTTCTTCCTGTAAGATTCTCTCTGTCTCATGTACATCACAAAGTTCCACCTGAAGATTTTGGACATGATCATGTTTGGCTGCAAGCAATGCAATGCTTCTTTTTGAGCTCAGCAGCAAGCAACGCCTCTGCCTGCAGCTTTTTTCATTTTCCTCATTTAACTGAAAGTACAATTCCTTCAACAAATCTTGTAAAGGCAGTATTATTTCATCTTCAGATTTTTTTGAGTGACTGATTGCTTATTTTCCCAAATTTTTGCTCATACTTTCTGGAAGCATGACAGCATGGAGGGAGGGGCATTTGATATTTCCTACTCTTACCCTCCTGCTGACAGCACACGCAGGGATCAGGCTTGAATTAAGTGCCATGGATCTCCCCAAATCTACAACTATTCTTTGAATGAAGCTGCACTTTCAAACAAGCCAGTCTGTCATGACTGCATTCAATGCTTTCTCCTGCCAATGTTGTGACATTGAGCTGGGCTTGCCTTCTGTTTCCTGCAGTCAGAACTGCTGCAGCTGGCAGAAGTAAAGGCTTGGGACAGTTTCACCCTTGCATTCATGCTCTCCGGGGTACAGGGAAAAGAGAGGAAAAACTGTTGTATCAGTGCTTTGTACTACTGAGACAATGACCTACAAGAAAAATGTCAATAAATTTAGTGCTGTCTGGTCTAAAGCTGTCTCCTCTGTAGAGAAAGGGTGGGAAAACCAAAGCCCTGCAATCTCAATAAATTACCTTTATTCTAGGGTGGCTTGTTGGTTCCAGTGATCCCATTAACAGTGGGCACAAAAAGCAGCATTGAGAACATTAAAGTGTTTATTCTCCTTTATTGCGCAAAGAAGATTGTGCTGGATAAAACAGACAGTTGTCCTTTGTCTTAGACCTAGGTTAGTAGAGAAAATTAAGTCCAAATTTCATAACCGTGTAAGGTGGTGTTCAGGTCCTCTGAGGGAAGAAGTGAGAAAGAGACTGAACTTTACAATCTTGGTAAGCTTAATAATGAATTTATGTGTGTGTGAGGCTGTGTGTGCAAACTCGTTGTGTCTGGGATTATATAATATTCAGTTAGGGTTTCAGAGACTCAAAATTCTTTCAAACTTTATTTTGGGGGACAGAAACAGCACACATTGCCCCATCTTCCACTTCCGGCTATGGAAGAGGGAAAAGAGGAGAGCTTTATGTGGTCACTACTACAGTTCTGTGTTAGGTCTCCCTCCTCAAACATAATACTTCTCTAATTCATTATTTGACCTGCCTGGTGCTGAGTGATCTCAGTGGTGGGAGAGGTGGAGAGATATTTTGAGACTCCTTTTATACCACTTTTTGTTTCAGAGTTATACCAAATGCATCGAGCACTTCTTGTGATCTAGGACAAGCTCTCTTTTCTAGATCCAGTAACTCTCATTTTTAGTGTATACAAAGGTAACTTTCAGTTGCCAAGGGAAATCTCCACTATAAATCAAAATTCTTTGGTGGCAGAGCTTTCCAACCTGTCTATTAGGGGTTTGTTTGTTTGTTTATATGTTTTTATTTTCTGAGAGTGGGTTGATATTCCTTGAGGTGCAGAAGACAGGCAAAAAATAATGGCTTTGCTTGGAAGCTGCAACATGCTCCTGGTTGCAGCTGTGTTGCATTTTAGAAAGGACTTGTTAAACTGTAGGAAATAATGCTCCCCATTCTTCTCCCTTGGCAAAAACAGCTAAGAGCACTGGAGATAATAGAAGAGACATGATTAATGAAAAAGCTTTGTGCTTGAAATTTATTAACAGTCGAAACTTTATTTTTAACTGATGGTTACTTTTTTTTTCATTAACTTTGTTTCAAACTCTGAAGAGACCAGCCACAATGTATGTAAGGAAATGAAGTTAAAACCAAATTGCTTTGCACAGGGAAAAAGCCAGATTCTTGTTTTTCATTGATGACTTTTTTTTTTCCCCAGTTTTCCAGTATGAGTTCTTATATAGACTTTCTCACATGGCTTCATAAACTAGTAACTTTTTAATATATATTCAATTCAGTACTTACAAAAACCTCATGATAGTCCCTACTTTCCTGTTTTTATAGAACTCTAAAAGTGGATATACACAAACTTCCAACTTCTCTTCTAAGTGCTTTTGGAACGTTAAATCCATTGTAATATCAGAAGGAAAGAAGAGTTAGCACTGGAACAAAAGAAGTGAAAAAAAATTCCTCAGAAGGAGCTATAGTAACATAAAACTGTCTCAATGGTGTAGCTGCAGGTAGTTTAGATGATGCTGTCACAGACTTGAGTATGAACATTCCAATCTGTCAAAGCTTCCTGGGAATCAGCAAAGCTTCCTGTGCTACAAATTCAGCACAGCCAGAACAACTCTGGGTATTTCTTCTCTTTCTCAATATTATCCACTTCTTGATACCAGTCTCTAGCAGACATGGAATTGTCAATAAATTAATGGTACCTTTGAATTTTATGCTAATTTCCTTGTGTCTTTTGCTCAGAACCATGTATGATGTACATTAACTAATTTGCAAGTTATTTCCATTTCTTCAGCAACGGGATGAGGTGTTGGTTTTGAGGAATGGAACAGAGACTTGTGTGTTCAGAAACAACATGCTTACTTTTCCTCAGTGTGTGAGATGCACTCTAAGGATAGAAAGAAAGGCAGGAGCCATCTCTGAAGACAGGAGAGCTGGGAAGTATTTTTAGCAGGAGGTAGATAAGGCAGATAAACCGATCAAAAATTCTGTTTGCTTGCTATGTTTAAGGGCTTTTCTATGGGTCCTAGCTTACAGGAGTTTGTAATGCCTGTCTGGCCAGGCTTGCTACGGTGCTAATTTATTCCTACAATGTTTGCCTGTACAGGGTGTAACAGTAGTCCTGGTATGAAATCTGCATTTTCTATAGTATTGCTTAAACTGACCCTCTGAAACAAGGATAGAAAAAATAGCTAGAAAATATGGAGAAAGAAAAAAGCATCTTTCATCATCCCTGTCTGTTCTTCACTATCTTTTTGGATAAACAGTGCAGATGAATGACAGACCATAATATAGTGCTTAATCAGATTTTAACATTTTCATTTGCTTTTCACTTAAAATTGGTCCATCCCAACACTTCAAATAATGATTTGTCTGGTTTTAAAATACGAACTTTTTAAACATTTTGACTTCTTTTTAAATGCTTTTTGGTTTTTATGGTTCTTGGATCTTTCCTGTGAACAGGGAAAGCTGTTAGCTAGTGGAAAATTATGTGATTCCCTGTTTTGTGATTCCAGAGTTTCATAATGTATACTGTTTTCCTTATTGTTTTAAGATATACACACACACATATATATCTGTATATACATACAGGTTATAGGAGCTGGTCTAGTGGGATAGAGAATTACGTTTCAAATTTAGATACTAGTGAATTATTTCTCTGATTAGGAAATAAGACCAACTGGGGATGGGTGAATCAATGTCTAAAGTAACGTACTGCACTTCAGTGTGTTCTCTTTGTTTTAAAATAGTATGAGTATACACACAGATATATACAGAAAGCACCTTTTATAATCACAAAAGCTGGTTAAACTTTTTCTCTTCAATTTTCCTCTCTGTAAGAATAACATGCATTAACTCCTTGGCATCATATTTCTCAGGCAGTTTCTACTTCCAGAAAATGATTTATTAACTAGAGTTCAGCTGCTTTTTGCTTTTGTTGCTGTTGACAAAAGGCATGTTTAAGCATGTTAAATGGGCTTAATGCAGTGGACAAAAATGATGGCTAAGAGTAGCAGAACTTGCTGCCAACACATATTTTTTCTTTGTAACATTTATAAGGAATAGTTAATCTGACCTCAAAGAAAAGAAACATATGCTCCACCAGATAAGGTGCTAGAGATAAATGAATCTGTCTGCTATGGAGCATTTGTTGGAATAAGAGAGGGAATAAAAAAAATTAAAAAAAAAAATGTGGAGCATGAGAGAAGGAAGACTTGGACTAAGCCAAGTCCCAGAAGGAAAAAGTGAAGTAAATCTGGGAAGTGACAAAAATAGTGGATTGAAAGAGGAGAAGGTAGATTAATGAGAGAGAAGGAAAAGAATTAGGTCTGTTGGCAGTCAGCTCTCCCTTTAGAGCTTCACTTCTTGTTTTATCCTAGGTACTAGCTCAGGACTGTGGCTTGCACAGGGTGTGTCTTCTAAAGAATTGGGCTAAAACAAAGTAGTGCTTCTTGAGGGGAATAGTTTTGTAATTGCATAATATTAATAAACTGGTCTGTCTTTAGGATTTCCTGGCCTCAGTAGTATACACAGATACATGTGCATTTTCTGAAGAGATTATTAATTTTCATTTCAGTCCAGTGCCAAATATACAGAAAAAGAAAAAATTAGCTAACTGGCTAGAAGCTTGAGATAAAGTGTAGGGTTTTACAAGGAAGGAAATTAAAAATAAGAGAAGCATAAACAGAAAAGAAAGAGCAGAAAATGAATCTGAAGCACAAATCAGTGCGGCTGTGTAGAGGCGGCATTTCATATCCAGGCTGCTGACTTTAGTCTCCTTCAAAGGCAGTGGTAAAGATAAAGGAGGAAGATGAAAATGTTGATGGACCTGATATCTGGACGTTTGGACCTGATCAGAATTTCAGCTTCTTTTAAGAAAATGGCTTAGAGATTTAATCTCTGTCATGTATTTTTGGTATGTCTCATTATCCCATGTATGTGGCTGGGGGAAGTGGTGATATTTGACCTTAATAAATATGAGCAAGATTTTTCCTTTTGTCTCTGCATTTTAGCTGTTTTCCCTCTTTTTGCTGTTTCTGTGAATATTCGGTATTTTTAATGTGTTCTTTTCTGATTGGTTATGTTTTCTCTCCAAATGGTAAATGTTTTTTACCATTAGCTTGTAAATATGATTTGTTGGATCACATAAAATATCGCAGCTACAGACTGAGTTTTGGTGATTGATCTTGTTAATAAATTCATTTGCAAAAATAGTTACTCAAAATGAACTCAAAATTAATGTAGAGCTGAAATTGAATATGCAAGTTTGCATTTGTACTTTCTTTAAAAATCCTGCTGGGTATTTGTATCTTCGCCATGTTGTTCAGCTTCTGAGTGAAAGCTGTAGCCACACATGATCCCTCAGTCACCTGCATAAGAGATATGAACATAACAGTGCATGTAAGTGACTTTTTCTCTGTATCACAACACATGGTGCTGTCACCAAGAGAGGCAGTGCATGTCTCCTAAGAGTGAGGACAGCTGCGTGGCCACCCGGTTCTCCATGGCAGGGCTGACTGCTGATGCACTGAGAAGGGACTTTGAAGTACTTCAACAGTGGTAGGAAGTAAAGCAAATAAAATAGGCTTTTAGTCTACCTGAAAAGAGAGCTGGGTAATTTCCATGAAATGGAATCAAGAGCTCATTTTTCAAGTGGCCTAGTGAACATTTCCTGGACAGGAATCTGTTACTGAAGAGAAGGGAACTGCACCATGACTGAAGTAGCCCACCCTGGCTGGCTGTGAGTCATCCGCAAATTTTGGTCAGTGTGATTTTAACAAAAAAATCAATTAAAGCAAAGGAGCAACAAGGCAATAAAAAGAATTTGTTGATATCAGCACCAAGCTGGGGTCAGTCCCTGAGGATGGTGCAGCCTGAGGCTAAGCCAGAATTGAATGTTTTCATGTTTAATAGATTTTCTCTTTCCTTGTTTTCTACTAGAAATGCTGCCATGATGCATAGTTGGCAGTTGTGACTAGACTGTGGTTAAACAAACTGACATTCAAGGAGAAGAAAAATTGTCCTGGAAGGTAGACACAAGCAGTCAGAGTCACTGACAGGCAGATGTCACTATAAAACCTCTCACTCAATGACTGGCATCAGCAGCTAAACTGCTCAAAGCCAATTGACAAGTGAGAAGGACTAGATAGCTATGTCCATCTGCCAGTACAGAGCTGCCTGGTCAGGGCAATTCCGACTGACTGCATGTTTCAGCACTGTGTAGGCAGGAAAAAAGAAGAGGAATGTGCTGACACTAATGTTTACCTTTCACCTGTTTTTTATGAAACAATTATTGTTAGTAATTAAGGCATTAGAAGATCAGGAAACTCCCATTGTTAAGATTGGTACTTGAAATATTATGAAGAATAGATGATGACACACCAATGGTATTTTGTGCAAGTTTAGATTTGCAAATTCAAATTTGCATTCCGCTATGAAAATAGCAACAAATACTACAACATGTAATGTGCCAGAACTTTAGGCTGATCTTATGTAACTAAAACTTTTTATATTTGTGATTATTGGCAGGTATCATGCTTTTTAATTTGCAAATATATGCACCACACTGTATCTGCAGACAATTATTCTGGCATCCCAGTGACAGCATTTTCTGTGTCAGTAAGCTTCTTGTTCAAAAACATGGACTAAATGTAGTAAAATCTGTGTCAATATGTAAAATATAGCTTAGCTAAAGTTGGAGTGGAAACTGATGTGAATGTTACATTATTTGACTTTCATTTATATGGTTGTGTGGTGCCATGACAGTTTATATGCAGCCAGTTTTTGCTATTAGAGTTATGGGATAGCTGGAAATCTGAAGAAAATAAAAGCAGTAATTGGTTCTAAATTGACTTGGCATTGTTAGCTTGACGTGTTTGTGCCTTTTCTTTGCTAAATCATCTATACAGACATCTCAGATTTAAATAATGACTGAGGCAAATCATGCACTTTAGGCAGAAGTGGCATTGGCTGAGACACCATTAACTGAAGCTCCCATGACTCCCAAGTTCTGTAGTTACAGAGTCTGATTGTGGGAGGACACTTTTTACTAGGAAATCATGTTGTTTTGTAAAGCTTCTTCACCAGTTTGAAGTGAAGAAACAGTGGGGTTGTCTTCAACAGTGGGAGAGTTACATCCCAAGTTCTCTCTGCTCTCCCAGCCAGTGTTAATGTAATGTAATGCAGAAATGTATGAGTGTATACTTATTTTCATAATTATGCATAGTCTTGAACTAAAATTATTTTTTTTTAAGGGAAAGATAAAATAAGGTCTCTTCCTCTGCTTTCCCACTTTGGAAAATGGGAAGAAATCTGATGCAAATGTCTTGGACCAGTCCTTAGGCATTTGAATTTTCCCTTTGAGGAAAGGCTTGGTTTCCTTGCACTGTTTTTCAGTAGGGGTAAAAGACAGGTAGATTTCTAAAACAACACAGAGACTCATTGGCCTTGCTGTGTCCCTTCCTTCACTATAGAAGGTCTGCCTAAATCTTTAGTAGACTTCAGTAGAAAATTTAGTCACTGATTTGTTCCCGGTCTGTTGGGTTTTCTTCCTCTATATGTCTTTGGTGTTTTGGCTTTTGTGGCAATAGGACCTTTCTTAAAAACAAAACAACCCCCTCCAACATGGGAACTCTGATGAGGAATGCCTTTTCCGAAGCCTGCTCTCTTGCTCTCTCCCTCCTTTCTCCATCCTCCCTGTTTCCCAGCTGGCAGACCTGGCATGGTGACATGTTGTGTCAGGTTGCATCAGTCATGTTGTCTTCTGTGACATTCTGGCTCAGAAAGAGATGTGACTGATGAAAGGTGATAGTGTCACATCACAATCGAGGCCTCAGCTGGAGAAGTCTGAGCAATTTTCTCATCCATCATTAAAAGGGACATGGGATGGAGCAGCAGAGCTCTGCCTTACATCCCTTCCTTGCTCTGCAGTCCCTTTCACACAGCATGTTTTGCTGTGCCATCCAAGTTAGCGTGGATCAAGCACTGTTTTTGCTGAAGAAGTTTTGAATGTTTGATTTTTATGTCATCAGTACCGGTGGCATAAATTTATCCATGGGCAATTGTAGTTGCTCTGTGTCTGATGATCCTTGTCGGCATGTTCTCAGTATTGTCCTAACTAATCACAGCCATCATGTGGTGAGCTATTGCTTGCAATCAGGGAAATGAATTAAAAAGCTCACAGGCTTCCCTCAGGCACTGTCAGAGGCCCGCAGCTCACTAATGTTGCTAAATAACAACAGGCAATTCCTGCTTGTTCCTGTGTAAAAGGAGCAGCGGTACACGTTGCAAAGCTGGAAAAGTGCATGTCTCAAACAATGATAGCCCTTGTTAAACCTCCAATTTTATCTTGAACAAATAGCTGAGATTCCCTCCTTCTCTGCAGTATCTCTTTGTGCTCACCTGCAGCAGCTGTAGGAAGTGCTCTCCCTACTGTATATCACACATACATTTTCTGTAAGAGGGTGTCACTAGGGCTCTGAGCAAGACTGGGCAGGATAGGTTTCTCTCTGTAGATGAGTTTCACTTTTTCAGATGAGTAGTTGCTTTTCAAACTATGTTTGTCAGCTGCTTTTCAGATTGGCAGCAATACAGCGCTCGTTGGTGAGCTGCCCGTGGTGTAAAAAACATTATTCTGCAAATCAGCTAATAAAGCTGCAGATTTTTTCTCCTAATATGTGACTCATAAATAAGGCAATTTTGAGAAAATGAAGGCAACACACTGCTCGTTACTGCTAGGAGAAACTGGATGAATCATTATTTATCTATTCCTGAATCATGACCCTGGCTGAAAATTCTCACCAGTCTCAACTCCAAACACAGCTATTTTTCCTTCTCTTTTCAGCTCATTCATTTATGCCTATAAGAGAAATTACTTCCCATTTTCTGCCTCTTTCTTTTTTTAATGCTTTTCTGGACCATGATTTTTGGTTTGGGGCTCATGCTTTTGCAGTCTAAAATGTCTTAAATTCTTTTTCCTCTTTTCATATACCTTTTTGTTTAACCACCTTGGAATAGGTTTTTCCTCTCTTACGACCATTGTATCGTTTTTTAAATTCACTGCTGTCTTTTTCTGTCTCCAATTCTGCTTCTTCAACTCTCTCCCCACCATCTTTCTTCCCCCCTCTCTAGTTATTGTTTATCTCCTCTGGGAAGAGTCAAACTGTCTTTCTTTTGTCTGTATTTTCCAAATACCTTCCCATTAAATGAAAAGGAAATTAGCCTTTACTTCTGCCTCTCTGCCTTAGCTCTTATTGACTATCCACAGTCTGGAGAGACAGAGAGAGGTATTTCCGGATGGAAACACTCATAGAAGCTGGTGGATCTGTGTGACACCCAGTAGGCCAGCTAGTTCAGAAGCTCTTCTAAACAGTACTTGCCATGATGAACGTTGCTGCTTTTGATGTTTTCCCTTAGATTAAGCCTGGAATACACTTTGGCATTGGCAGCTTTCATGTAGGAATCTACCTGGTATCAATGGGTTTGCTGTACTTGCATGGGCAAGCAAGCTGAAACAAGAGTGTTTCTTAAAAGAGTGTCCTTCTTTTAAGAAAATGAAAGGAAGGGTCCATGTGTTTTGGATGTCACATTTTCCTCATCTCCTCCCTAAGAGTCGTTTTTCAGTCATTTTTCAGTCGTTTCATTTTTCCAGGACTTTGAATTTATTTTCCTGGGAAAACATGTTTTGTATCTTCCTGGGCGCTGCAGAGTCTCAGGGCTTGCAAAGTGGAACAGTGGAAGGCATGCCAATGTTCTCCAGTGCTAGTTGTTTATTTTGCCCTGGTTTTTAATATCCTCACATATTCATGAGCCTGTGTTACAGATACTGGCAGGCTCTGCTGTTGAGAGCTGGATTGTCTTTGCTCTCTTTTCTGGGAAGTATACTGGGAAGATGGGCAAGGATGGGGTATGAGACAGTCCTGAGGCTTGTCAGATCTTGTAGACCTGTACAGTGGGCAAGCAGGTTGGAGAATGAGGGTCCATACACAGGATATCAGTCTCTCTCTCCAGCCTGCAGCTTCTGTTTTCTGCTTGGTTGCACTCACTGCCTTCCTACTGCCCCTCTGGGAATTGCCCTCTTATTACCACAATTACAATCTGTACACATTTCATTAAACTAATATCACTTTGCACAGACTTTCTTCACCGAAGTGCACAGCTGGAGGCCCATTTCTTTTCCTCAGCTTAAACACTATGACAGGTTAAGAAAGCTATTATGGCTGAATAACAGGTGTTGCAAAACAATGTGCATTTGATGTTTAAATGAGAGAGCTTCTTTATTGACTGCCTTTATTGCAGCAAAGACTCTCCTTTTTCAAGATGACTGGATTTTTATTGGTTTTACTGCTTTTTAAAGTGTATTCTGTTGTTTCAGAATAGGTCCAGAGTGACTGTCTGCCGTTATTTGTTATTCTGATGTCTTTTGTTATTTGCACATTTTTGTTGCCTTACTCAGGTGAGGGATACTGGTGCTAAATAGAAAAATTTTGTTTTGTCTCTGGCTAACACCAGTCCTAAGTGCTTCTTGTTCCTGGGCAGCTTCCAATGGAGCTATAAGCCATTCTGCACCATTACTTTGCTTGTTATTTCTAACCAGTTTGATTCACATCCCACCTATGCATATAGCAACATCTAAATATATATATATATATATATATATATATATTTAAACATGTTTACATATTTAAGTTAAAGCTGGGCTTTAGGACAGTTTGCAGAGATTTTCAGAATGTTGCAGAAGACTTGGGCATACACTGGCCCAATTAAATCCCATTTGTTTGGGAACCTCATCATTTGTGATTACTCCATGGTGATATGCAATATGATTCTTATAGTGTGTTCACAGATGATCTAAGAATAGCAGAGCCCCATAAAAGGAGTGTGTGAATATCAGGCCTTCAATGCAATATGTTGTTTAATTAAACACAGCCAATATATTATAACTGAAAGAAATATTAAAAAGGTAAAAAGAGGAGGGAAAGTAAGATTTTTAATTGTTATTCAGAATATAAGTACTCTCTTAGAAAAATAAATTCATTCCTAAGTAATCTTCCCATCTTCCTTCTCCATGCCTCCCACCTGACACTCGGGCTGAATTTTAGTACAAGCTTTCTGCAAGCAGAAGGGGCATTTTCTTTCCTACTCCCATAAGTATATTTTGCCTAATGCAAGCAGTTTTAAGAAGGTTCAGGGCAGAAGAAAATATAACTATGTGTAACAGTAGAGTAAGGACACCATGGCTCTGGTTTCGTATTTCTTTTCTGTCCTACTAAATATTTGGTACTCCAAAATTGCAAATGAATTAATTAATAACGTGATAATTTAGCAGTCAGAAGCTCAGAGGGGCTGAAGTTTTGTATTGAAAATGAAGACAAAATCTGTTCAAGCCAGCTTAATTTATACAAAATCTTTACCCTGTCTGTAACTCCTGCCACAAATCAGGCACTGATGCAAGGTCTGGCACACAGAGAAGGGAGAGAGAGTGACTGTCTGTTTTGAGGGAACTGTGGGCAGTACTGGGGAAATCTCACAGGAGGTCTAGCTGGCTGGGCTTATTACAGCATTTTTTCTTACATGACTGATGTCAATGCCACATGAATTATGTGCAACACCAAACTGCAAGTAGAAGGAAAATTGTGTGCAGATGAAGAAGAAGGTGGGAAAGCAACTAGTTTTCACCACCACCATATATTTTTCACAGTAGGCAATAAATTACTTCTGTGAGTCTCTGGAAAATTACCTGTAATAGAGGAATCAGCAGTTTCTCGTTATTATGTTGATATTTGGTATATTTAAATTTCTCACAATGCTGAAGAAAAGTGAAATGCTAATTGCTACATTTTTTTTTTCTCTATAAATGACTCTATCCATAACTGAAGAAGCCTGTCAGGATGTTGTCAAGAGAAAATTGTGCTGTTTCTTTTGTCACCTCTTTTCATCTCCCATGTTTCAAAGTCAGCCTGTGAATATTAAGTTGCTGTACTCAGCTGTTGCCAGCCTGCACATTCAAAAGCTTGTATCTCAATGCATGTGTAGTTGTCTTCAGAACACCTAACAAATAACCCAGTTCCTACAGTGCAGTGTACGTTAACTAAAAGGAAAATTTTTGGATACCTAATGGAATTGTGCTCCATTTGGAGTAACTGAACACACTACAACTTATCCAGATTGATAGTGATGTGGGTAAGTCTAGGTTGTGTTTCCTCTTCTCTCCTTACTTGTAACAAAACCTAAACAATTTTTTCCTCTAAGCTAAAGTCATATTTACAATTTAGCTATTCTTGCTTTCTGAAAATATAAACCTCTCTTCAGCTGTTCCTTCAATTTATTCTATATTTGAAAGGACAAAAGTTGGGATCAAGACAGAGTCAGGAGGCCAGTGAGTTTCCAACTATCCCTTCCTCTCTCAACTTGAATTGTTTGTGCAATGTAACTTCAAGACAATTGGGGAGAGGCCAGAGGAAAGGAGCATGGCTCTTCAGTGGAGAGATGCCTGCATTCCCATGAGAAGGAGAACCAGATGGAGATGAGACAGTGAGAGTGGAGAAGGTGCCTGTAGGTTGATGGAGAGATAGCAATATGTGGGAAAGAGAGAAGGCAGGGCTTGTATGTATGATTGTATTGCACACAGCTAAGAGAAACAAGGACAGAGTGACCAAAAATTAGGAGACAGGCTCTAGCTATTGAAAAAACCAAAGAAATAGAATTAAAGTAGCAGCTAATAAAGAAAAAACTAGAGAGGGAGGGTAAGGATATGTTAATCTATATGGGGAACAAAGGAGAGACAAAAGGAGAGGAATCGAACAAATTGAATGAAGGTAATGAATTACGAAAGCCATGTTGTTACTCTGCTTTCATTTGCATTTATTTCTCTCATGACTGACTGGGAAGAACGAATTACAGTAGAAGAGATGATTGGAATGGTAAAGACAAAATGCGGATAAGAAAGTCTACATTCTATAAAGGTACTTGTAAACAAAATAAAGAGGATCAAAGTGTTTCAGTAGGAGCTTGAGGAAGAGTTAACAGTGGGAAGGAAAAGAAATAGTAATTCCCAACTTGTAAAAAGTCTTTATTTCTTTGGTTTTTTTAAATACTTATGCCACTATTTTCTCCAGCTTCCCCCCTTCCCCATCAGCAGTTTTTGTTCTGCCACAGGTCTTGGCAATGTCTTGACCACTAGGGATTTTCCTCTTCAATACACTTCCCAACTCGGATTACAGCCACCTGCACTTTGAGTACTTCTCCAGCAGCAATTAGGAGGTCTGGGAATTGCTCTTTTTGTCGACATGCATGTAAAAGAACTTTCTCTATGGTTTACACACACTTATTCCCTTCATTAACCCCCTTGTCTCTAACCATGACATTCCCATATGTCTCATTAGGTGCCTTTTGGCTTTTGCTGCTTTCTGTGAGAAAGTGAATTGTGGTCAGGGCATGCGTACCTGCACCCCTGACTCTTTAAAGTGCTGTTGCCATGAGGTGGCTGCACCTGCAGGGGCCCTCAGGTGCTGCCCTGTTTTTTGGTTTGTTTTGTTTTCTGTCCTAGAGTGTTCCCTCAGTGACTTGGGAAGGTCTGGAAGCAGGTTGCTTGTCTTGTGGCTGACAGGATGACACCAGTGAGAGGGCGAGTGAGCTTCAGGCTATGTGCAGTTGATGTGGGCAGGGGGTGGGGGCAATGAATCAAGAAACGTTTCTGTGTCAGGGGCCAGAATTCCCTCTTCTTGTGCCTCTGAGCAGCACCAGACTATTTGCAGGTAGAGGCGCAGGCAAACTCCAGGTTCCACATATAGGGGATGAGGCTGTGCTTTTGAGCTGGCCTGGTTGATTTGGCAGCATGTAATGTCCCGTGTCCAGGCTGATCCATAAATTGCTAAAAGCAGCAACAACCACACACAGGTGGTGTAGCTCTGAACTCTGTGTCCTGGTATAATTAAAGTGCATAGCTGTTGTGTCGGAAAGAAGAATCAAACCTTGAACCTCCAGAGCTGAGAAAAGGAAATCCATAAATTCATCAATGGGAATTTTTGTGTCAGCACCCAGTGATAGGTGTTCCCAGAAGTACTGTTTTTGTCATTAGAATGGTGTCCAAAACAAGGATATGCTGATAGCCTCAGCTGCTACCATGTAGGAATTAAATGTCTTGGGATCTTCATAATCATTTCAGTCAGGGCTTGGAAAAAAATTGTTGTTCATAAAAAGAATCTCCTATGGGCCTTCAACCTTAATAAGCTTGTTTATGGAATTATAAATTCATAAGCATCATAAAATTATAATGGAAAGTCAGTAAAAATATTGCTTAGAACTGTTTTTCACCTTGTTTGTAAATTTTTTCTGAAAAAAAGAGAAAACATGATTCTGTGGGGCTTTGGTAGGCGTGTAGATCCCTCATATATCTGTAGGCTCAGATCAGGATAATTGAGGGGAAGAGAAGTGAATACTGAGAAGTTTGGTAAAGGGTTTATGTATTATTTACGCTCTAATTTCAAACAAAGTTTAGTAGCAGTTGCATACAGTTAGGGACACTGAAGTTTAAAACAGCTTCTTAAACAGTAGAAGACCAAGTACTGTGGAAAAAATGTGTTTCTCAAATCAGATTGTAAAATCTTTAATGGTGAATGAAATGAATCAATATAATGTGCTGGCATGATTAATTCCCTTTCTTAGAACACACTTATTATGCAGATGTTTCTTGATGTTAATGTAAGGGTATGTACAGGCATGTCTCAGTATATTTCCCTGTAAACAAGCAAAATCCAACTTCAGGGTTTTTTGGAGCTGATCTTGGGCATACTGCCTTTTTGTTTTATGTGGTGCTTGCTGCTCAGAAGCTGTAAGGGAAGATTCTCTTAGACCACAGGTAGTTTGCGTAAGTTTGGAGAATTCCTGCTAAACAACCTTTAAATTATCACGCTGGGAAATGAACAATATCCAGAACTTTAGTCACTGACTCATCTTCCTTTGTGAATCACCATCCCAGCAGTGCATAGTGATTCTTTTGGATTCATTATTGTCTTTTGCCTCTGTCTGGTTTCAAAATGTGCATTATCCCACATGCTAAGCACCCTTCTCGGTTAAAAAAGAATTGCTGCCAACAGACAGAACTCAAGCATATTAAGCTTCAGGTAATGGTTCTGAAGACGTTCTGGAGAACGGAAATTCTTTAAATTGTCTAAAATATTCACTGAGATAGAATTTAGGATTTTGGCTATAGATGATTGTCAGGAAGAAATAAAAGTACTGTGAAAGTCACCTGCTTTTTTAACACTTTTTGACATTTATGAAAGGACAAATGAACTTTGTCATAAAAGTACAGAACTGTTATCGAGTTTTTGGCTCTCCTACAAACTTCCAGTAGAACTTTATAAATGGCTTTAATCTATTCTTTTCCTCCTTTATTAATCTCTGCTTGGTTCTGTTATCACACTATAAAATGGGGAAAATGTTTCTTTTATGACACTTGCACATCTCTTTTGAGCTACAAACTTTTTAAATGGGCATTTTCCTTCGATTTGTTTGTGTGGTCCTTGTGGACTAGATACAAGTTGGATTTTTGCTACCGAAAGAGTAATGAAATATTTGCTTAGATTTGTTTAGTTAAACAGACCAATAACATCTTCTGAACACCACCAAATGCCAAAATGTGGCATTTCAAAAAAAGAATACATTAGAGGAATCTTCAGTTTTAATACAAGTTTAAATAAAAATAGAAGAGCCTATACATTAAAAGGTGTGGAAAACACCAAGCTCTGCCTTTTATTATAGTGAGATTGAACACCCATGATGATAAATTACACATGATAAATTTGTCAGGAAATTAAAACACTGAATAGTGGGCATCAAAATGCTATCAGAAGCATCTTCTGTCCAGTGGGAACATTGGCACTAGTGAAAGGATACCTGTGATAATACATAATTTTAATTGGACTGTGTCTTGACAGGCTGACCAGATGCCAAAGAAAAAAGCCTAGGAAAAAAACAATATGAAAGGAAGGCAAGGTAATTCCTTTATTTATGTATCTTCCTACTTCCTTTAAACTAGTTGACAGTTTTAAATCGCTTTAAAGTATTTTCTGTTCTAGATGTCCTTTTTTTTTTTTTTTTTTCTTAGATACTGCAATATTGCAGTGTCTTCTATGATCAGTACAGGGTCTTCTGATCTTCTGATAAGGAACTGGGTAAAAGTGGAGAATGAGTGCAGTGCTCTCATTAAAGAGGTGGTAGAAAAGGGCTGCTGTAGGATTTCTCTGCGAAATCTCCTGTTCAAACTTCAGGGTCATGGGCAACTGTGCAAAGGGACATACACAAAATACTGATGCAAAGGCTTAAGTTAAAATCTCCTTGTGAAATCCCAGTCTTAAGCCAACAAAACAACCCCCTGTGTAATTGCTTCTGGGCTCTGATGGTCTTCAGTGCATAGACAGGGGACCTGGGATGTAAGCACCAGGCTCAGATGTTATTTCAAATCTGCATGAGGAAGCCTCTGGGGCTGAGTCCCACACCTCAAGGACTAGGGAGCTAAGCGCAACCTAATCTTGTAGGAAGGTTGTGAGAAAATTTTTCAGAGCTTTTTCCATTTCTTCTATTCCCATGACAAAACCACAAATGACTTCCACCTTGTTTCTGTTTCGTAGGCTGTTTAGCTGACTTACAGATGAGACCCAAAATCCAACTGGTGGATCAAAACTGAGTTCAGAACAGATTTTCTTCTGTTCTGCTTTTTGTGAGCTTGCATCTCTCCTGATGCACATCACTTGGTCAGAAAGCACACAAGAACAAAGAAAAGCAGTTTTGTCATCTTCTACTTGCACACAGTGTAAACCAATATCTTCAGCAAAAAGCTGTGTCTGTGGTGTACTCTGTGTGAATATAATCACTTTATCAAATGCTCTGCACTGTAAAGTGCTGCTACTCATATCCTGTTCACCAAAATGTGTACACCTGTTGATTCAAAATCTTTTGCTTTGTTGTTTGTTATGTTGGCCCAGGATCAAGTTTTGTGCCTGTAAGATGAGCATAACTTACTTAAAAAGGAGCTCTGATTTATCAGTTATTGGTGAGTGTTATCTGTCGTTTCTGGTGAGGGTACTGGTTCTGTTCCAGGTTAGAGGAATGAACATGTACATTACTGTATTGGGAGCTTGTTGAATTAAAATAATTTAAAATCCCTGACCAAATCAGATGTACTGGAGCACCAAGAAATGGATGCAATATACCTTAAAGAAAGTTTCTAGCATTTACATTCTTTTCCAAAATAAAATACGTCATTTTGGTAATTACAATATTTTTAATTGATGCCTTTATTTTGTTTCGAGCTTCGATATTAGGCAAAAATAATTTGAGGCACTTAAAGCATCATACTACAATGAGGAGTAATTGAGACAAGGAAAGTCAAACAGCAGCAATAATAATAAAGCTTAAAGTATTGATGGAAACTCAAAAAAATTCTGCAGATACACTTCTGTGCTGATTAGCGCCATATCTTTTTTGAAACAATGTGTGAATTAAATTTGAGGATTTGGCCCTTTGAAAAACACGTCTGTTACAGGGTCAGCTTCCTCCTTCAAAAGCGCATGCATTATTTGCATGATTTAGAAAAAATTGGTGCTAAAGACAAGGGAAAAGAAATTAAAAGCATAGTTTTGGACTCCTGCGGATCATGGTGTGGCCTGAGGTGGGGGGATGCACCACCACACACAGAGAGGTGTGGGAGGCCACTGTCTTGTAGTTTGGCAAAACAGATCCTTTACTGTAAGAGAGTATCTAATCTTTCTCATCAAGTTCCCACTGCTTGGGATTATCTTCTCTTGGCTCTTTGCAAGTTTTCTTCAATGAGGATGCCATCACCTCTCAGATCATTTGTGTCTCACAATCAAACTCTATGATTTTATAGATGTGTACACATATATGTGTACCTATTTTAGTTTTCCAGAGTTGCAAAAGGGGCTCTTCCCCCTTGCCAGTCTCTAACATTAATCTTTGAGTTTCTGGCAATCTTGTCTGTTTCGTGCTGCTAGCCATGTTTTTTTCTTACTTTTGACAGCAGTTTGTTGTGAAGGAGCAACTCCTTGAACACGGGTGCTGTTGACTCTTCTGTCGCACTGTCAAGGACATTCCATTTGGTCTGATCTTTTCAAAAATTCAGGAGGAAAAAACAAATAGGGCAGTCAGCCCAGTGGCAGTCTGGAGAAGCTGGAAAAGCTTATAGTGTGCCTATGCACATCTACAGCCACTTCACATTTGTCTGTGGGTTGTGGGTTGGTTGTGAATACTGTGCTGTGGACAAACTGGGGATGTGGCCCAGTGTTCTACACTTGCACTTAATTCATCTACTTATGAATCATCTTGGCTTGATATCAAAAGCTCTTTTAGAACAAAAAAAGAGTCTCTTTCACTAAAATATAGAACACTGCAAAAATCATCCTTAGAATCATTCAGTGTAATGGAAAAAGCAAACCAGAGCTGCACAGCAATGTTTGCTCTTAGTGAAGCTGGTGGGAGAGGTGTGGGGGGTGAAGTGTTCCCTGCCTCCCCCACAAACGGCACATGGCAGGTTACCCTCAGTGGCCACGAGCCCTCTGCCACCGCAATTATTTTAAAATGGTGGTTTTGCTCAGACCAAATACTGCATGGCAAGTGTGGGTCCCTTTTTGGTGCCATGTTCAATTAAAAGGACACAGCTGAAGCACTCAGGGGGCCTGCAGTGCCCTGTCTGATCTCATCACTCAGCAGAGAGCAGCCTCGGGGGCTGGCCCTGCTGCCAGGTGGCCCAAGCGCATTGCCCATCCCAGAGTGGCTTGGTGGGGTGGTCTCTCTGCCAGGGCAGCGTGGGCTGGCAGGTGGCCGGAGTGGGGGGTCTGGCCCAGGTGCGGTTGGGGTGGTGGTGAGCTCTGACCTCCATGATGGGCGCACAGATGTCATTTTCCTTGCTACGGTCACAGCGTGGGACAGACGCCCAGCGCTGCTGCACAGCCAGGCACGGCCTTGGGAACGGGGGCAACAGCATGAGGACTTGTCTGAAATTGGCTCTTCTGCAGAAAACCAAGAGTTGAGGATGGTGCATGTGTGGGCATATAGGGAATGAGCCATCTGACTTTTCTGCTTATTGTTTCTCATTTCTTGTCTTTGATTTGGTTGTTTGGTTTTGTCGGTTTTTTTTGCCCCTGCCAATTAGATCCCACTTATTCAAATCTCATCTCAGAAAGTGGCCATGTGAGCCAAAATGCCTCCTGCTGATAGACACAGTGGGCTAACGCTGGTAAGCTGAGCTCTCTCCTGTGATTATTGTTTCCGATTGGGGTAGAAAATTTGAAGGTGACTGGTTAACATCGTGTCAAGTTAGAGGTAATTGTGATGTCTTAGATGGAGTGAATATGACAGCTATTTTAGAAATCAGTTTGTCAACAAAATGAAATTCATACCAGAAGTAGACACGAGTAATTCTTTAAAAGTTTGTCATAAGGAGTGAAAGGAGAGGAAAAAACTGATAGCAAACATGCACAGAATCACAGAATTGTTGGTAAGAAGTTTGACGTGGGTTGACGTGAATTTTTGGCTATACCTCAAGTTATTGGGTTGACTGGTATGAGTGCCATGACATCTATTGCTATTACAGTATTACAATGGCAGACTCATTGGATAATCTCAGGAAAATCTTGCTTGGAAAGGTTTGGATTTTTTTTTTCCAAAATTACAAAAAAACCCCCAAGCACAAACAAAAAACCAAACCAACCCAAACAAGAAAAAAACCCCAAACTCCCTTAAGTGTAAAAACAAAACAAAAAGCACTGCTTTCTGAATTTAACATAAAGAACAGGGCCATTTCCCTGATAGAGGTGTGCTGTGCTTTTTTTTTTTTTTTTTTTTAATAATTGGCAATTTCTTGTGATATTTGTTAAAATAGAAAATTGTTAAAAATAGAAATTAAGTAGAAATTAAAATAGACTGTTAAAATAGAAAAATTAACACACTGCAATTTATTACTAGAGCTGGCAAAGGAGATTTAGATTGTATCTCAGGACATCTAATCTGTGCCAGTAACTTGTCAATATTAACACTGTTGGTAGAACTGGTCATAGTTCCTATCAAATGTGCATATTTTGTTGTCTTTACCTTATTGTCCAACACTTAGCTTTGATTGTCATCCTATAAAGTTGATACCTACAAAGGAAAACATTGTGGAAGCATTTTAAAAAACTGTACAGTACCAGGAAAACCACATAAAATAAATATCCATGAAGGAACAATTCTACAATACTCAGCCAGTGTTCAAGAGAATTTATGGAGTTCATTTAAAATGATTTTTTAATTAAATGAATTTGCAATTTCCCAAGTATGTACAGCATACAATTAGAGCAGTGATACTTTTTTAGAATAAACTCTTGTTGGGAAATTGCATAACAGAAAGTATGATGGACTAAGCTTCAAGAGAAAAATTCAGAAAATTCAACTTGCTTTTTTTTTAAAAAGAAAAATATTTTTAATGTTTTATAACATGAAAACATAAGCTACTCATTAGTCATTAAAAAAAAAAAAAATTAAAGGGTTCAGGTTAGCCCTTGACCCCAGTAGAGCTGCAACATGAAAAGTGTCTTTGGCCACAGTGATTAAAACCAAGGAATTCCAGGTTCAGATGAAAATGAATGTATGTTTGAATCACTCTGTGTTCCTGAAACATTCTCTGTAGATATCTTTTTGCTGTTTCCTACTGCTTAATGAATTTCAAATGAGGTGGGTTTTTTTCTCTCAACCTGTAAAAATGAGCAGTCCTGGAAGGAAGAATATGAAAACAAATTCTTCTTTCTGCAAAAAGACTAAGCGCAGTTATAGTGTGCTGAAGTCCTGTTTGGGTAACTTAACTAGAGAGTAGGCTTTGAATAAGTCATTCTCACAGGAAAATATTTCACTGGAAGTGCTGATGATACATCACAGCACTGAGTCAAAATGAGAGCTCTGGTTTAGTTGCCATTATGGTACTCTTTAAACAGGAAAATCTTTAATAGTGTTGCATTATTCACATTATATTCTTCCAAATTATCCAGTTCAAGAGATGTTTGACACTACAACATTTGATAGTGATGAGCATTTCTGGTATAAAGCTGACAGTGTATTTCACTTAAGAACAGCTTACATTATGAATACCCTGAGTTTCACGATGTGGTGTTACCAGTTCTTTGGAAACCACTGGCTGCTCTGCTTTCTTCTCTGAGGAGCAGAGAAACCTCCCCTTTGGGTAATGTGACTGTGTAAATGTGGCAAAAGAGAGAGAAAAATCCAAACAAAACTTCCCCCAAGCCTAACATTCCTTTTCAGTGATTCTACTTTGGGAATGGGCATAAGCACACTTCATATTTTAACTGATTGTGGTTATATTGGCTGCCTATAATGGCTGCTTCACCAGTATCTGCTGAAATGATTCAAAAGTGCAAATCCCAGAGTCAACCATCCTTGACTTGTCCTTGAGACTGTGGAACCTGAAGCTCTGTGACTTACTTCCCTTCCTATTAGGATTGTGTCTTTAAGGAGAAAACCAGGGGTGGCCAAAATGCATTGTAGGACCAAAAAGTCCAATCTTAAGGGATACTGAATCCTTGCAACTTCCTGCAAAACCTGCGGTGCCTTCTCCAGTGTACTCAGCATTTTACAGCATCAGGCAGCAAATGTGGGTGTGTTTGCTGCTGTCTACAATGAGAACTTCATGGCCTTATGTGAGAGGCACAAGGCTGCACTCTGCTGTCTGCCTGCCCTCTGTAAAGAAATCCCCTGTATTGGTCAGCAGTCAAAGAAAGAACAGATGACAGGCTTTCAAAGTAGAGAAGTAATAAAAGAACCTAAATAATACAAGTGAGTGCAATACAGATGCTTTTTTATCTCTCTGAGAAATGTCAAAATGCTAGTTTCACTCTTTTAGTGCTCAAAGTATTGAAGAAAATTCCAACATCAGTTTTGTCTCCATTCTTTATGAACTCAAGTTCATTCTTTATGAACTCAAGTGCTTCTCTTCTCTCCACCCCCTGACTCAACATTCATCCATCCACATACACATGCTTCCCATGCATCCACCTCTCCCATTTACACATCATTCTGTTCACTCTGTGCTCTATTTTAACCCATCACACGGCTAATAAGAAAAGCATAAAAAAAACATATGTAGAGCAGAGGCATTTTAGATATCCCACATTACCTCGGCATATATGAATTTTTCATGCATCTTCAAAGTTTTCTTCTCAGCTGTCAAGATGAGTTATATGGGTTTGTAGTACTCCCTGCTGCCCTGATGCAAATGCTGTAGCTGGGGGAGTGGTAGGTGAGGAGTTCTGGTTAATAATCTGTGGTGTTGTCTTAGATCGAAGACAACTTAAAGTCAAGAGAGATCTTGATACTCTTTTTCTAGTTGGGAGGGTTGAATGTAACACAGTGAAATACACAGCCTGTGTTGCAATGATACTGTATTCCAGCACTGAAATGCCAAGGAGGTTCTTCACACCAGTTTAACACATGGAAGAATTGAGAAATGTAAAATTACAGTGGCATTTCCACCCTCTGCGGAGGTGAAGGTCAAGTAATAGCTCTCCCACAAAGTAAGAATATAAATATGTAATGTAAAAATACTGTGTAGTAGTCAGATGGAGTGCACTAAGGAGAATTTTGGCTTTTTTTTATTCTCTCTTTTTTTTATTCTCTCTTTTTTTCCTGGAGAAAATAATTCTTTAAATAGTGTGACTGGTAAAAACTCACCATATAGATTGGTAGAATTTGGTGCCACACAGAAGGGGGGAGTATGCAAAGTGCGTTATCTACTGCAATATGCATTGCTACCACATAATAGAATAGACTGGCAAATGCAAACTTGGTATTCTGACAGTTTCATGTCCAGAAATAACAAATGGAGGATTTGGCCCCTTGCTATCTTGTCTGAGGGAACGAGACATTCCGGGCACAAAACTCAGTATTTTCAGTTGCTGTATGATAGATAACCTATAGTCCTTCTCCTTATGGGCAAACACAGAGATGTTCGTTCCTGAAGCAATGGAGTTGTGCATGCCCGTGGGCAAAACACAGCAGGAAGTAAAGTGAGTACAAAGTACCAAAGGCAGATTGCTGTGAGCTCAGCAAATACAATAGGTGTCTAGCCAAGACACAAATATTCAGGAAGTGGCAGAAATTATCAATATGGATGACTGGAAAACTACAGGAGGAATTAAAGACCAGGAGAAATGCAGTGAAGGTGTTTACAATTTAAAAAAAAAAAATGTTTTGCCAAAAAATTCTGACTGAGAGATAACATCTCATTTTCAAGAAATCCCTTAGGATAAATCAGAAGTGTTAGCTCTGCAGGAGAAGGTATAGGAAGCAAAAGAAAAAATACAAGGAAATTATCAACAAAACTGAGATCAAAAATGAAAGTAAAATTACATAGGATGTAAATAGGAATAATAAATGGCTATAAAAATGTAAATTATAAGAAGCAAGAGATTGATGAGAGAGACTGCAGGCACTGTGGAGCTATAAGGCCATGAGAAAACTTATCACAGAAGATGTGATATTTTTATGAAACAATGACTTCTTAAAGTCAATGTTCACTAGTCAGATTGGCAAGAAGGCTTGGAAGCTTGGTGGATTGACACATAAATATGATTTTATTTCTGACATGATGTGGATGTCTCATCCCTGAAGGTGTTCAAGGTCATGCTGGATAGGGCCCTGAGCAACCTGGTCTAGTGAAAGTCATCCCTGCCTATGGCAGGGTGTTTGGAACTACATGATTTTTAAGGTGCCTTCCAACCCAAACTATTCTGTGACTCTATAATTTCATGTGGCTTGCTGGGTAGTTGGGAAAACAAAGTCTTCCACACAGCTTTACACTTTCAAGTATCAATTGATGAAAACAGAGGACATCTTTAAACCTACTGAAAGACTTTTGGCTTCATCTTGCTTCTAAGTAGAAATAGCAATGAGCAAAACTCCAGTTCTGGGAATCCTCTTCAGGAGGATTTAAAAGCCTGGTAGAGAGCAGGGTAAGGGTATTATAATTTGAATTCAAATGCATAATTTAGGGCGAGTTGGGTTTTATATCGGTGTTTTTTGTTAATTTTAAAAACAGTTTTGGAGCCTGGCTTGAGGAATACTGGATCTGTGGAGTACTGGCTTTGAAAATAGAGAGAGATTTGATTCAGTCCTTAGATCAAAACTTTCAGTACTTACAATGTTTCTTCTACAGCCATAGTAGCCCAGCACTACAGATGTCTTCCTATTAATCATATAGGATAGATAAAACCTCAGTAAATCTTGTGAAAATGTCAACTGGATCTGAAGACAGGAAAGGACAGTAGAAAACAGATAAAACTGTAGAATTGAGAGGAGTTCTAAATGTGGTACAAGTCTACAAACCTTTGCATACAGGAAGCTGAAGGGAGAAACTTAGATATTTAAGTTGGTGATTTCAGCACTGAAGTTCACTAAATTTCAGATTTGTGTTCCACAAGTACAATATCCAGAAGCTAATTAGACTTGCTGGTTGTACAGCATTAAAGTACCTTAATATAGATACAGAAGTCAACTTCTAGACAAATATAATAACAGACTTCTGTAGAGTGTGGTTTAATCAAAATATGTTTACTCGGTCCTAACAGTTTTCTCTTTAATCCCTGAATCTTTGACCCTTCTGTGTCACACACTGCTGATTTGCTGTAGAATCTGAACTCTTGAAAACATTGGAGAGATATTGGCCAAGCAGGTAATTTAACTGCCAGCATTGTAACATAATGTTGACCTGCTGAGAATAATAGATTGATTATCTGCTAATTCAAGATAAATAAGATTTCTTTTAGCTTAAATGATGATATCAGAGTTTAAAGAAAAAGTGGGGGTTTTTTCTATTTATTTTCTTTGGAGAGTGTGTGTGTGTTTATGCATAGGAATAGGAAAAGGGAGATTCCTCAAGTCCTGATCAGTTATCAGTTGTGGATTTGCCATGATGTAAAGCTTTTAGCTGGCAAAGAACTACAGGCTAAATGAGAAAATAGCATATGTGCACATGTAACCTTTGAAATAGGAAAGATTCAGTCCACTAATTAAAATAAAGTTAAGGAAGGCTGGACAGATCCAGGGAGTCAGTGCAGGTTAACGAAAGGAAGGTCATGCTTCACATATCCAATTAACTTCTCTGAGAAGGAGAGATGGTCAATGAGACTTGACAGGGGTAAAGAAAAAGATATAAAGTATTATGACTTCAGGAAGGCTTTGTGACACAGTACCACCGACAAGGCAAGTACATTTCATTAGCCAGTATGGGATTGATGGTAGAATTTGTCACTGGATAGAAAAGGGCTTGGAGCTTGGATCACAATGAGCAGCAAGCTGCTGTTCACTGGTTAACAAGAAGTGATGAATGAACCACTGCCAAACTGGTGTCCAGACTGGGTCAGCTTTCAGCACAAGGGAGAACTGCAAGCAGAGCAGACAATGAAACATTAACACTTGTGGTAAACAATAATCTCAACCTAGACAATTCTCATCAGTGAGCTAAAGTGACCCAGATAGATTAGATCTTAACTAAAAGGTAGTTTCCTTTGCTAACATATTGAATGATAACCTAATGGAAATTTTATGTTCAAAAGAAAGAGAAAAATAAAAATAATTTTACTTAAATTACTTCAAGCTACAAGTCATGCTGCCTCTGAAAGCTGTGTTAAAAGAAGATAACAGAGTTGCTGGAATATTAGAGGTTTTTAGGCCCAATGCACAATAGGTGTTAATGATTATGCACCTTGAAATATTAAGAGCAGATTTAAAAGATTTCACAGCACATGGAATCCTGAGCTCAGGGAAATACTGAATAACTGAAAAACATGAAGTGTAAAACTGGGTCATTGCTTTATTTTGAGATTCCCTTAGCGTGTGTGAGGCACAACAATTATGCTTGTTGTTGGGCACTGCTCTGCACTCTTGGGAAAGTACCCGGTGTTTCTGTCTGCATGGGTTAGTGTTAAACCCCTTGTTTGAGAAAAATAGAGGATATTGAAAAATATTGTGCAGAGTAGTATTCCTCTAAAAGATTACATGTATTGTCAACTACGATGCATTGGAAAATCTGTATGAAGCAAGGTTTTTGTGCTGGATGCCTATGTTCAGCCTGGCTTTCTTTACTGGTGCTGTAGCTTTCTGCAGAAGTTGTATCCTGGACAGGCAACAGGCCTAAGAGTTTTATCTGTTTGCTCGGTTGTGATATTGATATTATGCTACCAGCAATGCATGCAAATTAGGGATGAGATTTTTCTAAGTCTTTGCAATTGATTTATCTGTGCTCCTCGCCAAAAGTCAGTGCTAGAATTCTCTTCAGCTTCAATGGGACAAAAGGAGCGTGTACCGTATACTTCTAAAAATTCAACACTAATGCCTTCTTTCTTGCCTTTGGGCATAGATATAGATGCAATATCTGTTGATTGATTTCAGAGATAGCTATGCATAATCAAGGGCAAAATTTGCTACAAAACCCATAGAAGTAAGACAGACTGGGGGGGGGGGGAGCTGGGAATTAGAAGCCCCAGTCTGATGTCCTTCTGTGAGTCTTTTATTAAAAACACCAATATTATACAGCTTCCAACAATATTAACTGCATAGAATGAGGTGTGTACAAGTGTATGCATCAGGCAGCTGCACACCACAGCTCCTCTCACACCCTAGGGGAATGGAGAAGAGAATTAAAAAAAAGAAGTATGATTTGTGAGTTGAGGTATAGACAGTGTAATAGGACAGAAGAGAAAGGGAAAGAAAGAATAATGACAAGAAAAATAACAACTAAAAAAGAAGTGGAATATAGAAAACAAGTGATGCACAATGCAATTATCCATAACGCACCCACAGATGTCCAGTCAGTTCCGGAGCAGTGCTCCCCTGCCAGCTTTCTCCCTGGTTTATGTACTGAGCATGGCATGATATGGTATGGAATATCCCTTTGATCAGTTTGGGTCTGTTATCCAGGTTGTGTCTCCTTCCAGCTTCTTGTGCCCTCCCAGCCTATTTTCTGGTGGGCCAGTGTGAGAAGTGGAAGAGTCCTTAATCACTGCTTAGCAACCACCACAACACCAGTGTGTTATAAACATTATTCTCTCTCATCCCAAATCCAAACCACAACACTATACCACTATCGGAAAGAAAATTAACTTTATCCCAGCTGAAACCAGGAAACAGGGTGGTATTTCTGCACTCTGGGCTGTTGTGGAAGCTGCATTCCTAAATGAAACTCTTCAGCCTAATAAAGTTTTCTTTTCCTTTTTGCCCAGTAATAACATTCCAGTGAATTGTGCTTGGCTTGGCTGGGTGGGTTGGTACATTACTATTGATTTTTGGATAGCCAGAGAAGCCTGTTTTGAGGCTTTGCAAAGTACTGAAGATGATTATCTGTTCTACTGTGGCATAAGCTGCCCTTCAGTATGACCTCTCAGTTTGAGAAACTTCTGTTGTGTCTTAATTGACTTGTGCTGTGGAGCTTTGAGAAAATAAAATAAAAGAAAACCTTCTCTTCAGGAAAAGGTATGATGTCTTGTCATGGCTTGGTTGCAGAATTTCCAGATGTAGTGAAGTCCAACATGAGCCTGTTACCAGGAGGCATCTCACAGTGTCTGAAAGCAAAGCTTCAAGAACTTTAATTGAATCCTACAGAGACCAGCAGCTTCTGTTTCTCAGTTCAGTGACAACTTGTTTCTTAAGTGATATTTTTCCATTCTATAATCAAATAGTTATTAGGCTAGTTGTTATCTCTCTTTCTCTCTCATTTCCCCCTTGTTCCTGAGTGCTCTGTTTTTTCATTCAGATCAGTGCTGGTGGTTGGTATGGCAGTGGCTGCTGCTGCATGCCTGGCTTGGACAGCTGCAGGCACTGGAGCTCCGATTTCCTACCAGGCCGGCTCTTTCTCCCATTGTGCCTTCTTGCCTTGTGCTCACGGCTAGTTCTCTAGCAAGACCTAAATCATGTCCCAAGCCCTGAATATTCAACTTGACCTCCATTTTAGAAAGCAGTTTCATGCACAGAGCACTCAGGAACACACAAATTAATACCTGGGGTAAAATTATAAGCACGATGAATCTGTTCACTTGGACACTCAGACAGAGATGCTTTTATTCAAAATCTGAATCATCTTTAGAGTCTCTGTAAATGTTGCCTAAGAGCTTGATTATAGGAGGCAAGCACCAAATGTTTTTAGAGCTCTTGTATCCATCATATATGCAAGCCCCCAAAACCGTTGATAACTGTTCAGAAATTGGCCTGACTTTAGGATTAGTACCATTAGCTTTTTGTTCTGTAAAATTACAATCATCAGCTGGACTACAAAATTTTGCGTGGTGTTGATGGTTGTTTTAGCCTAAATAATACTTTGGCCAGAGAAATTAATTGGAAATAAATACTGTTTTTTCTATAGTATTTTTGGTGTTTAAACCCACCAATAGGAAATATGGCTTATTTCATAGCTTCTGTCTTCTGTGGTCATAATTGGCTGCAAATAAATTTAAATAAATAAATTTTAAAAAAATTCTCAATACTCAGGACTAGAATATCTTTTGCTTTAGGTACAGTGTGTTAAGTGAGCAAAACTAAACATAACTTCACAAGAATTGACATTAAAAATATCTTACATAGATTTTTTTTTTCCCATTAATGATTTTAAAATTAATTAAGGAAGATGCAAAATGCCCCAAATAAATGCTTCTGCTTCTGATTAGACTGATACAGTGTGAGACCTGAAAAATCTCAGAAAGCTCTATCTATCAAAACCACAGTTATTTAATTGAAAGGAAATATGAAGGCATTTAAACTAATTTGGGGGGAAAAAGTATACCAAATTGTAGTCACCCAGTCATAAAACTGTATTTTTAAAAGCAGGGAAATTTAGACAACTGATTGAATTCTTCACTCACCCACATAGGCAAGAAGGAGTTGGCTGCCCAGACCGCGGGTTTTGAAGATAACCAGAACACTGCATTAGACTCTGAAAGAAATCCCGTTCAAGTGAAAGAAAGAAATACTCAGGCATGGACCTACTTTCCTGTGTCTGTTGAGCTGTCTTAAGGCTGAATTTCAAATCTGCTTTGCAACTCTAGGTTAGATTTAGGATTCTTAAATAATTAGGAAAAAAAATTGGAATCAGTGCATCTCTGAAACAAGTTTTTCTAGCACCAGTTTGCTATCAGAATCCAGTAAAATCCAAGTGTACCATCATATTTCCAGGACAGTCTTGGGAGAAGCCAGTGGTGTAACCTTGGTGAGGATTTCTTAGAGAATACAAGTTTTTGTTGGGGAATACACGCAAAGCTCAGACTTTTGGTGGAACAATTTCAACTGATTAAATTTTACTTTGGAATGGCATTTTTAGATCCCAGATTAATTTTCATCAGTCAAATACATGCCTCCCCCTCACACCTCTCTGAACTGTTTCAGATGATAACTGGATTATATTTTTGAGTAAAATATATAGCATATATACAGTTCCTGGACTGAAAGGAAACATGAATGTGAATATGTTCCCCATAGGCAAATAAAGTGTCTTACATTTGAAGCTGAAGGAGGTTATGGAACCTTGCTTACAGAAGGAAGTGTGGGCTTTTGTTTTAATTTGCTTTCTGGAAAACTTCAATGTGTCCTACATTCTTTCAAAAATCTCTAGCTAAATTATTTCCTGTATAGAGGAGGAAAAGGTGTCAGCAGATTAATTAATTATCTAAGCTGGGTCTTAAAGGGTTATTGTGGTAAATATCAGATGGAGATGGGAGATGAGAAATTAGGCATTTTTTCTAGCAGTCTAATGGTCTTAGTACAAATTTATGCATATGGGAATAGCAATTCATGGCTTTGTGAATAATGGCAATCTGACTGTATGGATATTTCGTGTATTTGTCATGAATTTCTTGTCTGGCACAAGTCTTCTGTCAGGATTACTTTTTCTTGAGTCTTCTGGAAATTTCCAGTGGTTGGCATATAGTCTTTGAGAAGACTGGAACTTGGACGGGACATGAAAGTACGAATAAAAATGTATATGCTACTTTCTATTTTAAGTAATTTGTTACAGTAAAGAAAGATGATGAATTAATTAGCAATTCTGATTTTTGCTGACTATACTATCCCTAATGACTATTCCTGTCATCAAGGATATTGCTGAAAATTCCTAATTATAGCTTCTATTTGCTTTTGTAATGTGTATTTTGCTACAGACATACTTTTTATTCCTCCCCTCCCTCCCCTTTCCTTCTTTCTTTCTTTAGTTAAGGATGTATGGGATATATTGGGTCATGCAAGCTATCTACTGAGATATCTGACCTTGTGTGCCATGATTTTGGTTTGAATTTTGTCTGTGCCAAAGCCAGCCAGACTGCTCTTTGTCTACAGCGCTGCACTTTAGCACCTCCCATTTTCTGGGAGAAATCTGTGGTTTGTATTTTAGATCAACTCAACTCCTTCAGAGGAGTGCTAGTAATAAACGCAATTAATAGTGTCGAGAAGGCAAGAAACCCCTGGCATCTTGTACTCTAGAGAAAAACTTTTCCATCAGCACAGTCAGATGTTCTGAAGCCCTTTGAACTGGACATTGGTTAAGTTGTGTATTTTTTGTTACTGTTTGGGGAACCAAAGCTATGTAGTTACAACTTAGGATCTTCTCAATAGTAGTGGTGTCACAGGAGTCATGACAGGGTGTTGGAATGGTCAAAGTGTGTTACTGAATAGCAGAGCTTGCCAATGAAAGCTTATTAACATAGAATTCTATATCAGGTTATTCTTTTATGCAACTGAATTGACACTTCAGTGTCCATATTCTAGGAGCCTTCTGAAAACAGTTCCACTCTAAATCTTCTCTGTTTCACTCCCTCAGATTAATATCCTTGCCCTGTTTATAGAGAGGATCTAAAGAGCGTTATCATCTTGGTTTATTCTACCTCTCATTATTTCAAGTCATCCTTCTGTACCATTGACTATCTGTAAGAGAAACCACACTGTTTTTTAGAGTTTCTGTGCATACCCCAGCCTCTGTTTGTGTTCACATTTTTTCCTGTTCAGGAACAGTCTCTGCTTGCTGTACATCTGTTGCAAAACAAAAGATGACAAAGTGGTTTATAGTTCAGTTTGATTTATAGATAAAGGCTTAAATGGTAACATGGTAAAGCAGACAAAACCTGCAAGAAAACCTGGCAGATGAGATGCATTAAATGAAAGAATGGCTATAAACAGCTCAGATGACATGTGTGTGTACCAGCGTTGTCATCAGCATGCATGAATTTCACTGCAGACGCTGCTATAATAAGATGTGTGCAAAGCTGATGACTTGAAGAATTTTTCTTCCTTTTTTCCCCCTCCAACTGAGGAGACATTTGCCAGGAGTCTATGAAGTAAAATCTCTGTATGAAATCATAAGAATTTGTTTCTTTTCATGTCTGTATGATACAAGCAGGACTATGACAAGGCACACACACACACACAGAGCTCCTTAAGAAGTCTGTCTTTGGTGCTTGAAGTTATGGATATGAGACTGAGGTTTGGTGAGAGGCCCTGTTTTGTTCTCTACTTAAACTTCTCTTTGATATTGTGAAGCCACCGATCCAGCTTCCCCATCACACCTGAAGATGTGATATCTTTTCTGATGACACAGTGGGGGAGGCTCCTGTGGAGCAGTACTCCACTACTCCTCTGTGAAGTGCTGCCTCTGGGCATTAGATGAGCCATGAGTCTCAGCTGACAGAGTTAGAAAGGTTATGGAAAGATGTTGTAGTTCAATTCAGGTATTGGAAGGCTGCTGTTACATTCCATCAAAGCCCTTGCTTCTCCATCCTGGACACATTTCCTCAGCCTTTCCTCACACCTGGAACCATTTCACTGGTAGTGTGCTGAACGTGTTCCAGTTTTAAGTTCTCTGTCTTCTGGAAAACTTGTGAAGGTGTCCACAACAGGGAGTGTTCTCCTATGTCCAGTTAGGTGGGTTAGCTGCACAGATCTGACATCATCATCTAAATGAAACCATGACAGTTTTTCACAGCTCCTTAATTTTTGCACATGTATTGTTGTTACAACTTCAGATCAGACCCCATCTAGTGTGTATTTTGGGGAAAAAGCAAGTGGTCCATTTGTACTAGAAACTTTACAACTACTGAGTACTGATTTTCCTGCACCTTCATAAAACAAGTGCTGCCTTTCCTTTAGAGATGAAGAAACTGGAGGCAGATAAATGATAAATAAGAAGTATCTGCAGAGGCAGTGTGAATGAGAGCTGGAGTAAGAGCTTGGCCATTCAGTAACCCTACTACTGTGACCATACTTACAGACTCCTTTCTCTTAAAAGTTAGTTACATATTTACAGCAGTTTTAATTGCTGAAGCCTAACTATACAGTAGAATTTCACATCTAAAGAACTGGGGGTGGTGGAGGTGTCTTGTATCCATAATTCTGATACTTTGAATTTTTTGCCTTTAATATATTGCCAGTAAATCCTGTAAGCATGCCGTTTCCTAGCCATTTGCTCCTGTTCTCATGGTGACAAAGCAACTCTGTTCTTATATCTGAAGGGTTTCAAAAACCAGTTTTTCTTTTTACTGCACCATCCATGGTGTAGTCTGGGAGATATTCTTGCTTTGCCTGTCAAGATGCATGCATGTGTGTTGAGTACAGACTCTCTAACCACTGGGATAACTGCTGTCTTCTGCTGAAACACAGCTAGGGCACTCATTTAGGATGTGAAAGATTGGCTATAAAAGTATTGGTCACTGAGTCTTAGAGAGGTGGTTTGAACCAAGCTTTCCCAATCATAAGAAAATCCTATCTCCTAAAAGAAAAAGGAATTTTTAGGAAGGGTTTTCTTTATTTCTTCTGGAGAAGCTTTTTCACTGTGTATAAGATATAAAGAGACAAATATTGTTAATATCTGGAAAAATGGAGGGCAAAAATAACCTAGAGAGTGATAGGTAATTCAGGCACTCCTGAGTGTACTGGTTCTTTATTCTGCCAAGCTGACTCTGCAATGCATGGCACAGGTCCAGCAAGAGTTTTTAGCTTCATCTGATGGGCAAACAGCCCAGATCTGGCCTTGCTCTATGTATAATTTCTCTGCTCTGTCCTTTGTATGACGATGGTCTGTTTTCTGGAAGGCAATGTAAATGTACTCGAGCCACCTCCGTTGTGCCTCAAGTGAGGCGCAGAGCTCTGACTGACTTGGGTCAATGCCTGCCAGCAGTTCAGCCCTGCTCACACGGTGCCTGTAGGAGCTGATAACTCTGCAAATCTGGGCTGGCTATAGCAGAGCTGTGCCTGCCTTTTCACCTCCTTATCAACCTGGAGGGAGAGGTCTTGGTAAAGATCAATTGCCTGTATATTAATTAGGCCAGAGGGAAAGAGAGGGAATCACCTCATAGTGCTGCTCCTTAGAGCACTCATCTGGAAGAAAACAGGATCTCTCCTTTCCAATGAATGTGGAAGTATTCCCTACAAGGATGTGTAGGAAGAGTGACTAACACTTTCTCTCTTCAGGAAATCACTTTTGATGCAAAGGGCTGAACTCTGCAAGCAGGCACAGAGCTGGGAATTTCTAATGGAAGTCAACCTAAAATCTGGATGAGGCATCATCCCTTTCCTTAGCACTTTCTAGTGTTGGTTTAAAACAATTCACCAAATACCTGAATCCCGCTCTCGGGTATTTCTCCTTTTTCCCACTCCTTCTCGCATGCGTTGCAATAAGCAGCCTCAGCCATCATATTCTTTGCCATTGAACTGCCTGTTCTTACGTGGTTCTTAAAGTTTCACTGAAGCAAAGTTTGTTTACAGTACTTGTGAGGCCTCGTCAAATTTGGTCATTTCTTCTGCAAGTTCTGAGCAGAACATCTAAAAATGACAAAGTGCAGGAGATCCTCTTTTCATGCAGTCTAGTGAAACAAGGGGAAAATGGCCTATGGTTTGATAGAAATTTCTTTGTTTACTATTACAAACCCATCTATATGGTGAGAAAGCTTCAGTTTCATCTGCCTATATTTTCTCTATAGCTGACTTTTTTATTATTTTTAATTTTATTTTTCCTTGGTCTAGATACTTGGTGGCAGGTATATATCCCAAATAAGATTCAAGTCCTAGTGTGCTGTGCTCTATGTTACTGAACAGTATAAGAAAGTCTTTGATCTAAACAGCGTAGTTTAGGAGACAAGGCAGACACATGGTGAATGAAAGGAAATGAGTCCCCTTGCCCTCTTCTCTTGTAGGCACACTATTTATAGAGAAATGGAGAAAATTTGAAGTGAATGACCTCACTGGGAGTTTTGGTCCTGGTATCTCAGCTGAGATATTGTGTCCTTGCATCTCTGAATTGATCATGCAATGCTAGAAATAGAAGCAATGGTACTGATGGCAACTCTTGTGCTAGAGTTTTAAGGGAGAATATTTGAAGTGAGTATAATATTTTATTTTTAAAGGGAAGAGTAAACATGAAAATCCTTTCTTTTTAGTGTTCTACGAGTTTTAGCAGAGAGAGGAAATTTAATTGCATCTCTAGTCTTTGGTAGTTTTCCCTTAATGGCACATTTCATTGTATTTCTCAGAAATACCACAAAAGAAACTTCTATTATTTGAAAATATCTTTATTATCTGTTATTTCTTACCGAATGCTATTTAAGAGTAGGTAGAAAATATGACTGTTGAATACACTAAGAAAAGAGGAAAAGTAAAAGTGCTATTCAGCAATTTTAAGGAGATAATATGCTATTCTTTTTTCCTTTTCCTTTACTCTGTGAAGCATACTAATCATCTTAAACAGAGTGAAGGACTGTCTTTTAGTTTTTCTATGGATCCTTTTGAGTAGTTTTTTGGGGGTTTGTTGTTTGTCCTGGTTTTTAATTAGTTGTCGCTACTTCTGCAGAGCAAGTATTGGTTCTTAAGTATGAGTGCTCAGGACTGCTGCCTCAGAAACTAACAGTAATTCACATACAAAAATGTGCAAAAGATACCCTCAGCAGCAACCAGATACCCTCAGCATGTGCAAAAAATGTGCAAAAGCTACCCTCAGCAACAACAGCTTCTCCAGCGCTGGAAAATGTAAAATAACTGTCTCAAAGATTCTTTAATCTCCATTTTCACCCAGTAGACTTCTGTGACTATCCTCTGAGCACAGGGATTAGAGGATAACTTAGGTTGGAAAGGGCCTCAGAAGATCTCCAGTGTAACCTCAGGGTCAGTTATGGGGTCAGTCCAGGCTGCTCAGAGATTTATTCTCCTGGGTTTTGAAAATGTGCAAGGATGGCACAACCTGCTTGGGAACTTGTGCCACTGCTTGAGTGTTCCCATGAAGAAAATGTTTCCTTTCTAACCAGTCCAAATCTCTCTATGCTCAGTTCAAATGCCATTGCCCAGTGTGACACACTTTGGTGTGACAAATAGTTTCGGTGGCAGAGGGGCTGGGAATTCACTAACCTACTATACCTCTTGTTTTCCCTTTTTTTCCATTTTCCCTTTCCTACCCTACCCTACCCTACCCTATCCATACAATGGGAGTAACAAACCCACTGGTCTCAGTAAAAACTAATTAAAAACCTCCCAGACAGGCAGCAGAAAAAGCACCAGCTTTAGCCTGAGTTTGAGTCTCTGTCTGTAGCTGCACAGAGTGAATTGGGTTTGGTCAGCGAGATAACTCGGCAACCTTAGGGGAAAGAGCAAAGAGGAGGACAAGAAAGTGGGATATGTATAAAGCTCTCACTTTATTTGTAAAACAAAGTCTACTAATTAGTGTCTATGGTTACTGCATATTTCATGTCAGATATATCATCACTGTGCTTGCACGCATTTGCAGTACTTGCAACCTGCAAAGGAAGATACTGCTTAAATGTCCCTTCTCTTGCAGGCCCATCCTGATGTAAATTAGCAGCCATCAGGCATAGTACTATAAAGAAATGATAACCTCATCCTAAGGAAATCTCTGTTAATTTCCATGAGTAACTTGTTAAGCAAGTGATTGGAGTTGCACTTCTCAAAGATGAGAAATTTTAAAAGTGCTTTTATTTGGCACCAGCACAGTGCAGTTGCACAATATAGGCAGGAATAGAATGAAAAATTAAATTAAGGCAATGACAAAAAGAAAAAAAAATCTGTTTACTTCAGTTGGATTTTGAGAAAATTTTAAGAACTAGTATTTTTGTCTTTCAAATCCGTATGACTTTTGAATTTCAGCGCTGGAAAATATTTTTACAGCCAAGAGCTGATTCTCTAATGGCTTGAAAATGACCTAATATAAGGGAAAAGATGGGACTAATATCAACATAACTGATCTGTCACTCTACAGGCATATATGCTTATTTGCATTTGTATATTACAAATACATGTTTAATGGAATTAAATAATGTAAGGTAATTATTATGAGCACTCCAACATTACTGGTAGCTATGAGACATGCTTATGAGTATTTAATTTCCTATGCTGTGACTCGTCCCAGAGAAATCAGCAAATGTAATCTGAGCAGGTAGAATTAGGCTCATGAAAGGGCCTTTTCTGAATCAGGGCCCGTAAGGTGACAGTGAAGCCTGGCTGGCTCCAGGGCTGAGAGCTCTGTAGTCTCTTACTGGGTCTTTGTGTTGAACCTTGACTTCCTGTTTTTTGTCATTTTTTTGTTTTTCTGTCTCTTGAGGATGATGACACACTGGAACAGGTTATTTCAGGATGGTGGTGGATACCCCACCCTGGCAGGGTTCAAGGCCGGGCTGGATGGGGCCCTGGGCAACCTGGTCCAGGGAAAGGTTTCCCTGCCCATGGCAGTGAGGGTGGAACTAGATGATGTTTAAGATCTCTTCCAATAAAAACCATTCTGTGATTCTAAAGAAGTGTCTTATTGTCAACAAGTTACTGCATTTTATGGCTTATTTTCTTCTATCATAAATGTTACAATGACTCACTGTGACAAGACAGTAAAGGTATGTGACTTCTGTGGTACCTATTTCCAGTGCAACAGGAGGAGAGAGGGGGGTTCCATCCAGCTTAGATAGCACTGGCTTCATACAAGCCAAATATTTGACATCTCAGAAAGTTTTTGCCAATTAATTCCTCTTTTCCAACTGACTCATAGTTTAGAATTAGAGACAGTACACAGGTGGTTGTGTTTATAATACAGACAAATTCTTTGCACATTGGCAGTATTTCTACATTTAAAGTGTGTACTGTATTTATTGCTAATACTAAAATGCTTTCATAGAACAACAGTGCAGTTTTATGGCTGCCAGTTCATTTAAAGCATGCTCTAATATGGTAGGTATAGAATAGAATAAAGCTATATCCTTGGTTGTTGAGCTCTAGAATATTTCTTTTTCTCTTGTTTTTTTCCACATGAAGGATTGAGTCTGCTGTTGTTGTGTTTTGGGGATTTACAGACAGAAGTGCCATGTGCATGTGCAAAATGTAAATTATAATTTCTTAGCTCCAAATTTTCATTGATATTTTTGTTGCAGGTTGCAGGGTGTGAGATAGAATTGTAGGGTTTTTTCCTATTTAAGTTCATTCAACCTTGTTGCACTTTGGTGCCTTTGACTACATATTACTTAAGCATCCAGAAGGGCAGCCTAAGCACTTCTGATGCCAAAATTCCACCTGTGAAGAGATAAGACAGAGTACAGAAGCATGAGGTAGAACTCTTCAGTCTGTTTCCCCTGTCTGCATGTCACTGGGTAAAGTGCCTTATAGGGTAAAATCAGTTCAGATATTAGTTCTACAGTAAAGAGAAAAAAACCAAGGAAAAATATCTTTGAGGGGTTAGAAATACTGAATCAGCCCCATTTCAGATTCTTGTGCTGGGATTGAGGAGACAAAATGGAACATATGATGAAGGCTGGTCAATTATCTGCAATTTTTTCATAGGCAAGATGTTACAAAATTAACCTGGCAAAGAGCTGTAGGACAGAAGAAAAATTTTTTGCAAGCGAGAATGGAAATGGGAAAAAGCAAAGGTGTGGAGAACTCAGGGACAGACATCTATGGAAGCAGTACTCTCCTATAATCAGTTTTCCTTCAATTCTGAAGAGTGGAGATTAGTCAGCATCCATGCTGTGTTCCATGTACCTGAGAACACCTTGTCCATGGCTTTTTAGTACCTTCAAATTCAATGTTAGTGGTAAATGATAGCTGCCTTTGTCCTTTAGTTGATCTGTTGTGCCAAGACATCTTCCAACATGAAGGCATATTCTGGATGCATCATTGTGTGGCCATTTTTTTTAAGGAGTTTTTAGACTCATACCTGTAAGCCTGTCTCTTGAAAGCCTCTTAACAGGAAGCTGCTCAATTGTTTTTAGCTGCATTTTTTTTGCTAGCGTTCAGCCTTTCTTACTTGTCCTTCTAAGATGTACTTATTCTTTTCTTTCTTTACATAATTTGAAACATTTTAAAACTATTGTCCACTTGTCATATGCAAGTTTGGAGCTGTCTTGTTGCATCTCTGTAAAATAGTATTTAGTGCTTGGAAGTGAGAACAATATGAATATCATATCTGTGACATGGAATCTGCAAAATCTGAATCTAAAACTGTAGTGTTGTTATTAATGGGCTATGTTATGATATATGTGATCTTAAATCCAGGGCATGAAGTAAATAGAACATCCTTCTCCTATTCCCAGTCCTTATTACTCTTCAACCACATAGTGATTCACTGTGTTTCAGCTTGGCACAGTGATGCAGTCCATGTTTGGATTGTTTGTTAGGTGAAAGAAACATGAATATTCATTGTTTTCTCATTTGTTTGACAAAATAGAAATGGAAGCAGTCTCTGTAGCAGCATTTGTTTAGTACAAATGAAGTCTACGAGGGAATATTATTAGTAAAAATGTACTGAGGTTATAGTTGTGTGAGGCCTATTTTCCCTGAAAATTTTGATATCAAAAGTGGACTATTGAAGCATCTCTGCCAGTTATTCAAAATTGACTACAGAAATTGATCAGCTCTTTCTGAAGAACAAGAAGTGAACTGTACTAGAAAGTAATGACATTGTTTATTTTTCTGAGATACTTACAGCAAAACATCAGAAAAGAGAAAGTCAAGTTATATTTGCATTTTTGGTAATGGAAAACCAAATACTTTACATAAAAAGTGAAAAAAAGTCTAAAAAAAATGAAGTTGCCTTTCATTTTTATAACGAGCAAAATAAAAAAGCAAAGCAGACTTTTACTGATAGCATTTGGCTTATCAATCTCATGAAAAGATAAATGTTTCAGAGGAAAATTAACAAGCAGTTCAAACAAGACATTCGGATAACAACGTGTGAAGCACTTGAAAGAAACTGGAAGTCCTAAGGACAGGCTGTTCCTGAATTTCCTCTGAAAACAGACTCAAACTTTTTGTAGTTGATGTTATACTTGTGGTTTCTACTGGGATTTGAGTAATAGGTATTAATAAAACAATAGCATGTGCTGCTTTTCCTTGCAATTCCCATCCAGTTATGCAGCTCTTAGGAGTGATAAATTGTTTGCAGGAAGTTAATGTCTGGTGAGATGCCTGATAGGGGTATGAGTGGGAGAGAAGAAAGTTTTTAACTGAAAGAAGAGAATCCAAATATTTTTGAGTCCTCTGCCCAATAAACAGTACTTTTGCTTCCATCTGCTCTTGTTGACTTGACTAAGAATCTGACATGACTAAGAGGCAGGGCACAGGGCCAAGTTCCCATACCAGTGAGGAGGGGTGTAACCTAAAGTGTAGCCTCTGAACTGGTGAAGATGATATGAATTTCTACTAGCAGAGGAAAGAACTTGTTCTACATTGATCTGTTCTGACATGTAAAGCCAAAAATTTAAATTAAAATTATTTTCATCCTTTAAGATCTTGAATAAAAGGAGTGTGGTATTTATTTAAATTTCTGTAGGTCTGAACCCAGAATCATTTGCACTGTAAGAATGCACAGCTTGTTACCTGCATGCTCTGATTCTTACAGGACTTTCAGTTTATGCTTCTTTCTCTATATTCTTCTTGGTTAATATGGTTTTGCTGAGAAAGAAAATCAATTTGTGTATTATTTTGGTGTTTTCCTTTGAGGATTTATGCAGTACTGTATGCAGCACACAGTACAGTCTATAGAAAAAAAAATCAAGTAGTTCTTGTTTCCTAGGCACAGTTACATTTCCCAAATAAATGAATAATATGGCAGAGAAGAGTCTTGCTAATCTGTACTCAGGAGAGAAACAGCAGATTTGATTAGTGTGATTTGAAGACTGCCCACCTTGGATAGGGTTTTGGTGTGTGGAAGCAGGGAATTTTTCAACTCAGAATGTTTTTCTGTTGCAAAATGACCTTTTCTCAGTGCTACCAGGGTTTTCCTGGACTGCTCCCCTGGAAGTCTGTTAGTGCTTTCATACTAATTATGAAACTGCCAAGGTCTCCTGCCTGCTGCTGCAGCACAGGCAGAAGATTTGCCATGTAGATGGTTGTCATCACTGACCTCACAAAGAAAAAACATCTTCCTTCCCAAAGCCATACAGGTGCCTAGATGAAGATGAGAAAGGTTGTGAAATATTGTGTTAGCATTTCAGGAAGGTTGTAGCCTCCCTGGAAAACTGGTAACACAGCTAGGAAGCTGATGTGTGGACCAAATGCCCATGCTTGGAGCAGGTTTGCAGAAGCTCGGTTTGTTGTTTGTGGACCTCAATTTTAATGCATTTTCCAAACTGTCTTTATGAAGGTGAGAGGCAAGGAAAAATGATAGGTGTCAGTAAGAGATTATTCAGATTATTATGAAAGGGATGAAATTATGATTTCTTATCAAACCATTGCCAAACCCATTACTATTGTTTTCACCCATCTGGCGAACTTTGTGTTTCTACAAAGAAGAAATATGAATCTTCCATTTGATTGGGAGAAAAAAAAATCCTGCCAGCTGCATACCACCAATTTGGGGGTTTGTTAGTGATTATGAAATGTAGCAAAGACAAAAAAGAGAAAATAGCTTTTTCATAAAAGGACACTTTTTCTTACCATGTACTTAGATACTGATATACATACAGCTATGACAAGTTGTGCAAAATAGCCACAGTTTGCAAGAAACAAAGCAAAATGGATAATATGTTTGGATACTGCAATGATGAGAATCAACAAAACATTCCTTAGGAAAGCTGTCTGTAGGACAGGATTTCATTTTTACTAGCAGTAGCATTTGAAGAGCTTTGCCCATTGAATAGGAATTGCAATTTAGTTAAAGTGAGGCTAGGTAGGTGTTATGCTGTGGTCTCTGTTGCTATGAGCTGTTTTCCCATGCTGTCTTACTCTGCATGGGTTGAATTTCTAACAGTTGGATTGTAAACTGCCTGGGACAAGCACCATCATTTCTGTGTGCCCATGACATATCTTACAGGGGTCCTGGTGCAGTGTTACAGTCTTTCGGTTATAATCTATAATTTGAGTAGTGTTACCACCATTACGACAGTTGTAAAGCAACAGTTTGGGTGCAACGTGCTTCTCTCCTACCTGTAGTAAAAACTAGGCTAAAATGGCTCTTAATTAAACTTAAAAGGTGTTTTCTAGTTAGGCTGCTAGTCAGTAATAGTCTTACAGTACACTGCGCACATCTACAGAAGAATATATAGTAGTTCATCCTAAGTCACATACACACCAGCAAATTTCAAATGATTAATGGGAGCTGCACCTAATAGCATTCCTGCAAGTAAGCACAGGAAAAAATTGGCGAACTTTTTTGAAGAGTGGACAGAGATCTCATGATTTTTCCCAGAGGAACTCTCTGGAAATACAATCAAATGTGAGAAATAAGGGGAGGGGAGGGCTGTGGCCAATGGTAAGGCATGGATTAATACATTTTTCACAGCCTTTTGAATGCTCAAGGCTTTTGGGCTGTGGAAGCATCAAACCAGTGGACCTTTTGGTCCACTTGATTGGGCCGATCATTGCTTACCACAACAAATTGTCTTCTTTTTTTTTTTAATTAGCAAAATGTCTTGAAAGAGACACACCTGTGAAATGGCACAGAAGTGTGGGGAGATGGAATCACATCCTCTGGTTTTGTGGCTGTTTTGTGAGGAAGATGTAGGAGTTTCTAATCTAATACTATTAGATTAGGTGTTTCTAAACTAATGTTAGTCCAGCCAATATGCTGTCCTGTAGTGGATCTCTTGCATTTTTGTTAGAAATTATCATGTCCAAGAATGTTACTTTAGTACAGTAAAACCATCTAAGGTGGAAGATGAGATTTTTAGGAGTTTCATCTCTGATTCTTGCCATACGTTTACATTTTCTCCATTTTTCAGTTATGAATACATCTATGTAACCAGCCATGCATACTTCTAGTTTCTTAATGTATATAAAAAACAGAATTGTGCCCAGTCCTAAATGCTTTTGGAGGGATAGATTTTAACACAACTCAGGCATACATTGAACTTGCAGCTGCAAAATAAAGAAAATCTATGCTGTCGCAGCATTTTGTGGGCACAGCTAAAAGCTGAGTAGAAACCTTATTTAAATTGAGTTATAATATTTTATTGCTCTAGGAATTTCTTCTTTTTAATGCAGAGTTGGATGCCATTGCTTAAAATAAAGGCTTTTACAGTCAAATTTGTGGTTCATGTACATCAGTCTGCCTTAATAGTTTGAAAAACAATCCTTTAAAATATCTATGTAATTAGACTTTTACAACTGTAAGTACTAGTGATTATCAGCAAATGACTTTGATTTCAATTGGCCATCAGTTCAAATAATTGTTTTCAATGGAAATGAAATGTTTAAGATCTCTTATTTTTTTTTTCTTTAGAAGTTATTTTCCAACTCATTAGAATTATCCCAGATGAAAAGCCAACTAGCCTGACCACAAAAATTAGATTAACTCAAAGTTGTCCAGTCAGTCTGGAGTATCCCTTCTCATGTTACATTGGTTCCGTAGAAGCTGCTGGAATCCTGCTGTGAATACCTATGAAGATGAGTAGGGTATCAGCTGAGGGAATGTGTACCCCAAGCCCCATCCTGCAGGCCCAGCTGAAGCAGACAGCCTGAGTCTGGGTCACCACTGTACACACTGCAGGTGTTTGTACATCATTGAGAGGTCATTGAAAGGAGTAGGATATTTACAGCTGAGAGACTGGATTGACTCTCTAATGGAAACAGAACTTGCAGGAGTCTGTAAACTACTGGTTTACCTTGGCCAGAAGGTAGATACATTGCCCATCTGTCAAGTAGCATCACTGTATTTGAGAAAAGATGATCCCATACAGGAAATTCAGAGACGCAGCTGTGCTTGGGATGGTAGCAAGAGCTGAGTGATAACACTGTTTTCTAACCTGGGTGGTGTTTGTTCAGAATAGCAGTCTGACAAGGAAGGCTGAGTATTTCAGCAGACAACTTGCTCTGCTCTGATTACTTTATATTCTCTCTTGGGAGTTTAAACTTGCAGTGACTTTGTACTTGAATTCATTTCTCCCTTTGGCACTTCAGTGTTTTCTGCCACCGCGGCTGTGAGCTCCTTGAGATTTCCTGGCCCCTTTTATCAGAGCTCTGCACTCAGCCTGACACTCGGCTGCTCTACATGCTATTCTGAAGGCTGTGGCATAATGGGTAGGAAAGCTAGCAAGTGCTAAAGTTTTTGGAGCAGCAGACTACATAAATTATTCTGGATAGATGCATCTAAAATTATTATTTTGAAATTGAAGTGAAATATTTCTTTTCAAGTTATCAAATTTTTATAGACTGTAGATAGCTTAAATAGCCAAGTAAAAATTTGTGCTGAATATATTAAAATTTTTTTTAAAAATGAATGTTTTCTGCCAAGCATAGTACATAATGCAAGTCATCCCACACTCATGAACTCATTTAGTTTTCAGGAGTAGCAATTTTAGAGTGAAAAATAGTTATTCATTAAAGATGTCAGACTAGCTGTAGAACCAAGCTGGTTTGCAGTAATTTAAACTGAACTTCCAGGCTGAAATCCCTTTGCCTGTGGTAAGAGTGAGGATCCCCTCTTTGCCTAAAAAGAACACCAAATATTTTGATTGCATTGCAAATAAAACAAAGAAGAAGGTTTTGATAATTTACTGTCACCTGGGCTCTACCAAGTTTCATACAGCCATAGCATTAGAAGTAGCCAGATGATGCTACTGGGGAGTTTGTGTTCTTCCTTATCAGCTGGTAAATGCCAAATTGTCTTGGACAAGTAAGTATCCTTGCCTTCTGATGTCAGCTGTCTCTTGTTATCCACTTTATCTTTCTGGAGTTTCCCTGTTGTTTGCAGCCTTTATTTTCTTCTGTCATCTTTTTCCACAGTTTGTTTTTTTTTTTTGTAACGTGCTCTTACAATTTCCCTTGCTGCATCTAGTGCCTGTCGTAATGAATGAATGCTCAGGCTCTTAATGATGGCATTGAGTTGTAACTGTTTAATAATAAAAAGATTTATGTGTTGTTAGTGCTCCTACAGTGTGGAGCTGGGAATGGCATAGATTAGATGAGAGCATTTTCCATTGAAGTTGTATTCCCAGAACAGTTGTCTTGTAACAATCAGTCATGTCCTATCACTATCCACAACTTCCTTCCAGTCTAAGGACTTGGTATTTGTATAACAAAAGCAAGAAGGGCCTTTTGGAAGGTTTAGCTACATTGTTAATAGAAATAGGTAAGGTTTCCATTACTTTTTTTTTTTTTTTTTTTTTTGTAATGAGCATATGATGCAAAAACTCCCTTAGGATGAGTTATTTACTCTAACAGAGGCAGGTGAATTTTTTTTAAGACTAAGTTGCTGTTCTATACCACACCTGGAAAGAAGTTACTGTCTATTTTCTACAACTCTAGCAAAGGAGTTTGTTAACATTAGCTTGTAAAGATCTGTTTCTACAGTGGTGTATGAAACTATGATTCAAGCTTTTATATTTCTGGTTTAATTTCTTATTGTCTTCCACAGAGGAGGAAAAATCCCTTCTTTTTATAGTTTATTCATTTTTGCATTTCCTTCTGTGTCATACTCCTTTCCATTAACACAAAGACTCCTTTTATTTTATATGCCTGTAAAAAGCAGCAGGCTTCTCTCTTAATCAGTGTTGTCTAGGGTTCATTGCTGGAGGGCCTAGGTCATTAGTAATAAAGGTCATTACTTGATGTTTCCAACACACAGACTTTCAGATGATCTCTCCCTTCCTCATTTAATCTCCTAGTGTCTAGAAACAGGCCTCACCTCATGTTATTAAAGTTATTTTATTTTGTTAAATAATAAAATGGAGAACTCCTGAAAACAAAAGCTTTATAATTGTGCTGGTGTGTGCACAATAGATGCAAAGATGTGAAAGAGCACACAAGACCTGAAGGCTGAGGCATGAGGAAAGAGAAGGAAGCTATCAGATTCACTGCAGGTTTCTCCAAGGGGCTGAATCAAATGTTGAAGGAAAATCCCATGGAGCCCTAAGGCTGCCGTGTCATGCCTGCCCTCATTACCTTACATCTTATCCTCCTCTGATTCCCAGCATCCTAATTGAAAAGACACTTTGTAGTAAAAAGCTATGTTTGAATCACTTTGAAAGCCAAGCTCCTCTGGTATTTTTCCCAGCAAATGTTTTTCTCGGATCTTTGAGCTTATTAAACAAAATGGTCTTCTGAAGCTTCTTGAAGCGCAGGCATAACTCTGCTGCCCCTGAATAAGGGCAAAAATAGCAAATTCTAAATACAGTGTTTTGTGCAGAGTTTTAACCAGCTTGGTTTCTGAAAGTTAACTCATCTCTCATATTTTCCTTTCCCTTCTTATTTCATCTTCTATTTCCATACCCCTTGTCTCCAAAATTAAGCAAATGACATGTATTTAGTGGAGCATTTGGTTCGAGTTTTAGTTACTTGTTTGTTTTTCCTTGTTTGGATGTTTTCATTTGGGGTTTTTTTATAATAAGAAGAACATATCAAAAAACCCACAAACAACTGCTATTTAGATGTTTTGTTTGTAAAGCGATAGTACTTTTGGAAAACACAATTCTGTCATTAAAGAGCTTTCAGATGCCCTCTCTGGAAGGATAAAGGCATTTACAGTAGATCAGGATGGAGCACTTTTCTTCAAATTTTTGTTTGGTAAGAGCAAGATGAGAGAAGAGAATGCAAACCTAATTATTTTTTAAATTATTCTCCCCTTGCTTCTTCTGTTTTGCAGTGCACAGAGAAGTGGGTGCCTGTAGGTCGTTGGTGAATTGTACATTCTCTACTGCAGTGTGTACCATCCGAGGTTATCCTGAGAGTTATTAGAATACTTTTGAGGAGGGATTTTGGGAGGTGGCAGCTTAAATATGCTTAACTTGAACAAAGGGTCAGATTTAAAGGGCAAAAGGTGACTTAAGGCAAGCACTAATAGCTCCTGAAGTCTGCATAAAATTTTGGAAAAAATTTAGATTTATTTGGCCACCTGTGTCACTGCTGTGAATTCTTCAGCTTTTTAAATGGCCTCCTTTCCCAAGAAGAACACAGCTGCAGAGGAGTCTTGCATAAGCTGTTCTTGCTCCCTTTTACTTCAACCACTATTTTCCTCAATGCTAGGCTGTGCCAGCCAGTCCACAGCACTTTGCTCCTGGGCTAACAGGACAGACCCCATTCTTCAATTCCCTGCCCACTCTTATAATCCAGTTCTTTTAAAAACAGTGTAACTGAACAATGCTTGATGGAAAATAACAAAGGAATTTTCAGATAGACATGTGATAGGCAGATAAACATCTAATGACTTCCAAGAAAATAGATGTTTTGTCAGTTTAAAGCCCCCTTGCTGCTCTCATGGCTGCCTTTTAAAGTATTGCTTCTTAAATTGAATTTCAGGACACACAAGCAGTTTCTAAAGATCAGTGATAAATCATAAACAGTGACAGTTTGAAGAAAGCTTTCTTTCTTTCTTAAGAAACATAGCAGTATTCACAACTGATCTGTTATTGCTTAGTATGTTCAGAGTCTGGCCTCTTAAAGACTTAGTAGTGAAGTTTTCCTTATAAACCTATACTTAGGGACCTTGAAAAGGCTTATAAATGGAAAGCCTTGCAGAGCTGTGCTGAGGTAGTTGGGTGTCCTCACTGTGCAGATGGGTCATCTGCGGCAGAGAGATAATAAATGACCTTCTCTGTTTCATATGACAATTCTGTTTGCCAATTTACAGTCTTTCCTCATTCCAGATTTCAGTATTTCTTTCAATTTTTAACATTCCAGTTTTATGGATGAGAGATGTTAAGTGCTCAGTGGAACGTGAATCTTGGAAAACTCTGTATCAGTCCAACAAAAAGCCCAATGTTACTTTTAAATGTTCTGATTTACATAATGTGCAACTATTCAGCACTGATCTGAAGTTAGAGGAATAAAGCAAAGTAAATTAAGTTCTTCTTTTGTGGTTGTTTTGGGGTTTTTTTGCATGCCTGAACTTGATACGAGAGATTAACCATTCTCACTGGGAATTGCAAAGGATATGAATTTTAACAAGTAGATTTCTGAAGGCTTTTCAAAACAAAGCACGAAGTCAGTTTCTTTGTCCCAAAACACAGAGGAGCTCATTCATTGCAATGTTACTCTGTTCTGTGGCATGTAATTTCTTTGAATGGAAACACAGTGTAGAATAGCCCTGTGGTATTATTTTTTTAAAATCATTGGTAGAATTAGTATAATTTGAATGATTTCTTTTTGTCTTACATTACCACTTCCTTTTCTATGCAATTAGGTTTTGTCTTGTTTTATGGAATGCTTTATTTGCTTTATATACTTGGGTTCATTAATGAGTAATAAATTCAAAATAAAATGTAAATTATGTGGATATTAAAAACAGAATGCATTTTTATCATTGGCATGCATCCAGCTGCCACCAAGCCAGGAAAATTAATACAATATCAATAATAAAAACATATTTAATAACCAAGAACCCAACAGTTTTTTGCAGTTCTTTATAGAAGAGAAATCCCAATTTTATTTTTAAATTAATAATTAATGCACATTTCCTCCAGAAATAAAGGAATAATAAAAAATCCTATGTATATTGAAAGAAGAAATATTTCTAATTATACATGGCTTTAAAGAGTCGGCAAATGCATTTTTTAGAAAATACTATTTGAAAGTTATTAGTCCTGATGAAAAACAAGCTGGCTTTAACAATCCCATGAAAATCTAGATCTGTTGGAAGAAAAATAAATCACTTAAGCAGAGTGTGAGCTACTGCCCTTAGGTGAATCTGTAAGTGTTCAGAGAGAAGTTCAGAGGAGGAAGCTGAAGAGGATAGAATTGTATGGATTAAGGAAGGAAAGTTCCCTTTGACAGGAGCAGCCTCTGTGCACAGGGGCCAATGAGAAGCCCACCACCCTGGGTGATGGATACAGCAAAGCTGTAGTAAACCATATGATGGGGAAAAATCCCACACCAGGAGGGTGATCTAACTCTAATGTCTTTTTATTTTTTTTTTTTCCAAAACTGCATGACGCTCGCAGAAAGGTAATTAAGTCAAAAACAACAGGGAACTTATAGCAAGCAATATGTGGAAAAATGAATATTTAGAATAGCATGGGATGTGTTTGCTGTGGATGTAAAACTGGCTGCTCAGGCAAAGCTTTTAACAAGCGCTTGTGCCCATTAAATCATATAATGATTTACCTCCAGTGGGTTAGGTCAAATGGTATCTTTCCAGAAAAACTTAAAAGCCAGATGATACACGTCAGGCTGTAGCACTGTTGAGAATGGGATGAGGGTGTTGTTTTTCAGAAAGCTGCTGGATTTTTTGCCTTTGAAATACACTGTCTGGTGTTGCAATTCCTCATTAAAGCTGGCTGCTGCAGGAGAGTTCCCTGCATTTACTTAGAGGCTCATGGGGTTTCTTCTGATATTTTTGGCTGGAAAGGACAACAAATATAACAAATATGCCCAAATCACACTAACATTTTCTGACCCAGGGAGGTGAAAGATACCAAAATTGTACTACAGTTGCATTCATCTTCATGAGGCTGGTTGCATGCAATCAAAGTATTCTGTATTGCAGGAAAGATAGCGTTTCTTGACCTAGGAGATATTTAAGGGTTTAACCCTCTACCATTTTCCTGACTGATAACTGCTTGTTGGATGCCTATCAGATCAGAAAAATATGCTAATGTACACTGTTGTGGGCTATTATCTTCATATCTGTGGTATTATCCTGCAGCTTAGCAGGCACTGTGATGCAGGCTGTCAGATCATTTGGCACACCTAATTCCCACTGAAATCATAAAAAAAAAAAGACCTTTCATCCAAGTTCCTCAGCAGAAAGGATTCCTTGTGAAAACAGTTGGTACTAAACAAGGTCTTGTAGTATACAACACTTCACGATTGATCATGGCCTCGAACCAGATTTTTATGGGAGCTTGCATTTATCCAACCTTAGAAACTACCAGGATTGCTGCCAGCTGCTGAGCAGGGTTAAAATGAACACCAGGATTTAGAACTGAAATACTCATCTAATCCAACTTGATTTTTGTGTAGGCTTTAGGGCCTGATCCAGAACTCCCAGTTCACATTGGTAGAATTTGATTCACATCTGTTACCAGGGGAGGAACAATGTAAATTTTGAAATGTTTTTCTCCTTCTTTCTGTCCTCTCCCCCTGCACTTAAAGTTTTGCCCCTATTGGGTTATTGATCTACTGTATGACTGCTGGACCATTAACAAACCCTGGCTGTCTCAGAGCTAATGAGCAGGGAGGGCTTAGAAGGAGAAGTGAAGTAATGAAGATCACATTAATGAAATCCATCTCCAAAGCTGTTACAGACTTCAACCAGAATGTGAATAATGGAACGTCAGGACTCTGGAGTGCAAGAATCTGTAAAAAATTGCAATATTTCTGTTTTGTTTGGGATGTACCATTACATTCTTAATTGCTCTTTCTGAATACATAGTTAAGGAAGCATTTTTTTGTTTTGTTTGCATTAAGGAATAGCCTATATAATTACTCACAAACTCTTATTGTGAATGGGTTGTTTTGCTTTTTTTTGCTTCTAAACCATGTGGTCTTTTCCTAGATTGTCAGCAAATATTGGAAAATACTGAATTTCACTCAATCTCTAGTATGTAGGTGGAGATTCTTTTTGGTTTTCTTTTTAAATTCCTCCAAATTGAAGCAGATAAGATCATGGTTTAATGTGATAACCCTAATATGCAGCTTAGGTTCTACATTTAAATACTAAATATGTATAAAATTGTTTTTGAAATCATTAATGTCTTCAAATTGCATCAGTTGAATATGTAGGTGACTATGATATCCAGCAGAATACATCATCTATTGAAATATCTTGATAAATTACTAGAGCCTGTCAGCTGAGGATGGATGGCATAATTAAAGCCAACATTTAATTGGGAAAACTCTGAACATCTACACACAAAACAAACATAACCCTAGGTCATCAATATTTTGTTCCCTTACCCGTGGACTATTTCTGTTATTGCTGAAGCCAGATGAAAAATAATTTTGAAAAAGTTTCTGAAGAAAAGACCAGTACTTCTTAAGTCCACTTTTAAACCTCTTTGAATCTCTTGAAGCTGTGTGGGGCATAGAGGGGAGCAAGATTGGTGGGGACATCTCATGAACTTAAGTGTCACTCAGAGCAGGTGGCAGCTGAGCAGGGTTTGGTGGATGACATTTCCAGACACAAGCGCTTCCAGGAACATTTGGGCTGAATGGACCAAACTGGTGCTGCTGTACCTGTTAATATTGCACATGTCAGTACTCTGATAAATAAGTGCAGGTAGATGTAAATTGAGAATCCATTGGTTAAAAAGCAGGATCTTAATCCAGATGAGTTATTTTAAATAGGTCTTTTGAAAACATTTGACTTAACATAGAAGTTTTCTAACATATCGAAGCTTTGTGGTTTCTATGTGGGTATATGAAGCCATGATGAACTTGGTGGCCAAGACATTAGTATACTATTCTAACATCTTTCTGTTAGGGCTATCTGGCCAGCTACAATTGAAAATAACAGAGATGATCTAAATTTAGTTAGAGCTGTAGAAACTTGATGCTCCAGTAAAATGTCATTCTCTCTCACACAGACTGCCTCTCAATTTAAAATACAGAAAACATTTGCTGACAGGAGGTGGAAGCCAGCTCTGTGTTAAAGATATAATTTGGAAAATAGAAACACATGCATTTTGAAGTATCAGATGCATTCATTCCCAGTGGGCTTTATAGCTGGTTTTCTTCTCTCCTCTGCTTTTTTCAGCCTACAAGAATTTAGAGCTAGGTACAGTGAAAGGCATTTTCCTGGTAGATTCCAGACTATGCTGTAGTTGCTTGCTATCTCAGCAGCCATCAACCCAAGGTTTGTACTCTAATTGAATGATACATGAGCTTTCTTTTGGTCCATTTATTATTTCCAAGTTATCTCTCCTGCACTTTTCAAGTTTTATTTTCATTACATCTCCCTAACAGGGCACCAATATAGGGTTTCACAACAGAATTTTCCTAAAATATTTTGGAGCAGGTGCAGAAAGACTGCTCACACAGTTGTCAGGTTCAAGAATTATATTTGAAATCAATGAAAAGTGTGATTTGAAACAAGGCTTTATTCGCTTTGAATTTCTGGAGGAATAATAAATATTACTTGTATTCAGACTACAGTAAGAATCTGGTATTAATGTTTAACTCAGGTTCTAGTAGGGGAAGGGTTTAGCATAAGCCATACCACAATAAACAGTATTTCTTTAATAGAATACATAGATTTTCTGAAATAGGCTCTGGAACTGGTAAAATTCAAATGGCTATATCAGAATGACATCAGTTAGAAATGTGTCTGTCTGGTTTGTGTTTTTGGCAGAGAGAGGGAAGCAGAGGGAAGAAACAAGCAGTTTGTTTGTTTATTCAATCAAGCAGTTTGAGTGCTTTCAGGAGAGTTTTGAATGGCAGCCAGCATTTTGCAAATTATTATTATTATTATTATTCCAACATTAGTTACTTCTGAAGTGAGTGCTACCCTGTCAGTATTATACAAAATGTACACTGTTTTATTTCAGACCACAACAGTGCACTGCTTGAGAATGTAATCTCTTGAGAGATGTGTTTGCCTTGAGAGTAAAGCTGCATATAGCTACAACATTTATTTTATACCATAAGTGTTTGCGTGTCTGTGTGCTGTGCAAAATAGCTTTTCATATTAAAATGACAGATTTGACCCTCTATGTTTATGCCATAAACAAAACAAGTCTGATAGGAACAGAAGTTGTCTAGTCAAACCCAAGACAGCTTCTGTAGCTTAACTTATGGTCAGAGCATTGTTGCATATCCTGTAACGAGGATGTTTTCTTATTTTGGTTACAGACTAGTGGCATAAAAGGAAAGGACAGAGGAACAGGAAGACACTCTAGGATGCTGAGAGAGATATTTTAATTTTTTGGTTTTTTAAAACACATTCTGCTTGGCTGTGGCTATCTGTAGAAGTGGACAGCAGCTCCTGGGGTCCACATGTCAGTCCTGTTAAGCCATGTTGACATGAGGACCATAAAAGCCATGAAGGAGAGAACTGGAAATGGTAAGAGGCTTGAAAGGAATAGAGGGAAAGAAAAGAAACAAAATAAATAAAAAAAGGACACTAAAGAATTGCAGAGAAGCATTATATGGAATATCTACTGTTTTTACATAATGTTTAGTGGGGACTTCCCATGGAAAATGTGTAGCAAAGCCATGGTATTAAGTGAATCCAGTGATGGGCAAAGTAAATTAGTAGCTCCTCTCTTAAACATTGTAGCTACTTGCCTTGGGCAAGTACCTGGATGATTTGGGAAGAAATAGAGATGATATGTGAATCTGAAAGTAAAAAAGGAATATTCAATGCCAGAATGAAGTGTACTTTATGTTAAATGTCTGTAAAGGATATGAAATACAGGACAGTTGGCAGCTGAATAATGTAACAGAGCAGGAAGTACTGAAATAGCACACATTTCAGAGTCATAAATATGACTGAGATATGCTTAAAGTACCTTTTATAACACTTGTCTGTCTCTTTTTTTTTCTTGACAAAACATTATTCCTTTTGAAGAGGTGAAAATGTTTGTGAGAAAGTTCCATTTCCCTCAAGAATATAACTTTACAAGCACACAGAATCTCTCTTGTTTCTAGGAGGTTTTTCCCTTTCCTATTATGAGAATCAAGCTGACTGGGAGTAGGAAAAAAATTTAAAAATACAAAAGCAATGGAAATTTTGTGTTTACTCAAAATCCTCCTGGGAAAAATATGCATGAAATTAAAGTTTTGGTTTAGTTAAAGAATTCTGGTTTGTTTTCAAATTTGAACTAGGTTGTTTCAGTCATTCTTTGTGTAATTTTTTTAGCTTCCTTGTCAAGGAAATAAAAGGTGATGACATTTTCTTTTGTTATGCCATATAATATGCCTGTTGCAAAACATATGTTAGTGTTCTTGGAGGAAAAACTCAGAAGTAAGGAACAATTATATCTTTAATTACCCATGTAGGCCAGAGTACCCATGCAGTACCAAAAAGAATCTCTGAAGTTAGAAAGATCAAGAGAGACACATGTCTATGCAGATATGTATATAAATTTGCATTTATGAATTAGTAGATTTTTAGATGTTAAGTATTAGGCTGTGATTCTGCATTCAGTTACATTTTCCAGCTGCTTGGAGGAATCATCACTTTTTTATGCAGTGGTAGTTCATGGGAGCATGAGTCATGGACCATGGTCAGACTGTGCTGGTGGAAAAAAAAAGATGACTCGAGCATTGTTCTTACATTTTAAAATTATTTACGCACATTGGCAAGTTTTTTAGAGAGCTGGAAATGTAATGTGATAATTTCTGGGATCAGTTTGCTGGAAATGAAGCCACACAGGCAGATTGCTGTGTCTTTGTAGCCTTTGACTGAAAAGGACTGAACTCAGCACGTGTAAGCACTGGCAAGGGTGTAGCTTTTCAGCGAGAACGAAAAACATCTAGTCTGACTGATACTGAGATTATTGTTAATCTTCTTATGAATGAATATTTGGAGATGCTTACAGCATAAGAAAGGGAGAATTGCTTCCTAGAACAGTGAAACTGAAGAACTTCTCAATGGAGACAGGCTTGTTTGTGGAATTTAAATTAGGATGCAAACCTACTTTTAAATATTCTGAGCTGTCTGACTGCAGTAAGAGCCTGCAACGCCAAGTGGATGGAGATGATGTTGTGACAGGAGGGGCTGAATTGGCCACACAGTCTCTAAATAACAAAGGTATGCTCTAATTTTTCAGTGCCTTCAGTGCTCTGCTTTCACTCAGCATCACAAAGAGTTTCTTCCAATGCAAACACTGGTTCCAGAGTTAAAAAGCAAGGGGGTCAACAGGCAACCTCAATATTTTCCTAAATGAGAAAATAAAGAGGTTCAGTAGCAGAAATCGCTGAAAAAATAGCAGGAAAGCTTTGGCAGTGCTGGCTGAACTGTAAACTGTTTAGAGAGGTTGGTAAAAATGGAATAAGAAGATGTGAAAAGGGTTTAAGTATTTATAATGACAACTGCTTTTCCCAAGCTACATTCCCAGCAGCACAGCAGTGGCCTCTGTTTCTAGAAGATAAGTGTGTGGGGGATGAGGGTGAGCAGCAGCACAGAGGCAGCCAGCTGGCCAGGATAGGGTTTTCCCTCATGGAGACAGTGACCCAGCATCATCTGTGGGAGAATAAGCTTCTCCATCTGTCTTGTCCACCCAGAACCATGTGGCAGCTCAGAGGGAATAGCAGTTGTTCCTCTTGCGACTGTGGTGGCACCCAAAGCTGTTGGCTTGCCACTGCTACCTGTGATCCCATTGTTTTAGTGCAAGGCTGACAGTTTTCATCATTAATGTTTTACTAATAGAACTGAAAAATTTTCATCTAGAAATGACTGATATGCCAAGAGATATCTGTAAAAGTGGGGTTTCTATTGTCTACCTGGGCTTTTCAGGGTGCCTGATCCACTCAAACCTGACCTCGTCCTGTTTGAAGAGCTGGCTTGAAAGGGGCTCTCCATCAAAAATTGTTAGACAATGGTGTGCTCAGTTTTCAGAACTGTTCCTCTTCCACCTGTGAGGTCTCTTCTCTGTACACATAAGTTTATAACAGACCTATCACCCCAGATCCAACACCTATATCCTCTAATTGCCAGAAGACAATTCCTCCTCCCCCACTATTTCTTGAAAGGCTAAAGGAAGAGTCTTGGTGTTTGGTAATGAAGCACATGGTAGATGCTTCTCTTTATTGCCTGCAGAAGGAGTTCAAGGACTGAGGGTTGCAAAGACTGATAGATATGGTATAAACACAGATGACAGGCAAGGAGAAAGCATCACTTACAAAGCGTTGTGCTTTTTTCACAACGTTTGTCACTAAATGCAAGAAAGTTCATATTATTTATTATCTTCCCTCCTCCCTTTTTTTTATTCTCCTTCTGAGGGGAAACAAACTGTGATCTGATTATTTTCAGAAGCTGTTGCTTTGAAAAGGATGCTAAGAAGTCCCATAGGCTGCATTCTCCTAGCAAGGGAGTTGTGTGTGCTAGGTGAAAGCCTGACACTAAAATCAAGGATTATTTCATTTTCTTAGAGTTTAAAAAGTATTTTTCTGGAAGTTGACAGACTCAAAATGAAATAAATTAGTTACCTCTGGCAGTCTTGCAGTTCACCTTGGACGCATATGTGCCCTCAGAAGTGTTTACCATTCTCTCTCCTTCCCTTTCTCCCTCCCTCCAGAGCTCCTTTCCAGCCTTCCTTTGTTGCTGACTTCAGACCTTGCAGTTCACCAGGCTTGTTCCCTTTCAAGGACACTCCGACTGAATAAAGATATTGGGCAATGTTCCTATAGGGTAAACATTTTTGTCTGGCTTCTTAGAAAGAGCAAAACTCATAAGAAATATGTGGAAGTAATAGTTAAATTCAGAGAAAGCTGATCTAATTTATAGGGACTGAAATGTTTAAATGTTGGAGGGGAAACAATGAAACATAGTAGATATCCTGCCAGAAGCACATTACTTTGCCATCTCTGGTACCCAGGTGCAGATGCCCATTTCCAAGCTCCTGACCATTAGAGACTCAATCACCAGAGTGGTGAGAGAGTGAGTCTGCAGTCAGTGGAGGTACACCTGCAACACTGACAAAACTATCCTGCCAGCCAATGCAGGAAACTGCTTGGATGTTTTCATAAAAATAAACCTTTTCCAGATATCTCCTTAAAAACTGGCTTGGAGAAACTAAACCAGTAAGCACGGGGAAAAAACAGTACTTGGAAATTTAATGAAATAAAAAAATAATAATAAAAAAAGAAATGTTCTTCTCCAGTATGTTCTAGTTCAGCAAAAGCTGAGATATTCTTCTGTTTTGCTCAAGTACAGAGGCAGTATAGAAATCATGCTAAAGATTGTGTGTGAGGAGGAAAGACCATTAAGAGACAGGCTTCTATTTTATTTTTATTTCTCAAGGGTTTTTTATTTGTTTGTTTGTTTATTTATTTTACGTAAGACTCCCAGCTGAGGATCCTTGAGGAGAAAGGGCTCACCAACTATGTTTATGTATCCTGGCTTGCTTATCCTGCTTGGCTTTCAAATTTTTTTATGGAAAATGGACTTGTTAAAAAAACATAGCTCAAATTGCCTTTAGCAATTAAGTTTCTTATCATTGACATAATTGATTCTATGTTTAATGGTGATGATCCTGATGGAGGAAGATGTGGATGGCTCTGCATTTTGTGGCAGAAGGGAAGAGTGCAGGTGATTACTCCCTAGTTCACTTGATTTTTACACGATGATTTACAAGGTATGTAAATGAGCAGACAACCACAGAAGGTACATTTAATGGCATCTTAATGCATCATGGAATTTACGACAGGGCATGAATAGCTTGTGCACTCAACTGTTGAAAGCAGATGCTGCTATAATTCTACTTAATACTTAGAAGAAAAGTTAAGCATATTGTTTTCTGTACAAATGTTTATGAAACATTAATAAGAACAACATGCACCATTCAATGCTGAACATATAATGGGAAATCCTATCTTATAAATATTTACAAGTGTGAAATTTTGGTTCACTCTGTATGTTGGTTTCAAGTAGCACTTTGGTGATTCTCCACTGTTTTTTCCCACCCTAGTCACACTGGTACCCTAAAGAGAAAGGAAGAATGGGAACAAGTCATTCACATAAATATCTAATATGAAAACTGATTTCAGTTAGGAAAAGGCTTACACTTGCTTTTGTAGTAGAACAGTATTCATCAGTTTGAAACCAAGACTTTTTACTTCTAAATGCAAGTTTTTGGCTTCAGTTATGGGAGGAATTAGTGAGCTTCATTGAATCTGCTGACATGTATATAGACATTCCAGATTGTTTTGTGATGGTGCAGTTTTCTACAGGTAATTGAAATGTTTGAATTAGTTGTTGTCTATTAATGATTGAGGGTTTTTCAAGGGGTAAGTATATTAAAAACAAAACTCTTTGTCCCTTTTTCTGTATAAATTTTATTTACTGATTGCAAAGATTATAATCTTTCTTTGCCTTTTCACTAGAATGACGAAGCTTTCAGTCAGTCAGGTTATTTGCATTAGGGTGACAGCCTTTGAATCCACACCTCTCTGACATTTTTGACAACGATACCTAGCAGCAAGTAAAATGTTATGATAAATTGTTCAGTCTAAAAGGGAGATTCAAACTTTAATTCTCCCAATTTTAAGTCTTTCTCAATTGCTAAATATACCTTACTGCTTATGATCTGGTATTTCTAAATATCTTGAAATTGAGAGAAAATATTAAGCTTCTGATAGAAATTGCAGCCACAACTCTATATTAAGAACTTACTATTAGAAAACTTCTAGTCTAAATCTTAACTTCTTAAAAACATCGAAGTGGATCAGTGGAGTTTGAAATAACAGAAGTTATGGTATTTATGGACTTCGAATGAATTACAACAAAGAAATCTGAGTATTAAATGTATATTTTACTACAAAGCCTCTGAGAGACATTTTCAATTATTCTTTAGACACTTGGGCAAGGTGAAAAGTCAAGTGGAGCTTCTTGCACAAAGATCTGCTGGGATCCATTTTAAGCATTATAAATTTTGATGATTTGAACTGTTTGAAAGCTGGGCTTTTCTCTCCTTGGAAATGTCTGAATTTATGGTGGAAAATCAAACCTTAATTTTTTGGTATTAATCTTCAGTATTTGTATTTGGTATTGCTGTCTTGGTATGTCAGAGGATTCTTATTTTTGTGCCTCATGACTTCATTTATCTGTATCATTTATGCCCCCCAATTTAGATGTTTCAGAAGATATTGCTGTCTTTCCTTAGAGGACTGAAGACATGGGGTAATTTGTCTGTAACTGCTGTGAAACGCTGCAGTCGCATGTCTAAATCAAAATATTTTTTATTTCCCAGATATTTTTTGATGGCAAATGTGTAAAGCAGACACTTGAATTTAGTTGAACTGGCATTTTCTTGTGAAGCATCTTGTTTTTATGGAAAGTATATAGGTGCTGCTGCTGGCAACATCCCTGCCAAGCTCCTGGTTGGAAAGTGGAAAGCTCAGACTACGTAACTAGTGTTAGTAAATAATTTTCTTTTTTTGTGTGAAGGATTAACCCAGGAAGGAAATGAAGCCCAGGTTGTCTTTCTGGCAGAGTCAAGGTGAAACTACAAACATACAGAGTTTTCCCTTTCTATGTAGTTCTACTTGGAAGTCATAACTCAGCACTAAGATATATGGATCTCTGCCTTTAAATATAGTTTCCTTAGGGCATATACACAGTTTTGGCAAAAGTGAATACTGACTTAATGATAATTTATAATGAAATTGTATTTCAGAATGGACAGGCTTTTGCACTTTTAATTGTAATTTATAACTCTGTGTGTCGCAGATTTTTCAAAAGGTAAAATTAGGCCCATTTCAAACACACAGAGAGGAAACTCTTAAAAAAAAAAAAGCATCTGGCTAATATTTTATACAATTGTCCAAACAGTATTTCTTGACTAGTTTCTTCACTGATTTAATGTTATATTATTTGTTTGACACAAGGAGTGTGAAGGTACCCTAAACACAAATAATTCCATGTTAGTGACAAAACAGTGTATAACAGAAATTAGGATTTAACACTCCCAGTTCATTCGAGAGATTAGGGAAATGGTCCTAAGAGGTTTTCCTCTTTGCTTGAAGAGATTTCATTCTCTGATTTCATGAAGCCCAGCTCTGATATGAGGTGCTTTTGAACCACTTTTTGAATCACTCTACCTCTGACAAAATCTGCCTGCCTTCCTGCCTTCCTTCCTGCCTCCCTCCCTCCTCTTTTACCTCTTTCTTGTCTTGTCTCCTGGATGGGGATGGAAGGAGGGACAAGGCAATGTGGGTAGTTAGTTTACTGTAGTCATAATAATCTGAGAGCTCAATTAAATTTAATTAAATAAGTTTAATGACCAAAATGTTAATGCTGTACCAGTTTATTATTAAGTTCAAGAGTTAATGGGATTATTTTTTCTAATTAATTCTGTAAGCCTTTGGTCTGCTTGAATATGTGGTCAATGGGGCAAATAATCTTGATTACAAAACCCCCTTGAAAATGAAAAATATCTACCAGTATTTGTGGACACTGAGCTGAGTTTCAGTAGTGTTTTTGTAAGTAGGATCTGACTTATTCCCACAATGAATTTGAATGATCCAGCAAGGATGAGAAAAGCATTGTCTGAGTCCTGGCTGCATCACATGCCCTTTATGGGGGTTGTGTGTGTGTGTGTGTAATAAGAGAAATTCAATTACTTGGTGAGGTAGTCAGTTTACCATTACATAGAGTCCAAAACTAAGAACTCCACGTTACGAGAAAGGAATAATAAAGCCCAAAGCAACATTCACTCTCAAATAATTATTGTTCTCATTAACTCTTATTGAATTCTGCAAATGGTATTAACATGCTGATATGGTAATGCTGTGAAAATATTCCATTAGTGGGATATACCTGCTAAGAAAATTAACACATTCTTGCTGCTAGGTAGACCATTATAATTTCTGTAATTTTCTGTTAAATTCTTAAAAAAAAAAAAGGTGCAATTAAATATTAAAATTGTATTAATTATTTAACAAGGAATAATTTTAAAAGGTCCACATTTTCTATAGCACTGTGCGTGCTTTATTGTAGTTGACTTGCCTGGTTAAAAGCAGGCTGCATCTCTTGGTTTAGAAGATATTTGGAAATCAAACCTCTGTGAGAGTCCCAACAGACAGAAATACTGAGAGAGAGAGAGAGATGTTCAGAGTGTTCTATCACACTCCTCACAGTATTTTCACATGAGGTCTCCAAGGACCACAGGAGGAGGGCAACACTGAACCAGGAAGGGACAGGAGAGGTACCTGGCAGACAGCTCACCCTATAAACAGAAATAAAAACAAAAAGCTTCCGCATCTCTGATGGCTCTGGGTTGGATTTGGTTCTGGTCATTCAGCTTCTGTGTTCTTCTGTCTCATCAATGCCACTAAAGTACATCTCACCCTTCTGACTCTCTTATTTGCCTGCTACCACTGTCATTTTTCTTTCACTATTATACTTTTTACCTTTTCTTTTCTACAGGTGCACATTATAGAGGGTGAGCAGCAACTGACTCAAACCACTTTTCTTATATGTGGTGTATATGCTGGTTTAGAACTGGTTTATTTGAAAAGTCATAATGTAAGCAACACAGCCTGGTAGTGTGGTGTTCAGCTTGTTCATTCTCAAATGGTTGTATTAGTCTAGGCTGCACTAGTGTCTTAGTCCTTCCCAAGAAGAAACCAAATGGCTTGTAATGGCTATTTTGCCAGTTTGTTTTTAGATAAGCATCTAAGCGTTAGGAAAATTATCTAATATTTAGCTAGGTCTAGGAGCCTTTTCCTTGCCTTTCAAATACTTTCAGAAGCCAGAAAATATATACTTTAATCAGGATGCCCTTCTTCATCCCCAAGGTCTTAAAGGGACTACAGGTTTCCTCTTGTCTGCCATGAAGAGTTGAGTATAATCTCATGATATGTTAGAGCTACAAAATTGGGTTAGAAATCTTCACAGAACAGGCTGCAAGCTTTTTATAAATCTGAAGCTTTTCTGTTTCTGTTCAGATAAAGAAAGCTTATGTGGCAACAACCCCTGAGGTAAAATGATACAGCTTTGACTTCCAAAGCTATGCTTTAAACTGTAGCGTTTAGATTCAAAAGGTTCTGGATTTATGGTGTTTCTGTAGCCCTAACCCAAACCAGAAAGTTGTGCATTTGGTCATGCACATACCCTGACAGAACACTGGAGACAGGAAAATTCTTCAACCCATGTTGTATCTGCAGAAAACTTTCTGATCCAGGTGGATCTTGTTTACGGCAAGATTTTAACGAGTTATTTATCACATTGCATTTGACTTTTAATCATAATGCAAGTGGACTGAAAAAAAAGTGAAGTATGAAAATATGTTTGGAATGTGGATATGCTTCTAACAGGCAAAATTTAACTCTTATCAACCTCGGGAACAGAACTTTGGATCACCTTGGTCTCTTGGTTGAAATGAGGTGGGGTTTCTTTGGTTGGTTGGTTTTTTGCTTTTGTTTTGTTTTGGGTTTTTTTACTTTTTTTGTTGTTTTTCTCATCTTAATATTGGTATGTCAGAATCTTTGTATTGAGAGCACTACATTATTTTCAAGTAACCCAGCAAGAGTCATTTGGCAGATTGAAGTTTCTATCGGGCTCCTCTCTATTCACTGCTTTCTGTAACTGGTAGAAAAAATGAATCAAGTAGTTACTTCTGTGGATTTTTATTTCTAATTTTCAGAAGATTTATGGATACCTTGAATAGAATTTACTAACATTTCTCAAGTTTCAGTTATAATATATGATAATATTCAAGTAAGATGTGCATTGTAAGGTTGGAGAATAATTTTAGAAAGAAAGGAAAAAGAGGAGAAGGTTCTTTTACTCTTGTATTCTTTTACTCTTTTATTTGCAGCACCAAAGTGCTAGCATATTCTCTTTCAGCTATTCCAAGTCAGATCCAAATACTTAGGATGATGACTGAATCCAAACTCTTCCAAGGGCTATGAATTTTAGTGCAAATGTGAAATATATATAATGGACTTGGCTCCAAGGGAGCTGTAAAAATCTCTTTTATGAGACAAAGCTGGTGTCGATCTGTCTTTGACTATAATTTCAATAGCAGACTACAGTCTACTGGCTTCAGTCAAATAGTTGTCTTATATCTGGGGAAGCAAGAGCATATTGTCAGCTTGAGGGAAGAGGTTTTAGCTGTTTGCTTGCCATTAGGAGGAGATATATAGCTAAACCAGAAGCACCTCCAGTTTAAATGAACTTCCGAAGATAATCTCAGAATATTGGAAATGTGTCTCTTTTTTCAGATGCCTTTCTCTGATCAGTTGGTATTTCCATTTGTAACGTCATGCATGGAAGCAGGAAGTTGGCCATGCCATTTGTAAGGAAACAGCTAGATAACAAATGTCCAGCTTTCATCTATCTTTGGAAAAATCCTCAGAGCATAAAAAATGGCTTTGGCAGATAAAAGTAAGAGCCAGTGCATGAAATTTTAAACCAAAGGGGACCTATGAGATCATCCGGTTTGATTATCTGCAGGATACAGTCCAGAAAAACTCATCTAGTTATTGGGATTTTTGAAAGGGTTTTGCAATAAAGATAGAAAGTGATTTTAGAAACAATACAGATTTGACTGCATCTAGGTAAACACACATGCTACCTGCTAAAGGTCATACAACATAACAGCAAAAGGTACTTCTGGGGCTGAGTGGGTCACTTTTGCTTCTTTCAGGTAGCCAGTTATGTTTTTCATGCAGCTAACTTGACTCCCTCTAAAAAGTATTGGGGGTTTTTTGCTAAAGATTGTCTTACAGAAAGATATTGGATCTTGGTCTGAATTTATCATTTTGTCATCACTTCCTCTGGTAATTTGTTGCATGCTTGATCTTCTCTCCTTAGAAGCCTTTGCATAATTTCCAGTAGGGTACTGGCATGGGGGTAGGAATGGGAATGATGCTAATTTTGGTTTGAATCTGCTCCCCTCAATTAAGGGTAAATAAGACAAAGAAGGACAATGCCTCCAATCTATTGGATAATCCTGGTCTGTAACTACTGAAACATGTGCGAAAAAGACTTTTATTCCTGGTTTAACATCTGAGTAATTTTTATTTTTTTGTGTGTAGCAACACTTAGAGCAGGGTCTTGAATCAAGGAGCCTCCAAATTAAGGTTTAATTCAGGCTAAATAGTCCTATGCAGTCTTGCACGCTGTCTTAAAATTCAATTTTATTTTACATATATATATATGTAAATATATATCTACATATGATAGATATGCACAAACACACACATATGTGTTTTGCAAAGAAAAGTTTAGTAGTTGCACAAAGAGAAGGTGGCTGCATCCTTTCTAGCCTCCCACGAAATGATAAATAGCCATTGGGGAAGCCACAAGTACTCTGGCACCTGTAAAGTTTCAATATAAAAGCCAAAAATGTCTAGGATTATAGAGGTCTAGGTGATACTTGACAGTTGAATTTGAAAAGCAGCTTTGTTATTAGAGCATCACAGTGCGCCAGAATTAGTTTGGATTTAGGCAGCCATGTCCTTTATGTAGCTGTAAACTCTGGATTAATTTATAGAGCTCTGGGTGGGGAATTAAAGTGCAAAATTCATGTGATTCTTAATAATAAGACAGAAGAAGGGATAAGGCATATGGTTCATAGTATACCTATGAGCTAAGAAGCTTTGAGAGAACTCTGAGGCCTTTTTAAAAGTATCTACTGTCACTGTTTATATCTTCAGATGGGATTATTACATGTATGTATGTAGTGAGATTTCTCTATATGCATTTGTGTATAGTTATTTGATATGAACTCACAGATCTGTGCTGTATGCATGAACAGATACAGACAATACCAAGCCAGTACTAAGAAATTGTTTTTCCTAAAAATTGACCCCTACATGTTTCAATTTTAATGCAATGAGGACCTAATTCAAACTTATGCCTGTCAAAGCGAAGATTCTCATTGGCTTAAATTGGCTTTTAATGAGACTCCCAAATGCCTGGGGAAGAAGTTCTTTAATTTGGTAAAGAAATTTCAGCATCAAGACTCACTTAGCCACAGGAATTTTATCTTCATTCTGACTCATTACACTGTTCTGTCATTAATAATCACAGTGCAAAGTTAATTGAATTTGTGGTGGTATTACATGGGTCTGTGTCTAGTCCAAAATGTAAGAGCAAGACTTTTTCTTTTGGTTTGGTTTGGCTCCCATCACAAGTTTCATTGTGCTGTTTGTCAGTGATGAATTGCTATTGCTAAACAGGTGAGCTGTGACACACTGGAAATGAATGTGGGGAGGAGCAATGCACATATCAAATGACATGCTCTGTTATGTAGATTACAGGTGGTAGGTGGTGAGTCCTACAAAATAGATGGGTTGCTTAAAACTGTGCCAGTTCTTCTTTGTAATGCACACCAAGAAGAATCATAAGTAAACCTGGGTGCTCTAAGTTTCCAGGAGATGCTTATGATACTCGCTTTCTCCTAAATTAAGGGAGAAAAATCTGACTGAAAATATCTGAATGTAAAAAATTACTTCCTGCCTTCAGTTAGGTGGAGAGGAGAAGGAAATACATTGTGGTTTTGGCTAGTTTTTTATCCCCATTAGCAAACTGGAAAGTTTTATTCCACACTGTATAAACAATCTGAAACAATTTCACACAAAGCAGGTTTTACAGATATAAGTAATCTAAAACTGTGTGTCTAAATACTTATATGTATGTGGGGGCATGTGCACATGTATATATCATTGAATTGGTGACCTTTTAAAAAGCAGAATCTTTAAAAACATTCTGAAGAGATTATGCAAGTCTTTATGTCAGTAGGAAAATAGTAGTCTCTTTAAGAGAAATCCGCTTTGTCTCTTTTACTATTATTTTTTCCACAGTGTATTTGCTTTTATTTACTTAAAAGTTGACCTTCTGGAGAGCTTCATGCGATGTGCATCTCACTAATTTGTGGTTTCAAGAGGGTTGACAGCCCAGAGAGCTCATTTCAGCTTGTTTCAGTTGAACCCTTATAATATCAGACATTCAGTCTTAATTAGTAGGTAACAACAATGAGTAGCTGCCCTCTCAATACAAAGAATAGTGAAAGTTCTGGGAAATAAGAGATAAAACACTTCCAAAAATGAAACAATGTTCGTATATGGTTAGTTAAATTAGCAGCTTGCTCTACCTGCTTGGACGTGTAAACCCCCTGAGTTTTGCAATTTGTATTTATATTTTTCCAGGTCAGTAATAAAATTTCTAAGGCTTTATGCATAAAGCTAATGAAATTAACACACAAAGCATATCTAAAGGCCTTTCAAGCCTGAGTAAAATTGTGCCCGGTGAATGGCCTCTGCTAATGACCTGTGGCTGTCCAACAATTCACACTGGAAGCAGACCTGAGGAAGTGTCAGCATTCCTATGTGAAATGTGCAAAGCATAGCTCATATAATCTTCTTTAGGAAGACACTTCACTATCAAGCCTTCAGTAACACCAAATGCAGTAGCAGACCTGTTCAGCCATTAGTTAGCTAAATTCTGCTGGTTTTTTACTGGTGTAAATTGAAATAACATCAGGATAAAACATATGAGTATTCTTGATTTACAATGAATGAGGTATTTAATGGACAAAAATTATATTTTCAGGAGATAAATTCAGTTAGCAAACATAATGCAAAAGTAATTCAGATATTTCAGTGCTGATTAAACCCATACAGGAAGATGAGTGTTACAGCATGCAGATTGTTCTCTGGCTTCATTCAAATAGTCAAGTGGTCAATAAACAGAGTGGTCTAATTTGGATTCTGCACAAAGTATCAGAGACAACACCAAATTATTTGTTCAGTTGGAGCAGAAAACATTGAAGGCAAATATTGGTATTCTATTTTTCTGGTTTTCCCCTGTATTGCTATGTATCTAAATGAAAAAAATATTACTGAAAATATTTGGTGACTTGTTCCTTCAGAATCTTCTACAGAGGTGGAAAAGTGAGAAATGGTATTTTCCTCATGAAATTATTTTTATCTGGGGAATTTCTGTGAAGAAACTTTTATGTATTTCAGTGTGAAATTTAATAACTGAAAAAAAAAATGTAGTGGTAAATATGAAGTGATTGAATATGTCATAAGTTTTCTTTCCAGCAATTATGACATAGTCCACAGTAATAAAAAATATTCTGAATTGTCACAAAACTTTGTTTCTTGGGTTCTCAGTCAGAAAAATCTACACACTGGAAATGAAGTTCTATGGGGTCTCAGTGTCAGAGCAGGAGAAGGCTGTCTGAATTATGTCTTGAGAATGATGGAAGCTGACTCAGTTCAATTGAATTTTATAATAGAGGAAGCCTAACTAGAGAAGAAAAGCAGGCATCTAGCTGGGAAGCTGGGAACTGAAGTTTTATTTGGCGAGAGGAGAGCTCAAAACAATGACCTTTCTACTTTAAGTCATGCTGCAGTTTTTGATCACTGGGTGGCTGGCTGCCTTTGGCCAGTCCTACCATCCTTCTTACAGGCCTGGATGAAATACTCTGCTATGGATGATCTTTGGTGTGTCAATGGCTTCTGTTTTATGATAAAGTAGGCAAATGAAAAGTTAAAAAAAAAAAAAGGATGAAGAAAAAATAACTTCTCCGGTAGCTGAGGAACTTAATGAAGTTCAACAAAGGCAAATTCAGGGTTCAGCACATCCAGGAAGAACCACCCAGGCTCCAGCACAGATCGGGGGCCAACCTGCTGGAGAGCAGCTCTGAGGAGAAGGACCTGTGGGTCCTGGTGGACAACAAGCTGTCCCTGAGCCAAGAAGGCCACTGGTGTCCTGGGGTGCATGAGGAATAGTGTGGCCAGCAGGTTGAGGCAGGTGATCCTGCCCCTCTACTCTGCTTGGTGGAACAGCATCTGGAGTGCTGTGTCCAGGTCTGGGCTCCTCAGCACAAGAGAGACATGGAGCTCCTTGGGCATGTCCAGCAGAGGCCACAAGGGTGGTGAGGGGACTGGAGCATCTCTCACGGGGAAAGGCTGAGGGAGCTGGGCCTGTTCAGCCTGGAGAAGAGAAGACAGAGGGGATCTTATCAATGCATACAAGGGTGACTGTCAAGGGGATGGGGCCAGACTCTTTTTAGTGGTGCCCAGGACAAGGGACAATGAGCACAAATTGGAACACAGGAAGCTCCATCTGAATATGAGGAAAAGCTTTACTTCAGGGGTGACAGAGCAGTTAAACAGTCTGCCCAGAGAGGTTGTGGAGTCTTCTTCTCTGGAAATATTCAAAACCCACCTGGACACAATCCTGTGCTACCTGCTGTAGTTGAACCTGCTTTAGCAGCAGGTGGGACTAGGTGATCTCCAGAGGCCACTTCCAACCCCAATCATTCTGTGAGACTCTGTGACATGCTCTTGTATGTCATTGTGAGGGAGTGAAATTCAACTCTTACTAAAAACCAGCAGTGACATTAATCTAAAAATCTTATTGATCAATTTACAGATCCAGAAATCAAGATGGGATTTCATATTCTAACCTGAAAATACACAGCATAGCAGAACCTGCTACAAATGATGAGGAAATAATGTTCAGTTCTTCTCTCTGAGAAGCATGTCCTAATTTAACAGCCTGGTGTGCAGCTATTAGTAAACTTCATCCTCATACTTGGATGAAAAAAATGCATGTGTTAAATTTGGTATGGGATTTTAAAAAATGAGTGCTGAAAAAAAAAAAAAGGAAAGAAACTGTTGGTCTGTGAATAGCAAGTAGTGCTGGCATATTGTGGAGGTGATAATATTCTTAGCAGACAGTACTTACCTTTGGTTTTCTGAATAAGCTCTGATACATTGGTATTACCAGGTAAATCCTGCTTAGGCTTGCAGCTGGTTTAAAAACTTTCCCTTTTTCAGTAATCACCTGACAGCTGGGAAGGAATTTGATTCTTTTCTTATATGGAGACCTCACTTACTCCTTGTTTTGTAAGAACTCAGTTGCAGTGCTGGTGAGTTTATGCAGATGAAGTGAGAATTACTGTGTCATATGAGCATGAATGGGGGGAACTTCATGGACTCTGCCATTTCCTCTCCCAAATTAAAGCTTCTTCAGAGGCATTAGGACCTTGGACAAAGGCTCCTGCCTCTGCCCTCTGCAGAAGTGTTCTCTCTTTGTATCATCTCTGCAAGATGGGAGCTGAGAGCACCTTGGGATGCTGGAGCAGCGTGGGAGCTGCTCTGAGGTGCCCTTTTTTGATTGCAGTAACTTCCCAAGCATCAGTAAAAGATGTGAAAAAGTAGCCTGAGCAAATGGTAGTACTTAATGGTGGCAAATTTCTGGTTTTGTTGATAGAGAAGGAAAATACTATTGTTTTCACTTGGTTTTACAGATATTTCTATTTTACAGAACCAATATAAGGAATTGGAGGTTAGACAGGTTAAGTTTCTCTGGAGGGAAAGAAATCATCATTGTATGTATTAAAAAAAGCTGTATGCTTCAGCTGTTTTGGAGGTACATTTTGATGGTGCCCTATGAAACAACTTGAGTGAAGGTCAGGTACAGAGACATCTGAAACAAGCACGGGAATTTGAGATGATAAAAACAATGAGGAGGAAAAAAGCTGGTCCAGTCATGGCAAGACTAAGTTGCATTATTAATGCAGAGACTCTCTGAGTATGAGGTGCCAAATTAAAACTTGTGCTAGTGTAGCCAGCTCCTGTGCTGGCCTGAAGTTTGTCGGATGACACTGCTTAAATTTCACTAGTTTATACTATGGAGAAAAAATAGGATATGTGTGCTAGTGTGTCTAAGTGTGCAGAGTCATCAGTGAATGTGAGGATGTAGTGGAACAGTTGTTTTCTGCCATTTAAAGTATTTTTAGAAGTGCACACGTGGGTTTATCCAAGGAAAATAAATCTCATTTCGTATTCTTTGATTTGGTTCAGATGAGTGAGATTGAGATGTTGATGAAAAATTCCTAGTTTTAGGGTTTTCCACGTACAAATGTGGGGCCCTTTTTTTCCCTTATTTTTTCCCTAGGTTTTTCAGGTTTAAAAAAAAAATCTGTTTCTGTTAGAAAAACCCTTTGAAAGGATAACCACTGTGCTTAGAATTGGTTAACCTTTTCCACAGTGCTGCAGCAGAGAGAGATTGTGTCTTTTGTTTCAAAAGCTCCTCATGAAGGAAGAAAATAAAACCAACCACAAAGCAGAAAAAAGAAGCATGGCACTATTGCTGATTCACAACAGCCACAGCAGCAGCAAAAGCCAAAGGATTTTTGCTAAATCCAGGAAAGAAATCATTTTCCAAGTGATATTGGCTCATTTTTTTTCAGGCTGCTGAGCACAGGTGCCTTTGACAAGGTGCACCATGTCCTTTATTTGACCCTCTCTTGATGTTAGAGAAATCTGCTTGGTTTTCCTTTTTCTCTGAGTTTCTGCTGGCAGTGAAAATAAAAATAAATAATAAAAAGAAAATTGGAAGATTAATTTAAAAAGAAAAAGCAAAGAAGAGCTGAATGAAACCTAATTTCATCTTTTTCAGTTCTCTGGTTTATTTTGAGCTCCTAAAAAAGCCTCCTTCTTTTCAGGATGAGTACATACAATATTATCTTCCTGGTGGTAGTGTAGGAGGAAGTATCCTTTTTAAAAGGACAATCTGTCCTTACTGAAAAGGAAGGTTATAAGCAGAACTGTATATGAATGACTGAACAGGGGGAAAAAAAAGAAAGTAAAATGGCAGATTTTCTTATGATCTTTTTTTCTTGCCTCTGAAACTGTTTACTTATTTCATCTTTAAAGACTGCAGCATTTTGAAAGCCAGGAGCTAATTTGCAATTTTCCCTCTGAATTCTAGTTTCAAGTAAGTTTTCCCTGCCCCGCCCCTTCCATTGAAATGAAGTAATTCTCAAGGTGACAAATTTTACTATATGCAGCCCTACAGCTTCTCTCTGAGTTAATGGATTTTGGGCAAAATGAAAAAAAAATCTGGCATAACAAAGAAATGCTGGTGTATACCAGAATGTTCCATGGAAGGCACTTTCAGTAAAGCTGCTTTGGTTTCTGTACCAGGATTTGTCCTTCCTAGTTGGAGTCATGGATTTGATGTATAGCCACAACCTGTAAATGCTAAATATTTTTCTAATAAAATTTTCAATAAAGAAAAGAGTAAACAGACTGAAAAAACTAGGCTGCAGCCTGAATAAAACTGTATTTTCTTTGACAGATGTCGAAGTTAAGGATACATAGGCAAAAAAAAGCTAGGCTTGGATTGCACAATTTTTCTTCCAAAAGAAAACATTTAAGTGGGAATTGCTATTTTTTCTTATCCATTGGTAAATTACGTGAAAGTTTCATTGTCATTTGCTCCCTTTAGCACCCTTTAGTTTTTTCTATTAGTTAAGACTGCACTGTTGTTAACATTAATTTCCTAATTTGTTTTGCTTTAAGTTACTTATGGAAGTAAGCTTTTCATGAAGTCTGATTTTTCTTCTCAGACGCAGATGTTAGGTAAGGATAAATGAGACAGTGTATATCCCTGCATGAAAACAGTTTGTTTGGCTTTGCAGGCATTACTTAGTGCTTTGTCATGGAAATATGGACAATATTTCAGCTAGACTTTGTTGTCACAGCTTTTTGCTTTGTGTGGGTCTTGGGATGAACATCACTGTTTAATGATTAAAGTGATGTTAACTTTAGTTAAGAAATCCATTCTTTCACCTGGCTGCACACTTGACTTTCCAGTAATATCTGGAGATTTGTTAGCCTCTGTGTGCTTTAATTTTCTCTCTGCTCACTTCTGGCCACTTATATAAATGACAAAAAGTGGGAGAGGGAAGCCCTGAACCAAAGGACTCTGACATTCAATAGAAACAGAGAAGTTGTGGTTCTGATTTCTGAATACTGTAAAGGTTTAGTTTTCATTCCAATATATGATGAAAAAGAAATCAAAAAATCAGAAACTCAGAAACTGTTAAGAGAAACTGTGTGGGGGATGCTAGTGTTGCCCAAACCATTCTAAAGTGATATTCCATGTAGTCAGTAAAAGATTTTATGTACAGATATCTAAAATCAAAATATTATAGTACTGGAATGGAAAGACATATACAGATGGTTGTCAGAAAATAGGAAGATACTGCTGTAGCTGCTATATCTTGCCTTGCAGAGTACCTTTGTGAAGCAAACTGGAAATATAGGATTGACATTGCAGATGAATAATTTCTCATATTTTTCAGAGGGCATACTTCCCTAATAGGGATCATTCACGGAGGTCCTCTTCCTGTCACACTTTTATTTATAATCCCAGATAGTTTAGGGCTGGTTTATAAACAGAAATATGAAGTCTTACAAGACAAGCTTGCAAAACTGTGAACAGTCTTCGTGCTCTCCATATAGGAAGACAACTCTCTTGAATAAGTAGGCACTTTGCTTGCCAACTGTCTTGAATTTTATAAGTATGTTTACAAGGAAAAATTAGCCACTTCTTGCAGTTATGTGAGGGCCAAATTTGAAATGTCATTTTAAAATTCTGGCTAGTGTGATCTGGTTGATAGCATTTCCTGAGGTTTTTTGGCTTGTAATTTTTCATGACGTCTTGCTCAGGAAGCACTTACACGTGCCATCTGCCATATGTTGTACGTGCAAATCAGTTTCTGGATCTCTCATGTTACAAATATCTGGATAACAAAATTATGTGGTGTCCATGTGAATGGGCTGTAGATATCAGCTCGCACTGTACCTGCCTATGTCAGACTAGCCCAAGGGCTCAGGCCATAGGACACAGTGGTGTTGCATCTGTCTTGACCTGTCCCTTTGCACAAGAATCAGTTCAGCTCCTTTCTTCTTTCCCTTGGATCTGAGCTGTTTGTACATGACCATTGGCATGTCTTGGAATGATATCTGGAGGAGCTGTGGACCTCTGAAGTACCATTCTTCTGTATTCTTGCTCCCCACAAATAAAAATTTGCCAAAGGATGTTTGTTAGCTTTCATGTAAAGTGCTGGATTGTAAGGTGGTTTGACTTGGTAGTATTTTATGTGTGTTTTTATACATGTCGTTAAAGGGCAAGGAGCAAGGATATTCCTAACCAGATGAACAGTGGTCCTGCATGGTGTACCATGAAATACCAGTTCAGCAGCATAAAGAGGTCTCCCAGTGCTTCCTGTGAGTGATTTTGGTATAGTTAGACCTCATTATCAATTTTGGGACTTGAGCAGCTGTACTTCAAATTTTCCATCTTCGAGCAGAAAATTTTCTTTATGCATCACACCACCAGTTTTCATCATGACATTGGGATATGTAGGATATTGCTGCCAGTAGGGAGCAATAATTCAGTTAGCTTTTGGTTGGGCTTCTCCACCTCTAAAAATTCATTCATGATTATGCCTCTTGGATATTGTTCTCCAGCCTTTTGATACTACCTGGAATGGCTTTCATGCTCTGTGTCATTCTCTCTGGGATGGCTGCTTGCTTCTTCAGTTCTTTCACAGGCACTTTGCAGCCTGCCCCAGTTCTGGCTGCACAGGTTTCCATCTCAACAACTTTCCTTAATAGATGTTCATATTTGCTAGCCAGGCCAGCACAAGTGAATGCTTTTTGGGTTTTTGTTGCTTTTTCCAACAGGGCAGTTCTTGTTGAGTTTGTGGGCTGAGGGTTCTGCTGAAACACACCACGTTTGGTTACAGGTGACTGTGTGGGGAAGCTCCCGATACCACTTTGTTCCAAAGTTTCTGGAGTCTGTAGTGTACTTGTCCCTCACCAGCAAATTTGCTCTTTGTTGCCTTTTTGTGCTATTTATGCAACAACAATGGCCACTTGGAGATCCACTGAAGTGCAACCACTTCTGCTGCCAGTCCTCTGCATTTCCTTATAAATTGCCACTCCCCTGCTGTGATCTGCTGGCTGCCATCAGACAGTAATACAAGGACTTGTACAAAATAAGACTTTTTAATGTCACCCTGTGGAATTATTCTGGAGGAAAACCAGTGTTTGTGGAACTTTAATCACTTGTGAGACACCTTTTAAGCAGTGAGACACCTTTTATGCTCCAGTGGTCCCTATTCTCACCTTTTTGGTGTTAATGTTAAACTGCAAAAATGTTATTGAAATTAATAGAGTGGTTCTAGATTTCCAAGAGTGTCATTGGGACCAAGTTACCCTTCACTTGATTCAGTACTATTATTTGTGAATATTTATTTTAGTATGAGATTAAAATTAGTCCTTTGTATCCTTATAAAAAGTTTGAGGAATTTATGGATGGGTATAATCTGTGCCGTTCAGTCAGGCCCTAATGAAAGTCAGAAGGATTCACTTCCAAGGCCTATACTTTATTTTAACGAAAAGTGTAATTAAATAAAAAAAAATTTAAAAATAACATATAACTAGTAAGAGATTTCCTATGTTGTACAGCTCAAGAGCTCTTTGTGATGTTATTCCTAAACAACAGTTTTGCCTTACAGTGATTGACAGAAGTGAACTTTATTCTCAGAAAACACCAAAGTTGCTCAGGAGTAGGCTTCAGTTTTGAAAAATGAAATTATGAAATATATCTGGTTTTGGTTTTGATTATCAGTAACTGAAGAGGATGAGGGAAAATAGAAAGTAATTTACCTTAAATTTACTTTAAGGATGTATTTGGATCTTGCTGGGTGTTTTTTTTAGCCCCAGCCAGAAACTAATCCCTGCACAGCTGCATGCTCATTCCTGCCTTGTTGGGATGGGGGAGAGAACCAGAAGAGTAACAGTGAGAAAACTCGTGGGTTGAGATAAAGGCAGTTTAGGAAAAGGAAAACCTGTGCACACAAGGAAAGCAAAACAGGGGCTTCCCATGCCAACCCCAGGACAGCAGGGCTCCATCAGTGAACACAGTGACTTGGGAAGGCAAACTGAACATTCCCCCCTTTCTCCTTCTTCCCCCAGATTTATATGTTGTCAGCTGTCCTGGCTGTGTCCCCCCCAAACTCTTTGTGCACAACCAGCCTCCTCACTGGTGGGGTGGGATGAGGAGTAGAAAAGGCCTTGAGACTCTGTGCAAGGCCTGCTCAGCAATAAGGATAACAACAATCCCTGTGTTATCAACGCTGTTTCCAGCACAACTCCAAAATGCATTCTCATACCAGATATTGTGAAGAAAATTAACCATCCCAGAAAAAACCAGCACAATGAGTTAGGTGTGAAAGTTTATCAGAATCTTTTGGTACTTGCTTTGGATCCAATAAGAGGAGACTTTTTTGGACCTCTTTTTATAGCATTTCCTTCTGGCATGCTTTCTGCTCCCTGTTGGGACCTCGTGTTCCGAATATGTTGAGTTTTGCTCACTGAGAGCTGCCTCCCTTTGCCTGTGAATGCTCCCTGGACTGCTCTCATGTCACTATCACGTTGCAATTTGGTTAAGAGGGGTCATCTTCCTCTCAGCTCCTCTGCAGTGAGCTCTGTCAGGAGGGAAATCAGGGGAGAGAGGGCCACCAACCCCCACCAATCAAGTTCTCTGTCTGAAATAGATGCAAACATGGGAATGGCAGGGTGAGTACATTCACGTACTGGACACAGCCAATAATAATAATAATAATAAAATGTGCAAATTTTTATCTGTGTCAATACCAGTATCTTGATAAACAGTGCTGCGTTTTAAGAGAATTTGTTTTATCAAAGGATGGTGCTCCAAAGTAAAAGCATAATTAAGCATTTTCAGTACAAATAATGTACCTTTTGTATGCTTTAAGGCTGAAACTTTCAAGTATGATGCTAGAAGTCTATTACAAAACTTTTCCCTTGTGTGTGTTGTAGCTCCATGCTTTTCTATCAATGTCAAGAACTATTTGCATAAAAAGGCTTCTTCTAACAATTAAAATGTTGTGTATATGATTATCAGCAACAAAACTTTGCTATCTTCTTGTAAAAGAATTTTTGTTTTAATGACCAGAATATGACTACTGTCTGTGAAATCCAGACTAAAAGAGAAAGGGTACAAAAATTCTCTGTTTACTTCCACCTGTCAGTGTTTTTATTTTATAACCAGTTTCCAGTGGCAAATTGAGGTGAATTTTTTTAATTTTTTCAGAACTTTGACAGTAGGAGTTTCAAAAAACCAGATATCTCACATTTGTTCAAATACTATTTTTTTCTGTTGCTTTTAGGAACTATGCTAGTAAGATCATGAAATTAGATGTACTTGTTTTCAAATACGTGTTTGCTTCCTGCTTTTTAAATATCTAATGTTTTCAATATTTAAATACTTTTAGTATTTTCAATATTTAGATACCATACTGTTATAACTAAAGAAGAGCTAAAAGAAAATATTTGCAACCAGTCAGCCACAGTTTTATATGTTTAGTTTTAGGATTCCAGGAGGTTAGGATTTTGTGGGGAATTTCACTTAGATTTCCAAATTACTTCTTCAGAAAACATAAATTTAGGAAAAGGCAAAGTGCTTAATTTAAGCCAATTTCAAATGAAATCTCTAAGATGTTTCAAAATAATTTTCCAGTTACTAATATATAACTTCAATAGTGCTGAGAGCCCAAATACAAATTTAAATACTTGGGTTTGGACTCAACAAAGTATTTAATCTAATTTAATATAAAAGAAATGTGTTTCCTTTTAAAAATAAAAACCTATCATTTTTAATCTCACCCAGTGTTCAAAGATTCTCTTTCCAAACAATTTTTATTCCTTATTGACAATTTTCATAGATAGTTACTTTCATTCTTATTAATGATTTAAAAAAAAAAAAAAAATCTAGGAAAGAGTAATTGGCATCCACCAGATGCATAGACCACTGGTTAATTTCAAGTCCTAGAAAGTTTTTTAAAATGAAATTTAGAAAAGTTTTTTAAAAAGGGAGGTGTTTTAGATGTTACAAAATGTTGTTCAGCTGAAATCAGTTGGAGGGGAACAAGTTTTGTGTATCACCATAATCTTTAAAGCCAAACCCAAGCCCCTTTATTACATCAGTCATGTATCTCCAGTATACTCAACAGCTAACCACCTCCCTTTCTTAATAATCTTCTTTAAAAAATACTGAATGAAAGAAATAATTTGGAATATTTTTGCTTGTGAAACACTTAAATTGATAATATCTGACAACAACGTGAAGAATCACTGAGAACATGCCCTAGGACATAATGTGATCAGTGATGGGGAAATAGATAAGCCATGTATGCTGTGAAGGCTGCACAATTCAGTCTGCTGCCCAGCATTCCTGCTATTGGCCTCGTAATAAATCTAAAGGAAGGTAATAACGTCCACTGCTATAGCTGCACATCAGTAAATTGTAATTGGTTTAGTTTTTATGATTTGTCTGACAGAAAACGCTCCAGGAAAGTCTGAATGATCTCTAATTTGTGAGTGGACTCTTATTAAGCAGAGAGTTTATAGGCATGCAACAGATGACTACAGCAGTGGAGAAGCTGCATCTTAACAGCCTCTAATGTCAAAGGAGTTATTAGCAATGATAGTCCGAGCATATGTCTGGGTGTTTCCGAAGTTGTGGTACATGTGGAACATCTATGGAGGCAGCTCCCTCTGCCACAGCTTCCTCTCAGGCAGTGAAAGCCAAACACTTATTTCCTGCTGCTAAAATGAGAACAGGTCATAATGATGTGGCATTCACTGTTTCAATAATAATGCCAAATATTCCCAGATTGAAATATAAAACAAACCATCCTAATGTTGCTTTACTTAGTGTAAAAGATGTTTCCTGGTGCGTTGTGTTTAGGAGTGCTAAGATCTTGCTAACACTGCTTGTGGCAAAACTTGCACTGAATCTAGTAAGTGGAATAAAACTGATGAAATATATCTGGTGGTAAAACTTAGTGTTAGCATCCCATCACTTAAATGACAGAGGTCTTACATAAATATGATGATGCATAAAAAAAAACCCAAAACAAAACCAAGCCAAAAATTATGTACCTTCAATTTCTAGATTATTGCAATAATAACTGAGAGATAGAAGCAACTTCTTTTCCTCTAGGAGGAGAATTGTTCAAAGAGTATATTAATACTTTTAGGAATGGATTACCATATTGGAATCCTAAAGAGAATGAAGGCATATTCCTGACATCCTTAAGGCAGGTGCCTAAGCTCTGGAGAAGGGATTTCTGTTCTTCCAGTTCAGTTTCCCAAGCACCTGTATGTTTAGTATTTCCCAGTAGCTAGTTCTAGGTGACTATGCACATATTTTCAATTTTTTTTTTTCAGGCACTGTAATAGATTCTTAACCCTAGAGATCAGGGTGTTTTTCAGTTTCAAGTTTCTCTGCTGTGCTACCACCCTAGAAACTTCCTGAATCTCTCACTGGAACCAGTCTGTATGCAGAGAAAATATCTCTCCCTATCACCTGCACAATGCATGAATATTTTCCCTGTCTCTCTCTTACAAGCTTGCACACAAATTAAATTTAATTATGGGACTGTATCAGGCATTGAATCAAAATGCTAGCTAATAAACCACAGACAACAGCAGTAATCCTCCCTGCCTGACAATCCCTGGTCCCTTGTGGACAATTGGGCCATTTATTCCTCCACTAGTCTAAACAATTGTGCTGTAATAGCTGGAGTGAAACACTGCCTCATAACTGAAGGTGCTTGCTTTCTCTAGTGTCTGCAAGGCATTCAGCTCAAGGTGATGTAAAACTTCCTAGCTGGACTACAGAAAGGTGAAAAATGTCAGGGAACTTGCTCCATGAGGTGCTGAGCAGAAGTTAGACTTTACAGTATCATGCAGTACAAACCAGTCATTAACAGTGAAAGCAATTAGTGCCCAAGAAACAAGGCCAAATTGCTTGATATTATTTTTTAATACACACCTGGTATAGTTGTTTTGGTTTTTTTTTTGGTGTACAATTTCACCCTGTTCCTCCTCACCTCTTCCACCAGTATATTTACCTCTTGAAATTCTGGGGGATATATCCAGAGGTGATAAGGAGAGATTATTTGAATATTACTGGTGCTGAGATATGGTTGAACTGGAGAAACAGAGGCTTAGTGCACCAGGATCTGATATATACTAGGATGACAGGAAAAAAAAGAGTAGCTGCTGATTTAATTAGAGCCATTGTGTGCTGCTACTGATCTACAGAGGAAGCAGAATAAAGCCTAGTTACAATGCTAGGATCTTAATTTCTGTGGTGCTACTTGTTGTATTTCCAAATTTTCCTCTGGATAAATACTAAAGAACTGGTGAAGATAAAGTAGGTCAGAGATATTAAATGACATCATTTGGAAGAAACTGGTTTTAGGATTCACCTGAGCACTGAGGAGCTGAATGTATCACAGAGATGGAGAAAAAAAAAATAGCTTAGAGAAGCAGGATCTAGTAAAAACTGGTTTGAGAATGAGCTAGAAAAACCTTTTCACCTTTGTTTTTCCACTTTGTTCCATGCCTGTCCTGCCAAGCCAGGGATCTTCATAGTCTGTCCGTTTTGCGCTCTCTTTACCAGTGCAAACTTTGCTGCTGAGTCCATGAAATTAGGTTCAAAGCTTTGTGCAAGGATGCTGCTCTGAATCTGAGGGGAATGCAAACAAAAAATGAGGTAAGAAAAACATTGCAAAAGCAGACTTGCACATAAATGCAATAGCGCTTTCTAGATGCTTTCTCAGTTAGTACTGCCCTGACACTCCAACAGCCTCAGGAAAACAGAGCCATCTACTTCCCCAAATCTGCCCCTAAGAACAAATGCTGCATTCTCTCCTTTACCTCCCCTACTCTCCTTTTTGTGGACTAGGCAAGTCAGGATCCAGGGTGCTTTGGTCTACACCTACCCAGAAAAACATCAAATTAGTTAGGTTTTAACTTGCTGCTACTGCCTCTCATTTTATTTTAGGCATGCTTCCCGAACAATAACATAAAGTACTCCTTGGAGAGTAGGTTCAACAAGTAACTAATGGTCAGGTTCTTTAGGAATTGTGCTTGTGAACACTTCATAGAAGAAATCTTCAGGTTTTTTACCATAACCTTTCACCTGAGCAAATGCATCCTGTGAGTTAAATTTGTGACTTAATTTGAAGTTGCATTGTGTTCTATCATTATCAGTCTATTCCCCCACTTTTTCATTTTCCATGTTTCTGATAGATTTATGGGAAAAAAAGGTTTATTCTCCATTAATGCAAAAAATACAAACATAATAACTGCTCTCTTCTCCCATAAGATGTCTGGTTTATTTAATGGATTTTGTCATGAATATAATGCCATAACTTATTTAAATTCCCCATCATGTATTTCCAGCACATAGTTAATGTCAGCCTGGGAAACATTCCCTTAATAATTTCTGTGATCAAAAAGTTGATCAATTTATCACAAGACTCAAGTTCTAAAGAAATTAAAATTTCTCTCTTTTTTACTTTTTGGTACTGAAATCACAGAAATATACTTATTTTTTTTAAAAAAAGAGGAAAAAAAAAATGGGCAGAAAGCCAGACAGGGCTCTGTGAGTAAGAATAGGGCTCTATGATGAACAAGGCCACTTAGAGTAGGCTTTTTCAAGAGGCTTGTGAAAAAGTGTTCAAATAGGAGCCTTGAATTGACCTTATTTTCCTGATGGTTACTATGCTTTCCAGATTAAAAGCTGTTTTCTTTTATTGAAATCGAAAAGTGCCAAACATTGAACTTGCTTTGTAAGACATACATCAAGAGAGAAAATATTTCAGTGCAATGACACGACCTGACATTTTAAAGCAGATAACAAATGACACCTTGTCAATGCCACCAATTTATTATTCCCTCTCTTGTACCTCTGTGTCACAGTGGGATACCACATTTGTTTTAATCATGGGCATGCCTTAAACAAATTTTTACCAGAAAGCATTTAAAACTCCTCTAGTTTTCTCCCTTTTCCTGACCTCACAGCCATGCCACTGTAATGTATAAAGACAAAGGCTGTGTTAAATTTTTCATTATTTTATCCAATTTCTGATCCAATTACATGAGGCTCTTCCATCACTAACGTGAATGTATATGCTATAATGTCAGCTGCTGCACATTAATCAGGCTTTTTTTATTCAGTGGACACTGGTGCTAAATCATCTCACTGAAAAAATTGGACAGAAAGAGATGCAAATGAATAAGGAGGAAACTCCTTTTTGAGCAATTAGAGCAGGAGTGGGTGGCCTTCCACTCAAACCCCCAAAGATCTGGAAATGCAGTAGGTTGTTTTACATCTTTTGTTTTCACATAATTAAAAAAGAATAGATGCTTCTTCCCATGGCTTCACTTTTCACTACTTCTAACAAGCCTGCATGAACAATTTGAACTGTGGTTGGCTGCTAGTCTTGTTTAATTCTTTCAGTTGAATGCGTCACTCTGCTGAAAATGCCTGGTGTTATTAAGGTGGATTTCTGGTCATGTTACAGAAAGAAGACTTCTGTTGTGATGAGAGTCTCTCTCACTGGAGTTTGGAATGTTATTTTGGTTACTGTGTAGTTTTATGGGTGAAGGAAAGGTAGGTTTTCAGATGGGAGATACACAATAGTTTCTAAATTTGATACTTCATTTATCTCCTTGAACTGTGAGAATAAGATCTCCCATGTGATTTCTCACTTGTAAGGGCCCTGGTCTCAAACCCAGCTCAAGAACTTATGATCAGCACTGATAGGCATAAGCTCTGCAGAAACTGGAGCATTGGGATTTTCCTAGGTCTTCTGAGTCAGATCTAGGGGTGCCTTACATGGAGGAAAACAAAGGTTCAAGGCACAAAGTCAAATTGGGTTATGAAGACCCTTGTACTTGCAGCAAAGCCTGGTATCAGAGGACATGTGCATGTTTTCTTAGGTTTTGCTATGGTTGCACAGGAATTTGAAAGGTCAGGATTAGTTTGAACAACTCCATGGCTTCAGGAATATAAATGTTTGCTGAATTTTACATTACTTGGAGTGGGTGGTTGTTTACAGAGATGTTATCTTGTCTTTCCCCTTTGATGGTCCATGGATTGAAATTAATGTTAGATTTATGGTGGTTAAGAAGTCTTATGTGTCCGGCATCGTCTCAAGAAATCTTTTAACACAAAGTTATACTAAGTATCAGGGCTACTAATCTTTCTTGTAGTTTTGATTTTTGCAGCTTTTTCTTTTTTTCTTGGTGGTGGTGGTTTTTTTTTTTTGGTCGTTGTTTGTTTGGGTTTTGTTTGGTTTGGGTTTTGTTTGATTGTTTTGTTGGGGTTTTTTTTGTTGGCTTTTATTCCCTGATATTAATTTAGCATTAAGTCTGACATAGGAAGTAATATGGTTTGCATTGCAAAATGTATGTATCTCAAAATTGTTGGATACATATTTGAAGCCTTTTTCATATTAAGGGAAAAAATTATGTGGACACGGCATACAGCAAAAAATAAGTGTGGGGACTGAGCCCAGTTTTCAGCCTTGGCAGAGCCTGTGTTTATATTTCTTACATTTTGAAATACTCAAGGAAGTCTCTGATCAGAGACATTAAAGCCAATAGACATTTGAATTCGCTGAAATCAGTACTAGATTTTTAAGAAATAAAACCATATAGAATTCACATTTAAGTCGTGGAGTTTTACTCATTTATGGATCAGACACTTTCTGTGGTTAAGACTATCATGGCATTTAAAATGCAGTTTATAATTTCTGTTATTTCTTCTGCAAAATTCAGACACCTGAACTGTCACAGTAAATGCAGACATTTTAAATTTGTGGTGTATTTGATTTCAATCAGCTGTGTCACACCACAGCTCTATTACATTGCAGCACAAATAGGTATATATGTAATATGGCAGCTTACAGTTAAACTAAAAATTATAACCACACATTTAAAATAAAATGAAATATAAAATCAAGCAATGGGAACGAAAGGTAGAGTTATGATTTCTTTTTTATTTTTTTCTGAAAGTGAAACCCAGGGTTATTAACTCCAGGGTGGCTTTTCCTCAGGGACAGCATTTCCCATTTTCACCAGAATTTTGAAGACCTCCATACAGGTCTTTCATTGTTACCTTGTCTCGAAGAGGACAAGCAGTGATATCATACCACGACAGAGGTAACTGCAAACCTCCTGCAAATTTGCTGCAACACCAAAGCTATAAGGTGTAAAAGTTTCTTACAGTATGTAAGAGGCTGCCAGGACACAACTCTATATTTTTAAGTAGCAGAATTCTCCTGCTGTTCTGCACTTATGCCAGGGCCCTCAGTGGGGTTTTGCTGACTACCCCCAGGCTGGCTGCAACAGCTATGGGGCAGTTTGGGTCAAGTGTGAGAGACAGCTCAAAGGAGGGGTTTGCAATGACTTTCTCAAAGAAATGACCATTTGCTGTGATTGTTGCTGTTGTTGTTGTCCAGTGTATAGCAGCCATATATGTTTTGTGTTTTAATATTGTCTGGATAATAAGAAAACAAGAGCATATATTTCTTAATACTATGCCTTTAACCCTTCAGACACGGTTTCTATGGCATTCTGTGGCTTAAGCATCATTTCAAGAAGGCTTTTTTTTTCTGGATCCTTCTGAAATGGATGATATTTTTGAATAAGCAAAAAAGTGTGTTTCTCAACGCTGTCTCTGTAAAATAGGACAAATGTAGCTTGATCACTTTTAAGCTGGCATGATGGTGTGACAGCAACCAGGAGAGAGGTTTCAAGTATGGAGTACAGCATCAGATTGGTGTAACCTTTTAGAAGTGACATGGGGTGACTGGCTGGTTTAGATTGGTTTAAGAGAATTAGTATTTAAAAGCTGAGTAATCTGTGTTACTCATTCCTTCACCTGTGTCAGTTTGGAAGAAATGCTAGTGGATGATGGCAGTGGGGTGAATTTAGTGGGAGGTATGGTGAGTGAAACGGTTAAAAGACTCTACAGCAATATTGCAAAAATAACACAAAGATATATATAAAAAAAAGAATGAGTTGTCTTATAAAGAAATAACATTCTCTAGCTCTGTCATCCTTAGTGTACTGGGGACTAATATCTGTGATACAGATGTAATATGGTATATGAGTTTCCACATTTAGCTAAGCCTTCTACAGAAGTAAATGTCCCTAGTGCAGCTTAGCCTGACCTGCTAAGGATAAGAATGAGTGACTGAAATAAATAACTCTTGCTTCTTTCCAAGTAACAACTTTCTGGCAGTCTTGGTAAGAATGCAATCACAAATGTGTGCAGTTTAGGGCTTCTCATCACAGAACTGAAATTAAAAGATTAGATGAGATTTGGGAGAGGACAGCTAAAATGTAGATAAACTAACATACAATTATGTCTGGTATTAGAGACAAATGTGGTTACAGCCCACTGTGGTGGGGGTGAAAGAAGAGCACTGGGAAATACAGCGGAAACTTGCACAGTATGTGCAGTATTTTGTAGTAATTAAACTTTTATATACTTTGTCAGAGAGAGATTTTCTGTCTTCAGTAGGCTTCAACTTGAGCATTATTTAATCAAAAGTAGGCAGGAAGAATACACCTGTAACATGAGTACCTTTACTAAAGAGCAGAAGGAGGACTTGTTTAATAATGGCGGCAGAATTAGGAGTAGAAGCTTCAAAAACAATAAAAGGACTAATAATTTTTGTTTCTTTTAATAATTGGTAAAACAGAATGGCAATCCAAAATAGAAATTGTTACAAACATAAGAACTTTTCCTGAAGGCTGCTCCCTTCAGGCAGGATAGTTGTGTTCTGATTAGCACTGGTGTCAATCCAGGCTCATTTTGCTGAAGACTGGAATTATCCTGACTGGTAAGGGAAAGCAAAATCTGTCCTGAGGAGATTTATTCTGCAGAATAGCCAGGATATCAGCTGCATAGTGAGAACTCAGCAGTTTTGTTATGGGAAACTTCTAAAACAGCCAAGGTAAAATCCCATTGACTTAGCACTAAGGGGAAATCATGGTGGGATGCAGAAGTCTGAACTCAGTTCAGGGCCCTGGTTTTGATGGCCTCTCTAACCTCACCTTTTTTGTGAACTGTGCCTATGTTCTGTTTAACAAACCCACTTTGTGCTTTTTTTTTTTTGTCTTCACATTTAATCCTTATCAGGTTCCAACAACACTGCATCACTTGTGGCTTTATCAGTTTTCCCAAAGTGTTGTCACTGGAAATCTTTGCAGACCTACAGCTTCCAAGTTCTCTGCATTCATGTTTTGTTATCCTATTAAAAAAAAAAATCTAGTTTCTGTCATAGCAACATAGCAATTTTATAAAAGCAATCAAAAGTTCCAGGAGATAGGCTGAAAGCAACGATTACAACAGGAAAAAGTCAATAGTGTTTATATGATTAATAGCACCATGTGAAATATGGTAACCTAGACAGGGAAATGAGGAGGCCAGATAATTTGAGAATTAGAAGCAGCACATCAAAACCTTGAAGTCCAGAGAGGGTACATTCGGGGACCTGTTATCTCCTGTCAGGCCTATAAATATTGGAATTTTTTTGGTCAACTTTGGTGGCATTTATACTGACATAAAATTTTGTAAGGGAAAAATTCAGTGTCTGGTTTCTAGAGATTAAAGGGAAAATACTATAGTAGTCTCCTGTGCTATTTCTGAATGCAGGTCTACCACGTACAGTGCTCCAAAAATCTGTGCTCCAAATGAGCAACTGAGCTCACACACATACAACTTGGGAGGGTGGGAGGTCACCCTTTCTGCAAAGCCTCTTACTGAAGGGATCTCGTTAATCCTTATAGCCTGGTTCAAACTAATTAGGATGGATATGGACACTATAAAGAGAAAAATAGACCGCCCGTCCTTGAGGGATCCCCGGGGATGTGGGAGTGGAGACAGAGCTGTGCAATCCCTGACTGTGAGGAAGGATCTGCAACAGACTGCACAGAGCACTGCTTCCAGCACCTTCTGGCATACCTGGTGAAAAGCCATGGCTCTCAGCTTTTAAAGGTGACCTGAAAGAGCAAAGCAAAAATTAAACCTAATTAAGCACCAGTTTCTGCGCTGAGCTCTTCCTCTGAAAAGGCAACGTGGGACAGTCAGAACAGAAGGGGACATGATAACAAAAGTATTTGAAATTCTTTTTACGCCCAAAGACCCTTCTCTGGGTTTTGTTTGCTTCCCTGACATCACTCAACAACATAAAGACTGCTTGGGGTTTCGTTTTTAATTGCAGTGAGTATGAATGTAATTTTGATTTTTAGTTTTTTTTTTTTTTTACTAAATATACTTCTTTTTTTCATATAGAATGAGAAAAAGAGGCTCAGCAGTCTATCTAGCCAGTTCTTGCACCAAATTCTTCTGAGCAGAGCAGGGTTTGACCCAAGATTTTCAAAATGAAAGGACAATTTCACAAACCTTGCATAATTCTCTGAGGGAAGAGATGTTTTCCACACTTTTTGAGTTCTCATTAGCCAGTTCTTGATGATGCAATCTTGTAAAGAAAACTACAAAATCCCTACTAGCTCAAAGCCACACCCCAATATAAGAAAAAAAAAATAGGGAAGAGAATATCTGCACTCTGTAGATCACTCTTAAGCATGGTTCTGCAGAGCAGAGCAAAATATACACGTTTTACAGGGCCATTTCTATGCAGACTTTGAATATCTCCAAAAGTGGAATTTCCACAGCCTCCCTGGGTAACCTGTCAGGTCATCCTGAAAGCAAGAGTTTCCTGCTGCTCAGAGTGGACCTCTGAAAGGGGGTAGATGCTCCATCCTTGGAAAGATTCAAACATCCTGTGCTTCAGTTTGTGCCCATTGCCCCTTGTCCTGTCAATTCAGAAGGGTGTGATAGTTTACAGTGAGTCAAGCAGAAGAAAACTAGTTTATCTATTTTGTTTTAGTGACAAAGAGAAGTCTGTAGCACAAAGTCATTCCTGGTCATTCAAATCTTTTTGTTCAATTCCAAGAAAAACAGATGTGAGTCCAGCAGTCAATGCCCAAACCTCCTCAGCATTCTCAGCCACTTGTGGATGCAGAGTTTGGCATTGGACATGTCTCAAGCTCCAAAGATGTGAAATATTACCTTCAGTCTACTCAAAATGCATTTTTCTCCCTGAATTAAGCCTTCAAGTCCACAAATCTCAACAGAAATTACCACGGAAATCATTAATATTGGGCAGTGAGTAGGACCTATTGTTTTTAATTCCCTTTTAGCCATTGCTGAGCTGCTGCTCTTTAAATTGCTGCTCTGGCCATTTAACCTGCAGGCTCAGCATTGCCATTATTGGGTGTAATTCTTCCCTTTTTAAAATGTCTTTTTTATTGTTTTCTTGAATTTTTATTTTTGCTTCTTCTCACTCAAGTGGTAAAAGACAAACAGCTGTGTCACACCGATGCAGCACCGACAGCCCTTATGATGGCACAGCCACGTTAGAGAGGGCAGCTACCAGCTTCTGGCACTAGCTCTGGTCATATCATGGCTGTGCCACAGGGAACTGGGAACATAACTGGCCCAGGGCAGATGTCACCTGGCTGTCAGGGAGATGTGGGATGGACATCCTTGACCCAATGCTAGGAGAGTCCTGCACAGGGAGGCAGGGGCTGCTCAGGGTGTAAGGTGTCTGCTGGTTCTTGTTTCCCTGGTTTTGACAGCCTCAGCTCTGGATGGGGACGTGACACCCTCCTCCACTACTCAGCCAGAGTACACTGCAGGTTTCTACAAGGACAGTGACCTAACGATAAGAAAAAACACAGAGTCCCAGTCTGCACCATGCCACAGTCCTACAGGCAGCTGGAATGTCCCCACATGAGCAAAGAAAGCTCCACACCACCCACCTATGCCGCAGCCTGTCGATGTTTCATGAAACAAACAAACAAGCAAAAAAATCTCAACTAGAAAAGAAGAGTGCATCACTCAAATGAAATCGATATTTCAAGTTTTTCTTTGTGCGAAGAGTGGCCAAGCTCTCCAAGGCTGTTCAGTAGTATATTAAATATTCTAGATGGTTCAGCACTTTTCTGAAGATCAGGGCCTTTTCCTGTGTTGCTGATGAGAAACATAAATTCACTGGTCACCTTTGGAAATCTTGGTTGAAGCCTGAAGAACTTTTAAAAATTGTTATAATTTAAATTTTATTTTCTCCCTTTATAGATTTATCCTTCCTTGTGTTAGCATTTCCCTTAAGAAGGACTTCAAAGAACGTGAACAAAGATGCATGGGGGATCATGCAGGTCACCATGGCAGGTTACAGGTATAAATTTCCTCTGAACCACCTTCACCTGCATTGTACTTTGAGCATCTCCACTGCTCTAATCTGAGTATTTCGGTGAATATGAGAAATTGCTATCCTGACCTCCAGCTGATATAATTTTCACAACTGTTTTAAACTCTCTGCCATTATATCAGTCTGTGTTGTCTGGGCCATAAGGACTTGTGAGTGAGTTATCCAGTAACAATCTCAAAAGTTGTCTTTCAGTCAGCAGTCTGTAGTATCTAATTATCACATGAGCACGGATCATTTGATCAATGGCATCATGTAGAAGTCAATGAAACCAGTGTACCACAGAGCAAAAGAACTGAAGAAGGCTAGTTTTGCAAAAATAATGCTTTTCATGTGCAAAGCAGCACATGTCATCTAACAAAAGCTCAGACAGAGACAAGGAGTGGAAGAAATCAGATTTATACATTTTATATCTAGATGAGAATGTAGAAAATGCAAGCTCTTATGAGATTTTTCTTCAAAATCTTAAAAGTAATTATTCTGTGTTTTGCATAAGCAAATTCTTGAATATTATGCAAAATGCCACTGCTCGTCTTAGCTAAAGTGTTGATGAAAAGCAAAAGCAACAATGTGATTTGAAATCTGAAGTACAAACAGATGTTACTTTTGAATGAACTTCCATTGCTTAACCACTGGCTCTAGTTGTTGCCATCTAAAGAGAGAGATGAAGCAACTTTGCATGCTGTGGATGTGGCTGTAAATTTTCAGCATGCAAATGAAATTGTAGCTAATCCTTAAAAGGCAGCGCCTCTAAACACAATGGGTGGGCTCGATTTTAAAGGCAATTTGGCTGCATAGGACATTATACCGACTCTCCATGTTAAAAACAAAAACCATAAGGTGGGATATATGCTTTAACACTGTTGTACTGTGCTTACCTGATATAACTGCCCCAGAAAAAACATTTCTTGCCCCATATCTGCTTCCTTCTTAGCACATCTTGTACATGCACTGGGCAGGGTGGTTGGGTAGTGGCACAAGCCTGGGACTGGGACAAGCCTGTGGTGGGCTCACCTTGGGTTGAGCTAAGGACAGAGAGAGAGATCACTTACCAGTTACCAGCATGGGCAAAACAAACTCAGCTTGGGGAAAATTAAATGAATTTATTGTCAATCAAATCAGAGTAGAATAATGAGAAGTAAACCCAAATCTTAAAAATATCTTCTGTCTTTCCTCCCTCCATCCCAGGCCTACCTTTAGTCCCAGTTCTCTACCTCTTCTCCCCTAGTGGTGCAAGGAGATGGGGAATGGGGGTTATGGTCAGCTCATCACATTGTTTCTGCTCCCTCCTAAGGGAGAGGAGTCCTTCCCCTGCTCCAATATGGGGTCCCTCTCACAGGAGACAGTTCTCCATGGACTTCTCTAATGTGAGTCCTTTCCATGAGCTACAGTTCATGAACTGCTCCAGTGTGGGTCCCTTTCCATGGGGTGCAATTTTTCAGGCACAGGCTGCCCCAGTGTGTGTCCCCCTTCGGGTCACAAGTCCTGCTAGCAAACCTGCCACAGCGTGGGCTCCTCTCTCCATGGGTCCCCCTGGGTCCTATCTGCTCCAGTGTGGGCTTCCCACATGGTCACTGCCTCCTCCAGGCAGCCACCTGCTCTGGTGTGGAGTCCTCCAGGCTGCAGGAGAATCTCAGTTCCAGCACCTGGAGCACCTCTTCCCTCTCCTTCTGCACCGACCTTGATGTCTCTATGGTTCCTATCACATATTCTCACTCCTCTCTTCTCTGGCTGCAGCATGCAATAACTTCTTTTTTTTTTCTTCCTAAATACATTATCCCAGAGGCACCACCACCATTGCTGATAGACTTGGCCTTGGCCTGTGGCAGGTCCATCTTGGAATCCACTGGCATTGGCTCTGCCGGACTCTCAGGACCTTCTGGCATCTTCTCACAGTGCTTGCCCCCGTAGCCCCCTCACCACTGGAAGTTTCAAGTTGCCACACAAACCAAGTAAAAAGCCCTAATTCAGAGAAGTGCATGGTGAGAAGATGGAGTGGCTTAAGTGCTGAAATGCCAAAGTCTTTGCTTAGAATAATTGTTTTCTGAAGGCTATTGCAGGCATAGCTAAAACTTTAAATTATGCCGAGATGTGGGAGCTCTTAAAGATGACTTTAAGCTGACTTCTTCCTTATTTTACTGCCCTTCTGCTGTGTCAGCAGATCTTGGATGCAATCAAGAATCTGACCTAAAGTACTTATTTGTAATTAGGTGTCAAAATAAAGTGATAATAGCAGTCTAATTCTGATGGCTCTGTCTACCTGAAATGCAAATCTCTCTCCATTTGAGTAATTAAGCTATGAAATTTAGAGTGCTCAAAAGCTTTTGATGTTTTGAAGTAATTAGCAATATGGAGAAAGATATTGCTCTCTGCAAGTACCAACAGCTGATTTATAATAAAATCAATGTGTTTGGTTTTCTGTTATTAACTAAGTTGTATTATTCATTATTTACCAGTATTTTGCCAGCTGCCAGCATTAGTAAAAATGTTTGTACAGCCCAAATGCACTGCAAAGATGCAAAGAGCACAAACTCTTCAAGTTATTAATTAGCATTTACATGAGTAGGACACGTAGGCATTGATCCTCATGATGCAACAGAGCCCTATCCCGCTAGAAGCTGTACAAACCAAACCAAAATTGTAGCAATTTTGATAGCAGGCAACACTGAAAAATGAACAAAGCAATATTCAGTAGAGAATTTTAAACATCAAATCTTCTACTTGTATTTTTATGGGATCGTGTTAAAATGCTGCCTGTTCAGAATCCATATGAAGACATGCATGTACTCAGTGACTGCCAGGTAGTTTGCAAGCTGTTGTATATTGGATTCCTGGGCCAGGGCACCAAGCACTTGGAGGAAACAGGTTTTCTTCAACATTGTAGACAGAGTCTGCTGAATACTGGGCACAGAGAAAGGGTGCAGATGTGATGGGTCTGGAGAGAGACTGTGTCGTGGTTTGTAGTGAACAAGATACAGGAGAGGATTTAACCCAGCTGCAGGATTGTGTTCCTTGTTGGCAGTTTTACATTTAAGTGTGTTGCACTAGGAGACATTCATTTGTCCAGCCCAAGTGCTCTCTCTGTTGAGTCTGTCAGGTGCCACTGGCAAGGTGAAGATCTGTGAGCAGCCACATGCATTGAGAAATACTTAGTGCTCTTTCCTTTTATGGCTTAAATAAAATGCAAACTCCTACCCTACAGGTCCTGTGTATACTTCAGGATTAATCTTTGAAAGATGTTTCTTCATACCTGGACTGGTGTGCTTAAGGCTCATAGTTCTCATGTGGGAGTATAGGAACTGCTGTTTTAACTTCAGACTTGTCACACTTTCATCTAGAGATTTTCTAAAGCTCATTTAGAAAGATAACTGGCCTGGGAGCACGCATTTCTTACTTGCATCTTCCTTCATTTAAAGTATTTGGTGCTTGTGGAAGTAGGAATATTCCATTTGTTGTGTCTCTTTATTATTCTGATTATTTTATAAACAGCCTTTAATAATCACAGACCACTATCAGTCTGCAAGCTAAGGGAGCAATACCAAGTTCAGTTCAACTCCTGCAAAGGCAGTGTGTTGTCCATCATTGTTTCACCCGTTCTTAAAATACTGCAAATATGGACCTTCCACATCTTTCTGGGGGACCTGTCAGGTATTTAGTTACAATTTCATGGCATTAACTTAGGCTAATAGGCTTATGTAAAGGTTAAAGATTTTTACCTGAAGACTAAACTAACCACAGGAACTGGAACAGGCTCCCCAGAGATGTGGTCATAGTCCCAAGCCTGAGAGAGTTCAAGAAGTGTGTGGACAATGCTCTCAGGCACACGGTATGATTTTTTTGGTGTCCTGTACAGGACCAGGGGCTGGACTTTGGTGATCCTTGTGAGTCCTTGCCAACTCAGGATATCCTCTGATTCTACGAAAATATTCAGCAGGGTTACTGAAGAGTAAAAAGCATAATTATTTTACCAGCATTGAAATTATAAACCCATTTGAAAATAGGTCTAGAAGTATTCTGAGCTTTTTACATGGTGTTTTGTAAACTAATTAATTTGAATGTTGATATTGCTATCTACCACTAGAGAGAAGCATGTTTAGACAGGGATTTGGGTCAGCGAAACACAGCTCTGATCAATCACAACAAAGCTTAAACTTGTTTGTGAAAAATAAAAAATGAAGCTGTTTGTAATCCTGTTCATAAATGCTGGGAATGTATCAGATTTGAGTCACTTTTACAGCAATTTATATACCTTATTTATTCTGTACTTTTTTGCATTAATTTCAAAACAAAATCAGAAAATACCAGTTTTGCAGAGTTTCACTGGTGCAAATAGTATTTTAATTGGAAGTCTAGTGCAGAGATTCTGGGAATAGCATCTGCCATTTTAGTGTGGCTGGCAGGGATGAGGGAGCATTGTTTACACCACAGAGTTCACATATAGTCCTTACTGTGAGCATGAAAGATGGATGATGAGGATGTCAGTGGGCGTAAATCCAGCAGGTGTACAAATCCTTCAACATCTGTGAATCTAACAGATCAAATTATTCTCTTACTATGAGAACATTTAAATCCTGAAATTTCTGAAGAATACCCTGATACATTTTTGACATCATACACCCTGTGCATGCAGCACCACTGGGAGACACACATGGCGCCCACAGGGTTACAGCAATAGTTACCTTTTGTGATTGCAGCAACATGGGTGGGAACAGAATAACAGGCTTGGAGATACTTCCCAGGACGACAGATAATGAGAAAAGTTTAGATGGAGGCTTTCAGATGCCAACTAAATCACAATTTCTTAACTCCCTCCCCATCTCCTCAGTACCTGAGCATCAAGATCTTCACAGATTTTACAGGTGGGTTTGTTTTGTTGTAATTTTTTTTTTAATTAAAATTTTACATTCATATATAGGCAAAGTATTTCACACCAGGAACAGTGTTTCTGATTATTCCTGCAGGTGCAACATTAGTGCATAAAGATTGATATTTGCATACCCAGCTTCAGAGCTACAGATGCAAATCAAGCTCAGTTTATTTGCACACGTTCAATTATCTTATTTCATTATTCTCCTTTAGTTCATGGACCAGGTGCTGCAAACACTGTGACATCTACAGTACTTACTCCTCTGGTAGTTTCTTCCAAGCTGAGTGTCTGGCTTGCTGGTATATGAGCTTGGAGCACACCGAGACTAAAAAATCAAACCAGTTTGAGAACCACTGATGAGATACCAGAGGTAAATAATGTCCTTTCATATTATATTTTACTGCTATTCAGGTGAGATTTAGTTACTTTACTTTTGCAACAAACTGAGTTTTTCTTTTGTAGCCAAAACCAGCGCCACTATCTGTGTTGTAAGCAAAGCTCTTGCGTGTAGTCTGAGTTTATTTTCAGAGTTGTAAATCTATTGTTTAGATGGGCAATGTGCTAAAAGATACAAGGTGGCCTGTGAATCCTCAAAGTAAGGAGGAGGCACTTGATAGGTTTTAAACTCCTGGATGATAAAGAAGAGGTATAAATAGTGGCTTGTAGCAGTATTAAAAAGCCTCACCTACATAGAAACTGGAGCAATATTTACTGCAAGTAATAAATTTTTGTAACTGTTATGTGGTGCTTTTCAAATGATATTTCATGTCTAGTTTTATTTTGAGTTATTTTTTACAACTTCAGTTCCTCATGAAAACAAGTTGTATAGCTTATGGTATTACTCCAGCAAAATGATTTCCATAAATAAAGCAAGAGGCAATAGAAAGGAACATATATAAAGATTAATGCATCAGACTTTTAAGCCTACACTGACTAACAATAATTTCTGAGACTTAAGTTATTGGGAAGGAAATCTCTCATATGGAAACAGGCAACAAATCCAAAACTACCTGAGCAGTATAGGCAATTTACTTTCCTTCCACTTAAAGAATTGTATTTTTACAGCCATTTCCCCTGAGCTTATTGACTTTGTATGCAATTTTCTTCAGAGACAGAAAGCACCTAGATTTGGCACACAAAGGGATGCAGACAGCAATTAATGCTTGTGCTGTTTGTCAGCTGGTGAGTGCTGCTGTGGGGTTCCCTGCACAGGACAGGGAGTGTTGCCCTCCTGAGAAACTGCATGGTGAGGTGACCACACAGCTGTGGAGTAGGGGCACTGGGAAGGCAAGGGCAGATCAGAGAGTCACGTCAAAATAAGAGGGGCATCTACAGAGACAGGCAGTTAATATTTCCTTCTTTAAAAACAGAACAATCACAAGCAGATGCAACCAGAGAGGGACACCTTACTTTGTATTGTTTCCAAATTAATTTCCACTGAGTTGTGTGGAAAAATTTGAAGTAAATGTCAGAGAATGTAAAGCAAATTTTCTAATTAAAGGAAGTTAACAACCTTACCTTTAAGTCCTAGATGCTGAGATAAAAAAAAGCCTACCAAAAAACCTAACATAGCCTGGATCCCAATTAACATCTGTAGCTTGTAGGAACTAAAACTCATCAGTTTCTTTTAGAAATTGCCATTTCATTTCCTAATATGGTAAAAATAACAAAGTTCATTAGGAATCAGGTTAAACCCACTTTAGAGTGAAATACATGAAGAATAGGGGCCTAAATTATCACCCTTGAATGGAGTAATATCAGAGAACAAAACTAGAAAATTCATTAAGATATTTCTTTAAAAAAACAAGAAGAACGTTAATTCAGATCTGGGACAAAAATGGACCTCAAATTTTATTTCATTTGGGCTTATAACTCTTTGTCACAAAAGACCATAACAACCTGTGAAAGAAGACTTGGTGTGTTTGGAAGGTACTGCCAGTTAATGAACTGATGCAGTTGTATCATCTAAGGTACACGTTATCAATGGAGTGAATCTAGAAAATGCTTTGCTGTAAACTCATTACCTATGATACAATCCATAAATCACTGAGATTTTCTTACTGTACCTAGAATGACAGAGAAATCAATGCTGCAGCTCTGCAGACTGGAAAATGCTAATTATTTAATGACATCCAATGCCAGCGCATGAGCCACTAATGATCATTCTTTTTTGTTTTCCATCTGAAAAACATGTTCGGTATAGTTGGCAATCATCAAAACAAGCAAAAATCAAAACTGACATCTCAAACTTCTAATTATGAACAAGCCACACACATTTTAAAACAGTAGTCTGGAAATACCAGAAGCCAGGTGCAACCTTTCACCCTTCAGATCTACCTACTTTAAATCCTTCCTGATTTCTGCTGCCTTGCCATTTCCTCTATCGCTGCATGGTGATCCCTTTCTATGGGCAATAATTCAGTGCGTTTATCTCACAGCCTAAAGAATCATGGTAGATTGGATAGGTACAGCTCCCACACTACATACCCTATTAACCTTAAATGAAACTGATGGGGCAAACTGTGATCAGAAATCCTTACAAAAATGCCTTACACCATGAAGGAGAATCAGGAAATTCAGCTATTCTCTGTGAATTGCAACACTGTAAAAATACGTAAATTCAGAACTGATGGGAAAGATGCTTTGACATTCTCAGAAACCTGATTTCCCTGTTGCTCTCCTTGTTTCTGCCAGAGCTGTATCTTCTTCTATCTTTGGAACAAGGCACTGCATTTTTTTTGAAGGACTTTAGGAAGCCTTCATCTGTGGCTCACAGTTTGTAGAGCCTATGTTTACAATCTTTTACAACTCCCATTTTTAAGCACGGGACCTTGGTTCATGCTGCATTGCAGCAAACACATGCTCTGTACAGCGTCTAGTGACACGCACAGCTTTGGGCAGAGCGCAGCATCGCAAGGTGTCACTTGCAGGCCACTGTGTACCTGCTTTGATCCCCTGAGTCCATGAGCACGAGGCAGAGCCCAGCCTCTCATGAAGCACGCCTGGTGCACGCTTCTTCACAGGAAATCACTGCTTCACTGGGAAGTGTAAGGAAGGGAGGCAGCAGACAGACACGGTGCAATTAGGGAACAGTTTTAAATGTGTGTCTCGTGTTGTGAGCTGTGACATTTTAAGACTTCTCTTTCCAAAGAGTACTGCATTCTAGGCTCTAAATTTTACAGGGCATCAGTGCAAGGGACAAAGTGTGGGTAGCTCCTTCTTCTTGAACTGCCTCTAGGTGCCCTAAGGCTCTTCTAATTTATTCAAGGATCTATGCAGCCAGCTTTGCCTTCTTGTGCCCCTTTCCAGTCACTCAGGAACCAACAGTTCCTGAAATTATTTAAATCTTTGTATGTGGAAGGTGACTTCTTGGCCTTGCACCTGCACAGAATTGCCAAAGCAGCACTGGTGAGCAGCTCCATGGGACAGATAGAGCATGTGCCAGCAAAAATCACAGCAATGTGTGAATGCAACAGCTCAGAAGTTAGACACAGGAAGCTTTTCGTTTGCTGTGGAGTCTGGTAGAGAAAAGCATTCTTCTGGTAGAGAAAAACATTGCTTGGCATGGATTACAGAGACAATTCTCTTATGGCCTGGTGGATACACTTGACAGAAAATGCATTGTCTGGCAAGACAAACACATATACTGTTTCCTGCAGAAACTAGTGATTCTATGAAAAAAACATTATTAGATTTGGGACTTTATAATATAGAAATATCAAAAACAGTTTAAGCAAAAGATATTTTCCTCATCTGTATGTGGCCTATGAAAAGGAAGAGTGTGTTTTATTTGAACTCATACCCAGTACTGCTATTTCAATATTTTATATTTGTGTATATACAGTTTACTTCTAATGAAGGAAACTAAATGCTTTTTGAGTCTTTGAAAGGCATGTTGTCCTGATAGGAACGCTCTTGTCACTATGCTAAAAGATGCTTGAAGTAATTCACATGTGGTACTTATCAGAATAATAAATTCTGAGGTTTTGATACCCATAATACTTTTCTAGAAGAAACCAGAGAGCTTCTGCAATTTTTCTGTGATAAAGCTCATCAATCATACTCATATCAACTGTTTAAACTCTCATTATTGCATTGTGAATTTATTCCTTGTAGCTCAATTTCCTCTTCGTGTTCTGCACATGCACTCTCTGTGCCTAGATTTACAAACCTTGGTCTTGACCTTTGCAATAGTTTAATGGGTATTTAAATCAAATTATTTTAAGTAAACATCAGAAGTCTCTGTGTGCCATTTATTGATTGAGATCCAGAAAAGGCAGGAGTTCAGAGGCTTGTGAATTGTACGTAGGAGTGGTTTGCCTATGTGAGCATCAGACAAATGCACTGCTCAGGCAGAAGAGCATGCCTGTTCTATGTGTTCCAGTTCAAGGCATGAGTTTAAGCAAACCAAAAATTAGGATTCTCCACAAATCAGGGCTTCTTTTAGGCTCAGTTTCACTCCTCTGATACCACTCTTGTACTGTCCCCTACCCAACAGCACAGGGGGATGGACAATGGGCAGTTGTCATCAGCCCCTGGTAGCTCCTTTTTGATTCTTCCTTCTCACACAGTTCCTCTGCTCTGGTGTGGGTCCTCCATGGACAGCACTCCCTCAGGATAAATCTGTTCCAGTATGGGTTTTTCCTTGTCAGGGAATACTCCCCTGCTCCAGCATGGATCAGCAGTGTGGGCATCTGCTCCAGTGTGGTCTCTATAGACATTGCAGGGGACTCTCTGCTGCAGAGATGTCTGTTGTCAGGAGCTGCACTTTTAAACAGGGTTTCACACAAACCATGTGGAGGGAGTTGTACCTGTGCAGCGTTTGGCATGGCAGAGCTGTGGGAGCTCGGATGTGGAAGGGACAGGTCTATTCCAGGGTCACTTGGAGCCCGGGTGTATCATTAAAGCAATGGCTCCCTTTAGGCAGGAGTAGGACACCTTCAAGCTTTTTATCCACGCCTCAGTAGAGGTTGATGTTTCTCTGCCCTGCAGTACAGCACATTCCTTGCAGTTACTTATTGCAGTTAATTTTTCTAACACTGCTGAGCTCTGTGTGCAGATTGGCAACACCCTGCTGTTTACAGTCATGCCCTAAAGCCCACTCCAAATCTTATCAACCTGTCTAAAAATGTGTTCAGCCATCATGCACAAATACATTGTGCTGATCAAGAGGCTGCTTTTGGCATTAGTGTCTGCTTTGCTCCATCCCAGTGATGCCACATTTAATTAAAAGCTATTATTGATATATTTTTGCACTCTCTAGTTCAGATGATTAAGCAGCACATTCCTAAACTCATGTTCCCTGCCTTACAACACAGTGGGGCTTACGCTTGTTTATGGACCCAGGGACAGATATGGAAACCCTCTGTCTGGATCTATATGTCTTTATTTGTGGACAGTTTGTAAGATTAAATTACATATCAATATTTGCTTACTCTGCCACTTGATTAATGCACTGCAAGCAGATTTAAAATCTTGTTTCGTATAGGTTTTTCAAGAGCTGCTTAATATGTTTACTCTTGGAAGTACTTGCCCATTAGATGGAATGTACACAAAATAAATCATCCAAACAGTGATTAAAAATAAAGCATATTTGACCATCATATCATTTAGTTAAGACCAAATATTTCTGCAGAACTGCTGGACTATGGCAGATGAAAAGAGCAATTCCTACCTTAACAGCTCACCAAAGTGCCGTCACTGCAGTGAAAGATCAGATGGATATCACCTAGGTAATGTGCCTTGTCAGTAGCTGTGATGTACTGTTGTAATGTAGCTGGTTTCAAGAGGTTCTTAATCTTGTTATGCTACTACCAATGCACTGAAGTGGTCCTTTCTCAGAAGTGATGGAGGGGCGCCTAAAGTCAGCCCGCTCCTGAGAAACTCTTCATGTGTAGTGGTTTGGTCCAAAATACTCATTACTATTTCCCAAGGACATTACAGAGAGTGGGACCTTTACTAGGTTTACATGCAAGATTCAGTGAGCATAAACTCTCAAGGATGAAAACACCCTGCATGCATCTGCCTTGTATATCAGAATATCAGTACTCTTCAAGAAATGATTGCTTGTTCCTTGGTGCAATAATGCCAAAGTTCCAAAAGAGCTGGTCAATGCCCACTGTGTCATGCACTTGCTTGCTTTTGATTTTTCTTTCTTTTCCCAAAAAAGCTGTAAACCTCTAATGTCCTCTTTTACAGAATCCAATTTTTGACCTGCTATAAGGGGCACTATCTCGTTAATCAGTGAAAGCAGAAACAACATGCCAAGCCCATAAAAAATTATGGGTCTGCCTTGCTAACATCTGGAGCTCTCCTGACAAATAAGACCCACAGTTTGTTCTCAAGACCTTTGAGAAAAAGCCACCTAATGTAATAAGCCACAGCTGCCTTTACACTGTATGTGACACTGTGCCACCTGCACAAAGAGTATTTTCTCTTTATTACCAACACAAGTGATGTCAGTACACAGAGTGGTTCTTGAAAGGCTTCTCATGTGCAGTGGGTGGATGCTCAGGTATTGAGGGCAACAGGAGACAGAGGACTTGTTTGATTTAGATATTCCTTTATTTAGAAATAAAGACGTAGGATAAGCCATACCTGGGCCCAGTCAAGAGGCAAGTATGCAAAGATAGCAGACCTAGCTGAAGCATGTAGCCTATGGACTGGTTTAGGTCCCTGCTCTTCTCGCTTATCTGTTTTTGAACAGTCACATTGTACGTGTCTCAGTGGCTTTCCAAGACCCTTTTTGTCACACCCATTTTTATTCTGGTTTATTTTTAGAACTTCAGTGGAACACACTGACTATTATGCCAACTGCACTGTTTCATTAGAAGTAGAGAAGTCCTGCAAACTCTTCCAATGGCTGTAAAGTTAAAAATATTCAAGTGAATTGAGTGAAGCTTTCCTACCAACTTTTGGCCAGCTATAAAAATACCAGATTTCTTCAGCCAGCTTTAGAGGTGGTAGAGGGAGATGGGAGAATTTTTCAAACAAAATTTGGCTCTCCTAATTGTAGGGCTTTTTATATTTTTAATTTTTTTTTTCCAATTATGTCCCTTAAGTCTTCACAGCTTTCAAGGAATGCCACAGTTGTAAACATTACTGACTGCCAGGATTATTCAATTTATATTATGTTTTCAACTTTGCAACTTTTATTTCATTTTTTCTTTCCCTTACTCTATGTCTCTCACTGTTTGTCACACTGTTGCTCACAATCTTTTGAAGGTGTTTTGTAGCTATAAGTCAAGTAGAAAATGGTCAAGTGATATAGCTTTTGAACTTATTTCTCTGAAGACAGCATTTCATCTCATTTTTTTGTGTGATCTGAAGTAGGCTGCAAAGCTTTTTTGATATTTCTGTCAATGTGTAGGTCTACATCATACCTCAGCCACTGCAGAGGGCTTCTGCCCTTCCTAAGTCATGCTGAGCTGCTGAAGAAAGAGGGCTATGTTTAGATCTTATTTGTTTGAAGGGATAAATGTCAATTATTTTCATTCTTCCTGACCTGGTAAATAACCTTAAACCTTCTACAACTGGCAAGTTGAAAATCATATTCTCCCACCTACCTCCTAAGTGATATCTCCCCTTTTTTGTACAATAATTAGTAATACAGTGGCCAACTTTGGAAAACTGAATAATTGGTATTATCTTTACCCAAATAAATCACAGGCCATAACTGCTAATATTTCTCTGTATCCTTTTAACTTTCTCCTCTATTTCTGCAGCATGCCTTGAAGGCTTTTCTGTGGGAATGAGGAACTATGTGTGGCTCATGCTTCTTCTCCTCAAATGAGTCCTTGGTAATTAGTGAGTTGGTTCAGCTGGCATAGTGCAAGATGTCAGCAATGGACCAAGTGCAGTACAAGGACACAGGGAAAGAAAATTTTAGTTTAGATGGGATAAATCAGGCAATTTATTGATGTAATGAATGGACAGTGCTCTCAAAGTAGAGCCTTAAGGCGGCGTTCACAACTGGTTCACCTCCTTTTCTTCTCCATTCATCATACTTTGCCTTTTCCATTCTCTCTCCAAAATGAATATGTTCAGTGTTCAAATTGAGAAGTATGGATAGTCCTACATGTTTGGCACTATCTTCTGTATATATCTGAAATTGTAGGGCTCTATAAATAATAACCTATGTTGCTAGCTCAGCATTTCAGTTAATTTAATGAGACACCTGACAGCCCCACATGCTTTACAGAGCATGTCTAGAAGGAATAGCTTCTTGTCAGCTCAGCAAAAGTATCTGTGTCTTCTAGCAATATGAGTCTGCTCCAGCCTGGCACTATTTTGAAGACTGGAACCTGGGAAAATATTGTGGTTTTAAACATAACACACCTGAAACAGTCAGTTCCTTTGAGATTCTCTTGAGTCATGTTGTGCTGTCACACCAAGCTGGTGACAAAACTTGTTACATCAGATAGTGTCTGATAGGACCAAAAAAACCCTCATAGGATGTATGCTAACAGAACTGGATTATGTGTCTTTTTTCTTTTTTATTTTTCCCCCAACAGAGAATGTGCTGTCTTCAAGACTGCTGTGTGCTCAGTCATCTAGCCTTCTGTGTAAAACACAGACTCAGAGTAGTCACACATTCTCAAGGTGCTGGGCTTTTTTTTTATTCATCCCTTCATTCTGAGCATCTACTGTTGTTTTCCTTTTTTTTTTTTAAAGGTTTTTTTAAGTAGCAGTATCAAAGATCTGCGGCTGAAAGATGACAAATCCCCTGAGAATGTACGAGACAGCTCTTGCAGGGTATTTGCAGCATGAGGCTGACAGAGCATCTCTCCAGGATGCATTGCAAACGGGAAACAGGGCTGGGAATCATATTCTGTGGGTATTTTTTAAAGTTGGGGAAGAACCATGGCAGGCATCTAATTCCACTTTTTGTACAGCACAAGCCAAAGTACCTTTAATATTTTCATATCCAAGAAACCGAATGAACTTCTTTTATTCCATTCCAGATATTCATGCAAATTAAAGACTCCATGTAATGGGGCAACACATCTGTACAATCTGTTGCTAAGTGCCTCTCATATTCACTTAAAACTATTGTGCATTTAATTCCCAGCTTAATAGCCCCATTGTCAATGTCATACATAAAAAAGTTGTGGATTTTTTTTCATTCTTGTTCTGCACTTTAGACTTCAGTGTTCACAGTTTAAATGTATTTTGTGTGGAGCCACTAAGGAATAGAAAACAATTTTATATTTTTTTGTGGAAACACTGATGCTAGGAATGAAATAATTACAGCAGTTGGAGGCTTTATGAAAAATCCTTATATCATGGGACTTGCATTAAAGGTCAAAAAAATCACATCAATTCAAGCCTCTGAAATTTATGTAGCTCCTGTTCCCATATACCAGCAACATCTTGCAGTGTCTTCTTTTGTTAGCTTGAGGAAATACCTGGTGTTCATTTTTTTTTCCCCTCTAAATATTCTTAAAACCAAACGGATCATTTTTTAATCTTCTTATGGATAAACTAATTAAATCCAGGATCTCTGGTTTCTAGACTTGTCACTTGGCTGGTATTAAGTGAGAGCTGCATTCAGGATCATTGCAAAGCTCTTGCATGTGTGCAACTGCCCCAGAGGTCCTGGGAAACACAAGAACTAATGCAATCCCACCCAAAGTGCAGGGGCACAGCAACTCTACCTCATCCTGGCTGCCCTCACCTGGCTCAGGTCACTTGGACAGGGCTACTGAGTTGGCAACATCCTGTTTAGATGGAGTTTAGAGAAATTCACATGATCTAGCAAGACAAAGTACCGCCCATTTTGTGATTCATCTGTTATGGGTGTTAACCACAAGCTCCTGCCTTTCCGAAGGAGCCATCACTTCCTGTAACTCAAGGACACTTCTAATGAAATTCAGCACAGTGCATTTAGTAGTTTCTGTAGTCTTTCATGTAACTCATCACTCTTTCAGGTAATCCGTTACGTCCACTTGAGTTAATCATACTCGGTGTCCCTCTTAACATGCTATTTTTAATTTTTCTTCTTATTGCACAGGATTATGGTGTCAGTGTTAAAGCATTCCTTCAACATGGGATAACAATTTGCTATGCTTCAAAATTCTGTTTCTACAGTGGGTAATCATGTAATCACTTTGTGCCTCAGATCTTCATATGTAGGGTGGTAATAATTTTGCTGCTATGGGATGGGAAGGAGCATTGTGAGGATAAACCCGTAACTACTTGGAATGTAAAGGAATATTGCTATTAGAGATGCTAGGAAAGATGTTACCAATAAAAAGTGGAGAATTCTTGCTGAAGATACAACAATCTGGAGGGCTGAATTCAGATTTTAACAGGAAAAGGCGAAACAGCTTTGAAAAATTTTTTGGTTTTTGTTTCTTTCTGCTGTGCAACACCACATACACAGTAAGGAATAAAATGAATGGTTCATAGAAATACTGTGCACTTCATATCTCCTTAGACACTGAGCTTAGATGCAGTTTAAGGGGGCAAACGCAGCTTTGGCCTATGTTAAAACTCTGAACAATGCACAAATTTGTTGAAAGTTTCAAGGAATTTTTTTCCTTAAAAATCTTTTGCATTAGTTAAATCAATGTGTCAAACTGCAAGATGAAGTTTAAGCAGTTTGTCAGTGAGACTTGCGCTTTGTTTTATGCCAGTGTTGTCAAATTCACGTCACAAGAAGATTCCAGGTTACCAATGGTGGAGATTAATAAAAATTGCAGTAAAATACACTGTACCAGAAAAAATGAAATAAAATGTTCTGGTTCAGGAGCTTGTCAGAATGGAATGCACTACATTTGTCAGCAAATGATATATGAGGTGGAGCTGAAATGTCCCAAATATATTTTATTGCTCTTTGGAACTGTCTTTGTTTAAAATTCCTAATTTGTGCATAAATGTTTTCTTTCAGGGAGAAATCCAGAAGACAGGGAAATGATGTGACAGGTTTAATTATATTTAAGAGAATACAGAGGAGATCAAAGCCAAAGAGATAAAAGCTGCAGGTACTGTATGGGCTGGAAACTTCTTGTGAATCATAGGCACCCTTAAGTATAGTGCTTCAGAGGCAGCCATCCTGAATTCAGGACAGAGGCACAGCTGAAATGGAAATTCTCTATTTACAGTGTTTTATGACCTGTATTGGCTGCTCTTGGCGAGCCCCGTACTTAGGCAGGCACCAAAATGTCTGGGAACATTCACGAGAAAACAGTAAACCAAACAGTGCCACCTAAGTCAGTGGCTCCAAAATGACCCCCCAGGGGCAGTATTGCTGTGAGCTGTTTGCAAAGATGGCATTTGACTGTGGGCCAATAAAAATCTTGTATCAACAGATGTAATCACAACCCCTATGGTGGTAATGACTGTCACAGTTTTCATTAGCTATTAGGAATTTGGGAGGAATGGGCTTCCCCCACCACTACCTTTTTATTGGTGCTATATCATCTATTACTAAACCAAAGTTATCAAACTGCTGCATCTCCTTTCTGAAAGGCAATACTTAATAAAGGAAGTGTAAGCCAAAGCAAGGTCCTGCTAATATTTTAAGCAAAGGTGCATCTCCACAGTTTTTGCTTCTGTTGCTTTACTCTAAATCCACTAATCCTATATACTCTTCTCTCCTCAAAGCATTGCTGTTGTATTCCCCCTCTTCAGAGAAAAAAACTCCATAAGCCTTGCACTTCTCCCTGGGAAGTTTCTCCCCACTCTATTCTCCCAGCCTCTGCTCTCTGATCCCTCTACACCCAAAGACCCAGTGTGCATCCAACTCAAGTTTCTGGTGGAAATTCCTTCCCTTCTTGAAGAAGGGCATGACAAGATGTCTGTTGCATCTGCTACAGAAAAAGAAAGAAAGGCATTAGGCTGTCTTGGACTTGAGGGCATTTGGTTGAATGGAAAGCACAAGTCTTTTTCTTGGAGGGTAGAAGTCAGGTAGCCAGTGTGGTGTTTTGAGGAGGTGGAATCTGTTGTTGGTGCATGTGGTTGAGTAAAGCTGCTGTTAGAAACAAGTTGGTATTCAGCATTACCAAAGCATTGTCGGATGTAACTCAACTCTTAGCTGCTGTCCAGGGTATTTCTCTTCTTCTCTGACATTTTTTTAGATATGGGGTAGTTCAGCTGACTTCTCCACACATCTGAAAAGCCCAGTCAAGAGAATGCAATGGAAATGCTCATAATAATCTTAGTTTAGTCCCAAGCTTATAAAAGTCATCATACCAGGAAACAGGGCTGCATGTATTCTGGTTTTTTCTGTTCCTGCTGTTGTTTATAAATATATATGTAGAAGAAGATAATTATGCGGATGGAACACCATTCCTATGAGGAAAGCCCGAGACAGTTGAGGTTGTTCACACTGGAGAAGTCTGGGGAGACCTTATCACGGCCTTTCAGTACATAAAGGGGCCTACAAGAAAGTTGGAGAGAGACTTTTTACAAGAGTGTGCAGTGATAGAACAAGGGGCAATGGCTTTAAACTTAAGAAGGCAGGTTTAGATTGGATATTAGGAAGAAATTCCTTACTGTGCAGGTGGTGAGATTCTGGAAAATGTTGCCCAGAAAAGTTTTAGATACTCCAACCCTCAAAGTGTTCAAGGCCTGATTGGATGGGACGCTGAGCAGCCTGGTCCACTGGAAGGTGTCCCTGCCCGTGGCAGCAGGGAGTTGGAATTAGATGACCTTTCAGTTCGCTTCCAATCCAAACCATTCTGTGATTCTATGACAATGTAAATATACATGTCTGGTAAGCACTGTCACATGTTCATGCAGTCCCTTGAAATCTATACATCAAGACTGAATGTTTCTTTTTTTCCACCAGCAGACTATACTCAACAGGGAGTAAATGGTATTGCTGGAAAATGTATTCTTAGCTTTCTGGGCACTGAGGACTTGTAAACTGCAAAAAAAAAAAAAATTCTGGGTGCTTCTTGGAATTATTTGCATGCATGCATGTGCAGTGAGAAGAACGTGTCAGAGACACACAAAGCACCGGGCGTGTAGGTACACCGGATCACATAAACTGCCACATCAAGGCTAATGCACGTAGACCTATTGATCTGTTATTACAGGTTAGACCAGCTCATCTAAAGTGTAATGAAACTGTGTAGCCTTGAAGCAAACACATTCATAGTGGTGCCAGTGGAGTCTGTGTCAGAACCCACCTCTTGTTTTCTCATGTAGCAATAAACCAATTTCATTACAAACTGGTCATGGAAAACCATGGGCAGACTAGAGGACCATAGATATTATGATCTTGCACTCTTTTCACATAGGAGAGAGTGATTTAACACATATAATTTTGGTTAAGGTTTGTCCAACTCTCTGCAAAATTTGGTGCTTGTCCAGAGTGTTCTATGCTGCTTCTCAAAGGCCTCTTTTTGTTATTCATATTTATGCCCAGGGGCACTATCTAATCATTTGAACATTGATAACTGGGCAGGAGAAAAAGGATCAATCTTGGTGATATTTTTAGTAGTACTTATTTGCGGCAGTCATCCTGGAGAGAGGTTGTTATATGGCATATCAATACCACTGCTTGTGAAGAATGTGAAGGTGCATGAAAATGAAAGCTCTAGGAATTTTATGAAGTAGAACTGATAGGGATCACTTCCAGTATCAGACAAGAACATTTTTTACATGTCCTCTTGGAAAACATTGAAAAGAACTTCAGAAGTGTGTAGTACTTTTAACGTAGCTTTTCCAGACACTACTAGATAAAAAGTTGTGTGCACAAACTTTGAGTGGCAAAATATATACTGCAACCATATCATAGATAAAAGGGGGGTGTGTGTAAACAAACACAATATCAAACCACTTTGTTTCCACAGGGAGGCTGTCCAGGTTTTTATAAGAGGATTTTTTTTTTTGATCTCTTGTATCTAATCAACTGAAAAAAGGAGGGAGTCTTATGAATAGAGTAGGGCACACAGGATATACTTTCCTGTGTACATCTAGATCATACACATTGAGTAACTTCTGCAGCTCCAAATTTACATAGCAATGTTACTAAAGCCATTAGCCACGGCTTACAACTTCAAACCAACATTCTAGAATCTCTGAAGCACAACAATTTTTCTTAAATCTGTGTGAAAACTCGCATTTTCACAGTCCCTTTGGGTTTAACCTTCTGTAATCAATACGAGCTTTTCCCCTGCCTCTCCACTCACTGACAGCATCAAGAAGGCTAAGGCTTTGGCTTTGTGTCAAATTTAGGAAAGACTTATCCTTTTTTTTTCAGAAGGTGTCAGAGGAGGTAAAATGGTATTTTCAAGTTCTCTTCAATGCCAAAAATTCCCTTTCTCAAGTACCTTACTGGCTATAGGGTGGGAGATAAGAAAAAGCCTGGAGTGTGGAGCTTCAGAGTAAGTGCCAGCAGAATGCTCCATGGGACTGTCGGTGCTCAGCATTTGTCACTCCCAAGTCCACTGGGATATATAGTCCAGTATTAAATCTAAAGCCCTTAAACCTCCTTAAGACTGCCCAGCTGTTTTGCAGGCACAGCCTCAAAGACTTAAAAGTCGTGGTGTACAATGCGGATTTTAGAGCAAAACCGAGATCCAAGCCTTTGGTGACTTGAATGCCCGGCTATGCTACAGGAGATTTGTAAGAAGCAGCACATGCTGCAGAAAACTCTCCTGAATACAAGTAGATAGGAATTAAATCTGTGCATCGCTGAGTACTTTTTCACCTCTATTATAAGACATCCATAAATTACATTTCCTGAAAACAAAGGGAGCACATGCATTTATTATTTTCTCATAAAGGCAAGAACATCTGAAATAAAGTGTCACAGCCACAGTCCATTTACTGACAGTGCTAAAATTTCTAGTAAACCTTTTTCCTCCACTCTATCCTTACAATTTACATAATGGAGCACTACTCCTAATTGTTTAGAATCCATACTCCAAAGGAGCCAAACAAATGAATGTCTGGAAGTGTTGAAAATACTTTTTTTCCCCATAAAACAATGCTGTTAAACAAAGGTATTATATATTTAGGAAAATGGTTTTAGTTCAATGGTGTTTCTCACACAGAAATTGTTTCAACAAAAAGTTTCTAGCCACTCACTGCAAATGAGGACGTGAATGCTTAAATTAAAAAAAGGGCAAATCCTCCAATTAACCAGTGGAATTACAGCCAAAGTAACAAACCCTTTGTTTAATAATGCTGTCAGAGCAAAAGGTCTTTAACTATAAACCACAGTATCTTTCTATCTGCAAAGTTTTCTGTTGGGTGAAGGGGATGAGGGTGGGGGGTGTGTGTGTGTGTGAAGGAAAGGCTCTAGGATGAAATAAAAATGATACCAGCTCTAGGATGAAATAAAAAAACATACAGTTTTCAAATGTGAAAAATAAAAGCATAATTTTCAGAAGACAATTAAATGCAAGAAGAGGACCAGACCCCCATCTTTAGGCAGATTGGGAGGTGCAGTTATAGCAATGCTGTGCAGTCTTGGCTAGACAATGTAATGCAATGGCATACAGAAATACCATGGATTTTATTACTGGTGGTGAATGGCACTACATCCAGTTGGTGGCTGGTCACTAATAAGGTTCCCCAAGGCTCGGTACTGGGGACAGTCCTGTTTGATATCTTTGTTGATCTAGGTGACGGGATCAAGTGTAGCCTCAGTAAGTTTGCAGATGACAGCAAGTTGGGTGGGAATGTCAATCTGCTGGAGGGCAGGAAGGCTCTGCAGATGGATCTGGACAGGCTGGATCAATGGGCTGAGACCAATGGAATGAGGTTCAACACGACCAAGTGCTGAGTCACCGCCCTTGGGTCACAACAACCTTAGGCAGAGTGGCTGGGAAGCTGCCCAGTGGAAAAGGACCTGGGATGCTGGTCAACAGTGGCTGAACATGAGCCAGTGTGTGCCCAGGTGGCCAAGAAGACCAGTGGCATCCTGGCTTGTGTCAGGAATAGTGTGGCCAGCAGGACCAGGACAGGGATTGTCCCCCTGTACTCAGCACTGGTGAGGCTGCACCTCAAGTGCTGTGTCCAGTTTTGGGCCCCTCACTGCAAGAAGGACATGGAAGTGCTGGAGCGAGTGCAGAGAGGGTAACGGAGCTTGAGAAGGGTCTAGAGGGAACTCCTGTGAGGAGTGGCTGAGAGAGTTGGGATTGTTTAGCCTGGTGTCCTTATCCCTCTCTACAACTCTGAAAGGAGGTTCTAGTAAGATGTGGGTTAATCTCTTCTGCCAAGCAAGTAGTGACAAGATGAGACAAAATTGCCTCAGGCTGCCAATTCTTAAGCTGCCTTCGCCAGGGGAAGTCCAGGCTGGACATCAGGAAGAATTTATTCACTGAAAGGGTTGTCAGCCACTGGAACAGGCTGCTCAGGGAAGTGATGAAGTCACAATCCCTGGAAGTGTTCAAGAAAAAACTGGACAGGGCACTTAGTGTCATGGTCTATTTAACGTGGTGGTGTTCAATCAAAGGTTGGACTTGATATTCTTGGAGGTCTTTTCCAACCTTAATGATTCTATGATTATTAATAATGGTTAATTTATATTATGAATGAACTCATTAGTCCATTTTAAGCAGTATATAGTACTTGTTGCAGTAGGAGACCCTCACCATGGCTCTTTGTTTTAGGATGACTTTCCTTTCCTTCCCTGTGCTGTGCAGGGATAACCATAGTGTAGACAGAAGTACAATTCCCTGGTGGTTAATGAGGTTGAAAGGGTTGATGCAGTCCTCTTCTAAGCAAATGCCCAGCACATCATGGATCATGGATCTTAAATTTTGCTCTTGGAAAGAATCAATTCTGGTACTGGTAGTGCACAAGCACTGAGGGATGCTGGTTTACGTCGGCAGCTGTGCTGCCTGCTCTACTTGATCCTAGACCATGGAGTTTTGGAGTATTACAGCCACACATAGGTTGACCCAGGGATTACACTCATCTGCTAATAAACAGTGTAAATGATAAATACGCTATTGATGACTTTCTAGTAACAAAATTATTGCCATTTTAACAAAGAAAAACCAGCAGCTTTAGGAATATGTATTATTTAAGATAGAGGGTAGCCACTGTAGGCTAATGAATAATATTACTTCTGTTTTAAAATACTGGGATTTTTATCCTGTGTTTTTATCCAGTCCTCTGGCCATGCATTTAGAACCACTGCCGGACTAGGAATGTCACATTAGTGACCATGTGAGGTGGATGGTGACTGTGAGGACAGTGTGTGTTCAGGGCATTGCAACACTGGGCTACAGCCTGAGAACACTGCAGATAAGTTAAACATCTGTCTTAAGGAGCTAGAAAATTATCTGAGTCTCCATGATCGGGGTATCCTGATTTTAATGAAATACCTAAATGTCATTTGTATGATCATGGGAAGGCATTATCATCACAAACAAACAGAACAGATTTGGTTTTGAGTGTCAGAGTTTTCTTTTTTTCTTTAGAAATCCATTATTTGGCAGTCCTAACATCCTGCATGGTTTAATTTTTAAGGCAATTCTTCCTATAGTTCTCCTGCTGTTGCTGTAACAATGCAAAGTAGTGATTAAATAGATATCTCCTGCTGGCTAAGACTCCTCTGTGATATGTTCTGGGATTGAATGTCATTCTATTTTTAAATGTAGTGCAATTACATAGCAATAAGTTAAATCTGAGAAATGCAGTAATGTTAAAATGAAAAAAAAATACAGTTTTCTAATTGCAGTAGAATAGCTAAAGCAAAAAGGGATTTTCTCATTCTGTAGCAAAACATTAATGGTATTTAATATGAGAGAAAACCACATGGATTTTGAATTAGATTATGAGTATCTACACTTGGCTATTTGTGGTGCACACAAAAGGACACCTTTGTGATATTATTCACAGTTCTAGAAGTTTCCTTGAAAAATGTTTTGTTTCTTTAGCTATATTTAAAGCAATGATGTTGAAAGAGTGAATCACTACTTGCATAAAAATGTCTGTAGGAATAGTTGATACACCCAGTTATCTCACTAGCACTCAAGTAACAGTTCAGATGAAGAGGAGGCACTGGAGCTGCAATAAGAACAAAAATTATTATTTATAAGAACATGTCACAAAATAATCCTTAAAAGTGCTGAAAATTCAGAAAATTTCTAGACATACACGACCTAGAAGTATCAGCCATGTTATAAATGTATAAAAGTTTTGGATAATAGGACGGGAGATTGACTATTGAGGGAACCATAACAAAGAGGTAAAACTGATTCAGGGAGCTCTTCACTTCTAGTGCTGCTGATGTAGCATCTTGGCAGGTTAGCACTGACAAGAAGTGCTAGGCTTCTTATTTCATGTCCCAGCATTGTTGGAATTAGAAAATGTGTCTGTGTGCATGTATTTATACAGAAAAATATATAAATATATATAAAAGAATTAACCGCCTGGAAGAAAATGATGATAGCATTAGAGTTTTTTACACCCACAGTGCTACCCAAGTAATCAGAGGGTTCAGTAGCAATACTGAAATTCCTTTCAGCTCATCATTAACCCTTCTCATTTGACATTCCCAGCAATTAACCCCCGTGCCCTGAGACAAAGCGTCACAGTGGGTGACAGAGACATCACTGCCAGCCCTAAAGCTACTTGTGCCAAGGACTCTGGCAGTGGTGTGCCCCAGTCTGAGCATTGTGGCAGTCAGGGCTTGGGATCCTGGCTCTGTTGTTAACCTTCAGCTCTGCTCCCTGTGCTGGCCTCCCCTTTCCCCCCGTATCTACCTTGCCCATTTAGGCAGTGGTTTGCTCATGGGTATGCTCATGTTGCTGTGTCAGTGGCTGTGTTCTCTGTGCTCTCCTACCTCACTCTCCTCCTTCCTTGTCAGGGCCTGCAGCTGGTAATGCAACATAAAGAGAGAACTCATGACAACTTTTTCTGAGCTCAACTTGCATTTTCTGAATTATTTAGATTTAGTTATGCATCCGTAAATAGGGTGAAATCTACAATTCAATGCAATAAAGAAGAAAGAAGTGTGAATTTTTCCCTGATGCCTGAAGCTCCATTGTTGTTCGCTCCTTTGGGCTGGGTGGGTGATACCTTCCAGCTGGGGCTGGTGAAGCTGGGCCCTCACCTGTGCAGGTAGATAGGGACAGGCTTATTGTTCATCAATTCAGGAAAAGCCTCTGCTTGGTAGTTTTACAGCTTGGGAAGCAGGCATTTAAAGGCTCTTCAACTGAACACTTGTGAGGATGCCATGTACTCTAAGCTCTACTCAAGTTCAGTTTGAGCATTGTGACAAGGTCTAGGGAAAATAAGGTGAGGTTTCTCTCTTGACACAACAGCAACTTGAGCACCGTCAGAGCCAGCAGCAGGTGTTCAGCCTTCTCTGTTTGCTGGTGTGCGTGGCAGAGCCTCATTCAGTCCTGTTAAATGCCTGCTGCAGGGCTTCCAAAGAAAGTACTGTCTAGGAAAATGTGTGTTTTGCCTTCCCAAGAACCTTACTTTGCTTTATCAAATGACAGTTAGATTTTACATTATTTTTTAATTAATTTTATAATAATTTACTGGCTCAAGGGCTGGCAAATAAGAGGATTATGGAAAATGGGAAAATAATTGCTTGTTTCACCTGATTGCCATGAAGGTAAATAAACTGAAGGTAGACTATGAAGCACCTGGAATACAGACTCAGAGTTCTCAGCTTGAGCCCATTAATACCAAGAGCAAATCAAGGCTCAAAACTTGCTCTGGGGCAGCAGTGCTGTTACAAATTACCTCATTTTAGTGAAGAACACAACTAATGAAAGTGATTCACAGTTGCTGTGTTGTTTAGTTAGTGAGCTTTCTATCCAACTAACAATCCTCCATTTATTTTATGCTTTCAATTACTTTGTTGTGCTTTCTTTTTTTTTTTTTTTTAATAGATACCCCTGTATTTGTACAGTTTTAAGGTGTCCCACTGCTCAAATGCTTACATTATTTCTCATAAACCTCTTAAAACAGAGTGCCCTTTTATGTTTGATTTTAGAAGGGTTGAATGTCAGTTTAGCTTTTCCTCATCCCATTCCTGGCAACTAAGAGAAAGCCAAGCCAAAGTTGTTGGTGAATGTTGCACTCTCAGATATAGATTTTGCTGGTTAACTGTGACAAGTTTGCCATTCTAAGCCATTGATGTCTACTTTAATGCATATAGATAAGATTAAAGCAAAGCAAAGCAATGTAGGATGAAGCAAAATAGTTTTCATGATTACATGAAAACAAGTAACATTTACAAATTTTAGCACTGCTGACCAGAAGCATTTTGGTTTTGTGCAGTTTTATTGTACTGTGGGGAAAGCTCCTAACTGAACCCTGTACATATAAATGACCCATGATTAAACCTACTTTAAACAATCACATGGAGGTTAAGGTGTTAAAGGAATCAAGAACCAAAAAGACCTGATTTCTCTTATAGTTTTTAGGTTTTTACTGACTTTGAATTTAATTGTCGTTTAGGACATCTTAAATCCTTAACTGGCATGTCTTCACCACTGTTTATATTCTCAGCAAAATGACATAAATTTATAAGTTGGTCCAGATGGATAAGTAATCATCCATGACAATCCAGAACATATTTCTGATACTTGAGCCCACTATTGCTAAACAACATGAGAGAAGGCAGAGCAGTGACTCGTAACAGAAGCAAACTGCATCTTGAAGAGGTTCAGGGTATTTGGTTAGAAACAAAACACACACTTTTCTCCAGTATGTCCTCTGAACCTGTTGTGCAATTTCTCACTGGAGGTGAAGGAACAAAGTGCTTGTTCTTTGTTGGACGGGGTTTGTTTGCTTTTGGCTGAATGATTTGAGAATAGCTAATAATTTGCAGATATGTGGAGTCTACGTTTGATGAGTGACACCTCATTTTCTGGAGTAGCCTTCTAATAAAGAGGGAAGAAAGCTAAGACAGCTAACTGGTGTTAACATGATTCTTGGTGCATTTATGCATGTTATGTATATTCGATTTTGGCAGGAGGGAAATGGGTTCAGCCTCCAAATAATTGAGTTTCTGTATTGAAATGGTTTCCTTTACCATAAATTTGTGTATTTTCATTGTTATTTCTGTGCCTTACTTTTTGTTAAGAAGTAGAAGAAGCACAAGGAGATACAGGCTAAGTCATTATCAATCATATTTTCAAATTGAACTTGGGATACCTGAAAGTTTGAGAACATTTACGGATACAGGAATATAGCTAAACCTCACCACCTAAAGCTCACAGGAAAAAGCTGTTCCTTACCGTAAGCCACATCCTTCAGATTTGCATCCTTTCTTGAAGAAAATTCATATGACATTTTAAACATCTTTTAAGCTTTTGGAGTATTATCTGACCTGAGGGTTGGAATGAGCTGAAAAATAGGAGTCATGAATATTTTCCCAGCCCTCACACTGACTTGCTGTATGACCTTGATGAAGTGGTTTGGGCAAATACTTTAGGAGTTCTCTCTGATTTTGTGTTCGTTTGCTTTATCTAGATAACCTTCTTTTCAGGTGTAAGTTACAAAAGAAAAGGACAAGGAAACTATTGGTGTTTAACATCCCTAGCAGCCAAAATGCTGGCCAGCATTATTGAAAAAATGGTGTATTAAACTCTGCCTCAGTTATGCCATCTCTAAAAGGGTGAAAATAATGCAGATAGTAAACTGCTCATGTTTTGAAAAGGAAAAAAATTTCTGCACAAATGCAAAATATTATTTTATTTTAGGGTTTCTGACTGCTGTGCATAACTCAGGGAATCTTCACATTCTCATGAATGAAAAATCTATCTTCTGTTTTGCCTCCTACGAAAGGGAAAACTTTGGCATGCTCAAGTACGCCTTAAAGGCAGTGCTGCCTCTGGGATCTCACATTAACATAATGATAAATGTGCTGTGTACTGCTTGAAAATGCCATGTGCCAACATGTCAGAATATGTTTTCCCTGCACACCTCTTGATTAGCATCTTATTTACATAATGGCAGGAAAAGGATTCTGAGAAAGACCTACAAAATAAAGTATGTGTTAGTACGTTCTTCTCCAAGGCCAGGGTATTAGTTCCAAAAGCAGCTCTCTGGTGGCATGTCCTTCAGAGCTGGTGGGTTACACATTTTGAAGTACTGAGCCCACATGTGTTTCAGCAAGTAGGAGTAGTGCTGATGCACTCTTCCATCTTCTACTAGTGTTGGATTTACTGTATAATCAAGGCTTAATATGTATCTTGGACAAAACCACTTTCCCAGATTCCCTGGCATGTTACAAGACAAAATATCTAACTTTAGTGGAATTTTCTTTGGTTTCCTGGCAATTTATTTCTCATTGCTTTTGCTTATGTTTTAGTATATTGATTATTCTTTGATTGGGTTTTGTCTGCTCGTTTGTTTTAAAATAATTTTCTACATTTCCAGTATCTCACACTACTCAGAAGCTCCACATTCTCAATACCTATTTTAGCAGGTGCAAGCATGAGAATACGTATGCAGTAAAAAAGCTACTGAAACGATAGTTGCTATTCCTTCTGTATAAATTAAAGATACTGTTGACATTGTTATTTATACTTGTGCAGTGCTTGTACATCCTTGTTATTAGAAAACCTTCAGGCTAGGGACTGAAAGGATCTATCATGCTATCCTACTGAATTGAGTCAAAATAAATTTGAAGATACCATGTACAAATAATATGAGCAGGTAGCAACCTGCAAAGAATGCATAGCCAAAATTATTATGAAAATCATATCACTTTAACAAAGTTTTGTGGCATCATAGAAAATTAAGTGTATATTTTCACATCTGAGATTAGATGTGAAAGAAATTAATGAAGTAGCTGTTGGTAAGGTAAATGCCATCTTCAGGAAGATGCTGCTTATTTAAGATATACTTTATCAAAACCATTGAAAAGCATGTTGGAGCACTTGAGATGTGATCAGAGCAGATGAGCTAATCAGGCATTTAGGGAAGCAAAAAACCTCTTGTCTTAGAGTTGCTTTTATGGTTTAGGGACAAAAAAAATCTCAAACTCTTATCTGAAGAAGGCATAGCCTGGTTGCCATGGATGGAGATGCCAGGTTGGAAAAGAACATGAAAGGAAGGAGGGAATTATGAGTCACCATCTTCTGGAAAGGGCATAGCAGAGTTTGAAGAGGAAGATTAGATAATCCAATTTGTTCTTTCTGAGTTTAATATGAAAACAGGAAAAAAAGTGGGGTAAGCAGCACAAACTAAAATTGCAGTTTAAAGGAAAGAGCTCAAGAAAGGACATAGAGGTTTCTGAACCATTAGAATAGAGTTAGGAGGTTAATTCATGCTTCCATTGACTTTTACAAGTGGCTTTGAGCAAAGAATTGGTTCAGGCTATGATAAGTATTATTTTGAATGTTACAATATAATGCACAGTAAACTAATATCCCCTCAAGCGATAAATGTAAATACAGTTGTTGATATTATATGTCTGGAGGTTATGTTATTTTAATCGCCTCTAGAGAGGACTATCTCTGGGAAGTTCTGCTCTGATGTTGAATGTTATGGCTCCTACTGGCAACTGTGAAGTCCGAAACAAAAATAGTTCAGCTCAGAAAATCTGGAGAGCTGCCAGATCCAGCTGAACTCAGTGGATCAAATTCTGCTGGTTTTACACATGAGGAGCTGTTGACTTCATTAGGGTCTCATGTGTATAACACAATACTTTCTTCCAATATGATTATATCAGGAATATGGGATTCAGCTGTAGCTGATTTATTATTGCATTAGATATCAGTTTGCCTGCATCATACCTGTCAATAACACCTCAAAAAAAAAAAAAATAGTAATAATGCCTGGAAAGAAAATAAGGCTGGTAGACAGATGATGGCTTTGGAAAATGAAATAGATTAAACAGACAAAAGAAGTGAAAAACTGATAAAAATGTCAAAGCAAAGTGCCAGGGCCAGACCATAAGGCTTAACATCTCTGCTGCCCTCTCACTGATGGCTTGACTCAACAGCATGCTGAGGAATTTAAAATGCAGTAATAGCTGAAACAGGGTCATTACAGACAGCAGGCAGGATTTTCCAAGCACAGGTTGAGCACTCTCTCAAATCCTTGATGTTTTAGCTTTGGTTTTTAGTAGGTGCACAGGTGGGTCAGGCCTGGTGTTTCAGACCTGAAGCTGGTGTGTCTGCTTCCAGCCACAGAGACCTGGCTTCTACCTCGTGTTGTGCTTCTGTAGTGCTCAGGCAAGCCTGCTCTAGACAGCCAGTCTACATAGATGGACTCTCATCTGGAATCATTAACAGGGCTGAGAACTCAACTTCAAGGAGTTCTTGCAAGAGCTGTTTTAAATTGATTACTGTGCTCTTCAGAGGCTCTGGTTACACAGCACTCATTAGTGACAAGGCACTGAATAAAGCAGACCTGTCAGACTTCCTGCCTTCAGGAAGACAGATAAATTAGTCTGGGCAGAGTGCCACGCTAGTCTGGTTCTATTACTCGCAGTAGCTGAACTAGCTCTGAGAGCTAGCTCGGGTATCCCTTCAGGAGAGGAGAGCATGCTGTCCGGATGTCTCCTCTGCAGACAAAACATTTATAATATTTTGAATTGACTTTGCCTGCTCTGCTTCAATTAAAGCATCCTGGCAACTCAAAATAATAGGCTAAACGTCACAAGTTTTGCTTTTTTTTAGTGGCTGTACTGTACAGGAGACCTACTGCATTGCAAATGGTGGGTGGCCTTTAACCTTTCCAGCTGGCTCTGTTATTACTCAGTCAGGTTCCTCCTGAGGTGCTCTCATTTGTCTTCTGGCCCTGGGGGCTGGTGCGAGTGCAGAGTTGTCTCAGGGGAGCTCAGGCTGGGAGCTCTGGCCCCAGCCCATGTCAGCTAATGCAGAGCCTGACATTGAAGGAAGAGAAGAAAGGACAGAGCTGTCGTGCTGCTCTCTCTTCCCGTGCCAGGATACAGCTGGACCCGGAGAGGGGCCATCAAGTTGAGTTGATGTAAAAGCTGTAGGATGCCTTTGCTCATCTTTTCAATGATGTCATATCTCCCCAAACGTTATAAAAGTGTTGGCAACAGGTTAGCCATAGATTTCTAATTTGACCAGAAAGAGACTATATTAGTTCACCCAGACAACCAAGTGAAACTTGTACTGGAAATACAGTTTCTCAGAAACTGTGTTCCCTTCCCACCTGTACTTTATTATATATTTTCTCACCTCCAATGTCAAGACACAATCAAAATATTCACAGTAATATCTTCTTATTCTCCCTCCACCCCCCAAACATGAGTGAAAGAACCAGACAGAAGGACAGACTGCCTAGGACTTCAGTAAGTTCAGCCAGTGGTTTGGATCAGCAGAAGTTTGCACCAAGGGAGACAAATAACAGCTGCTTTATGCAGGGTGGGAAGTCCCCAAAAGGAGACACCTGCTTCTTTTTCAGCCACTCACAGGAGTGCCTTGAAAGCTTATGCTCAATCAAGTAGCAGGAGAACTTGAAAACTTGTTTCCCATTTCCTAAGGAAATTCTTGTCTGTGCATGTGTTTGGGCTGGGTAAGGCCAAGTTTAGTCAGTTGGCATTTTCTGATAATAGCTGACATGCTTGGACAGACCTCAGTGAAGCAATAGGAAGCATGACAGGAAATCATCCAGCAACCTTTTGCTCTTGATGTATGTATGTATGTAATGCTCATGGTCCTGGAAAGATAAATGAAAAACACAGGTAAAATTGGTATTAGCCCTCAGTAGCTTCCTGGATCACTGGTCAACATGGCCCTTACCAAACCATGTTTGGTCTGGCTGAAACATTTGATCTTGCAGATAATCAGTGAAGTCTAGGGGCTTCTGGTAAACACTTATTTAACAGAATAAACCCAATTTCTGTCATATTTAAATATCCTGGTATTTTAGTTTTTAGACACAGCTGGTGAATTTTAGAAAGCTGGGCAATTTTACCCAGGAGTCCCTACCTGAGACTCACATTGCTGCTCTGTGTGGATGGGCAGGAAGGTTGTTAGAGAATACAGCAGGGTTAGGTTACTGCAACCTCTCAAAACAATATTCACCTAGGAAGGACTCAAAATTCAACTCTCAGCTAAAGTGGACTCTTTCTAGCACGCCTAATGACTCACTGGAGACTTGCAAGACTCTTACCAAATGCTGTTAAATAAAATTTTCCACTTCAGCAGCTTATTCAACCAGAGGGAATTCTGCCTGCAGTACAACTGAAAATATTCTTGTTCAGAAAATAGACATCATTGATTACCCTGCATTTGTGAAGGCATTGGTCTTGCTGCTGCTCATTGGTCTGTGCTTTGAATAATCCTTCATGATTGCTGCTGAATAAGTCAATGTTGCAAAAGCATCAAGCAGGGAATGCTTTATTATTATAACTGTTTTGTTAGATGCAGCTGTTGCCACAAAGACTGGGTAGAAACATCGAATATTCCCTGTTGAAATGATACCAGGTTCATCAATCTGGAATTTGGGGGTTAACTAATTAGCATGTAAGCTACACTTGATAAGCAATGCATTCCCATTTGTAAGTGATGAGTATAAAGAAAGAAAAAGACCTCAGTGGGGGAGGAAAAAAAATCACAAGGGCAGCTTGTAAAAGCACTTGATAAAAAATCTGTGAAAGGAAAAAAGCAACCCTTGGTTTCAGGACAAAATAATGAGTTATGTTTGTTCATCACACTCCAGTGCAAATGTCCAAAGCCTCATGTTCCATCACCTCTGTGCTAATCCTTCCTCCCTTCCAGAGAATCCTGCCATGTTTCAGTTTCAGTGGACAGCATGATTCAAAACTTAGGGCATCGCTCAAGCACCTGGTCCTAATCTGTTCACTCATCCTGCTAGAAGTATTTCTGATAGTAGGGTCCCATCATATTTTACTCTGCAACAGCTTTTTCTGGGAAATTCTCTGTCAATATCACCTCACAGTGAAGTTCCCAGCAGAGTATTCCTGTTATTTGTATTGCAATAGTTCTTTCGAGTTCCAGAAAGGGTCTAACACCATGTTGTATTTGGTACTGTCCAGAATATTCTTGAGCATTTCCATCATTACAGAATAAGTATCCTTTCCCTGTCATTTTGTTCATGACAGAGAGAATTTTAAGTTTACACATGTTAAGATGGGTCCTAAAGCATCACTGAGAAATTCTGAATAGAAAGCTTCAATCGATGAAGTTTTTTCTGTCACTGAATTCCCCATGGCTACTAAAACCCGAGTGGTTCCTACATCTCCATTTATCTGACTACAGATACAGCTAAAGCAGCTGTGACCATTCCTTGCTCTTGTTACCTTAGGAAGGGGAAAACAACTTCTTACCTTCTCAGAGGCTTAAATTATTATTCATTTTTACATTACAGCCATACCTATACCTTCAGGACAATAAGACACTGTTGGCCAAAGCATTAGGCAAATACTGGTGAAAATACAATGCCTCACCCTGAAAAACCGATATTCCAGGATGTGTGACATGCAGAAGGAGGACAGAGAAGGCTGAAGTCAAAGTCATTATATAAGTTATACTCATTTAAAACTTTTTTTCTCATTATAAATTCACAGAAAAATTGTTGAAACTCACCATCTGTGCTTTAAGCTATTAGACAGGGTCCAAGGATGTATCTCTAATGTGGCTGGCAATCATGGTTGTCCTCTGCATTTAGAATATTCCTGGAAGACTTTACAGAGAATGCAGGGGCAGATGTAGTTAAAAAAACTCAGCCTTCCTCAAAATATTCAGAAAGGAATTCAGTTTTGAAAAGGCTGTCTGAAAGGCAGCCTCAGAGCCTCTGCCCAGTAATATACATGTATTTTTTTCAGTTTTTCTTCAAAGAACGTGTTGTTCTTACAAAGAAGGTACCAGCACGAAGACAAAAGTGATCAAGGTATCCGTGAGACTCTCCCTGCCAAATGAAAGCTTTTTTTGCTGGGGAGGAGGAGGTCTAAGACAGCTTCATAGCAACAACACTGCTAGCACTGCAATTGAGCCTTAGGACAGGCACACATTGAACAACAGGTGGTTAATAAGTGCAGATGTACCTGTTTAGTTTTTTACTATGAGTTGGCAGAAGCTGCACTGAACAAGACAGAACAAAGCACAAGATAAGAGATTAAAATGCTGTAATGTACAAGGATACCATTTCATGCCATTTTTATCTGGTCTTACATATTATGTGCTGGATGGTCTTGTACACAATGCTGGATGCCATACAGAGCATCTAGCTGTTGTTATCTGCCCAATAAATTAGGAGAGAGGTTCGGTGCTGGTCTCAAAAATGGTAGGCCAGTCAAGGGCCTTTTTGTTTTCAGTTTGTTCTCTCATAGTAATTCTCATTTTAACTCTTAGTAGCAAAGACTCAGAGGACTTGCAGCTATGTCTAAGTGGCAATTGTAAGCTCGATTGTAAATGAAGTGTGGGATTCACTGTCAATACAAGCTGCCCAAAACTTAATGAGAGCATTTAAATATTTTATGATTTTTTTCCAATATTCTATCAGATATTGAACACTGGAATGAGTCTTAAGTGAGAACAATTTACCAGATGAAGAGTATAATGAATGTCTTTCATAAAAATTAATATTTAAGCAGCGTAGTTAGTTGTATTACAATTGTTCCACCTCAATACAATCATGATGTTTCACTATTCTTTCCTGGAGTATAATTCTGATCTGAATATTACATACATAAGCTGCACTGAATAGGAATCCATCAGGCATGGAATCATCTCTTAGAAATGCAACTTTTTGGTTGGGATGATTAATCCAACCTCATTTTGAAGATGTTCCTTCAAGTCCTGCCCCATTTCACTAAAGAAAAAAAATCACATTCACTGAGTGTGGCCATGCAGGTCCAAACATACACACAATATACACGCTTCTGGAAAGGCAACAGAAACACTGATACAAATTTCAGGCAGGCTGGACTGGGGAGCTAAGTCAGTATATAAGGTCATCTGAGAACATTCAGCAGCAAATTCAGTTAGCAAAACTTTCCATATGAGTATGAGCTACCTTTCCACTTAGCAAAACTTTTGCTGTCATTTTTTAAATCAGCAGCATATTTATCCTTCCGAACTATCATATTAACTGTTTTCTGAGGACCATCTTGTTCTAACAATTTTTGCAGTTAGGGATCAAACTCACCCAGTTTGCAAGTCAGGAGTCAACTCTAAATATCTGTGTCTGTGCACAACAGGTCTGAACTCTCCCTATATGCAGGAGAGGATATGAATGTACGACACCTTTCTCATTGGCGTGGATGGCCAAGTGAGCGGGAATTGAGGAATTAATGATGTTAGAAACCGCTGTTCTGACCACCAGAAGAAGTACAGTGGCACAGCACCTTTGGATATAGAGTGTATCATGAGATTTAATATTTTTGAGTACAGAAATGCACTGGACACTAAATCTGCCCAGTGTTGGTCAGCAAGGCAAATTGAGAGATGTGAATGAAGAACGCAGAACAGCATGATTTTTGGACGAAGCTGGTGTTCCACATTCATTTCGTTCACATGAAATAATCTAAGCAAGTTTTTTGGAAGGAAGATAGAGCAGGATTTTGCTGTTTTGGAGCTAGTCAATTTTGAAACAGTTCTACTGCACTTGATCCACACTTACTAGAAGCATGCTGCATATCTTTGAAACCTCTCTTATATTTGCTTCTCTACATTTTCAAGATTTCAATGTAAGGATTACAATATTCTTCCAGGTTAGTACATGAATTTTTTGCTTGGTGAACACAGAAGTAGATGGGGAGAGGAAAACCTAAGTGAAACTCTTAAATTAACTGAAACACATCTGAAAATATGTAAGCCAGTTAAGACAAAAAAAATTACAAAATGCCCCAAGTCTACCAGTTTAAGCTTTTCTTCTTGAAAAATCTTTACTGCAATAAAATCTCTTCAAGCACTAATGCTTAGTAGATGGCATTTTTTCATTGATTTTCTTTATTGCAGCCAAGTAGATAAAGCATTGAAAATCTTCTATTTGTACATGTGTAAATACCTTAAGAATCTTTTTTAATATGCACTCCAATTAGCTTATTAACAAATTCATACTATAGAATCAGACTGTCAGATGCCATTCCAGCTATTTGCGTAACAACTAACCACCTCAACCCATGCACTAAAAAAAAGGGCAGGATTATTAGCACAGCTGTGTACATTTACAACACTCCTACTGCCATGGTTATGTGGTGTTTGCTTTTATTCATCACAGAAGAGTAGAGCAGGGCCACTGCTGTAGTAAGGCATGAGAGAAACCAGCAAAATCTAGATCTCACTAGAGCATTTTCCATTTTTATCTCTTAACTGATGCGCTGCCAAGGCTCTTACTATGTTGACAATGGTGTTACCTTGAACAAGGCAGCATCATAAAACCTGTGGGCCACTACAAGGCAAGAGTAACGTTTCATAAAGTCATCCTTACGAGATATTCTTTGGCTTCTCCATAAATTTCATTACGTGCTCCTGCAAAGCGTTCAGAGACTTTCAGCTCCCCGTGGCCTCAGTGAAGGATAAGACTTTCTCAGCTCTTGGACAGATTATGCTCATGTGGACCCTGCAGTCAGGAAACTCCTCTGCTTCACTAGTGCATTTAATTGCCCCCAGCCATAGCTTTTACTCTCTGCCATGAATACAGTTCCTTAAATGCACTTGACAGCAGGCACCGTGAAAAGCCTTTTTTATTCCCATGCACTAAAAGTGATGGAGTAACACATGATTGGAAGAATGAAGCATTACCCATGTGTGAACAGTGAGGAGATATACAGCAAAAAGCAAGAGTGAATTTTGGGACAGGTTGAAAGAGATGTGTGATGAAGATAAGTAGTTCTGAGAGAGAAAAGAGGGGGGAAGTTAAAGGACGTAATAGAGTCTCCATAAAAAAACACTCAATAGAAAATAAAGGAGCTAACAGATGAGAAAAGAGTGACCATCTGCAGCCATCCAGGGAACACCAAACAGGCAGCTTCAGAGCTCCCTATAGGTAGGACACCTAGGCTGAATGAAGGATAGATGCAGCAATTATAAAATGAATTAAGTATTGATTTATGAAATTGTATTTATGGAGCTGCTAGTAAAGCATTTGATTAGATTCTTGCCTTGTAAAGGCAAATATACTCAATTTTAGCCAAGAACCTTCTTGCTCTACTTTCTCTTATTTTATCTAAGGTAGATGACAGCCTGAAAGCATAAATAAATAAATAAATAAAATAGGGGGGGTTGTTTTTAGATATGGTAATTAATTATCTGCTAGAGCAGATCAAGTTAAAGTCACTGGATAGTAGAAACGAATTCTTGTTGTGTTCAGATTTAACACCTCAAATCTGATTCTTCCACCTGAATTCATACAGGATGTAATTTTGGACTTGAACGCTAACTGCTTTTACATCCCCAAGTCCTTCAGCTCATGTTTCACTCAATAGTTTGTACTGTTTCGTCATATTAACAACAATATTAATAACCATCCTTTTCATCTACAGTATTAAAGTTGTATTTCCATGTCAAATTATCTTATTTCATTGAAGAATTAAGATTTACAGTTAATTATGTAACAGGGGTCTTAATTTTTTATTGTTTCTACAGGTTTTATTTTTACAGATATTTGGACATAGTATACCGAGTCAAATCCTCAGCAAATGCAAAGTGCTATGGGTCCAGGGAAGCTATGAAGTTGAATCTATTTAAACCACTTAAATATCTGGCCTTTATTTCTGCATTTTAACATCATTGACTTCACTAATGTACATGAGCTGAGAAACACACAGACACAAACCTGACGTGCTTCAACAGAATCATTCTCAAGAATTACATACATGCAGCTGTGGCTCTGAATCCAGCCCTGTCCCTGCTTCTATTTGAAATCTCAGGATTTTCTATTTTTGGTATAATCTACCAGACTAGCGAGAACAAAGCATGAGGAAGAGCCTAATAAACAAATAATAATTAAAAAAACCCAAAAATCACACAAAGAACCAGTATTAAATAAATCCCAAAATAATAATTTATTTTAAGGGACTCTCTGTTTATTTTGGCAGCCATATCCATTAGCATTTGGGGATGAGGAATTTAAGTTTCAACTGATACCCTGAAAAGCAAGAAGACCAAGCCATTATTTGAAGTACAGCAACAGGACATGGTTGCACTAAATAGTCATCAGAGTGACTTATTACAAAGCGAGATACAAGGTACAAATACCGTCAGAGTGTTACAAGAGACAGAGATATCAAAGAACCACTTATCTTGGTGTCACGGATATCTCCCTAGACCACCCTCAACAGCTCTTCTAAGCACACCTCCAGACTTAAAATGGACCAGTGTCAGGCAGCATCCCCCTTCATCTGGGTGCAAAGTCATTCATAGTCTGTATTCATGCTGTAGTTAATCCCTTTACACACATATGCATCATTTGTCCTCTGAGTTATGTGGTATGCCTGGCCTAGCTGACATCAGAACAGGCCTCCAATGCAAGCCTATAATCCAGGTAGTACCACTCCCTTAATTCCAAAAGCAGTTCAAAGGATTAAAGGTAAATGATTACCTTTGTGGGGCCCAAGAGGCAGGACAAATTCATTTCACTTCTGATGCCTGAAACCAGAACTGACAGGAGTGATCTGATACAATTCATATATTGTATTATGACTGTGTCATATTACTCTGAGTGATAAGGTAATACCCACATACAGGTAGGGTGTCTGGAGAAATACACCTGCAGCATGCTTGACCATGAAACAGAGTTTTTGGAGGTTTGGCCATATGATGAATCTTACCATGGTTCTTTATAGTCCCATTAAATAGAGAAAGCAGGATCATATTTGTATTGCATCTGTATAACTCATTTTATACCAGCTTTATTAATACTGTGGTACCATGCCTTCTCATTTTTTTTGCTGTTACCTAATAATACCAGTTTCCATAATCATAAATTCAAAACAGCAAATCATTTCTAAACTTTTAGAAAACAAATGCAGAGAACCAGGCACAAAGCCTGGCACTATTTTTTTCCAAATATTTGTTGCCTACATTTTCAGAGAACCCAGCTAAAAGAATGCACCTCAATTTACAATTCAAGACCAGATTTGATCACGTAAGTTTAAAAATGGAGACTATTAAATTACAGTGTGCACAAATGCGTGTATTACAGCGTGTACAAAACATGCAATCCCTTGGCAGATTTCCAGCACAGACCTTGATGCCACTTTTTGGAAGCCTGCTGTGTGCACGTTTCAGAGCCCAGGAGACAGCTGTGAACGCGCATCCACTGCCACCTATGGAGTCACCTGCTGCGCTTTATCCCAAAATAAAACATCCTGCAGCATCCTACCAGGGAGCATCATCACCGATGTGTAGGCAGCACTTGCCTGATTGCCTGTCACTATTTCTAGTGCTCTGTTTTTCTCTTCAGATGGGAGAAAAATCTTGGAGCAGTTTCGGTGGTACAGGACAAGGCACAGGAGTGAGACCGTCCCTCCAGAGCCATCCCTGCTGGTTACTGAATAGACACCTGAAGGCAACATCATATGGATAATTCTGACCTGCAGTAGATAGCTACTTGCAAACCTTTCTATGCTGTTATTCATCTCCTGAGCCATCTGGCCCCTGTTTCTGGATACCTGCAGATGGATTAATAAACCAATCTAATAGAGCTGTACATATTAAATATACAGGAGAAGCAGCTGTTTGGTGTTTGTTGTGAGCTTTCTATTTTTCCCTAATGTTTCAGCCATTGTAGTTTAAAGTTCTAAGGAACAGTTTTCTTCCTCATCTACTCACAACACAAAATAAATTTATCTCTCATAAAAGAAGCCTGTCATTGAAAAGCAAGTTATAATCAGCATAAATATAATTTTCTCCTTGGAGTAGAAAATTTAGGTTCAGCGTTTGAACAGCACTGTCAGTTCATCTTATTATAATATACCCCCCTGACAGCTCCCATATTAATTGCAGCACATTGCCTGCAGTGTGTTCACTTGGTTGTTTGTTTACTCTTAACTAAGAATGAATTTCAGAAAACTTTACTTCCTTGCACATACAAGTGAGGTTAGAGGGAAACAAAACCTATTCTTAAAAGACCTCAAACTGTAGATTATTAATTTTAATAATCCAACTAGTGCTCTTTGGGATAGTGCTCATAAATTTCTCGAAGTGGGCCTATAGAGGTTGATATATAAAACAACAGACAAGAAATATGTCTGTACACAAATAATGAGAATAGAAACATTTTTTTTTCTACCATTAAAAAACAAAATAATATCCTTAGGGTGCCTCTGAGAAATATCTGAGGGAAAAAAAAAAAAAAAAGGAAAAGGAAAAAAAACAGCACACCACATAGCCCCTCGTGAAGCCAGGGTTTTTTCAGCTTGATTAAATGGCTGTTTCAACTTTCCTCACCTGGTAGCTACTGATCTAATTATACCAGCATTCAAAAGACATTTTAAAGAGAAAAGTGCAGATGTGGGATCAAAAATATAAAAAAAGAAGAGAATGGCTAACACCAGCAATTAAAGGCTACAGAGCTGAAACCCAAGTATGTTAGTTGTGGTAATTCAGGGTGGTGGGGTGGGAAATAAAAACTATCTGTGGCAAAAAAACCCCCAACAAACAAACAAACAACCTCTACTCCACCCCAAACAAAAGCTAAAATGCTACCTGAGGCCGGGAGTAGGAGTTTGAAGGTATTTAAATAAAAATTTCCACCCCCACCCCCTCCATATAAGGTCAGCAGCACTTCTCAAAGATCACAGAACATGCAGTTTTAAAAACTTGCAGAAGTGTCTCTAATGGGCCTATACAAAAATAAAAAAAGACCCTAACTGCTCAGATTGTACAACTTTATTTTTGACTAAAGCCCATGAAAGGCCATAAGGAACTTGTAGATGAGTTATGGAGTAAATAGCAATAATTCTACATATCCAAGGAGAACCCTGTTATCAAAACCACTACTGCTCAGGCTTTGAACATTCCCTACAAAATTTTCAGGGTGAAAACCAACAGCTATCTCCAGAGCCACAAGTATAACACAGATCTCTTTTGCTCCCTGTATCTCAGTTCTGAATTCCTTTTTCTCTTTTTCAAGCACATTAAAGTTAAATTAATCAGAACTCCACACTGTGATAATCAGAAGCATCATACAGAGAAGATTATGGAGGCTCAGCACAATCCCCTTTGACTTCAGATGCTGCAGTGCATAACAGGAAGCCCTGTTACCTGGCCACCACTCCATGTTCCTCTGAAAACATGTGCCAGCCCAATTAGTGAGTTTTCTAAACACCTTTTTATTCCTCCTTCTTCCCCAGCACGTATTGGTGTTCCTCAGAATGATGTGCTCAATGTGGTTCCCATTACTCATGTATATTTTACCTTCTCTGTCTAGTGAGTTCAAATTGCTACAAACCATCCTCATAACTGGTCAGATTTATGCCCACCCAAGCCTCATCTCCATCTGTTTCAGTGACTGCACTTAAGAGGGTCAAGTTGGATGTGAGCCATTATCCCAGAGGTGGAAAACCAAGGCTTTACACACTAAATCGATGGTTATCTTTGTCTCAATGCAGTGGACAAAAGGATACAAGCCAGAGAACAGTAAAAACTCTTCACTAGAGATATGTAGGAGCCTATTTGGCCAGTGAACTGCACTTTTGACACCTGTCAGTAATATACATGGCCATCTAGTGAAATGAGCTTACATTTTCCTTGGAGAAAGCATTTCAAACTCACTTCTGAAGTACAAGGATGAAGTGAAAAAGTAAAACCTGTAGCATAGTTTATTGGCATATTAAAGAGATATGAGTGACATAAACGATTGCCTCTCTTCTCAGAGACGGGTACAAGGATGCACCTTTAACTGAACCATAAAGTTGCTACAAAATTTGTTTTTCTCAGTCTAAACCATTGTAGAATAGTCTGCCCAGTTCTGGGGAAAAAAGAGGCAAAGAAGCAGTTATGGATGAATACTGACAGGAAAGTACCCTCTACTGCATGCAGATGTGCCTCCCTTACTGCATGAAACAGGTCCTTAAGCACTTCTTGGTAATGAAATATGGATTTGTTGTTTCCCAGTCAGGGCAGAAAAGCATTATTGCCTCTAAATTTTAGGGAGAAGTTGTGGGGCTTTGGTAGGTAATGTGATTTGTTCAGGCTCATCAACCAACCATGGGCTGAACCTCAGAGAGGAGGGGGATGCTCCTTCCCTCCCAGGCTACTGCACACAGGCTTCTCCATCACAGCTGCCCCAGTCAACAAGTGTTCTCCAGAAAGAGAAAAGTGAGAGGCCAAAAGGCCACTGGACAAAGAAATCAATTGCTTTTCAGCTGTCACAGCTAGACAACTATTTGGTTTCATGTTCTTTTTTTCCATGCAAGTATGACTTACACGCACTGGCACCCATTAATGGCAATTGGGTTAAGTCAATTTGTTATCCAAGTAATACTCTAGTAACAGTGTCTTAAAAATGAAAATGCATCCTGCTACTCCAGTGCAACTTTGGAAACCAGCCTGAACTGACTTGCTCCTCCCCAGCAGTGCTGCTAGAGGTGGATGTAAACACTGCAGAGCAAGGTACAATTACCTTTCTGTTCTTAGTGATGCAGGGAATATGAGAAATTTGCAGTGTTTCCAAGGTCATGCCAGAAAATTAAGAGCAGTCGGTGCTGGGATCGGGCACATTGAGCAAGTGCCTCCTTGATGTGGCACATTACAGTAGTATTTAACATTTTATTAAAGTGGGTATAATCAGTATTCCCTGGATCAATTTTCCTTTCTACTGGACATTGCGTATCATCCATTGCTGTTAAATATTTCAAGAAAGGTAAGCAGTATAATTAAACATCATATTGCAAGTGAAATATTGTTGGGGTTCCTCCCCCCTGCCATGTGGTCCTGGGAGAGGGGCCCTGGGGGGGAGACATGGGGTTTCCCTAGCCCTGGTCAACCTCATTCCCCGCTGGTTGTTTTGTGTTCCCCTGCGGGGGCAAGGACCCTCAGGTCCCGTGATTGTGGCAGTTTTCCTTGGCATCATCAGCCATGTGGCTGGGGAAATAAACATCTCTGAAAATATCTACCAAGAATCTGTCCATATATTTCTTTTCCACGGGCCTTGTTGTCTGATACGCGTGTTGCAGTACCTCCACTGTAGCAAATGGTAGAGAACTGCGAGCAGAACAATCCCCAATCCCTAAGGACAGCAACTGATTTGGGAGTAAACTCCAGATTCCTCTTCTTGTTTTTGTTTTGCTGTTCCATCTCTAAACTATAGAGGAACCGTGGAAAGACTCTTGGCTCTCAGAGCTGCATATGGACGTTTATCTTAAACTTGAAAAGATTCTTGAACAACGATTTGTAAATTTTAGCTTAATTCAAGCTCAAAAGGAACTGAAACACTTCCTGGCATGGTTGTTTAAGAACTTTTTCTACATTTCTTGGGATTTAATTCTTACCAAAGACTTTTGGAAGACCGTTTGGACACAGTTAATTTCTGAGTCAAAATATATGCCGATGGAAGAATATTTTCATTAGTATTATTTAATTACCAAGACTGTTGAGCAATGTCAGCTGTGTCCTGGCGAAGGGAAGCCTGGCTCAGGGACCGTGCGACAACCCAGGCCACATGGACCGAGCGCTCTGTGAGCAGCAGTGAGGCAGTTCCCGCGCGTGGGCGGAGCAGCGCGAGCCGCAGTGTCGGTGGCGGAGCGAGGCGCGGCGGGAGAGGTGGGACCCGGCAGTGCCCGCCCGGCCCCACGCAGCGTGTGGTGGAGCGAGCCCCGTGAGAGGCGCGGCGCACAGGCGGCGGCAGTGGAGCGGGGCCGCGCCCAGCCGAAACACGTGCAGGAGCAGGGCACGGGGGGCGGGGGTTGTTGCTCGGGCGCCCGGCCGAGACGTGCGTGCGGCCCCAGGCAGCGGCAGCACAGCTGAGAGCAGAGGAGGCGGCGCACAGGGAGCTGAGCGGCACGGCCGGGCCCAGCCTGCACGGCCCTGAATGCGACCCCGGGAAGAGCGTGCAGGCACGAGCAGCCCCGACGGCCCCAGCAGCCCTGACAACTCCAACACGGGAGCGAGCGAAAGCGAAAATGCAGCAAGACAGAAAACAGCAGCCACTTGGAAAAAGGAAAAAAATCATCATAGCTAAGGTTTTCTAGAAATAGTAAAATGGTATAATGTTGAACAAAATTATGGTTTTATAACAAGCTGTGACAACCAGGAAGACATATTCATTCATAGAACTGCTATTAAAAAGAATAACCCTGAAAAATACATCCCAAGCTTAGGAAATGGAGAAATAGTAGAGTTTAAAATAATCCAAGGAAGGAAAGGTTTACAAGCAGCAGAGGTCACTGGGCCTGATGGTGTTTCTGTGAAAGGCAGTATATATGCTAAAAATGGTAGTCATGTTAGACAATATTCCCATTACAAGCAGCCCCTACAGTCTCTCTTTCCTAATCCCACCTTTCCCTTTTACCCTATATCCTATTATCCCCAATGTATTCCCAATCCATTTTTCCACCCATGGCTTCTCTCACAAAACCATGCCTTTGCCAATTGTTTCCCCAAAAATCCCTTTCCAATGCCGAGTGGGGGATGAAGAGAGGGAGGGAAGAAATTAACTATTGTTGTTTAGAATTCCAACAGGTACAAAAACCCTCTCCTGCCTCAGTTTCCTCACAAAGCATGCCCAGAGAGTCCTGTCTCCCTTCTGTCAGCCTTAAGATGTTCCACAGAATCTGTTTGGACATTTAAAGACTCAGGAGGGTGGCTTGTTTTGTTTTAAATATGTTTAAACATGTTCTTGTTATGTTTATCCAGTTGTTTTCAATGTTAGGTTTTACATCTCTTTTTGTTAAAAATAAACGGGTGAAATGTTGGGGCCCTCCCCCCCCTGCCATGTGGTCCTGGGAGAGGGGCCCTGGGGGGGAGGCACGGGGTTTCCCTGCCCCTGCTCAGCCTCGTTCCCCATTGGTTGGTTTGTGTTCCCCTGCGGGGGCAAGGACCCTCGGGTCCCGTGATTGAGCAGTTCCTCGGCAGAGCTCTGGCCATGCGGCTGGAGAAATAAACATCTCTGAAAATATCTACCAAGAATCGGCCCATATATATTTCTTTCCATGGGCCTCATTGTCTGATACACGTGTTGCAGTATCCCCACTGTAACGAAATATAATTTGCATTTCTCTTAAGATATGTCCTGCTATCAATTCAGTAACTGATTCAAATTTTCTGAAAACTGTAGATGTTTACCAAAACAGTAATTTCCTGTTATTTTCATTCAACTACTTCAAATCACTTAAACGTGGAAGGCAAAGATCCCTCTCTCTAGTCAGGAAATCCCCAAGAAACCTAAAGATAGTAACTTTGCTATGATCACACTCTTCCAAGTTGAAGGAAATCTTGGAATATAAGGAAGTAGCTTAGTTTGAAGGTTATGAACTAATTATTTTTGCCTTTTTGGGATCCTGACACAGCTTAGAAAGTCCCTCAAAGCCCTTGAAAGTCATGGCCAAAGCCAGTGTTACAGTAACTGAGAGACACTAGAGTTTTTGAACTCCTTGCCAGAAGCAAATATCATTTTTGAAATCTGGATTGTTACTAAGGGACTGTCTCCCACAGAACCATATGTTACACAGCACTTGCATTTCTGCTGATAACTTAAGGTTTTTTGCCCCTTTTTCTCCATGAAGGGTTGAGCACTGCAGAGCAGAAGCACAGATGCAAGTCCCTTTCACATGCTCCAATTTCAGCCTGGGAGTTCTATGTCAGGTCTGTGTAATGAGGAGTCTGGCTTTGAGTCACAGTCTGAACATTACAAAACTCTCTGGAGAAAAGTTATTGTCTCTGACCCTGAAACCTAACCTTCACCAGATCTGTGTCATGTGAAATATAATCAACAAAAACCAGCATAGCATATTCTGAGTAATCATTAACCTTAATTTAACAGCCCGCCTATACTAATTTTCATTGCTCTCCTTCACAAGATAAAATGCAAGCAGTCAATGCAATCTTATCCTGCCCTTAGATGTGCCAAATTTCTGTTCTATGAGTAAAATTTTCAAGCCCCCACTTCTTTGGTTTTTTGTGAAACAGGTATAATAAATACCAGCTCTGTAGCACAGTCCACTCCAATTGACATGATTTTAGCAAAATCAAGTTCTTTATCCTCACTCCTGTGCTTAATGTTAGTGATGTATTTGCCATAGTTCTGATAATATTGATCATGAAAAATCTGTTAACATTTAAAATTGATTTTAAAAGACACTTCCAGGCTCAAACACCTCTGAAAATTTGAGGTAACAGGGAGTTGCACTGGATTTAGGCATTCTTTCTCTTGCACAGCACTAAAGTTAATATTCCTCACCAGCAATGTCATGCAGCTCAAAACCTAAACAGAGATGCCATTAGATCATTTATACAATGGTTTTCTTTGTTAATATTTTCAGATGCATGGCAGAAAAGTACATTAAGTATGAGCAGTGCATTTTCTTTATCATTGAGCAAATAGAGGCCAATACATGGGCCTAAGGTCACTTAGACCTGTGTTCAAAGTGTTACATAGCTCTGTTATGCCATAATCCATCAGAGTCACCTTCCTCTGAAGCAGCATTTTCTACCTCAAATTCCATAACGTTCTTGCACTAAAAGTCACTCATAGTTAGCATCGCAGCTAAAGCGGTACCTGCCTATTTCTTTGCTAGTTTGTTTCACGACAGGAAAGGCCGCCTATTACAGAAAAAGCAAATCCTGAAATATATACAGTGAGCTTATTTTTGTGTCTTATCTGATATGTTATCAGTGAACATCTCAGAAGAGGTTTCTTTCCCTCACCAGTCATCTTGGAAATAAAACACAGTGAGAAGGACAGATGGTTGTGTGTGTGTATGTCTGCATTTTTGTTAGAGGAAAGTCTGTGGGGGTTAATGGATAGCAAAGGAGTGGAAAGGGAAAGGACATGGCTTGTCTCCCGGTCTTTGATTCGAGCCTTGTTCATCCAATGGATCAGTGGCCCCCAGCAAGCAGCCGCAGGCAGCACTGCCTGGCAGCACACGCTCTGCAGGAGCCAGCTCAGCGGGGCTGCTGAGCCACTTGCCTTTTTCTGGTCACTCACCCCATGGGCTGAACACCTACTGTCACTCATTCCCTTTCCTCTCATTTAAATAAGTGTTTTTGTTACAGATACAAGCATAATTATAAATAAATATTCTCTCACACAGGCACATTCACACAGGGAGGGAAACCAGCAGGACTGTACTCATGCTCGATGGAAGTCTGCTTACTTCAAAGCATTAGTGCCATAGACACACACAGGTAAAAGGGGCCTATCCATCTTTGGCAAGTTCATTCAGGTGAACAGAAAAATACCAGTCTAAAATACAGATCTTCCCTAACTCTCTTGCAATTTATCATTGTCTGATCAGCCACAGTGGCAAGGAGAAACAAAACAATATTTGGGATGAACTGGAGAATATACCTCCACAATCTGTTTGCACTTTGAGAGAGAATTACTAAACTAACCAGAAGCAGCTGCTTTTCAAAGCCACAAACACTTTGGGTTCAGTAAAGTTACAGAAATTATACATGCAAAACACAACTTATCCTAGAGACACTGAGTGCTTGAAACAGCATTAGAGCCAGTGAGGTATAGGCTTGCAACCAAAATCCCTACATCTTTCTTAGTCTTGGTCAACAGAACATAAAGTTCAAGAGAAAGGAAAAACCTGTACTTAAGCAAAGACTAGAAGAAATTATGCTTCTTGTTTAAAAGTTCCTCAGGTAAATTCCTTACCTAATAAACAGGAAGGTTGGCACTCACAGCCAACAGTCACAGTAAGGGACTACAAAAGATACACAAACCATGAAGCATCAGACCCAGCAGCAGAGGAAGATTTAACGGGTCTAGGAATCAGTACAACAGATGGAGGGGAGAAGGCCACATCCCTGTTATTCCAGCTGTTCTTGCTATCCCCAGCACAAGGCTGGCAGGAATGGCAGGTGCTCAAGAAGCAAACCTGCTGCAGTATCTACGCTAGACTGCTGCAAAGGCATGCGCCTACAGAGGTGCAGATCTGCCTTACTTGCGGTGCTTGGGTTTTGTTTTTGTTTTCCTTATTGGCATTCAGGCAAGCAACTTAAAACCACAAAATGAGCTAAACTCATCACTGGCCTGTAGATAGGCTTCTCCTGATTAGTTTCTTTGAAGCACCAGGTGATCTTACCAGACTAACCTTGTTTAGTGCACACAGATAGGTTTGCTTGTTAGAAAAGACAAATCCTACAATATGTCTGTTCTAACATTTCATTTTCCTGGATATTTTGAGTTGTGCCCACTCTATTTCCCTCAAACTTTGGCCTTTGCACTCCAGGAGGTCCTATAAATACAGCTTTACCCTTGGCACCCAACATGCCTAGAGCTAGTAGCAGATCCCTCTCTTTATCCTGAGTCTCCAGATAACATTGTAGGAGAAAAGATGAAAGGTTTTATTCATTGTGAAATCAGAACACACCATTTTCTTAAGAAAGAGTAACACACAGTATCATGAGAGACCTTCGTGACCATTTGCCATACCCAAGGTCTTGGGGACTTTGTGGAGGTAACTCCCTCTCTACTTCCTGATCAGAACCCAACGTGTCCTTATGGTGCAGGTTTGGTGTTTAATGGCAAGAAGGATGAAAGTCATCCATATAAAATTTTCTGCACTTCAAATAAATTAGTTCTTCATTGGACTGCTTTAATCTTAGCTTTTGCCCATGAACACAAGTTCCTATTATTTTTCATTAAAATCTTCAAGTCCATAATCCATAGACAACAGACAGCACATAAAACTGACCCCAGATAAGAGATACATCTTATTGCTGGGCATAGGAAAAAATTCAAAGAATTTGGATTCAAGGTGGCTCTTCATAGACAGTGATACCAACAACTTATTGATTTGGTTTGTGCCTATTTAGATTCCAGAAACTAAATTCTCACATGGCAACCTTTTTGAATTATGATTTCTGTCTCTGGTTGGCAAGGGACTCCTATCTGATGGATAATAACAGGTTATTACTTCCTTGATCATCACTCAGCTGGATTAGAACCATACAATATATCCTTAGCAACACAACTACTTCAAGCACATCAAGCTTTTCTCCTTCTTATGGCAGGCTATAAAATTGTGAGTCATTATACCTTGATCTTTATCTAAAATCAATATATAATAACATTAGACACATATAGTCCCCACAAAGTATTTTTAGAAAAACGCCCTTAAACCTTCCCGTAGATACTCCACTGCCCATACTTTTCCTCTCAGAACAGACAAAACATCCTCTAACAAGTGATGGCTTCAACTGAAAGAGGGTAGATTTAGGTTAGCTATTAGGAAGAAATTCTTTACTGTGCATGTGGCGAGACAGTGGAACAGGTTTTCGAGAGACATTGTGGATTCCCCATCCCTGGAAGTGTTCAAAGCCAGGTTGGATAGGCTTTGAGCAACCTGGTCTAGTGAAAGGTGTCCCTGCCTGTGGCAGGGAGGTTGAAACTAGACAGTCTTTAAAGTTTCTTCCAACCCAATTGATTCTATGATTCTGTGATTCTATATGGTGTTTAGTCATGTTTCTTTATACTGGGCTCTTCCAGTTGAGCATTAAGAAAATAATTTTTAAAAAGAAATCCAAATTTCCTCTCTGCATTCTACGGCATCAGACTAATGAAGGCTCAGGGGATTTAAAAATGTATAGCTCTTAATGGCTCACATATACAGCCTGAAGGCTGAGGTAGAAATCAGAGAAGCTCTTTTTGTCTCTGATATTAAACATACAAGTCTTGTGTCCTTCACTTCCTCCAATAAAATATGCTGATGGATTTTACTTGTGAATTGTCTCTGCTTTGCAGAGGTAAGAAGGCAAGGAGAAGTAGAAACTCAATGGAAGCTCTTTTCTTCTGTTCAGGAACAGGCAGTATTGCTGTCACTGTGCAGCTACTGCAAATATGTCACTTAAAATTTCATACAGAAAATCACAGTCGTTGAGGGAAGAATGGCTCAGGTGAGAGTTGATAGGATACAGCTACTATTTTCTCCCTCACTAAAAATCTGTTTGAAGGTCTGTAAACAAATTTTTTAAAAGTCAAAAGTCTTCAAGAGGACCATTTGCCATAGCTGAGAATAAAATAATTTAAAGCAAAAAAAAAAAAAAAAAAATCAAATGAAAGTGCAAAGGGTGAAAGGAAAAGGTCAAAATATCTTCTTAATCAAATGGTAGTACATTATGCCTCCCAGCCAAGTTGTTTTTTTCTTTTTCTTTTTTTAACTTGTATCTTTTAAAAACAGTGCACAGTTTTACTCAATCATGCATCAACACTGAAAATCACAAGAGTCTCCCTTAGTTATTTAATGAGAAAATAAATTAGAGGAATAATATGTCATGTTGCAGAATAGGCTCACAGATGAAATCTATTTGGGTCCTTACAGACTTTTGAGTCATAAAATATATTGGATGAACCACAGCTTATTATCTGAGAGGAGCTGCTTACTACTGGTTACATATTGCAGAAGTAGATCAATTGTGGGCTGACTTATTTTCTGTTTTGTTTTGGTTTTTTTTCATAACTATTAGGAAAGCATACAAACTGACCTTTAAAGTAATGGTTTTTTTCTCTAAAATCCCAGAAGTAATTTTAGTTTAAAAATTGAGAAAAAAAGAAAGGAAAACAAATTTTAAAATCTCTAAGATTTTGAAAAGGGACTGTAGTCCTTCAGCCAGCTCTATTACACACTAGACAAAGGCATATGCCATACTTATATTGATTTTCCATACCTATACTGATTTTGAAACTAGAAAAATATAAAACCATATTTTAAGCAGATACTCTAAGTAGAAAAAAGGATTAAATAATAGCACAATATCTAGTATTCTGACTATACATATACTTTGAATTCAAAATCACCAATAAGATTTTACAAGTTAAAAAATGCTAAGAAACTAATTAAGAACTTAAAAACAATGAAATCTTTACTGTAGTGGATACTGAGGGACTGCTAGAGATCCCACCACTTAGTCATGTTACTTTACTAGTAGTGCAATATTCCATACAAAGGACCCTTGAGTCCCTCTTCTCCTTTCCCTTCCTTTATTTTTTTCCTCCTTACTGCAAAGATAGGATACACAAGCAGCCAGTCAGCCAAATGGCAGTGGCTATAAAAAGGAAATATGCACGTATATATAATTGTTAATTAGCTCCATAACTAGAACCCTGTATGTTTGCACAGCTACCTGGGGCATCAGGAGTCCTCTAAAGCTATGCAGGAGGAAGGAGGTGTGTGAGGCGGATTTCACTGCTGGGGAATTCTCCAACTGGTTTATGTTGTCACATATCGTGTAGCTGCGTACAGCCAGGGATCTGCTTCTGAGGAAGCAGAGGCATTGCACTGGGGAGGCAGAGGAGCAGATCAAAAGCAGAATGGGGTCATCCAGAGATTCAGAGTTCTGAGGAAACCAGGGTAAAAATGATCCAGTCTGTAATTTAGATTCCTTTTCAAAATGTTTTTTTCCTTACAAATTGAGTATTCCATAAAACCCTGCCTGCTGTTCATTAAGTCAGATGCCGATAAAGAAAGGAGCAGTCCCTACAGCAAAGAGCTATGCTCCTGCGGGGAGTTTCATGCAGCCTGAGGATGGGATGTTGACATTCTCCAGCGTATGTCCAGGGCAGAGTAATCCTAAATCCAGACCTTACAAAGTGTCAGGAGAAGAATCTTTTCTATCTTCTAGAAATTTTATCAGTCAGAATAAAAGGAGAGTCCCATAGGTAGTTTGTTCTTTGACTTTTTAAGAACTGTTTACAATATCATAAAACTTATGCATTATCAGCAACATACATTTACATTTTTACATTGCATTTTACAGAGACATTGATAGGGTTGCCTCTGAGTCACCTCTTCTGGAGGCTGAAAAGGCCCAGCTCCCTCAGCCTGTCCTCATAAGAAAAATGCTCCAGTCCCTTACTTATTTTTGTCACCCTCCACTGGACCTGCTCCAGGTCTCCAGGTCTCTCTTGTCCTGAGGAGCCCAGACTGGACACAGCACTCCAGATGTGCCTCACTAGGGCTGAGCAGAGGGGCAGGATCACAATAAACATAACAGAAAAGTCTAATGCAAATTATAGGTCACAAGTCCAAATTTTTGATTTAAAATTTTTCAGAGAAATGAACCTCAGGAGTCCCTCTATAACCATAGTGCCAATGCCAGCCGTTGAATTTTCACAGAATGCGTAAGCCAGGAAACATGTGCGGTTCACGTAATGGACCTGCTGTTTTTATGAGGCCACAATTCCTTTTTCCCTGCAGATCATTCTATCTTTCTGCAAACAATCAGGGACTGGCCACTGGACTGCCTGGTTTTTAATATTTCTTTTGTAAAACAAGTCCATGCTGAATAATCAAAGAGTAATCAGGTGCACTATAAACTTAGTACAGTTAACCTTGGAAAAAATTGTAGTCTACAGCCACCCAAACTTGCTATACTCATCAGCCTCAGATTACAGTTTTGCAAAGTAATTCTACTGTAAATACTTAAACAATGCCTGCAAGTATCAAGAATAAGACTGCTGATGTATTGCAGTAACAGACTGTTTGCTGTCTCTGTCAGCCAGCCAATCTCAATTACTATCCATTAAAAAGTTTCCATGGAAATAAAAAGTAATGATTCCAGTACTGCATGAGAAATTTTTAATTATTTCCAATACTTAGTCATCTTTAGCAGTGCTCCAATTATGTTTGAATATGTGAATCTATTGCATCTGTGGAAGTCAAGTAAGACTCTTGGGACCCAGTCTTACAGAAAGCTAGGCAGGATGAAGAACTTTTCAGTCACAAGTTTTTAAAAATCTTACCTGGAAAAATAAGACTCTGTGCTGGTGGAATACTTTCAACTTAGGTTTATCAACCTGATGTACCCCAGGCGTGTGGGATCAAAGATTACAGAAGACTGATGTCAGAATGATCAATAATACTAAGGTGACACTAATGAGAGTATCTTTGCAAGTATGCAGTTGGTCTTTTATACCCATGGATGCCCAAAAATAAAGAGGCAGTAATTAATCTCTATATTAACTAGCAATTGTTTACAACACACAGAGAAGCAAAGGGGCATCTTGTCAGCAGGAAATCATTTGCTGAGAATAATGGACTGCAATGCTGGAGATCTGGCCAGGATTGCTTGGCTACTGCACCCAGACCACACAGGGATGACTTTTAAAGTTTTGATCTCATTGGAGCACTACTTTTCTCTCCAGTGTTGTGATGAAAAGCCTTTTTTGGCTGTCCTGGCTGTGAAGCTTGATTTGAAGTCTGACACCGATCTGAAATCACACAAAGGAAGCAGGGCCAACCTTTCAACTCCTATGGTCACTGGGAGAGAATCAAATACCCTGGCCTTGCACCAGAAGAGAGCTGTTAAGTTGCAGGTTGAAAGCTATAGGTTGAAGGTTTTAAACTCTTTTTCTGACTAATATGCTCCTGTCTTGCCAGAAAAGACATTGTTGAATTTTTAGTGTCTGTGTATGCTCCAGGAATAAAAAGCACATCAGTTTGTTTTAGAAATGTGAAATTGATTTCAGAAGACTAGGTGGGAAAAGTGTTTCTCTCTCCATGCAAGCAAGACACATTAAAATCTGTTCTCTGCACAACAACAGCTCTGTATTATGCATTAACAACTCCAAATTATTAGCAGAAAATTTTAAACCCATATTCAGTTTCTAAGCATGTGACCAGATTTTAAAGATATTTAGCAATTTTATTACTATATCTTACTTTTAAAAGACTGTGCTGAAGTTCCAGGTGGTAGTAACTTGCACATCAAAGGAAGTAGTTTTCACATTCAAATAATGCATACGTGGTTTTCTGATTTTAAATATTTGTTTTTCCAATAGTACAATTCATCACTAAAACTTTACTGAAGTGAATTCAAAGATGACTTCTTGTCAGACAGTAAAAAGACTGTACTACATTCATTTGATATTTTTTAGCAGAGCTCTGTGGACAGAAAAAAGAAACTAAATAGGTTTTTTTCCCTTCTCCACACATTTTCTGTCAGGTTGTATAAGCTTTTGAGCAGTAATTTAGAAAATTACTCCACACAGGCTTAGCCAAGAATCCAGTCAAGGTATATGAAAGATGTAGGATAGACATCCTTTTACAAAATATGGTTTTCACCTCAGTTTCATAGATCTGCAAAGAGTGGGAAGAAGTATATCACTGCCCCTAAAGATAGAATGGCTGTACTGTGAAAGGACCTATTTGACTTTCAGGAAACTTTATAAAGACCTTAAATTAGCCCCTTCTCTGTAAATCACAAATCCTGAAAAGCTTTCAGGAAGAATGTAAGAACCCAGAAGCCTACTGGCTTAACAGCTTCACCATCTTCCCCTTCCTATTGCAATGTTCTCCCTTTCCAGGTACCCTGTCAGTCATGGCTTTGTGCTAGGCACAAATCAGACTCCCAAGGACAATTGAATTCCATATATTTAGGCATAAGTAATTGGATACTATGTACAGAGTGCATGCACCAGGATTGTTTCTTTGAAGGAAGGTGCACAAATACCCAAGCCCATCACCCAGCCCACATATTCAGCCCCTGACCCCCTGAGATATGTCAAATCTCATTTACAAATAACCTCAGTTGCATTTACTTATCTGAGTGTCACTTCATTTACCTCTCAAGTATCTTCTCACTGGAACTGCATTAGCAGGTTTCAGATCACAGCCCAACCTCCTACTAGCAAACTGGTATTGGGTCTCTTCAACTGCAACCAAAGCCACTTTGCTTTACTTAAGCTGCACATTTGACCTGGGCTTTGAAGACTCCTCAACCTGCAGCAGTCCAGCAGCACTGAAAAGTGACTTGGTTTGTCTGGAACTGGGATAGTTTCTAAAAAATTGCATAATCTTGAGTGACAGCGAACTCTCACAACAGTCAGTGCTACAACAGTGAACAATATAAAAGCATTATGGAAGAACTTAATGGCAACCCTTCTTAAGTTCAAACATTCCTTTGAAATGTTTGTCAATATTTAGGATATCAAGATCACCAACCATGCAAAATTTGAACCATATGTATTTCTATGCTGCCTTTGGCAAGGACCAGATTAAGATGAAGGTAACATTAAATACATCAAGAGTGTGTGTGTGACCATGGCAACACAAACAGAAGTAAAGAACTACTGTGAAATTTTCAAAATGTTGGACTAATCAGAAATGTCTGCCTCATTCCCACCCAGCATTCCTGCTGACATCTCCTGCATCGTACAACAGCTACAACCCAGATGTGTGTATGGAGAGGCTGTCATTTGGGTCAGTGAAGCACTCACAGGACAGACAGTGATTTTACCTGTCAAAAACATGCTTGTTTTATCAGAAGTGTCTAGGCACCCAAGAAGACCTCACTGGCTCATTTGGAGATTGCAAGGCAAATGCCAAACACCATGAGGAAAATGGCAGCCACTGAATGGGAGAAAAACTCAGCACTTCTTGGGATGAGAAGGATGGAGAACAGCATGTCAGGTCACCTCTACCACCAGTAGCAGCACCATAAGGAATGCACAGCTATCTGTAACCACCATGGTCTAATGGATGACAAGAAATAAAACTGAGAAAAACCAGCTTGAAACACAAGTATAGACAAAATTAAGTATCAGATCCTAAAACATAATACATTTTGGGTAACAGGAAAATGATGGCTTTGACAACAACATGTTGCAGTTTTGTAAAGAAACGGAAAGCAGGTTCTTGGGTAGGATGCAGAACAGACAGGACAGATGGGACAGTGAGGTATTTGGATACCTATCCCTGTCCTTCACACATGAAGTGCTTGAAGCAGTGTATAAAAATGAAAGCAGCCTTCATCAACAAAGTCCACTAATTGGTCCTGAAGAGTAAGGTTATGCACTCTCTGAGCAGCCGCCCTAATTGAGAAACCAATTCTGAAAACCTGAGTTCATGTGCACATTTTGTGAGTTAGATTGTGTGTGTTCACCCTGAAATAATGTCTGGGGCACCACTTCAGACACTGGTCTTTTCCATTTGAAAAAGAAAGAGCTCACGTTAGAGATGACTACCCCTGCTACACCCTTCTCCTCAGATGTAGAGTCCATTGGCAATAATTATTAGTTATTCTTACTCTGCCTTCCTCTTCATCACACTAATACATGCCATCTTATTGCCAGAAAACATGAACATAGAAATGTCTAAAGAAGCACTAAAATTGCAGCTTTAAAACATATGCAGTGTTGATTGATATTAAGAGGGCTCCTGGCATACTGAAGAGCTACTTGTAGACTTTGGACACTTCAAATCATAAATGCACAGGAAAGTTATATAAAAGCAGTTAATATTAGATTAATTGGTAGTAAGAGTAGGAAACTTTATCTAGAATAGCTTTGAAACTAATTTTAATTAAAATTTTTAATTATTACAAAGGAAAAGAATATTTGGAAAATACTTGTGAAATTCTGGTTGTTGCCAAAATAAGGCCTAAAGGAAGGATCAAGTGATCAGCTACATGTAGCTGTATTTCAAAGTGGGTCATTATGCATTTTCTAAATTAAAAATTAAAAGTAACATTTTCACAGACTGTTACATCTCTTCTAGCTGAAGCTCCTACACTTTCTTTGAGTTACATATTCTATTTCATACTTCCTATTTTATAAAAAGAAATAGCGAGTTTCCAAAAATGGCTAAACATGTAAAGTCTTTATTTACAGCTTGTGATGAGGTGAGAAGAAGCGACAGAATTTAGACTTTGACAATTTTGAAAGCAGGTAGTGTGAATAAAAAAAAAAGTCCAGAATCTTTAGCTTTTCCCTCAGAGAGATGCAAAGAGCCCGTAGCTGATATGAGATGGGATATTAACTTAGCATCTCACGTGTAAACTAAGAATGGCAGCTCCAGGTTACCTATAGAGTGTGAAGATTTAATTAGTGAATGTTTGCACTCTTTGTTGAAGATGTAAGACTCCATATAAGTGCTAAGCATTACTACAAAGAGGAATTTCAGACCTTGGTAAGTTCAGTTTACACAGTATAAATGACTTCATATTTCTGCTAGATAATTCTCCAGTACTTTTACCAGTGCTTGCCATCATCTAACTGCAAAAAGTGAAACCTTGCCTACCTTAAAGGCAAGATGATGAAATTTTGCAAACTATCCATAATAATGTATTGCAAGACAGAACAGCACAAGAAAATATTAACCATGGTGAAGGCCCCGAGTGTGTTACATTCTCTTAAACCTGACTCATTCTTGTTTAAGACTTTATAGACATGAAAAAAAACAAAAAAGGAAGAGAAGAACTAAAATTTATGTTAATTTCTTTCTAAAAATCAAATAAAGGAAGTGCTGGAAAAACCTAATCCCAATGTGTCCAGCCCTAGCCCCATTAAAGTCAACATGAAAACTACTGATGGCAGAGCAGGGTCTCAGCCAATGCAGCATATTTTTTTAGCACAATTTTATTGAAGAAAAGCAAGTTATGCCAGATAGCTACTCATAGGTGATTTGGAAAACAGCACAAACACTGAGGTGACAAAGGCAGCTGCCAATACTCACTTGCCCAAGGTAGTAAAAAGGGAAAGCAGATTTGTAAAGGTGCAGAAAGACCTCTAGCACTGACTGGAGATGAAAGGACTGGAGACATTAAATTTAGAAAAGGTAGTACCATATATTAGAGAAAACAGTTTCAATTCCTTCTATACAAAAATGGGCTTGGCCCTGACAGTTCACTGTCTAGGAAAGAGATGTTGCCATCACATAGTTCTGGGAAATACCACTTGGGGAAAAGATTCTGGTATGTTTTAACTTACTTCTTTTAAATAGAAGCTCCAATGTTTCTGCTGTGAACAGTAGAACCAATCATTACCTACGAGAAAAGCCTTGGTTTAGGAATGAACAGAAGTCCATAAATATCCAGGTATATCCTGCTGCTTCACATATTGCTTGCTTTTATTTGGACCAGTTATCTAAAAGAATTAATGAAGAGTTGGTCTGAATACACCTTGAGCTGGAGGATGACTGCATTATTTTCACACAGACTTTTGTTCAGTTTGCTTTTCCCTGCTGACAGGATGTCCCATTTTCAGGAAGGCAATCTGCTTTTCAGCTGCTGCTCTCCTTGGAGAAGGTATGGCACGGCAGCTAGGAGGTAACATCCTCATGCGTCTCCAGCTGTCCGCAGGAATTGCCAGCGTACGGTGGGACACAAAACAGGGAGGGAGGATCGCGGCTGAATTTCTGGCTTCCTTCTGTCTAATTGTGTTTTAATGATCTCACTACTGGTTATCTTGCCCATCAACTGCCCTCCACAGCAAAACAGGCCCCATGAATCAGGCACATCATCTCAGCACGGCAGGGCTGTTTACAGAACCGAAATATGTAATTTAATAATACTTCAGGCCAGATTCTCAGCTGATGTGAACATGCACAGTCTCACCGAAGTCATTGGATCTATTCTGACCAGCTTTAGGCAAGGAGCTGGCTATCTGTTCATAAGGACTGTGGAAAAGAGCTTTTATTTATACACTATGCAAGGGCAGGAAAATCCCACACTCCCACTGGGTTGTCTCACTGCATGCCAGTTTCTTAGAGCTCTGAGCTAATTTGAGGAAACACAATTAGAGAGAGTGTCATAGCTGCTAAAAGGTCTGTAATTCATCACCTGCAGAACAAGGGTAGTCAACACTGAAAAATGCATGAGCTACTCTGAGTTATTTGAGCCACTGGAGCAGTGGATCACAGCAGCACGTATCCCAGTTCTCTTCCCTTCCTCCCAGGTTAGCAAAACCAGGCTGTGAGCAGAACTCTTTCTCTGCAGAGACTCTGCCTCTTTTATGCATTCTTTGCACAACAGCATGGTTTTTCCAGCAATCTTACAGACACACTTTTAGATCATTTTAACATCAAGGTCAGTACCCTGGAAGGTGACACATGGGCGTTTAAAATCCTTGTTCAGGGGATACATTGGACTAGGATCTCCATCTCCCTGATCTGGCAATCCCTAATTCCAGTCTCAGTTCAGAAGCCTAAGTCAATCAAACCAGCAAGCACACTTGGGCTCTTCCTATTAGAATGAGCTCCACAGGGACTAAGGCAAAGCCTGGTGTCTGAACACCAACTTGTTTGCACACACCCTTGATGCTGCTAGTCAGAGTCTGGTCAGAATTGCTGAGACAATGCTGAGAAGCAAATTCAGGCACCTGAGGAACTTTAAAGTGCAAAAACAAGTCCCTCCTCAGATGTCCAAATGTTCTAGATACCGAGTAAAGAGACCTCAGGGTAGCCATTAAGACATAGGTCTCAAAATCCATTTTTGTGATTTTTTAACAACAGAAATTATCAGTTTAGGCCTGAATCATTACATATGTATAGATGCCCCGCTCTGGAAATTTTTATCAGCCTAGATTTGATCTACACGTTGTGTTATATTCCACTAAAGATTTCCACGCACTTTTAACCTGTTGTTTTTTGGTTTTATTGCTAAGCTATCAGTGTGGCACAAAGACTAGATGAAAATAGTTTCTGAGCTAGTACTTCAAAATGAGATAATGCAACATCAGCTGCAATTGTTATAAGAGAGACTTTGTGGAGAAGTTTTAAATGAGAAGCACACCTGTGACATAATAGGTTTTTGTGGTTTGTTTTGTTTAACAATATTGGTCTTTCATACATGAAAACAAGAAGTTTATGCTGTCATCATTTCAGGTGTGTATTCAAAGCAGGGATTACATTTTTAAGCACAACGAGTGGAAACCAAGGAGAAAGTGGGTTGCAGGAAATACTATGTGCTCTAATGCCACCTATTTGGACTTACTGAAATACACAGCAGGCTGTACTGTCAATTAATGGGATCAATGGGATGGTGTGCGCTGGGGCATGCCACATCTGGCAGGCGTTCTAAGGACAATCTGATTCTCTCTCAGCATTGTGTACAGCTCCACACATCTGTTTGTGAAAGCTCAAGGCTCAGTTTATACCGTGATTAAACCCAAAAATATCTTTTCACACGTGGCACGCACAAAACACAGTGAAAGAAAGCTTAGGCAATAATCCATGAGAAGAGAGCTAAAAGCAGAAAACCTCACAAATCAACAACAGTCTGCCTGCCCCTATGCAAGTTCCCCCAAGTCCTGGGGATGTGGAGGCAAGAATTTGAAGAGACGATAAAGAGATCTCATATTCCTTGATCACCACAGAAGCAATGACTTTCTCAGATTGGATATACATGACAGTTGATGCCATGATGAGAAAAATGTATCCTGCTTTAAGAAACGTGATTTGTATAGCTGGTGAATGTGAGGTGGCAATTATAAATACTGAGGGATTTGTTTCTTCTGGGGTAAGTTTTGAAGAGCTTTTCAGAGAAACTTCTCACTGCTACATTAATATTTTCACCTTTAGATTCAACTGACCTGACTCTGCTTGAGGTAATAGATGTGAGAGTCACTAGAAACACCACCTGAATCAACGTGGTGGGAAAGTTGAACCTGGTAGCCAATGTCAGGTGTTAGATGAAACAATGTGTACTCAGAAATATTTTTAGTACCTCTTTCAAACCACAGCTTAGCTGATGTTTGAAGTAAAGCTAATGGCACCTTTCTGACATAAGGAAGTATCTATGTTGATGATGCTGCATCTAGTTTTGTCAACACTAATAGCAAAACACAAGAGTTTTACAGGTTGTAAAGATAGTTTTGATTTAACACAGATTTTTCTCTAGTGCTGAGAAAGGTGTTAAAACAGACTTAAGCACTCTCATTTTTAAAGTAGCTATTTTGTGTTAAGCAGTCCCATTTAAATGAAAGTCATAAATTGTGCATGTGCTCCTGCTGGCTATTAGCTTCTAGTTAGTAGATTCTGAATTACCTTCCCAGAGTGAAATGCTTATGTGAGTCACAGTTCATAATATTGCTTATTCAGCTACACCTCTGTAATTCGAGCTAATTGAGTTAAGTAATAGTGTCACAGGACTTTCGTGCAGACAGTTTCTGCTCTGGTTGTAGCTCCTTGTTGTCAATTATCAACTCACACTAATCACTATTACTGTCAAAACTGACATCAGTGTATGGCAGTATTTATCTTACTCCAAAAGGTTCATTTACATGTGGTATCTATTCTCTGCCTTCACACCTTATTCCCATTATTTGAAGTGTTCCCACCTACCCTCCTCCATTCTATCCTTTCCTCTTTCTGTTATTAGCCATAGCCCTCTTTTACGATTATTTTTTAATTTATAGTATTAATCCCATTATTTTCAGCACTGATCAACAAATGTGGGTTCCCTAGCAGTTCGCTTTCCTCTTCTCTGCCGAATCAATCATTACCATAATGGGCGTCTTGTTACTCTGACTGCCTGCTCTGCACATTTTTCCAATGAAGGTGCTGGAGAGTCTCAGAAACCCCTCAGCTTTTCTCAGAGAACTGATCCGCTGAACTCCAAAGGATCAGCATCACTGGAAATGAGAGAAAGCAATGGCTGATCATGGCTTTACCTGGCACTACTCTGCTGAAGCTTTCAAATTTACTTGCAGCTGCTGCTGCTGATACAGTATTGGAAGAGATTTTACAGCAGCAGTATATTGATGCTATAAATAAGATCAAACAGTATTCCTGTTAATGATGAGGCTTAATAAGGAAGAAGACATAAAAAAATCTTTCAAACCCCTACAGTGTTTCTACAGTTTATTTATTGTCTTACTTCCTACAGCTCTCTTCAATATCTCACTTCTCTTATGATTCTTTGTTATGACTTTGATACACTTAGATGTCTGGCTTTCTTCTAGGCCATATTTTATATTGGACTTAGATTACTTCTTCTCATGCTATATGGACAATACTTGTTTTCCCATACCTTCCCTGTTCTTTATTCTTTCCACATCTCTTTTTTTCTGCTTCTGCCTTGCTGCACGTCTCTCCAAAGTTGTATGACGCTGCCTTCTAGTGACTGCTTTACCTGCTCATCTTCCTGTTCATTTCTATTCCCAATCTTCATTCTACTCCTTGCCAACTTTGGATCCTTCCTATACGAGGTCTTTCTGTATCTCATTTCGATTACTTATTTCAGAATACAGTCTCTAAGCACAAGTATAACAACCATAACTTAAACTCCCCCATCATCACGATTTCATATTGGGCAAGAATTTGTCTGGCTGAATTTATAGAATACAGTTAGTTAGCCCTATTATGCAAAAATACAATCTGAAAAAAAATTAACAGTTACATAAAGATGAAGATGGTCAGGTGTGTCCCCTGGACCATAATTTTCTTCCATCAGAGATACAATGTGTGGTATCGCAGCTCTCTCCTGAACATCTCATTTTCATTTTGCTGAAGGCCATGCCCTAAACCACTACAGTTCATGTTTTTAGATCTGGCTTGCAGCCTACACTCCAGCACACCTTCACAGAAGACAGTATCTTTCCCTCCAGTCTTCCCAGTGGGCTTGGGAGGCTCTACTCACAGCTGAACCATCTGCAGTGCACAAGGAGGGTCTGCTGCTGATAGGATTTTACTGTATGTGCAGAAATTTTGAGGCCTGACCTTTGCACTGGCACCTGGCTGAACTCATCCTCCTCAGAGCCTCTGCCTGCAGGGCAGGGCAGCACCCGAGAGCTTTCTCTCCTCCCTGCAGCAGCTGGGTAGCCACAAAGCACTGCAATCCTCCTTCCTGCCTGGGATTTTCTGAAACAGGTACAGCTGAGGTACACACAAAGTATTTCACAGTGTGATGTGAAGTTGGAAAATAAGCCTGCAGTCAGTCATGTCCTGCCTGTACTAAAAACAGCTGCCTGGAACACTCACTGGCCTCCTAGCAGTATTTCTAATTTACCTCTGTTACCTCAATAATTCACCAGCACCCCAAGCCCATGCTGCTCCAACAGAGAACCCCCTTTGCCTTACACAGCTTCTGCCAGGCAGCCTGACAGCACAAGTCTGAACTTTCCCCTGCAATAAAGAAGATGCTGCCTATTCAAGCACTGCATCAAGCACTTGGCTGTGTGGGTTCCTCCTTAGTGCAACTCCTCAGTTCTTCACAGGGAATTGCTAAAAATAGCATTTTTGTTTCTTGCCTACTGCTTGGTCTTTGGGATTCTATTGTAGTTTTGCAAGAAGTCAGTTTGTGAGAAACACCACTGAGAGACCCTGCTTGAGTTCTCTCTGAGTACTGTGATTTAGAAAGCCTAGACAGAGCTGAAGGACCCAGTGATAAACCATACAGTCCTGGAGACCAGACAGGGTCACCTCTGGACTTTCCTACTAATCAGCACTGGAAGGGGCAAACAACTAACCTTTGATATACTGAAATGCAAGAGTTTTGTGTCAGTTTTCCCCTAATAAAGCAGTGACATTAAACATACCAATATTTTTTTTCTTCCAAAGTGACCCTTATGTATTCAGCATAGCTAAGTGAAAAGGAGGGGAAATAACATGCAACACAGATTGAACAAAGGCTCTGGAGATTTACTGTGCAGCTTCCAGTGTGAAATGTCCTTTAGCAGCAAACCTGGCTTAAAATATCCTCGGTTTTATCACCTTTGCATCTTGGTCCTGCATCTATATCTCACCTAGACTGCCTCCTCCTCATAGAATTAATGCAGCTTTTAGGGGCATACACTGAAATAATCCAGGTTGCAAAACCCCTTGGGATGGGGAGAGGGGTGGGGTGGGAAGGGCAACAAAAAAAACTGATGCAAAAATTTAATTCAGTGACTTTGTTCATCTAGTACCCTCGCTTTTTGGGGAGTAATGACTTGCAATTACTGAGGGATTCTGTAGGATGAAGATTGTTGTTGAGACCTGCATTCTGTGCAGACAGGTGAGAGTAGCACAACTCCTGGAAATTTGTATTAGTTTCCCCACCTGCACACAGTAGAAAAGAACAAATTAGGAAAGTCATTGAACTCCAGAGTGGGAAGTGGAGTCAGGTTTAAGTTTTACACTTCAGAAGATCACATTTTTCTTCACCCTGGGGGGAAGAGGCTTTTTCCCCATGGAAAATGGCCACCATTCGCGTCCAGGCGCATGTGGCCGACAGTGGGGTGCTGCCTCCTAAAATGTCGCAGGATTTCTCCCAGAGCAAAGCTGCCAGCACCTAGGACTCTGGCTGCCCTTGGAGCCCCTCTCACCCGACCCTGAGACACTGGGGGAATGCGCTTTTTTTCCCATGCAAAATGGCCACCATTCATGTCCAGGCGCATGTGGCCAAAAGAGGCACACTGACTGCAAGCCTGCATTTTTTCCATGTATTTGGAAGTCCTGGGATTTCTTTCACTCCCTCACTCACCTTCTCGTAAATAGCTTTGGATTATACACTGTGCCTTCCTGTCTGTTTTCCTTCTCCATTATGAGATATAGAGACACTACTGAAACTCAGAAGTTCTTTCTCAGAAGAAAATAGCTTGTAGAAGTTTTAAACATGTATGAAATGTTTACCAAGCACCAAGTCATTATCTCTGCAACAAGAGTTCTAAAGGGCAAGACTTTTTTCAAAATATTGCAAAACAGTTTCATATATATTTAATAACTTTTGGCAATTTGACCAAGTGTCAGATTAATAGGGCCTGTGTTACAAAAATGTTATAGCTATAGAAGAATTTATGTGGTTTTTTAGCCATTTTGAATGTAAAAGATTATGCAATGCAGAACTTTTTTTCCTTTAATTACTCTTTCCTTCATTACACCTTTACCACAACTTTATATGGCATTAGAAGGATGCTTTATAATTTCATCTGTTTCCTGGCACATACTGAACCTTGAATTACTCAAAACGTCACTCTTGTAAAAGTGGGGAGGAGAAAAGGGCCTGCTGGAGGTTTTATGAAGATGCAGGCTCACAGGCTAGACACAGGAAAAATAGCACCTGACTGCTAAGATTTCGGCTGCAAGAGCCTGGAGGGAGGCCACGTTGAGGGAAAAAGTGAGACGAGGCAAAAATGCGCAACCTGAGGCAGTGAGTGACAGATGGCAGTGCCAGCCTCGCCCCACGGAACAGGAACAAATACCGCCACAAGACTTCCCAGGGACTTGAGGCAGCCACGGCCATGCCCGTGCCTGAGGGAAGGGAAGTCTCTGCTTATCAAGACTGCTATCTATTTTGTTTCTCCAGGGTGACCTCCACAACACTGATGGTTCCATCCTAGGCTTGAAACCAGAGTTTTGATACAAAGACATGTATAGTTCAATGACATACCATAAAAGAAGGTAATTTATAAGTCTATAATACAAGAGAGGATTATGGATCACTATACTTCAACAGGAAATTCATGGATATACCTCCCTGACATATCAATTTGGAGCCCATGCCTCTGGATAACTTTTCCCCTCCCTGTTTTTCCTCCAAGCATCGATGTCCTTTAGAGGAAGCTGTAATAAAACTAATTTCTACCATCACCAAGGGCACTGCAGATGAAAAATGAGAATACAAGTTGAAATGAACATAAATATTAGATGCTAAAATATATCACTCTTCAGAATGCAGTAGAGACTGAGAACTGTGCAGCCCTGCATATATTCTGTAGCTTGTGACAAAGTCATTTCTGTTTCTTTCAGGAAGATAAATAGGTCATAGAGTTCAACTACATAATCAGTTAACATGTATAGGGTATAGGAGAGAGTAGCATTTTCTCTTCCTATATCAATCTTTATGGAAACAAATAAAACATAAACTTCCAAACCCTGAAATGCCAAATGAGCCGCATTGAACTCCATAATCAGAGTTTAGAAACAAAATCAACAAAATTCTGTTACCAAAAAAAAGGAAAGAAAATTAAAGATTAAATTTAAGAGCTTGATTTTTGTAATGATTCAATACCCATAGCATGAAGTGGAGCCTTGTCAAGTTGTTATTTATTACCTGTGGGACTAGAGAGTCTTACAATTGCACTCAAAGTGAAATGATGTCTATCAGGATTTTGTTGCCTTGGATCTAAAAATAAGGCCTATTCTTCATATTAATTTCAATTAACATTTAAGTCTGGCTATGGCACATGTATGGTATTGGGTTCCAAAAAGCCAATTAAAAAAAAAAATTGACCTGTGATGTATATTTTTTGCCAAGGAAAATGTATATAAATTATCTGAAAGCTTTTAGTCTATCTTGCAGAACTGCCCATTACAAGTACTCTGCTATGTCTTCTCATAACATGATTTGGAAAAAACAATTAAGAGCTTAAAAAGAACATCTAAACTTACTATTTGACCCATAAATGGATCATATTAATTTCTTATTATCCAAATTTACTTTAATGTTTTCTGTAGTATAGCAGCATACACAAGAGATTAGAATAAAGAAAATTGGGAATGAGGATACTTATAGCAAAAATTTCCTATTTCCAAACTCACTATAGTATGAAGAATATTCATATACTTTTAATTTGTTTAGGTATAGTTACTCTGGGAGCTATTGTCATGTAGGAGAAAATACAAGGATAAACATGTTTAGGATGAAGAAGAGAAAATTTGCAGTATCATTTTCTTGGTGATTTATTTCGCTATCAATGGAAATGTCTAGAAAAGGAAAGGGAGCTGAAGATCTGTGCCAGCATCCTCAGAATATCCTAACAAAAAAATGTAGGGGGTAGCACACAGATGAGCAGTCATGAAGTTCGGCAAGGGTAGCGATGGGTCTGCCTTGGGGCAGGTTTTCGGGATGTATCTGGATTCAGAAACTCCATTTTCTGGATGTATCTGGACTTAGAAACAGGGTGAGTGCCCAGGTCCTTAGGTCTCAGTAGTTTCTGTCTGAATCCTTTGGTAATAAATACATTTTAGGAATCTAGCTGTTTGCATGAGGCAACAGCTCTGCCACTCTTTCCTGTGCTTGATAGTACTTCCTTTAATTTGGAAGTAGAGAAGCTTATCAGAGTAAAGAGGATAATTTATGAACAAGACTCATAATGATGTAAAAAAAGGTTCAGATTCAGCCCATAATTATCGTTTTTAATGGGATTGCATGACACATTCAGGTGAAATAGGAGCTTACAAACCTTCACCCAAACTTTGCTCTGCTGCCTTGTGCACCTTTGCTTGTGTAGACGACGGCAGCCTCAGACCCTGTCAGTACAGCAGGCTCTGCCATCTCCAAAATTCTTTAAAAATTAAAAGCCTATTCAACCAGAAACTGAGCAAAAATTTTTTAATCTCTTTAGTCTGTAAAAGCTTTTCTGAACCGAATCATCTAACCCTACTCTCTAAGTAGAATGAGACCCAGAAGGAAAAAGGTGTTTGGGAAGGTCTGGATGAGACCAATTTATACAAAGTAACACTCAGTGTTAAAAGTAGGGATAGTAAATTAGGCTAAAAGGACAATGTGGTAGTGTACAACGACAAATTATGTGACAAAATATAACCATAAATGTGCATAAATTTAGGCATATAGAATAAACCAACCTTAGACCCCTGATATCTCACTCAAAACTTCATTGGATCAATTAATGGATATTATGTGATCTTTCAGTTTTTAAACCTGTTCTCAGCTGTAACAAGAATGTAAGGGATTTTATTTTTATTTTTTAGATTATTGCATCACAAGAGTTAAATGGAAAAATGGCTCACGAAGAATTCAACCAAATTAAAGAGTACTCTTAAATTTCATTTGAATGGAGGAAATATATTTTATCATAACAAGTTGTTTTCACAACATGTATAGCAAGAAGTTCTTGGAAACATATGCTGCAACAATGGCAGATGTCAAAACCCTTTCATTATTGCTGTTTTTTTATAAACAAAAACCAGCAGCTCCCTTGAAATAAAGGAGTATTTAGGATTCATCATTCATCACAGACCCCTCATCAGCCCAGGTGACTGATAACTGAGGTTATCTTTAACCATGTCCAAAGTATAATTACTTGTAAGGTAACAGTGCCTTGCTCTTCAAATAACCTAATAAATGGCAATTTAAATGGGGCTTGGGTGTGGAAAGAGCTCCAGGCACAGCAATGGTGGTCTCTTTGTGGTTCCAGGTAAGGAACAAATGAGTGTGTTCATACCTCTGAATCCCAAGTCTAAGCACCAGTCTCTGAGCTGCAAACCAGATGGGGTTGCAAAACCATGTAGGGAAGCTTTTGAGGAGTTCTGCCACCTGTTTCCTCAGTACCCCCATTGAGCCACACTGCCCTCACCAGGTCACAGCAATTCTCAGGAGGCTGCAGACTCAAATTCATGCTGACACCAAAACGCCCCAGCAGCTGGTTCCTGACAGGAACCCAGCAGCACAGAACATCACAACTGTTTCACCTTGGTTCAATAATAAAGGTGCTATCTATGCTTCCTTCACCCCTCCCCATCACTGCAATAACATGAGGAATTTAGCATTCCTGCGCTACATCCATGGATGATTTTCAGCTCACATTGTCAAAGCAGGAACTCAGCAGCAAGGAAGGCTGTTTGCATAAATGATAATAACAGTAAAATCTAGGTCAAGCTGTACTGCAAATTTTATATAGATATTGCAGGCCCCTCTCACTCAAAAACTGCCAGGGGTCTGGAGTTGTGACTAAGACAACAAAGAGGGTGCAAAGGAAGGTCACTAGCAACCACCATATCTCTGTAAAAAAACCAAACTACCAAAAACCCAAAACTGATGTGTGTGAGAGTAGATATCATGAGAGTCATAACTGAATTATAATTGCAGGGAAGAGAAGGGAGAGAGGTCCTCAGGACAGGGGAAAAGTGCATCCAACATGAATACTGGAAAACAAAGTTTTCCTGTTGATGCTGCTCACTTACTATTCACACAGTTTTCCTCCAAGCACCTGAACCTTATCAAGTAAATATTTATCAGTATTGACTGGTAAGTGGCTCTAGATAAGAAGCACCTGAATTTTTGAAGACCAGCCCTTGGACTACATTTTCATATCGTTCAATCTCCTTGTAAGAGCAATGAAATGCTGAGACTACACAGGATATCTGTGAGGTCTAAGTTTTGAAAAAGCCCACAGCAAGCTGGCATCTAGGAAATATTATCTTTTGGTAACCCAAGCAGAAGGACACACAGGAAATACATGTTTTTTACAGTTCTCATTCCTAGCTTTGGCTATCAAGACCTCTCAGTTTTGCATAGCTAAGATTTTTACCAAAACTTTAACAAAGAGTGAAAAATAACTATTCATATTCTGCTGTGTGTATAGATATATGCATTTTACTGAAACAGATGCCTGTAGCTTCTTATGCAAGTAATATGCATTAATTTACCACTGTTGGGATTTAAAATAATTTGTGTTCACTCCTATATGGCATGAGGAATAGAAGAATATAACATAACACATTCCTCGTGCCTGCAATGTGTCAGTGCCACTCATTCTCATATACACTAATTGGTTTGTGTACTCCTAAGTTAATCACTGACTTTTTGGAGATGAAAAATCATATATAATTAAAATTTAAATTTCTGGATTTGTTTCTTATTTTTATTATCTATATATTTAGGATATTCACCTACCACATGTTACAGACCTTTATTATTTCAATTGTAAAAAAACCCAACTTTACATTTACAATCTGCTCCTAAAATAATCACCATTGTTCTGCTCATGAGACTCACCAGGTTGCAAAGGAAAATACAACAGAAGGGAAATAAATTGATTATTATATTCAGGGCCACAAACAAAGTAAGAAATTCTTTAGAAGAAAGTAATTTGGCTGTTTTTTTTAAAGTTCCACTCAACTTTTCTTCACAGGAGCATCCTGAAAAATGTACAGGTTCACTGCATTTCAGAAACCAACTAGTTTTCTAACCAAACACATTAGACAAGGCAAACACACACATACATTATTATTTACAATCCAGTATTCTTGAAAGCATCAATCTTGATGAGTCCTTCACTCTGCTCTTTGTATCCTGGTAATAATAGTTCATCAACAGAAGAGTTACCAATATAAATAAATCAGACAGAAAACAAATGAGCCTAGAAAGAGGCTCTGCCCTCTTCATCTTGAATCTGTGAGAGATGAGTGATAGAGAGCTGGGTACAATGAAAGATTTAGCATTGCAAAGAGGGGCTACAGGGACCACTTGCCCCTCAGTCAGAAACTGCAATTCAAAACCAGACAACTTCAACCTGTAAGGACCTGTTCTCCCCTTCACTGAGAATCCCCCAAGCACTGGGGCTCACACCTCTACAGGCACATTTGCTGCTGCTGCTGCTCTCCTCAAACACAGCAGTGAACCCTGCTCAGTCCTTCATCACCAAAGCATGAAAAAACATGTTCTGGTGGTATCCTTTAGGCTCTGGACCCCAGCTGGATAAAAAGGGCCTCTCTGCAACACGGAGTGAAGCTCCAAACCAACAGAGTACTTACCCACCACTGACCAGGTTTTTCCTCATCCCCTCCATAGCAGATCTCCCAGTTGGAAGTTCAGCTGCTTTGAATTCAACTCTTTTTCCTGCCCCTCCCACACTTTCTTCAGGAAGCTGAGGCACTCAGCATGTGATCCTTCCCTCAGAGGCCAGAACCTGAAAATTTAAATGTTGAAGTTGAGGCGCTTTTTTTTAATCCTTAAAACAAAACCTCACAACGAAGGCAATTTCCAAACTCCTAATAGAATCTTTTATTAATATATTTTTTTTAATATTACCTTCTTTTATCTCAGTTATTTCAAGCCACTTTTTTGCTGAAAGCTTTTGGAATAATTAGTTTTTAGGGAGAGAGACACTTAAAGTACTTTTTTAATAGCAACATTTTTTTCAAGTATTTTCTGCTCACCTGCCTCCAGTTCTAAGTGTCGTTCTGAGCAAAAAATAGAAGGACAAAATGGGATCCATTCCTAATTTGATTTAGGTAATAAATCATTTTAGCACAGTTAAACAGTAAGAATGTGCAGAGGGATAAAGGCAGCACAGAAAAAAGGTGCACATCAGAATCTTATTCCCAGTCCTTCCATGTCTTGTGTTTCAGGATTTGTGCATGGCTGCAGCACACAGAGAAATCACTTGCACTGGTAGCACCTTCTCTGAGCACAGCAGTCACAGAAGTAGCAGTGTCATTGGCAGGACAGGAGAGACACATGGCCAAGGACTGGACTGAAGCTGAAAAGTGAACTTGTGCCCTTGGTAGAGCACGGTGTGATTTCCCAGAGGAAAAGGAATGAAGCATCATAAAAATAACAGTTTCATGAGGGATCCTCAAACTCAGGAAAAAAATTATTGGCAAGATGAAAAAAAGATTGAAAAAAGGATTGAAAATACACCTGTGGCAAGAGAACTAATTTTGAATCCATTACATAACAATGGATGGAGCCCTGTTACCTGGCTGGTTTTGAAGCAAATACAGCACAATTTTACCTGCTGCTCTAAGCTCTACCCTCTCGCAGGAGTCACATGGCTTTGCTTGTCCTTCAGGCAGAAAACAGTCTGCATAATATTCAGAGATCAGACGCTGCTGAAATCTGATGAATTAATGGTTTAATTCTGCCAAACTACCCTTGAAGAGACTTTCATTTCATGGAGGAATTTAAAAGGGGCTTGCTCCTTTTGAAATATTTTGTTTGGTTAAGAAAAAAGCACTTTCAAACATCCTTTGCTGTACCAGGGCACTTAGCAACTTCTCCAGTGGGTCTTTACCCTCTGTCTAGAAATAATACAGCTTTCAAACTTTAATGCTTTTATTTTGTTTGTGTTGAATTTTTGGCTTTCTTTGAGCACTGTTGTATGCTGTAATAACACTCATTTTGAACTGTTATTGAAGTTCATTATGGACATGCACACAGTGTTGTCTCTTGTTTTCCTTAGAGCAAACTAAAATATTTTAAATTAATTTCAATTGAAATATTTATTTTCACTCTTCAAGGCAAAATAAACCAAATTGATTTGTTTTGGGGTGCAGTATATGTCTGAATCATGGTGTCATGTTTTAACTTGAGGGAATGGCATGAAGCTGTATCAGGGTGGGTTGAGGGTGGATATTAGGAAAAGGCTTTTCACCCAGAGGGTTGTTTGGGCACTGGAACAGGCTCCTTGGGGAAGTGGACACAGCACCAGCCTGACAGAGTTCAAGAAGGATTTGGACAATGCACTCAGGCACCTGGGATCATTCTTGGAGATCCTGTGCAGAGCCAGGAGTTGGACTCGATGATCCTTGTGGGTCCCTTCCAGCACAGGATATTCTATGATTCTATAATAACCCCAACTGGCAACTAAATTCACCCCCTCCCTCCACAGTGGGACCGGGGAGAGAATCAGGAAAGTAACCCTGAGAAAACTCATGGGTTGAGAAAAAGACAGGTTAGCAGGTAAAGCAAAGGCCATGCACAGAAGCAAAGCAGAACAAGGCATTCACTCAGCACATCCCATGGGCAGGCAGGTGCTCAGCCCTCCCAGGAAAGCAGGGCTCCATCACATGGAAAGGTTACTCGGGAAGACAAACACCATCACTCCGGTTAGCCTTCATGCTAAGAAGATGTATTACAATGTCCAGGCACATTTAACTTGAAAAGTAGTACTCCAAAGCTTTTTGACAAAGGACTTAATTTATGTCACCGTTTTTCTGCTTCACAGAGAGGTAAATGAGCATACAAATAGTGAGATTGTTAAAAAAACCTAAACCTGAACATGGTCTAGAGCGTGGCCTTTCAGAATACAGGTAATCTGCAGCCTGCAAAGCCATACAGGCAGCCTGCAAAACTACTTTTCAGAGGTTCTTGTGCTCCTGGACATCAGCACTGCAAGTAGGTATAAACCACAGCACAGTGCTCACCTTGGAACCAGCCCTTACTCAACCAACTTTGAGCATAGCAGCTGAGGAGGAACTGAGAGTAATTTCAAAAACCACAGGTTACTTTTCATGAAGTTCTGTATGCCATGGGGAGAAAGTTAGATGGGACTTGCCAGGCCAAAGCACCAGTTCAATGCTGAGCAGAAGAGTTTTGCCTGACTGACTCAGCAGTCAGAACAGTAGCACAACTACCTTAGACAAATATGGGGCATTTATGCTATTTGCACATACATGCAGCAATCTTACCTGTCAAGATGAATTCAAACTTAACAAGTCCTAACAAACTCAGAGACATGACAGAAATAGCTCATAACACTACATCAAAATGGAAAATGGGGGCCTGATTTTCCTAGGGTTTGGACAGTTATTAAATGCCCTTATACTTTTATATAGTATTTAATACAAGCCCACTATGATCTTAGAGTCAAGCATGATTGATCATTATGAATTATGTGTTAATAATGATTAACTGCAATGATTAACTGCTGCTGTTCAAGTCAGTGACAACCACAGTTGTCATTGTTATGTTAATTTGCAGCACTAAAAATGATGATGAACTAAATTGACTTCATTTACTTTAACATAACCTATACTCTGTTTTAATTATTGTAAAATCTGTTCTAACAGTTCTATAAATACCTTGCTGGAATTCATGTCAAACCCCATTCTCCCCATTCCTATATTATTAGTAGAGCTTGTTTAAGTCTAAGTCAAAATATGTGTCTAAGATAATTTATTCATAACAATATATTATCCTTCGTTTCTATTATTTGGGAGATTGAAAGGAAATACAGTTTAATTCAAAATCCTTGAAAAGACCCAGCTCCAAGAATGAGTCATATTACCTGCCTAGATGAGAACTACCCATACTTGGAACCCAGAGAGAGAATGTGACAACTCCTGTAAAAGGCAGGTGCTACAATAATTGAGCCAGTTACCAAAAACTTGGAAGTTCCCACTCTGGTAGGTGGTCGCCATTTGGACAAACAAAATCATGCACCTGTCCTGTGTCTCCTGAAGGATTCAGAAGGTTGTGGGGCATTAAGGAGACATGCACACAGGAGAAGCAGAGTGAACAAGGAAGACTGGTGGTGGGAGGTTAAAGAGTGCTGATCCTGGCAATGCCACCAAACATGGGACAAATGACATAGAATGATGACTTCAGGGATCAGACCACTGTTGTCACTGTTGCCACTGCAGTTCATGCACCATGGTGTGAATCCAGTGTCAGTCAGTAACACCTGAGCAGTGGCTATCACATCTAACATTCACTGTCTTCTGTGAGGCTGAGCAGCTGTCCTCAAACTACTTTGAGATACACTGAGCAATTCCAGTGGCAAGGATAACAGATGAGATCCTGAAGTGCACATCAGGACTGATGTGAACAACAGAAAACATGAAATTTTGCTGGTCCAGCTTGCATAAGTGGCCTATGTAAATAAGGACTTGTACAGCTTGTACTGCACAGAATAAAATAGTGATACTTGAAATGGACAAAAGACTTAATGTTCAACCCCTGCAGTCCTCCTGTGTGTTGGCTTTCTGCCAAGTCCTGTGTTACCTACATCCCTTTCTTGCCAGTTTTCCTTTGGAGAGTGTCAACAGTGAATGAAAGGAAACAAAAACCCTACCCTTTTCTCCCTGTTGTATCCCTTAATCTGTTTTTCCACAGAATCCCCAGGAACAGCACAAACAACACAGCCAAGAACCCCTCAGAGCTGTGGTAAACTGTCAGGAGAAGCCCAGCCAGTGACCAAACCACAAGCAAACCTGCTACGGTGAAATGGAATTGGCCGCACTGTTGACAGGGTTCCATGTTTTCCTTGTACCATTTAAAACATACATTGAAAAAAAAAAAAAGGCATTGCAGTATACAGTGCATATATGATATCTATCTTAAATTCTGAGTGACAGCTTTGGCTAGAGGCATACTCACCTGGCTGGTCACAAATGCCTTATGTCCATGAGAGATGCAGCATTTCTGAAGTATAAAGAATGGTCCACAAGTTCCCATCTTCATTAAATGAACTGGAAAAGGAAAATTATTGCAATTACAGTGCTGTGAGTACAGAAGATCTGTGGTTCAGCAGACAGGATACCAGCCCTAAGCACGTATCACCCAATGTTTCTGTCAGACACTCCCTGCAGCGTGGGAAAGATACTCAGTTTATCTGCTGGGTGGGCATTTCCTGGGAGCAGAAGTGGAACACCGATTCAGGCATCATTCCTGCTCTCCTCCAAACCATCTGTCTCCCATGGTCCAAGACCCTATTCCTCAGTCACAGTGGTGGCACTAGAGATGACCCTGGCTGCACTGATGTATCACATATTCCTCCTGGGGTCTGTCATGCCAGCACTCCATCCCACCTTGTCCAGGGACCACTGCAGATCTAGCTTGTGGCTCATCTAATGGGAACAGGGGCAACTCTGAATCCAGGATGGGCACTCAGCCTGAAGCACAGCCCCACCCTGATCCTTTCCCCTCCTCAGCTCCTAAGCTGAAATATGAGATGGACCTGTTTCCCTGCCTTGCAGGATAGTGAGGGCAAACACGACACTGATGCTGCCCAGCCAGTCAGAGTGGCTGCGTGAGGGCTTGGCTTTGACAGCTGATTACCTCTGGTCAGCCTTTTCTTCCTACATTGAGCTACTTTGCCTTTTTTTCGCCAAATCATACCAATTGCTCTGGCGGGAATGAGAGCTGAGGTCTCTCAAAAACCCAGCACAGAGCAGCAATGAAATTTGGAGATGTAGAACAACCATTAAAAAAAAAAAACAAAACAACCCTCTCAGTGGTTGCAAAATTAGAAAAAACAAAAAAGATTTCTAAATAACATTCAGTAAAAAAACAAGAATGGGTATATTTCCTTCTTTTAGCTTTTGTTTATTATGAACCTAGAGTTTGGACTGCGGCAACATATCTCATTAGCTAAATTCAAAATAATTAAGGACCATCTGAAGATTCCTTTCGTAATATCTACAAACTGAAAAATAAAATATAATCATAAAACTATAAATAAAAAATATAGGCCCACTAACTACATGTTTCAAAACTATTAAGTGTCTGTCCTTCTGATTTGTACTTAGAGGAGAGATCTATGTTCTGATTTCAATACCCCTAGCTACACTGACTGTAAAAAGCCAGCTTTAATGTTCCATGTACAACTAATCAGAGGTAAAATAAAATAAAAATATTAAGCTATTCACATGCAGTGGAAATCATAACCCACATTCAACATTTGGCTGGTTGCAAAGTGTAGCCTTTATAGATTTCACAGTATTTCCAAATTACAGTCAGTTCAGTGAAGGTCACCAACAAAATCTGAGCATACCACAATTCTCAAGACATTCATTTCTAAAGACATTATTGAAATTTTGATAGCGTTTTTGTAACAAACACTGATCAATAAATTTTAGTGGAGGTCTTATTACATGCATGTAACACAACTGATTATTAGTTTTCAGTAGTAATTGGTAGATTCATAGTCTTTTCCACACTAAGAAAGGCCATGTGGGGTCATATGAAAAAGTGTCAGATGCTTTGTGTAGCCAGGGCTATTAGAGCACACAGTGACCCTTTCAGAATTGGAATACAGAAAATGCAGAAAGTTCTGTTTGCTCTCAAACAGCCCACAGCAATGAGGTCAGGTGCCTGGCCCCAGTGTCAAGCCTACAGCTTACTTCTCAGATTTCTTGATGCCCCAAATTTGGATCTTGCCTTTTAAAGGAACTAATTTTTTGCTATTGTGCCTTCAGGGAGAAACTTCTTAGTTCTTGGGTGTAATATCTATAATTTTTGTTTTCCTTAGTCCCCTGCTTTTACCTGCCTTTTTAGCAGGTTTATTTTCTTTTCCTCTTTTCATTTCTAACATGGTGATGGTGCTATTTTTATACAATCACCTGAGCCAAGATAGCTTAGCTCTACAGATTATTAATGTTCAGAGCATCTTTTCTAAAGTGCGCTCAGAGCTATTGACATGCCAAAGCCAAAGTGACGTGCCAAAGTGACTACACTCACACACACACACCCCCCCATACACAGAAATGTAATTTGAAATCATTGCAGATCCCAGGACTCTCATTTACAAAGGACTCTCACTTGCTCTCATTTTCTGCAGTTATAACTTTTCCTCTCAGGCTTTATTAATCAACACTCCCATGGGGATCAAATATCAAAGCCCAACTGCCCTGTCTAAGGCAAACTACCATGTAAATCAGTGGTGTTTGAAGAATAAAACAGGAGGGTTAAGCCAGTCAGATGCCTCAAGATTAGGCCTACTAAATTCAGCAGTGCCAGAAGGACAAAGGTCAACAAGGGGTTTTACATCTCCCTAAGTTTTACAAACCCAATATTTTATTGTGCTTGAAATGTGAGAAATTGTTTTTAATTTGGCTTCCAAAATCAGCAAGTGTCAATAGTTTGGGAGCTGTGAGCACTGCTATATTTATTATTTATTTCTGCTTCTGTCACTGTAGCTTGTGAGAGCTCAAGTGCTGAGCCATCATTGTGCTGTGCTAAGAGTTGTTCAGACATAAGGAAAAACCAGAGCTCCTGGACACAAGAAAGCCCCATGGTTAACAAATCAAAGTGCTTTTCTGATTTGCCATAATTAGGAGGAAATTCTGCAGGTAAAATGTTCCCTATCTTCCACAGACTTTGTCTCTCTGTTTTGCTCAGTCAGCTCTAATGATAAAAACCTCTTCCTGCACCCAGCAAGGCCTTGGTGCAGCTTCAGCATGTGACACTATGAACAAACAGGGCACAATGGGACACACAAAGGCAGCATCCCCACTGCACAAGCTGGGGGATGTGGCAGCAGCCAGGTCCCAGACTGCTCCTTCTGCTACCCAGAGAACTTTTCCTGAGATTTGTTTGTACTAATGACACTACTGAGGATCCTGAGGATACAAAACACCAATAGCATTACCTCGGTTGCTAAAATGCAGATGGTGGGAAGCATTTCTAGCAGTTCAGAGACTATTAGCAGCTGAAGAATGTTATTGTTTTGCCACCCTGATATTTTTGCCCTCTTAATGATCCCTCCTTTCTAAGAGTTCCTTGAATTTATATTTTCAAAACAGAAGATAGCTGAGAAGTAATAAAATACATTGTCCAGGGCATTTTTAATGTCCAGGAACTCTATTTCCTGATTTCCTAAAGAATGTTCAGACATGTACAATAAATTGCAGTGAATTCTATATATTAAAACAATTAATAATGGACATTAGAGAGTCAAACTATTTCAGAAAGTAGGCACCTAATCCAGTAAGCTTGTTATTGCTTGCATTAGGTTGAAATGAATAACAAACTGTCTGAGGTCTCCTGTGAGCTTTAAAATACAATATTTAAAAGTAATCTCTTCCCTTGGTAGGTATTTAAAATACCATATGACTTCAGAAGTCAGTTTGCAATACTTCATTAAAAAAAAATTTAAATGACTGAAAAAGAAAGGAGAGGCAGTAATGCTTTTATAGTTCTTTGCCATGTTAAACAGTCATCTGTTCCCTGTCTTTAACATTTACAAATGTGCACCGTGACAAGGAGAACAGATTCTCCTCTCTCTGTGTGCATACACATACCCAGGGAAGTGCTATACAGGTAATCCTCCTTCTGTGCCACATCGTAAATTACATATTTATCCCTAAGAGTCAGCCTTTATTTAGTCATCATCCTCTTCTTCCAAGTATTTTCCAAGGTGAAAGTGATTTTTGACATCTGATGACCATTAACATGGTGGTGGCGGTGCTGACTGGCAGAAAACTACAGGCCTGAGGTTTGCAGGGGTCTTGGCAAGCAAAAAGCACCAAAAAGACAGGTTTACCCTATGTTTCCCACTGGCCAAACACTGTTCAGCTTGTAGTTTGTATTTTGTCCATATGCATTTTAGAGAGTAGGTGATTAACTCTTTCACTCAAATGTACTTCCCATAATAGAAGGCCAAGATAAAGGATTGTCAAATTAAAATAGAAGAAGTAGACCTGATCTAGTGAAAGGCATCCCTGCCCATGGCAAGCAGATTGGAACCAGATGATCTTTAAGGTCCCTTCCAACCCAAGCTGTTTTTATGATTCTATGAAATCACAGCAAGTCCAATTTCATAAGCTCATGTTTTAAAAATGTTAGGTTACTCTATATGGTAGCATAGAGAATTCTACACTGAGTTTTACCTTCATATCATTACTGGGCTTCAGAATTCCTCAGTATATGACTGTGAATTTCCAGTGGGATGTAAAGGATGCCACTATTACCACCAGGGAGATGTCAGAAGACAGCCATAGGGAATAGCACATGTATAGAAGTTGCCACACTCCTGAGAGAGCATCAACGTTCCTTCAGTTTCTCTGCTCTTCACCTCAACATCACAGACTGATATTGCAGATTCTCAGGAGTCAGAAACCAATATCCCCAAGACTTTCTAATATTTCATTAGCTTCTAAAACATAGTTAAATTCAAGAAAGAAAAAAAAAATGTAACGAGATTACCTAATTTGGCAAATTCAAATTAAAACGCAAGGAAACTTCCCATAGGAAAAAACAGAAAAAAAGAAAAGAGCACATACCTTGTGTTCTTCAAAGGCAGGGATGGCTGCTTAGCACTGCATCTAATAATCTGTCCTGATGATTGGTAAGGAATATAGTTTATATTTGTTTAACTTCTGAACTAAGAAAAAGCATCTAAATGATAAAGTCCTTGGTACACAGCTCTAACATCTGAAGACAGCTGAGTCAATTAAATCAATGGTAAAGATGACGTCTGTAAAGCATTGTATTTCCAAAGGGTAACTAATGGGAAAGGAAATCATTGCCTTTGAATGAAGAGATGGATACGATTCCTCTTAATTACACTTCATTACCCAAGAGTAGTCCTTGTGAGTGATACACAGCAAAACAGTATGCAATCAGTTCAATGTTTTATAAGTAAAAAATCACTGTGGGATATGATGCATGCTAAGAGAACATAGCATTACTGTTATCTTCTCATTTATATTTCATGACTACTGGCCCTTTAAATGATGAGATTTCCTTTCTCCTATGAATGGATGTCCTTTGATAAGGGACTACTTAATTAGTAATCAGTGATAGAAACCATTTTTGGCATTTAGGATACTGCAGTCTTAATCTCAGTCCTTTACAGCTACAGATGAAAGGCGTGCTTGAACAACTGATATTTCCCCTTTATTGGCCAAAACAAGAAGCTGGTCTAAAGGAAAATTTGGATTGACCAAAAATATGACTGCGAGGCAAAGGAAAAAAAATTGTTAAAGATTTATTTATTTATTATTTGGTTAACTAAGAATGAAGCATTTTTTGGATGATTTTTAACAGTGTAGAAAATAAATTGATGAAGATGTAATGAGACAATTTTGAAAATTTAAAAAATGGGGTTTTTTTAAATTTTCTGTACTTTTGTGGGTTTTCCCAATTCTTGTCTGATATAATTTTAGGAACTATATAAGTGTTTTGGGTGACTTTGTGATGTAGTTTGTGAATTAAATCTCAACAGAAAAAATTCTTCCAATGGCAGGAGACATAATGGGAATTTTGCCATCAGACTAATGAGAGAGAGGCTGAGCAGTGTATCTGCTTTGTATCCGTTTTTTGGGAAAAGGCCAGAATTGGGCATCAGGTACTTTATTCATTTGTGGACAATAAGACCTTTCATGGTTATATTAGAAGAGCAACAGAACCTAGAAAGAAATACTTCAAGTGAAGAGCTCTTTCTGACAGAAGGGCAGGAAGAAAATTACTCTATTGTTGCACTCTTCTAGTACATGATTGCTTATAATTTCTTGTCATGCATGTGGCCATTTTCCGAGCCTGAATGGGTCTGATCTGATTGGGCAACTTTGATATTCTTATAGCCCTAAATGCTTACATTTAGTCATAATTTACTCATGGATTTAGTGCAATCTCAAGGTTATTACTTCAAAGTTCTTCTGTGTTCTGGAAACAACTTTTAAAAAAGATTAGCCCTGTCACTTATGAACATGTTGCAAAACCAAAAATAAACCCAAGATCCTGATTAAAATATTCCTCTAATTTCAGTGAATATTGAACCAAGTTTCCAAAGAAGTCAGCACATCCAATTTCATTACATGAATTATTTTCTACTACTTTTGATGGATGCATCTGGGGAGGAAGAGAAGTCCTCTAATAAGAGCACAGATGTGGTGACTCTCACCCTGGGGCACTACAAATCTAATTCTTCTAAGACCTGTCTACCATTTTTCAAGAACCAGAACGGTAAAGAAGTGAGGACATTTTTCTTGAGCAATTGGTTGGTTCTGCAATCTTTGACAGTGTTGGTTCCATTAAAATCTTGACATATACCAGACCTTGGTATTTACATTTATTGTTTTCTTTTTGTGGTATTCCTATATGGATGTCAAAATTTTAATGATGCCCTCTGTTTTCTGAAGCGGAAGGAATGGAGCTGTCACTTGTAAGGGTAGGCAGGTCTGTTATCTGAGAAAGAAACAGCCATTCTGAAGATATTTTTCACATGAAACAGTGCTAAGCTAACAGCAAGGGACAGTGTTCGAAGTGTCAGTCCATTCTTAACTCACTCTGTAGTGCCCAGATACTGTCAGAGCACAGTGTAGGATGTATGACAAAAATCTTCAAATAGCATGTGGAGGGGCTCAGCATGAGAGCCAGGCAAGACAGATACATGTTATAGTGCAACACCTCAGTGCCACAGAGCTTAGGCTGCTGTATTTGTCACAGCCAGTTGCAGTGTATATATATATGTATATATATATACACACATACAGACACATATATATATACACATACGTACATATATATATTTACATATATGCTGTTCCCAACAGTTTAACCCCTCTTTGCTTAACTATTAAATTGAGCTCAGCTTAAATGTTCGCACAAATATATGTGTGTATATATACACACACATACATAAATTAGCACGTTTTCCTTAAGAACAGCTGCCTTAGCCTGTGGGAGACACCCAAGCTCACATGCTGAGAGACCTCACTGCAGTAGTCTATATCATGCTTTTAGCTCTTGCCCAAAAACTGTAGGCTGGGTGCATATGGTGCACTGAGTACAAGCAAGGTGCTTCCTCATGCAGGTGTCAGGGATGTTAGCTGGGAATCACATTTCCTCACTCAAATCAAATTTCCTTGCTACGTACCCATGCATGTTGCAGATGTGTGCACACCCCAGGAAGAGAAAAGAATCCAGGATCACTGAGGTGCCTGTTGGAGACATAAGCCACAAAAAAATCATCTTCATGGTTGGTACCTGCAGTGTTTTGCTCCTTTTGAAATCTTCACCCAGGCAGTGCAACTCAGCAACATATTTAATTTCACTGAACACCAAAACCTGGCAGCTCCATGACTAGACTCTTGGGAATTGCAGTGGTCTGGAAGACCAGAGATATAACACCTGCCCTCTGAACATATCTTTTCTTCTCCTTTACAGGAGCTATAAAGCGTCCTCTTACTCTTGTGTACTAGTAACTACTCTCATTGATAAAGTGTCAAAAGGCAGTAAGGCAAACAGTTTAGGATAAACCCCCTGGTGCTCTTAAGGGCGGAGTCCTTGAACAATGGAATTTTACATTTCTTAGATGCCACAGTGGAATTAAACTCCTCATCCTAATGGTCACTTTGTAGCTGAAAGAGAGGTCCAGATCTATGAAGTACTCAGACCCCAAGTAATCATGCCTTCTTATCTTTCATTACCAGTGCTTTCCCTAAGCACTCTGGGAGCAGTCAGCAAGGGTTTAGCAGCTGTGGAGCTATTCTCTTTCTGTTTTCTTTCATGGACATATGTATAAATCAGAGAGGACTCAGCTGAAAAAGGGGTGCATTTACTTAGGCTTAAAAGCAATGAGAATCTGGCTTCATATGTTCTATTTACTCAGAAAAGTAGTAAACTCTCCCCAGGCATGGAGCTGGGCCAAGCTACACAGTCCTGCCAACGCACCGCCATAGAACGAGGGCTAAAATTTGGCTCTAAAAATTTAATCCCAAGGAGTAATTTGATTACTTTTAAATGCAGCTTCGTTTTCAATTATTTTTCTCAGCATGCTCTTTCCTCGCCTCCATCCGGAACTTGAGCTGTGCCATTATGTGCCTGCGCCTGGCCGAAGGAACACGCAGACCTCCACCAGGCAGGGGGTACCAAACCCCGTCCCCCTGCTCAGATGGCACCTGATAAAGGTACCCTCCTGCCCAGGGCCTCGAGGGGCCTTGCTTTAGCTGAGAGACAACACAATGCTTGGGCAGCCCATGAAAAAGCTGCAAATGCTGTCGCTAGGCCGTGACTGCACGGCGCAGAGCAGGGATGATTTCAGACCCCCATGCTGGCTACTCACAGCACGGCACAAGCAGAGCCATGGAGAGCTGCTGGCTCAGGTCCTGGAACAGCATAACTGCTCCAGGGGTATTGCCTCCTGCTCGGAAACTTGCTCACGCAGTGCAGTCATTACCTCACCGTGCTGTATTTTGTTTGACAAGCATGTTATATATGATGGAATAAAAAAAGGAATGCTGCTGATGCTCTCCTTATTGTCCTTATCAGATGACAGAATGCACTTCGGTAGGCACTTGCCAGCACTCAGAGGAAACTGAAAAGGCTCAGCACTTTTCTGAAACTCAGGACTTAATGCCAAAGTCAAATATAAACCTAATTGTCTGCATTTTGACACTCGAAGTAGAAAATATATGTTAACTTCATGGCCCTTAACTCCTCAAACATCAGTAAAAAAACGGATCAGTCTGCAAAGTGAGAATATCAGCAATTCTTTCCTTTTCTGAGTTCACTTAGATCAGTGCATGGTGATATTTTATACATATAAATAAAAAAATCAGGGCATGCAAATTAATGCAGTGTAACTAAATATTTTAATTTTCAAGTTCTAAAAATAGATCAAGGAAGACAATAAAATATTTCTTCAGAAAACTACATAAATATTAGTGGGATATTGATGACATTCTTCAAATAAATTTGCTATTGAGGATAATTCCTGAAGTACTAGAAGATAAAAGGGCACAAGAATTATGTCAGGAAAATTCAAAACCTGACTCAGAACTGGGTTGTAAATGTAAGTAAAGTGATTAAAAAAAAAAAAAAGAAAAGAAAACAACCAAAACCTCAGTGGGATGTTCTAGAAAGCCAATACAGTAATATTAAGGTATCTGTCATAATTTTACAGCTATTGAATTGCGAACACTTAGGCACACTAATTCACTTAAATCTCGCATTGATCTTCACAGAAACTAGTCAAAGATGAACTACGTACCACGGTACTGCAACACTAAAATGTAATTATTGATCCCTCCCCCAACACACAGCATTTCTCATGTATTCTGAGAGTTTCTGCTTTTGACTCCCAAGTGTTTAGCACTTGTTCACTCAGTCACACAGCAGAATCATTTGAACACTGGCATCCACCCTCTGAGAAAGTCAAAAACAATATACAGCATCTAGTCAAGATGACCTGATACCTGGTCTGGGACTTTGATCAAGAATTTTGAGCAATTGTAAACAAGCACAGCACATATTTAATGGATTCAAATTAGAGAATTATCAATGATAGACTGAGTTTTTATCAGAGCTCTACAGTGATCAGGTTTTGGCCCTTATATGTTCAGCAGCTTTATCAACACTCTGGAGGACCAGAGAAAATCACAATCTAAACCTCAAAAACGGCTGATAAAAAAGAAAATCACGTGCTAGGTTAGACAAAAGAGCAAACCCTTAGTGCTGTAACACAGCTCCATGTAAAGGAATACATCCAGGAATAAAAACTGTAAGACACACTTACAAGGCAGGGGAAGTTTACTTAGGGATCTCTAGAAAGCATTTAGGAATGATAGTGGATAAACAACAGTACATGAGTGCCAGTGTGATGCCGCATCCAAAAGAGTCAATACAGTCCCTGGAAGAATAAAGAGGAAAATTTCTGCAGGCATCCAGTCTGCAGGCAGGCAGAAGGGAATTATATTAAATCTGGATTTGGCACTAGAGCTTCATGTTTGGGAGTTTATGCTGAAATACGGGAGAGGGTTCAGAGCAAATCAGTGAGGATCATTACAGGGTTGGAAAGCAAGGCTGTAAACTCCAGGACAGCCGTGTAGTTCCTTCATCAAAGACGTTAAGGGACTGTGTCTTTATGTAACAGGAAAGAAAACTTTGATAATAAAATAATATAACAATATCCAGAAGTAAAAGTCAGAAACAGAGTAGAATTTAAGTTGAAATTTTTACTGATCACTGAAAGAATTTAAGAAATATCTGTGCTAGACCCCTAAATTTGGAAATGCAATCAATAACTTACTCTAAAAGAGTTTCTTTAGTTAACTAAGATGGAATTACCTCAGGAAAGGTCTGTGTTAGTATGAGGTCAGGCTATTTTATGAAAAAATGGTCTTTTCAATTTTCACAGTCTAAAAAGAAGTAAAAAGTTGAAGGCAAGGGAAACCACACATTCAAAACATCAGCATAATCTAGAATTTGGAAACTTTCTGCCCCTTAACTAAGGATTTGAAACTTTAGAGGAGAACCATGCTCCTTACTATCTTTTTTCTCTTCACAACATACTCGTACCTCCCACCAACCTACACATTTCTTTAAACCTGAGCAACAAGACTTTAAAAAGAGCCAGCCCCACAGAAGGCACAAGCTTCCCATGAGGCTGCCACTATTGCCTTGGTGACACACATTTGGAGCACATTCCCCAGAATGCAGGATACAAGCTGCAAGTCACACACCTCTGCCATGTACCTGAGCAGCCTGTTAATCCCCAGCTCCCATCTATGCACAGGGTTCTCAGTCCTAAATAGAGACAGCACTTTGCACTGCTCTTTTTGGAACACCGTGTTATTGATTTCAGTTTTGCATCACCCTGGTTGTAGTTTTACCTGGGCCATAGTTTCTTAGGCTGCTCACAAGAATGACACAGGAGAATGGGCCCAAAGCCTTGATGTCACATCCTTTTCCTCCTCACAGTACCCACTGGAGGTGCAATGCTGCTCATCAAGGTCTTGTTTCAATACAATTTATTCTTGATAAATCCATGTTTGCTGTATCTTATCACTGCAACCTCTCAGTGCTGGAAAGATCTTTACACTCCCTTAAGGAACAGAAAATCAGCTTGTTAGTTTCTAATTCCCCTTCTCTTTTTTAAAAAAGGTAAGAATTATGTCCATCCTCTTGCACTCCTCTGGAATTCACCCTTCCCTACAGAGTGTTAATCACTACCCAGCAACAGCTCCTCCTGATCTCTTAAATACACCAAGGCTACATTTCAGCCAGCCTAAGGACTGAAGCACACTAACTGTATCTAAGTGTTATTTGACTTGATCTGGGACTATCTGGACAGAGTTCTTGTCCTCTCTTTAACTGCTGTTAATCGTATCAGACGTGCAATTACAAGCTTGTTATTTTTTAACATTAAAAAAGAAACAAGCAGAATGTTTCCACTCCTGCCTCCATTAGGCGAGAGATTGTGTTTTCCTCTGTCTTCCTCAAAGGAACTATATTTATAGAAATATTATGTTGTTTCTTATGTCCATCACTAGTTGTAATTCCATTTCTTCATTAGTCTTTCTGATCATGTCTATGCATGGCCATGCATTATTTTACAGCCTCCAGCACCTTGTTTCTGCTTAAGTTATCTCTTTGATTTTCATGTCATTGAGTAGCTCCTGGTGTTGCATTTTGGTGTTTTACTACAACCACTCTATTCTATTCACATTGGGATGTATCTTTTCTGGTTGGCTTTTTGTGTTTTGTCCCCTAGAAACTTCCAACTCTCCTCCTTGTATTTGTATTCCTCCCTATGAGAACCTGCCAAAGAATTTCTCTGGGTTTACTGAAGTTCACCCCTTTAGCTCTCTGTTACCATGAAGCATGTAAATCCTCAGGCCATCACTACATCCAGGCTTCTGTAGGACATGAGCCATTGATCTGTCACATCAAGCCACTGCTAGCACATCATATCCTCTGTCTCTTCCAGAAGTTCCCTTTCTGGATGCAGTTCTTGGCTAACACACTGGTTCCTCCCTCCTGCCTCTTCTCTTCCCATGCTTTACTGTAATCCCCCACAGGTATCATCAGCATGATCTGAACATCTACCACTTCAGCTAAATGAGGGACTATATTTGTATTAGCTCCTGGCAATAGTAATTTATTAAATTCTGGAAGATCAGCCACTAGAGGGAATCTAACACACCCTGCAAGCATGTTAAGCTCTCTCCCTTTGATCCCTTTCCTCTTGCATAGTGGCACTTAGAATGGCTTTATGCATAATGAAAATCTACTTTTACCACCTTTGATAGACAACAACTATTTGAAACGTCTGTTCTCTGCAATGAAAATATCTTCACTGAACTGCATCTGCTGTGGGTTATCTCCCAGAGTCTATTTCAGTCCTAAAACAAACACAAATTAACTCCCTCTCACTGTCTCCCTAGATGCAGTTCTGTGCTTCCTAGGGCTCAGTTGTCCAGGCATCTCTAATGAAATGACTTACACAGAAGCAAAAAAACAAAGTATGTCACAGACTAGCAACTTTGGTTGGTGTGTTTGCATCCTAATGAGTTTACACCTCCTGCTACATAAGGGAGAACATGGTAACAAATCCTGAGAAGATGGGAAGGTCTGCAGCTGGAAAGAGTGAAAAAACATCAAGTGATTTCCTTAAAAAATTCTTCTGCTGAAGACATTAAGGGGGGAAACAGGTGGGGAGGGAGAGCATAACATACAATGTGGATTGCGCATGGATGGACAACTTTAAAAGCTTAAAGTGATTTGAACATTTTTCTGCCTTGAAAGTGGAAAAAAAAAAAAGGAGAGAGCCCCTTTAAGTCCTGCTGACATACTGGGGCTGGTAAGTAACTGCACCCTGTGGTTTGCATTACTTTTTTATGTGTTCCTGTTTTTATGGAGTGCTAAATGGCTTAATTACATTTTACTGGTTTATTCTGCTCACTTGCTCATAACCTCATTAATCTGACACACACTGTTTTTTTCCCAAAATGGAGAATACACAATCATTTTTGTGTAATAGTGTCTCTAGGTATTTGCAACTGTCTGACAGGTATAATGTGGTTGGATTTGCTATTTATTAGGAAATTATCACCTCTGCATAAAGGTGCAAGTTATGAATAAAAAGCATAAACTGGGCAGACTAAGCTCTTTAGCAGCACATCAGGATCCCAACTGATTTAAGTACTCGGTGGTGCTGGTGGAGTGGAAAGGATGCACTGTTCAGTCTAATTATCATTATCTTGCTTTCACATGAGGAGATAGATTGCTAGTGTTCATCCAGATAATTTTCTAGGCCATAACTGCATACCTTTCAAGCTTGAACCCGCTACTATTTGGCCCACAGCAGACATTTTAGGATGTCTGGTTCTGCTAAATAAAAAGCAGAGGTGTGGGGACTGCAGAGCCCCCTCATCACAGCCTTTGCTAGGATGTAGGTTTTATACAGCAGAGGGATGTCTTCTGATGTGTCCAAGATGATGCATCTTTAGGTTTTAGTGCTTCAGATAAAGGGAAATTGACTTGTTTTGACTTATTGTGGATTATTTTGTGTGAGATATGGCAAAATGATGCAGACTTCAAGCCTCAGAGAGATCAAACACAATGCCAGAAGATTTGACAATAAGTTGGAGAGCTTCCTGTGGTTGCCCCCATTGCTTTCCCCTATCCCTAAACAGCATTCACTCATTATTTCACCTATTTAAACCAAGTAGAAATAGGAACTCAGTGCTTGTGAGACAGGCAAAAAAGCCCAAACAAACCAGCTTTTGAAAATATGGATTTCAATTAAGTGGTCTTCAGTAGAGACAAAAGGACTGGATTAAATTTAAATGCTGAGGAGAAGGGATGTTCTGTCAGGTCTCCAATTCCACCCTTGCAAAACCTTCCTGCAGGAAAGTTGTTGTCAGAACCTACTGGCCATTCCTGGCAATAGAAAAACTCAGTGAGACTTTTCTGAAAGTAAAATGGCAAAGACTTGGGACTTCACTAGAGGTATTCTGTAAGATTTTTATGTGATGGTTGTCTACCCATATCCCTCTGTTTTGCAGCAAGATGGTCTACAGTTTACAAGCATGGAAAACACATGAACAGGGCTTCCACATCAAGTTGTGTGATAAAATCTAAAGACATTGCTGATGACTTAACATGTCCTAAAAATGTTATATGCACTACTGTTACAAATAACCCTTAAGGCAACTGCAAGTAAAAGTAATGATCAAATTCCTTTCAAACAGTCTTGCCCTTTTCCTTATCTTTTTTTTTTCTCCTGTGTTTTTGTCTGCAGTAAGCCAGCAGTACACTGGAAGGCAGTGCTTACCTGAAATAGCTGTCACAGAGATTTGAAATTGAAACTGGAGATGATTCAAGGAGAGACAGGGGTGAGGGCAGAGAGGAACCGATGGGCAGCAGCATTCAAACACAAATCAGGGCAAAAGGCCTATCCTTTACACTGAAGAAGCAGACCTTCTGTTCCAGGGATCTGTCAAAAACTCAGTGGTTTTGTATGAGCCATTGCAAAGAGACCACAAAACCGAGAGTGTCCTTTTAAACAAGCCATTGAATGTCAACTAACAGGTTTACATTGCATGATTCAAGAGACAGAGACTACAACAATGGAAAAGATTACCAACTTCAGGTTAGAAAGATATGCATCAGTCTTTTTAAACTAACAAATAAAATGCATCTCCTTGCTCAATTGCGGGGGTTTTTTCTGATTGCTAAATTTATTTCTTCTGCTTTTTTTCCCTTCAGCTATATTCTTCCCCATCCTTTTTTCTTTTCCCTTTACCTTTTGAAAAAATTCAGCTTCATATTTTCCTTTAATCTGACTATATCAAAATGAAGACTGATTTTTTTCCTACTTTCTGCACAGCTTGTTGGCTAAGGTCTCAATCCTGCAAACTCATTTGCACAACATAGCTCCAACTTCAACTGTCAGTGAGCTGAACGTCCCATGTCAAAAGACTGAAAGGCTTGATTCTGCTCAGTTGGCCCATCCATCTTGTCTATCCTTCGATACACTTTTTATTGAGATGTCTCTAAAATAGTTGCCACGCACACAGGATTGGTTATTTTCTACGGCACTCGATCTAAAGCAATAACAATTCGGAGGTGGCTCGAGAAAGGGTGCCTCTTGCTCTCACACAGAGTAAATTCAACTGATAAATTATTTAGAAATAAAAGGGAAAAGAAATAGGGAAAACATGCAATTAAATGGCCTTATAGCCTTAGCTCTTCTGTTTTAAGAACTTGGACTCCTCTCATTTGAATTCATCACATGAGATCCAACAGAAATAAAAATTTCCTCTTATTTTTGTACATTAAAATGGTCAATATAGATCAAAGGAATTGCAATAATTCATAATTTAAAACTAAAGCCCACCACATTTGTATCACTGCAGGAGGTAGTCTTCCTGTAAAAGCACTCTCATACAACCAAAACTTCCCAGCTGCAGTCATAGGGTATTCTAAAGCAAAACACAAGAAAGTGATTAAAACAAAAAGGCTCAACACAAGAAGAACTATGTTAGATCCAAGACAAAGTTTATCTAGTGCAGAATCCCCGAAGGTTTACCTAGTACAGGATCCCACATGATTTAATAAACCTCTGACAGATCTTTCCTCAGTGATACTTCTTCCAAGACAGTGAAGACAGCATAGAAGGGAAAAGGAAGAAGAAATGGAAAGTTATTTCCATGCAAAGCAGTTGCAAATTATCACCTTTCAAAGTGCCCTTCTGCACCACTTCCAGCTGGTGATCCCATTACAGACAATGTAGAGAATCTTGAACTAGGCTTTATTTAACCCTGGGAATGGACCTGAGACTACAGAGGCACCAAAATTTAAAGGCAGCACTTTAACAGCCTTGCTGATTATACAAAAAACTTTGAGAATCTAAGTTAGTTGTATCCTAGCACACTTTATACTTGTTTTGCTTACGCAAGGAGTACTAAGAACCTCATTTTATTTAACCTGGTCTGACAATATTAATGGCTTGAACACAAAGACCAACCCTCTCCATGCAGACACTATTGTAACAAAACATGTTTGCATGCAGGAGCCCAGTTCAGTATTCCTTCCTCATCATAGAACAGTTTGGGGAAAAGTCCATGGTGGGGCACATCCTCCTGGTTCACTTCCTAAAATGGGCTCTGAAGCAGCTGCACCAGGAGACCATCACACATCTGCAGAGATGCTGTGCCATTCGAAGTGTACCACTAATCTCTGAACCTCTCCTCTGACCAGGGAGGTCATTCCAGCATTTACGATCGATAGGAAATTCAAAAATATTTCTGATGTCACAGCTGGGTCCAACACACAGATTTTTTGCTCTACAGCTTCCCTGAAGCCAAAACTCTGGGCTTTTCCCACATCAACCAAACTTATTCTGTCTTTAACTCCAGTTTTTACAGCAGAGTTACATCCCAAGGTGAACTGAGAAACTTTCAATCATCAGTTTTACAGCATATGGGCATAAACAAAAGAAACAAACAAATAATTTGCTCAGTTTGTGCTTTGTGAGCAAGAATTATTATTTCACATGTATCCTGATACTTTAGGATTATCACTTAATTAGCTACATATAAATAGAGTAAATACTTGGTGCAAGCCCCACTGGAGAGTACCTTTGACTCTAAGATGGATCCCCAAAAGAAAGCCTGGCAACCAGAAAAAGACAGCTCTAACAGTCACCTGCTTTGGATCTGGCATGAGTAGATGGACAGAGGCTTTCAGTCTCTTTCAGGATGCTACCCTGCACAGTAGGGTATTAACAACAGCAGCTGTGGTGTCAACATGGTTCTTTGGAGTGCTTTCAAGCCTTGTTTCTTCTCTTCAGAAGGAGGAGTTTCAGGAGCTAGAGAGTAATTTCAAGAATGTGCACTGTAGCAAAGGTTTCCTTTATGCTGCATACACTTGCAGTAGGATATTATTTTCACATATGTTATGACAGAGTGCAAGCTGCAGATACACTGTTCTTTTCAAAACAAAATTGGCTCCCACACGTGCAACATCATCAGTACAGGTGCATCCAGACCCTCAGCACAGCAACACTACAGCCCCTTTTCTGGGGTTTAGGAATGTGTGGATACAAGTGGATTTTTAACAACGCACAGCTAAAGGAATTTTCTCCACTGGCCTGTTGTAAATGTCTCCATAAGGTTAGTGGTTAGTGTATTTAAGAGTACTTCTCTGTGCTTTCCTGGTCTGTGGCAGCCTTAGGAAGTGAAGTCCTGTGACTGTCACTACCCCCAGAGCTAGCTGGAGTGGCTGACAGGTCCTCAGCCTTCTGCCTGAGGAGATACTTACTTTTACTACTCATCAACAACCAAATTATGGCCAAAAACGGGCAGGGAAAGAGATAACCTGTCATTTCTAGCTCTGTAGGCACCCCAGCCCCTGAGGTATAAGGGTAAACCTGGATGTAAAATGGAGTGCAATTGAATGGGATGAAGCTGGACCCTTCTGTTTTGCACTGTAGTGCAAACACAGGTGAAATTTGTAGTGTCAAATGAGATTTGTGATTCATTCTACTCTGTCATGACATCCAAGGCTGAAGGAATGTAAGACCTGTGGATCAAAACATGTAAGAATACTTGAGGGAGACCCTGTGAAATCAGCCAGATATGCTTCTCACCATTTTATAGGACAGAAGGATGGAGGTGTACAAGTACGTAGTCACAGAAGTCCCAGCAATTTTCTTATCTGCTTACATGATATGGAATTTTCCATTTGAAAACTTAACGCCAAACAAGAAATGAGGGCTGCTGAGGGCATTATGTAGATCACACGGCCTTGTAGTGTGACCCTGAGTAAGCCAGCACTTGCAGACTTTCCATGTGGATGTCTGTGCCTGTGCCTGCAAAAGAGAAGTGCACACGTTGGTGGCAGATCAGACATCTGCCCGGCTGCGAGTCACGGGAATCTTTGGTCTCTCAAACCCACATAATTTCAGCACACGATTTCCCTTGCACAAATGTTTGCAATTTAATTGCAAAAGTCTGGCCCTTGGTATTTTGTGAGTAAGGGATATGACACTCACAGATGTACCAGTAACATTGGTGAAGGCAGGAAAAAATGGAGACAGGGAAAACACACAGCAACCTGTCAGTTTTGGGCTTTAAGAGAGCTTCCACAATACTAGAAAAGTCCTGTATGAAGAAGCTGACAACCATCATAGAAATGGACTTTAATTGCTCTGTTCACTGTATTTTAGTATGATAGAAATCTGTGTGCCAACTAAATGCAATCAGAATTGAACAGTGCCTTGACAGAAACTGCCAAGGTACTAGATCATTCTGTGCAAATATCGGGATTCAAAATTAGGTCAGGACATTTTTGACACTTGCTCTATCTCAGCTTGCTAAGCCAGTGCTAATGAAGAGTTTTAAAATCCTCTCTGCAGCACAGCATCTAAATCACAGAACGTTATTTTATTTTCCTTAAATGAGCAGGTAATATTAGCCACCCAGGAGAGCAACTCTTGCAAGCTCTCCTTGCTGCCCCATCCCTCTCTGCTTCAGGCACAGAATACCTGCTGATGTACTAATGCAGCTACAGAGGAGACACACGTGCACCTCTCCGAATGCGCCGCGCACCATTGCCCTCCTGTTGGCGCATCCTCTGCCAGGCAAATGTGAGAAGTGGGTACAGCATCAAGATTTTCGCTGCCAGTTTCCCTCCTCCACCAGCTGGGAAGAGTGAGGGCAGGGGCAGACGGAACCGAGAGGCTGGTATTCATCTCCCCAGCAACAAAGCTGCTACTTGGCCGATGTTCCACTTGAGTGGCCTGCCGGGATGGAGAGGAGCCTGGCCGCTCTCCGTGGGGGCCCGCTGGTCACCACTGCTCCACTGAACTGGCGGCCACTTCGCTGGTGCGAAACTGAAAATTAAAACTGCGGCGAACTCTTCTCTAAGTAAACTGAATTAAGTAGCAGGCGAGAGCACCTCGGAGCAGCTTCCTGCGATCAGAGCACTTAGCTGGCATCACTGCTGATAAGGAAGCGCAGGCGGCACTGCTCTTCGTTCTCCCTTTGTGTGCTTGATCTTATTACAGAAAACAAATTTACCAAGCATGAATTATCGCTAAAATTCTTAATGCTCTGGCGGAGAAGAAAGCCTGATGCAGATGCCAGTAAATATGCACGTCTGTGGATGAGGATGCCGCTCCTCGGCACACTGCACTCTCCCAACTTTTGGCTATGTGCTGCTGCTGCGAGAATTATTCAAAAGACGGGCTGCAGAAAAAGGATCGATTAATCTGCTGAGCGAGTTTTCGAATCCATTCTCAATGCCGCTGACAGCCGGAGACCCCCTCCCTGTGCTTGGTAATTACCCCAATATTTCCTGCACGCTTGTTTAAACGGCTTACACTTGGGCTGCCTGTGAAGAGGAGCTCTCCCTGTGCCGATCTGAGGCGGGGCAGAAAGGCAGCTTCCCTTATCGCTCCGCTCCACTCCATCTGCAGCCAGCGGGGGGCTGCCTAATCGCCGGCCCTGGGACAGGGACGAGCAGGCTGGGTACGCAGATAGATGTGACACCAAAGGAGACGGGGACTTTCCTACCGCGCTGCTGCCGCAGCAAGCTCATCACGCTCTCGCTGTTTCAAAGGCGAGAGAGGAGCCCCTTTAAACCAGAGGCCTGTCCCTTAATTATACAAATGCAGCGATTCCCTTAATTATACAAATGCAGCGATCAAAGTTATTATCTGTCCTTACAAAGGCTGGAGCTTTAATTGAATGGTGTGTTGCTACCTTTGAGAGAAAGTGTTCAGTACTCCTGGAGGGCAAGTGGCAGGAGGGGGGAATATGGGAAAAGAGAGAGTGAGCAAGAGGAAAAGAGCAAGAGGAAGAGAGGTGGTATTTAACAAGGAAGCTGCTTTATATGGAAATGTAATGAATACGGTTGATAAAAAAAGGGAGAGACAAAAGTTGTGAAATTTCAAGCTGTGAAAGAACTTCAAAGTGTATTCAAATGTCACATTGATTTTTCTTCAAATCTCTAAGTCGTAAGTTTTTCAAAAGAGGAATACGATCCCCTATTTTATCCACTAATGTTTTATCTACAAAAAGGGGCAAAAAAAGCACAATGTTTTCCTTTCACAAGATATAATCCCTATATTGGAAGTCTATATTTTTTTTTTCCAATGAAAGATTTTTTTCTGTGTCTTTGAAAGTGGTGATATCTTCACCACATTTGTGTATTGTACGTTTAACTCTGCAGAATTCTGGTCTGAGAACCTGTTTTAAGTGGAAAAGAACCACACCCTGGTGGGACCTCATTACCACAGTACTCCAAGCCACCCAGAGCAAGGCAACGCTTCCTTTCCTGGAAGGAAACGATGGGACAGCTCTGGGAGCAATCTTCAAAGAGACATGAACTAACCAGGTTTTGTATCATGGTAGAAATATGTTCGCAAAATAGTAGAATAAAATTACGCTAATTACTAAGGCAGTGACACAATCTAATATGAGCAACTTAGCTCTAAATGAAAATTGGCAGCATGATGGTCTATCATTTTCAATGGCCTACCATGGCTCTAGACACCAGGAAGAACCCATTTTATGCCCCAAAACACGGATTATCAATTGTTTGATGTGTCTACCACTTTCTATGATAGCTTGGTAGAAATTCCAGATAACGTCTCTGAGAAGTAGAGCATAATTAATGCCAAAAATCATTAGATGAAACAAAAGCAATTTTATGGTAGATTCTGAATATCTATAGCAGTTCTTACAACCTAAGCTCCTACAACAGTGCAAAGCAGAGGTTTCTGCAGCACTCACAGTATAGGGATTATCCTGTAAAAATGCAAACCTCAAAAGGAGAGGAATTCAAAGCAAACCAAATATATTTTGAGAAATCTCAAAGGTTTTGAGTGAGTGGTTTCATAGTCTTCCAAAAATAGTTTTCTTTCAAAGAGGCTACTTTGGAATTTGGTGATATTCTGGGAGCCCATTGCGTATCAAACAGATTCTGCTGAAGGCCACATAATCATAATGCTGGAAGGCTATGAGAAAAAAAGTAAGGATCAAACTGGATGGCAATGGTTGTATCCTTGTTTTGTAGTGCACTTTGCAGCCTTGGCAATAGGAGTGAACCATAACTGCCTCCCAACCTTGTAGGGGCTGCATCCCCTTGCAGACCACAGAGAAACCTGCATGTGAGTGGCATAAGGAGCACTCCAGTGCATCTCTCACTTGGGATTATCATGGCACTAGGGCTGCAGGAAGACCACAGAGCACATCTGTCTGAGGTGATTCACATGAATTGTTACACTTAGCAAAAGAAACTGTCATTGCTTGGGGACCTTTTCCTTTTCTTGTTTCGTTTTGTTTGTTCTTAAAATGTAGCCATCTTGTTGAGATATCACAAAAATGGAACACATTCTCTTCTTTGTCATGTCCAGTTCCCTTGCATATGGATTTCAGTGCTAATAATACTAAATCCAAGCAGAATACACTTAGATTTGTGTGGAAAATGGCCCGGAATCTGGATTTCTTACTTACAGAGATTTGCATTTGGGCATCAGCTGGTAGTGGGAAGGGAAGAGCGTCTCAGCGAGCTGCCTAAAATTGCTACTTTGTGGAGGAATCCTTAACCAAGGTAATGCAGGGACAGGATCTTGACTACATTTCGCTTTAAGACTGCAGCTCTGTCACTTTGTGGAAGGGCAGGCAGGTGTAAAATACTGCAGTGCTGTGCCAAAGTACTTGTGAAGTTGTAAGAATCTGTCTTTTAATGATTGTTTTGAACAGTAAAAAGCACTGTTGTACAATACAGAGCTTGTAGTGAGAAAAACCTTTAGATACATTTCTAGTTAAGCAGATATGAAATTTTTTCCAAAGACTTCAGTAGCAATCCTCACATGCTTAGACAGAGTTCTCCACTCTTTCTGCTGACAGTTTTGAAGTCAAAATAACCACAAGTAAAATTTGTGCTATAGGAACAGTGCTGGTACTGGCTCTGGGGCAGCCTTCCAGGTTTGCTTGAGGAAAAGCTTTGGTGGAGTCAGTATTTGCAAGAATCCCTTTCCCCCAAGCCCTTTCAGTAGGAGTAAAGCAGGCCTTCAGATATATCCTCCTAGATATATCTGAAGACTGTAGATCAGTCTTTCCACACAGGGGTTCCAGTGCACTTTCTATGGGGACTTAGACTTTATCTAGTGGAAATGCAGATGGGAAATGTAAGCAGCCAGAGGCAGGGCTGAATGTGTGATGCCTACAATTGACAAAGTGAATGTTAGGAAGGAAGTTCTGCAGATACCTTTGATGGCTGGTCCTGCTGGCATGGATCTAGCAGGACAGAATTATGGGGCTGCCATGAATGAGAGCTACAGAGAGAAAATCCAAACAAACCAAGTAGATACCACAATGACACAGCAGAAAAGAAATAATTTACTTTTCCTTGCCTAAGGCATTCAGATGAAAGAATAATTCTTTTAAAACAGTCAGTCCTTCTTGCCTTTTTACATGGCTCCCAGCAGCTTTTTGCTCTCTGTGCTTCTCTTTATTTGACCACTTTTGCTATCTCTGTTCACAATTCTGTTCCTATAACTTGCTCATGCAACACTAATCAGGGAGATTTTCCCAACAGGTGATTCAAGCCACAGGAATACCTGCTAAATTTCTAACATAATTGGAGATAAGATCTGAATAATAATAAATGTAATTCCTCATCTCTGTATGGAAATACCAATTTGTCTTGCTTCTGCTTTTTAATACAAATACATGCTTCTTAAGAAAACAGAAATATGCCCTTCTTGTGCAACATTTTGAGTTACCTATGAGATAATTGACATAAACTTCACAGGGAGAGGTTTATTTGTTATTTAAATTCCACTGATGGAAAATTTATCTGAAGTAGAGCACTGAATTTCCTGTGGTTACTGACTGAGATAAAGGATTCTTTTGGAGGCTGTGGAGAAAAAAAAGGGTTGCCATCAGTCCTAGGGACCATCACAAATCTTAACTTGCTTGTGCTCCATTTGCTCGGTGCATTTCCTTCACCCTGCCTATTGTAATGCAAGCACATTGCATTTTAAAGTGAAATAAATATCTTATCATGACAGACATTACTACTGCAGGTTTGGACACCTGGTGTGATAAACTCCTTCCCTGCTGCCTCCCGAGATGTTAGCATTGGGAGCCTTCATTTACATTATCCAGCTCAGTAATAGCAAACTCCCCCCTCCAATGAACCCCTCTTCTAGAGACTCCTTTCCAGAAACTTTTTTAAAAACCCAAGAATGTTAAAGCCATTTAGTTATTAATTTTTTTTCTAGAATGAAATTTCCTACACAATTATGGCTGGTTTTCTTTCAAAGATTTCTCTCACACCAGAGAATCCATTTTTACCCCTGTGGGAGGTGCCATGGTTTGGTCTAAAATTATAATCATTTAATACTTGGACTGTAGTTTGACTGTTACTAGATTTCCTTGAAGCTGAGATTAACCTCATCAGGCTGCCATTCTTGAAATTGATCTTTTATTCAGTTAAAAAAGAATAATAATTTTTTATTCTAAGTACAGGCTGGATTTTTCCTCATAAAAGGAACAGCTGCTATTTTTAATGATTTATTGCCAGTATCTTCCCTCTTTTGCACTTTATTTCTTTCAGAACCCCCCGATGAATACCATCTGGTTCAAGTGATTTACTATGCTTGCATTTCATGAGCTGCTCCACGACATCCCAAATTAAGACAAGGAAAATATACTCTGAGTTTCAGGAAAATCTTTCTGACAGATCTATTAGACTGTAGACTAATCTTTCAGTGGGAGTCTCATTGTCTGAGACATTTATAGCAAGACTGGACAAAGCATTGGTAAAATATACTTCAGGGGACAACTCTGCATTAGCAGAAGGATAGTATAGGCACATGACTGAAATTGAGACAGTCAGAAAAAAATTTTAAGGGAACCATTTTCCATCAGAAGATGCAGTTCTGACAAAACTAAAAATACTTTGCTAAACTGTGTGAATGTTGGTGAGTATTTTGAAAAAAAGAAATAAAAAGTGGAGGAATTATAACGTCAAAATGTCATATTGAAGTATTCTCTGAATAAAGAATTTCATTTTTTTAAAATGAAATTTTTATTTATCCTGTTTTTATACTACATTCTGAAGCAGAAATCAAAATAAATGCTAAATGTTTCCAATTTAGCCCAAATTTATTGTTCTTCCCTCTAGAATTTTACTTCCTAGAGAAATACAGAAAAGCATAGATTTTTTTCCTGTCAAAAATGAAAGCCAATAAGAAATACAATTTGACCACTGAAAACTGCCTTCCAAGAGGCTTCTGACAGTTTTCCATGGCAAATGACATCTCTTTATATTCCATGTTTACAAGACGTTTCTCTGCATTTGCCCTTTCACTTTGTCATTTCAGTGCCTTGTGCCTCAGTTCCTTCCAGATTAAAAGCAATAGAAATGTGCATTTTGCTCTGAGAAGCTGGACTGAAAGGCACTTCATAACAGCTTAGATTTTTATTAGTGAATTTCTTTCTCATTCCCTGTGGCTTGGCTATTTTATTGTCCTCAAGTTGCTCTGCAGTTTTATTCTGCTTTCATTGATCTGTTTTATCCTTCCAGCTGTAATATAATTGGAAATCTTAATCACAGTTGAAATCACTCCAAAGACAGACATGAAGAAGCAGTCAACGCTGACGTGAATTGTGTATTTTTTTCTGAAGCGTGGCTGGTCACAATAGTTCATTGAAGCCTTTCTCTCCTTTTCAAGAGTAGGAGACAAAACACAGGTTCCTTTTGTAAACAAACCAACTTTTGAAAGTGTCAAATCCCCATATTTAATTTTGAAATCTTGGGATCTGGCCAGTGTTCAATAGCATTCAAAATTCTTGTCCTTAGAAACAGAAAGTCTCTGTATTTGAAGACTGACTGTTGCTTCCTCTTTCTAAAAAGAAGCAGCTTTCTGAAAGTGTTTTGTTTACTCCTTGATCTGTAGACCCTTTTGGGTCTTCCCCTCATTTAATCTCTATTTGAAGCCTAATATCTTCCACAAACAAAAACAAGAATCTGCAAAAAGCAAACATGCCTGGACTCCCACTTACATTCCTCCCACAGTGAGTGTTGGTGCCCTTCCTCACAAAAATGCTCTCTTCTGCCACCAGTTTTCTCCTGCTCTCAGTGGTAAACTACCTTGCTGTCTCTAATGAGTCCTGCATGCTTCCCACACAAATCTTGCCTCCTTGGAGACGATCGGAACAACAGGAGGGTTTCCTTCCTGTTCCCTGGGTTCCATCTGTGTTTCACAGAGGACTGGCAGAGTGAAGCATTCCTGTCCCCATCTGCAGAACCACGTTGCCTACAGGCAAGCACCACATCCACTGATACCTCCGCAACTCTCTGATCATACTTGGTAAGGGTAAGGTTGCTGAGGTCCCCCAGCTACCACTGGTAGTTTTGAGGGTCTTCATCCACTTCTACATTTTATCCTAGCAGAATGCAGATGCAAACTGGGCACCTTCTGGCACTACCTCATACGATGCTCTGCATCAAGGGACACAGACATTTAACAGGGTATGGGGAAAGAAGGTGCTGGGTGGCCCTATTTGTCAGCTTTTTAACAAAGATAAAACTAAAAAATAGCTACCTGGCAGCTCACACAGCCTTGAGAGAGAAAATTCCCTGACGCTGAGCTGCAGCAAAGAGAATGGAAGGAGATCTCTGGGTTTTTTTACAGGCAGTAACTTAGGGAAATAATGTCCCATGGTCCCATGAGAAGTGGGAGAAAAAGGAAAGCCCCAGATAAGTAGGAAGAGGTAGGAAATGTGATTGAAAGATTGAGTTTCTGAAAGGTTTCTTGTCATAATGCACATAACCACATCAGGCTGCAAGGAAAAATCTGCTGTAGAACTCAAATCACAAGCACTTATCTGTACTTACTGTAATATAAATGCACCACACTCACACATTTTCAACATGCCCCGGATTGCTTTAGGCAATATTTGAATTCATTGTGTAGCTTTTTTTCTGTATATTTTTGCACATATGGGAGAGCAAAGAGCAAAACTCGGGTAAGAGAAGAATAGTTGGAGATAAGTCCTGGAAGTTTAGTCAATGGATCAGGAATAATGTTTCATCTTTGATTTAAAAAGCATAAATGGAATCCCTTGCAAGTCTACTTCTGCAAAAGAAAAAATACAGCAAACATTATCAGTTTCACTGAATCTGCATTAGGGAGGACAAGTCTCATGTAAAAACAGTGCTGAAGTATAATTGGCCATGTTACCTTCCAGCTTAAGGGGCTAGGTTATTGCCAGATCAAAGAGGTCAAGTTGTAAGTAACAGTGGTTATTTCAGATTCAGGGAACACCATTTAAGTTAAAAGCAGTTGTAATGCAACTTAATGCCTTTGCCTGTTTTATTTACATCTGATTCTTAAGATGTAAAAAAAAGGTTACAGAAAAAAAATAGCCACCTGTAGGCAGAACAAAATTTCATTATGATCTCACTTCTAATTATTTAGTCTTCAATGGTAAGAGTCTGACACCCCTATTCAGATTATTGCCTTACTCCATAAATACCTTACCTAGTTTCAACAGTGCTATGTCTTTACTGCCATAAAATCAAGAGGATGGGAATTTTACTTTTAAATTCTGTAAGAAAAAAATCACTGCAGTTTATTCTGGAGCAGATCTACTGATTGATGTTTGCTGTCCCACAGGGAAAAAGACAAAATATTTCTTATTCTTCTTTTGGTTAGCAGATGTCTCTTTAGATACATAGCTGATTCAATGAGTAGACAGACTTTGGACATGTATCACTTACCTGAAAAGCAGTATTTTATGATTAAGCTAAAAAGTCATATGTCTTTTCCACTAAATGGGAGAGGTGAAAATCAAAGGAGAATATTGCAACCTGCCTGCAAGTGGCCACGCTATTTACTGATCATCTGTAACACAAACAGAAAGCACAGTACTCAATAAGCAGCCTGCACAATTCTGCCCTCTTCCAAACCCAAATCTAAGCAACTCCATTAAATACCTTCAACAGCTGAAGTCAATTAATTTGGAGTGGCAGCATATTAGTAGCCTTATTTGTTTTATTTACGAGTTACTCGTCTCAGGTCTCACCTTCTAATAGGAACTTAGGCTGGTGCCTCTAAATACATGGCTTCTTGAAAGTGAATTTTAGTGCTCCTGAGAGATCCTGCTATTTGATTTCTGACTCCAGGTCACAAGACTATCAAGTGAATTTCTATTTTCTCACTTTTCTGGGCAAGCAGGTCGGGGGTCTCCTGTGAGACTGATTAAACTAGACAAAAGTGGATCATGCTCTGGTCTGGATAGAAATACATGCTCGAGAATCCCCATGGTAAAACCTAACACTAATCCAAATAGTCTTGTAAGGGGTAGGAGGAGTGGAATGTTAGTGGCTCACAAGAACATTTTAATTACTATAGCTGTAGTTCCATCTATACAGAAATACTTAAAAATGCCTATTGGAATATTTTCATGCCACATCTAGATTCATTGTCTCATTTAAAACGCAGTGCTAAAACCAGTGCATTAGCTGAGGTCATTACAATAGTGCTATCAGATAATTTCAGTGCTTACGCTAATTAAAATGATGGCACTATAAAAGAAGAAACCCATCTTGTGAGGCTCGAAGGCTCTTTTAGGGAGAGGAATTACACTCCCTTGGCTGCATGCCCCTGTCATCTCCCCTGAATGGGGCTACCCTTGCTGCAGCCCTTGCTAGGGGTAAGTATAAACATATTTGTAGAAGCTGGTGTCCCAGGCAATACAGAAATACTGGCAACTAAACATTTGGTGTTTACTTTTCTCAGGGAAAGGACAGTCTTTGGAGAAGCCACTTTGGTTTCTGTAGTCCCTGGTGTGGTAGACACTGGTAAAACCCTGCAAACCACTTCAAATCAATGACTTTCCTGTGACCAGTTTGAATCTTGAATCCTTACTTTAAACACTTTTAGGCCCTATGTGACTTGATTTACCCCCAGAAACAGAGACTTTTTTTTTCTCCTAATTTTCTTTTTTTCCACAAGCACTGGGGTAAAATAGGGGGGAAATGCTAACAAATGTTAAAAACCCATTACAAGGTTCTCCCAGGTGTTGCAGTCCTCTATTGCTACCAGAAGGCAATAAAACATTTCATACTTAAACCCAATGCTGTGCCTTTTTTAGAATGCAAAATTACTTTTACTCCCTGCAGCATGGTTAACAATTTAAAAAAAAAAAACCAAACAAACCCTGATATAGCTTTAACATTTGTAAAAACAGCTATTTTACAAATTCTTTTGACATAATTGCTATTTAAAAGTCTACTAAAGGCAATCATGAATTAAAATTTATATACTAAATCTGACTGGCCATTACAACATAACAGGTAGATACTTATGATGAAATCATCATGTAGGTAAGATAAAATTAGCTTAAAATTCTTAGCTTTACAGAGAAAATAATTTCATTATGGATTTCATTTTTAAAGCTTCTCAGACAGAAAAAACAAATATGAGAAGGAAAAAAGACTAATCAGTTTTTAAATGTATTTTCTTCATGAGAAGTTACTGAAGCAGAATATGAATCAGCCTGTTCCTAGTTTTATGAAAGAAATATTCAAAATGTAGTTTAGACCTTTCTTTTCAAAGGGATCATGTTCTATCTTCTATTCCTTCTTTGATATATTGTGTCAAGAACATAAAAGCCATATTGGTCATGATTATAAGAGATTATATTATCTTACAGCTTTATACACAGGGAAGTGCTATGGTGTTTCTGAGCACATTAGAGAGTATACACAGAAATGATGGATTTTCAAAAAATGAAGAGTAGAATTGATTTTCATTGAGCTGAACAAAATTTTAATGGCTGAGATCATAAGTGGAATTCAATATGTATCAGAACTCCACACTTTAGGTTAGAAGTAAAGCCACACCTTCCTTAGGGGACAGGTCTAGATGAGATTCTGATAACTGCTTAAGTAAGCTTGAGTTCAGCAGGAAGCTGTTTTACCTGAGTTAAGTGAGAACCACGCATCCCCTAACATGATGTCTAACTCCAGTGCCACTATATTAAGCTAGTACAGAGTGTGGAGAATTTTTCTGGGTGGCTTGATTTGATTTTTTTTTTCCCAGCAACACATCTAATCTGATATAAATATTGCTGTGGATGCCTTAGAGCTCGTATACATGGAAACACTTTCCCACCATGGAGCAAAGACAGTTTATTCCCTTAAACCTGTGACAATATGATTCCTCCAGATGGACTCCAGCCCTGTGTAACAAGGAGTGGGTCTGAAGTAATAATTTTGATTAAAAAGCTCTGTTTCATAATCAACTCTTAAATCATCTGTGCTCCAGAATTAGATATTTTGATTACAGAAGGTGTTGGCAGTCATGGGTCAGAGAAAAAGATGGGATCCAAAAAGAGTCATGAGTCAATTAGACATAAAGATGCTGTTGGGGATGATAGACTCACATAAGTCTTCTGTTCAATAGCAGATACCAAGGAAGAGCATGGGAAAGGGCCATAAGGGTGGAAAAGGTTATAGAGTGGAGGAAAGACCAGCAAAAGAGGGAAATATAATTTAAGACTAAAACTTAACAAGATGTCATTCTCATAGGTAGAAGAGAGTAACTCAAGATCAGTGGCTGGATTGATGTTCCCATTAACACAAGAACATTGTGGCACTGCACTGAAGTTTTAACTCTTCAGCTGTGGCAGGGACAAAGACAACTGGGAGACCAGGCAAGGGCTCCATGGAAGCAGAGTAGCAGAACACATCACTTGTATCACTTTCTTGTGATTGGATGTTGCGGTACCTCTAGCCTCTCAAAGCACAAAAGCTCTGAATTCCTGGCTTGGGGCACACCTCAGCTGTGTCTGGACCCTGCGTTAAATCAAGACCCAGGCACGGCTCTGACTGTCCCGTTGCTGAGGCCATTGAAAGGATACCTGGATACACCCCCCAGAAACAGCCTCAGGTCATCTTATTAGGCAACTTGTTTTCAACAAGGTGGTGATGAGCAGCCTGTGACAGGCTGTGCTCCTTGCCAGCCACGATGTGTGTTCCCAGCAAAACACAGTGGGGAAGTTAAGAAAGAAACTGAGGTAGCAGCTCAACTTCTGATCTTTAGTTTACCTTGGCTTGCGTACAGGATTCTCCGAGGAAAAACGACATCCTAAACCTTTAATTCAAAGGTGGTATAGTATTCTCAAATACATTCAGGAAAGGGGATCATGTAATTTTCAACTACAGTTATAAACACTGTGAGTAGAAATTTGTATGCACGTCTCAAATAAGTGTATTACCTAAAAAGAAGTGTTTCTCCTGCCATTTTCTAACTGAAACCTGCCCTAATACTGTGAGTTTTAGGCCCTTCTGAAATGAGGTGACATTTTTATAACAAGTGTCCAGAAAGTGATACCATTCCATTTATTGAAATGGCAGTGGAGTCTACTTTGTTTGTTTGCAAACTCTCTTTGGTATTATCTGCCAAACCCCAATTAAACATACTTTGGTATCGTATAAAAAGTGTGCATATGCACCAACTAAGCAGAAGAATTAATTAGCTGAAATATGCCAGCTCCATACCAAGGGAACTATGAATATTCATTGGCTCAGTTACAGAACAGGTAATCAACTATTCCCTTTATGAATTATGTCAATAGCACCATCAGTTACTGTGTATTTTCTCAGAAAGCAATTTTTAAAAAACATTCCAAGTGCATAGTTCAGGCCTTTTGAGAATTATACACGCACGTACATACCTTATATATGCATTTAGAAGTATAAATACACATACCTGAAATTATTCAGGAGCTTCCAAACACCATTAGACATTTAAAAATGTAAGAGTGCAATGTACTTCTCGAGCCATCAATGTCATATAGGCCATGGGGTTCAGCACCTAGAAACTGGACTTGGCAGTTCACAGTGAGTGTCATTCATATACTCAGGACTCAAGAACACAGCAGCACCACATTTTTTGCAAGCCCATGGGACACTTATGCAACCAGACTCAAGGCATGCAGAGTCAGTATTTGTGAGGAGAGTTGTTCCTTCAGGCTGGGAGTAGGAAAGTAGAGCATGGCAGAGGGGAAACTAGTTCTAATGCAAAAGCAAAGAACTAAAATTTTGCTTTGCTTGTGGTTGGTCTGTATGGATAGGAGTCATGACTTTTCTCACCCTTCTTTTCATGGAGTTAAGATCTACGGGCAGCTGTATTACCCTACAGCTCTGCTGAAACATGTCATCGTTTACTCCTGTATGCCACCACTTAAGGTTGTTGTGCTGTGTGTGAACATTACCACAGATGACAGAGAATGAGCCCCTACATCTCCCTAGAACAAACCCATATTGCTTTGGCATTTTCCCATGATAGCATTTAGCTTCTTCCTACTTAAAGCCCTAGTTCTTAAGAATTCAATTGCTTTTAAGAAGAGGCCTTGCCTCACTGAATTGTTCTTACAAACAGGTACTGAAAGGTCTCTGAAAATTCCTGGTGGCTGCCAGTGTATTTCTCTTCCTGCGGGCATCTGCGACACAGCTTCAGGACTGTGGGAAAAGGAACATAGAGGAAAGCAGAAGCTGTGCCAAAACCAGAACAAGCTACACCCAAAGGGCTGGTGGCTTCTGGGCAAAAGTAGGCAGGCAAAACCAAATCCTGTCTATATGTCAATACTACCCTTTTTGTGTTGTTAGCATTCACTTAAATATGTAAGTATTTATTGTTCTCCTAGAGATTAAGGTCACTTGTCTCCATAAATTCTCAACAGGTACCTGATAAAATTGCAAAGGTTCATTTTCATATTTATCATATTACCAAAAATGCAGTGCTATTAGCATCTGGTTTGTATGGTCTTTATTGCAGACTGCAGAGAGAAATGTTAGCGGCTCTCTCTAAACTGCAGAAATAACAGTTCTCAGGAAAGATGTTAAGTCAGGGCAACTAGTATGCTTCTAAATAGATAATATAAATATTGTATGATTTTTGGCATTCCTTCCAAGTTTGTTTGAAGATTAGTGAAACCCAAGGTATTCGTATTATTTCCTTTAGTGGCAGGTATATTTGTGTTTACAAATAATTTTCTTGCATTATGGCCATCAGGCTCTGTTAAACCAGTTACGCTTTCCAGGTTCTTAGGGAACAGTCAACAAATAGCACGTCATTATGCAATTTATTATAGAATCATTAAGGTTGGAAAAGATCTCTAAAATCATTGAGTCCAAACATTAACCTGTGGGAACAGAAATAATGCCCCAGAAGAAAGTTTTAACACTTGTTTAATTTTGTGAAACTCCTGTGTGTGGGCTGGACAGAGAAAGAGAGAGGTGTGTGGCACTTCACGGGACTTAGAAAAACCAAGCCATTCCCCAAGGATCTGCTCCTCCTGCACACTGCGTGATGCTGAGCTGTGACTTCACAGGATTACAGACTGTTTAAGGTTGGAAGGGACCTCTGGAGATCATCTGATCCAATCCCTCTGCTCAAGCAGGCTCAGGTAGAGACCACATCCAGACAGCCTTTGAATATCTCTGTGGATGGAGACTTGAGTGCTTACCATTGGGCTAATGGCACAGCTGACAACAGCATAACACAGTTGTGATCTTATATGTGGATTAGCACTGTTAGGAAATGAGAACCATAAATATTTCACCATAGTGAAATACAAATGAAGAGAAACAGAAATTGGTTCTTCTACTGCTGCTCAGTACAGGGGGTCCAGTGAGCACAGGCACTTCTGCTCACTTCCCCAGACTTTGATCTGTCTCCCTTAGGTTTACATAGTTTATCCCTTGAAAGTTTACAGTCTACAGCCTTTCACAGTCTCTCAGCTCCTTGCATCCAGCTTTGTTTTCTCATCTCTTCTCTTTCAGTTTGCTGCTTCCTTGCCCTTAGTATACTCTTTCTTTACAGCCAGACACAAATCAGTCACGCAGACATTGCCATGCCTGCTTACCACTAGATTTTGGTTTTCTTTTTATTTAGTTGTCCAGCCTTCTTTTCTTTATGTGTGCTATTTCATCTTTCTGTTTCCCCAGTTCCAGCATCTCCTTCAGGCCCTGTATGATTCCTGTTCATCTTCTCATACCTATATTCTCATGTGTGTTTTCCCCATTCAGCTAATGCCTGTCTTGATTAAATTTTGTGTGTCCTACAAAAACACCCACACTCCACAAAAACCTGGTCCTGCTTTATTCTAGTTTCTCTTCCTATCTCCTTTTCCTTGAATCCAATAGGTGATTCTTTTTTCTACCATCTTTTTTGTTACTTTTTTAGTAAAAAGACCTACACCCTGAAGCTAGAACAGATTCTGATATGCAAGTTTTCAAAAGCTTATAACCTTGGACAACTTGTCCTGTACCATAGTCCTCCATGCCCTAAGTTGTACTGACACAACTCTTTATTAAGATACATGTTAAACCACATCACTGAAGCCTCCAAAATGGAAGTGTTTGGCTGATTGGATACTTTCCCCAAGATATTCTAAGAGAAATGTGACCAACATAGAAAATTTCAATCTCCATTTGAAGAAATTAAAGTTTAAAAGCATTTGAGAATGTTGTCTTATAGCACATGATGTTGGAGAGCCTTGAATAAAAATCCCCATGTGATACCTAGCAAGATAAGGCACAATTCATAAAGTATTCTCTTTTCTGTTCATTTCAACAGCCTTGACTTTGCTGTAAAGCAAATCTGTAGTTTAATGGTACAACCTGTAATGTTAGTAATGCCCTGAAATAACTGAGATTACTGAACCAAGGAACATCTGCAGAGTGCATGGTCTGTTGCCACTCAAGGAGTAACATGAGACCTGTTTCCTTTACAAATATGTAATTTTTGAAATACATGCTTGATCTCAAACGATGAGGAAGAGATCGTGTGCATTTTCTGCCTTCCCGTGTGCACTGAGGAAAATAGCTTTTAAGTAGAACACTAGCTCTAAGGATTTGTGCTGGGATGCTTTCTGTTTGCCTACCTAACAAAAATGAATTGTGCACAATAATCCCAATGGTGTTCAGCCTAGAACAAACCCCTTAATATTAAGGGAGTACTGAGAAAAATAGAAAGAATTTCCAAAACAGGAACACGTCACTGCAGTTTGACTTTACCAAGCAGACCATGTAAGCAATTATTAAAATTCAATTTTTCCAAAAGATAAAATGCAACAACAATTGGGCTATTTTGTTTTGGAAAGTCAGCAAAAGCCCTTAAAGACTCAGCATATTCCACTGATACGGATGAGAATGCAAATTATTTGTTTCTCACCAGCATCTGTTGGTCATGGCAGATCAGACTAACCAATCTATACATCTACCTGTTCTCAAACGCATATGACTGGTAACTTTATTCTCAGTTTCAGAAGATCTAAGAACTTAGCAAAAGTGGTCATTGGATGCAAAGATATTCTTGTGATGTTCGTGTTTTCATCAAAACTTCTAAAAAAATTCTCAACAGATAAGTGAAACCAAAAGAGGAAAGCGTGCTACCAGTTTAATAGAAGGAATACTAACCAGCAGGAATCTAAAGAAATGGAAATCATCTAAAATTAATTTTCAGAGATTAGATTTAGACAGATAAATTACACTGCAAATTTTTTAAGTATAAAAAAGAACAAATATAAGGAAACTTACCCACCAAATAAATCGGTAAATAGCTAACTCCCTTCCCCTCCGCCTCCAAACTCCCACACACATGCTGGTATTTTTCAGTTCATTGTAAACAGGTGTTATAATTTAATGAGGAACGGTAATTTTCACTTAGTAATTTTGTACTTTAAGGACCTGTTTAACACTGTATATACATTTGCAATGAACATCCTACTCATCTTCTGTATAAGTTATGGAACAGAAGTCGTTCACTGTGTGCTAGAGCCCTGTTTACTCATCTTTGTCCTAGTTTCTCTGTAAACTGGTGTGGCACTTCATACCTATACTTAGACCTATGCTGGATTATGATGAAATTTGTTACATAACAGCACAGATACTTTGCATACTTCCTCTTTCATGTAGCTGCTATCACTGGCTCTCCATTATCATGTACATGTTCCGCCTGTTTCAATTGTTTCTCCTCAGCTCTCTTTTATCAAGGCATCTTCCGTAGCTATTAATTTAATTTCCCACTCAGCTCTTGTCCCTCTACTCAAATTAATAACTATTATTCACCTCTCTTGCTGACATTTATGAATCCTCCATGCTACACAAAAGGCTTTCCTTTATTTTGGCCTTGGGTGTGTGCAGCGGGTGCATGGTGGTGTGCACACGCTTGTCTGATTCACCCAGCCCTTCTAGAAATACATGCAGGATCTTGAAAAAAGCCTAGGGGCATACAAGAAAAGCATTTTCTTTAAAATATTTCAATGTGTTATCAGTCTTATCCAGATGATCTTGCTTTGTCTAACAGCATGTAGGCAGCCCTGCGCTGAAAATACGTGCACATAGAAAGAGATACCATAATCTGAAAACCAGTTGTAAGAAAGACAACTGCATCAAAGCAGGATTAAAATTTCTATCAGACAGATAAGGTTAGCATAATAAGATCACTGAACAGTTTCCCACCCTATTTTTCTGCACTGTAGCATGTTATAAGTTTCTTTTTTTCTTTACTTGCAGCGACCTTTTTGCCATTACACAGTATTTAACAAATAATTCTTTACTGACTTCTTAGAATTCAGTGCAGAAGGGGATGAAGAAAAGTCTGAGAATAGACATAAACAATCTCTTCTGCACTTTAGGAGCTGTAGTTCAATGGATGTATTTAGACAAGCCTTTTTATAATAAAAAACTATGCTACAAGTGTAGTACTGGCATCAGTGTATGAATATGAAACAGAAGAATTTAAATTCAAGAGGAAATATTGTTAATGAGGAAGAACATGCTTTCTTGCTGAGTTACAAGTTGACTTTTCCATTACAGAGTATCACAAATGTGCTGAAATGAATCCCAAGTAATGCATCTCTGTGATTATTACAGTCATTTAATTCACCCTTTCTGTCAGGTCTTTTCCTCCTATTAGGAATTATTAATAACTCATATATAATTTCACACAGCTTACCTTTTCTACAAGGTTGGCTGATCTGCATACCAGCTACTAACTAAAATCCTTATGCTGTTGAAAGGAAAAATAAATTTCCTGCAACTATATAGTGACTTGTTTACAGACTGAATATATTCTAATTAGATCCCTACACTGAAAAATAAACTTTAATATCAAAATGTATAAAGTAAGTTTTTACTTGAACCATGCAGGTGCATCTGGAATATAACTTAGGGTCTGGAATGGACTGCATAGAACATAGTATAGACCTGTAGCAAGCTCCATCACTGAGGAGCCTCAGGCACCTGTGCACTTAGAGCTAAACCTAGGAATATGGTTGAAGAGGAATAAAGTTGTGCCACAGTCCAATTTTGATTTGTTTTTATTTTAATATGCTTCCTAGTTAAAGGCTCTAAGGATTGCTTTGGAAAACCATACCTCTGAATTATATTATCTCCAAATTATAAATGGCATGAAAGGAGGAGCTGGACAGTAGCTGAATGCCAAATTTTCATTCCCAGTCAGAATTTCCAGTGAAGTACACTCAGTTTTGGAATGTGCCTTAAAAGGCATTCAGAAACAACCCAGATGTAAGAAGGGTTTCAAAACATCTTTCCTACCTAAAACCTGTTTCATATTGGTTTAATTCCACCAAATGCTTGACTCAAAAAACCAATGTTAAAAAAATTCAGTTGGATCCAGGCTTGATCGTTAAAATTTAGAAATGCTGGAACGGCAGGTTGATTTGGTTTTTTTTCTCTAGTGGAGAAAACAAAGCTGAGATGTATGGCTTAGGGGCTGGTAATGCTGCTCAACAGTTTATCAGTTGTGTAGCTTTTCCCTGCCATGGGACAGGGGTGCCAGGATTCTGACCCCTTGGATTGCACTGACCATATTTTACTGTTCAGATACAAATCACATGGACATAAAGATACAGGAGAAGTATAATAGATAACTTTTGTACGTATCAGGGTATATCTCTACTGGAGCATAAAATGTAGAGGAGCTCTAACAGCAACTATTGTTTGATCCTGCAGGTATTTTGCTGTGTTGTTACTGGCAACATTCACAGGAAAATATTATCTAAGGTCTGTGGTGATAAAGGAGTTTAACACATAGAGAAAAATATACTCAGAACTCAGTAGAAATATAGAATTTCTCCCATTTTGTAAAATGTGCATGGGAGTTCTATTTCCACTTAGTAGAACGCAGTTCGTATTAATGTTCTGGCCAAAAGTCAAATTTCATGGAAAGAAGAATGAATACAGACTTTGCATTATGGGCATGCGTACTTCAAGTAGCAGTAGCACCTTAATTGATAATGATACACTTGAAAAATTCATCTTTGTATGAAATTATTTTTATTGATTGGGAAAGGCACGCCCAAGCTGCCTTTCTGCTCTCACTTATGTCAATTCAATGCCATTCAATTCAGCAGTTGAACAGAGAGCAGAATTGGGCTCCCAACGCCCAGGAAATGGGAGGCTTATAACTCACCCATCAATATGACATTTCCTATCCTCAGGCATATGAATATGGTTTTAACTGTAACTTTAGGCAAAAAGGAACTTGAAGAGAATATTTTTAAGTTTATTTTTGTCTGATGCCTGAGACAACTTCGCAAAAAAAGTGATTTATTTACACTAGACATAAATTCAGGCATGTTCATTAATCAGTTTTACCAGACTCTAGATACACAATTTTGGTACACAATTTTCCTGCATCTTTAATCTATGAAGTTCATTGAAAAAAAAACATTCTGGATTATTTTGTTGATCTGATATGAAACCCCCAACTTCAGGACATCTTTTCAAAAAGCAAATACTTTCCCAGGTAAGCGAGTAGGTGCAATGCAGTGATATTTTTTAATCTAGATATTGAACATACCACACTGTAGTATCTGTGAACCCATCCTTATGGGACCAGTGGCAAACAGCAATGTTTTTACAGTAGTGATGTTAGGGCTGTAGCTTGCTTCAGGCACGCATGCAGGCTGTTTGGCATTAGCATGCTAAGGCAGCATGAGCTGGCATTGATGCTCAAAGGCAGCCTCCCACTCCCACCTTCCCCAGGCTGCCTACTCCTCTGCCTCCGCCTCCCTGTTTCTTGTTCCATGCAAAGAGCCAAAGGGAACAACTGGCTTGGATTAAAACTAACTCAGAAAATGGTGAAAAATCGTTTTAACCCAGAACAGCTCTGCAGCTTAATTCACAACAAAGGCTCAGGAGTGTTTGTCTGACACAGGGGAAGCGTGGAGCAAGACCAGCCCCAGGTTCAGTGACAGTGCTGCTGTCTGGTGACCCAAAGTGTGTGCCACTCATCCCAGTGTGAGCAGAAGGCATGTCCCACTTTATATTTCCATCCCTTGTGACAGCATTGAAATCTTCCAGAGGGAAACTGAGTAATTCAAAGCATGTAACAATCTTTCAAGTCAGCAAACCAGAAAACAACAAAGAAATACTGGCTGTTTCTCGTCACCATAGTGATGTACTGCTTGAAACCAAACAGCACAATACTGTTATTATTGTTATTATTATTATTGTTATTATTATTATTAATAATAGCTTATAAGCAAGTTTCAGAAATAACTTGCAGATTTATCTCAATTCTGTGTGTCAGTAGGGTGTCTGAGCACACGTATGGATGATCCACACAATATAACCACAGTCTTGGTTTTCCTTCTGATTCATGACATAGCAATAGCATTACTAACCCAACTTATAAGAAAGAAAGAAAATTAAAAACTCGGGTAGCTAGTTTGGGGGCACAGAGAAGGTAGAGGGAAGGTATAGATGTCCATTGTTCTGTAAATTTAGTAAAAGATCCTAAGATTTTTTCTTGGTAAGATTCTTCTCCATTTAAATTCTTTCTTTCACCCTCTAAACATTTCTTATGACCACACCTGTTCTGTGTCAATATCCCAACAAAGCTAACTTCCTCCTCCTGTTCTCCAGACACCTCCACACCTCCTGCAGCTTGTGCACCCCACAGAGATTTCCTTTCCTCCCAGGCTGTCTGTGAGCTCCCATCCCCAAAATGTGCCTCTTATCTTTAGTTTGTCTCCTTTTATTGCTCTATTTTTTTAGTAACTAAAGGTAATCGGAGTTTCCCCCTACAATTTTCTCAAATCCTTGTGTCTATCAATCTCCTGAGCTCCTCTCCCACAGCCATCCCAGTGTGCTGCTCAGCTGCTCCAAGGTGGTGATGGAGAGAGCCCAGGGCTGCCTGGGTGAATTCACACATCCCCTTTCTGCACACTGAGTGCCTTTCCCCCTGCCAGGTAAGACTGCAAGGTGGAAAAGGGCAGAGAAAAGGTGGGAGGGGGACCTAAGGACCTGACAGAGCTCAGCCTGGGACATGGACTCACATCCTGTAATATAATTATGCCAACAGAGGATTCTTACACTGCACAAAATATTTCAGACCCCCTAATTTTTATCAGTGCAAGAGTGGCAGGGAAGATCAAAAAGAGCTGAAACACTAACTGTTAGGAAAATCCAGCACACAGACCACAAGAAAAAATGTCCTGCTGTTTGTCTCTTTGCAGAATGTTTTTACAAACACTGCCTTTTATAAACATTGTCTAACATATATTTCCTATAATTATTTGGAAAATTACTCAGTTTGCCTTTGCATTCAAAAAAATAAACCCAAACCAACTGCAAAGGCTATGTTTTAGCGGTGCCTATTGCAATCTATTTTGTTTTCTACAGTATAAACTGTAGAGCTAAAGCTGTATGTATCCCTCAATATCCCAGACAACCCTTAACTTTCATTTTCTTTCTACTAAAATCATTGCTGCTACTTGCATATTAAAAAAAAAAAAAAAAAAAAAGGAAGTTTTCTTGTTACATGGAAAATACCTTCAATAATCAAATTTAGTCATGGAACAATTTGTATCTCTAGCAAGTAATATAAACCCTTTCACCCTACTCTTATACATAATTAAATTGCACCAGGTAAACATAAAATTAATTATCTGTAAGAGTTTCTGATAGCTGGCTTTTTGTTGTTTCCATTAAAATAATTCCTCATACTCATGAGATAATTTGATGCACCCCTGTAGTTAGCAAAATTTTCTTTTCTTGTTTGTTTTTTTCTTCAAAGGTTAAGAAAACTCCTTTTTATCTTTTTTAATTGTCCTTTACTTAACAGGAGGGGGTTTTGCATGCCAGTATTTTGATTTTCTTTCCTTCCAAACTTCTCTTATTATGTGTTACTTTTCTTTAAACTGTATCCCACAAAAAGAGATGCAGAAAGGATATTGAAAAAAATAACAAAAAATAGTTGAAATTAATTACTGTTATGAATGTTTTGCATCAGTCATTACTGTAAGAAAACAAATATAATTTCATCTGATTCTTTTCTCTCAGCCAGATTCTGTTATGCTTATTTGGGTGGAGGATTACTTTCCTAGTCACATGATCTCATTGAAATTAGTAGGATTATCATTGCAGCAAACATTTTTCATACTGAAAATGATGTCAGAATCTTAAATTACTTTCATATATCATAACCCAAGTGGTTCAGTAGATTCTTTATGCCTAAACTGAAATATTTGTATTAAATAGGTATTTGCTTCCCAAATTGTGGATCACCTTTAAGCAACTGCCTACCTTTTGTTAGCACCCCACACCAAAAAATACCAGTTTTGCTCTCTAGCCTATGACTCTGATATGCAGAGACACTTTAATTGCTCTGCATTCCTGAGTAATCATTTTATGATGGGTTTATTGCCACCTCTCCCTTATCAGGGCATGGCACTGTTACAGACCCAGTGATAAATTACCCTTTAGAGAGGGAGAAGACTGTGCCACTTTAACAAGTGCAATAAAGCACTTTTTATACCGTGAGAGTTCAGTGCATTTCCCATTCATCATACACCCTCAGTGATTTTACACAGATTTTACACTGTTGATTAGCTCATTAGTGGGGTTAATTGGATACATTAACTGGCAGAATTACAGCTTGACTATGAACCAGAGGCTGCAGCATTATAAATGACAGACAAACTACAGACACGCATGGCCAGCCTGAAGGAAGTTCTTCTCTTTGATTAACTTTCATTAGGTTTTAATTCTTCCCTTCTTCTATAATTGACTCTGCCTGAATATTTACTATAGCACAAAATGAATAAGGGGGTAGATTAGATGAAGCTGCATTTTCTATGGCCAGCTGTCCTAATGTTGCAAATATTCAGAAGACAACAACTAGAAAATGAGCAGTAAGAAGACTGTCAATAGATAGACCTTAAAATTAAAGTGCACAGGCAGTCAAATCCCAGCTGCCTTCACACATCCTGCTAGAAAATAGTGCCCACAGTAGCACATTTCGGGCCCAACCCTGTTCCCTGCACACAGCCAGAATTTTACAGATGGGTTAGTGTGATATAAAAAGATAGGAAACATTTGTTGTCTGTGGGAAGCAGGATGGAGCCACCAAGCAGTTTTCTGCTTAGCCCAAATTCTGCAGAGCGTCTGCAGCTGCTGGGATGATGTTGATGAAGGAGTCTAAATTGTTACATCTCACAGAAGCCAATAGTGTTCCCATTCATTCTATAGGCAGACTACTATTCTGTCAGGGTAACTTGGCTTTGAACAATGTTGACTGATGGTTGTAGAAGTTTAAAATTTAGTGATTTATTGTAAAAAAATTACTTGAGAGTTGTACCGGGGTTTTTACACTGTTTTTCCCATAGTTAGTTCTGACCATGTGAACCAAGGTTTTTCCACTTCAGGTATTTCATTTTATCTCGTAAGAACCCAAACTTCTTCCAGTTTGAATACTTCAGAAGGCCAAAAGGGAAGAAACTCTGCTGGCTTCATCCCTCATGTCTCTTCCACCCCAATCCAAACCCCCTGTTTTCTCCTCCTAACAGCACTGTATGTGAGCTTGGGGCAGATACAGCATACAGAGCCACTTTGACCCCCCTGTCTCTCTCTCACAAGAAACTTACCTGCATTTGCACACTCTTCTCTGCTTTACAAATAATGTCTCAAAATGTTGTTGGTAATCAAAACATGTATCTCACAAGTTCTGGACACCTACTCAAGCATTTGCTATGGGTGTCATTTTGTTTCATTCACCTCATTTCTCAGGGGTAACAGATACAAACCAGTGTTCCTATGCCCAAGAGAGTATTCCAACATGCAAATATAAGAAAAAGAAATGTCTAAATCTGTTGAGCACACAGCTGAAAAATATGGAACAGGACCTCAGGCAAACTCATTTGACTACAAAAACAGGGATTACTTTTAATACCTCTCTATGCCTGTTTAGGCCAAAGCTCTTAATGGGATTTTGTTGCAGGGTTTTTGTTTTTTCATGTATGCCTGCAATTGTCAGCCTAAGATTATAGGTTGTTCTACTAGGAAAGAATATTGCAGTTAGTGAATTTGACCTAATTAGTATGCACAGTTGAGTTTGTGACCTTCATTTTCACTTTCGCTTGCCCATCTGGAAGGGAATATGTTCCTTGGTCTTTTTTATTGAATGGGTCTGATTTCCATCACTGTACATTATCTTAACTTTTCTCATTTCAGTAGGATAGGCTTTGGAAAGATAGCCTTTTATTTTTGCATAGCTTCTGTTTAAGGCCTCTTTTGTTTACTTTTAAATTGCTGTGTTAAATAATGCTCTAAGTTTTGGATTACTACCAGTCTCTGAGTTTTTTGTGTCTCATCTGGATACCCAGCACTTGGTGGTGAGTAGTAACAACATCAAAGCACTCTGGTATATTCCCTCTTAACTACCCATAAACCATTACTTTCCACATTATGTTATTATCTACGATGAAGTAACTACAAGCAATTTGAAAACTGAGGATGAAGTCTGTGGGTTGTAAAAGCCATACCTGTATCAGCATGAAGAAAAGTAGTTTTGTTGTTGATTTTGTTCCAGTAATTCCAGTTTCTGAAGCTGAAACACCATCTCAGAGGCAATTACACATTCTTTTACAAAATAAAGTCCTTAATAAATAGGATTCTAGACTTCACAGGTAAACAATTTATTAATTCAGCCTGAAAGCACAGCAAGATAAAAGCAAATCAGCAGAAAGATGGACATTTTTTCTTCCTAATAGGTGGTTTTCTTACCTTAAAACCGACAGAACAGCTGTCAGAAACATCCAAGATGTGGATTTCTTCATATATCTCTAAGAACTATGTCATCACTGGTTTTCCCATCAATAATCTGGTTCCTTTTGGTTTTGTGGCATGTCCCTTTGGGAACAAGATTATTGTCCCATAAGCCAGCAAGTGGTTAATATTATCCTTTAATTACTCATAATGGTGTGAAGCTGAAAAGTAATACTCCATGGTTTGTAACATGAGTGTTAATATGCACTGCACTTACTGACAGGGAGATTGATTCTAGGTCTGTTTTAGCACCACCAGAATGGAAGGCTCAGCCTGAGATTTGTGCTGTCAGACACCACTACCCAGGCTGATGTTTTTATTCATCAAGTCACAGGGCTTTGCAAAAGGCCCCACCAAAGTGAAAGGAAATGCCAACAGAGCAAGGCAATGATACTCAGCTTAAGTAAACATATTTGATCTTGGCTCAGTGTTTGCAAACTCTTCCTCTGGAAATCACGGTAGGCATCAAAGACAGGAGTAACATGGTGTGACTGCAGAAGGAGGCCTCTGGCTCCCTTCACCCACAGGCACAGGAATGTGCCTTATTGTAAATGCATGAGAAGTGGCCTTCAAGTCAACAAGATTGTTCATGCATCTAAGGCTAGACACTTATGCAAGCACCTGGATTGTTTGCACAGGCACTGTGCGTGCTGCTGGAGCGTCAGAGCATTCCAGGGTACTTCTAGCACTAAAAGGTCATCACATTATTGAGCCTCCCATGAGGGAGCTGATGAACATTGCTCCCAGTCACCCTCTAAACATCAGGGCACAAGCACGGCACGGCAGATCTGAGCTCTGCCTTGTTCCTCCAGCTTTTTCACACTCACAGCTGCTGCATTTACTTAAAAATCTGGAACTTCCTAAGCAAATCAAAGAGAAAGCACAAACTGAAGAGCAGTTTGCCCTGGTTTCTGGTCAATTAAATGCTTCTTTTCCTAAGACAGGTTTTCTTCCCTGTTCATTTAGGTTCTCAGGCTAGCAAAGTTCAACATCACCATGCGGGCAAGAGGAGTATGTGTCTAGAGCTGCTTGGCCAAGCCAAGAAATCTGGTTCCCCAGTTTGCTCCTCATTCCCCTGCCTGGCCATGCTACATCTATGTTAGTTTTCTTCCCAGCTCTCTTTTGAAATGAACTGACTAGTTTGTCACCTTTGAAGCAAATGCAGGTGCAATCCTGCACCTGGTGCAATAACAGAAAGGCATCTCTGGTGGAATATAGCACAATACATCTATCATTTTAGAAACTGTGAATTTTAATATTGTTTGACAGAATTCTCTTAAGATTATAAGGCAGCTGGGGGAGACCTGAGGAAGATGCTCTGTGTGTACAACAATTACTAACATCATCATCAATCATCATCATCATCCTTATTGTTGTTGTTGTTATTGTTATTATAACTACATTATTGTCATAACACATTACTGTTTTATTACTAACATTACATGCCTATTGAATGTAGTCCACACTCATGCTGAAGATGGCTCTAACAACATAATAGTCCAGATAATCCAGGTCCAGCACTTGAGAAGATTACCTGGCCCTGCTTAAGTTACTCTTCTAGATAGACAGAACTAGGTGGATAGCTCTGAACCTCTGTCCTGTGCACAGGGACACGTAACAGGTGAGATGCCTTTAGCAACCACTTGGCTTAACGTGACTTTCAAAGAAGATTGCCTGAGTCTCTGGTGTAACCACTGGCAGATGGTCTTTGAGAGATATTTTTGGGTTTAAATGTTTATTAGCTAGCTATATGAACAATAATTTGTATTCAGATTGCTGTATGAACAATAATTTGTATTCAGGTTAAGAACCTCATGAATAAAAAGCCTGGAATAAAATGGTAAGTCCCAGGACTTAAAAAATTAGTAAAATCCTCTATTTGTTGACTGCAGTCTGATTTACATTTTGAAAGTTTCAGCAAAAACTTTCAATTACTTTTGACAATGGACTTAGGAAAAAGGAAATAATGTGATAATATTAAAACTTAATTCTTCCATGGCTGTTGGTTTGGGAGAGCTAATTTGTGATTTTACCATGAAAACAAACAGCGTGGAAGGTATGAAACTGCCTAGACTCTGTTGCTAAAAGGAAGAAAAGAACTTGCAGGGAAAAGCTCCACACATAACTGGATGAATAATTACATGAAATAAGACCCTGGAAGCCAACAGAGAATCTAAAGATGAGAATGGGAAAAAAAAAAAAAAAGAACTGATTGACAAAAACAAGTTGTGTGTCTTTAGGGACAAAATGCTGAAGAATTTAGTGAGAATTAGAAAAAGGCAAGCTGAACTAGAGCAGTCAAGTAGATTAAAAGTACTCCTAAAATGTCCTTCAGGCACATGCTAAAAATCAGAGAGGAAAAGTGAGTTCTTATGTAATGAGATATAGGGTAGACATTAAGGATAGTGCAGTTATGAATGAAAAAACCCCAAATTTAAACATCTCACCTCAGTTTTCTAAAATGACAGCGACATGGTTTACTACAGGCAATTCAGGTGACTGAATTGAGAAGCTCAGCCAAAACAGGCATTGCTTAGATAACCTTGCTTAGATAACAAAGGAGAAGCCATTATTTAGGAAAAGAAAAAAAAATCACCAGGTATCTGTTGGCCAGAGTTAGCTTCTCAAAATTGTGCAACGCTGGAGAACAACTTATGAGGGAAAAGCTAAAAAGGAGGCAAATAGAATGTATTTATTAAAGATAGTCTCATGCTCATCTGACACCTTTCTTGACACGACAGATATCTAAGAAAGAGCAGCGCAGTACAAGTTAACAGTGCCTGAAGCCAAGGCTGATGACAAAGTCAAAGCGGTTCTTAAAAATAATTTGTTTCTTTAATGTCATAGTTTCTATATAGTTATTTATTCTCTTCTGGATGATCTGAGTTATACTTTGTGGTAGAAAAATTGTAGGAATAATTTGTTCGACAACAGAATCCTTGTAAGGTGTCCAGTCTTTTTGTTGTTGCTGCTGCTCCCTTACATATTTAGCTTTCTAGCTACTCTATGATTCATATTCCATAATGCAATTTTGGCCACTTCCTTCCCTCTGAATTGATGTTTCTTTCCATTGCTGTTAGCTAACATGTTATTCAAATTCAAAACATTATTATATTTCTCCCTCTCTTGCTCGCTCATTCTTTTTTTTAAAGACCAAACCTTATTAACATCCTGGCTCCAACTGCTCCTTTTTTTCCTCTATGCATACAGTATGACTTCAAGTTTAGAGTGGGAAAAAAAGACTTCCTCCCCCACAATTTAATTTATATGGGAAATTTAGTTTCCAAACTTCCTACTTTTCCCTCTTCTGTATCCCAGTTTTTACTCCTCATTAATATGTTGCAAACACACACACATGCAAATACTCTATTATTTTGTTCCTAGACAAAGATTTTTAGCTATTCTTCCCCCACTCACAATTGCATTCTCTGCCATTTAAGCACTGTAGATTCCCCTTCATATTTTGACCATTATAAGGTATATTCAAATTGTTCCAGAGCCAGCTTTAAAAAGCTATGTTAATCAACTAATACAGTGCAGCTGGCTGGAAATGTGAGCCAGGATTATAAATCAGTTGACAAAGTAAGTTTTTGTATCAAAAAGAATGGCTTTTATAAGTCTTGGTCCTCACAAAAATATAGGTTCCTTTTTAGATCACTTTAAGAAAATATCTATAGTCAATTTTAAAATACTGACCTTCCTACTGTGGGCGAGTTTTTGTCTGTTGTTTTCTTAAGAACTGGAGCTGATGTACTTTATAATAAGGTTAAGAAATTTACAACCCAGCCTCAAAATTAGCCACCAAAGTGGATTCTTTAAAATGAAGGAGTTACAAGGTATATTCCCCATTAGATTCACATGTCAAGGTTAAGTAGTTTGGATGGATGGTGAAGAAAATATGGAGAAATTTGTCAACAGCCACATAGCTATTATTTATGATCTGCAGAGGAGTGCTCTCAGCAGCAAGCACATATGTGGAGCCAGGCATTGCAACCACAGTTGCACAAAGCAGTCCAGTTCCACTGAGCCCAGGTGGGTGACACCACATCATGCCACCTCTCAGCTTGCTGCCTTCTCTGATGTCTGGAGGGATGGACAGTGTGGTACCACCCAGCAAGTCCTCAGTTTCTTCTACCTGTGCTGGCCAGAAGGAATGGCTGGCGGCCACTTGGTTTTTCACATAGGGTGTCCTTGGCCATAGATTAGCTTTTATTATTTCTGTTGTGAGATCTGTCGTGTCTATTCTCTTGTTTGACTCATTTGGATTTCGAATAAGTCTTCCTTAAAATATGACTACAGATAGTAGAAAAAGCATAAGTACAGAGTGAATCAACATGATTGCAACGTCTGAATTTAAATCTATCTCTCCATGTACTTCTTAAAAGACTTGGTTAACACTATGACATCTGTTATGTCTCCTCAGCCAAATCCCAACCCCTTCACGTCTCAGGTGAAAAGTGGGAAAATACCTGAATAATGCAATTATTCCCAAAATCATCCACTCTGAGACACAGAGTGGGCCCTGTTTTGGAAATGCAGCAGCTGTAACTGACAAGCCTAGAGGTCAGCTCCCTTCCTCCCTTGCCAGGCAGTGGAGGTGACTCCACCTGGAAGAGTATCCCGAAGGACAGAGGTGATCTCTCAAGTGGTCAGAAATGTCACTGACCAAAACATGCTCCTCTGCTTCTGAGACCTTTAGTGCCAGAGGGTAAATGTGACCAGTCTGGTCTGGTGTGAAAGCCCAGACAGCAGAGAAATGAAAGGTGACTGAAAGAGGGCAGAGCTGTGTTGGGGAAGATGAAACAGGAAAGCCTTGGAAATATGATTGCCTGACAAAAGATTTTGGGAATATGAAAACTACAGGCAACATCGAAATGAAAGCCACTTTTGAAATACCAAGTCTTAGTTACTGAACAACTAGAAAACAATGGTATGGCCGACTGAAGTAATCCCCTCTTGATGGAACAATACCCTCTGCTTGCAGGCAGGTCTAAGGGTCAGAGCAGACCCTACTAGCTCAGCAGAAGGGGTCCAAAGAGTAGTTTTTAGAAGTTAAGATGTAACACTCTATGGTAATATAAGAACTCTTATAGGCTGTATGTAAATGCTATAGGATTTGTATCTTGTATTAGATTGGTTAGTGACAATTAGAATATTCAGTGCAGAAGATGATTTATTGTATTGTAACCAGGACTTCAGACACTTCTATTCATTCTCTTCTATTCATTCTCTCTCTTCCACTTCTACTCTTACTTCCACTCTCGCTCTTACTCTCTCTCACCCGTTCACTCTCTTGCTCTCTTGGGCCTGCTCAGAGCTGAGTCTACCAGCTCTGAGCAGTGCCCCAATACCCACGCCCTTTACAATAAACCGGCTGTGTCCCAAGACCTGCCTATAGAGATCTCTCGTCTCCATCCGTCACCGTCTACGTCCGGCCGTCCCGACTGGACCCCAGAACCCCAGTAACCTACAGAGCTGCATGATTGTTTTTCCTGACTGCAAGCTGGAACATTTCCTTGCACAAGTCAACAGAGCAGAGCTGGCCAGAGGTGAATGACAAACCGTTTAACAGGGATCAGTCCCCTCCAGAGAAATGCAATGTGCAGAGGAAGCCAGTGACCAGGGCAACCTGTTCTCTCTGCATCATGACTGGCAGGCTTGGTTTTCTACATGTTACCAGAGATACACTAAGGAAGAACCTCTGCCAGAACTGAATGTCAGGAGTTTTGAATGCAGGCACTCATCTGGCTCACTCCAGAGCACTGTCATACCTAAATATTAAGCAGTTCCTTCTCCCTTTCAAGTCATTGTTAGATCATACAACTTCAGCAGGGCTTATGCAAGACCCTGAAGCTCAAGCTACGTGTCCCTAGCAGTCACTGGTTCCCCAGCTTTATCAGATGTCCTGAATAGTTTTTACCTGTGGTTTTCCCCTGGAATTGTAAATGGAAGAATATGTTTCCCAATGGACTCCTAGAAGAGCCAACAGCAGTTGCTCAATGTGTTTTCTCCTTAAGAACTATTGTTCTCAATTATCAATATTCTTTAAGGTTTAAATACATGCACGTGCATACAAAAGTACAGACAGAGGATGCCTAAGCCCATAAATCTGACTCATCACGTTAATACAGTGAATAACAGGTTCTTAACAGGAATATATCTGCACTTTTCTATCCCAAATGTGTTGTTCAGAAAGCATTCAAGTTCAGTTTCATTGAAATATTCAGTCACATTTAAAAATCAAGATTTACTGCAGCTAATAGAGTTATATTATTGAAACTGAGTACTAGTAAAAATCTGGTGCATAACTTACCCTCCCTTCAGAGGGTTAGGGTTAGGAACATCTCTGCAGATGTGAGAGTCTGAAATGTTAATGGTTAATAACTCAAACGATTGACCATTTGTAAAAGCAGTGGATGCTTTGCTGGCAATGTGCAAGGGAACCACTCCAGTGCAGAGAGGGTGAGCACCCACCATCAAGGGCTACAAGCTGGGTTTTTACAGATGAGCGAGAAGGCCGATAAGAAGCAGACCCTGCTGAGGTGGGACAGTGCTTTTTATCAGGCCAATGTCCTCCCTTACACAGCTGGCTCAGTTGTGAAAGTCCCCCCTCCCCACCACCACGGGAGATATTTGGCCATGTAGTCCTGAAGGTGTTCATCTCTTCTGATGGGTCAAAACTGGCTCAACTACACTGTGTGAGAGGCAGCTGTTGGGTGTACAAGATGTCATAACCCAACAAAGATCTCCAAAGTGCCCACAGACTAATTTCTGGGGCCTTCCATCAGAGGACTGAGCATGATCCACAATGCTGCAACAGATTGACAGTGCTTCTTTAGACAGGGTAAAACTCCACCCCAGGGGCGGTACCTGGGTGTTCCCATGTAAAGCTGAACCTGTTGAACCTGTTGAACTCTAGGTCTTGTGGCCTTCCCCAACCCCCAGGGATCAACACTTTGCATATATAACATCAAAATTGCAACAACCAAATCTTGTTTCTGGATCCATGGGTAGTGGTATCTTTCTGCTCTTACCCTTTCTTTCTCTTTCTATCTTTTCCTTATAAATTTTCTTAAGTGTTATTTTTATGCTTTTTATTGCTATATTACTATAGATAATAACCAAAGTGGATACATATCTCCTTTCCATTGTAACCAAATTGTTCTAAAATAAACACTAGACCCACACAAACACACACATATATATATATATTTTTTTTTTTTTTTTTTTTTTTTTTTTCTAAACAGTGGTCATTTAGTGTTGTTTCACTCTAATCTGCCCCAGGGGATCTATTATTAACAAGAACCTTACCCTTGCATTCAGGGGTGGGTTGTAACAGCAGAGAACGAGGAAGAAACTGCTCTTCACAGGATCAAGGTACCAGGTAAGGGGAAGGACTTGTCTTCCCATCTGCTGAGCAGCCATTTAGCACCGAAAACTCTTATTTTCAAGTTCGCCCAAAGTGCTCAGTGATGAGTGCTTACCCATTGCTATGAAGGTTTTGTCAGACCCTCACTTATGAGGACAATTATCTGGCTCTGCCTACTTGCACCCCTGGTGTGAGTGGAGCCACTGATGATGGACCCCGGCCCTGTGCCTTCTGTATTGATACTTACATTATGATTCTTGTGCTGCCAATAGACAAAGTTATTTCAATTATTCTAGGGCATGCTTGCTTTACTTTGTGTTTTGCACACAGGGCTTTACACTGATAATCTAGGCAAAGTGTGTCTTTTTGTAGTTTAAAAAAAAAGCAATTCCCTTGACTATCTTATAGTGTTTGGATATGACAGGGTAAATTTACAGACAAATTGTATTTTAGTACATTCTCACTAGAACTGTACTGTTAAGATATTCAGAAACACTGGGAATATAAATCCAGAAACTTCAAGCAATAGGTGGCATGTTGCCAGGTTTAGAAACAATCCAAAAGCGTCATATTTTGGAGGTAAGGTAGTTTCAGTCTAGCAGCATCTAAAGCTCATAGCTCACATTACTATGCTCATATTTCGTGGAAGTTACATATACATAGATTTCAGTTTTGCTACAAATCCAGTGAACTGCAAAAAGAGATGTCATACCAAAACATAAACACAAGCAGAGAAAATATTCTGCAAAGTCTTACTTCTTCTAGAGAATTCCAAGCATCAGCTGTAAAGCAAAATTCCAGTGCAACAGACACATTCTAGTGCAACAGATACAGGACACCTGCTTATACTGCTTCAAATGTAAAACTTTGGGATATTCACTCTTTCCGTAACCTGAACATATCCCACTTGCCTTCTGAAACTACGTATAAGCCTATAATTTAGTTGGTATGCAATGTACTTCCACTAAGGTAAGTGAAAACTACACAGGAAGCTATATACAGTGGCAACAATGCAGAGTTAGACACTCACTAGACCATGAAGTGACACAAGGCCGTGTAGTTGGACGAATTTAGGAATCACAGAGCTCTTCACCTAGAAATATAATGTCAAGAGAAACCTACCTAGGTCCTTTCCTCTTTTAATGAGATTTTTACTCTTCTCCGGCAGTACAAATCATCCGGGAAAGTATCTTGTTGTAGGACATCACCTGATATTGGCCTGTTTATATGCCATTTATCCTCTCCCCTTGCCAGTCAGCTCTGAAGATGTTCCACAAGAATAAACAGGATGAAGGAAAACCAAATTGGATACTGTTGCCTAACTAAAAGCCACAGCAATAAAACAGTTCCTTGAATACATGGCTTATGAAATGGGTGACCCAGGCATTCTGAATTTATAGCTACATGTGTAGATTGACTTGTGGATAACAATAAACATACATGTAATTACCCCTTGGCTGACAGAAAAGGGTCTGGGGGATACAAGGTGAGAAAGAAGAGGAAAAATGCAGAAGAATGACATGACAAGTAACAAATTTAGCTATTTTTTACAACCAACAGTAAAATATTGATTGTTAATGGTCTTTGGCATGGGAAAGAGTTCCCTGCTGGACCTTGTATTTAAGCTGTAGGAAGTAAATATATATGTAAATATATATTTAAAGTTAGAGCAAATTTTAGGAGGTATATCTTTTTTTACCAAGTACTGTAACTTACTGCAACTGTGGATATGCTAAGCACTTTAATTATTTTAACTGTAATTTAATTTTTATTTCTCAAAAATCAAATGCTTAAATGCAGAACAGCATAACTTCTCCACAACAATTCATGCCTGTGTATAATTCTTGCCTGAAAGAATTCAGAATTCTTTCACCAAAGAAGTCGAGTGTCAGATGTAAGTTGCCACTTTTTCACTGTGAGCAGAGCACTGGTGCTGCTCTGCACCAGCCAAGTACGTACGTTTAAACATCATCCAGTAAATGTCACAACTTTTGCGACCAGGAAAAGGAAATATTTTTTGCTGAGGAGGCAAGCTTATTCTAATGCTGCCCTAGGCAGAGCAGAAAGGTTCTTGGTTTTGAAAGTCTGAAATATTTAAAAACAGCAAACAGCAGCACCACCAATTTTGCTGACAAATCTCTTATGGAACCAAGTTTGTCTTTAAAACTCAGTATCTAGTCAGAAATGTGATTCACCACTCACTAGTTTAAAGAGGTTTTCTTGGATGGAGCCTGTGCATGTGATATCCCACAACACAATCTCCACAATGAACCAAAGCACTTTTCTCTGATGAAACGATCCAAGAAAGCACCAGCATACGAGAGAGAATGGAGATTTAGTATTGCTGGAAAGACTGTCTGAATGAACTGCTTATTACAGAAGGAGATTGAATGTTTCCATTATAATGAAAGTACTGATTACTACATCTTGATTAGCCTAGTTTATTATGGGATTCTTGCATAGTAAGAGAGACTAACAGTGTTATCTGCCTTTTTCAGGATTTTGGTAGGGGAATAAATAGGGTTTTCAGAGCCCCCTCCATCAAAGATGGAACGACAGTGACTTCCCCTGTGGCCCTCACGTCCACCATCTGCTTTTTTCTGTTTTGCACCCAACATGCAATGTTACTACAGCTAAGATGGGCACTTCTGCATCAGAAGACCTACCTAAAAATTAGTTTGGGTTATGGTTTTAAAATTTATTCTCTAAAAATGCCCTTTATTACTCAATAAGCCTTTTGCAGATCAAGTCTATGCCTTCCTCAACCCATACTCTTCAATTCTAAAAAGAAATAAAATGTACTCTATACTTCTTTCTGCTGGCCACAAGCTTGAAGGTGGAGCTGGATTCTCTTCTACCTCAGACATCAGGAATGCATGTCTTAACTAAGTGGTTATCTGTGGAATTGTTTCAGTGGTGAGGAGTCCTCTCCATTTAGCTTTCTAGGTAGTTAATGGTAGAATTAAAATTCAAGCTAGTAATCCCTGTAGCTAGTGATGGTGTCCTTAAACTCTGTCTTTACCAACACTCCTTTTAGATGATTTCTCACATGTTTATGCATTCACAGGCACAGTTACACACAAGAGCACAGTAAAGCACAGCAGGTCTGATTACATTTGTGCATGGCATGGGGGGCTGGATTTAAGGCCCTGCAGCAAGACTTCTGTCTTGAGTGTGGAAAGAGGTGGGAGGTCATGTTTTCTCAATGGATGCCTATGGCTCCACCAGCCATTTTTCCTTCATGGGTTTGGGGTCTCGAGCCGTACAGGATTTACCTCACTGCTAAAGTAGCAGCCATTTCTGACACTGAGTCAGGGTCTCTTAAGCAACAGGAGTTATTGCTGCCCCCAGGATGTAGGAGAGGTCACAGCCTCGACCTGCCACCTCCACCCTGTTGCGCTGGGTGTTGGAGAGAAGTCATCCTCCTTTCCCCCACATCACACCTTCAGGGCTCAGCCTGACTGGAGAGTGCATGGCATTGACAACCTGGCCCTTTATGGGAGACAGTAAGTTGATTATTCCTTCATAAGGCAGGTATCACTTTCCACGTACCAAATATGTGCCTATGCTTCTGCTCACCACTTAGGAAGGCTGGCTTCAAAACCAAAATAGAACAGTATCTCTTGTTCTGTTACAGAGCAGGGAAATCAGGACTCAAGTGAAATACTAAGGCACAATTTCTGTCACATCTCCAGCTCACAGTGAGTTAAATGGTACTACATTTGATTTACAAAGACCTAATTTTTATTGCTTCTATTATACTCCCAGACAATTTTAATGGGGGCAGAATATTGACAAGGCAAACCACATCTATTTATTTCCCCAAATTTACAGGTTCTGCTGCAGCATTCATCATTTCCCTGAGTGATTTTCTTCTGTAAGTGAAATGTCTATCCTCTATCACTGAAAATTATAAATTACTACAAAATGCCTGCAAAACAACTACCCACCAAGTCAGCTGCATTTTTGTCAGATGAGAGTAAAGGATCAGGCTCATTATTTGAAAAATTCCTGTTTGAATGATATTTAATCACATACCTGTTATGCAATGGACAGTGATTTATATAGTGCTGTTACAGAACCCAAGCCATACAAAATATAGGATGGCTTTCATTTGGAAATCTGGATATAGATATCTAATTAAGCAGAATTCACATTAATTCATTATGATGGCATGTCAGTAGACTTTATCCTTCCATTTGGTTGGAATGACTATTGTGAGTGTAACCAGCATATTATTGCTATATAACACAGAATTTAGCAGCAGGTTCGATTCTGTTCTACCTTTCTTTAAAGATGAGAGACCATAAGATGTACCTGATTATGACTCTGAAAGTCCAAAAATACATGTCAGAATGTTAATATTACCAATATAATAAAAAACGCATGCAATAAATTAATTCTAAACCTTCAGGAAAAGAAATGCTTTCTGTGTACACAGATCATGACATGGCAGAGCTTTTAACACATTTTACTGAAAAATATAAAGCACAGAAAAGCATTAGTGCCAGGGAGAATTGCCTTAATTGCTTTGACCCCAAGGGTAAGACACCAGAGCTATATATTCAGTACAAACAATGGTGCCCTCAAGCAGAAAGCAGCCTTTTCACTCTGTTGCTTTGATTTTGACCAATGCCTTCAGTGTAATCAACTATGGCAATGCTTAATCTTGCATTTTTACATGTAGATAATACAAATCATCTTTACAAGCGGAGGAAGATTTGCAATCAATAACTCATTCCTTACACCAGGCGCAGGCAAGAACAATTTTGTTTTGCAGCCTCTATTTAGGAAAACATACTGTAAGAATGAAATATCTGTTTGGATTATAACAATTAAAAACAAATTAATAAATGTGCTCAACAAATGTCAAGCGTAGTTCTAATCTCGATTTCAGAAATATGCAACACTTAGCTCTTATTACCTGCGGAAGGGGAAAATGTTACAGGCATTCATAATAATGTAAACTTGTTCCACTGGATGCATGCTTGTCTATTAGGCTGGTTAATTTATTTTACCCTTCCATACATGTCAGGAGTCAGAGAATACCGAATGTGTATTTGATGTATACATTCCATCTCCTCTGCCATATCAGACTGTTCCAACTTCCTTTTTCTACCAAATTTTGTGTCTGTTTTAAACACAGGCTCATTCCTGGCTCTCAAAGGTCATCTTAAATACCTCATGTATGTTACTTGGTTTTTCAACTTTGATATGTGCTCTTCTGTCTTACAAAGCTTTTGTTATATGCTCTTTGTCTTTTGCATATCATTTCAGCCTACACTTACTAAGGAATAGAAGCCTCAGCCTAGAGTGTTTCTGTATGTCTGTAGCTAGACCGCTTCTGATGCTATTTTGTTATAGAAAATAGCAAGCCCCTGAGTATTTTGAGTCCCTGGGATCAAGCAAAACTGTCATGAATCTTCATGATGTGAACACAGACTTGCAGTCCTGCTCTCCAAATTCCTTAGGCTTTTCATTATGTTATTCTAAATGAATAATAACAAAAACGATAGTGTGAGCTCACAAGTTTGAAACTGTTTCCATATTTTTGTATAAGCAGGCTGTGATTACTGGGCAAACTGGGCTGTGATGAAGTGCTCAGTGTCCCAGAAGGAATGAAGGCTTTTTCTGTGTGGGTGACTACAGTAAATGCACACGAGACTGCTCTGCATGGGTGGGATATAAATTAATCTTGAACCCACACTTCGCCCTGCTTCTCTTTCCTGTCTGTGTAATGGATGAGGAGGAGAGCAAAAGAAAATATCCCAAATAAAAACTTCTTAATCATCTTTGCAGAAACTTGGGTATTCCCCTTCTCCTCTAGGAGGCTTACTTTGGGCTGAGGAGTTCCCACTCTCCTGGAGCTGACTGACTGGCTACCTGATATGCACATTTTATAAAGAGAAGAGCACCCCCAGTTTTAGCTATGAGTGTGGGTGACTTGTCAGTCAGCAGTGTCAGTGTATATTCCCTCATGCTTATGGAAGCACCCAGCCATTCATGGGATCATTCTGTAGCTGGCATAACATAGATCCCACCTTCTGTTTTGTGCCTCATATGGGCAATTGTGATTACATAGTACATCTATTTGGAGATTGCTGGCACCTCAGAGCATGGCATGTCTAATTCAGAAATCATTTTGACACATGCTATGAAGATAAATAACTGGTTCTGGTGGCATACAAATCTTTTTAGGACATGTAACTATATGGACAATACATGGTAAGTCAGACCTCATCACAGTATCTTAGAGTTTCCAGAAAGGCTCTTGTTTCATCTGAAGGTCTTGATATGCCCTACAGTGGAGGTTGTTCCCATTTACAAACAAGGAAACAGAATCATGAGGAAGTGAATTAACTCTCTGAAGTCACTCATGGTGGGCCAGAAGCAGACTTAGGAAAGAAAGTTCTATCTCCCTGATGTATTGATTTAAACAAAATACTGCTGAAATTATTTGGATGAAAGAAATTCTTCCAGAAGGCTGAAGAGGAAAGGCTAACATGAATTAGTGAAATGCTCTTCTCCAGTGTTCCATGGCCTATTCCCACCTCTGTGGGAAAGGACAGGGCTGCTTTGATCAGCTGAGTTCTTTAGCTGCACGTATTTGCTTATTGGCAAGGATCTTCTGTGATGAGGGAAAGCAAAGCTCACTGCAGTTGGCAAGAAACCGAAGTCAGGACATGCTGTTCAGCCTTCTCGATTAAAAAATGGTATCAAAGTGAAATGAGTCACCAGGATAACACAGACTGTACGAATTTAAGTGGCACTCACAGAATGGCAAAGCAACACCCTGAGTATTCATCATAGTTGTGTCAAATCTAATGTGCAGCAAAATTATGATGAATTCTGGATGACAGATGACAAATCTTTGTAAGCAAATGTTTCCCCGGGGGCAGCAGCAATGAACAGAGTGGAAAGGCCACAGAAAAGAAAATGCATAAATGCATGTTCCTGAGTTAAGGCTGCTGCTGGTAAGCCACACACAAATATATCCAGCTGGAGATACTCTTGTGATATGGATTATGCTGACCTGAACATAAGCAGGGTATTTCTGTCTACAAAAGCAGGGAGAAGGGAGGCAAAGAAAGCAGGTAGAGACTTAGCTACCCCTCACTACACACACAAAAACCCGTCACTAAGGGCTCGGTTGACACTCACACAAGCAGACACCAAAGCCCGCTTTGACATAGTGTCACTGGTGTAAGGTACTTCACCTGGGCTCTGCCTGCCACTTCAGAAAAGATGGGGCTCTTGCAGGTCCTATTCCTTTATCTGTCAGCTCCACCTGACTGTTACCAATACACCAGGGAAATCTCAAAAATCATTAGGTGCCTTATGTGGAACAGTGAATCCAGGCCTAAAAATGTCAAATGTGAAGTAGGTCAGCAGCAGAGCTACTACCAGGATGAGCAGTAAGAAGGGGAGGAATCTCTGATCCCTAAGCAATGGCTCTCACATTAGCTTCATATAGACAATACTCAGCACTACCAGCCTCTAAAATCCCAAAGTAAAAGTAGCTACAGCAACTTGTGAGAGCTGCTAAGTCCATGAATCCATTAAAAAAAATTACTGTTATTATAGAATATCTTTTATCCTAAATGGAAAGAAAAGCTGAGGTAATTTCATTCCTACTGTGTGATAAACATTAACAACTGCTGACTTTTTAATGCTGACTACTTTAGGTCTGAGACTTAGATGGATGGAGTAGATTTCCTGTATATATTTGAATATATTTGTTCTCACTGAATGAATATACACATGCTCTTTTTCTCTATGAATATATTTTTAATGTCCTTCTACACTTACTACAGTACATGATATAACATTCAGTTTGACCTTTTAAGCTAATCTTTACTCGTCAAAAAAAGATATTTTAGACATGGAAAATATCTAAACCTCAGCTGTCTTTTGGCTTCACTGTAGTGCCCTGATGCTGTCAAATATAATTTAGAAAGTCATAACACATCATTCCAAAAGGAAGGCTTCTGTTACCCTGAATGGATACATCTGCGGCCAACGTTTTCCATTTATGTATTCTAAACTGATCATTGTATCTTGTAACTGAAATCAGCTTGCTCTAAATTTTAGAGAGGAAAAAGTAAAGTATTTTTTAAATAGAACACTTTGCAAGGGGTTTGCATTACTGGAAGTCAGAACCTTCACATAGTGTTTAAGAACAGGGAAAGGATGGATAAAACATATGAAGCTGTAAGATAGCAGAGGCTTGGGGAACAGCATAGTTGGTCTTCTGCTGAGAAGTACCCAAAATCTTCACTCACACTTGCAGTCCAGGTACACTGAACACTGTGTGCACTTTGCAGGAGTTAATCAGTTTTCTGAAGTGGGTTGTAAAAAAAAAGAATATTGAAATTCTTCACCTTCATTTAATTCTTCAGCTCAGTAGAGCTGAATCCAAAGAGGGACCACAGATGCAAATACCCCACTACTACATTTGCTTTAAGGACTTTTTTCTCTCACCTGCACGCTTGTGAAAAAGGATAACTTTCATTTCAGATAACTGCTCTCTGACACCAATGTTTTGGAGTCTCAAATACAAAAATTGGAAGACTATCTGAGGTATTCTCCCCCTCAAAGTATATGTTTCTAGAAAATATTAAAAGGAAAAAAGTCTAGGAGTGAAGAATTAGGCAGCCTGAATGGCAATGTTTTTATGCTTTTTCATAACATCTTAGTTTTGTTGTTCATGGGTACCACAAAAAAAACCACAAAAACCCAAATGTAAAATACCAACCAAACAAAAAAACACAACAACAAAAAAAGTGACCACTGATATCAGATTCTAGTTTTTAACGTCTCCTATTTTGAACACTCTTCAAAAAAATTATTTTAATCTTTGAGATTTTTAATTATTTCTCTGAATAATATTTCAAATCAGATTAGCTCATGACCACTAACATCAAGGAATTATTTAATTTTTAGTTCTGGTTAATTTTAGGTGCATGTATCTGGGGATTTAATGGGCAATATCTCTAATACTTAAACCCTCTATTTTGTAAATGCATATTCATGCACTGTCTTAAGCATGTAAATAACACCATTGAAATCTGTAGGACAAACCACATGTATCATGTTATATGTATACCTGCACCTACAGAGAATGAAATTCAAGTTCATCTCCAGTGAAATCTATTAGGGCCAGGAAACAGTTATTAATATCTAAAATATTATCCTAATGAATTAATATATGAGTCTTCTTCTCCCTGTAGTATATTTTTAAGTAGCTCACTTTTTTTTTATTTTATTATCATACAGTTCCCGCAACTGTTATTTGGTGTCTTTAAGAAAACCCTCACACACTACATTGTTTCTTACATCCATAATCATCCACACAACACACCTGTCAGATGTTTGCAATGGACTTTGAATGCTGAATTTCTTTACTGGCAAAAGGGTCCTGTTGAATGCTATTTCTTTTCATGCCTTTAGACAATATATAGTCCTTAAAATCAACCAAAGACAACAGGATAGGCAGTACAGTACCTTTAAAACCTTGGGGGGCTAAGAGATCATGTTGTACCATAATGGGGAAGACAGGAAAGCCGCGCTACTTCTACAGGTTTTTGTGTCTATAATTACACAGAAGCCGAAGGTTAGGCAGGGTATCCTTCATGAAGTGGAAAACATTCTTTGTCACCACAGAGTTTTAATAGGCAACTCATGTCTATTAATAAGGGCACATCTGTTCCAAAGACTTGCATTATGCAGGTGTCTGTTCCTCTTGTGTTTTTTGATTTTACAGCAGATAATTAGTTAGACAGGATTACTTGCAACCCCCCTTTGGACCACTTATTGCATTATCAAAGGCTCTAGTTTCTAATCATGAAATATGAAACAAAACCCTTACCTTTGCATGTGTAGCACTCAAATATATACCTGTTAGGATTCTGAGAGACTGATTGTTTTGTACTTTAAAAAATTGACACCAAGGTTAGTGATAAAAAGAGGAACTATTTTTGCTTTACAACTCTGTGAGAGGAAAACAGCCTTTCCTATTCTTTTCCTAATAACTACTGAGACCTTAAACAATATTTCGTTACCTAATCTAGGTTTAAAATACAGCTTTTTCAAAATCTGGTCAATGAATGTGACAGGCACAGATCTTAAAGACCACAAGTACTTCTCATGAAGCATATATTTAGGTACCCTCTCTTTTCTGACAATTCATGGATCTATTTTGCTATTTCAAAATTTTCTCTCTCCACCTAAACTAAAATTGCAGGCAGTCTGGTTGACATCTCTGGCAGTGGTGCAGCTGTTATCTTAGGTTCAGTATGGCTAAAACAGAAATACTATTCTACCTTTCAAGATTTACATTTACCCCTTCCATCAGAATGAAAAACAGTGCAATGCATATTACTGTCACACTCGTATAGGATGTCATTTTGGGTTTGGACCTTTTCCTAAATCTGAAAATACTAAGTTTGCACATTCTTTCAGAGTAATACTGCTAAAGTTGTTTCCTCCTTACTCATGCATGCAGAGAAAATTATTTCCTGAGAACTTTTGGGTTTGTGTCTTGCCTACTGCACTATTGCCCTCCTCAGCAGAGATGCAGTCCTCCCTGTCCAATGTCTATCTTGATTGTTGCTTTGATCTGCATAATCCCACTACCTCTCATTCTTCATACTCTGCTAGTCTCCAAGACTTTCACTTACCTATTAATTTAGGCTAATCTCAGCAACTTGCTTATTCAAGCTGGTGTCCTTGTACATTCTTGGGGATACCTCTACAGTTTGAGAAGCCCCTTGTGTACTTATTTACTCCCTGAAATATCTAATAATACTCCTAAATGTGACAAAATTCACGACAGTAATCAAGAAGCATGACTTGGTATCCAAGCAGTAAGAATGTTCACCTTGGGGAGGGACAAGGTGTTAGTCTGGTCTCTGCTGAGGCTCAGTCCATTTCATACCTCTGTAGAACAGAAAACACATAAATTGTTGAGGCAGAATCCAGGATCACCATTCCATTCATTGGCCCCGCTGAAAAGTGCAGTGAGTGAGGATGCTGGGATTTGCTCAGGGCAACTTGCTGTGGAATAGATTTGCTCTGCACACACTTGGCAGATAAAGCCAGACTTCTCAGGTGTCTTTGCTTTTTGGTGCTGTTTCACCTCACACCTGACATGAAGCAAAGGGATATCTAAGAGCTTTGGATGTTTCTACATACGTATGGAAATCTCTGTTTAGGCTTTTAAATGTTCTGACAGTTGCTAGTGAAATCCACGTGCCTATTTATTTTTTTATTTACTACTAGGAATTTTTAGATTATTTTTGACACTCCATTTTCAGAAGAGGTATATACACTTTTGAAAAAAATAGCTACCATGCCCTGTTATCACAATCTGGGGCCAAGACAGGGTTCTCAGCCCTTAATATATAAAACTGCATAAGTAGCCAGCAGCTGTTAAACAGTGCCATTCTTCCGGGTACTCCAACTCTTTCTTCAAAACATCAGGCATTATTTGCTCAATTGCATGGCCTTTCATTGTGTAGTTCCATCACACCTCTCATAAACTCTTGGTACCAATTTCAGTTACACAGGGGCATAAATGAGCACACTACTATTTTCCTCTGGCTGCTACTCAAAGCTGGGAGGCCTCTACGGATACACTTCTCACAAATCCATGCACTACAGCAGGAAATTTTTTAGAATACTTGTGATTCCAAGAACTTCCATGATGTTTTTTATTCAGGCCACATGGTCACAACTACCAATGTCATTTAATCTTTCAGATTCAAAGCTAAAATTAATTTCCTCCCTAATATGCTTCATGAATTCAACAAGATAAATCTTATTTCTACAATTCATTTCAAAGTACAAGCAAAATGGTTGAGGAATAAGAGCAGCTGTAAAAGTAACTAGAAATATTATCCTGTCTGAAAGGCAGACTGGAAAAGATTGAACCATTTGACTAATAGCTGTAATGCAGAATATGATGGGCATAGTGTCTGAAATAATTAGGCAACAACATACAGAAAAATGACAAGAAATGGATAATACAGAGAAGTTGGCTGTCAGGCAAAGCTGTATGAAACTTCCTTCCAACCCCCAGTTCCTTACTATTCTCTGCAAAGTCCCAGGTTTCTTTATCAAGCCTACTGCAATAATTTATTATTGTTATACTGACAGATTAAATTCCACCACATGCCACTCATGCCTATAAGTTCAATTAAAATGACAAGACTGGCATGCATGGGTAACTTTTGCGCAAAAGGGAAAAGAGAGGTAGCTCTTCAATGAAATTAAATTCCAACAGCACTTATGGCAAGGTGTTTCTGCAAAGCACAGAAGAAAAATTGTGGTCCTGAGTTTCCATCCCTGGAGACAGTTAACCAGTAAAAACTGTATCCGAGTTTGATTAACTCTGCATGTTTTTCTTGACCTCATTAACAAAGTCAGCTGATGGATTTCTAGATCAATTTGCATGCAAATGCAAAAGAAAAGGAGTTGTGCTGTAATGCTATGCTAAGCTTTCTGGACTCTTCCTTACCTCATTTCATCTTTCTGTAGGCAAAACTAAGCGATGAATGGGCAGGGGAAGCAATGTGACCCTCTTTTAGCTGTGAATTTGACAAAATCCCAGAACAGGATATTTCACATCCTAGTAAGCAAGGTTTTTAAGCCACACTTGTCCATGACTTTTCACAAATAGTCTCTACTTGGCAGTGCGTAGGCTGTTCCCCTTTCCAGAAAACTGAGGTACATACAAAGGGAAAGCTGAAATAATACAGTTAGTGGAATGAGTAAGCAAGTTTTCTTGATCAAATTTTTCACTTGTGTAAACAAAAAAAAGTTTTTGGACATCAACTTGCATGTGCTTCTTTACACTGTAGAGCCTTGGTAGCAGTAAAAATACAAGGTCAAGTCCCCACTTCACTGATTCACCATCCAGTTTCAACCAAATCTCACACTGAAGAAGAAGACAATGTTTGCATAATTAATAAAGATTTAAAAATTCATGACCTGTCCTGTTACATTGTATAATGACAACAGAAAAATCTCTCTTTTCTAATATTCTTTTTGGCGTTATTTTTAATAGTATGTAAATAAGTAAAATGAAGGTACACAGATGCCAGTAAGGTCACTGTCATAGTTTAACCTGTGCCAGCAACTAAGCCCCACACAGGTTCTCACTCAATCCCCTCACACTGGAATGGGGGAGAGGGTCAGAAGAGTAAAAGTGAGAAAACTTATGGCTTGAGACAGAGAGTTTTACAGGCAAAGCACAAGCTGCATGTGCAAGAAAAGCAAAACAGGGAATTCATTCAACACTTTCCATGGGCAGGCAGGTGTTCAGCCACCCAGAAGAAAGTAGGGCTCCATCACCCCTAAGGGTGACTTGGGAAGACAAATAACATCACTCTGAACTTTGCTCTCTTCATTCTTCTTCCCCCACCTTTTATATGTCAAACATGTTGCCATCTGGTCTGGGATTTCCCTTTGGTCAGCTGGGGCCAGCTGTCCTTGCTGTGTCCCCTCCCAACTTCTTGTGCACCCCTAGCCTGCTCACTAGTGGGGTGGGGTGAGGAGCAAAACAGGCTTTACTCAGTAATAACAAAAACATCACTGTATCCAGCACTGTTTCCAGCACAAATCCAAAACATAGCCCATTTTAGCTGCTACGGAGAAAATTCAACGTACCCTAGCCAAACCTGCACAGTCATTCAGGGTTTAACTCTTAATCAAACGTTCACATAATTCTGTGATTCATATGATTATTTAAACATGGGACATTAGGACTCATTTATAACTCAGTTTCGCTCCCGAGACCTTGTATTAATATAGAGATAATAGAAGCAGGCAAGGTAAAGAGATGAAGCAGGTAAAACTGAGGTCCGTAAAAAAATAGGTCTGTAATGTCATATTGATTTGTTTCTAGAGAGCAGGCACTTAGCTACATTAGCAAAGCTTTTACCCACTGGATCAGTCACAAATATCCACTGACTTATAGTAGGCAGTAATACAGTATCTGCCTAACACTGGTTAGACATTATTTATCTACATATACAGCTCCAAACCTCAAGCCAGTTTAGAAGAAAAAGGACTACAGAAAACCTTGCTGCTATTAGCTTGTTGCTCAGCAGATTAGTATGTATTATAAACTAGGATATATACATATTCAAGTTGTTTTGATTAGGCAAAACAGAGATGTCAGGGAGGTACTGCTGAAAGGCCTGTCAAAGACAGGCAGCTGGGCAGCACGAGGACAAATGAAATCCGCAGGTGAGAAAATGAAGGGCAGCTCAGAATAAGTGAGAAAATGCAGACAATCTAGCCACAGTAATAAGATAGGAATGATCTGTAAATTCATTAATAACAAGTGACATGGCAGGGTTCCTCTACCTTGAATATTATGTTCAACACTCTTTCTTTAAATAGATGCAATATGCATGGGTAAAAGGACATGGAATGATCATATATCTAGATTTTATGCATAAAAAACTCTGAAAATCCCTTCTGAAACTTTTTACAATGATCTGATCATTAGACAAAACTCCTGTTAAAAATCCATCAAGAAGAAAGCACAAGAAAAACAATTCTCAGCACCCTCGTTTTGAACCCTATCAATATAAAAAGCAATAAGTTAGATGAATTAACAAAAATATTAACCATCTTTCTGGAATGTCAGTCTCATTTAGGAGGGGGGGTTTCATTTTGATTTGCTATTGTATTTTAATTATTTTATTATTAAACACGTAACTTTTGCCTCTGAAGAGATTGGAATGACCATTTGTTGACTAGAACAATATGCTGAAAACAATAGTAAGTCTTTGGATTCAAAATTCTCACTGGAAAAAGAGTTGGCAGGACTACTTCTGGCAGATGTACCAAGGCCTGAAAAGTCATCTCGTAAGTTAAAAGAAGATGAACATAAACATTCAAACAAGACACCATCAAATGATGGCACTGGAAAAACCTCAGTGGAGTAAGATCATTAGCCTGGCATCTTCGAGTCAACATCACAAGAGAAAGAGGAGGTTTGTCATCCCCAGAGCTGAGCCTTGTCAGAACCGATCTGGGTTTATGAGCCAGTAAGATAATCCTTCATGATTATCTGTCCTGTTGTTCACCATTACAGCATCTTCAAGGAGGCTGTTTCATTGCATGCTCATCATGTCACGCTTAGCTGAAGTATAATTGTCTCAGGGACCACCTACACTTACAGGTTATTCATATAAAATTAATGGATGCTGGTGAAGTTGTGCATCCATTAAGCAGAGCATTAGCTTTCATGGCATTCATTTATCTATCAGATACTTTATTTATCACAGTTTTTCTGAAAGCTTTTTTACTAAGAGACTATGCTGGCAGAATAATGCTACTCTCAATGAATTTTGTGCCTTATACATTAAATTTGAAAAATGAAAACTCATGTCATTTGCCTCTTAGTTGGTACACAGTGGTCATAAGATAATGACTTCTCATCTCTGTTCATGAGAAGAGCACAGCTCAAAAACTTCAGGTTTATTCCTCTTTCTGTTAAAAAAAAAAAATCCCAGCCAACAAAGCTTTGATTAACTAATCAATAACAGTGATCTTGAAACTTAGAAAAATTTTAACACATAAAATACTATGTATTCATTGATCAAGAAAGAGGAAAAAGAGTGTGAAAAATTTTATAACTTTGTTGTCAAGAGAAGCAGCTGATGGGTTCATTTTTCAGCCTTGCTCTGGGCGCTTATTTTGTATTCAGATTCACACCTAGAGCCAGCTTTCAAATTTGTGTAGAAATTTTTGAATTGGAGACCATCACACTGTTATTATTCTAAGCAATACATTACTTGGTGGCTCATTATCATTATCTTCACAGGTATTTCACTCCCTCAGAAAACCTTGCTTCCTCAAGTTTCCCAGAAAAGGTCTACAAAGCAATCTCAGTGTTGGAGATCTTGCTAGGGTTATGGCATTGGGTCTAGCACTTAGCAGGCTGACATTTGCCAGTGCTTGTGCAGGATATTTGCCTCCTCAGGGACAAGTAATCTTCCTGAAGGCTATATAATTTTAGAAATTTAAGTTGTCATTTAGGCTGAAGTCCCTGGGCCAGATCCTTTAAGACAGTTAAGCCTGACAAAATGAGTGAGATTCTCTTACTACAGTATTTCATTTGCACACAGAATTTTGACACATTTTAAGTCACTGACCTGACTTATCATTTGCAGGACACTTCCTTGGCTTTTACTGTTTCAGCAGTTATCAGAAATGGGAGCAAATGCTTTGTCCTTTTTAAAAAATATCCCTGTTCCTTTTTTGCACTGAGAAATCCTAGACAGTAAATGACTTGGTGGAATGACTTTGAAGTATAGGCTTGCAAACTTAATTGTGGCATTTTCTGATGGTGGTCAGCTTGGCTTTCCAATTCAAAGGTGCCCTTATTCCATTTTTTTGGATGGAAGTATTCTTTTTGCTAAGAGAGTATTATGGCTTCTACATAGAACAAAATATTATGATTCCTGCTTAGCCATACTGATCTCAACTCCTAGATCCTCTAGCTGGCCAGGAAAAGACAGAAAATATAATACATTTTCCTTTTAGTATTCTTGTATTCATGTGAAACATTTTAGAAGAAATTCGTAATATTATTTAAAAAAACATCAAGCAGTGTTTCCATTTGTTTGACTGCTGTTACCTTCACATCTCCTTCTGCACTAGGCAAAGATGTGAAGGGTTACATTGTAAAGTATTTAATTCCAAATATGAGTAAATACTAAAAAATTGTAGATACTCTCAATCACAAATTAATCTTATTTGATTTACTTGTTTCTAAACTAAGCAAATCCTCTAAACAAAACAAATTCTACTTCTCTATAAATAATCTTTTGTTCACAAATCAATATGCAGATTTCACTTGCAAAATCCCTGTTTGCACAATACAGACATGCCATCTAGAAACTGAATCACTAGAAAGATCAATCTTTAGAAACATCTTCATCCATACTGTCAAATTCTAATCTCTCATACTGACTTGAAATGTCACAAGCACCAGTTATTTTACTAAATAGTTATCATCTTTATTGACAACTACAAGCTCAATTAATTTAATCAGGAAAAGTGTGTTTTAACCAAGCTTATATGGCACTGAGAGTTTACAGCAGATGATTTCAATGGCTCTGATATATTTTATGTCTTAAAATCCTATCTCATATATTCAATAATATCTTGCTGCCAGTATTCTTTAGCTAGAGACCAGAGACAGAGAGACAGATAAGCCTGCTACTGTGACACGATTCATTAACAAAACAAATCCACACAAAACTGAGTACACTTGTAGGTCTACAGACATGCACAATTATGCAATATTATCAAGCATATATGATGTTTTGACTTATATTTGTTTGTAAACTGGAGCCATTATAGATTTCCTAGAGACAGCCATAAGTTTATTTCACATGTGTGGTGGCAAAATGTACTTGTTAACTGTATTTCATGTTGGTCACCTGCAGAGAAAATACTGAACAGAGAGTGTGTTTGACTTTTATCGCAAGGACAAAGGCAGAGACTGGATGGGCTTTAACTTTTCAACCGTTTTACAAACAGTGACCACCTCAAGATATTTTCTTGAGTGAATGGTACCTATTTACATCTGCTCTTACTCTGGTCAACAGGAGTTCTACCACTTATTGCAGCATTAGCCCACTGCTGCTGTCTTTTGAAAATGTCACGTGCAATAAATATGCAAATGATTGCAGTATTTTTTTAAGTCCATATTAAAAAATCTAAATTCTAAAGGGTACCTGCTCATCCTGTTTATTTTTTCCTTTTAGTTCCTAGAGTTGTGACACATTTAAATGCACGCAATGGCTGTTTTTCCAGGTAGCTCCTCATAAACATTGCAAAATATTAATGAAGTTGTTAAGAAAGCAAAAGGCACAAAACATCAACAGTCATTGCATATTTAATTCACTGCTTTGTTCATTCTTTCCCCATTGCAAATGTACTAAATGACAATATAATTATAACCTAAAGCTGTTGGTAATTATATGCAAAGTGCTATAATAGCAATGAAACCCTAATGCTGAGAGAGAGCGAGAAAGAGTCTGAGGGAAGACAGACTCAAAATAACCATTACTCTTTGTACTCCTGGGTACCCTCTAAAATTGTTTGATTCTGATGGGTTACCCAACCTGCAAGTTACCTGAAAGAAATTCAGGTCAGGTATAGAGAAAACAAATTAATTAGCAGGAAATTACTTACTGATGTTGAGCCAAGTATTAGCTCATCAGCATTCAGCACCATTGGAAGAGTGAAGAAGAACAATACAGACTTGCATCAGGAGCTGGAAGCACAGAACAGCAAAATGAAAAGTCTTTTAGAAACTTTATTTCTAATGCTGTCACCTTTCTTCCAACCAAACCTGAGCTCCATGTCCAATGCCAGAGTGTGTGCTACCAGCAGATCACCATTCTCCTCACCCTCTTGCCCTGGACAATGGCTGCACTACCTGCAGGAACCACCCTCTGGCTCTTCATAGGGTCTGGGATGAGCTGTGCTGGCAGGTGCCTTCCCTATACCTCCTGGTATCTTATGGGTTCTAGAAGAGTTCCTCTATTCCTTTGGAATTTGGAATAATTCCAGCAGCAAACCAGCCAAGACCAACAGTCTCAGAGCTGAGATGTATAGTAACTTAGATACTCTCTCCTCTTAGCTAAACAGATTCTTTCCTGGATAGAAATGAGAGCCATGCTCACACAATGTGTCAAGGGAATGTTTGACTTGTGCTTATTCTGTGTTTGCTGGAATCAGAAGGAAATGCCATATAGCTGCTGCTTCATTAGCAGAGCAGTTATATGCAGCAAAGCAATGTGCTCTAGAGATGGAACTTAATTGAGATAAAGCACATAAAAACTGTGGATTACATGACAGGCAGAATTGGCAGCTTGTGATGGTGAAGTAAAGTCCCTGCTTATCTTACTGATATGTACAGTATGCTACAGCTGAATTAGTTAAACTTATACAAATACCATCAGAAGTTACAGCTCCTGCTACCCTACTTGCTCTTGCAGACTTGCTGCCATGTTCAAATTTCTCCTGATAAAATACATTTGAAAGAGGGGAAAAAAGCATCCCCAACAGAAGAGAGCAAAAAGCAGTACAACTCAAAGATTTTGATCTGAACTGTCCTTACTGTCTCCATTCCTTTCCAATTCTCCTCTGTAGCAATGAGGGGAAAGTGAGTAAGCAGATGGTGAGTGGCACTTAGTTGCCAGCTGGAGTTAAACACAGCAATGACTTAGGAAACAAATATAATCCTAAAAATTAAGACTGTTTCCATTGCACAGTGCTCATTTTGTGGTCACCCTCTCCCCAGCTGGCAGCTGAACGATGAGCTAGGAACTGCTTGGGCTCTCAGACCACCGACCGATCCCAGTGCCTTCCTCGCTCCGTGCACGGGAGACCTGCCTTGCAGCGAGACCCTTCCCTGTGTGTCCTGAGAGCTCACAAAACCCTTCCAGTCTCACCTGCTGAAGGTAAAAATGTTTAAAACCACTTGCTGGCTGCCCTGCATCTTATGCTGCAGATGACACACATGTAATGTAGCACCATGTGTACGTCACATGCAAGGGCTTCACAGGCGGCTTTCAGCTGCCAGCAGGTGGGAACTGGGGCTCTGCAGCAGCAAACGGTGAGCACAAAAAGCTCATTACTCCTTTAGGGTACACAAGTTCCCCACTACACAAGGTACTTGAGCAGGGTTGATTTTTAGAAAAACACACAGGCCTGAAATATATGAACAATTTTCAAGTAAAATCACTTTCTGCATTTTAATATCCAAATATTGATTTGTTTGCCTATGTGCTCATTTGGTATAGTGTATGGAGTAGACAAGCACTGAAATATGTGACCGTGAGTGCAAAGCAGCTGTAAAAAATTATTGAATCTGAAAGGTTGTGGCAGATATCTGCACTGTACTGATTATGTCCTGGTTAAATTATTATGTGAGATTCATAGATGCTTAAACCAGAAAATACAATTACAGTCACCAAGTAGGACTTCCTTCATTTTAGGTTCAGATTTTTAGCCTCTGTTTTTATCTGAATGAAAAATGTTTTGATAAGCAATAAATTGCATAAAAATGCAAATAAAGGATGAAATTATTTAAATAGTCTGGGCACCTACCCAAAAATGAACACACCACTCCCAAATGAAAGGACTGCTCTTGAATGTGTGTTTGAAAAAGAATGACTCTTCTGATACAAGAGAAGATTTTATACTGTTTATACCTTTTCAAGGTTTCTGGGATGAAAGGACGTTCATTCCTCCAGTTTGTCTGACAGCAGGCAGCTTACATGTTAACATGACAGAACAAGAAGCAGAACCCTTTCTCCACCTGCCCTCACATCACAGGTATAACTCGGGAGCACTGCCCTTGGGGTGACACCAGTAACACAGGCAGGAGACCCACTCCAGTTCCCATCCCCTGCTGAGTTTGTGAACAAAACCAGCCACAATTGGTTCTAACTGAAGTAATGGTGGATTTGATACTTGTCCAGGGATAGTCCCACCTCTGAGTTGCTCTAAGCCCATTTTCTGCCTTGTGTGGTATGCTATGCCACTCAGGGATATCAGGCAGTATGTGGCAAAAAGCATAACTCAGCACACTGCTGTCCAACAGCTGGCTTAGCTACACTGCCAGAAAAATTAAATAAGAAATTTGAAACTACAAAAAATTATTGCCCTTGTTTCTGTGTTTAGATAAATATTGGCCTTCAAAGTTGCAGCACATTATAGCTCAGGATAGCCAGAGCCTTTTTCTTCAGATCTGATTCTAATGCAACAGGAACGATAAACAGGAATCACTACAGTCTTGTGGTATCCTTGGATGTTCTGAGTCACATGATGCCCTCAGCTTATTTCACTCTAGAGGGCCACCCCTCTTTTGAGAGCTGCTAGCCGGGGATGGATATTGGCAGGATTTGCCACTCTGATGAGTGACCACCAGCTTGCTGTGGTGAGACTGTGATTTGCCTGCTCTGTGGAAAACATCTGCCAGCCTCAGACATGCCGGTGAACTAACAGCAATAAATATGTGTTATCAGCAACCACACATCAGGCTCTCTACTTAATATCACCATGTGTCTACAGACAGGTCAGATCAGGTCTGAAAGTGATTCAAGATATCTTGAAAAAGGCATCATCAGGAATCAAAAACATGACAAAAGATTCAGGAGATGAGCTGACATGATGAGAGGCCAACAACAGTCATCTGAAGACTGAACTGGGACAGGAAGGAGGGCAAGCTAAGTCATGGCAGGTGAAAGCAAGTTTAGCAGCAGAAATTTCACTGGATAATCAGAGTTGACAACTCCACCATCTTTCACATAGGCAAATAAAGTCATATCTCATGTGACAAGGCACCAGATTTCTATGTCTCAATGAGGTGAATGGAGGAGTTTTCCCTCCACCTTTGGTTTTTCTTGCTGTTGCTTGGTTTTGGTTGGTTATTTTTTTAATCTGCCTGTACAATTCATGAAGTTTTTGTGCAACCAAAACAACCTGATGGACATTGCATAAGTTGGTTTTGCTTAATTCTGTGATTTTTTACATGCAAAAAAGTACAGATATGTTTTGAATTGGTGAAAGCTTTTTGGTGTACTACCAGCAGTAGTACCTTTTAAGGTGCTAAGGTACTGAAGAAAAGGAAGGCAATATACATGAGTTAAAAGGCATCAGTGAAACTGGTCAAACAGCCTTCATTTCTCTAACTGGAATTCAGGGTCACTGCCAGTTTTTACAGACTGGTTTGCCACAGGAACACATAAAAATTATAAAACTAGGTTGATGCACATTTATTCTTAAGGTATTTTACCAAAGGTTCTTGTTACATCACCTGGGGTGATGTACTGAGCTCTGGGGCTCAGGAGCATAAGAAGGACATGGACTTATTAGAGTGGTTCAGAGGAGGATTATGACAATGATCAGGGAGCAAAACACCAGCCCATAGCAGCAGGGTGGAACTAGAAGATCTATAAAAGTCCCTTCCAAGACAAACCATTCAGTGATTCTACAAAGCTAAATACCTCACAGTAAATGTAATTCTAGGTCATCAAAATATAGATGTAGACCCTACTATGATAAGTATGCTTAGATATGATGGTAAGGCAGTTTTATTCTTCAAAAGAAAAGAATAAGAAATTTTACCTGTGGTCAATCTAACACATTTTGTCCAACCCAAAATAATTTATCATCTAATATTTTCCAGGTCATTTAACTTCTTTGTGTTTGACTTTGAAGCTCCTTCAAATGAAAATAAAAGCATTTTCACTCCCAGTATTTTAAACAGAGCAGCGACCATCAGGGTCAGTGGATGCAGAAGACCTTCCAGGTTATTTTTTGAGCTGAGAAAATAGCCAAATTCCCATCCTCTGAAAAGTACGTACATTTCTCTGAACACAACTCACCTGGTTATTTGGGGGTTTATGCTTTTATAAATAATTTTTATTTGGGTCACAATGTGTATGAGAATACAAGGAGACCTTAATTACAGAGTCACTTTCACCTACAACAAGACCTCCAACTCCAAAACCTGCCCTTCCCCACCACAGTCAAAATCACTTCAGACTTCTCCCTCCTATATAACCTTGCTTTCTTTCTCATGCGTATGTGTTTGTGAGTGAGGAGATGATTGTAAACATATGTTTAAGCAGCAGAAGCACAATTTATACATAAGCTTCAGTGAGGGGTTAACTATGGCCTGGAACAAATTTTGCAGTTAATCTCCAAACTTATGCAAATGAAAAAGCTAGAAAAATGAGGACAAAGTGTTCTAGGCACAGTGGCCCCTCCACTACTACCCCAGCCAGCTTCAGAGTTCTTACATGAGGTAAGAAGATAGAATGGATTCCCATACCACTCAAAAGTTTTCTTTCACTTTAAGCTAATGAAAATATTCCCTATGCAGCTACGTGTTCTGAATTGGGAAAAAAAGATCTTGACTTTTTACAGCCTTCCAGATCTGAGCTGCCAATCAGTCAGCCTTGCACTGGATGATCTCATCACTAGGCAACCATCCGTGAAGGCCACTTCTCCTTGAGGATGTTCACTTATTGTTTAAATGTATTTCATTTCAGTGGAAGAGTGTTTCACCTGACAACCCTCTTTTGTTAACCTTGTGCTGGTGGCCTTTAGAATTATTTTCTGTTGTGGAAGTAAGAGAAAGACAGAAACCTGACTGCACAGTAGAATGAAATTTTCCATTTGAATAAACGTCCTGTAATCTGAACAGGGTCCATAGCTGAATAATCCTATTGATAACAGTTACTATGGCACATCAAAAGGCGTAGCATGGCCACATTTTCACTATGAGGGTAGACTAATAACAGAGAAAATATTTCTATGCTATTCTAAGCACTGTAAAATGTATCCTCAGAAATGACCTAGCTTCCACCATGGAGAATAATTGTATCCCATGGGCAAAAGGCTCCATTCATCATGTCAATGGAATGAAAAACTCCCACAGTTGGTGGTGAAGATCATGGGAAAACTGCCCTTCTGTGGGAAGCTACTATCAGGCAGGGCAGATGTGCAGTGCTTCACTCTCCACTTCTATCAAAAGCCAAATAATGCAAGAGCTCTGACTCATACAGTGGCCAAACCATCTCAACACCTCTGCTGTAGCTGTGCCCTCTGGCACTCTGCTCTGTGTGCTCTGACCTCAGGTCCCATGGGAGAGGCAGACAAGAAGGTTGCACAATTAGTTGATTAACTGCAGTATGGGTAGCCCAATTTGCTTGCTGAGTGGGTTTGTAATTGATAAAATTTAACTCTGGCTGCTTATTTGTTGTTACTGTACATTGTTACTTGTCCTGAAATAACTTGCCCAACAATACTGCTTCATCTTCAGTTTGCTTCTGGGATAGCAAAACAGTGCGTATCAAAGAAAATAAAAATTTTAAAAAATAATAAAAAAAGAGGCAATAGCCCTGAAACTCCTTTTCTGATATGGATACTGCTGCAACTGCAAAATGCAGTACTATTCTACAAAACTGGCCCGGAAAAAACAGATAAATCAACAGTACTTTGCAAACAGAAAATAAGCATGTATATATGTGGCTGATCTTTCCCTTTGCAGAGTCCTTTCTATCTCCCTAATGAAATTATAATCAATGTCCTTTCTTCCGAGGTAGAATAATTAAGAATCCATTACATTTTAAACTGTGGCACTGACTACTCTGTAACTATTATGTAATTGGGAAGCAGCTATATTGTCATCTTTATGTAGTTACACTGAATTACACAATCATTTAAATGGAGTTATATTGAGAAATTGCATGTAAAGTTATTCATATAAAGTTCTGCAACTTAAGGACTCAATGTGGAACAATTGCCCACTTGGAATAGGATTTGAATCTAATATGTACAGCCCTGTGACTTTGAAGGGAAAGAAAAGGTTCCTTAATATGTCTGAAGTGTTATCATTAGTATCTTTTAATGCAAAGTAGTTACATGCTAGCGAATTATTTCAATTACTCTATTATATTGCTGAGCTAAAGAAAAGGAGCAATTGATAAAAACATGGAGGAAACTTCATAATATGCAGAAATTAAGAACAGGGCTCAAAAAGCTATTATGGAGTGCATTCAGCTGGCACCTTCAAAATTCTAAAGATACTTAACATTAAATGGGAGAACTTCAAATCACTAATTTAGTTCACAGTGCGCTTTGGGGATTTGAGTAACTTCATATTTGTAGAATGTGTCTACAATACTGCAAAGTTAAAGCTGAGCAAGGGTTTTAAATTTTTCTTGTGGCACAGCGAGATATAAAACACACCTACAGTGAAGCGATAATTTAAAGGTTTCAGTTTTGACTGATCCAATACTCAAACCTTAGGGCCTGAAAGAATTGAAAATGTGGTGCAAAAATAAACACTTCAAAGGAGAACCCCACCTGAACACAGCAGAAAGGTGTGTGAAGAGAAGGGTCTGGCTGGATTCATGAAAGTAGCTGACAGGGACAATTTCTTGCCCTTCAGGGGACTGATAACTCTGATAAAGTTTGAAAATCTGGGACTAATAAATAGGAACCTGAGCAAGGTTAGAGTGTGCATTAATTATTTAAGGATTCTAAAATATTCGTCAATCCTACATCAATCTAGCTACAGAGTTAAGTGTAGCTAACACAGGAATACAGAAAGAAAGCACAACCATTTTGAGAAGCTCTACCTGTTTTTTCCTCAATACAAAACTCTCCTGTTTAAGCACAAAGTTTTAAAAAGAAATATAGAACTTAAAAATTTTATCAACTTCACTCTAGGCACCTTCAGCCAAAAGTGGGGTGCTGGCTCCGAAAATCACAAATGTCACAGGACTTTCCCCAGACCAAATCTGCCAGCACCTAGGATTCTGGCTGCCCTTGGAGCCTCAGACACCACCTCTGACCTGACCTTGAGACACTGGGGGACTAAGTACGGCTTTCTGCAGAAAACAGCCACCGTTCGTGTCCAGGTGTCTGTGGCCGAAAGTGGGGCGCCAGCTCCTAAAATTGTGAACGTCACGGAATGTGGCCCATTTCCATGGGAAACAATACTCAGCCACCCAGTGTCTCAGGGTCAGGTCAGAGGTGGCATCTGGGGCTCCAAGCGCAGCCAGAGTCCTGGTTGCTGGCAGCTTTGCTCTGGGAGAAGTCCCATGACGCTTGTGATTTTAGGAGCCAGCATCCCACTGTTGGCCACAGGCTCTGTGCTCTTCTTCTGTTGAGAGCACAGAGATGTTCATACATCTCATCTTTCTAGCACTGTCTGGGAAATGTCAGATGCAGATGTAAATATTGAACAATCTCTTCATTAAGCACCATGCATTAGTCACTCTCATCCTCACAAGAAAACACAATTGTAAGTAACATAAATTTCACTGAAGTTTATCTAAAATCCTCAATGTCATTAGACAGTATCTGTTCCCAAGTTGGTCCCTTTGAAGTATTTTTGTTTGTTTTGGAAAGTAACCACTACCCTTTGCTCAACTGAGATTATGACTTTGTACCACCTGAATCTGATAATGCCAGTGCAAGGCTTCAGCTTCTTTCTCATCTAGGAACAGTGCCTTCTAGCCTGCAGGCTACAGAAAACTTGCAGAAAACCTGCATTCAGCTTGGCCAAAATAAAAGCAGGCTTTATTGGAAAATTCCTTAATTAGCAAGGAAAGCTGCAAAATAAGAGTTACAAAGAGACTCATTTACTTGAACATCATGAAAAATTCTGATAGGGGAGAACAAAGACATAATTAGAGTTTGGGACCATTACTGCAATGCTCAGAACTGAACTTTTTCTCTTATTTTTAAGGTTGTCTCTGACTACATGTCTCAAGTCCTGCATACTTTGATGAAACTGCCCCGCAACATGCCTCATAAATATGACTCATTCTCCACTTTCTCTACTGCCCATCCATTTCATGAACAAGGTGACAGCTGATTCATGTTATCTTATCAAAGTTTTTTTTTTTGATTCATGTGAGTGCCCTGTTTCAGCCTTGCATAATCTAGATAAGTGCAAAGTTATTTCCCAAGTAATATTTTACAAAACTGCACCAAAAAATTGTTACTATCTTCTACCAATCCAGTTTCATTATCAGCTTACAAGAGGTCTGTCTGAATATACTAATAGAAAGCCTTGGAAGCTGAATGTCCTAGGCTGGTGATACGGGACCTTAATACAAAATGACATCACAAGTTTTGTAATGAAGGATGCATTACACACATCTGATGAGATACCCATCATAAGTATCAAGGCTTCTGAGAGATTCCTTAATGGGCTCCACTCCTATTTTTAGAAATGGTTTTGAAATTTGTTAATGATAAGATGATACCAGAAAATGGTTAGATAGGTCAGGACTAAGTAGTCTGCTCTGAGCTGGTTTATAGTTGACTTTGAAAAAGATCCCTTTCCTCCAGCCCTCCTATGGGAACAAAATGCTGGTAGCTGCCAATGAAGTCCTTGCAAGCACCACACTGGCAGTACATCTGCAATAATGGAAATCCTTGTCATTTTCAATCCAACAAACTTTATACACAGTTATCTAAACACTCTTTAAATCTTCACAAACTAGTATTTTTACCATTCCCCATTATTTCCATTCTATAGGTGGATAAACTGAAGGACAGAAAAGCCATGACTCCTCTAAAACTGAGTCATATTGACTTTCATCCCTTGGCTTCACCTGACAAAATGTGCTCTCCCTTATGTCCCAGAGCAAATCAAAGCAGGTTTTTCATTAAGTTTCAGACATGTCTCATCCACACTGTTGTCTGCTGGTCATGGAAAACATAATGAAGTAAACTAAGTTTGCGCGTGCACCAAAGTGACCTCAAATTTTCTCTCTTCTTTTTGTACTCATGAAAATCATATTGTCAAAAAGATTATATCAAATTTTAAAAATTACCCAAGAGAGTTTCTTTTATATAATAGGGCCCTGGAATGGAAGGTTGCAATAAAAAAATTCTGACAGGTTCTTAGCTAAAGGCACTAACAAAATTCTCTGGTCTGTGCATTCTGACTAATTCATTGGTACATTTTATGTTCACTTATGCTGTGTACCCTCAGTTAATCTCATTGGCACTTGAAATTTTGGCTAAGAGCATAGAGAGCAGTTAGGCATTTTACTCCTCTTCAAACCATATGACAGTGTCCACATTTATCATTAGATTTCTGTTAGACATCTTACGCAGTGTCCAGCTTAAAATTCTGGCTAAAATGGAGTAAGAGTAATTAAGATTGACATAGGGGTGCAAAATCTTCTGAGGCATTCATTAAATAGAAAGTGTTTAGTCTTTTGATCTCGTTTACTCAAACACTACAATCCCCATGTTAACAGTATTTTGACTAAATGTATCTGTGCCTAGTAAAATGTGGTTTATGTGCTTTGGCTAACTGTAAAGAATTTATTACACTGCCAATCTGGACCTAAGTCTATTGAAAATCTATCCACGCTTTCTGCTCCACAAAAATATGTTTAAAATTATTCCAGTGATGTTTCCTTTCTGTGATATTAGTTTGCCAAAGCCTATGTATTAGCTTCCCTGAGTGATGAAAAATGAGGTCTAAGCCCTTGGTAACCCACAAATCACTTCATGTGATTTGTGGCTAAATGAATGCATTAGCCAGTGAAGTTGTCCCCAGTTGACATGGAGATGTCACAGAACAGCACGATCTTCAACAAAAATTTCAGCAGCCTTGCCAGTGTGGCACCAGTACTCAAGGTCACCAGCAGCATTAGTTAAGTAGCTATGAGTTTGTCCATCATCGTGAGCAACTGCTGCAAGATCACAGCTAATTTAAACAGGGCTTATGTATATTTTAACTGAGCTGCAGTGATGACAGCAGTTGCAGCATAGACTGACTCATCATCATTAATCCTGGAGCTCTAACACGCAGAACAGCTTTGACTGCAGTTTTGTACTGTGTACAGCTAATACAGATGTATGAATTTGGGTGGTACCTTGGGCCTGCTCCCCTGCCTCCTTATTTGTGTTCCTGTTCAGTGACAGTAAATCTCTAAAGTACAAGCCCCTTAGCTTTAGGCTGTGTGAGCAATAGCCCATCTGCAGCAGGAGAAAGGAGTAGAGGTACAATGGGAGGTGTGGAACCTGTAAATCACCCCGCTCTGGCACCACCCAGGCCCCTCACAGGGGAACATCAGCCTGTACAGTGAGTTACCTGGCAGGGGGAGAAACCTCCGCAGGACAGCCAGAGGAAGGAGCCCCTGCCCCTGCACCCCCCAGGGCTGGCCCAGAACAGCCAGCAGTCCCAGCAATCCAACTGGGAAGCCCAGCACCACAGGTCTATGGGAGAGGCCGTCTGGAGCACCTCAGGATCTGAGGGGTATGGGGCACATTATGGGATGCAGGCAAGACCATTTGGGGATTGCACTTACTACAGAACAAGTGCAGGAAATGAGGATAAGGCGATAAAACGGGGCAGTTACTTATTAGCATACTACTCATAAGCATGTCAGCATGTTTGTTTGGCTATGCCCTGCACCTGATCCACACAGTCAGTTCTGTCTTCTTAAACTCTATTTTCCTGCATGAGGGAAATCCCTAATCTATGTACATGCATATACATCAGGTCTAAACGCCAGCAGCCAGCCTGAGGACCCTGTGTGTGGCGTGCCAGCAACTAGAGGGACAGCTCTTAATCCTGATCAGCAGGATGGGCATCAGGAGGAGACTGTTGGGACAGTTCATTTCTGTGTGAATACTGCATGCTTAGTTCATCTCTGGGGCCTGCTCTGTATATGTGTATTTTACACCTGTCTGCACGTGTACCTGTTGGGATTACATGCCCAACCTCATCACTGCTTGGAGCTGAAGTGCTAACCTGTGGCTGCCTTCCATCTATCAGAATTGCTGGATTTGGTCACTCCCTAAAACTGTATCCTCTCATGAAATTATACACCGTCTACTGCAGCTTTGGAATGTAGTATCTACAATGTGTAATAAGTGACAACCCAGGCCTCCTTTCCGTGTACAGACAGCAGTGCAGAGTCATGGAACTCCCACTACAGCCCTTTTCCCACAAGTCTGCAAACACTGCCCAGCAGATCACCACTACAAGAGCTATTTCCCCCAGCTGCTTCTGAAAATATTCCTCCTGTGAAGAACAGTAAACAAAACAAACACAAACCAAAAAAAGAATGGGAAAGACATAGCCCTAAACAAAATTCTTTTGAAGTTGATGGAACCCCAACTCATTACATTTTGAACAAAAGCTTTAAGCCTCTCATACAGATGAGCTATTGTCTTTTGGTCTCCCTTTTGATGTTATTTTAAAGTGCCTTGAGGATACTTGATAATAAGGCACTCTATGAGTTGTATTACCTTGTTCTGTATTGCAATGTTTTATTAACAACAAATGCCAAATGAATAATGAAAACGCAAGCTGGAAAATTACATTTTCTTCTCCCATTGCCTGTTTTAGCCTGATCTAAGCAACTTATTAATTGCCTTCTTTTTGATGGTATGGATTTATGTTTGCTTAATGCAAAAGAATGAAAATAGCATCTATCAATACCAATTACAATACCATCTTTCTTTAAAGGAAAGGTCTGAGGTAGACAGTGTTGCTTGATGGATTTCATGGAAGCTTAAGGATTTTGCACAAAATGTTAAAAGTTATTTTCTAAAATAAAAAAAATATAAATAAGGCAAACTCAAAACTGTAAGTTAGTTTTTCATCCTAGTTTTGACTAGGGAAAACAGCACAATTCTCCTACAGATGAAATTTTCTAAAGACACAAGTCTACAAAAGCCATCCATAACAGCATTTTATGCTAGAAATACTGTGCCAAACAGTTAGTGAAAAACATACCATGAGAAGAGAATTTTGGATGCTGTCCCCAAAGAACATTAAAGTTAGTCTCCAATCTGAAGATCAAATTCTTTCATATTTTTCCTTCTCCATCACAGTGTTATTTAAGACTAATTTATCGCTTCAGGCTTTCAGGTCTCACAGAAATTGGCTGGGTTGTTTTGTTATCAGGAACATAAATGCTTTCATTGGAATAAGGATTTCATCCAGGATATTTCATCTGTAATGTAATTAAAGAGGTAGTTTAGAAAAGCTACAATTATACAGGGAATATATGCAAAAATATGCACAAATGCTACCAGTAGAGTTTAAAATGGTATTGCCACAAACTCGCTGGAGAGCTCCAGGTTAAAGGGACTTTTATTGTCCAACTGTGTAACATGGATAAGTATCACTGGTCCCTGAAAAACAACATTCCTAACCCAGCATTCTCACTTTCAAACACTACAAAAAGGACTTCAGGAACAAAAAACATCTTGAGCCTGTGTTTAAGACAAGATCAAGTATGTTTATGTATCCTAGACTTGAAGAGGGCATGTCTAGGATGAACCAGCTACAGGGCAGTTCCTCTGCAAACTAGGCAAACGTAGATAACTACTTTACCTACATTAAGCAGCAAGACCACTACTGCTGTGCTTAGAAAGACATGTACAGAGATGAAAAGGAAAATGCCACTTACAGGTACTAAATATTAATTCATCTTCATGGAATATTTCTGTGTCTTCCACATACAAAGTTACCAGACATTATAAATAGGATTCAGTCTTCAGGTAAGACACACTGGGTGATGCCTTTTTTACCAGGGTATAAGCATGTGCCAATTTCTGTCTGGAATTCAAGTCAGAACCTTATTTAACCCATTCTCCCAGGATTTTGTCTGTTAAGCAAAAGTATCAATTACAAATAAAAGTATCAAACTTAATCAAAGTATCAAGTTGTAAGACAATAATTTTCTTTACATTTTTCATTCTAATTTCCCCCACTATTTGAGACGCTGATATCCATTGAATTAAAAAACTATCTGCAATTCAAACATAAAGGAAAACTCACTGCTGAATTTGCCTGAGCCCAAGGGTATAACTATAAACGAGTATTCATATGTGTCCCCGTTAAGAGGGAAATAAGTACACAACCCTGCTAACTGGCTGAAACATCAAAGTGCAACTTTTTTCTGTGATAAAAACACGTTACCTCCAACCATACAAAGTGTGGTTCACAGGAAGAAGGAAATGATGCCTTCGGATCATTGTGAATTCTCAAGAGAGACTAGATGTAATCAAAAACATCTGGGCAGCAATACTGGATGGGGGGGTGGGTTCAACATTCCGAGGACTTGACAGACATGAAATTGTGACTAATGCTTGTACAAAGGGACTTTTGTTCTTCCCCTATCGCCTGCACACCTCGTGCATAAACAGCAGTTTGATCCTTGAAGCTCTCAACTCAACTAGGGAAAGCTCAGTGGGTGCCCAAATACTAGAGTCTTTCCTTTTCCTGCAGAGTTCCAAAATATGACTGCTGAATAGAGAAAACAGGGAAAGCTCAGTGGGTGCCCAAATACTAGAGTCTTTCCTTTTCCTGCATAGTTCCAAAATATGACTGCTGAATAGAGAAAACAGAGCTTTAGGCTTGAGAGAGAGATCAGACAACCAAGCAGACCTCCAGATGTCTTCCTAGCTGGGAAAGCTGACTGCAGTCATACTTGCGCGCCATTTTTCGTGGCAGGTCTATTTAGCCAGTGCACAACCTTTGTGAGACACTCCCTATTTGACTGCTTCAATTTAGTTACAATCACACCTGTGAGAGCAAACCAGAGAAATCACCACTTATTTTGACTGCAACACATTAGGATGTAATGTGAAGAAGAAAGGGCTAATCATCAACAGATTTTCACTACACACCAGTAAGACCTCATGAGACCACATTTTGAAAATATCTGCACTGCTGTAACCTGTAATTAGTTTATTTGTGAATTTACAAATACATTAGTGAAATCAGAGGGCTTTTAAAAATTTTAACCCAATACTGTGGCTAAAAACACTGCCAAAAAGATCATATAAACTGTACAGTAAATAATTCTATTGATTTGCTTAGAACAGTAATGGTGTTTGTAAACTTCTCAATTCAGATCCTTCTTGTAGCAATAGAAGCCATTTTCTATTGACCAGACATTTTTAAAATATTGTACAGTATGCTAAAACTACTACACAGATATCAATAAAAAATAATAGAGCAAAGAGACAGACATCTAAAGAATATATTTTAAAAATGCTTCATGGCATTCCATAATTGCAAGAATTTCTCAAAGTCAGAAAGTGGAGTTAGTTGTCCAGTTCCTATTAAAAGCTCACAGACATCAGGCATCTTTTTCCCTTTTAAAGGTTCTCTTTAAATAATCCTGATATCATTGTCTCAGTAATGAAAGTTTTGAGTGTAGACGGTGTATGAAATCTAGTTCTATACTCTTTCCTCTTGTGCTCAACCTGCTATGTATTTTTGTCTTGGGATTTTGCTCCAATTCCTTTTAGAGTACAATTAACACATTTTCTCTTAAGTCATTAGTGCTTCTGAAGAAAATGGATTAAGACAATATAAAACTGGCTTCTCTCATCGTGTATCAAACTAAACTAAGTTCTAAAACTTCTGGACTTATGGACTGGGGAAGCATAGAAACACATTTCCTTTCCTTTTCCAGTGGTTCCTGGTCCAGGCTGAGACACCAAGAATAAAAGGAAGTTGCAAGCATATGGGTTTTGTTTTATTTACGGTTCAAAAAGAAAGCAACAACTTGCAGCTGCCTTCCATATATTCATGAATATAAATTCATATGTTCAACGGCATTTTTCTCATACCCAAAGTTCATTATTTGCTTAAGCACCACATTACCTTAGAATCTTTATTTCCACAGTCTTTCCATACTACTGAAGGACTAATGCGCATCACCAGGGCACAATATATAATTGAATGGCCCAGAATAAAGTTTAGGAAAAGGACCTTTTACAATCTTCTGATTTTATATATTTCAATAATTGAAGTTTTATTTCATCCTATTCCATGACAGAATCCTTATTCTATGTTCTATTGAAAAATCTAACTGAAGTATAAACCTGTTACTTGAAACATTGAAGAAAAGAAAGCATACTTGGCAAATTTACTTGCTGTGTAACTTGGAGATCATGACAAATATGCATTAAATTCTGGTTCAAAAGAGGCAGCATGTTTATCTAGAATCAATAGTACCTTCTTTTATCATTATTTTACCTTTTATCTCCAAATTCAATGGCATTCTATGCCATTTTGAGAATTAGGTAGGCCTTTTATAACAGATCAAGCCAGTATCTTTCATGATATGATGGGGTTGTATTTTCACGAACTTCTCAAAAGATACTTTTCTCACTTTAAAAGTGGAAATTGACATAAATATCTTTCCAGTCTGGAATTTGATGATACTGAAATTATTTTTTTAGAAAAAAGCAGTATCTCAGTATAACAAACACAGATGAAAAGAGATGGGAAAAGCTCTTCAGAATTAATCCCTTTCTAATTTATTTATTAAAATTTTCATTTAAAAAAACAACAACAGAAAATCAGAAAACTGTACTGCTTCAGAAGATCCATTGTACAATTAAATGTCACCGGTACTAAATCAATCCAATGGGAACTCTGTCAACTAGATATGATGGAAGTTATTTTAGTTCCTGCTTTGTCATGGGTTGGATATCACTACCCTTCTCCCAAGGCTCAGTCAAGTTAGCAATGCTTTCATTGTGTTCCAAAAGGAATAGCCATTGAACCTGCCTGTGGGTCCCTATGCTCTACCTCGTCCAAGACCTGCAGGAATTAAGTCCAAGATAAGATATATGACACCATGTCAGGTTTTGCAAACCCTCAAACATGTACATATATTTACTTATGTGAGAAAAAGGTATGCATGTGGCTCCAGTGTTTGCCTCGTGAAATATTAGTTTGCATAATTCCCATTATGCAATGCAGTACCTTTACTGATTAAATGCATTAGGTGATCACCTCAAAAGGATGATAATTTTAATAATGCAGTGTGGTACTACTTAACTTTTTGAAAATGAGTTCATCACTGGGACACGACCTAAGACTGTGTAGAAAATGAGGAATTCACAACCAAAAGGAAAAGGAATATTAACAGAGAAAAACAGGAGAATGAGAAATACTATGCAGACAGATTAATTTCGACATCTACCTAACAATCCTTTAATAAAAGATTATTACCAACATTATCTTAATTCTCGCAAGGTTAAACTGATTTATAAAATGAGTTCTTGTTAGGCATTCACAAAAGTACCTACAGTAGTTTTAAATCACACAACCATTTTCTCCCAAATTTTAAAAGTTTTTCAGAATGGGAACTTAATTCATCAATTAATATTCACAAGTTATTTTTAATCCTATTTCAACATACATTTATCAAGATATATACCAAACCCTAGGAAATGAAAAGCTGATTTTAAATCCCTTGAGAAAGAAATGTTTGATTTTTCCAGTTCCTTTTCATATAAAAACGAGTCATCTGCAAATTCATCTGCTTTAATGCACAATTTTTGGTTTCAAAAGCAAGCAACTAAACAGAGGGGATGAAAATTAGGACGTTGTATGTTGAAAGTCACAAGAAAATAAATATTTTCAATATCTTTCAAATAGACCTGTCAGTTTCAGCCAAACTTTTTTTTGTTTGTTGGGTTTATTTTCATGAGGAACATGTATCTTTCCAGACAGTTGTTCCCTTTTCTTATTCTCTCTTTTGAAAACATTTTTGTTTGCTTTCTTTCTCTGCCTTGTTTGTAGCTTTTTTATTAGGCAAAATGTCAGAAAAGATTGATCCTTATTTATCTTTGTAAGGGAGGATGTCACAGTTTGCTATGTCTTTGACTACTTGTTTATATAACAGATGAAAGAATATCAAGCAGTAAACCAGAAACCTATTATTGAGAATCTTAACAGAGATGGACCGAAGTATTTTTATTGACACAGTTGCTTCATTGATCATCATGAGATGAAAAAATCCTGTACACCTATGCTATGCAGTTAGAGACTCATTGAAAGTTTGAAGATTGGAAGTGCTTCTGGATTTCTGCTACTTCAGCAGTGATTCAAGTTCAGTTTTGGCTCCTCCCAGCGCTAGACCATTTTATGTAAACATATACCCCTATAAATAAGTAGGTAAGTAAATAAATGAGCTCAAGCTCTTTCCCTGTTTCCAGGCTTTGCCTTCCTTACTTCCCTTGGCTGCCCTGTTAAAGTTCTCTTTACACCTGGGGAGATTACATACATCCTTTCTGTATGCACAAGCTGAGGTAAATGTGTCTCTCCATAACCAGCTTGGTGCACACACAAGCCTGAAATCAGCATTTTTCCCATTTACACTGGAAGATTACTCTGTTAGGGATGCTCTCCTGTGTGTTTGTGCAGTGAATAGGCTCAAGGGAAGGCTATCAAGGAACAAAGATATATAACAATTCTAACCTGTCTCACATGGACATTATATTGATAGATTTTTATTTTATGTTGTATGGAGATTTTTTGAAGAGTGTGCTAGAAATACAGATATGAAAAGATTTATTTCTTGCTATTTCAGTAAATCTTAGCAGTTAGAAAATGTGCTTGGGGAGCATTTGAAACATGTTTGGTTTTAATTATTCTAAGAAATAGTCTGTACAATCATAACAAGTTGGTACATATCACTTTTTAGGTGTAGTTTTAGAATATCTGAATTTTGTGCATTTGAACTGATTTAGTGGAGTCTGCCAAAGAAAAATGAAGTAATGTGGAACTTCTAAAGCCAGTGAAGACTAGTCTCAGAGGTAGTTTACTGGTTCATACTGGTTTTGAAATGGGCAGGGAGAAAATGTGCTCTGACTATAGGAGATGTCCCTGCTGCTGGGAGATAAGGAAGAGCAATATTCCCCCCGCGACTGATTTTATAACAGATATTTACTTCTTTGTTCAATGCCAAGCTGTGTAAAAGAGTCTTCATCTGGTATTCAGGATGAAAATGGAGCACAACCCATGATCTTCAGCCCTTCTTTACATCCATCTACATACTTCAGCAACTGTGAATACAGGTGAGATAAACATTGGATCCCACAGTTAAGATCCACCAAGAGGAATCCTGGCAGGACACATCTGTCATTCTTTTGCTAAGTCAAAGCTATCTAAGGGATAAATTTAGACTGTATGCTTCAGTCACGAAATTGTCTTCAGTCACAAGCAGGATCGTTTCTCATTTTGTTGTAATAAGTGTTTACCACACTGAGGAGTAGTTCTGAGGAGTAAACACATAGTTCTTATCAAATCAACAATTCAAAGCGCTTACAAGCCTCCAAAATGCTGTTAAGCCACCAAAATGTCGTGTATGAGTGTAGAATGCTAATTTGACAAAGAAGAAAATGATTCCTTAAATACTAGAAGCATTTAGTAAATACTCAAATTTCCAAGCCCTGCTGTGACTGAGTGACAGAAGATGCATGAATGAACTCTATATTCAGTCAGTGACTTGCTAGAGTGCTCTTTGGGATCCAAAAATACTCATTTATCCTCTTTCCCTGGTCTAGTGAGTGTAACCTGGCTCTGAATTGAAGCTCTAAAATAAAGTCAGTGTTGACCCTGTCATGTGGTGGTATCAGACTACCCTCTCTAAACGGTCCCCGATACAACAAAATATCCTTGTCACAGGGCTCTCTCACCTGCCAATAACAGAGAAAAGCCAATTGCCATCTTGCCTGAAGGTGAGAAAAGAAAGGAAAAAACTCCAGTGACTTTATGAAGTCTGTTAATGACCTTCTACAGCAACCTTGGTTATTAACGCAGAGTGTGCCTTGGTGCTGCAGTGCAAGCCACAGTCCCCAAGTCTGTCAGAGTTTGATGAGAGCTCTGGGAGCTCTGACAGCTGAATACCTTTCATTACAATTAATACTGGAAATATTTGGGAGACTGAATGCAGATTACCATTGCGATATGCAGCAATCCTCAGCAAATCATTTGCCCACCACAAAAGTGTGAAATAGGCCAAATAGAAAGAAATAGCACAACACGGCACTGTCCATATTCCATCCATATTCCATTAAACCCAGAGCACTTTTAACACTTCAGAGTTGAAAGCAAGGGAATTAAATGCTACAGGCTCTTTATTCTTTGAAAAAAGACAAAACAACAACAACCCTAATAAAACTCAAGAGTATCTGAATGAGCCAGGAAACTTTTATTAAAAATAAAAGTCATCTGTGGTTGCCTGTGTTACTGACTTCTTCCCAGAAGAAGCGTGAAGTCTGATAATTTCTCTTCAAGACAGAAATAATGCTTAAAATCAATTGTTGACAGAAACACAAGGCTCCTCTTAGAAGGAATTATAGACATTGCAAGGAATAAATTGTCTAGCTGCCCAAGTACTTCGATTTACTTGTCCACCTATATTGAATAAAACCTCATCAGAAACATTTTGGGCCACCAAGAGCACTTGTGTATTCAGCTACATGATCCTGGCAAGGGCTCAGTTTGCAGAAGCTGTTTGTTCAAAGGTAACAAAGACGATGGGTGGATTCCTGGTTCAGGGAGCCAGTCAGCCTGAGGAACTTGCAGAAAGCAAGACAAGCATGAGAGCTGGAGGAGCAGAAGCTCTGCAATGGATTGATCCAAAGTAGAACCCTACAGCTGCTCTCCCCCTGCTCTGGGTAGGCGTGCTGTAAGGCTGTTGTACCAGCCCACCACTAACAGCACTGACCTAGGAGTGGGAATGTCTGCACAGTGCTCCTCGTTTAGAATTGGTTGAAAAGGCATGACGTGGCAGTTAAATTTTGGAAGAGTGAAGTTTTACTGAATGCACATACCTGCCCCTCACAGACTTCTCACATTTTGCAGTTTCCCAGCATTCCCATGCATCAGCAGTAAAATACTTACTGAACATTAGCAACCTTATAGCAAATGTGTGCCCTCTCTCTAGAAAATAACTCAGCTGGTTTTCTTAAAGGTGTTGACAGCAGGCTTTTTTTTTTCTCTTATCTAGCTAAATGAATCACTAGTTTTACAATTCCTGAGTGTACCTTGGAAAATGAAGACTTGTTTACGTGCAGGTCATGTGACCAGGCACTCTGTAAACATCAACCTTTCATGCTATACATACATGTGAGGTGATTTTCTTTCTCTCTGTGGATCATGTGTCCATAGCTAGCCACAGGCCGCCTAATTTTGCTCTAATTATCTTACAACATTAGGCAAATTATTTTATTCTAGAAGTCAATAAGCTAGTTGTGATCCAAGACTATATTGGTTGTTTTCTCTTAATACAGAGAATGAGGGCTAAGTCCTTGTGATTAATATAGTACACTGGCATGCAGTAAACACTGCAAGCAAAAGAAAAAGCTATAAATAAGAATGCATGAATGCTCTGTTCTTTTATGACATTTTCAATGTAATATAAGACTCTGCTTTGCAAGATCCTGAGCATGTAAATGTGTATATATCTGTATGTGCAGTGTGTGTGTATAAATATACATATAAAGATGATTCTTCCTAGAAAGCATTAAAGACTTCAGTCCCTCTCCTACTTTTCAAACACCAGTAAACCACTAACATCATATATATAAATGCCAAATCAATTTCCTTGGTATTATTTTTTTGGCTTTCTGAACTATCAGTAAGAAATCTGACAGAAACTGAATCATAAATTCAGCATTTTTCCTTTTCGGTCAAGTTACAGGAAGACTAGCAGACAGAAACAGTGATGCAGCTGTGCTAAGATCCTGACATCCGTAGCATATGCACTTCCCAGGATTTTACTTCCTAGCAGCTCTAACCTGGTTCTGTCAACTGAGAAGCCATCAGCAGACGCAGCACCAACTGCAGTTCCAGACTGCACCTTCCAGTTCAGCTTCAGCTGAAAGGAAATACTGCAGAGTGACACCGCTCTACTGAGGCAAAGCACGGCCACAGGGGTGCTGCAGAGGCCACTTCAAAAAAGTGCACTTCTGGTTCCAATTAATATATTACAATAGATTCACCCACAATTTCCTCCTTGGCCAAGCACCAGCAGCTGATTCCAACCCATTTAGAAACTATTAAGAGCTTCACCTTAACAATAATAATTGTTCTTTATCTTTTGATAGGAGGATAATCTGGAACCCAAATTTCAGGATTTTTAAACTTAATATTTTTATTCAATGACAATAATTGGTATACATTTTTCTTGCAACCTCTTTCTTTTCTAACTTTAATTGTGCTTTAATACTTGTTTCCCAGTTACTTCACACAAACATATGACATTCTTTTTATTCGCTATTCTGATCTCCTGCTTTAATTAAGATTAAATTCTTTTTTTTTTTTTCAATATGCAGGTGCTCAGAATGACACACACAGTGTGCCAGATGAACCAGTGAGATATTCCCTGGCATTGCTACCTCTCATGGAAATGGCTTGCCAAAAGTATTTTAGAACTGCTTTCGCCTTTTTAATGCTATCATGGTAGGAGCAGCTCCTAATCACTCTGTGAGCAGCTACTGGATGTACATCCTTCACATCCTTCTCATCCTTAATAATTTCTGACTAAGGAGCTCCCATGATATGCTTTTACCTTACTATTTAAGGTTCACTTTTATGATTATCACCCAGGTCACCTGGTTATTCTTGAAAAATACCCAGTTTCTCCTCTGTACTGATGATATCTTTAGGACTGTGCCAGCAGCAAGCTTCTCCCACTACCATACCTCTCAAAGCCCTTACATTAGTTCTAACAAATGTACCAACATTAAACAGAACAACTCCATGTTACATCTTTGAGAAATCAGACTAGCTAAAATCTCCTGGCAAACTTCTCCTGTCCTTGTTCAGGACATTTTAACCATTTTCTTTGTAGATATATCAAATTTAGATTATTAGCACTAATCTGTATCTCCTCTGTGTAAAGTAACGTTTTCCAAGTCTTAATTGTTCTACTGAACTGCACACAGGTGAGATCTCACTGATGTTCTGAATTTCAGAAATCAAAACTATTTCCATTGTGAAAATAATGGCTGCACACCCACATTTGTTGAATACGTCCTTCTCAACTTCTTATTCCTTCTTTTCCCAGTAAAATATTTAGCTATTCTATGCCATTAATTCAAACCAAGCTTTTTGAAACTAAACACATTATTTTTGCTTCCTTTATTGACAAAGCTTAATTTAATCTTCTTATTCTTATGCAGTGATGATGAATTTTCCACCTTTCAAACTATTGCAACTTATTCTTCAACAGAAGAATCTTGACTTAGTGCCATTAAAAGAATAACTGATATTATTACAGGATACAAAGAATTCGTTATGCTTTTACTGAAACAAATGAAATTTGCATTGCATTGTTATGTCAGTGTGACTTCCTAGATTTATTCCTTTATTATTGCCCACTATACATTTCTGCAACACAGCAAGAAATGCCTTTGTTTTCCCTGCCACAGCTGACTAAAGCTATCAAGAGACATAACAATTTTCAGCAGAGCTTTATCTTGTACTCCCATGTTTCTGTGTTGTGACACTTCTGGGAACAACCATGACATTTTGCTCAGATTGAAATCACTTTGCTTCTTTAAAGCACTGTTGAACTGTACGGTGATTTTTTTCCCTCCTTCATCTCAGTACAGCAGCATCTTGTGTATTACAGAGTAGCATTTCCCTTCTAGGCTACTTCCTGGAGTGATAACAGAACAGCTCTTCAAGTTAGCCATGGAAATACTGCATGATATTGAGAACAATTCAGATAATAGCTCAAACACTTAGGATTTGGAATTTTATTTCAGCTTCTCCTGAGTCTGTGTAAAGAAAAGGAGCCCCTTTCACTCCAGGGATGTGAAGCTGCTTGTACCTCAACAGACATCATTATTGTCATCAACAGCAGTAACAAAGGACAGAGAGAGACACACACAGACAAATATTAGGAAGTCTCTTAAGGAGGGCTTGCAGATGCTCTGTTTTCATCAGCTTTGTCTCTGTTAGGCTTTGAACTCTCCATTTCATTCTGCAGAACCGTATCTCAAACAACCAAGGACAAAACTCCTACAGACAGGGACACAGCACTCCAGAAGAATCCCTTGCTTTTGAGCTTTTCAATGATCCCCATGTTTCTTTTCTGGCAAAACAAATTTCTGGCAGAGATCTGCTGCTGTTGTCCTTTTACTTTAAAAACTTTGAGAGAAATGAAGTTAAATATTTTTTATAGCAGATACAAACAATGACTCAGAGCTCTATTTTTGTTCTTGGTCTTTCATCCTGTCTTTAACAAAAATAACAGGGTTTTAAAATGCTCTACAGTCCTACTGCTGTAGTCACAATGGTCTAAGGATGTAGACAATAAAAGGCTATAGGCATAAGTGCATATTTTCTCTGAAGAGTTGCTAAGAGTTTAAAAATTACTGGGGAAGATTTTGGGCCCTTCTTAAAGTTTGAAAAATACAGACATAATATAGTGACTAAAAATATCAGATCCAAACCATGTAATAAGTGCTGAAGGATAACAGTGGGAAATACAAATGCCAGTATGACACAAAAGAATAGCCAATTAAAGTTACTGAAGATATAAACAAAGAAAGAGTGGATATTTTAAAGGCCAGGAGCAAATAAGGACAAGGAAATAGAAGTATCTTTGATGGGTCAGAACGTGACTTAGCTTAACACCAGTTTGACACTGTAGTACACTATTACATGATGTGATGAATCATTTCAAATACCGTTGCCTGGAGGGTTGGATTTTTTCTTTATTCTTGATGGAAAGCAGCATGAAGACATAACTGGGAGATGTAGAGCGGTGCAGTTTAGAAAGATCAGTGGTTAGAGCAAGTCTGCTTCAGTTAAGGCTGTTCATTCTAATTCTATTCTTTTCACACTTCAGGATTTTGTGTTTTCTTTTGGCGCTTTTTTTCTTAAGCCTCTTTTATGTTCATTTGTGTTCATACTTCTTAACTTGCCAGCTATGTAAGCATTTTCTCTTGGGTTTTCAGAGGGATAAATGCAAGTTATTTGCAATATTTGCAAGTAGTCAGGTATGCAACAGGTAATTTAACACACTGCAAGCAGCATCTGCATGTGAATTAGCTCATTCTCAATTTCCACTCCTCACCCACCCCCACAAATAAAGGTGGCATATAGGATACATGCTGTTAACATTTCCAGCAGAATCCAAATTATATGACTCAGATCAGTGTAATAATTTCCTCATAGGCTGCACAACCTGCTTTCTTTTATGAGCAAATAGCACAGAGATAGAGGCAGCTTATACAAGCATAAGGAATTCTTTCCTTTTCACTGACATCCCATTTACTTCCATCTGCCCCAGATTCAGAGCTGGATAGTACCAAAGCTGATAAGAGATACCCAAGCTGGGCCCAGAGCTTCTTCTGAAGTTAAACACATGCAGTGTTATCTGAAATCACACAGGCATGTTAGATGAGATAATGTGAAATGGTGTAGCACATCAGAAGGAGAAAGGAAAACTTTGAGACTGACTAACTGCTGGCAACCCCAAAGCCAACAATCCCATCACAAAACAACATTACAGACAACAGTGGAAAGGGCTGCTGTGCACTATACCTTGGGTACCAGGTGATCTGTCTGCTCACAAACCTTCTATGAAAGGCTGAGGAATTACTCTTCATTTTCTACTCTCATAAGCATTTGTTTTATCATTATTGACACAAAATGTAAAAAGCTGTAAGTTCAGATAAGGAGAGAAATACCTAATGAGGCTATCTGCCAGGGTGAAATAGAGATTCCTGACACATGAAAGAAATATTGAATGATAACTTGAAGAACTCTCTCTCTTCTCTGAGTGCTGTTTAATGGCCATTTTTTTACGGCAGCTCTATTCTCCAACTTATTTATTTTTTAAAATATATTTTTATTGCTAGGCTTTACTTTGGTGATAAATAAGAGAGCTTAATGGGATCAATAATGAATTAGAAAACAGCTGTCTCAGTCTACTTAAACTGGGCTGCATTATGGCTGTGCTCTTTCTCATTTTGACTTCAGCTCTACAAGGTACTCAGTCTCAATTTAAGCAGTGCTTCATGCCATTGGCTTAAGGACTCTGATGGTCAGGGCATTTGTCCTGCTGCCCAGGTGCTCAGTTAGACACAACCTTGCATAGCCTAGTGAAAAGAAACATCCATGCAGATGGGAATATCATGGTGTACCATATCTGGAAGACACAGAGTGTTCTGGATCCAACTTAATTATTTTGATAGTTTTTAAATGGGTTTATACAGTGCTTAGCTAACAAGCATTTAATCCAGAGGCTAAAAAAGGCAGTAACCCTAGAGACTGGTGTTGTAAAGGGCTATAAAGATTTCTGAGGTAAAAAGTCATCTTTAGCCCTAGGGAGTGGACTATAAAGGCTGAAGGGGATTTTATTAGAATCTTTAATTAAGCATTTATTTTACTCCTTTATTTGGCATTGAATCAATTTGTCATTAGTTGTTTTGTTATTTAATTAGTGTGCTTAATTACTGTAAATACTATTAGGGCTAAATCCTGCAAGTTGCTGAGAATTCTCACAATTCCTATGGATGTCAATTAAAATTCACACCATTTCCCAGGTCTAGAAAAATACAGAGTTGTTTTTGAGGTACTGTTTACGACAACCATAATATTACTGTAAAAATTTTTTTGTTCCTGGAGTGACTTGAGTGCAAATTAACAGAGGTTATTTGATGTACAAGGAGCCATTGTGACTACATGAAGTTGATGGAAATTTTCACTTGACTTCATTGGGGTAATTATTGTGTCCTTGGAAATTGAACACTCAGAAAAAGAGCACAGAATGTGGCTTTCTTGTTATGGGAGAATATCACAGAAAATTTAGTGAAATTCATTGCTGAAGTGAGACACTTCTTGGGAGGTCACAACATGGTGGTCTCAAGCTCAATGGGGTGCAGGCAGCATTATTTGGAGAATGCAGTAACAATTATTCCAGCCTTGTACTAGATTGAAATATCAAGGGAATAAACACCCTGACCAAAAATAAAACAAAATGCAATGGTAGACCAACAGCAACCCTGACTTTTTTTTCTTTTTCATTTTCACATCTACAGAAGAACTGGATGATTGGGAAGGGTCTCAGGTAGAAAAGGGGTAGCTAGTGTTTTGGAATACAGAGAAAAACCATGACAGGGAACAGCATCAAATAATTGAGTAATTAATTCACCACAAAAGAAAAATATGTTTTGGGGTTATTAACATAATCAACGATTTGGGAAAAAAATATTTAGAGAAAACTGGCTACATTATTTCCTGAAAGGCAAAATATTTCACTATGCTATTTCCAAAAGAGGGAGGTTTAACTTCTGTTTTGACATGATTTTTTATTTTAATTAAAAACTAAAACCCAAGTGAAACAAAACATTTAACTTTCATTCCCATATTTAAGGCAAGATTATGTTCCTGTTTTATTTTCTGGCTGAGTGAGGGAAAAACTAGAGAAAATGCTGTCTCAGAGTAATCCAAACCAAAAATTTTTCACAGGTTTTCTTTTGAGCTACTGACCTGAGCAGTATCCATTCCTCACAACTTTCTCCATCCCTGCTCTCTTAAGGTTCTTGGCAAAGTGCAGGAAGTGAGAGGAGAGATGATGCACAGACAGGATCCTAACTGCTGAGAGGTCGGAGCTGGAATTAGAGTCCAGGCATAGCTGAAGGGAGGGGACATGGCAGGGGGCATGAGGCAAAGCCAAATAAAGTCAGTGGGAGATTCTCCATTGACTTCAGCAGGTGTTGAATCCAAACCAAACCAACAGAGAAGTGTGAAAAATGAACAATGGGGCATGAGGAAGGAAAGGACAGAGAATGATGTGAAGTGGGGAAAATACCATCTGCTCTACTTGCTGCAGCCCTAGGAAAGCAGGTATATTTTTTTTGGCTGTCAGCACAAGCTCAACATGCCCCTCTAACTTTGTGAAGTGTAACACTGAGCACATTGGGGAGATGTAGGATTTTTCAGCGGATGCTAACAGCATTCTTGCTCAAGCTGGGGAAGTTGTTCACATATAATACAGTACCATTTCCCCATGCATCTGCTATAAAAAATGTAATCTAAAAGCTTTCACCGAGTTAAATAGATGAAGCAGATGGACAGAGAAATTAAAAGAAATTGGCAAGGTAGAAAAGATAAATGGTCAACTGAGATTTGAAATGAGGAAGAGAGTCAATGAGGCAGAGAACCACAGTGAAGCTATTCCAGATGGTAGAGGCTGCAGAGAAGGCGGCTCTTAAAACACTTGAGAAATTCAGACCGAGAGAGGTCCAGTGGCAAGGAGGGCATGGAGAGTTGGAATCCACCTAAACCTGCGATGATGTTTAGGCAGAAAAGAGGTCACAGCCCAAGAGGAGGACTTCAGTGACTCAGCAGAGGCCAAGCTGCTTCTCTCGGACTTTAAAATCTCAGCCTGTACATTACACTGGTCACTCTGCCTACTGTTAAGCTGCTTGCTACAGCACCTTTTCCTCATGAATCAACGGACAGCATGTTCCTATGCGGGAGAATCAGAAAAGGTCAGAAACAGCTTTCCAAATGCAAACAACTCTGAAAAATGGGATTGTTTAAAACCCAGACTCTTCATCCAGATCCAGCTGTGCAATCTCTCCTTGCCTGGATCTGAATTCCTTTGCTTGAGAGTGGCTTTTTCTTCTGGCCAAACAGCAAAATTTGCTGGACTTGCTGTTTCTCGTGTCCTGTGTGTTATCTAGACTGCTACAAAGAGAAAACTATACCGGGGATAACAATTGCTAAGTTACAAAGGATTTATTGAATGTGCATTGGCTTTAAAAACTGCAGGTTAGTTGTCCATAAGCAGTCCACAGAACCCATTGGTGTGAATATTTTAAGACGTTATCCCTGCCCTCTTCTGAGCAAAGGTGCTTGCTCACAGCTTTTGAGGACCTTAAAGCAAGAATTGTCACCTTAAACCTTCTTCAGCGGCCTGCTATATTCTGCAATAAAGTGCAGCACTTGGCTCCAAACCTTCTTCTTTTCATTAGCTATACTGAAGTAATGGTATAGGAATGAGAGACTGAGGTCTACTTCTAATTTTTAGTACTATTTTTGGGAGCAATCTTAATAAGACGAGGGGTTATATTGTCAAAGTCTGTTGCATCAACTGTACAATTTTACAGCTCCATTTTGTGGTAAGATCCACGTAATTGAACCTTCAACATCAATTTACATGATTATAAGTCTGTGTCACTGAGCAAATGGCCATCAAAAGCCTCTCCTCCTACTTCTGATTTCCTGAACTTCAAAATGGAATATTAAGTGCCATTTAGCCACTGACAGTTGCAATACCCCATTTATCAGCCTATTAGGTACAGCAAGTAACACTAATGGGGGTGAATGTAAAATAACAAAAGACTAGCACCCATGTTGCTTTTCCCCAGCTGAAAGGGATAATTCAGTAATTACTGAGCATGCCTCATTTAGTACCCAGGCCAGAGGATGGGAAATGGGTTATTCTCAAGATTTCAGGTGGCTAAATTAAGCAGCTGCTAATATATTTTTTATCTTAATTTTATCTTTTTGCATACTCTAATGGGCAGATTTCACTGAAGAAAGACTTCTTCATGAAATTCACATGGGAATCTCAGGATTTCTCATACACACTAAAGTCAGAACAACGTACCTAAGACACAACCTGTCATTCTCCACACCTTAAGGTGCTGTGAAACCTGTTGTTTCCAGTCAGTTTGATGAATTACTACTTTGTTGAAGTGAACAGTGCAATCCATACCAAAATACAACTCTGAATAAGGCATCTTCCTTTTATGATGGCTTCCAAAGCAGGAAACTGCACTAAATATTATGCATGGCATAATATTTTGAAATTAACAAGCAGATTGTCAGTTAAAGTAAATAATTCTGCTTATTTGAAGTAGAAGGCCTTTGCTAATTGGTACCGTAGATATATCTAAATATTTATATATTGATATTAAATCTGGCCTTATGGGAAGCTAAGTACACTGAGGAGATGGTGCTGAAATACCTTTACATTTGCTGTTCTACCAAAAGCTTTACACCCCATACCTCCTGTTAATGAATTGTCCCTGCCTGAGTTTGTATCACAGGTGGCCTTAGCAGAAACTGGATTTATGTTGCTTCAAACTGAACTGGAATAACTGCCCCAGGGCTTCACCTGATATGCTCTCTAAAGGGCACTGTGGGACTGGGGCTTGAAAGAGTGCAAAGTAAATCCCTTGAAATATGTACACTGTGGGCCTTTCTGCTACACAAGTCTGCTCATACAGGCTGCAGTATTTGCTAAAATAGATATGGGTTTGTGTGTACTAAACCTAAATACTAAATAACAAGCATAAAGTGGTGGCAGTACAGCAACAGAAAGCCAGGACAGTGAGGAGATGTACCATTTTCTGGAAAAACCTGACTGCAACGAATATGAAGCTTATATGACTAACTGAAAATTTGGGCTTGGGTTAAAGAAAATAAATAAAAATATTTAAGGAATAAAGGAATTTACTAGCGTAATCATTATTATCACAGGACAGAAGATGTTAGTCACCAGCCTTTTGATGCTTCATAATATGGCATCAGAGCTTGGAGTTTTGAACTACAGCATAGCTCTCATCTCCACTTCCCCAGATTAATTATCCAGATTTCTAGAATATCAATTTCCTGCAGAGAGAGTTTACAGTTTCAAATCAACAAGGTAATATTTATTTACAAAAACAATTAAGTTCCATCTTTTTGGCTGAAAAAGATAGAAATCAATTACAATAAAAAAAGCCTGACTGTTACAGCGGGGATTACTGTAACACGCATATTTCAAACCAGGAGTCCCGTGGAAGCGAAGTATATATGGACAGATTCGTGGTAGATGTTTCAGAGATGTTTATTTCTCCAGCCGCATGGCCGGGGCTCTGCTCAGGAACTCCTCCAGTCATGGGACCCGAGGGTCCTTGGCCACACAGGGAAACCCAAACCAACCAATGGGAACGAGGCTGACCAGGGGCAGGGAAACTCCGTGTCTGTGCCCCAGGGCCCATCTCCCAGGGCTCCATGGCAGGGGAGGGACCCCGACACCTGACTGAGCCTCATCCAGCCAGTGCTACAGGCAACAAGAAAGCTCAGCTAGGCTGTGGATCAGGCCTGAATTTTAAACTTTTGACCTCAACATTGCTGGATTTTTTTGAGCAAAAGAAATGTATGTCAGACTAATTTAATTCCCTTCTGCACAAACAGACAGATGATATATCTATGTTTTTGTCAGATTTTACGATATTCTTATACAAAATTACAGTTTTTCACTTTTTTGCTTGTAGTTCCACTGCAACAAATGAAAGCAAATATATAACATTTTTTCTCTCTTCTCTGAAACCTTTTTTTCAGAATAATCACACATAGAATATCTTGCATGTACCATTAAAAAAAAATAAAAGGTAATTGAAGGACTATTGACACAAGGAAACAAAACTGTGGCTGTAATATATGACAGTATTCTGCTAATAAACTTTTAACAAGTACAGATGTTAATTACAAAGATCAGGCATAGAAAAGGAACAAGGAAAAAATTCTCAGGAACTGCAAAAGAGAGCCCATCACTGGGATTCTGATTTTCCATCACAGAAACTTGCCTTTAAAAGCAGTAAAGCTACAGGAACAATATTTATAGTAAAGAACATTTTAAGCAAATACTTGCTGTGAGGGTACAATAAGAAAAACAAACCTCACTACAGGGAAGTAGATAAAAGACCAGGAATGTTAGACTGACAGACATTAGTAACCCATAGATAGCAGCTAATCTAAGGGGATTTTCGTAATTTTGCTTTGGAATCTCACGGCCCTCCATAAGAAACATTAGATTCTTTTAAGCTTTTCTCTTTCTCATCCTAGTTTTGTATTTTTTCAATGCTTTCTGAGTTTTGAAGAGTTTATAATTTTACTTAAGTCCCCCATAGGGAATTCCTGACGTGTAGCCATTAAGGCAGTATTGTGATGTGATATGTCATCTGGAGATGTTTACAAAATACAAGAACTCTGGTTTTCCTAATTCCTGGCTTTACTCCTTCTACCCTTACCTCCTCTTTCTAGAAAATGCCAAGAACTCCTGAAAATTTTTATTTGCCCTTGAAACAATGATGATCCAACAAAATAACTGAAGGAAACACTGACATGGATATTGCTCATGGTGTCCATTGTTCCCAGGAACTGCGTCCTTCAGGAGCTGGTCAGGCTGTGAGGGCTGGATGACACAGCTGCTGTGCAAGGACTCATACCTGGGATGCTAGTGCTAGAGGGTGGTAGGGAAAGAAGGGAGCTTCTTGGAATGAATACTTTTCTTGTCCTAGCTCTTCCAGTTCATCACCTGAACATCATAATTCTTCTCTCCTTTTTTTTCAAGCCCAAGAGGAGATATAAAACAATTTTTAGAGAGATCACACAAGTTAAAGCTGTGTGTACAAGTAGGTTGTAACATAGCAAATTAACCTTCTACAAAATAAAAATACATGTGTGAATTGGGGGTTCAGAGAGCAACTCCGTACTTTTCCTCCTGTGTTGCAGAGAAGTCCACATCTATGGTAAGAGTCACTTTTGCCCTGAGTAACACAGGATGTCTAAAGACTTAGACAACTGCAGAATTGTGGTTTGGCTATTTGACCTTGAGGATTCATAGTCCAGCTAGAAAGAAAACTCAGTATCCTTTTCCCAGAGCCACCATGTTTGCAACCATGGTCAGAGACTTTCATTTATCCTTCATGAAGGAGTTGTTGCACAGCTACATACAGTATATAAACATGCATACAATGTAACTATTGTGTATTTACCTCACATACACACTTTTTATTTTCCAGAAGAAATTAGGCAAGAGTCTCACACATTTAGCTTGCAGACACGTATTTTAGCTACTGCAGGCACATTCTTGGCTCCGACTGCTTCTCATAAGGAATCATAAAGGAAGTGGCACATTAAACAAAGGTTTGTACATGGAAGTTTCATTTTTATAAAGAAAAACTTACAAGATTTATGAATTGTTTTATCTTCAGTCCTAAAAAGGGTTGATAATTTCCTCTAGATTCAATCCTGACATGTTTAAATTTAATGATTACCATCTACAGAAATTCAAAGACCACGGCAATCAATCATTCCATATTTTTGGAGGAGAAGCTATTGTAGCTGATGCTACAGTTTAAATTAATATAAATCTAGCTTTTTTCCCCTTTCATTTCTCGCTTCTTTAGAGCAAGTTACTACTCAGTTACATCACAGTCAAGCTTTTATGTTGTTTCTCAACACTCTGTGGAACAAAGATTTCAGTCCAGATATCAAGAAAGTAAAGTGAATATGGAGTTAATTTTCACCTCTTTTTCTACAGAAATTAGACTTTTATTTTCTCCACAAAAACAGATATTTAAGAAATATGGCAGTTCACACTTGAACAGCAGTAAGTTGAGTAGTTGTTGACATTTTAATTAGAATACTTTTAGTGGAAGAAGTTCCAAGAACAAACAGAAATTAAATAAAATCTAATTTTAATTAAATAAACCCAAACAAATAAAGTCATATTTCTAATTTGAGAACTGTCATTAGTTTGTTTATTTGGGGGCTTTATCCCCAGTTCTGAAAAAACAGGCCACTATAGTTTATTAAATTTATAGTATCATGAAGTTATAAAAAGGTCCTCATAACATTTAATGAAAATGACTACACAAATACTAATTTATTTGCTCTTCAAGAGCAACTCCCAAGTCCCAGTTTCAAAACACTTAGCAAATATTACACTATAAAACTCACACCAATACTGTTATCACACTGCATACTATTAGCTCCTGCAATTGCCAGCAAAAGTGCCTGAGGCAGAGAGATGCAACAACTTAGTGGGACAGGGCTCAGCAGTACTTCTAGAGAGTATTGAATCTTCATTTGAAAAACTGCACAAAGCCAGTTAAATAAGTGGACTAAATTTATTTGGTCTCAGATGTCATAAACTATTCACAGAAAAGAGTCCATGAAGATCTTAGCTGTGAGAGTGCAAGAAAGGGAAGTCTTGCATATCGATGCATGAATACTTCTCGTTCCAGTTCATTCACAACATAACGCCTTATTCTAGGAATTCAAATCCTGCTCTTCTTCCAGCAGCAGGTACAACAACTGAAATGAATGGGATCATTCATCCACATCAGAAAGAGGGCAGAATTTGCCTTGCAATAATGAAAGGAATTCTTTTCTTCCAGCCTATCACCACATGCTTCACTTGCAGCAAAGGGACAATTTAACGGTACCAGCTCTTCCCACATTCACCGGCAGAAACCCACTCATCTCAGGGGGACTGCGACTTGAAGGACTGACCTCTATTATCTGAAATGTCAAACTGTCATAAATTTGCCTGCTTGATTCCCTCCCTCCATAGCTGTGGCAGCTCTTGACCCAGCAGAGCTCTCAGGCATTTCCACATCATTTCTACAAAACACAGTCCTGAAAAGAGATCAGTGAGAGATGGGGATGAATGTGTGGAAATGCACACCGTCTGTAGGGTCCAGAAGGAGACCTATTTTCAGATTAAAAAATTGAAAATAGCATTTCATATTTTGCCTTTTAGCTGTTGAAAAAAACCTTTCACTTTTTTTTTCTGGTCTACATTTCTTGGGGATAAAACACTGGATTTCAGTCAAAATACAAAGGAAGTATCTCCATCTTTCTCCCTCTCATACCCAGGCATGTGGGCACCTGCTTGTTTGCTGTTGTCTGAGAAGAGATAGAGGCAGCAGAAGAACCTGACAACTCCGTTTTAGCCAAACATACCTTAGTATTTTTTTGAAGTACCACACACCCAGTTATCTCCAGTTAAGTGACTTAAACCACTAATGAACTTTTATGCAGCTGTCCATGAAAACCACACCCTAAATTGTAACAACTGCTGCGCAACTTCAAATTCTGCAATCACGGAAGGAAAACATTTTGACAAACATTTACAAGAATGCACCTGAACATGAGGAAGCTGATAGAGTGCAAGTAAATGTTTACTAAAGAAAATCCAGGACAACATATGCATTGCCATAAGGAATACCAACCTAGCTTACTCCATTACCTTATCAGAAGGGATAGAACTGATACCTCTGTTTTATAGACCCATATCTTTAGAGTCTCAGAGGTGTTTTTTGTGTGAAATACCCTTTTCCCATCAGAAATTTCAAATGTTGTCCCCTTCCCCAACGACTGAGAAGATCCCCTATGCATAAAGTGCTGCAATATTATTTGTTGTGATTTAGGAATGGTATTCCCCAATTTAGTGTTCCTGCCAAAAACTCCAGATCTTGCGCCACCTGCTGAGTCCCCGACCCCCTTTCCCTGCACAAAAGGTAAAGATCATGGGTTGAGATAAGAGAAATTTATTGGAAACAGCAATGGAATCAGAAAACAAACAGTAGCTACTGCAGTATCAATAACAAAGGGCACAAGAGGCAAACGATTCACACACAATTGCTCATCAGGCACTAGCGCTAACTAGTCACCCTCTCCTCCACGTTATGTGACTGGAAGGGACCCCTTCCCCCCCACTACCTCCTGGCAATGACAAGAGATGGTACAGAATAACCTCTGTGTCCTTGCCATGCCCCTTCTGGCTACTGCAAAAATTAACCCTGTCCTGGCTGGAACCAGGTTATTATGACATTTTATATTCCAGTAGCAGTAACCAGTACCAGCAGATGTGTGTGAGACATGCAGTCCATATGCAGAAAAAAAAGTATAGTCACTGCTTGGAAGATAGAGAGGGAAATATTCCAGAGGGTCAGCCCAAACCCAACACATTGCAAATAGGTTACACAATCCCAGAGGCTTGATCTTGACTTCTAGCAAAGAATAAATTTCAGTCCAAATGAGTGACTCTCATAAAACAGTACTTCTGCCACTCCACTGCCCTGAGGGTGGTCGTTTTAACTCTGAGAAAGGGGATACTTTTGTTAGGAAATGTTTTGCCACGGGTATGACTGTAGTAGTTCAAGAACAGTGAATCGCAGTGTATCATAACAGTGCTTGGGGAAAGGAAAGAGCAGAGATTTAAATAAGTCAGGCTTGCTTAGATTGATCAAGATATGTCTGAGAATGAGAAAGGATATATAAAAGCTGCATAACTCTGAATTTAGGCTGAAATTATATCTCTAAAGACAAAATGATATTGAAACAGGCATTGAGTTTATAAGCTTTCTCTTAAAGTCTACGAACTCTACTCTTAGATGATGCTTTGAAATCAGATATTGGTTTCAAGGAAAATTTCAAGAAGGTTGGTTATTTTTCATATTGGTTCTCTTGAAGTATAATCCATGAGCTGTTAAGAAAAAAGGCATTTTACATAACCCATAGGCTTTGCTCCCTTTCAGTTAAAGGAAAAGAGATCAGCTGTTGAAAGAAAACTCCATTGAAAGCCCATGTAGCAAAGTGTTACACAGAACAAAATCCGAAGAGGAAGGCTGAGAAGAAAGGGCACTTTTTTTGTGGTTTTATGTCCTTCTGTCCCAGTTCTAGAATGAGGATTGTGTAGGTTTCCCATGAACTGGATGGTGTCAGCTTTTGCAGTTTTGCTTTTGATTTAGCAGTGCTTATTTCCTAATCCATCCCTACATCCATGTGCTACAACATTCTCATTAATCATTCTCATAGATTTCCTAGGCAACTGGTTCACTTAGTTTTGGAGTCATATCAAACTTTTACCTCTAGTCATTACCCCTTCTTTTCCACATGTCTTTCACTGCCTGCTTCAATTTCTGCCACAAGTTAGACCTAGCAGATCTCATTAGATGTGTGCCTTCAAAAAACCATAGATTTATTTTAAACTGTATGCCTTTTGTAAGCTTTCTGTTTTCATTTAATATCTCTATAGGTTGTCATGAAGACTAGAGCCTCTTTGTTTGCAACAGACTTTACAGGCTCCAGGAAATACCAAGTCTTCTCAAAGTCATGCTAAATTTAGTTGATTTGTCTTTGTCACCTACATCATTTATGTCTCTATAATTGTTAAGAGTCAAACTTCTGTAATGCCCTCATCTTCTTGCTGCAAGTGATTTTGGCCCAGATGGGTGGTATTGCTGACAATCTATTCCTGTATTAACACACACCAGGGTCTCTACCTTTATTTCTCTTTTTCCTTTATATAATGTACCCCACAGTATATGTACTGTGAATCCATATTTCTGCTATCCTGTGACATTCAATTTCACATTTTCCACCAGCAAATCTCTTTCTTCCACCCTTTTTCCCATTTGTCTTGCATCATTACAAAAACATTTCTGTTGTTTTTGAAACCCAGTAAAGAAACAACTCTTGATTTTCCTTCACTGCATCTATCTCATCATGACACACAAGAACTACAGCTTTTTCCCTGATCATCCTTCTACTCTCCAGTATCTTTCACCGTTTGTTATATGCTTCTTATTTTGCCACCTCTGCTTATTTAATTATGTTTACCAGCCATGCCTACCTCACCCCCAGAAAGGTACTAGCCCAGCTAGTGGAGTCTGTCAGTCTGGAGGAACTCTTGTTCCATGAATGCTTCCTAATGGTCAGACATCCTCAGACTTTCCTCACAGCATTTATCCTTGAGCCATCTGCTCATCTTTGCTGTCTTGCCCTGCCTTTGCCTTCCTTTTCTGAGGACTGGAAAGTTTCCACCGAATGTTATGCACATGGAAATATCATTGCCACCTGGCAGGAAGAAAATGTCTTCCATGTTGTGGATATTACACCATTTTAAAATGAAACCATGTTTACAATGAAGACTATAGACTTCCCACAGCCAAATCTTCATTCCTCTGGTGGCTACTGGGCCAGATAAGTGGGGCCACTTTCCCAGCTGCTTTTTTGCAATTCTATTAGAGACCAAGACAGAGAACCAAAACTGAAAAAATATGCTGGCAGCAATATTAGCAGGGGAGGAAAGGGCAGATATCCTAGAACAAGATGCAAATTTTCTGTAATTATTTACAGGTAACATGCATTTGGGGTTGGAAAAATACACTTACAGTTACTGTGACCTTGCTGGGCAGCATAGTGCTGTTCTTTTATAGCAGATCTTATAAATGGGAATATGGGAAAAGGTAATAAATATCCTCAGGGAAATCCCAGCCAAATTCAAATCAGTAAATAATTTTTCTTGTATTTAAACATGTGTGAGATTTCACATCCATTATTTAGTTGTACAGCCTTTAAAACAGTAAAGAGAGAAACAGAGGGAGACAAAAAGTGCTTGGAATACTTTCCTGTCAGATTGAACAGTCCTGGTTCAGGGGCCTAATAGTTTCCTGAGTTTAAGGACTTTTATCTCACTGCATTGAAACCACTTTCACACAGGAAACTGCCCCAGCATTGTCCTGGCACAGTTTATCTGATGGCAGATAGCATCAGCCTACAGCAGCAAAGGGTGCTGCAGGCAGCTTACAAGGGGAGAGCAGCTCTGCCCTCATCCCACCCAGTTGGTACAACCCAGCCCAAACCCACAGGCTGTGTTAGGATGTTAGCAGGGTGCTAAGGCTCGACAGCTTTGCTATCCTATGTTTAGCTAACCTCAGCTCAGCACCCTGGCTGCAGGGCTCCTGCTCACCTTGGACACTAGGCAGAGTACAGACAGTACAGATTGCTGCTCTAAACCAATATGGCAGCTCTTGAACCATACATTTTCACACCCTCTTTTTTATGCTTTTATAGATAAATAATACCAGTTCTTATGCATTGCCATTCTGGACATATTTAAACCTTTAAAATATTTTCTATTGTTTTTACAAGGACAAAAATTCACACTTTGTTTTCTCAATGGGTGGCTTTTCCTACCTAGCAGCACCATGTAGAAGATTGCTTTCTATTTAGCTGAGCCATTTGTTTCTGAAAATGGGGTGCACGTAAACACAGCCTGATAATTTTCTTACCCTTCTCCTATCCCTCTCTATGTCACTATTCAATAAGCAGTAACCATTTAGCATTAAGTCTGCCTTGCCCTTAACAGCCACACGGCACAATTCAGGTGCAAGGGCCACATTTGTGATGCAGCTGAAGTGCAGCTCCATCACAGCACTAAAGCAAGCTGAGCAACTTGACAACAGTGAGCCATCATTGAGAAGCTAGACAGGGGTTTAAGAGCACAGAGCTATTCTCTGACTTAATAAATGAACTGCATTTTAATGTGCTGCATGGCCACACTTGTTTCAGTACTAGGAGATGCAGACAGTGTTTACATCTATGGAATTATGTCAGCTTCACTGCATAAATGAGTGAGAACCTAAAGAGTTTTGCACTTTTATAAGTTCTTGAAGAGTATACAGGAAGAAAATATTAACTACCCCAAACTGGAAAAAAAGAAAAGACTTTGCTCTAGCTAATATTTCAAAAGGCAAGCAGTTTTCTTTGTATTTACTTCTATCCTTGCAGCTATAATGAATTATTTAAGCAATATCTATAGAGTACAGGATTTGTGCTTTTATTTTATTTATTTGTCTGTTTTGTCACAGGCTACTTACAAGGGCAAGTGTGCTGAGTCAACACAGGTGTAAATCACTGCACTTTTCCTTTAATCAGTGGAACTAGGCAAACTGACACCCACCACAAAGCTGACCCAATACATTTAGTGCAGAACAGTTTCTTATTGTGTTATTAATAACGGACTTGTTTATTACTACTTCTAAAACAACAGGGTTGGCAAGGTGTACTTCTTCCCTCTTCCCATTTTTTTTACCCTCTCATTTCTTTTTAATAGCATTAAAAACCTGGAAATGTCCAATGCATCTAACCAATTCCTAATTTAACTCACAGTACCCATCACCTTTGGGAAGGACTCTCCAGGTAGAACCAGCACTGCAAAATGTGCTGCAACACAGAAATCTTCAACCTGCTTCTGAATGACCTGGTAGAGCCACTTGGCAGAGCACTTCACTACAGAGAAGTGTCAGGTTCGTTTCTAAAAGCAGCAAAGTTACGTCAGTGCTGCCTTCTGCCAGGACTAACCGGGTCAGCAAAGCACCCCCTGACGGTGGCCATGTGGTTTGTAGTCCTAGAGGTCGTTGTTTCAGAGCTAGGTCGTACTCTGCATAGTGCTCACCCTCCCACCTTAAGGTCTAGATCCTCGGCTGATTACTCCGTGCATAGTTCAGCATTAAGTCTCACAAGTTAACTCCGTTTATGTAAAAAGACCTCCCCACTCTGTATTTTTACAGAATAATAAGAAGCTTCAATAAGTTAAATGCTGTCAAACCCCATGATAAAAATGTGATAACTTTTGAAATTACCTCCACCAGAGAACAAAAAATATAAATCTACTCTTCCCACTGGCAAACCTGCGTGGCACAGAAAACGAACCAGGGGAAAGGCTAACAAAATTGTTTAAGTGGCTTGTTCCCAAGTCCTAAAGTAATCTGTGAAAGGCAATTCTGGCTCCTATCAATGCTTTCTTGGCACTAGGAGGCAAAATCTGTAGACAGGAGACAGGGCATAAGTCCAAAGAGTCACTCTGTTCCAGGTAATGTTGGCTGGCATGAAAACCCCTTGAAACTGTAGCCAGCTATTATTGTTTACAGCAGCACTAAGAATAGAGAAGCCACAGACATACAAATCACAGCTGATAGTCTGGGTCCTTAAATTGTTCTGTGTTGTTTATAGAAATGTATTAAAGACTATTTGTACAAGCTACACAGTTATACAAGTGTTTTAAAATGTAAGCTGCAATAATACTGCTTTCTGTTAAATCCTTTACTTGAATTAGTGACTGAAGGATCTGAGCCTAGATCAGTATAATATAAGATGCATAGACCTTCAGGTATTGTCACTGAGTGAGAGCAAGTTGGTTTATTAACTTGCCATAGCTGCCCTTCACTTGCTTGCTGTGACACACACAGGGGGTCAATAGCCTGACTTTGGTCATTGCACATGAAATGAATTCTAACTATCTTGCTGGTATTTCCAGGTACGTTGGGACATACTTGCTTATGAGTTTTTAGAGGTGGGAACAACACTGTCACGATTGTTGCCTGAGGTACAAAAAGACCATGGTTGTTGTGTAAGTCCTGCAGAGTTTACCCTAAAATAAATCAGTTCCAGGATCCTTTGAGATACGAACTGTAAAGTATCTGCCTGTCTGTGCACATCTTTCCAATAACAATGTGACACCCAAAATGATTAATGCAGGACTGCTAACAGATCTAGGATTGTTGGCCAGTAATATCAGCAACATATTGTAACTTTGCAGGAGGTTTTAGCTTTGAGATGATGGAGCATGAATTTGGAGGCAGTCAGAAAGGGAATCCTGCTTTCATTCAGGTTAATAATTCTGATCTGAACTAGCCTGGCTTAAGTTTTTCCCCTAATGTAAAGGTGGGATCCATTACATTGCTGCTCATCAAAAAACAAACAAACAAATCCCCCCAAAAAACATGCCCCAAAACCCTGAACCAACAAATCTGCAGATTTCAATTTAACACAGTCCATGTTTTAAGGAAAGTTCAGGACAGCTGCCTAGTCATTTAACTGTAGCAAGCAAGAGAAAGTACAAGTGAAAGGGCAAAAAAGCCAGGGTGCCTATTAATTCCACACTTTCAATTTGATGCCATTTTGCAAAATGTAGAAAAAAAGCTTTAATTCTAATTATTCAGGACTCTGAGATCAGAAGCATCTTTTGGCACCTGAAGAGCAAGTTCAGGTTATGTGCGCTGTAAGACACAAAGACAGAAAAGCAGAAAGACCAAAACCTTGTTCCAGTCAACATCTTTCCAAACATTTTGAACTGAAATGAAGTAGCAGGGTTTTAGGCTACTGATATTAAGCCTATATCATATACACTCAGAGTTCACACATAGATACACAGGTACCTAGGTGTTTCACAATATTGTTTTGACTGAGTAGTTGAGTGCTTCAAACTAAAATGCAAATGAATTCAAATTCAGCAGCTCATGCAGCATAAGATTAAAACTAGATTTAGAACACAATCCCAAAGGCTACAAGAAAAAGAGAGTTGTGTGCTGCTGCTAAGACTAATACAGTCATAGTTTATTAATGTAGATGGTAATGCATAATGAAATGTCATTAATTCTCACATGTAATATTGGTTTCTAATTTGAGGAATTATGTCCAATTATCTGTAGTTTAGTTATTTAGATTTATAACTTGGCAACTCAGAACAGGAAAGTGCTGAATTCTCTGTTACCTGGGAAGTCTGAAAAATAAAATACCTGCTCCTTATAAGGACAACCTGTATATTCCCCAAGTCTTTTTGTTCTGGATTTATGATTCACTTCTTCAAGGGAGTCAATGAAAAGCCCTTTGGTAACATTCACAGCATGCCTCATCCCAGATCTTTTCTCTGTCTATTAAGGCTTTTATCTGTAAAAGGGCATTTTATTTCAGTGCCACTCTTAGGGTTGACTGTTGTTCTGGTGCTCAAAGGCATCTTCATAAAAAATTTGTCAGGCTTTCTATCAGTTATGAAGGTCACCAACTTGATGTTTAACATCTCAGGCCATGCCTTCCTATCAGGCAACTAAGGATGTATTAACATAACATCAGCCAAGATAGTACTTGTAATAGCCAAGGGTCATTTTTAAAAAAATGCTCATTGGCACTTCATTTATTCCGCTCCCTACCAGAATCCAGGGACACTCTGAAGTTCTTTGCTGAAATAGCCCAAGAATTGGATACTTTAAACAAAAAAAATGTCAGTCATTCCCCATAGAAAACACTGCTGATCTCAGCTGCAAGGCTTCCTCAGCCTGCTCAGCAGGGAAGCATGAAGATGTCAGGTAAACATAATCATGCTATTTGTGGAAAGTGTGAGATGAGAAAGAGGGAGGGTAATGAAGCATAGACAGAGCAATTCAGTTTCCCAGCCTATTTAGGTAGATTGTCTTTCTCTAATTGTTTTTCTCCCTGGAGGTACAAACACAGTGAATTTCAATACCATAAAGTTAAGCTTTATTATTGCAGCTTTCATTTCTTTCACAAAGAAATATGTACTGTATTATAGCAGCGCCTAGTAGCAATGCTACAGTTAAGGATGTGTCAGCAGTTGTGCTACAAACCTCTATTTTTCCGTGAGCTGTAAAAACTAGTGTTAGGCTAAAACAATGCATATAAGGTAGGTGTCTAGTTTCATATCAGTTCATAGAAAAAAAAAAAATCCTAGGTCCATTCTCTGGTAATTGCAGATGATAAGAGTCTTTCAAAAAAGCCCAAACAAATAATCCCCCCCACAAAAAAAACCTCAAAAACAAAGAAACAAAAACAAAAAACCCCACCACCAACAAAAACAAAACAAACAAAAAACCCAAACCAAAACAAAAAACAAACAAAAAAAAACCCCTGATACAATATCATCTATGTTACAAAAGGTTGGATAGATACAAGTTAAATGTATAATTTTGCAAATGTTTAAATACTGCCCCAAGTGACTTCAGTCATCTTTGAGATGGAAGGAATTTCATCTCAGTATAGAAAAAGACCTAAATTTTAATGGGTTTTGTCCAGCAGAAGCCAATCCAACAAAGCACATATTTATCTCATTAACACTTAAATACATGAACTGTTCATTTGAAACCATCAGGACAAGATTGTTCATCACCTTGCAGGGCAAGTTCAGACGAAAACAAAATGAAGACATACTTTAAAACTCATGCAGACACTCACTATCTCTGTGCTCAGTTTTATATTCGAAATTAGCAACTTTAGGAACTAAAGCATTTATAAAAGCCCTTAGGCAGACAACAAATACTTGAAGAAAGATTATTCTAAGAAGTAAGGTGCATGTATTTACGTTTAGACACTTGCACTAAGATCCAAAGTTGTAGCCACACAAGTGCAAAACACCAGTAAAGGAATTAACTTCAGAGTAACAAAGAAGAAAGTCAACTCCAAAGACAAATGTAGAGACTGACAGGAAAGCAAATTAATGATGAATTAGGAAAGTCTAACTCTTATATTGTCTACTTCTGACAAGAACTTGAGACAGCTTTCCAAGCAAATTGATAGCATTGATGCCTTTTCTTGGTCTTAAAATCAAGAGTCATACACGGTTAGAAGGGGAAAAGGGATTTTACCTTGGGATTTATTTTAAGGACCCTTAGGTGCACACATCCAAGTCATATGCATCGAAATGCACCCCACTGAATATGCCCCAAAAGATCGGGTATAACGTTATAGGTTTTACTAATTAGCATCTCTATCAAAGATTCCCCAATGAGAGGCTCAAGTGAGCCCCCCTCCCCAAGGAGCCTTCCCCTGGATGGTTCTATCTTGGTTTACAGAATGTGTTCTGGAGAGGACCTTGGGGTCTGGGGTATACTGATCCTTAGCTACTAAACTTCTAAAATCTCTCTTAGCTTGACAAACAAGTCCAAGAATGTAGGCAAAAAAGCACTAGGAATACAGCAGTTGTAAAAAGGTATAACAGCAGTATAAAAGAAAAGGCAAAAAATCTTCATGGCATCAGCATTACCCACATGCCACAGAGAGGGAAAGCAACACATATGCAGATTAAGAGATTTAGCCAAGGTCACCTATCAGGCCAGTTCAGTTGCCAGCTCTGTTGCCGTTCCTGTGATGGTTTTTCCTGCGGCAGAGGAGCGGCGCAGTTCAGATGCCAACCACCCAGAGCAGGAGCGGTCCTTGAGCCACCGCCTGGGGGAGGCACCCTGAGCCGCCCAGCAGGGACCTGCCACGCCCCAGCTGCCTCCTGAGAGCCCTGACCACTCGCTCCCACACCTGTATTTAATAAGACACGAACTGACAATCGCTGGCTACTTAGCACTTACTACCAAGTGCAGAAACCTGCCCTGGGGTGGTGGTTACTGTGGCAGAGGGGATGCACAGCACCCTGGTGCCCCGGCATAAATTGGCCTAAGCTGTGCGCTCCTCTCGCGTGTCCCCAGGCTGTCACAGCCCCAGTCGAACCGGTACTTGTTGGACACCTGAGTTAGAGGCAGGGCTTGCACCCCTGCCCCCAGACACAGGGCAGAAGTGGAGGGGAGGGGAGCCAGGAGCACGCAGTAGGAAGGAAGTGGACATTTGACAGACAGGTTTCTAGGGTGACAAATGTGGAAAAAAAATGATAAAAGATCAAACCATGGGGCTAGGGGCAACAAAAGGAAAGCTGGAGGACAAAAGATACCATGAGCTGCTGGAGATGTGAGTACAGGCTGTGCTGGTGTGCAGAGGCACACAATAGCAGGGCGTGTGATGGCACACGATTTCAGTGTCTGGAGACGTGTACGAGGAAACAGCAGCAGGGAGCCTGGAGGGTCAGACCAAATGCTAATAGACACCATTATTTAGAGGACTATGCTAGAGGATGTAGAAACCTGGGCTCTTGCATGGGCAGCAGATGGAGTCCCCTGAGTGAGCTGACCCCTAGGTCTCATGGAAAGAGAGTAACAAGACTGTTTCATTAGCTGCAGGTCCTTAATGGTATATGGATTTGAATTGCATAATGATAGATCAGAGAATAATTTTGACTATTCTATCCAAAGCCATTAGCTTAGGAGAGAGAAGTACTATTTAGTTTCTAAAAAATACTCCAGCAGAAAGGTTTGAGAAACGGAAATAAAGGCTACAGTAGAAGTACGCAGGAAAGAGAGCAAATGAAAAGAAATTGTATCACTTTCTCACAGACCCCGCCACAAGGACTACACCATTCCTCAATCCTGAGGTCCTCACTAGAGCAAAGTTCTAAGACTAAACAGGTTAATGAAGAGACTTTGGCATTTTACCCTTCTGGTAGAGGGTATGATGCATTGCCTTAGCACATTGCCCACAACATTTTGCTGTTGCTGTATTGCTCTTGCAAATTCACCATGTGGCATTTTAACACAATGACCTTCCGGCTCTTTTAGGTGTAAAGCACCTGAAAGCATAAGTACAATCCACAAACAGATTGTAAAAATTAAAAAAAAAAACCATCCAGATACCTTTTTTTTTTGCCACGTTTTCTCATTAATTATCCTGTGACCTGTGAACTACAGCAAAATAGTTTTTCAGTAGAATAATTGCATTCAACAAAAGTGTTTGCAGGCTGCCAACAACAGAGTCAAGATTTCTGTTAGTCCTGATTTTTTATTTTAGCTTTTGCCTTTCACATTCCCTTTCTCTTACAGAATGTCATTTGCAACCATGAACAAACAAGTAATTTAGAACACATTGAGAAGCATTCACATTGGCAAAAAAAACAGGTCGAAAAGAAACCAACTCAGTCAAACTGGGGGTTGGTGGACTAAAATTCTGCAGGAGAATCTCCTGCAAAATAGTATTAACCAAAACCATAAAATGATAAAATTCTCTGATTTATGGTTTGTTTTAAACAAGAAACATTGAACTCTTGCAGTAATGATAGGTATTTCAGTTGGTTTGCACGTACATGTATGTGTAAATATATGGACACATATCCTGTTATATATCTGAGAAGAAAAAAATTGAGTTAGAAAGCTTCAACACCCTTCACCCCTCCCAGCTATCCAGGAAGAGCAAACAGTAGTTCAGCAGGTAGTTTAACCTCAGTGTATGAGGTTAAAAAATTTCTGACAGGACACAGTTTGTGATTTACACGCAGGGCACAGATGGAACACTCAGTTTATGCAGCCAGTTGTCAGTACTTGTTGGAATATTTGGTGACTTTACTTTGTCCCCGGCAAAGGGGGTGGCAGCTTAGTGCAAAGCATTTTGTATGACACTAGAGCACTTCTGCAGTTGCTGTAAACCAGCACCATTCTTTAAAGTAACAGAGGCACACCCGTGTATAGTAACAGAAGACTTCACATCATGTTTGCTTTCCTTAAAAACATGGCAAGAATTACTTCACAGATAACAGGAATTGCTTGAGAACTTTATAGGAAACCTTACCAGGATTCAAATTTTTGAAATTGAGTATTCACAGAACTTTATTAAAATATTGTTATCTCTTTTTTTTTTTTTAGTTCCATAAATTTTTGGGGAAAAAAATGTAGCCGCCAAACCAATCCATTTTAAATAGTTAGGAGATAAAAACAACAAAATGTGTTCCTCAGTGATGTCATGAGATACATACACTAAAAAATTAATGAGAATGTCATGAGTTAAAGGCAGTATTTTGGGACTATCATACTTTTGTACAGTAACATGCATTTCTAAAAAAGAATATACCTAGCTGACAAGACCAAAAAAATCAGATTAAAGTGGCACTTTGCTTTGACTCTGCTGAATCCTCCACTAAATCCTTGTCAATATAATGGCAAGCAATGAATAGTTTATGAAAATAACGTGCCAGCACATACAAGCAAGATTCTCTTCTCTACCTGGCAGACAGTGCTTTTGTAATCGGGAAGAATAATTGCAATTTTTCTCTTAAGTGCACAGTCATTTGCAAATCTTAAAATGCAACTCCTGTCAAGCTGCAGAGCACCCATTGTGTGCATACTTTTGGCAGTGAGGCATTTAGTCTCGTGATTAAGAATGTACAGTTCACTACATTTGAATCCAGCAGCAATAAGTATTGATTTTGAACCGATGTGATTTCTTTCTGTACTAAAAAAAAAAAAACAAACCCATAGCTTTTGTAGCATATGTTTTATTGCTATGTTTGCTAGTTAGCATCCATTTTCCATTCCTATTGACATATACTTCCCCCTCACACTGGCAGGCAGCTTTAAATATGTATGTATGTCTTCTCCTACATTTTAGTGATTGTTTCACTTCAAATTACAGTACTGGTTGTGCTGAGAAGTCAGTTTTACATCATCCTGGAAACAACTTTCCTAAACAAAATTCAAAGTAGGAGCAGGTAGAAACTCCACAGGGATTCTATTTCTTGTGGAGCTGTTTTCAAGCTATTCCTACTATTTAATTATTGAAGGGGAGGGCTTGCATTTGCACAGATTTGGTCTACCACCAGCTTTGCTCCTTTGATAAGACAACAGAAAGTTCCCTTCCAACTTCTATACTTGCCGTTATTAGAAAACACAGACTCCATAAGAGCCAAGTGTAAGATGGCTCCATTTATAAAACTAGAGATGTCAGGAAGAGTCACCTTCAATAATTCAGGACTTTTCATCCTAAATCCATATATTTAAAAAATGCTGATTGATACTATTTTCAGGATTTGAAACAAACAATAACAACAGAAAAGCACAAACTTTTCTCTGCACCTTAATTTAATAGATGAAAACAGTATTTCCTACCTGCTTAATATTCACTGAACTTCTTGGAAGAAAAGTACAGTTTCACAGAGGATGCAATATAGAATACTGGAGACAGATTAATTAAAATATTGCAAAGTCAAAAATCATAAAATATTTAGAAAGCCCAGAAACAAGAAGAAATAATACCAGCTAATCTGACCTCTTATGCAGTATTAATTACTGTGCAGTGTTACTGTTATTGCTGAGGTGCTTACATGATTACTACTCCAGGAAATTACTGAAAGAAGTCTTGATGAAAAATAAAGAATTAATGTATTAAATGCTTTTAAAAATACATAATTGATTAATAGATACAACAGTAATGCTATAAAAGCTATATGCTATATTTGAATGCCAGTACACAAAGGCTGAGATGTAGCCTAAGACTTGTATTTCATTCCAGATATGAACAATAAACATTTTAAAAATTAATGTAGTGAAACTGGGTTTATAGTAATTTATCCTGCAGAGAAGTTCATATTACCATGAACATGGTAGGTAGTGTAAAAAAGAAAAAAAAAGCAGCTTTTTTTTCCCCAAGAGTGGTTCAGAAATGGCACATTCTGTCAGCACCATCATTCAGTATATCACAGGCCTGACTGCGTGCTACCTCGTATTTTATTCCTACAACTTGGAATTGCTGTTTTGCTTCTTGTACTGTGTGATGCTGTCTAGTTGATGCCTATTAGGAAAAGTCAACCTGTTGACACTGAGAATTTGTTAGAAAGCTATCAATATTGACAGCAAACAGTGTCCAAAGAAATAATGCTGGTTTAGTTACTAAAATGAATGAATCAATTTCTGTTTCACCTTAAACAACAGCCTGTTTTCATACATGATGTAGCATGAAATAGAAACAGGTATTGTGACTGCAATTTAGGCCACTGTAGGTATCTGCAGAAATCATAAAAGAACATAAATCAGGCTGGAACAGCTTAGAAATTCTGTATAGAAGAGGAACATTTCCAGAAGAGAGAAAGCTGTTATATTTATAGCACTGGACAGTGGTGTATAGCTTTTTATTGACTCGGTAGGGTTTAAGATGTCAAAATGAGTGGTGATTTTACTGAAGAACAGAGTAAGTATTGTGAAAGATATGAGACACTTCAGCCTCCATCTCTGGGTACTTTAGCTGGGCATCTAAAATCACAGACTGAGATTTTGAAATTTGAAGCCAAGCTATAGAAATTCCACCACCTGTCCTAGAAGCAAGGCACCTTTCCTCATGCCAGCATAGATCAAATTGTGCTTCATAATTAACTATATTTTCATATCCTTATCCTCTATGTGAACAGCAGTAGCTTTCAAAGTATTTTAAAAGGTGACAAGCAGAATAAGTGATTCTACCTGACATAGTTAAGAGAATGACAGAGCACAATTCTGAGTTGCCAGGTGACATACTAGGTTTCCTTGTAAAGGCTCCAACTTTTTCCTTTTATCTGTTTTCAAAAGTACATGCAGTTAGCTCATTATATGAAAACATCTTTCAAATAGTGCTGAGTGGGTAAAATCTCCTCCGCAAAATGACTTTAATAATAATTTTCCATTAGTTTTAATCTTTAAACCCTCAGGTCAATTTTTATTTATTCACATCCAGTAAACCTTTGTAAAAATGTTCCCAGTGACTTCTAGACAAAAAATGCACATGGACTAAAAATCAGACAGCCTCAGACAGAGAAGAGCGGCACCACTTGAAATTTTATATGAAGCTTAGATCATTTTCCCATCACAGTTTTAGGGCTGCTCTACAATTGCCCATCAGATGTTGAAAGGCAATGAAAACACTACAGTGTAGATGACTACAGATCAAGTGTAGTGGGGGTCTTACACTAAGGTCAGTGCCAAAATAAAGCAATATACTGCTAGCAGTATTTCTTATTTCACATGTGGGCTGTATTTCAAAAGGAGAGGGGTAATCTATATCTGAAATACAGATAAAAATCAGCAATATACTCCCTTTGGTTTTTCTTTTTTTTTTTTATCTCCTATGGTGTGCTGTACATGCATGGCCAACAGAGGAGGTAGTTTAAGGTTTTATAACAGAACCAAATAAAACAATATTGTGATTTTGTGGTTTCAAAAGAAAAAAAACCCAACATTAAAATCAATAACTATAAGGTTTGGCTTAACCAAGGTATGAAAAACCCCCTTCCATGTGTTACACAGGTAGAACAGTTCAGTAATAATTGAGCTCTGTATTGTGGATGCTACCTGAACCTGAAAGTCACTGTGAACTGGGGTCTCAACAGGTCTGAGTCCTTTCAGACCAAAGAGCCTTGCAAAAATATTGGTAAAAAGTGTTTGTGTGGTAAATGTGTCAAGTTTGGTTGTTCTGTTAATTTACCAAACAGAATATTTTTCCCTGAGAATGACACACTGAAAATAATATTTTTTTAAATCAAGGATTTTCATGCCAGCTCATTTATAAAGTCTTAATTTTGAGGATAGTCTTGTGTATTTTTGCTGTTTCATAGCAGCAATGGCAGCACAGCAATAAGACAATCCACAGACTGAACTGTCCTGCTCATCTGTAAGTGATTGACTTGCAGAGCTGCATTTTTAAGCCTACAGTTCTCTATGTCCAACAAAATAATCTGCAAGAAGCAGGTTTTTCCTTCCAGTGCAGTTTGTTGCACATTCTTACAAAGGTAACAAGCAGTTCTTCTGAAGTTACCCATGTCTAGCAAATCTAGAGTTTGGACTGTAGATTTTAGAAGTTTATGACTTTTCCTGCAACTGCAGCAGTACCTACAGCATCATGAATACATTTGATGTTCGTTCCCTTTCAGTGTATTTCATTGACACCACTCTCTTCTCTAAGCACGAGGATTCATGACCATACCAGTATCTCAGTCAATAGCACTCCTACTGTTTCAAGTACCACGCTTCCTTTTTCCTTTCTCTTTGCAGCCAAATAGATGGAAGGTGAATATCCATTTATGCTTTAAAGGGATTCAAACTTACACAAGGACCTTCCAATCTCTGAAGAAAGAGCTGAGCGTAAATAATGGTGGACCATATGCCTCGTAAGTGAAATTCTTTTCTATTGGAAAACATGGTAAAATATTTTATTGTTTAATTTGTTGTATATTTAAAGTTGTTACCTTTATAGATGCTGTGAATAAGTCTAGTACTGTATAAGTACTGTGTTGCAACATAGCCAGCTATCAAGCTATCAACCTTTTGATTTCTCTTCCTTGCATCTTTGTTTCAAACTCTGCAAAAAATTGAGGCCGTTCTTTGTGCTATTAAGAAGGAATAGCTCAGAGTCAACCAAAAGGAACTGCAGACCACCACTTTTATTTTCACTGAGCACAAAGAACTCCATCCACTTTTTGGAGTGAAACTATGATTTAGCTTTGCTGAACATGATACAAATTGCTGTTTGTCCATATATTCACTTTTTTACTTGCTTGTCTTGTAAAGCACTTTGGTACTCCATGGGTAGGAAAATATATCATACAGGACTGAAATTAAATTGTCTGTTCTGTTGAAGATGAAACATTCTCTTAAATGTTTATCCTACTACATACTTAGACCTGTGTAGAGATAAGGGAGTGTTTTATAAATACTGAGCTTGAATTCTACTGTCAGTTTTATATGTTTAATAATATATCAAAATGTTTAGATCCATGGGGTGCCATATAAAGACAGAGAAATAAAACACAGACCTCATTAAGTCGTGTTTTGTTCTTTACAGGATCTTGCTACTACCAAATACTGAAACTTGCCTGAAGACTTCAAATGGCACTTTGTCAGAGAAATCAGCATCTGAAAATGTGTCCATCCTGCCTCAAGCTCTGTTTCTGAAAATCCTTATCTGCCTCTATAAACACTCTTCGAGATTCAGAATTTTAGAATAAGTAATGTAATTTCAGCTGCCTACAAAATTTGAGGAAAGTTATTAAAATATGCCCAAGTATCAGCCTTTTATTTCTTTCCATTAGTGGTGACACTGCAGTGGCTCTTGCAAGTGACTTTTGTGTGTCAGCAGCAGGAAAATAATGTACTTCATTTACCTTAATGGACAGTAGTAGGAATACCAATTAGAACTTCAGCAACCTCCTTTGCAGTTATTACTGTCTACTAATTTAGGGGCATGGAGGACATAGAAGACTTTCTTCAGACTTGCACAGCCATAATGTAACAGCTTTCTGTGTTTCTGTTCTGTATCACCAAAAAGATGGAGAATGCACCTGCAGAGGGAAGGCTCATGGGCTGCTTTCTCTGCTCTGATGACAGACCAACGGGTAAGTGAATTAACTACAGGAACTGAACTATATGACTTATGAATTCAGGAGCAGAAGGACCTTACCTCTCTGAGTTTTTTTACAGGATGACTCAAAAGATTCACTCTGCTTAACATGCCTGGGGCATGCAGACTAATTAAGAGGCAAAGTGAAGAGACACAAATGGAGAATGCATTATAAGAAAATGACCATTTAGTTCCTTTCTATAGAAAAAAACCCCAGCTACTAGCTAAGTAGTTAATGCATTTGTGAAAATTGGTGTATTCCAGCTGATGCTGGACAATATGGCTCTCATGTTTTCCATGGAGTTTGCTCATCATCAGGACTCCCTACAAATCAGTGAAGAGATTTGACTCTTGTAGAACTACATTAAGTTCTTTACTGGCTCCAGTTTTCCCCACATATTTTCAGGATACAAAACTGTCCACTCCAAATCTTTAATTTTCTCAAGGACTCAATCACATTTGAGGTCCATTCCAGTAGTTACTCTTCTGTCAGAAATTTGAACTGTCATGCCCTTGAACTGTTCTCACTATGAAGAAAAGAAAATGCCAGGACAAAACCCCAGCATGGGCAAATAAAAGAAAAAAAAAAAAAAAAAAAGGAATGCTTCACTGGAGTATGCAGTCAGACTACTGAAGATAAATATGGATAGCTATAGGACAGTCATTAATTCAAACAGTGAGAATAGGAGAGATGTGATATTCTGTGAGACAATTCTAAAACTCAGTGAACATTCAATATAAAAAGTAATGTGCTAGAGAAATGCATAACCATGGTGGGGTTGAGAGGCAGTAAAAGATCCTGGATAAGGGATATTACTAAACAATCTCATGCTTTGATTTTGTTATCAGAAAGAAGAGGAACACAACATGAACTGAATAACATTCTCAGAAGTTATGAAGTTATCAGCCGTGTAACTCTGACTGAAGGTTTGTTCAGGAAACACGGATACTGACTGATCTAAGAAAAAGGGAGGATATAAGTGACACTGGAAATAAGTATAAGACTTCTGAAAAAAAACAAGCCAAACCAAAAAACCCAACAAACCAAAAGCTGACAAAACAACAAATAAAGAAACAAACAAAAAAACCCACAAAAAGAAACCACCCCTCCAAAAAACCCCACAACCAAAACAAATCAAACCAAACAACCAAAACCACAAGCAGCAAAGACAATACTCTTCAAGGGCAAGAGTGAAGTGCCATAAGTAATGCCTTTTACAAGCATTGAGTTTGCTGGTAGAAAGGTGCAAGTCACAAGAGAGATCTATTATAAATATATTTTTCTCAAATCAGAGGTATTAGAAAAAGCATCCTGGGATAACTCAGCCAAATGAATAAGAAGAATATCTCCAAGCAAAGAGAGAGAGAGCCAATTTCCTAAGCTCTTTTTCCAGAAATACTTTCTTAAGTAGCCTTGAATCATTAACATTCATAATACATCTATCAAAAAAAAAGTTTCAGGCAGATGAAAACAGAATTTCTGAAGAGCCCTTAGTAGCAGCACCAGCTCCAAGTGAGGCAGACCTGAGGTGGCATTCATTGATGCAGGGGAGTGCAAACATTATCTGTTTCGCTTCCATAATAGCTACTGCAGCAAGAACAAGATTTTTGGTTGATGAGGCAAATCACAGGTAGTAGGGAAGTGACCATAAAATAGCCTATTGTAAAAAGCCACTAAAATTAATAAAGCGTTTCCTTTTTTCTTTTGACTTGTGGACAGTGCACCAGCGAAACCTGGACAGTGTTTCGTGAAGAGTTTCAAACTACAAATCATTCAAGAACCAACACTCAGATACTTTATGGTAGAGAAGTATAGTACAACCAGCTCAGAAGCATTTGTATTTAGTGGCCAAAAAGTGTTACTCCTTATTTATCGTTCTGAGAGGAAAAGAGTGCAATATCATTTTGTCCCTAAGAAACTGTTCTAAAAACTCTTATGCTTTCTGGAAGACTTGAGCTAAAACTTTCACTTTATTCTGCAATTCTATGACTTTCTTTAAAAAAAAAAAACCAAACCTGTTATCAAGACTTCTATAAGAATGTAAGCACCCACATTGCTCTGAAATCTTACGCATACACAAATCTTGGATTTTTTTTCCACAAGAAAATTTCAGGGACCTAGAAAATTGGGTAGTGTGCAGATTACAGGGAGACCTTTATAAAAACCAAAGCAAGACAACTTACCAATATATCAGCAATGCTCTAAATGGAGCACAACTGAGATTAGTGGAAGATAATTTGCCTCAATTAAGAAGAGAGAAAAATCACTACCATCAAGACTGAAGAGTACTGTATAACGTGTTACATCTATAACATCTATGAGAGTAAAACTTCCCAGTTTTTCAGTGGAGTCCCTCACACAGCTAAGCCCCAACTTCCTTCACCATAGCAAAAAAGCCTTCCATTTCCAGAACACACAAATTTTTCACATACACAGAGCAGCATAGGAGAGTTTTATTTAGCTACATGACTTCAAATTCATGTGAACTGCATTCAACTGATGGGATAATATATGTAAGCCAACTTAAAATCCAGACAGTCTGAGCCTATCTATCCCTCATTAAAGCTGACTTGCTGTCAGTTGCTGGAAAAACCCTCAAAATTTGTGCCCCAGTTTACCTAACTATAAATTGGGTTTGAATAACACTGTTCTTCTGCACACACCGAGACCTTGCAAATTAGCACGTGTAAAGTGGAAGAAAATAAATGATAAATCATTACATAAGACTAAGTGCTACTATTCTGAATTTGTACAGTGATAATAACTTGCTTTTATAGACTAGTAAAATCATGAGATCATAGGAATAAATTTAAATTAGCACATGTCAGAGGGCCACAGAAGACTAGATAAGGTGACATTCTGGTTTAATCTTCTAAAAAGCATTTTGTATAGCAAAATCTGTTTTAGAAGTGTTATATTAAAAATAAAATGTATTTCTTTTCAGATTATAGAAAGTCTTAGTAGAAACAGCTTTTCCTGAGAAACAGTAATAATTTCAAATATCAATTATTCATATTTTTCAATATATCTCAAAAAATTCAATAAACTTTAGAAAATAGATCTAAATATCACAACAAGCCTGTGAAAGGGGAAATATGTTCCTTTAAATTATGTAAGGAATTGGTTAAGCTATCTGCCTTTAACTTACTACCAGTTCTTCAGAAGAATTTAAATTCAGAGATCTTTCTACATTCGTTACATCAAAAGCCATATTGACATGGTACACCACAGCTATGTGATCACAAGAAGGACTTTGGTGTAAATTCCTGCAGGTATGGTTTGGAGAGAAAGGGAATAACCTCACAAGGAGAGATGATACCTTTCAGCAAGGCAGCATTTTGGCCAGACATTCTTATGCAAAAGAGCTGCAGATGTGAAGTTAAGCACATATACTGGATTAAAGAAATTACTGGGATTTCAGCAAAGGAACACAGTCCTGTGAAAGTGGCTGTAAGAGTGGTCTAACACTCAAAGAAAATGCTGGTGAAGATAGAAGATTAAGTCAGAGGGGAAGATTAAGAAGATTCTTCTCCTTCTTCTCCTACTCACTGGTGGACATGGACCAGTGACCAGCCCACTGCTGCAAAACCAAACTGCATTTTGCTGAGAAGGGGCCTCGAAAGTCCTGATTGATTCTGAGTGGTCACCTGTGATAGCAATGAAGCACTGCTCCAGTAAAATACGGACATATTCATATCCTCAGTTACACACCTGTAAGCCAGTCTGCATTTGCAATTACATTCAGGGCAGATGTTAAATGGAGTTAAACAATAAACTGGGCAGTCTGAATGGGATTTTGGGTTGTTCTAAGACACAGGAAAATAGCTATCACTGCCCTCTGTTCTTCCCAGTTCCACACATTTAAGGCACTTGCACATACATGGACAAAAATGTTTTATTTATGACCAAGTCCATCGTGGGAGATACTGCATTAGCAAAGTCACGATCTTTGGTCACGATCCAGGTGAGCTAAGAAGAGTTTCAAACAACAACAAAATCTCTCTTCCCCCAAAGACTTGCAATTTAATTAAACACGTGTTTCTCCGAGTTTTGCTTGATATTTTGACTCCATTTTCCAGTTAGGTGACAAATCTATGCTTGCACCTGTGTAATTAATCATCTTCTTAAAAAAACTACTACTTTTATGGAATAAGGCACTGTATATTTTCTCTGATACTGACATTTGCCCCCATCCATCAGATTTATAGAATACCCATTCAACAAAAAAGATGGAAACTAAGAATGTATTGATGATAGCATTTGCTTTTCTTTTTGCCTTTTTTCCCCCCCAAAATTATCCATAAACAACCAGTAACATTTTCCACAACGGAGGAAGCAGTATTTTTTCAGGTCTGCCAGATATAGACGAACTCCTACTTTAAACCCTGTGATGAAGAAGTGATATTGTGAAGTTTATTTCCATTTTGGCAGGAAGTGTTGCTCTGACGTGAGCCTAGAAGTTCTGTTGCCACTGTTTTTTTGTGTATATTAGAGAGAATTATTGGGCTAGGGAGAATAGATTTAGTTATATTCCTTGCCATGCAGTGACTTTGACCATATCACAAAAAAGTTATACCATAGTATAACAAGGCAATAAAGGTCTTCTTTCTTCCTCTTTTTTTTTTTTTTTTTAATAGGCTGAAAGCTGCCTAGAAGGAAGAGAGAATATGTGAGCTGAAAAAAATACATTGTGCAGTACAGAACAAATGGAGACAATACCTCACAGAACAGATAAGAGAGAGCAAAACAGACACGCAATTCCAAGGTAAATACAGACATGCCACATAAAAGGGTTATAAAAGCAAAAAAGTACAACCAAACAGTGAAAACAACCACTCTCTATTGGAATAGTCATCGAAGAAAAGGAACTGGTGAGGACCACAGTTAAAAACTAGTTTTAATAGTTTTTTGCTGATTTGAAATGAGTGGGATTGTATCTACAGAAATACAAAATAACAAAAGAAATGTATAAGAATCAAAACCACATGAATTGTATATTGTTTTGGTATAAAAGATGTTCTCAGCAAATGAATGGCTTGTCTAAACAGTAGTTTGTTGACAAGTGTTTAAACTTTAAATAATGCTTGCCAAATTCTCTAGGGGGGCTTGTGGAAGGTAATCTGAACAATTTTTGATATTAATTTTGATAATTTTCCACCAAAATGTAGAATACTTCAAACTACAACTGAAATACGCTGATCTGAAACTACTAAAAGAATGGGTCATTATCCTGCATAAAAATCATCAGGGAAAAAACTGTCTCAGTCTCTTATTTCCTTTCAACTTCTTCCCCAAGTCAGTTCTGAAGAAAGGATAAAACAAAAAAGATGTAAATCCCATTCATGGACATTTGATCACTGATATAAAAAAAATCCCCACTTATATTTGCCAAAAAAGTTATTTCTCTAGGAGGAGACCATATGCAGCTAACATTTATAGTTAACACAGCTGTATTCGATCACAACCTTATCGTAGTTCACAATAAGCACACAACAGCAGGTGGAAAAGATTTACAGAGTAGAACTACACCAAAATAGGTTGCTGGAAAACATTCTGGACAAATCCCTGATACAGTTACAAATGGCCACAGTGGATATCTCCTGCCATACACTTAGCAAAGTTTTATCTATTGTCAAGGAACAAAACAATCTATATGTTGCAATTGGTAATACTTTAAAACAAACCAGATTTTTCTTTTTTCAGAGAACATTCCTTCCCCCAAGCTCCAAAAAAAGGAAAATGAAACTAAAAAAATACTTGCTGTTAATCAGTGCTTGACAAATAAGGCAATTATCAGATACTTCACAACCCTTAGCAGAACTTGCTAGAACAAAGATATATTAAGTTTTCAGCAACAGCAGTAATGGTCCCAATACGGATCCCTGGGGGACACCACTTGTCACCAATGTCCACCTGGACACTTAGCCACTGACCACTCCCTCCAGACGTGATTGTCCAAGCAATTGTTCATCCCCCTAACAATCCATCCATCAAATCTACACCTCTCCAATTTAGACAGAAGGATGTTGTGGAGGGGCCATGTCAAAGGCGCCCAAAAGTCCAGATATACAATATACAACACTCATAGTCATTAACTTTCACAAATATTTTTACCAAAGATTTACCAAACCCCACTTCAACAGATATTTTCAGAGATAAGAAAAACACTTTTTACATACATTTATGCAAAACTACATTATTGTACGTTTGCTAAAAAAATGTAATTTAAAAAAAAATTATTTCACTGCCCAAAATTATGGAGACCTAAATCTGTCAGAAGGGCACTGAACAATCCCAGAAACAATAAAAAAGAACCTGTACATACTACTCTTTTGTTAAGGCTTTAAAACACCTACAGGAAGTTGTCTTAAACAGTTCCCCATTATCATTCTCATTGATCTCACTAAGTTCTCTCCCCCAGATGCTTTGCTTCCTAGCTTTTTCCATCCTTCTAAAACTGGCTGCATGGCTTTTTCCATCCTTCTAAATCTGGCTGCTCTTAAAATATATATATATATATATATATATATACACACACACACATATATTTGCATTTAAAGTGGTGTGCTTAGTTTCTGGGCTTAGCTTCATACTGTTTTTGTGTAATTGCCTAACCAGTGTTCAGAGTAGCTGTAAAGTAGCTGTACCTACATAGCTGTATTTATATATTGTATCAAACAATGCTGACACACCATTCCTACCGCCCCGATGTCACAAGAGGCACAGATTGCAAGAATAACTGAAGGCAGAAGTAGCTGTGCAAGTAGCTAATGGAGAACAGGTGTCCACAGGCACACCTCAAGGAGTCGGGAAACCCCAAAGAAACAATCACCCTGGAGATCCCTGTGAATCTGAACCAGCAGAAGCCTGCTGAAATGCCTTCAAAAGCACAAATTCTTCATTCTTTAGAAATACAGCTAAAATGAAAGGTTTTCAGTAACACTCAGCAATGATCAATGTTAAGGGAAAGACAATCAATACATAAACTATCACTTCCACAGAAGTTAAGTCATATTTCTGGTCTATTTCTGAAAAAAGCTCACGAACAACTTACAAGGACAAATCTGGGATGCCCATGCACACACTCATGGAAAACTAGTAATCAGTGGGAGAAATTCCTGATCCATATATGAACGCCTATTGAATATTTTGATTGTGAGAAAGTGCCACGAATTCCAGAAATGGAAAAGCACTGTACTGAAATTGTTTGCATGCATGCAACAGATTTGTAACAATTTTAAAAAAAAAACCCAACCATCTCCTCAGTACTTTGCAACAACAATAATGAAAAAAAGGAAGGGAAGAGATCAATATCTTCACCAAAAAGAAAGCTCAATCATTTAATGATTCAGAGACTAAATTAAGATTTATTCATCATAAAATGTCAATGCATTAGATGGAACTCATCTCACCAATTCTTTTGTTAAAAGGAGCTGAAAACTCTCACCTATGACCAATGCTTCCAGAACTTGGCAGGAAGGTAGAGGGGGAGAGAAGAAAAGCATGAGCCCACATTTTATCCCTATCTCCTGCTAGAGAGGGAGAGTTATAAATTTAGGCCATCACAGAGATGCAGTGGGAAACATTAGAGTTTTTAAAAGATGCTAAAGGTCAATCCATTCAAGAAATTTATGGAAAATTTGATAATACTGAGCTACCCCAACCAATCCCTCATGTTCAGGTCAAATTTCAATTATTGAGAGACCTTTATGTCAGGGGAAAATAATTCCCAGCATTGGTAGCATATGCCCTGTCAACATAAATCACAAAAACTGGATATATATGCATCCATGTGTAGTTCTCAAGTCTGCAGTTAGAAATCTTTGCAAGTACCATACTCTACTTCCAGAGATTAAGGAATGCCCTTGATCCTCTTGCTTGACTGCATTAGCTTTACTAGCTCTCTGAACATTTGACAGAAGATTGTACAATTTTGTTACTCTGCAAAATCTCTGCCATCTCTCTAATGGAATTATGAAAGCTTTCCTTCAGGTTCATAAGTAAACTACTTTTCAAACCAGACACATTTAGCCCCCCCTTGTAATATAATATGCAAAAAGCTTAATGACAAAAAGCTTTCTTGCTTTCTCTTCTCATTTGTCCCCAGGTCCTGCAGATTTACTTCATGGAGGAACAGGAAAAGATGGAAATAAATGCAGAGGTTTGGCATGTATAACATTTAAATAAAATACAATAAAATCAATCTTACAGAAGTATTATAGATACAAGCTTTTCTTTTTCTGATTTATGTTTATTGTTTAACATGCTTTAACTGAAAGCATTAGAAACGCACTCCAGGAAATACACAATATCAGCATGTGACAATGCTTTGATTATCACACCTTGCTAAAGAACACATGCTGCACACTCCAGAGGTTTTAGAGAGAGGCAGATTCATTTTCTGCGCAAAGGAAAGCATGCTGGGCGTTTCCTCATATGCCAAAAAAGCCCACCTTAAGTACCATCCCCACTCTCTTAAAGGGATTTCTAGTGGTGAAGTGTAGGTCTCCTGGCTGCAGTACTGCCTTCTCTGTAATGTCACCTGATGATGGAATGCACAGCAGCAGCAGCCAGGGAGAACAAAAGCTATAGCCTAAATGACTGACCTTTTGGGGAAGTGTTTGACAAGAGCCATCGTGTTACTTAAGGGGAATATTGGTGGTGTTCTGTTATGAAAATGTGCAAAGAGCTTCTTCCACAAATGTCAATTTAGAAAGCCACATCTGTCACATTTGTGTCCATTTTCACTCCCGTTTACAGTTAAATTTAACGATTAGCATCAAAGAAAGGAAATGCACTCATCACAAATTTTCCAGCAGAGAGAGGTTGCATTAGAGAAAAAAAGCACACTCCCACTAGAATAATTATTACAATAAAGGAAATACTCAGGACATTACCTATTAAGGTCTGAACATTTTTGATGCATAGCAAACAGCACTTGAGCTTCACAACACATTGCTTCTCAGCAATGTTTGGAATTTTTGCCTAATACCCATAAAAACTCCAATAGTGATGCCCTGAAACATGTGACACTGTAAGGTTTCTCTTTAAAACTATTAGCTGAAATAATAGATGCAAAAAATCCAGAGAAAATTTTCAGAGTTGCACCTTTAACACTAAATAACAGAGACAGCAGAAACATACACAATTACTGCAGACACTGCTTATCATCCCTTACAGGCCAAGGTGCAAAAGTACCACTTAGCATTGACTGCTTTGGACAGTTGAAAGCTAAAATCCAGTGTGACTGCATTCTACAGCCCAGCTTTGGTTGCATAAAACAAAAAGATACTGAACAACACGAGTAAGTCAGGTTTGAACACCACAGTGCAGGGGTAGTTCCTTAAACATGTTAAAATGAAGATGCAACAAACTTTCTTGTGCACCAAGAAGTTCAAACATCAGTTTGTCAGCAAAAGCTTATCTTTGATGGCATTTTCCTACTTCATTAAATAGTCTTAGTTATGTATGTTTCATTAAAACAAGCCAATTCCTACAAACAAATCCAGCCCTGGAGGCGTCAGTCCTGTTCAGCAGCGAATGTTACAGTCTGCAGGAGAGCAAAGCTCCAGGCTAGCTCATGTTTGCCTGCGTTTTCTCAGACTGAAAGCTTCTGAAGTTTATTCTCAAAATCCTAGTTGATAGGCAAAGGTGGATACCAATGTCTGAAACATTATGTTTCTTTATTGTAGTAAGAAATAACATTCTTGATTTTTATTTGTAAAATATGCCTTCTAATTGGGAAACACTGGATAATCCAGGTGGTGTTGGTCAAAAGTCTGGTCATTGGTGTATGAGCTCTGTACTTATGATATGGATATTGGTTATTCTTTTACTACTACTCTGTGACAAAGTACAGAACATGCATAAAAAGTTCTTTATCTAGGTGAAGAAAAATAAAATTCCATTTCAGCTTGACATGGCTAGAGAACTGCAGTGTCTTTTCCACTGGAATGATCTGCTGTAGGAGTTGGCCACATACTTTAAATGTGACTGACATGTCTCTGAATTTAATGTGTCATCTGCTGAGTTCAGGATCTGCTGTCTATCTCTCAATGTGTAAAAAATGAATTGCTTCAAAATGATTTATTGCCAGCAAAATAGAATGTGAAAACAACAACTGAAACAGTGTTGTAAAGGTATCCTACATTTAATAGCACTGTTTGATGAGTAAATTATTTCAGAAATATAATCAAACATTCTTACTGTGAAACTCTCAGACTTGATAAAGCTCTTGCACAGTCTGGCATCTGCTTCCTGATTCATAAAGGGCTAATGCCATTAAGAACATGGACAAATGCAGCATTAAACCCCAGGTTTCCACTGCCGTTTGTAAATCCGTGCAGAAAATACAGGGTTGTATTTTCAGTACCAATCTGCAGAATTAATCTCTCTGCTTTTATCTTTTGTGCTTTTTTTCCTCTCCTGTGAAGTATCTACAGAGGCATCTTTAATAAAGGATTTTCATTTCTGTTTTTTTCTACAAATGGGTGGCTTGCTTTATAAATCTCATCTGTGTACAAGCTAGCAAAAGCTTCATATATAGAACTATTTTCAAAATGTCATGGGTGATCCCTCAAAAATAATTGGTTATCCTTCAAAAACATTAAAAATTCAATAGATTGGTATTAATGCTTAATATTTTTACCTTGGAAAGATTAACATAAACGTTAAAAATCAGTGATGACTGGAGGTAAAAACTCCAATTAGTTGAGAAGTTAAAGCATAACTACAATTGAACATGAGGACTATTATGCTTACAAGCAGCTTAAAATGAAATACATCACATTGCATATTGAATCCCATTCAGCTTTCAAAAGCACCAATCCAGTAAACCTCCATAAAGAATATTTCATATCCTTTAAAAGCAAAGTATAAACGTTTACCTCCTTTTTTAGACTGCATCCATGTCATCCACACCACTGTTATTCACCAGAGCCATTCCTAAGACACAAACAGATGATACTCAAATAAAACTACTGTCCTTTTTTCTTGCCATCTATGTCACCAAAAATATCACCAGTAAGAAAAACAAGTGCTACACTTGTTTCAAGTGTCCCTTGGCTGTTAACATAATCCAGTTTGGTTCTCCTTTAATCTGGAGTAAAGTAACTCTTTGCTCACTAGTGGTTAAATGAGTCAAGTTTTTAGCCAGCATTACTACCAGACCCTCCACCTTCTCCTTCAGGAGCCGTCTGTCCAACAGTTGGGATTATAAAATCTAAGATTAGCAAAAAGTGGTTGGACCTATTAAAAAACCTGTGAGTTGGACACAAGCAAAGAGAAAAGAGTATAACATGGTTTTGCTTAGGTTTTTTCCTCTTCTAGTAATTATCAGTGCTTACTTTTCACCTTCTTCTTCTAATTATTAGTGAGGGGGAACACAAGCCGTTCCTGTGTTGAAGGGTCGTTTTGCCTGAAATGGTTTGTTGCTGTTTGGTTTTACAAGAAGCTGAAATAGTGAATACAAATGTCAGTGGTAGCTTGCCAAGCCATGGCAGGTTATTTTAAATATTGACAACATCCAGCTTCTTGACAGGAATTAAATATATCCGCTGCCTTTCATAATATTTTTTCCCTGTTTTGTGAGCATTATCACATCATTCTACCTGCAGAGGAAATCTGACATTTTAGTGACTATTAATCACAGAAACAAGACTGGAAGCAGGAAAGGAAGATCATCTTTCTGAAATATTTATCTCTTTTTTTCAAATGCGTGCAGAAGTTTGGAGGGAGCCACCTGTTTGTTTCTGATATTCATGAAGCTAATAACCCCTGGGGGTAAACAGATATTGCCTAGGCCTCCAGTATTAGTTAAGGCTTCAAAGGACAATTGGAATCACTTGTGATGCATGGCACATAATTATTGTCAAACTTTACTCTAGAAGACTTCAAATACAGACAATTTTGGAAAGAGAAATGCAAACAGAGAATAACAGACCAGTGCAGTGATTTGCCAAGAGTTATGCATAAGGTTAATTACAGACTTGACCATTCAACGTCAAACTGAAAGTTGGAATGGTTTTGCTGGACCTTAGGTACTATCTGGAGTAGTCTGCCCAGTCACAGATTCCTGGTAACCACCAGAAGTACATCCCATACCAACGTTACTTAAAGGTACAGATGATCGACAGCCACATTTCTACATGACATAGAAGTACTCAGTACAAACAAGGACAAATATTGGATGTGATTCCAAAGTTAACTTTGGGAATAAGCAGTTCATAAATGTACTGGTGGTGATTTTCCTTTCACTTTCACACTTTGAAGGACAAAGGCTGGTCCCAGTCTCTCCCTGTTTGAGATTGTAAAGGAATTCCTTATCAGAATGAGAGTATAACATTTTTGATGCTGAATGTATTCTCTTAAGGCACAAAGAAGCCTATTGTTTCATGTTTTATCAAACATTTCAAACTCATTTGACTTAAGAATATAAATCTTAGCTTTTTATTATGTACAGGTCACCATGTTGCTGTGAGAATACAGAGCACAGATCACTGAAATCTGGTTTGAATTTGTGACCTGTTACTGCTCACTCCTTTTTCCCCACCTGCTTCAGAACTACAATGAAGAAAGGCTACAGTTTGGAATGAGAGCTTTCTGTTTCCTGCACCCAGCTTCAGCTGCTGGCAGTGGAACCACCATTCTCAGTGTAAAAGCCTAAGCTTAATATTCAGAGGTAAATTTAATGTGTGAAACCCAGGAAAAGTGAAGTTTGGGAGTGAATTTCACCTTCTTTCATTAAAACACAGAGGGACCGGATAAAGCACAGAGGATTTATTTCCAAACACTAAGTTATAATAGTATTACACTTTATTAAATCAGAACATAACCCCAAACTGGTTTGGCTCTCCAGTGAGCACTCCAGCATTGCATGCACACAGCAGCAGTAGCTATCCCATGCACACCACAAGTTCCATCACTGCAGGAGTACAGCAAAAAGCCTGGCAGTAGGATCTGTGCCACATGGGTTAGAGGCAGTGCCCGCACACGTCTTTGCTAAGTGAGGTGAAGTATGCATAGACAGCTGTCTGCAGCACTACTGTGCTAGAACAGTATAGCTGAGCTGTTTCCTCAAATACAGGAATCAGATTAAACACAGAATTTGAAAACAAGTTTTTTATTTTGAAAGTAAATTTTTTCTTTTCCTGCTCTCTTTTCCTTACCCTTGTCTATAGGTAAGGCTCCAGAGCCTGTGATTATAATGAAGTTCATCACAGTAATTGCAGTTTTGCCATTTCTCTTCTTTGCTGCAATATATCTGGCTCTGAAGTCAAAACCTTTCATTTTACTCTATTGCTTTTTAACCACTTCAAAAAAAGGAAATAAAAAAAAAATAAAATTATATTCATTGCCCTCAGAGGAGGCTTTGATGGTCTGTACAGAAGTCTTTTGCTCACCAGCAAGACTAGACAGCATACTATATCATGGGTTTTAATGCACTGAAGTTTTAAGGGTCTAAAATAACTTCAGTGTTTGTATTTAACTTCTGTTACTAACCAGGTTGTATTTTTGCAGCACTTTTAACTCATGGAAATCTTGAAAACCAATTGACTATCACAAGAAATTGCCAATAATAGAGTTTATCAGTTTCAGTATTTAGCAGTAGAGAGCAGTCCCAAATAGATATATTATTATATGTGTGTTCACTGGCACTACTCTTAGAAAAACCCTGTAATTTCCACGGCAGATGCAATTTCCTTACAAGATTTCTGACCTAAGGGGATATTAAACAATAAAGAAGTTTATTTCGCACAGTTACTTAAGAATAAACTTTGTTGGCTGCAAAAATGCAAAGATATACAGAAATAGGGGACAGGTAGAAATGCATTTACCTACCCATCTGTCAAGGTAGATAAGTAGGTGTAATCCAAAGTGAAATAACAATCTCTAGAAGAGAACAGACAAATTCTGGGATTGCAATTGGATACATGGTGAAGGGCAAAAAATTATGTCTCCTAATACTCAAAAAAGAGCTAGAATTATGTATTTTCAAGTCATACAAGTAAGTTAATGGGTTTCCCAGCTTTGCTTTGTGGAAACATTGCCAGCTTAATCATGAATATATTTTTGAGAACAGGAAGATTAAAAGAGCATAAAATTACCTCTTGCATGTCCCTGCCAGCACGCTCAAGCACAGTGCTTGTCCCACCTTCCATGTCAGGGGAGGTCATTCCAGTTCAGTGTGTCAGGGAGCAGCCAGAGCAGCAATGCGCCATGAGCGGGGGGGAGCCCAGAGAAGAGGGAATACCACGCCAGCTTCAGCCAGAGGGAATCCCCTGGAGATGGTGGCCAGGTCCAACCAGAAGTTCAGCTCAGAAGCTGGTGATGTGAGCCTGCACTCAAACAGAAATCCATCCCTCAGGATAAGCCTGGCTCAACGGGTTCACCAGCACCAACACAGCACAGCCCAGGAAAGGAGCAGTAGCCTCAGGCTGAGCTTAAGGAAAGCTCAGGGTGGAGGAGGAGGAAGGGGTGGATGTGGGGGAGGCGCAGGTGAGGCTGATCAGGGCCATCAAGGCTTATCAGTGCACTCAGCGTTTCACTAAGTAGAGTCTGTTTGCTTTCAGAGCACTGCTCTGGCCAGTGGGACCAAGCACGAGACAATGTGATTTGATGTGTTATTTAACTGTGGGGAGGCCGTACATAAACTACAGAATATGTGCACTCCTTTTCTAAAAAGGACTTATTTTTCTGGAGGAGCAGAATGAGGAAAACTGCACAGACTTGATTTTTGCCATGGTGGCTGCAGACAACTTGTAGGTAGCATTTTGGCAAAGGAAAACATGTTTTGTTAGAGATGCAAAACATGGCACACTATTACATCTACCCACCCAACAATGAAGGCTAGAGAAGGAAAAATATATTAACAATGTCATTCCATATTTGGATATAAAATCCTGGAGGTAGTGAGCCATAAGTTACCTTGCCAATACGTTTCATACAGAGCCACAGGGTGATTTTGTATATTACTATATGATATTATTGGAGAAGCCCTAAAATTTGAATAAAAAATATTTTTTCTTTCAGCTTTACAATGTTAACCACTCACATTAAGCCATTTACTTTCAACTATTTTTTTCAAGGATGACCAATAAATGCCTGTGTTTCTTTACAGAAGGGTACTGCCTGAATGCTATATCTCTTGAATACTCTCACAAATTAATATGAGATTAAACTGACAAATGAAAAACATTTGTGAGACATTGATCGATAAATGTGAATAACAGTAATACTTCAAGATGATATGGTTTTATATATAATTTAATAGGCATAAGATTTCTAATAAATGTTATGATGTTTAATCATTACAACCGTGCTAGATGCTGGATTGTACAGGCGAAGGCTGGTTTGAATGTGCTGCCATGTTAGACACACTTGCCAATATTAAACAGACTGTGACTATTATCTGTACATTTGTCTCTCTCTAGGGGATTTTTAAGAATTTTTTTAATTAGCTTTTGTTTCTAAGCAGTGCTTTCATTTTTCTTGATAAAGCTTTTGTTTTTCTAGGGTTGAATTGAACTCAGAGTAGGTTCTACATTTTCTGTAGTCATTACAATAAGAATAGGAAGCTTTTAATAATATATGAAAACTAGCAATGGCAAGTATTTTACAGTGCTTTCAAATCCAGTTAAGAATAAAATCGTTTAATGGTTACTTTCTTTTATTGTTTTAATTTTGGCACTATCTTGTAGAAACAGTGTTTCCCATTAGAAAATTCAAATAATAGAAGTCTATGAAAAATGAATGAAAGGTTGAGCCACCATGACAGAAAGTGTGCTCTGTAACATAGGTGCTAATCTTAGCCCAGTTACTCTACTTTTCATGGTCAAGGAAGAAGGCCCTTGTCCGAGAGTTGTATTAATTTACCTTTGCTGCGTTTGACTCTTTTTGGGAGTAAATATAACTAGGCTAACTTAAGAGGAACCATATTCCATATGCTGCCCAGCATATGGAATAAACAAATAAATAAAATAAATAAATTAATTAATTAAATAAATCATGGTATGGCCAGAATATAGTTCAGGATGATTTCTATCTTCTCTGCACTCTTGAGAGCCTGTTGCGATGCTCTGAGCCTTCCGTGCAAGCTTTGCAGTCTGGATATCCTTGAGACTCAATTTGCCAGTCTGCACCTCTTTCCTTTGTTCCTTATAGCCAATTTTTCCAACTGACTCCAAATAGAGCAACAAATTTGGTGACAAAAGTTTTAACATATTGTTTTGTACCAGCAGTCAGAGTTAAGTCAGTGGTTATGAACCAATACGATTCACAACAAATTAAAGTAACAAAGCAAGAGTCATTTACCTTTAAAAATATTAATAGTGGGTTTACCAAGCAACAATATTCACTATTATCTTATAAAAAATGATATTTTCATCACCTCTCACAGCAGGGTTCCTCATCCTAATTTACAATAATGATTAAGCCAGCATCAGATTTTAAGAACAAATGCTATCGTTATTCACTACAGTACTCCAGCAAAGCTTCACTAGGAAGCAATAAGGAATAAAATGTGTTATTTTTTACGTGTTATTTATGTTTCAAAGATTGTTATTTTCCCCTAAATACTTGAATTAAGTTGCAGACTGTGGTGTTCTGAGAACTGAGTTATGTCCTACAGCAATGCTTCTGAAGAAGTGTATCCTGCCTGGAAATTGAGTTCTGATTTGCCTGTGAGTTTTTTTATAGAGCCTTCTGATATTCTGCAGCTGTAGCTGCTGCTGGATTTTGCATTCTGGCATGGGGATTCTTTCTGTTGCCAGAGAGAATGATAAATAGTTGTCTGAGTAGCTCCGAGCACATACTTATTTCCTCTTCAATAAGAACAACAGTCAATATCATTTAGGCACAGGAAAACATCATTACAACACAACAAATCCAAGGAATGCTTTCTTTTTTACTGCTGGCTCTACCTACTAAATTGTAGCTTTTTCAGAACTTATTTTGTGTTGCTGCTGTGCTCCATTGAACAGGTATGGCTAGAAAAAGTATGGGCCTTCAAATACCCTAACATAATAAACTGAAACAGTTCTAAAGACGTAGGATTCTTTCACTCCAATATGAATCCAATTTTAGTGACAACACAGAACTCATACCAACAGAATTGGGAGCATGAAAGGACCACTATGTGTCTTGGTTAAAAGCTGTTTAAAGTTTTTTACACTGAAAAAAAGTCAGTGTAAAACTTGAGAAGTTTTCAGATCTCAGTTCTTTTGATAAATTTCATTACTTTAAACTTCTTTTTGTTTGGGGAAAGAGTTGTAAACAGGTAAACCAGCCTGTTTTTACATTTTCAAGATGAAAACCTCTAAGGATAATTAATTAGACATGAACCTTCTTGAGAGTGACTGAAATGAGAAGGAAAAAGCTTGAGCTTAAGATTAAATAATTTGCAATGGCTGAAATGAAACATTTATGTTTTCAGCTTATAGAAATCTGTGACACATTTAATGTCTTCTTTTGTTGATATCCCACAGTGAGCTACAGGAAAAAACCCAAACCTTAACATTTCTTGAAACCTCTGTATCACTAAATGGGTGTTACTTAGAAATGTGTTTACAGACTTGCATCCTATTGGCAAGGTTCACTGTGTTTTTAACCACAGCACATTAAATAAAGGTTTCTTGCTAATCACTGATCCCATGGTCAGTGATTTCTAGGAAAGATCCCGTGGCTGAAGTGATTAATAAAGCCTGTATGGAGTATTCTGGAGCCTGAGGTTAGGGTGTAGCTTTGTATAATACATAAGCAAGCATATGTCTGCTCTTAAATTACCTATTGTGCTAACCAGAAATCCTAAATATTGTCTCAATTATAATCAAGTAAATTTAATTCTGTGAATATAAAACAATAATAAAGCTCAGCAACCAACTTCAGGCTTTGTATTTTCCTACCATTCTGTGGTGGTAGTCACTAGACAATGTGTCAGAAGATTTAAGAGCTCATGATCAGGTATATTGTTGATAAATTGTTAAAAATAATGATTTTCATCACTGCAACCAACGAAGCGTAGGGTATGACATGTAGTGCAATTGTTTAAAGCTCTATACTGCTCAGTATCTTCTTGCATGGTGCACAAACATTTCATCACCTCTGCTCACTTAAGAATGGAGATGAGAATCTATTGCTTTCATTCAGTGCAATATTTATATTTTTAAAAAACACAGAAAGTTTTAAAATGATGCTACATCCAGATTCAGGCCATAGAATGGAATGGTGAGCAGAATAAAATCAGACACAAAAAAACCTGTTCATGAGAGCTCCCTCAGCCCTCACAAGAGTCATACCCACCCCTGGTCTCTGCAATCCATGTCCCAGATAGCCTCAGATTTAGTGTTCTCTGCCTACAACCCCTCCCCCTAATTTTAGAGCAGGGCAGCTCTGCCTGGGCTGGGCTGTGCCTGCGTGGTACAGCAGCATCCTTTTGTGTACTTAGTAAACAGATAAACACAAGAAAAGTCCAAGATTTACAAACCTGGCAAAATCTGCTTTTAGAGTTCTGCCTCCTGTGCAGAACTGGGTAATAACTAGGGCCAAGTGAATAATGTATACATTTTCTGTTAATTTGAATTTTTAAATTAACCCACTCTGGCTGTTGTTGTACCTGTGTGGCTACCACTGGAGTCAGTGCACTCTCAACCAAAGGGAAAAGAAAAAAGATTAACTCTCTCTAGTCCTTCTTTTTTTTTACGATGGGACAGCCTGAAAACGGAGGTGCTTTTAACAGCAACTCCATGTGCTTTGTACACTAAAAATTTCCTATATTGTTGTTGGTCATTGATATTCCATTTTCAGAATGCTGTTACACCACTGTCATTTCCATCTGGTATTTAGCAGTTTGTAACAATATCAGCCACTGAGTATCCAATTAGCAGCTAAACATGCATTCTCACACAGATGCTTTTTAAAACAATAACAAAAGAAAACAAAATAAATGGAAGAAAGGATCACATACCTGATTTACAGTCACATTTAAAAAAACTTTTATTGGTAAGTTGACTAGCATGAGCTCCAATTTGAGAGTCAGCATTCCTACAATTTGGGATCTAAGGGAAGATGGCACTCTGCAGCTATAAGTGATTACAGAGCAGCTGAGAAACAGAGCCCTTCAGCAGGGGTGTGGGAAGTGACTTCTGAGCATCTGGGAGCCTACAGGCTGCACTCTGCCAAAACAACACTCCTTTGTCAGGACACATTCATCTTCCCATTTCCCATTCCCCTGCACAGCCAAGCAGTTTTCTGGATGCTGTACCAAGAGATGCAAGCAGCACAGTCGAAGCACTGTGTCACACATACTCCTTGTTTTCTCTCTCAGAAGGCCACCAGAGCCCTGTGGACACTGAGAGGGTGAGGAAGCCCATCCCCAGCTCTTCAGGCATCAGGCACCCCTATCCCTCCTATGCAAGCGGTAGCTGGGAAGTGGGAAACACCCCATTTCTTCACAAGTGCACTGCCCTGCTGGCTGAAGGCCAGGAAGATCTCAGCAGGGCAGGTGTCTCTTTTTTAGGTCAAATCTTCTTAGGCTTTTTTTGTTTTCTGTTGGAAAGCTCTCCTGCATGCATATCTAGTGCAGCATTTCAAAAGGAGTCTGTTAGAAGAAAATATGCTCTTGACATGAAGCAAACTTTACAGTACCCTTTGATATGTCAAAATATATCAGTGAATGATATTCTCCAAAACAGCATGCTTTTAGTACTTGAAGTTCTTGGCAGAAGTGTGCCAAAGTTGCTATGAACAACTTCCTAAGAAATAAAAAATAAAATAATTAAAAGAAGGAGTTTTGCGGATATTTTTCCAGGTCTGTCAAGTTTCCTGGCAAATTATCTGTGTTTGTGAATTTTTAGGTTATTGAAAATAAAATGTACTCAGAAAACCTAAACCAGTAAGTCATATAAACCACAAAACAGTTATGTCCTTTTAGGACAGAGGCAGGGGGAAGGTCTTATTTAATTTCTCCTCCCAGTGCGACCTGTATTGGTTGGAAAGATGAGCTAGTACAGAGATGCTGAATTATCTCAACATGGAGTTCAGGCAGATTGCCATGATTTGATGAGCCTCTCTTAGAGAGCCTATCTGTAAAAGATGATGTCCTGTTTCCACTATTCAGTGCCAGGATTTCTATTAACATTGATTTACTCTTGAGGCTGGACAAAGTCCTCACAGATACTGAGTTCCTCATGATGACTTTCTTGAGGGTTTATTACTTGTTGCTTGACTGGTTGCCACCAAAGGATCCCTCATTTAATCATTTTATTTTTTATGAAATGGCTGACAAGGCCAAAAGCAGAAAAATATCACCCTTTTCACCTACTTCCTCTTCAACCACAATGGTCAATATCCTCTGTAAAAAGTCAGTGGTGGCACTGACAAGTCAACTGAACTATTTGAGATATGTTAGACAACACCTACTTACTTGAAGATGAAAAGGAGTCTATGCTTCTCAGATTTCTGATGATTTTTTTTTCTTACTAATGAGTACATTTACACTGGAAAGATTAATGGGTTATGTTTTGACACGTAATGAAAAGAACTCGTTCAGTATGGAACTCATCAAGCAACAGTAGCATTTAATTAGTACCTGAGATGTCTAAATGTATAATTTTAATTCATATTTTAAAAAATTAAAAGTATCCAAAACCCCTCAGCACCTACCAAGCCCTTTCAAAAGTGTATATGACTTAGCTGATTTTCAATGTAGTGTAGCAGAGGGCTGTTTCAAACTCCTGTGTTGAACCGGTTCCCACACAAGGTTCATTAACTGTAAGTTGGAAAAAACAACTCTTCAAAAGTGTATATGGATAGCTGGCATGAGAAAGAGCACTGTGAGAATAAACCAGGTTGAAAAAGAGTGACACACTGCCACAGCTCAACTGAGAACATAGGGATTGTTTACTCCACTTGAGAAATTGATCTACACAATATACTAACCTAGGGCTGTTTCAAACCTCTGTTGAAAAATTCAAGCTCAACTTACAGCTTTTCTCCTGCTCTCTATTACAGGGAAGTCTTGCTATCCTCTTGTGAACTCACGGTTGTTGGTTTCTTTCTTATTGCTACTTTTATTTATCTTACTTCCTGATTTATTTCATCAGGAAATGGGAGTTCAAAAGACCTCAAGATAGGCTATTGCATCAATAGTTCTAAATAGAATTAGGAAGTGGTAGGATCTTGCCACAAATTCAATTTCAGCCCTCTCCAGTTGCTAGCTCAGTACTGAAGACCTCCCAGTATCGTTGTGTTTTTCTGCCTGCCACAGAGGAAAGAAAAGAGGCCCAAGAGAGAGTAAATTTCATCAGGGAACACAGTAAATCATATCTGCACACTATGCTGGCTTTCACCAACAGACACCAAAAATCAATGCAGAAGAATCCAAGACTGAATCTAGGGAGCCAAAGGTTTCCTGGGCTCTTTATCTGATTTGTTATTTCAGATTTTGCCTCCATTTTGCTCCTTTCTTGACCTGTATGCGCAGCAGTTAAATATGCGGCACCCTGTTAAATGGGTTTGGACTTACAATCTTAAAAAGGCTATGCTATAACAAGAAAGAAAAATGTGAGCTAGAACCAATAATAGCATTTCCACCACTGTAAGCCCTGTTACTCACCCTTATTATGAGACTTGTGTCCAAGCAAAACACTTAAATTTTAAATGCTTATCTTTAAATTTTATAATCAGTGCTGAAATCATGCATTCTCCTTTCTCACAGCCTTCATGTTTTTGTGATTGGATGTTTCTAATAACTGCTCTTCTACAAGATGCTGAGAACGGCACCACATCCCAGTTAACATTCACAGAACGGTGCTTTAGAAAATGGCACACAAAATGTATTTGTGTGTCTGCTACAGAGACTCACTTGAGCTGGAACGTCTCTCTAACAGTGCTTGTTGGAAAGAACATTTTTTGGAGCCGTTTCAGCAAGTGTTGTGCTAGTGGCTCGACAGGTAGTTAAATGAATGCTTTTGTTCCACCTCTAGCTAGATTTGTAAAATGAATGAATTACTATCAACCTTTCTCTTCTAGGCAACAGCACCCTTACTCACAGCTCACACACAGGACAAAAGTGAAGACTGATGCTTTCTGTTACTTTTCTATAACTAGCTTTCTGTACTAATGCTACAGAATAAATGCAATAAAGTAATTTCAGATCTTACTGATCTGAAGGAATCTGACATATCTGACTGATATGTCAGGAACACACGCAGAAACACCGCGCTGGTGTCCAGACACTTGTTAAACATCTGCATGGCACACAACTTCAGTTAAAGAAGTACCTTTCTTAAAGCAACACTCTTAAAATCTTGTCTCTGAAGTGCTGAGCTTAGGGCTGCTTTTTGTAGGAGAGTCAATTTTTTTATATACATGATGTAGACACAGGGGAAACAACTGCTTATAAAAGTGTTAACAGGGAACTGCATTGTTTGAATTGACATGCATTAATAGTTCAATTTAACTACAATAAAATATTTTGTGGTTACTATTTAACACATGGAAAGGTCAAAAATCCTTTCCATGTGAAACCTGTTGTAGCCAAATCATAACTCAGAGAGAAAGATCAAGGGTCTGATAAAAGCCTGAAAAGCTGTTAGCTGAGGCTTTAATACAGAGCTGCCTCCTGATCTTACTGTCCTGTAAATAGTGTTCATCATAGTGTGGCCTTTACTTGGCAGGATAAGCAATGAGCTTCAACATTACTTGCAAGGGCTTTTTATTTATAGACATCTCTGACTACTAACATCTAAAACTATCATGCGCTGTGTCATATTCTTCCACATAATGAGTGAATAAAGCAAATAGGCCTTCTGTTCAGAGAAAAGCCGCTGTGTGGTATCTGCACAAGGGTTTCCAAAGATAAGTGGCATTACTAAAATGAATTAAAAATGCAATTAGTGTCTCTAGAGACATATTTGGCAATGTCTGTACACATGGAGAAAAATTGTAACAAGTCACAGAAGTCTTAAGTTAAATACAGAAGAGACAAAATGGGAGGCTGGATGCTGTATAACGGGCAAAAATACAACCCAAGGGATGATTTATTTTAACAGCTGTGTTTTGTAAGTGCTATGGAGCAAGCTGTACATACTGCAAATAGCCCTGAAGGACCTTAGGCCTTGAGGCCTGTCATTTCTTGCCTGTCTCCTCTCCTCTTCTATTCAAAAGGTTGGGCTTAATTTTAAAACTCAGACTCAAATAGGTCACTTCTCCCAAATATCAGGTAGAAACTGCACGACTGCATAAAAACAGCAACAACAGCAGTAACAAACACAAGAAGCAAGCTGACAACACTACAATGCAAAAACCCTAAACTTCAAAAACAAATCCAGTCGACAAAAAGGTCTGTAGCTGTACTGTTTGAATTCTGACTACTCGCTGTGAATGGAGTGTGTGTGTGTCCCAAATTTAAGAATCAGTTTCGTTCATTCAGGTTCACGTACAACAGTCAGGGTAAGAAACACGTGGGTATCTCACAGGCAGAGATTAATAGAGCAAACTCAGCAGTCAATTAGTTCAGATGTTTCTCACCTTCCCCTGTGTACATCCTGGATGGCACTGGCATATGACCCTCTGTTAGAAAAGTGCAGATGATATCACCCAAAACAAATTTAGCCAGCTTTAATAAGCACTTTCTTGGAGAGGTCCTGAGCACTGACTTGCAGGAAGACTTGTTCCAGGGGCCCCTTGCAGCAGGGAGTTTGCAGAAAGCCACTCAGTATTGCAGGCTAAGATACTTTACTTGGCACAAACTACTCCCCCTGCCCAGTTGCCTTCATTGCCTAGAAACATTCTGAAGAATGTTAGATTTACAAGCCCAAGGGCTTGTTTTGAGGTACTGTGAAATTTCCACACAGACAAGCAAGCAGAAAAACATGAACCATGAAAAAATCAGACTAATATTTGTTTAACTGTAAATGAAAATCACCATGGTGACACTGCAGTAGGATGATGTAGTAAGTCTGTCATTGTGTCTTCCAAATTCTGGACACTTTGTTTGAACCATGCCTTTGCTCTACAGTGAAGAAACAAGGGGAAGGAGTACAAGGAGCTTTTTGTGACTCACTGCAAGTCTGAACAGGGCTTCAGTAACCCTCCCAGAAATTGAAAGTGCACTGGGCTTCTCCATCCCTGCTTCAGCACAGGTGCCTAATGCTCCACAGAGCATTCCTATTGCAACTCACCAGCAGGCATAATAATGATGTGACCTCCCTTCAAACAGAAAATGAGCTGCCAGTTGTTTTGATAGAAAAGTGTTTCAACATTCCACAATTTCTTGAATGGAATTTCTGGCCTATATGTGAAACTTCTTGTAGACCAAACATCAGCAATGAAAATTGGGCAGGAATGTAAAAAGGAAAACAATAGCTACGTAAATTAACAGCTCTGTTTGGTAATCCCATTTTCATCATCCTGTGTGCTTACCTGAAGCCCAGTCCTTTCAGAAATCTAACACTTTGCAAACTACCCAGCCTCTCTGTTCTGTAGGACAGCCAGAGAATTAAAAGCCCACTGAGGCAATGCTTGACTTCAGTCCAGTACAGGCAAAACACACAGAGCACATGAAGGATGTTCTCATTACCAAAGCTATATAGGTCATGTCATTGTCGTCACCTCATTTTAGCACTGCTCATTTAAGCAGAAATGTGCTCACTCTCCTTGCTTCCTTTCATCTCCTCTTTCTTTCACAGGAGACTGCCTGATGTTTAGGTTTTTTCCCTGTCTTTTAGGATGACTTCAAAACTCCTGCCGAGCCAGTTCCTATACCTCAATTAATTCAAGTTCAGTTGGTAACTGCGTTGGAGCTCAACTAGTCTGAAAATACTGCTTGGTCATGCATATGCCTTGTTTCTGATCTCTGATCAGGACTGAAGTCTTGCTCTTCAGAGGAGTCTGTAGACCTAGACCAGTGATTTGAGTAGGTCTGGGTTGGTGCTCAGATGAATGCAAAGAGTAGTGAACTCCCTAAATAAAGGGAGGCAGTGGGGACTAATTGTAAATATGTGAATATACTACTAGAAATGGCATATGTGTGTTACTTCTATCACTTTTCCATGTCTTCCACTCCTCAGATCCCATAGCTCAGCTCACAATGGCTTTGCTTGCACGGTACTTCCATGCACCGAGTGGGTTACCAGTTGGATGTCTACTGCGGTGATGACACAAAGTACAATGCAGTGTGAAAGGCTGTAATAAATGTGACAATGAAGAAAAAAGAAAAAGACATGAAAATGCCTTCAAATAATTTAAATTGACATTTCTGTAAACACTTGTCCATCCAACTTGTTATTACCAGGTTGGGAAGAATTCTGGACAAAAGATAAAACTTAATCTCTTCATGTGTCCTTTCATAGGAATGGAAGTAGCGATATGTGTTATTTTAGGTATCAATTAAGTAAAATGAAACAGTTAAAAGCAGATGAAAATCACAGAACCACTGATAAATTGCAATGCAACTTCCATCTGTTTACTTGGTGAATCTTAGAATTCTGAGTAGTGCTCCACAAGCAGATTTGAATAAACATGTAGCAAAAAACTGTTCACACTATAACACAGCATTTATTAATCTCTCATCTATGAAATCAATTCCTTGTTCCCACAGAAAAAGGTTTTGGATAATTTTATTTTGAAGAAAAGTGTCCTATCAGTGAATAAATCGTTCATTCTTCTTTTATTGGTTTCAGTCATAGCTGTTATCACATCTGACCCCTGGAACCCTTTCTGTACCTACAGCAGAACACTATCTTAAATTGGATAGCAAGCAAATATGGAATTACAGCTTTTGTGTATAAAATTTATTATTTTTTTTTTCCAGGGCTAAGCAGATACAAGGCAAAAAAAAACCCAAACAAAAAAACCCCCAGGAATTCAAAATGTTCAGAAACAACAGCCCTAGAAACAGCAGGAATTACTCTTTTTAAAGAGTGCTATAGCCCCTGTTTCCAGTAACTTAACTTTAGCCTTGAGATGACAGCAAGAAATTTTGCATATAGCCAACAGTGATATTAAATTACTAAAGTCAAAAGAATTTGGCAAGTATGAGGAAGACCATTCAGGGTAATGCTAGCAACTTCTGCCAAAGCTCACAAGCAGCCCAGGAAGAGTCCCTAAGGATAAAGAAGGTGGAAAAGGCTTTTGATGATTTCCTGTGTCTTTGATGTTAAGCCACACAGAACTGGATGTGTGTGTTCTCTTTAATGTTACCCAGGAGAAGTGTTTTTCCTACTAACTTTTAGGGCAGCTCCTGAGACCGTCTTGTGTGGCACTTTCCCAAAAAAAAAATGAAAATTGAAGCAATGATGTCAGTAATAAGAGAGCACTGAAGATAAAATTCAGGAATCAGTACCCATGCTAGGGAACATGCTGTTCAGAGAGCGATTTCATTGGAAAAAGGAAAGCCATGTAAGCCTCTGCCAAGTGAGGGACAATCACAGTGGGGATCAGAAGGGAAATATCACTCTAGTAGGTGGTCAGTCCTGCCCAAGAGACAGAGAGTGTGTAAAATCACAGTAACTTAGTGATGAGCCAGACTGAAACACATTTAGACTCTCTCCTGTCCAACACCTAAAAAAAGATAAGGATTGCAGTTAGCACAGAGTTTCTCAGGTATAATCTTTTCTCTGCCCATCCTGTCCTCTTCCAATACCCACTTCCCACTTCAGCAGGCTGACATGGTCATGGGTGTTGTGTGTCTGTGCATGTCCATGCCTGTCCACATTTGGATGTGTGTGTTTCTAACTCACAGACCAATTTCAGCTTGAAACCTTTCTGAACATGAAAGGTTTCAAGGATAAATGAATTTGTGCAAGTTTAAATACCACAGGCAGCTGTGTGGACATGGATGGTCAATGTTCTTCCAGGGGGAAGAACAACAGTGTGACCTTGAGCCCACTGGCTATTAAGGATCCCAGAACAGGAGAAAAATTTGGTACATGCTCAGGCCCCTACGCTAAGTTTACTTTATTATAAACCATACTCACAAAGTAAAACCAGATGGTTTTGGTTCCAGTCTCCTCAAAGCATCTTGTTCATGCTGTGTTCTTTTACTCTATGTAGTAATCCTGAAAAAGGCCTGATGTGTACAGCTGCTTAACATGAAGGACAGCATCTCAGGCTCTAAAGTGCAAACCGTTAACAGAAGTACAAGGTTTTGGGCTCTAGGGAACCATTAAAGTTTGATAAATCTCAGTCAAGGTAAGGAAGGAGCTGAATAATTTGGTCATAGTATAATTTCTTTTGTTCCTAGTTGTTGCCTTCATACACTTGCTTAGAACAAAACCAATTTGACTTTTATTAAGGATTTACAAGTCTTGACCCCATCAAAAATTTCTTGTGATTGCAATTTCATCCAATGAAACCAAAGGATACTAACCACGTGCAAAATGTATGTCCATTTTCTCACAGATATAACAGTTCTAGTTTCAAAAATAAATGACAAGGCTACAGGGGAAAAAAAAAACAAACCCCCTTCCCCCCCAATTAAGGTCTTTAATTCTGAACTGTGAATTATTTGATGTCAAAGACCAATTCTTCAGGTTTAGACGTCAACTATAATGCTGCCAGATAATAATGAATGCCTTTCTGTTTGAACCAGATTCAATATGAAATAAAAGCTAGTTTCAAAACAGCGCAGGAAGGAGATGATCTAGCAAAAAAAACCCCCACCTTGCTTTTCAGATCAGTTTTTTTTCCTACTGATGAAAGGTTATTACTTAGAAAGTAAAATCTTGTTTTCAGAGAGATGGAATATATTCTAGACCTACTTACAGCACTGGGGGTTACAGCTTATGCTTGTCGCTTCTGAAAACCCACCTTTGACAAAAGGAAAAATACAGGCAAGTAAAGGAGTCAGACTCTGTGCAATCCATGCTTTCAGAACGGAGAAGGCAAGATTAAATATAGTAGACCATTTTTAGTGTCAGAATCTGTGATGCTAAGTCACTTGCTGCACTCTGACAGATTTCCTTGTTCACCTGTTGCCTAAGTGTTCATGTTCTCACACAGTGCAGCTGGGAAACCTTCTCATGGCAGTGTGCAAGATGATGTAACCACTATCATGCTTTAGCTGAGGATTAATTTAGGATGTAACCTCTTTTCTAGATTACACATGAGTCTGTTGGCCACATTTCAAGGTGATATGCAAAGGTGCAAATGTTATGGAAAAAGCTGTTACAGGACTTTATATTCAAATGAGTAAGACTGTGTATCACCATGACAGACTGAAAAGATGAAAGACCATGTGGTAGCTCTCCCAAACTGTACCCTTCTAAAGCACAGTGTTACCCTAAATAAATATGTCTAAATTCCTGGACAAGTAGGTCAGCAGGGAAAATGTCTAGGATTTTTCAGGCCTAGCAATAAGTTTGATCATCAAGTATATTCCTACTCATTCCCTCTCTCAGGCCACTACAACTATTTCAGTGAACAATACAGACAAGGTACAATGCTTTTCACTGGAGTGGTAGCTCTGGTAAAGAGAAAGTATTTGATTTCCAAACCCCCACACATAGTTCTTAATATCAAGCGGTGGGAATGGCTAGGCCAGGTGCCAGCCTGGATCTTTGGAAATTTATGTCATTTCCTCACCCACAGACAGCAAGAGTTTATGCAGCTGTCCCCTTGCAGTGACCCACTCATTTGTCTCCTCTGCTGTGGCCAAGAGGTTTCTTCCAAGAGGGAGGACATAGTTCATACTCAGCTCGCATTTGTCAGTGGCCCTCTCAGATGCTCTGATGAACAAGAGCACTTGTAATTATGGCCCTTGATTAAAAGCAGTTTAGCCACAAGAACAAAACAACAGCATTAATTTGTTTCATAAAAGCCAGCCCAAAGCTTGTCTTCAGTTGCTGCCACACTGGGACAGATCTACACTTGCAAAACTAAGTAAATGTCTACATTTTAAAATTCCTAAGCCACCCAGCATTATACGGAAGAACACTTTTTTATTTATCTGTAACTATTTATTTTTTAAAAAGGGAAACTACAGATATGAAATGTTGTTCTTCTTCTCCTTGATCTTTCTTTTTACTTTGTGACAGCACAGTATCTCTAAAGTAGCTCAGATAGGAGAAGAATAAAGTAGATGGCTTAGACATCACTTTTAAAAAATTTTTTTTAATATTGTCACCACATCAGGATTTCTAATAATCATATACCAGATGTAAAATAATTAGGCCTATTAGGCCTATGCCTGTTTGTAAGCTGGGGGAAAATTGAGGTGATGACAACCTAAAGCTCTTCTATTATAAGAAAAAGCGGACATATCAACTTGTGGAGAGCTGGATCTCTTGCTAGACTGGATATTATTCTCACATATTCATATAACCTAAGGAATTCACCTTCAGCTATCAGTACAGGATCTAGATATTTAGAAGAGGTTTAGTCAGGGAAACTAAAAATTCCTCTATGTGTATGGGGTAAAAGATGCCATACAGGAACTTGAGAACCTGAGTAAAACAATTATCAGGTGAAAGGAAAAAAGAATCCTTTTTCTACTGTAAAAACCAAAATAACACTTACAAAATCAATTGGTACTAGCAAAATCAGTCAAGATCTCCTATAACATTTGTCTTTGTTCTCAAAGTTGCACATGAAGTACCTACAAAAGAGCCTGAAGTTTCAAGAAAATTAACACATTTTGATTCATTGAACAAAGCTGTATTCCCTAAGGCTCTACTGAATCCTTTCACTCTCCCTGCCCATTCTCTCTCATCTGGAGAGTTACCAGTTCCCTGGCTTATTCTCTGCTGCGCATGTGAGATCCCTACCCTAAGTCCAAAACTAATCACCAACAGTTCCCCCTAACAATCTCCCTGTCCATTAAGGTCACTCCTGATGTCATTAAGATAGTGTTTCTTTATTACTGCCCTCAAAGCACCAGTGCTGATAAAGACAGAGCCAAGGGAGGTAGAAAGTGATTCCTCCCATTCATGTTAGCAGGGATTGGCAGAGGAATAAAATTAGACTCAGGGCATAGCTGCCTGGCCTGGAATGCTCTAAATAGGAAAAGAGGCTATTTCTCCCTCCTAGCTGCAGCATCAGCGGAACCTCAATGGTGTAATTGATATAGAAAAAACCCTCCAGCTCAAAACACAAAAAACCCCCCACCAATGCTAAAAACGCTCCTCTTCAAACCGAAGAAAATTAACAGGAAACATTAGTAACTGTATCTGTGCAAAGAAATTTTGTCTGATCACTCAATCAAAAATAAATCAGATAATACACTCCAAACTGATTCCAGTGAATTAGTACTCAGGAGTTTCCGATTAATTGCTGCCAGCCAGCCAGAAAACATGTCTTCTGTAGTGTTAATTTTTGTTCAAAAAGAAGATTACACTTCCAAGGGAAACATTTCTGTGTCTTTAGCACTGTTATCGGAAGTGTCTTGCTACACAAGGTTAAAACAACTGGCATTTTGCACTGCAGACACATCAGATGGGTGAGAGGAGTTGTGGGAGAAGAAGGAAATAAAAAAGCTGTCTCCTTATCTTGGTATTAAACCATGAAAAACAATTAAATCTTTAATCGTCATCTTTAACGAAGAATCTTTAAGATGAATCTTTAAGAAGTGCTAAAAGTCATTAAAGAATGACTTTTTCTCATAATAGAGATTACATGATCTGCTGGACCGGACACAAGAACAACACAGAATTTCACCAGACCTTGAAGCACATCTATATTTCAGAAACACCACTGTACTTGTCTGTGGCATCATTTTCTCAAAGCAGTAACGTTGACACAACTCCCTTGCAGAAGAAATGGGAATGCTGGATAGCATAGCCATAGAGGAGATAAATGGTCTGTGGTGTTTGAAAGTATATCTAGAGCTGGAATTAGCCCACGGCACAGTTAAGTTGTCAGTGTACAGCCAATTCCTGTGCCTCATTGCTGAGGTTCACTCTACAAATAGTCAGCGAGGACCCTTCTTATGTAGAAGAAAAAGCCTGATCAAAAGCAGAGGCACAAACCAGGGAGGAAAAATCTTAATCATTCTGTGATAGCTATGAAACTGGCGACTGAAAACAACAGCCTGCCTTCCTGGCAACACAGTTTGGAATACTCAGCTCCACCTTATATTGACTGTCCAACCCAGAAAATAATTCCTCTGGAAAAGATAAAATAATTTCTGCTCTTTATTTAATGATAACAACACATTACCATGTTTGGTGCTTTATTCTGTCCATAAAATGACTTGCAATAATAGCTAATTCAAAAGCTTGTCCACTGTTGTACAGGCAACTCCTACAACGTGGCTGGGCAGTGTTAAAAGAGATCATCTCTTAGCAATGTTAGTACTTGTATCCCCAAGTATATCACAGCTGTATAATCAAAATATGCCATTTAATCATACTATATTTGTATACCTAGAAACACTATAGAATGTGTATATTATATAATAGCTAGCTTTTTGTAATCACTATGCTTCATCCCAGCCCAGCCTTTTACATAGAATCACAGGATATTCCGAGTTGGAAGGGATCCACAAGGATCATCAAGTCCAGCTCCTAAGTGAATGGCCCACACAGGGATCAAACTCACACGCTTGACATTATTAGTACCATGCTCTAAACAATGGAGCTAAACATCCCATTGTTCTTCATCCACAAATTCAGAATAGGCAAGTTGCTTCTACCAGACCGGCTCCTTAGCTTGCAGTCATACCTATTTCATACAGAGACACTGATACTTGTGATAAACTCGGCACACATCTGCAAACCCTCCTGCACTGTACACATGTGCAAACAGCATCTTCATCAAATATCTCTTTGCACAAAGGAACCCTGTGGAAAGGTGCATACACAGGGCCTTTTGCTTTAAGCTCAGCCTGTGCCCTAAGCTTCTAAATACAGGCAAATATCCCCTCAGTGAACAAAAGAGTAACACAGTAACTGCAAAATTATTCTGAAACCTGATGGAAAGGTTCCCTACTGCCCCCTCTTAATTTCTGTCATCATTAACATCACCCAGAGGAACCAGCCACAGGTTCAACAGGTGGCCAGGGGTATTAGAATGGTCCTGTAGAATTGCCATGGCTGGTTCTCAAGTTAGGAGATAGGTTCTCAGAAAAGTCAGAGAGAAAGAGAAAAAACCCCACATACGCCATGAAAGTTTTATTTATAATTCTGAATGATCACTATCACTGTCAGAAGGAATAATATTTGTTAAAAAGAATGCAGAAGGAGACCCTTCCCTCTCTTTTTCTCCCCTTTTCCTCTCTTTCCCTTAATGATAATTTTTAGGAAGGAGAAAACCAATTTTGTATGAAAACTGGCATTGGTCTTCCTGGTCAAAGAGAAAGAAGAAGGACATAGAGCACCTGCATTAGTAATGGATTCTGAACTCCTGCCCTCAGTTCTGCCACTCTGGTCACAACTTTTGCTTCAATGTAGTTGCTGCAAATTTACCTTGGAGCAAGAGACAAGAAGCACGCTCAAAGGATGAACACAGAGGAAGAGGGCAAGTTTGTTACTCTTTCAGCTTTGTACTTTAACTGCTACTCCAAAGTGAAGTCCAAACCACTTGCACTACATCCCAACCTCTGCAGACATCCAAAGTCACCAGTCCAGATGCAAAATATCTTCCCGTTTCCCCTTCTCCTCAAACACTCAGTCTGCAACTGAAGTCACTCAATTCTATTCAATCTAGAGCTTCTCCATATTGAACAACAATGTTTCGACACCAGCAGGACCTGTGCACATCTACACTTCATCAGCAAGCAACAGAAGCAGCGAAAAAACTCTGCATTGTCAAGGAATAATCCTTGGAAATAAGTTACAATAATTTTAAATTTGGAAAATACCAGCATTTTCAAAAAAGACTGCAAGTATTTAAAAATACATGGTGCTGGAAGAAAATTGCTCTATGTATTTCAGTTTTTTGTTTTATTCAATGAAGTATTTCGTTCAATTAAAGAAAGGCCTAAGAAATCTCACCTATGTCATAAACAATCACAGATTATAAAAAGCTTCAAAGCAAATCTCTTATTACTTAGGCTTCATTCTCACAGGCAGGTCCAGCTGCAGTCACTGGAATGCAATATTACAGCTTTTTTTTGCCATCCTCTGCCATGATTATTGTTAATAATGTTGGAAAGGGATATTGGCATTTTAGTTATGACATTTTAGATTTTAAATAAAGCATTTGATAGGCAGTTTTGAACATGAAGTCATTGTAAACGTGCAAGCTGTTACCTGAGAATTAAACACTGAGAAGTGTTTCCTTATGCAGTTGGATAAGTCTCCTTTCTCAAAGGTTTTGAATGCATTTTCTCAGTTCTCATGTTGAAATCAAGCATACCAGGGTTTACTTTTGTTATCTCTAGGCCTATAGCACCCAAGGCATCATATAACATCCAGTGAATAATTTTAGCTCTGGCCAGACTATTATGTCTATACCCATACTTTACAAGACTCTAAAGTGCACCTTATCAGTTAGCAAAGCAAGAACCCTGGAGGCCTAATATTACTGGAAATGTATTTGCAAATGTTTAAGGATGCAGGGCTCAAAGGGGGATCCTAACAAATCAAAGACAGATGTTCTCCTACCTAAAAGCCATTGCAGAGACTGAGTTATTGACAGATGATACCTTTGAAAGCCATAGTAAATAAGTGACAACTATTCACCAGGAGGGCAGCAACCACTGCAACAGGACAACAGGTTAACCAATCTGCACAACAGTTGGCCTTGAAAATACTATATATTAATTCTTGTGGTTCAATTCAGATACTTCTCAGTGAATATAACATCACTGGACAGATATATTCTACAATAAAAAAGATCACTGAAAATTTACTAAGATGCCTTTGAAAATCTTTGTATTTTGTTTGCAAAGGCCAATCTGTGATGGAGAGCAGTGAGGCAAACACGCCTGAGGGTTGGGAAAAGCAGCTGAACAAGAAGCACTTCTTCGCGCACACACAGGTGCTTTCCACAATACAGTTTCTGAAGAAGAAAATTCAAATGAAACTGTAGTTGAATTTTGCATAACACTTCTAGTGTTCTGCTTTCTTTTTTTGCTTTTTCTCTCTGGAAGAAGTGTCTTCCAGAGAGAGAAAGAAAAGAAAGGCTTCTCACTTAGCTACTTATCAGTTCTGAGGAAATCTGAGAAGGTCAGACCCTCAGCCACAGTTATTGGCTGTCTGGCCGGGTGTGTTGATGCTGCAGGCTGCATTGTGGTCCCAGATAAAGATAAAGCCAGTTACTGAGCTAGTTCAGGCATCAAAAACAATCCAGCCAGAGCAACAAAGGCCTCAGCACAATCTCATTTACTTGGTCTGCCTTTGTTTCTAATATGTATTTGATTTTTTTTACAGTATTCAAAGGAACACCGCAATAATGAGAAAATAATAGCCCACAGCCTTTTTTCTCCTCATGTTGACATTTTAAAGAACATAGTGATAATATGACATTATAATTAAAGAACCATTAGGCCCAGTTCTGAAGTTCTGACTCGGTTTCTGGTTCAGGAAAACAGAGCAATTTCTGAGGTCTGACAAGTAATGAGCTCAGTTCAGCACTTTTTTTGTTTTTTTAATAAAATATGCTGAACAGAATAACAAGAACAAAAAAAGTTGTGTTGTAAAACCCTGACACAAAACTTGATTCCTCTCTGCAGCAATATACATTAAGGCATATGCAAAAGCACATACAAGTCACTCAGTTTTTCAATAATCTTTTCTGTTTATTTGACTCATCTAGAAACAATAGCATGAGGGGGAAAGTAAGTAGAAAAAATTGCTTTCTTTCTGCTCATTCTCTCTATCTATCCCTTCTGCCAAAAGAACAGGTGCTGCTGCTGTCATGGGCACCTCTGAAAACCTGGGCTCTGCAGAGATAGAGCTTTCCAGAAAGGACATTCTGAGCAGTCCTTTCACGTGAGTAAAAAAATGGCTATTTAACAGGAAGCCCTGTAAAACCAGGGATATGAATGTGGGTATTTTTAAAGGATAAAAAAGTTAAAAATACATGTGCTGATGCAACCTGGATTCAGGTGCTATAACTTAATTTTGACAATAATGCAGGTGGGTGTAAGAGCTGTGCCTACACACAGACACACACACTTACTCCTTGGTAGGGCAGCAACAATTGCCCCCCAGCCTATTTCTGCCTAGGTGAGATATGTTATGGATGGGAAAAGGACACCAGTAAGGCTGTCCTGGCCTCACACAGACATCAGCATCAGCTGACTGACAGAAACTCCCTGATGGAGAACTCTGTTTGCAGCTCTGTGTTAGGCTCAGATGCACTTATGTAAGATGCTTGTTATGTATTCACAACATGTTTCCATAAGGTGTGCTTTGTACATGGCTTGAGGTAGCCAACAGACCACAGAGCAGCCATGCTGACCATGGTTAGCTGAACTACAATAATTCACTGGCCAGCATTTCAGGGAGTCTCAGCTGACACAGGTGAAGAAGGTGTCACAAAATGTCTGTTATAGAAATCCCCATGACCATCGAGACAGTCAATGGCCAACCTGTTAATGGCATTCCCTATGTGAGAATTAACCTTTGCAGATGATCCCAATAAATCAGTTTCCTTAGCTAACAGTCTGTGCACAAGTATTTGAGCAGCATGCCAGTAGAGAAACAATCTTAGCTGGGATATGACCCAGATTGTGTGATATGGAGTAGCAGGAGTTTTCCAAGGAGAAAGAGGAAGGTTGTTCAGCAGTTTCAGGTTTAGCTCAAGGATTAGGAGACAGGTTTAATTCCCTGCTCCAGCTATTTTCTTCCTATATTGTTTTTGGAAAATTTCAAGATAATAAATGTCTAAATACCTTTAGTATTGCATCCTTAGTTTTCCTGTAATTCAATTCTTCATTTTTACCTTGACTGTTGTAGTAATTCCTCATCTTACAGGGATGTTTTGAAGGGCAAGTACACAGAAGGTGGTCAGTTGCTCAGGTATTGCATTGGTGAGGGCCACGGAAACATCTGGCTCATAATCTGCTGATGTGGTTCCTGGTTGATTAGAACAAATCCTTCCACCTCTTAGAACCTTATTTCATCTTCAGAACTAGGAGAATATTTTTCTACTCCCTTTCCAGAGTATATTAAAGCAGCACTCATTAATGCCAAAATGAGATGAGAAAAATAACGATGAGCAGCTTTTGAAAGCTTATAAATAAACAAAACATACCCTTGTAATCAGGATCCATGATAGCTTTACTATGAAAGGAGACTGTAAACAACTAAAGGAAATACAGCCTGAACCAAAACCCAAGGGAATGAACGGATTTATGTTTTAGGTTCCTTGACATCATGCAGATAAAGAAATAAGACTGCTTAAGAAAAAGATAAGACCTTATCTTCTCAGTATAAGATTGAGATCATCTGTGTGTTCGGAACATTAGGAACTTGGGGAAATCCTGGCCCTAACATTTTCGGGGTTTTAGATATATCTGAAATATTTTAATCATAAATCTTGGTCCCTCAATTCCACTTCAATCAAACTCTATACTCTTCAATACTGCAGATCTTCACATTTCTTTACACTTTGACTTCTACAGTCCAAGACTTATGAAAATATTTAGATGTTTAAAAATTGCAGAGAACTGATCACAGGAATTTCAGATGCTTGTAAGAAGATAAAGTTCTAAATCCTACTGGAATCTGCATTTGCATTCTAGTCAATGTCTGACTGCATCGCTGCATAGCTCAAAGCCCCTAGAATTAGATCTTCTACCATTTAGGTGCATTAGGAAATTTTATCCAAATCATATTGCTATGATTTATTCTGTGCCTCCCTTATCAGTAACAGATGAGCAACTACTATTTCATACAATATGAGTCATCTGGAAATACACTGGCAAGGGCTTTACAAAAGCTTAAATAATTGAGGCATATTACTTGTGACTTATCATTTATTTGTGTAACAGTGGTAATGCAAGGCTATACATTATCCAAAATGAAATACTTATATGAAAAGGAAAATGAAAACCTACAGCTTTTTAATATTAATTTATGTTTATGGAGAAAACGGTAGATTATATATGCTACATCAGGTAGAACTTCCACCAATCCATCGCATCTTCGCTCGAAAATCACCTGACTGCTGTGCCAGAACGTAAAAGTGCTTTAAAGAAAAAGATGTGAAGCAATAGCTATTAGTCTTGTTACTTCTGATGTATCATTGTGCCAGCCACTTTCCATTAATAGATGTTCCTAAAGAGACTATATAAAATGTTACATAGATGAGAAAAGCTTGGTAATGCTGTCCAAAAGAAATTGCTGATTTGGGAACATAATTCCCTCAACACTGGAAGGACAGTAGAAAGATTATTGATGGCACTAAATGAAACTCTATGTTAATGAGCTACATGAGACCAAGGTGAGGGTCAAGCCTCCCATTTCTGCAAATTTTAGTTTCCTTTTCACTGATCTATCCTTACAGAAAGTGAGGCTTCCATTCCATTATTAAGCTGCCCTAAGATGCTTATGGTTGACGTGTTTGGCAGGAAAAATGATTTGTAACAGGAAAAATAGGACATGAGACTAAAGAGAAGATGCAGAGCTGAGAGATTCAATCACAGATTGTTTTCGTGACAACTTTTTTACATTCATTTTACTTACTCAGTGTAAGTATGTATTACTGTGAATCAGCTCTGTTCTGCATGGCTGGGAGAATGACCTATCAAGTCTTTTGTTGAATGACATTCTAGGTCAAAGTAAGGAAACCATGAGGTGTCATCATTATAATTGAAATGTTACAGTTCAGATATACTTATTGTCAAACCAAGACAAGGTAGCAAAAATTCAAATTCTTGTTATTAAAATGTGCAAATCCTTCATTTAAGTGCACAGATCACTGCGTGGTTAGACACTGCTATTTTTCTGTTTTACAGATGAACTTGTAAACGAGTTCCCTTTCTTGCGGACAAATCTCTGCACCTTGGAGATAGAGATCATTATCTGTTTTCTCTGTAGTGACTCATAAAAGCCATAGCTGAGAAGTATCACATTTTCTATTAGCATGGTATATTTTTCTTTTTTATATAATCCATGAATGGGTTCAAAATTATGTTTTTAACATTATCTCAGAATTGAGAATACACTTAAACCAATATATTCTTCAGAATGTTCCCAAATGTGTAGTTATTAATACCCTTTATGTGCATATTTGACTTTGTGAAGTGCAATCACATTTTCCCAGAATCTATCCAGGATGTTTGCCAAGGACTACACGTACATCAAGGACAGCACATTGACTTCAGAAGAAGTGAATTTTTTGGTAGCTAAGAAGCCTCAGAAACAATGTTTGGATTCTAAGTGAATTAAAGTTTGTCTTAAGACAAAAATCTGCCACAGACTTATCCTATCAGACTTATCCTATCAATTACTGACACGCAAGTTAAAAAGAGGAAAATGTTGTGGATTTTTTTTATTATTTATATTGATTTTTATCCAATGTATGGTATTTTCTGCCATAGAAAACAGCAAAATTCAGCAACACATATGTCATAAATCAAAAGAAATAATCAGTTATCTCCAAAATGGCTTTGAAATCACCAGAATGGATAGAGCGCTATTTTCTTGCCTTGGACATTGCCATACATCAGGAATTTCAATTGTCCTCTAATATTCATGTTCTCTTCTATTCTTTCTTTTTCTTTTCTTAATCACAAGCAGAGAATCAAAGAACATGAAGACAGAAAATCCCAACCAGTTTATACATTCATGCCCATCCAGTCATGTTAGTAGATTGAGTGTTCCTTGGTGTGCTTACCCAGTGTGGCTTTAAAACTGAAACATGTTTTACAGCTGAAATTCTAAGGTCTGCTCAGATATATCCACTTACTACCTGACACTTGGGACATTTTCTATACTAAAGGGAAATAGTAAGAATAGTGCTTTAAAGCTTCAAGCTTACAGTAGTTGTTACTAACATAATTTCCAGTATACAAAAATATTTTGACTCTATATTGTACTAATTTTGTAGCCCCATGAATCTTCAACAGTTTTTAATATAAACCAATTGACTTTGGACAAAAATCTAGCTTTAAATACTTTAAAAGGGCAAGAAAAAGTTCTCACTGAAAGTATTTTATCATAGAGAGTCCACAGCTTTCCACTCCTTTGGAATTTGCATCATTTTAGTAAATCATTAAATAATTTCAAGGGGGAATTTTACTGTCATCCCTCAGAGCCTCTTAAGGCTGTCCTTCATGTCTCAGGCTGTCATTTGCAAAGGCCAGTTTGATAATCAAGTGCCAAATCCTTCAGTGGTTTTCAGCCAGCTCTCTATTTGTGCATTGATAACTTCATGGTAAAGATAGCTATTGTGAGCAGTTTTTATAAAGTAACTCAACACACGGCTTGAATGTTTGATTCATGTGTCAGATTTCCGTTGATAATAACAAGACATGGCAGAAATTATTAACACATTCTATTCTGAAAAAAAAAATGCTGTGTTTGTACTATATGAGGAACTTTATTTTCTCTCAGTTTTCCTGTTACTTTCCAAGAATAAAACCCCAGGGCCAGTTTTCAGAAGGTCTAAATGCTTACAACTCCCACCAACTTCAGTTAAAGTTCTGTTCTGAGCACTTCTAAAAACCGGCCTGCAGCACAATGGTTCTTGCTGCTTATGGAATACACACAGGGTTTTCTAATGGTCATACAAAATCTCCGCTTTTGTCACCCTAAAGATTCACAGATGAAACCTGTTTATTATAATATTTCCTGTCTCTGAAAGATGAGAGCATGCTGCCCACATTTGAGTCTATCTTTCAAAGGAGTTTTTGAGTTTCGTGTCAGAGGTGGAGATAATTATGCTAGGTTTAGGGATACATCAGTAAACAGAAAAAATGAATCATAAGCACTTAATAGCACTGATGCAATTACACACACAAACACACATAGACCACCCGCCACCCCACCCCACTCCCATTCAGCTGTAATAATATAAGCAATTGCACTCAGCTTCTGGGATTTGGAAAATGCTATTTCCCTCTTTTGTTCTTTGAAACATACTCACTCACCCTATTAATTTTCTGCCTATTCCCAGAAAGCAGTTAAATATTAGATGTTCCTTTCAATTGCTAGCATTTATAGCTGAAGAGGTATCTGAGTTATAAAGTGAAGACACAGATGTAGGGGCAAAAAAGCAAAAGAAGAAAGAGATGTTCTCTGTAAGCAGAGACCGTCTGCCGGTGTCTTACAGAAACAATTAAACTAAAGAATGTAAAGAAAAATATCTCTAGGGAAATACTTCTCTCCTGGAAAGCTGTTTGAGCATAAAGGACTGCTCTTACTTCCCCAGCTATTTCCTTCCCCAGCCTCAACCTGCCTATTAAACTAATAGAGCAGTAAAATGAAGTGATTGTCTTTGAGCAGGTTGTGAGGTTCTAAGGCCATGCACTGCACCCTACACGCTGCCATTGTGCTCCACCAAATCTGTCACCACATGGAAGAGTTCAGCAGGCTCTCCCTCTCCATATCTCTCCATTATAATGTATCACTCTAGAGAGAAGCTGTCAAACTCTGACAGTGCAAAAGGCATAATTACACAAAGAAGTAATTTGATTGGGAAGATCAAAACAAAATTATTGTTTTGAAAGGCAAGACAATGAAAAGTGAAGGGAGAAATTATTTGAATCAATATAATGTTTTTTAAAATTTAATAATCTGGCACCACTTTGAATAGTTAAGCCATCTTTTTCATTCCTTTTCTCGTTGCTTGCACATCTAGATTACCCAGCAGCCCACACTGTCTTTATTTTTGGCAGCAGTGTTAAACCAGTCAGGTATTTGTTACTTTAAGAGGCTTACATTTTGTCTCAGCTATGATTACACTCTATCATGCTGTATCATGTGTGTGGTGTTGCTTCCCTCTTGGCAAGCTAAAGATGCTGCCATTTAGCTAGTTATAAATAAGTAGTAAATGTCCTAAACCTTTTTATTCCCTGTCTGTCTACATGACATTATCATGTAGTTGTTCTGTAATGCAGTTTTAAAACTTATTTTAATGCAAATTAAAGCTATTACCTAATACCTAGACATGTTCTGCTTGACTAGTATTATTCAGACTGGAGATTTGATTGTGTTTATTATCTATTTCTTATTTCTAGGCTTGTACATATTTTCCTTTGACCTTTTTTTTTCTGTAAGTAAAGGGAAAATAGCACTTTTAATTATATGAATGGGTTTTATTATTGTCAATAGTGTCTTTGTGGTGAGCTATTATGAAGTATTTGTTCAAGAAAATCTCATAGTGGAAGTGGTACTGTGTTTCTTTAGCACACTAGCAAATTTCACCTTTACTTACTGAAACAAATAGGACATAAAAAGCTAAAAACTGCAACACAGTTTTTCTTTTGGCTGTTTCACTCTGTCTGGTCAGTTACCCATTTTTATGTACAACTGCATTTTCTTCTTCCCACTGAGAAGCACAACATTGCTCTCACTGAAATTTTCAATGACACTTAGAAAAAAATTACAAGCAGGACTTGCAGTGAAATAACAAACATTCTAGAAAATTTTCCATCTAATGAAACTGGCATGGAGGTCCTCAGCCTCTTGATACTGTCTCTTTAACAACTAATCTCTTTGATAGAGGGTCTCAAACTGTATAATTACTCCAGTTAATAGACAGATTGTTCTCATTTAGAATCAGAATTACTAGCATGAAAGCCAGCTAAACAGAAACAAGAAGTCTAGGCTTATGGGCTTTGACACAGAACAATCATTACAATTTCAGTGTATATTGCCCAAAACTGCACTCCCTGCAACTATGTCTTGCAGTTGTGATTTCTGGAGACTTGAATCACATACCTCCAGAGCAACAAAAGAGTTGAAACAGTCCTGCAGCTATTAGTTGCACATTCAAACATATGTTTTAGGGTCCTATTGCAATTAATCTGAGATGGTGTTATCTGAGGAAAGAAGTTCTGTTCAAGGATGCTTAATATGTAAAGGCACATATCAGCACAGGTTCGTTTTATGTGAGCTTCATAGTGCAGTATGCAGTAAGTTGAAATTCAGCCTGTGATTTTCATCTACAAACCTCTGCTGTTACAGAATCCTGGTTAACTCCTTGTAAGACCAAGTGGTAAACAATCCCTTTACAATCCCTTTACAATCCCTTTACAATCCCTTCTGGAACACTTCCGTAAAGGACATCTCATTATATTAAGCCAAGTTGGCAGAGTCATAGATACTGTTGAACATTTATTAAAGTACCTCCTACATTACTATAGCTGTGCAAAATCTAATTAGAATGGAAGCCAATGTATATAGCCTCATAAATAAAATAAAGCCTACAGTAGAGACCTGCTGTCTTTGCACATAATCAGAGTGATCATCTATACAGCAGATGGCTACTTAGTCAGTTGGCTAAGGGTTACAGTACATTTACATTTGTAAAAATGGATGAGAGTTCGTTAAAGTCCTTTCAAATAACTGATTTTCCATGATGTACTTGCCCAACAACTTAACTTAAAAGACAGTTTATTGGCTAATTGAAAAGATCAAAAGGGAAATCAAACTGGCTAATTAAGGGGCTGTTGTAATAACACCTTTTTATCTGTTTCCATTTAATATTCCTTGATTTTTACTGTCCTGAAAAAAATAATGACACTTCATTGAACATAAAGCTTAACTGCACTGATGCTCTGGATAATCTTCCAGACATTTAACAGCTTTTTAGCCATATGGACAATGCATTTACAGCTAGAAAACAGCTTTTATCCAGATACACATGAATTTACAGGGGAATAAAAGGGCTATATGTATCTTTGGAAGTCAGGGGCAAGCATCTGGCAATCACAGAAAATATGAAAATGCTTATTTTTTTACCAGGTATATTAGAAAGTTATCTTCAAAAAACTTCCAGTAAAAAATAACATTAAGCATAGATTTATGAATTTATAATCTCTTTCTCTTTAAACACATACAGAGTAGAGGAAGGCTGTGGATAGCTCTACAACTAACTTGTTTCAGAGCTGCAGTTGGTGTCTCTATACCTTGATATGCATGAAAATTACAATGTATCCTTCCCAAAATTACCACACTGACTCATTAGGTAATGAATTTAACAGAAGGAATCCAAAATCTGCTAATTCTTTTAGGAATAACAATTAATTAAAATTTTCAAATTGAAGATACTTAACACTCAGTGCCAGACTAATCTTAGCAACATTGAAGCTTCAGGCCTCTGATAAAATTAAGACAGAAATGTAGATATTCTGCGTTACAATTTTTCAGTTAAGGTCACTTTTCCTTCCATTCTTTTTATTCATTGTAGCAAAAAGTTATTTACTCAGTGCACTCTAAAGGATAATTATTCAACTCCAAATCATACTGGGAAGAACAGTGTCTTCTAAAGAAATTGTCATCTCTTATTCTTCCCCAGTGGGACCAAAACCAAAGCTAAGCTCTGTTTCTGGCAAAGACTGGATGGCAGCCTCCACACCCTCACAGATCAGGAGACCACTGTGCTTCCTGTGTCTGTGTCAGGTAGGACTAAATTCACACTGTGCTTGCAGCTCAGCATCACACAGAAGTTCAAACCCGACAATGTGCAGAAATAAAAGACTTACAAGGCATAGATAATGTATCTCCTACCTACCCCCTCCTGATGGGCACACCTATAGGTGCAATGCAATACACAGGAAGAGAAAATCTAGCCGGGCAAAATGCAGGACCACTCGATGCAGTTAAAAGGAATTAAAAGCCCACTAAAGTAAAAGATGGAACAAATGTACATGTCTATGATTTGGAGCAAAATACACTACAGGGATGTTGCAAGTGTTCTTAAAAATGCATTACAACCCCACAAATGAATAATTAAGACTAAGCTTTGTAGCATTCCAAACAGATCAAGTTAAAAATGTACTGTAAAAGTTCTGAAAGGACTCAGTGTTATAATAAATTCATAAATGAGGAAATTAGGATAATTCATAAGCTCCAAATGAAGACTGAAGAACTTGTGACACTTCACAAATGAATGACAAAATTTTTCAATAATGGAACTGTACAGAAGCAACACTTGCATATTAATTTTTGACTAAATTGTCTGTTTCTTTACATCATTTTTCAGCTTTTACATTCCTTTTCTTCCAATACACCTATTTACCTCTCAGTGATCCTACTCTTTCTAGCACTTGAGATAAATGAGAATGGAGAAGAACATCCCACTTGTCTGCAGTGGAACAGGAATTTTCATCTCTTCTAAGGCAAATAAAGTTTAAATAAAGTAGAAGTCTTTTTTCTTCACATCCCAGATGATTTTTTTAATTGAATTTGATTTTTTTCTTCTTTTAGGTTTTAAAACACTTGAATAACTTCCTCTTTCTGCCTATCAGCCTAAAACAAGAATTTGTTTTAGACTTGAAACTAGGTCAAGAACTGACAAAACACAGTGATAGGCTTACTTTTTTAACAGTGTCAGCTCAAATACTTCTTAGCTGCTGGAAATCCTTCTTTGCTGAGAGCTACTGCACGGACATGTGCATTTTCATCTCCTGTGTGGGGCGGTCCTGGGAACGGTGCTGGTGTATGAGACCCTGCAATCCTTGCTCAGTGCAAGAGGAAAACAATTCAGAGGTTACAAGGTGGTATTTGATCATGGTCTGGTGGGCATGGAAGAGATTCCCTGTGGAAGAGGAGCCCATTCCCTGTAGTATTCCCAGAAGGGAGCAAATGAGGAAAATATTGGTAACTCCAAAAGAATATCTGTCAAGCCTCTCCACTCCCTCAAATTAATCTTTCCATGTATGTCTACCTCAGACCAAACCTGCCTGTAAATCACCTATTCCCATCTCCTCCTCCACTATTTCTAAAGGGATTCCTCACCTCTGCAAATGTTGGTAGAGATCAAACTACAAACCATCACAACTACTTCATATTTCATACATTTGCCAACTTTCTTCAACACTGGGCTACTTAAACTGAGCTCCTTCAGACATTGCTGGATAAAGAATATTTGTAAAGGCTCATTATACACAGTGCTATGTCCATCAAAGTGAGCTGGCTGGCTGTAATATCTTTTTCCTACAGGATTGTCCATTTCAAAGGCTTTTAATATATCAAGTTGCATTTACTCAAAATGTTTTTAAGTCTAAAAACCTGTCATAATTCTTGAGTGCAGCCAGTGAATTACAGTAATTAATGAGCTGGTCACTTCTCATGTTTCACAGACTAGCAATAAGAAACTTGTAGTGTTTCAGATTATTTTAGAGTTATGTCTCCATGAGAAACCACCTGAGGCATTAGTGCCACCTAATATCTTAAGAAAAATTACTTGCTGTGTGAGAATGACATTTTATCAACAATTCATCATTGAACCAGCCTTCTGCCTCATTAATATCATGGTCTTTTTTTAATATCTTGACATCATTATAGTATGTCACTGCAAAAGGAAATCTTTGATGTTTTTAAATGCCAAAGGAATAAATACATATTTCTCGTGGTCATAATTTATGATTCAAAATTTTCTTCTCCTTTTAAGACCTTGAGCTCCCCATAAGACATATGCAAAATAAACAGAACATCACTGAGTGCAACCCAAAATTCCAATAATTGGAACGTTTAATCTCTTTCAGAAGTTACTTATTTAATGTTTTGAGATATTCTTGTTGTCTAAGACTATACTGTGGTATATGTGGTGTACACATACTAATTATTTTCCCCGAAAATATGGTGCTTTTGAAGTTTAGCATTTCTCTGAACATATTAATTATCTCCAAAAGCACAACCTTCAAGGTTGTTGTAATTTGTAGCATTTAAAATTATATGTGCAATAAAAAAGCACGTCTGCTAGTTTGGTTTTTTGTTTTTCCTGGTGCTTCTGGCAGAAGGTATGATAATTTTCATAATTTTATTCTAGCATGCAATCACATATGAGCCATTTTGAATGTCATGTGTCAAATGTCTGATAATCTGATCCAATGTGTATTGAATATGAAGCCTCTTATTCGTTTCACTGAACACTAAACATGACCTCATATGTAAAACAGGAGTTAAAGCCATTTTTACATCTGAAGGATATGAAAGTTTGAAAGAAATGGTGAATTGTGACTACAGTATTATTTGATCTCTTCCTGTTTTTCAGCATCTCTGCATTATCAACATATAAAAGTCTTAACAGAACAAAGAAGAGGTAGAGACTTTTTCCACTAAAGATTTCTGATGCATCTTAGAAATAAGATCTGCCTTTTCTAGGCTGTTTCATGTGGATGAGTGCAATTCAGATTTTTAATGTGAAGTTCTGCCTGTCTGTCTTGGTATTGTATGTTTATGACCTCGAGCAATTAAGAGGTATCATATAGCTACTGTGCACTGGAAAGATATGAGAAACCATTAGAAGGAAACAAAATACATACTCTTGTAATTGACTGAAATGTGATGCTCTAGCTACATTAAAAATGGAGCAAAAAATCAAAACCAGATACAGAAATAATCAGAATGCTGTGAGGAAGGGGGAAAGATTACCAGTTACCAATGCTGTACCATTACAGTATTTTAAAGTCTGTTCCAAGTTATTCATACACAACCTCAACCATTTTTCTTTTTAACAATTGCAAAACTTCAAATTATTTCAAGAAGGGCAGATTCAGGTCCTGCTTTCTTGAGGAATATTGACCCATTATTTTCTGTAGGTTCCTATTGCAACTACCACTTTCTTTTGTACATTGGATATTCCAGCTGAGTGACTTGACAAAATTTCAAAGTTGCAGGAGTGAAACTTTAGTGTACACCCTTGTTTCTGAATAACCTATCTAAGTTAGATTTGCTAAGCTACCACAGGAAAGTTCAAATCAACACATTTCATTAACTACAGTTCAAGGAGTGGTAGGGAAGAGGAGAGAGAAATAGGATAGTTTCCAGGATTTCTGTTGGTTTGCAGGGCTATATATCACTAAAAAATATTAAAACCAGTGCTAATGTCTATGATTGATTGATGGTATTGTTTATCCACTAAGTCTGGGGAACTTTTTCTGCTAAAAGCTGCAAAATTGCAAGTAAAAGACAAGACTGACACTTCAGAGGAGAGAAGAAACATGGTAAAAGGATGTGTAGCAAACTTAGAACAAAGTTGCATGAGCATCACCACTCTTGAGATTTTCTTTGAACCTCTATCAACAGGGCAGAACATCCTCAACTCTGTAGTAAAGAGATTACTAACTTGATCCCTAAAGAGTTTTTATTCTATCTGGAAATCAAACTGTATTCCCTCTTTCATCATATGTAGAAAATGTTTATTTAGATGAAAAATGGCCTCTTCCAGACAACTGTGGTTTCATTTACTTCAACTAATTTCTATCAGTAAAATGGATACCACACACCTTTCTCAATTTAGGTAATTAAAATATATAATATCATCTTTATCCTTTTATATATGTATGTATAAATATACACAGTTTGTGCTTCTCTAACTATTCTTTTTGCTTCCTATATAAATAGGTCTGAGTATGAATTGAAACATATCATTAAAAAGTGAAACTACAATGGTTTCGTCTAGGCAGATGTCAGTATTGACAGCAATTTATAGTCCTTCTTGAAGGTTTTCAGTTTTTGGCTTCAGATACTCCTTATTCTGCATTTGAGGAAATGGAAATATGGTGATAATGTGACATTTAAGTGTTGAACTTCCAGAGATTTACAGGAATCTCTTTTTTGGTGAATTAATCTGCACATAAATGCTGCAATATTTAGGCTCCAAATAAGAAATGCACATCTTTGAAGCAAACATAAACATTACTGATCATCCCAACTGTTTGACCATCTTTCATCAGCACCCTCATCACACTCCACATGGCTTCTTCATATCTAGGTTCACTACAATAAATAAGAAGCAGCTCTTAGAAGAGAAGACACATAGGAAATTTCATCAATCCTACTCCTAGCCTTATCCTCTACCAGGGCAAGAGAGAAAGACTCTCTTTGGTCTTGTGTGGACTAAGGAAAGGAAAACTAAATTATCATTTAGAAATGCCAATGCCTTCCACATACCTATTGCAGCAAAGAGTTTATTGATATTGGTGGCTATCCATACTCAAGTGTGTTCCCATCCACTGGAAAGGAAGCTGCTGGTTTATGTGCTACGTAAAGCAAGGTTTGTAACTATTTCCACTCTTCTATCAAATTTATATTTTGGATAATATACAATAAAACTTGAAGCTAGTCAGTGGGAAAAAAACAACAAATCAGAACTCATTTTGGAGATCTATGGCTGGACTTTTATTGTAAAAAATTCTTGAAGACTGAAGTTGATTAGAAATTAAAAATTAAACAACAGGAAATAATAGGCTAACAAATTTAAGTCTTCCTCACCTAGGAAGATGTCACCTAGCTGACAAAAGTTTTAAAACACTTTAAAGAATATTTTTAACATCTTCCCTTAATTCTTTTTTTCCCTTTTTTTTCCTTCTAGGATGTTCTGCTTAAATAATGTTTCCTTTTTAAAACTTCATAATTAAGTCAGTCACAGTCTTTCCACCCACCTAAATGGATTGCAAGTTGGGCAGCAGCAAGTTATAACTGAGCTTTTAGCATAAGGCTTTCACTTTTACTAGAGCTAGTTTTAACTATATATCTAGTACTTGTAGTATTTGTAAAAGAAGCACAGATACTCCCCAAATCTTTGATCTCAAGTACAGGTGTTTGCTTTTTTACCTTAAGCCATGATTTTCTAGGCTGCTCAGGACATGAAGACTGATGTAAAGAACTCCTTCTATTCGAAATACAGATTTTTGACTTTTTCCAGACATAAGAGGTTGTGCAGGAACAAAATGTACCTTTTTGAGAGGGTAGAGCAGAGACTGGCTTACAGAATATGACTGGTAAGAAAATCAAAGCTACAGTTTTGTGAGAGTCTTAGGGCCCCCCTTATAATAAAAGAGAGAATTCCCTTACAGAGGTTTTGGTGAAGCAAGAGTTCAGTTGAAAGTCATTACCTTTAAAGATCAGGTGGTGTGAGAAACCATGAAATTAATCTACAGTCTACCTCAGGAAACAAGCCTTTAAAAACAAAGACATTAACCCTGACAGAGCTAAGTAATCCCACTAACAGATGAACATTTTCACCAGACTGCAGTGTTAAAAGAAATGCTGACCCACGCTAAGACAAAGTGCGAAAGATTTTAGAACTGTGACTCAGTTTCACGTGCCCTCTAGATCCACAGACTGCATTACATAGTTCAGTGCCAAATGGACAGATCTAGCTGGAAGCTATTGAATACAGATGATTGCAACAATACATTTCTCAGAGGCCTGCTTATCTGCAACAGATAACACAAGAATTGTTCTATTTATCTGAACTGCAGAATGCGAGGTGTTTAATATTGCTTATCTTAACTTCAGGCTCATAAATCCACTGTTTTAGATGTCAATACTTATATTGCAGCTTCCCCACTCAAATGCCTTAATTCACCCATGGCCTCCTGCAAAGCAATCCTCAGGCTTCCAAAACAGTTCTAATGTGAGCAAAGTTAAGTCTTAACCTAAATTTAACATCGCCTTTTCCAACTTGGCATACCATTGTAAATATTTTGCAATAAAAATATGGTTGTAATATTGTGATTACTGGTTCAATTACAACAAAGTATGGCAAGCTACAGAAATTCATCATTCTTCATTCCAAACTTTCAAGCCACCATTTATAATTTCTACTTTCATGATGATGTACAAGTCTTTAAGGATGTTTTCCTAAAGATAAAAATTGGTAGCTGGGAATCTGATATGGGTGTTAATGACTGGAAAGTATGACATGGTGGTGTTGCAGTGGGGATCCTGCAACACGCATATATCAAACCAGGAGTCCCGTGGAAAGGAAATATATAAGGACAGACAGATTCTTGATAGCTGTTTCAGAGATGTTTATTTCTCCAGCCGCATGGCCGGAGCTCTGCCGAGGAACTGTTCCAGTCACGGGACCAAGGGTCCTTCTGCCCGCGCAGGGAACACAAACCAACCAATGGGAACGAGGCTGAGCAGGGGCAGGAAACCCCGTGTCTGTGCCCTCAGGGCCCCTCTCCCAGGGCTACACGGCAGGGGAGGGACCCCAACACCTCACCCGTTTTATTTTAATAAAAGGAGAATGAAAACAACTGGATAAACATAACAAGAACAGTTTCAAAACAAAACAAACCACCCTCCTGAGTCTTTAAATGTCCAAACAGATTCTCTGGAACATCTTAGGGCTGACAGAAGGGAGACAGAATTCTCTGAGCATGCTTTGTGGGGAAACTGAGGCAGGAGAGGGTTTAACTTCTTCCCTCCCCCTTTTCATCCCCCACTCGGCATTGGAAAGGGATTTTTGGGGAAACAATTGGCAAAAGCATGGTTTTGTGAGGGAAACCATGGATGAAAAAACGGATTGGGAATACACTGGGGGTAATAGGACATAGGGTAAAAGGGAAAGGTGGGATTAGGAAAGGGAGACTGTAGGGGGGACTTACAATGGAGATACTGTCTAACATGACTACGATTTTTTGCATATATACTGCCTTTTACAGGAACACCATCAGGCCCAGTGACCTGCGATGCTTGTAACCCTTTTCTCCCTACTACAATATTAAATTCCACCACCTCTCCATCTCCCAAGCTTGGGATGCATTTTTCAGGGTTATTCTTTTTAATAGCAGTTCTATGCACGAATATGTCTTGCTGGTTGTCACACCTTGTTATAAAACCATAATTTTGCTTAACATTATACCATTTTACTATCCCTAAGGTCTTAGTTGCTATGATCTTTTCCTTTTTCCGAGTGGCTGCTGTTTTCTGTCTCGCTGCGTCTTTGCTGTCTCTTTCGGTCGCTCCCGTGTTGGAATTGTCGGGGCTGCTGGTGCCTGCGCGCTCTTCCCGGGGTCGCGTTCGGGGCTGCGCGGGCCGGGCCGGGCCACGCCGCTCAGTTCTCCGTGCGTCGCCTCCTCTGGTCGCAGCTTCGCTGCCGCTGCCGGGCGCTGCACCCACGTCTCGGCCGGGCCCCCGAGCGATGACTCCCCCGCGCCCTGCTCCGGCGCGCGTCTCGGCTGGGCGCGGCTCCGTTCCACCGCCACTGCCGCCAGCCGCCGCCCGCGCGCCGCCCCTCTCGGTCGGGCGTTCCCGGGGCTCGCTCCACCACGCGCTGCACAGGACCGGGCGGGCACCGCCGGGTCCCGCCGCGCCTCGCTCCGCCACCGACACTGCGGCTCGCGTGGCTCCGCCCGCGCGCGGGAACTGCCTCGCTGCTGCTCTCAGAGCGCTCGGTGCACGTGGCCTGGGCCGCACGGTCCCTGCGCCAGGCTTCCCTTCACCAGGACACAGCTGACATTGCTCAACAGTCTCAGTAACTAAATAATATTCACGAAAATATTCTTCCATCGGCATATATTTTGACTCCAATATTAACTGTGTCCAAACGGTTTTCCAAAAGCCCTTGGTAAGAATTAAATCCCAAGAAACATAGAAAAAGTTCTTAAACAACCATGCCAGGAAGTGTTTCAGTTCTTTTTGAGCTTGAATCAAGCTAAAATTTACAAATCGTTGTTCAAGAATCATTTTTAGTTTAAGATAAATGTCCATATGCGGCTCTGAGAGCCAAGAGTCTTCCCACGGTTCCTCCATAGTTTAGATATGGAATAGCAAAGCAAAACCAAGAAGAGGAATCCAAAGTTTCCAGGGTTTACTCACACAAATCAGTCGCTTAGGGATCGGGGATCGTTCTGCTCACAAATCTCCACCATTTGTTGCAGTGGGGATCCTGCAACACGCATATATCAAACCAGGAGTCCCGTGGAAAGGAAATATATATGGACAGACAGATTCTTGATAGCTGTTTCAGAGATGTTTATTTCTCCAGCCGCATGGCCAGAGCTCTGCCGAGGAACTGTTCCAGTCACGGGACCAAGGGTCCTTCTCCCCGCGCAGGGAACACAAACCAACCAATGGGAACGAGGCTGAGCAGGGGCAGGGAAACCCCGTGTCTGTGCCCTCAGGGCCCCTCTCCCAGGGCTACATGGCAGGGGAGGGACCCCAACATGGTGGAAAGGGTTAATTCTGTCCTATTAACCAAGTGACCTCCAGACACTGTCAGTTTGGCCCAGGTGAAGTGATTGATGACTTTAGAGAAGAGGTTAGTAAATATCCCCCAAGAATTTTTGTACAGCATCCTTGCTTACACCCTTTCAAACCTCTACAGAGCGAGGCTGATTTATCATACAGCTTCAAAAGGGATGTGATAAACTCTTCATCAAGGGATCTTGTATTAGCACAATAACAGTAACATCAATTCCAGTGTCACCTTTCCCACCGTACTCTTTCTATCCTGCAGTGTTAAGGGTTTTAAAATTTTTATTCATAACTGAATATGCCTGAAGAAAAATTGTCTGAATGCACCAAAGAAATAAAGTACTTTTACTCCGAATTTTTGGACCAACTACTATTTCCCACTTGAGTTCTTTCTTAAAAAATTATTGGATAGAGGTAAACGATGCACTCTTCCAAAATCCCTCCCCCTGCCCACCTCCACGTACACAAAGAAACATAAATAAGATTTTCAGAATAACAAAAAATATGGCCAGGAATTCATGGGAGTTCAATAAAATTAGGTGAAGAGGCTTGTCTAGGAATCCTCACCCAACATTAGAGCACAGTAAATAAGTTTTTGTTACATGCACTATGGATCTGCTTTTCCCCAATACTGTAAGCGGTATTGCAAATGCGAGAGTTCTTCCTCAGAAGAACATGGTCATTTTTCAAAAACTGCTCCCAAAATGCTCCTAGAATTTTTAATCTCTATTCTAAATATATGAATATTCACTGTCATCCAGAAAGTTCTGTGTACCTTACAAAATGTCCACATTAAAAAGTAAATTATAAATCGCCTGCTGGTGGTAAGAATCAACATGTTTTGCATGAAATCTGCAGAGCTTTGCCTGATTGCACCATTCAAGGAGTGCTTGTTGACACTGAGATGTCATACTACTACCTTCCTAACAAAACACTTGCACTAAATAAAAAGAGAAGGACAACGTGATCTAGTATAATTACACTTGGATCTACTAATGAACATTTGTGTTCTGATACCTTGTACAGAGGACCTTGATATTTTCAAATGCATACAATATTATTATTTTGCATATGTTCATGTATTTATAAGTATATACAGATTAAAATCAAGGCACTGTGTTATTTTCTGCATTTGCTTATGACAACTTGCTTTTGTTGAATGCCATGACACATAAAGAGAGAGAATCAGTTCAGTTACAAAGTAAACTGGTCTGCAATCTAGAAAGTCCTTGAAAATTTCAAAACCTAGGGCCTGTGTTTCAAGGACATATCACTAACTGCTGAAGCAGAATGAAGCATTCTCATCGTGAGGAAAACTTCCTGGTAAAAATAGCCTTTAAGTAAGTCACACAACATTAGCAGAATAATTAGTCTTTGACAACTGCCAAGGACAATTCAGAATAACTTATTTTAGAGAGTCTCTTTTTTTTCTTAAATCCAGTATGCAGACGTGTAGAATGACCTGTGCGGTACAGCTTTTATTTTCCTTATATTGTAACTGACATCACCTGTACTCCCAGCTATTTGAAAGCTTAGACAAACAGAGTATGTTATATTTACAATGAGAATCCTGAAGCTCATTGTCCACCCACACAATCCAGAAGGTTTAACTATAATGCACTTCTAATACTGACATATTCTCACATCTCCCCCTTCTTGTGGCAACACCTTGGCTATGTTAGCAGAGCCCGTAGACCTGCTTACCAAAACTCTCTGAATGTGCAATGTATATTAAATATTTATTAAAGGAGAGTCACACGGACTGCACCAAATCTGAAGGTTAAACTGCAGCTGACTGCTGAACTGCCAGGCACTTTAAGCAGAAAAAGTATTGGGTATTGGAGATTATTCCATCTGGGAATACAAAGAAATAGCAGATGCTCTCCAGTACTTCAGAGGAGTATTCTAGTTGAGGTTATTTACTGCAAAATCCTCCTGTGCTGAAAGTTATGGAAAGGTTTCCCTACCTAGCTGAATCAGGACCTTAAAAATGATGAAAATACACAAACACCCACAACACAGAGGACATCAATCCCTCCTGCCAAGGACATTCCAGAGTCTAGTGTGGCCTCTCTGAGTTTCTCAGATTTTTCCCTGAAGGAAAAGTTAATGCACAGGTACATTTCTGTTGGCACCATCAAGACGGCTGAGTCTGCCTGCCCTTAGGCTTTACTTTGGGACAACTAATTGATGAGAAAATAGGTGGAAAAATGTCCTTGTCTCAAAAAATTACTGGCTTATGAGAAAGAATGTAATCACTTTTCTCCAACACATCCCTTGTATCCTGGCACTCCACTGGAGAAGGTCAATGCCACATGTTCTTTTTTCCTCCATGTCTTCCTAGAGTTTAGAAATGGTACCTAAGGGTGTGTGTCCCCACAGTCTCAAAGCCAATGCAGTTACTCTCAGAGGTCACCATTTCACACAGGTAAACTGTTGGGAAAGGGGCCTTAGTCCCTTGCAAAAAGAACTGGCCAGGAATTTCCAATGGTCCGGTGACTGCTAGTTCCTGTATCCCCATACAAGCAAGGTCCTGGTATTTTCCCTGAGGACCTGTCTTAAGCAGACCAGGTTCCAGCAGCACAAAGCTGTCTTTTCACCCCTCTAGCTCTGAACTGTGCTGTGTGCAGAGCTAGGAGTATCTGGGTCACAGATTTTATACTACAGCATGCCGGGGGACTTGTTATTTCACTTGTTTGCTCTCCATGGCAGCCTGATGCAACTTGGCATGCAAAAATATGTGCAATGTCACACTGGCCAGGAATGTAACACACATCACCCTTGGGTGAATCTGAAAGCCAAGGTTTTTCTGATTAAGTACATCAGGCAATGTTTGCCCCTCATTTACACCAGCAAAACTCCATGCTCTTTGCCAGAGCTGAGTTTGGATATCTGTATGGGAGTGCAGGTAAGAAGACAAACTGAGACTTAGGATAAAATTTTTCTGTTTAACAGGATCAAGGTTTCCTCAGGAAACTGGGAATTCTTCTCACACATTTAAATTATGATAGTCTCCAAGGCTCGTACTTAAATTATTCTTATGCAGTGCAAATTAGCTACAGATTTGGGAGATAATGAATCAGTGTTTTGCGCTGTTGCATCTGTGTTTTTCCTGTTGAGTTGATGGGTACTGGTTTTCGCAGCCTTATAACCTATTTTTTTGTTACATCAGGCACTATTATGAGTCTGGATGGCAGCTAATATTTTTTGGTTTTTATAATGCATAAAGCTTTCAAAGCTCTACTGCTACAACTAAGGAAGAGTTTCCTAGAATAAAAGATATAGCTGATGTTAAAATCACTACCTCTCTCAGAAATCATCAAGCGTTATACATCTTATTTATCATAATTCCCTCTAACAAGGAGTAAGTTTAACAAATTCAGGGGAACCATTGGTACTTGTATAATTCTTTTCAAATATCTTTATATTAAATCCTTAATTTTTTTTTGTGATAAAAGTGTATGTTAAAACATAGAGAAAGAACACCTCTGACAATATGAAATAGTCATGTTTTGAAGGTGTATTTAGTTTAGGTGTATCTTATTGTGGCCAGCATTAGACTGGACTAATCTTTTACTTTCTAATATTATACATCTCTATACAAGTCTCAGATTCTAAAAAGGTGTGCTGAGATACTTATTTTGGCCTTGGAGAGTGCTCCATGAATAAGCCATGTATAAGAATGCAACAAAAGCTTTAACATTAAATTGGATTTTTTCAAGAAAAGCTTTGAGCTTCTTCCTGAGCTGTGTAAAAGCCTCTGCACTGCCACTCAGCTGGGAAAGCTTTTCACTTATTTTGATACACACCACAGTCTAATGGGTTTTCCAGTCATGTGCAGGTGTTTGTGTAACACCAGCATAATGTATAGCTTTATGGACTGCAGAGAACAAGGCCTGTGCAATTCCATTCTTGTTTCATTTTCTTTTGTGAGCAATGGGGTTGTTTTCAGAACCATGAGAAGCAGAAGCTGCAATATAAGACAGATAAAATAGGCCAAATTGCCATCATTCCCAAGCACAGAGCCTCCATCCAATCCATATATCATCCATGGCATGACAGATACCCCAAGATTCCTAGTTCCAAACCCAAACAGCTGTGATATTGTTGCTTTCTCAGAATGTGATGCAAAATTAATAGAAAAACTGACTTAAGTATCATCCTCTCACTTTGCTTTAGCCTTCGAAACGCAACTTTCATTTCTTTTCTTCACATGTGTTTGCTTTCCTGTCATAGTTTCCCCTGATACATCATTCCACTCTGATTAGACTCTCTTCACATTTTAGCTGCTATCAATTTCATCTCTCATAAGAAAGCTACAAGGCAATCCATCTTTACAGTTTTGTTCATGCCTTGTTCAGGAAAGCACACACTTTGAGCTGGTCATATCATGCAGAACGTAGCACAAGCTCCCCACCACCAGGTGCTCGCCAACCAGTCTTCCCCTTGTCCACTTTTCATCCAGATGGAACAGTTCAATAGAGCGTTGGACTGATGACCTTCAATATCAGGAGTTTCTCTCTACAGAATTCAGTATAAATATAGCAGTTCACCTCTCTTCTCAAGAAAAAGAACTCCTAAAAACATTTTGTACTTATCATCTACTCCACTTAAGGTTCTTGCCGTTTGAAAACATAAACTGAAGGAAGGCAATGTCTCTGTTCAGTGCCAAAAGTCCAAACTAAGGATGGTGAAGGAAATTTGGGACTTCTTAATCCTGTGATTCATAGGAAACACAAACAAATATTTTCCATTCATGCTTCTTTCAGTCAAGAGTTCTTTTTATCCTACATGCATGTAGTTGTTCCCACTCAGATATACAAGCATAGGAAAAAAAATGTATTTTGTACTGCTTTTATATTCATGATTATCAAAAGTAATACGAAGACATAACACTGAAGGGCTATAAAATTTGGACCTACAAAACCTTAAACTTTCTCAAAGAAAACATATTTTCCTTGAGAAAAATGCAGAGCAGGAATTTAATTTTCCCTAAACCAAGGAAACAGGAACATGATGATCTCTTCAAGCTTTTGTAATGTCAGAAGCACTGCAAATAGAACAACAGTGGAATCTTTGACCTGACTTCTGGTTCTCTCACTAGCTGATTAAACTTTCTCTAATATCTAATACACATTTCTTATTTTCATTTTCAAATAAGGAAAGATGAGCTGAAACAGTGGTCAGGCATTGGAACAGGCTGCCAGGGAAGCAGTTGAGTCACCATCCCTGGAGGTATTTAAAAGTCATGTAGATGTGGCACTTAGGGACACAGTTCAGCGGTGGACAATGATCTCAGAAGACTTTTCCAACTTAAATGATTCTGTGATTCTGTGATACTGTCTTCTCCAGGACACAGCTGAATCATCTGCAAATGTTGTCAAACATTTCCCTTCCAGTAGCTAAGCTGAACTGTTGTATTACTTAGTGCTTTGAGGATTTGGGGGAAGAGAGGACAGCAGATTGCTTTTTCATGTTTTTAATGGTAAAAACAAGTGCAAGAGGTAAGAACAGATCAAGGAATGTGGGAGATGATAAAACTGGTACTGCTGCCAAATGCCTTGCACTACTGAATCTGTGCTCCTTGCATATCGTCCTGAGTGCAAGGCTCCAAGTTTCAAGCAAGACATTAAACATGTACATATGGGAAGGCAAAAGAGAAGAATCTAGAGTTAGTCTTTTTCATTAGCAAGGAAGACTAATAAGTACTAAAACAAAAAATAACTTGGCTGATTTTCATTTTATATGGTTGTATTTTATTTTATTTTAGATTTCTACTTCATGTAGTTGTAGATATAAAAACCTCACAAACAACCGAATTACCCAAAGCATAGAACATTTAAAAGAATCCCTTAAAAATTGTCTAGACTTAGGTTCTACTGAGAGATTAAAAAGGCAAATTAAAATCAATGCAGAAATATATAGAATAAAAACAAAAATAAAACAAGCTGAATGGCCAAAGTGAATGACAGCCTAGAATTTAGAAGCCTAAAACTGAAGTACCAAATATTTCTAAATTACTCTAATCTTCTAGATGCAAAGAATTTTCCTTGTATTTTCATTAACAAAGCATTCAGAGTGTAAGTGTTCAGGTTGCTATGGTTAAAATGCAATTTCAGGTTGATGATTAGGTGACTTGCTTGTGTACGTGGCAGGGGGCACTGGGAGTTGTGTTCACACTTGAAGTTACAGTTTTTGTAGAGCACTTTGTTATAAAGTAAACAGCTTTACTGTGATTTGAACAACAAAAATCTGTTTGTTTTCTGGGGTTTTTTTAAAGATTATTTTCCTACTTTAACAGCAAAACAGAAATAAATGTTCAGTCTATTCAGCTGCAACACACAAGTCATCACACAAATTGCTATTTGCCTGATAGCTCTCCATAAAATACCTGTGGAATAGGTATCACATTCATTCTCATCAGCGTACAGAAGCGTCTTCTCAAAAGAAAGATGGGAACCTGGGGAAAATTTGCAATATCTCAAAAGACAATAAAGTAGCACTAGTTTTCAGTTACTTCACTTGTAAATTTTTTAGATTCATTTACTCCCAGTTGGAGGATGAACCAATATTTAGATGATAAAATGTTTATGTATTTCACCACTAAACTGAATCAATACAACTGGTCGAAAAATGTAGACTGTTAATATAAAAAATGTTTGAAGGAATATGAGGGTCATGATGAATTTTTTGAGAAGATTATGCTATATGCAACTTGCAGTACAATGAACACATAATTTTGAGAATATCCTTGTTATGACTAATGTTGCAACAGTCACCTCCAGGTATTGATTATGATGTTTGCTATTTTATATTCCAGCATATTGCCTCCTATTCTTAAATGTAAATATTTTTCTTACTAAATTGAAACATGTGACATTAAAATGACATAACTCACTGTTTGAAAACTGAACTTTTTCAAACAAGAAAAATGTTCAGATTTCTTCTTATTTCAATCCAGCATAGTTCATGGGAGAGTAGAAATTTATTTTTTTAGATTTTATTAGTTAGCAGCTGATAACTTGGTTTCGAAATAAAGTATGGACATATGGTGCAGCTGGGCATTGAAGTTTTACTTGGACTAGGCTGTTTCAAGCATCAGCATGTTCTTAGAGATGTGTTGAACAAAAAAATAACAGAAGGAGAAAAAAAGAAGTCTAGATTTCTGGCTTGTACGGTCACTGGATCCAAAATATGATCAAACCTCATTCTTGTTATTATAATGTGCAGACTGGTATTACTTTGCTAGATCATCACAGTACATAGAAAAGCAGGGACTACTTAAAGTATAGTGAAATGTGTTTATGTTAGACACCAGGCACATATCAAAGCGTCTCTCTCTGTTCCCAAGTTCTCTATTTCCTTTGCTTAAGACTATCCATTATTTCCCTATCTATATTCAGGATTTGTATGTAAATGTTTATGGAGATTAAATTATTTTTTCCTGTAGTGATAAATCCTCCATCTTACCTCAAGATGTTGGTCACATATTTGCTACTTACAAACCCCTGCATTTATAGAATGTAATACCAGAGTATAAGAATTTGTACCAGGGGTCATGGCTCATATTCGGTTCTTAAACACTTTTAAACTTAATGGCTTGGACAAACACAAGAATTGCCTAGACCAGGACAGCATATGGTGACTTTGCAATACTGTTTATGGATCTTGACATGGAGTTAATAAATTCTCCTTTCTAACATTCTAGCAATAGTTTTACAGAATTAAACAAGGTAACAAAAAGAGTGTCTAGCCATACACTAGCAGAAAAAAACCAAACAGTTGAAAGAGGCATCCCTGTCATTCCACTAAACAGCTCAAAGTCTGTTTTTACTACAAGCAGAACCCTGACTGATGCCTGATGGTAAAAAAAAAAAAAAAAAAAAAAAAAAAAAAAAAAAAAGGAGTGCTTTTTTTCTTATTTATAAAATACATATAGGTAGGTACATGTGCAGGCATAGCATAAACTTAATGCATAAAATTGATAGGCCATGTACAGTTTCTTACAATAAAACCAGAAGCAATTACCATCTCCCCCTTTAATCCAATTGAGAAACGTTCACTTTTTCTGACAGAATTACCTCCAGAAAGAAAAATTATGTTTGGTTTTTCATGCTCAGGATTTCCAAACTACAGTTCCTTGCTGAGACTGACAGACGTCCATTATGGTTTGTGAGGCAGGTATTGGGAGTGACCATGGAAACAAACCGCTGAGCAATCTCCAAAACCTTCACCACTGTCTGGTCCAGATGCAAACACAAAGATTAGTCCAGATAAGAGAATTTTGCCTAAGCCACTGGCAATAACATAGTTGTACATTCAACCCCACCACTCAAATATCTTCACCCTTTATTGATAACTGTGAGTTACATCTGCACTATGTAAGAGTTTCAGGGACCTCAAATGGTAAAATCTCAGTTTCTAACAGGAAGATGAAGCAGTCTCCATCCAAGCTTTAGTTAAACACATGCAGTGGTTACTGAATACAGAAATTTTTTTCTCTTTAGTTATGGGTCACCTCATTTCACTTTAGATACAGTTCACAATTTATTACCCACTATGTAAACTGCTGGGGATTGAGTTGTCTTAACATAAAAAAATCCCAGACAGTGAAAACACAGGAGAGTGATAAACGGAATGTCAGTGGTTAAATCAATAATTTATATTAAAAAGTTAGAGGTGAACTGCAAATCTTTTCATGTATTCCCCAAACTTCAGCAGCAGATGTTGAGCTGGAAGATAAAGCTGGGCATTCAGCACAAATAAAATGCAAGCCCTACTGGTTGTTAGCTCCCACCACATCCATTCTGTTAAACTTTCTGCCACCAGTTCTTCAGTGATGCCCCTCTATACAATAAATTGTTATTATTACCTCAGTAGTGACACCAACGTGAAGCACAAAAGTGACCTTTAGAAGTAGGGAGATCATATAATTGACACTTTAAATATTTAATAAAGTCTTAGAATATATTTTTATACACTCATAATATTGAAGACATAAAAAGTGATTTTTAAACTGGTCAACTGAAGATGTAAAAAGTAAAGTTTAAATTTGTCAAAAACTTTACTTACAATTGGAGATACAGAAAGTTTTTTAAATATATATTTTTATAACTGACATAATAGAATGCCATTAGAAGAGAAACCGACTATAAACATAATTTATTTCAGTACTTGAAAGAGTCATGGATGTTCTCAAAATATTATTGTAATATTCTTATTCTCTATTGCACCTAAAGTAATTGCATGTGTATAATCATTCTTTTTTGAGTTTGTAGCAAATCATAAAATCTAAGATGCATATGTGCTTTCTCTGATGAAGTTGTTAATATTCATCATGAGAGTTAAAAACTATCCTTAGAATATCACACACCCCATAAAAAGCAGCCAGTGAGATTACTTGTCTAAGCAGAGTCTGACTAAGTGAGAGTTCCACTACCATACTCTTAATTTTCCCATTTTGAGTTCACATTCCACCTTTATTCCATTATCTCCTCTAAGAATAAATTTCTTTTAAACTAGGAACTTGGTTGTCCAACCCTCCCCAGAAATCATCTTAGAATTAATCACAGCTAAGAGACAGTTTAAAGGAACTGTAGCTGTGAAATAACAGTATTTGGTATTTAATTGACCCAAGACAGTAAGACTTTGTTAAAGCTGACTCCATAAAAAGCTGGTTTCAAAAGACCATGGAAAGCAGATGGATTCTGGGAAGGAATTAAGTGTCTGTTGGTAGGGGGGATGATGGTTTGTTTCATTAATAAAATGTGAACAGCAGGAGGACACTAATGAATAGGCACCCTAGAACTGGCATACCAAATTTATTTCATCAGGCGTGCACATTCACACACTCTCAAAATGAAAAAGCCCCTCACCTACCCAACACAGTTTCACTGTACTGAAAAGCTGAAGGAGTCTACAAAGGGATTCTTCTAATAGCAATGTAAATGTTGACTGCATGATAACTGTGAAAGCCCTGGAAAGACCTCTGAATGCTAGGCAGCTTTCCCCAACAGGTGGTCCAGCTTTCATGTCGTGTTTCTTCTCAGACTTAGCCTTCCCAAAATTATCTCTCAGTACACTGATACCCTGTGCAGTATAAAAGACATTTTGCTATTTGCCTATGAGCATTCATGACTCTTGATGGAATGTGACAACAGCACACAAGGAAACTGCAGCAAATTTAGATCCCTATTCCATGCAGCCGTTACCTAGGTATCCAGCCTCAAAGACCGCGCTGCTCTCTACTCCTCTCAAGCAGAAAAACTTTTGGTCATGATTGAAGATCTCTGACTCAATTAAATACTCAGCCATAATGACGGTTTTATATGACAGATCTTTACTGTGGATTGTAAAGACCAATAAAAGTTTGCTTAATTAGCCTGTACAAGGCTTAAGACTTAAATATATGGATTGTGTCACACACTCTGAGAAGGGAGTACAGAAATACCAGATTAATGTTCAGCCATGACAAAACGCCTGAGAAGCCCTTACAGAGAAAGACAAAAATACATGGGAGGGATTCACTGACCACCAGTGGTGAGGACTGCTGCAAAATGAGTGATATGGTTAGTTTTTAGCAGATGTTAAGGAATATATTTAGTGTTGGATATTTGTGCAAAAAGTGTCACTTAGATTAACCCTTTCCTTTGGTATGCAGTTGTTTCTTGAAGGCTTAGCATCTCCTTCACTGGTCAAACCCCATCCCCACCACTTACGAGATCTCAGGGTTTCATTTGTCATTTAAGTTGGGACACCCTGGTCCAACCTTGTAAATTAAAGGTAGGTTTTCTTAGCTACAACAACATCACACTCCTGAAGAGTCAATTTGGCCCCTCAACTGTTAGCATGATGTTTCTCCCCTACAAGTTGAACAGAGTAGGAAAAGATTGCCCAGTCTCTTGGTGGAATGAAAAGACATCAGAAAACCCTCTGGGTTCTGCTTCCACACCAGAAGATTGCGGCTTATTCTAGGAACCTCCTTGCTCTTGGAACTGGCTTTGTCAGACAAATCCTGAAAGCATAAACAGGTAATTGGTGCTTTTTGTGCCACTGAGTGTCCATGGCTTCCTCACTGCTTCCTCATAAAACTCCTATAGGACAAATTTTGGTGGCATCTGAGTGGTGTGAGAATTACTGAGTAGCATGAGAATTACTGAGTAGCTTTTGTTCTTTGAATGAATGAGTGAATGTATTCATAAGAGAGATGTGAAATTAGTCAACAAATCTCTGGGTTTGCTATGAAAAGGAAACATCTTAAAAGGAACTCTGTCTAAAGATAGTTAGGAAAGATCATTAATATTTTGTGAGGGGTTTTATATTTTGTAATTTTATGTTTTGTTTGGTTTGGTTTGGTTTTCTGGGCACCCACATGCTTTTCTGGTGGCATTTTTTAAAATAAGCTACTCTAATATTAGTTCTATTACATTTTATTTTCTTCAAGCATTGTTCATGAACTTCATAATATCATCAATATCACAGTCTAGAAAATGCAAAGAAGGCAGAAAGTGTTTGTTGTAGATTTTTTAAGCAGTTCCTTTTCAAAAATCTTATAGATATTTTAAGGAACCAAACAATTCCTCACTAATGGTGTCCAATCCAAAATGCTTGTTGCATAAGGACTTAAATCAGTGAATTTAAAATATTCTAATTTCAGAGGCATAGTTTAGAGAATATCTTTTCATTGAGTACCAAGCATATTTTTGCTTCTTCTGCAGAACTAATGGTAACGGTAAGCTGCTCTTTGCTAAAAGCTAGAAGAGGGGTAAAGTAGCAGCTAAGCCACTCATTTTTACACTTATCAACTGTTTATTGTTATATTTTGCAGTTTCCACTCAGCTCTCTTAATAAGCCTCTAACAAATAATTTGTTTGTCCTATACAGGACAATATATATTGTCCTATAGGAAAATAGATGTGCTCTGTTCCTTGGAGTTTGGAAATTAGAGCAGTAATAAAACATGTATTTTCTCTAGAAGTATTGCCATTTCCAAAAGAAGGCCTAAGATAGAGAAAAAGCCTGAAAAAAGACTGCTGCAATTTAAAACAAAAGGCCAAAAGGTGCTAAGAGTTAAAACATCGAAAGGAAATTATTCTTTGAAGTACAAAGAAATGGCATTTTTCCTCTGTAAATTACATGAAGCAAAATACCATAGCAATCTTCTCATGTGAAATTCACTGTAAGGTTTTTAACACCACTTTATTAACTTAGGCACCCTGCGGTCTCCTGCCCATCAAGGAAGATGAATGGTTAGGATGTAGAAATGAACATGCCCCATGTATCCCAACCTTGCTTTCTCCAGTCCTTTTCCTTGCTGAGGCAGGATGGACTGACACCTTTGAGGCCGTGAAGAAGGGATGTACTCTTGGACACACTCTCTGTTCTTTGCAGCGGTACTTGTGAGTTAGAGGAAACATCAGGTGCAGTAATTGGCTTGTGGCTCTACTGCTAATACAGCCATGGCTATTAATGCCTTTAAAAGTATTTAGTTCAACTAAAAAAATATTACTTGGATCTGGCAAATACATTTTTTCCAACATTAAAAAGGCAACAGTCTGAAAAGAGCTTTAAAGATTGCTGGTCATTACATAACAGCTGTAATTCCAGATTTTTCTCCTCTCTTTCTCTCTCTTTAAAAGCCTTGTGTATGATTTTATACCAAAGATTTCCATTTGCATAAGAAAGGAAAAAATATGAATTGTCTTTAGAAAAATAATTTTATATTTTCTTCTTCCCTCATTTGTCATATGAACAAATGCAGATAGATGAGCTTAGAATTGTGTTTGTTAAAAAAAATCATCCCTTACATTCTAGAAAAAAAATATTTAGAAATGATTACTTGACATTTAAAAAGATTCTCATGGTTTAGATTAGCAAGCTCTAAATTAAAATGTAAGAACATTTAATATACAAAAAGAACACAGTAATTTCTAAATGCCGAATAATTGTATTTAAACTATTTAAATAAAACGATACAGTTCAGATGTATACATGTAAAATACTTTAAAAACTCTTTCATTTGGCAGATATATTAATGTATGTGATATTAATGCAGTTTCAACTCTACTTGAAGAGAAAGAAGTAGTTTCCTTGGATACATACAGTCCTGAATCCTGTCAAAATAGAACTTCTGGAATATATTTATAGATCTAAAGTAAATGTGTATATGACTGTTTTGGCAAACTCATAGTAATGACCTGAAATATTGCCCATTGCCTCTAATCCTTGCACTGATTTCCTCTGAGAAAAGCCAGGCTCCAGCTCCTGCACATGACCCCATCAGGCAGTTGTACACAGAAATAAATCCTCTTCCTCTTCTCCAAGCTGAAGGACCCCAGCTTACAGCGTCTCCCCATGCACCTCAAGCTGCAGTCTGCCACTATCTCAGTGGCTCTACACAAGCCTCATTCTGGTATATCTCTATTTATCTTGTACTGGTGAGCCCACACTGGATCCTGTGCTGAGCAGAGAGGAAGGATCCTCTCCCTCAGCCCTCCTAATACTGCCCAGAATGCCTTTGACCTTCTCTGCTGCAAGGGCATGCTGATGATTCCCCTTCAGCTTGCTTTTCCCAAGGACAGCCCTGGGGCTTTTTTCTGCCAAGCTGCTTTACTGCTGTTTGGCCCTTCACCTGGTCTGAAAATGGGGTTCCTCATTGCATCTATAGGACTTGGCACTTGGATCTGTCATATTCCTGTCAGCCTACTTTCTCATTATTGTTTGGCTGCTTTGAGTAGCAGCCCTGCTTTCCATTGTGCAGCCATCCCACTATCTGGTATCACCTGAAAACCTTCTGGGATACTCCATCCTAATTTTTAGGTTGTTAATAAGGATATGACATACTCCTGGCCCCAGTATGAGATCCTGAGGCGTGACACTGATAACTGCCTACCAGGTGAACTTTGCACCACTGACCACCACCATTTCAGCCCCCTGGTCCAGTCCATTCTTCACCTATCTTGTCACCCACCTTGACTGGAAGTTGCTTCATGTTACCAAAAATACCTTTAAGTTCAACAACTAGCAAAGATTTTTCCTTTTAAAGTGGTGAAGATTGCAAATTGACTCAAAAGATCATTCCCCGAATCTCCATATCCCTGTTCCTGTGATAAAATCCAAACACGATGCATTGCAATCCCTAGGGATTCCTCATGACTGACAGAGAGTCTTAACGATAATCAGGTTCTTAGGGATCATTTGAAATAGATGCTACTATCTAAATATAAATGTACTATCATTATTTCAATGGGCAATCACTGAAGTAAACAGCAACATTTCTATCAATGTGAAGAGCTCCACTGCAGACAGGTGCACATATATTTGCATGTATCTGGAGCACCAGGCACTGGCACACTGTTTGGATTCAATAGAAAGCCAGAAATGGAGGATTTTCAGCATGCAGTTTTCAAACAATTCAAACTGTGTTATGTCTTGAGAAAACATAAAGGCACTTTTGTTCTTGCTGCAGAATGAAGAAAGGAAAATAAGCTACTTCTGAGTTACCCATTCAAAGAAACAATCTAAAATGGTCTTACAACCTGAAAACATCTTTCCATCTAGATATGGCTATTCTCAAAGCAGAAGTATGTTTATTAAAAACTTTCAAAATATCTGACAGTTAAATGCAACAGTAAACAGGAATCTTTTCCTGTTGAGGTTTCTACAAGAAAGTACTTTGTCTTAAAAAAAAATAGACAAGGGAAAAGAAACAAAGGAGTGGGGTTGGAAAACCAAGGAAACAACAGCCTGTTTCAGGTCAACCACTTCCAGGTTATAACTTCTTGGTATAAGCATTCCAAAGGCCAAACAGATGGACATGCAGAAAAATGCTCATCAAAATAAATAAATAAACAAATTGGTAGTCTTGTCTGGTAGAAAATTAGTGAAGACAGTAAACCATCAGAGATGTCTCCAAAACTTTTCCACCATAACCTCAATAAAACACTCAGATTCCAAGCACCCACACTGGAAGACCTGATTTTACAAAACTATTCCCAGCAGGGGTTGCTGCTGTTTTAAGTTCCTTCACACAGTCACACTCATTTTGAGGTTGGAAATGCTCATTTGTACCCCAGTTTCCCTGTGTTCCAAAACATGACTTTCTTTGCTGAACAGTGACATCAGTGCACACAAAATGATGAAAAGATTTCCCAGTTCGGCTGATTTTGCCTAAAAAGACAAGGCTGCAGGGAACTGCATGCAAGCAGGGAACTGAATGTCATGAACATATGTCCGTATGTGTTATGGACAGAAGAACATCACTGCATGTGTTCACTTGCATCAATACCATAGCAAAGCTCATGCAAGACTGCTTATATTGTGAAGGCATGGAGAAATATCCATTTTACACCTGTGAGCCAAGCATTTGAGTCACTGAACATCACAAAAGTTATTATTAAAGCAATTCATTCTGATATATAAGGTACAGTATACTATTAAGTATGTAAGACGATTTAATTTTTATCAGATAAGTGAGATAAAGGAATGTTACAACAAACATATTTTAAACAAGTTCTGTGGTGTGTGTGTATTCAGGCACCCATCATCTCTATTTCCAAAAATGTGCAATAAGAATGGCAAGAAAAGGGAAGAAGGAACAAACTTGGAATGGTACTCAGACTTGACGTTCATAAACAGTAAAAATTTCAAATTTCTGGAGCAAACAGGAACTCTGTTTTGCCTGGGTAATTTTTTTTCCCCTACAATCCCAAAGCAAGTGTCAGGGATCTAGTAGAGAATTACTTTCCTTATGGTATTTCTGCTGGCATGTGAAACTGCACTACATCATAAATTGCAAATATGCAACGAAGCTCCTAATTTATTTGCATTTATGTTCAGCCCTTAAGGGACTTACTGATACCAAATGCTATAAAACACACCATTATTGTCTCTGAAAAAAATTCCTGCCTTGCCTGCAGTGATAAAAGACAAGACTACCATCCCCTAATTACATAAATTATTTCCCAGGTGGATCATAGCAGATTCTACCTTCAGAACATAGATTGTATTACTTTCATATTAAAGAGCATATAATATTTAATAAATAAATCCATATGTGCATATTGATCTTTCATTAGGAACAGAGCCAGGGAAAAAGTCACAGAGATGTAGATTCTGAATTTGTACAATGGATTACTAGGAAACTTCAACAAAATGCATTGATTTTTTCTAAAACATGGATTAAATTAATCAGCATGATGACAATAAGAAGCAAGATGTCAAGTTTTTCAAAAGAGTAAATAGAAACGGTTTGTTTAAAATCAAAAGCTGTTCCCTTCATGTCAAAAATTTTGAAGTTAGTTTTCACAGTCTTCTATAAAGAGAAGAAATGTTTCAATACAAATTATTTTTGCATCAAAATCAGATTTAATACAATTAATATTCCTTCTGTTAATTTTTGGATATGACATATATATTTTATGCCTCAATGTGGTAAAAATATTAAGGTCAAAAAATAAAAATAATCACACTAAAATAACTTGACCCTTTAATTAAGAAAAAAACCCACCAAAAATATCAGAACTTTTTGTTTATCTTCTCTTCCAATCTAGAACATCTTATTTAGATGTTAGAATTGCTGATAAAATGGAAATTCTCCTCTCAATTTATGGTACTGTTACACCCAGTCACTCAAACATTGGGCTAAACCAAGGTTCTTTTGCTCTGGGTAATCCCAACTAAATATTCTCAAGAGGTAAAAGCAGACAAAAGTTTACTGGCAAACTACAGAAAATTAAGGAACATTGGTGAAAGAGTAAATACTACGTAACATCACTTATGCCAGCAAAGACTTAGCCCATTGAACATAGAAAACCTTTAAACCATTCAATGTTATGTTCTGTGACAAGACACTTGAAGAAAGGGAGAAAAACCGAAAGACAGGAAAGATATAGACAGACAGACACAGCTACCAGCTCCTGGGTTCTAGTGATGTAAAGCTCCAAGATGAAGGTAGGGTTCAAGGACAATGTGCTTGCCTCGTGGTGACCCTTCTTAAACCTTTTTGTCCCATCCTGGGCCTTCCTCCCAGGTGGGACTTTGGTCTCTCAGCCACTCAGGGGTGGGTTAGGGGACACTGGCAGGCTGCCTCCAGTGTGCCATGACCAACCAACACTGTGGGGCTGGAGGGTATTGGGGGACCCACCCCCTACCACACATTCCAAGCCCCCAAGGTGTCTTGAAGCAGATCACCTTTTCCAGTCTCTGACAGGCACCTGAAAAAATAGCCAGTACAGCCAAATCTTCCTAAGCTTACTCAGCACAAACATGCGGCATGGTAGAAATTTTGTTCTTCCTTACCGTCTAGCTGGTTTCATTGCACAGCCACAAAATTTTACCTCATCTTCCAAAGATGGCAAGATTGAATAAAATGATGCTTTCCCGACAAAGCTGCCATAAAATTCTATACAGTTACCAAAGAAACGACTTTCCCACTTGAAACCATCATCAGAAAAAGAAAAAAAAAAAAAAAAGTGTTTGACAGGATGAATTGCATCAAATCTGTGAAAAATGGCCATATTACACTCTGCTCAGAGATTTGCATTGATTGTATGCTGTGGTATCTGGCCTGGACACTTGAGGGGGGAAATCTGTGTGGGGCTGTTATTATGTGCAATGTGTGTTTTGTTCTGGGACAGCTGCAGGTCCTTTATGTCAGATCTGCTGCACCTCTTGATGAGACTGACAGCTGCCTAAATAGCACACTGAAGATAAGTACTCATATTTTTTGTCTTTCATATTCCAGTAAATAAATAAAACCCACCAATCATAACAGAAGCCCTGAACCTAGCTAAAAGAACGTGAATGGAAAAACCTTAATTGATTGACTGGGGGAAGGATCAGGTCTCAGCAGAGCCAACTGGTGCAATCCCAGAGAGGATACTAAATAAAACACCTGCATAGAGCTTATTTCAGCATATCTCTGATAGTGAAGTTTTAACCTCAGTTTTCATGGTCATTTGGGCTTCGAAAGAAGTAATAAAATTGCATTTCCAGATGCAATTAGGAAAAAATAACAAAACCCATTATACTTAATATTTCTATTACTCTTTTGATTAGAAGATGTGCCTTAATATTCCTTTTTACACAATTAAATGCTTCAGCTCACTATACATTACAAACACTCCATAGTAGATTAAAATTATTATAGCTATTAAGACTTTTAAAAGCATTATGCAAATTCTCTTTTAACTATAAAACTATTTCATACAACTGGAAGCCAGGAAAGACGAGATTAGTTTAAGGAAAGTATACAATTTTTAAATTACGTTTGCTTGTGGCATGGAGCACAATATATGTTCTATTCTTAGTTGAGATGTCAATGTATTAATCAAGGCCAAGATGACTGCAGTAAACAAGCATCATATCAAGCAATATTTTTTGAGATAGCCTGAGAAAGAAACTTAATTTAAAATCCTGACTAGTCCTAATTAATCATATAAACAATAAATGCAGCTATATGTTGTAAACCATACAATTTTGCTACTAATTCCCAGTATGGAGTCAGATAAAGTTATTTACTTGTTTCAAGAGGCCAGCAAATACAACATTCCTCTTTTTGCAGTGCTGATTATTTTATGCATGTATATCACACTGATTTAAGGTGCTCAGAGGCCCTGTTTCAGAAAAGAACAAGGCAAAAACTGCTTCCAAGGCTTGCTAAAAGCTGGTCAGTATCTTTTAGGAGTCATGGAGCCTGTCATAGGTTAGCAAGCATAGTCCCGGAAGGGATGTCCTTGCTAAGGGGTGCTTACACCTTCCTCTGGGACCCAACAGAGCCTATCAGCTGGCCAGTTTGAATATTGACAATTCTTTGAGCCACTTAAAGTTGTGGCCGCCTCTGTGATCCACATTTAAGAATAGGCAAACTCCCCCTCCAAGCTCTCTCTCGTTTCCGGCACTGGGACAGGTGGCTGCGGGCCCCGTGTGGGGGCCAGCGGGCCCGGCCAGGCCCTGCTTGGGCCAGGCCGGGCCGGGCCACGGCCATCCTGGAGCCGATGGACCTGTTCCAGCCATGGAACCCCCCCCACTGCCTTGCCGTGGGCAGCCGGAGCGGCTCGGCTCTCCCCCCTCTCCACTGCGATAAGAAACATTCAACATTCCAGCTGCAAAGCTGCAAGGCCGAGGTGAGATTAACCCTTTTTATTGCTGTGAAGGGCTGAAAACCTGAGGGAAGAGAGAGAGGAGATGCTTAAAGCTGAAATTCTGTTGTGAAGCTATGATATATCAGAGTATCCTGTTGTAATTCCATGAAGATATGGGGGATGGAGCGTTCAACTCGTGAGCAAAAGCACCTGCGCTGAGATAGGCAGATGCTGACGCAGCTGTAATTTCATGAGAAGTTTGGACAGGGAGAGATGGAAGCGATGAGGACTTTTGCTCCAAACGGGAAAGGAGAAAACCTCAGTTCCTAGAGATGGACCAGATGAGGACTTTTGCTCCAAACGGGAAAGGAGAAAACCTCAGTCCCTAGAGATGCTCCCAGAGATAGTCCTAACGATGAAGATGAGGAAGACCCTTTGCTCCCAGGGAAGGAGAAGGGCCTCTGTTTTTTTGTTTCTGAACGGCTCAACCTTAAAATTGTACCCCAAAAAACTTCAAGAGTGGACCCTCGAAAGCCGTTGTGGGAAAAGCTGCAAGTCGGGGGAAGGGACTCACACGCAGGCAGAGAGACTCCTCTTCCTAAATGGACTGAACAATATTTGGAAGTGGGCAGCTGTCTCGTTGTGATAATGTTTTCATAGCATGAGCAAGAAGAGACTTCTCTTTCTAAATGGACTGAACAAGGTTATTATGGAAGTGGTAAACAGACTGAACATCTTAAGGGTTGTCTTTTCACATTGTCAGTGGGAGAAGGGAGGAAGGTCAGGGGAGGAGGAGAGTTCTGAAGGTGGTATAATTTTTTCTTCTTTTAGGTCTGTTAATAAACTTCTTTATATTCTTTCAAGTTTGGTGCCTGCTTTGCATTTCTCCTAATTCTTATCTCACAGAAGATAAACAGTAATGAGTATTTTGGACCAAACCACTACACTAAATTGGTGTTTCCACCTGGTTACAAACCCAACCCGCTACAGAGCCCTTGGCAACAGCGCTTACATCAAACCTTGTGCTATGGTCAGGAAATCAGCAAACTAACTTTAGAGGGCTTAAACAAAGATAAAGGGCACCACTGTTATCTCATTCATAAACCAGAAATGAGTCACCTGCATTGACATAATTAATATTTGTTTACATTGAGTTGTTGACTTCAATTCTTTTTAATCTGAATTATTAGCTCCAGCACATGAAAAACACCAGGAAATAATATGTATATTGCCTTAACCATGATAAAAGCATTTTTCCCTCTCACTGGGTAGTTGTTTGGTCAAGCACAGAAGTTATTTTTGCTGTAATAAATTGGTATTTACCACTTCCAAGAAATGGTCACACTCCTTGTGCTGTCTGCTGTCACTTCTAAATTCCACTCTGCAATTTAGCTGGCCACTTGCTCTCACTAAATGTGAAGAAAACTAACCCCAAAAAATGAAGTTTATCATGAGTTTAACTGCAATTACATTCTATTTGATTTTCCTCCCTTTAGTCAGCCATGTCTTTGTGAATCTCATTTTCCAGAAACCTAAACAATCTATTTTGGCTTCATAATTTTTCCACATTGCCACAATGATTTTTTTTTTAAGTACCTGTATAATGTGTGTGCTTACTTTGTAGAGGCATGGCCATCCTTAAATGAGGACAGTGGAAAATTCCTACCATGTCCTGGAGATTCACAAGCTCTACTTGCAGCCAGGGAACTGGATGCCTGCTCAAGGACAGTACTAGTGTTAGTCAGGCAAGTAGCCTAGCAACAGGAAAGTAGTAAGATGAGTATCTGCATCTTTAGGGAATGTACAACATGCTTTTTAAATTTTGAAACACTTCTGAAAGCCAATTTGCCCTGCTGCTGGAGATCATTAGGGACATTGTTAGTAAGGCTGACTGAATGAATGGTGGGGCTTTGGTTCATTTCTAGAACCAAGAAGTATTTTCCTAAACTCAGAGACAAAATTAGAATTTTCAAATTGTATCTTGTTGGACAAGAAAAGTTGGGATTTTCTTCTGAGAAAAACCAAAAATATCCCAATCTTCTAACTCTTCCCAGCATCAGAAGTGAAATCTCAATGCAAAACACAGGCAGTATGTACTCTTCACTCAAATTTTTCCAACTCTCTACATTTCATAAAGAAAGCTTAGTGAATGAGAATCCCTTTGATCCACATCCTTGGCTTCTTCCTGACAGAAGGGATGTCACACCAGATGCATTTCTTAAGAAGTCAACTACTCTCCTACAAAGACAGGATGAAAAAGTTGGGGTTGTTCAGCCTGGGGAAGATAAGGCTTCTGATAGCAGACTTCCAGTACCTAAAGAGAGCCTACAAGAAAGCTACTACAAAGGCATGTAGTAACAGGATGAGGAGTAAATAGCTTTAAATTGAAAGAGGTAGATAAAATACTAGGAAGAAATTCTGTACTGCAGGGGTGGTGAGACACTGGAACAGGTTGCACAGAGAAGTTGTGGATGCTTCATCCCTGAAAGTGTTCAAGGCCAGGCTGAATGAAGCTCTGAGCAACCTGGTGTAGTGGAAGATGTCCCTGCTTGTGGCAGACGAGTTGGAAGAGATGATCTTTAAGGTTCATTTCTGCCCAAACCATTCGGATTCTATGAATCTATGATAGGTGAAAGCTGCTTCTCAGTCTCTGAAGAGCAGTATGTGCTTGGAGGGAATGGCCCCACCCTCACTGAAGAGAAAGCCCAAATGTATGACAAGCAGTAAGGAAGAGAGATGGGTGAGAACCAGCTAAGGAAGAAGGATGGGAATCAGTAAAAACAAGATTCTGTTCTAGAAAAAGCTATTATCTCTTGCACTTTGAAGCAGTAGTGGCAGCTAATTCTTAGATCACAGCCCAAGATGACAAACCTCCCTCCAATCCAAAAGGGAAGGTGACTTATTGCTTCTGTCTTGACAGCATCCATGGTATTTTTACCTGGTGCTGCCTTTAAGCATAGATGCTGTCTTGAACCAGCACAGATAACGGGTTCAGCTTCAGGGCAACAGAATTATTTCTGTTCTGACAAAAGCCTGGCACTCCTACATCTGAGGTTTATGAATGCCAGCATGTCTACCACTGGATGCTTCAGGGATTGTGGAGACAGCAGGTTGCACCATTTGCATCAGGGATGTCTCAGTAATGTCATGCTGTTACTACCTGAGGGACGTCTTGGTTCTTTGTTTAGCAAAGAATCTGTTCTATGACTTCATTAAAATGCAGGAGGATAAAATTAAGTTTGCTGAGGATTTAGTGAAGCTGTGCTGCTTCTCAAACAGGCAACTGTAAAGAGCCACATACTGCTTCCACTGCCAGTGCTGTGTTTAAGTCTTCTGCTCTTGATCCAGCTCTCACAACTTGCACATCATTGATTATCTGTTCCCTGGCTGTCACTCAGCAGCTCTTACATGCCAGATCGGTGTGCCTGCAGCTCCTGACACAGCAGAAGACTGCCTTCTGCATTTTGGTGAAAGAGTTGCTGCAGTGGATCTCATGGCTGAGAGAAGCTCAGTCATGTGAAGTTGAGTAGGGAGAAGCTAGGTAGAAAGTGAAGTCTTCTACACAGAGAAATGCCTCATGTCAACATGTACTTCTTTGTACATCCAATAAGTACATGTTCAGTTGTGGGCTCTTATGACTCCTGATGTGAAAAAAGTGAAAAATCTGCGAAGTTTTTGAACTATGTTAATAAAATCATGAAAGGCAGCGTTAGTGGGAAAATTAACTCTGCTGAACTTCCTGCCTGCTTGCTTGTCTCATGAGCTAACACTTTATAGCGCGTTTGCCATGATTGTTTTGTAGGACCCTATGGCATAACTACTCTGGGATGGTTTTCTGTACCTACACAGATCACAAAATCGTTGCAATGCTTCTAGCTCTGCAGTGGAAAGGGTCCAAAATCCAGGAGAATGACTACCTGTCCCTACCAGGGAGTGGCATGGCTTTGTGAGAGTTGCTGATGAAATGCATAATGGGTTGGGGCACTGCCTAATCTCTTCCCAGTTTATGTGGCCAAATGAAGTCCAGTAGAGGTGAAGGGACCGAGATTTTTATCTCTATTTGGGAATAGGGATGAGTAAATACATCCTCTCCAGATCTAAAAATAATCAAGCACAGTCCCTCAGTAAGTTGTGTATCTAGACTCGAGAAAAGCAATTGAATGTACTGTTAGACTAAAGAAAGATGCCCTAAACTCCTGTTCCCCACAAGTATCATTACTTCCTGAACTTGAAATAGCCAACTGAGCTTTATGACCCTTTTCAGATCAATTATTTGTCTATAGAAAAACGACATTTTTCTGTTATTAGGGTTCATTTTGCAGAATTTCCACAATAGTTCCTTTACTGAATAAGCTTGTGGGAGAAGGAAACCTGCTTATTTTTCTCTTTCTAGAATGTCCCATACAAAGAACATGCTTGTGAGCAACCATCTGCTGTGATATTCCAATACAACTAATTCAGGTCTTAAATCTTTTTTTAAGTCAAAGATACTGGTACTTGAAGAAGTACAACTGTATAAGATGCGGCTCTTTTTAATTCATTTTTCTTTTTGGCAGAGTGGAGCTCAACTTATATAAACTGTGTTTTCCAGTCCATTTGGATGTTGGAGAACAAACCAAGGCTTTGTGGTAATGAGTTAGATTCAAGGCCTGATGGCTATCTCTTAAAACAACAGTGGCACAGACCCACAGACTCCTGTGCTAGCAGATGGAGACAGAAGTTCAAGAGCTATTATCATCTGTTTCACCCATGAAAAATGCAATATACTCTCCTCCTGGATGAGGCACAGGCACCATAGGAAGAGGCACTGTATCAGCAATCAAACCCTGAAAAGTTAAAATACATCTGCAACTGACTGAGCTAAGCCAAGTGTCAAACAACATGGGTACACCAAGGAATAAACACACCTGATAACAAAATTTACAGCACCAAATCAAACCAAAAAAACAAAGCCAATTTAAACTGGGAATTTGAAATGAAGCTAATCTGTAAAAGTGAGGTAAAGCAAAACAATCCACTCTGTTCTTGTTCTCATTAGACAAAATATTCACCAAATGTGATGCTATTTAATCACAATACTGAACTTGATCGTATCAGTACTTTTTAAAAATAAATGGAGTTTATCAACCTTATTCTCTTGTAAACTTTGTTCATTGGAAACTACTGGAATACTAATCCTTGTTGTTATTTCAGGTAGTCGATCTGAGCACTACAGCTTGATCTGTGGCCGCTGAGTTGCACAAGATGACTTTTCTGGACACGGAATGAATCTGCATGCAGCCTTGCAAGTCAGAGACTTACAATCCAGCACATCTCAATAACTTGACATCAGTGTTTTAAACAATTCTCCTAGTTCACCCTTGTCTGAACTAACTACTGCTATTGATTAGCAAGCATGTTTAATATTCTTTTGAAATGAAAATAAATGAGGCAGTTCAAGAAATAAAGCAATTTCATGCCATGATGACATTGCAAATAAGAAAAAAAATCTAATTATGTGTGTGACTGTGAGAGAAGGTATGTCAGCAGCCTTGACATGCTCGAATATATCATAAAGCAAGCCCTTCTAGTCTTAGCTCATCATGCAAATGCAGACATGAAGAATGAGACTGTAAATTATTGACTGAAGAACTTCATGACTTACACCAGGTCTGATCAGAGTTACTAACTCACAGGTTTTGCAGGTTAAACTCTTTTATACTGATCACTGCATGTCATTTATCATGTTTATAATGGGGTAACATTGAAAATTCATATTTACTCTATGATCAGGTATAACTACCAGAACATTATTACAACATCTGTATGTTTTCCATCCCATTCCTGTTCAGTTGGTTATTTCTATCTAAATGCAGTATCATGCACTTACAGAAATAGCATTACTGTGTTTTCAGATCACATCTCCTATTTGTAAAGATACTTTTGGAAGTAAACCCTTTAGAAAATTTTGACGGGTTTCCTAGGATGGTGTCAGCAGCACCTGTGAGAAGCATACTCACATACTCTATTTCTTCACTTGTGCCATTAAGAAAAATATTGAATAGCACTGGAATCTGAAGAGATACTACTGAGCTTCCACCCATTTTGACAGTGAAAGGTGGGTAACTCCTGTCTGGGAGCAGTTTTCTGGCCAGGTTTACACAGGGACCTTAGAAAAGATTGAAAAAGATTAGGATTATCAAACAATTCACAGTAACATTATGTGAGAGAAATCCCCTAGGGAATATTAGGGGGTTTTATCTGATGCTTTTTCATGCACAAAAGCCCTGTCAGCATCCCATAGCATAACAGAATAATTAGGGTGCTTTTCATTCTCACAGATATCGGGTGTTAATCTTCTCCTTCTTATATTCTAGGCAAATACAGATAGTTGGGGGGTTTGCCCTTTCAAAATTCACAGATGCAGAACATGCCATGCGATGGAGAAACATTGTTCCTTTTAAACCCACAGTTATTGTCCCACACACATAGGACACAGATAAGTGCACAAAAGTACATGTTGATAGTTCAGGTTAGTTGTGTAATTTGCATATTCTTCTGATAATGAAAAAACTGCAGCTTGCCTAATTAATGTAATGGAGGTAAATCATTACTGATTCCAAAACATTATTCCCCTCCATGATGGATTTAAGTAATTTTTGTGGTCTTGAGCAATTTATTGAATTTGAAAATTGTTAAAAATATTTCATACACTTCAAACATGAAATGCTAATTTTGGCCTGGACTTCAGTTTAGCTATTGTCCTTTCATTTAATGTTGGGTATGCAGTAGGATTCTAATTTATATGTCTTCTCGGTGTGGAAAATTTTTCTTTCTTTTCATAAGGACATCTGAAACACTTATTTTAAATTAACACGTGTTAAAATCTCACCATAAAAACAAAAATGCAAAACATATGTGCTTACTAAGATGCAAAGATTTCTTAGAGTTGCTCTTCCATGCAGATTATAAGGTAACAATGGTGTAATAAATCAGTGAAGAATAAGTCCATTGATGATTTACATAAATATTTGGCCTTAAGCATTCTGATCAAGTGATATCATCCTGATTATCCATGTCTGATCACCTGAAGGTAACAAGATTACTAATTAATGCAGTCTTCTTCTAAGCTCCTACACTATGTTTCTAGTCCTGAATATCTGAGTAGGAAGCATACTAGCAGGTCTTCACTCAGTCTTTATTCAATGTTTTTATTCATAATGTCATCCACATTTGGCACAGAAAGCAGATGGATAGATAACAGGAAATTTAAAAACCTGCTATGGCTTTCTTTCCTGGTGCCAGCTGGGTTTCTTCAAAACAAGCGTCTTTCTAGAAGCAGGTTAATTTCTTCTTTTTAAAGCTCTGCCATTTCCTTCCATTTGTAAAAAAACACAGCAGGCCCTAAACTAGTTCTTGACTATATATATAACATTAGCTTCCCAAGTTTTCTTGGAAAAGGCAATATTAATAAAATATATTGGAGGGATGATGTTTTTTGTCAAGAATCACAAGTGAATAAGTATCATAAAATATTGCCAAGTTATTAAAGTGAGGCTCTGAGGGGGAAAAAAAAGTCAGGTTTTAGAAAGAGTTTCTTTATGTTATAACATCAGGTAGCTGTATTTCTGAGGAAACAAAGGCAATAAAAAAAATCAATAATGGAACACATATTGCTTTTCCTTCCCTATATGGATTCACACCCACATTTTTCTTTATGCATCTATATAATTTTATTTGCATGAAATATTACTGGTAAAGAGGTGTAGATTTATAATTAGTTTCTTCCCAAAGAATATTACGCTTGTATTTCTTAACTAAATAAGTACAGGGTTAGCAATTTGAAATAATAATAAAGTCAGCAAAGAGAAAAAACAGCACATGAAAGCTTATCAGTATGATTGGCAAAGAAACCATGAGAGTTATGTAGTGGTGGAAATTCTTCAGAAGAGTCAAACAAGTACAGAAAATTGTGATGCAGAGAACCACTCCAATATTTAATGAAATGCATTGACAGCAACCTCTAATGATGAGAATTTGAACTGAAAAAGGTAATGAGTGTCGAGTTTAAATTTTTCTTTTTTTTACACAATTACTTTTGTTTCCTTGTCATAGATAGACCTTTCATATGACCAGGTCATGCCTTCTCAAAATAATTAGCAAAGCTGTGTGGTTATATTTTCCCTTTTGGGGAGCTTGTGCAGACATTGAAACTGCTTCTTTGACACTCCCAACAGCCTCCTCACCAGTGGCACCGCTCCACACTGCCCCTTCAGAGGACATAGCCTTCTTGCCAGTCTTGTGACTGAAGAGGTAGGTTCAGCACTGCTCATTCATGATTTTATTTCCATCCTCATGGCAGATGTTCTACACTGCCTCAGAAAATTGCTTAATCTTCCTCTACTACTGCTTTCTCCAAGGTGAACAGGAGTGGGTGGGAAGGGAAAACAGTAGCTACTTTTGCTGATAAAATACTTAGAATGTTACACATGAAAAGTATCGTATGCAAAGTAAATAACTGCAATAAAGAAAGAATTACTATGAAGTTTTAAGCACTTGAAGTGCTGTGGGAAAATTTTGCCCCTGATTTTTAGATGCTATTCGTACTTGGATGGTTACTCTTTGGTTCATCATAAAGAGTTTTCTCATGTGTACAAATTTAAAGGACTGTTTTATAGATCATAAAAATATGTACTCAATTACTTCAAATAACACTTGGGGAACCGCATGTAAATGGTGCATAAATTGCCCAATGAATCAAGACAAAGTCTCTTTCAAAATCAGGAATCAGGGGGTAACCAGCATCAACAAACACATACACGCTGTTGAGAAGGGGAAGCTTATTACTGCAGAATAGTTTTCATCTGTGCTGTAAATAAAACAGGGGCTTTAAACAAAGCCACTTCAAACATGCATCTGCAGCAATTCTATTATTAAAGCTGGTAGTGGCTCAGGGACAATCAATGCACTTTGCTTCAATACTGTTTTGATTTGCAATACAGTACATAGATTGTACAGTGCATAGATTTATGAAACAGCTTATTCTCCACTATAGCTGTTCCCAACAAGCTTACTTAAGCCCCATATATCATAAGCTCTAAATCAAAGGTTTGATATCGCAGAGCTCTAGTAAACTGATTCCATGAAGTTGTAATTCTCCTCTCGCCCTCTGCCGAGATGTGTATTGTCACTGCCAAGGCCTCTGTAATGCTTCTAAAATGCATTTGTAGAATAGGTCGTATTTATTATGATGCTGTTAAAAAACACCCTATCATTTGATTGAAGGCTCATTGGATTTTGTATTTTTCATTTTTACTTTTTGGCCCAAAAAATCTTAGATTCAAATCCTACTGAAATTCAGTGCAGAATTTCTTTCAGTTGACTTTAGTCACACATTCACAGTTCCAGGCTCAATAATGTACAAGCAGAGCATGACTTTTTGGGGCATTTTTATACCAAAGCCAATTTTAAAGCTTGTGCTAATTTATATGGAATATCCTAAGATCTTATATCCCAAATCTGGTTCTCACAACCTGACCCGTACAGAAGAAAGAGAAATACGAGTCCTTTGGCGGTATCTTACCTCAGATTAACTACATTACTCTATCAGTGCACATGGGAAATGCCAGCTGATGGAGAGAGCTAGATGTTGGTGGAGGGGCTGGTGAGAATCCATGTGGTTTGGCCCTCACTTCCTTCACCTACATATGCCATGGTCGTGGGGACACGCTGTGGACAAAGGGAGACCTTTTCCCCATCTCAGGCATCATATCACTTCTCTGAAGCTGAGAACTACAGACGATGAGGGCCAAACTGCACGTAAAATTCTTCCTAATTTGCCTTTATGAAGCACCCTCTACAGGTGGAGAACAAAATACTTCTCAAATACTCAGTAGTATTCAAGGCTCTCCTAAGTGAGATCAGTGGAAGAGGCACACAAGATTTAAACAGTGGTCCTTAGTCACTGAGTTATTTGATGACTGTGCAAGGGGCACAGATTTTATGACATGCTTATAGGTTAACTTGTTGATGCTTCAATCTGGAGACCAAAGTACAGGAGAGAAGATCTACACTGTTTTGAGATGGGGGCTATTGATTTTATGTTCACTATTGCATTATCAGACTGCATTAGGAGCAAGGAAACAAGCATCTGATTATAAAAAGGAAATACAATTCAGTCAGTACAGAATGAAATAAATATCAGTTCTGTCATTCAACATCATTATAAACCATGCCAATCACTCCACACAGAGCAGAGGTCCTTAAACACAGTTTTGACTTCTTGACCATTTAAGATGGATAATTGCTTCTGAAGGCAAATGAGTCAACAAATGTGTATTTCATTGTCTACTTTAAATTATCAGCCTCCAGTTTACAAAGAGTATCTCACTGGACCTACTACTTCTAATAATGCAGTTCAAAATAATTCATATCTAGTTGGGGAAGGAAAAGCATTTTTTTCCTTAAGTAATGTCTCAACCTTTACTTCAATAATGTCTCAATACCTTGCACTTGAAAAGAAATGGATATGCACTATGCCAATTATGTCAGGAAATAGTGCTTTATATCACATTTTCTGGCCTGTCTCCTCGTGCACTTTTTATGCATGGAGCAAGTTCCTCATAAACAAAGCAAAGACAATTTATTTTCCTCCCTTAAACTTCTGCTTTTATCTCTACAAGGGCCTTTCATGATGTCTGTTTAAAACAAGAGTGAGTAAGCAGTTTGGATACAGTTCATACCACACTGCTCAGGACCTCCTGAAGATAACTGGTACTTTCTCTCAACACCACTTTGTATCCAGATGCTGTCCAGCTGTTACATAAATAGTTCATTGCTTAGGACAAACACTCGCAGAGGTTGTGATGCAAAAAGGTTAGATTTTGTGAACAGCATCAAAAAAACTGATAATAGAGCAGTTGTAGAAGTAGCAGAAATAAGAATCATATCAGTTCTATCTGATGTCAACATATTACAATCCTCCCTTTAAAATAGGACCAGCAAACAATGTGTTTTCCTGGCTACTTCACATAACATAAAGTACAGATAATTCAAACACACAAGCAACTCTATCATCAATTAAACAAGGCTGAATTCTGTTCTTTCATTCAGTTTGGGATACTGCATTTAATTCAGTGATATTTTCATTGATTTAAATATGCCATGTGTGAAATGTTGCTAATGCAAATCTCATCCACAAAACTTTAGACCTCATAAGGTCTAAGACATGGCTTTTAGGGTCAGGGTTTAAGTAGTTGACCTCTGTAAACCCTCTGCTGGGGTAAATTTAACCTTGAAAGTAATATTTTGTAACAGCCTCTTGGAAGAGAGTCATTTTTATATCCTTTGATCCCTATTTATGATACCTTAATTTAACCAGTGATGTTTATATAAAACAAAGATTTTTGACCTCTAAGAAATATTTTCTGCTGCATCTAATGACATTGCCTGACCACTGGCCAGTGGCTTTAGAGTCCAGAAGCTGCTCTCATTTTCAAGCCTCATATGTACCGACAAAACACTGTGGTGTTACTGTATACCTTCCATGAAGAAATTCGTGCTTTCCTGAGATTTGGAAGCTTAAATTGCTCGTCTGGTTAAAGAAGACAGCAGTGCTATCTTTATCTAGCTGTTGGATGCTTCATTCGATTGCCTGAGTCATTGGTGAAATAGCTTGAGGCTAGACAGGTATATTACTCTTTAGAAACAGATGGTGTTGCACACAGGAGATTTGAGAAACACATTCTTAACGCAGCAACAGATCTCTCTAAAATGAGCTGCCCAATTTATTATGGTTTATATAAAAAATTCTGCCATTACCCTCTATTACCACTCCCCACCCCCTATTAAAAGTACAGTATTTGGATACAGGCATCAACAGAAAGGAGTTTTATTTTCTGGGAAGCAACATCAACAGAAAAGAACAATAATTTTTTTTGTGTGCAGCAGGTATTTTGGCAAATTCGGAAAATTAATGTTGAAGAGAAATATTAGGTAAGGATGTTTTTGTCACTAGTGCCCAAAACACATAGTTTTCTGAAGAAAATGCAGAAGTTTGATATTATTTTTTTTATTAACAGCTTGGAGGTTGGGGCCAGAGGGAAGAGGTACAGAAAAGCAGCATTGTTGCAACCATTTCCTGATTATTATCTTGCTATTTCATCATCCAGCTATCTACCTGCATTTTCTCAAGGAACAAATAAACAGCCAGCTATCTAGCTGCACTTTTCTCATGGTTTATTAAAGATATATCACTATTTCTTTCCAACCCTACCTATTTAAAAATAAATAAATGTGCATATGTCATTATTCCCTAGCACAGCTTTCAGTATTTCAGTCACAAGATTTCTAATGCCAGCTCAGCAGTGTGAAATAAGCATCACATGGTCAAAACTGCTCTTTAGTTTTCTAAGAATAACAAAACTTCATTTTCAAAAGAACTTCAGAATCTGTGAGGTGCAAGAGAGGGCAAAGAAAACTACTATTCCTATACACTAGAATTTCAGTTTTCACTTTGGCTTTGAGGCTTCTAGATTTGGACACTTGTATTTGGTGAGAACTTTGGAGAGAAAAATCATTCTCCTACTTAGAAAAGTTTATGGTTTTGCCAGCACTAGTTCCAGCTAGGGACTAAGTATTTGTTGGCTTTTTTTTTGGTTTATATTTTCCAAGAACTTGTAGTTTACAGATTGGCCATCTTTGTAAAGGATGAAAGAGGGAAAGTCCAAATACATAATCGCATACAATGTTTTGTTCTTCACTGTTGGTCAAACACAGAATTCAAACAAGTAACGGCAATGTATACAATTGCTATGGAAATGGAAGTGAAGACAGCATTTAATTACCTAGATAGCCACAGCAGGTGACATACCTCAGTAATTTTTTGCAGATCAAAGGGGAACAAAACCACCAATGCTGTAAGAGTTTTTATTTTCAAGCAAGGATATACTTGCCTGCTTATGGCTTTACCAGAACCTACCAGGTACTATCTGTTCTTCAGGGAAGAAAATATAAACAGCATTAAGAATTGCAGTAAGAACAGACTGACTCATCTTTTCCTTCACAAAATGGGGTGACATCACTCCTCCAGCTGCTCAGCATGGGGGAGGTCAGTTGGTGATAATCCTTGCCAAATGTGTCCAACAAGCACAGATGAGGAGTGGAGCTCTCACATCATAATAATCTTCTTCCCTCTGAGCTTGTGGATTCTCTTTCAGGTGAACACAGCATGGTCCAGGGCTTCACATAATTTCAGGGGATATGTCTAGCCAGGAGTAAACGGAGCCAGGCAGAAGCCACTCTTGGAGGCATTGTTCCATGGCAAACTAGTCAATAATCCACCAGAAAATCCATTGATGTAAATGCTGATTGGAGATGCTTTAGTTTTAGCTTCTTGGCTTTGCTCACATCAATATGTGTGGTCATTGTGGGCATGCACACTGAGGGAGTAAACAATTTAAACTGGGCCACTAACTAACAACTGAATTTTTTTCAGCAGGGAAACAAGCCAGATCACAGCATGAGCTGTCCAGAACTCTCTGATTTTGTCCCAAAATTTGCAAGGAGATGATGAAGACTTTTTGCACATTCTTAAGTCAGAAAGGCATATAGACGTGATTTGCGGCTCTTGACTACATTCAAGAATGCACAGCAAATCTCTTTCTCCCATGCTGTTAACAGGAAAGTGGCTAGATGAACCTTGATGCACAAAAGGCAGTGGGTATCAATCACGGTACTGTCAGATAATACATTACTTGTAGTGCAAGGGTTTAGAAAACTGGAGACTAAGTTCATCAAGAGGTTGCAAGAAGGAACAGTAACTACATGGACATCACTTTTTTTTTTAAGTGCTTGACTAAGTTTCTGGAATGGAAGCACCCTAGATATGAAAATCATTACAGATACTTGTTCAAATTCCATTGAATTTCAGGAAAGTATTTCTATTGATTCTAATGGTTTTCACATCAAAGTCTTGAAATTGATTGATTTTTTTTTTTTTTAAATGCAGTTGAACTCCTCATTCACAAGCCACTCACGTCTCCTCAATAGCCAGCTAAGTCTAAGCTATATTTACTGGGAAGTGTCCATGTTCAAGCTAAGCACAGAGCAAAGAGTGCAACAATAGGGAGAAGTAGTCAGAACAAAAAAGGGATGAGCTGTAAGTACACTTTATTTAAAATGTACAGTGACTGAGGGCCGCTTGACTGCATTGCTCCCATTCAGCTAGGGTTCAATCAAATAGGTACCATATTGTCAGCACAGGAAAAATAATCTGTAATCCACTAATAATATTCTGATGAATTTTAGATTACCTTCATTGTTCAATAATAGTCTGAACAAATAAGCAGAAAATAAAATCCTCTGTGGAAGGCACTAGTCAACTAAGGCAGTCTAGAGAGAGGGAAAATCTATAAGAATGTTCTCCAAGGACTTTTGATTAGTCAAGTGGTATTTCATGACTTACAGAGGATTTTAAAACCTTTCAGTATAGGGAGTGAATAGTAAACATGTAGCTATAAATATGTGGGGAGGGTTTTTTCTGTTTTTCTTTAGAATAGCAAAAACCCCACAACTTTCTATTGTGGGAAGTTGGCATTTTAACAGACCATCCCAAAAAACAGTGGTACCTTTACATCCAGGTATCAATCTACCCAGTGCATCTGAAAATATGGAGGCAGGATAATACTACTCAGTAAAATTATTCTGTTTACACTGAGCAGCACCTCACTCCCCAAAATTTACAAAATTAGTCTCATGTCATGCATATAAGAAACAGATGTTGAAGTGAATCAGTCATCAAGTCTTGTACTCCACAATGACAAAGGTCTGGGCAATAAGTGTTTCATTCAGGCAGGCCTGAAAGAACCACTGCTTTTTATCCTGCTCTCTAGAAATTTGTTCTCACCACTCCATAGAAAACTTACAGAAACAACACAAATCAAGACCATAGGCCTCACAAATAATACTTAAGATTCTTGAAATAGCAGGAAACTTGTTATCTTAAACTTCAAAATGATCCTAGGACAAGACTGGTCCTCATATTGCAGTCAAAAAATAACAATGACACTAGCTAAAATCCCTGCCAAGTTCTCTTGACCTCAAATCTGAAGATTAACTTAATCTAAACAAGTAGGCAAGACTGAGGTATTTTTCCGTGGCATGTGCATGGAAGAGAGTCTGATTACATGTAATGAAAAGAGTTTTAATCTCTACAAGCCAGAATCAACAGCACAGGTACTCAAAAACCAGAACCATGGTCGTGCCAATGGATGGATCATTGCAACTAAAACAAACTGTACTCACGGTCATGCAAGAAAGTGTTCTATTTTAATCCTGTCATAAACTGCACAGGGGAAAGTCCTCCCATGGAGAGAAACAGGTGGTGACCATGCAGGCAATAGTGTAAGTAACTTCTTTAACTCCATGTTATTGTACTTCTCTCTTAATTTTCAATTTTAATACCAGCTTTCAACTAAATAACTTGCATTAGGTCCATAAATCGGCAGAGCGTCTCTCTAGCAGCAGTAAAGGAAAAACATGCCTCTCTCTTGTTTCACAGCTGACATTTTAAAAATATGTTATTTTCTGACTTTCCTGCCATCCTTCTTCAGCTTTACTCCCTCAGACTGTCAGTTCTACCCAAGCCCACTCTGGATTTAGGTGTCTCACTGTTCCTTTGAATGAACTGTTTGGAGCAATCTTATGAGTTAACTGACCAAGAAGAAATGGATTTTACTTTACATGGAGTCAGTTCAAGGTAGTATCACCATAAGTGAATGGAAGGAAATTGATAATTCTGTAAGAGTCTTCAGGCCCAATTATCTTCCAGATAATGGCTATAGCTCTGATTTCAGAACACAAGGTCTTCTAACATTTTCCCTGTTGTTCTATAAGGATTAAAATCAAAGCTGTTAACTTCTTCCTAGCAATGCACAAGCTTCTGAACTGGGTTCATGAGGCTCACAAGTCTATTGGCATGCTAGGGAAACATGAAGTGTGCCAATTTCTTTCCAGTGTACTTCTTGTTCTATCATTCCTGAGTCCTTCTCCCTGTTGATTCATACCTCTAAGCCAAAGATTTTGTGCAAAAAATATCAGTGTGAGATATGAGTCTTATGCTGTTCAGCAAAGATTTTGGTCTAATTCTCACACAGAGATGTGCACTCCATGTATACTTCCCTGTATACAGTCTCCTCTGTTATGTCCAGAATCATATTTAATCCATCCCTACTTGAGAGGGTGTTACTACTAACAAGTGAAAGTGTTTCATAAGAGACATTTTCTCCTGGAAATGTCACAGTATGCTTTTTGGTTTTTTGTTTTAATTATTTTTGTACTGGCAAAAAACTGAATGCAGCTGCACTGAAACACTGATACTAAACTTTGCATATTTCATAAACACGTGTTAAAAAACACTCAATGATACAACTGAAATTCTTACCTATTACACAAGTCAAAAGTTCTCATCCAATGCTCAATGGAATACTTTTTGCTTTGTACCATCAGATGGAAGTAATCTCATTCCCATATTTTTAGTCTGAAGATTCATCCATTTGATTCCTTTCCAAAATTTCTCAGGCTATATGATAAAACTTCCCCATGCCATACATTGACAGTCTCCGTAACAGATGAATTTCTTTGCTTAGGCTGATGCAACCACAGATTTTAAAAACCTTAAGCCACTGTTAAAGACTCTTGAAAAACTCTGCCTTATCTCTTTCTTCAAAACTCTGCAGTGTCATTCTTCAAAGACTGATAAAAAGACCTATTCTTTCATGAAACCACAATATAAAACTTCAGTATCCTCATTTTTCAATAAGGTAACAGGGAGCTGAGTTCCATTTAATTGCTGTGACCCTTCCTGCAGGTTATATTCTCCATCTACTATGACAATCAAATACACGGTTTCATAAATACAAAGTTTATTTAAGTCCCACTGTCTCCAATCTTGGAAATATCTTTTCCAGAATAGACAGATGTTCAACATTACCTCTGCCTCTTCTGGGAACATTGTCAATTCTCTCTACAACAGCGTTGAAAGATAACCTTCAACAGATTTTCCATTGTTCTCCAAGAATATCCAGGTGGCGACAACATTTCATAGGGCAAGCCATTACATTTCAAGTAGCCCTTTCAGACCTTTAGAGAGGTAAATGCCTTCCTGACTCCCTCCAGTCTTATATGCTGACAGTTTACAACTTGCTGCACTTAATTTTGACCCTACACTGGGCGTGAGATTAATCATAGGTACCATAGACATTTTTGTCTGATTGAACTAAAGGCAATAAAAGCAAAGCTTATTCAGGAAGTTGCACTGGTGACTCAATACCCCCAACTCTTGACCTTTATTCAGGAAGCAGAGAGAACTACTCCTGCACTCAGGAGTTTGACTAGACCTCATCCTGGCCACAGCAAGCTTGGTCAGCTGCCCTTGACTCAGGCCACCTGCAGATTTTCTTAAGGTTTCCTAGTAATTAGAGAGGCTCAAAGACCCTTTTAGCTGGTGCTAGGGAGAGGCCCATACAAGAACCATGTCTAGAGCACAGCAGCTTGTGCAGAATAACAGGAAATATATATTTCATATATGTATGTGTGTATGTATACGCATACGTGTACATGTATATTATTTATAGAAGATCTACTTTATTTTCCCTTTCCTTGGTTTTTTTTTTAGTGTTTTGGGGACCCACATCCTGGATTTTGGGTGGAATTTGGTAAGTGCCCTTGTTTATTCAGGCTACGGTTGTTATAATTCTGGACAACTTCAAGTTTACAAACAAGCATAAGTAAGTTCCTTTATTTCAGAAATACCTTTCCTGAGCCTGATTGCTTTCAGATGGCTTTGTGCTCTCTGGATTGAGTCTACATGCAAGTCTTGTAAGTTATTCACTGTTGCTTCCACTCGAGTTGCTAATCCTGTTGCTTTGGGGAAGATTAAGTCCTTTTCTGTCAGCAATAATCTTTAAATATTCCTATCACAACACCAAAAGCAAATCAACCCTCCACTTTCAAGCAGGCAAGTGACATGCCATTAGTCTGACTGGGCATCTCCTCTGTAGCAAAAGAATCCTGTTCTAATCCTGCATTATATTGCCACCAAACCTCATCATCTGTATCAAATATTCCTATGTTTTGATCTTGTCAGTCTTTTTTGTGCTTACAGTTTTCCAGTCATCACTATTTTGTAAAACATAATATGAAGGAATGGTTTGTTTAGTGTTTTCCTTCTCTTTGATGGCTTTACAAGGGAATTCCTTTGCGTCTGACCAGTTGGAGCTGATGTACAGTGAACAAATGTACTATATGATTATGATTGTAATGTTTCTGCACCTCACCTTCTACAAAATGATGTGTTTTAGAAATAGTTGCATTCAGAACAGTAAGGGTGGTATGCTGTACAGACACACAGAGTGCTTCTTTTTCCAGGCTGCACCTTCTCCCCCCACCTCCTTTTTTGGCTTTAAGTTAAAATAAAACCCACTAACATAGAAAGCACATAGCTCCTTGTGCTCAGTCATTCCATTACAGTAACTACATTCTACTTCCCAAAACTCCCCTTTCAGATGCAAAAGGAAATGCTACCTTTTCTTTTGTTTGTTGTCTGGAACTTCAGCTCTTTGCAAACCTTATCCCACAACCAGCTGTGTTTAATTCCTAGAATAACTCATAACCGTACAAAGCTAGCTAGTAGTTCTTGGGTCCTCTGGGGAGGACACTAATAATGCTGCATAAACTATTATCAGATTAGCATTTTCCAGTGACATGACTGCTTTTCCTCCACCCTCCTTGGATGTGCAATTTATGCAGCAGATGATATAATGATCTTTGACATCTCACACAGCGTATGCCGTATGCATATGACAATGGGATAGCACTGGATGGAAAGCTAAGACCTCTTACTTCCTTAGCATTACATCTGCCCACTTCAATCATTATGGACATTTGCATGCTGTTTTTATTTTCTTTTAACAGGGGATACAAAGAGAAGGAAATAAGTAATAACTTACTATATGTAGTTTACTTTTTAGCTAAGCAACACCTGTCATTGAATGAGACTTCTATTAAGATATTTATAGAATCAATTTTTCCACCCCTTTTATCTTCAAAAGTCACATTTTTCTTTCTCTGTTGACACTTAGTCATCAATGGTTTTTCCATGCTGAAAAAAAATAGTACTAAACTATATATGCTTCAAAAATAGGTCTCTGTCCTCTCATAAAGGTGCACTTCCAAGCTACAAGCAGAGCACAGAACCCGGAGCTGTGCTTCTGATCTGCACAGACAATACCTGACTTCCAAAGCCAAGCCTCAGAAAGGCTGTGCAGGAAAGCACAAGGCTATTCCAAAACCCCACCAGAAGAAGCAGGCTGACTGGAACAATTTTTCTCCCTTCCAGTTCAAGGGATCCAAAAATATTTGCTAAAGACCTGCACGCATACCACTGCTTTAGGGAATGATCTTTTTCATAATGAAGTCCCTGTACATAGAAGGATACTGTTAAATGCCTTCCATGTCAGTTGTCATTGGTGTGCTATTCAGAAACATGCACGCAGAGATTTGTTCAATAAGCTGCAGTCACCACACAGCTTCAAATATCTCGCTTTCATTCTGCTCAGTAATTCATCAATCCTAATATGACTGTAATACAATATTTCAAACTTTAGAGTGCTGCCAATGACTACAGTTTTAAAAATAAAAATTGCCAAAATTTTTCTTCGCCTCATCATAAATGAGGGCTTCTCCTATAAAATCACCCTGGCATGGGACCAAAGATGGGCAACAATCAGCATTGGAATAGTGACAAGTTCAAATCCCATTATTTCACAAGACAGCCAGGCCAGAAATGAATGGTATCTGCAAAAGATAACAATGAATCTCATCTTCCAGCAATACACAGAACCGGCTTCTTGATCTGAAACAGAAACCGAAAAATCACAAGCTGCTTGTTTTCTCACATATAATGATACATTTTAAAATCCTAAGTCCTCTGTACCTTTCTTTCTCTCCCTGCTGCTTTGAAAGCTGGGCTTTTTGTAAAAAAGGAAATATATTTTAAAAGTAGGTAAGGAAGAGGCACCTCCCTAAACATCTAGAAAGATGTAATCTACAACCTCTCTTCCACATCTAAAGCAGAATACACAAGAGAGTAAGTGGAATTGCATTCTACTTTTGTCCTATAGCATCCAAAAATCTAATATTGATAGCCCAAGTCATACTCATGGATCTTTGACATTACACAAAAATTCTGTGAGCGCTTATGGGGCAAAATTACAGTTACATGAATGGTAGCCTTCAAAAGAAAATATTGGTTTGGTCTTGGGTTATTCAAGCTGGCCCTTGATGGAGAAACGAACAATTCTTTTGACTCTCAAAGGTAATATTTAAAACACAGATATATATTTCATTCTATGAAGCTGGATGAAATTAAGTATCTTTCAAATACAGAATAAATGAGAACATAAACGAGTCAATGGTGTTATTGTTGTTATTATTACCATCAATTTTTAAGGGACACAGGTTTCACTGTAGAAGAATAAGAATACATTGCTATGAAAAACTCTTTAATATTTCATGGAGATACACAAAGTAAGCAATCATCTTGAGCAAACAAATAAATACTGCTAAGTGGTAGACGATGCAAATCAGGTATTTAAGTTTTTAGGCATTCAGTTTACCTGCAAAACAAATCTGAAATTTACAGCAAAATCTGTAAAAGCAGGAAGCTGTGTTTGCTTGAGGTATTGAGATGTGGCAAGTCCTGCTTTCTCTGCAAAAGATTTTATTTTAAAGGAGTGTAGGTCATTGTTGGTACAAGAGTACCAGAGAAAACAGAATGAAAACCTTTACACAGCACTCACTGATGAGTAAAAGAATGGTGCACATTGTGTGGAATAAACAGGCACAAGTTTCTTCTGTATGTTTCCCTTATTTTTCATTACATTTGACATTTCTGAGACTTGTAACTTCTGAACCGCCTACTGCAGTGAGTGGTAGGAGATCAGACTTCCCTGTGTTATACTGTGGAGCTGCAGAAAAAAAGGAAACGTGAGAAATTGCAATGACCTGGCACTGGTTTGAAGGTTGAGGTGGTGTCCTACATCTTGCTGTCAAACAAAACACAAGCTGTGTGTACATACTGCAGAAGTTCTGCACATAGTGAAAGAAATGCTTTGTCTCCCTTGTTCTTTTGCTGTGCTGCAACATGTAATATTGAAGTGGAAATAGGACATGACCTGTACTCATTGTTCCCAGCATGTTTAATGGTACAGCTACTCCCGAGAGTCTACATTTGCCTGGGACTTCAAAGTAGGACACTGCCAACATAGACAGTTTAGGTTCAGTCCCTTTACTATTACAGCTTGTTCAGGATGAAAGTAGAAGAAAAAATTGACTTTTGGTTAGCAAGTCACATATTTAAAACCACCATAGATCCTACAGGTAAACTAGGCACTGTTTAATCCTCTCCTCATTTTTAGAGACAGACATAGCTATAGAAGTTCCTTAATGTCAATATGAAAGGTAAAGGTAGGCTGGATTACTTTTTTCGCCCATCAACAGAACTGTGGTCATTACAATGCTTAATTCTTATATCCTTCCTGAGTTTACATGAAATTTATTGTGAACCTAAATCGCCCTTGATGTAACTGCTCCATGTTATGGATGCAACACTTGGTCAGAACACAAGAAGATGGAGTTTGTTTTGGACTAGTCAATGTTTTGAGGATTAATTTGTCAGAGACAAATAAACAGTAAGTGTTACTGGTGCAAGTGTAAGCTGACAATCAGAGCTCTCATCCAGTCTGTTAAACCATACTTAGTGATGTGTGGAACCGGCATTTCATTTCAGGTATGCAAGGCTGCATTTCTAGCAACCGCTGACTTGAGCACAGCTTTTCTAAAGAAAGCAAAATTAAAAGCTTTGCCACCCATCTACCTATTGTATTTGGATGAAGATCACAGTGAGGCAGCTGTGCTTCCAGGAACTGCTCTGAACTGGCCATTTGTCTGGTGTCACTAGAGCAACTAAAAGGACTCAGATGCATGACTGGGATCTAAGCCTCCGAATAACAAATCCTCCTTGGTCTGTGACAGCTAATTTTCTTGGATAATTTCCTATGGTATTATTTCTTTCTTCTTTTGCAGTTTGTTTTAAGAGTGCCAAAGCGATGATCTCAATACATTATAAGCCCTTCAGATAACAGTTTCAGGATTATGAAGACTAGTTGAATGACTAGCAGTAGAGCCAAGTTGGTCTTGTCTGGTACTAAATCAACATTTCAGGAATACTTTTTTCCCCCCTGGTGTTAAATGTTGAAACAATCCAGGCATTTCACATATGGCAGCATTGCCTTAAATCCACCCTTCTGTTTAGTCAGCTTCCATGTGTACCACTAGACCGCTGTTTATACACTATCAACCATAGAGGGAAGAATCTCTTAAAATCTGCTGTTTCTTGGTTCCCTTCATGCTGATTCTAAAGCTTCCTTCCTTGGTAGTAGTTGTCATTCTGATAAAAGGGAATTTGTTCTTCATAGCAACATAAATCAGGAATAGGTTCATTGCCTTGAGTGAAGTGATTCCTCACACTTCTGTGTGTGTGTGTGAAAAAAATACTCTCATGTTCCAGCAGTCCATTAAACCATAATTCAATATCTCTGCAGAGATCAGGACATATTGGCCTTCAGTAAAATGTTAAGCAGGAGAAAAAAATATCTGAGTGCTCGTCCTCGGCCCTGGAGGATTTGGTCTTGCCCTAACTCACTGGTGAAAGGGATGCTGGAAAGGCAATGTTTAGAAATCACAGAATAAAATACAAACTCTTGAAAGGGTCCATTATGTACCACAGTATCAAGTAAATTCAATGCAAGTGCTATATACAGTAAGAAAAAAATAGTATTGGCCAAGTATTGATGGAATAAAAGAGAAGATGGAACTACCACAAAAAGGTGAAAATATCACATTGATCCACAGTTGTTCTACATAGCTATAAATGATCAAATCATGTTCTTGCTACTGCAGTCAGGTGTACTGATATGAGAACCTGGATGACTGTAGGTTGCAATGTAGCATTGGAACACCAATGGCTTTCAGCTGGGTTTAAGCTAAGAAAAGAGAGTAGGAATTATTATGATCTTGACATATGCTAAAGAAGAAATTTGCCATTTTAAGAATCCTTTCCCATTCTCCTCATCCCCAGTACCTTTCTTCATGCATTCAACATTTCTTACTTACCTGGGGGATTGATGCTATCCTTTGGTGAGATGTATGTTCAGTTTTGGTCCTGACATTATATGTAACTTCTATATATAACTCTTACTACGGTAAGATGGAGCACCCCTGACATTGCCATGTGAGTAGGGCAATAAACAGGATGGGAGAGGACATCACAAGCTCTCTGCAATTTCTGCAGTTGCTAATACAAAACTGAGTGCCTCACTTCAAAGGAATCTGTAGCTCCAGCTTTGCCTCTGAAGGGTGGATGCACTGATAACAAATTCAAATAGATTTCCTGTCTCCCTCTGTTGTGGCAGGTTTCAAAGGTGATGTGTGTCTGACTGGATTCTCAGGTCTTCCAGGTGCTTGCTAAAAAATTCCAAAAATCTGGAAGTCCTAGCCTGTGCATTAATGCCTGAATCTGTGGGCAGCTTCATCTTACAGACTCACAAAATTGAGGCTTTCAGGCTTGTGGGACAGCTGTCTATTGGACTGCCTCCATGCTGCAGTCTGGTGAAAGCAGCTACCAAGTCAGGGAGTTCACGGGTCAGCTGATTCTGGAAGCTGGATATAAGGAAGTGTCTCTCTTCTGGATTAAGACATATGGTGGCCATAATCTTTGCACCTCTCTCTCCTCTATTCAGTGGTGAACAGCCATGAACTTAACAAAAGTCAGATTGATTTCACTCGATAGCTGCTGGAGTCCCACGTAGTACATGCTGTCCATCTGCTGTTCTTAATATCTATCCTTCTTTCCCCCTCAATATGTCTTCTCTAAATATTTTTAAAAAGATGTTTTATCCTTAGAATCTGACACCTATTATATATTGTCATGTGGTTTTGTTTGTGTCTTTTGTTTTTGTTTTCTCAACATTTCATCCAAAGCAAAATGTTGTGTTGTCTTACTAAACACTTTTCCTCTTGCAACAGTATTCTGGTAATTTAGAGAACAGTGAAAAAGTAACTCCCAAGACACTTTATGGATCAGATCTTCAGCAGACACAATGCAGCATAGCCCTGTGGGCCTCACTGAAGCAATAACAATTGACACCAGTGGATGGTCTGGCCCTGCTGTAGCTATTCCATCTTTGAACTATTACAGCAAAAATCTTAATGCTCATAGTAGAACCAGCAGCATTTCCCATGTGAAGGAAAATCCACACAATGAGCCTATGGGAGTCATAACTGTGCTGAAGAATGTCTGAAGGGATCCCCTTATTTCAGGTTTTCCATGCTATATTCAGCAAGAAGGGCTACAAAACTAAAAAGTACATTCAATTATGGTTTTCTTAGTGATAGAACAAACCCAGCAAGGCTGAGATCAGCCATTGATTCTAAAGGTTTTGTTAGTTCATGATAGAGATGCTGGGTAATGATGATATGCCTTTTACATTGCAAAAGTGCACAGACATTATTCCAAGATTTAAACCATGCACTTCCCTTACCAAACCCAGTGCTTCATGCCCACAAGCCTTGCTGACCAGAACAATGGGAAAGTTGCACACTTTGAATGTCAGTGGAAAAAAAAAATAATAAGGCTTTGTGGCTTTTTAAATCTTCCCTTACTTCCTTGACTTTTAAAATTACTTTTCTATCTCACGAACTGATGTACTGCACAGGTGAGCTACTCAGTGAGTGCAAAGGTATTGAGTATTACAGTTAGCAGGCCTACCAGCTCATTGATTCATTGACTCAAAATGAACACATTCTTTCATTCTTTTTTTTTATTTTCTTTTTGGTTGCACATGGTTCATTTCAGACATATTCCCCTCTGCTTTCAGCAACGTAAGCAAATTAACACCAGTGAGACTCAGAATCTATGAAAATGCATCCTCTGAGCATCTGTTAAGTAGATTTTTGTTATGCCTTGTAAATGAGGATCAGATCTAGGTCAGGTCAAGTGCTGTGAAGGACATGCTAAACATATCAATTTGCAGCAATCACTAATCTCTGTTTTCTGCATTTCTAAGACACACAGTAATAGCTTATCCATTGAACCAACATGCAGAGTTATTGATAGAATTAACATACACAACAGCAAAAGGAGGAAGTGTCCAGATTTTTTTTTTTTTTAACATTTACATTTCTTTCTCTCAACTGAAAATCTATAGAGGTTTTGCTGTTTGCAGATTTGATGAAAGAGAACAGTGTTAGTAGCATTTGGAAGATACAGCAGGAGTACTCTAAGCACATCCATGTTATTTTTTGCATTCTTGCCTCAGCAGGGATGAAGGGGATCAGAATAGATTAGGATGGCTAGATAGACACAGAGACTGACCAAAAACCAAACTATCTCTGCTCCCCTTCTGTGGCTGTTGTGAGGGGTCTACTTAATGTACAGCAGTGAAACAACGCACACACTGCGTTACAGAGACAACACACAGAACATCAGTGGAGAAGGCAAAAATCCTGGCTTCACTGGCATTGTCCCTCTCACAGTTTATCCAGACAGTGCCTTTTACTAAGTGTTACTCGTATTAGAGATGACTTGCACAAGATTTAATCAGTACATCAGATTTCCCCACTTTAAAGAATCTTTTCAGTGTAAGAAACTGTACGGTGAAAAAAACAGGAAAGAGAAGTGTGTTTCATTTAACTGAAATCAATGAAAGCATCTGTGGAAAAACATTCTCATTGACATCTTTACTCAAGTATAATCCTTAGTGACTCAGACTTTGGATCAAACCCTAAGATCACAACTGCAATCAAATTTTGTATTAAAATACTGCTTCAAATGCAACTGTTTGCTAAGAAGGGCCTTATGACTGGAAGTATGATTGTTGTAATTAATGATTTTGTTTTACTTTTGAAAAGAAATTTTATAAATGTGGTTTGGGCAACAATAATTAATAATACATTTCAATTACATTTTACTTGAATTATGAAACCACAAGGGTCAAATTTTCATTGCAGAGATGAAGTAAGTTTCTTCTGAATCACCCAAATCAGCATTTTGCAAGGCATTTCCCTTGGTTATCTAAAATGCTGTTTGACAGGGTATTTTTCTAAGGAAACATGTATTCTGGTGAAAACTTGACTGGAAAACTAAGAGTCCAGTCAAATCAACAGCATCTTTACAAAAAATATTAACCTATGGTACAGAAAAGAAGATATAGATGTGATAGCAATTTCCATAACTAGAAAAAGAAGCTGTCTAAGACGCTGTGATTAATAAGTCACCAAATCAGGGCTTCTTTTATGGCAGCTTTGGAGAGAGACTCAAATAAATCAGATTTGTCATAACTCTAAACACCATTTGAAATGTCAGCTGGGATTTCAGACTTGGTGTACCATGGCAATGTGTTTGTAAGCCTTGACTGCACTTCACTAGGAGCCTGTTGTTTTCACAGATCAAGAAACCATTTTCTGTGGGAGAAATTCTTCATTTTTTTCCAATCATCTTTCTTCTATCTGTTCACATCAGATCAAGATGCTCATTCTGTTCAATCTGAATGAAATTTTTCTTAACAAACACAACTCTGAGTATGTAAAAGTTGTTCTGCCAGAAACTGTTTTAAACAATGCTGGATTTTTACCCATTTGTTTTTCACAAAACGTGTGGCAGCACAGTGCAGTCATATTGCCTGCACTAGCAGGCAGCTCACTTATTTTCCATGTTTTAAAAATGCCTCTTTGCCTTAGAAAATGCCTCTATTCTTCACAAGCCCTCTGCTGAAATGTAAAAGGTTATTTGTTTAAAGAAAGTGATAAGGGATAGGATGGGATCAATGGAATCTCACAGCTATTTCTTTATGGCATTTTGCTTTTCAGTGATGAAAACATGAGTATGAATCTGAAATAGATTAAAGTCTAATAGAGGAGCCATCAACAGAAAGCAAGAGTATAAAACACATAGGACTGGATTGGTTTAGAGCAGGCTGTCTGCAAGTTATCTGATTCACCTGTACCTTTACTCTTTCGAATTCAGTTGTGACCACCAGTCCAAGATGTATACCAAAGAAGGCAGGGAATACTCTAAATTAATAAGCTCTCAGCAGCCAGCAGGGTGACAGCAACATTGGTTTTACACAATTTTCCATCTATTATATGAAGACTGCATAGAGGAATGGAGGAGAAAGATCTGACTTGGGTTTGTGGCATGAAGATCCCCCTCAGTGTTAATCTGCCATTATGCAGCTATTCCAGATTTACAATTATATCATTTTCTCAGCACAGAGTCACTGCAGTTCAGCAGAGGATCTAAAGATGGAGTAATAGCTGAGGTGGCACTTTATGTCTTCTCAGATAGTTGGGATGGTTTAGGACCTTATTTGTCCTGACCTAAGATTCTTGCTAGTGTAGAAACATCACAATCTAATACTTGGGTACAAGGCTGTGTTTCTCTTAGAATGACTACAAAAAAAATTTTTTTTTCCTCTTCTTTCAATTCTATGTATATGTATTTTTTCAGTAAATTCTTTTCAATGCCATCAATACATTTGTACTCTCTTTATAAAACTGCATGTTTACAAAGACTCAGGAACAATTTAGTTTATACAAGAGAAGCCTATTACACAAAGTGTTAAATTCCACCTTTGCAAAACTCCCAAACAACTCCCAAAGAAACAAAGGCCACCATCACTGAAATGAAAAATTTTCAGTGTCCTCCTCAAACACCAAAAATATTATTTTCCTGAAAAATCTCACAACAGCGTGGGAATAAACAGAGCATCCAAATAACTACCCACTCATTTAATCTTTCAAAGATAATTTTTAAGATAAATTTTCATGATAATATAAGCCTATGAATTAATTTATTCTGAAATTCGTTTATACTGAAATAAAGTGAGGAAAGACTTCTTATCTCCTTTTTTTCAATCTTGTAACTCTTATAAAAAGGCAATGTTAAAAAAGGTTTCTTCTCTAATATTCTTTGGAGAAAGGTGTTATTCATTTACCAGTGTGATATACAGTGACAGAGGAAATGATTCCCTGTTGTGGATTAGAACTCTGAAGTGCATGGTGCAAATAGTGAGCAAAGAGAATGTGCAATCTCCGTAGTGGCAGATACAGAGAAGGAAGGCAGCTGGGCAGAAATGTACTGTGAAAACACTCTGCACTGGCAAACCAGACCCTACATAATTACAGGAAGCATCTTCAGGGTCATTCAGGAACATTTAAACCCCTCTGCTTCTGCAGGAATTTAATTGAAGAGGATAAAAATTCCTGCAGAAAGTCAGAATTAGACAATAACAGGAATGGAAAATAACATACATAGAATAGTTCTTGTCATAGTATCCTGTTCCACATTCCTTTAATAAACGAGTAATTATTTTATTTTGTATTAATTCTAGCAATTACAGAAATGTATCCATTGCTTTTGGAATGTTTATAATGTTTCTGTCTACAGGAATGGACCAAAAAGCACCATACCTATGTGTAGATACAAAAATGCTGCTAGCAAGGATTTTCTTGCTATTTTCTAAGTCCATGAGAGACTTTTCTCTCTCACAGAGAGGTAGCAGAGTTATGTAAACAACCAAACACCTGCAACCTTGAGAAGCCTTGTTTATGGTACAGTAGAAAAATATTTTGACAATGGATCTTTTACGATTTTAGCCAATCACCCCCAAGGGGTGCCTGATCCTTTGTCCAATTAGACTATGAAGAAAAAAGTCTATAAAAGAGTTTGTAAAATAATTCAATCAATCAATCAATCTTGCTGCACAATTCCTGCCTGCTGGATCTTCTCTCCTCCTCCTCCCTATGGCTGCGGGACATGGTGATGTACCCTAGGGCCCAGGCCTGCGGTAATACCCATGTACAACACACTGCTCATACACGGGTCTATGCCAAGCAAAAGGTACACAAGTGTCCTTGCTACCAGCCACCATGAAAAAGAAGTGGCCAGACCAACCATTACATGGGAAAGCCAACTCTGAAAATGCAGAACTTCTTTGGAAGCTCTGCTCAAATTTTAGGAGAGTTTCCAGATACTTGATAACTCTAGGCAGGGGCAACTGTTCTTACTCATATGGCTGAGAAACGTTTTTGAAGCCACTGGGAATCTAGGTGTGATTTTCAAAAGGCAGCAATCTAATCTGTTGTACTTTCCCCACATAAGTGTTAGCCCACCAGCTACACTAGACAGTAGTTTAGTAGAGGTAGAAGAGTTAGAAAAGTTGGAGCAGCAAGGTCTAGCTTCCGTTATAAACCAAGCTCATTGTTTGCTTCACAGTAGCATAATATCAGTGATTTTTAGGAAGCTATTTCTGACTTACGTTTGGGTAGAGACTTGAGTTAAAATCCAGCAAGGTACACGGAATCCTAGGAAAATCTTTAATGCACACGATAGTTTTTATAGGTTTTAAGTGATATCAGAAGAGCAATATTTGTTTACAAAAATATATTGATTCTTAGTTTTAACAGTGACAGTTTTAAGTAGGACAGGAAAAAAACATATTTTTCAGTAAAATGAATCCCTTTGTATTAACGACTTAATAGCTTGATATTTTCTTAAAGTATTTCTGTTGAGGTTATAAATCATTTTGCTTCATGAGCATTATGTCAAAGGCTGCTTTTCAACCTGGAATATCAGGTTACCCTTTATTTCCATTAAGATTCATTCTTCTCAATCTATAGAGGTTGCATTTCCCTTTTTCTGTAATTTCAAAAAGGTTTTCTCAAGAAAGAACAGGACGCAAGTATTTTACACTGCAAACCTTACCCATTTATGAAAATGTTCTAAAATCCCAAGTAGGAATTCAATTTTTCAGATGCATTGTGTTTCCTGAAAACAATGAAAACCTTTTCTGCATCCACAGTCAGCATTACATAGCAACAAGATGAAATGGTCTCAGTTGCATCTGTTGAATCACAGCCAACTATTTTTTAAAGACTAGACTGTATTAAAAGCTTTCTCAGTACCCTTTGCCATGTACCATTTTCTTGAAGTATTATTAAGGCTCCAGAAGTGAACTTAGGAAACTGAAACCAGGAGGGACCTTTGGGATCATCAGGTACTATTCTCTGCTACTGCAAGGGCGCTGTGTCAAGTATTATCACTGTAACAAACTTTTCCAGTGCTGTTTTAATTCCTCTTTTACCCCCATCTTCTGCTGGAGAGTTGTTAGAAGCTTGGTCACCCTCCTCTAAATCCACGGGGCAGCCAGTGCTGTGTAAACTGATGAATTTATGAAGAGCCAGAATAACTTTTTGTAACTTCTCAGCCTCTCTTCCAGGTCCTCTAAAAGGTGCTTCAGTTTCTGAATTTCCTCACCCAGGAGTCAAGTACTCCCATACAATCTTTCCAGTAATTTCTTTCTGAGGAAAAAGAGTGCTCTAACCGGGTTCAGTACATGCAGACTCATTTATTTGAAAGCCTGCTTCTTTCTTCTCCCATACAATTATTTATTCTCATCAGTCCATTTTCTCACTGACAGAGTATTCTTTGCAATATTCCTATTTTTCCAATTTTCCTTCTATAAATTGAAAATACTTCTCTCAACCATCTCTACCTGCTTCTAAATTTCTCACAGTAACAGAGCCATACTTCTTGGTCGACTTCTCACTACAGTTGAAGGAGACATATCTGTTTCTTGTCCTTAGATGTTCTTCTAACCTGGGTTAGTTAAGCTGAAACTGTTACACCAAATCCCTGCCCAAGTCTGTCCCCCTTCTGATTGATTTTGGTTTTCTTTAGACTCCTGGGACTGAGAGGGAGTAGATGGTACATACGTAACCAAAATGAGTACAGGGAAGGGGAATGGTGGGACAGAGATGCATATATAGACTTGTTTTACCAAAAAGAGGGAGACAGTCTAGGGAGACAAGGAGAAGGTGGGGGAAGAAGGGAGCCAGACCTTAGGCTGGAAATGAGGACCTGGTTGTCAGGTAGCAGAAATTCTTAATGCTGCTGCAGCACACACCTTCAGAGCTTCAGAGTCCTGCTGCTCCAATCTCAGCAGAAGGCTGTTATGTTCCCTAGAAAATCTATGGATCCATGAGTGACTAGATTCAAATGGCACTGAACAGCTCTTGTCCCATGCCTCACTCCTTGCCCCTTTGCAGCTGAAGGATCCCTGAATGGAGCTGCCCTGGACACCCAAAAGCTGAAAGGAATACAAGCATAGAACTGATGCAAAGGGAGCAGAAATAGGAATTAAGTTGGATCAGTGAAGGAGCTGGAGACTGTGCTGCACAGGGTATTGGATTTGGATCTATATATAACATCAGAATAAAAAAAAAAATTAAAAAAAAAAACAAAACAGGGGAACGCTGAACTATTAGCCTATAAATTAACCTCATCAGGGTTCTGGTGGCATATAAAACACTGTGGTGATTTTATGTCACCTGACCCTGCAGTGAAATCAGTTCCCTAGCCTACTAATCTTATTGTTGGAGTGACAGGGAGTTAATTTCAAAGACCACTAGTATGTGTGTAAGCCAAAACAAGCACAAAACCAAGCTGCACAAGGTACTTTAATAATTCTCTACTCAGAAAGATGACAGAGGATTTTTTGGTCTGGATTTTGCCTGTGATCCCCATTAGAGTACAGCCTTATGTTGAAGGCCAGTGTTTATTTTCTATCTATAAGGATTTGCTCTTCAGGGAGAGACAGATGTTTGTGGGAAGTCATGTCTTCTCTCTCAAGACAAAGCTGCAGCCTCCAATGATGTGCAGAAACAAACAGTTTACACAATTTTCAGTATTTTTAAGGGAAAGCTTTCTTGGTGGAAAGGAGATTAAGTGACAAGAGCCCCCTAAAGGCCAAGGGTAGCTCCAAGAGTCTCCTTGCCTAGTGAGGCTCTAATACTTTTAGAACATATGTATTTGCTCTTCTCCTGTACAAGCATTTACGTGACTTATGCAAAGCTCAGACCGGTTTATTGTATGTTTTTCCAGCAGTTTTACCAGAAAATCTCCTCTTGTGAGGAAAGAGAACCATGAAGTTATGGTCTCATCTACCTGCAGATTAAAAAAAACTTAGTAAAGATGCAGAGTTAGTACCCCCTACTGTGAGTTTTCTGTTATGTAAGAATTGTTTGTAATATAAGGGACATGACATTGATTCTATTTATTTATTTATTTATCTGTGCAGGACAACTTCTCTAGTTGTGAGTGTTTATCTCTGATTTTTATTTGAGGTAACTTCTACTTCAATCCTCATGTAGTCAAAACTATTCATTTCATTAGATTCATTGAAACCCTTTGTGATCTTAATTCTGCAGTAGGAGAGATATGACAATAATCAAAGTAATGGCAGTATCTGCCGGACCTCAGAGAACAAAATACGTAAGAAGAACCAAGTTTCTACAGTGAGAAAGCATGGAATATATCACACAGGAAAAATTTTACGCACCTTGTGGGAAGTACCATTAACAATACACTCAATATATATTTCACATTGCCTATATGTTATAAAGTCCTTGGTTATTAATTTTTTTAAATTAGATATGTGAGTTATTGACCAGTATACTGGCTTCCAATCCCTGTAAATTCTTTCTGTATATCTACTCCTTTTCTGGGCATAATTGGTTACTATATAATCTAATTAACAGTTTACATCTTTTCCATCAACTAATTCATGATCTAAAATACTATTTTTTTTGCCTTAATGGTTTCTTTCTAGTAACTTATACTCTACAGGTTGTTCCCTTCATGCTTTATGTTCAGTCAAGTGGGATATCTCTAGAAGCTTCTTGCCCATACTGTTTCATAATTTTTCAAATTCATTTCTCTACCCAGCTTTTTCCAGGAGGATCCTGCTTCACCTAAATACTTAAATGTGCATTAAACTTAAGTGTATAGCAGAATACTCTTGAAATCATCTAAGCCTTCTAAATTAAGCAGAAGCTTAAGAACCTTGTTGAATTAGGGCGTACGTGCCTTAAGACATGCTGAGCTATCTACAGTTTCACAAGCAGAAACTTTGTGGTTTGCTTTTTTCTTTTACCCTACCATTTTTTTAAGGTTTTTATCTGATTGAGATAAATTTTCTGGAATAAGCAGAAATTGTGACACCCATGGTATTACTTCTGCTCATTTTTCACCTTCATTATGCTCAATTTAAATAAATTTTGCAGTTAATATTGCATTTCCTGTTATTTATGTGACCTGATTTCTACAGTATTCAGGCTTCTTTTTGCCTCTTACCTGCTGTCTGCACAGTGGGAACAAAAATGAGGGGAGAAAAGGACTCCAAAGGGAAGATACAGATACTAAAAGGTAAAGAAACTAAACTGCTTTCACTTGAAACCAGGAAGGGCCTGAGTGAAAAGTGAGCAGTAAGGAAAGACTGCTGTATGTATAAGAGCATATGATTTGGGAAGACACTTAGAAGAAAGAATATGCAAAAAATCTTCATCTCTAGGTTGCAAGTCGAAAATAAAGAGGAAGACAAAGGCAAATGGAGTGACACTTAAGGAGAACCAGGCAAAGAATCAACACAGAGGTAAACACATCTACACAAATGCTAGAAGTCTAAAAGTAAAATGGGAATGTCTATCTCTAGATAAAGACACTGATTTACTAAGCTTATAAAAAACCTGGTGACAGGAAAACAATCACTGAAGTACTGTAATGCCATGACAAAATACTCAGTGAAGAAATAGTAAACAGTGCTGCTGTCAGAACAGATCAACACCTTTATGACAGTATAGAGGTAAACCTCATCAGCAAACTAACCATCTCAGGAAAGACCCAAAATCTGCATGGATTTAAACTCCAGGCCTAAACAATATCATAATGGCCTTGTGTTACTGAGTAACCCCAGTGAAAAGCCAAACGAGAGGACAGAAAATGCAATTGTTCGGGGTTACTTCAGTGATCTTCATGTACTCAAGGGAAATGTCACATAAATACTTTGCATGGGACTCTAAGAAGAGGTAAATAATTTACAGGTCATCAACTGTCCTTCAGTGAAGCATCCACACTTTCTTCTAGTACCTCCTAAGCAAAGTACCTCTACCAGAGAATCTTCCTCAGAGAACCTATGGGGCCAACTTTTTAGCATATCAAGACTGAAAGATGTCAAATGAATCTTCAGTCTTAAAATAGGGGTTTGGAGTAAGGTGGAGGAGGAACATCACGAGCTACTGTACTGTAATTCTGACAAGTGTCTAAGGCCAATAAGTAGAGGCTGTTTATAGTATAGAGATTCAGCTACCACGTAACTTTTTTTGAGTGTTTGGTTTCTGTTACAGATCTGATGACATTTGGATGAATGCAGTAAACTTGACAAGACCTAATATGGATTCCCTAAGCAGAAATCCCACCTTTAAAAGTTCATGAGGGTTCTTTGAACAGATTTATGACCATGTGGACAAGACTGATCCAGGTGATATGCTTTACTTAAGTTTTACAGCTATTGTCAGATGTAATGAACATCTTCCATACAAGGCATGAATGATGAACATCCTGTCAGGAAGGGAGATGATGGTTTGGGGATATAGAAATCTATAAAATTTGGGATAAAATACAGGCTGTCCAATAAGGCAGGAGGAACAGACTCAAAACAAACAGGAGGAGGTGGTTCCATGCATCAGGCAGTAGATCTCTGTGACAGGACAGCGCAGGTGCAATTCATAGGGGTCAGGGGAACACAGCAGAAGTAATAAGAAGAAAGATCCAGAGCAGAATACTAATTGAGCAATGAAAAGTCCAGGAAATTTCTCAGCTGAACACAGCTAGAGATTTGGAAAGAATCAGAAAAGTGTACGTGACTGCCTTTTACTTTTCTATCGTGCCTGCTTATGGACACTGCTGGAGATCACTTTTTGGGTTGAACAGACCACCAGTCTGAACCAGTGCTCCCTGTTCTTACAAGGGACAAAGATCAGCACAGCGTGGGCTGCATGGACATGCTGTGGGGAAAGGATGGAAAGGAGAAGGAGTTCTGGGAGAGAGCAGGAGAAAAATGGGTCAGGTTGGCCAAAACAACTAACTGATGCCACTTGCTGAGGGCAGATGGCAAAACCCAATCCAAAACCTTGTGTATGCTTCATGAGAAAAGCAAAATACCTTTTTCATTCTAATGAGTAGGAGCAGCTTTTCAAAATTACTATTTATTCCATAATAAACTAATATTAATATTTTTTGATTTGTATATTAGCCACCACTTCTTCAGTGGTCTTCTGGAAGAGATTTTTATTGTTTCAGGATTTATAGTCCCTACAATGAACAAAGAAAATATCAGCAGATTCCTTTACTAATAAAAATGCAGAGAAATACCTAAGAAACTAGAAAAAAAATAGACATTTAAAACTGTGATAAATTTTTCTCAAAGGTGTTTTAATTAACAAGTGAACTGCAGTAATAACTAAGACCATTGCCTTAAAAAATGAGTACCCCAATCATGTCTTTTCACTAAGTAAAATTTACTCAGTTGTAATTTATGGCATATCCTTACAGTTCAGCATCTCTCTACAAATCCTCTTCCCCTGCATACTTTTCAGGGGGTAAATTAATTTCATGTCCAAATGAGTGCAAAATACTATCTATTTTCATTATTATCACCCTAATAGGACTAAATTGGTAATCACTTTGATTCTAATGAAAAGTCATAAATATCTCCTTGACTTCTCTTGTACATTTTATTTTCTATACCATCAGACCAAAGCTGCAACAGCAGACTGGGCTTGCACACTTGGCTGCTTCCCTTCTCCCCAAGCTCAGCAGCAGCTGATTTACTCAGTTGTTAAAATAGACTGGCAGTCTGAGCCACTGCTGGTGTTCAACAGTCAGCCTCACCTGTTCAGCCTATCACTGCCAAATTCAAAGGCTTTTTTTCCCCCTCTTTTTCTCTTTAAATAACTCAGTAGTGGAATACTGAGTTTGCACACAGTGTTGCCACATTAAGCAACAACGCACGTGCTGGAGGACAGGATTTGCATTGCTGAGAAACTAGATAAATGGTTTGAGAAAAACCAGAATTCAGTTCAAATAGGACCATTTAATGATGTCATTGGGTAAAAATTATCAGGCAAGGATGAAAAGCAGTGAGACAGCAGCATAGTGGGGTACAAGTTGAACCTAAATCAACACTCTCAGACCATGGTATGAGACAAATAGCATCACTGGCTACAAGACACTTGAAATGTCTTCTTGCACTGTATAGCAGGAGCAGTGCGAAATTTAAGCACTGTGCCTTGCTTTGGGCACACTCTACAAGAGGGATACACATGCACAGAGGGGCCTAGAGAAGGGCAAACAAAATACTGAAAGGCCTGGAGAATGTGAACACACGAGGAAGAGCTGAAAGAGCTGGCTTTTAGTCCAGAAAAGCAAAGCATGAAAGGAAGAATATTACTAGGCTGAGAAGGCATAGTGTAAAAAAGAAAAGGGAATGGATTGCTCTAGATATTTATGAGGGACAGAACATTGTGCAAAATAGACCTGAACTTCAGAAAAGAAGATATAAGGGTATTTCCAGGAAAGCCTTTCTATAGACAAGGACAGTGAACCAGTAGAAGAGCTGATGTGAGAAAGATATAGAGCCTCCATTGTCACGCATTTCAAATAAAATATAGGACAAGCATCTGTCAGCATCTGACACACTACTGACCTTATTCTGAGGCAGAGGCAATAAACCAGATGACTTCAAAGAATAAAGTTCTCTTTCGTGTATATGAATGGTTTAATTCACAAGTCCTGCATAATACTCTCTTTATTGATACAGATTGTCTGGTTCAAAAAGAACAGAGAATATAGACTGATCTTGTAATTTCTTGACCTTGTGACTATTGGGAGTCTTGAAACAATCTAAAGTAACACCTGGACTTTTTCTAGGTGCGCTTGCAGCAACCCTCTAAAAGTGTTTTGGCCCCAGTAAAGTGCATAAATTCAGCAAATTAAATTTTAACTTCAGTTATTCTCCTTTATCAGCAATAATAAACTTTAAACTGTATCTACTATGCCACAGGGGTCCTCCATTGCTTGCCTTAGCCGGAATAAGAGTCCCTCTGCACACCCTAGGTAATGGGCCAAGTGCTTAGAGATTCCCCTACTAATTTATATCTCTACAGCATCTTATCTCCCAAAATGCTTCATGGTGCTATGAGGATATCTCACTGAAATGGAAGGAACTCTGAGAAGAAACGACAAGTGCCAAGGAATATTCTGCATGCTGCATGCTTTAGGATAAGAGCAGAAAAGTCATTCTGGCAATGACAAGAAGAAAAAGCAAAGCTGGATCTTTGACATGCACAGGGCAGGCACACCCTCGTTTGAAGGATGCCATTCAGAAGAATTACTTCTAAATTGATTTCCCGAATATATTGCTCCCCAAACCATGATTATGCACAGTGCAAATATATCTCATTTGAGTTCTCCTAAAACTCTAATGCATAACAGTAGGAAAGCAAACTGTGCTTTCTGAATGTCAGAAAAAATTAATAAAGCCTAAAGAAGGATATGAATGTGCCTATCTTTTATTTGGGGCTGTAATTTGTAGTTATCAATGATGAGGTTCATTACTGAAACACAGTGCAATGACTGAAGTACCTAATTCAAACTGCGTGCATTAACTAAAAAATAAATGCAATCATAATTCCATAGTCAGACTCACTATGCCAGACCCTTAATAAATGTAAATTATCAGCTGAGGATCTGGACCAGCTTTGCTGTATCTTCCTTCCAATTTAAAAGAAAATGCCATCAGTTGTACATAAGAGATACTGATGCTTCTGTTTTAATTAAACACAGCAGGACTTTTACATTTTTATGGCACTGCTTAAAAGGAGCTTCCAGATCAACCTAGTCAAAGATTCCAGACTGCTCATAGCGGACCTGAAGATGGAAAGAGTCATTATGAGTCCAAGATTAGAATTAACCATGATACCAATGATTGCTGACACAAAAAGAAATGGAACCTGTCTGTAGTACACATGAAAAGCAAAAAGAGACGCTTGGCAAATATAAATGCTAATGAAAAAACTTACATCTAAATAATGCCTGATCATGAATTCAAATTATTTCTCAGTCTTGTATTAACTATAATAGCTTGGTTGACACAAGCTCATTTTAAAGCAATCAGCAATTGTTCTCTCACTATTCCAACGTGCAAGGTTAAGTGATGTCCAGCCCCAACAAGTGCCAATCTGATATATTCTAGGTAATCTTGAGGTGAAACAATAGTCTGCTTGCACAAAGCGTACTACAAAGCCACATACTTCTCACTTCACTGCCCTGTTTATTTACCCAGACTAAGCTCCTGCGAGCACAGCTTGTCAGAAGAGTAACTGGGCTCACAGGCCCATCAATCAATCAATCCAAAGGGACAGCAAAGCTTATTCTGAAGTTCAGCACAGATTTTTGTGAAGAAGATGTAGGCCGCTGAAATACTTAGAGATGTAAATAAATTCACTGTGATGTCTCCGCGTGTTGGTAGGAATGCGTTAAGGGGACACTGTCAAGGTTGTTTGGCTAAGAAATTGTTAGGCACGAAATTTAAAATAAATAAAGCCTACACAAAACTTACTGTGTAACCCAGCAAAAACAAACCTCAGCCAGCAATTGTTTGGTTCTTTCTGGTTATATTGTGGGTATTTTTGTTGCTGTGGGGGGCTTTTATTCAGTGGGTTGTTTTTAAATCCATGACCTTGAGAGAAGTTGGCTTACTAAATTAATAAATTACAGGAATGAGACCACCAAGATATATGTGAGGCATTTTTTTGGTAGGGCATTTTATTTTTGTGTATCAAACTTAAATAACAGGTGTGGGGAACCAGATCAAATTTAAGCACATCATTGAAAAAAACAGAGTTCAGTCAGAAGATATAAACCCATGTGAATTGTAATATCTGTTAACCATTCTATGAAAGCGGTTTTATTTCTGTATTGAGTCAAATAATTAAAATTAATTATGCTATATTTCAATGCCCAAAGGCTTTAGAAATTAGAGGACATATTTAATCTCTTTCACAGATACCTAAAAGGATATAGAAAACAGTATCTCACCAGTTTATTTTCTTACAAAAACCAAATATGTGGCTACTGTGATTCTAATCGCATATCCAGCAGAAGAAAATACCTCTTTAAAAAAGCACTAAAGTAACCTTAATTAGCAGGAAATAAAATGATATCTCTATATTTACTCTGACAGACCTAAACCAAAACCACTCCCTTTTCTGTCAGAAAAAATATAATCCATTAAGTGCATTCAGATCCCTTCTTTTTCTGGTCTCTTCTAGAGGTGTTTTTCATCTCAAGCAAAACCCAACTTTATGGAAAATCATTTGTTTCATCCTTTAATATATACTCCTTTGGTTTCTGTTTTGTTTTGTTTCTCCCAGTGAAGCTTTCAATATCACCTTTATTTTCTATGGTAATCATTTCCAAAATCACTATGAAAATTATTTTCCCTTCTTGTGTATCTAAAAATATTGCTGTTTTTATTATCCAAAACCACACAAAATATTCCAACCAACATAGAGCAACTTAAAAAATGCATTTAGGCTATGCTTAATATCCTCTCAATTAAAGAAGGACACTGAGGTGCTGGAGAAGGGCAGCAAAGCTGGGCAAGGGTCTGGAGCACAAGTCCTGTGAGGAACAGCAAAGGGAGCTGGGTTTTTTCAGCCTGGAGAAAAGGAGGGGTGACGTTATCACTCTCTACAACTGCCTGAGAGCGGGTTGTAGTCAGTGGAGGCCGGCCTCTTCTCCCAGGCAACTGGTGACAAGACAAGAGGAAATGGCCTCAAGCTGCACCAGGAAGGTATAAGTTGGACATCAGGAGGAATTTTTTCATGGAAAACGTTGTTCAACATTCAAATGGGCTGCCCCGGGAGGTGGTGGAGTCACCATCCCTGGAGGTGTTTAACAAAGACTGGATGTGACACTAGACCATGGTCTAGTTGGCATGGTGGTAATCAGTCAAAGGTTGGACTCAATGATCTCAGAGGTCTTCTCCAACCTAATTGACTCTGTGATTGTTCTATGATTAATGCATGCACACTTTGAGTTTGCTTGTCATTGTCTGGCCTGCTATTTTTTAAATAGCTGGAACAATAGAATTTAGTGGAAATTCTTCACAGTTGGAGTAGATTACTTTGTTCAATTAATTTAAATATGTACTACAGGACTCTTTATCTAGGTTACACATTGACTATTTAAAAAACATCCAGATAACTTTGTGGTGCTGTTTTACAACAGGAAAATCACTGAATTTCTACTGCTCTAAAGGTTAAGAATGGGACAATTTTTGTTTTGACTGAAATAAATATCACATATCATTTAAAACCTGATTCTACGAGAGTTAATGATATATAAGACATGCCTTTCTCAGAGACTCCTTAGAAAACTACTTCTGTAAACATTAAAGCAGGTTTTAAGTGAATGCTGATGAAGAGATACTGTTGTAAGATTTAAAAGTCAGAAGAAAAGGGAGAAGGGTGGAACATGGCATAAAATCTAATTTCCAAAACTAGTTATGAAAAATTACAGCTAGGTATAGCATTCCAAACAAAATAAATGTATTGCAAGACAAAACAAAGAACATACAAAGCCTTCAAAAAGAACTATTAAACCAAAGCTTATAATTATTTGTAATCAGGAGTTTCAGGTCATGGAAGTCTTGGCTGAAATTTCTGGATATGTGGAAAGCAAGTGACTTTTAAACACTACTCACTCTATACTAACAAAGTTTGTGGAGGCCTCAGAATAATTTTGTCCCTCTTACCAGTACTGGAAGCAGTGTGTATGATGGAGGTGACTGTAGAGCTGTTCTCATCCCATCCTCTGCACTGAGCCTGTGCCTGCAGTCTCAGACAAGGAAAACTGAGACAGAAGCTGCACGTGGTTTATGCATCTTCCTGCAGCAGGCTCAGCACACAGTGTGAGTACCTGTGGGTGGTATGTCTGCAGCTTGGAACACACAGATGGGTCTCATTCCACCTTCCCAGAAGCCCTGCATCACACCCGTGCAGAGCTCCATCACCCAGCTCAGGGGTGTGGATCCAAGTCACAATGAAACTGAAGAAACAAAACTTCCCATGGCTTACGTCAAAAATCATTATGGAATGAGAAAGCACAAAGACAGGAAAACAACACAAGCAGGTGCACAAGTGCTTATTTCAGCAGCTCAGAATCGCAAGGAGAGAATCTGTTTTTTCTAGCAGAAGTTGGCAGCTTTGTGGTCATTATCCCAGTCTGGCTGTAAACTTCCATGTTTGCATGATTCATTATTTGCCACCTTCCAGAACTGCCACTGTGGAAGGGATACATTTTCATGAGATGAAGCACACATCTAATCATATTGCACGAAGTAAACTAGAATCAGCACAAAGAGATTGCTTTAAATTTGTTAGGTCTGAATTAAGCATTACTTTCTTTGAATAGAACATGGAACAGACTCAATAGAGGAGCTACTTACAGCCTCCTTCTTTTCAGAGCTAGAACTAATCCCTACGTACACTCCTTAATCATTTCTGTCTACTGCTGTGGTCAGTCAAACCACATGTTAAAGTGTGCAAACAAATTCTTCCATGCTTATATCAAATATGTGGCCTTTATTATCCAGAAAATTCACTGTAAATGCCTCATACATAATTGTTTTGGCATTTGTAGGAGGACTGACTCATTCTCCCAAAAATACAAGGTTCGGGAGACTATAAACTCCCACTCCCTTACTCTATTTGTGGAGCCAAGGGAGCAGCTGATTTTCATTTACTGAGAACTAGTAAATTCTCACAAACTCCAGTCCAGAAACTCAGAATACATGCACCCCTTGCTCTCCCCACCCCCAAAAATGGAAAAAATCCCAGTGAATCTGAAAGATTCTAGCTGAACATTTTCCAACGTAATGCTTTTTTTCCCCCCAAAGTTTCTTTTATTCTTTTCAGCAAATCATTTCTAGACAACATTTACTTCTCTTAATTTTCCCTTTCACTATTGAAAAGAAAAAATATTTTAAGAAGTATCACAAAGATCTAGCTCTGGTCCTTTACCTGAAAAACCTTAGGTATGCCCTGATTCACAGTATAAATGACAAATGAGGCTATTTAAGCTCTCTTTGTTCTGTTCTCAATTCCTCTCCTTCACACCAACATCAGGCAAGTAAGAGAACCTTAGACATTTCTTCAACATTTGGCCCTCCTCATACACGACTTTCTTCATTAAAGGCAAACAAGCCACTTTTTAAAAATTAGGTTCAATTAGGTGACCTAGATCAAAGTGAATAAGTTTATGTCCATATTTATGAACCTCCAGAAAGTGATACTTTTTCGATCATATTTGATAGGACTCTTGTCACTTTGTGTAATAAAATGCTGTGCATCTGTAAAGTCTCAGATAGTTTTCTCTGTTCTCTTCAGAGTCACTCCAGGCAGGAACTCACCCTTTCCGCAATCCATGTGCATTCAAGTTTGGTTGTCCTTCTGGTCACTGGAGTTAATATAGAGTAAGGTACAATTCATGACTTGGATAGCATGCCAAATTTTCAAACTGTTAAGCGCCCACTCCGAGTTTACCCAACCAACCAAGGCTTAATGGTTTAGAAGGATGTGAGCTCTTTGCTGTAATTCAATGACATTGACTCTGAGCTTGAGTATTTCAAAGCATGTAGGGCACAACTCTAGACACCATGAAAATGAAGAAAAATAAGTGATGCAAGTTAGGAATGTAGGAAATCAAAACACAGATTCCAGAACAGGAAGATTAAGCCATACTTCTCGACACCATCAAGTCGGTTCAAAAGCAGGATTGTGCTCTACCACCTTTATACAATCATGAGGGTGGTCTTGTAAAAAGGAATAATCATGAATTAAATTCCCAAACCAGAAAAGTGCGATTGAAACAAAATGCACCAAGTTAGACAGCCTGAAAGTTTTTTAAAATATAAACCAAATTTTAAAAATATAAACTTAATTTTAAAAGGTTATTTTGTGTCCTTGATTGGTGAGATTTTCTCTCTTCTTTAATTGCGACCGAGAATTATTATAAGAGCTTACCTCCAAAATACCTTTTATGCAGTGATTTTCAGATATATCAGCAACCTTTCCACACAGCCTTGTTGAGGTTGAGAGGCAAGGGCTGTTTGTCAAGGGATGTTTGTTTAATTAGCTGTGGGGGTTTTTTTCAGACAGCTTGGACTATTTCAAATGAGCATTTAAAGTTCTTACTCAGAGTGAACCAGATCATTAAACTGTGTCTCCCACTGTGCTCACATTTAAGCTTGTATATTACTTCACTCACATGAGTAACCCTCTTGACCTCTCTCTGGGATCAGGCATAAGAACTGTGCTAGAGTCTGCCTGTCCCCAGAATAGGGAATAAACACAGTCTAGTTATGAGCCAAAAACATATTGCAAAACTTTTAATAAAGAAACTCCAACTTTTCTATTGAAAATTAATAGAATTCAGTTTTGTCAAGATTTTTTCTGGGTTAACATCAGATCTGAGAGAAGCCTGAAATCCTTCCAAGTGAGAATACTTTTTTGACAGCCCATTAATTTAGCCATGTTCTCTATGTCATTTTGGTTGCCTTTCTGATTACTTCTGAATCACTGTGAAAATGACATTTCAGAATTGTGTGTGAAGGTTTTCAGGGCCACCATACTAAAAGAAAGATTAGAAAAAAGGGTAAGAGTGGGAGTTGCCATCCAACATTGCAGGGTTTACAGTCAAGGTAAATTCACTTATCAATTCCCATCCTATCATCTTTCATTAGTTAGTTCAGTGCAGGGTCTGAACACCTCATGGACTACTTGTCACAGGGACCAAAAGAGAGATAAGAAATGATGTAAAACTATTTCCCTTGACAGCAGCAACACAGATGGAGACTTCATTCTGACCATATTGTCTGCTTTAGTGCCATCCCTAAAGCCATTAACTATCATAATGATGGGGCTCCAGTTATTTATTTCTTCACAATTTCCTGATGTTTTTTGCAGCATTACATCAGCGTGCTGAGACCTATGACAAGCCTTTGTGTTTGTCCTTGAAGGCAGCTGTCACATGCAAAATGCTCGTTCTAAGGTATTCACTTATCAGCAGAAGTACAAATGTGAGCTGAAACACCAATTCTGTACAGTAACTGATATAACACAAAATAGAAATGTGTTAGGTATTTGCTACATATCTTGTATCATTGCTTGTATCAAGGCTGGAGGGCTTGTTTTTTTGAACCTTTCTGGCATTATACTAGTGATGAAAATCATCAGATAATAGTTATTATTACTGTTGTTTTATAATTTGTTTCACTTCAAATGCCCTTGTGAAAATTCATACTTCCTGACTTATGGGGAAAAATAAAAACTATTGTTCTCAAAATTACAATTTAATAAAAAGTATATAAATATAGTAATGTAGACTGATAAATTTAAGAAATATCCCTTCCATGTTTTTCCCCTGCATTCTTACTCAGACAATACAGAGTTCCCTAATTGTAGACCTGCAATAAGCAGCTCCCTAATTCAAGATCTGGAAAAGAAATGTATTTAAAATGGGAGATTACAGCAAATTAAGAAACAAGGTGGTGAGTGGTATAGGGATAGGACATGACTAACACCAGAATCATACAATCATAGAATGTCAGTTTGGAAGGCTACTCAAGGATCATTTGGTCCTACCTTTCTCAGCAAAAGCATCTTCTAGACAAGATGGCCCAGAACCCTGTCCAGCTGAATATTAAAATTGTCCAACATCAAGGAAACCATCCCTTTCCTGGGAAGATTATTCTAGTGATAATTGTTCTCATAATGAAAATTTTTTCTCTTGCCTATTTGGAATGTCCCTGGGAGTAACTCATACCCATTACCCCTTGCCTTTTCACGTTACTTGATGTGAATGGTGTTAAGACCTCCCCTAAACCTTATTTTCTCAAGCCGTACAAACCCAGTTCTCTCAGCCTTTCCTCATATATCAGGCTTCCTTTTCCTTTGACTGGGTTTGGGTGGAAGGTTGGGTGAAGTTGCTAACAATTTTCCTAATCGGCTTGTTCATACCAAGTAGACATTTTCAGAAAAAAAAAAAAAAAAAAAAAAAAAAAAAGAAAGAAAGAAATTAAAAAATAGCTACAAAAGGTCTGGCAGAGATTTCTGACCCTGTGGACAATAGAGAACACTGATACCCCCAACCATGCCCTCCTGCAAGGGTAGCACAAACTCAACTTTTTCTCATATTTTGCTTCAAAGACACTAACCAGACTTAGCTAATAATTGCCACATACACCTTTAGCAAACTTAGCTGACAGTCACTGAAATAATTTACAATATTGGAAAACGATGTTCAGAATAGCCCAAATTAAAAAAAGCTAACAAAACCAAACCACAGTGTAACAAGGCACTCTAAATAGCTCATTTATGAGAACAACATTATTTATCTGCTCTGTGTCAAGGAGATTCCCACTCCAGCATGTACCCTGACAGTAGGGAAGCAGAAAAAGCAAGATGGAACTATTATAGAGATGTATTTTGTATTCCTAACACTTTTATCCCAGGTGTAGTTATGTCACTTATTACCTGTCAGGGCAAATTTAGCCCTTGGATGCCATTCTCACAACCACTGTCATTTCCGATGGAGCTGAGGTGTTTACATACATGCGGCAAATTATGGAATAGAAGCATCCTAAAGAGCTGTGAAATCTGCCTCACCATTTGATTTCATTTACTTAGGAAGTACCTTAAATCACCGGTGCCTTCAGTTAGCCCATGTGTGATCCATGGAGACTCCCTTTCTGCTGTGTTTGGCTTTCCCTGGGAGAGCAGGTATTCACACCTGTGCTATTCATAGTGCTGCTTGTCAATGCAGTGCAGCAACCCAATTTCCTTGTAATTGCAATGGTAGCTTTGATGCTCAGAGCTACTGTTCTGCAGAAATTAACAGGGAGATGTTTGGTCCCTCTAATGACGGTGATGTTTATAATTTGCTACAAAGTAATTCAGCTAATAGGATCTTAACTAGAACAAGCTCCGTGGTGAACGCGTAGCGGGAACATGAGCATGTCCTGGACTCACAGCCACTTGCAGGCGATAAATCTGGTTGCCATGTTCAGAGTCATGGAATATAACATGATAATTTGCCAAAGTGGTTTGAATCCTATTAGCAAAAAAAAATGGAAACGCTTAAATATCAAACATGTCCATTGAAAAGGTCTCATTCAGCTCATTCATTTAAACCCCAAGCTGCAGAGTTACTGTGTATCTGGACAAATGTGTGGTAGGCCAGCTGTGTCCATACACATATTCATGGCCATGTACTCACACACTGAGCCCCTCTAAACCCCCTCTGCAAATAACCTCTTCAGTTGGGACAATTCAGAAATTCAAAATAACTCTTGAAATAACTATATTACTCACACTAGAAATTATTTTGTGCTCCTACATCCCCTATTTTTTTTTTCTTTTTAAACAGGAGGCAAGAGGCTGAGGTTCTGATTTCCATATATTATTTTAAAAGCATTACAAGTATGTGAAATTTTGTTAATAATCACGTCTCACATAACTCCCAAGAGAAGATGATGACTCTCCCTTTACATCTACCTTTATGCACAATTCTATAATTTTTAAGTCTGACATCTAGTATCACTTAAGGGCTAAAATACTACTGAAAGAAAGACTTCCAGTGGGAAGTTGAGAGAACTTCACCTGCCCTCCAAGTACCACATAAGACAACGTAATTCACATGAAAATGAAACACATAAGGTACTTCAAGTCTGCTTCATGCAAATAATAATAGAACAACCACTAAAACCCATGGTAATTACATTTTCAAATACATATTTCTTTAAGAGGAAACTACAGCAGATTTAATCTCTGGTGATTTATGGAGGGAAGGTGCATTTCACATGCCCTGTGGAACATCTGTGTCAATCACAGATCTGTGATTGTCTGTCACAATCTGTGTTCCTCTGTGATCTTCTTCATATGCTTTCATCTAATTCTGGAAGAGCACAATCCAGTCCCTTCAGAAAGCAACAAACTACAAGGACCATATGTTTCCAGTGTATATAATGTACATAAACAAACATGCTCAGTGTTGGCTGGCCCTAGCTTTGGTGCCTATACTGAATCCCAGCCACAAGCCTACTGCCAATGTGTTGCATTGTTTGCACACTTGCAGAAGTTGCCACTTTTTACATTCTTTTCTCTTTTATTGAAGCAGAATGAACAACAGGCAGGACTGCCAGAGAACAATAGCTTTTGATTTCTTGTCACACAAAAGTCCTCCAGTGCAGAAGTCTGGCACTGACAGGAACACTGGATGTGTTTAGTATTTGAACTCTTTTTTTCTCTGTTCTTAGAATATAAAACAAAATAGAATTTCTTCCCTGATAAGAGGAAATGTGAGTTGAAGCACGCAGGCTCTGGAAGGCTCATATGTTTTCTGTCACTAGTTTTACCTCCCAGCAGTGAAGTATGGAATAGGTTTTTATAAAGATTAGAATGTAAGTGGGTGTGCACCAGTATGGCCAAGCTTATTATTGACAGCTTTCATTTCTGCTCCAGTGGTGCATAAAAATGTGTGGCACCAAAACACTAGTCCAATTTATCTGACAGGCAACAGCTATATGCCTTTTCAAAGAAGATGTTTAGAAAAGAAACTCACATTAAATGAAAAGCTCCTACCTGCTCAACTTCTGTTCAATTAAATGACTGCTTTCACTTCAAATTTTCCTTCAAAATTCCTGTCATTCAGGATTCCTATGCATTTTTCCACCTCTGTAAATGTATATATCTTGCTGCTATGTGAAGAATCAAATGCTATTTCACTGCCAGAAAGAAGTCCAGGTATCCAAATGCAGACAGTGAACTCTGAACAACAGGTTTCCCTTCCAGGGTTCAGACCACTTCTATGGTTGCCTCTACCTCTCCTGTCAGGGATGTTTCTACTGTTACAGAAGTTAACTTTACAGAAGATGCAGTAGGCATCACTGAGACCTCATTACATTTTCCTCACTTGGCAGTTTTTCTGCCACTGCTTTCACCATACCAATTACACACCTTCTGCATAAAAACCGGTATTAAGGTCCTTGACTGACTTCAGACTATTGTCAGCACTTTTTACAAAGATCATAATTTAGGACAGGATGTAACTCTGTTGCCTGCATGTACATACACCTCTGATTTATGTCCTTTACTACATCATTTGCGCATCATAATCACCAATCACCAAACATGGCAAGTGAGCATCGTGCCACACACAACTACTTCATAGGAACTTGTGCACCTTGTGATAGTCCAGACATCCACATGCATTTCCAAAAATCAGGCAATCTGGCTTCAGTAACTTTCCACAACTGTACAGCTCTAGAATCTGCATGCATAAAAGATAATTTTCTTAGGGGGAACCATGTAATGAAAAAGGGGTAAATTTCTTTTCCAGTCGTACTCTGACAACATTGAAAAAAATCCAAACCTAAACAAAACAAATCTATCAACTTGTAAAAAGTTTTTTGGAAGAATTGCTAGTAGTCTTGCTTAGACCTTTTAGTTATAGCAACACTTTTTTTTTTTTTCCAGTGATCAAACTAGAAAATCTCTTTACAGTTGAGAATTTGAAAATGTTTAGGACTTTTTTAACTTTAGAAATTTTATGCTCCTTATTTCTCTGTTTTTTAACAGCTGGTGTTAAATTCATAAACCACTGAACCAATAGTGCACAATGTAGTTCAACAGCAACAACTATTTTTATTATTGCTACTTGGAGATAGAAGGTAACACAAGGAATGGAAACGCACCCCTCACGTGAGACAGTCTTGAGATACAGACTCTCCTGGGAGATAGTCACTAATTCAAATTACATCCAGGGATGAGATTTTAGGAAGTGTCACTATTTAAAATCCCATTCCAACCATCACCAACGAAACCATCCCTACCTTTTAGCTACAACTTGTCCAATGTACAAGAAAACTGAGCTTGATAATCTTGTTTCCTTGTGATGGAGTGTGCACATCTTAAAAAGTAGGGAATCCTTCCAACAATTCCAATACTGTCACTTTAAGCTCATAAGGAAAGAAAACACGCAGAAATGTGCTGAAGGTGGTGCCTTTCCTTAGTAGAAGGTGTACCATGTACCCGTTTTGGGAATTCATTCAGGAGCACTGTTCCCATGGCAGGATGGCAGATGTCTACATGCAAACACAAAGCAAGACATCTGCCCTGATCCATTCACCTCATAAAAGGTGAAAACAAACATCATTTTATATTCTTGTCTTATTCCACAAATCACAGAGAAAGAATGTTTGTTACTGGTCTTGTCTTTTGTAAGAAAAGATTATACAAGGAGTGATTCTGGATCCAACAGAAGAAAAAAAAAGCCTGGCAAAGCTTTCCATTTCCACACAGAGCCTTGGGAGATTTGCCCTTCAATTTCCAAACAGAAGCCTAAATGTTGGTTTTACACTTTCCTTCCATTACTGTCCTTGCCTCACTGGTGTGAATAGTGCCAATGAATTAAGTGTCCTCAGTGTGACACAAGGGAATTGCAAAATATGACTGCTGGAATATGTTGGTATTCACTTGTGTTTACATATTTTTTTAAAGAAGGATTTGCGTCTGTGTCTTAACAAAAAAAAAAAAAAAAAAAAAAACAAAAAACCAGAAGGATGATTCCCAGTGGAGTTTTGAAGCATGCCTATTAAGCTGATTTAGTAGCTAACAACTTTGAAAAAGACTGTCATTTAAATGCTCTAAAATAGTTTCTACTCTCACAGACTACCAGTATCAGGGGAATCTTTATTATGATTCTGCCTCCAGATGTAGCCCATCCCAGCTGCTGAAAATGAGAATGACTAGATGTGAATAAATCAGTGTTTCCACTTACACAAACATAACTGAAATTATTGGGCTGACCCCCCACAATAACATACACAAGCATGGTTATTTTATTTTGGGGGTTTTTTTGTTTTTATGGGGTTTTTGTTAATGACCTATGGGGCTTTGGATCCTCTGTAAGTAAAAAAGGAAAATATTAAATGCTGCCAGGTTTCACACAGCATATGTGCCCAACAAACTCTCCCCGTTGTTTGATGCCTGAATCGTTTCATGCTAACTCTGCTTGCTGCACACACACAGACACCACCTGCAACACAAAGACACCACCTGCATGGCTGCACATATGCACCCACACAGTCACGGACTGGTAGAGTGGACAATCACGTTTACTTTGGAGACAGCTTCCCATCAAGTTAGCATATGGTGATAGCACGCTGAGTGACAACTGGGTGATTGCTTTCTGGGACAAACTCAAGCCTGCAGCCTTGAGAACAGCAAAGTAAGAGGTTTTTAGGAAGGTGATGCCACTGTCTTTGGGAAGACAGCTGCCCAATGCAAGAGCATCTCCCAGAAGACTGGAATTGGCAATAGCTGGTCGGTCATTCCTGACTGAAGAGAACAGCACACCGCAGAACAGATGACTGAATGGGAAATAAGGAGGGGGGAAAATGAGAGGGGAGGGAAGGAAAAAAAATCCTTGTATCTTTCTTCTGCAGGATATGCAAGCAAATAATATGCTTGACATGGAAACAAATTAGCACCCTTTCCTGCTTCATATTGTTGTCTGGAGTGCTACACTCTATCACATCTTTCTCTCCTCTTCTAAGTATTGTCCCCACCAGTTTCCTTTTTCCCAGCCTGCTGGAGCGCTGCACAGGTCTGACTCGGAATTGCCTTAGGTCTCTCAATTTGTGACACTAAACCTAGGGTAATGACTGAACAGGACAAAGTGCTTCATATACTAGCTTTTGTCTCAGCCTGATTGTCTCTCATTCTCTGACCCTACCAGATTTTGCAGTCAGTTCCACTTACTAACCACATCGCAACTTTCACTTAAAAAACAGTGGTGTGGAAGCACCTTTCCTGTCTCACAGATTTTGCTGCTTTTCTGTTCTCTTCCCATCACTTCCCTTATATTTTCTCTGCTTCATTTGCCTTGTTTACTAGAACTCCTTCCCTCCTCTTCCACTTCGTGATTATCCATCAGCCTTTTCATCCCTCAGCCCCCTGATGAACTTTTATTTTAATTCAATTTTTGAAATAAAGATAATAGAAGATTAACACTGCTTAGTTAAAGCCCAGATGATAATGGGCCATTCTGCAGTGGAAACAAAGAAGGCAGTCATCTTAATATACTCAGCTCTGATTCTCAGGTCTCTCTTAATGCTATCTAGCCAAATCAAATACAGTAGGCCCATAATAACTCTCCTCCTCTCCTCTATATGACATCACAGGAGGACATGCTTGGAAAGCACAATATTTTCTTCTTTCAGAAGTAAAGTTTTGGTTTTTTGTGGTTTGTTTTTTGTTTTTTAATGCTTGATTTCCCTCTTTCATGTAGCAGTTCATTACTTAAACAAAGAAAAAGGTGTTAGCATAAATTAAATCACATTCTAAGGACAAATTGCTTTCTATTAATACCGTATTCCAAACTGCATTTTCTTCTTAAAACGATGCCTTATTTCAATAGCTCTATTTTGAAAACAATATGTCAGAGTGGGGCAGTGACCTAACCCTCTCCAAAAAAGCATCTGTGGTGAAAACTCAGAAGTAGATGATCGGATATAGACTGAACCAACCAATCCCACTTGGTATAACAAATGCCAGTAAACATAGCTTAAGTGAATTGCGTAAATCTCCAAGACAGATGGGACATTATATATAGGCAATTGTCTTATATATAATCTTCTATATATAATCCTATTTTAAATAGCTTCATTTTTAAAAGAATGCTAAATATATTATAATAACTAGAGGAAAGAGACAGATGGGAAGACAAGATCTAGATTTGGCCTTCAGACAGATAAAAAGTGTTACTTTCGTTTCATAGAGTTATAAATGTTCATTTATTTTGATTTCTAAAGTGTTTATTTGGTAAGGCTGGAACCATAAAAATCTGATGGCAATTGCTTATTGAAAGCTCTCTTTCACTCACACAGAACTCCTCCAGCATCCTACTGACATTTCTTCCACCTCCACAAATCCCCTGAATATTTGTATTTAGGGCTATTATTTTGTCAGTGCAACTACATACATCAGTGGCAAGTATACACAAGCTCTGGAAAGGCTTCAATGCTCAGTGTGAGCCTTCATCATTTTGTAGGTGACCTTTGTTTCTGATGGAGGAAAGGAAACAGTTCTAAGCATTGCAGACCTGCTTTTGCTTCAGCAATAGTTCAAAGAGCACAGTGACAAAAACCTATAGCTGTGAAGGGTTTGTCAGTACCAGATTTTTTCTTAGATGCTTTACTTTCTGCCTAAGGTGAAAGAGCTACAGTTAAGTTATCATTAGTTTAGCTGATGGAGCTAGTATCAGATATATACAGAGCAAATGGTTTAATCATTAGAACAGATGCTTCTGAGCTTACAGCCATGGATTTAAACCCCAACTGGGAATTCACTATTAGCCCTATCATTAGCATAAATTGATTGCTGTGATTGGCTAATCACTTAATTAGGAAAGAGATCCTTATTAGAGAACCATTCTGGAATAGTTTCTATAAATACAGGATTTCCTAGGTACATTCTGTTTAGACTTTAGGCTCTATTTTTTACTTCCCACTTATGTTGTTTTCAAAAATCATAGATTGTCATGAATATACCACAGATCATATTGGACTGTCTTCCAATTTTAGAGACTTATAAAATGAGGAAAAGAGATAAAGGATAAGTTTTTCCTCAGCTTTCTACAGTGATTTCCTCAAACTCTCCAATGTCCTTTCTCAGCACAATATGGAGCTCATTACAATGTAAAGTTTCATTGTCAGCTCATTCATTGCCCTTAAAGTCACTGGCCAACCCTGACCTTGAATCACACAAGAGCGGTTCCTGGGTGCAAAGGAAAAGACCGTGTGCTGCCTCCTAGAGCAATGAAGCTGCCACCTACATTCCTTACAAGGATTACCGTAACAGTGATCTGAAAGGAGGAGATGAATCTTCTGGTTAAAAATAATAGATTATACAATATGTAGTGCTGAAAAGGTATGAATAAGATATAAGGAAATTGTTTCAAAGGCCAGTCCAGAAATTCTCTGAAAGAATCCCAAGGGCTCTGCTGCTTTGCCTCTCTGATGAGTCAGATTAACCGCCTCACTCAGTGGCATCACAAAGTAACTAGTTTAAAACAGCACTTCAAGAGCTTTTTAAAAGTAAGAATTAAGTGAGTCTGTCTGGTTTAATTTCATTTAATGTAAGCGAGCCTCTGAACTGCATTCCTTTGCTCTAACACTGAGCTTGAAGCCTTGCTGGCTGATTAATGCCAAGCTGTTTGAAGTATACTCTTTTCTTATCTAGCACTGTGCAGGCCTCACTACAGCCTGGGGAGACCCTCTGCTAAGTCAGAGCTCGGGGAGATTTTTGTCTGCTCTTCACAGAGGGGGATGGAGGCCAGATAAGCCTTACACTATAGAATAGAAAACAAAATGAAAACCTGTTGCCAATCCTGAAAAACTTGTTTATATGGAAACGAAGGGGAACACACTGCACTGGAACACTGACTCACTCTGCCTGCTCGCGTATGACTTTCACTACGCTCATACGTTAATGTTCTCTCAGTTAAAAACAATCAGGTACCAACACCAAAAACCTTATATTTCTCTGCAGATATCATTTTTAATTCTATTCGGACTTCTAGTAATGTAAATATGTATAATAATAGTAATAATCATTAAAGAAAGACCAGAAAGTATTTCATTAACCTCTAAAAGGGTAGTTAGGAACACCTTCTTCTTACAGACTGTGGGTCACAACTTCATACTGTATTCAGTGAACTTCATTCTGCCTCTCTGATCTTTTTAAAATCTATAGATATTACAGATTCCAAAGAAATAAAATTTAAGGTATCTTACATTGGGAGCAACTTAAATGCATAGACATTTGTACATTGATTTCTCTTGCCACTCACTTCCCATAGGAAGCACATCCTGGAGGTGTCTTGCATCTTCTTTGCTGCTAGAAAGTTGCACGAATCTCTGGCTTTGATAGCATTAAATGATACTTCATTCTAATAAGATACTCAAAGCTCTTTAGTGCTGGAGTGAAAGAAATGAAAAAAAAAAAGCAGTTCTTGTCTTAACTTACTATGATGCTTTCAGCAGCCACCGGCTGAGAACAGCTCCCTCATCAATATCATCTACAGAGATCAAGATATGAAAACACTAAAATTGAATGTGTTTCCCTGTGGCTTTCAGATGCATTTAAAAGAAGGCTGAGAACAGGTAAAAGTGTTTAGAAGCAACACATTCTAACAAGGGTTTGCTGAAGCATATTTGTCTGTAAGTGCTGTGAGGTTATTTGAAAATATTGTGAAACATTAAGGGGCAAAAGAAAAAAAAACAAGAAAAAGGAAAAAAAGAAAGGAAAAAAGAAGAGAGATCTCTTTGGAAGAATACACCATTACGAAAGTTTCCATCTCAGAAATAACTTATGACAGGAAAAAGAAAATAACTTCTGTACTTCCTTATTAACAAACTTCAATAAAACAATCTATTGTTTTGCTAAGCAGATGAACATTAGGTGAACTTAATTGTATTAAGGCCAAGATAATCTCTGAGTACACATGAGAGTTTGTATGAAAAGAGACTCTTTTCTTAGGTGGGCTGGTAGGGTTAGAAAAGAAGATGGGGTGGGAAGGGATGCAGACCCAAAAAAAAAGATCAGCACCAACACATGGAGAAACTTCTGGGAACATGTTCTCTAAGTTGGATTCTTTTTCCTCCTCCCTTCTCACTTCTACTCCCCAAATATTTTTCCTATGTTTATACAAAATGTCCCCCATTACAAACGGTGTCTTTGGAAAGTCTTTAATGCAGAGCACCATCTGACCACCACAGGTCACAGAATTAACCACTTCAAAGAAAAAATCTGCTCTAAAGCTCATGTATATTGAGAGGGTTGAGTCCCTCATGTGAGTATGTATTAAAAAAATCTGTTATAAAACACACATAAGATTATCACAAAATATTTTAAGAAGAAAACCATCTTTCACATCAGTACTATTGGTCACTCAGTGTAAATTTGAAAGTTATTAAATGAAACCTTATGAAAATTCATCTTCAAAATCTTTATATGGTTTGCATATATTTTTCCCTTTTTCTACTGTTTTAGTGTCCATTAAGTAATTTCAAATTTCTAATATGACTACTGTCCTGTTCTCCTACTATTCTTTCTTTTTCTCCCTCCCCCCCAAACAATTTATACTTCATTGTTTACTGTGCTTTTTAAGGGAATATAAATAAGTGGACTATCCTCCATTCCTACTCACTACCAGCCTTCAAAAATGAGATTTGTCATCATAAACAGGATTATAATGATAAAAAATAAAAGTTTGGCAATACATATCCCACTACAGCAACTTACTATGAAGTAGATATTAAACAATGCTTAAAAGGCTCATGAAACATTACCTGGTAACTGTGAGCACTGTTGGTGAGATCAGTGTGGTCTCATCAGCTCTCTTCCCACTCAGGTGAGCTGGATTTGTCTAGGATAGAGTTAGACATATTCACAGGAGCTATGGGGCTATGTTTTGGATTGATAACACGGGGATGTTTTCAGTATTACTGAACAGTGCTTGCACAAAACCAAGGCCTTTTCCACTTCTTGTACCGGCCCACCTGCAAGTGTGCTGGGGGTGGACAAGGAGACTGGAATGGCATGGAATGGCATGGAATTGTCTGAGCTGGAAGGAGCACACAAGAATCATCAAAGTCCAGTTCTAGGCCTGGCACAGGACAGGCCCAAGAAGCTGGGAGGGGGCACAGAGCAGCTGACCCAAAGTGACCAGAGGAATATTCCATACCATATGGCATCTTGTTCAGCGTATAAGAGCTGGGTGAAGAAGGAGGAAGAGGGGTGATGACATTTGCCTTCCCAAGCAACCATTAGCATGATGGAGCCCTGAGTTCCAGGAGATGGCTGAGCACCTGCCTGCTGATGGATGAATGAATTCTTTGCTTTACTATGCCTGCTTGCACAGTTTTTTTTTTACCTACTGAAAGATCTTTCAGATGTAATTTCAACAGTGTAAATCACAATGGCAATCTGCATGTGAAACCTAATAGAAATGTTCACTGTCTTTGATTTTTGTCAAAGACGGTATCTTAAATATAAGTTTTCCTTTGGAATCTTAAAGGAAAATAAATGTCTTTCTACTCGTCTTGAGCTCATTAATGTCATAAATTCAGTATTAAACATCACTATATTAAATGCAGTGTCATTTATTTTCAGTATTAGTTATGCAATTAACATAGTAAATCACACTGTGTGTTTGAAGAACTGCCTTTCAGCCTGAGATACAAACTTTTTTTTTTTTTTTTAAAGCAGGGTAAAATTTGGAGAGAGTTATTAGACTGATAGAGCTGGGGGCCAACTTTTTCTAAACCTTTAATAGCACTGGAAACCAGCAATTAGATTTGTTTTGTGCAAAGTCTGTAGCTGATGCTTTTAACACAAGCATCTCTTCCTCACATTGTAGTTTGAATGCTACATTTGTGCTCAAAACTGACATGCTTTCATGTTCCTACAGATTGTGTCCTGCTTGCTTTTACAGAGTAGTGATTAGAGCATTAGGTTGTACCTTTCGTATCTATTACAACTCTAGTAAAAGATACATTTCTGTGCTGTGGAACTGGTTTGTTAAAGCAAGAGGCAGTATAGTTTGGATTTTCAAGTTCAGTACTGCCAACTGCATGGCCTTTTTTGTATAAGTAACAATCTCTGCTTTTCCAGAATCCTCATCTGTACAGTACAAAAAACACCTCTGTAAAGGAAATATAGATCCCTACAAAGATATTCCTTTCCAATTAAAAAAGAAAAAAAAAGAAAAGAAACCAAACTAACAACAACAAAAAAAAACCACCCAAAAAAACCCCACAAGGACATTTCTAAATTACATAATTGTTAGTGGAGACAATTATTATATAAAACAAAGCATACTTTGTAAGCAGAAAGGAAATGATCACAGAAGCAAAACACAGATTTGAGTCTGAGATAGTCCTCATGTTGAGATCAAAGTGACAGAAGGAACATTCAAAAGCACTGCTTTATCTTTCTGTAACTAAGGAGTTCAATGGTGCACATTCTCAGAGAAGAGTACACTTGGTTACCTACACTGAGCATGAAAAACTGCTTCTGAAATTTCTCTGGAAATAATGGGGGATTTCATTAGGCAGACTTGTCCTCTGACTTATGATATCAGAATTCACAGCCCTACTTCTGATACTGGAAACAGGAAAAAAAAACCCAAACAAATACAAATAGGTTTAGGGCTGAATTCAAAAGGAGAGAAGTGTTAGCTGCTGACTACCACATCATCTGTTCTCAGGCTAGTCCATGTGGTGAAACCTCCATTCCCTGCAAGACACCTGGATTTCATATATCTGGCCTACATATGCTGAGCAGATAATTGCCTGGCCAATAACAAACACTAGGGAACTGAGGATTGTGTTCCAGTTCCTGTCCTTATAATGCTTAAAAATCTTTAAGACTGCTTAAATACTCAGGCTGCAAGGAGACAGCCTCTCATATTCTCCTGTGCCTCCCAAAATGCTTATAAACCCACATCTCCTTAAAAACCTAAGGAAAGAAAACAACATTAAAAGCTTTGGGATCAATCCATCAGCAGCAATGATGTTGCTGCTCTGATTTTTTTTCCCCCATCCCACTAGTCCACCTTTTTATATTGTTTACATTGAAGCTGCTCCACTCTACAGAAAAAGAACTTGAGATTCACTGTGCCAGAAACAGAAGGAAACTTAGCAGGACTGTGAAGCGCTCTGATCACAGCCATCCCTGACCACCAGGCTGTCTCAATGACCTGCTTCTGTATTTCATCAAACTACCACATATTGAGACATTCAAGTGATCAGAGATCTGTTCCAGACGAGAGTCTTCAAGTGATACTTTTGCTGGATGTTCCAGGCAGAACTGTTATGGATGAGTCCTGGAATCACAGAGATTCCTGATATCCACTCTCAGGAGTCTAGACACACATCTACTATATTTCTAAATATGAGTTCCCAGTTGTTTTTCTAGGAAGGGTGCTTCTCAGCTATTTATACTAAACATAGGGCAGTTTCCACTTCAAAACCGGAACTTCTGTCATTAGTGGCCTGCAGCCCTTTCATGATTTGTCTAGAGTTCAAAGGTTCAAAACATTGCTATCCATCTACATTCTCTGACATGAATGAAGAGCTGATCGAAATTGGAACCACAGAGAAGCTGACCAAAACTGCAACCACAAATACAGGAGTGAAGGGGAGGGCACCTAAAGCCAGTGGATTTCTCAGAACTTTGGCACAGTGCCCACTGATAGCAAAAACAGGCAAAAAGGCAAATAGGCACAAACAGGAGAAAGAAACAGCTGACAATAACTGTTAAACCAGTCTTAGGCTCCACAGGAATCAGTCACTGAAAGCCATGGTGATTTACAAGAGCCTCTGGTGGGAATTTTTAGACAAAAGACCCAAGCAGCTTGCAATGTTCTCATTATCCACAAAACAAAGTGTGTTAATAAGTATGCCAAAATGCTCCCTGTATCTGAACTGTGTCTACTGCAGACCTTTCTTCTTTTCATCACTGAAAGTTGGAAAATTGTTATCTTTAACAGGCAAGAAAGCTGGGCTGGGCACAAGGGGAAGCTTAATACATAGAGCACTTCAGCCACATTCATTTTAATTCTCTCTTGACTTCCTAAAAGAAATTCCTTTTATGAAATATTCATGTTTCATGTTATCATATATGGAGCAATAAATGAACTGTATAATACACTAAAAGATAAATAAGCCTCAAAGTTTGTCATTATGGAGCTAGAGTCAAAAATTTCTTTTAATTCGAGACGTACTGTAATGTTAAATAAAAATATTGCATGTGAGAACAAATTAGTATGACCTGTATGTGCACTGCCCACTAAAAAAAAATCTTAAAGGAAGAGATGACTTATTATGAAGAAAATTATGAGCAAGTACAATATACAGCTCAACTACTTTTAGGCTTGATCCAAAGACTATTCATGTCAACAGTACATTTTGCTGATTTCGAGGAGCCTGATAGGGATAGTTTACATTCGTATCTGGCATTTTAACCTCTTTACTTCAAGTCAAGGCAAGTTGTCCAAACCTAATATATGAAGGTTACTGGTATCTATTATAAGTATTAAAAGTACCATCATTGAAAGAAAGATATACACTACAATTAGTCCATAATCTGAGTACAAAATGTGAGTTACAAATGTATTTAGTAGTTACCTCAGTGTTCTTTAACTAGCTCATATGATGTGATAGATAAACCAGACAAAAACAATGCACTTTATCCCTATTTCCACATATGTGAAGATGACTGTCTGGACATAAGGTCCCCAAAACCATTAAAAGTTGAAAGGTGTGCCATTTGTCAGCGGAAAGGTCATTTCATTAACATTTGGAATCATGTCTCATGATTTGACATTAGACTTAACATCAAAATGCCTTGAGCATGTTACTGTAGCAATTCTTTTCATCCAGACTAGGGTAAAGATTAATGAAGCGGGTTCAGCTGATGCCACCTACCCGTACCCATCTGATAAAGAGACTGGAAAAATAAAAAGGCAAACTATTTTCTAGAAAATCTTCTCTAGTTAGGAAATTTCTAAATTCTAGACAGTTTCCCATTCTTCTATCCCTCTCTAGCTCTCCCTTTAAAGAGATAAAAGGCTCAAAGACTGCTGTGGAGCTGAGAAGGAGGGGGATAAAACTGTATGATGCCACACACCTTGCTTTCTATCCTCACAGACAACCAATGCCAGATCCTGGATTGAAGTGGATGTTTTAACTGATCGGCAGTGTATTTTACACAGACCAGAATCAGAGAGTTGTTTAGGTTTGAAAAGACCTTTAAGATCATCAAGTTCAACTCGATCCAGCACTTCTAAGTCCACCACTGAACTATGTCCCCAAGTTCGATATCTACACATCTTTTAAATCTTCCAGGGATGGTGACTCAACCACTTCCCTGAGCAGCCTGTTTCAATTCTTGACAACTCTCTCAGTGAAGACATTTCTTCTAATATCCAATCTAAACCTTTCATGACACAACTTGAGGCTATTTCCTCTTGTCCTGTTGCTTGTTACTTGGAAGAAGAGACAGACCTCCACCTTGCCACAACCTCCTTTCAGGTGGTTGTAGAGAGTGATAAGGTCTCCCCTGAGCCTCCTCTTCTCCAGCTGAATAGCCCCAGCCCCAGCTCCCTCAGCCACTCCTTACAGGACTTGTGCTCCACATCCTTCACCAGCTCCATTGCCCCTCTTTGGACACACTCCAGCACCTCCATGTCTTTCTCATCTGTCTTCTTGTATTACGTTTCCATGATGGCAACTATATCATGGATTTCCTGGTGCACCGTGGCTCCCAGCTCCTCCTGTTTGTTGCCCATGCTGCATGCCTTGGTGCAGACGTACTTCATTTGGGCTGTAGATTCCACCACCTTTTCTGAGGGAAAAAGCCTTAATCCCAGTCTCAGGTGCTTCTGTCATTTCTAACACATCAGTAAGCCTGGTGTCTCTGCTGCTGCATGCATGTCCATTCCCTATCTCCACCTACACGGCAGACTGAAGGACCTCACTAGCACATGATCCCCCAAACATTTCATGCAGCCCCCAGTTTCTCTCTAGTGAGCCTGATTTTATTCCTTTCCCCCTTCAAATCTAGTTTAAAGCTCTCTTAGTGAGTCCTTCTTGTTCAAAGATCCTTTTCCTCACTTTGAGACAGGTATACCCCATCAAAAATCCAAAATTCTGCCAGAGACACTGGTATTGGAGCCAGGTATTGATCTGCTGGCAACTACCATCTGCCTACTACCTTGCAAACATTTAAACCTGTCCCAAAGCACTCTGAACAGGGAGTTTTATGAAAATACCAATGGATATGTCCCCAGGAAGACGTAGTCCTAAAAGTAGAACAGTAAAAATTGAAACAGAGGAGATGAAGAAAGTGCTAAGGTAGAAAGGATATCATGAAGCCTGTGGAAAAAAGGAACCTGGCAAAAAAAAAAAATACAATGAAGGGCCATTAACATGGAGTACCTGCACACCAGTCTGACCCCAGAAATGTCATCCTTTATGACACCATGGCTATGTTAGTGTACAGCTCAGTCAGCACAAGCACAGGATCTGTTCACTCCTTTGTGCTGACATTGCTGCCTAGCAAATGTAACAGCTTGGGATTCCCAAAGATTCTATGGTTTCATTTCATCATGTTGGCCATTCCATCTTTTGTAACAATTCCTGATAGCAGTGCTACTGGACTCCCACCTACCTGGGTTGATGACTTTTGGAAGTCTCCTAACGGGATTAAATTGCTGCTACATTTTGGCAATAGCCATTCCATAGGCATTTACTGATATTTGCCTAAGAGCCAATGGCAGTTAATGAGCAATAATCATGCCAGTTGTGTACTTTAGTTTTCTTCTAAAACCCTTTCTCTATCAATTAATGTTTTTGATTTCTTCTGACATCATTTATTCAAAGCCAAAAATAACCTGGATATAAAATAACAGCTTGTCCTTCAGGTAGTGTGAAGGATTTATTCTATGGGCAGTGCTTTCTAGAACATTGCTTCATTCACCCACCTACATATCTGTTCTGGGCAAGGTAGAAACACTATCTCCAGAAAGTAAACTGTGATTATGCCAGTTTGTAAAGACTACTGGTTTGTGGGTGTTACTTGCATGTAGCACTTCCTCTGCCTGTTGGTAGAAAGCCATTTGGCCAACTTTGCTAAGGTTTTGATTCACTGTAATAAAGATACATTTTATTTAACAAGAAGCCACAGTCCACAAAACACTCCACCACACTCACACACAGGATAAAACCAGAATAGTTACACTGAAAAAAAGAAGTCTTACTTGACAGAAGTGAAGGGAAATTCATTCTCAGTGAGCTGCTGAACTAAAATTCCATGTATGTGTGTCATTCTTTACTGCATAATAATCATCAAAATTGCCCTGGGGGCAGCACAAGATCTCTGTTACTTTCAGAGAAGCTTATTCTCTCAAGTCACATGGGCTGGCACATGTTATTTAGACAACCAAACATGACTAAGAGCCGGTCTCTATGCATGTAAACTAATAAAAAATGAATTAAATAAACATGTATGTAAAGGATTTTGAAGAAGACATTACAGGCTAGCTGACAGTAGCCTCATTGGAAGTAAAACGGTTAAAAATTCATGTTTATAAGGAAGGGTGTGCACATGTGTGTACACAAGTAATACACACATACTCTCATAATGTTATTTTTAATTCCTTTTAAATGAATTGTACATATTGAAAAATCATGGCATCCTCCTTATTCATGGCCAAAACCTCTAAAAATTTCCAAAGTATACCCAGACAGGCTCAAAACATCAATGAACTTTTATGATCTGTACATTTCCTAGCCATTTCTCCTTATAGAACAAGAAATAACCAAGGCTTAGAAGTATATTCCATACTAATTAAATTTTCTATCTGAACAGAGAGGTGCTGGCTGATGTCATTGCAAGATCACCCTCAGTAATCTTTGAAAGATCGTGGCAGTTGGGAGAGGTGCTTGAGGGCTACAGGAAAGCAAATGTCATTCCTGTCTTCAAAAGGGGCACGAAAGAGGACCCAGGGAAAACCAGATTCACCTCAGTCTCTGGAAAAGAGATGACATAATTAATTGTGGAAACCATTTCCAGGCACATGAAGGGCAAGAAAGCCATCAGGAGTAGTCAGCATGGCTTCACCAAGGGGTAGTGATGCTTGAACAGCTTGATAACCTTCTTTGATAAAACATCTAGCTTGGTAGATGAGGGGAAAGGACTAGATAGCCTATCTAACTTTGGGAAGGCTTGCAACACTCTCTCCTGTAAGATCTTCAGAAATAAGCAGACTAGGGTGAACTGGATGAGCAGACAGTGAGGTTGACTGAAAACTGGTTGAACCACTGGACCCAAAGGGTAGTGATCAGTGGCACAAAGTCCACCAGAAAGGGAGGCTAAAAGTAGCACCATACCCCAGGGATCAATACTGGGTCCAACTCTGTTCATCAACTTCATTAATGATCTGGATTATGGGCCAGGGTGCAGCCTCAGCAAGTTTGCTGCTAGATCAAAACCTGGTCGAGCTGATACACCTGAGGGCTGTGCTGCCATCCAGAGTAACCTCAGCTGACCGGCAAAATGGGTTGACAAGAACCTTACCAATTTCATCAAGGGGAACTGCAAAGCCCTGCACCTGGACAGGAACAACCTCATACAACAGAACATAAGCTGGAGGCCACACAGCCAAGAAGCAGCTGGGCAGAAAGGTACCAGCACTCCTGGTGAACACCAAGGTGACCATGAGTCAGCAGTGTGCCCTTGTGGCAAATAAGGCTAATTCTCTCTTGGGCTACATTAGAGAAAAAATGTTGACAGCAGGTAAAGGGCAGGGGGAGTGATCCTTCCCCTCTGCTAAGCACTGGTCACACCTGGAGAGCTGGCTCCAGTTCTGGGCTCCCCAGTTCACAAGAGACAGGAATATACTGGAGAGAGTTCAGTAAAGGCCTACAAGGATGACCAGGAAACTCAAGTATCTCTCCTATGAGGAAAGGCTGAGAGCTGGGACTGTTCAGCCTGGAGAGAAGGTCAGAGTGATTGCATCCATGTGTACAAACACCACATGGGAGGGTACAAAGAAGACAGAGCCAGGCTTTCTCAAGGTTGCCCAATCATGGAACCAGAGGCAATGGAAAGAAGAAGAAACAAGGGATGTTCCCTATGAACACCAGGGAACACTTTTTCACTGTGAGGGTGACTGAGCAGTGGCATAGGTTGCCTAGAACAGTGGTGGGGGTCTCCCTCCTTGGAGGTATTAAAAAGCCATCTGGGCATGGTCCTGTGTAACTGGCTCTAAGTGGCCTTGCTTGAGCAGGGGGTTGGACCAGATGACCTCCAGAGGTCCCTTCCAACCACAACTATTCTGTTCTTCTGTAGCAGGATAACCCCCAATCTCACTTTTTACCAAGCTGGTGAAAATTATCTTGCCTTTAGTACAAAAGGCAAGCACAAGCACTACTGCTTTCTCAACTAGATGAATCCTCTTAGCAGACCATATTATCCATCATTTCTTCTCCTTATTTTTATCTTCATTTTCTCCTTCCTGTTATTTTTATTCTCCCATAAAATCATAAGGAAAGCATGATTCATGCAACAACAGATGGTGACAGAAACCCTCTACCTACACTGGAATGTAGGTGATGTCAGTATTCATTCATCTCAGCATAATAGGCTACATTCAGTGCTTCAGTGGAGTAAGAATGAGGATCCATTTCATACAAAATTATTGATTTTATATAAGTCACATCTATATACCCAATATATAAACCAAAGATAACTGTAGCCCAGGGACAAGATTTTCCAGAATGAGCAGTGATTTGTCATGTTCATCTTGATAAAATTTAAATATGACTGGATATTCACAATATTGGTAAGGGGTGGAGAGGAATATTTAAGTTATCTTTAAAGTGTTCCACATTGGAGAAAAAGAAAACATTAGGCATCAAATTTGCAATAAGCATTTAAAACACTTAGCCAAATAGGCCACAGTGATGTCATTTTAGAAATGCACAAAATCCAATTTTCCACATACCAGACACCATTTTTCCTTGGATAATCCACTTTCTGCTTTCGGTAGATTTTACTCCATGGAACATTCTGATTACTTCTACACTTAGTTCTTAATAGTATTTGCATTCAATCGCACCACTGTGACTTAATCAGGGAGTGGGACTTTTCCCAAGAAGGAATTTTGGAAATGCTCATCAAATATCTGTTCCTCACTCAAAACTCTTCACTGCAGCTATAGGTTTAGCCACAGCAAGGATCTGCTTCCTGTGCAGCATGACTATGAACTACTGGAACACAGAGTGAGCAACCAAAAGTTATGGGTCTCTGTCGTAAAGAGCTAGTGTCAAAAATTGATTCACCATTACACAGAGACCTGTGTTTGCTTTGCCCTGTTAATGCTGAGCAACATCCTCCCAGAAACACAATTAGTGGCAACTTCCTAGCAATCAAGTGTGTGTTTTCTTTCTTACTGAACTTTTTCTTTGACTTTGAAAGAACACAGGGAAATCCAAAAGTGTCTTGAATTCTGTACATCCTTATAACACTTTTATCTTAGTTTTAACTGTGTCCATAAATATATTGAACAGTATGCAGAGCTAGTACTTGCAAAGTTGTGAATCTGAGATATGACCTTAAAGATATCATGGGAGATTGGTCATTATGTGTGACCTGATTACACTTCCACATATGCTTAATTTTACATACTTTTAAATGTCCTTGTATAGTGCTATCTGCCTGAAATACTCAGAACTATTTCTGTATGTACTACTGCTAATGAAATTACTTGGCTTTCTACTAGCCCATACTGAATTTCAAAATTATTACCCTATCAACACTGGCTTATTGTAAAAATAAAAAAACCCAAACCACCAAAGCCCACTATTTACACGGGACAGAGAAAGCACCAATGAGCACTGAAACAAGAAAAGGGAGAAACATGAGCATGATACTAGCATTGAAAATTTAAAGTGCTGATCAGGAAAAAACAGCATAACTGTTTTTTCTAGCAACAGATGCCTCATCAGAGAGCAGATTTGCATCATACTTGTTATTTTATAAAATATAGAGGCAGAACATCGTTTAGGTTGGAAAAGATGCTGACCTTGACCACTAACATAATACCACATATTCACCGCTAAACCATGTCCCCAAGTGCCACATCCACACATTTTTTAACACTTTCAGGGATGCCGATACTACAACTTCCCTGGGCAGCCTGTTCCAATTCCTGACCAACCTTCACTGAAGAAATTTTTCCTATTTTCCAATCAAAACTTCTCCTGATGCAACTTGAGGCCATTTCCTCCCATCCAGTCACTTGTTACTTTGGAGAACAGTTCAACAGTTACCTGGCTATGACCTCCTTTCAGGTACTTGTAGGGACCATTAAGGTCTCCCCATAGCCTCCTTTTTTTCCAAGCTAAACAACACAGCTACCGTAAGTTCTCCCTATAAGCCTTGTGCTCCAGACCCTTCATCAGCCCTGTTGCCCTTCTCTGGACACACTCCAGCACCTCAGTGTCTTTCTTGCAGTGAAGGGCCCAGAACTGAACACAAGATTCAAGGTGTGGCCTCACCAGTCATGAGTACAGGGGGACAATCCCTACCCTGGTCCTGCTGGCCACACTATTGCTGATCCAGATCAGGATGCCACTGGCCTTTTTGGCCACCTGGGCACATGCTGGCTCATGTTCAGCTGCTGTTGACCAGCAGCCCCAGGTCCTTTTCCTCTGGCAGCTTTGCAGCCACTCTGTCTCCAGCCTGTAACACTGCCTGGGGTTGTTGTGACCTGAGGGTAGGATGCAGCACTTGACCCTTTTGAACCTCCTACCACTGGCCTCAGTCCATCCATACAGCCTGTCCAGATCCCTCTGCAGAGCCTTCCTGCCCTCCAGAGATCAATACTGTGCCTGCAAGCTGACCAAGGATGCACTTGCTCCCTTTATCCAGAATATCAATAAAGGTATTAAATAGGACTGGATCCCACCTGGACCTTGTAGACTTGTGCAAGCCTTTATCCCTGCATGACTTCACGACATTCTTGCAGTCGTCTGATGTTGCCTGCCTTTTCTTTCAAAGGCCATACATTCATTCTCCTTTTTTTCCCTTCCAGCCAAAGCTCCCACTTCAGCCAGGATGGTGTTTTCAGCCAGCTCATTTTTTGGCTCATGTGGACACCCTGCTCCCATGCCTTTAGGATTTCCTTCTTAAAGCACATACAGTCTTCCTGGACTCCTTTGTCCCTCAGGACTGCTTCCCAAGGAACTGTCTTAACCTGTCTCCTGAACAGGCCAAAGTCTGCCCTCTGGAAGTCCAAGGCAGCAGTTCTGCTGACCTCTGTCCTTACTTCTCCGAGAATCAAAAACTCAATCGTTTCATGATCGCTGTGCCCAAGACGGCCTCTCCCTGTCACATTACCCACCAATCCTTCCCTGTTCACAAACAGCAGGTCCACCTGAAAACCTTCCCTAGTGGGCTCCCTCACCAGCTGTCAGGAAGCTACTTTCCACAAACACATATTAGAAAACTCTGCTAGTTCTGAAGATTTTACAGTCTTATCAAGGAAGGTAAAGAATATGAACGAAACAGAAAGAGAGGTGAATTTGTTTGCCCTCTCTCACATACTTCCTCTCTGTACAGTGCTTCATTTCCAATCACTACTCCATACAAACAGAAGGCACAGTGTTAGTTATTGTAAGATATCTTCATAATGTATTTTATGATCTATACTACATTTGACTGCTGATTAGGTTCTGAAAATCAATCCATGACAGTGGATGGATGAGAAGTCTAGAGCAAGTATAACATGAGTCACCGCTTTCTGCAATTACACTAAAATGGTAACTAATAGTAGATCATTCATTTTACTGCTGGAATAAGAATTGGTTTTCCCTGTGTGTATATATAGAGAGCAAAATTAATTTCTGTATGTTTCATAAATAAGTACTATATAAAGTAGCATGGAAATAACCTGTTTGGAGGTTTATAAAAATGATTTGTACAAAGAGATATGCAAAGCAAAGTACTCTAAACATCATGGCAAATGTTTAACTATTTTGTCTTCATCAAAAAAGTCACAACACGAGTCAGTAAACCAGACTCAGAGAGTTTTAATGGGAATTGTAAACTAAGCCTAACACTTTCTGCCGGAACATTATTTAATGTACAGAAATAGTTCCAGTTCACAGTAACAAAAATTGGAGAAAAATACTGTTATTTACTTACTTTTTCTAAGTTTGAATAGAGGTTAACACAGTTCTCATTGCCCATGCAGCTTCTCAAAGGAGCTTTATTCTGCTGTCAGCAATGGAGTATCAGGGACAGATTTGGGGCAACTTTTAACCCCTGTCAGAAGTTACTACCTACTCTGGAGATTAATCCAGGTGATGAAAAGATAATCCTCTGTCTTCACACATCTGCATATCCATCGGTACAACCTCTCAAGATTAGACACATTACTGACAAATGCCATAATAATTCTTTTTCTCCCTTACCCTTTATTGCACTTTCACGCCTGATGAAGTGCCTGTGGTTAGCAGAAGATTATTTCTATAGCAGCAACTAGGCAGAGCTGATGTACTTCATGGGCATTTGTAATTATTCATCAGAACCTCCAGAATGACCATAGGTCTTAGCAGCATAAAATCAGCAATTTTTGCATACAACACTGGACCATATACATTATCAATGTAGTGAACAACTATAAACTATTTTCATCATTAATAAAATTCAAAATTAATATAAAGGACCAGTGAATTTCTAGCATTATTTTTTGTTCATTCATCCCAGGACTGGAAGCCAGATTTAACATTAAACTGGAGGAAAACAGCTACCAAAAAGCATATTTCAAAAATTTTCCAAATGCTTTTATGTCTCCTCAAAAATTAAAAATTAAGTCAGAAATTCAAATTCATTATTCTTTAATTTCAGCCACATAGGAAAGATTACTAAATATTTTTGACCTCTTAAATGACCTTTACAGATTAAACCATTTTGACATTACTGAATGATTTCTCGAGAGGCTCAATATTTAGGCGCATATTTTGACCACAAGCAAAAATTTCTTCTCTCACATATTTATTTTACTGCTGTTGATATTTTCAGTGCAGCTTGACGTATCTTTGAAATGCAATGCATTCAGGCATTTGAGCTCTGAAGCTCAGTGGGTAAGCCTCAAGCAGACATCTAATTTTAGGAACCAAAGTTCGAAAACTCTCATTATACTCTATAAAGAAATTCCACCTCTGTTGACCTGACTTGTTTGTTTGTTTGTTCTGTTTTATCACCACCAAGCAACAGGAGATATTTTCCAACAGACAGCACAATATAGGTTTATAGACGTAATATAATCCTATGCCACATTGCAATGATTTGTGGGAACACCATGCCTTAAAGAATGCACAGAGTCTGTTTCCTTTCAGGCTAAGTCAAAGAAAAAAAAAGTCCCTAAGCAAAGAAAAATCAAAATTTCTACTTGATGATACTAAACTACACTATGTATCAGTGCTAGATGGCTATTTCTTCCCTTAATTCTGTGAGGATGAAAAAAGAGAAGATACCAGAAGTCATGCATAGTCAGTAACTGAGTATCACAAAAGGCAAAATGATAAATTTTAGACAGACTGGCTGTAAGACTTCAGTGGCAAGGAACACACTTAAAAATTTTAAGGGTAGTGTTTACCAAAAATAGCTTTACACTGTCTTCCTAATAAAGGCATGAAACTAGTTGAGATATTCAGACAGATACACTTGCATACTTCCATCTCATGTTTAATTTTTCCTAAATAAAAGATAAACTTCTAATTCTGATTGTTATAAACAAAGAAAAAAACCAAAATTACCAAGATTGTCTTATTTGGTGAGGAATGCAATTGCAAAATTCACGAAGATGCTTTCAAAACTGCCTTATTTCAAGGGGTCCTAGATCAGATGACTAATAGATATTTTCATCAGAATATAAGAGGAGTGCAAATATCCTATTTTAAATATCAACTGCAGGATTTCTTAAAATGTAGAGGACTGACGAGGAAGTAAAACTATGAAAGATGCATTTATGGCAACCTCAAACTAGCACCTGAATACCGTACGATCTGTAATGATCTACTTTTAGAAAATCCTTATGAGAAAAAAAAAATACCATTTTTCTGGTTTTATAATGAATTGAATTTAAATCATCTGAAAGCAAACACAATGCCCCTCACCACCTGCTTATTCTTTACTTGCTATGTGTAACTTAAATGGCAGAGGAGCAGTGGGAAGTTGCAACAATACCATTCATATCAAAGCAAGCACAGTCTGAAACTACTACTATAAACGTTCTTTTCAATCTCTAGCTTTTTTATCCTTTTAAAGGCTGATATTTGTCATCCAGCACTCCTATTTGAACGCACAGGGTATGCTGAGGATCAATCACAAACAAAACTCTGAAGAAAATTCCTGAAATGGTGTGCAACCTAACTTTGAATCTAGAACTTGTCAATTTTCGTATTAAAAATATAAATGAATTGTGGGAAGAGATAAGATAGAATCGAGCTGTGGGCTGTGAGATGTGCTGTAGAGGCACATGGCAGCACAAAGGAGCACATGGTGGCACACAGAGGCTTCCCTCCAGGGGGCCCTGGGAGGAGGAGGTGTCACAGGGCAGAGCCCTACAGAGAGGAGCCTGCAGGGAGCTGATGGACGGGTGAACAGCGAGTGATCATCCCATAGAAGGGCATTTAGAAAGTGTTCTGCTGATGTGGCAACACGGGATAGGTCATGTAGTGAGAATTGCCATGTAAGGAAATACTGTGCCTTGGAAAAGTGGAGAAAAGCAGCTCATTCCTTTGAATGAACCACTCAGATTCCCTGCCGGTCTGGGTACGTGCCTCAATTGCTACAATGAATAATGCTTTGGTTCTTAGAATAATGTGGAACAGAACCCAAATCCTGAGGTATACTACATGAAGAGGATTCAAAGCATCAATAGTAGGACTTCGCTCAATGAACCATAACACCTCATCACAGTACTAACAGATAATTCCAAAGCTGCTCTTTGGAATATACATTTAATATAGATATATTCCAAAGCTGCCCTTTGGAATATATTAAATGTATTGTATTTGGATATATATATTTTTACATGCATACATATATTGTGCTCTTTTTCTCTTGCCAAATGATGAACACTTGGCAAAGTAATGAGTGTGGATCAGCTAACACAATCAAATCAAATCAAAGAAATACCTTTCCAGAGAGGAACACTTCCTACAACAATTTAAATCTGTGCTATAGCTTTTCTGTCCTGATGCCACCCATTGACCAAGTTCTCTTTACAATGCTATCCTAACTCTGTGTGTTTAGTAAAATACTGAAAATGAGAACAAGCCTTCATAAAGAGCCCACAGAAAGAGCCCTTTTATCCAGGCTCACGTGTGTATCAATTGCAAGACACACACATGTTGGGAGCACCTAACTTCAATAATTGACTTCTCGTACTGCTGTGTTTGGTATAATGACAGCAGCCGAGCTCCAAAATACATTTTTAAGTGACACTGAAGGAAAGCAGCTCTTTAATAACTGTCAAAGCTATTTCCACTAGGACTCCATATCAAAGTCCTTCAGTTAAACAGTATTCTTCCACACACGAAAAATACTGAAATCTGGAATTTCAGAGCTTTTTTTTTTTTTAACTGAAGGCAATGAACTTTATTCTTGGTTTTTGTGAATGCTGAACACTCAGAACTAAAAAGTGAACTACAGTTTGAATTTCTGCTTTAAATTAATCACAGTGTTCTCTAGAGGTAATGTTCAGTCTAAGTATAAAAAATACATATCTCTGCATTCACTGGCTGAAAAGAATCTGAATAATTCCATATATGAAACAGTTTTCTAAATATATCTATTAAGACATGCATTAAAATGATGATAATGTTATGGCTCAATTAATACCTAATTAATGCTCATTGCTAAAGAAGTTTAAAAACTTTGGTACATGCAGCGCAGATGACTGATATTCTGCAGCTTATTAGCGCCAAAGTTTCAGAGCAAAAGACTTTTTTTCTTGTTATCATTCAGACTTAAAAACACCAACAAAACACGTTATTTGGAGTCCTAATTAAGTACAATAAAACATAAGCTGGAGCTGTGACATTTAACAAAACTTCATAGCTCTAGGGACCTAGTCTTGAACAGGAGTTTAAATATGAATTAATTTGCAATTCCAAGAACACTTAAGCTGAGTTCAAGGTTGAAAATATGAAACTGAAAAAATATGAGAAGGTTAAACAAAACACTAAGAGGCAGAAGCACAACACAAACTTGTTTGAAAAGCTGAGTGACATTTTTATCTATACAGGTCTTAATTATTGTAAAAAGAATGTACTAAAAAAAAAGAATGATAGAATATCAAATACCAGGATAAAAAATAAGTCCGAGACATACAATGTGACTGCTTAAATTTGTGGGGAACAGAAGTAGGAAGAAAGCAGCAAAATTATTCAGAAGTATTCTGAATAATTTAAGAGTAAGATGACACTAAGAAGAAAATTAAAACTAAGGAAACTGGATTTTCAATACCAAGAATGCATTTTCTCATCTCAGAGGGAACAAAAAAAGATAGACAAGAAATCGTTACTGCACTCTAAGATAAGCCATATCAAACTTCAAGAAATTTGAGGGAAGTTAGGGCAGGGTGGGTTGTTCCCCCCTCCAATTATGAAACAGGGAAAAATAACTCTCTTTTGGAAGTATATTTCAGGAATGACTTCAACTCTTTTAAGAGCATACAATAAGTTTATTACCTTGAAAATATCTTTGAATGGAGCAAAAATATTTAAAGAGCTGCCACCTCTCACAATATATTGAAAGCATTCAAACACTTCATCTTTCCTCTATTTTTTTTCTTTCTACAAAAACTGAGATTTTTTTGTTCTAATATCTGTTTGATTTTACGAACATCTTTTTTCTAAGTGTCTCGAGGAACCATTTTGGAGGCTGAAATAATCCCACCTTCTCTTCAGAAGTCTTCAATACGACTGGTGCATCCGCTACACTTTTATCTTTCCCAAAGTTTCCTCTGAATTTTTCTGTCTCTTCAGTTTCAGCTGAGGATTCATTGCCTGCTTTGACATTATTATTTTGCTACCTTTAGCTGGGAAAAATCAAGCCCTTCTTATTATGGAGAAACTTCCTTTATTTTCATGCCTTCCTTTACCTGTTTTCTCTTCTCTAAGATTTGGTTATTTCTACCATGTCAGAGCATACAGTCAGGAATACCAAGATATCTGTGATTACAAAAAGGGAAAGATTATATTGGTATTTACCTGTATCTAACTGTGGAGAATGAATGTATGTTCTAGATTACAACCTATTTGAGGCCTTTAATTTTTAAATGTATCACATGAAAAAGGTGTGTATATGATTAGAACTGTTGTAACAGCAGACTACTTTAATTCAAGAAGTTTTAACATTTGTGATCTCAGAGGCAAATTTGTGTATTTTCCTCATAAAGAAGGTCAATATCTGTATAAATCCAAACATATACAGGCACATATTTGGGTTTTCTTCTGCAAATCACAAGTGTTTGCAAGGAACCTGAAATTTTACAATAAAACATACTGCACCAGTGTCCAGAAGTGTTCACCATCAGTCCTTTGTTGAAGAACTTGCACAAAAGTTAGCTTATATCCTATCCAGGGAGCTGCTGTCTCCTCTGCCTCTGCAGCATATCAGCAGCTTCCATCAAACTAAAGATCCAGATTTTCAGAAGGGTCAGTGGTCAAAAGTTGTGTGGTAAGGAAATGTGCTGATGTATTTTTAAAAGATTTTAATACTTCTCTCAGTTCTTTATAATCCTCGAGATTGTGTGAAGCTTTCCCATTAAAAAAAAAAAGATATTCCAGAGAGAAGTGTATTTAGAATACACCAAAATCTTCTCAATGCATGGAAAAAGCATCCCATCTAACCATAAAGTGTGGGTGGTAAGTTCACTACACCTTATGTTGTTTAACAAAATCTTCAAATCTCATTTCTAACCATGTGTGAAGAGATCCACTATCCTTAAACAATAAAAAGAATAGGAAAAAATTAAAATAGCTTATGTCTTGTAATAGAGACAGAAAACCATCTGTGACACAAGCCATCCATTTTTTAATCTTTTCAAGACCATTGCAAATAACATTAACCAGAAAACAAAAGGCAAGTCACAACATACAAAAATTTCTCATCTGATTTGAACTCCTCAGAAAATGGTTAGTATTGATTTTCAGAGAAAACCCACAGGAAATAACTGCTATGCTTTTGGGATAGAGATCAATACAGGTATCACAAATCACTTCAATAATCAGAAGTGAGATATTTTTCTTGGAATATTGTTTATCCTCCGTAATGTAACACTTTCACACAATGCATTTATCACCCTAATACATTCAAAGACCAGAGAGATGGTTAAGAGCACTTAATTCTAGCAAAAGTTTTCTCATTTTAAATTCCATCAGCCCACTATGATTATATTGTTAGACTGTTCCAGTTAGTGACAGCTTAAAAAGCACAGCAGTATTCTGACTAGTAAACACATAAAAAGCAAATTACTTAGCTGCTAATGGAGCTGTTCGAAATGGGATACAGAAATAAATACATTCCATCTGCAACGCGGTGGGAAAAAATTAAAGATATCCAGTGGTTATTGTTTGTATATTTAGAGTTTTCTTGCAACAAAAGAACTTACACATGTTATGCAACATAGCCTCACACAGGGCTGTGCTGGGGAAACCTGCTGAGCTCTACTCACACCTACTCACTCAAGTCTGAAAACATTACAGTCGTATTCCCCACAAATCTCCTGCTAGTCCTCAGGTGCCAAGCTCTCCTTTGGAGCCAGTCATGGCTTTCCATGTCAGGCAACCCAGCACTCGTGGATTAGCACACCTAATGTGAAAGCTTCTGCTTAGTCAGTGAGCTAATGTCTACGTTTAAGAAGGCAGGACTAATGTTCCCACTCTGACATGAGGAACCAGATTCATGCAAGTCTCAATATGCAACCAAAACTATGCTTCCCTTGTAATTCTGTCCAGAACCGAACTGTTTAAAACCATAGTGAAAGCCAAATATGCTATAACATGTATCTAAAAATAAGAACTTAAATCCTTCCTAAAAACAAAAGACTGCAGGAGGGGAAAAAAAAGTATTTGTGTCCACTGCTTTGAAACTTTTCCACTTAGGACCAACCACAACGTCACCATCAATACCATATACTTTTCAGTAAAAATATAACCAAATCTCATTGAACAATTTCTTTCTTTAGCAAGCTGATGGGAATTTTTATTCTGTGACTAAATGCATCCAGAGAACCTGAAACGAGCTCCCCCGCATTGATTCTGCACCACTGTGCAGAGGATTAGCTCATCAGATTTAGACCTTCACTGGTCACCACATGAGAGGTGCAATATATGACAGACTTCTCTTCCAATGGACTGAAAATCTAAGATAAACACTTATCTTCAAGAAATAAAGAATTGTTGAGTTAGGTTTTAGAAAGCTTCCATTTGCATCACTTAGTATTTACTTAAAAGATCAATACCACAAACTACTGGGACCTAATAAAACAGAGTAGTTCAGACATAAACCTCTTAAGAAATCAAATTAAATTCTTCAAAACTACAGGCACAATACCTAAGCTTTAAGAAGAAAGTAGTGTATGTATTATTGCTGCTTCTTTCTATCTGCTTATATTCCAAAATCTCTGGCATCAGGATCAGGAATTCTCTGTGTTCTTCACCATTAAAGATATTAATCAAATGCCTTCTAAGAGTAAAACTTTCATGAGTTAGTCTTATTGGCAATTTTCAGTATTTTAATTAATATATCCCACTTTAAAAATTACAGGAAAAATTAATTCTAGAGCTTTAAGGCTATTGGAAAATGTTAGCTTGCAGGAGGTGCCATAGCAGAGTTTATCTAAGCATAGCAAAAATTTATCCCCAGGCAAAATTGCATTCGTGTTCACTCAGACTCTTTTCTGATTCTGAAATTTGGACATCCAATATACTTGTCAGACTTTTATACATATGTATATATATGTACGTGTGTGTGTGTGTGCTTCTTCTTATAAAAAAACAATGTCCACAAACACTCTGCTATTCACTTCTTTAAATCTGAAGTCCAGAGTCATTCTTAACAAACCTCTAAAAGCCTATTTTTCCACTCACACAACCAGTGCTACTGAAAGAAAGTTAAACACAAAACTTGTGCTTTTGCAAACTGAAAGAAAAGAAGAATTTGCTGTCCACAGCTGAGTGAGAACTTGGACTATAAACCCAGACCAGCAGATCAAAGTCTAATGAGATTATAGTATACAGTCTCAAAACAGTATCTTGAAGAGCCAAGTCCTACATCTTAATAAAAAAAATATATAGTTAAGAGTAATGCAAGATATACTACAAAATTTATGCATTTCCCCACATTATTTTCAGGATAGCTTGAGCGAAATATTGTGCCCAAACATTGTGCTGCATGAAGATTTAATCACAAGACCTCGAAGGCAAAGTGCCACACAGAGAGTTTCAGGCACCACAGTGTTTTGGACAGATCAGGCAACACACGGCTTATTTCAAATGACTACTCCCCACTGCTGAGCAATGCCCTGGGAGAAGAATATTGACTGTAAGTTTGTGACATGTAAAGAGGAAAGAATTGCAAAAAGACCATTTTACACAAAATTAATTATGTTTTTACTTGCTTGTAAAAAAGACAGTTATTCTAAAGTCTTGCCTTCACGGCAGAAAATATCTTGTGAAACCAGGAATGTAGCCAATCAGTTCAGCCATGGTCAACTTTTAAATTGGATTTCAATCAACCTTTCAAGTTTGGGGAATTCTGAAATGTGTACTTAACCTACTAACCAAGAAAGAAACATCTCTAATTGCCCAAATTTGGCCCAAATTCTGTTTGTAAGCATGAGTTACCCTAGCATGGGTAAAAAAAATTACAGCCTCAGGTAAGCAAGAGCAAAGTAAAGACTTTTCTTTTTTAAAATTAACTAGAAAAATTCTATTGAGAAGGAGGAACACAGAAACCAAGGCTATTAAATTAATCAAAAAACATTAAAGAAACAGAAGAGTTTTAAATCCCCCTGTTAAAATACCAACCAAAAAACCTTCACACCAAGCACACAACTGGAACATCACCTGGTGGATTTATATGGGTTATTATAAATTGGCAAGGGAATGGGGTAGAGACAAACAATTCAAACAAAATGGGATTAGTACTGGTGCAATCTTTTGTTAAAATAGTGAGAGAGACCTGTCTCACTTCAGCAAAGCAGGAAGTTCTTAATTTGAATCCTTCTTTTATGTCAGTACTATGATAGGGAATAATTTTTTTTTTTTATTACATGTCTCAAACATAACTATCCCTTTAGTGTTTGGTATATTATTGCTACTTTTAATTATAAGTTTCTGAGTAGAAGTATTTGCCTTACAGCTGCCTGAACACCCAAGGTAAATCTATCATTAATTATTTCATTATTATTCTCACTACTTACTAGGAGCTTTATGTAAATCTTATCTACCTGTTCTTAAAAATAAGAACAAAGGGAAGCTGTGCTCATCTTCCTTTCATTTTCCCATGTATCTGGAAAAGAACACCGCTCACTTAGAAGATTCCCAGTGCCCAATACAATATAAGATTGATTCCCTTAACTCTGAACTAATTATGATTTAATTCTCTATTTAATTGAGCCGAGCACCTTGCATGAACCATTGAAACCAATCCGTGTGAAAAATCATATGTGATTTAGCTCTTAATTGTGAAGGTCAAAACGCTGAGGCAGACCTGAATAATGCTGACATTATTCAGGTGTGTTTGAAAACAATTTACAGACTGGCAGAAACAACTTGCTAAGATTTGCCCGCTTCACCACATAACTAACTTTCTGTACAGGGCCTGAGCAGTATGGAAGTCTCTAATTTGAAAGATAGCAATGGTGCCGTGATCTACCCTGGCACCAAAAGGGACGACAGCATGTGGGTGGGATGGATGGATGGATGGATGGATGGATGGATGGATGGATGGATGGATGGATGGATGGCAGGAAGGAATATAGAACAACTTCTCCTCCCACAGACAGACACTGGAAGCAAAGCAAGCAAATTCGTTGGGAGCATTGTTTGTCCCTGCCACACAAAACCAGAGAAGAGCTGGTAGTTCTTTTTTCCAGAATTCAGAGAACTACTGAACCTTTATTCAGAGGGTATTAATAACCTGTTCTGTCTACCAGATGCAACACCATGTCTTGGTCCCAAAGGCACATCAGGTTGTTCAGTATATCATCCTTTAAAAAGTAAGACCTCTCTTAGGAATCATTCAGCAGCTGAAGAGAAGGAGACAACATACTTTCCCTTTACTTCTAAAAAAACCACAAACAGTGGAAGTTTTTTTGCATTTATGGAATTCTCTAGATGTTAAAATAATTCCAGGTCCTTCTGCCAGGCTGCTCAGATTTCAGCCCAGTGAAAACAAAGACTGGAAACTGACAGCCAAGTCACCCATTATCTTTCCTCACATGTTCACTAATTAATTGTGACAACAGTTCCTGAAATCCCTGTAAAATGTGTTGGAGGCAAGAAAGGTGCAGGCTTGTATTTCTTACCTATCTTCCCTCTCCTCAGGCACAAAACATACCCACAACCACTCACTGAATTTTAGTAATAACAGTCCTCCTTTTGTTTTCCAAGTACAGATTCTTGCCCCAATTTATTGGAAGACTAAGAGACAAATCCATTTCTAAATAGTCAGTTGTGTAGACCAAGTGATGCAGCAGCTAATTTCCCTCCTTCTTTTAGAGCCTATGAGGATCCACAGAACCTAGATAACATTTGGATTTTGTTAACATAAAAAATAAATCCCAAACTTTATTATACTCTCCTAGCAGTTACAGTCCTAAAGACAAATAATGTATGAAAGAAATACAAGAAGCTAATTCTAAGCCTCACAGAATTACTGCTCTAATTCTCTCTCACTCTCTCTCTTAGGCTCCCCCTCTTACAAACACAGCAGTAGGAAAGAAGACTTCCAGGGATAAAAAGGCACTGCTGTTAAAACTATTATTAAAACACCACATGGGATGCTCAGCCGATTGTGGCATCTGAGTGGAATCTGTCTTTGTTTATATACAAGCTAAATTGCTTCAAAAAGCATAACATCAGCAAAACCAAGATGGAGATGTCTTAGTTCTTTGTATCTTGGAAGATCTTTGTCTTAAAATTTAAGGAAAAAAAAACAAAACCAACAGGAAATACTTTCAATTCCAAGGTCAGTAACCTTCAGGTCTGGAAAAATAAAACACACAATTTATCTGTCTTAAGTGAGTTTTGTGGCACCAGTCGATGTTTAATTAAACAGCACTACAAATTATCAGACTAGATCTAAAGACATAGAAGTATAGAAACAGGAAAAACAAGCTTTGGCAATACCCAGGTTTCACAGTGGGGTAGGCTGCTGCCTCAATATGCATGTCATTTCTTAATAAATGAATAAAAACTCCACTATGCTACAGAAGCACATAAGAATTAAACAGAACAAATGCAGAGCCTCCCTGTTATTTCCTTAGCCTTAGGGGAAAAAAATACTGTCTGCAGGTTCCCTGACTTCTTCCTACTTTTACTCCCTTACCTTCCTTCTCTACTCTTCCCTTTCATTCATTCTTTCCATGCAGACTAACACAAGAAAGATGCTGAAAAGAGACTCCAGCATCACAGAAGGGGTAAAACCTAAGCCTTGGAACGGAGGTATCATAGAAAGAAGACTAAGCCATTAATTTTTAAGAGGGGGAAGGGAAGGAGAAAACTTTTGACTTACAAAGAAGCAGAAGAATAAAAAGTATTTCTGTATTTTATTGTACCAAAGAGAGAGTCTCCAGTGATTGGTTTAATCTTCATTCTTCTGGAAGTATTTCACATTGTTAAAAGGGTAAATTCCACAACATTCTTTACCTTCAGCTGCTCCCTTCCACCAAAAAGACACAGCATTCAAATAGTCTATGAAATCAACCCATCAGTGCATAAAGACAGAACATGCCTGCAGGGCTGAGGTTTCAACAGTCATACCAAACACAAGGACAAAGCACCCTGGCAGAGTAGATGGCTGGTGTGACGCAACCTTGTGAGATTTAGTCTCATGCATATTTGTAGAGAAACATAATGTACTTGTCTGTCAGCCTGCCCACCACAGAGGCTGTCATCCTACAGGTGTGACAGACCTCGTTTTGGAAGCCAATAGAGCCTTTTTGGCAGAATGTAAAGAATAAAATTGTATTTTCCTAATGCTTTGGTTTGAAATTCCCTAAATTCTAAGAAAATTAGAAGCAGAAAGCATGTTTTTCAAGAAAAAAAATCACCAGTCTTATTTACTCTTCAAGTATAGTCAAAAAGTCATATTTAGGATTAACTCCTTAAAGATCCATCTTTTTCCTTAAAAATCACTTATCTACTCAGCATAAAACAGCAGTAGTCAAAACACAATGCAAATGCAGATTCTACATTGACTTGGTCCCAGTTCTTTCCTGAAAAGGGCACAACTCAAGTTTCTATCACCTGCTAATTCTAGGTCCTGTGCCCCAGGAGACAAGCACAAGCTCACCTATTTAATTTCATTCATAAAAGGCTGCTACATGTTAAATTAGGATGTTAAAAAAAGACAACAGGAACTTTACTCATTTGAACTAATGCTGCTTAATATTGTCAACAAGGCAGGCATTAAAAAACATCCGAAGAACATTTTGAAAAGTACCGGGGCCTTGCAGTTAATGACAACATCAAAAATGGACGGCAGTACTGAAAGAGAAGAATTCTACTCAAAAGAGACTGATGACTGAATAATACGATCTCACTAAAGGCTAAATGACAATTTAAGGAAAGAAGCTTGCTAGGCTTAATTTAAGCAGATTCTATAAATACTCATTGCTATCATGAAATCATTAATAACAAATCCAGTGCATCTGTTCTGTCTTTGTGCAGTTACCTAGACTACAATTCTTGACACCACTGTTCTGTAATAACCTCCATCTGCTCTGCTGTCTCTGTCATTTCTTTTGCTGTAACATATTGTGACAGAGGCTTCATTTACCTAAACTTATCTTGGCAACTTGTACTTCATTAAAGAGAATCCTGCAAGCATCAGTTAAAGCTTTCTTATCTGGCCATGCATAGCTAAGCTTCATAAATCATTCTTTCGCTTTCCATTTTGCAGCTTCTGGAAAGGTAACATTATTGAATTCAGATCACTGGAATAGAGCAGTACTAAAATGTTTGTTGACCAGCTTTTAGGCACTGAGCTCTGCTTTGAATGCAGACAGTAATATTAGAAAAAGCTTTTGAATTTAAAAGGGATGTCACTAATATGTTTTATACATTGCTATAAATACTGTTTGATGGCAGGACACTCTAGCAAGCTGCTACTAATACAGCAGAAACAAAGTATTATTAACATATATTCCCTCCTTCCTTGTCCTTTAACCATAATATTTGCAAATATACTATTATATATTCGTAGATCTAAGATCTCAATCACAGCTCAGTAGTGCAGAATGTATCTGACAAAGGCAGCAGCAATGTGCAAAGGGACCTTAAACCAACCCTTATATTCCCATCAGATCAGTCTGGCACTGCACCAGGACAGCACTCGGTGCAAGTCCCAGCAGCTGTGGCGGTGCCAGTGGTTCCTCGTTTCTAACACAAGAGAATTAGTGGGGTTTCTGCCTCCATCCAGACTCCTACATAGGAATCATGTGATAACCAGCAATATATATATACTGCACACAGAATTACTGCATGGTAAGAATCATTTGTTAGTAGAATAAAAATAATGATGAGCCCCTTTACAGTCAGACAGAGCCATTCACTTTTGCATCAGATTCAGAAGAGAGCCATGCTGTGCTGGCTGATGAGTCAAATCACAAACGCTGAGCTGTAATAGGGTAGGAGGGAAGGAATAAGGAAGACTATATTTGCCAGACAAAACTTAATCTACATATAATGGCATCATTTTAGATAAAATCCAGAAAATTATTTTGAATGAACATTTCCTATATGAAACCACTATCACACCTGATCATTTTGCTAACAGTAAAATACAGTGGTTTAACGGTTAAGACTGAACAGTTTTAATAATGAGTAACAGTCTAGGAACCTCAAAGATCAGTAGGATGCTGGTCACTTGGATTCAAACCATCCCTTGATCCACAACAACAACCTGAACTGACACTTCACACCTTCTGTGCCGCCACTACTGGGCTCAAGGGAATTTGGGAATAAGATTCTCCTGTTACCGTGGTCTACTTTATCTAAAGTAGGTATGTAGCCCAGAGAGACAAGAAAGTACATGAAGGTCAATAAAAGACACCCATTAAACAACCTAAATTTAATTATCTTTCATAGTTTATAAAAATGCAGTTGTTTAAGAAAGACAAATTATCAGTTCCTTGGAAGTTAGACAACCTCAAGTGACAAGGAAAGGATCTGTGGGGGCAATGAATTACATTTCAGTGGGGTAATGTTATAAACCCTTAGCTATCCAAAGACAGCACTGAGAAGCTTCCAGTAGCAGCTGCCTTTTGCCCTTAAAACACCTCAATAATTGAACTAACTTTTGAATAGATTAAGTCTGAAATGAATAGTTCTGGTTTGCCACATTTAAAAATAATTAGCTTTAAATTAATCTGAAGCAACATTGCCATATCTTTTCAATCACTCTGCCCACATCACCTGCTGAGTAAAAGAAACCTTGATTATTCACACAGGGCCACAAATCACCCATAAAGAAAAAACAGGTGCCAGGGCAATGTTAAATAAGGTGTAATCAGTCCTCAGGAACTGTACTCCAAAAACATGCAGCTGTCTTGGACACCATTTCTCCCCCTTTAAAATAGGCCCAGTACCTCACGAAATCTTAAACTATCAAGTTCAGTCTACTTTAATTCCCGTCCCAGAGCCTACTGTTTTGATAATGGCTCCTTTTGGTGGAGTCATGGTGAGAGGTAAGAAGGGAGTGCTGCAAGGACAAGGTCACTAGCTTGAAAAAACCCCTGGCTTCCTTGCAGGTGGTCACAAATGCCCTGTGGATGACCGATACAGTCACATCCTGGTGGCTGCTATTCTCTCACTGGATTTTGCACTTAAAATGCAAATTATTTCTCTAGCCTGAAAAATGCTAGTTGTATTGCAGCAGTTTGTACACAAAGTTGGTAGCATGTTTTCCTCATCTTAGAATTTGTCTAACAAAAACCATCAACTTACTTATAGCTGAGAAATCTGTTACTAGTCCAGAGAGCAATTTTGTTATTAAGTGATGCTTCATTTTAATAATCTATAGCACAAATAATTTCATTTTAACTAGAGGTTTTTGGGGTTTTTTTTTTGCTTTTAAAAGGTTTACTCTGCATCAGATACATTTAAGTCAGATCTTCAAGGAAGGTAAAACGAAACTCTTCTTTTTTATGACCAAGAAAATAATTTTCTGTTGGGAATTTAAAACAATTGTTTGTGGCAGCTTAACTATGATTCTCACAGTGGTAAGGGCAAAAAAACCCCAAAAACAATAACAATTTTTGCCTAATGCAATCTTGCATGTCATTACAGTGATAGTAGCTCTTTATCTGCTGTTTCATTAGCAGACCCTAAGTTTTTCAGTACTGATCTGAAGCAGCATATAGCTTTCTTTAGTCTACAGCATCAAACCCATAAAAATAACTGGGTCTTATCTATAGCTGGTGTCAACAGTCAGACATACCTATAAACCTTTGCCCGTGAATAAAAGCATCCTAAGAGTCTCTGAGGAGCTGAAGAGCTGCTAAATTCACAGGCCTTCTTCATTTTCACAGTCTGAGAGCAATGGCCCATCAAAACACATCTTCTCTTACATCTTAGGTGCACAACTAAGGTATAAAACTTTTGAAAATGGAGAAAGAAGTGAGAAGTTAAAGAGCAAAGTTAAACACACTTCGAAGGCTTCCTCTAACAGCTCAGTACACAATGAATTCAAATCTGTAGATGAACCTCAAGGGAACTAGTTAATTTGTAGCTCCTGAAAACCAAATAAGTCAGTGTATGAATCCTTGGATACAATGATAACTTGTGAGCTTCTGTAATGTTTGTAAAAGACTTTTTGATCCTCAGGTGAAAAAAGCAAATAAGGGAAAAAATTGTTATCTCTAATTATAGAAGAGTTCATACTGTATTATTTTAAAAAATGTAACCTAGAGCCTGATGGTTTTCTATAATTATACTAGCCTAAGGATGCCTTGTACAAAACTCTTTCCCTAATAAAAACATTTAGATATGCTGAAATTAATACAGATCTCAGTTGCTAAGCAATTCAGAGAGCCACATAACCATTTTTTTGCTGTTAAGCACAGAGTTAGGATTATAACTCTAGAGAGAGGGATAGTTATCTTGTAATCTTCATATGTATATAAGCAAACTTATAGTTTTCCCTGTTATTAAGAGCTGTCATTTATTTTTGAGTGCTCATACTTTTAGCAAATTGTGCAAACTACAGTTTTACATGCAAAAATCTCTTTTGAAGTGATTTTTTGTTACATTTATTTTAAAATCTCCAGCTAGAAAAAGGAAAATTATATGGAAAACCAGTGTCTTCCCCCCATTCCACATTTTATTGACCTTTCGTTAAAAAAATTTTAATACTTTTGTGATTTTAAAATAGGAATTACAAAACTGACAAGGGCCTGAATTCTCCCAGGGGTACACTTCTATGCATCCCTGAAAAATTCTGCTAAATTACATCAAGTGGTAAGACTTTGAGTTAAAAAACATAGTTTGCACGTCTACATACATTTGCTGGATCTTTACTGCAGAAGTCTCTGAAGAGTCCAGATGAAGCAAGACTTACCCTTTTCAGCAAAATGTGGGAAGCAGCGAAAATTTTTTCTCCCCTGTTTTCAATGCCCAGTTGGCTGAATTCAGGCAGCATAAAGTGAAAGTTAACTGATGAAAAGGAAAGTCTACGAAGGAAGAATGAGACCAGCATTTGAGTGTGGAGACAAATGCTGAGCAAGGATGCCAACACCTGGGACAGGGAAGGGTAGAGCACTACCCAAAACCAAAACAACCACAAACCACTGTACCTGTTCATAGCATTTTTCTACTGCATTTGTTTTCCTTGCACCTCTGAGTGATAAATAATTTAAACTCCATTTCAGCAACATACAGGCCTGGCAGTCCTTACTTGGTGCATGTTGCTCAAGCATACAAGTTTTCTTAGGTATTTCTTCATGAGCAAACAAATGGAAAGAGCTTCCTCAAAAGCAGTTAAGCACAGAAAGGAATATCTGATGAAATCACTGACAGCACGGTAAGGATTGTGTTGTAGCAGATATGCCAATACACCTCTCTGATTCCACTGAAGTAAGACCCTGCTTTAAAAGCCCTGAAAAATTCCTTAGTCAACAGTCATCTGCACGGGTTTTGGATGCACTTTGTTTATAATGAAACATACACACATTTATAAATCAATGGCAGCAGTGCTCTGATTTTGAATATATCTGGAAAAATTTCTCTCAAGTATGTTTATAAAGCATCAACTGATCTTGAACAAGGTTTAAAATTTTGACCAGCAAGGTAAAAAATACCATTCTAGTCATGAATCAGACTGTCTTCATGTTTCCAAATCTACAAATAAGTTTGTGAGAAGCTAGCAAAATCATTAAAAACTATGACCAAAAGACACCCCCGCAAAAAATATTTTGCTAACTATATAAAAATTACTAAAAGCATCAAGCTCCTTTATGCCAAGAGTGCAAAATACAGTGAAAGTTGGAAAGACAGTACCACACACAAGTGATTGCCTTTAATGGGAATTCTTCTATTATTATTAAACCTCTACATATCTGAGAATGCTGATTTCATTTTGCATGATAAAAAGCCTCAGCGTCTTTATCTAATCTTTTTATTTAGGTATTATTAAGTTTTCATAAAGAAACAGATTATCTGTAATGTGGCTTTTCGTTCACTTAAGCAGTTAGTTATAATCATATTGTTGTTACCTCAAAGAATTTAATCAATTTCTGTGATCTGGTTATCATGCAGAGTGTGATTACTCTGAACAAAAGGGAACAATAAAAAAAGAGAAGTCTGCTACTTCCCTGTCATGTCTGCTCCCTGAAAATAGGTAGGAGGAGGTGCTACCTGCTGAAATTCTGATCAAGAAGATCCAAATTATGATCTATAATTGCAGTAAATATCTAATGACCTCAGTGGGAACAGGCCTGGCTAAAAGAAATACAACTGAGTGGTTAGTGATAGGCAGTAATATCTTAGAATAAGAACGGTTTTACAGGTTTAATTTGGGAAGCATCCACTGGCTCTGATGGAGTATGATCCATCCCACATCAGACGTAGGTCTTGCTGGTTGGTAAAATTACAGCACAAAGTTTGCGTTGAATTCTGCTTTCTTTGTTGCTCTTTGATAACAGCAAGTGACTAAACTTGCTCTGCTTCGGAAAAAACTTTCCCTGCTTTGGGAAAAAAGCTTTCCCCAAAAGCCTTCCACAGCAGTAATAAAACTCTAAGCAATCAGGATGAATGGATTCCCTGCAAAACCACATAATGCACACACAGTTTGAGGAACAAATATCTCATAGGCTGCCTTCCCCTGTGGAGAATTCAGTGCCTTTTCCGCAGTAGTGGCCATTCCCAAGGAGTCAAGAAGCAGCCCTCCTGGTTAATCTTGTCTGTTACTAATTAATCACTTCATAGTCCTTACTACACTAGAGTTTTACTCCTTGTATATTGAATTTTAACATGGTTGGAGAAGAAGGAGTTAAATTATTGTTTGTATTAACTTCTGAATCAGCCCTCACTTCTGGTCATAGAAAGAATATATGGATAAATGTTGGTGCTGTGTATTAAGACAAACACTATTTGTTTGCAGACAGGTTCCAGAAAGGATGTTTTTCCACTGCCATTAATTTTTGTTGCATTATTCTAGTGCCCCCTACCCCTTAATGCCTTCTTAATCTGCCTCAAATGTATGCACCTTTCACACCTGTATGGAATGAACCAGCTTCTGTTATTACAGTTTCTACTGACATCTCCAACACAGAATGCTTCATATCTTAAAATTCTTCAGTACAGCAAAGCAAATCACAAGAAAACCTTCTTTTGCTTTTTGAATTTTCTTTTTAAAGTATATCACTAAAGCAGTCCAATGCTGTAGGGCAAATGGCAACTGCATGAAATTAATACATTCATTGAAGTTGTTCATTCTTGAGAGGTCTCTTCTTTCTGTGGAAAAGGGTTAAAAGCATTTAATGGTCTGGGTTAATAATAGTCAAGTTACTGAGTCAATTGAGTGATGAATTGGGAAAAATCATTAACGCTGGGTAGAGTGCTTGACCTGCTCTTTCAAAGGCAAAAGCTAAAAATGCCTTCCCTTTAAAACACCAAGCAACCCTGAGTGATCTATGCTTATGCAAATGTTTGATTGACATCTGTCTGGTGGGTCAGTATCATGAGTAAGACATTGGTTATTCTTAAACCTGTAAAAAATTATGGAAAAGACACAGTGCATTGATAATCAAGGCCAGAATTTTCAGGAAACATCTTTAATTTATTTTCAGGGGAATTTAATAGCCTGCCTTCCTCCAGGTTTGGGTTTTTTTAGATCCCATACCTCCAAGTGTAACTTTTTCATCCATATTTATGCTTTAACACACATCTTTAGCAGCAACAACTACATTACCAAAACTGAAATCACAAAAAGAGTATCAAGGGAATACTTGCAAACAATTGCAGACAACAATATTTTCTAACTGAAACAGAGGCCCTGCTGTGAGCATGGGGAAAGGGATGAGCAGAGATGAGAAAATGTAAGTGGGACCTATGGCATGCTAGGCAGGAGATGTACTCTGGTACACAGAGAGGTTCATCTGGGAGCCATCTCTGGGAAAAGCAGCAGTTGTAGAAAAATGCTGCTGCTAGAAATTCAGCATCACCTGTGTTCTGAAAATGAAAGCAAAGCTATCTCTCACATTCACTTACTAAGTACATACAGGTTTTACCCTTGAGTATTGCCATTAAAAAACCCAATGAAATAAGTATAAATGTATCACTCCAAAAATACAGTTTCTGCTTCTTATATCTTTAGCTACAAAGTTCATACCAATAAAACAAAACAAACAAAAAAAAAAGGCATCGCATTTTGGTGTTCAAAGCTTCTTCCTATGGTGAAAAGCTGAGTTTCTAATGAGAGCTTGTGTATTCACAAAGACTGTCACTCCATGCTGAAATATGAAGTACACTAAATGATGTCACTCTCACTTTAATCTAGGAAAACACCTGAGCACAAGCACAGTGCTAAAGCAAACACCACGAATAGTGCCAAAGTCAAGAGATTGTTCATACATTTAGACATATTTCAGTTTCTTCACAAGTTTGGACTCTTGAGCTAGTATTAAGTACAACTATGTGAAGCTGGACTTTCAGTTCTTAGCCTGGATCTGAAACATCCTCACTTAGAGGCTTTGGCCTACTCATTTCTGTGGGCACCTTCATTTCCGCTTGTAAGGTAAAAAAATATTTGGCTGCACCACCAGAAATGTGTATTACCTGAATTTTTTTACATGCTTTGAAGATGAAAGACACATACATCTAGTTAACATCGTATGTTATTATTAAAGCTATATCTGACCCAGAAAGCTTAATATTCTCAATTTATAAACTACAATATATTTAGTCATGACAATCATTTAACTTGCTCTTCTGTCTAGGTTTTATATCTTCCATCAGTGGATTACTGGGCAGCAATAAATACAAACCCATTGCTGCTTCCTTCATAACCTCCACTGATGATATAATCTGAGTTTCAACAAAAATAATAAAAAAAAAATCACATGTTTCCAAAAAACAAATGTTAAAGCATGAGTTCTGGAATATCATCATTCAAAAATATCATGCCCCATTAGGGAACATGTGTGTAATCTATTTCCTCTGAGTCCAGAGAAAGCTAATTTTTAAATTTACTTTTTCTTAAAATACACTGTTTTTCCCTCCACAGATGACAGCTTTTGGTTTTTAAATTTTTTCACATGTGCTGAGCTTTGTGCTATCCAACTGATGAGAACACCTAGTACAGAGCACCAACAAACATCAACAGTGAGACAGCTATTGGCAGAGAGTGTTTTGACATGTAAATAACTATTTCAGTCTATCTTTCCCTCAGTCTGTAATTGCAGGGTAGACTGGGGGACAGGTGCATATTTCGAGCTCTGTTAAGCACTAAAGTTTTAAAGTGTCTCTCTGGGCATGGATTTGGATTGATGGGTGATATATCATCAGTTACTTAGAAACCTTGAGAACTTCTGTAAACAACACAGCCATCATCCCACAAACCTTCTCCCTTGTACTTTTTTCTATCAGAAGTTAACATGGAGAGTTGTTTCTAATTAAACTGCAGTACAGGGGAAAAAAGGAAATAGATGCAGCAATGAGCTGGATTATTGGATAAACTGAAAGCTTGCAGGAAGAAACAGAATAGCAGCAAAAATGAAGGTAAAGGACCAAGACATACACTGTTGCTAAAGGAAATAATTGTCAAACTACAGACAGTCTTTATTTTGCACAAGGTCATCTGTAATTCTAACACTGGCTCAGCAAAATATTTTCTCTCATTCTCTTTCATTAAAATCACCTGATTTGGCCAAAAGATATGGGATCCTTTTAGCTTGGACTTGCCAATTTTTGTAGAGAATTCAGGAATAGCTTAGAGCAAAATTTTAGTATTTTGCAAACTGAAGGGACTTCCTGGCCTGACAGTGTAATGTGTTATTTACATGTTGATCTTGAAATCTAGGACATGAGCTTGCTCATAGACTACTCCAGGAAAAAAATTATGTTAATACAGAATTTTCATCCTGAATTACTCTAGCAGATTCCACATAAACAAATGAGAAAATTTTTCATATAAACTAATTCTTGGAATAATCCATAACATCATGAAGGAGGTAAAAGATCACAGCATGCTTAACAGAGTATATAGGTACAATACTTAAATTTTGCTCAAGAAACTCAGTAACCTCAGAACAACAAATAAGCAAGATATTTCCGGAAAGTTTAACAGGATTTCTCCAGTGCTATTGATACCACTCCTCAGCTTCCTGTTCATCACAGTAATACAAAAATCACCTGGTTTACAGCCATTATTAAGTGCAGTGTATGTGTGCAAGGAACAACTATTACGGGGCACATGGAGGTAGCTGGTAGAAATACTGATCTGTTTTCAGGCCACAGTGTGCGATGGCTCATGCTCCCACCCAACGACTGCAGGCAGCTTCACAAACATGCTTGGAAAAAGGAGTGAGAAGAATCTGCTATGAATTCTCTCTTCTATTACCCAGTCAAGCTAAGTACTGAGGCAAACTTTCAGCTCCAGCAGTCTCCCTTAAACAACTGAAGGCTAAGCTGCACAACAGCTTTGCTGACTCAGACAATGAGGCCTTGGGCAGACATTGAGTACCACTAATTTCTCCATTTACCAACTGGATTGGGTTTTGCCCCTGCTGGCAGAAATACTTAAGTGATAGCACTTTAGTTATTTCGGGCCTTACAAAAAACACCCAGCTGGTCCAGTCTGAAAGAGGCTAAGGAAAGCCACAGTACAGAGAAGGGATAAACACAGAAGTGGGGAGCATTTTCCAGCTACCATGGTTACTTGGGCCACAAATAGCTACAGAGATTAAACCTGCAGATTGCTGCTTGTGTCCTCTTGTCCACATGAAATTCTATCTACGTTTCAACAATTAATTACAGATATGCCGTGAGGTAAACCTCAAAGCCCCACATTCAATTCACCCAGCTGTGAGATAAAGTGACACACACAGCAAAACAAAAGATTGCTGACTCCACAGAAAGATCCCGCACTTCTGTAAATGGTGACAACCCAAGAGTGGGACCTGGCAGCTTCTCAAGTGATATTCAAGTGATCAGCATCACTTCCACACCTTCTTACTCCCTCAGCAGGAGTAAACAGCAGCCCAAATTACCTAAAAAGCATGATCACTAGAAAAGAAGAACCACTGACAAAAAAAGCTACGAATAAAAATACCAGTTATGCTCTCAAATACTCAAAGAACTATGGGATTGCACAGCATGTTCACAGAAGGTCAGTGGAACCATATGGTCTGGCTCTTCTGGGAAATGCTTCATCTCCACTGTCCTCTGAGACACCAGGAGTAATTATGTGAGTTCTCCAAATATTCACCATGGTTCAGGGAGTCAGTCTTTTATAGAAACAAGGAACAAATTAGGTGTCTGCTTGAATTTTTACATGAAGCTCAACTATATGAGTTATCCTACAGTGGTAAGGTGTTCAGATTAGAACTCAAAATCTTGCTCTCTTTTGAATGCCAGTGGAGCACATGACTGAATTTCACTGATGAAAATTATTGGGAAAAAAGCAGAGCAACTACCGAGTTACAATTTATTCGCAGTCCAGTTCATGACTGCTAGAAGTGTTAAGGGAAGATACTTGTATTTGGAAATGAAAGATTTTTAATCTGGATTAAGAGTTTGAAGATTTGGACCTTGTGATTGAAAAATGAGAGGGTATGACCCAAACCTGTGGAGATATACAAAATAACAATAAAGAAAAAAAATACATATTGGTATTATTATTATAAAATACATATTAGGGCTATTTACCACAATTTATAACAAAATTTATAACAAAAACAAAAGGACAGTGATGCTGAACAGAAACAATTTGAAAAAAATAGGGGGAAAAATATTTCTGCATGGCACATAACTAACCAGTGGTATTCTTCCTGAAGGTATTATTACCAAAACCAAGAGATTAGCAAGATGCAAAAAGGATTCAGACGATTATATGCATAATGAGAACAGCCTCAGCTATCTTAGATGAGATTAAAAAAGCCAACATGTGAGATACAAACCTTGATGATTCAGTGAATAAGGCAACTTCTTGCTGGTGGACAGTGGGGGGGAAAAAAAAAGTCTTTCTCGACTGGCAAACTATTCCAGAACTACTGTTCCTCCAACTTAACCACCTGTTACGGCACTTCCTTAACTTACCCTTGAAGCTGCTGGTGCTGAGGACTCAGACAGAATGCAAGAACAGACAGACTTCCTTTTTCCATTTCTACATTTCAAGTGAAAATAAAGAAGTATTTATTATACCATCCAATTAAGTATGGTGATAGTGAGCTTGCAGAATTTGAAAAGGAGAATAGATCTTCTTATCTCAAAATTTCCTTTAACTATCATTAACTGCAAGGTTTAAGGCACTGTTAGAGGAAAGCTTTGGCTCGTACAGAAAATTGTGTACATCTTTCTCAAAGGCCTATTTGGCATTTTACACTATCTCTTAGCCTCTGGGCCAAACTCCCTGACAATAGCCAGCCCTGCTGTAAAACACACAGATAATCTCCTTGTGTGCGGTGGCCATTCCTGTCAATCAAGTAGCAGGATGGCCCCAAATTCTGCTTGCCTGCAGCTTACCCCTCACTGAAATCTGACACCAGTCCTCACTAAGGGGACAGATTTGGTAGCGCCTTTCAAATGAGCCACACTTTTCCAGAAGGCCATACTTTACCAGGCTTCCTGGTAGTCAGCCCTCCTCCCCTCCTTGCAATACACTACTGCCACTTCTACAACATCATCTTCCCACCCTTCACAGTCCTTATTGAATACAAATATCCAATCTAAACCTCCCCTGGTGCAACTTGAGGCCATTTTCTCTTGTCCTGTGACACAACAGCTTCCATTCAGGAAGTTGTAGACAGTGATAAGGTCTCCCCTGAGCCACCTTTTCTCCAAGCAAAACATCCTCAGCTCAGCCACTCCTCCTGAGAATTGCACTCCAGCCCTTTCACCAGCTTCATTGCTCATTTAATGTGACGAAGATTAAGCAGGTCTAAAACAATCACAGTGAGGCCTTCTGGACATTCAGAGAGCTTTACAAAAACTACCGTACCTACTGGGTTAGATGGAGGTCTGAGAAATGTTTCTGGCTTACATGACTAGCTCCCAAATACATCTTCCAGGTGAAAATAAACTGACATTTAGCTATCAATAACAGAGTAGGGATTGCACTTGTAGAGGTCATGGCAGACCCCAAGTGAAAAGAAACCGTCCTTTGTCTCTTGCCCTTGCAGAAAAGTCAATGTTTAAATGTAACTGAATTTGAATGCTGATATAAAGACACAGCATATCCACTTGGATCCTGTCTGAACACAGCATATTTATATTTTCACCATATGCCAAAAACATCTAATTTGAAGGAAGAGAGAAAAAAATAGCTATTTCTTTTATAACAATCTGGCATACATACAAAATTTGAATTGCTTTATTTTTATAGATCATGTTGTAAATTAATATAAATAATTTAACATGCAGATAATTCACTGTGCTGAAAATGACTGGCATTTTTCAAGAGTATAAAGAGAACTGCTTGACTAAGGATATGAGCAAATGCTATAAAGTCAAAAAAGACTTAACGACTCCCTGTAAAATATTTCAGACTCCACAGATTGTTTCACATTAGAAATTGTACAGTATGTCAGAGGCTAACAAACAGTGTGCAGCACATATTTTGTTATTTGCACTTCAAGCAAAAGAAGATTGCTTTATTTTTTTTAAGAACCTAAGTGACTGAATGAGTACATGACCATACTGCCACCCATGCCATATTGGATTTCACTTGCACTTGGCTCAAACTATTGCACCATCAAGTATCAGATAGGGATTTTTTCCCTGTAGAAAATTATGAATAGAAGAACAAAGAAAATGTCTTCACTGACTGCTCAAGGTCATTCCTAGAGATTGCTCTTGCTAAATAGGGAGACATAGTTAGGTGGAAAAGCAGTGATCATAAGTGTCAGCTAGATACAACCAGTCGCTCAAAGGTGCAAACCACTAACTCAAAGAATTTAAAGTCCAAAATAAGCTCTCATTTTACTTCTCTCTTAATTAAAAATCTAATACTTCTTGTATCCTCTTTTATGTCACATATAATGTACCTCAAAAATTCAAATGAAACACAAAAATCCCAATACCTTCCCGTTAGATTAACAGTTGATCAGGCAAGAATTATTTTTCTGTTTGGTCAGACTTGGACAAGCACACATGCTATGGATTTGTCTATATTTCACTGTAAGCATTAAAGATGTTTTCCTATATCAGCAGTTAGGAGGTTCCATTAACCCGAGACTGTAAAATATACATAACATACACAGGTACAGGATACAGTCAGATGGGCTACACTGATGGGCTTCTGTAGCAGATGTCTCTTTAATTTCTCTGAAATAACATAGCTGCTGTTAGAGCTAAAACTTGTAATTAAAATGTAGCACACTTCTCGGAAATCTTATCTACCAACCTCTCCAGTCCAAACAGCCTGGGATGCGGGATGCTCCAAGTCCCCAGCTGAATCCACATTCCATGTTTACAGCAAGCTGCTATATTTATAATTGATGACAATGCTAATTACAGACCTACAGACACACATACTATCCTCATCTCCCTTTGAGGTGTTAAGTGTGAATATATAGCCACAAGTTGCTGCATGAGTGTATCCTTAACATATTCCTTTTAATGAAGAGGGCATAAAATTCTCATTAACAATAATTGGAGTTAGAAGCAGGAATTCCAGGAAGGATGTGTTGTCTCATTAGATATTAACTACAAATACTGTAAAATATTCTGTTTATGCATTGTTAGAATTCTGAAGCCCTTTTTATTTTTTTTTTTTCTTCAAATTAAGACCTCTATGAATAAGTCATTTAGAGCTAAATGAAAGCTCATGCAATTCTGGAAAACTGCACTTGTAAGTTCCCTGAAGGATACAGACTTTCTACGGAACTGTACAGTTATAAGAAAACAGCTCTACAGCACCTGCTTGCACAGGTTAATAAATAAATCCCCACAACAGTTAATGGAGCTAATAATTTTAGCTCTGTCATGTCATCTTAAAATTCCCACCATGTTTGGCCTCATGAAATGTGTGCAGCTCTGCTTCACAATATGCAAGAGCTTGAGTGTGTCAATACTTCTTGATTACACATTGAGCATGTCAATACTTCTTGATTACGCATTGCCTCTCCATGCAAGAGAACATGGACAAGCAGGTGTAGTTTATGTCAGGATTCATGACAGAGAAATCAAAAACCCTCAAATTTTCTCTCAGGCAGCAATCCCTTCCAGGAGTCACCCATAAGTGATTTACAGCTCCATCAGAAAACTGCTTCTGCTCAGAGACCAATCCTTCTAAGTCTCACAAAACACATTTCATTATACTGGATATGTCAGGATAAAATCTTCATTAGTGGATTATGCCTGTCTCCTAAAGTTAATAAAATAATTTCCAAGGACTCCAAGGAAATAAGGCTATGCTCATTCCAAGCATGTTTACAAGCTTCAGTCCTCAAGGTACCCCAGATATAAAATGTAAGAGGAGGAAGGAGAACCCATACAGACTTGACTATTGAGAGTAAGATTGACAACACAATTCTTTAACTCTTCTGCTGTAAAAATAATTGTTGGATGCTCACAATTAGAAAAGGTGATCCTACCAGCTGCCACTTCCATCTATAGGATGCCACACAGTCATTTGTTTAAAAAAAGAAACAGAAACTGCTTTCTTCAATTGTTTGTTGAGAATTGGTTGGTTGACAGAAAATAAAATCCCAGGGGAGGCTTCAGTAATTGATTTCCCTCGGCAAATCTACTCAAGGATACAAAGTTAGTTCAAAATAAACAACAGTATAATTAAGAGTTAATGCAAAGCACTTGTATCAATTCTCATTCACTGCTAAAACTATGGTCCTTTTCACACAACAGTTGTTACTTGAGATAATGAATGCCTTGTACAAATTCCAAGGAAACTTTCTTCTGAAGAATGGAAAACAATCTAAAGAAAGCATAACTGGCAGAGTCTCTCAATGAAACTAACAGTCACTTGCAAAATTTAGTCACAAAGAACTTTAAAACCCTCAAAAATCAAACCAAAGCATGCTAGAAAGCATGTCTTATTGCCCTTTCATTGCTTGATTGGTCAAAACTGACAGTGCAATTTATCATCTTCACTTCATCTCTTAGGGCTAAACCTTTCCAAAATGCTGCAGGACTGAAAAGGACACTGATCCCATCCTCCCCCTCCTTCCTTTAACTCACTGATAGTTCAGTAAAACTGACTACGTTTTTTCCAAAGCTGCAACTCTACACCACAGCATTACATCAAATCTTTTGAAAATGTGGCAGAACCAAACATCTATAAAAACCCCAAGTTCTTGCAGTAAAATCCTGAAGGAAATTAGATAAAAAGAAACTATATTTATGTGTATGGTTTAAAAAAAAAAAATCAACCAGACAACAAAACAAAACTATGGAAGTCAAGGATAGACACACAAATACACACAAAAGAACAGCAGAAGTAACTGCTCTTTGTACGAACAATAAATCTCTCACAAGACCTGACATTACAGGTTGGTACTTCAATTTTATTCCAACTGAACCATCTTGCTTTATTTAACATAGTATATGTTTGTAGGACACAACCCTATCACATCTCCAGTAGAAGTTCACGTCAACCCCATCGACCACCTACTGATTTAGCAATGCTTGTGCACTGACCAGCAATGCCTCTACATTCTTTCAGACTCTCGTGACTCCAGTTTACATGGCAAGTTTATAGGTAGCTCACTTTGCAAGGCAGATCCTTGAGGAATCCGTACGTTCCTTAAGAAGAGGACTGAATATTGTGTCTTGGCTCTCTTTGCAAAGCTGGCTGTTGTGTTCATTTTGACATGTATCTTTTTGGAGAGGACCAACAGCTCACATACACCGCCATCAGGTCATCAAATGAGGAGTGGGGTTGTGTGTCTTTCTAGAGCTGCCTGTAAAATGAATGCTGTGAAACAGAGCCTAATATATTTCTCAGCTCAAAGGCAACAATAGTTCATATCAGATGCAATGAAGTGGAGCTGGACAGCACCTGTAGTGTGTTTGCTTTCGCTGCTTACAAGGGACTTCCTCCTGTCCAGAACTGACCTACACTCAAAATAGCATCTCCTCGCATGGCCCACGGAGTGCTTAGGACTATATCTGATTTTGCCATGGGGAGGAAAAAGAAAATGACACACAGTAGCTTTCATCCACCATGCAAACAACAAGCAGAGAATGGTCTCTCCTATACATCTCCATCACAGTTCTAACAAAACCAGCTTCTCCTCCATATAAGCACTGTAGAGATAACAACTTTGTAATCTCGTCCACAGTTTTATGGCTGACTGCACTTGCACAAAGACAAAAGATCATTTATTTTAGGAGGTCCTAATACTGATTTACCACTCAAATTGGCAGTGCTCTACTCTAATATAAAAGTTATATGGTGCCTTTGAAAGAACATTCACATTGTCATCAATAATATTTATAGATACAGGGGTGTAAACAGAATACACAGAAAACAAATCTAGCATATATATCGTAATGTTGCACCCTAGCATCTCCCACAGACAACTGCCTCAGCTTATGAGAGCTCTTTGTAACACTCCATAATCCAAATATTTTAACAACACTTTGTCTGGTAATTCATTCACAGAAGCAAACTATATTCATGAACAAAAATGAACCTGCATATCTATAAATAAATTAATTATATCACTTGAAATTGCAGGAAATTATGTAAAAGGTTATGTCATTAATCTCTATTATTTACATACTGAAAGTCCAAAGGGTGGCATTTTTTACAGTCTAGGTACTTAAATTTGCACTCTTAATAATAGTATTGTTTTTTGCTACAGCACAATGCACAAACTAAAAGATATTTTACAATGATACACTGATAGTCTCCAAGAACAATGAGCAACTCTGTATTTTTTCCTGAATAAAATAGCCATAATAAAATGTGCAGTGATGCATACATACAGTGTCACATTGATGTTCTCAGCACCATTTAGTCAACAAACAGAAGTAGCTTAATACTGAATCTCAAATTGTGGTAGAAAAACCATATTAGTTTCTTTCTTTTAGCATAGTCTTATGATGCTCTGTACACAGCACATAATGCCACAGACCTAGAATCTGCTTGTAGATTCTAGAAAATAACCTAATCATGGCAGCACTCTGCTGCATACCTGCTTATCAAAAGTTAGACATACACACAAGTAAAAAATATAAGTTTTACTCTTTGTTATCTAGAGCAAACAGTAGCTTAACCAAGGCTTTCTTACTCTGTGCTATCAGCCTGAGGAAACTGAGAAAAACCTCACATAGTTACTAGAATAAATAAGCGATAATATTAAACTTTTTACCACCTCAAACACTCACTTCTATTTATTCACGTTTACCATAACTACTTCTAAATTCTCCTGCATTTCTAATGCAGTTATTATCATAATAACTCTCAGGAGTTAGTCCTAAGTATTCTCTCCATGAAGCAACATCAGATATTAGTTTTTCAGATCTGTGTATTTTGGTCTCCTGAGGAGATTCTGCACTTCGTTGTTTGTAGTACTTAATAATATCCATTTACTGGTTGACACTCCTGTGTGTTTCTGATCAAAAGCACAGATTTCCACCCCATGACTGCATATGGGTAGTTTTGCACTCACTTTGCTGATTTAATCTTCAGATCCACAATCTTGATTTTATCAAAGATACCTGAAGAACAGCATATTCCAGATCTGAACTAAGTTTTAGCATTCCCAAGTCTCAGTGGCACCAGAAAGCCACAGTATTCCAAGCTGCAAGTGAGGTTAACAAGTGGGTGCGTGGGGCTGGTGACACAGGGGGACACAACAACACATGACACAAAACAATCCCAAAACAAACAAACAGTAAAAATCATGACATTCTGGTTTAGCCCTGATTCTTTTTCCCCATAGCACCACATATTTATGCATTAGAGAGACTGACTCCGCCAGCAGTCAAATGGGTTTGCTTTCTCCACCCTCTTCCCCCCCAAAAAGGGATTGTTCTTATTCAAAACAAACAGGTTCAAGTTTATATTTTCTTAAATATGCTTTTTTGCAATTGTAGAAATGTGCTAGCATTTTTAAACTTTTTTAAACATTCTCTGTTAAAAGCGACTTAAAATCCTAGTTTTGCATATTTAGTCCTAAAAGGAGAAAACACATGAAAAAGTAATTACAACAGATACAGGAAACATTTAAAAATTTTAAAACTGAGAGGCCATTTCCTAAAGGCAATTTTTGAGTTTTGCAATTGTGAAATTTTAATTCCAATTCCTGAAAAGAAAATGTTATGAACCTTAGATTTCATTTCAGAAGGAAACACTTCCCATCAAGGACCCTGATCTGCTCTTTGGGGAGAGAGGAAGCAACCAAGATTTTCAGAATGCCTGTTGTTGGCCATCTTTAAAGTGTGTATCAGTAAAGTGTATATCCGTAAGTCTCTCTACATGACTGCTCATTCCAGATTCAGCTAAGATTAAACATCAGCTCTTGTAAGCCAGTCTGTTCTTCCATCCTAATTAAAAATGATGCAAAACCAGAATCCTAGATGAAATATTTTGGTTTCAACATCATACTTGCACTTAAGAGGAGTTAATTGGTTTACAAAGTTATGCAAAGGCACACATCCCCGTGATTTGGGTGTATCTAGAAAACTATATTGAATGTTTGTACAATGATATGAAAACCTGCTTCCTTGTGAATCCTTCTTCTTATTCAGATGCCAGGTTGTATTGAAAAGTTGGTTGTTACCATAGACTTCCTAGAGAGGCTAAGTCTTCTTAACCCTCTAAGACATGACAAGTGTTTGCATATTTTACTGAGGGCTAGGCAATGTCACCAAGACAGAGCCTGGAGCAGCATGTTTCTGCACTGGAGCATTCCACAGGAATGACTGCAAATTAGACAGAGGCTGTTCCATCCTGCTTCCCTGTTGTTGGAGACAGAAAGTAATTAGCTGCTGGCCTATACCAGCAGCAAATCATTAACCCCTCCTGCCCCTAAACATTAGCTCAGCTGTGCTGGCCATTGAATTGCAAAGGATGGAAATACATCTCTGTCCATCTGCTTCATCTGCTCCAGAGAATCAGCATATATGCACTGTCCTTGGCTCCTAGATATCCAGTCTAGGAAATCTTGAGAGGGCTGGCTATTTGGATTTGCTCAGGCCTGATACCCAAATCACAATCTGGCATTCAGTGATTGCAAAAAAAAAAAAGGGCAAAGCTGCTTGTGCACATGCTGCCGTTCTGGAACAAACACGTAGATTCAAAGGTACAAAGCCAGAGCAGGATCTAGAGCTCCACTTCCTCACCATTTTGGCTTTTCTTCATGGGGCATCATTCAGCTAGATCAGATTTAGTTAAATACTGTTTTGGATCCAATCCAATAAAGGCAATGCTTACTGTTTAACCTTGACTCCATGAATCTGTTCCAAAAGCCTAACTTTGAGTAGTATTTCATCAAAGTAAGTATTTCTTCAAATGCTCTTATTACATATACTTGAAACATATGTTGTAGGAACAATTTTTCCTCACAGATACCAGCCTAGCAGCAAAGTAGGCCAAACACATCCATCTAACTCAATGGGCCAGACATAAAAATGTAGGCTTGAAAGGAATTACGTCTTATCATTTGAAAGATGGAGCCATTGCACTGGCATTAAACAGCCTGTGCATTAGATCAGACAGCAAATGAGATATTGATAGAACTATTTTGAACAGTCAATAAGCTTTCTAATGATTGATAGCTTTGAGCTAACTCTGGCAATATCAACGTCTGCACTTGGAAACTAGGGATTGAAACTGTAATGCAATATTCTCTTTGTGGAATTCATAAGCATAAGTCAAGTGTGGGCAGTGGCTCCAGCTGAGGGATTTGCATGGGTCTCTTTCTTCATAGTGTTAAGAAAGAATTACAACAAATTTTGCTTGTTTTAATCTTTCCATCTAGATCCCACCAAAGCAGTATCTCAGAAGATGAAAACGGAGAAGAAAACCATGGGAGAAGCCAAGCTAAATCACCGAGCCTGCTAGACCCATGGATTTCATTGGAAGTCCAAACAATGTTTCTGAACATTCCAAATAAAGAACCAAAATTTTCAATTAGAATATTTTACATAGTATATTCAAAGAGAAAAAGCAGCCATTGAGGAAAAAAGGAGCAGAGGAGAAAACATACAGCCAAGACTTTTACAAGTGATGTCAAAAAATTATTAATGCACACCTAAAGCTGCTAAAATTTCAAAGGTCATATGCTTTGTGCTCTCGCAGTATAAGATTCTTTCATCTCACAAAGAATCCAATAAAGAGCCACTATTAAAAACATCCCTTGTAAAAAATTCTTTTTGTAAAAGAATGTAGAAGGAATTTTAATTCCCTAACCTCCACCTATTAATGATTGAAATTAATGATAGCATATTTATTTTAATTTAAATTTCCAAGCTCTCAAACTTATGGCAATGCTCTGAAGAAGGCTATGAATCCTATTTTAATTACATGTATTCATGTACAGTACTTTCTATTTGGTTAGCAACCAAGTTCCCTTTCAATTTCATTTGAAATTGGAGAGGGAAAAAAGGTGAAAGAAGTAGTCTGGTAGTCTTTCCTCATTATTTATAAACAATTACTTCCCCTTGCAGTCTAACTGAATTTGATGCTACTATTCCTGGTATATTGGCTCACACTTTCAAGAGATTTGCAATCCTCTATTAGTAAAGTAAAATGCAAAAGACATTAAGATTCTCCACAGCAGAGAAAAGGTCCTTAAGGATTACTTGATCCAATTAACAGTTAGCAGTTTAAACCTAAGCTGTATCAGATCACAAGTACTAACATTACTCCAATTGCCCCTAAGAGCAGTGAGGATTCAGTATACTCAGGCACATCCCCCTTCAGGCAGTATACTCAGGCATTCTGCATAACCACTAGCATAGAAAAGTAATTTTCATGAAATCCGTAGATCCTGAAGCAGAAGTATAAACCACCAAATATAATTAGATTTTCTAAATGAAAACATAATGGTTTTAGGAAGACTAGAAAGGGTATCAGTGCTGGATATGGTGCCATTTTTCATTTCATCTGGCTCTTTTTTAAAACTAACTATAGCAGGCAGGGAAGAAGTACCCATGTCCTCTCTGGCTTTAATGCCATGTCCATTTTGATGGAAAGCTATTTTACATGTCATAAGAGTGCATAACCACCTTGTGCATGGTCTGAGGTCCCATTATTCCTTCACATTCATATCCCACCCTCCTGATGGCACAGATAGGAGTGTCTGGGCACCCAGCCTGTTGTGGCACTTTGAACACTAGTTACTCCTTTTAGTTTCTTCCCTCTCTGCACCTGACATGGATGCATCCTTGCTCCCCTCTACACAACACAGACCATAAAACACCATGCCTGCATAGTTAGGGATTCTCTCTGGAAAACTGTCAGCAGAGGTAGCTCTTCTTTCACTTACTTGGTGTTGTGCCAGTGTGAGCCTACAATCATCCATAATGCTGCTCTTGATTCATGCTGATGTGCAAGACCAGGATCCACACCTAAAAAAACAATACACTGTCATAATATACTTAACCAAAGCAAAGTATTTCCTTCACCACCAGTATCTTGCCCCAAGGAGGCAGTAACCTTCTTCCCTACTTCAGCACTTGCATGAGGTTTTTACATCCCTCTCACTGTTACCAATGTCTCTGGTCTCTTTGCCTTTCTATAAACACTGTGCCTGAACCGTGGTGTCTGGGTAATCATCTCTACTGCAAACTTCATGATATCAAAAAAAAAAAAAAAAAAAAAAAAAAAAAAAAAAAAAGGTGCTCATTTTTAATTTATACTCTTTACACACATGCAGAAAGCTGTTTGAATTTTAGTTCACTAAAACAACACAGTTGCAAGGTGTTCCAAACGCAGAGAGGTGATGTGGCAGGGTTTATATAGCAATGAGATTACACATAGAGGAGGTAATTGAAGAGAAACAGTGAGGACAACAAAGGTTTTGAAAACCAGTGTCTGCTGTGCTCTTTGTTTATTTTTATTTTACTGACTCTTTCATCTAATACAAATTTAATAAATCAGCAGGCACTGCAATTTATAAAGGTATCACATCCTAAGCAAGGAAATGAAAATAACATACTCTCTTCAAATTTTCTTCAAACACCTTCTAACACCACAACAGAAACAATTAGGGGCTGTGATGAATTCTATGAATAAAGAACAAGATTGGCACAGCGAAAAGAAAACAGACAGAAACTTTCCCAAATGGACATGTACCATTTTTCAGATTGAGAGTTGGAATCAATTTTGTTAAAGTCTTTAGTTGTTACAAATAATTTAAGATGTTCATAGCCTCTGAGTTGTGCTGACTAATAGTAAAAAAGCCTGTTGAGTTACATCCATTGACAAGCAGTGTCAGGAGTCTTGAATTTTAACTAAAATAGATAGCAGGGATTAGGAAAGCACAGGCAAAAAAAAAAAAGAAAATATACAATCTATGATTATTTAAGTTTATAATGACTTGTTCTCCCTGAAAAGCTACTGGTGTGCATTTACAATGTATGCCACCTAGTGGGAGCAAAAATTTGATAAAACTGTAAAAATATTTTAAAATGTTAAAAATTTAGCCTGCCATTCTGCAATCTGGAGGGAAATTAGAACTTGCATTAGGTTTACACACCAAGACCTTCAGAGGAAAGAGTATCTGATCATCTTTTGTCTCCGCCTTATTGCAAAACATGAGTAAAAGTTGGTTAAGACTTATGTATGAAAATCTGCTGTTTGATATTGCTGTGCACTACGTCTGTACTGGAAACACAACCGGCTGTAGATAGTGCAGCACTTCTACTTCACAGTACAAATATTACAAAACAGACCTATGAGGGTGACTGACAAAAAATTCAAGTATGTCAAAGACCAGCTGAATTCATGGATGACAGACAAGAAAGTCAGACAGTTACTAAATACTCAGAGCTACTTCTAGTCTAACAAGTCTCTTGAAAATACCAACAAGGCTGAGTACATGAAGTATCCTTCCACTAGTCTTGCTCTTACAACAACCCAATATGTGGGAAGTAGGTGGACCTTTGACGTGATTTAGCTCAGAAGTTCTTGGTTTGCATAGCTTATGCCCTAGTTATTCAAGAGTAATACAGAAATATTAAACTTTTGCTCAGTAGAGTTCAAAGGCATAGAGATCTAAAGTATGGAGCAAAAACATATGGGACTATGATTTAAGATTTATGATACAAGACAGTGCACTGTAATGTAACTACCTGACCTTCAAAAAAACAAAATTCTGGAAATGGAGGAAGTGCCACTCTACAATCTTGGCTTCAAATCTAATCATCCCGTATCATTAGCTAAGGCATGGCAAGTAGCATTACATGGGAGGATGAGCTCAAGAGCCTGGAAGTCTCAGCCCTTGACGCTTCACAGCACGGCCGCATGGAGAGACACCTGCCCGCCCTCAGCTCTCCCCAGGTAAGGCCACCGAGCGCTGCCGCGGGCGAGAAAACGAGATTTTCAGCTTGATGCTCTTTCCCCAGGGGCCAGTTCACACAGAGTTACAACCTGTGGAGAACTCCCCTGAAGGTTTGTCTTTGCCTTCTTAGCTAAAGGAGCCACAGACCTCAGTAGCACCGCGGCGGAGCCTGCGGAGGGGGAAAGGGGCGCAGGGCAAGGCGCTCCCTCCCCCACGCTCTGCTCCGGCCGCAGCGCACCCAGGGCAGCGCACGGCCGCGCGCCCAGCCCCGCCTGAGGGCACCTGCCCCGCTCTGCCCGTCCCAGCCCTTCCCACCCCTCCCCACCCCTCTGCCTCCAGCCCTGTGCTGCTCCACGAGACTCGCAGGCTGGGCTCCGCCAGGAAACACTCCCTCGAATGCAGGAGAACGTGCTCAAACACTTGCCTTGAGCACAGGCAGCAAGGAGACAGGTGAAGATTGTATTTCTTCCCGTCTCTCCTCCCAGGCCTACAGGCCCCTTGGTCCGCTCACTGAGCACCGGCTGGCTCTCAGCCAGGCAATCCACGAATCCCTTTCCCGAGGCCGTCCCGGGGCGGCTGAGGGCCCATACCTGGGGCGGTTCCATCCTCAGGGCGCCTCCGGGGCCGGGCCGCCCCGGTGAGGCAGAGCCTGCCCGCCGCGGGGAGCGCCGCCATCGCCGCCGGCAGCGCCCGAGCTCCGGCAGGCCCCGGCCATTGGGGAGCGCTGCTCTGGGGTTCCCTTGGTGCTCGCGTCCGCCCCGAGCGCTTTGCTTTGCGCAGCTCCTCGCGAGGACTGAGGGCCCCACTGGTGTTACTCTGCTTTCTGTCTCCTTTGTTCCTCAAGTAGGAGGGTGCTTTAAAGGAATTTCTCTCCCTTTTAATTAAATCAAGGCTATTGGTGCCGTGATTTGTTTTGCTCTTCTCTCAAGAGAAAACTTCAAAATTACTTCTGCCAGGGCTTTGAGTGCTGAAGAAGAGGGCAAAGAAGAGGGAGAAGGTTTCGTGCTACTCAAGAATAACTCTACTTTTCAAAAAAACCTTCTTCATTCAATCATATCCGAAATATCTTTATAGCTGACATCACACATTTCCCTTCTGTATGTTGTTTCAGTTTTTTCTTTGTGCAACTTGAGATATTCTTCATGTAAGATCTGAAATGCTGGAGACAGTAAATGCATTTTTCAATTCATTCTGGTGGGGTTTTTTACATGAACTATCACACAAATATGAAAGCAGTTCACAATGCACTTCAGACCTATCGATTCATTACATTTTCTAAGATTTGGTCACCGTTTTTTGTTCACTTATATTCTTCTGCCTCAGGAATAAGAGTCAGTAAACTGAAGCAAGACACTGTTTTCATTATTTTGGGGCAGCTAAAGAAAAGCAAATGAACACATTTATTCAGGATCCACGCAGGTAGTAGAAGACATCCTCACCTCTTGTTAGCTCCTTCTGGGAAGAAAACAGACTCACGAGCAAAGCTCAAAGGCAGATAATTATTCTGTGTGTTTAGGGGGTCTGATTCTCAGTTATACTGAATGTTTGTCAGATTGTATGTTGATAATCGAGCTACCCATCCAAGTAGTAAAATGTGGATTTTGACACCACATTTTAGACCACCACATTCTAAAACACGATGTGTAGATGAGGAGAAAAAAAAAGGAGCAGGGGAAATAAGAAGAACACCTGTGGCACTAGAAGGAAGCATCGCAGCTGTTTGTATCAATGTGTTGAGATTACCAGCATGTTTTAGAGGAGGCATTGACATTTTCTGCTAATACTGTCAGAGGGCACATTTTCAAATCATTATATGTTCTACAAAGGAACAGTTCTGAAAAGAAATAGGCTTTCTGACAGTGTGCCTTCAGCTAGTAAGCCAGTCCAACAAGAAGCTGGGACCAAATGGGGCTTCTTGTGCTCCTTTCACATGCATGGTTCCATCTCAGTCCTCTGGGCTGGCTCTAGGGTTTGGCTGACCCCACAATGAGTTGATTTGGGGAATCCCTGTTCTGTGAGTTTCCAGCTTGATTCCCAGAACTTGTTAGTCTTCAGTCAGAGGTGCTGAAAGAAAGGAGGATGGAGGGTAGCAGAACCACCCCTTTGTACAACAGGTTGTTGGCTGACATTTTAAAACTGAAACCATCATACCACAGTAGAAACAATTGTTCCAAAGAGCGGGAGACTTACCTGGTACAGATTGGTAAAAAAACATGGAAAATCAGTTTTTTCCATCTCTGTTTTTAATCCATGTGGTTTGAAACCTAATGTATTTCAGTTCTAGTTGGTCTACTTCCAAGGCAGTACATGGAAAAGAAAACAGGGAAAAGCATCACTAAAAGTAATGTACTTAAGAATGTGAAGTCAGTTTCCGTCAGCTCATCTAAGCAAACAAAATCAAAATGGGTGTGTATGATCTCCCAGTGGGCTGAGAACTAACCAAAAATTATGCTGCTGTCCAGCATTTTTGGCTGAACTAGCCTGTAAAGCAGAATTAAATTTTGGAAGGAAAACCCTACTACTATTTGGTAGCTCCTCCAATTCTTTTTCAGCCTTCAAGGTAACTTGATGTAAACTAAATGTAACTTAAACTTCAGTTTTATTAAATTCTCAGAACTTGCCAAGTCTGCTTTTCCTTATCTTCCCTTTAAGTTATTGAAGTGTATTTGACATGTATTTGTTTTATCTAGCATTCTATGACCTGTTGCTCAATCACCTCCTTTTGCTCAACATTATTTTCTGAAGAAAAGTAGTCCTAGTACACCTAGTCACAGTATGCTATAAAGAATAAAATAGTGGCTGTTTTGGATCACTGGTGTTTTATGACAACGAATAAAATGTGTATGAGGGAAGTTTAATCTGAGTACACCTAAATTTTAAGAAAAATAATGACCCATAAAATTTGTAGAAATGAGCAACAAATCTGCTTTCAGACCTTCTGATGTCTTAACAATATTTTTTTTTCTTTTCATGGGTGAGTTGTTTTCAGATCTAGAGATAAACTGGAGATGTAAAATGGATACAAAATTTGTGTCTGTATTAGATTCTCAAAATACTATATCAGACACTTAAGGCATTACTCTTTTCCTACTTAATACTACAGTAATGCCACAAAGAGGACAATAGGGCCAGGATGAAATTTAGCAGTAAAAAAGCAAGTGGGATTAAAAGAGAAAAGCACTAGAGGTTTTGGGGTGATTTACTTCTGCATTATTGAAGAGAAAGACGTATTTTGTTATTGCAAACAAATTGATTTTACTTGAAGTTTTGTTTCACTTAGTTTCATCCATAAGAAAAAGACTGATAGCCCTCTTATTTATTCTCCAGTGGTTACATCAAAAAAATAGAGGTGTGATACCTGTTTAGATTATTTAATATTGTTAATGAAATTTCATGAGCAAACTTATTTCTGCTTTACTCTACCAGAAATTTTCAAAGCTTCATAGAGGGAAATTTGTATCAATGGTACCAAGAAGGAACTAAATATCCTCAGCTCCCATAAATTCAATAAAAGCAGTAAGAGCTCCCCAGAAGAGCCAGCAACTTAAAGGCTTGAGGCCTTAGGCAGTGTTGTCATTTACACCTGGAGAATAATAATACAGACATACAAGCAAAATTGAAGGACCTTTTTATCTTTTGTTTTAAAGAACGTTCCTGTTCAAATATGCAGTTCTTCTCTCATGCTGTGTCTTTACCAGCAAGGGTGAGTGCATAATGATGCCATTCATACAGGGTTGCTAACAGCCAGATAAATGATACTTGTCACATGAGTAGTTTCCTGGGCTGCTTCTCAGAGTTAATTTTGATGGTATTGAAAAAACACATTTAGCTTTTGGGTTCCTTGTATTGATTTTTGTTCTTCTAAATGTAACGCTTGTTTCACCCTAATATGTAAGTGTTTCTTTAAAGTGGATCTGTAATGAGGGAGTTTGGACTGTGTGTCTTGCCTCTCTCTGCACACTATTAGTATCGGACTCCCAAGGGTAGCTTGTGCAGTGAACTACAATAATGAGGTTGATGGTTCATAAAAGGGTTGATGTGACAAATTACTGACCTGTTTTGGAGATTAAGTAACTGTACCTTCACTAAGGTCTGCCTATCAGCTTTTTATTCAGCATAATTCTCGTAAGGATGGTGGTTGCACTGTTGAGTGTTCCATGTGCCAAGCTGATCAAGAAAACATTTGCAAAATATAACCACTGATGTGATTAGTTGTGCTTCTCCCAAGACAAAACACATCATTCTGTGATTCAAATGTGCAGTGGGTTAAATTTTATGTAGCTTCTTGCAATATCTTTAGTTCTTCCTACACCTGCTGCTTTAGTTGGGAGAGTATTGGAAGGTGCAGGTTACAAAACTCACTTCCTCATAATACAGATGTGGCCCTTCTGCCCTACTGAAATACCTGTGGTATTTGGTTAAGCTGCAGCAGTCTCAATTGGTTCTCTACCTGTAATCAGGCCTTCTCATAACAAGTCTATTTCATGAGACCCTGTACTTTCTCTCAGTAAGTGGGACAGACATTCTTTTCTCTGATCTTGCTTTTGGTGCTAATGCAAAACACCTGTTGATTCAATTTAAAATCTCAGGCATTACAGATCACTAGTAATAATGAATTGTTTGTCATCTGTAGGACATTTGTATAGATATTTTTTAATATTTGTTCATCAGCTGGTTTCTGAAGGTAGCCAACAGAAATTATATCCACTGTGTATTTTATGCTGGTAATTTTTAAACCTTCTCATTCATGCCTGCCAGACTTTGGCTGGGTGCATTTTTATGGGTGAAGAATGGCTCTGTGATACACAATGTGGATTTACATGTGTTCCACAATAATATAAGGATCTCGACAGGAAACATAAAAGCTGTTGTCATACTCTCAGAAGTGTTAGATGATGCTTAATTTCTCGTTTTATTTTTGGAACATTCAACAGATTGAGCTTCATTGTCCTACTGATGTGGCCAACAGAGAGTTTGCATTGAGTCTTTCCTTATTAGCATTGACACTGTTGGTTGTGCTAGCTTTCATCTCTCCCCATGGTTGTTGCTTTGGGTTTTTTGCTACAAGGACTCTCAAGCATTGAAATGATCACAACTCACTGTTGTCCCCTTGCTGCAGTGGGATTGTCATTTCTGTCCCTCACACTGTCTCACATGCATACAATTCCCAAGGAAGAAATGAATTCTGTGAAGTATCTTGCATAATTGTCTGTTCCTCTGTGATGTGTATAATGATGTGTAACATTATTTTGGAAAGTCATGATCAAAAGTTGAATCCTTGCTGTATTCCTGCTTCATGTTTTATCAACACGGTTGGCATGCAATGGTCACAGTCCCTTCAGCAGTGATATACACCCCTCTCTAAACAAGGGGATGGCTTTTGCTGAGCTTATCTGACCAACTGCCACAAAATAATTGAGGCTTTCTGCACAGACAATGGTGCTGTGTAGTACAAGAATATCAGCACCACTGAGAAAGTATGGCTCCAAAGTGCTCAGCAGATATTGTGGCAGGGGTAGAGCAATGACAGAACTTGTACTGAAAATGTCATATACAAAGAATATCATTTCTTTAATTTCTTCAGTACCTTTCACATTCTCTGTATGTTTTAAACTCATCCCTACTTAGTGTGGGTTTTTAAAAATAAATTGAAATGGAATATGAATTATTTTGGAAGTACAGGATTCTGTACTTAATACTTAGTAGGCCTTTGTGACAGTGAGAGTAAGCTTACTTAAAGTGGAAGTCAAGGTAGGTTTCCAAAAGATGAGCTTCAACATTTCATGCATTTCATATGTGAATGAGTGATTTGCATGTACCCAGGAAAAGAAATCTGGTACTATAAAGAATCAGTCTTGAATGCCAGTATTTTGAAGCTTCTGGCTTCTGATTTACCAGTTGCTTACAATTTTGATAGCCATCCTCAAAGTTTGAACACCATTCTTTATTTTTATTTATATCAGCTCACAACTCATGCCAAGAACAAAAAACTCTTGAAAGTGCATTTTGCCTTCAGATGAATTTCATCCACTTGTGAGAAATGCTTATGAGCATAAATCTGTTTATTATTATTTGTTTAATAACCAAATAATCAGTATTGATTTTCTAGGTTTGAAATTATACTAAAACATATTAAAAACTATGTTAAAAACTCCTTCTTCCAAAATGAGTATTCAAGATTTGAAAGCAGCTGTTATCAGAGCCCAAGCCTACAGATCATTCTGTATTCTGCTTATAACTACACTGAGACAAACCCATCCCTGTCACTAGCCCAGCTTGGAGCAGAGCCTTCTCATTCCAAAGCTTGTATTAACGAGTATTGCAGCACCTGTTGAAAAGATGCAGAGACGCTCTTTTCTTTGCAGGGAGGGTCTGTGTGGCTGAGATGCAGCAGCATGGTCTGTTCTGCACAGGGTTAAAGGATCTGCATTACAAACAATATTTTTGCCCACTTGTGTGGGTAAATCATGGTTAGATCAACCCAGAAATTTACTGATATGTTGATCAGAAGTGTGTGTGCTAATAATGACAAAGCAGAGTTAAGGGAGCAGAAAGAAGAGCCTGTCAATCAAAACCTCAAAAATATAATTACTTTGATTAAACCTTAAATGCCATGTACGTGTTGTGTTAACACGTGTGGCTCCTATTTTGATAGGAGGAACTATGCCAAGACTGATGAATGTCATTTTGTCAAAATCTGTCAACACCAGAAATATTGGGTATCTGTCATTCAGGGACTCTGCTAGTGCCATTTAAACAGGTATGATATAAGTAATTATTTTAATTACATAAAATTTCTTCTTATGATGCAAGTTCTAGTAAATGAAGGAACTCTTCAATGGCTTAGGCTTCCATTTACTTTGTCTGGGCTCTAGTGTGGTAACAGATTGCTCACTTTCTTTATTCTTCAAACAGACTTTGTTTTTAGAGACTCTAAAAGGTCACTCATGCATCACTGAGGAAAGAGCCCCATTTTGACTTCCTATCCTGATAAATTATGCCAAACTTCAAATACAGTATGTCACAGAGTTGTAGAATCATAGAATAATTTGGGTTGGGAGGGACCTTTAAAGGCCCTCTGGTCCACCCATCTGCAATGAACAGGGACACCTTCTACTAGATTAGATTGATCAGAGCCCCATCCGGTCTGACCTTGAGTGCTTCCAGGGATCCCACTGGGTATGTAATTGACGAAAATGTTAAACAGTACTGGTCCCAGTACAGACTCCTGAGGGACACCACTCATTGCATGGCACTTCATTTCTGAGTATAAACCAGCTTTGTATAATCTATCATATTCTTCCCCAATAGATTCCTTTACCTAGTCAAATTGATAAAGGGCTGCAGCTATTAGTAACAACACTATCATCTGATTCTCTTGAGCATATTCAAGAGCCCAGCAACACATATTATTGCTGTTGTCATGGCAAGAAGATGGGATGCTTTTCCAGTCCTTCAAAGTCCTTAATTGCTTCAAGTGGTGTGGTTCCATTTGTACAGCATGTTTTTCCATAACACTAGCCCACATAACTCCCTCAAACAAAAAACTGAAGACGGCTCAGGATAATGCATTTAGATACATTTTTCTCCTTACAGGATTCAAAAATTCTCAAAAAAATTTCCACATTCTTATGCATGAGAATGAAGTCTACTGATTGATTGAAAAGATGTGTAAAGGATAAATTACAAATCACATGATTTGAACTAGTTCAGGAAAATGTTTCAAGTTTAAATGACAAAAAACCTATAGTATGTGCAGCTTGTTCCTGGGTTGTCCTGGTTTCAGATGGGGTAGAGTCAAGTTTCTTCTTAGCTGGTACAGTGCTGTACATTGGATTCTGTATGAGAGTAGTGTTGATAACACACTGATGTTTTGATTGTGGCCGAGTAGCACTTACTCTAAATCAATAATGTTTCTGTGTCCCTTGCTCTGGCAGTGAGCAGGTGCACAAAAAGGGAGTGTGGGCAGGACAGAATCACACAGAATCAATTAGCTTGGAAACGCCTCTAAGATCAATTCCAACTGTTACCACACTGAGTGCCACGTCCAGTCTTATCTTGAACACCCCCAGGGATGGTGACTCCACCACCTCCCTGGGCAGCCCGTTCCAATGTTTAACAACCTTTTTTGTGAAGGAATGCCTCCTAATGTCCAACCTAAACCTCCTCTGGCACAGCTTAAGGCCGTTTCCTCTCATTCTGTCAGCGGTTGTGTGGGAGAAGAGGCCAACCCCGTGCTTGCTACAGCTTCCTTTCAGGTAGCTGTAGTCTGTGAATACATTTCTGATCCATATTCTTGTAAGTCCTGTACAGTACAGTATAGTAACAAAACTATCCATAATTACAGAGGAAACCCTTATTTATCACTATAACACTGCAGACAGATGATTGTGTATTTGGGAAAATAATTGACTACAGATATGAAGCATTTATCTACAAGTTCATAAAGGACTCTTCATCTTACTGCCTGAAAACCAAGTCCTAACTTGGCAAAGATATTACAAGAAGGTTTTCTGAATGCAAATAATAAATAAAATTCAGTTCAAATAGGAATTTTATTGAACCCCATATCACTAATTATTACTCACTTTATTTGTATGACAGTTTCACGTTAACTGCCAGCTATGAGGTGCTTATTATACAAGGTAGGAAAAAAGTAATGGTTTTAGTCCAATAAAAAGTTGGAAAAAATCCTGTGACATTAATGAGAATTTTGGTGAGATTTCTCACATTATAATCAGAAAGAGGGAGACCTTCATGTGTAGTTAATACTTTCAGTTCTCTGCAACTCTTCATAGTATTATCCCTTCTAAATGACACCCAAATAGTTCTTGGATATTAATATAGAAGGGATTCACAGACTCAATGGCTTAAGTCTTCTGCTCACTTTGTCCTCCCTTCACCATTACTCCTTCACCATTACTCATTACATTTCTTCTTAGTAAGAAAAAGCACTATGCAATTTCAGTTCAATTTGAGAGTTTTTCTAAAGCCAGACTGATATTTGTGGTGTGTGTAGTCCATACCATCCTGCAGATAGCTTTTCTCTGAATATTTCAGGCACTAGACCTAGTAATTTTAAATACAACAAATTAAAACCAGTACTTTACACTTACTTATGATACTGGTGTTAAGGTTGGCATGATGATGATACTCCTGGACTCGATGCAGCTCAGCCACAGCGGGCATCAGAGCAGTTGAAAGCCAACTGATGCCTGCTGCACCACAGTACAGGAGGGCTCATAAGTGCTGGCAGTGCAGAACATTCAGTGTTTATCTCCTACAGAAAACAGGCCCTTGTGTCCCTTTGATTTTTAAACCAGCCTGCTCCATCTGGCACAGTCTATGCTTCCAAATAAGGTTCATCTCTCTGTTGCCTGCCTGAGGAAGAATGGAAAAAGGACCCTTAGAAGGAATTTCAAACTAAGGTTCCTGCACAAATTACTAGTTTTCCTTGTCAGAATTTTGCCTTAAATATGGTGCCTGCTTTTAGGGGAAGATAGGAATTCCATCATCCAACCATATCTAAACACTACTGTTTTCCAGATTAGTCCAAATATTTGCCAGAGAATACACACTTCAGATTGTTGTGGGAAAAGTGCAATGGTGTCATGAGGAGAAAAAGAAGGATTCTCAACAAGCTAATAACTTAGTTGATTTTTAGTGTGATGGAATTACCATAACAGATCAAACCCACATATCTAGATAAGTTGGGAAACTAAACTTTGCAGTGGGAGACACTGAGAATAACCAGCATGCAGCAGAAAATCACATCTTCTAAAAACAAATTTGAATTTGGATTATACCAAACCTCAAACAATTATGCTCTGTTTTCCCACTTTAAAGTGTCCTCATTGTCCCCAGCATCTGAACATTCTTGTTAGTCTTGAAGATCATCATATTCATAGGAGGTTGTAAAATCTTACTACCAAGTATTTTAAGTCTATGAGATGTTTAAGTGGGTTTTATAATTGCAGAATGATCATGGCTAAGTAGATGTATCATGGTTCTTATTAGCTGTGATATTCATTATTTGTATACTTCTGTCATGTAGCTTCTTCTTAGTCTGTTTCTTGGACTGATTATTTCTGTTCTGTACATTTATTTTCTCTTGAAAGTTGTCCATTACCTTACAGATTTCTCTTTACTGTGTTTGGATTTCTTATATGCCTGCATTTCCCTCTCAAAAGCTATGGGGAGGGAAAATGTTATTTTTGATGAATGCCTATAATTGATTTAATGGTGTGTTTTCAATTATTTGCTACCCTAGTCTTTCTGTTTACCTTGTACTTAGCTACTGACAAAAATGTAGTAGGTATTTTTAGTGACGTCTCAAATTAATTCAAAATCTTTCTTTCGTCTCTTACAGGAGATTTACAGTCACTAATTATCTATTCAGTATACACAATGCTTTTGTCATAGAATGACAGCAGTCATTGTGTTTTATCTCTCCTTTTGACATTCTCTCAGGGTTTTTTTTAGGTTTGAACAACCTAAATATTCTGCTGTCTGCAAATGCTGCCACTTGCATTCTGTTATTAAATAGTGAATGTACAGATTCTGCTGTGACATCTTCAATTGAGACATCTAGTTTTCAAACCAGACTTTTCTTCCAGATTACTGTGTTACTATAGTTATTTTCACGGGCAAGAACTGGCCCCAACAAATGGCAAATGATGTAATAGTAAGTATCTGCTCTCAGTGCTTGAAAACAGTACATGAATTTTGACAAGCAGAGGGCAAATTAATATTTTTGGAAGTCCTAATTATACAGCAGTTCTCAGGGGGAAAAAGGTGGGGCAGGGAAGGGGAGGGAATATTGTCAGTCTTTGGCAGTGAAATAATGGGCCAGAAATCTTAACAAGAACCTGTTTAGTGACTTTCTGAAACAAGGCACTGTAGATTGAATAAATGATTTAATAAATGCATGGAAATTATGAAACTGACTTTCAAAATGTTTGCAAACCCTATCCTACAACTGATTAAAATACAGCCTTCCTAAACCTCTCTTTATTCTGTGTCAGCTTTAACAGGATGATTTGGCCTTGTGCCTCAGGATCATAGCTCATAGGAACTGGTTGGAGAGGTTACAGAGAAGGGACACCACAAAAATAATCAAAGGACTGGAAAGCTGCCCTGTGAGGAAAGGCTGAGAGAGCTGAGTTTGGGCAGCCTTGAGAATAGAAGGTTTAGGGGAGACCTTATCACCATGTCCCAGTATTCAGGGGTGGCTACAGATGAAAACTGCCTTTTTACCAATAGCCATATGGAAAAGAGGAGGGGTAATGGGTACCAGTTATTCCCTGAGAGATTCTGAGTGAACACAGGAAAAAAGTTGCTCTCGATGAGAGCAATCAGCCACTGGAATAATCTCCCCAGGGAAGTGGAGGATTCTCCAACACTGGATATTTATAAGATTCAGATGGATAGTGTACTGCCCCATCTTGTCTAGACCATGCTTTTACCAAGAAAGGTTGGACCAAGTGATCCTTGAGGTCCCTTCCAGCCTGGTGTTCCATCTTAGTCTGATCTGGTCTGGTCTTGTTCTCACTTAACCATACAGGTTAGGTGTCTTGATTGGATTTTATCTCCCAGATTGGTATTCCTATATGAAAAGCAGAAGGTGTGTATCCTCGGGAACTTGCCCCCAAAAGTGAATGTGTGGCAATGCAGGAGGCATTTAGCAAATTAAACAAAACTCTTTCTGGATGGTTTTGGTTCATTACTTTGGTGATGCTGATGTGTTGGAGGCACACCCATATTGTATCCACAGTCAGCTCCATGTGGAATGTCACATGCAGGATACATCAGATTCATTATATGGAGTCTGCAGAATTTTCCTGTTCCATGTGTGTGCTGGTTTTGCCTGGGGTAGAGTTAATTTTCTCCACAGTGGTTGGTATGGGGCTGTGTTTTGGATTTGTGCTGAACATGGGGTTGATAATATAGAGACGTTTTTGTTATTGCTGAGAAGGGCTTACATAGAACAGTGTTTATCTCCTACAGAAAAAGCCTTTTCTGCTTTTTATATGGCCATGCTGGTGAGGAAGTCAAGGGTGCCTGGGAGGCTGGGAGGAGACACAGCCCAGACAGGTGACCCAAACTGACCAGAGGGATATTCCAGACCATATGACATCATGCTGAGTGTATAAAGGGGAAGGAAGAAGGGAGGACACTTGCAGTGATGGTGTTAGTCTTCCCAGTTGGTAATTCCCAAGTAGCTATTACGTGTGATGAGACTCTGCTGTCCTGGAGATGGCTGAACACCTGCCTGCCTGTGGGAAGCACTGAATTAATTCCTTATTTTGTTCTGTTTGCACATGCAGTTTTTGCTTTTCCTACTAAACTGTCTTTATTTCAACCCACAAGTTTTCTAGGTTTTGCTGTGCCAGTTCTCTCCCCAGTCCTAATGGTGGGAAGTGAGGGAGTGCCTGTGTGGGGTTTGGTTCACGTCTGGGGAAAACCGCAGCAAATTGCTCTGATCTGTTAGATAATGGAAAAAAGAACTTCAGCTACCAAATATCAAAACTGGAATGGTTATGCTCAGCCTCAGATACTGCATGAAATTTAGGTTTGGATTCAAATCTAAATATGGTATGAAATCTTGCTTATAATTTTAGCAAATGTAAAATGTGTAACAAACACATGATAAACTCCATCAGTTAGTACAGTTATACCTCAGTCAGGTTTTTTTTAAGATTGCTCTTTGAATAACATGTGTCAGCCAGTTAAAATGGTTTGATAAATATTCCAGCTACACATCCCCCTAACCAGTAGTAAACAAAGTTTTTCCTACCCCAGTACATTTTCCAAGCAAAGTCATCAGCAAGGTACTAATAAGCCTCTGATTTAGTCATGCAGCTTGCAGTGAAAGCCTCAAGCTGAAGGCTGTGTGTATATATAATTTCCTACCTGCTTCTCTGAGCTACAAGCTCTTTCTATCAAGGTAAAATGCACTAAACTATCTCGTAATTCTTCTGTCTGCTTTGTGTTGCTTGAGAGGCTTTAAGGAGCTATCATCAATTTGCCAAACGAATGAAGAACAGCCATGACCCTGCATCATGCACAATGAAGAATTCACTAGTGAAAATACTCTGCATATATGTAACTCCTCACCTGTTACACAGCTGCAAAAGAATCAGGGTCCTTGAGATGATATTGTATGTTGAATAATGGAGAAAGACATAAGATAACAATCAATATTGTACTTTTCTGAAGTGAAATCAGACATCTAATCTTGAATTGGGCATGATAGGAAATGAAACTTGATGGGAAAATCCATTCTGATTCACAGGTGCTGTGTCTTTCTCCCTGCTACTAATTTAAGGTTAAAATTGCAAGGTCATATACTGTGGGATTATTACACATGAAAAAATGCTTTATGCAGAGCATTTGCAGCTGGGGACTAAGGTTGTAGGTGTGTTTGGGTGAGAAGAGAGAACTACCAATCTGTGTGTTTGGCCACAATTTCTAAAAATGCATGTGTTGAAAAGTCATTGTTGGTAAAAGCAGCTTATATGGATGTATTATTTATAAAATCATGATCAGTCTACCAAAAGTGCTGGCAGAGAAGAGTGAGTAACTGTGAGGTTGTGGCTTCCTCTGCATGACACATCAAACAAAGGAAAGATGAGCCAGCTACACAAAAGCTGTATTTCTAAAGAGCTGTCCTACCTGTGTATGCATTTGTCCCATCTCAAGTATCACTCTTTGCAATGGCCACTGAAGACTGATTCTGCAGCCAGAAGCAGCTCTTTCTTTACACTTGTATAATTTCTAATACACCATGATATAATGACCAAGAATTAGGCAGCAAAAACACCTCTGTGTCACAATGAAATTCTCTTATTTTGGGGAAAGAACATTTTATTGTGCTGTCAGAGGAACAGTTGATAAAGAGGTTTAAGATGTAACAGATGATTAATCACCTTTCCTTAGAGTTCCAAGTATAATAATCTTTTTTATTTGTTATTACTTTCCCTCTCTTTCATCTGTAATATAAAACATAAATAAAAATAAAATTCAGGGAGTTTTACCCCTAAGAGAAATTCCCTAGACACATAACCGCTGTATAACCCAAATAGACTAGACTTTTTTGCATGGATTAAAACTTCTCAGAAACTTCACAAAGGACAAAAAAAGAAATTAGAAGATTGAGATGTCTGCTGCTCTGAGGCTGCTCTCAAAGTTCAGTATCACCTTTTCCTTGCACCCTTTTTCACCTTTCAGATTACTTATAAAGTAGCAACCTGTAAACTTCTTTTGCAAATGCCTTCTCTATTTCCTTTCAGATATGCTAATTTTTAAAAACTATTATTTGAGAGCATGTCTAATTGACAATTAGATTCATTGGTTGTAGTGTACTCAGGAAGGTGCGTACTTCCCAATAAGTAATCAGCAATGGTTTTCTGACATCATAAATCAAAACACTTGGAGCTGGGCTATTGACGAAGTGAAGAACTTTTCTTGCAAAGCTCCATGATCTACATTTTAGCTCACAATGTTGTTTCCTCCAGCCAGATACTTTCCTGTAAAGCAGTCAGTTCAACTTTATTTGCTGTATAACTAGCTGTATTGACAGTTTGAAAAAAATGTTGAGGGAAACTGCAGATTTGTGACCTTGCCTTTTAATGGGTAGTAAAGTTTTAAAAGTATAAGCCCATGACCTACTAGGGCTCTTCCTTGGGTTTATTTTTTCAAGGCAACTACATCAGTGAAAAGTGTACTCGAGTACTAACATCGCTTGCTAACATCATAATGGCAAGTCAGGGTGTTAACCCAGAGACTCAGCAAATTTTCAGATCATTGCTTATTTCAGAATTTTTGGAGAGCTAGTCCTGAAAATTGAGGTATTTAGGGGAGGGGCTACAAAGAGACAAAGGATGGCATTCTTTTGATCATTCATAGACCTTAAATAAACTCTTTTTAGTGAATGGTATGATTTGGTCTCAAACTTGAAAACCAATTAACCCTGCAGAACTCTAGCCCCTTCATTTTGTGAGCTTATTTCTCCTGTAAAAGCACAAAAGACCTGTGTGACTGATCCCCTGCATGCTGCTTGTACCATACAGGCTCGTAAATATGTCCCCAAACACTAAAAAACTGCCTTGTTTTCGGAGTTCAAGATGAAAACAGTGTCATCTTTTGAAGGTGGAATCAACTGGCAAACCAGGAGCCAGCTCTGTGAACTGGAGTAGATGGGAAAAGTGCTGCCCATTTGAAAATGAGCAGCACCAGACTCTGAGTAGGCAGGAAACGTGCTCAGTTTTCAGCAAGGGGCACAGTTCAGGTCGTGAGAGTGGGGTTTGGAGTTACAAGCTTTCTTCTGACACTGAACAAGATGTTCTTCTGTTTTGTGGCAGCACTCTTACCTATTAAGTAGCCCTAATGGAAGGATGAGGAAAATAAACAACATTCTCGCTTTCATGGTCTGTTTCAAGTCTGGACAAACATTGGTGCTGTATGACTGCCACGTATTCAGTATTTTGGATGTCCCAAAGACAGGTTAACAATATGCAACATTTTCTAAAACCTTCAAACTCTAGTGAAGTCCTTATCAGTGAAAGTGTTAGCTCTGGAACAAGGGCAGTGCTTCAGCTGCAGGCCATAAAAAGCAGAGCTTAGACTAATCAAAAGTGGGTTCATTGTAATCTACAAATTAAAAGGTACACTTGAAAATGAAAAAGATGTGAAGAATTAGGACTGGATGTTTCTCTTTGGTGATCATTTAGATAGGATTTTTTTTGTTTTGCTATGTTTGTTTGGATTGTTTTCCCGACATGTATTCATCTCTAAACATTTTTCAGATCTGCTTTCACATTTGGGAGCCATGGGGAGAGCAGCTGTGACCTGGCCACAGTAGCTGGGGTCAGCTTTATAATGAAGTTGTGGGAGGAAGCAGAGATGGGAAGGACATGGTGCCACACAGCAGGTGATTTCCATGAATCCTGACTGCCAGTTGCCCTGTGCCTTGGGGAATTTAGGTGTGAGAAAGGATGTTCACAGCAGTAGTTTTCAGGGTGAGAGAAACCAGCTTTGGTAAAGTATGGTCCACCCAGCAGTTCAGTGCTTGGTCTTTGTTGATAACAGTGTGACAGTGTGGAACACAGGATCAGTCACTTCCCAGTTCCTCACAAATGTGGTGTTTTTTCCCTTGGAATTTGTACTTTCACAAATACATGGATGCATATGAGTGTGTACACATGTGTGTGTACATATACTTCCACAGCTCTTTCTTGTCCATTGGTGGTAAAGACAAGTACACTGAAAAGTCCTAACCCTGTTCATTCAAAGGACTACATAAGAGCAGCGTTTTATATTGCAATTCATCTTTTTAACACACTCAGTTGGAATCCTTCCCCTTCTGACAGTCCTTTGCTAGCCAAGTAATTGAATGACTCCCTAAGTGAACCTCCAAGGCATGAGAAGAGTATCTTTAGTGCCATCTCATCATGACTCTTCAGCGAACTCTACTCACGTTCTCTGTATTTTGGAAGTCTTTCGTGACAGAGAAGTGATGGCTGCAGTAAATTCAACACACACAGTCCCTGACCCAAGTACCACAAAAACAGTAAGGAGAAGGATAAGTTTAGTTTTAAAGGTACTGCAATTTTTGAGGGTACTCAAAGAGTGGTACTGTGAGTTTGCTGATATTTCATTCTAGGATCTTAACCATCAAACTCCTTTCCTTGTGATTTATTTTAATAAGATGACATTAATGTTCCGTGTGTATTTTCAGCTAATGAATGTAATCATCTAGAAAGAGTCACAATTATCTGTTTTTCACTAGTACACTCAGTACTTTCCATGTAGAGAGCCAAAATTGCTGCTGGAAGAGCCTGGTTGATGAGAATGAATTGTTGCTCCTTTGGCAGATGGAATTGCCCAGGAGCCTTTTGAGGAGAACAGTCTGATTGCTGGTGAAATTAAAACTTGCCAAACTGTGAAAGGCTGAGAAGTATAATGGGGATGGTAAAGATTTAAATGTTAACATTTGAGAAGAGTGAGAATCTCCATGTGGATCAGATGGCTCAGATCTGCAGCAAGATCTCCACAATTAATACCTGTACAGTAGGTGAGACCCTCAGCCTTTAAACTGTCTAGGCAAAACTAGAGGAGGAGAAGTCTCCAGAAAATATCTGACTGTCAGTCCTAATCCCAGAAATGCTACTCTCCCTGTTTTGGTAAAACCTCATTGCCCATCTAATAAGTTCTTACTGCTTCCTGTATTCAGAATGTGTGGAAGAACAAGGGCATTAAAGCTGTGTTTATTTGCCACTCAGTATTTACTGGTATTTCATAAATACAATTTTAAGTAGTAGAAATTTTAGCTGTAATTGTCTGGGCATCCTGAAGAAATAGTAGTGTATTTTCAAAATCAATTGTTCCCCAAAAAAAGGAATAATACAGCAGCTTGAATAAATTCTAATGGAAAAATTATATCTAGGCCTGCTTTCAACTAACCTATTAGTCAGTGACACAGTAATAGAAGATTGTGCATTTAATCTGAAGTGGTTGTTTGTAATCAGTGTCGTACTAATGTTGCTCCCTGCAGATAGTCTACCATTTCCTGTATTATATCTGTTTAACCATGTTTCATTTTACATATTTGGATTTACATCCTGAATTGATCAGTATTTCTTATGGAGAATTAGTTTTCATACAGCCTATTTTAGCATCTATTTATTCAGTGTGAGGCTGTAGCTCAGGTGGAAGAACATCCTCTGGTAATCAACATGTGCAAGAAATTTCAGTGCTGACTTCAATTGTCATCCACCCCAGATGTTTAACAGAAGTATCCAGCAGAGCTCTCATCACATATTTACTAAAAAAGACCATGTTAATCTACTCTTTTAGTATTTGTTTGCATCGTGCTACAAATGAACATCAGTTTCTACAGCAGAGATTAACTATCTCTTCTGGATTATCGAGCATTTAATGAATTGTATTTCTTTCGGGGGAGCCCGCTTGTCGCAGTTAAGCCTCTTTAATGAAACAGTCATTAGTGCTGGGGTTCTACAGGATCCAATTTTAGATCCCATACTGTTTTGTCATTATATATTTTCCTTGGGCAGTATCAGATTGGTCTCATTGTTTCCAGTATCTCATGCAGATGATCTTCAGATTTGCCTTTTTCTATTCCATTCGAAACTGAATGCTAACAAGACAGAGTAGTTACTAATTGGTCCAGCTCTAGGTCTTTGCACTTCTCATTCATTGGTTCTAGAAATAGATGTTCTGTTTTTCCTGTTGCCAAGGCTTGTAGCCTTGGTGATAAAAGAAGAAAGAGGGAAAAATTCAGTCCCTGAAAAACAGTAGAGAACTCTTTCTCCTAGGTGAGGCCAAGCAGTTCTGAAAGAAATGAGCTGTTTCACTGGAGTTCTTACAAAGGAACAGATGAAATAATATTAGTACAAAGAGTAGATAATGATGACTAAAAGGAGTAAAAAATGCTGCAAAAAGATGAGCTAACTGCAGATAATAGATATCATCCCAAGAACCTTTGTGGACAACAGGATATTTTTGCAGATAGACAGAGGATACCTGTTTAAAGAAGCATTTCTTAGGCCATCATAGAAAATCTATCGTCTTAAAGGCCTCTATGCAACAAGTAGAAATACAAATGTGACAGGGGAGGTGGCAGTGGAGGCCCTGTCATTGTGCAAGACGACAGCAGCTTGACTGCAACATGGAGCTTTTGCCAGTGTAAGCTAGAGAACTTTGGAATCGATAGTCATTTTTCAGGAAAGATGCAGACCCATTGGAGAGAGTCCAGTGCAGAGCAGCAAGATCACAGCAACAAAACGTTAGCAATAGTGCATTGAACAGTCCATTTAGTTCAGTATTTTACCCCTAGCACTTACAAGCAGGGAGTGTTTAGGGAAAGAGTGCAAAAACTAGGCATAGAGCAATAAGCTTTTTGATGTATTCCACAGAATTTAGTTAGCTGAAATTTAGGGAATTCCTGTGTTCAAAGACGTGTCAGTATCATGCTCTTTAGCTGTCATTTTGGTTTAAATGTTGAATGTATCTTAATTACTTTTTAAGCCATTTAGAATATTTTTGTCTGCCACATCTTTCAGTGAAGGGTCCCAACAAAAAGCTCTCTCTCAGAAAGAAGGTAATGGAGCACTGTAGTGGACTGGAGTTTATGCTGATCTGTCAGTGTATGTCCTTAAAGACAGGTTAGACAAAAACTGCCTGTCTGGAAAAATACAGTGGTAATGTGACTTGGGCATATGGGTTGACTGGTTTATCTTTTCATGTTGGTTTTGTCCATACTTTCCTACAACTCTGTGAAAGTGTTACCATCCCAGGAAAGTAATTCCTGCTCCCTAAATCCTCTCTCACATAACAGCCTTTGAAGTCAATTTATTTGCTGTCCCTTTCCCTGCTATATCTTGCACTGATGCCACAGCAGATCAGATGACAAGGCACATCCTAAACCTTGTCTTATAGATGTAACACTAAGCAGGTACGAAACACTAAGAGGACATCTTCATTTGATCAGACACTGCCAGAATTGTATAATTTTGACATTTTGTTCACTGCCAGTTACCTCAGGTTGTGAAGTAGAGAACAACAGGCCAGCAGATTTAACTGCTGTTTTGGGAAAGATTTCTAGAATTATTCATAAAGGATGAACTTGTTAGCATGCTAGATAAAAGTCTCTTACACAGTAGCCAAGAGCCATGGTTTCAGAGAATTAGATCTTGTCAGAAGCACGTGATGGAATTAATCAAGGAGCAAGTGGGACAAAGAAATTAGAGACTGGGGATGCTATAGATCTGTTCGACTTATATCTGAGCATGGCTTTGATAAAGTTTCACAGAAGTTGATATGCAAATTCAAGGATCTTAAGGTCAATGAGAGGATGATGAAATGAATGAAAAACTGTCTGAAGTGAAGAATCCTGAATAAATTGGCACAAACCAAGTTAGAGAAGAGAAACCATTAAAAGTGCCTGGATTCATTCATTTGTCACTTCAGAAGTTCTCCATACTTTATTGAGATGCTTAGTTGCATTTAAAATATGACCAGTGTTGCGGAAAAATAGCTGGTGAGATGCAGTAATGGAATATATTTCTACATCTGAGAAAATTTGCTACTTCCCCCTAAGGGAGAGAAAGAAAAGGAACTTACAGAATTCAATTTCTCTCATCCCAAATATTAAACAGAAAAATTCATTTTTTAGATGTGTTTTTTTGTTTGTTTCTTTTTCTCTATGATGAATTATGGGTTACTGGTTCATAGACACAAACATTGTGGGCATCTAAAGTGCACGCAAGATGAAATTACTCTGGTGCTTCATTTTTGCCCATTGTACATTAGCATAATTGTGTTGACTTGCATTACTACCTTAACTCTCCCTTTAGTAAGATTTCTCCCTTACACCACCTTAAAATGCCTGCTTTCTCATTCACATGTTCAATCTTGTCTTGTATTCTTCTTTCAGTTTTTAAAGACTGAAGTTTAAGGACAGTATATGATTTACAAAGGTCCATTGCTCTTACAGAATCTTCTTTTCAGGAAAAACTCCTCTCTCTCCCTTGATATGAACTAGATCTCAGAGCAGAACTGTAGAAGCATCATATGGTACATAAAGATTTGGGCTGGGAGTCAATCCTGGGTCAACTATAATTTGACCTCTGAGCAATCAATTTATGTTTTGCCTCAGTGCGTCATTTGTAAAAATGAGAATGATACAGAGTTATTTTGTAGGCATGATTGGGTAATGAGGCATTAACTTTCTGCCATGAGGCAGGGATGTGTGTTAATAAACAGAATCTTTATCAACTCAGATCTTGGAAGAATGGTGCTGTACACTGTTCTGTTGGTTTACAAAAGGGGTGTGTGTGTGTTTGCACATATACATACATATGTGCCTAAAACCTCTCTGATTTATATTGCTGAATGCATTCACAGTGGAGCACACTCTAACACAACTGGTATATATAAAACTAACACATTCATCCATACTAGTGGATTCATGACAACACATATTCCGAGACTTTTTATCCAACCTTTTGTTGTTCATTGGACCCCTCTGAACTGGTTCATTGTAAGGTTTTGCTTATGGTGAAGAAACATTACTCTTCATTCTTGGAGCAGCAAAACATCATGCTCTGTATCAGAAGAACATGCTAGAGAAACTGCATGAGAAGTACAGTGATTCCTGGGTACAAGGGACATTGTCTATCTCCAGCAGTCACAGAGAAACCTATGTTAAGATCTGTTTGGGATATTATTTTGCTAAAAGTGCCTGGTTTTCAGTATTACCCCCATTACCAACATCCATTGTACAGCACACAGACAGAACATGAACAACAGTACTTTAAAATCAGATCTTCCCTGAGGAAGTGTGGATGCCTCATTAATCCAAAATTGGCAGTGGGAATAACACTAGAACAGCTTTTTGGGAAAACAATCCAAGTTCAGGCAGAAAGAAAGGAGGCAGTGTGGCTCTCTCACATCTTGTATGCCCTTAATTCTACACAAAAAGCCGACTGTTCCCATTCTTAAAGTACCTAAAAATACTCTGTTCCACTGCAATATGCTATTGCAATGAATTGTCTGCTGGTACAGTACCACATAGATTTTTCATTCAGCAGAACTGTTTTTTCCTTTTTCCCACCCCAGCCAAGATCAAGAGAAACGCAGCCTCTTTAAACACGAGAAAAGGAAGACTGTATCAAGCATTCTGAATTCTGTATCTCAGCTGGTTAACAGGAGTGTTACAAATAGAGCAGTCCCACATTGCTTATGTCCTGCTGTCTTGAACTGGATAGCTGAGTGTCTGAAAAGACACTTTTTATGCTCTGGGGGTGTCCTGACACCTGAACTATCTCCTGATCATTTTCAATTTTATTTAAATAAATAGCTTGAAAAATAAAAAGCACAAGAAAATACTGCATCTTTATTTTATAGAATTTTTTAAAATGCAAATTGAATGATTTCTTCTACTTCTAGATGAGTTGATAGTTTGCTTTCATTAGATGTTGAATTATTTGCATTTTTTGAGTTGCCTAATCTAACAAATTAAATATAGAACTTCTAAGTTAAGGAATTGGTTAATGAGGCAAGAGAAATGAGTTCTTATTCTGCTACATACTTGTACTTAGGAGACTTCTTCATGCTGAGTCTGTGATAGTTAGGTCAACAGTCTGTTCCAGCAATATGCTAATCAATGCCTTTCCAAACAACAAACTCACAGCTGTTTTTCTCCTGTGGGGAAAGTGGAAAATCCTATAAAGCTTTTATTGATTTTAGGCTCTGGCTTTGGAAGCAGCTTGGTTAGTCCTAAGCAATGTATTGGCTGAGTTCAATAGCAAGGGGCTGGTGAGGGAAGAATTCTGTCTTTTCTGGTAAATGTCACCAGAAGTCAGTAAGAGCTACCACATGGGATTTTGAAGGACATAAAACAGACTTGACTGGTCAAAAAGAAGTTATTAGGCTGCTAGTCCTCTTAATAACCTGAGTGATTCCTTATTAAACACATCGCATGCTAGTAGCTCTGCCTATATATTTCCTACTTTCTTCCAAATATGTAATCCATGAGAAATGAAATAAATATCATCTATTTTGAGAAAAAGATGTTCATCTGTCCCATTGAAAACTGTCATTAAGCTTTTTCTCTTATTTTTTCTTCTATCTTGTGGTTCAAAAGGGAGAAGAAAAGGTGTCCAACACAGGCCAGGATGCCTTCACTATTAGAGCTTTATTCTATGTACAGCCTCTTTTATTCACATTTGTGAGAGTTCAAAACCTTATGGCTTCTAACTCTCACTGTGTATGGTCAAAGTACTAAAGAAACAATTCAAGGGCCTAAAGTTGAGCTTTTAGTACTGTTTTTATGTTAGTTGCTGGCTACCATTCAAAAAATTTTGGTCTTTCAACATACCTACCAGGTCATATACCATTTAAAATTGCCTGTGTTTAATCCCTGGATCAAGCTTCCCAAACAGGCTACTGGCCTTATTTAATCACTAAATTAAATGAGTTTATTTTCATTTCATGTTCAAGGGGCTATTTTTATTCAAAACCTGTAAAGTTACTATGTAAAGGTAATCATACAGTTACCTTGTGAATTTTGGTGTTGGTTTTGCGACAGTCCGACTCTTTCATCATTGCCCCTTTTCTCCTGATTATTTTAAATTGTTTTACTCCTTAAGAGTTATCTGAGTTTCCTATGGAAATATCTGAGGAGCCTGTCATTGTTGCTAAACTGAAATAAAATAATATTTCAAATATCCATAAGTTACCTTGTGGGGGGGGTGGGGGCGGGGAAGGATCAAGAGAAATTTCTGCTCCTGGTACATTGTTCCACAAAGTACTATGACAAGCTGTGTCATAGTCAGTTTTCCTTGTCCCCTAATCAATCTGTCATATCACGTCGAGATTTTCACAACAAAGCTCACACCTAAAGGAACTTCTTCAGATAAGACTTTAAAGCTGCTATACCTTGTGACTGAAGGACCTTGATCATTGTTTGCCTATGAATCATTATTATAAAGTTAAATCCTAATCACCTGGCTGTAGGGAAGTGGCTGTCTTCCTGCCTCTTTGGAAGGCACAGGAAATCGTGGGAAATGGTTTAGTTGCTCCATGCAGGAGGTGTTTCTACAGGTTAGGAGGTTTGCAGAAATCCCAAAATTGAGACAGGATCAATTGTTCAATGGATTTGAGTCCTTTTTTTTTTTTTTTAACAGCCTGTTGTCTTAAAAATAAGACTCTGCAGTTTGCTTCTGTTAGCATTTCCCCAAGGCAGTGGTTTGAATGGATGTCCTTGGTTCTAACACTTGTTCCCTTGACTTATGCTCATACGAGCACTCCATTTCAGTGCTCAGTTCTATACTTTATTTCTGTGTTACAGGAGTCAAAATAATTGCCAGTGCTCTAAGCTGCTACCTGAAACTTTAGCATTCCTAAAGGATGGGGAAGGGGTGAGGGACACTGATGAGTAGGGATTTTCTTCTGGGTGAACTACAGAACTGAACAGATGTGGCCAGTGCTGTCTCATGCAGGGGTGAACCACACGCATCGGATTTCAAGCCATAGCATTTCAGTGTATGAGGATTTGCATATTACTTGGGCAAGCTTTTAGCAAATCAAAATCTATCTTAAAAGAGCACGAAAGGGATGTTTTCTTGCCTGTGCCACAACCCGTGTTGCTAAGTAATTCGGTTGGACAAGATTTAATTAATGACAATCACAGCTTGATAAAGGCAAAGATACTGAAGAGGTTTAAAAGCCACTTGATCTATCCCAAGGCAGAAGTACACTTGTAATTTAATGTTAGTCATGTAGCTAATAATAATTAATAATTTCACCTTCAAAATGACGGTGCTGTTGTCACTTTGCACACATGGAAACTGCAGCAAAAGCAGGGAAATATTTTCAAAGTCAACTAACCATTTGTGTAGCTCTCAAAAATATTGTCATAAGGTTTTTCTTCCTCAAGCTTACCTGGTTTTGATAATTCCAAAGTAAGTTAGCAGTACTAAAGTGTGACTCAAAAGTTGGTAATACTTTGTATTTCCAAAATTCAGTTCTGAAACCTCAGTTGTTAACTGAGCTAGAGTTTATGTTACATTATTATACAAAGAAATATGTTTAAAAATTGTTGAAAACCTATGCATAACATGGGTTTTCCTGATTTTATTTGTGATTGTTTTAGCACCTGACATGGACTGAAATGACAATGCAGATTTGCATTTTCTTTTTTTTCTCAAGGACTTTCTTGAAAATGGGATGAGTTATCCCAGAATTTCTAATGTTAACTGAAATGCTAATGAACAGATAAATCTCCAAACCTCCTACTTTATGCTTTTTTGTTTATCACAATTTGGAGAGGAACTGGATAACTTTAGTGAGTTGGCAGTCAACGCTCGCAGCTTTAAGCTGCAGGTCACAGGTCACATGTATAAAAACTAGCTCAGCTCGAAAGATAATACATTATACCTGCTTGATGGCTGATTAGCATCTCATCTGATGTAAACTGGTCACCTTGATCTACCTAATGGACAGGTGTCTACTACTGTCAGAACAGTTTTAAAGATTTTAATAGAAAAGTGATAATTTATGAGTAAGGATCATATCCCCGATATGGAAGATTAAAGAAAGCATAAAAGACAGGATGCTCATATAGTGTTTAGATTGATGGGGCAAAAAGTTGTCTATTTCCAGAAGAGCAACATAGTTACAGTCATATAGCAGATGTTACAGGCTTGAATTAGAAGGTTTGGTTTAAGCTGTAGACTTTTCTAAGAGGTGTCACAGAAACAAAGTGTATGTTTGGCACCAGCTTGCTTATGTTAACCAAGAAGTCGAGGCAGGAAGTGGCCCAGAGATTAAAAATGTCTGAATGATTTGTCAGAAAAGGCAGATGAGAAAGCACATAAAAGGTGCTGCTGCATGGAATGTGACACAGTCATACCCTTTTTTCCTCCAAGGGCAGCAAGTTTATATTCTTTCACAATGTTAAACTTCTACAGAAAATCTGCACTTCTACAGAGATTTGGACTTAAGATCACTCTTTTGGGGGCCGTCTTGAATGCTACCTGCTCAAAACCATTCTCCTTCATAAGTGATACTGCTCCTGGTGGGTGCACTTAAGAGTCTAAATAATTTTTTGCAAGATTGGAACCTTGGACAATATTTTCTACTCAAAAGAGTCCTGTGTGGTACTTTTCCCATTTTATGTCTACATGTTATTACTGTCTGTAATTTAAATGTCACATAAGCTACATCTCAAAAGAAGAAAATCTTGATTTATAATTAAATAACAGGTATTATTAATAACTGCTATGCATTTAATGGTGGCCTATGACTACAAGCTTTTTTCATCTAATAATGTAAAAGCAATTGCATATCTCAAAGTTGTATTCTAACATGTCATAAAAAATTTTCAAAAGCTTGTCTTCTGATATTTGACTTTTTAACTACCCACCTATTAAAATGGAAGCAGGAACTCAAAAAGCTATGCCAGGGAAGGTTTAGAAATTTGTCCTTCACTAAGGCATGGAGTAGAATAGTTTTGTGTTGGTGTTTTAAAAAAAATAAAACCTTCTTCAAATTCACTTTGCATAGTATGAGAGATTCAAGTGCAGGCAATGATTTACAGAATTACTTCTTTGTTATTTCAAATAGGATTGTTAATAATAAGAGCATCTCTTCTCTGTTGCATTCATTCTTTGCAAACAATTAGGTCTCCAGAATAGCCTGTTCTGAGCTTATTTCTCATTCGGTTTTGGGCATCAAATTACACATGGCTGTGAGTTTTCTTCATTTGAAGCTAATACTATAATAAATACTACTAGGAAACTGTTTTATATAAGTGGATACTTGAGTTTGGATAGTTTATAAACCACAAGAATTGTTCTGTAGGATTTGGTCTTTAACACAGCAAGAGGCTTTTTTATGACATCTGATCCTTTTTTATCATTTTCCAGAGACTGCAGCTATGCTATGGATTTTCTCTGTGTCTTTCTGGAAGAATTTTTAATAAAGCAGACCATGTACAGCCATCAGCAGTAATTATGAAAGCAAAGATTGATTACTACTGATACTAGTTAGTCAAGCTGATAATTAATGACTGAACCTACCATGGTTTAAACTGTCAATTTTACCAGAGATTAGCGCCTCAGCTATGTTATCTCTCAAGTTACAACTCTGTGTGACAAGAAGATGTTTAGAATAAAAAATACGTGGCTATGGAATGAACTGAAACAAGCTTTCTTTATAGAGGCTATGTTTTTTCCCAGGCATAAAGTATAAGTTATATCCTATTAGAAAAAAATCCAGGGGCATTGTAACTTGGGTGAAAGGACAAATTCTACCAGCTTTTATGAACAACCATCCTTGTAATTTCTAATTACTTTCTTACAGTAGATTTTACTTCTTTGTTTGAACTTGCAAAGTTGCGTTATTGGAAATAAATCCACTTAGAGACTTGCTTATTGAAAATGCTTGTATTTGAATTCTCATGTTTGACTGGTAGGAAGAGCAGCTCTGTTTTTGAAGAGCCAAATGTCTGTGGTTACATTTCCTTGGATCCAAACTGTGCCTTATGCCAACCGACATCGATATCTAAATGTCTTCTGTTCACTCAAAATTGGAGTATGATGTTTCATCTGCCATCTCCTCCCTCCTTGAAGATACTGGGCCAGTATTCAAGATCAGGGTCTATGTAGTCCCATCTGGCTATGAAAACTAGCCAAGTATATTTTGTTCTGCTGAAAGTTGATATAACAAATAACCACAACTATTTTGTTTCTCAAAGGCAATAGATTTGCAAATGTTTGGAAGCATCACAGCTTCTCTCCTTCGCATTTCCCATCCTGAGAGCAGTACTGATCAAACGATACCATTTGCCAAAGTAAGCTCTCAATAAAGGGACTGTATTTTAATACAATAGGTATGTACAAATTCTGAGTCCTTCACCTTGAAAGTAAGCATTTTTAGTACAGGAAACAGAAAAAAAATCAATTTAACCTGTTACCTTAGTCCATACAAGTTTAGTGCAAAATTGCTTGGACAGAAATTCAGGATATTCTGAGGACTGGAGCTCCACTCCTTACCAGCAGATCCTTGTAACTAGAACTCCTCAACTTGGAATTGGAGTTCATACTACAAGTTACAGGCATTTACTTTCAACTGGGGAATACAGGTGCTTAACACTTCAAATAGTTTGAAAATTTGGACCCCACTACTTTAAGCCACAGATGAGCAGTTTTCTCTCTATTTTTAATGCCTGCTTCTCTTTTGCTATTTTTTTAAAATTTTATTATATCATGGAATCACAGCATCACAGAATGGATTGGGTTAAAGGGACTGTAAAGGTCATGTATTTCCAATTCCCCTGCCATGGCAGAGAACTTTCCACTAGACCAGGTTGCTCAGAGTCCCATCCAACCTGGTCCTGAACACTTCCAGGGATGGGGCAGATGGGGCATCCACAGCTTCTAGAAAGCTGTTCCTGTACCTCACCACTCTCACAGTAAAGGATTTCTTCCTAATATCCACTCTAAACCTACTCTCAGTTTAAAGACATTTCCCCTTGTCCTGTCACTACAAAGGACTGTAAAATGTCCCTCTCCAGCTTTCCTGTAGGCTCCCTTTAGGTACTGGAAGGTGCTTTAAGGTCTCTGTGAAGCCTTCTCTTCTCCAGGTCTCTCAGACTGTCTTCATAGAAGAGGAGCTCCCACTCTTTGAGCATCGTTGTGGCTTCCTCTGGACTCACTCAAACAGGTCCGTGTGCTTCTAATGTTGGGGGCCTCAGAGCTGGATGCATCTCATTAGATCTCCCATGAGAGATTCTCAAATTCTTGGAAGTTGTTTAAAATCTTGTTGTGGTTTGATGGGATTCATTTTATTGCGTCCTCAACACATCGACAGTGAAGTGTCCATCAGGACTTAGATTTTAGATACAAACTAAAACTGAGGGAAAGATTTATTCTATGAGATAACAGAAATAGGAATGCCTTGGAAAATTATGACTTTGTATATATAGAATGTTACAAATTATTAAAATGCATAGGGAAGTGAAGGGTAGCTAAGGTGACAAAACTAGAATATATATTTATAATTATAAAAATCCATCAAGAATAAGCAATGCTGGAAATGTTGAAAGAAAAGTGTTCTATAGGAGTATCAGCTATTGTCTTAGCTCTGCAGATGGGATATGGATTCACAGAGCTTTTCAAAAAATGACTGGTATTTTTGTAATTAATAAGATTTTAGAGGTATAAATTCAGATTTTTTGAATTAAATAAACAGTTTCCTGCAACAACAGCAATATGCTTTTTCTGCCTTATCAAACTCCTGGAAAGTATTCCTGTCTGAGGAGTCTTTCAAGCATAAAATCCTGCTTGGTCCTCTACCAAATCCTGGGGGGCTGACAGGAGAGGAGGGGCCATTGGGACACTGCTTCAGTTCACTTCCACTAAGAAGCAGATCCTTGGAGAGTGCTGGAACCAAAATAAATTTTAACAGCATCTAAAGACTAGGCCCACATTACTTCCAGTACAGAGTGTTTTAAAGCTGCTTTTTCCTCCCACTCTCCACTTCCTGCGATAAGTACAGCTCAGCTGAACAAAGTATTCCATTCAGTGAGCTGGCCAGAAGGAATCAAAAAAGGAGGAAGTGTAAATATGCGTTTGGAACCCTGGGGTGTTAAAAATCTGGAGTTGATGATGTCCTTTAAGAATCAACTGAACATTTGCCTACAAAAATAATAAAAATAATAGCAGTTGAATTATTTTGCTTAGCATTTTAACAATATTTTTCAGAAAAAAACCCCTGCAAGTTTTATTGCAGAAATTATGTAAAATATATTGTACTTGGGTGATATTCACATAAAGAAAAATAAAGTAAACAGAAAATTGCACTTTCCAGAGAATAATTCTTAATGGGCCTCAGAACTACTACTGGGTATTTTAGAAATGGAGGGAGCTAACCCCAAATTTAAATTGCCTAGAGTAGAACATCAGTGAAGTTTAGGTGCCATGGTCCAAAGTTATGACATGAAAATTTCAGTTGAAGTGCTCTTTACACCCAGCAGTGCTTAAGTTCCGGTAACATGGTAGCTCTTGGAGAGCTTTCCTACAACTTTGTTTGTATGTTCCTAGAAATGCAAAAGATTTGACAGGATGTCTGGCTGGTATTAAGGCAGATGTCCAGCTGGTATTATCTCAGCCCTGAGCAAGAGCCAGAAACAACATCTTTCCAAACACCCTGAGAAGGTCAATCCAGGAGGCAATCTCAGAACATTTGTAATCTGCACCCAGAACGGTGTTCCCAAATCCAGTGATGATTGCTCCTACTCTTGGTGTGAACCCTGTTTGTTTGATTACCAAGTATTTAGGGAATTTATCTATAAAGTGGGAGACTTAAAGTTCAGTTCCACTGTGTGTCTGATCACGTATAAAACTACTTTTTTCCTTTCAAAGTAGAAGAGAGACCTTTAGACACCAGCCATAGGTAACACTGAACAGGGACATCTTTGTTCTTGTTGAAATTCTGTTGCAGTAAAAAAGCATTTCCTAGGTCAGGGAGAAAGAGTAAACTTGAGGATGAATCCATAGCCTGGAACACTTGTCTGGAAAGGGGAATGCCAGATCTGAGCTGAAAGACTGTTGGCTCCGTTTTGATTTCTAGGGTCTTCCAAGTAAAATAGCCTTGTAGTTAAAACACTCTTTGTTCATGTAAGAGTTGCTGGTTTGAATCAGCTCTAATAGCAAACTCGAAAAGTCTGACATCCAATTGATTTTTAAAAAAAGATGTATCCCCCTGACCTCAGAAAACCACATTCAGCTTTGGAGCCACGTACATCTGAGTGAACACAGGCCCAGATATCTGCGCTATAAACCCAGGGGCCATACTTAAGACACAGATTGCTCCCAGCAGCATTTCTTATTGCTGGTCCTCTCAGTTGTGCTGTAGGGTGTATTTGGCTCTGTGCTTAACATATTAGTTGTCTTGGATCCAGTTCTGAGAGCTCCCAGTATTGCTCCTTGGCACCTAACCTAGTCCTGGATTTTGCTACAACTTTTCATGTTGGTTTCATTTAACATGTGGTTTATTGTATGTAAGTCTTCAGAACTATTGTTGAAACCATTTCAAGTCAGTGACTTCCTTAATCTGGTAGAAGGAGACAATGTAGTGAACCAGGTTAATTATAGGTGAGATAAATCTTCTACATACCAGTCATGTAATAAGAGATTGCAGAAACTTTCAAACGGGGAAGAAGTAAGAAATTATCCATTTAGGCATTTATCAAATCTTACTGATATTTCATTTGCCAAAATTATTCTCAACATGATCCATGACCTAATCCTTGAATGTGCTACTGTTTGGAGAGGAAAGTCTATTTGTCAGGCTTGTATCTTAAGATTTGAATTCATCCTTCACAAGGATATCCACTTGGTTTTGCTGTGGTTTTTGCAATTGCTTCTGCTTTTCTCCCTGCTCCAAGCCTCAAATTGCATGGTTAAATGCATATTCCCCACTGCAGTTCTCAAATACCCTCTCTCTGTGCTATATAAAATGATACTGAAGAAAAATTAGTATTTCACTTCAGCAAAATGTAAAGGATGGATTGCTCTTAAGATTGGAAGAAGAAATAAAAATTTGACTGAATTAAGGGAAATCTCAGATGTTAGATTTTAATGGCAGAATAATTTCCTGTTGATATATATCAACTCTCTTCTGCTGATGTTAATTGACTTTGGCCACACTTAATCTGCTAAATGAGAGTAGTGTCTCAGACAGAAAGAACTGCAGCAGCAGTAACTGTTAGCAAGATATTGAGAAGCTTGAAAATATCCAGGGTTGACTGGTTGATCTAGAAATTACAGGAATTTGGACTACAAGTTCTACAGCGGACCCAGTAGATGGAATTTCAGCAAGACTTAACCTGCCTTTATTTTTCATTTTATCAGGAAATGAACTTGAGGGGAACAACAGACTTTTTTTTTCACCAAGTAGAAATTCCAACCTGCATTTTTTTTCTTTCTTCATTTTGGTACTCCAAATATTCCTGTGTACTATCTAATAATGAATATCCTTTTGAGAGACTGTCTCCAAAGAGAAAACCCTCTGAGCTGGTGAGACAAGTACTCTAATTCATTTTGCCTCAACTGACTGCCTTGATCCTCTTGTTTGTTTTGGACTGGGTTAACTTCTTTTTTATACTTTATGCTGTTCATCACTATGGGATTTTAATTAAATTGATATATTAACTCTTTGGTAATTACAGTTGAAGAATCTGTTGTAAATGTCATGCTGCTGTACTCTCACCCCAGGTCAGCAGTGAAAATGAGATGTTGTGCTTCAATATATTTACCCAAGGAAATTAAAACGTAAGATAATTTATGATTTATCATTATCATTACAAGAATTTATTAAAATTATTTATTACCATGCATCATGCAATGTTTCATAAGTGCATAATGTTTTGTGCTTAAGTAGAGAATAAAAGAAAAATTGAATGGGGAGATTTGACTTCAGTATCAGTGGCAGACTTTCTGTGTGGCAACCTACTTAATCTTGCCTTGCCTGCTGGAAGTTTGGACAAAGAGGAGAGGTAACACTAAAAGACAGTAGGAAGTTTTAACTTTCGGGCATGCCTTAGACTCTTACTATTCTCAAATGGAACTGTTAACGTGTTTTCTTCTTGAAGTTACTGAAATGAGCAAAGACAAGCTTTTGGATAATTTAACAGTAGCATCATAGAAAAGTCTGTGTGGATGCTTGTTCTGTATTCAGCAAAGCACGAAAGTGAGTGTGCTGTACAAGGTGTACACTGACTAGTGAAGAGGAAATTCATAACCTGTTAAGCAAGTACTTTCAACTGAATGCTGGAAGGATTCTCTAGAAAATCAGTCAATATATTATTAAAGAAAATATTGTAGTGCAAAATGTACAAGCAGTTCTAGTCCCAGTACCTCCTATCTGTTGAAAGCTTTACTTTGCAGGCTTAACATTTCAGTGTACAATATGTGCACATATTTGACTTACACATTTCATTTAGAAATTACTTCCAAATAGGACTTCTGTCTCTGCTTCAGAGATTAAAGAGACATGTCACTACTCTGTGTAATGTGGTTGTGTACAATGTTCTAGTACTGTTGTTTCTGAGCAAGATCCCAGCTGAGACTGAAACCACACTATGCAAGACACTATTCATACTTATAATTCTGGAGAGTTTAAAATATAACAAATTTAAAGTGGTGAAGGGTGAAGAAGCTGACTACTCTAACTGCCCTTTTATAGCTAAGGAATTTAGAGGATGTTACATACAGAATTAATAAACTTATTCTAAAAAGCATGTAGGAAGTTACGAACTAACTGAACCCAGCTGCTGAACCAGCTGCTTGACTGTGCCTGCAAATGCCCTATGGAACAGGAAAGGTCCTCATTTCTGATGAACAGCTTGTCTGTGTCCTGATTTCACACCTCAGTCAAGGGGCTGTCAGTGCAGCATTGCCACATGCCCTGCTGTTCCACAGAGGGCCCTCAGCACACCCCAGGAGTGGCCCCTGTCGAAACAATTCAAGGATAAAGGCAGCAAGATGCACCATAAAGCACACCTGCCATGAAAGAGATATACAGCTAGTAGGATCCTCCCTCCTGTCTTGGTCTCTTAAACACTTATTCAGGGTTTAAAGCCTGCAGTTCTAAGATGGTTAGTCCCATTGCTTTATATTGATGCAGTTATTTTGATGTTACATTCACTGAGAATGATCCTTAATGATCTTGCACATGTCAAATAATCAATATAAAAAAAAGAGGGAAGCTCTGAAAACAATAACCAGCACTACCTCAAAATAATTCACTACATAAATTCCTAAAGGTAGGGACCTGTTAAACAGATTGTTATAGTTTCTTGGCACTGCCCTAATGCTGGTGTAAATAATTCTTACATTAGTGTGTTATAGACAGAGCAGTGTGTTCAAGTTACTTAAATTTATTAAGTAGAGAAAATTTTTCAAAATATCAATTTTTGGCTAAAACACTGACATTTTATGAAAGCTGCTTCACTTAATAAATACGTGCATATTCTGAATATACCATTCTGCCTGGAGTGCACAGTAACTGGAGAGGGGACTCTTCATGTAGGAGTCAAAACAATTGAAGGGTATATACTCATCATTTTGTTTGAAATGAGCACCTTAAATTTCCTTTTTAATGTCACTTATGATCTTATATATTCAAGGCTTCAGAAACCCTTGAAATGTGTGAGGAACATGCAGAGTAAAACCTCACCCCAGCAAATGCTGAACAGTTGAAGGTCTTACTGTGATCCTGGCCTCATTCCACCAATTTAATGGCAGAAGGATTTCTTGCTTTGCCCAGGAACTGACCTTTAATTTTGATTCCTTGTGTGTTTTTGGACAAGCCATTTAATTTCACAGTGTCTTGGTTTCTTGTTCTGTAAAATTAAAAGATTCATACTTATCTAATTTTCACAGGCAAAATGATGCTTAATTAATATTTATATAAATTTATGAGAGGCTTATAAAACAGATTCTTAAGGAAGATGTTATTATTTATTTTATTTTTTTTATAATAATCAGTGGAGCGATGCACATGACAAAACATTGCCAGACAAATGCAAGACACAGCAACCTGGTTAAAAGGATTTTAGGCTAGTAAATCACAGAATATTTTTAATAGAAAGGAACTCACAAGGATCATCAAATCCAACTGTTAAGTGAACAGGCCACGCAAGGATCAAACCCATGACTTCAGCATTATTAGCACCAAGTTCCAATCAACTGAGCTAATGCCTTAGCTGTTGTTTCTCACAGTCAAATTGCATCAAAACTGCAGGGCAAGTTATATTCATTTTCAGCACTGATGCATAATGAAAGTCAATGAAACTACTAGGTGCTCAGAAAATTTAGACTAAAGTTTTACTGGGGAAATATAGTCATGAAAATCTTGATCAAATAATAATCACCATGTGAAAATGTGTAGCAGAGTTTTGAAACTGCAGCCCTATGAAATTAATTAAAGCTTCACAGTGTTGTCATCTTGATGTTAAGAGTTTAAGACAATTGTTTTTGAATTTTGAAGACTGCATTCGTATTATCCTCAAACTTAATATGTTACTTTAACATCAATCTTTTGTGGATTATAAAATGGAGTGAAATCACAAATGGTGAAATCTTTATTCACTGCTCATCACCTTTATGAGTCCAAAACATGAACAGCAAAACCAGCTAAGTGTGAAGATCCACCAAACTGGTAGATATAAGTTGCACAAGGATCTATTTTCTTCCAATATTTCTGTATGTATTTCAACATGAAATTTAGCAAGGGGTACTTGTTAGAGCACACTGGGCATTCTGTACAGACACTGTAAAGAGAAGTAAAGTCCTCGAAACAGGCCACTTTCTCCAGATTTAACATTAACAGTTATTTGAAACAGTTAAATTCTTTGTGATTTTCTCCTTATAGGTGCTTGTATCACAACTATGAGAGATTACTTAGAAGAAGGTCCCTGCCCTTCATCCTTGTATCACTCATCTGGAGTAAAGAGTCTGGGTTTTTTTAGTTTGGCCTTCTGCAAAGCAGCAAACTTGAGTCTTTTCAGGGTAGCAGAGTTTCAGAGTAGCAGACTCTTCTATCCACATTCCCACGACTGAACAACTTGAATTTTAATGGGTAGCCTTTCCTGTGCTACTCCCCATCAGTAGTTAGATTTGTTCACTCTTTCTTTCTTGAAGCTTGTTCACTTGCACTGGACAGACATGTCAGAGGTCTGTAGCACGTTGCATTTCCAGCAGAAGGGTTCTTCATAGTTGCTTCTTCAGCAGAGTATGAGTGTCATATTTATAGAACAAAATAATACAGATGTTTACTAAAATGATTTTCTTGTTCCAAGTGAATCTGCGTTTTGGTATTGCACATTTTTTCTGGTTTTGAGTGAGTTTTCTTTTACAACATATATTTTTATTGTTTAAGTTGAGCACTACTGCTTATTTCCTTCAAAAGATGGTTGCATGTTTATGAGCAGTTTAACGAGCAGACTGCTCTAACAAAGTGTTTGGTGAAGGATCGAAATCAAGAGGTTAAAGTTTTGAGGTATTAAACAATAAAGCAGGAAAACAGTGCAAATAATGTTCTTTCCCTTGGTGATATAACATCCTTTATAAAAAAAAAAAAACAGAGGTACTATTCATCTGAGAGTTACTCTTTATTTCTGTGGCCCCCAATGGATTACAGAGGCAAGGGAAAAGTTTCTTCATAGGCTTTACATGCACTTGCAGAAAGCTTCTTGTAAAAGCAATAACGAATGTAAACTTTGTGAAGCTGAAGAATATAAACAAACCTGATTTAACTCAACTTTTAAAAAGATCTTTTACATTAGTCTCACCATTTGATAACTGTCACATCAGTTATGCACAGGCTGATCTCCTGGGAATACTCAGGTGGAGAAGACAGTGCTGGACTCAAAATAAGCACTAGAAAAACCATTTGTCCTGTCCATAAAGAAAGAAAGAATGAAGGAAAGAGAAAACTAACTGAACCAATTCCTCCATGGAATGGTGGGAAAACGCAAGAATATGAAGTAGATGAGTCTAATGAAAGAATATCAATCTAGGAAGTAGTATTCAATGGATTATAAAGAAATATCAAAGAGAAGATTCTCAGACAGATATAAAAATGAATAAAATGACGTGGCTTGGAATCTTTCATGGATAAATGGAAGAAAACCAAGAAAGAAATGTAAGTTTTGATTGATGTGGAAAAATAGCTACAGAACAGTATAACATTTCTGGCCTCTTTTAAGTACTTCCTTGAGTAAAATCTAACTATGATCCCACTGTAACCACTCAAAATAGGCACCACAGGAAAATAGGCTCCTAACTTTTTTCATTAGTTCTGTCATTGAGTCCACTATATTTAATTCACTGCGAAACTGAGAGAAGAAACTCAGACAGACCCTATGTTAGAAATTTCTAAAGCTTTTCTCCTGTGTGAACCAGAAGTAGAAGATTTTGGGTTTTCATAAAAACAGAAACAGTTTTTTAAAGGAAGCAGAAATTTTCCAGAAGCACCTGTAGTTAGCTGTGCTCATGAGATACCTATTTACTTACTCTGCAGACAGTAAAGTTTCAACTGTTGTGAATAAATGGTACACGAGTGCCGATAGTTTTGATGGACTCATATATCAAATGAACCTCTTATTTTGTAAAAGCTTTTCATGCTTCAGATACAGTTAATCAATTTTTAGAATTAAGAATTAAATCAATTACGTATCATCACCTATGAAAGAAAAGTTTCATACAGGGAGGATTCATTCTCCAGTTGATAGCAGTCAACTCCCTGTAAGGTGTTTCCTTAGGCATGAAAATATGATCAGACAAAGAAGGGCTCTGGGAAGAAAATATTCTCCTCTTGAAACGTAAATTGATCATTTCCATCTTGAAGAGCAAGCTCATGAGTGGTTATTTCAGCCAAAGTTTTAGCTTGAAATCTGTTTAGGCTGTGTGGTTATGCCATAAATATCCCTGTGGCTATCTACAACACTTGGCACATGGTTGTTGCTGCTGCTGAGTCTAGGGAACATCTCTTTCTCATCTTGGTCCTCTGACACAATAGAGTAGTGGAGGCTCATCATAGTGTGTATTGTGAGCTGTGACACTCTCATTTCTCCTTCTGCCAAATGGTCTTTTATTTTGGATGATGGTATGTTATTCACTACACATTCTGCTTTCATTCAGGATTCTGTCATTGGTTTCCTTGCAAGTATGACCATATCTTTGGTGCTTAAAAGACAGAAACTAAATATAAACTGTATAATGCTGGCAGAATTCAGTTGAATAATTTACAGTGCCAATCAGCCAGAGGAACACATTTTAAAAATGTGTTACATGGTATCAGGAAAATAATTTTCTCCTTTTTAAGGCCATATGACTATGGAGAATTAGGATAAATTCACTTCCTCTACAAACCTTGATAGTTACCAAGAATATGTTTTGTAAATAAACACAACCTTTTTTGCTTTGAGGATTGAAATTTTGGAGGTGTAAACAACTTGAAAACAGCTGTTAGACTTTTCTTTATGGCTAACTGCAGTTGCTGTAAATGGCAAAGAAATGGACAGAAATAGTTAGAGGAACATGCTCCGCTGAGAAAGGTTGAAATATTACTTACACCCTTCTGGCTGTTGAACCTCATCTGCCACTTTCTGTGGCAGCACAAGACCATTTACAGCTGTGAAAGGGCTCAACCTGACACAGAATAGCAAAGCTGGGGTTCTGCTGGACACAGCCAACCTGCAGGTTGACATCTGTGAATTATGCAAACAGGGGAGCAGAACACAAGCTTGTCCTTAAAAATAGGCTGCATTTTCGGTGGAAGGGGGAATGGAGAAACACTCTTGCCTAATAATTGTTGAAGTTGAGAGGGTACTTATTCCCATGGTGCTTCTCTGAGAGGAATAGTTTGTTTTGGCTTGTCTCTTCAAGTGGAAACATAACTGTGAATTAAAAAATGGCATGCTGAGTTTTAGGAGCAGCTTTTTTGCTGCTTGCCATAGAAAAGCGGTGGGTAGAGGGCAAGTTGTCATTGATTTTTGAAGCCTGAATGCGCTTTTCATACCCTGATGCTGAAGCGTGAGCGGTGCAATGCTCCTCATGATGGAAAGTTTATGAATAATGCTAATAAATGGAGTGTTCACACTGCTGTTTTCCTTCCCCAGTATGACATAGCCACCTGCTCCCTACTTTTGGAAGAAGGTGGTAGAAGATAAATTCTGCCTTATTTAGAAATATGAGAAGCTAATTTATTCACAATAAGAATGCCATGAGCATTAGGTTTCCTTTCTTTGTTTAAGTTTCTTTCTACTTCTGTTTGATAATTTATAATTAATATATTATTTATTAAGTTTCATTATTTCAGTAATATTCTTCTGTATGTTGTCTTCTAGAATAGTAATAATACTGTAGCACCAGTGTGAATGTAAATCTGGATGGTGCAATGTGGAGTCAAACTACAGATTATTATAGGGGTTTTTTTGAGACTGATTTCTTGAAGAAGAAAAAAAGAAGAAAAAAGCTATTCCCATCATAAAATATAAACCAAGTTTTTGTAGACCTTAACCACTATGTTTTTTAATAAATTTCCAGACCAGACAAAAAAGATGACCATTTTAGTAACATGCTGAACATTTGAGAAGCTATAAAGAGTGTAAAAAACAATATAAATATAACACTGTTACAGAATTTGAATAACTTTTATGTGGTGCTGCTGTCAAAGAGCAGGGCTCACTCCATCCAATATGATTTCATAAGGACCACCAAAATTAAATCACATGCACAATACACACAAGCAGAAGTAGCACTTTTGGGCAGGATTGTTGTCATTTTGGAGCCAATACAAACTCATGGTCTAACTGGTCACACATAATAAAAACAGCTCATTTCTACTCTTGGTGTTTTCTCATCAATAAGAACTTACGAATAAAGAGAATGAAAAAGCAAACAAGAGTAGAGTCCACATCTCCTTATTCCACGGAAAAGTTTACTTATGTGCTTACCTATTTCAGCCATAGCTGGATGGTAGTTTTCACTAAGAGACATGATTTATTAACTATGTTACTGTAACATAATTTGCAAAAAACCATGAAGGATCCATTGTCATGCCACAGCAAAAGGGTTTGCTTTGTATTCTTTCTTTTGAAACAAACATGGCATTAGGCTTTCTCTGCTAACAACAGAGGGAGTTACTCTGTAGTTGAATTAAATTTTCTAGAGAAATGTCTGAGTAACTGCCATGAATAGAAATTACATATTGTGTGCAGAAAAGAGTTTAAATAGGGAAATTTTAGGCAGTGCAACACTTCTTACCTTTTTTTTCTCTGAAAATGAAATTCAACATTGTGTAGAGTATATACAAGCCCTAAATATCATATACATTCTATTTTGAGAGCTAATGGGGACTAATGTATTTCATAGGTTTTGTTTGGACACGGAATTTTACCTGTGTGCTTCAAGGCATCTGCAGAAGTCCATAAATGGATTCAATAAATGTTGCTCAGACTAGGCTGAGTCTCATAATGATTTTCTCACTTTCACTATTTTACTTTCATTTTGAGTACTGCTTAATAGCTTCTGTCAGGTATGAGTTATTGCTCTTGGACTCGAAAACATAATATTGAATAATAATTTTTTTCTGTAAACAGATTTCATTAAATGGCAGGTTTTGTCAAAGGCTAATAATACTCCTATGGGAAGATATCCTCTGAGTCCCGTAGAAGTCGTCATCTTTCTCTCATCTTGCATGTCCAAAGTAATGCATTACTTTTGATACTGTATAATCTTTGCTCCCCATCTTTGACTGTTTTCAGGAGGGTAACAAGTAGTACAAAAAATGTTCTATTAGTAGATATTATTACTTCATGCCATTGCTTTGGAAGGCAAGTGTGTGTGTGTTGCAAACTGTAGCCCACACAGAAATTACAGACATTAAGACAAGCGTGATTCCTTTAGCTACCATTAGTTATGTAATGCAGATGAAAAGTTCATTTCTTTCCATTGCAGACTTACAACTGCCAATACCCACAGACACCAGAAAAATATTATATAAAAATGATAGTGTACAGTAAGTGAACTGTCTTTGACATGTTTTATGAGGTACAGATGCTCTTGTGAGGGAAAGCAAAAAGAGGATCATATTTCTTACTCATAAAACAACATTGTGCATGGTATGAGAGGATTAATGAACCTCAAAGGCTTAGAACCAAGGAGCTGTTTGGAAAAAAGATATGTGCAACCACAACCAACTGTAACAATACAGCAATATATGACTAAAAATCTTGATAAGAAATTTTCCTATGGAAGTATTTGTAATATTTTTTTTCCAGATTGGAGTTCCTTCAGTAAGGGCCATAGTATTAGCTGATGTTTCAATTAAGGTGAAAACTACATTTCAGAATAGTCACCTTCTCTGTGGTCCTGAGGGGGTGCATTGCTGTAGTTTCCCTATTTGTGTATCTGGTTGTCTCAAAGTGTCTATGGAGAAAATGTTGGGAACAAATGTGATTTTTTGAGGTTATGCTAAAAAATGAATAATTGAATTTTTCTTTAAGCAATGTAATTTGGACATTCATCAGGAAACCTAATTCCTTGAAAGAAGTTAGAGGCTGTTTATTTCTTTTCTTTAGTGAAGCACAGGCACAGGTAAGGTCAGTTTTCTGCATCATTGCCAATTTACTTACAGGTAAAATGGGTATTTCTGAAAATTGTCTGGAAGGTCCTCTGTTACTCCATGCCCAGTCCTCCATGACTGTCTCCCATCATCTCACCACAGTATTTGCTGTTGGAAGCCGCTTTGAAAGGTGTCACTTTTCTCATATATGAATCCTGAAGCAAAGTATGCTTGAGGTGAGCAAACACACACAAGAGTAAAGCTACCTACATCTAGAATGATGCCTGAAAAGACTTTCCCTAGAAAATCTACTGCCAGGTGTGGATACAAAAATGCTGCTAGCAAGAATTTTTCTTGCTACTTTCTAAGTCAGTGGGATACTTTTCTCTCTCACAAAAAATATTCGCAGAGTTTATAAACCATGAACACCTGTGACCTTGCCGAGCTTTGTTTATGGTACAGTAGGAAAATGTTTTGACAATGGATGTTTTAGGATTTTAGCCAATGACCCCCAAGGGGTGGCTGATCCTTTGTCCAATTAGACAACGAAGAAAAAAGTCTATAAAAGAGTTTGTAAAATAATTAAGTATATCAATCTTGCTGCACAGTTCCTGCCTGCTGGATATCTCTCCTCCTCCATACAGCTGCAGGATGAGGTAATAGCCAGGCCTTTTAGATCACCTGTGATATTCCCCCTCAATTCTTTGCACAGTGATACAGTAGATTAGTTGGATTTAATTGGAAATACAATACTGTGGTAAATACTGTCACTCACAAGCACAAATATTGCACACAGTTATCAGATGTACTGACAAGGACCTCAGAAATATGCTTTCTAAGACAATTTCATTGCACGCTAAATATAAAAGCTTTTCTTCACATATGCTCCCTAATGTTACAATGCTCAAAGAAAGAGGCAGAATTCCATTCAACAAGGGAGATGCTGTTGGTTTGCTACCAGTACTGGTATTATAACTTCAGTGGAAATTATTCTGGGCTCTGCTGGAGCTGGCAGCCTGCAAGTCTCTAATGGAAGCAAATGATAGACTTCCTAAAGTGACAGTATCATTTCACTAATGTGCAACTAAAAGTATTCAAGTGAAATCTAATAGCTTTTACTTTCCAGAAACATTGTTAAAATAATTGCTCCCTCTTTTTGCAAAGTAATGTTTCATGTAGCAGATTTTCTGGAAGGAAGGTAACCTAAACCATAACAGGAGAATATACATTGCCCAGACTATACTATAGCAATTCTTGAGTGGTGTAACCAGCGGGTTTCAAGATACCAAGACACTGTGAGCAAAAGCAAACCTGCCTGGGGAAAAATGGTCCATTCCACTCTGTTCAAAAGGCTATGGGACCTAGTCCATATTGCTTATTTTACTAAATTATTTGATATGTGCATTCATTGGTTTTGTGATTAAGGCATCAGAACGACAGCTTTGTTGTACTCTGATGTTGTCTACTTTTATTTGCATTTTCACACTCTCAAGTTTGTGTGTATATGTATTTATACATATGAATTCATGTGAGTATGAATATGTGTATATACATGTATATGAAGAAGAAGAAAGAGACCACATGAATAAGATATTAGTGATGTACAACTGAAATATGACTAAAAGCTAAAGTAACATTTGGAAAAAGCTGTATACCTAAGCACATTGCCTCTCCTGGCATAAGCTGTGTTTCACAGTATTGTTTACCCCATGGGGTTTTTTTCATTTGAGAAGTGGAGAGGAATAGGAAATATATGTGAAATAACACCATAATAGGGGTGTTTTGTGTCGTACACTTCAGTGTACACTTCTGACCAAATGGGCAACTGGTGGTTTTGTGGTTTATTTTTTTTAATTTTCCTGACTCAAACCTCCTCTGTTTTTTATTATTAGGAGTAAGATGACAATTCATTACCTCTATGAATTAAGCATAATCTCAAGCTGTGGTTTTGGTACCTCATTGCCCTCAGGCATGATAACTGGCACTCTTGATCTCTGGCATTTCTCTTTGCTGCTGCCTCAGGAAAGTGATATAGCCACAGGTCAAGAGTTTTCCTGCTAGACCTGAGTGTATTCCCACTCCCAGCTGAAAAAGATTGCTGGGGAGTTTAGGGAAAAAAGGAGCAAGGTTCGGGATGTTGGGGGTCTGTTCTCTGCTCACCCCATTGTGCTGTAGGACCACAGTGCTTTCAGCAACTGCTGCCAACTCCCTGCAGCTGCAGCGTACCAGACTCTCCTGTGATCCCTCTGCACTGTGCCATGGGCAGCAGCTGCCAGCTGGAATATGTAGCACAGTCTGGTTGTACTTCAAAAAGATGTAGACTCTCTGCTGCAGCTGAGCCACTGTATTTCCCCACGAGGCAAAAAGTTACTTTTGCAGGCTGAACCCTCTGTTGGTTTCCATGTTCTTCACATTGTCTCCTTCCAGTGACCACTGTGTGGAGAAAAGCAATGCACCAGTGCATCTCACCCCCTCAAAGTGAGGGTCAGGGAGGGGGTATAACCTTAAGCCTGTCTAAAGTGAGGGAATCTCCCACTCCTTTCTATCACGTGGCTGTGGGCCTTACCCTTGCTGTGTGATTAGAGCCTTGCATTAAGCTGACAGTGCAGTTCACTGCCTGAACCTTGAAATTTAACACTCTGCAAGTATTTAACCTCCTTGAAACGCTGACAGAAACATTTGGTTTTAAGGTATATAAGGCCAAATTCTTCCCTCCCATAATTTCATTGGTTATAGTGAAATTATACCACAGAGAAAATTGTCACAGAAAATCCTAAAATAGTACTTTAATCACTAATAACCTCTAGACACATAGTGCTGCATGAAATAAATAAATCCCCTTTTCAACCTTCAAAGTGTGTGTCTAATAAGAAAAGTGAGAGCCTATAATGTGGTGCCATTACATTCAACTGATCTGCTTCCTTTCTGGAACCAGAATCGCATTAACCAGCTTCAGTGCCTGCAAAGGATCCTTCCTGCTTAACAGTGTTAGTAGCCCTGCAAAGCCAGTACCCATAAAAAGAATAGTTGTATTCTATCCTAATTAATTTTCCTCTGAAATGATGGTTCAAATATATATTAGTACAATGTATTTGTGTCATTTTTTTTTTAATTCTGTAGTTGATTACTATGAAATTTTATAATTAGAATTTTTCCATGACAAAATCTCTATGATATTTGTCTAAATCTCAGCTACTCCTATTCAATTTCATTAAGGGCAGTAGAACAACACAGATGACTCTGATCATATAATTAGAAAGCAGTGGTGCTCATTGTCTGGTCTGTCCAGCAGAGCAGTTGCTGGGGAGCATGCACCAGAAATAATCCCATTTAAAGTGAGAGTCATTACTCCCCTGTGCCACCATGGTAGAGAGGGCTTAAGCCACTCTGAAGACAGCTTGAGCTTAAAGTTACTGCGACGCAAACATTCAGCCCAAGGGAACACATTTACCCCAGGTAACATTTCAGAGCAGGGATGATGTTTAGCACTAATTGGCCACCATGTGGACATGCTGTAAAGTCCATATACTCAAATTAATATTTCTCTGGACTTGGTAAGACATAAACATGCACTTCATTGAGTCATGTTCCTAAAAGGTGAGCTGAGCTTGGGAAACAGATCCAAATTTAAGTGCTGGGCAAACCTAGGTACTGAAAAAGAATAACACTTGTGTGTTGTGTACTGGCCACACAGAAAAGAAATTTTTCCAATATTTTTAATTCTACAAACTGGGATTTTGATCTTTTTGGTTTTGAGATCATATGCCTACTTGTCAACCAGAAATAATTTCATGATAGAAGCATGAAATTAAGCAGCAGAGTTTATCTGTCTTTCAAGACTGTATAAGCAGAAAAAGTGGAATCCAGTGTTTGTCCTTTGTTCTTTTCCTTGGATTATTGTTGTTGTTGTTTTCAAAACATGGGGGGAAGAATTCTTTTGCATCATTTTATGTGCATTAGTGAACATGACCTAGAGGCTGAAACATGGGGTCTGCAATGTACTGAGTTTGAGTCCCCTGCAGTAATATCAACAATGAATGATTTTCTAAAAAAAAGAACTATTTTTATGTTTATGTTTGTATTAATTTCTTAAATTCTTTTCTGTGACTTTTGCATGGGCTGTCATGGGTGTATTTTTTTGAGAAGATAGAAAATGAGAAGTGTGAAGCTTTAGAAATAAAACCTTGTTACTGGATCCTTCTCCACATAACCAGCAAAATTGGAACTTTTGTTTTCACCTCACAGCTGTAATCATGTCTGAATTTATCTTTTTCATTAAGTTTCAGTCTGTTTTGATTTGTTTCTTTTTCTCATTTTTCTGCCAATGTGCATGTGTGCATACACACATACACTCATACTCTGAACTGTACTCATATGCTTATATACACACACCCACACACTACTACAGGTAAGATATAATTTAATTTCCCAGTGCACACAACGTGGCCTAAATCGTGTATATGCAGTGAATCCCCAGCATGTTAAACTGCTGGGGAAATGTGCCTGAGCTCTACAGTCAGGGTGATGTTGACACTACCTTCTCCTGCAGTGAATTCACCTGGGGGTTTTTTTCCCCACATAAGCCTGAAGCAATATTACCTTTATGTTAAACAGTGCACTGCAGTATGTTCAAATTATTTTGTGTGCAGGCAGTAACAGGACTCTGGATAAAGAGAAGAAAAGCAATGGCTTTTGGTTGCATGATTTTCCTTACTCTCCCAATGGTTTCCCTTTATGTTTGAAAAGCAGCAGCAGGTGTTTGTTTTATTTAATACCTTACTTGAAGGGTCCACAGCATGAATCGAGCAAACTGTGTTTCTGCAGAACCAAAGGCCTTTTGCATGTGTATGTGTGTATGATGTTGGAGGAGACAGCAACAGCTTGATAGTGATGATATCCCTTTTGCAAATGGCTCAGCAGGGCAGCATAGAGGATTTCAACTCTAGTTTGGGATACTGGCACAAGGCACTCTCATACTATATTGTGCTGCCCTGTTGGACAGTGCTGCTGTCATGGCTGTCCTTCCCTCATTCCTGAAGGTACTGGGGATCTCCAGGGAGAACCATCTTTGTGAGAATGAGAACTATGACACTGCAGGATGCAACCTGAGTGTTAATGGGTCAGTGAGTGACAGCTGAGCCTTCTCTCTGAGGTACTGAGCTGGCTATCACTGCCAGGAGCACAAGGTCTAGACAGTGAAGTGTGCCAATTTAATTTTGTCACATGTGGCTGGGTCGTACAGACATGGCTGTTTCTAGATCTCTTTGACAATCCTAAAACTGATTCAGACCACAATGCAACATTTAAGGATGCTAATTAGAAAATAACTGTGCTGGGTTGTACAGATTTTACCATTGTAATATATCTTAAAGGCCCCTATAGAATAGGAAAGAAGGTATTTTAATGCACTTTGCGTGCAAAATGAGGCACTAGATTTTGTGATTTGTAACAAAGCAGAGTACAACTGCCATCACCCTGTAAATCAGGAAGCAAAAATAGTTCTTAAGGAGTTAGTATTCTGCTTTATTTGCTAATTAAAATGGGGTATGGAACTGCTCTTCAAAATGATTGCTCTAATTAATTCGTTGCTCTTTTGCAGTTCTACCTTCTATGCCATCTGAATACAAGGCAATCCCTTGTGCTTCTCAAAAGCATGACGGCCAACCGGGCATCCTTCCCTTTCTCAGAACAGCAGGCTTTATCGCTTTTCAGTGTTTAATAAAATGCCTATTCTATACCAGGGATAAAAAGTCATCCATATACACATTATCACAAATTTATTTCCAATAAAATGCAAGTATAAACCCACATTTTTAATTAACATCAAATATTTGTTTAACTTAGGCAGAATTAAAAGAAACACAGATGATCACTTTTATAAGGCCAGTGACAGATTTTAGCTTTAATTACTTTTAAAGCTTAATAAAAGATAGTGAGTATTGTAATTGCTCTTCCTGCCACTGTGATATAATCTTTCATTTTGTGATTAGTGGATGATATTTAAGGTAGTTCCTACAGTTGCCTTTAAAACATTGCCTGCAGTGTTGGCATGACCGTGCAGAGTACCAGACATCATGTATGAAAAGGGGGCTAAGAGAGTGAAGTATGGAAGAAGGTGCACTCATTTTACATTCCTCAGTGTGCCCAAAAGTTTGAAAATTATTCTGATCACTTAGGACATGGATTTAAGGAGATGTAATTGAAGTATTGACTGTGAATATATTATCTGATAGAGGTAGCTTTGTATTTTCTGAAACATATCCTGCTATCCATGCATACATTTATATTATTCGCAGGTTTCAGTGAAGAATTTAATGCCACAAAGTCTGCTTGCAAACTGTTGAAGTCAGTGGCTTGTTCAAAACAGGAAGATGTGTGTTCTATTGTTTGTTCTATGTATCAGAAAATTTGAATGAAAGGAGGAAGTAAAGAATGGATCTGGAATTGAACTTCACTGAAGAAAGCAATCACTAGAAAAATCATTGGAAAAATCAGTAAAAAAAGAGATTCTAGGTGATTTCAAAACCTTTTTGATCAAATCTGTAGTACTTGCAGGTAGTAGCATGATCCCACAAGTGTCACTGGAGTGACCTCAGCTATATTTGGAAAAGAGGTGTGAATCTCTCACATATTATTTGGCTAGTTACACTTGCCATAGCTGATAGGAAAGCTTTAAACGGTTCATTGCCAGTGTATTTGGAACCAAGCTCTCTTTTCTTCAGGAGTGTTTAAATGACCATGATTACAGCCTGTTGTATTTTAAATAATTTAGGATATTAAAGATGAATGTTCCTAAACTTAGTTTTGTCTGTTTTTCTTCAAGCTTGAGCTATGTCAGGGTAGTGGCTTTTGGATTATGCTTTGTGCAATATCTGGATCCATGGTGTTATGAGCACTATATTAAATATTGGATAACTGTAGCCAAAAGCCATTTTTCAGGAAAACATCTCTGTCAACCCAAACCTCCAAGCTATTTCAAGTTTTTCTCTCCATATCTATTTGGTTGGTCATTAAAAAAAAGTAAATATGGAAATGACCTCACAACACCTAGGTACGCTCTGGTTAAGAAATTTCCATCAGTACAGTATCTGTTAGTAAATAATAAATCATGGTAAGGAAGCAGTACTTACCTTTCTTTTCTTACCCATCTGTCTTTTCAACAGCAGTTCAATATCAAACAAATGCTTTTAAAGTTTTCTTCCTTAAAAAAGAGCAGGCAGACTAAATGGCCCCTAGAGGTCCCATAAAACAAATCTCTGGGAACACAGGCAGTGCTTGGCCTGTCTGCGCTGTGTGGGGTGTCTCTTGCAGAGGGGCTCCTCTCTGCTGGGCACGTGCTGATTCTTCCTAGGACAAGGTCCTTCTTACTCTTGGGAACTACACTCCATCCATTTTTGTGTCACCAACCGTCATCTTGCTCACCTCCACTAGATTCTCTTTTCAACCCAGTACTAAACTCTTTATCTTTCCTGCTCCATTTTTTTTCTCCTAATGATTTATTAAATTAATGACCCACATTTTCATAGCTGAGTGTTTGCAGTTTGCAGATGGTTGCAAGTACTTAGACTTCATTTTCGTGCCTTACAACGTTGTGATTTACTGCTGTAATAGTTATTTTCCCCACATCTGAAATAGAAGATTGCATACTCAAATCTTCATGATCCTACACATTTACATTTGCAATTTCTTTGCATTTCACTCCCACTACCCAGAAGTTTTGTAGCTAGGCATTTCCAAAATACTACTCTGACAACAACAAAATCTTTTTCAGCTAAGACTATATTTTAAAATAGAAAAAGAAAAATTTCTCTCAGTAGCAGTAAGAGGAAAAAAAAATCCATGTGTGATTTGCTTCCTAATTTCACTGCATTATTGTCATTCCTAAGTACGTGTAATCTGTCCTTGCCTGTCAAAATCTACTGATTTTCTCCATTGTCTTTCCATATTTTAATGGAGCTGTTTATTTTAATGGAGCTTTTTGGAGGCTGTTCCTGAAAGGAACAAATTCAAGTGTTTTTCTCCTGCATAAGCAGTATCTGCTGATACTTCTACCTGGTGAAACAAATATGTCTGTGGAAAAAGGCAGGAGTGTCTGGGAGGTAAAACACAAAGTCTTACCAGTCTGAGTACTGATGAGATATCTGCTGCCAAATGTGTGAGATGGAGAGGAGTGTGGTGGGAGAGCCTGGTGGTATGGAGAGATAGCTGAAACAAGCAGATGGCTTCAAGGAAGCTGAGAAAGGCTGTTAGCACATAAAGCAGCAGACACTTGATGATGAATTGCCATTTTGAGTTGCTGTTTTTTTCTTCCTTATTTAGCTAACTATGTTCCAATAATGACTTATATAATAGCTTCTCTAGGAAGACTTTCACATCTTCTTTAGATTGGAAGTATCTTTTTTATAGAATGAAAGCACAGATTTAAAAAATCAGTAAGATCTAATACAAGGAAAGGAAAAAACTGGGCTGAGAGAGAGGTAATTATGCAACTCGCTTCTTTTTCCTCTAATCAAATAAAAGTCATTCATTGCCCTATCAATGGGAAATAAGACCTAAAAGTCCCCAGAAGGGAGTCCAAAGGGCCAGGCTGCCCAGGTTATATTTTCTGCACCTACACCTGAGGTAACTTATCCCAGTCCAACTTTCACATCTGGACATAGGCTCTATATGACCGCTAAGCACTTCATATCTTTCTGCTTATGATGTCTCATTAGAGTAGTAGACCTGTCCATTACTTCTCATCTGATTTTGGGTAAACCCCTTAAATTTACTCTTAGCTTTAGTTTCCCTGGCTAGAGTAGCTAGGCAGCTCTTAACTGATCTCAGAGCAGCATATCTGGGAGGTGGGAGCTTGTTACAATACACCAAGTATACGGTAATTATCAAGAACACTCAAGGACGAGGACACAAAGATTGCATTTTGCCATGCAGGTAGAGTGCCAGGCAGACCTCTCCAGCAGGTGAGTCCTGCAGGATCAGCACAGGGCAGGAGAGATGCTCTTTTCAAGTCGTTGTCCCCATGAGACAGTATGGGCAGTATACGACAGGTGTATGTGCGGCAGTCACTGCTTATTTGGATAAAGGGTGCACAAAGGCGTATTGCAGAAAGCTATGAAACCTGTGCATTCACTCGTCTGTGCTGAGTCTTCAGGCAAGTTCTGTAAGTTGTTTGGTGTCTCCAAAGAAGAGCAAAGAATCTGGTGAAGGGTCTGGAGCACAAGTCTTACGAGGAGCAGTTGTGGGAGCTGAAGGTGTTTAGCCTGGAGGAAAGGAGGCTCAGGGGGAAACCTTATTGTTGTCTACAGTGACGTGCCGGAGCAAGGTGGGGCTTACTCTGTCCTCCCAGGTAACAAGCATTGGGACAAGAGGAAACAGCCTCAAATTGCACCAGGGGAGGTGTATTTTGGATTTTAGAAATGATTTCCTCACTGAAAGGGTAATTAAGCATCAGAATAGACTTCTCAGGAAAGTGGTGGAATCATCATCCCTGGAAGTGTTCAAAAATCATGCGGATGTAGTGCTTAGAGACAGGGTTTAGTGATGAACTTGGCAGTGCTGGGTTAATGTTTGGATTCAATGATTTTAAGGCTCTTTTCCAACTGTAATAACTCTATCATTCAATGAAATACATCCTGGATTAGGTGGGAAAAGTGTCCTTCACCATTGTTACCTAACAATGAGGTGGTTCTGGTTTGTAAGAGAGCAGTAACATACTGGTGTGTGTCAAGGCAAACGCACGTGCAGCTCTTGGGAACCTGGCAGTGTATTCTTTGGTTTCCTTTTTGCTAAGTACATTGGTTTAATGTTATTCCATAACATCTATTCATTACTGCTAATGAACATAGAAATGATAATGAAGATGTAACTCCAATTTCCTACTATACCTGTAAAATATTAGTAATTTAAATGAGGCCATGCAAACCATAAAATTACAGCATCACACACTCTCATTGCAATATGATTGGATTGCCTCTCTAAATGGTCCATCATCAATTCCAATAAAGGTAAAGTGTGGGTCTAACTGTTGTCTTGAATCCAATAGCTTAGTTTTATTGCCGCAGTAGCAGCTGTTTAAGTGCCCCTTCCTCTGCCATGCAGTGCTGTGATACGCCTTTTCCATAAAGGAAGTTCATCAAACCTGCCAGGATTCTGCTCCAGCCCACTTGAAGGGATACTCTCAGCTTTAGATCTCCACAAATTATTCAGAGGGACATGAATGAATAACAGAGGTGTTAATGCCCCTATTTTCCCTTAACTTTATTAAAATTCAACAGGAAAAAAAAATTAGAATCATTGGATAACCTGTGTTGGAAGGGACCCACAAAGATTATCAAGTCCAACTAGTGGGAATATTCACCAAAAGTTCTCAAGTTAGCCAACTATCCACAGGACACTACATTCATAAAGGAAAGACATGCCAGGGTCAGAAAAATCCAGAAATACAAAAATACTTTGGAAATCTCTTTAAAATATCTAAGTACTAGTGAAGCCTAGGTGAAGAATTTTCTGTTCTAGATGGTTGTTAACTGCCAGGAAATTCCTGGACTAGACATCATTACTGATAAATCAAGAAAATATTTAAGAAAAAATCAATGAGGCACTTAATGTAGTCGAAGTTCAAACTGAAAGACAAAAGTGAAAATGTAAACATGTTATCAGGACCCAGAGTTCTATTCAGTTAATATTTTTAACAGGTGAATTTTAACAGTAGGCAGGAACTGATTTTATCTGATACTCTGAGAATATAAGTGTCATAACTTCTAATTATTGTAATTCTTGTTCCAATTTCAGTACATTATTTGAAGTAAGAAACAGTGCCTATGTCTTAAATGGGGAAAAAACCCACATGGGCAAATTGAAGCTGATCAAAACGAAGGTAAAAAGTGAAAATTACTTTGCAGTGTTCCAATAAAGGTTTGAAAGTGCTTATATAACCCATAGTCAAGCAAAATTCCTTTTTTCTCACTTTAAATTTTTTTTTTTTAGTGGAAAATTTACATTTACTTTGATTTAAAATCCACTTCACTATGGTGGCTGGGGATTTCTGAGCATGCATACTATGGAAATATTTCTTTGTAATTTCTGGGCCTGAGTTGTTGCGGGATGAAAAATTGCTTCCTTTCTTTTTCATATCAGTTGCAATGAAAAAGGTACCGCTCACTATGGACACATGACAGGCACTCTGGAAAGCAGGGAAGTGCAAGGAAGTTATCCTAGATTTCATTGGATGCCTAGGCCTTTTCTGGCCACCTACCTTGGAATGCAACTCTGACCCTATAGTGCAGAATTTCAAGTTTTAAATGCCCAACTGTCCTACCTAAGAGGAATTTTAGAGGCATTTTGGTGCACGTCAGGAATATTTTAAACAAGGAAAGCCTCATTTAAACGGAAATGGATGGCAGTCATATCTCCCACTTGACAGAGCAGCTTAAACTTTACACCTTTTGATTGTGTGCAATAATGAAAGATCTTTATAGTTTTATTATTGTGTATTATTTCCCAGTTAACCTAATTTATGAGAACATTGATAATTTATTGTTCAAGTGCATATGAAATGCCGGTAATACACTGCCAGAATGTTTCCCAGAAAATGTATTTTTGCTTTGTTTTCTAAAATTAAAATTATTAATATTCCATGAGACTAAAATATAACGTTATCATTTTGTTTTCAGGAGATTTTCACAAACATTTTATGCTACAAGGAGAATAAATATAAATATTCCCACTACTGCTACTGTACATATTTTATTATAATCTTCTATTGGTTTTCATTTTTCAGTCTGGAGTTTTGCAACCTGGATGACAGTGGTTATGCTGATGAAGTTGTTCAGCTAATTAATATATAATGAAGTAATAGCTAGGTTTATCTCTGCACTTCCATACTAATGCCCTGTAACAAGGGCTGTTTATAAATAAGCATTCATGCTGAAAAAAATAGTTCTGTGAACACAAGTCATTTCAGGCAGAAAATAAACTAATGCATCAAGGTTGATGAAAAACAAACCCAGCAAAGATTTTGGTGTGAATTTAAACTTTCATCCTGGCAGGTTTTATCATTGTCCTTTAGGCAAGTGTAAAACAGCACCTCTGGAAAATCCACAAAAACAACTGTTTATAGAAAATCCTGTTGAGCACTTCTCTCTGTGGCTCCATTCAGGGGCCAATGAATTTATATCTGCACTTGAGACAAAGTCTCATAAATTGAATTTTGAGGTCTCTGGTGGTTACCACAACATTCCACATATCCATCTTTCTTAGCAGGCTTTAAGTGTGTGCATTAAGACAATGATTAGGAAATATCAATATTGCTGGCATGAAAATAATTGACACTTAAAATAATTTGCTAAAAAAGCATGCTGCTGAATTGGGACATTTACCACATGCTAATATAAATATTTGAGACTTTTCTAGGCAGATGTCAAAGCACAGGACTTTCTCCCTGTAATTAAGTAATTATTTTATGTTATTTACTTGTAATTTTAATGGGGGGGAGGGGGGGGGTTGTTACTTTTTCATAATCATGACGTGATTTTGTGAAGTGTATCCAATACTAGTAAGTTCTCCAAATACTTTTGAAAATTTAGCAATATTTATCAAAAATACAGAAGATATTTCACTATAAATATCAGTACTATTAATTCATGGCTTCTTATTTTCTGGTCTTACCGGAGTCTTGGTGACATTTTTTTTCTTTTCCCTGTTTAATTGACTTACAAAAAATGGGTTTTCTAAGTCTAAGCATTTGGGTTTTGAAATTCTTATCTTTCAATTTCTTTTCTTTCTTTTTTTTTTTTTTTATTTTCTGTGAATATACTTTCCAGAAATTTAACATTCTAGAAAAGAAAACTGTATAGAGCAAAAAGTGAGATTTGGAGTTCTTTTAACAAATTTATAGCATAATAATTAATTTATGAAGAAAATATCTTCCCAGATTCCTAGCATACTCACTAAACGGAACTAAAACAATTTCAGGCTTGGTTGTCAGTGGGGTTTCATTGTGTTCACTTGAATCTTGTCTGATTTTTATTGTATCGTTTACAAAATCTCTGATCTCATTTTCAATATTGTACAACACAGGGACAACCACTTCTCTCTTTCTACAAACCTAGTAATTATTAAGAGCCTCACCTAGTTTCAAAGGTGGATTTCAGATTAAACTATTTTATGAGAAGCTGCGTGGGTAAATCTATATCATAGATATAAATCTGTGGTTAAAAAGGGGAATTTCAAACCTACTGTGGCTATGACTCTTTCTTAATATCTACTAAATATGTTATTTTTCCAAGTTATGCCTTCTGCCCAGGATTAATTTATTCTTGGTTTATTTTGGGGGCCTTATTCATAGACATATCCTAGACCACAGCAAAAGTAAATCTTGAAGGGATTGTATGAAAATCATTGAAAACGTCTCCGTATCTGTTTTCCACATTTTGTTCCACTTGATAAAGGAAGTACATAAAAGCTTTAGAAAGGGAAGAGGTGCCTCCATGTAGCGATCAGAACAGCTGAAATCACAAGGACTAAAGAAATTTCCTGGGCCGGCAGAGCATTTTATTAGGAAAACATGATAAATTCTAGCCGTTGTCTTTAATGAGTTTCTAAATAAGCTTTAATATCCTCTTTTATGAAATATAGGTTGATTTGATAGTCAGCATCATGACATCGCTGGATTAGCAACTATCCATTTCCCTAAATTAGGAGCAGTTAGGAAATTAATCATTAACAGACTGTGTAGAGCAGGAAAAATATTTTTGTGAACTTTATTTTATTTTTATTTATTTCACAACTAGTAGAAAATTGTCCCATCATGTAACTGTGTCCCACACGTTGCAATTCTTCTTTCTGAATAAAATTGTAAATGTGCCAGTGAGATCTATCCTAGTATCTCTTTGTATGAGAAGCAGATGTAAACTATGTTTGAGATAGTTTTAAATACTTCTTTGTATCTAAACAAAACTATTTCATCTTCCTAATAGATTTACTTCTTGTACCATTCTTGTTACATTAAAAATAATAGTGAAACAATCTCCATCACCAGACTATTTTTGGGTTTTTCTGAAGGCAGAATTCAGTGTGTTCATGAGATTTTTCAGTTTTATTTGAATGGAAGTGCTTATCATAAAGGTTATGCTGAAAGTTTTCACCTCAAATGCCATTTCACTTTCTTTTCACCTCCTTTGGGTATTTTTTCACACCTATAATTTTGTGCTTTCCCACTGGGCCATCTCTGCTGTCCATTATTTACACATTTTTTCAGGGCCCTTGAAACCAGGACAGCACAGCTGCTGTCTTTTATTTTATTTTTAGGTTTGTTGCCACTACCATTTCATTGTAAGAAGTTATATCAGAAGAAAAACAAGGAGGATTTTATTAATTAAAATGGAATTTTGGATAACCTTAAGGTGATGACAAAGGGATAAGAGCCAGAACATGGAGTCGAAAGACTGGCATGCTTTACCAGGCTTGTCATGTTGGGCTCAAGCTTGGTGATACAATGTGCAAGCTTACTAAGCTACTGTCTCTGTTGTATGTTCAGAAGGTCTTGTTTTTATCAGAAAAACTATTGTGCCCTATAATTAAAAATAAGATTTTGTAGCCACAGGCTTTCCTTAGAAAAGTTATACTTTTCTGCATATTGCACCTTTAAATATAACAGCTCCCTCACCTCTGCTGTTGAAACAGCAGTTGTTCAGTCTTTTAATTCCTTTAATAAGCCCTTTAAAAAACATTAATATGTATAACAGTACCTTTTCCCAGTGCACAAAGGAGCTACCAAAACCTGTTCACTGAGCTGCTGCAGTGAGTAACAGTTCATAGGAAAGGACCTGGGTGCTTTATGACTAAGATAAAATGTTTGGCTCAGAGAGAATTTCAAAAGCATGATGAGCAAGCTAATTGCTGATAGGATGCAGAGAGTGCCACCAGGTCATACTCTTGATTCCGTGCTGCTGGATGCCTATCTTAGCTTCCTCTCCTGTGGTGGAATTGCTCTCCTTTTGCTTTAGGATACCAAAACAACCTTGGGCTGACGTTTTGGTCAGGAGCTGATTCACTGATTGCACAGCCCCTAAATGGCCAGTGATGCCTTTCTGGTGGTGATAGAGCCCTTCCCAGCTCTGGACATCTGTAGTCCCCATGCCAGGGAGTGTAGTGAGAGGGGGAAAGCTGGAGGGTGTGAATATTTGTATTCTTTATCTGTGTTTTCAATTGGGTTTGAATTTCAAAGCAAAAATTGAAAAAAAATAGTTATAATGTCTTATTTTAAGGTGAAAATCTTAGCTTTTGTTATTATAATGCTTAGTCTGTAGAAAGAAGAGCAATGCCAGGCTGTGAAAATCTTGAATATTGTTTTTGTGCTTCCTCTTTCTTCAGAATTTCCTTTCTTGGGAGGAGTTAGGAAGTGCCTGTCAGCTGAGGTCTCTTAGCAGTCTCAGCTTGGTCCAGATATCCTAGTTTTCACCAAACCCTGAGAAATAACTAGGCAGCTTCTTGGTGAAGCCAAAACCAGGATAACCTGTACTCCCTTGCTGGACAATTCTAATGGAGTGGAGACTGCTAGAGGTCTTTTCATGGAGTGTGTTGAACCTAAAACACCCTAGTCATGATGGCTTTCCAGGGCAATTTTGAGGTTAGTGGAAGCCCTTAGAAATGAGTTTGGGGAATCTGTCCATTCCATGTGAGTTTTCTAGGGGTTTTCAGCTTTTTATAACCTCTTAAAATGAGAAAAAATGTAAAAGGAATTTTTTCTGTTTTAGAGATTGTATTTTACCCTCATTGTCAGAATGATTATGGATGAATGGGTGTAGCAATGCTTCCAGCTTATGGCTTTATTTTTGGGTGAATACCTGAATACAATGTTCTAAGAGGCAAAGAGTGGCTTGTGTCAACAGTAGCCAATAGCACCATTTTGCAAGTACAGTATTAAATTTCAGCAAAAAGAAGTGGTAATATGGACAGTACAACTGCATGCATTCCTGACACAGGAATTGCTGACATTCAGCTGCTCGTAACTGCCTGGAGACTTAAATTATTCTTGCAAACTTTGAGGAATTGACAGGATAAGGGAATATTTTTTATGTCCCTTTCCTCCTTTTGATTTCTCTTGAGTGAATTTGTTTGCTGTTTCCTGGTCCTTCCTTGACACTTACATTCTAGAACAGTAATACTTTTATTCTTCAGTTACATTTTAAAAGTTAGAAAAGAATTGGGGTTTTTATTTCATATTTGGAAGTTGAACCCATATGGATATTTTTTTCCAGCTTTTGACATGCAACATTCAATAATTCAGTGTGATTATTGATTTTAAAAGAAGACTTTTTTTTTAAACTCCATGAATAATAGATTCTTGGAGTGATCATATCCATCACATTTCATTATCTTGCAACAACTTTTCATAGTTGACAATAGACATAGCTCACAATGGAAGAGCTTTCCTTACAGTGACACTAGGATACAGTGTTAGTATTCCAAGAAATTACATTTTAGAAAAATCTACATTTGTGGAGTGTATTACAAAAAAGCCATAACACCCATGAAAATGAGGAAATTCAAAGTTAAGACCAAATATGGGGATTTCTAAAATAAGCATGACTTCAGGGAAACCACTGCATTGTTGTGGTACTTCCAGTTGTTCCAAGCCTTTTTTATTATATACTCTATTTCTAATCTTGACTGTTTATCTGTGCCCATTCCCCTTTTTCAGAAATAAGTCTATCCAAAATTACTCCTGAAAACAAATTTTCACGTCAATCAGCAAACAAATGAGGCCAAATTCCCTTTTCCACTCTTCTCATCTAAAGTTTTCTAGGGAAAGTATTGGAAAAGTATTTCCTTATAAGGTAGGATGCCCTTTCACTTGAGTATCCCTGTGCAGATGTCTAAACTAAGCCTTTTAATACAGAGGAAGTAAAACAAAATATATGATGCCTTAAAAGTGACCAACCTAAAAAATCTTCTAAGATTCTTACCTTAGAAATAAACTTTAAATATGGTTATTTATTTCTGTTCAGTAACTGGCACTTCTAAACCTGCATAGAACACAGGTATTTGCAGTTACATGGTGAACCTGACTCTGATTCCATTCTACATTAGAAGCTCACTTTGGAGTGAGTTGTATGTACAAAACACAAAGCACGTACAGACCCGAGTCAAAAAAAAGAAGAAAAAAATCCCCAAAACATCTGGCATTTAATAATAATAGCCAGAAACCTGCATCACTACCTTTGCTATTCTATCTTCCCTACCTGATCAGCTCGTTAATCACTTGTCAGTTACCAATTCCACCTTTTACTTCACTGGCAATACTTGTTATTTTCTGGAAGATTATATGGCAGATATATTTTGCAAAAGTACTGCTTTTAGAGAAATGCTCAACAACGATTAACCCGAATTTGTGACACTGACTTTAGAATAAAACTGATGTGAAAGAAAGGAAATACTTTCTTATCATAACGGTCGCTGTTACACTGTTACAGTACCTCAGCCGTATGAATTTAAATCAGTGAGAAAACAAAACAAAGTAAAATGGAGCTTGGTCTCCCTTCCAGCTTTACTTTTGCCTTATGAATTGACTGTGTGCCAGCTAAAACACCTTGCATTTATTTAAATGCTTTTCCGGTTTTCTCATCCATAGATTTTTTTTTTTTTTAATACCAGGAGTTGCAAGAAGTTACATCTCTAATGTTTGACCTCCGTTAGCTGCAATAATACATACCACACCCTCATCAAAACTGTCTGGATTACTAAAATTCCCTCTTTAGCTTGTACAAAGAAGGTTATTCCTACATTTTAGTGGTAGTTTTGTGTTTGCTTGACTATTTGTCAACAACTAAGGGAAGTCTGCTGTTGTAGTAATTAGAGAAAAGAAGAAATATCCTGCTTCTTTACATTTCTCACTATGCAAAACTTGCAGTTATTTTTCATATATTCCAAAAGTAAATACATTTTAAGGGGCATAAGAACAGCAGAGCCTTAGGCAGTGAGCAAAGTAAACATCAGGTGAAAGACAAAAGCCTGGAAGAATTGATTATGCCACTTGGCTGCTCTCCTGAAGAAGATAAAAGAGGCTAGGACATGCTCTGCTACTCCCTGCATGTAGAAGTCAGGCTTGGAAACAATACTCTGACATCTCTGCCATGCAGATAACTTCAGCAGGCAAGCCTGCTGATTTAACTATTCACATTTTGGTTTTTTTGTGCCCAGTGATTGACAGCTACAGAACGTATTCTACCAGCTTGATCTTTGTGTACTGGCTTTAATGAAGAATAAAGACTTAGGATAGAAAAGGGATGAAATTGAAAAGATAAAGTGATTAAATAAAAGATTAGGATTCCTGAAGGCTCTGTATTCTGCCAAGATAGTGCAAGAAGAACTTGAGCCAAAGTGTTGAGCGGTATATGCACAGAGTCAAGGACACTGGAGACTGTACAAACTTCTGCTGCTCAAAGCCTGCTGGGAAATGCACTTCCAGAGGAACAGCACTTCACTGATCCTCAGCCTTTGAGCAGCTGAGTTACAAACATGGTGTCACCTATTGTGCTGTAATGCCTCCAAGCCAGAATATCAGAGGAAAGCACTCTATTTATGTTCCATTCCCTATAATGTCAGTTAAAACTGGATTTTGTGCTGGATCAAACTGCAGGTACCATGTCTTGTTTTTCCTGATACAAAAATCTGAATCATAGTCATTATCTGGGGAATGAAGGACCTGAACTCTATGAGATGTGAGTTCACCCTCCAATATATACAAAAGAAGGAGCTGCCTTCTACCAGGAGCTACTGGTCCATAATGATCCCACAAAGTCACTCAGTCCCCAAAAGTTATCATTTTAAATCCTAGTTATTAGAGCTAAGACTGTAAGAGAATAGCATAGGAAATTTTGATATTCTTTTATATGCTGGGAACCCCAGTCGATATTGCATCAAAATAACCTGTGATCCATGCACCAGACAGATCCTGTCTATGGAAGAGGTTCTCTTATTTTGGTCATTCGAGCTATTGTAGAATTTTCTTACAAGAAAACAGCTCTATCCATCATTTCTACTGCTGAACAGGAAGGAGGTTCACACAAGAGCTTATTGCTGCAGTTCTAGATAAAGCCAAGGCCACACCTGTGGTGTGATCAATGGTACCAAGTAGGAGCTGCCTGTGGGCTCCTTTATCATAAGGAGCTGGCTGAGCTTCTCCTGCAGCCAAGGGGTGTGTGCAGCACAACACAGCCTGCAGGTCATGCTGGGTATGCAGCAGCAGAGCCCTGCAGCTCCTCAGGTAACTGCACCGGGCTGTGAGATGTACACTGGCTGTGAGATGAACATTGACTCTGAGATGTGCAGTGATTGCTGGGTCAGAACCACTGTGGGAGCTGCTTTGGGTTTGTTGTGCTCTGGGCTTTGACACTTCCATAGTTCAGAAAGTCGAGATTCCTGAGAGGAATATGAAGCACCAAGTTGCACTGAGCAACAAAATATTAATGGGCTGTATATTCTGGAGAGACAAAATAAAATGGCAAAGACATTTTAGATAAGAAGTCTGCCTCAGATTGTGTCCCTGTAGCTTCTCCCTGCTTGACTGGGAGCCAGGCTGTCCAATGGCAGCACTAGGATCTGTGTATGAAGAATCTTGCTGTGACAGCTTCAAAAATAAAGGTCAGTAGCAAAGTAGAAGAGCTCTGAGATAAACCTCCAGGCCTTGATATCCCTATTCTTAGGGAATGGTGATCTATCTTTGCTCTTATCCTAGCCTTTTCCTTTTCCAGATAAGTGAGATACAAGCATCCAGACTCCCTACAGGTGATATTGTGATTATTTGTGGGCTCTGAAAGACAGGTCTGTGGAGTAACTTTCACAGAGATCATTCTGCCTATGGAGCATGGCAAGGCTGTTTGTCATGTGAACTCTCCAGATCCTCCTGACTGGAGCAGAAGTCTGTGCACCAATCTGCTGAAGAGAACTCCCTTAGTTCTCAGAGAATGAGTTCAAGATTAGGTTATTCCAAAGTCCTCCAGTTCTTTGCTCTGCCACTTGAGAAAAGGAAAATAACAATCTCATTGTATTTCAGTATATTTCATGTCACCAGTTTCCTAAAAGAAAGGGGGAATTTTACAGTTTTGCCATTCTCTCTTCTGAATACGCTTGAGAGGTACACCATAAATCTGTAAAAACAGCATGTCACATCTGCAAGGTATTCAGGCACATGCAGAAAAACATAAATGTGCACAAACTCCATTTCTTGCATTCAAAATGGAGAAACAAAAATGCTTATAAAATAGAAGTTATGATCTGTGCACAGGTAAGGAAATTACAAAATACAGTGAATTCAAAACAAACTCATGAAAAATTGCCATGAGGGGGAAAGACTGTATCAGCTAAGCTACATATTAAAGATGTAAGTGAAAGTAAAAGATGAAAAGTATGAAATGGCCATTATATAGAATAATTGCTGGGAGCCAAATTATAGGAAAGAAATAGAAAATGAAAAGGAGACTCAAAAAGTGATAGAGAAAGGGGAAGAAAACCCAAGATGGCTGCATTTGTGGGATTAGGAGAGAGAGTACTTCAGTAATAAAATAGTGTATTTTAATCCAGAGATAATTTACCTAGCATGAATTGGAATCTGCAGTTCTGAACTCAACATGACATCAAAAGAAGTAGCCTTGCTGCTGCCTTGCACACGCATGTAATGTGAAATCTAACCACCAAAAGACATAAGAAAGAGTAGAGTGCCTAGCTAGGAGGTGGGAGCTGTGACCATGGGCACAGGAGCACATGTCTCTGCTTAAGGTCTTTGATGTGTATTCCTCCTATGGGAGAGGATCTTAATGTTAAACTTTTCCTCCAAAGACTTACTCCATGTCAGGACCGTATTAAAGACGAAGGGTGCTGTAGAAAGGTGACTGGTGACCTTGCATTGAATTTAATCTGTTAGAACAGAATTATTTTAGCTGGCATTCATCTTACTGAGAGAATTATTTCTTGGCACTCATTACTGTAGCAAAGGAACACATAATGAACATTAATAGAATGTTTTCATCATCATAAGCCTTATGTGAGCTAAGAATTAGCCCATTTTGTGGGTGGTGAACTAAGCCAAATCCTTCAACATGATGAACGTGTCCTACATAGTATTGCATGCCCTCAACTCCCATTGGAATTGCAGAGCAATGAATACCTTAGAGAAAGCTTTCAGACATCCAAGCACTTTGTTTAAGTGATTTGTTAAAAGTTCTACATACATAGCATTCCTTATTCTCAATTACACTAAAACCATGTTACATTAACTGGGCAGGAGGCCAGCAAACACAATCTGAACCCTACAACACCAGCCTAGTGTCTTGACCCCAGGATCATTCTTTCCCCTTGAAACAGGCAGAAAAAAAAAGATACAGAATTTTTGGAAAAAATGTCACAAATGGCAGTCTGTTAATGAGGGCAAGTGGATAAAAGCAGGCAAGTGGTGAATGGGGTGTGTGTGTAAGTGTGCACATAAGGAAGTAATAAAAGAAAAGAGTGGCAAGATGGAGAAGCTGTGGAGAAGGTCAGTAATAGTAGAAAGTGAGGAGAGACAATATGAGGAGTAGTGCTGGTAGTACATGCAAAGAAGGTCATTATGGGAGTGAGAACCAACACAGAAAATGGTAAGACATGAATAAATGCATTGCACATGTTTTAAATGAACAAATCTTTAGTACTCGGTATGTCATTTGTATCCAGACAGGTAAATCTCTGGAAAAAGAAGTCATATGTAACTTAGAATGCCACAATAGCTATAAATATAATGTGATTTCCACCAAATGGTGTTTTGGTGTTTATGCTTAATGTTAATTGTGTTTTATGACTCATGTATTTTCTCCTTATCACGTTACAGTGTTTATCTTGATCACCTAATTATTACATATTAAGCTATACTTCGTTATATTGATCTACCAATACAGTAGCCATTGTGCTTTTCTTTTATTTATTGTTATCATTCACAGAATTACCCTTTAGGTTCTACTAAATCCTACATCACAGCTTCTAGAAACTTCTTGAGGGAATACTTGTCAGAAGGATTTCAAAGGCTTGGGAATTAACATGATAAAATCAAAGGGCCTTAGACAGAGGCTTTGATCTTGCAGTTTTGTGTCCCTACCACCTTTTCCACTCTTTTTTATCCCTTCCACTTTTGCTGAAGCTAAGTACTGCCCAAAAAGCAAAGCACAATTTTTCTGAGGGAACACATTTATCCTGCAGTGTCACTTATTATATTAGATGCTGTTTCAGAGAATTCCTTTTACCTGCCAGGTCCCACTGTTCAGTGGTGGATATGCTTCTGTAGGAAGGGAAGATCAGCTATATAGACAAAGGCAAAGCCACATGCCTAATGATGAAAGAAAGGCAAGTTTTCTTGAGAAAGGGAATATGTTTTACCAGAGCAGCTCATGCTGCTACTCTCAGGCCTACAAGTCATTCATCAAGTATGTAAAGCTCTTTTAAATAATTTTTGAAAATTCAGTAGGATATTGTAAAAATGACTAGAACAGTAGAAAACGGCACAGGAACATGCTGACCCAATTGCTCCTGCAAAATTTCCCAAGTTATCTATTGAGTCTCTGGATGAAGATAACACTGATGCCTAATACTTTCACCTTGTGTTTCACACACAGTGGTGAGAGACTTCGGTGATACAGCACAGAAGACAGAGCTTCCAAGATGATCCTCAAAGATTTGCTGCATCAGATTTTCTGGCCAAAGAGTTTTGTGGTCTGATCAAGCAAGTGTCAAGAGCTGTTCCTAACCTTGTGCTCACATTTCCCTTTCTAAAGGGAGAAATTGCTAAACCTAAACTCCTCTGGGCCACCCACAAGAGAAGTGATATAAAGCCTACTGTCTATTAGTGGGGGAGAAGAAGGGTGAGCTGAACAACATAGATCACTCACTGGGAATAGCAGCAAACCTGTCATCCTGTCTATTAACACCGCAGTCACTCACCCTAACTTTTACCCTACATTGACCATAGGCTATGTATTTTCAATGAGAGAAATACAGTTTGTCAAAATACCAGCTTTCACTGTTAAAAATACCATTGTACTATTTTGGGTGTCACCTCTGGAGGGACTGGTCACTTGCTGAAAGTGTGTTGCAAATGCCTCCCCAAAGTGATATATCTTGTGTAATAGCAAAAACTTGTCTATTATTTTTGTACAGCAGGAAAACAGTAAAACATCTTTTAAATAATCCCACTTTAGGTTTAAACACAATGCTGCAGAAAGCTGTGGTTATTTTGATTTCAGAGTCTGAGAGAAAGGGAAAACGACCTTTATTCTTGTTATAATGGGAGTGGATCCTTTCTGTGGTTACTGTACAGAGAGCTTTGATGTTTTAGGGTAGAACTGTAGGATGTTATTCACTGTTCGCTCTTGAGAAACCACACACACAGAGCATAAATGTAATTTGAGTTTGAAGAAAAACAAACACACACACAGAACCATACACAAAGATCAACTCAGGTCCTGTAGAGAATATCGATGTGCAGTAAATTGGAAGAATTTGATCTCTTACGTGTTCATCCTCCTCTCTGCACTTGGTTTCATTCCCCATGTCCTTTGAGCTGTCTGTTATTTTTACATAGTGCCAGGTATCAGAATACTATACAAACATTACGGTGCCTCACACCAAGGAGAGCACAAGAGCACACAAGTGATTGATGTAAATTTGAACACATTCAAGACTAAGTGTTGCAAGAACAGTAAGGCTCCTGACAAATTAGTTTGACTCTCACAAAATAATTTTTACTGGAAAATATGAGTAGTATACTTTCTAAGGACTGCATTAGCAAGATTGCAGTGCAAGGACATGAAGACAAAGCTGTGAAGGAGGTTGTGTGTGACCAGTTATAGGAATTCAAAGTGAGATTGGCAAAGCAATCATATCATGCATGTCAAAATCTATGAGCACGTTACTGAATACCAGAATGTAAGGAACAAAAAAAGAGCAGTGATTCAGTTTCTCTAGGAAATTATATCCATTCTTTTTAAACTCTATGCAATGGATCAGGTGCAAAAGCAAGGAATGAAACAGTATGAATAGGGCCACCTACAGCCTACAGGCCTGCTTATATCCATATGGTAAATTTTCAGCTATAGCATTTCTTTGTTATTAAGAGCACGTTGTATTGCTGATGTGATCAGATTATTGAGCTCTTTCCAGCTGAAATTGGTTGAATGTGAAGAAATCCTTGGAAAACATAATAAAATCCATAGTTCTCATACATTTAAATTGGATTCTTTTATTAGCTGGTTTTATTGGCATAAGGTCAAGTATTCAACCCACTCCTGTTATCATTTTGATCTTTAAGAGCCTATGGACATTAGTAGTCATTACTTAATTGGAATTTGCCTTCAAGTACATTTAACAAAACATCAAGTATGAGAAACTAACAGCTTGTAAGAAATTTGTGGTATGCTTTGTATTTGACTATGTATGTTTTCCTAATAATAATTTCTTTTGTTATCACTGTGTCACACTCCCAAGGACAAGAATCTTAATGTTAAAACTTTCTGTTATCTTCCCCCAGTCATTTTAAGAACATGAGTCATGAGAAAACTCCAAAATTCCTAAAACATAAAACAAGAATAAGCAAAAATCATTAAGTACATTCCATACATAATATTCCCAGAAGTTCACACAAAAAATAGGTTGATTCTCTTGCCATGCTATCAAGGTTGGATTTTCTACTCCCATGTGAAACAAGAAACAGGTAGTGTGTTATAAATCAAAAGGAGATACACAGACAAAAAATACAGGAATGAACATAAAGTGTATTTCTCATCTTCTCCATGTCACAAACCCTGACATGTTGCCTAACGAAATTATGAACAGATCTTGAAATTTGTAATTTCCAACGTCTTTTGCTCAGTGATCAGAGAGAAGTAACTTTTTCCACTAAAAACACATTATTCTTTCAGTAGCTGAATTAACATTTCTGAATACAAAGTACTGCATATAAGATGACTTAATATTATTCAACAGACTAATTATGGAGAAGATATCCAACCAAATAAACTAAACTAATGCCAAATCTTAAAACTAGGGAGAAATGTTTTGCTTGCATATTTAATTCTATAGAGGGTTTGGCTTTGGACAGTAAAAGAAGCATATCTTTTAGCTGATCAGCTTTACAGGAGAAACAACCCATCTTGAGAATACATGTCCAAAATGAAATGACTTGCAAGCTTTGCTGTTGTTATTGATGGACTTTATAAGTTCAGTTAATTAAACCAATGAATGAAGGAAATGACAGCATCTGATGAAGAGGTTTGAAGAGTTAAAATAAACACCTTGAGAAAAGCTGCTTTAGCGTACACTACTTTTCCTAACCATTATGTAACGAAAATATCTCCAAGCCTTGCTTTATTATCAAGCCCTGAGGTGAACGAAGCCCTGGAAAGTCAAATGTTTTTCTCTAGCAAGCATAACACCTTCATAGCTGCTGAGGCAGGCTCTGTACTTGTACAAACTCACATTCTTTATTTCGTGTTAAGTGTCCTACAAAGTATTTTTAAAATATGGTGTTTGAAACAGAAATAATGTGTGAATTCACCCTTTTGTCTCTCTCTAGTGGTACTCTTTGTACTAATACAATGGATGGGTGTAAATCATGTTTAGTCAGAAACCCTGGCTACAGAAATAATTACTCAAGTCTAGGTCTTCATGGTTCACAACTATTTTTTGCAGAGAATGATCGCTAGAATGTTTTATGTTGTTATGTACACTAGATTACCTATGGATGGGTCTCATACTGTTATATAAGAAGTAAAAAAATATTCCTGAAATAAGAAGAGCCAAGTTGTTGCCATCCAGGCCTCTTTAGCAATACATCTTGGCTATTCCATTAGTGCTCCCAGCCTGACTTGGTTTCTTGCACTTGTTCTTCCCTTTTCCCTTCCATGAAGGGCTTCAGTTCTTTCAGTTACACCAGCAGAACAGTTACTCCATCACAGCTTATCCTTTTTCATTATTTTTAATGTTTTCTTTCATGTGTCTCGTTAATAGTGTGGACACAAGAACAGTTGAATCAGTAGGACTGAGGGAATGGCAATGGCAAGAGCAAGAACAAAGAGCACAGAGCATTGCAGGGGCAGAGTTCTCTTACACTGGTTCCTCTTACAGCTGGCCACCTCTGGTCCTCTGTTCTCATTTTCTCTTTGGAGAAGCAAGTGTAATTTATGGCAATAATGCGACTGTTCCTCACCCAAACTCAGTTACAGGGAGAAACGAACAACAGAATGATGGCTTGGGTATTCAGGCTCCTGAGGTTACAAATCTCTGCAAACTAATTAAAGACTGGTATTAAGTAACCATTACTCATCCCTTAGACCTGTATCTAGGTTAAAGAATACTCTTCAATATTTAGTTATTAGCTCATAAGTTTAAAACACATGAGAACTGCAGAATCAATACAGGCAAATGGCACAGAAGGTAGGGGCACAGCTGAACTGCCAAAAATTTCACCTTTCCCTACTTGAGGGATGACACATTCTAGGAATGAAGAGATTTTACTGTTCAACTATGTGCCTGCAAATAATTTTGTCTAATAATGAACTTAGGAAATTGCTGTGTAAAATGTGTCCCAAAAAGCCATCAGTTTGGCTGAAATCTACCTCTGAATAATGCTGTGGAAGAAGATGGGGGAGAAAAGCTCTGGTTTTGCTCTCTTTGTTCTGCATTTGTATGGGGATGAAGTAGGCTGCACTGCAGAACAGTAGTTTTGTCGCAGAAGATATCTCAGCTGATAAAAAGAAATAACCTTATCACCTTCTGTATTCTTGGCTGAAGTTAACATTATATCATTATGCTTCTGGTATTTTGCAGTGACACACTGAGTCAAACTAACATTTCTTTTGTCTTTTTAACTTTTGTCCTCGTTGTCAGAACCTTGACCTCTAGGCATAATGTGGACATTGAATTAGACATCTACTCTCTATGGATTTTAGATATTTGCACCTTAACCAGAAACTTCAACTCATGAGTGTAACCCTGCTCTTGCTAACGCTGGTGTAAAGTAGGGATCATTACAATACAGTCAGTGGAATTACTCTGGTAGAAGATGGGGGTAAATGGGGCTCTGGATTGTCCACAGACTTTCAGACAATTGGAAAAGATGTTTCAGTATGTCCTCCAATTACTATTAACAAAAGTGCTCTTCCCCACATAGCCATTTTTCTCAAAGTGCCAATTTCTTTCGAGCTCTGCTTCCCATTAAGACTTCCCCTGAATGAGGGCAAATGAGAGTGATGCTCGCTTTCATCAGCCAAGCAGTATTGGAGGACTGGCCTTTCTATTACTATGCACTTACAAGCAGCTCAGAAGCAATTGCAACGCACTTGGTTGTCTAATTTGAAACTTTGAAAATAAAGAAAAGGTTTTTTAGGGCTCAGTTCAGGAAGAGAAGAGCCTGTGCAGCAGCATTTAAAACTTTCAAGTGCTTTTTAGAACAAAATTCTTGATAAAAAATTTTCCTTCTTTTCCAGCATCTAGGATCTGGTGTGTTTCTCCTGTAAGAATTCACGAGAGCAAGAGATACTTTAGAGATAAGGTAGGAACTGTGAGAAAAGGATTTTCCTTTATTGTTATTAACATGCCCACATTTTACAGCAAAAAGCAGACCTGGTCTTGGTAGGCAGGTGAAGGGGAATGTTCAGCAATATAGAAATTAAACTGCACTGTAAAAGAAGCTGTGAGCTTTGAACAGCAATCCCAGCTTGGCTGACAAATTGAATAACAAAATTCTGCACTGAGATCTCTTGGTGAACTAATGAGTGAAATCCATTGGCTCCTGTCCTTCCTGTCCTTCGTGGACTTGGAAGAAGTCTTGTTCACGGTTCATGAGCCCAGATTTGACTTGGGCACTCGGAGCTAACCCAGTGGTCAGAGTCCTGGCAGTCTGTTTAAACAAAAACGATTTTCATCTCTGTAGTATCAAATTTGTGTCCATTTACACTCCTTTATATATGCTTAGATTAAGAGTGACAGAATCTAATTTAGGAAATTTTATTAATCACTTTTGAATCAAACTCTGTATCTGTTTTGTAAGGGATATTAAATAAAGAGATGTCCTGTTCATATTTATGAGGTATTTTCCTCTACCTCAGAAGCATAGCTTCTGGTTTATTGTTCCTAAACAGCTTCTCAAAAGAATGTGGGCCGAGAAGCTGTTTACACTGGGATACACACAGCTCTCTTTGATTACATTTATTTTTTTGTGTTAGCATATAAGCAGCAGCCAGCTGAGGAATACCCAGCACTAGCATTCTTGGACTGGAGTGTTTGTAGTTCACCCAGCAAAACCAGGTCCAATGGGGAGAGAATATGCACGTATAGGAAAGCCTTAACAGTTTATTGCAAACTCTGTGCTTTATCAAATTTAATGCATTTACTGGTACAGTTATGCCTGTACTTTTTCTGCCTATAGGCCAGTTATTGCCCATCCAGTCTTATCAGAACTCATGAACAGTAGAGTTGGGAAAAAATTGTGGTGGACAAATACAATTCTAGTGCTAATATGGAGATGTGCTACTAAAACAAAACCGTTGCAATAATTTATAGGAAATTTTCAAAAGAGAAGAGGTAAAGGGATTGTAACTGAAGCAATCTGGTTTCTAAGTGGCTTTCATTTACTTTAGCAATTGTGCTGAAAACACTGTTATGGGTTAGGTAAATAAATTTTTTTTGTGTGAGAAAATATTTACTATTAGGCATCCTGGTTGTTTAAATCCTTTGTGATAAAAATCTAATGGAAATCTACAGCAACCTTCAGTGTCTACAGAGATTAAATCTTTCTCATCAGGAAATCCCAAAATGCTACACAAAATGCATAAGTAATGGTTTTGTTTTTAAGGGAAAAAGTGAGTTTGCTCAGGCCGTACTGTTGCAGAGACGTAGAAGTGAAATCTCCATCTGAAGTTCTTTGCTTTTGATGTTTTTTTCTCTTAGTCTCTTAAATAAGTTCAGTATAGGTACTGCACATATATATTGTGCATATATATGTACATATATATGACATACATTGTTTGTGTGCATTTGGGGTTCCTGTGAAGTTTAATCAGTATGAGTAGAGTATCTGTATGAATACAGATCTAGGTTTCATGAAAAAAAAATGAAACCACCTAAAATCAATCCAGGCCTGGGTGGGAAGTGTGTGCACGCTCAGGGTGCTGTACAGAGCCTTTGACCCCTTGCCCTTCAGACGTGGCATGTGGATGTAGGACTCTCTTCAAATTAATAGGATCCAAATGGCTGGGCAAAAGATGATGAAATTGAAAGTTTCTAAGCTGCTTCACATGAATTCTCTTTTAAATAGATGTAATTTGTGGGAGGAGAGTTTTGCAGGTGTTGATTTTTTAACTTTGAAGTTAGCAAAAATACTCTATTACATTGCTTGGTGTTTCTGTCTGATGGGCAGAATGGTACTGATAAACATACCCGACATCTCAAAATTATCCCATTGCTAAGTCATTTTCTTTAAAGCATTTCTAAATATTCTTTTTTGTTGTAATCATGTCTAGTGGCTCAGTTGTAGGCTTGCAACAGGACCCTCCATCAGTGAAATTAGAATTTTAGTCTTAAATGTAGAAGATTTCTCATGTTACCATTTTAGAGATGGGTTTATCAAACCTGTTCTAAGCAATGTTCACCATCTGAAAGAGTTTGATCTGATTCTGTTCACTACTGTTCAAAGTGCAGAAATGCAGAGATACCCTGGAATAAGTAGACACAGACAACACTGCTGGAGTAGTTTTGCAGCATTGCTTAAGTGGATTTGTCTGTTCTTGGAGGCCTCCTTAACCATGCTTCATGTCTCCTTAATGAGACTACTGGTAAAAATTTCAGTGTGAGCCACTCAAGTATGACAAGACTGACTGCAAACAACCTCGGTAGCGCTGCAGAGCACATTTTTGATTCTCTACTTTACCTACTTGACTCTGTTCACTGTCTCCTCACAACACCCTGCCTAAATAACCTTGAGAAATGTAATTATACACTCACTATTGATTACTAAGGATCCATGTTCAATTATGCGTAACATGTTGCACTTTTAAACTTTTAGTTCCTTGTTCATCAACACTTCATGTGAGACTGCAGCTTACTTTCAGCCACTGCAATAATGATCTTCATTGGAGAATGAGGTTTCCCCTTACTGAAATTGCTTAAAGAACAGACTTACTTCCTGCTTCTATGTCTGCATGCAACCTGTCGTCCTTCCTTTGGTACAGAAGTGTGACCAGTCATTCCTCCTTGAAGGATCTTACTTGTAATTTTTGCAAGGAAAACAGTTTTGCTGAGGCAGTGCTTTGAGATATTTGCATTGAATCTGTACTGCAGTCTTGAGGGACCATGTCAGTTAAATTTGGACCTATGGCTGTAGCAGTTTCTCTTTTTTTAGGTCACAAAAACTGTTAAATAATAGTGGTATAAGATCATCTATTTGAGCAAACCTGAAGTCTTCTCTAACCTGCTCCTATTTACTGCCAAAAAAAATAAATTTTTCCAGAGGAACAGGAACATATAATTAAAACCTCCTGAAGTTCAGCATACTAAATACTATCTGACTTTTCAGGCACTCTCCTTAGAAGTAGTATGTGGCGATTTGCTTCCTGTTTAGTAAGGAATTCTGCGCAAAATAAAGCTTCCTTTACAGTATTTTTCTCAACAGAAGCCTAATTGAACCTTTCTTCCAGAGAAAATAGAATCTATGATCCTTAGAGATGCAGATTGCATTTCTTGCTTCTGAAACTGCATCTCTCTGTGGGTGGGGTTTGGGGTTTTGTGGTTAGTTCGGTGAAGAATAAAAACAGAGGGCTTTAGTCTTTATATCTGGTTCATATATGCTCTGAATTGGAAGAAATGCCATGACAGTAACTCACATCAATGTAGTACTCCCAAAAGCCAGACCTACCTGACTCGAGTTCTGCACTGGGAGTTTCTGTCTAGACCTTCTTCAGTCCCAAACATGGGCTGATTGCTACTGATAATTCAGGGTCAAATTCAGAAGCCTCAAACCTGGTGCTAAGGGAATGAAGCTGGGATGAAAGAAAACTAAAAATTCTATCCCCAGTGATCGTGTCCATCTCCTTGCTGAAATAGCTTCTACAGTTTTTATATAGGGTGATGGTATTCGTGGGGGCATCCTTACTTGCATCCATGGATTCAGCCTGCTTAATATGATAACCTCATAGGAATCAGGGCTCTGCATTGCAAAGAAGCTGTGCAGCCATGCCGTGTTCCTCATTGTTTCTTGGGAGAGTTGGTTGCTACCAAGGCAGTGCATGGGCGAGTAAAAGGAGAATGAATGTGTCCTCAGAAGACACCATTATAAAATACTTCCCTCTGCAGAAATTGTGACATGAAAATGCACTGATGAGCTCATTGCCTAGTGGGGCTATTTCTGGGATGTTTACCCTCACCTCTTCCTCAGAGCTGTGCCTACTGTAAGCAACCAGTTTTGAAGGTTTGCTTAAGATAGCAGTGCAGTGTTAAGCAGCGGAAACATTTTCCTTTGAATATGGCTATACTCCAGGAGAAAGTAGTCATGAGTAGTTCATTTGTACAATAAAGCCAGTTGTTAATATGCTCTGGGAGCTGTTTGGATCCAAAATGTTATAAGTGGAGGAACATTATAACTGGAAAGTGCTTTTAATAGCAAATGATCTGTATAAAGTAACAAAAAGAGAGAAGTTGCAAGGGAAGTGTAAAGATCAGGTTCAGAAGCGTATCAGAATAACTCATGGGGTTACAGCAAAGATTTATATGCAGTAGTTTCATGGGGTCCTGTTTGTGTTGAGATCATCCCTGGTAAGATATAGGACTACAAGGCATGGTTCTGCCATAACTGAACTGAGAATGATATATATGCATCCTCTAGTTGATAAAGGAAGTACAATAATATCTCATTTTAAAAATAACAATTTATAAAAGACAGAATGACTTACGGCTTTCCTTCACATTGAACAAGAAGACAATAACAGGAGCAATCCTAAGGCTTGTTCATTCCCTGAGCAAGAAGCATATCTCCAAATCTTCCAGGCTGTCTTGACCAACAGGGAAAAAAAAAAAAAACACTGCGAAAACCTGTTTAAAAAATCGCTTACAAATACTTATAAATACAGTGAATGCTACTGGGTTTTGAAAAGATCTGCAAGCAAAAGGCAAAAGGAATGTCTAATGGTCATCTATCAGAATATGGTTTGCATTAATTAAATTAATTCTTTTGTATGCCGGGAAGCAGATACTAGAAAGACATTGTTTTATAGTCAGGATATGTGTTGCTGGTACCGTGGAAGTATATTCTCCTGCTAGTGAATACTTTTGATTGAAATCCTCCATTTTGTAGTACTACTGTTTAGCTCTGGTGCATCCTGCAGACTGTTTCTGCTCTTATTTTACATCTGATAACACCACTATGATCAACTGTCTTGTGCAGTTCTAAAAATGTTAACACCCCTCAAACAAACATGATAATTTGTGGAACTATAGAAAGATGTACAAGGTAACTGTACAAGACTGACAGGAGAACAATTTTAATCTCACTCTTAGGATTTACAAAATAGCCCATGTGAGCTGAGACAGAAAATACAAGAAGAATTTATCTGAAAATTACATCTGAGATACCTCTTCTATACTTCTTTTTTTCCATGAAAGCTTATTGACACATCCTTTTAATACATTGCATTTGTGAAGGAGGAAAAAGTGAGCAGGGAATTATCTAACTAATGTACTCCTAGACAACTTACATTCCTCCTAAATGATTCGTGACTATCCCAGTAACCAATGTTTACATAAGATAAAGAGCTGGTATTTGATTCAAAAATTGGTTATGGAAAGTATCATTTCCAATCTCTTACTTGGAGCCATGGGATTAAAAATTTGATCCCCCCTTTAGGAGCACTATGAACAATAGTTACATTTGACATCCTCACCTCAAAGTACAAATCACACTGCACAGAAAATATGACATCCATGCATGCATGCATGCATCCATCCATCTTTCCATCCATCCATCCATCCATCCATCCGTCCATCCATCCATCCATTCATCCATCCATCCTTCTATCTACCCCTGCCTTCTCTTAGCTCCTGCAGAACCAGTGTTACAAGGCAGGCAGGCACCCAGGCCTATATGAGTAGGAGTTTGTTGGACACAAATTTGTTGGACACAAATTGATTCCTGTCATGTGAGTAGGAAGACAGTGTGTAAAAGTGATGTCATGGTGTGTCCCACATCTCTTGAGGACAGTGTCAGTAGTTTAATGAGCTATTTGGAGTAAAGCTTGTCTAGAATCATAGAATATGCTGAGTTGGAAGTGACCCATCAGGATCACTGAGTCCAACTCCTGGGCATGCACAGGACACCCCAAGAGTCACACCATGTGCCTGAGAGCATTGTCCAAACTTTTATTGAACTCTGTCAGGCTTGGTGCTGTGACCACTTTCCTGGGAAGCCCATTCCAGCACTCAGCCACCCTCTGGGTGAAGAACCTTTACCTAATACTCAACCCAAACCTTCCCTGACACAGCATCATGCCAAGGCAGGTTTAGGGGAGCTTTACTCTCAACATGCATCTGTGTAAGCTAAACTGAACAGATCTGTACTGCAAACACCAGACTGGATGTCAGTGTTTTTCACTTCATCATGAGCAGGGAAGAGGACAGTCATACATTTACATTTCTTTTGTTATGGGTATTATTTATATGATGGACAATATCCTGCGTCCAAGTTTTTAGAAGTCTAACAAATATGGATCTCGCAAGGAGCTATTTTGGATGCTTAAATTTCAAATGCCCTTTCCCCCCCCAAAAAAAAAAAACAGCAGAAAAAAACCTGAAAGCCCAAAAACCTGACAACTGAGGCCTAATCTTTTTCTTCAAGATATATGCATGCCTATACAAATAAGTAGAGAGTTATATTGATATTCCATCTGACTCTATTATCATGTGCTGGTAGTTGGATCTTAAATTGCCAGTTTACAGACCATTGTAGCTATTTTGCAGGTGATGCTTAGCCACTGCTTTTATGTAAATCTAGCACATAAAATGACTCTAGAAATCCTACATACTCATCTACTGTGTTGTTTGTATTTTCAATTAGAAGGTAGTAACTGCTGCCTAAACGATAATGTCAACCATTCAGCTGGTGCTTAAGTAACTAAATAACTATTCAGTGTTGCTGTTAAAAAAGTGTTATGACAGTGTACAGTTTAGCAGAAGTAGGTACACTGTAAAGTTATACCTCAGAAAGAATGCACTTGGCAAGAATGCATATAAAATGTACACCCCTTTTTAAAAAAAAATTCAGTGTTCTTGAATCAAATAATGTGACAAATCAAATAACTGCATGAAATAAGGAATTTTGAATGACAGAGAGAGGGTTAAAAAATAGTAGAGGGCAGTACAGCTGGTTTTGGACTCTTACATGATATCTGGGCTGACAGTCACAAATGTGAGACTGTGGCTTTGCTTTAAGAAAACTTGTCTTCTTTGTTCTGTCTGTCAAAGCTCTGAGAGTCCTAGTTGTTCTGAAACAGGGAAAGTAACTTCTGGCAGCAACACATGTGAAAACAAAAGTGTCAGATTTCATGGCATTTTAAAATATTCCTCTGACTTTTAATAGATCCACAAAAATGTAAAGTACTAGAGGAAATCACAGTGAGTTTCCTCACTGATGTTTGTCTTTGGCTGCTCTGTTCCAGCCTCCCGTTAGATTAATGCACACAAAAGCACTTCTGACAAGGCCAAGCTAAGAGCCCCATTTTTTCACGTTAACACAAGCAGGAGGATTGTCAGAATGTGACCGTGATCTTCTGTGAAGTTGCTTGGATAAATATGTGTACTAGATAAGGAAACTGCAGTCAAGTTGTGTTATTTCCTAACTAGCTCTGCCAGTTAACCAAGGTACAGCTATGCCCTCCCACAACAATTCATGTTGTATATTATATTCTGGCATTATCAAGGCCTCAGAAGGTCTTTGGACAACTCATGTCTGATACAGTAGAGAATCTGAAAAGATTTGGTAGAGGCACCAGCACTTCTGCACTCAGTCCATTATGGGGAACCTCAAGGCTAAAGAAATCATCTCAAAAGAATCGCTGCTGCTTACCAGAAGCAGCAGCTACTCTGAATGGGATCATCACTTGCTCCCTCTTTTCAGCAGCAGTGGTGCCTGGGAACCCTGACAGTCCCTGACTTGGGAGAGAACTTTTATGTTTGCAATAGCATTGGCTCATGAAAAATGTCATGAGGAAATAGGGCAGGGATATGGGGGAGTAGAGTAGAAAAAAACTCAAATGGTACAAGGACAAGAATTCTTTTCAGATGGATGTTTACTCTTGGGTAATGTTGAGAAGAAAATGAGAATGGAAGAATAGGAGAAATGTGTAGGAAAAGCACTCGTTATCTCAGGCACTAGAAGAAAGAAGTGAAGGATCTCTGGTTCCTTAAAAGGTCAGCAAAAATTAAAGTCCTGGTCTGCATCCCTGAACCATAATTCATTACACTTGTTTTACTTTTACTTTGCTAGGAAATACTTGTATAAAAAATCAGTTTGGACTTGGACTGTGGAAGAAAACACTGTTCATGCCTAGTCAACACATTATGTGAATGGAGCAGAAGCTGTCGCATAAATAGGAAGGCATTAAGAACACAAAATGAGGTTCTTGGAATTAAAAGTAGAAAGGACTGATATGATATTTAATTTGTTTAACCTGATAAACTGAAATAACTGAAGGATATAAGCCTGAAAAGCACAATTGAGTAGAAAAGAATTAGTTTTGTCAGGGATAATATGCCTGGGAGTTTCATATTATTCAGATGATGTCAAATGCAGAGCAAACAACATAAATGCTGAGCTGTGAGAAACTTTGTGTGAATAAATATGTGCCTATCACACTTTAGACATAAAATATTCATATATTGCAATGCTAATTCTTCCCTGACTGGACTGCTTCCTGAAAAATAAAAAAAAAAGAATTTCACAGAAAATCACTGGCTACAGTTTATACTTAATATTATTGGTAAAAACAGTGGCTAGAAACACCAAGCAGTCCTTTTTAAAACTCCATTCTCTTTTGATTGTGAACCTTCACATTACAGGGTGATAATTAGAGAAGCAGACTTACCATGGAGGTAAACAGCATTTTTTCTGCATCATTGCCTAATGGTGTGGAGCTGGTTGGGATTCAGACCCTGAATCGCTGGTGTCTCAGAAGCAGCTATGGATTAACATTTAATAAAGAATAGGTCAGCTATGACCAGCTTTAATTGAAAAGGGACATCCAGGGAAAATTTCAAATATACCACCACGGTTTCTTGCCTGTTTGAAGGAAAGAGGAGCTCTCACTTCCTAAGTGCCCTTACTGCTGAGAAAAAGCCCAGCATTTTCAATCCTGATCAGGCCCAGGGGTAATACTAAACCAAAAATTATGTTTAAATACTATTTTTATAGGACATTTTGGTCATTCACAGCACTGTGGACTGAGAGAGACAGCTCACCTGTTTGAATGGCAAGTCTAAAGAGAAGCAGCAATTTTAATCAATGCACAAGCATTGCTCCTCCATCACGCTACGAGTAAGCACATAAGCAATGCAACAATCTGATTCTCTGCCTCTGTTCCTACATCTGTACCTTTGGAATATAATAGTTAGGGACAAATAATGGTCTTTAAACTTGTGAGGTACTGTGATAACAGAGTGATGCTACAAAGATATCTATAAACATTTAGGTGCTCCAAAGCAATCTCTTCCTAGGGAAAACAGCACGCACCCTATTGACACTGCAATTATGGAGCACTGCCCAAGCCTGCCTGCATTTGATTTTATGTCTGCTGGATTCCTCTGCCATGTTATTGTACAGATCTACCTTGGTTAGTTCAGTTCTCTCTTCCATGGCATTCCCAAACAGCAGATTCCTGGGGCCTTACCCACCTTCTCAAAACAATAGTCTTGCCTCTCTTGTGAGCTCCCAATTTTATTTCTCACTTGGAGTTAGTATTACCTGAGTGTTCCACAAAACTTGCTCTGGGATATTTTATTCAGTGTTTTCTTTCATAATCACCATCCTTATTTTTCATACTCATTTACAGCTGAATTTTCTTTCTGTCTCTGTACAACTCACCACTTGCAGTTCCTGATGTACATTTTTGTGCAGTTCCTGACATCTGAAACTGATTCTGTATAGCTCTTTGACTCATAAACTCTCAATTTTCTTCCAAGTCTCAGCTGAAGATCTACTTTTAGCATGTGTCTGTATCTCTTAATTTTCTCATTGTAGTTCTTTCATTAGAAACCCATCAATTTTGTTTCTAAACTGCATATATTGTTTAGGAATACACAGTATATTTTTTAAAAGTTACAGAAAATAAGGCCTGATTATGTTGGCCATACTTTCCTTATTAGCATTAGCTGGAAAAAAATTCTGTAACTTTCCAAAGAATTACACAGATACACTCTGGAGACAGTGAAAGAGAGTAGGACACAGGATATTTTATGAGAAGACTTGATAGCAGTCCTAGATGCTGTGCAATGCACCCAAGGCTGCTCACCTGCAGTGGTGGCTGTTATAGATTGAGCACCAATCTGGTTCTGGGCCAGGAAATTCACATGGCAGGATTTAAAAAGTCTTACGATAAGAATCACACCAAGTGAGGGCTTCTGTGGCGCAAACCTGGGGCATAAATTCAGCATTTTGATTATTGTCCTCGGTGAATGATCCTCTTTTACCCCTTGACATTTCATTCTCTGCAGCTTATTGGTACAAAACACTACAAATCTCACACACACAGAAGGAGCCATAGCCTCTGCTTTTCTTGCATCCTTGATCACTTTAGGTGCATGTAGAGCTGCCAAAGCCACAGGCCCAGTAGAGCTGCAGTAAGGCTTTAGAATAACTTTAAGTTGCCTACATCAAATGAGTTTTCCATGCTCCTGCTCTGAGGCTAAGTCAGAAAACAGAGAGTACATGTGCTGCCTCCAGAGGCTGTGTCACTGGTGAAGAAGTCAGGCATTGCTAGTTACAGAAGTGCCTTACTGTGTCCTTTGGCTTAAGGAACTAAGGGACTGATCCAAAGAGACCACAGGAATCAGTGGGAATTTTCTTCCATTTACTTCAGTAGGCCTTGGGTCAGGCGTTTGTTATAAAAGCTGCTTAAATACACCTCAAGTTTCTGTTGGTCTCATAAACTCTATCAATTGTTCCCAGATGCACTGTGCAAAAAATAATTTTCCTTTTCTGTGAGATTTCAAATACAAACAGCAAGCAATATGAGAAGTCTGTGGGCAGCTGGCTTGACTTTTGTCCTAGAAACTGCAGACTAGCTGTGCATTACCTTTCTTAAATAGAAAAAAATAACAATAATTCAAATTGATTTGGATATGAGTGCAGTCAAAAGCACTGAAATTGGCTGAAAATGTCCTGGCCTGGAAGGAGCTTCAAACACTACTGAGGAAAGAAACAAGAAAAACAGAGTAGAACTGTGAGCAGGAAATTACAAAATGAAATTCAAATTAGAAAAAAAGTTAATAAACCTTCATCTGAATTCTGTCTTCATTTGCACCTTATGTATTTCCTTTGTTCCTGATGTCCTCTTCTCTTGTAGGTTTTAAATAAGCCTGATAGGGCCATTGTTTTCAGGAAGGGTGTTGCTGTTTTGCCTCAATGCCTTTGCAAAGTGTATCACTATATCAAAGACTGCGAGATGACTGCATGCAGTCTGGAAGCACATGCCTGAGTTTCTCACAGTCTTCGGGAAAAACAAATATGAATGATATTTACATGTCTGTTCCTATATTAGACTTTTCCTTCTGATGTGCTGGGAAGGAGACAATTGCCATTATGCAGTCGAGTGGGGATCTGGCATTTCCTAGCACAGTGAGAGATGTGTCCTAATGAATTTCCAAACAGCCTCAATATTCTGATCCTGAACACTGATGAGAGAGAGTAGGCAGGTTTGTTAGTGTGACACTGAATGGAAAAGAACTTAAATTTAATATTCAGAGAATTCAAACTAAATATCACTTCCCATAAAGGAAGAGCTTCCCTTGAAATGTGCTAAAAGACCTGTTTCTTGAGATGACTGAGAAGGAGTGGAAGTGAAGTCTAAGAGGCAAGCTTGCCTTGGCAGAAGGAAGAACCAGGTAACCTTAAGTTCTTATGTGTCTAAAATGGATCCTGCAATGAATTTAATGGAACAGGTCTCGTAACATGTTATCAGCTGAATTCATCTCTTCACTGGGAGATCAGTGCTTATTTGAAAGTGGTAACACAGTGATATATATTTGGAAACCAACAACAGCCTAGTTTCAGCTGCTTGTCACACATGTAGGATGGGTGCTAGATAAAAGTGACATGGATTAAAAAGCAAAAAAAAAAAAGAAGAGGAGAGTTTAAGTATGAACCACAGAGGCACTATGTTCCACTCTTCCAAGGAAAGGCCCAGGAGGCAGAAGAATTAGTTGAGATCTTGTCAAAGGCATTTATTTCAGGGGTTTAATGAAGCCTGGCTACCAAACTTTCTTCAGGGAAGTGGGAAAGAAAGCAAAAAAAGAAAGAAAGAAAGAAAGAAAGAAAGAAAGAAAGAAAGAAAGAAAGAAAGAAAGAAAGAAAGAAAAGAAAGAAAAGCTAAGGAACTAGCCTTCAATTTGAAGATATAAATTTGTCATGCTGTTTCTAGGAGTTTGATTAATCAATTAGTGATACAAAATGTATCTACCTCTGTATCTAGAACATTTTAGATAAAGCAATGTATAGCCAAAATTGATTTGTAGAACTAAATGATGTAATTATGATTAGGCCAGAAAATATCTATATGCATGAAAATCCAGTGCATACAAAAGCAATGGGGTAAGTCACCAATCCAATACAGAGAGGCATGCTGTACACGTAAGAGACCTTTTTGTTCTGCTGTGCTAGTGCTAAGCACTATGAAAGAAGCTAAATTCTGATCCAGTGGCTTGCTATGTGTTTTTTATTCAGACCAGATTTGCTCTGACTTCGAGTGCAGTGGTGTATACCTTGTGTCCTGGGGAGCAGCAACAATTTACTAATATTTGTTTGCTAGTTTAAACATTTGTTGGTTTGTTAGGACGGACATAAAGATAGAGAGAAAGAGGAAGGAAGGTCGGAGGGACTATTTATTTGGGGAAGAAAGTGCAGCCATACAAACTAAAAGAAAAACAGGTAAACACTTCATCCAAAAATGTGATTTTCACATTCATATATCTATCACAGTTGTGCCTCATAAAAATACAATTTACTTTTTTTTTTTTTTTTTTTGCTGGGAATAGCCACCTGTTTCTTTTTAAAAATACCACTGTGAAACTGCCTTCTTTTCTATGTGTGTTCTTTCTTTTCCCCCCCATCTGTATTTGGGATTGATAATCTTAGGAGCTGAGTAGCATGGACTAAGATGCTGTTCACCATTTTAAGAAGCCTGTGTATCTGGTTTTGCCCCTGAAAACGAAAACTCTAGGGGGTTTTGATGTTTTGAAGGTTAGGAAGATTGCGAAGTAAAAGAAGCAATTACATGAGCCATTTAATTCCATTGATAGACTCTCACTGACAAGTCTAACTTGATTGTAGTTAGGATGGAAGAGGCAAGAAGTCTCATCAGACTAATCCCACAGTGGAAATGTACACCAAAGAAAGTGCAGGAGAACAAAAAGGACAGATTGCAGCCAGATAAAATCAGATGCCTCAGTAAAGTACAATGAGAAGTGTGGGGTTGGTTCAGATATGAATAGCAAGTGTTGTTGCTTTTGTTATTGAAGATGCTGCTGTTATGTTCTGGGGTTTACATATTCTTCACTCTTTATGCATTTTTTTATGCTTATTTATTTTTCCTGAGAAAAACAGATCCATATCACATCCACATCTTGAAATATGCTGTATTCATAAGCCTCTGAATGACAAAATACATGAAGAAATCTAACACAAAAGATGAATTGTAAAAAAATAGAATGATGCATAAAACCAGAAATCAGTGAAGTGTGGATTAAAATCCAAGAGGTGTTTATAGAACTGAGTCAACAAATCAGCTTGAACACACTCATACATTTACTTTAGGCCTATCTATAATTCAGTTTCTAGATTGTTTGCCTGAGTATGTAGGGACTGATTGCCCTCTTGCTTGTTTGTTTAAATCAGGAACATCTTCTGTGCATTTACTAATATAACAGTGACATAATGGAGAGATGAGTCAGTCACAGAAAAAAGTTATATAATGGTATTTTAAAAAGATGCTCCATAGGTTACTGTGACAAAAGAAATAATTTTATAAGTCTCAGCAAGGAGATGAACAAGTCGGACTAAATGGCTCAGCCTTGATCTATGCTGATGAAAGATCTTCTTAGGCATGTCAGTCACTGAAATGATTACAAGGCAGCAATCTTTCCCAGTTATGCCATTGACTGGAATTCGCACTGATCCTGTGCATGCCAGGCTGTGGTCATTTACACAGGATGTAAGAGCTGAAGCCATTCTGTTCTCATTTCTGCACTAAGATGCAAGACACCTACTGAACTCCCTTTATGCAGCTTTATGCTCACATCTAATATTGCTTTCACAGAGTCAGGAAACAGAAGTGAGGCCACGTGATAGATTTGATCTCCTACAATTATTTGCCAATCTTTCTGGAGCCAGGGAGATCAAATACAGAAAACAGTTCATATTCAGTCCACATGCTTAAACAAAATTAACTTTGGGCAATGAATAAATTTGAGGAAATCGTGACTTGCATGTGGACAGTCCCACAAACAGGAAATGAGACTAAATCAATTTGATAAATTACTCCTTGCAAATGAGTCATTCAGACATACTTTTGCAAGCGTTACATTGAGAGCTATCCGGAGTAGCCAGGGAAGAGAACAGGACTGTTTCCTGGCAGTAGGGTAAGCAGAGTGTCCACCCTACCCTGCCTGGAATCCATCTGATGCTAGTTCCCAGGCAGCTCCCACTATCTCCCAGCTGCTGAGGCACTGATACCTTGCAGTGGAAAAAAACGTTTCCACAGTGACCAGGAGATATCACTGCGAGAGCTGTAGTTAACACCGATGCTCAGGTCACCTTGCAGAGAGCTGTCAGGAAACAAGGCCTGCTGTGAGCTGTTAGGTCTGTGAATTTTGGACACTATCACCGTGGATGTCCTCAGCCTTTAACATACATACCTCATTGGACAGAACCATAAATGTCAGTGGAAAATTTCAGTCTCATTAGTAAGTATATTACAACAAACAAAACTCCCTGTGAACTCATTAGATCTAACTCAACTCCTAGTGTGGTCCTAGTCTTTTTTCACATTGTATTTATCTTGGTTTGTGTTGTATTTGTCAAGAAACACCTACATTGGATAAAACACAGATTCTGGATATGTGAAAGAAAGTTGGCTTGTTTTATGTAGAATACAACTATGAAGTAAGTTGCAGAGGAACAAACTAGATTCCTTAGTAGTGATCTTAGACCTACCCATGTCTCCTCTACCTGTAAAAGATCCTGATACTTTACAAGAAGGGTGAAGGCCATGGCAGCTGATGTAGGCTGTTAAGCTGCCATGCACAATTATGAGTGCAGTGGTGGCTTTCCTGTGGGCTATGTGGTGCTATGTGGTGCTATGAACCCAGCTACTCTTTTAGGAGTTAGGAATACGTTAACTCGAAGAGAATTCGATGCAAAGTTATTTTACAGCATTTCTTAGCTTTCCACTGAATTAACATACTAAGGCTGGGGGATAAAACTATTGAGCCATTGGCGGTACTTGATGAAGCAATATTGGTTTTGTTTTTCTGTCTCTCTGGGAACCTAATCATCCCTCTTTCTGTTAGGTAAGGCTAAGAAGATGGACTTTGTATTCCCACATATGAAATTTCTGAGATACTCTGTCTAGAAAATAACAAAACTTTTACTAATAAAGAAAAATAGGAGAAACTTGTGGAGAGGACTTTTACTGGAGTGTGCTAAGTGTAAGTGCTTTTAGCTCAGCGAAGGCAGGTATTGTGTGTGCATATTTGTGGGTGAGAGAGAAATGCTTTCAAAAACACACCATTTTTCACTGCAGGTAGAATAACAGTTTTCAGTCCTGAGAATACTCAGGTGACAGACAAAGTACTGCTTAAAGAAACTTTGAGCTGAAGTGTTATTTCTACAGCCATTATCAGCTGCATTCCCATGACTATAATGCGTTCCTCCAGAGAGAGAGGAAAGCTAACACAGCTTCTAGCAATTCACAGGAAATACACTTTCATTTCCTCAGAAAGGAGCAGAGGGAGTACTAGGTGAAAAAATTAACTTTGTTGAGACCAGAATTTCAGCACAGAAGCACACATGCAATGGACAATTATGTGAGAAGTTAAAGCCCCAGTCACACCATGGGGAATCCTTAGGCCTCTTGTTTTCAATGGTGTGGTGCCATTTGGGACCAGATGAGCACTTGCTCTTTCAGACTACAGCACATGCAGGGAGGCAGTAAAAGTTTTCAATTGCCAGAGCTATAAATCACTTTAAAGAATTCTAGATTTTTAATCTTCCATGCTTAAAATGATACTGCTTCATGTATTATTAATCAAAGACCATGGTCTGTATGAGGACAGCATAGATTCATGTTAGATGGAGCCACACCACATTTACAGCATTTGATAGGTTGACTCACTGAGATAAGAAGTTTCTGCAATCGTTAGATGAAACAAGCACACAAGGAGGTAGCCCAGAGCTGAAAATCTCTTCAAGGGACCCCATTGTGTAGTCTTTCTAGTTTCATTCCTCTTTCCAAAGAGCTGTATAGTTTTAAAAATACATTTCCCAGTTATTTCTGTTTCCTTCTCAGTACTGCATTATAATGTATTATGGAACTCTGTCAGCACAGATCTTTTCCAGCAACATGCCACAGAGAGACTTTTGAACTGTGGGATATGTAAGGGTTAAAAACTGATCAGTGAAAAAGCTAGTGCCTTCAAACTGCATTTGATAATTTTATGTTGTCCCAAAATATCCAGCGAGAGATGTTTCATGAAATGTTATTTTAAAAACAATGTTTGTCTGGATTACAAGATTTTTTAACATATATGTTATGTGCAGAAAAGGCTGACAGCATGGATGAGTGAGAGGAAAAAGCCTGCTTGTCAGAGCACAGTATTTATTAGGCAGTGTCCTGTGTGCTGGGTATCTGAATTCACTGCATTGCTTGGACAATTGGGCTAAAGCCATTAGCCTGGTGTTCTGGAGTGTCAGGACAGAGGGAAAGAAACAGCAACAAGTAACTCCTGTGCACTTCAGAAAGCGGGAAAAAGCCGTGAATATCTCTTCAGAAATATAGAGGGCTGTGTGAAATATTTCTAGTCATGTCAGTGTTTCAATGCAAGCATTCCTCCCTCCAAATCAAATACAGAAGTTCCACTAGGGAACATGGTCTGAGCACTGTACATGTCGACATATGCACTGAATACATCATCTGTCTCAGATATGAAACTGAAAATAGCAGGGATCATGAGAGAAACAGACAGCCAAAGGAGATGATGGGAAGCAGCAAGATTTTGAAGCTGACTGTGATTTGTCTTGGTATTGAAGGAAAGAGTTAATGTCTGGAATGCTTACATATAGCATATCTAATTCACCGAGATGAGCAAATTATCTAGGGTTGAGCTAAAAAAGAACCCTAGTTTTAGACTACAAGAGAAAGACCACTGCTTTGAACTACAAGAAGTCAAAAAACCTGCTTTGAACTACAAAAAGAGGTACTAGTAAGAAAAACCTTGCTTTAGTTGAGCAGGAAAAGAATTCTGCTTTGAAATACAAGTAGGGGAAAAAATCCTATCACATTCTGAGATGACTTGAAATAAAAAATGCACTTGCAAAACAAAGACAAAACTTGGATTTGGGCATTTGAAAGGGGACAAAGTGAAACAGCTGTAAATACAGCAGCAGAGTTGTCCTGTCTAATGGTCAACACCTAGGATTGGAAAGGACTTCTGAGTCACGGTTGCTGCTAAAATTTGGTCTGTCCTGAGTGGCATTACTTGCCCAGCTGCTTCACTTTCCCACTCCGTAAGACATCCCTAACTCTGCTTACCTATCTCACAGAAGTGGGGATACTTTTCGCAGTGCTTTGAAGATGTTAAGCCTTATGTACATGATAAGTATTGTTATTATACTTTGTTATGGATGATTGCAATGCAAAGGGGAGGATAAAAGACTGCTTTAATAGAGAAAAGAACATTCTAGCTGTAAACATGAATAGGTAATGTAGGGAAAAAATTCAAAGGACTGAATAAAAGGAAATAACAGAGATGGTGAGGGAAATAGGCAAAAACACTTTTCCAAGCACATCCATCTTCCAAGAGATGGAAATGGCCCAGAAATTACTTGCAATAGAGTGAATTTCCACGTGGAAATGACTTGTAGCAAGGAAAGTTCTGTTTGCTCCCCTCCCACTGGATGAAGAAGGCCTCTTGCTGTCGCATTGCCATCTGGTGGGGAAAGGTGACAGCCTTTCACAGCCTGTGCTCTCCCAGGAAGGTTACCCAGGAAGAGCTGAGGCAGGAGCACCAGAAGTGCTGCTGCCTGCCAAGACCACGGACTGATCCCCCTGGGTGCTCCACTGTACCGAGAAGACTGACTACGCTAAGCTGAGAGCAAAGGCAATATGTGATGGGTAGACAGGAGAAAACCAGTCACGCTCAAGTATAAGTGCTGAGTAGTTCACAAAATCATATATGATTACAGAGACATATGGGAAAACAAATTCCAAAGGCTAGGTCCTTCATGTACTCATCTGTATTCTGTAGCTTGTTCTTCTCTTTAATATTTCCAGTAAAAAAATGGAGAAATAATGAGACAGAGCATATGCACTTGTGCTTCAGGACGCGTTACACAAAGAGTTTGCTTTGGTTGGCCTGATAATTATGTACAGCTTGATGAAGATATATGAGGAAAACCCAAAACTGACTTTCTCTTGCAAAAAAATAAAAATGTGGTGAATTGTCATGTGGATTTTTTTTTTACTCAAGCACACTCACACAAGAGGAAAGTGGGAATGAAGCTGGCAAGAACAGAAAGGTCCGTGTTCTGCAGAATTTTTGCCGTTTCAGAAGTGGCTACTAATTTTGGTCAAAATTTTTTGCATCTCCAAACAAATTCAGCTAGTTAAGTGAAAACTTTCCAAAGAAAATGTTGATGTTTGTGGGCTAAAGTATATTTCCAGTATGTGAGGAGTCAATTGAAACAGGAGTGCTCCAGATAAAACTAGATTCCCTGTAGTTACTTTATCTTCCTGAATGTAATGATTAAAGCCAGTCTTGTTCAGGGAGGCCATATTCTGAGTTCTTTTTCACCCAATTGTCAGATCACCTCTGCTGAGTGCATTCATCAGCCCTGCAGCAGGAAGGCTTCTGTGGCATCACTCAAAGGCATCAAAACAGAAAGTCCTTCAGATATTGATTCTGCCGCTAAGTATTAGGCACACTGTTATATTTGATTTTTATGGATTGTTACCTTCCTCATGGACCCTTCTATTGCAGGTTCCCCTGAGACCGATGAACATGCATGCTAAACAGAACCTATCAAACATTATTCCTCACTCATTTTAAACCATATATTTCAACAGGCAGGATGGAATTCAGCATTCCAGAAACAGCTACTAGGGGACTGTAATTCAGCTTCCTGTCAGACCAAAAGCAGTAAGGACTTCTGTACTGCCAAAGGACATCCTGCATGGGGAACAAAGGTGCCCTTTGGAACTGGATGGTTGAGTTAAAAGACACTGGTGGAAACCTTCTCCAGCTTCAGAAATATTTTGCAAAAATGGAGTATGGATCAATTTTCCTCTCACCCTTTTCTCGATACCGTGATGCAGCCTGGACAGTAATAGCCTAAGCAGTCTTTTGGCCAGTGATGTGATACTGTGACATCAAGCTCTACCCACACTGCTGTACGAGCACCACCTGGTACCATGTTCTATCAGCACCAGATAGAACCCTTGGACTTTCCACAGTTTACATGCTCAGTTTAGGGTTTTTTCCTCTGTTTTAAGGGAGATTAGCAACATTGTGCATTTTTGCCATACATTGTTTAAGCTCTGTGGCACATAATGTGTTGCCTTCCTGAATCAAAAGAACTGTCAGCATTCTGAAAGTGAAGACTGGACCCCTACAACCTTAACTCAGGACAGGGAAAATTAGGAGCACAAGGAACTGAGTGCAAGAGAAATGGAGATACCGTGGTGTGGGAAGCAGCTGAGTGTTTGTAGTAGCATGGGTCCTTCTGCAGGAATCTCTGTGGTGCTTGGAGCAACCTCTTCTGACTCCTGCTGTTTAGCTAGGCAGAGCACCAATTGTCCTGGAAGGAGATAGAAAAGGACCAGGATCCAGCAAGAGAAGACTTCATTTAGGTTTCATCAGAGTGGTGTAATGGTCTCAGGCAAAGTGAAGCACAATGCAGAGCATTCTTTTTGCCTCTTCAGTTTGGATAAATGTGTACAGGCTGCCCAGGTCTATCAATGTGCAACTTTTCCCTTTTTTCTACCCTAAAGGATCCCTTCTCTTCTTGAATTCTGTTGTGGCATTGGTTTAGATGGAGGGTTTAGATGCATACAACTTCTAAAGTTTCTTTAACTCAAAATAACTATTTTTTAGCTTAGAAATCTAAAAATTACTTTAGCTAAAAGTGTATGTTGAGACATGAAAGATTGCCAGAATTAGGTGATTACTGGAACAGAACATATTCTGCTCTAGACCATTATCCTGGAGGTTAGTTAAGTCTCTGCACATAATAAAAACTTAAATTCCATAATATGAAGCTTTGATAATCTCTTCAGTGTCATAAGATACTTTTTCCCTCCTGTCTGCATGACTTTTATTACATAACACTGAATTCTGGTTAAATATGTCTCTCAAATCTTGTAAGCTGTATGGAATTTAAATAGTCTTAAAAACAGGTGCCATTCAGCATGGTGTTTTTAGGAATATAGGGCTTGATCCTCCCTTACAGCATCCACAATTTGACTAGTTCCACCAATTCAAGATGAGAGCAAGGTGGGTGGGAAGCCTTATCAAATCTGAATATTAAATACCCACGGAGGCATATGACAGCAGTATAAGAAAAAAACTAGTGAAGAACGAACTCTATAGAGTGCATCATAGCCACTCCTTCCCAGGATTGTTATGTAAGATGCAAAGTCATTGATGTAGACAGAGAAAAAATGCAAAATACTTTTCTCAGATCTTCAGCATTTCTGGAACATGGCTAGGGGGAATAGCGGTACACACTTTTTCTTGGTTTTTTATTTGTTAAATGCCGTCAGTGTGGGAACTCAAAATGCCTCACAGCATTCATACTGATATTTGTCTGTGGGCATATTCCACCCCAGCAGGAGTATGACAAGTCAAGGGATGAACATCCCAAGCCCATGACTTGGCACTACAAGCACTACTGCAGTATAGCAATGGGAGAGGCTCAAACATGAAATCACTCATGCACAGTTTGTTTGGGTTTCAGGTTGTATAGTGAAGAAGCATTTGTTGATCAAGCCAAATAAACGCCACAGTAACAAGACTGATTAATTAAGTTATAGCAAGATACATTCATCAGCACTGAATAGCTGAAGTACAAGGCAGAAGGAAAAATGATTTCACAGTCTTTAGCAATTTCAACTTTTACCTTGGAAACTCTTTATTTCACTCAGTATCTTGCAGGACAGAGCTCTTCATATGACTATTTAATTAAAACAAATTATCACAAAATGATCCCGTTTTCTGCATTGCTTTACTCTGAATTCACATCAGCTTGACAATTAAAGCTTCAAACCAGTTGTGAAAGCCTTTTATATCTAGTTTTCATTAGTTCATATTAAACAATTCATGGGCTTGATTTTCACTTCAGTGAATCTTGTCATAAAACATGGTTAGACACAATGGTGATATCACATAAGAAGTGAAATGAGTTAATAGATCAGCAGAAACACTAACTAGCAGACATCTTTTTCTCACACAATTTATTACTTTGCAGATATACTTGTCAGTCATGTGTGAGATATACTGAGACCATGAGAGTGGGAAAGCAGCACTAAGTCAAAAGGATGCTTTGACACTGCATTCTATGTTCATTTGCTAAAGCAGGTGTGTAGTCAGTAAATCTCTGCTGAAGGGAATTATCCTTTAGATCATCTCTTTTTAGTATTATAATGGTGCCACTAAAGCTGCAATAATTAAGGATCTCTCAGCATTTCATTACAAAACCATATTTTCAAGTGGATATATAAATTGCATATAGAGAAAATTTGCTTCTCGTTCAAATATCTTCCTAAAATTAGCATTCTGAGTGGGTTCTTAAAAAAACACACATATTAATTTGTTGATAAGAACGACTTGATGAGTATTCAGCTCAGAAACCATGGAGGAACAGCTGTAACCCAGTAAGACAAAATGACTTAGTGCCTTCCAGATCTGTGCAAATATTGTTTAAAATGTGATGTACAAAATGCCCCTGTGCACACAAGCAGATGCTGTTCATCAGAAATATATCTGTTTAGCAGGCAGGGAGCATCTTTGCATTTAGATGGTTTTGATGTTTGGTGGAAGGCCTGTACAGGTTAACTGGAAACACAAGTCTGCAAGATCTCATGTATTATTAACCTTATTAAAAGGTTAGAGTAACAGATTTATGGTGTAGCTTGCCTAAGACGGCAATGAGGAGAAAAGCACTTCTCTCATTCAGTTCATGTCCATCCCAATAAACTCTGTTTTGCCTAAATTATCCTCCATATTCTCTTTATATGTTTCAACAAAAAGTTGAAATCAGCTGTAGGAGTGACAGACTGGAAATCTACAGCACAGCTTGTGGATGGCAAGTCTGGCTAGTTAAGCTGGCCTAAGTGAGGGAACATTCTCTGCTAGCTGGGATGATTCAGCCCAGAATTAAGCAGGTAGACACCTTGGCAGCATGGCCAGGCACTCTGGCCTGCAAATGTCGATTGCCCTTGTGGATGCAGTGGAAATGTGGAGTGTTTTCACTCTTTTCCCATCCAGGAGCTTCCCAGTGTCAAGGTCAGATTTGAACCCTCTTTATAGGATGTGAGAGGGTTCATGAAGGGCTCTCCATGGGTAAGCATGGCAGTGGCAATAATGTTATTCCTTTTGAGGCTCCACTCTGTTATTTTGGTCTTTCCCTTCTTATACAAAGGGTGTGTTTGCCATGTAGGAGTTAGGCAGAGAGGGATCAACTCTGTGCTTCTGAGTTGGAACACCAAATGCTTTCCACGGCACTGTCACAGAGAATTTTGGGGTCTGAGCTCTGTCTTACATGTGTAGAAGAGCAACAAAAGGCAAGCAAGGATTTAACCAGGAAAACAACTTTAAAAAAAAAAAGAATCTTTGCTGCGCTACAAAAGTGTTTAAGTAACTTTACTTTAAAAATACCTAAACATTGTTTCAGATTTATTCAATATTTTCCCAAAAGACTGAAACAGCTCTTTTTGGAACATACAGTGATATAGTGTTCTAAAAATAACAAAGACTATTAATTAGCTATTTATCCAACAGATGGTCAGTGAATTAAATAATACAAGTTTTAGAAAACTTCGTAATTACATGTTTTTGCCAGAGAGCTCAGTTAAATCTGTATAGAAACATGGTAAGTATGAAAATCCAAAGGATGCCATTAAAATTCAAATGTAAGTACCAAAACCACTGAACTTCCCTTTTAAGGACTTGCACAGCTCAACAGCAAATATCTGCTCCCCAAATCTTGTTTTGTGGGAGCTACTTCTGATTCATGGCAGTGTAACTAGGAGCAGAACCAAAAGTGAACTTTTGTTCTCTATAAATCTTGTTATTTGGCTTTTTTTATTATTATTATTATATTTGACTTAAATAGTTCTATTTTAGTTGTCAGTTTGTCAGATTCTTGACACTAAACTATACTAAATCATAGTTCCCGTTGGAGTTATCCATTGCATATCTAATACTTGCATAACTAATCCCTCAAATTATATAAAACAAGGTCTGTGTGGGGTGAAATACATTAACCTTTCACATATTTGTCAGGAGAAAATACAAGATTGAGTCCACTTACTACATAAGGATACAAAAAAAAATACATGTACAAAATGTTTCAAATCCTAATGCTCTGGTTTAAGAAAGTATTAAGTTAGTATTAAGCTTCGGTTTTGACAGCCTGATTCATTACAGTCATTTCAACTTAATTTGAATATTATCTTCTGCATGTCCTCTCCATTATTCTTTCATATTGCAAAGCCCCATTTTTAAGCAAGAAATTAATTTGCACTACAATTATGGGGCCTTTAGCTGCCCATCCATGTAATCTGACATCTTGAGAACGTGACATCTGAGCCAGGTGCTGTGGAAAAGCCAGTCTGTCCCACCTACAGAATGATGGTCGTTTCCCTACTTGAACAAAATGATGATTTTTTTCATGATAAAGAGCCCATACATATTAAACTATAGTTCTAATATTGACATTACAATTCCATGAAGTAGAAAAAATACATTTTTTTCGTACCATTTTAATTCACTTTGTAAGCATCCTATTCTCATTTCAGCTATGTAGAGCATGAGTACCAGTTCACTGCCTCTAAATTTTCATATTCCTGTCAGGTTGAGTGTTAACAATACCCCTTTTAAAAATTTAATTTTAACAATACTCTTTTTTAAAATTTTATTGTATATTTTAGTTAGTGCTTCATGTTCTACATTCATGTGAGATCAGAAACCATTTTTTTGTCACAAAAGGAAACAAAAAGGCCTCTATTCCTCATACCTGCAGAAGAAAAAGATTTGAATCTGTTATCTGGACATCTGATAAGTCTCTGAAAAGAACAAAATGAGCAGCAGTTGTGTCACAATTTTAAAATCTCCCTGCTTTTAAATGAAGCACATAGTCTGACTTGATTGAAAGCTGGTTTCAGTGTTGGCAGAAGGCTTCACTGGGTGGGTGTCAGGAAGATCTCCTTTTTCCACCCATCCCAAGGCTAAGAACATAAAGGCTGAGCTGCCACTAGGAAGCGTGACGATCCAGTCTGTCTGTGGTGCCCTCCCACCACCATGATCACTTGCCTCCAAGTGGATGAGAGGAGAGATAGCTGCTAAAAATACACAGCTCTCTATAGCTGAAAAGCCAGCAGGAACAATAGTGTAATGCCCTCTAGAAAGTAAGGATGGAAAAAGGGCACAAGGGGGAGGAAGCACAGAGAAAACTGAAAAGAGCTGTACAGAAAAGTCAAAGGGGAAGCGAAGAGAGTGACCTACAAACCAACCACTACATTTTGGGAAAATGCCTTTGTCTTGGAAGTCAGAAGAGAAAGAATGACCAGTTGTAGATATGGAGTAAATGTGATCCAACCCTGTTGAGCAGAACATATAAAACAAGCCTTTTTTAGTTAAAAAATTAGATTAAAATTCTGTTTATTTGAACTGCACGCAATTTTTTATAGGAAGAGAGCTAAGCAGTCATCAGAATAACTTTTAAATTAATTTCCATTTCTTAGGATTTTAGTATTTTTATTTCTCCTATCAACATTTTTTTGCCTTTCAGAAGAAGAAAAAGAAGAAAAAAAAACAACCAGGCGACAGGGATGAGGGTTTGTAAGATTTGAATCTACCTTTTTTTAAGCTTTGAGGAAATTTTGGAAGATTTTTGCATAAGTATATTTCCTGAGTATACTTGTAGGGTTTTGCAAAGTCCTGTTGTAATTAGGACAAATAAAGAAATCAGAAACTAAAATGTCCAGTTGTGCCCTGCCTGACTTTCTATCTCAGCATCTAAAGCAAGGGTGCCACAGTTAATGTTGGAAAAAGGAAAGAAGGGTGGATACAGAAATACTTGCCAACCTTCATTTGATCTTATGATTTTCTGCAGAACTATGATAACTTTCTAATTTAACTGGGGGACTGAACTTACAGAAGCAGAGTTGTGGTCTGAAGGGAGGGAATGTGAGCAGCAGCAGGCAGGCAAGAACCACCTGCAAGCACCAAATGCAAGGTGAGCTGGGACCACTGCCTCTCTTCACACATGTCAGCATCCAGATGCCTTCTGATAACAATTTACTTAGCTCTAGAGAAAGAGGAGCTTTCTCATCTTAATTATACCGGCTCCAAAATACCATGACAGATTTTATTGCAATTATTTCGTAATTAAACTGGTGATTAATGTAAATCTTGAGCATAATCAAAATTCATATATTATTACTTATCAAGACCCCAAACTGTGGCCTGGGATTCTGTTTTCTGGAAGTGGAGAAGGAATATTTGGGGATAAAATTGGGTCCCCAGGGTGGAAAGACAGTATAGTACAAAGAGAAGGGAAGAGGAACCATTAGGGGCATTGTTGTTCTGCTTAGGGAGGTAGGACAAATTGTGATATACTGCATTAAATCTGAATTATGGTATGGAAGATGGATTAGTCTGTGGATCCATAGATAAATACAAGTCTATGCAGTAAGTTTCTCCCTAGAAACCACTGTTTAGTGGCCTAGGAACAGCATTTCACAGCTGGCCAGCGGTGAACAGCAGAGGAAGTGATTAAAGAAATGGGAGCAGCTATTTAGGGACAATGATAGCAGAGGTGGGAAGCCTTAGAGATATTCTAATGGCTATAGGGGAATTCAGCGCTGCAGCTGGAACTAAGGCTCAAATACCCCATATGTAAATTTCTGAAGAGTAAAGGTGAAATCAGACCAAAGAGCAAGAGAACTGACAACAAAATGACCCACAATTTACAAAAGTGAAACCACAAAGAGATGATAAAACAGCTTGGGTTAAATGAAAACCATCTCTTGTCTTTCAGCTCACACCTTAAAAAACAACCAAGTCACCCCTCTCTGCCATCAGAAGTAGTACATAGGGGGTAAAAAAGGGAAACATGGAATATTTAGGAGAAGTATTGCATGAGTGATTAGGGTTTTTTATTTTTTTGATTGCATATAATCATAGGAGAAGATCTGGCAGGGAGCTAACAAGATCATCTAATCCTTTCCCACATCCACAGAAACATCTCGGTACCAGAAAACATCTATTGTATTTGATTTCCGGCTTTCTCAGAACCACTTATATTAAATAACTTCAGGGAATCTTTTCTTTATGAATTTCAAGCTGGGACACAGAGAGACAGCAAATCAAGCAATTGCATTATCTTTTGGAATAGATATAATTTCTTTCAAATAGGACAGAAATCCACTCTGGCAGAGCAAGGAATAGTGAGGCACCGGACCCTGAACTGTCTCTTCAGTTTGCTGATTTAGTGGATTAATGGCACACCAATGTTCATGCCTGCCACATGATTTCTTTCATTACAGAGAACTTCCCTTATCACAAAAATACTAACATTTGCTTAGCACCACTTATACAAATAGAAAACATTCTCTGTTCACAGCCCAGCAAGATTGGTTCCATGGCTGTTGTCTCACACAGCCAGCAGAGTGACAGCTTCCAGGATAGGGATGAATGTGCTGTGGGGTAGAGACAGAGGAGAGATCTTCTTATACCCTGCAGAGAAACCTAAAGGGAAATGAGGTTTGCCTCTTGAAAGCCAAAAAAAGGAAAAGAAAAACAAAAACCCAACAAGCAAACAAACCTGATTATATGTAGATTCATCATTGTCCAAATAGCTAATAATTGGATAATATGCCTGCATAATTTTTTGGCTAAATTGAATGCTACTTGGTGTAGTTCCTAGGGGAATTTTATCAGTAAAAACATTCTTTCCTGTGTGAGAATTGAGACATCTCTACGACAGTGAGTGCTGAAGAGAAGAAAAACAGTAGAAGCCCACTGACAGCCAAATATAGCTAGTTAATTCGTGCCTCCAGAGAGGTAACAAAACATATGTTTTGGTAGCATCAAGTGGTGAGCAATGGAAGGAAACCTTTAGATCTCTCTGGATTATCTGAGATCTTCTATTAAAACATAACCTTTATTTTTCCCACTGAGAAATCCTTTTGGCATTTCACAACACCTCTGAGTACCTTGCCTCAAGGCTTTGTAAAACTCCTCTCGTCTAGCTTTGAAATTGTACAAATTCTGCACAGTGTCATGGTGAACTGAAATAATTTGTTGGTCCATTTGCAATTGCTGCAAATCAGAGGAAACTCCCCAGTCAGGCAGGACTCTGGGCAGAGTTTTCCTCTGCACATTCCAGTAAAGTGAACATCTTTTGTGCTAAGTATTCCTGCACAGTACACACATTATTCCCATTATTCCCCTGTCAAAACCAGTTTGTGCTGAAGTGCCTGCTTGTTGTAAACAGGGAACAAGGAAAATTACTTCAGGGGAAGGCTCACACAGACACAGACAGACAGACAGACACACACACACACAGACACACACACATAGCTCTGCTTGAAGCCGTAGGCAAACCAGAAGTTTAAATCTGTCTTTGGAGACTGTAGGCCAAAGAGTGCTAAACAGCATGGAAACTTTAAACATTATCCAACAGATGCGGTTTAATTTTGCCACATGTGCTGGCAGATATATGGAATAAGGGAATAGAGGATGGCTGATAAGAGCCCAGGAGGGGCAAAGCCACAGACAGTGAAAGCTGAATGTCAGGGACGTGATGCCCAAGGCAGGTGTGTCTGGGCTTTAAGTGAACTCTTTCCGTTCAGTCTGCCAGCTTGATAGCATTTGTTTCTGTAGATGGAAAAGGTATTTCCTCTAGAGATGCTGCAGTCATCTAGCAGGGTACAGTCTGCAGGTGCAGTGAGCTGGGAAATAAAAAATTACTTTAGAACATTAGCAGAGGGTTTAAAAGTGAAAGTCAGCATTTTCAGGATTGCACACAGATTTAGGAGGGCTCTGTTTCTGCATGCTCAGCCTGAAACAAATAACAGCTCAGAGGCTAATGAGCTACCCCTGTCCCTTAGAAGTTTCAGCTTTTCAGAGTTTTCAGACCTCGTAAAAACCAGACATTAGCTCTTTTGTGTGTAGTTAATACCTACAGATTTAGTGCCACTGTCACTAGCAGCTTCTGGAAAATGTCTCTTCCTGTTTCCACCTTGATTCTGTACATTTGACACCCCATCCAGTTCTAGCCAGACAGGGTAGTGCAAGTGAGAACTGTGCTCTCAAACCCTCTGCTATTCCCATTCAGCTGGTAATTTGGTTTGGTTTTTTTCGTAGACAACAAGGACTTATATTTAGGACTGTATTCAAACAGGATTTTCCAAAAGAAAGTGACAACTATGAATTTTTCATTTTTGAAGTGCCATATGCATGGACTTTTTAAATAAGGTCTTTCTGAGCATCTCCTGGTTAGTTTGTTGCTAAATTATTCCCGATTTATTCATAGTGTATGTACATAACCATTTAAAAAGGAGTTATACAAAGACCTTCCACCTTGCTCTGGCAGAGAGAAAGCAGCTGTGCCTCTGCAGTTTTTTTCACCATACCTCTCCACAGTGCCTGGCATCTCCCCGGTTAGGTATTTCTTCAAGAGAAGAGTAGGCATTTGGTATTTCCTGCTGCTCCTGCCATTTACAAATACGAGCAAAGCCTGCAGCTCATGCTTATTTTGTGCTAGCACCCACTTCAGTAGGGCTGTTTAGAAGGCACAACCATGGGCTGGTGGCTACATCCAATATAGCTCTGGCCCAACCAATACAGCCCCAGAGAGGTGTGGCTGTGATGGCACAGGTAATTCAGAAGACCAATAGTTGCTATCTCATCCAGTAAAGGCTCACATTTTTCATGCCTTCTACCATGAATGCAATTTTCTTCCTTCTCCCCAAAGTACGCTTAATTTAAAACTAAGCCAATGTTCATTGTATTAACGTAACTATTTTTTATTAATTTTTTTCCTGGTACTTGTTTATTTTCTACATCATAATGACAAATATGGATAAGATTTCCTCCTGTATTTGTACACAAGCATGTGACCATGTTTTACAGAATCACAGAATCAATTAGTTTGGAGAAGACCTCTGAGATCATTGAGTCCAACCCATGACCAAACACCACCATGTCAATTAGACCATGGCACTGAGTGCCACATCCAGTCTTTCCACAAACACCTCCAAAGATGGTGACTCCACCCCTTCGCTGGGCATCCCATTCCAATGTCTAATCGCCCCTTCCATTAAGAAGTTCCTCCTAATGCCCAACCTGAACATCTGGAGGCTGTGTCCTCTCATCTTGTTGCCAGTTACCTGGGAGAAGAGACTGACCCCCACCTGGCTATATCATCCTTTCAGGCAGTTGTAGAGAGTGACAAGGTCATCCCTGAGCTTTCTTTTCTCAAGAAACAGTGAAATCTTTGCTGTGTAGCTCTTCCTTGTTCATGCTGTTCTTTCACAGCTTCCTATATCTTTGAAATACAAATACTGTTGTGCCTAGGCTTTCTCAGTGCCAAGGAGCAATGGGGAATGGAAGAAGATTAATTAAGTGGAACTCAGCCAAAAATTAAGACTAAAATGATATTGTTTAAATATTCCGTTTATGTCAGAGGCAGAGCATAGCAACTATCATTGTTGTAAGGCTAGATACATGGAGAGAAACACAGGAAGTATTTGGTCTTTCCCAGCATAAATGGCTCTTGCTTGTAGGCTATAAAAACGTACATGATATAATCATAGAAATAATTATAATTTTACTGTCTAAGGGCCACTAAAATGAATCAGAGCATTTTCTTCAATTTCCCTGACTCTTGAAGCTGACACTGAAACTTGTATTGCAATGGTCGTTCAGTCAAATTTCCCAGTGAAGTCAGCGTGGGTTTAAAGCTTGAAGGAATACACCACCAGTTCTTCAGGACACATCAGTTTTGATGTGAGCTGAGAAAAAGGCTCATGCTGCGAATGTAACCATTAACCTTGTGCTATGATACTGACAGGCAGCTGTAGCATTAAGCCACCAGGCACGGAATGGAGCAGCCACAGCTCTGGGAAGCTGGGGAAAGTAATGAAGGTTGAGGAGGAGTTAACTCACTGTGCTCAGGTACTGCTGCACCCCAGACCCTCCTTAACTGTGGCCGCTGTTCCAGCCTGATCCCTGCTTGCACCTCATAGGGCATCACGGGCAGGTCCTGGTATTGATGGTCCCAAAGGGTACTTAGGTGAGAGCTTAAAATGGGATCAGAAAGCAAGTAGTTACCAAGATGAGAAAAACGTGTTCAGGGAACCAAAGCTCTGGTCTTCTGATAGCCAGAATCACTGGGATTCAGTCTCATAACCTAAACCAAACTGTTCTGGACAAAATTCAACTAAGGGCTTTGCAGGGAGCCGGGGTGGATTGCTCAGGGCTTGTACATGGATATGAGGTGGTTGTGCTCCCCATCGCTTAGAAAATATATGTTGTTGTGCTCTGCTACAAGCACTGATGAGTTCCAATGAAATTATGGAAGGAATGAAAGTGAATTTGGAAGGGTTCAGAAATCAGAAATGACACAAAGGAGTTCAAGGAATTTGCAGGTAGGAGTGAAACATAATTGTGTTTGCAGTGGTTGTATTAGAAATATATTCCTTTACACTGGGCAGGTATGAGCTACTCTCATGTAGCCTGAGGCAATTTGGGAGGCCCACTGATGAAGCCAGTGCACTTACAAAAGTGTAAATCCAGTGAAAGTGAAAAATTAGGAGCTCTTATTGTGACATACATTGGGAAAATAGATTTACAGTGAATATAAACAGAGATAACTGTTGAATATAGTTGTTCTTGAAAAGGTTTTGCCTGTACACTGTTTCCTCAAGCAATGTCCTGCTCATCATAGGCTGAGTGCTTATTTAATGAAATCAGTTCCTGTTTATCTTCAGCTTCTGATCTATCTGTCTTTCTATGTGTATTGTAATGGTCTGGTTTGGGGTTTTCAGGCTAGTATTTGGCAAGTTTTTCCTCTAAGCCTGCTCCTTTCTTTATGTCATTCCCAGGGCTGTTCAGAGCTCCCTCCCAGCACCAACCTGCCAAGGCCTCCTTGTAGGACTCCTTGTACAGCAGGAAGGGTCGTCAGTATTTCTTTCAGAAATAATCTTTTTCTCCTAAGGTTCTGTCAAGCGAGACACTTTAAAAGCTATGCTAAACTGACAGAGTTCTTTGGGTTTTGCTCTTCTTTTAATTTCAGTGATTGACTGATTCATTTATCCTGTCTGGTCTGTCAGCTTATTGTTTATTCTTCCCTTACTTGCTCTAGACCTAATGTTTGTTCTCTTGGCATTTGTCAGCTCTCTACCTTTTTTTTTTTTTTGAACTGCCATATCATCTATAGCTGGGGATGACAGCATTTGCCTCCTCTCCTCTCCTCTCCTCTTCCTCTCCTCTCCTCTCCTCTCCTCTCCTCCTCCTCTCCTCTCCTCTCCTCTCCTCTCCTCTCCTCTCCTCTCCTCTCCTCTCCTCTCCTCTCCTCTCCTCTCCTCTCCTCTCCTCTCCTCTCCTCTCCTCTCCTCTCCTCTCCTCTCCCTCTCCTCTCCTCTCCTCTCCTCTCCTCTCCTCTCCTCTCCTCTCCTCTCCTCTCCTCTCTTCTCTTTGAATAGTTGACCTTAATTTCTTAATTTAAAAACAACAAAAATCTGGTAGAGTTCTCTCCTTTCCAGAGTTTGCAGCTAATGCTGCAGTGTGTATCTTGCAATATGGTAACCGGCCTTAGTCCCTTTTCTCTGTGCCCTTCACAAAGGGGTTCACATATTGCTGAATGTAACACAACTCAAGGCAGAACAGGAGGCCCTTTACTATCCCTGTAGAGTGCTGAGTAAAACCAACAAGAAAATTATGATAATGACACAATCTTGGAACTGAAATAGGGTTGCTACTGGGCTTCAAATGGGTGATCTCCAGATACAACTCAGGTCTCACCAGAAAGGATGTTGTTGAATAAAAAGGTTTTATTTTTCCCAATTCATCACATAGCCAATGTTTCACCAGGATGACGAGAGATGCTGTGCTGCAGGGTTTCCTTCACTTTAATATAAAACTGAATTTATGACTGCTTATGGTCACTAATGTGTCCTGGCATACTTCCAAGTGTTGGATCATTAACCCTTCTGTCAGAGCTAAAATCCACTTATATAATTATGTTATCTTTATGTCAAATTTCCACTTGCAGTTTCACTTGGGAAAAAAATGCGCAAACAAACTCCTATTCTTCCTTTCCTTTCCTTTCCAACCTATTCTTCCTTTCCTTGTCCTTTCCTTCTTCTTTCCTTCCTTTCCTTTCCTTTCCTTTCCTGTTCCTTTCCTTTCCTTTCCTTTCCTTCCCTTTCTTTCCTTCCTTTCCTTTCCTTTCCTTTCCTTTCCTTTCCTTTCCTTTCCTTTCCTTTCCTTTCCTTTCCTTTCCCTTTCCTTTCCTTTTCCTTCTTCCTTTCCTTTCCTTTCCTTTCCTTTCCTTTCCTTTCCTTTCCTTTCCTTTCCTTTCCTTTCCTTTCCTTTCCTTTCTTCTCTTTCCTTCCTTCTCCTTTCCTTTCCTTTCCTTTCCTTTCCTTTCCTTTCCTTTCCTTTCTTCCTTTCCTTCCCTTCCCCTTCCCTTCCCTTCCTTTCCCTCCCTTCCTTTCCCTTCCCTTCCCTTCCCCTTCCCTCTCCCCTTCCCTCCCTTCCATTCCCTTCCCTTCCCTTCCGTCCCTCCCTTCCCTCCCTCCCTCCCTTCCCTCCCTCACCTTCCCTTCCCCTTCCCTTCCCCTTCCCTTCCCTTCCCTTCCCTTCCCTTCCCCCCCTTCCCTTCCCCTTCCCCCCTCCTCCCTTCCCTTCCCTTCCCTCCCCCCCTTCCCTTCCCTTCCCTTCCCTTCCCTTCCCTTCCCTTCCCTTCCCCTCCCTTCCCTTCCCTTCCCTTCCCTTCCCTTCCCTTCCCTTCCCAAAAGAAAATCAGTTGTGTGGAGTTGCTGTCAAGAAAAGGTGTCTTGGCTCTTTCTTTGTCTTTTTCACTCTTGTTTTTAAACACAGTTTTTAAACTTTATCTCCTTGCTTTACTCTCTTTGATTCTGTATCTAATCACAGAATTCTGTTTAATACTTTTTTATGTCCTTATCTGCACCCATGACTATTCCAAAGACGTGTTAGGCCCACAGTGGCAGCTTTCATGTTTTTTTTTGCTCTCCAGACAAAAAGTTATGGAGAGAGTGAAACACAGTGGTTTGCTACGAGATGCTCTGGGGTTTACCTTTGAAGACAAGGTCAAAGCACGTTTTACTCTTTGGAAAGAATAAAGGGTTTGAGGCAGTTCTTATTGTTGGAGAAATTTCGTGTGATATTTTTGGTGCCATTTTTCTTCACATTTTTCCTCTTTCTATGTAGCACATTCCTCAGTAATTTAGTACTTTCTGTCATCCATATAATCTTCTACTAGGATTTAATGTGATACTCATACGTGGAGAGTGCACCCCACTGGGCAAACGGAAAGCTCTGAAGTGCAGGCAACCAGCAAAAGGCACCTCACCCACAATCAGCAGTGTGCATGCTTCCAGCTTTAAATCGCAATTGCGATTTAAAACTTGTACCTGTGAAGGCAACATTGTGAGAGTTTAGAGTATCTCCTCACAGAGGTCAGAGGCAAAATGTGCTATGAATTTCCTAATGGCCAGTGCTTTCAACTGCTGCCAGTGTTAGCACCTGAAAATCCATCTTTGTTCTGTCTGGCACAAATAACTTAATCTGTAACAAACATTTGGGCAGGGTAAAATCTTTCCTACTTTACCATTTCTGCAACTTCGTTGCCATTAGATGCCTCAGTTCCCACTGGTTTTTTTTCCCTCTGGATATCCCCAAAGGGAAGTAAACAGTGAGCCGCACAAAGACTCTGGAGTCACATCTGGACTGGCAGCTGCAGCTGTGTTTACAGGTTTGTTGTGAACGAGCTCAGAGCCCAGCTCAGGCGCAGCCTGCCAGATAGGCATGACTAGCCAAAATAAGACAGAAGCTAAGATACATCCTTGTCACTAATTCATGTCAGCTTATTTCAAAATGCATCCACTCCCAAAACTTCATGGAGGAATTTACTTTGGGTACGTGCTCCACTGTTGGCAAGCTGGACACTGGTTTGAATGAGGGACTGCTTTCTGGTGATTTTTTTGCCAGAGCAAAGAAGATGCTTTGAGCCACTCCCAAAGTGTTTCTGCTGTTCTTTCAGTGTGTTGTTCTTTAAGTACACAGAAGAGGTGATGGCCACATGGGTTTGCATCTATTTATGACTCCCTGCTACTAAAGCCCATCCCTTTCAGCTGTGCTGAGCACTACGAACTTATTCTTGGCAAAGCCTATGAGCAAAAAAGAAAGCAAAAAGAACAAAATTGGTTTTTCTATGAACCATAACTAAGACTGCCAGCTTTATACCCTGCACAGGGAGCAAAACTCAAATGGTGGAGGAAGTACAGTAACCAAACCTTTCATAGATAAAAACAAGGATATTTTAAGTATGTTGATGTTGATAAGAAAGTTTTGTTTGTGATAGCATTGCCTTGCTTTTCTCCTTACAAGCCATTATGGAAACCATCCTGTATTTAGGACTACAATCTATGTCAATTATATGTAAGAGAGAACACTATGTAAAGTAATTCCAGTAACTGGAAAATAAACAAATTTTTAGATATGTATGGAATCAACAGGAAAATACAGGTCACTCTCATGAATTGCTGTGTTCTTTTAGCAAGAAGGAACATGTATCTTGGTGGTAAGAAAAGACATAGGAAAGATTAGCCATTGCGTGTTATGCTTCACAAACTACCTCCACAGAAATGCACAGTTCACTTTGTTCTTTGCTCAAAACCTGTTTTGGGTAGAAATCACTGTTGATTTGAAATGTAAATCAAAATTTCCTCATGAATCAGAGCACTTCATTAGTCATGCATGGCATTGTTCTTTGCAGTCTGACCTCTGCAAAATGATGTCTCTCTCCCATTCTCAGACTGAGAGCTGGAAATGAAGGAGAAAGGTTGGGCAGCTTTGCAAAGGGTAACTATTTGTCTGGAGTGGTTATTTCAATATTTTCTGATGTGAAAGCAAAAACACATCAGAACTAATTTCCTAGCCTTCTGTCAGTCTGCCTCACTTCTCCCACAAGGTGCAAGTTGTGGGAATTCACTGAACAGAAATTATTACTGCTCATCCTGTCCTAAATGGAGCTCTTACTTTCATTTTGATGTGCGAGTGTTGCATGGAGTGGAACTTCATTTAATATACACTATATGATATTCTAGCCCCTGATGCCAGTGGTGCACAGCTGAATACTAAAATCGACAACTCAGTGTACTATAACAGGTTTTCACCTCTTCCACGGAGTCAGCTTGATTGATGTCTTTGATTAGCCCAATTTTAGCATAGAGGATGGGGCAGTTGCTTCTCCATCTTGTCTGCAAACAATAAAAAAATGCAAAGTCTGATATTTCTAGTTGACATTTGTTGACTATGGGTACTGCTCATTTCCTGAGCCCCACTGTGCACTTGAGGATTTCTGTAGTGCAAGTAGAATGTAGTCTATAATATGAGTAAAATCCATTTTCTCTTCTAAGGAATATGCACAGGCATATAGTAGACAAGCAAATATTTTTATTTCCATTCTAAGAAATGTACAAATCTAGTATCAGGTTCTAACACTTTAATGACATTTTAATAAATTTTTACTCTATAAATGTACTAAACAGGCTTTAGTTAAATGTTTTTATTAAATAGATCTTTTGAAAGTTCAAACAATTCATATTGTTGAAGTTAAAATCCCAATGAGCAATTTCTAACAGAAAATAAAAGCTCAAAAACTTCTAGTTAAAAGACAGAACTGTAAGAATTCTTAAAAAATTATCTGCTGAAATGATTTAATTATTTATAATAACAGAAAGTCTCAGTGGAGATTTCAAAGATCTCCTTAATAAAAAAAATCTAAATACAATAACATTTCTTTTCTTTTTTCCTTTCTTTTTTCATCTAAGTCATATAAATAAAAACAAAATTTAAAACATTTTTTTAAAAGGGGTTATGGAATCACATTTCATGGCTTATATTTCTTTAGCTTAAAAACAGACACATCAATGAAGCTAGGTTTCTATGAAGTTTTATCATTAACTTTTATGTTCCCATAAAAGTGAATGAGAAGTTACTGGTTTTTGGTCATCCCAGTAGCTAAACTAATAAAAATACACACTTTTTCAACCATGCATACAATACTATTCTCAGATGATTATAACAGCTCTTTGTGGCTTTTTTTCCCAGTCTTTATTTTTTTATTTATTCTCAGAATATTTCCATTTTAACTATCCTGAATTCACCTGGGCAAATGGTAAGACTCAGAAAGATTTCTCCTTTCAGGGAAGCAAATAAATCACAGTAAGGGCAAAATAATACGTATTCAATTTCTTTTGTTCAGAGCTGTGTCAGTTTTTAGCTGAAGCAATTCTTTTGGTGAAAAATGTAAATTGAGGGGATGTGTATTCCATTAAGCTTTACTGAATTGTTTCATAAAAAGAATTAAGACAAAAGAAAAAGTGTGAGTATTTAACTTGGAAGTTTTAGAAATATTTTTTTAAAGGAAAATGCTATAAGACTTCATTCAAAAATATCTACATTTTTAATTTCTCTTCTTATTCCACATATGTTTTTTTTAAACTGGTAGAATCAAAAGGCTGTTTTTCCAGTGTCCTGCCTAGTTCTTTTTGAACTATTTTGTTTGATACTCCATTATTCGTGTCCCTCTGTAAAAGACCTCAAATCAACAACAATACATAAGGAAATAAAACTACTCCAGTTTCCATTTGAAAATTTAAAAGCAAACTAACCAGAAATCTACACCTTTCATGCTTTCCCATAAATTTCCTACCAGTGCTTTGTGACAAGAGGCAGACACAGAAATGATTATGTTAATATAAATACAAGCACAGCAGAATGATCATTATTGAGGTGAGAGGGGGAAACTAGAAAATTTGGAAAGTAGGTCGCTCAGCAAATGTTAACATAGCCTTTTAGTGAAGACAGTAACACAAAATTTTGCACAAGTCACCCCTTCCAGAAGAATAAAAATATGTTGGAAGCAAAATAGTTTCAATGTTAATGCTTAATTCCACAGAAGATATTTTTTGCATGTGGCTGCTAGGTCATGATTTTATTAATATTATGTGTGTGTGAGTATTATGTATATTAATGCACAGTATTTTCTATGAGAAAAAAGTGTCTAATCTACACAGTGTCCACCTTTTTTTACAAAAACTAGAAGCTCACATAGCAATGCTTGATCAGATGGACAATTTCTAAGATTTGTTTTTTAATATATGAACATGCAAAAAAAAAAATATATTGTGATGTGTGCCAAGCACATGAAAAAAGTATGCATTTACACCCTGTGAAATATAACAGAAATTTTACTTTGGAAATTTCAGTGCTTCATGGTTTCGTGTTTTATTAATAAGAAAGGAAAGAAAAAGGACTCCTTGCTAGTCTCCTTCTCTGAGTTTCTCTCAGTTACATGTCTGTTCAATCCCAGTGGAAACAATGTCATAACTTTATTTTAGTTACTAAGTAAAATTTTACAGCTGACCTACCAAAGTGGACTTGCTACCCCATGTCCATTTAAAAAGAGGCACAAGAAAAGAAGACTCTGACCTCAGCAGTGCACAGTGGAATTGCACAGCAGAGTTTCCAAACCTTCCATTAGCATTAGTGATATACATTTTTAAACTGTTTTGTACTTTGTAGGGCAGAAAGCAAAATGTTAACAATTTTAGCAATTACAGGGAAGACTATTAAACTCATGAGCTGTGACATCCAATAAAGTAAATTACCTATTAGAAGGAAAAGACTATGTCTGGTCCAAATTGCAAACTCTTGTCCATCCGAGCGGACATTCCTATGAAAATCACAGAGAAGGTGTGATCCTAAGCAGTCACATTAAGATGATGTTTGAAAGTGGTACTTAAAACCCCAAATAACTTAGGTCTGTGTAGAGTCAGACCAAAATATCTTCCAGACATCCATATCTTGATCTTGCTTCTTCTGGATCCTGAAAGCTATTCAGGGTCTCAACTCCTATTGAATGAAGCACCTTTGAATCTCTGTGCATTCTGGCTCCAGCCAGGTCTGGAGGAAATTGCTGTCACACACCGGTGCTGGCTCATATCGTTCCTTCTGTAAGTTTTCATAAAATTCCATCTGTACCACAGAGATAGTACCACTTCCTGAGCTTTTATAATGCTGTGAATAGAAATGAAGACCTGAGAGAAACTATTAGTATTTTAACAGCAGTTTTGTCAGTGCAGTAAGTGGTATCTAACACTTTTCCTGGGCATGGGCTACTGCAGGAGCTCTCATTGGCTTTTGTGCAGCTTGGGATGATACCAGGTACTATCATCAATCAGTGTTGGAAATGGATGTGCGACCTTAAGTGAAGAGTAATGGTAAGTACAAGAGATTTTCCAAAGCAGGTCTCTGTTGAAGAAGAATTGTAGTTTGTGCCAAAGGAGGAAAGAATGAAAGGATAGAGGGACAGCAAACTACACAGCCTATGAAGAAATAAGAAAATTAAAGATAATTTTCCTCCTTGCAATTAAGCAGAAAAAAAGAAGTTGGATAAACAAGAAAATTAGGTAGAGGCTCTTTTTTTTTAATCAAGATTTCCCCTTCCTTCTGTAAATATTTTGTAGTAAGTTTATGTGCATGTTTGTCATGGCCAATGTCTGTGAAACATTGCCTTGGAGCAACTGTCCCTTTCTTTAGTGATTTTCCTGCAAGGCCTACGAGATCTGTTCCAGCTTACTTTTACTGCACTGCTCCTTGGCTCACACAAATCATTCATCCCTGATTTAAGGGGAGAAAAGAAGTGAGACTTGTTCTTTGTGATCATGACAAAAACCTTTAATGATGGAATGCCTTTAGCTACTTTGGGCTCCAGAGTCTCAGGCCAGAAAGGGTAAATATGACAGCGACAACCAAGCCATACTTCAGTCTTGACTTGACCGCCTTTTCTAGCAATTACAGCACCCAAACAATATGCTCTTTATCCTTCTAAGCAAACAGTTATTTATTATTTGCATGAGATGATGGCTAATATCACTGTACCCGAAGTAGGCAGAGATATCTTGCCTTTATTTTATTTCATTTTACTTTATTTTATTTTATTTGTGCCTTGGTGGTTTTTTTCCTCTTTCTCCCAAGGCATTAGGTGGATTTTTTCATCCTGTGGACTGGCTCATTTGTCTCTGTAGCTCTTCAATTACAATGCATGCTCCCGCTGCCTGGAACATAGCCCTTCAGCTAGCAGAACCAATTAACCTCCCTCTTTTACTTTAAAAGTGAAAAAAACCCCTCCTCTCCTCCCTTCTCTGTGCTTACAATAGGGTTAGCCAAAGTACATATTCACAGCTATAAATATATCTCTTGGAAAACTGTAAGCATGTGCCGCGAATCGGGTTTATTTTGTCTTGGGAAATCACACTTAATATAAAACTACAGTTTCTGACCTTTCCTTTGTTTTTCAATGTCTTACTTATTAGCATAAACTAACATTTGTAGACCTGCTAATATCCAAGGAGGTGTTGACATGCCTGTGGAAACATAAGCTTGCCAGACAAACGGCAAGCCAAAGGGACGTGTCTTACCCATGCAGCCACTGCAGTGCATTGCAGAAAAATGAAATATCCTGCAGGTCAAGGAGGTGCTGCAGAATGAACATCATCACCTTGACTGAACACAATTGATCTGCTCGAATGCACCAAGAGCAGCTCAGGAAAAGGTAGTCGCTCTCTCAAGGCAAACATTGTTTGAGCCACCTGGGCTCCTTCCAGTTGCAAAACTTGTGACAGGGGTAGGTGGATATCCTTTAGTAACCACTTCAAAAAGTTATCCCTTGTTTCTGGCTAAACACTAGATGAAACACGTGGTTTGTTTTGATCTTTATAAAGGGGAAGGGTTGATTAATTTATTTCTCTTTCCCTGGAATGTTTGTCAGCTGTAGATTGGAATCCTTATGAATAAAATGAGATGCTTAGAATCCATTTTAAGGAATTTTATGAGAAATATTTGTGTGGTTTTTCTCTATTATTTTATATACCACTTATGATATTTCAAATGTTTTCATTTTATTAATTTATGAAGTACCTTGATAGAGGGTGTGATACGTATAAACTAGCATCTGCTACAAACACGGTCAAGGCTCCTGCTGATTATTAGGGCTGTTCTTCAATTCACCGAGATCCTTTTACTGATAGCCTGAAAATGACTGAAGCTTTGTAAGCAGAGGTAACACCTGGAGCACAGCTGTGATGGAAAAAAAAAGAATTGTGAATGAGAGTCAGAGTGGAAATAAGACTATGGTATTTGACCAGGTATCTAGTCCTCTGTTCTTGAAATGCCTATGATCTTTCCTAGCAAGGAACATGCAGAAATCAGATGAAACAGGAAAGAAAGTGTGACTAATTTTGACACATAGAGTCCTTGGTAAATACATGTTTGTCACTCATAATGTAAAATTTGTCACTTAACGCCAGCAATGTTCACTTTGTTCTCTCCATATCAGTCTTCCAGTCACAGATGTTTGGAGCACTTCTATAAATGTTCCCATTCTGAAAGCCACAAGACAACATTTCCTAACTTCGTCCAGCCTGCTTATGTAAAATACTGGCTACCCATTTAATATTGCAAATTTACAATGGTTTCACACAAATTCAGTGATCTGTTTAATCCATCTCTCTGGCTTTGGGAACACTGAGAGCAAGCAGTTTGGATCAGTGAAGGACAAGAGGATTTTTTGACAATGTATGTTATACGTGAGTGCACTGTCTAAACCTACATCAGTACCAGCCCCTTATGCCAACTATAGCAATGTGCTATGTGAACTCCCCCTTCTACAAGGCAGGGCTCCTGGTATTTGGTTATTTCCTCAGTGACCAGCTCTTCCAGGACTTTGCTAAGGAACACAGGCTGAAGCATTGTAGTTTCCAAGGCAAACATTCCTGAACAGTACTGTAAGGAGCAGCCATGCACATTCCAGTTGGAGGTACAGCCCTGCTGACCCTGGTGGTATCATGGGACTGCGGCTGCTGCTTATCTGTAAGGAACTTCTACCCTTCAGCTTTAGCTGCCTGTACTGCTGGAGGGAGAACCAAAGCACATGCAGCCCGGAAGGCTGTGAGAAGCTGTGTTGTGTTTGTGTGTTTGTCTGCACCAATAAGAGCAAGCCAAGGGGAATCATCAGATTTTTGATCCTAGATCTCACCCCTACTTACCCTGCCTGACCTTTCTCTGACTATGAGAAAATTTTTTTTCAAAGTTTTCTCCTCCCTGAAGTATGTTGCTTCCCACAGAGCTTCTTTTGTTTCCAGATCACTGCTACAGCATGCAGGCTGGCAATTATGGTCCAAACAAACGTCTGTAGTAACCAACAGAGCTTTAAGTTAGGTGAGTAGGGTAAGCCACAGTAATTGTATCCTGCATGTGTTTTGGTACCTGGTGTGAATTTATTGTTAGGTAGGTAATTAAAGTACACCCCACTTGCTCATGGGGAAGAGGGCATAGTTCTGCAGGGAGGCATCTTCACCCAGTTGTGCAGGAGTGCTGTGCAGTCTATGTGTGAGCACGGTGCAGGAAGAACTGAAATATCTTCAGTGTGTTTTGTATTGCCTAAAGAAATAGAGCAGAGACCCCCTTTTTCAGACCCCAAATGCATGGAATTTAGGAAGAGTGATTAGCATGGCAGCAAATTTGACTGACTGTTCTTGCTATTCTAATACCTGTTTTTAAGGCTATTTTTTCTCTGTGAATCCAGTAGAGCTTTTGGAGGAGTTGTAAACTACTAAATTGTGTGGTGAAGGGGCTTTGTTACAGACCCACTCAAATATGGGTCATTATCCTCTCACAGTGAGGGCAAAGGGTAGAAGAGGAGAGAAATGATTAAACAGCTTCAGGGTTAAGAATGGAATTAGTTGCTTTTGATCTGGCATGAAACCAAGTGTAGGTAACAGATTTCTTGGGAAGAGAGGTGGAGAAATCAAGGAGCACTGATTATTTGTAATGCCTACTGAGTCAGAAGCAATTGTAACATAGGAATCAAGCCCTGCTGCGCAGGTGTGAAATTGAGAAGTCGCACACATCCAAAAATACATTGAATGCATCAGACGCTGCTGTGATTGACCTTATTTTGTGTACATTAGGCTTGTAACCTTGAACAGTAGGCAGCATGTCACAGGCAGTACATAGTCCTGATATCCACTGTGCTGTCCTTTTGTTCTTTGCCTCAACAGATTGTTTCAATGGTTTGCCAGCACCTCTGATCCAAAAGCGACTGATCTTTCTGTCCAAGTCCCAAAGACCCACGCCCACTTCTGCTTCTGTGTGTTCCTTGCAATGTTGTTCCAAATCAGAACCTTCCCTCTTCCCAGATAAAGGACAAAGTGACAATTAATTCTGTTATGAGATCACACAAAGACAAAAGAAGATGCAGGGGAAATGTGTTTCCCTTTTCTCTCAGCATATTTTTAAATAGAAAAGTTGAACTTCTCCAACCAGCTTTGTCAGTAAACAGAAAGGAAAAAACCCAACTATTTGAAATATAGATATTTCCCTCTCATCTTTTTATCCACCATTTCTTAAATATTGTTATTAACTTTTGCAATTCAAGAGACAGTCTAGATGGTCACACAGAGGAATTTCCACCTCTTCTTGCTGGTTTGATTCTGAGATCCAGATGATCACAGCCAAGCCTTTCCACCAACCGAGCTTAAAGGAATGTTTCCAGGCATGTTCTGCAGGATCAGGAAATTGTTTAGATTGAGTAGAGCTCAGCCCCACTGCTGCCTAATTTAGAACAGAGCCTTAATTTCTTCATTTGCATAATGCCAGGTAACCATCACCCCACTGGAGCAGATGAACTTGCCTTTATATAGGCTGTTAAAAATGACCATGACTTCCCTACCCTGGGGAAGGAGATGTAAACAACTGGAAATTAATATTAATTGGCAAGATGTTCAAAAAAGAGCAGGAGCATTCCTGTGAGAAGTTCAAGAACAGCAGCAGCAGAATCTCTGCCTTCATGTTGTATCTTTTGCCCTGAATCTCTTCCATTAATTATCCTTTTTCTTGCATAGCAAGAATTTGTCAGCAAAGGAGCGGAGGCAGAAGCTCTGTGTTGGTATGGAAATTTTATATTTATCATAGCTTTTTCTACAGCACACTTATCTACTGCTTGCTCAGTGATTAAAACATTGTACAAAGGAAACCAAACTAGTTAGGACTTGCACTTCCTGTTGATACTGCCAGTGAAGGCTGCCCTATTAATTAGCATGTACGTGTGGAAGTTCTCCTCTTTTTAGAGTAGGAAAAAAGCCACTCCAGTTTGCTGGTTTGTGTCTACCCACAGCACAATTTCCATCTTTTCCCTCTGCTAGTATCACCGATGTCTGCACGTTGCACTCCTTTTTCCTCTCATCAGGCTATACTCTGCCATTGAAGCAAAAATACGTGGAAGTGCTTCTTTGTAACCACTGAATGCTTCAGTCACTTTTCCTTCCACCTCTCTCAGTCCCTTGCACTGCTAATGCTCCTCCAGTCCTTTGATGGATCAGGCACCTCGGTGTACACAGCAGAGCACAGTGAGGCTCTATCTCCTTTACAGTGTGCATTGTACACTTCCAGGAAGCAGGGGCAGAGTTCTGCCTCTTTCAGTCTGTTCTGTATTTGCTTAGGATAGGTATAAATGGCCACACTGAGCTCAAAGTGGAGGTGGACCCTGTGTATATAATCGCTAATACCTATTGTTACTTTTGAATCAAAGGTGTAGAAAACTTATGCAAAGATCTGGGGGAAAAAAGCCTTTTAGGCTTGCCTCTGCCTGCTTCTCCATACAATTGGCAGGATATTGCTCTGTTTGAACAGAATCTGCTTCAATTCATATAAAATATTGAGTAAATTATTTTACCATGCATACTTCACAGTTTCTTGTAGCTGAGCATATGTCATCATAGTGCATCACCTGCTTATGAACGAGCCGTTTATCTCAGTTTGGTGACTGAAAGAGGTGGAAGGATGTGCTCCCCAGATTCTTCCTGGGGGAAGGGAAACCAAATAAATTCTCTTCATTTCTACATCTGTGGGAGCAGACAAGAGAAGCAATAATCAAATGTGGTTAAAGGGTAAAGAATGAAGAACAACTAAAAATATAGAAGTGGGAATAGATTAAAATAAATACATTAAGATGCCAGACCATATAGACCATGCAAGGAGATATATATACTCTGTAAAGTGTAACAAGACAAGCTTCACAGTGTGATTCTGGCTGTTGAGGTAATGCAGTACCCCTGAAATTGAGACAAATAGGAATCTTGTTACAAGTTCACTCCCAAAACATCATCACAGTTCTGCTTAACGTTAGATTCAAACGTCTAGCAGTTGCCTTCCAACCCAGCAGCTCACAGCAGGCAAGGTTTCACTTGCAAATGTCATCATCACTGCTGGCAGACTTAGTGACCGCAGAGAGGCCAAGGACTTGTTGATGTAGTGTTAATTTAAATGGAATAAATTGGCCTAAAGAGTCAAAGAATTAGCATGACCCTGTCACTGTGTGCTTAAACAAGGTTCAGGGTTTTGAGCACAGGCTTCATCTGTGTCTCATGGCAAAAAGCACCAATAAAAATCTTTTAACTTTCATCAAAAAATCCAGACAACCCTCGCATGCTGTCAGCTACAGGTAGGGATCAATATGGTACCAAAATAAGGTAATCTGTTGCACTGCTTGAATAGGAAGATCATGCTCTGGGGCAAAGGAAGCAAGGTAAAGGACAAAAATGGAAAATAAAACCTTCTTGCACCTGTAAGAGCAGACAGAAAATGTCATAGGTCTGTACCCCTATCTCTGTAATCCTCCACTTTTCCTGACCCATCTCCAACTGTACCATTCTTGGCTGCTATGGGAGAAAAAGAAGCTTCTCCAGATCTGCAAGAGTTAAAGCCTTTAAAGCTCAAGGAGCGTTTTCCTGCTATTCTGACTTTGTGGGGACAGGACCTATTTTAAATGTAAAGTTAATTCCACATACATAAATAAGTTAGAGAAGTTTACTTGAACTTAGAAAGCGGAAATCTAACCTGACTCTATCTCCACATGCAATCGGCGCCCATTCCCATGCAAAGGCAGCAGGAGCTCTCCCAAGTGTATTAGTAAGTGTTTCCCTGCGAAGCATTGTTCTGGAAGTGGGGAGAGGAAGGCTGTTCTCCAAGTAGGAATGGTAGAAATGCAGCAATGCAAACAAACAGTGGTAAGCAAACAACATACCTACTTGAGCTCTGCAGTGGATTCAAACGATAAAATTGGAAAGACAGCAGTCTGCACGCTCTCTGGGCTTTCACCCACCACCTGGCAGATTTTGGGAATGAGCAGTGAAGCATCTCCTGGAGCTCTGGGACCATGCCAGACTTCAGAATGCTGGAGCTAGATCTCTATATTTTCTGTCCTTGTGTTGTTTCAGAGATGGCACGAGGTCAGAAGAGCAGAGCCAGGGTTCAGTTACTCAGCAGAGCATTGAGAGGAGCCCAAGTGCCTCAGACACGATGGTGGCACTTGCTGAATGCGTGCGCTCGCTGAATCCAACTTGCGTCAGAATCGGAGCAGGCAAACAGGATGGGAATGGGCACTGTACAGCTGAGATGGAAAAATGAGACCTAATTGTTTGAAGACCTTTATGATCCAGATGCACTGTTCATTACAGAGAAACGTTCTGCCTGTGTAGCTTTTCCTTGATAGATAGTACTCGATACCATTTTATTATTATTATTATTCATTCTCTGCTGCTGTGTAATACTAGACTGAGCTGTCAGGTGCTACTTTATTGCCCCTGAGTTGTTACTTTTCAGTAGTGGATGAGCTGACTCCCATGTTAGAAAACACCTTTCATCTTCCCAAACTGTTTACTGTAAACAAGACTTTTCTTGCACATATGTGATGTTGTTTAATTGAGGTAAATTGCTCTCTAATTGTGCAGATCATGCACAAGAAATAAAAGTAGCAATATTGATGGAATTTTTAAGGGTTGTGTTTTGTGGGGTTTTTTTTCTTTTGCTGTGAACAAAACATATTTATACACTGATGAGTTTTTAATTAGACACAGTTCCCATTAGCTCAGATTAGGAGCTGGATTACATCTCCTGCATTTTTGAAATGCTATATGATGATGAAAAGGATAAGTGAAAAGGAAGAATTAACACAAAAAAGTTTCACTGCATTTAGAGATATGCTAAACAACATCTGAATGTGGATAACTGCCTTCCCTCCACCCCTGCTGATGCGTCTGGGTTTATCAGCAGGAAATGAGTGTGTTTATGTATTGGGAGGTATTTGTTTTAAATATTTATAGAGTGCAAAGTCCTTACGCATTTATAGGAGGCTTTGAAAATTCATCACAAAGTTCTTTTTCCACAGACCTATTTTGGTGATATTTTTTTGGCATATTGCAGAAGGATTCTGTGCTCAGCTTCTGAATTAACCTAATGGCACTGCCTGGATTGAGTACGAGAGGCAATGACACATTTAGGAAGAAATAGTCAGTACCTGGAACTCAGGAAAATCTGAATGTGAAGCAACGAGGGTGGAATTACAGCACTGATATTCCTGACATTTCATGCTTCGTTTTACCTCACCCACGCTTGCACAAACAAGTATAGACAAACAGGATTGCTCTGACCCTGAGTGTAGCAAAGTAGCTAGTGACTATAAGACTGATGATAAGGCACTGAGAAGAATCAATCTCCTGCAAATAATCATAAAAATGTAGGTATTTTTTTTGCCTTGCTTGTCTCCATCTTCTGCCCCAGATATGTTTGCCTTATTTATCCTAATAAAGCTGCACAGCGCGGGGAGTTATAGATGCTTAAAGATAAGCGTAAATCAGCACTTTGGGACACAAGGTAGGTATTCTGGATCACGTCCTTTATATTAAGGGCAGCCTGTTTCTTCATCCTTTGGTTAGTTTTTTGGAAGGGGAGTCCATGTGGTTTCCTTCCCCTCAATCTAAGCCAGTGTATGTGATGGAACACAACCCATTAATTTTCTTTTCCTTTGTGTCTCTAAGGAGAAACCAGAGGGAAAGATAGTGTGTATTCTTCGTTGCCATATGTCTTAGTGAGGTGTGTGCTCCCAGAGCCTCTGCTAGCTTATCACCTCTAAAGCAACAGAAGAGACAAAAAATTGTTTCTCTCTTTGTGGAACACAGCTCTGCAGAAGTATGTGCTGAGGAGTACTTTAATGAGGCACTAATACTCCCTACCATTTGGCATTTCACCATCCCTGATATTTGGGATTCAGAGCTCTAAAATGCTCACAGATCTCCTTGTACAGCACCTTTGCCATAGGCATTCTAGCCTAGGTGCAAAATCTCTCTGGACAGGCTATGCTCTGTGCCCACAGTCGATGAACAGACTGGGTGTTTCAGCTGCCAGGTCTCCAGTCCCATCTGTTCAAAGCTGCTTATGTGGGTTAGATGCTGGTCAGACCCTTGCCCCTACTCCAGAAACGCCGTGTATGAAATGCTTGACAGATCAGCTTGATACCAGACTTGCGTTAAACAACAAGATGTGTACGAGTTGGGATGACTTATAACCAACACAGATTGTAAGACTTCATTAATTAGAAGCTCTATTAATTAGAGAACTTTTTCTAAAGTCACAGGGCTCTGTATGCATGTTATTTTTAACTTCAATTTTTAGTGGGATAAAAATTTAAGCAAGAAGATTATAATTTGTCATGTTTCTGTACAGCATGCCTTCATACACTCTGTCACACCTGTTGGCTTTTAAGTTCCAAAAACCTTTTTTTAAACAAGACAATAGCCAAATAACAGATGATGGGAGGGCATGCAGATCGTAAGGCTTGTAGATGCCAAAAAGACAGATTGTATGCAGCAGGCATCCTGGAAAAAAAAAGTTTGGCAAGCCACTTGATCTCTCTAAGTTTGTCACAGTGAAGAACTGCTTGCAGGCAGCCCCACTGCATTCACTGACACCTGCAAATAAACTATAAAAGGAGTTAATCAGATGAGACGTAATTTGGAGCCTGCCAGTCAAAAAGTAATAATCCTAACTGAGGCCAACCTCAGAGTGCCTAATGCCCTTGTAAAAAGACAAAGGACAATACAAAATATGACTACCCTGCTAAGTTTATTGCAATATCACCTACAGATCCCACCTGAGACCATAGAAACGAGGTTGGTGGTGTGCAGCCACAGAAGACTGACCTGATTTGGGTATGTCATATGTAACCTCTTTCTCTAGCAAAGGGCAGGGAGTAAAACACTCTATCAAGCACAGGGCTAGCTGTTTGGACCATTGCATCCAGCCTCCTCTCTGTTTGCATGGCAGCTTGTCTTTGTGCTGTATCTACTCCTAAGTAAAAATTGGGGGTGACCATGCAAATGTCAGTGGTGGCTGCAGATCATCTGTCACACAAGCAGAAGACAGCAGACAGCATATGTTAGGCAAGGGAGAGAGACTTTAATGGCCATACTTTAATGGCTCTGAAAGGAGCTCAGTAATTGTTTATTCTGCGATCTGACTCATTGTGTTTACCTTTATCTATTGCAGTACCATAAGGAAGAGGGATTTATAATAATTACGTGTCAACCCTCAGGAGAGAGACCTGGAGGTAATCCTGAACTTCAGTGTTATCTGCTGGGTTCACAGAAGGTTTGGGATTAAATAGGAGAGATCAGGTTCGCCCCTCTTGCCACCAGGCTTTGTTTTTAAAAATGTCAATTTCAGCAAAGTTTCCTCATACAAAGATTGCTGAGAGTCACTATGAACCTCTCTAATGATGGTAGGGTTACAGGTGCCTTTTGGTTGAGAAAGTAACTGTGTTCCTTTCTGCAACCAGATAATAAAAACAATTTGGGGAAATAATAACTCTCATCTGTGAGAAACCCTGGGACTTCTGCTGAGAAATTGTTCCAAAACAAACCTCAAAGCAGTACTGAAGAAGAAAAAAAGGAGAATGTTTGAAGGCTTAAGTCACTGCTTATTGTTTTTATTTTCTCTCCCCTTCTTCCAGTCTTTTTCTTCTGTAACCAAATATCCTCCACTGCACAATATATCTTGTTTTAGTCATGGATGTTAACAGTTTTCCCCTTGAAAAGAAACCTCTTGAGTAAAAACAGCACAGAGCATGGCAGGAAATGCAGCAACTGGTAGTCTCAGTACCATGGGGGAAAAAAAGTAGGTTTTGTAATTTCTGACTTACTGAGCAATTATAAAATTACTTCCAGACATCAGCTGAGATCATCCTCTTCAGCCCACTGAAACTTTGATTCACTTAGGTTGTAAAATAAATAAATAAATACAAATAAGCAAACAGTAACAGAGTGCACAACCCTTAATCTGTTGCTTCATTAATGCAAGATGTAAATGCTTCTCTTAATCTTTCTGAGCCCTAGTGTAGGGCCTGTACACAGGGTGGTGTATCATGATGACAAGGCAGGGTTACTGAAGGGACACTCTATACACCCTTTTTAACTCAAATGCATTCAGTGCCATTGAACAAAAAGCTTTAATTTATCTCATATGCAAAGCTCTGAATGTATTGCTTGCTTAATCATGTTGATGCAGACAATGTGATTACTCAGAGCTGAAAATTTTTTCACCTATGGCTCAGCTTCAGGTCACGTTAGAAGCTAAGTCAGAGGCTGGTTCCAAAATGTTGCATGGCACGAGACTTCTGTTGGCAGCTGGGCTGGGCACAGAACTGGGAGACTCAAAGGGTTTTGAATTCCCGCTGATTCTGTTGGGAATATGAGCAGCAAGGAAGTCCTGGCTGTCCCCAAGGCCACCAGCCTGAGGTCTTCGTTGATGCCACTTGAGAGTGTAGAGAGCAGGCACTCAGCTGCTTCTGCAGTGCAGATCTGCTGACAACATAGGTGCTTCCCAGGTAGGTGCTGGCAGAGAGGAGTCAGCTCGGCATCTTTGAACATCTGGCATTTTAGCTGGATAGCTGGGAAGGTCATCACATGTGTGGTTAACAGATGAAACTGCACTGAATGTTTTGCCTCCAGATGCACATGTAAATTGTCCTGGACTTAATGCAGCTCCATATGCACACAGCCAAGCAGGATATTCATAATGCCTGTCGCTGTGATAAATAAGCACTTATCTAACTTACTTTAAGTGCTGAGCAAGCCAGCAGGGCCTCCAGGGAAGCAAGATTAGCAGGCAGCTTGTTGCTGCACCCTCATACCGTGAATCCTTTCTACCAAAGGGATGGGATAGTAAATTTCTGTGCACAAGTCATATCCAGATCTGGTAGCAGGATATGTATCCTGGGCAGGCTACATTCAGCTAAAATTGTAAATATTTTGGAACTTGGTTGTATTTTTATTCAGCTCATGGCAGTCTTGTACTTCAGCTATTGCACTGCCCTGATGATACAAAAGAAAAAATGTAATTATGCAATGCTTAATGCACGTTGTGATTACATGACCTGTTGCATTCCATATAAAATAATTGCATTAGAATAGTGTTTTGTCCTGCCTCTTTCCCCTAGGCAAATTCAGTATATTTCCCAACTGAGTAAGACAATCATTACAACAATAATTTCTATATCATCTGAGACACTGTTACGTCCATGCCATAGGAAAAAGGAAAATCTCAGACAATATTTTCACAATTGCTACAGAGCTTTTCCCCAGTTTTCTGCATTCTAGGCCCATGAAGAAGTATGGGACAGATCCTGAAGCTGAGTTCAGCCCCACTAATCTTATTGTTGCCCTGCATGGATATAGGACCTAATCACAGATTTCCACAGATGTCCATATGTCCTTAAAAACTCTGTCTTCACAAGCAGCATAACTACAGTGCAAATCTCTGTAGCTCTTTACATGACACCACTGCCATAAGAGGTCTGAGTTGCAAGGCAGTTGCAAGGAATCCATTTCTGCTTAAAGAAATTCAAGTCCTGTTCCTGTGCCAAAGAATTTCAAACAATTTTACTCTCCTTTTGTTAACCTAGAAAGATCTTAGCATCACTGAAAGTTTTTACAATCGGTGCTGTTCTGAAGTTGCTCCAATGTCTGAGACCAAAACTTTAATTTACATTTTAAGTTAGACATCTCTATGGACAGCTTTCATAACACACATCTCTCATTAACTATATGAGTGAGAGATAAAGTCCTTTCCTTTGAACTATTTAATTTTACATTTTAATTTTATATATGTCACTGTCTTAAAATTAAATTAAGGAATAAGAGCTCAGATGATTATTACTGGCAAAATGTTAATCTTTGAGGCAGGGATGTGAGGCAAGACACTGCAGTCAGTATCTTGGAACTCACTTTCAGATGTTCTGAAAAGAAAGGTAACTTCTCCATGTACTTCCCAAGTATGCAGCTTGCCTGCACCCTGATTAAACTGGGCTAACTCAGCAGAGGTGCTGCAGTGACATAAAAGTTTGAATTAATAAGAATTATCCAATAATGGTGAGTCATTTCTAGGCCTCACGTGTTGAAAAGCTGCATTTACAGGAATGATTTAAAAAAACAATATTGCCAACAAGTTGAAAGGTAGCTCAAATTCTAGTTCACATCTACCATGTCTGCAATTCAGCATGCATCACACTAGTGTATGCAGACCTCATTCTACAGCTTTGGCCCAGTCGTGGCTGAGTTGAATTAAGTTGTAATAAGCTCAGAAATAGGGATTGTGGTGTTTCGGAAGAGAAAGCATATCTTTTTAATGTTATAAGTTCAGTGTATGCGAATTTACTCTTACAATTTTGGAGAAGCAGAATTTAAGCTGGTGCCAAGATAAAGGTCTCTGCTGAAGCTCTAGACTCAGCCTTTCAGCTGTAGTTAAAGCTGTTCAAGGTGGGATGGAGGAGAGGCCATGAATATTAATAAGGGCTCTACAATTCGACATATGCAAAAAAGAGGACAATTTTTTCCCTTTCTTGCCAGGTGTTTTACTGCTGTGTGGAATTACAAGCAAGAAGATATCCAAATATCTTTGGGATAAATTGCCTCCTTTTCTTTTTCCTTCATAATACACTAAGTTGCTGTCAGAAAGTCATGAAGTACATATTTGTGTGAAAGCCCAGGTCTCTATTACAAGACTTGCATGTAAATAGTAATCAAGTAGAGTTTTAAATGGCTATTTAAAAATGTGTACAGAATTCGATTAATGAAACTCACTGGATTTGTATTTACTCCAGTGTTCAGATTTCTGGTTTTGAAGATGAAAAGTTTTGTTTTATGCTTAACTGTTGAAAGGTAGTACTTCACATGCTTTACAGTAGTTAAAAGATCTACTTTCCTTATGGAGCAGTGGATTATATGCCTTTATTTCTAGACTAGGTTTATCGTTACTATTTCCATGGAATTGTTTCCAGGAAAGGCATCACATAGGTTTTTCCTCTTTTTTCCATTCCTTCTTCATCTCTTTTTTTAAAATTTCCTTTGGTTCTAGACTTTGACTTCAGATTCTTTTTACAGAGCAAGTAAAGCTGAGAAGGTCTGGCATTCTATTTTGAGTACCATTAAAATGTGTATAAATGTAGTACTCTGCAAACTGTGACAGTAACGGCAGTCCAAATTCACAAGTGTTGCTGTTTTGCACTGCAGTCCCAGCTTCCTTGCAATTAAAATGCACAATATGTAATGTTGGGTGACATACTCTAAATATTTCCATGTGTTTCTGTTTCTTAGAATTCTAACATGGTTCCCCTCTGTTATAACAGCTAGGTTAGGGATTATTACAGTTATTAGTGTAGTTTCTGGAAGCATTATGCGAAAATATATCACAAATTCAATTCTGTTTAATGTAGGCCATAATCTCTAAAGATATTTAGATGCTGAACTTTCAGGATCTCGGCCCTAGGCACATTGCAGGATGTACATACATGAATAGTAATAGCATTAGTCACATTTCTGAAGTGCCTGGTTGTATAGATACAGGATCAGGAGCTGTTGCTGATCAAATTAATGAAAGCATTTATTAGGACTATGGTTGTAAACTAAGAAGACTGAATGAAGAGCCCTCTAATTGCCTTATTTGGGATATGGTTTGCAGATCTCCTAAAGTTTTCAATAAGAACGGTTAAACAAAAGACAATTTGCATTTAATGCTTAAAGTTCCTGGATCCTCACTTGTTTTGGCTCTCCAGATGACCTGACCTGCAGTAACAAGTCTGAGCTGACAGAGGCTTTCAGCCTCTCTGTAATTTTTATTGGACGATTATTAAAGATAGAAAACTGACAGCCTGGGGTTTTACCTAATTTAACTCCTCAGAGCAGGTAAACAAAAACAGACCTGCAAACTTTCCAACTTCTCAGCCCTAATTAACCAGAAATCAGACCAGATGCTAAGTCCTATAGAGGCTGCCCTGGCCTCAGCATCAGCCTTAATGTCTGGTCTGACAATAATTCATTTGGCAGAAGAAATCTTAAGTGGGTTTTTTATGTATTTACAGTCTAGTCTATTTGCTGCAGCAACAGTGATTAACTTGCACATTATCTACTACTTGTCTACTTCTGCAGCTAAAAATCTGCACAACAAATTTCCTTGTTGTTTATTTGGAGTATCATCCAGTGCTGCTAATTAGATTTTGATTGTCATTCCTAACATGTTCTTGAGACACAGTCTAACTTATCCCTCCTTCAGGCAGTGAGATTCCAACCTTTCTGTGTTTTCAAGGGATAAATGAGTTCAATTTAAATGGCTAGCTAAGACACATCCAGACTAAGCATGACCTGAAGAACCCAGAAGCACAAAACCTTGTGGCTTTAGACCAAAAATGTTAATCCTCAGGTTCCCAAATTTTGGCATTGTTAATCCTCTTTGTGTCATGCTTACTGGCACTTTGCAGCAGACAACAGGTACTTCTGCCCTTGGCTTTCTCTGGAGGCAACTCACAAAATTTTGATTGAAACTGTAGCAAGCATTTTTGTGTGAGCTCCTCTCTGGACTTGCCCCAGAGATACTTCCTATGGGCTCATCAGATCTCACTCTGTAATCTATGAGAAAATGAATTGCCACAATTTTTGCTGTGTGCTGGGATTTGCACAACTGGGTAGTTTCCTTTGCCATCAACTGGCACTGGTTTCTGCAGTGGGGTGGATTAGGCTACCAGCAGTCCCCTAAGTCAGTGTTTCTCAGTCTGTGGCAGCTGCCACCTACAAATGGTTTAGGTACTCACAAATGATTAGGTACTCACTCAGTGTAAACTGGGTTACAAACATTGAAGCAAGGTTTCTAAAAATTCCACCATCCAGGCTGAACCACACTTTACAAATATTTTTGCATTAAGTTTTGGATGGCTTTTTTGCTTTTGTTTTTTCCTAATGTCTGTATTAGGGTAATGGCTCATTTTTCAGTTCCCTGGAGAATTCCCCTTGAATATGTGCTCTGTTTGCAGAATCCATTAGCCAAACCAGCCCGTGCTCCAGTAGAAGCCTCAGAGTGCACAACTAACAGAATTACCATCAATAAAATGAATCTGGAATTCCTTAAGCCTGTGAACACTTGCTTTCCTACCAGAGGTACACGGTAGTAAGAGTACTAGCAGGAGATTCTGGATATAAAGAACATTTGTGTCAGTAGCAGATGTAATTAAAGGAATCATTCTCTGGTTTAATGTTCACCTTTAGCACTGATTCTATCAGGGTTAAACGTGGAAGGACATAAATACTGTACGTGGGGAAAACAGCATCTCTATTTGCAGACCAGCTGAATTAAAAACCACAGGGACTTAGGTGGTCCAGATGAAAAGTGTTATAGTGAGAGGTGAAAACCATACTGAGTATTGTGGCCCTGGGTTTGAAGAAACACACCCACCCACAGTGATTTGCAGCAACGGCTGTGTAGTTGCACAGCCAATCTGCTAATGAACACACAAACTTTGGTAGCTATAAAAGGTACTGTAACACTTCAGTAGCTGTGAAGGAGTTAGCTCACCGAGTGGTATTTGTTGAAGTTCTCAAGAAAGCAGTAGCAGACAAAGCTAAGAGGAGGCTTCTCATGCTTTTTGTGGATGTTAGGCAACTCTAGACAAATATAAGTTCTATTCTTTGTTATTTCCCCTTCCAGTTGCTTTCAGTTTGTTTATTAATACCAATCCACTTCACATGATATTAATACTTCATAAGAGACAGGAAATAAAGGACAGCTCAGCTTCTAGTTCTGCCACCGGCTGTGTCTATTTATCAGTGCTTCCAGTGAATCCACTAGATGCAGTGATCTAAAAATGTCTCTTTCTTTCTATCATAATCCCCAGGCTGACACAGGTTTCTTAAATATGCCACTCATCAGCAGAGAGTAATTGTGACACCAATCCAATACCCAAGCAAACTCCATTACCTTTGGCCTTGCAGCTTTCTACAGCACTGCAAATATTAGGGATCTTCACAGCTTGTAATTATTTTTCTATAATTTTGGCCAAAACAGCAACATAAATCATCTCCTGTTCTCAAAAATTTGTATTTGGTTACATTTGGATGTCTCTAAAAAATTTATTCTCCAAAATTCCTGACTGAGAGCAAGGCACAGCTGAATGGAAAACTGACCATATTCCTTTATCTGGGAGCAGAGAGCTCATGTGCAAAACTGTATTGTTAAATCTGGACTAGGTCTGAGCCTGATCCTGATCCAAGGCACTACACATAGTTTAGTACTTTTCCACAGCACAGAGTTTTACTGGTGGTTTGGAGAAGAACAAATGATTAATGCTGAAGCTGTGGTAAGGAATAAACAGATCTTACTCATACATTATGGAATCGTTGATGTGTGTACTAATTCTGGGAAAACCAGTGAGGAGTATAAACACAGTATTGAATGTAGACTTGCCTCTTGATCCTAAGACCACTATCACTGGTAATCTTAATTCTCTTGTAAACATTAAGGACACATGGCACTCCTAGGGCAGAAGAATGTCCTTAAAAGGGTAACAAAAGGTCTGGACACATGCCAAAATGGAATAAGACTACACAGTGTCTCCTTTGCATGCTCTGAACTCCTTTTTTTGGAGTTCCACCATGCACAAAGATCTGGCTAGCTACAAAATGTCACAGAATTTTCCACCACATATTCAAAGGTAACCCAGCTTACAGCACATACTGCTGTGCAAAACAGTGCTGTTCTGGCATCACTGTGAGAATTATTTTCCTTGCAGAGAAAGATCGAAGGCATGTGTGGAATAAAGGTAAACTTAAAAGAAAAATAAATTCCTTTCGGGGAAGGAAAAAAAACAAACCAAAACCAAAACCAAACAAACAAACAAAGAAAAACCCCCCAAAGAAAACAAAAAAACCCCAACTTTAAAAAAAAAAGCAAGCAAACAAAAACAAACAAATAAAAAAAAAAACACCAACAAAAAAGGAGGAAAAATGCCTAAAGATATGTGAGCTACTTTGTTCTGTGCTCCTGGAGGGATTTGGGGACTTTGACAATCTCTGAAATGTTAGAGGTGTGGGGAGGAACAAGAATCACAAAATATTTTCTTGACTTGTAACTGTGAATCCTGTCCTAGTTATGATCACATCATTTATCTGAGCCTTCTAAGAAACAGGATCTTGCTGCTTATAGATTATGTCCTGTTACTTTTACAGTGTTCCATCCCCTGCAGTCCTCCCACATGCTCATCCTTGTAAATTGTGGTCGGTTCTCCATTTTTCTTCTAACCAAATCTTCCTTATCTGTTAAAAATTAAAAGGATAACAAGTCAGCCAGCAGCCTCCATAATGCTACTCTTTCTTAGTTGCAGTTTAGGCCTTCCTCTCCCAGGACACATTTGAGAACATGTAGAGCAGGCAGAGAGCATCAGAGGGCTCCAGTCATTAATGAACTTACTGCCACCCCTGTGAATGTTGGGACTATCTGGTAATGTGCTGTCTTGTCCCCCTCCTGTGTGTTCTCTCTTCCAGCCTATGCCTTCTATCTTGGTCACTTTATCGTTAAAAGTTGCTTTTCAAAGGGATCATTAGGTGAGTTGATATTGTTACTAGGAACAATTTAACTCCAGAGAAATCAATGAGTCCCCAGGCACATCTGTTTGGTGTAACCCTGTAAAAATCCAGTTCTTCCCTTTTTTACCTCCTGTGGTCTGGAGAAGGAGGAGCTTTTAGCGATGTTAATCTTGCAGATAACACGATTGCTGGTACTGATTTGTTGGGACCAAGAAAACAGAGTCTACCATATCCTCTTTTTCAGTGGTAAATTCTTGTTCCACATTTTAAAACTGGTTTTAATAATCTCAAGACTAAATAATGGCTAATATGTTAGTTATGAAGGTAAAGTATCACTTCTCAGAGTTTATTTTACTTAGAGAGAAAGGAAAAATCTTGGCCATTATCAAGCCAGTATTGTAATCTGTATCTTATCATACGCTTGAAGGGAGCCTGTGTATAGTTCCAGAAAAAAAAAAAAAAGAAAAAAGAGTAAAAACTCTGCAACATTCTATAGAGAATAATGCAGAATATTAAGTTTTTATTAATAGATTACCATCAACTAATTTGTGAGTGCATGTGGAATGAAATGAACTATGAAACTCTGTTCAAGATACTTTAATCATCCTTGAACACAGAACAACTGAGACATCTAATAAAAGAAAGCATTGTGTGGGGCCACAGCCACAGGTCCTTTTATTTGATATTACTTTTCTAAATGTTACTCATAAGAGAAACAATGAATAAAAATGTAGGTCTCGAATTGAAGTGGTAATAAACCAGACAGCTGCAGATAACCTGCAATGCACTCTGACCAAAAAAAAGTTCTTATTATCTTTATGGTAGTAGAGTCCGATTGGTGAAAGAGCACAAAGTTTTTCGCATAGAAGACTTATTCCCAAAGGGCCTGAGCTGGTTTCTGTAAATCTCTGCAGACCTTCATTTGACATAAGAGCAGACACAGAATAGCTGCATCTACTTAGGACAAAACTTAAACTATTTTTCTCACGGTGTTACAGGAAACACACATTATCCTGGTTAGACTTTGGAAGCAAGCGGAGTCTTCTCTTTTTTTTTCATGTTTTGCTTGATGTTATCTTTGTTGTCCATGAGGAAATGCACAGCTGAATTCCTAGTAATGTCTTCAGACAAAGAAATCTTAAGGCTGTCAATTTAAATTACTGTAGTAATGCAAATCTAAGTTACTTTCTAACAGTGAATTGCATGTGCTTTAAGGAGCTAAAGGCCATACTTACAACAGGATCACATGTTGTCATTGTGGGTGATTTTATTTTCATAAACTTTTCATCTTCAGCTGTGAGACGGAACATTTTTGCTATTCCATCATTTTTCAACCTCTGTACAGAGAGATGAAATGGAGTATTTCTATGAAAACAAACTAATTATTGCTAAACAGTCAAGAATGTTGTTAATTATGTGACTTAAACAAATCATGCCGTTGTGAAACATTAAGGTCTTTCATAAGATGATAATGATAACTACAAGTATTATAACTGCCTTTGGAAAAGAACATTAGAATAAACATTCTGGAAATGATACGGTTTCTCTTCTACAGCTTGACATAGAACTTTTTCAGTCCTTCATCTCTGAATTCATAAGCATTAAATGCACACAGAGCTTAGAGCACTTCACAAAACAGAATAAATACATCTCCTCATTTGAATTAATAAAGCTACTTCAGTTAACAAAGACTTCATTCTTGTTGGAGCAATCAAAATCTATATAATGTTTGCTTTGATTACTGGACTGGGATAAATTTTCCCTGTACATTTGATCTCTAATTGCACTGCCACTAAGAGGCCAGGTGAAAAAAGACTGAAAACACACAACTGGGCTTCCATTACAGGCAACTGCAACAGATTTCCTCCTACTGTCACACACTGCTCTGAAATTCGAGGGTTTCCCTATAAAGGCTTCTTTCTGTTGGCTAAAAAAAAGATTATTGGGTTACACGTTGGCAGGAGTAAATGCATTCATGCATTCTGGGAAGGTACAGTGGAGCAGCTAGTAGGGAAAGTTGCATTTCAAACCCACTGTACAACAGAGTAGTTTGTCAGGATTCAAAACATAAGAGGAAAAAAAAAACAACCAACAAACAAACAAACACACAAAGTGAGGCTCTTTGTTTTTGCTCTAGCTGGTTTTCCTCACAAATTAGACATTAATGGGAAGGCTGGGGACATTGCCATGTATTCAAACTCCCATAGTTTGCTGAATGTGATCAGTTTTCACAAAATAGTTCATGCATGAAACTGCAAATATATTGAACTATAAAGCAAATCTGTAACAATTAACATTGTGAAATTTTTTAATCTAGAAGAGAAATGAATGCTACACAGGTGTGTATGTAAGTCGATGCTATTGTAGAGCACCAAAATACTATGTTAACAGTTAATTTTCTTGGAAAATGGATTTCTTCATAGAACTGCATCTTCTTAAACTTATTTTGCCTGAGTTTCTTTCTGCAAGCTATCATTTTCCTCCCCTAAGAAGTGATTTAATAAATACTGTAATTATAATTCTTTCTAATGTTGCTTTCTGCAAAGTGCATCAGGGAAGAAAATCCATAAAATAACACATGTTGTAAGAGCAACCGAGAATATACACCTACAGAGAGAATTTGAAACAAAGATCCTAAAAGCAATTATGTTATTTTCTCATGGTAACTAAGGCAGGGAAAAACCACAGAGGGAGAGGTGGGCAGTGAGGTAGTATTGAGACATCAGAGGGAGGGTTCTTGTGACACTTGTAAAGAAATTTGGAGGCACTGTACCCTGAACGGGACAATCAGAAATTAGTACTACGTAAAGAAAAGAGAAACTCATGTCAGTTGGAATCAGATGATCCTGGGGCAGAGACTGACACCCCTCAGTCACATTAATGCTCAACTCAGAGGTAGATATGTAGTCACAATGCTACAATAGTAAATACCGAGTGGACAGAGAGAGAAGAATATAACACTGTTGTGCAACAGACCGAAATATTTCAAGTTACTCCTGTCCTTCACCTCAGCCGAAGGGAGAAACGGCGGAAACCTGGTGTAGAATGATGCACTATCAGAGACGGGCCTAACAGAGGTTTGTTCTCAGATAAAATGCTTAGATAATGAGAAGCCATGGGACTCTGACACGTTCCTAAAACATTCATGACTCATCGATCTGTTGCGGAGACGGAATGAGAGCCGAGAGCCGGGGCCGGAGTCGGTGTCTCATATCTCCCTCTGCTGGGAGGCACCGCAATCGCTCAGCCGCACGGCGCCGCCGGAGCTGCCTGGAAGAAACAGCCAGGGCAGCGCTCGCTTCAGGTCCCAACAAATACGAATTGACAGTAGGTCTCACCCTTGGTATTTTTGCAGTGATTTTTCAGGCAGATAGAGACTGAAATGATTAAGCTTTTTTTCCTTTTCTTTCTTTTTTTTTCCTTGGTTACAGAATATTTGTAGGTGGGAAGTGTTTTGATATTGTATCACGCAATTGGAATAAGGAAAGTAGTAGTTTGAATACTGAGCTTCAAATGCTCATGATTAATTGTTCGTGAATGAGCTACAGCTCAGGAACTGCTCAGAGAAAATACTCACCAAAAAAGTGAAAATAGAATAAGTAAATATGAAAATTGTGATCTGTTTATAGACGACTCGAAAGAAAAACCTCTTTGGCTGCATTTTTTGGCAGTAGCTGGAGGACACAGAATTCAAAAATGGGCAAGGAGCCTAAGTCCCACTACCATTCAAAAATATGATGTCCCTGAAAGTGAGACTTAAACACCTTTGACTTTTTTGCCTTTATTCCCTAGGCATACAAGTCCCCAGCTCCAGCAGTATCCTCTTGCACAAATGGCAACAGGATGTTATGTGCAGTAGGATACAACAGGATGATATGCACAGTATCCAGCGCATGTCTAGAGACAGAATTTGGCCCTACCTTTAGTACAGTTACTTTAGTTCAAGAAGGTCCTCTTCAGATATTATGAAAAGCCAAGCTGTTCAAAAGAATGATGAGGACAACAAAGTTGTTAATTGCCATAAATTTACTAAACAAATGGGAGCTGCGCACCTCAAAAGGTATCAGGAGCAGGATATCATATGGTCTCCCAGGTGATCCAGCAGAGTTCTGTAGTGATTGTTGTTATGAGGTAAAACACTTTTTAAACTGTTTAAGTGGGCACTATTAACATATATGCTGATCCGTGGACTTGCTAATATAATGCCAAGACTGAAAATTTAGCACACTACTATAGTGCATAAGTAAGGATGTACTTTGGAAAATCTGGTTCCATAAATAAGCAGACAAAGTAGTGATTTTGGAAGATGAAACACAATAAGTTGTTTTATTAAATTTCAGTAGGTGTGAAAGAAATTTTCCTCGGACCACAATTCCACCGCAAATAGTCATTCCCAGCGTGAAAAAAACCACTCAGAAGTTTTTACTGGAAATGAAGCTGTGTTGCTCTTGAAATGTAAGATATCAGAAGGGTAGTTTCATTTGCTGATCCACAGTATCACACACAGCAACCACGGAGGAGGTAATTGCCTATCTAAACTGTGAGAGCGAACTGCAGTACTTGATAGCTTGGGGCAGGCATGTCAGTGAAGTGAGAGCTTTGTCACACACCTGCTTTTTGGATTGCGTTGTGCTGGGTTCTGTCATAAAATAAGAGCAGCATGGCAGAGCCTGGGGGAATGGCACAGCCAAAAGCAGGTGTGTGTGCCACATGCTCCCCAGAACTGCCAACAGCTCGTGCAGGAACATGCAAAATACAGCCCCCTCTCAGATACGCTGTGCTGTGTTAGGGGTGTCGCAGTAGCCGAGAGCATCTTGACGATCATGATTACCTGGTGGGTAGCCTGAATCTTCATCCCTTATTGACATTTGTGTGGAAAATCAGTCCACGGGGCAGCTGGCCAGAGGTGACAGCACCTGCCAAGGAACACAATGCTCAGTGAGAGGATGGGTTAACGAATCTTAATCGTAATTATAAATGCAGAAGAAATTCTCCTTCTTCAAACCAGCATTACTGAAGTCCCGCGTAACTCAGGGGACCTGAGTATCTCAGCTCCAAAGTCATCAATCTAATTTTGAAAATCTTTGCAATGAGGATTGGGGCTCTTGAACCATTGGGAACCTGTTTGAAACAGCTTGGAACTGATTTGATCCAACTGAATCAGGTTTGAAACCATTGGAATAGTTGAATCTGATTTGAACTGATTAGCATCAGTTTGAAGTAGTTGCAACTGGTTTGATCCAGTTGAACCACCTGGATCCAGTTTGAACTGGTTTGTACCACTTGGAACCAGTTCTAACTAGTTTTGTCCAGTGGATCTGGTTTGGTACAATATACTGTAGAGGAATAGATTAAGAAACTGTTTTATCCCTCTGAGCCTTAGTTACTCCTATAAACTCTCTATAATCAACTACCATTTTGTAGTGGCAGTTTTGGAATGAAATAAATTCTGGGATAACAATGCAGGTTGTGACTCTTGGGAACCATGACATTAGAACACCCAGGCCTCCAAATTCTCTAGTTCATCTCTCTGCAAGGCATAGAATGCTAACACCTAATTCACTCAGACATGGCAAATGCCTGTGTAGTTCTGGGGTTTTTTTCTTTACTTTCAGATAAATAATGGGATGATTCAAAAAGTTTGATGCAGATCTTACCTGGTTCCAAGCATTCCAAAATATATTTTACTCTCAGAAATTGTTTTTAGTATCAATCCTTTATTGTTTTTAATATCAATCCTTTATTGAAGAATACTATTTCATTCGTAGGGGTTGGCCTCTTCTCCCACGCAACTAGCAAAAAGACAAGAGGAAATTACCTCAAGCTGCACCAGTTGAAGTTCAGATTGAACATTAGTAGGAATTTCTTAATGGAAAGGGTTGTTAAACATTGGAATGTACTGCCCAGGGAGGTGGTGGAAATGACTGAACGTGGCACTTAGTGCCATGGTCTAGTTGACAAGTTGGTGATCAGTCAAGGTTTAGATCTGATGGTCTGAGAGGTCTTTTACAACCTAATTGATTTTGATTCTTTTAGTGCAACTCCAGATGCTTGGGCAATAAAATACACCAAAGACAAATTCACACGTTACACAGAAACTTTTTAAATGTTACCCTAGGTTTTATAACCATCTATTGGGGGAATTTAATTTGGAGTTGAGATTTCCTGAACTTACCTGAAAAAGGCAACACCTGTTAGGCTGTTAAAGCCACTTTCCAATGGAGACTCTTTGACACTCGATATTTCTGTCCAAGTATGAAAATTGGAGACTGGTATTTGCTTCAGATGAGTTTATGAAGGGTATGGAGTGATTTTTAAGGACATTAAGGGGACAAAATGTTAGACTCACATTACATGTACTTTTAAATTACAAACTTTTCAGACAGATGGAAAATACCTTCCCAGCCAGGTTCTATCAGGGAAACAAAACAACCACTTTTGGAATAAACCCAGGCAATTGGCACTTTCTAACCCCAAATCCCTGAATTATCTCAATCCTTTATCTCCATGTCAAATCTGAAGTTTTTTAAGCTGGGATAATAATTCTGTTTATCTCATAGGGAGAAAAATGAAGAGCCTTGGGACAGACTTGCTCCTGAACAGGGAAATCCAGTGTGCTGGCATTAGGGATGGCCCAAGCACAAGTGTCATTTGTCAGAGTATATTGGATTTCTGAAATAGCTCAGTGATGCAGACACATGGAGCATCCTTGGATGCCTTTTCTTACGCATAACAGAGCATACAAAGATTTGAAAGCATGTTTTCCAGATAAGACCCCTATCTAGTTATTGCCTGCTCTTGCTTGACCCATCTTCTCCAGGCCAAGGTATATCCACTTCCAGTAAAAAAGTGATTACTGAACACCTCAGGCTGCAGTACCTTTGTTCCTCCATTGTCCACCACACCTTGGGTACTGGAAAAAGACGTACTTTCTTCCCAAGCTGAGAGCTTGTGGTCTCTTTGCCATCACTTCTGTCACAGCTGTAAAGCAGCACTGCTCCTCCTTGCACCTACTCCAGGGCAGAGAGGCTGACAAGTTGGCAGCCACAAGGGATCCCTGGGCAGGGCTGCAGGGACATCATCTTGAAATTGGGATGGACCTATTTAATGAGGTCACTGAGCTACTAACTAGAAACCAAGCCTGGAACTATAGGTATTACTCCTGGGAGGCCCCAAAACATCAAAAACAAATTAACTCCGATTACTGGAGAAGCAAGCCCTCCCTCTCCCTTCCCTTGTGGCGAGAGATGTGCTCGTCAGCTAGTACTGCAACAAATATGTTTTCTATGTGTGACATCTTTCAGGGGTCTCTCTTCCTGCCTCTGAAAAGTTTTCCCTAGAAAGGGGAAACATTAAGTACCCAAAAAAATAGAGATCCTCACAATTCACAGAGTTAGGGCAAAACTAGCAAATAGATAGCATACATGGGGAACTGTTCTCTTGAGTATCTGAGTTAGGGAGCATGAAGTCAGGGATTGCTGTGGGGAGCATCTGCAATCAAAAAAGTTTTTGTTCGGGACTCACATTTTTCTTTGAATGTGGTTACAAGTTGAGAGTTTCCTTTTCACCTCAGGAAAAGCCTCACAGCCTCAGGAACTTAAATCACAGATTTTGTTGGAGCCTTAGTATTTCCTAGCCTGTGCTGTATTGTTTGAAGCAGATGGGACTCGCCCCCTTAAAAGATGTAGAATAGAGAGACGGAGAGGTGGAGTGCTCCGGTTGGAGAGTATCACTGAGGGTTATTGGGTAAAAACCAGCCTGTTGGACTTGAAACACAGCCTACTTGGGGCACCTTCTAGGCATGCCCAGAACAAAAACTGCCCCATTTCCTTGCTCTTTGCCTGTACAAAGAAAAAAAAAAAAAAAAGAAAAAAAAAAAAAAGGACTTTGCTCTTTGCTTTCCTGTCACACTGTAGCTTTATGTCAGCTGCTGTTGAGGAGAAAAAAATGAAAAATGCTGTCCCGCTAGACCATGAGATGGGAACAGTCCGTGTAATTCCCTAGGAAGGACATTAAAGTCAGGGGGCAGGTGGGACAGAGTCTCCCTGGAGGCAGGCAGCTCCACTGGCCCCCGGGAAGCCCTCCTGCAGCATTAGCAAGGCTGGTAACTGTTTTCCTGTGTGGGAGGGGCAGGGAAGGGAACGCAAAACCAGAGTGACTGGGAAGATCCCAGCCACGCCTCCCAGGAAAACAGTGCTCCTTGCCTCGCACGCAGGCCTGCTTGAGGGAACTTCTGGGCTGGAGAAAGCAACTCTCTCTGGAGTACCATGGCGTAGGGACAGTTCCGAGGCTATAGTCCCTGGCATCGGCACACCTGGTGTGTGTGAGGTGCTGGGTCTAGTCATGGTTGCAGACAGCCCACCTTGGCTCTGCAAAGGGAAGGGCAACTTAAAAAAGAAAACCCCAAACCAAACATAAAACCCCCCAAACCCAAAAACCAAACAGACAAACCAATCAAAGGGGGGGGGAAAAAAAAAAAAAAAAAAGTCATAGAAAGCAACAGTAACACCTGACCAAGCCCTGGCTGAGCAATGAACCTGAGGTGTGGGCACCGCTATCCTTCTGAGTGAGATTTGATGGGCACGTGGTGAAGTCAGAGGCCAGGGGACAGCTTTTTGCGGGTGCAAGGAGAGTGGAAGGGTAAGGGCTGGAAGGGAGTGATCCCAGCCTTAAGAGAGAGGCCCTGGAGAGCAAACGGGGAGATGCTCCCCAGAGATAGTGGATTCTCCAGCAGCTCTCCTGGTGCGACCTTCCCCCCTGCCCTGCTGCTTGTGGGAGCAGACTGGTATCCCCCGTCCGGCGTGGGGCTCCCCGATCCTGCATTTGATGGCTCCCTAAAGATGCTCCTGGTCGCCCAGAGCCCTGGAGACGTGTGTGGCGGTGTCAGGCCCACGGGGACAGTCTGGGGACGCGAGAGCCACGGGTTTGGCGGGGTCCAGCCAGCGCAGCCCCGGCTCCCGCGCCTGGTCCCAGCTGCCCTGCCCGGGTGGGCTGGGGCGGGGGTGCGAGCGTGTGTTGGTGCGTGTGCGGGCGCGCACGTGTGCGCACCAACATCTGCGTGCGCCTGTGCCCGCGGGTGTGCGCGCAGGGGGCGCGGGCGGAGGAGGCGAAAGGGGGCCGGTTCTGCGGCGGGTGGCTCCCAGCCTCCCCCGCCCCCTTCCCTCTGGGTCTGCTGCTCGCTCCGGCTCGCATTTTATCGCAGGCGGCCGGCGCAGCCCCCTCTCCCCAGCCCCGGCCCCGGCCCCGGCCCCGGCCCCCGCCCACCCCCGGGGTGGAGGCAGCCGCGCCGAGCCGCCCGCGGGAAGAAAGCAGCGCTCCGCCGGCTCCGCGCCCCTCCGCGGGGCCATGCAGCGCCTCTGCCCGCCCGGTCCGAGCGCAGCCCCTCGCCCCGCCGCCCTCCGCGCAGCCTGAGCGCCTGGCGGGGGCTCCACGCCGCTCCGCGCCCGGAGGTGGGACGGGGCCGGCAGAGGCGGCACAGGAAGGCTCCGCGGCTGTGCGCGACTCCCCCGCTGCCCCGGCCATGGGGAAGGGGCTGGAGGGGACAGCGGCCCGCTGCGGGCTGGGACTGGGATACCTGCTGCAGACGGTGGTGCTCCCTGCCCTGGCCGTCCTGGGGGCCAGCCGCCCCGGCTCCGCGGCGCAAGGTAAGGCGATGGATGGATGGATGGATGGATGGATGGATGGATGGATGGATGGATGGAGAGGGGTTGGGACGTCCGCCAGGTGCGGGCTAGAAATGCGAATTTATGCCGTGATGATCTTTTTTCCTGTATTTGTATGTGCAATTCCCCGCATGCACGACCCCCGCCGGGGTCCAGGGCGTCCGGTCGCACCGGCCAGGTCGGGTCTGTAGGTGCTGAGCCTGGCCGGGACAGGCGTTTGCCTGCACTCCGTCCTCAAATGGAGCATGGGGAGCGGAGGGGAAGTTCGGGCTGAAGGAGCCCCGCCGGCGCCCTCCGGGGCGGGAGAGCGGCGCCGGTGCGCCCCGGAGGGCTGGCAAGGTGCGTGGGAAAGGCAGGTGCGGGGCGGGGGTCCCTCCGCAGCGGCACAGTCGTACCCTGGAGCTCTGCAATCGCCGGTCAGTCTTGAACCCCCCAAAGCCCCCCACGCCCTCCTTCTTCCTGCCTAAAACATGATACACCCGAAGGGAGTTACCGTCTTTCTGTGTTTATGTTTAGAGATTTTGTTTCCCCTCCCGTGTCGGGGATTATGGAGTACATCTCGATCTGCCTTCCCTGTAGCCCTTGTATAAATTCCCCTTTCCAAATGGCAATATCTTGCTTCTCAGTGCGTGTTTAGGGGTGTTTGAGAGCATCACAAAGAGCCCTGGCTCGGTGTGGCACCCACCCGGCTGACAGCCGCAGTAGGAGGCTTTTTCTCCTGCGAGCTGATGCTGGACAAACTTTCTCGGTGCTTCTCTTCTTTCTTTCCGGGAGTTAGACCTAATGTGGAAATGTGTTGCTTTTGTGGAACACAGGAGAGAGAAAGAGAGAGGTTGCTGCTGCATGTGGGCAGAGCTGCATACAGCAAGGATGTTCGGGTTCGTTAAAGCACTTGGAACTCCCAGTTATATGAGTAACAAGAGAAAAGGAATTTTAGAAGCTTCTTTGTTTATTTTCCCCATATATGTAACCAAGAAGTAATAACATGCACCAAACTTTTGATTTGGAGTTGCTAGCATAATACAAGTGTAAGAATGCTTGGTTTTCCCCACATCATGTCTGTGGAGAGGCACTTGTGAAAACTGCACAGATCTGACCCTGTGCTCTCACCCAGCCATTACAAAGTGCATTCCTCTGTGGCCTTTTTGACAGGAGAGCAGTGCTGGTTGCTCTGACTCCCCATGCCCCTGGCAGGCTTTCTGTGGGTTCTCCCAGGCACGGAGCTGTAGGTTTGCAGCTGGTGGGCTGGGTGCACTGAACACCGTGTCTGTACATGTAATAGTGCTAATCCATTTCCTGATGATACTTACTCCATCCCCTCAGAGTCATGTTCCTTTGCTAATTTATATCACAGGAAGATCAGATATCTGGCCATGAAAAGGGAGTAGCAGAGAACGAGAGTACAAAAATCCCTTATGCACCGTGGCACATTTAATCTGTGTCTTCCATTCCGTTTCCTTTCACTGGTCAGTTTCATGTTCAAGATAGGACAGGTTTGGTATTTTGTATTTAGGGGTTTTTATAGTACCATATGCATGTAGACCTACATGTCAGTGGGTATATATCAGTTTGTGTAGATATAGATATATCGTGTCAGGGGGTGTTGGAGAAGAAAGCTCCTCTCAGGTAGCTGGACCTGGAGTGGAAAGGAGCCTGCTCTGCTGGCAGGACATGGGAGTTTTGCATGACAGATGGCCTGAGCAGGGAAGAGAGGACCCCCCCCCCCCCCCCCCCATGTTTGGCTCTTCCAGAGTGGTCATCTCTGTGCCACAGGGCTCATACCTCGCACTCTCAGATGGTTTCTCCTTTCCACACTTACACTCTGTGACACAATGCTGTGTGACAGAAATGCCACGAGGGCAGAGGATCCAGGCCCCCTGTTCCTATGCTGCAAAGGGCAACACACTTGTGGGATCTGCCACAGGACACAGGTGTGCTCACCTATCCAGAAAGGAGTGGAGAGCTCTTCAGCAACATTTCCCAATGTGTGATGTGTGATAAACTTCCACAGCAGAGTGAAAAATCCGGGGAATCTGGTTGGGATATAGCTATTTGTCTTGGACTTGTTTTTCTATGTATACTTTTATTTTTATTGCTAGGACCAGGCAGAGAATTTGGGTGCAGACCTGGTTTTGGCATTTTTCCCAGGGCTGAGGGATTTTCTGATTGGTGTGTGCAGTGGGGATCTTCATGTATGTGTGTATGTGTACGTGGTGCTTCAGTGAGGCAATGAATCAAAAGTTTAACTATGCCCTCTTCAGGAAGTTTCCTCATCATATAGCACCAGGCAAAGTTTTCTCTCTATTCTATTTATACATTTCAAAAACATATATGTTTCATCTCAATTCCCCAACTATCTTTAGCTTTTGAAGCAGGCTAAGAAAGCCGTGAGCATTCCTGGGACTCGTGCTTTCATACCTTCCTTTTCCATTGCCTTGTAGAAAATGAATTTGTTAACTGAGGGGTTGGTGGACCAACCCCCCTCACTCCCTGGCAGATTGATTATCACTGCATCTCGGCATCCTCCTGTGAGCTTCTCAGCAGACCTAAATACACTTTTTGTTTTATTAGTATTTCTTATCTTCTTATCCGAAGCCAAGTATTTTTCCGCTGTTATCAGGAGAGAACAGGAAATGGCTGCAATGGTAGAGACAGCCCTTAATTCTCAAAGTGGTGTGAATGGGGCCAGAGTGATTATCAAGCCAGAATCAACTCTGATCTGGCATTCACTGCATTTATTATAACTCTATGATAAGCTTCATCAGAATGAGAATTCAAATGTCACAAACTGTGCCCCTGCTGGGCATTTCAGTGCCACCTCTGTAAGAGCAACTTTTCCTTTGGCTCTTCAGTCAGCAGAGACTGGGCTTCAGCTGCTGTGCTTCCCTGCAGCCCCCACACTTCCCACCTCCCAAACTGTTATCCACTTACCCTGTGGCTCCCACCTTTCTGTTGTGGAGGTGGGATGAAAGGGAGGGTCAGGCTATCTATCTGTAGTGACAAGCATGGTTCAGACAGCTTTTGGGGTTAATAACGAAGTTTTAAGAGATGGTAGAAAAGCTAAATGGACTACATATTAATGAGGCTGTGTTTCATTTTTTCCTTTACAATAAAAGAGTGCATTTTTCATGCTTAACCCCTCAAACCTGATTTAATCAAAGTGATAATTTAAAAAGAAAGCTGTAAAAGAGTCATATGTGCAGATACTTGTCTTGCCCCAGCATAGTCTGTATTAGCAACAGCAGCAGTTTGAAAATGCTTAGTGCGGAAAAAGTGAAATATAACATGTGAATGTACTAACCTTTTGGGGATGCATTTCCTAATTAAATACCTAAACACATCTTGTTGAAAAAAGGCGGGGAAAGGACTTAATTATCTTGATGCGGCAGTGGACCTCTTGTACTTGATCATGTGGGTGTAGTATTTGTATTAATAAAGCAAGAGCCAAGTAGTATTTTGTTGTGAATGGATAAGGCCCTTTGGAACATTAATCTGTTTTAAAGGGATGCACTGTAGTAGATTTCAATGATGCTGACAAGCTTGAGCTGGATGTGGTAGCCTGTACTGGTTCTGAGTAGCATTTTAGTACTGCAGTACTCTTTGCTGAAAGCAAAGCAGCCACTGTGTTTCCTTTGCTGACAGAGGTGCAATTTAAGCAGGATTAAAATTAAGTGGATGAATCTGTGCATAGAGGAGAGATTCCTCCCTGGGAGCATGGGAGTCAGAATCTGAGCTCTTCTTCCTCTGGCTCCAGGCTTTAGCAGCTGGTTGCAATAGTTACGGAAAAAATATATAGATCACATACAGGCTCCTCCTGATGGCTCTTCAGCATTACTGTCAGTGTCACTTATTTCTCTGTACAGTAAGAATGCCAGAGTGCATCTAAACATTTCCACAGTTGTTGTGCATGTTTGCACTTAATCATTTTACATGGATCGTTCACCACACAACTTCATTTTTCTTTGGTAATGGTCTTAAACCCCAGTAATTCACTATATTTTGGGACTCGCTTTGTGTGTGACATCCAAATTCAGAAACAGGAAGCAGCCTTAACCAAATTAAAAAGATTTTCCTAATTTAATTTTCCAAATACAGTACATCTGAAAACAGGAATATAACTCTATGCCAATGCCAGGCAAATCAGTTCCATAGCTGGTCTGTGCAGTAGGAAAGGAGAAAATGTGTGTTACATTTATTAGACATTTCCAGGTAAATATCTTGATTTTTATGCAAGTAGAAGAGAGGTGTTTTGAGGCACAGTCTACCCAGCTCAGTTCAATAGGATACAAAGCAAATCAGTTCCTATGGAAAGTAAGAGAAGCCCAGGCTGAATAGGACAACAACTGTGTATTTCTGTACAGTATATGTCTAGAATTTTGTGCATAAGTAGGATACAAAGGATAGTTATACTTCAAAAAGCAAAGCCACATTTATGTCATGCTACCAGCAAAACAATCTTGTTTTTAGTAACTTGTTTTATAGTGTATGGCTGTATTTCTCGATTTCTGGTTCTTTCTGGATTTTACGTCATTGGACTTTTGAGGAATCGGTTCTGGATACGTTTTCTACAAAAAGGCAAAAAAATTACTTTTGCATCTCATAAGAAAAATATGTTTGAATTGCTGGTGCAAAGGGGAGTTCCTGGGTAAGTTTGCATTGCTCTGAGTAGTGAACAGTTTGCTGTGATTTATTCAGAGGATTGGGCTCAATGTGAGTCTCAGACTTGGTTTGTCATTGAAAACATGTTACTGGAGGCTATCTTTGAAATAAAAGTGTAACCATGGATGCTCTGCCTATGTAATATATTTCATATAACCGTCTATACGTCCCTTTAGGAAAAAATGGCACTGTCTTTCCTCCCTTTAGGGTGGGGAAGAGGGCTGTGCTGGTTTGTGAAGTGCACATCTTGTTAGCCACCCAGTGGAGGTATTCAAGTCTAGCAGGCAGCGATCTTGGCACCGGTGCCAGTGAAGCAGTAACTACAGTGTCTGTCATTTGCATTAGCCAGCTCTGCTGTGCATTCAGCTTGGAGGTACAAACCAGCTTCTCAAGTACAAGTCAAGAATCAAAGGAAAGGAGTCAGAGACGAGCTGTGGTTTTCCAGTTGGCCATAACCTCCATCAGCACAGCGTCAGGATAATGTTGTGCAGAGGCACAGCTCAGTGCCGGCTGCTTCCAAGGGCTGAAGGAATGGTGGTGTTTTAAGTGATTTATTGTGTGTGCTCAGTAGAGTCCAGTCTCAGGAGCAGGCGCCCCTGGATCTTTCTGTCATAACATTATCCAAGAGGCAATCTGAAGGAAATGTTATTAAGTCTTCTGGGAGGCAAACTGTATTCAAAGAAACACTTAATTTGCATCATTTGCAAGCAAGCATTTGAAATTATGCTAAAAAGGGAAATGGTTATAAAGAACTTTACACAGAACAAACAGGAACAACAAAATTCCCCTTGATTTTGAACATATTTTATTCCCCTGTGCTTAATTTAATGGGGTCATTTGTAGGTACTCCAGCCCCGAACTCCACTGCTGTGGTGGGGAGGTGATTTATTGAGTATTGTTGTTGGGTTCATGATAAGTTTGGTTAAACATTTTGCAGAACATCCATTGTGGTTATTGTGTTTAGATTTCTCTCTCTAGGGTGAGGATGTAGCATAACACTGTGTGCACACTAGCTGGAGCAGCTAAAGGGAAGCCCCAAACTGTAGCTGTGTTCCAGTTGTTTTCCTCGAGGTTGGCTCTGCTTGTACAAACAACAGGCGCAAGTAAGGTGCAGTGAGTGGGAGCAGCGGGCAGGAGCTGCCAGAGGTTTTCCCAGCTTTCAGTAACCTCAGAGATGCTTGTATATAGCTTTCTCCCTAGGTAGTCATCACTAGAACAACTTCCTGTTTGCTTTTATGACTCCATCCCAAATCACATGGACGTTAAGCAGGAAATATGGGATTTCCTCTCAAGTGATCAAACGCCAGGATTTGGGGAGCCCCTTTATAGCCTGTCACATTATCTAAAAGTTTGGGCTGGGGAGAAAGAGCTTAATGAAAAATAGTCTCACTTAAAAATACCCTTTTTATCAACATGGAAAATTTAGGAAACAAAAAGAGAGAAAAATATTCCTTTTTGTTTATTTGCTATGGGGAGGTTGGGAAAAAAGCAAGAAACCCTAATCAAAACCAGGAAAAGATTCAGTTATTTTAGAGAAAAGGTGAGTAAAGCCCTGAATATTTACCCTGCTGCCCAAACTATTCGTATTTATGCTCTTTGAAAATCTGTTAGGTGTTCAGTGAAAATGAAGAAGTTAAAAAGTTGTGAAGTCTTCTGACAACAACAGTTTTCATTTCCACTTGCATTTTTCCACGTATTCCAACCAGTCTAGTGAAAAACCTCACCGTTAGACTTCATTTACGTTCCTGGTCAGCTCTGGTTAAGGTATATATTTACAACACTTTCTAGAGCTTGCTCTTTTGGTTTGGTTGGTTTTTTTGTAAATCACACTGATTTTACAGTGGTGCAGATTGAGGTGGAGACCCAGATTCTCAGTGGTGCCAGACGTGCCCTTATTTCCACGAGGGACTGTCAGGCAATGCTGAATTTAGGTGAGTACCTTTGCTGTTCCCCGAATACAAGCAGTGCTGCTCTAGCTTGCATGGCAGTCCAACAGTCCCATCAAGGCAGGGACATCTCCCATGTCAGTATGTGATGTTGTAGTGCCTCAGCACCTCCTCAGATTCTGGCTTTCCTTTGAGTCCTACACAGGCAGGATGGGAGAGGCACGCAATACCTCCTGTGGGGAATATCTGCAGCTGTGTCTTTAGCAAAGCTCTGCTACGTGGTTGCGTTGCTGGAGGCTATGGGAAGTTCTTACTTGTAACATTGCCTTAGTTATTCAATGTCTGTTTTGCTGGATTTGAAGGTTTGCTGTATTTATCACTGTTTGGTGGAGAGGTCTAGGGGGAATTGCCTACATGTGCAGAACATATGTGTAAGGGAAACCAAAACATGAGCTCAAGTCTTCTGACTAGCCAAGACTCTGGTGCTCCAGTCCATTCTTCTTGTCTTGTTACTGTCCTAAAGAGGGGATGCTACAGAGGGAATGCTACATTTCTCAGGTACCTTCTCGATGTGGAATTTGTTGAGTCTCACTGATGGTTTCTTTATACCTGCTGTTATCTAGAAATATGTATAGAAGATGCCATGGGTTAAGAATGGTACTCCCCAGTTTAGTCTCTCCCACGGGGACCTTCCAAACCACATGCTGCTCGCTCTCTCCCTCCTCCCTTTTCCCGTTCCCCTGAGGTGGGATGGTGAATTGGAGGCTCAAAAGGTGAAGATCATGAGTTGAGCTGAGAACAATTTACTGGGAACAGCAATTAGATAAGAAAATGTACAGTGACAGTAACAATACTGATGACAGAAGGTGCAAGAAAGAGCAAATGATTCACACGGAAACTCCCTGACCACAGCAATGCTTCAATGCCTGACCGCTCCCTCTGCCACACCACCCAGACTTGGAGGAGAGCCCTTCACCTCATCTCTGGCAAATGAAGTGAGCTGGTATAGAATAACCTCTGGGTCCTAGCCATGCCCCCTCCTGTCTACTGCAGAAATTAACTCTGTCCTGGCCTGAACCAGAACAAAGGAAAATGCAAAGTATATGCTGTTGCTCAGGAACAGGGATGCTTCCCTAGAAGCTCTGACTTTCTGGTGGCAGGCAGTTTGGAAGATTTGCTTTGCCCAATGAAATCCACGGTGTTACCTCAAACTTGGAAGGAGGAAAAGCAGATCCAGCGCATGAGTGCAGCACTGTTGTAAATGGAATAAGGATCACTGTCCTGGGCTGTTTTGTTTCATTTGCGTTTAATCTGCAATTCAGGACTATGTTATTGAACTGTACTTCATTCATCTGAATGAACGACTTGTGCTCCAGAGGACCCTGTTGCCTTATGAGTCATAAAAGCAAGGAGGTTGCCTAGGCAATTAAATCAGTATCTTTTTGCTCTTGTTGCGGTAACATTTTCAACAATAATGCTAAGGAGCTCAGATAGATTTCACTGGCCTGGCAACAGCTGAGCATTTTCTTGTTAGGTAGCTCCTGCCAATCCCTTTTTAGTTATTTTAAAGAAGTAAAGTAGCTTTATTTCTCAGTCTTATGTTGAGTGAGAGGTTGAAATGTTAATCTCAGTGGATTAGCAGTGTATCCTTTGAGAAAAAGGAAAGCTTGCGTTTTTCTTGGTCCCTGGAGTGCTGGATGCAATTGTTTGAGAAATCTTGAATTTCATCAGCTAGATACAAGGAAATGTGCAAGTAAGCCATGAATGATCTGTCAAAAGAGTCTGACTTTATTGCAGCCGTTTTGGAAACTTGTTTGAACTGATAGTTGTTCCCCAGGTGTTTCTTTGCTTGATTTTATTGCATTTCACATGAGACAGTGAAAAGGGATCACCACAGAATTATTAGTAATTCAGAGCTTCTTGGAGAGCTGTATTCCAGCCATAATTTTCTAAAATAATGCCTGGTATATGAATTGCTCCACTTTTATGATATGGTGTATCTATTGTTTAAATACATTGCTTGTCTTGTCCACTCCCAACATGTGTGTTTATACTGGAAAGTTTACATATTGAGTGAAAATAATAATACAGTCTCACTGAATGAGGTTAATTGCAGTTCAGTCATACTGAAATCAAGGAGTAAGTGGGACAGAATAGCGAGCGAGACTCATTTCTGTTCTCATGGGCTCTGGATTTACCGACACTGACTGAAGTGCAGGCACTTACCAGGAGTAATTTCACAAAGATGTGCACACTTCCATAGTCTGAATGAATTTTCTCTTTCATTAGTATATCTCTTAAGTTTAGCCAGTTGCTCAGGGAGTCAGCACAGATGTGTCTGTCTCACCTTTCCATTTTCCCACAATTTTGTGTGTCTGTCTGGTTGCTCTGCAGCTCTACACATACAAAAGATGAGTGGCCGTGACTAATAGTGAATAGCTGGAGCTAGCAGGCAAAGAGTGAGGTGTCCAGACTGAAATTTCAGGTTGTCTGCACTCAGATGAGACTACAGAGAAATCTCTGCTGCTTGAACCTCTGTTAACAGGATAAAATTCTCTGTTGCTTTCAACTAGGAAGAGATAAAGTTTCCTCTGTTAAATTTGGCCACTTGATCTGAAAATCAGGGTTCATTGTGGAAACTAGAACTCTGTCTGGTTAAGGAATGGATCTGTGATTAAGTGGGGAAGACTATGGTCTTCTACAAGTGCTGTTCACATGAAATCTTGCTGAATTGTCTCATGAAATACTTGTATTTCTTGCTCAAAGGCTTTTGGCCCCAAAGCTGCACTATTTTTCAACAAATCATCATCCTCATTATAAATTCTTTTCATGAAGACATTTCAAACCTAGCTTGAGGGACTTCCTTTCTGCTACCTCACCAGTTTTTGAAGGTAATTTTTTTTGGTCTCTTGCTCAAACAAAATGCAGCAATCTTCTTATGCAGCAGATCTTTGCTGGCAAGAATATGAGTGCAGGTTTTCCTTCTCTTCGTCATGGAAAATAGCTGTACTAGGGCAAATAGGAAGTTCCTAATTTCTTAGTTCCTAAGTAACTAGAAAGTTTGTAGCTAGAAAGTTCAGTACTGGGACCTGTCAGCTTCACTATCAGTTTCCTTTAGTTTTGTTGTTTTTTAAATGCCTAGTGTTTATACCAAGGATAGACTTATGTGGAACAAGGCCAGGTTATGACCACCACAAATGTAGCTTCATTAATTTCAGAGCCAGCACGTGTCAGAAGCTGGTCTGCTTCTGTGTTAAAAATATGTTGGCACAGTAGAGTCAGACTATAGGATGAACAGACCTTGATCTCATCTTACTTGGTGGCAAGTCTTTTCATGGGGTTGTTTCTTTTTTGATTAGGTTTTTTTTTTTTGAAGCTAAATAATTTTATTAACTTTGAGGCTTTCCATTTTCCTTCCACATAGCGATGTGTCTCTTTCCTGTAGAGCGATTAACGCGGTGCCTTGCTTGAAAACAAGTTGGCAAGGTTCTTTCAGGTAGAAGTTTTTTCTCTTGGATTTTGTTACAGTATTTCAGATAAGAACACTGACAGCCAAATGTCACCAACTGTAGGCAGATATTCACGTAAATATCTGTTACACACAAATGTGTGGCAATTTCCTGCCTTAGCAATCACTTTTGAACTAAAGACCTCTGCTACTTAAAGCATGGGCTTGAACTTTTGAGTCAGAAGTGCAGCCTGGTAGCTGGTAACAAAAGCAGTTGTTATCCTGGTGTAGGCAGTAGAATGAGAAGTGCCATATGCCTTTCACAAGCACTGCAAAAGGCAAAACTGTTCAGCTGCTAACTTTTGTCCTTTGCTTGTCCTGAAATATTTTGATATTAATCTTTTTCTTCCCTCCACCCCCCAAAGTTATATATTAATTCTTTGTAGTAAGCATGGCTATTAGATAAAACCTTCCAAATCTTAAAAAAAAAAATTAAATGTCTAATTTAATTACTTACTTTATAAACATTTCTATCATTTTGTGGTCTCAAGAGTAAAGTTTTGAATCTGCATTTATGAGAAACATTTGCAAAGAAAATTAATTTAAGTGACAAAGTGACTATGTGTGGACTATTAATCTGCTTTGTTTTACTGATCAGCTTATTTTACCAGTACTTGGTTTCATTGCCTTTTTATTGTTTAGGGAAATTAATAGATAAAGTGTTGTGATCAAATTTACTTTCTGTCTGATTATTTTCACTGGATTGCTTGGGATTTACTCACTGGAGCAAGGCAAGGAAGATTTGGTCTTTTGTCTTTGAAGTTTCGTATTCACTAGTACCAACGCAGAACACATTTCATTTGCAGAGGCCAGGCTGAGGTTAAGTTGGTTTTAAAGATAACAGTAGATTCCAGCGTCCTTGCATTTGTTTTGTATTTGGTGACAGTCACTAAATCAGGGGAAGGAATGTTCAAACAACACACTTGAGGAAAAGTGATTTTTATAGAAAGGGCCCATTCCTGCTAATAGCCAGTAACTGCACACAACCCCACTGACATTAAAAGTCCATTAGCTAAGCCAAGTTTAAACACCAGCTGATGCTATGTCAGCTAAATGTATATTGGAATTTTTCATGTAACACAGCAATAGCACTTCTGTACTTTTCCTAAAACTATGTACATTAAGAAAAGCAAATGTCATCTGATAATAGTAAGATGAAGAGTTCACATTAAAGTAGGCAGAATTGTAATCACGCTGAAGTCACCATCTGGTTGCATTAATGAGGAACAAAAATGGATACAAGAAAAGCAGGGAGTGTCAGGTTTCTGAATTAAAGCTAGATTAACAAATCCAGTGTACAGACTTCTGTAATACAGGATAAGCACAGAGCTGCTTATCTGCTTGGTTTTTTATCATTTAATATAATATGGCCTTGTTTGAGAAAAGTTTATGTTGAAGTCTGTAGGATGCTTTCTCATGTGGAGCACTGAGTTGCCATGGAAGAAGGTTGTTTCCTGCCTGTTTAGGAAATATGTCTCATTACAGCAGTGTGAAAACTTTTAAATGTGTCAAGATAGTGTTTGTATGCCTATGGTCTGAAATTCTAGTTAACCAGTGGCACAGCAAATAGCATTCACCTATCTCTGTGCATCAAAAAGAGGGTTGAAAAGGATGGTGAAAAAATGGTGTGTGCTTGGTATAGAGAAATGTTACAGGTGATGAACTTCTCATCTTCAGAAGAAGCAGCAGGCTGAGGTCCCAGTACTGTGGTCTTGGCACCCGCAGAAGCACAGTTTAGCACCTGCTTTGGCAGTGGGTCTAATTCAGAGAAGTCACTTTGAAGTCTGCTTTGAAAATAGACCTTGTGCTATAAAGCCATTGTGGAGACAGGCAAGGGATGGCTTAGAAAGTTAACGTGAGAGCTGGAACAGAGGGATGATTAGTCGCTCACTGACCCTCTCCCAAGTCTGGTGAAGTACTGCTGTAACTTCCTCTGCCGTGTCATTATCTGTCCATTAGCAAAGCCTTGTGCAAGTACTGACAGGAGCACAGCTGACATGCCTGATGTGGGCACACTAACCCACTGCAAACACCCTGTGAATATATCTGCAGGGCTCCCTTACACTCCTGCCACACTGTGTTAGTAGTGCAAAACTCTCAAATGTGTCATGAGGCTGAGCTTGATTTTTTTGTCTTCCTTGCTGAAGGAGCTGACATCAGTAGCGTGCCCAGAGCAGATTGTGTGTTTGTGAACCACAGGGTTTAAGGAGAGTAATTTAATTGCGTTTTTCCCCCTTCTGGAACATAACATGTAAACATATTACTGAACTAAAGCCTGGTTTTAATTACAAGCAGTAACTTTTTCATGTTGACAGATTTTCACATGGAAAGCTTTATTGAAAATGAGAGGAGACCTTTTTGCCATCGTTAGTTCTTGCTGCTTAGTGCTTTTATCAAGTACAGTAAAATATGGTTTATAATTAATTCAAAGCTTATATGGACATGTTTAATATAATTACCAAACAAAATCCTGTTTACTGACATACTGCTTGTGAAACCAGCCTGAATAATCTGGTCTCTGGCACACATAAATCAGGCAGTAATAACAGCTGTAAATATTTCATAATATACTTAGAGTGCTTTGATTTTAATACTGAATCCACTTTTGGGTTTTAAGGATAAAACATAGGTCAAAAATGACTTTTACCATATGTTCCTTCCTAATCTCTTGCACTACTTTGCCTGAAAATTATTTTAAAAAATCATTATTGTATTTTATTATAAAAAAGTAAATATAGACATGTTCATGAGCTGGGAAAATTATGTAATTAAGTTATGCTGGAGCTAACAAAATGATGCCGTTCACACTGGCACGGCACAATTGCCTCAATACAACCATGAATATTTTTCACTGGAAAAGTCATTGCAGTGCCAATACTCTTTGTCTTAAAGTTTTGCTATTTTTATCTGTCTGGATGTCTGTATATTGTATACTAAGCCTGAAAGACATGCATAAGACACTAAGAAGCGGCTGGTTACACAGCTAATTCAAGTGGCCAAAGGGCTGGAAAACCAAAGGTGACCATGAGCTGGGCTTGTAGTGGACTGCTGGGGGACCTATGATACTGTGTTGTGTGCTGGGCCCCTTCTTTCTGGGAAGGCTTTGAACCTGTGTTTAAATAGAAGGAAGAAAAAGTAACCAGCTGTCTGTCTGTGGCAGAATATTTGGGGTTGCATGAGGCTACTAAATCATCTTTGGGCATTTGAACGGTGTGTATGGTTTGTCCAGTTCTGAAAAGTGCCTCAAAGGTTCAGGAAGAGGTTTATGATCATCCCTCTAGTCATTTTCCCCTGCACCAAGCAAAGACCTTAAAAAGCAGTTGTGCAAAAGACAACATTTTTCAGTTTTTGTTTACTTGGAAGTGTTCTTTAACCTCTAAAATAAAATAAGAAATAAAGTAACTAAAGTACTATTTAGAAAGGCAAATTGGAAAAAAATATTCACTTTGGGAATTTTTTCCTCTTGTTCTGCAGTTGGATTCCCCTGCTAAAGTTGACATCAATTTTCAAATTTTTTGGCTGTTGCACTCTCTGGAAAAATCATCAGTCTCCAAAACTATGCCAGGCTCCTTCATGAATGCTGCCCCCTTCAAGCTATGGACCTCTCAAGATCCCACCCCCCAAAATAAAAACCGCAACTAATACTTTTTATGAGATAGGCAATAACATTAGGATATTTTGCAGGAGTTCTTATTTTTACTCCCTACCTCCTTGAGGGGATAAACAAAGCCTGTTTGTGTAAAGGGAGCTCCTTGGCCTTGCTTTTAGATGGTCCATATTTTAAGATACATCAACATATTTTGATTTGTGTAAAACTACATGGTGATACTTGCGATCAGTGTTGTGTCCCAGTCAGCATCCTACAGGCACCTAGGGATCCGTGGCTATGATTTGCAAGGCTGTTGCTACGAAGTATTTAGCAAGTCACTCTCTCCAGAGAGATCACAGGGGTTCCTGAATGCAATACTTTAATTTTGGAAGGCTGAAGTCCCAATTCTTAGCTTTCTGTAGTATGAGAACTTGCACTGAAGTGTGAGTCATTGCTTGAGAACATTGTAGTGCATGAACAGTATTACATTGCTTTGTTGTGTGCATGTGCAGGCTGCATCCAGACACTGTCATTGGGAAGTTATTAGTATATATAATTAACTAACCACAAGGAATTTCTGGACTGAAATAGCTTATGTAAGCTTACATGTTTCCTTCCCACAAACCCAGCTTAAAGGTTCATGCAAGTCTCTTGCTAAGGAAGTGTCTTACTGCCTATGAAATATTATTTGGGAAGATGCACTTACCTACGAGAGTATAGAGCTTTACCTGGCAATAGCCCGACCGTAGGTCTTCTGACCTGTGCTCTGTGCTGTTTATCAAATGCTGTGTTGTTTCATATTAGATGATGTGACCTTTAGATTTCAGCTGCTGCCATAATTTAATTGACAGCTCCTGTAGGAGCCTGTTGTGCCTTAACCCAGCAGGTAGCTAACACCAGACAGCCGCTGGCTCTCTCTGCCCCCGCACCGTGGGATGGGGGAGAGAACTGGGAAGAAGAAAAAAAAGTAAAATTCATGGATCAAGATAAAAATGGTTTAATAGGACAGAAAAGGAAGAGAAAATACTAGTAATATTAATAACAACAAAATAATTAGAATATACAAAACAAGTGATGCACAGTGCAATTGTTCACCTGCAAAGTTCCTGCACAGCAGCCCCTGTCCAGTTTTCCCCCTCACTTGTATACTGATCATAACAGGATATGGTATGGAATATCCCTTTTGGGGTCAGCTGTCCTGGCTGTGTTCCCTCCCAACTTTTTATGCACCCCCAACCTCCTTGGCAGGGTGGGGTGAGAAGCTAAAAAGTCCTTGACTCAGTATAAACCCTGCTTATCAACACCTAAAACAGCTGTGTGCTGCCATCATTAGTCTCATCTTAAATCCAAAATAAAGCACCATACCTGCTACAAGAAAATTAACTCTATCCCACCCGAAACCAGGACAGAGCCAAAATTATTAACGAGAATTTGTGCAACACTGGGTTTTCATGAGCCAGGCAAACAGATATGACTTGTGTGTATGAAGGCCAAGTAGTTGTGGCCGCATAGGTCTGGAGTTCAGGAAGGCCAAGGGTGTTTTCATTAGCGAGGAAATGGAGACCAGCTGCTTCATTTCTGCTTATAAATATATATTACTGTATTTAGGTGCACAGGTAAATTGTGTGTGCTGCTTAGCCCCATCTGTTCCCAATAAATTTCAGCCTACAGGCTCTAGGTTTTGAAACTTTCGATTACACTCAGAATGGTGAACTAAGTAGACGAGCTGGCCTTCACAAGGTATGTTTGCTGAGACCTCTCATTTTGTGTAAACTAGCGCAGCTTCCCTGAGTTCAGTGTCTCAGTTCTGCTCCAGCTGAGGGCTGTTAACAGTCAGGGTTTCTGTAAGACTCTTTCCTGGAGGAGAGATTTCTATCTGGTCTGTTTGGACAGGGAAAATTTCCATGACTCTAAGAATGCTTTGAAAAGAACTGGGCAGAAAAAGGAGCAGATGCTGCAAAGTACATCAGAGAACAGTCCCAATGTTAACAAAGAGAGAGATTATTTACCACTAAAATGAGGAGGAAAGGTTTGTATCTTTACAAGATCTTGTCCCACTTAGGAGAGGCTAAAGAAAAGATAGGCATCTAGGAGGGCAATTATTGGTTAAAATGCTGGTTTATGACTACAAATTGTTTGAGGCTTTTTATTTAAATAAAAATCATCTTTGGAAGTTTTTGCAATCACCCGCAATCCCACTGATGCAAAGCCTCTTCAAAGACTTAGTAATTAAAATGAAAAGGCTGTATGTTCCCATTGCCCCAACTCTGCAGTTTTTTGTTCTCAGAACATCGCCCTACTTCTGAACAAAAACAGAGATTAATTTTTCTGTGTACCATCAAGACCATCTTCCTTGCTATGACAATGACTGGTCACTTTTGATCATCTCAGAGGGTATTTACAGAAACAGAAATAAAACTTAGTTGTCCTCATTGTCTTCTATCAAAGTAGGCAATGGAAAATTAAAAGACAAAAAAATGAACCTGCTAGGATTAATGATTTCAAATATTAGTAACAGCGGAAAACATACATTTCTTTGTAGAATTAAGAGTTTTGAGTACAATGCAGGCTTTATTTTTGTTTTCCTGTGTGGTAAGACAAATACTGCACTGTATAAAGAAGTTCAAGCACCCTCTTCCCCTGAAAATAAAGTTCATAAATACAAGGTGTAGACTAAACATTCTTTTCTCTTGCATGAAAACTTGGGATGGGAACAAACCGGTGGGATTTGAGGCTGGAGAAAGGCGGAAGCCGAGTAGTATATATTTACCAGCCACTTCAAAACCACGAGACAGACACAAATGCATGCAGGCAGTAAAGGTCAGGTATGTTGTGCATGGATACTTGAGTCAAGAAGGAGAAGGTAGTGATAAAGGAGCTGCTGCTCTGTTTTGTTAGGACACCAGCACACACAAAGAGGACTGGTCTGGCCTAATGACTGTGAGTGGCCCCACAGTCATCCCACACATGTCACTAGATGTTTGCAATCGAGTGGACCCAATGTGGCCCTGACATAGGAGGCTCTAGGCTTCCCTGCTTCAGGAATGACCTCAGCATCCTCAGTTCAGTCTGGAAGACTATTCAGGATGAGCTAAGGCATGAAGGGAGGAAAACTTGTTGAAAACCAAAAGAAAAGTCACATGAACTTAAAAGTTGGTACTTTTTAAAATAAATGTGCCATCATCTATATGAACTATCTGTTATATTGTGGCTATGAGGCACATTAAGCAACAGACATACTTCAGAAAGAAGAAAAAGATTTACTATTGCCACCAGGTTATCTCTTGATATTTTTGTTTGGTTTGGATTGTTTATTTGTTTCTTTGCTTGTTTTTAATGTGAAACTGTTCCTTATCCATCTGAGAAAACTTGCAGAAGTGGGAGGGAGGACTTTGAACAATTTTCTGAATTGTCCATCTGGCCATTAAAAAGATATCAGTGGGTTATTATTGCATTTGAATGCGAGACGAAACTGTAAAACCCAAAGACAATGTAAAGTGGGATCCCACAAGTCATCTGAGTGAGGAATTTGGAGCAAAATAGATGGAAAGTATCAGTGAAAAGGCTGTGGATCAGACCCTTGTTTTTGAGTGCTAACACTGGTGCCAGGACAGAACTATTTGTTATCAACTCTCCTGCTGGGATGCTTTAGGAAAATGTCATTTTGGTGTGGTTGCTGGGTATGCTAGACTGTAAATTACATAAAAGGAACTGAAAAAGTCAGTTTAAGCATTGTGGACTTTCATGTGCAAGGAAAAATGTCAAAGGAAATTTTGTAGCAAGAATGGGATTAAAGGGACAGTTCTGTAGAAATCCTTTCCCTTGTGAGCAGTCCTATTAACCTTTGAATTGTGGTGATACTTATACAAGGATCTGTTCTTCAGTGTGTGAGTAATCCCACACTTTTAATATGCAGCCTCACAAGGTTGTGTGTAGCCTAAAATGAGTAGTCCCAACAAAGTTTCCCAATAGGATCAAAACCAGATCCTTAGGAAGGAGTTCAGACCAGAAACATGACTTCTCTGAAGAACTTTTAATCTAAACTCCCTGTTGCAGGAGCTCTTATCAGAGAAATTTTGACAATGTCCATTGATTAATTTTCTCTTTTTTTGTATCTTAAAGAGTAAATCGAAAGGTCATTTTTTATATTGACGTGCGAGGAGTTCTATTGATTCTCTTTTATGAGGCATTAATGAAATCTATAGAAGCCTAACAAGATTGTGTAGTTAACCTTGGCAAGATTGCCTGTTCTTTTTACATGTGCAGAAAAGGGAAAGTAGAATGTTCCAATTTGGCGGTTTAAATTATGTGGGAGTGAGTGAATTTTGCGGAATTAAATACCTCTTAGCACAGAAAAGAGAGCGTGATGTATCTATACTAACCCATTCACTCTGAAATGTGCTTAGCAGGGATTTTTTGGGGGAACACTTTGTTTTCCTGCTTAATAAAACCATATTTATCACTATGTAAACATGCAGAGAAGTCAATCACTCACTATGTGTGCCAGAAATGCCTTCCACAGTCACAACGGTGGTACATCAAGAGTCTGTCTCACTTTAAAAGAACAGGCAGGATTTATTCTGGAAATGTACCAAAATGGACCAATCTGTCTCAAAAATACGAAGCTGGGATCAATTTCGCAAAGTTAAAATATACAGTAGTCACACTTGAGCCAGTGTATTATTCTAGCAGAGGAAGAAATGTAAAGAGCTGGGGATATCTGTGGATTTTGCTTGGTAGAACATTAAATATGGTACATTGGATTAAAAAAATTATTCACTAACCTAAAAACTATGCATAATAAAATTTGGGATGAATTTCAGTGTATTGTTCTATTACTTTCTTAAACATACTTTCTTTTTATGTCACTTAAATTAATGAAGGCCGTCTTGGCCATGAAATACAAAGCTCATGCCCCTGAGAAAGGATGCCTTTGCACAGTGAAAGCTCAGAAGCCTTTGAGTGAATGTTGTGCATTTTTATTTCCAGTAGGAAAAACATATTGAAGAGAGGCAAGTATAATTATCTCCATTTTAGATGGAAACCAGAGGAGCAGGAGGCAGGGCTGAGGAGCGAGCAGACACAGGAATTCCCCTCTGGTGGGCTCACAGAAAACATGGAAGTAATTTGTGGTATGAAAATGGCTGCTGGTGGTGTTTGTTTCCATGGAAAGGCTATGGAGAATGTAGGAACTGGGTGCTGGATTTTTGCACTACGGTCTGATTTGTGTCCAGCCCAAATGCTGCTGGCCCAGCTCATCTTTGCCACTCATGCACACCGGTGGTCAGATACAGATACAGATGAAATTAAGAGTGGGGCTCCAAATGCTCGTTTGGAGAAGCCCTGTTGTGCTGAGCCATTGGTCCAGCTCTGCCAGTGCCTCTGAGAACCCGTCCTGCCCAATTTGCTCTATGGCATGTGGTTTACTCCAGCCTCCTTGCCCATGTGTGAGGTTCTGTGACTCTAGTGGGGCCCCTACATAGTTTTTCTGTTACTCACTCCCCTTGTAAAAACCTCCTTTTCTCCTCACCAGATGGACAATTCTTCCTAGAGGATTTCCAGCACTGTTTTAGCTGTGAAGGTGAGGGGACTCATCTGTGTCACTGTCCCTGTGCCCCACAGGGGCTGTGCTCAGGGGAAAGCTGTGCTGGGTTTCACGCGAAGCAGCCATGCTGCAATACTGCATCGTTCAAATCTGCACAGCTGCAAGTCCCTCATGGTCTTGGTGCAATTTCTCAAGAGAAGTGTCCTCTCTTCGTCCCTCTGCCAGGCACCACTTGTATTTGAAGAGGGCAGACTTGGCTGGAGATGGTGGGTGGTCTGGGGCTGGTGGAGGGGCATTAGATAGCACTAATCAAGACTTTGCCTGTGTCCAGAGGGTGAATGGCTTTCCTTCCAAGTCTGGAGCTCCTGTCTGCTTCAGGACACTGCAAAATAAGTCCATAAAGAGACACATCCCAAAACACAGAACTGGTCTGTGGCTCAGCTCTCGCACTTTTATTAGCTGTCATGAAACTGCGGGCTGGATGTTGCTGCCTTTCTCAGTGCAGGAAACAGGTACAAGGCAGTTCTCCCTTACGTATTTTTTAAGTCATAGTATGTGTTCTATTTTCTGCTTTATGTTTTGAGTAGTGACCATTCAGGCTCTGGTGGTTATGAAATTGTGTCTGCACTGGATGACAGTGGAGACCTGCAGTACATTAGAGTCTCTTTATTTCCTCCTTTGGAAGGAATACCTAGAAAATCCATTGATTGAGTCTCCCCATGGGAGCACCCCCAGGAAAGAGCTGGAGTAACCTTCTGAGATATTGTACAAAAACTGCAGGGTTACCTGAAATGTCTAAAATGCATTGCAGGATGTAAGTGAATCCAAGAGGGTACAGGCAAACATGTTACCTTTTTTGTTTTCATGTGTAAATAGCACAAAGCATAGGGGGTTGGTTATTTTCCTTTTAATGGAACATTTTGGTTAAACTTCTTTGCATTCGCACATGTCAATACATGAATAGATCTATATATTGGAAAGTTGAAAACAAGTTGATGGCTGCTAGTATTTGTTTTCTATCCACTTCATGTAAGCTGCAGAATTTTTTTATTTATTGATCAAAAGAAGATTTAGGGATAAAGGATGCTGAGAAGTATTTGGATCCCGGCACTCCAGAAATAATAAAAGGTAGAAGCACAATTGTATACACTATCTTCAACTTCATTTCCAGGCAGTACATGTTCAGGAAAACAGACACTCCCTGTTTTGTAACACAAAACAGTGAAAAAAAGACTTGAGAGAGAACTTCAGTGACAGAGAGACAAAAATATGAATGGATGGATACAAACATGAAGAGAGAGAGTTGGGATTAATCAATACTTTGCAAACATAGTATGTGCTCCAGAAATGTCTACTTTTTCTTCCTGGGGTGTGCGATGGCTTTGGTGGCCAGGCTGGGGAGTAGGAGAGGCAGTGCTGAGGTGTCTATAAATGCTTCTACACAATCCAGCTGACAAAAAGAATGAGTGCAAACAAAGCTGTCAGTGCCTCACAGCACCAGTCAAAAGTAGGTGCACGCAACAGTCCGATGGGGAGTCATTTGGCTCCCTGGGCACGGCCAGGATTGCTGTCCTGGTGACTGACTCAGCTTCCTTTGTTCCTGAGCTGCACACACCAAGCTCTGCGTGCCTGCAGGTGAACACACCTGCCAAACATCTGTGCCAGGTGCTGCTGATGTGTCTGTCAGGAAAAGAAGAGCTGTTATGAGGCCTTTGCCATGTGTTGCTGTCTAGCCCTCTGGCTCCCGCGGTTTGCCCAGCTGAGTGATTTATGATGTGGAAAAAGGATAACATATATCAAAGGGGAAAAATAACTACTGACCTATGGGTGCTCCTCTTAAAGGAGTTTGTGTGGCTTCTCTAACAGGCATTGTGCTTCGATCCCACGGTAGAGCTGGGCAAAACCATGAACTGTTTCTGAAAGTCTTGGCCCTGCCCTCTGGATGGGTTACACCTATCCCCCAACTCCACTGGCTCCTGCCACTCAGCAGCACTTCCATCGGTCTGTAAATCCATTAACGTTCATAAACTCTTACCTGCAGTTTGGCATTTATTGCTTTATGGAAGTTAAGAGGTGATGAGCTTTGTTACAAGCCTGGCTGTTTCTATGGTTCCTTTGATGCTGAGGGCTTCTCTGGACAAGGTAGAACTGGTGACTTCTCCAGGCTAAGTGAGATTTCTGCCTGCTCTTGAATTTGAGGATATCTTTGTTACTACCTTATCATATACCTTTGGGTCCACATGGGTTTTTGAAGCCCAGACATGACGATTTCCTGCACAGAAGCACCACTGGTGTGCAGCAGTACTGGCACCAAATATGCTTTAAGAGGCAAGTCACATTCCTCCCAAGTTCAGAAGCTGGAGTTACAGCCTGGATAAGACATGTCCTAAGCACTCACACTCGTTTGACTAGTCTGGGAAGGAAAATGAACTCCCTACAACTACAGCCCAGAATGCAACATATTTTGGACAACTGGACAAAAAACACCCTTGCTTTTAGGAAGCGTGGAACAAAAGTTCAAGCTTTGTTCAGATCACTATTAGCTACATATGACTTGTTGCAGTGGCTTTTAAAGTATCCTTGGCTTTCTGGCTGTGTTTCATGCTCTGGGCATTTCACTCAAAAGCATCCCTGCCCATGCATGAATCATTCCCCCTTTTTCCTTTCCTCTACGTGGCAATTCGCAGGCTTCGTGTAACAGTGTGAGTTATGCACAGTCCTCAAGACACCCTGATGATCAAATCCTGCAGGAACTGCCTCAGGTACTCGTATCTGTCACAGTTGTAGCAGGCCTTTTCTGTAATAAGCTGCATGACGCTTCTGGGGGAGGCCAGCTGAGCCCTGCACCTTCTGCAGAAGGTCACACAAACCAAAAATCTCTGCTCTGCAGAACAAGTCTCTCTTGACGTGGTTCACTACTTTGCTGTTCAGACGTGGAGGGGTGGTTCTCAGTGTCACAGTAAAGTGAATTATGTTGCAGTTTGCACTGCAGGGATAACCTGTGCTAGACACTTCTGCAACTGCTGGCTGGAGAAATGGGGCTTGCTTTGGGCCGAGATGTGGTTGGAGTTTTGGTACATGGTGTATTTCTGCTGCTTGTGTGCAAACAACTGGGCAGGCGTTTCCAACTGGAGTTCATCCTCTGGTATTCACTGAACACTGAATTCAAAAATTAGTGATGTAATGTATTCAAAATAACTTTTGTGCCTTTTCTTTGTGGTTATTTTTTCTGGTATTGGCTTTGCCTGGCACAGGATGAGTTCCTTCTTATTTTTTCTCCATTTCTTCCAAATCAGAAAGCTATATAACCTATGGATTATATATGGATATATATATATATATAATAATCCAATATATAGATATTAGATTATTTCTTCCAAAAGCTGTAACAAGTACAGAACAAAATGAAAGGAGAAGACTGATAGAGTTGCATTCACCTTGGGCTGTCCACCCTTTGATTGCCCTTCAAGTAGCCTGACTAGGACTTCTACACAGAGACATAGTCTTACTCTGTACCTGTACAAAACATTCTTAGGGTTAAAATGTTCGGGACTGCCTTTTATTTGTCTGTTGCATTCAAGGTCAGATTATCGAAGAATTTAAACTGCTGATGAAAGCAGCAGAAAATGGAGTTGCATTATATTATGTTGTCCTGAGGACATTCCATTCTCTTTGGTGTAATACTGTAATTTTTAATGGATGGAGAGTGACTTACACACCACTTATGACTTTGTTAAGACATTCTAGTTGGACTTCAGTGTCAATGAGATTTGGTATGGGTCCTTTGCCTACGTTTGAATTAAATTCAGGAATGCCATTCATTTGCACAGGGTAGGCAAAATCATTGAAGGTTTTGTTCTTTTCTTAAATGTATTTTATTATATAGTTTACCACTCTAAATCTTGCTTTGATATTGGAATTACTGAAAATACTTCTTAAAAGGCTGTTTTCAAATCCAGTGCATAATAAATCTGCTTCAGCCATTTAATATATAGTGCAGTACATTATACTGCAAATAAAGCTGCTTCACTTAATTTATACATGGTAGGGCAAATGCATGAGCTGGGAAACTGGAATCATGTATCTAATACAACTGCCCACTTCTGGTCACGTGGAGACACTGAGCTTTCCATATCCAGACTTTGTCTTTCTGTGGAATATTCTGAGGTGTTGTATTAGTCAGTCAATTATGTATTGACAACATCTTAAAACTCAAGCACAGGAAGGATATGGACCTGTTCAAATGAATCCAGAGGAGGGGCACTGAGTTGACCATAGGAATGGAGCACCCCTCCTATGAGGACAGGCTGAGAGGATTGGGTTTGTTCAGCCTGGAAAAGATAAAGCTCAGGGCTGACCTAATTGTGGCCTTTCAGTACCTGAAGAATGCCTACAAGGATGATGGAAAAGGTATTTTCACAAGGACATGTGAAAGGATAGGACAAGGAATAATGGCTTTAAACTGTTTTATATTAGGAAGAAATTCTTTACTGTGAGGGTGGTGAGCCGCTGGAACAGGCTGCCCAGAGAAGCTGTGGATGCCCCATGCCTGGAAGTGTTCAAGACCAGGATGGATGGGGCTTTGAGCAACCTTGTTTAGTAAAAGGTGTCCCTGCCCATGGCAGGAGGGTTGGAACCAGATGATCTTTAAGGTCCCTTCCAACCCAAGTCATTCTGTTATTCTATGAAAAATGTTAAAAAAATGTCCCTAACAAATGCAACTTTGTTTCAAGGAAAAGCATGAAAAAGATGCAGCAGAACAGGCAGGGTATCTGTTGTGGTGAGCAATGAGCCATACTTGGTAATAACTTTGCAATCTGGAATATTAAATGAAGTCTTCAGACAACCTGGGTCTCCAAAACATACTCCAGAACAGACAGAGAGGGTATACCAGGATATGCCAGCACTTTTGTCTGTCTTAACCTCTTGCAGCCGTTTCGGTAGTTTTGTTTGCATACGTACTTTAATTAATCTAATATTTGCCTGTTTTATTGGCATCATCCCTGATGCAAGAAAAAAACCTGCTACTTTTTAAAGTTCAGGAAAGTCTTCATTTGTGCATGCTGATACTCAAGGCTTCGTTGGCAAGTAAAGAGTGGCGTGGAAACCAGATCTGGGAGGCAGAGCTCTCCAAGTAATTTTAAGTCTCCCAGCAAAAATAATTCTGCTGTTGGCTTGCTCTCTGGCTACAAAAATATGTGCAGGCAACTTTGGGATGTTGTATAAATTATTTTGTATGTGGATTTGACCAATGCAAGCATGTAATTGAGAACTGGCATGTTTCCTTCCTTTTTTAGAAGATGTGCTGCTAGGGTTTGCTCTCTGCTTTGTATTTAGACAATAAAATGTCCCTTGTAGTTGTCTGTTCTCACTACTTCCCAAGCATAAAACAAATGAAAGCAGAAATACGTTAAAGCATGTGAAATTTGCTCCAGCATAACCTCAGCATTTCCTTCCAATTTTTTCTTCTTCCTATGACTGTGAAATAATTTTCAAGAGTTTTTTCTCTGCCTTGCTCCCTATCTCCTTCTGCCCCTCACTTCTCCCCAGTATTCTGGGTTTAAATGTGATTTTTTTTTTTTTTGGAGTTTCTCAAACCTTCAGTTAATTTGCATGCTTTTCACTGCCATATTTTGTTTCTGCACATCATTTTGAAGGGTGGTCACAGCAACAGGTTTACCTCTGGCAGTGGCCCTGCACATGAGGAGACCAGCCTATCTTAAAAAGAACCCATCCCCAGAAACCCATTTTAAAGAGCTTCTGGCTGAATTCTGCAGACTATTTTCAGAGGCTGTCCCAGCAGCCATCCAAATATTTCCTTGCTTCTCTGGATGCTGTTGATAAGGTTGGTGCTGTCATTAGTTGTAATGGTTTTTATCTCCCAGAGCAAACAGAGGCGTTAATGCGGATTAGCGTATTTGTCAGTGTCTCACTTAGCTTTAGTTTCTGTGATTCCTTTGGTCATCCTCACCACTATTTTTCAGCATCTGCATAAGGTAGCACTGAAATTATTTGTGATTCCATAAAGTCTGTTGGGTTGTGGCATGATTGATCATTTGTCTGAAGATTTGTATTTAAGATGTATTGCATATCTAGGGGTGTCAGCAGCATACTTATGATTTACTGTTTTCTAGCGCTAGGAAGCGGGAATGGCTCTTAATATTTTGTTTGCCTTGCCAGGTGAAATGGTATATTGCCAACACAAAGACTTTGGGAGGAAAGTGTACATAAAAATTTTCCATGAAAATAACTCCATGAATACTGGCAAAAACAGCAAACATAGATGGATAATACTCAGATTGGATTGTAAATAAAACTAAGAAAGAAATAAGACCATTTATAAGTTGTAAAGAAGAACATGATAATTCATGTTTTGTCACTACTTTGTCTTCTGGCTGCTGTTTTTCAGCACTAATCAGGATTGTTGTGGTTATTTTGAAATGCACCTTTGAGTTATTGGGTTTCAGGAAACATAAATCTCAACAGCTTTGTTATCACCTTTGACTTACACTGCACATAAAAGTCAGATTTGTCTTGAGAAACAAGTTAAAAGGAACATCAGTAGTAGCCTGGGGCAGTAAAGTTGAGAAGTTTTGTGAAGGAGGCTCATACCTGAAGCAGGGGGAATAGTGTGAAGTGGAGGAAGGACATGGTGGGGGTCAAACCCTGTCTCCACAGCAGCCTGTGGAAAGACCTCCATTAGCATTGTCAGGGATGGGAGTTCACCTTGACACTACCTTTTCAGAGAACACCAACGGGAAGCTACAAGTGAGCCAGCCTGTGCAGGACTTTTTCGCAACACACTCCTATTATTAATACCCACAACCAAAGCATCTGTTTCAATGGCAGAGTACTGTTTGCCTTTCAGAACAGGATGGAAAGGGCCGATTTTCAGCTTGTTTGAATCTGTACTGCGGAGAGCCCAGGAGAATATCAGAGGAGAGACAAAAGCAACTGAAACGTGCTAGTGCAGTCTCCCAGTCTAGCTGTAACACTTTCTGCCACTTCATTCTGCCTCTATCATCTGATTAGGCATTTTACCTGAGCATAGAGTATTCTTTTATAATTGCAAATATTTGTTTAGACAAAAATACCTGAACATTTAAAATCTCTCTAAGGGAGAAAAACCAGTAAAATCTGTGAGACTTCAAACAAAGCTTTTCTTTCTGCAAGTGGGGGGGTGTGTGTGTGTGTGCATGTGTGAAGAAAGAGAGTAAGTTAGAAGGAGAGAGTGGTTCCTTCCTGCTCAGAGTATCTAAAGGGGTGATAAGTGGTGGAGGCTGTGGAGTGCTTCAGCTCTTGGGGTTGAGCACACGCAGTGTTTCTGGAGTGACTGTCAGTGGTGATGGCCAGACCCATCAGAGAGGAGCTTAGGTTGGCTGTCTCCCCCTTGGAGAGCGAGCACAGCCAGAGCCTCCCTCTGGTATTTTATCAGTGCCTGTATGAGGAATGCCGGCTCACGCTGAGTAACAACTCATCCGCTATCTCGCTTGAGGTTTTCTTTCCCCTTTAAGTCAAGGAGAATCAGCTCTCAGAGAGTGGATAGCATGTGATTTCAGCCAGTGCAGTCACTAACATCTTCCAGATGTTTTATAGTCCCTTGCATCAGTTTCACAATGAAATTCCTCTCTTTGTTGCTCATAATTTCTCTTATTTTCAGTTAAATCTATGCTCTAATGGATACCTCCCTTGTAAGGTGGTGAACTACTCAATGTTAGCAGTCTGGGACAAACATTTACCGTCTGACAGCTCTGTGTGAAGTTTGTGGGATTTCATAAACTGGCTTCAGTAAAAACAAAATTGACTGTGTAAGAAACATTTACCTACAGAAGCTTAATGTCAAACAAGGAGTCAGGGAAATAGGTATTTTTTATGTGCGACATCACAAACCAGGATATACTTGTACATTAAAAATAAGGATAGAAGTCTTACAATCCTGCCTGCCTGCTGAAGTTTGGGAATGAAAAGGAGTTGGGGATTCAGCTGTGAGTGTATGGTAAATGCTGGAATCAGTAATTTTCAAGCCTTCACTAGGCATTAAGTCTCAAAGCTTGGAAGCAGATCTGCATGACTCAGTTGAATAAATGTGTTTGACACAGAAGATAAATATTGTACTCAGTAGAGCAATTTTGAAGTCTAATGCTCTCCTCTCCCAACTAATTCTAAGGCTTAATTACTGAATACCAATATCATATAATTCACAAATAATTCCCTGGCTGCCTTTTGTTCACTTGTGCCTTTAGTACTGTATTATCAAATACCAGAAGATTATCAGATAGCATGATGGGTTTGCAGATGCTCTGCAGTGCCAAAAAATATCCGAATGCAATGACGCCAATTCACAAAGTGGTGTTTTACTGGCTCCACAGGAATATTACTCCACTCTTTGGTTTTCCAAGTTTTGATTTACATGTGGAAATAAAACCTTCGCTTCGTAATACTATTAATCTCCCAAATCTGAGAGGCAGACAGACTGAGTTTCCTTTGTCTTCATTCAAGAAAATATATGTTTTGCCTGTATATCTTACAGCTTAGTTATCTGCCAGCAGATTACTATAGTGCTGGGAAACAGGAGGAAAGAAAGCCTTTCTGCACGGACAGGCTTCTGCCCACATATCAACAACTGCAGCTCTACTGACTTTATATTGCATGTTTTTCCAGGAGGGCCCTATTTGGTCCCCTGTAACAGCTTGAGAAGACTTTTTTTTTTTTTTTTTACATTAGTTTCTTGAAAAGCTGAGATTTCATATGAGACCTTTTGAGTGTCAGTTTTCACTTAGTTGAAATACTGTACACAAAAGGACATAAAAGCAATATATCTGGCACTGGAAATTGCTAGAATTGATTTTTGTACCATGAATTGATATTATTTTTAGCAATAATCATATTACATTATTGCATCTAGAGATTTGATAGATGTGTGCAGTTTTTTCTCCCTTTAATGAAAAGGTGTCAGTCAGAAACTTTTAGCATTCCTGTGCTCAATGTCAAAAATAACACTGTGAGAAGGACTGGGATTTTCATTGTGAATATACACCCCATCATTAGATAGAGCAACTCAAATATTTCATCTGACAAAGCTAAAGGCATGAAAACTGAACTGCTACAAAGCCCTTGGGAAGCAGCAAAATGGTTCAGATTTTGCTGGGCACTTACAGTCTCACCTGATAATTGCCCACTCTCAGGGAGAGAAGCTTTCCACCTTTACAATCTTTTGATCTTGGAGAGGTGCATGAAGGCTTCATGGAAGGTCTTAGGTCCTGTTAGGTTTTTAACATATAAATGAAAAATTTGAGTGGAAGCTCAGTTTAGTTTTGGCTCTCAGGTTTCTTGGGCCAAGCAGGTGAGTTCAGAATAGTCTTCGTTGTTTTCCAAGTTCCTGGCCTAGATCTGTTCCTGAAGTGGAGTGACTTGAATCCCCCTGAAATATCACATATGTCAGCCGCAAGAGGAGTAATATAATGATAAGTGCTGCCAGCCTGCCCAACAAAGGTGGAACTTTCTTTGCATAGACTTTTCTCCACTGTTTGGCTTTTGGTACTGAAGGAGGTGGCAGCAGCTCCAAGTGTCACCTCAAGCATCAGCAATCAGTGAGAGCAGCAGCTTGAGGCTTTCGGCATGTGAGGTGCCACCGAAGTCAGCGCTAGCAGGGCTGCAAGTTCTCTGTCACCAAATGTGAAGCCACATGCCCTTTGGAGCTGATTCAAGGCTGTTGGGTGCTAGGCATGGCTGTGACTGCAGCACAGTGCCTTGCATGAGGGCACCGGGGTGATGAGGTTAGAGAGTGGTAGGACTACAGACAAAGCTGTTTGAGGGAGTTAAGAAAATAAATTACACTGTTTGTACTGTGACGTTGGGTTGGCAGCCATGGCTTTGCACAAGGTTTCAGTCTCATTTCCCCTAGGATGGGTCTGCACAGGACACAGGCTGTCACATAAGGAGGAGGAGTCTTCCTGCGCCTTCTGCCGTGGGCCCTGGCAGATGGCCACGTCCTTCCACAGCTTTCTGGGAAACTTTATCAGAAGAACAGAGCTTATTGCAGCATGAAGAGCAGTGGAGTAGGGCTTCAGAAACACCAGACACAGTCCTGCCCATTTAGAGCAAGGTGAGACAGCACAGGCTCAGGAATTGCCCACAGGCACTGGGGCTGGGCTGGCCTAAGCCCAGAGCTCAAGCACCAAGAGCAAGTGTTGAGTTAACCCTCTGAAAAGATACACTTTTAATGGTGCTGCCACAGTGTAAAGTGCATCAGCAGGGTGTCTCAGAGAAGCCTTGTATTGCTCCTGACCACGTGTGATCTGTCTGTGGATGAACAAAGGGTGTTGGTTTCTAGGGCTATCTATCCATTACTTCAGACAAACACATGTGGGGCTTGGAGGAGAAGGATGTTAGAGCAGCAATTACGTGAGGTATTAAGGAGCCACAGCTGGCCACTTAGCCTGTCATTAACGACCATTGCTATGCTCGAGTCAGGAAACACTAGAAATCTGCCGAGGAGGCCTGAATTAGCAAAATGTGAGGACAGTTTTGAGATCAGATGTTCGACGGATTAATTAACTTTTGGAAAAAAACCCTGCTGATAGATCCGTGCTGAGTCTTTGAGACTTCAGGATCAGGACTGCCAAAGAGCGGGATGTGATCCTGGGGCTGTGGTGTGGCAGGAGCCATAGCCATGTAACCTCCCCTCTGCTCCAACAGAGCCTGCTGCAGATGCCCGGCTGCAAAGCCAGTGTTGGAAATGCTTGAGGAAAACATAGGGTCTGAGCTGGAGTTTGCAGAGATAATGCATAAGTTTTGAATGCTGAGGAGTGTGCATCCATAGCAAAGCTGGCACAGTATGTTGAATCCTGCTTTTATTTGTGGTTTTGTACTTGTACCCTCTAATGGCTTCATGCCCCCGCTTTAACATGAAGATCCTTTTTACCTTGCTACCTCCAGAAGCTGCCGTGGAGCTGAGTTCTTTGAGCCTTGAAGTTTTCAGCCTCAGTAGAGGCTGAAGAACCACCTGCATATAAAGTACAGTTGAAGGAGCACAGTAGTGTTCTACTAAAGCAGCACGCCATGCACCTTAATAGTCCTGTAGCACCAGTCCCTAGAAAGAAAGAAATAGCCAGAGTTAGTGATTTCTTTTTCCTTTTTTTTTTGTTTCCTGGGGTCGAGGAGGGGGAGTAGGACAGGGATTTTGCCCCTTATTTTAGAGAAAGAGAAGCATTTAAGAATGGGTACTTAGAGAGTACTTTGTAAGCAGAAGACTTCTTCAGCCACTTTCCCTCTGATTCAGTGTTATTGCAATGTGTGGGACTCCCGTGGCTGTCACTGCCACATAATGCAATGAGTGACAAACACTACTTAGCATACTGAATGGGGCACTGTCCCTAGCTTACTCCACCTAATGCCCCCACTGAAACGTATAAATAGATTAAGAGAGAAAATTCAATAATTCCTCCATTCTCCCACCAGAGCAATACACATTACATGTTCCTTGCCATCTAATTGCATTACATGGCAGGGATGCAATAAACGTTTAATGGCAGTCACAGTCATCTGTCACTTCCCTTTAGGTTGGTAATGTTCAATATGATTTACATGCTTAATGCTGAACATTTTCAGGGGGAGGGAGGAAGGTATGAATAACCCATACCAAATAAATTGTGGTTTTAGCTAAAGTATTTTCTTTAATTACTTAAGGAAAAAGAAGAGATTGAGTGCCCAGTACTCCTGAGATACCTTAATTAATGCCTCATGAAATCAGAATGGGACATTAAAAGTCTTGGTCCTGATTTACCCCCGGTGGTACTGTAATTTTGCACAGGTATAATGCCACAGAAATGAAACAGGAGCCACACCAATGGATTAAATGCAAATAATTGGACATGTTTAGGGAAAAATGCTTGACTCCCACTCTAGCTTGTTACTTAGACATCTTCATACATCAGTGCATTTCAGAGGGAGGTGCAGTGGGTATATATGGGTCTGATGTACGTATATATTTCAGGATATAGTGAATTGGTCTATATGGTCAATTTTCTATTAGCTTCAAGAGAAACAGGGTGGTTCCATCATAATAGTCTGTAAAAACATGGATGCCATGAAATACATTGTTCACGTTGAACACTGTAATGAAAAAGCTACAAATCCCTGTGGACACGTTAATATTAAATTATGTTACTCCCTCCCCAGACAAGTTTGGGGGAATATGTGCAGCTACACTTCCCATAAAACTGCTCTGCTTTGCCTGTGCAGAGTTTTACCATGTGATGAGTAACACGTTCCACATCCAGTGGCAAACCTGTTTCTAAACAGGAGGAACAAAAGTTTTCACATAGTTTTTCTTGTAGCAGCATTGAGACCTGTGCTGTTGAATATGTTGGCCATTGGCTGTTTGAACAAAGTTAAACCACTGCTTCAAAAAGTGTCCTCTTCACACCAATGGTTTCTGAATTTTACTAGAGAGGCATGAAATGTAAAAAAAAAAAAAAAAATAAAATCCCAGTGTAGGTTAGAAGAAAGCATAAATCAGACACAATAGCAAAATTAATGTGTATTAGGGAAAAGTTAAGAGAGTAGGAAGGCACGGGCTTACTCTAGACAGACCACCAGCAAGTCATCATCTGGTGAAAACTTTCAGCCAGTGTGAATTTGAGCCGAACAGTAGCCTGCAGGTGACACTCTCTGTAGCCCATTAAAAGTCTCTTGAGGCTTGTAATCCTGCAGCTGAGCCCTTTTCTTACTCTTTCTGAGAGCTTGCCTCACATTTAGATTTGCTTTGCTTTGCTGTGCTTGTGGCTTGCAAGAAAACTGGGGAGCAACTGTGCTCTGCTACCGCACTGTGGTTCCCCAGCAGTCAGGCAGTTTCTCTTTTCCTGTGGATCCCTAGAAGGATTGCTCTAATGTTTTGTCTCTTAATTTTGGTTTTGTGCTATGTAGGGGAAAGGAAGGGGAGTGGGTTTTAGTTTTCTTGTCTGTTAGAAAATAAGAGTTGGGGTTCTTGGGATCTTTCACAAAAGGATGGGATTAGCTGAAGAGAAATCCAGCTCTGAACTACCCTGTATTACAAAGAGCTCCTAGAAATTGTGCTCAGTCCGGATGAGACGCAATGTGTGTGTGCGTGTGCAGAGATTCACGTATTGATAACCTCACGTCTGTAGTTTGCCAGCGAGTTACCTGCTGTACAGTGCTCCGGGCTTTTGCTAATTTGACAAGGTCACTTCACGTGGCACTATCTGCAATGCAAACAATTACCAAAGGTGGCAAGGCAGCTTTTCTTCTATGAATCACTAAATCATTAACTTCTGTGTCACTGAAAAGGTATCCTAGCTACTGTTTGTGTCCTTCTCAATCAATATCCCCAGACAGAGTATCCATGTCCTTTATCCCCCCACAGGAATGACTAAACCTCTCCAGCAGCTCCGAATCACTCAGCTAATGGGCAGGGGAGCACAGACCTTAATTGTCCCTGACACCAACACAGCCGCTTCTCTGCTTTGCATATCAATCCTGTACATCTCTGTCAGCGCAGAGGCCAATTGAGTTATGGGAGCGCTCGGGCTGCTCTCCGAGCCCACTGGTGACTGACTCCCAGTCAGCTTCGCGGCGCACTGACTCCACTCTGCTGACGCACCTAGGGTGCTCACACCCTGATGAAAGCAGGCCCTCGTTGTTCAGGCTGAATGCATCCCGCTGCTGCGCAGCTGCGCGGTGCCAGCCCGGCGATGTGCCCCTGGTGTCCAGCTGGGGGTGCGGGTCGGTGCCGGGAGCTTTGCCAGGCGGGGAAGGGAGAGGAGGAAGCGGCGCGCCCCGGGCGGCGGCACCCGCGGGAATGGTGCCCGCGCCCTCTGGCGGCCGCCCTGGGCAGCGCGGGCCCGCCGGGGCCGGGACGGGCGGCGTCAGGAGCGGCGGGTTTCCTTGGAAGCTCCGTCCTTTGTGCTGTGCCAACCTCCTAATGCAGCTTTGGTGCTGAGAAACGCTCTAAACCTCTAAAGCATTTTAATGCTTACACTAGATCCCCGCGAAACTACCTCCGCGACAGTCAAAAATGAAGATTACAGCTATTGCGGTCAGTCCCTTGCATTCAGTGCACCAGAGCTTTTAAAAACCTGGAAAAAACAGTAATGGCTGAAGTTTTGATTGTGTTATTTTTGCATGTACACTTTGGACTCATCCATGTGGATGTTTTAATTGAAATTTCTAGTCATCTTTCACAATGAAAAAAACCCCAACTCTTAGTTATTAATTTTGTATTTCACATTCTGGGGTATGTCTTGTAAATTTTTAAAAGAAGTTAAGGTACTCACATGGTCCCAACAACTGCAAAACTCCAGATCTTTTCTTTATAGTAAGAGGAATGCAGTAATTTCTGGTGCTAAGAGCACCTACGAGTGTGGATGTGACTGCTTGACTGATGTACTGAATTCAGGGATGGCAGAGCAGGAATGAATTCTACACAATCCCTTGCTGTCCACTTAAACATAAGTACATGCTTTGATTTAATTTTCTGCTAATGAGATGAAATTTTACTTAACTGAAAAGATTGCAAGAATTACTGCCTGTCTGTGCAATTGGGATTTTGTGGCCTGAGATGTTGGAAGGTTTGTTTTTACAAGTAGCAGGTCTTTGAGAAATATTCCCATACAACTAATATCAGAAAAATATTTTGAGAGTGTATCTGTATAGACAGTGTAAAAATTTGTCTTTTTCATCCTGTCTGATATTCAGCAGAGAGCAATGTATGATTTAACCCAAGGCAGCTGTCCCAGTGCCAACCCCTCCTACCCTCACTGCAGCCAGTGCTGGACCACAAGAAAACTTCTGCCATGGGGGCATATGGTGCTCCCAAAATATACAGTAGTTTGGTCCCCCCAAATCTGCCCTTTCTCCCCACCCCTCTGGCTTTGCTTTCCCTGGAAGTGTCTGTGTTCATGGGTGAGTGTGGGGAGATCTCTGCTCTTACATGCTGGCTTGAATATTCAGGCTGGTTTGTTATTGTGCTTCAGGCCTCATTAGAAGTTTTGAGAGAAGCGTGTGCACATAGATATAGTCATGAACACGTTTATTATTTGCAAATTTACACTTAACTTCGGATATTAAATATACAAATGGGAACAGCCTGTACCAGTACTACTGAACTGCCTGAAATATTCATTTCAGTTAGGTCTTGCAGTGATGTAAATTGCTGTAACTGCATTCAAGTCAATGTTACCGTGCAATTTAGAGCAATTTGAAAATCTGTCCGCAGTAGATATTATTTGTTAATAATTTGGAGAGCGAGTTTTATTTATTCCTTTGAGGAAGAACTCTGAGAAGCATAGATTTAAAAGCAAACTGAAACTATATATCACTAATTTTATGTATAATGCATAGTTTGGGAGCATATACCACAAACCAATCTACAAACTCTAGGCCCTGGAAATATTCTTTGAAAAAAAAATAACAAACCCAAGCACATTTCCGTAGCATATAAAGGGTGACTTCATCAAAAATAATAAAGTTTTATAAGCTGTTTTCATAGGCATAGAGGACTGTGTTTGGAAAAGTATTGAGGAGCGTTGGGTGGATTTCACTCAGCATTTCCTGTTGACTTGTTAGCCCAGAAGGGGAGACTCAGAAGTGGAAAAGGATTCTTAGCATGGCTCCTAATGGAACTGTTGTAGGAGTGATGTGTCAGTCCCCCATCAGAGAAAGACACTCATTTCTTCTGCTCATTCCAGATGCTCCTGGAGATACTGTATATATATGTACACACACACATATATATATATATACACACACAGGTTTATATTTATAGACCGCTATACAATAATGAGGCATGCACAAATTTAGGAAGTAATTTCCATCCTACTGCAGTGAAAATAGAATTTCCTTATTGGCACCATGCTGATACTATGCTTTGGATGCAATACTGGCAAGTGCTCAAGGCTTTGCACCCTTAAAGAAAGAAGTTGGTTCTTCCCTTTCCACCACAAGGCAGAGGAAATGTCATTGTCCCTCTTTTATGGCAGGAGGCCCCAGCTTGGATTCATGTGAAATGTCACATGGAGCACTCACAGCAGAGCAAGACTTACTGTTCAGGAGCTTTAGGGACATGTGCAGGGAGGAAACTACAGGCCCAGGGCTTGGCAAGGCAGGGGTGAAGTGCTTCAGCCAACAAGGAAGCTGGTGCTCAAAATCTGAAAGTTCCCTGGGAGTTTTGTGGCTGTGCCATGCAGGCAGGATGCTGGGTTTGAAGGTCTTACTGTAATGATTTGGGGATGGGAGACTTGGCTTTTCAGACCCTCTCAGCCTTCAGCAAGTGTGCTTTTGCTATGCTGCTCTATCATTGCCTGCTCAGCAGTAGCCATGGGAGTCAGCTGCTTGGTCCTCTGAGTGTTCTGCTTTCTTGTAATGTATTCCTAAATTGCTTCAAAGTTTATTTGTAGCTGTAATAGCCTGGGTTATCCTAATTTCTGTCTGCATGTTTGTAAAATCATATGTCAGCAGCCATCAACATTTGAAATCATTGTATCAATTACATCTCTTTGATGCTGGTAAAGGCTGTTTAAGAATAAAATAACAACCCTGCTCTTACTGCAATAAAAGTTTCCCCAAAACTGGTTTATACCATCATCACTCATTCAGTATGCTTGAAAACATTTTGTATAATGCTATTAGAGTGACTTTCCAGTGAACAATACAAGTTAATATTGATTTTAATACACCCAAATGATTCCTTTAATCCCCAAATGCTTAATGAAAATTTTAGTGTAGTCTTACGAAAGCATTCATGGATGTGAGCTGGATAGCCGGCAAAGAACAGTAGAATCTTCCATTCCAGAATACAACCTGATGCATGGCATACTTCTTTATCTTACCTATCCCTCCAGGTAAACAGATTCACGGCTCCATAAATATTTGATATGGTCTCCTTTTTTCCCCCTTATTTTCTTTCTTTTTTTTGTTTTTTTTCCTCCCAAAGATTACTGAAGTGTGTTTTTAAGGCTGTCTCTGCACTGGGAAAAGTCATAAACAAATTCCCAAGTCTAGCAGTGATAGAAGTCTCAGGACTGACAATGCTTTGTACTCAGACCTATTTTTAGCACCACTTCTGAGTAATGAAATCCAGCAGCCTTGAGTAGCAATGGGGATTTGTCCATCTGACCTCATCCCCTAGTCTTGTTTCAACTGTTTTAATTTCTGCTTCTATATGAACTGTGTTCCCAGCAAGCTGAGGGGTGAGACATGGAGAAAGGAGAGCTGTAGCTCATGATGAGAAGTGCTAACAGAATTGGTTGATTTGTTGGATCTTTTTAAAATCAGAGATCTGAAATCATGCTTCCACTGTAAAAGTGGAAAGCCAAAGAAGAGGTTTGGGTAAATTAAAGAAATAAAGAAAGAGGGCTCAGAGGGAGATTGGAAGAAGAGGTATGTGAGGGTCATGCTGGGAGGACGGAGATTCCACCTTCCAGCCCATATTCGCACAGATCAGCTTGGCCAACTGGGAAAAGAGACCCTCCACTGACCCTTGCCCTCCTGTCTGCAGCTGGAGATTTTGTAACATCTGTATAAGCTATAGACTCCTACATGCAAAGAACTCATATGAGGTTGAAAAACTGTTTTACTTGTAAGCCACCTAGCAGCAGCAGACACTAAGACATCTGAGTCACTAGGAAAGTAGGTTACCTTTGAATTAGTGACCTATAGTGCAAAATTCTGTATGCAACTGCTGCTCCCCGGAGGAATGCATTGCCCTTCTCTATGGGTGGTCATTAAGCAAAAGTTATGTGTTTATCTCTCCAGATTATGCATTAAGCACTAAGAAAAGGAAGATTCAGAAGGTATATAAGAGAAATACGTTACTCTAACACTGCACAAACTTGTTAATATTTGTGCAGCTTTATATTTGCTCAATTTTTGTCTAATTTATTTTTTTGAAGTTGGAGTTTGCTATGCAAGAAAAACTTGGCACTCAGGTTGCAGTGGGAAATTGTGACCAAAGAGTAGTTCTTGTTGCTATTTCCTTTTTCAGTCTCAGAGATAGACAAGCATCAAGGGCACACTGATGTTTTAACTACTGGTGTCCAGCAAGCACTGCATCTTAGCTTTGGGAAGCAAAGGAAGCATGAGTGAAGGAACCACTGGTCTCTCTCTGGTCTTCTTTCACCCTCCTTTCCTTTCTGAAACCTCCATTACTTGGTCAATCACCTCTTCCTTTTTGCACCGATTCGTGCAGGAAGGGTTGTTTCTCTGCCTAGAGAAAGGGGGATCGTGGCCCCAGTGGCTTCATCCCATTGAATACATTAGAGTAGATGGTTTTGCACCCCCTGCCATGTTTAGTTCATCCATTGCCACTGTTTCCTCTCCCCGTGCTGCAAAGGAGGATGTCAGCTGAGTCTGTGGCATGGCACACTTCCTCTCTGCCCATGACTGGCAGAGGCACAGCCAGGGACACTCCAGTGTCACTGCTGCTTGTGCCTTAAAGCACAAACTATTCCATTCTGAAAATTGCTTGGAGATTCTAAATTGCTTTTTTCATCCTTTGGGATGAAAAGTTCTATATCAGTGTATTATTATTAATGACAATAAATTATTCTTGAGGCAGTGAGGCTGCTTCGCTTCCTATGGAGTGAAATGAGCAAGCGCTTTCTCAGGAGTACACCCGAAATGTGAAATACTAGCAGATGCAGCTTGCAGCTGGATAGTCTGATGTTTCACTGCCATGCATGTGGTTTGCTTCCTGAAGTAGCCACAGAAGAAGATGCCCTGAAGAGGAGTTATGCCATGCCACTGGGGGCACGCTAGTGCCAGCCCTGTGGCTCACTGATCACCCTTGCTGGGAGCTGGCTGTACCAACTCCCTCTTTGAGAGGCTTGGTGAAGTCCCAGCTCGGTGGTTGAAATGTTTCCACCATTTGTTTTTCTGGGATGCTTTCCAGTTGCACTGAATTGGCCTCTTGTTTGCCCACCCCCTCGCCTGCACATGGTCCTGCAGTGCTCCCCGGGCCTCTGCTGATCACTCGCACCGCTTGGCCAGGGGTGGCTTGGGGCCAGCAAATGATTATGAGTCAAATTTCAGTAACTTCATCACTGACTTTTGGCAACACCTTTGTCTCATGTTACTTCTAAAACACCCAAGTTCATTACTGCAAGTTCAAGCAAAGAAGAAATAAACCCCGGTGCTCGTCACTGGCTGTGGAGAAGCTTGTTTTTTTTTACCCTGCCGCTGATTTTTAAATATCCAGGGTTTATTGTTTTGAAAGACACCCTGTGCAAAGACATATTTCAAAAGGCAAAGGGGCTGAGAGTGCTTAACATGTGCTCTGGCATTTTGGGAGCACTGCTAACACAGTGAGCTTTGCAAAGATGCATTTCAGCTAGGAGCAATAGAAATTTGGCCAGGCATGAACGGGAACAGTTTTGCGCAGGCTTGAGAATGAGAGAAGTGGAGGAATGACAAGTTGTGTGATGGCAGATTTGTGCAGCAGTTCTTTTCCTTCTGTTTTTACAGTAAGTGAGAGGCTATGGCAAACCATTTAGTGCCAGGGAGCCTATTTTCTGAAAGTAATCCAGGCACTGTGGTGAAAAAGAGAAAAAAACAGGTCTGAACTACCCTCCAGCCACTTCATTCCAAGTTTTCAAGGCTGAACTAAAGCCAAATCATTAAAAAGATTTTCATTAATTACTGTAATTTCATGCAAAATGTGTTTATTTGCTAATCTGAGAACAAACAAGGTGAGAAAGCTAAAAAGAATCCCCAACCTCCAAAACCAAAAAAAAACCTCACCACCACTTTCCTTTATTTCTACAAAACCTCAAGGCAATGAGGTGCCCAATGCTTTGTAAAGAGAGAGATGGAAAGGGGCTGAGGGGTAGCAGTGGGTTTATCCAGGGTGGTATCCAGCCCAGGAAGTTCTACTTCATGGCTAGCCCTCCTAGGCAGTCTTTCAATACAGCTGCTGACAATAACTATCCCAAGAAGTGGATGCCCAGCAGTGGTGAGGCTGTGACCCCGTGGCACAAGGTCTCTGGCAGCAGCGCTGTGCCCGGGGGCACTCCCAGCCCCCTGCTTCTGTCTGGAGCTGTGTGCATCACCTCTGCAGCTCTGCCAGCTGGGTTCCAAACAGCCTGGGAAGCTGGTGTTGATGCCAAGGCCACTGTTCTCTGCTTGGCTGGGTAGAACCCATCGTTGCTTACTCATGCTTTTGTGGGTAGTGAAGTACTTCTTGGCCTTGTATGTTTCCCATTTTCACACCTGTGTGCACGCCTTTTCCAGGAGTGTGGAGAGAGCTAGGTTTTTTTAATGGTAAGCTGTCCTTCTGGGTATACTGTTCTACCACCCTGAAAGGAAATAAATGCACTCAGTCCTCTCAGGAAAATGTTATTTTTCTCCTTCTTTTTAAAAAAAAAAAGCAGAAAGAAAAAAATTAAGGAGGAATACAGCAACTGTGAGCTTTGATTGTTGGGGGTCTGCTGGGGAAGGCTTGGTAGGAAATTCTCTTGGACAGTTTGGTGGAGAGCATCACAGCTGAAAAATGTAATTTGTCTGAAGAAGGGTAAAAGAATAATAAAAGGAAAATCCCTTTTACCCTAGCCATTGGGAGGCAGAACTGACTAGAAGAACAGAAAATACAGGTCTTACGTGCTTTTTTTTTCTTTTGTATAAATGTTCCTATGAATTTTCAAATATATAAATGCAGGGTTTTGATCCAGAAAATGCTGATCTAGTTACTACTCACTCTGGACTTATGTGTTGGCAAGGAACAGGAGGGAAATAATGAGAAGATAGAGAAGCATTTTCTCTTCCTTAAATTTGTGAGCCCTTGTCTGAAGAGAGCTCTGTGAGTTCAGCATCTGATGAGCTTTCCCATCCTCTAGGAGTAGGAGTATAGGTAAGACAACCACGGGAGCAATTACTGGCTCTCTACTGGATCTGTTCTGAATTGCACAGATGGCAGACTGTGATCCTGGGCTCACATGTAGCACTGGGTGTGCATGTGGCACTGAGAGATGATAATTTGGAAAGGTAGCAGGGTTAGTTTTCAGAGATGTTCTTGTGGACGTTCTTGTAAATTATGGGGTTAAAGGGTTCGCTGTAGCTGTGGTTGTTTGGGTCTACCACTGTAATGAAGTACAAACTGAATTGGTGAGATTTTGGTCTTACAGGCCAAATTCTTCATAGAGTTGTTCTGTTTTAACCGCGGCTTTCATGGAAAAGAGGTAAATGCAAAAGAAATGCAGCTTTCTGCAAGATGCAGTATCATCATGAAAAAGGTGGATACAAAAAAAAGATTAAACCACACTAACTAGACCACTTCTTGGCTGTGGTGTTCTTCATGAAGAATGAGCCAGAATTTAATGTTCATTGCAGCAAAACAGCCTTTAAAATGTTAGGCTAGCATACAGGTATTTACCGGCTTCATCATTAAAATGGAATAATATAGGTCCAAAAAACTGGTGTTATTGTTGAAGGCTCTTAAACTAGACCTCAGGGACAAAAAAAGGTTCATATTTACATGGATGATTTGTTTGAGGTTTTTTTTTTTGAGAATGGATTGCAGTTTTCCTCCACTCAAAGACATAGATGGCCAGAGACCTATTCTCTTTTTTTCTCTGCTTTTCTTAATTTAATTTTTCTTTTAATGAGACAAAAATAAAGGAATAATTTATCTATTTTTTCTATTTTTTCCAGAACAATTTAATAGGATCTAACAAGAACATTAACAGAACAGAGGCTGAAAATAATAGCAATAAAGTAGACCACTAGTAATCTATTCCCATGGTGTTTTGTGTGTGTGTTGCATTGGTTTTTGGCTTAAGTTTCGGGGGTTTTTTGAAAGAGTGAGCTATGCAGTCAATCTGATTATTAGGAAATTAAGACTGAAAGGAAATTCAGGCAGAACTGTTACTCAGAGGGAAGCAAACATGTGGAATAAGTTGTGGAGCAAAGCTATTTAAAGCAATATGTGAGTTGCAGAGAGACAAAGAGGGTAACTTGCTTATTGTGAATGGGGAGGGGGTTCTGAAAACAGAAATAGATGCAGGTAAGGGGAGGGTGAAATAAGTTCAAAGGAGAGAGAGACTGGATTCTGTGGGTATAGTAGCCTTTTCTTGTGTGATGGGTTCGTACACATCTATAAGGCAATGGAGAAGTCTGTTTTTACATTTAAGTTCCAAGTTAACTGGGTGCTTTTAAAAAACAAAGGAGCAGGGAAATGGAATTCCTAATTTTTCTTGCAGCTACTGTTTCAAGGAGTTTCAGTTCTCATCCACTGGACCATTGTTGGACTCTGGTGACACTGGTGTCAGTGTCAGCTGTATTTTATAACAGCATGCAGGTCTTGTGCAGGTCTGTCTTTCCCTCTGAAGTCAATGACTGTCATATTGGCAAAGAGAAAGATTGCTGGTGCTGTGGTTCTGGTGTTTTGGAGAGATACAGAGCAGAAGCAGAAACCATTGATGAGGGTGTCATTTTCAGAGCTCTCTGCATGTGGAAGGCTCAGCCCTACCGCAAGAGACCAGTTCTGCTGCCTCGGTGAGACTGCCCAGGTGAGGCGTAGACAGCCTGCACCTGAAATTAAGCATCCTTGTGGCATGGGGAATTCACTGGGAATGGGCCCTGCCTTTCCAAAAGCTGGTCAGGATGCTTGTATTTTCCTCACAGTTTTGGGAAAAATGTGAGGTTTCTTTAAATGGGAACTACAATGATCTGAGCACTGCCAGGGAGTCCAGCTTCCAGTCCTTCCTCTCTCTGCAAACCCGACCTCTTCCAGGAGACAGCTCTGATCGCAAAGATAAGGCTGCTTTCTAAGAAACCATCCCCTGCCCCCTGGGGTCTCCTTTGTGAAGTGTGCTGAAATGAAGAGCAGAAGGACGGATCCTTTGGTCCAAAGAGAGAGCGAGAAAGAAAGGAAGCATGACCTGAGTTCCCCTAATTATGGCTCTAAGCACAGAGATCCAAGGCCTGGGGCCTGGTCTTTGCCCCCACGCCTTTTCTTTTCCTTGATGTGAAACAATCCCCTAAGTGTGGTAGCTGGTCTGTGGGTATCCTAACAATGATGTGTGCAGCCTGGAAAGATTGTCTGCTGCTCTGCATCAGAACTCTCCTTATTTTGTGATTGAATTTCACACATAATCTTTCCATCCTCTCCTAGGTCTCAGAAATTTCAGACTTCTTGACCAAAAAGTCAAGCTAATATTTAAGGTCTCTGATTGTTTACTAATGTAATTAAAAAGTGAATAGTGGATAACACAGTGTAGGAAACTGTTTCCTTTTAAGATCATCTTCTTTAAAGACTGATAGCAAATACCACATTTGAAAAGTTGTAGCAGGCCTTAAGGCTTGCTGGGAAAAACTAGCCCTGGTTGTGAGCTGTACCCAGACATGATAGAATTTAGCTTCTCATCTCCTTTAAAAGAATTTGCCTGTTTCCTAGTGAAGAAAGATCATCAATTGTCTGTTTATTCCTGCATCTGCTCTAGCTGTTAACTGAGGAGATGTGCAAGCGATGATTAATTATTTGCATTTGTTTCAGTTCTAAGGTTTCTGCAAGTGACAGTGAGAAAGAGGGACTTTGTGAGCTGGTCTTCTGCCATGGGTTGTCATTCATGTGGTTGACAACTCCATTTCTCTAGAAGGCCATATAATAATGTATTTCCAAATAAAAAGTCAGTTAAGGGGACATGCATCACTTTGAGAGCTTGTTCAAAGTCAGTGTCAGGCGTGTAATTCAAAAGCACTTCAAAGTAGGGCTCCTGAGGGAAGAATTAACAGGAGTGAAGCACAGAGAGTACTCCCTGTGTCCTTTCCAACCTAACTCTTCCTAGTGGGAGGGACATGGCTTTTGGCTCCATCTCAAAGACTCCAGGGTCAGTGTTACTGGCCGTGCCAGAGCACTGCTGCCTGTTGGCATTGATGTGGGTTCAGCCAGCTGATGATGCCCTTGCTTCTGCACCACCATTTGTTGGACAGAAAGGGACAGCACTGATACCACTCATGGTTTTTCACATTTGAAGTGACTCTGTTAGCATGACATAAGTGTGAGGAAAGCACTGGGTCCAGAGTGTGCCTGCCAACTGGTATTCCACAGCCCCTTGGTAAGAAAAGGCAGCAGATGTGGTGATGTGGCCCTGTGGTGTGTAGTGTCAATTCGACAGCAGCACATGTTGCATCCCTGAATGACTTGTACACCTCTGCTTTAGGGCCTGATCTCATTCTTCATGGTTGCCTCACTCTCTCAATACCACCCCTACAGCTGCCATTCAAAGATGAAGTTTTAGGATCCTGGTACAAACTGGTGTTTTCCTATGGCCATGGGACCCCACTCACTAGCCCAGCATCTAGCCACAGACATCTGAGTGGAGGGGTGCTCAAGTCCTTCGGCAAGCTGAGGACTTTTACCTTTTCAGAATAGTAAAACTGGGTGAAACTAGTACAGGTTAGTTAATTGCTCCTAAGGCTGATTGAGGATGGGTTTATCAGTTCTTGTCTCAGTCTTTAAATTAGTCTTGCCCTTTTTCCCATGGCATTGCTTTGGACCATTGTAAAGACATTTTTCTTATCTTTCTGTGCAACATGCCTGCTGTCCTGGGTTTCAATCTTGGTGGATCCTTCCCACTGTTCTGTGACCAATGTGTATTTTGGTTTTGCCATGATCTTATCTAACATGTCCATCAATGCATAGGAGCCAGTGGGAGGTTTAACTCCAAATTCTCTTGATCATATTACGAACAGGAGTATCTTAGACCCATTTGTGCCTTAAGTGGAATGCTGTTTTCTGAAATTCTTGTCTCTTTAGGACCAGGCTCATACTGCGTGTCAGTGTTTCTGGGCAGAAGACTTCACAGTTGCTGTATGCTATCTCCAACCAAAAAATGTCTGACAACTGCAGACAAGAGGATCAAAGTGCTGTCAGTGAAACTACAGGTTGTTTGCACCTTTAGATAGCTGGTAAATGAAAATTGCTTTCCAATATCTCAGAGAGAAGTGTTAGAAACTATTAGCTAAAAGCCTTCTGCCTGGTAGCATTAATTTCCTATTCATTTCATTAAAGGAAGATTTTTGGAGAAACTTGTAAATTACAACATGCTCCTAGCAGAATAATAGCTTCAGGAAAAACATGTAATAGCTCTCCTTAATCAAAGTAAGGGCAAGTTGTTGCTTATCCAGCTGAAGAGCTGGGGATCACTAAAGCTTGATTTCACATTTCTCATTAAGCAATCGTACATTTTTTTTAACTGTTTTAAGAGAAACGTGGGTCTATTTCAGTAAAATATGTGCCTAGTTGGTTATTTGTTTTTTCTGAACATGTTTATCCTACTGTTTCCCTTTTTATTCCTATACCAATCTCCCTGTGTCCATGTTCTTCCTTGACTGTGACGTGTCAGCCTAAAAGAAGCAACCCCAAACTGTTGGATGAAGCAGAATTCTGTCCCTGTGGGATAATGTAGCGGATATTATCATTAGATAAAAGCTGATGATTAGCTTTCCTGCTGAAGCTGAATGATCCTTGTCTCAGTCACATAATAGATCAGGTGGGAGTTTCTGCAGGTGCTTGTGCTGTGATGCTCAAGATCAGCTCACACTGACTCTACACATGTAAATAATTAACACAAGATGGAAGGAGATCCACAACTAAACCACTGATTCTAGTGGGGCTTTTCAGAGAGAGGTGGATGCAATCCGGCTGGAGGTAGCTAGGACTGCAATCTTCAAAGAAGCTTAGATACCAAGTCTAGATCCTCATGAGTGTTTAGAAAACAGAGTTCCTTTAAATTAATATGCCAAAATTTGCTGAGGTTTTTTTCCTGGGGTACCATTTTCCTGCTTAGTTTGCCCTATCTCTGCCTTTAATTGGGTGTTAGACAGTTTGTTCTGTGGAGTTGTGAATCTTCTTGCATTATCCTCTCTAACAGTTTTATTCTATGTTCTTTCAGCCTGTAGGTTTAATTAAGCCTCAGAACCTCTGTTCCACAAAAGGTTATGTTTTCGTTAAAGATAATGAAAGCAAAGAGAATATAAATAAAATAGAATAAATTTTTGAAATAGCACAACAATTTAGTAGCTCTAATGCCTTGCTTATTGCTTGTGTACTTGTGAGGAGTGGCAGCATACTATGGCATGTCTTAGTACTTCCCAAAATCTAGGTCCTTGTGCTCTTTCCTAAAAGACCAAGACAGTAAAGCTGGGGACTATTAGATTTTGGATTTCTCAGAAGTGTAGGTGATTTGCATTGGTAAATCCGTGGTGTGATAGTTAGGTGGAGGCAGCAAGAGCTCTAGGGACATGGGGCAGGACCCAGTGGTGTGCCTTGTGGATGGTCCTGACTGCTGCCTTTTCCCTTAAAGAATCCATCAGCATTTCCAGCCTGTCTGTGTAGACTCCCCAGCAAAAGGACAGACTACCAGACTCTCCAGCAAAAGGACAGACTACCAGCCTCCTCTGTTTGGACCAAATGAAAGCTGAAAAGCCTATTCAGACTGATGTGTACCTTTGAGTTGGCTTCCTTGCTCTGTGCAAGAAATGTATTTACAGATCGCAGTGTGGCTGGGAGTTAGAGCAGGGAGCTGAGGCTTCTCCATGCTGTGGAGAAGGCAGGAAATGTGTGATTAGTGCCGCAACAAAATCACACTTTTCAGTGCAAACGGCTGACTTTGCTAATAGTGGTGATGCACATGGGGAGGAGCAGAACGAAGAAATAATTGAGGAAACCATGAGGAGCAATAATGTTCCCCAGAAATAGCTTGCTTTTTTATTTTTTTCTTAGATATATGAAATGTTGCATGCAGTGCTCTTGCCTATATTGCATTCTCCATCTGGCTGGTTACTGAAAGCTCAGATTCTCCTGGGTTTTTCTGAGTTATTTACTTTAATATTCTGCCTTTTATAGAAAAGATTATCTTACAAACTGGATTTTCCATACTGGACAGATTTTTATGGTTTAATCCTGTTTTTGATATCTAATTCTATTTTTTCCCTTGAATTTAATATCATTTCCCCTGACACACACACATAAACACACACAGAATTTCATGTCATATTTTTTCTGTAGTAGTGTCTCATGCAGAGATTCTTTTCTACCACACTTGATTGAGAAATAGCTCTTATGGGATTCAGAGTATTGTTCTATACCTCCAGTTTAGGAACCGAGAAATCCTTGTGTGCCTTGTTCCCTTTAAATGGAGACTACAGCCAAAGCCCAGTTAATTCAGAGGGAATCCTTCCACTGACTTCAGTTATCTCTTGGTCAGGCTGTCTGTCTTTTATGCTTCATTATCCTTATCACTGAGCATATCATAATACACATATTTATCCTACTACATGCCTGCAAGAGATAGTCCTTCCACTTTATTGATGGGGATTTGAAGTACAGCAAGATGAAGTTCTTGATCTGGTAAGAGACTGAATTCAGCTATTGAAGCCACGGTTTAGATAAATTTCAGTGTATTGTCACCAAAAGGCCCTTTCAAGGGGCTGTAGGTGCTGGTGGAATGCACATATGCTTTATGCAGATGATGTGGTTCATGTGAAATACTGTGGAGGGAGTTCAGGGAGCACAGCTTGGGATCCATGGCTATCCATCCTTCTGCCATGATGGCCTTAATTGAGAACAGCAAATCTGCTTTCTCTCTGTCCTGGGTACACACTCACATTGTGCTCTGTGGCATCTGTGCAGTGAGAATAAAATCTCTCCTGCACAGAATATTGTTTGGTGGCTGTAGAGCTCTACTGACAGAGTGTGGACCGGAGTTACCTGGAACTGAGCCTGGACAGTGACTTGTCAGATTTATATTGCCCTACTTTGTTCCTGTGAGATTTATTGCAAGTCATTGGCTCTTCACAAGAGGGTTCAGGTTTGGAAAGCTCTAATCTGGCTATTGTGAGGTAGGGTTGGTTTTTTTCCTTTTAGCTGGAAGGAAATTAACTGGTTTCCATAAAGGCTGGTGACAGTATGCCTTGGGTGTTGCACTGGAGGATGTGCTTAGGTTGGGAAGAAGAACATCTTTGTAACCAAAGCCAAAGCAAAACAGCTGGAGTTTTGTTGGCCCTGGGACCATGCCAGAGGCTCTCCCTGTTATTCCTCTATCCAACCCATTATGCTTACTTGAGCAGCACTGCATTATTCACTGAAATATGGGTCTCTTCTGGTTTACCTGTTTGATTTTATGCAAGAATTCTTTTGTTTTGTTTTTTACTTTATAAGACAACCGTGTAAAGGTCCCATAGTGCCTTAAGCGAATCGCTGTGAGATTTAAAGCAGAAAGCTTGGGACTGTGTTTAGACTTCCCATTAGACTGAAAGAGGCTTAGATTTCCACTGATTGACCACTGAACTCTCCCTTCCCCCTCCCCCTGCACCAACTCCACTTCTCTGGCCCAGATCAATGTCAGTAGTTAAATGGATCGGTTATTTGAAAGCTGTCTGTTGACCTTTCCTTCATGATTGATTGCATGAAAAGTGCACAGGAGTGTGGCTTCCAGCTAGGCAAGCAGTCACTGCTGACGGCTCTCTTTCACCACTCCCCATCGCCCACTAGGATTTCCCACAGAGGAATAAGCTGTCTGTGAAGATGCCAGACCAGAGAGTGCTCTCAAGTAACCATAATGAAGCTGAAAGCCAGCTCTAGTCTTCCTCAATGGCTGTGAGGAATTATTTATGAAGAGGAGACCAGGGCTGAGTGGTTTACTGGTCTCCAAAACACTTCCTGACCGGAGGTCTGGAATTGGAGAACCACAAGAGCCCTGGGTGACTCTTACCTATGGGTGTTGGCAGGTGTCCTACCAAAACTGAGGGAAGAGGACAAAAGCAGGGCCATCTGACTCTCTCTGGTGCACACACCAGCACGCGCTTGCCATCTCACTTGCTCCTCATCTTGCACATGTGCTGTCCTAGCCCAGAGAAATAATTAACTTTTCTATCTTTCAATATGTATTTGAAACACAAAAAACAGCCTGCAGGAGCAGATGCATTGAATTAGTCTTTGTGCAACTCTTCTTTCTTATGCTTTCCCATTCTAAAACTAATGTTGTCAGAGCTTTAATTTGGTTTAAATCTCCTGTAACCAATTCCATGCGAACAGGTTTTGATTTCTGGCATATGGAACATTTTAGTTACTCCTGATTGTTAGCATTATGAATAATGAACCCACCTTTTAACTCTTAAAATAAAGTTTGACAGTGCAGTAAGTGACATTCTGTTTGCACAGAAGCAGAGAATACAAATTACCCTAAATCAGGTAATGGGAAGCTGATGTATGATGATTATGTTGTTTCATCACCCAGTTTTCAGTAGGTTGTGCAGGATTGGTAATTCACTGCATGATCTCCCTTTTAAATCACTTCCTTAATAAACATGTAACAACACTAGCCTGATGTAGGGCACAGCGTGACTCTATGCTTAATCTATATTTTACCAACCAGCAATACACCATGAGTAATGAAAAGGTTTGTAATGTCAGCGCTTGATTCCGACTGTCAGGGAATTGCTGTCTGTAGAGTGTAGGGCGACATCGACAGCTGGGGAGGAGGATGGAGCAGGTTGAGAATTGGGGTTTCTGCTGATAAATATCATGTACTGTTGCCCAGGCTGTGTGAAGGCTATTGTAACCTAGGTTAATGGTGGATGCCAGGCAATTTGGCAATTGGAACAACGGGTGGGGGCTTTGGATGGCAGCAGTTTGCCATCAGCTACCTTCTCTCTTCCCTGTCAGTGCTCTTTAGGTCTGGCACTGCAGGGTGGTCCTGGTTAAGGGTCAGCCTTAACCCTTCACAAACAGTGAGAAAAGGGTTTGTGGAGGAGCTCTGAAAGGCATGAACTGGGAGGGAGGACTTAGTCAGTCCATTGGAGGCTGAACAGGGCTTGGGAGCCTTTGAGATTTCTTTTTTTGGTGCAAGATAATTTAAAATTGTTCCTTGCATTGGAGGGTAGAGGGCCGGAATGAGAAAATAGACAGAAGAAAAACAAAATAATAAAAAAAAAAAAAGGAAAAAAAATAGATTGACAGTCACCTTGCTTGCAAACCCAGTTTGAACCTAGTGCATGCTCAGTCTGCAGAGCTGCATGTTTCCTTGCCCTGCTGACTCACCTGGGGTAACTCCATGCACAACACTTATTTTACTTAGGGTGGCTTGGGTGGGATGATAGGGGTGTTAGACAAAGCAAATCCATGATATTTAAGAAATACTTCTGTGGTTAAAATTAGCAGGGGAGTTGGTGTGTGTTAGAAAGGAGAATGGCATTTACAGGACTCACTTATTCTGGTAAAGATGGAGTGATCCAGCAGAAAGTTGTAGTCAGGCCTTGAAGAAGTGGGCAACACACTGGATGCTATGAACACTGAGAAGCTGGACTCAGGTAACACGTGTTGCAGAAATGGCTCTGGGAGTGAACCTCCCTCTTTACAACAAATCTTCAGGTTTTGATCTCTTTCTTATATTGTTTTTAAAGGACTTTTCTGGAATTAAAAATGAAAATAGTAGGTACAGTCTTCTGTTGTGAAGATGGGATGAGAACCTTTAATAGGGCTAGAAACTACAGACCTATTAAAGATGACATTTACAATTACAAAGCTGTTCATGGGAGAATTAATTGCTCAGGAGTAGCCAGCACCCATTGATTTGGGTGCTTGGGCATAATAGAGTCGAGTCTCCAGTCTGTCAGATTCGTGCTTACTCTTCTCTTCCTCCCCTCTCTGAGGATCTTTTCATTGCCAAAACTGAGAACAATGACAAAGCTGAGAACAACAATGAGTCTTTGCAACAAGTGCTGGGGCAAATCCTTACCCCAAGCCCGGTGTCCTTGCATGGTCCTTCAGACCCAGTGCTAAAAGGAGTCCTTGTGTCTCCCACTGATCTCCCTAGGGACAACTTCTGAGCACACATTTCCAGCTCGGGGAAGCAATTACCTGGGGTCACTGCAGTGCTTCGTTGGTCGGGAATTACTCCTGAGCAGAGGATTCAATTCCTGGGTCTCGCCATGTGTCCGATAACAGCACTTTACCTTTCAATTAAAGTAGGGTTGATGAAGATTTGTTTTGATAGCTGAGCAGAAATGAGGGGGATGTGAAGTTTCCCCTGCTCGTTCCTTCTTTCCATGCAGCACAGCTTTTTTTAGCTTTCCTTCACCCTGGCCCTGGGTGTCTGACTGTTCCCAGTGTCATGATGCTCTGCACCCACATTTCCACAAGGGAGTCCATCCATCCTTTTGCTGGCATCCTGACACAGCTACCCGACTTCTGATAGACTGGGAAGTGAAATGCTTTCTCTGACAGTACACGGATGACAGCAGATTTTGCAACAACCCTTTCATTGCTCATGGAAATCTGGGCTTCAGATTTCAGCACTTTTATTTCCCAAAAGGGCCTTTCCCTCTAGATAGGCAGAGAGCAGTAAATTGATGGAAGACACACAAGAGATATTTAACTCCCTGCTAGCTTACTATAATGCACCGATGTGCTACCTTGAGAAAAAAAAAAGGGGGGGAAAAATATCAGGCAATCCGGTTTGTTTTCATTTAGAGGGATAAATGGAGACATTTTGAGAGATTAAGTGGTATGCCTAAGGCTGGGCAGGGGGTCTGACCGGAGCTCAGACCTGAATTTACTGTTGCCAGGTCATGTAACTCGAGCTCAAGACTTTTTCTAACCTTTGAATAAAGCATCTTTAAAGCCAAACAGTAACAGTTTTTTCTGGCATGGCTTCTTTCACATCATTCTACTAAACCGAAGGATATTAGAAAGTGTAAGAATAAACCTGGGTCACAATATCCTGCCTTTTCCTGAAGTCTCATGGTGATTTTTGGGAACATAATTTCTATTTTATCATGGTTAAAAAGCAGCACCTGCAGAGGGTTTATTTCTTTGCAAATGTCAAATCTAATGTTTCAAAGAAAGCTCAAGATGAAACGAAAAGGAGACCAGAAGGGTAGGTAGCTGTCATTAGCCTTAAGATTGTTTATGAAAACCCGAGATGACCTACAGCTTTAAATGACATTGATTGGCATACTTTAACTTGGTACTAATGGACTAATGACTTGCAAAGCTCTGAACATTCAAAGAGAAAGAAAAAAAAGCCCTAGCATCTGTGAAAGATGTTGATTACAATCTGTGGTATTCAGCTGACTTTTCCAATAAGTGTTAAATATGCAGGACACTGCAAAGAATTGTAGTTGTTGCTGTTTAAAAGAAAAGAAAATAATTCCTCAAATAACAAAGTCTTTTGTTTTTAGTGCCAGGAATGCCACACTGAAGGTGAATAGTTTCAACTGTAGCCTCTCGACTAGAGGCAAACCTTGCTGCAATTCAGCAGCACACAGTGTCTGAGCAATCCCTCAAAATCTTGAGTCTTAAGAGAAGAGTACTGAGGGAATAAAGCAAAAATAAAAAATTATAATTAAAAAAAAAAAAAGTAGAAACCCCTTCCTCCTCCTGCTGCAGAATGCAAGTCAGGTACCTTTGATTCTTGTTTTCCTCCCTTAACTCAACTGGATGCTTGAGATAAAAGGGAGGATAGGATTTGCCTTAAGTTTCCAGTGTAGTGGTTACTATTTCTTCTTCTGCTCCTTTTATTATCCTGAGTAAAATGTGCCACCACAACAATCCTTTTGAGACATGAAATACTGCTGAAAGGTCACTGTTTAGAGCACAGCCAATATAACATGAGACACTGCTAATCTATCAGCTCTGTGATGAATATGTTGACAAGGAGCTGAATTTTAATAATTAATCATGATAAAACTAAAGCAAGTTAATAATTTAGAGTCTGATAATGGAGAGTGGTGTGACTCCTTGAGTAGGCAGTTCCTGTTAAGTTTCCACCTCTGTTAATTTTAACCAAAAGGAGCACTGTCACTTTTAATTATGAACAAGAAGCTCTTGGAGCTGTACAGATGTCACAGAGGAGGTCAGCTCCAGAACATATTAAGAGCTCCGAGAGAATTTGGGGAGCACATACAAACCACTCTACCTGTTTAGTTCCTCAAGCTGTATGTTTGCTTTCCTGTAACATTATGCTAATGGAGAACAAGTAAGCAAAATGGTAAAAAGTGAATAGATAGAAAGTAGGTAGTTGTCATCCCAAATATGTCAATCATGAATGATCAGTGTGAAGCCCTGAGCTTACTGCTAGTGGTGGCAAAATTGTTATCATCTCTGATGGAACCATTTATATGCATCTTTTCACCAAAATGTTCTCATGTCTTATCCATCATTGCAATGTCCTCCTCTGAAAACATTCTGGGCTCCTAAAGACGTGAGATGTAGATACTTAGCTTTTGTTTGCCTCTCCAAAAACTATGTACTTTATTTAAATAGCCCATGTCAACAGAAAGCGGGTAACAAACAGCGTGAGATATTTCTCCAAGCTCTGCAAAAATCGGTAGCAGGCTTTGAGAGGACATAATGATATTCTGGTGGAGGGAAGGGTGCGTGTGGGAAGGGAAGGGTTTATGCACTCTGACCCTGCAGCCCTACCCCATGCTGCCCCAGCAGCCACAGTGGGAAGACTGTGGGGCTGCTAGTTGTGGAAGCCCACTAGAACCAGGGAAGGAGGGAGATCTAGGGTACATAAGGCAGGAATTCAAAGGAATTCAGGCCTTCAGCAAGCTTCAGTAATTCTGCTGTTGAGGGAATATCCCAACTGGTAAGTACATCTTGCTTTCTTAAGGCTGGATGTGCTGGTTTGGGACATTACAGCGTGTGCGCCATGTGAGATTGCCAGCGTGGCATTAGATGCTGCAGTGCCTGAGCATTTACTTGTGTTTCCTGCTCCTTATGGTAGGAAATTCTTGGAATGCTGGGACTACTGAGGTACCTATTCAGTTATCAGAAGCATTTGGCAGGTTTCTAAGGGCAGCCACTGTAGCTGAAATGTTACTTTAATAATTTTACAAAGCTCTTTGATAAACAGACGTTGACATTTCTAAGGAACCCTGTTCTCTTCACCCTTATGGCAGTCAGAGTTGGCTAGTGGGGAGGAAACACCTCACATAGCATGGCTCAGGTTACACAAATCAGATGATTTAACAGACTTTTGAATGTTCACTGTTTAAATAGCTGCTTTTGTTCGAGGCTTGGCCGAGTTTCCAGAGGGCTGCCTTTCTCCTCTTAACTGTCTTGTTTGCAAAGGTTGGCTGTTCAGTTTAAAGACACCTTGGCGTGGTTTTAAAAAGAAGAAATAATAAAGCAGGGCACTAAGTAGTTAAAGTATATGGTATGTAATATTCAGAGTTACTTTACTTGGCCTCAGCATTGTATCAATGGCAAAAAAATTAACACCCAAAAAATGCATGCAAAGAACGTTTGCTTCTGAGAAGAGCTACGAGCAGTACCCGCTTGCCACTCTCACATCTCTGAGTGTGTGATCTTGTCTCTGTTAGTTGTTTGTTTTGGCCTGACTCCAAGGGATTTGTACTACAGCCTGTTTTGTCACTACAGTTGACATAACTCACAGTTTTTCTCTTTGGTTTTTCACTAGAGAGAATCGTATTTGTTGTGCTGCATGGAATAACTCCATCTCACCATAGTTTCATGGCATGTTGTGTTGATGTGTGATGAAGGCACGTCCTGTCATGATTTTATGTCATTATATGACAAGACACCTTCCCCATAAATTAACACATTTTGGATAAGTTGCAGCATTAGGTCAAGTCGGTCCATTGCAAAGTTTCAGGAGTCCGGGAGACACAAACTAGTTCAGAATAGTAACAAAGCTTTAGACTAACTTTGTGGGATGTGATATACTCCTCATAAAATCAGGATTGTCCCATGAACTTCTTTGAAGACTATCTTTGCATCATATATCAGCCTAAGACTGTAATTTAAAATGTTCCTGAAGCATGGGTGATGAAGTACTTGTGACTTAGGCCTCCATTCCTCAAAAAGCAAAATTCACATCTATCTGCACACATATCTGTCTCATTTCTGGTTTACTTGAAAGAAAGGGGTCCCCAAATGTGTGTATTTCTTACTCCCTAAATCCATTACATGGCAGTGTGGTGTACTGTAGCAAATGTATAGATATTTGAAAGAATGGCAGCATCCAGTGCACCATGGGAATCCCTGATCCATAAATTGTTACATTTGTGTGTAGCAGCCCTGCTGAATAAAGCATGGCACTTAAGGTGTGGACAGAGAATATTACCTGGCAGGAAGAACAGAGCCATGCCTGTTTTATAGTAAATCAGAATTGATCGCCCATGTCTTCAATAAAATGTGCCAACACCTCTGAAGTTGTAGGTGAACTGTTTCCAGTTATAGACAAATGTCCACATGAAAGGGCCAGATCTGCTTCAGATGCCCTGAGAAACCCAGTTACTTAGCACCAGACATGAGAGCTATGTCTATATCTCAGGGGTCACCAAATCTGTCCCTTTATGTTAATGATATCACCTACTGCCTTGAGGTAATTGCATATGTCATTACTTGATTACTGTAGAATTTTTATTATAATTCACTCATCTCTAAATTCCAGCTCAAATTAGACTGCATATCAGATACCTTTGTATTTGTTATATCTATAGAAAGAAATAGTGGTGTCATATTTTTATGTGTGATGATTTGTGTCAGCAGACATCAGCTTTCCTGCTGTAGGCTGGAGAAAGGATAATATTGTTTTCTCTCTTAAAAATTTTCCTTCTTGCCAGTCATTTATCACTCAACAGCATATAAAACTCTGGGGCTTTTTTTTTTTTTTAATTTAATCTGGCTTTGTTCTTTCTGCATAACATCAATAGCTACTTACATCTTTAATGTAATCCATGGACAAGAATACACATCCAGTCTGTCTTGTTCATGATTATTGTAGAAGGATTAGATATTGGGTATTGTTTTCAGGCCAGCAGAAAGTCCTTTCACCTTAACTCTTCATATCTAGTAAATAACTTTTCTCAAGTCATTCAGCTAGTAGATGTTAATATTGCTGGTTGCATTTTGGCTTCCATTATGTTTTAAACAATGGACATCACATCTATTCCTTCTCTAAACAAATGGTGCAATGAAGTAACCTGTTCTACATGACTTAAACAAAAGTAATGACAAGGGACTTTAGCATTTAGGAGCTGACAAGCTTCCTTCAGGATTGAGATGAATCACAGCCACTGGGTTTATATGATAACATTACTTCTTCTCTGCCTGCTGCACTGATCTGCAGCTCAGAGGTGATGCTTGGAGAGACCTCATCCCTTGGGTTCCCTGTGACTCATTCACATCTTCTTCTATCCAAGGTGGAAGCCTTCCATTATCCGCCTGTGAAATGAACGTTGAGAGAAAACCGGAAAGGGCCCGATCTCGAAAAGTGCTAAGCAGATCCCAAAGCCTTACATTCCCTCAGCTCCCCAGTGATTAAGATGCTCAAGTTTGTTCATCCTGAATTAGGCATGACAGCAGTGGAGAATGTCAAATGCTCATTTCTGGTTTACTTTTTTCTGTCCGCTAGTTGATCCCTCATTTTTGTTTGGTTGCAGCTGCAAGGCTGATGCACTGTATCAGTAAAAAGTAAAACCCGTTATATGAATCACCTAAAGAAAATATCAGTAAATTTCTTATGGGATTTTATCTGTTTTAAATTACTTTCCTATGACTGAAGTTGTGTGCTGAGCTAAGAAGAAAAGAAAGCAATTGACAGTACCTCTGGTCATTTTAAGATATCTTGTGGGGAGTTTAATGCTTCTTTTGCAATCTTTGGGAGACTTCTGCTTGGGCTGATCATAAGAGAACAGTGAAGTAAAGACCCTGTAACCAACAGTGCAAAGAAGTCAGGGTTTCCTTCCTGTGGGCTCAGAACTATTGTGGTGTAAGTGCCTTTATCTCACATGTGGTCACAGGTTACTCCTGAAACAAACTACACTTCGTGTAGGTTAAAGATGTGCTCCCAACATTTTCATTTTAGGAGAGGTAAATATTCTTGGGGTTTTGTTTGCCTATATTTTACACAGGTTTTTTAGTTTTAATTTTCAAAGAAAGTGGCAGGGCAAGAAGTGTTTCCATATGCTGCAACATGGAAGTGAAAAGTAAAACTTGCTACTGGTGAATTACTATCATTTGCTGTTTATACTAGAATATTCAACATGCTGTGGGATCTACCCAGAGATGCCAGGATGGCATGATCCCTTCACTGCAGAACTCCTCAAATCAGTATAGGCACAAAGAAGAAGACAGGCTGGAGCAAATAAAGAGTGTGAGAAGGAAAGCCAACTCTGCTTGCTGTAATATGGCACAATTGTTTCTTAAGGGTATTTCATGGGTAATGAAGCTAAACAGCTTAGTTTCATTATCCAAGCTGAGATAAATGCATGGGGAATACATTTCAATACATCATCTAAGCCTCCATGTGATTTAAGTCTCCAGTCAAGTCACGGTCTGTTCAACACAGCACTACATTTGTAGGAGTTGGACTTTTAGACACAATTAAAACTTCAGTTCCCAAAGGTATGTGAAATCTAAATTTTTGTAAAGGATTTAGGGATTGCACAAATAAAGATGTTTCCCTGACTAATTAGTTTGGGATCGCTGTATGTCCCATCCCACGTACTGTACAGGGCTTGGGCAGTCTCACTGTGCTCAGAGCTCCAACAGGAGAGGAAGAAGCAAACTGGAGGGTTGCTGTAGCTGCTGGGCTGCCAGCACTGGGCGGTTGGCTTCTGGATCTTCATCTTGGTAAAAGGGTAAAACCAAGAATATTTTCTCTCTTGTTGCTTGGAGAAGGCCCTATTCCTCTAAGGGTGTCCTGAATATGTGTCTTAGGGAATTTTGACTTAACAGCATATCTTATGCAGTGTAAACCAGATTGCTTTAAAATTTCTTTTAGCTATGGTCATCCTAGAACAATTAAAAAAAAAAACAGGTAAGAAGTCTAGGATGACATGAAGATGGTAGAGCCCTTGGCTGGTCTCTGCCTGCCTCTTTCCAGCAGAGTTCTTGTCAAGTGTTTAGCCTGTGGAGTTTGTCTTGGTAATGTCCCTTTACATGTCTTATTCTCTTCAACCCCAATTACTCATTCCAAAGTATCATTTCTGTTTCCTCCTGTGCAGTGTGTGCACTGAGGGAACAGGAAAGGTTCAGTAAATCAAACTAGCAGACAGTGACGAAACACTCACAGATATCCACGAAAGCAAGATTCAGCTTCACTTGCTTGATAAATTATGTGACCCAGAAAGTAAAACTTTTTGGGTTGAGCTCTTTGGTAACCCCATACTAATTGCTGCTCCTTGCTAAGCCCTGTGCTGTTCTTCAAGCTGTGGGTGGAAAGCAGACGTGTGTAAGAGGTACAGGAGCCACCAGAAGGCTGGCTCATCTGCCTGGCTCATTTGCTCATGTGCCCTCCTATGATCTCAAAAATCTGCTGCGACTCTGCACTCTGAGGAAAAGCCCTAATATGCAAAACAAACATGATGCTGGCGATGCAACATTAAGCGACTGATGATGTTCAGAAATGTACTAATACTCATGTTTGAGGCCGTCTGGTCTGGTTAAACCCTCCTGAGCCTCTTTAATAGATGAATACTGTGTATTACACAATTAAGTGCTTTAGGATAAAAGTCTTCCTCTTATTGTTGCTACATTCACTGAAATTAATATTTCCTGATTTATATTCCCCCTGCCTCTCTTGTCTTCATATGTATGCATTTATGTGCTCCATGTATATAGATTGGAAAAATAATTTTTTATCTCTTCTCTCTTGGGAAAATTATTTTCCCTGAAGATATCTGGCTTTCCCTAATGTGGGCTGGTGGCAGTGACTTAATGAATTTTAGCTTCTTTCCATAAGAACTTTCACCAGAAATACTTCAGTAATAGGATAGTACTGAATATAAGTGGAATATAAATGTTGCACAGTTGAAGGGGCAGAATTACAAATGTCAGATATTCCAAACTGTTTTGGGATGACTGGATTAATTTGAAACAGAATTTCATTGCAGAGAAACAGCCTGGGGGTGGATTGATCTTGTTTACCTACTGCTAAGTTTCTCCCATAGTTGTTTGTGCAGAAATTTGCCCATGCAGTACTGTATGCAGTGGGAAGGTTGGTTTGTTTTAGACCATTTGACTGATTTTCTTTAGAGTATGTGGTTTTTCAAAAAGGAAAAAGGAAAAAAAAAAGAAAAAAAGGAAGTGTTGCAGTGTTCCTTAAACTTTAAAAAGGAAACTCAGTGTTCTTCTAAGCCTGAAAATGTTTCGATGCCTCTGTCTTCCTGTAGTGTTCCAGTGCAAATGTTGCATCACCCGAAAGAAATACTTGGTATTTTTCATTCCTAAATTGTAGAGGTATCCAAAGGACCCAGTGTAAGAGGTAACATCCATACTGGCATGCTGTGGTGCTGTTTCTCTGTCAGGTTTGTTATTTCCCACATTCTGCTGCAAGAATGTCAAAATGGTGCTGCCACACAGGTTCCAGCATCAAAGAGTACTTCCCTCACCCACACACCCTGCTGGGGACCTTGGGGTGAAAGGGAAGAGAATATGAGTTTCCTTGTGACAGCATTATTCATAATGATTTATTCTTTCCATTACTGTGGTTCTTAGAGGCCACATGTAAAGATCGGGGCTTAATTGCACTTGCAGTCATGAGGTGGAAAAAAGCAAGCATCACCCTGAAGACACTTGTTAATAAAAAACCCTTGCTGGTTGCAAGTCAGACAGGTGTGTGAGGTGGAAACAGGGGAGAGAAGGTACAAGAAAGAACAGAGAAGCAAGTTTGCTGCATAGTAAAATGTGTACAGAAACTAAAGGAAAGTGTGCTTTGCTTGAGTGTCAGGCATTGAAATAAATCTCACCAGCCTCTGAAGAAGTGTCAAGACTGAGGCAGAGTGGCTGGACCTGATGCTTGCTGAGAGAATTAACAAGCCTGGCAATAAACCCCTGGGTAATAATGACTCTGAAGAGTTACATTTGCTTTGGAATTTACTTTTATAAAAGCATGAAATTTTATGTGTAAACAAGATCTATAACCACCTATATGGAAGTAAAGATTTTTAATACCTCTGAGAATGAAGGACTGTGTTCTGTATGCTCCAGCAGGACAGAACTTGTATTAGAGCTGTAGGATGAGAGCTCAGTGAGTAATTCAATATTGGTTATTTCATAAGCTTTGTCTTTGGTGAACATAAAATATGATTTTCTTAAATCAATTTGTTATATGACCTTTTTTCCTTTTCTTTTTTCTTGCCAATATGCTTCTGCCACACTTACTCTTAGCATTTCCTGGGTCACCCAGGTGCCAAACCAGAGAATGTAGCTGGGATGGGGGAGCATTCCCAGCCTGGGTCAGGGAGGGACCAGCCCTCTGCATTGTCTCAGGAGAGCTTGCCCTCACCATCTTGCTCTGCCCTCTGCTTGTGTGAGGACCCACAGAACCGAGTCCCTCCTCAGCAGCTGACAACATTGCAGCTGCTTGCAGAGTCCCTGCAGCCAGCTACTGGGCTCCAGTTGCAGCAGGAGCTGGGAGGTACAGGGACAAAAAAGGAAGGGTAAATTAGGGAAGGGCAAAAGATCTTTTTGTCTGAAGTCTTTCTTCTGTTTCTTTCTTCTGGGAACACTGGGATCTGAGTTATGTTCAAGAGTAGCACAGATATAGCTGTTGCCTTCAGCAAGAACATGCTGAAAAGCAAACTTGCTGGAATTACACTTTTGGTTATTGCTCCCATGAAGCAACAGCCTTGTGAACCTGGTGATAAATCAGGGCCCAAAGCCCACAGCGATTATGAGGTGAAGTACAGAAAAAAAACTGCAAAGGAAAAAGCCAAGACAATGAAGGAGGCATTGATTTGATTTTGATAGCTGCTAAACAAAATGGGCTGACAAAAAACATTAATGCCCCTTTCAGACGCCTCTGTGGGAGGTCAGCTGCCAAACAAGAGAGGAAATGGTGGGGGTGAGTTATGTGTTTGCTATAAGACTGATGACTTCTTATGCTTGATGGAGCCAGACTTGCTTGATAGGGGATGATCTAGCATCTCAGAGAGATAGCTAGACTCTTGCTCTCTGATGAGGAATCCTGAAGGAGAGACAATAGAGGAGTGTTGTTTGCAGTGGGCTGGCAGCAGTTGGCTGCGGGAAGTGCCCGAGCTGTGCAGCTGCCCTGGGAGGCTTGCTGGGATGGGCTGTCCTTGTGCTGGGCACGGCAGTGGAGCACAGCCAGCACCAATGTCCAGTAGGGTGTGTGGAAGGTAGTTTTGCTACAAGTGCTTTGCATAACAATGTCATCTTGCTGGATTTTTGTGGTGGTATTTAGTGTTTGTGGTTTGGTTGCAAGATCAGCCTCTGTTCTCCTACACAGTGAAATTCAGAGATAATCGAGGTACTGCTGCTTGTGTTACATAGCCCTAAGAATTGTGGGGTTGTGAGAGGCAAAGGAGCAGGATGTGGTAGGGCAGTGTGGAGGAATCCTTCACAGGGAGTAGTGCTTGTGACAGGTTTACTTGTTAATCTTCCTCATTTTGGTTTTCCTTCACTCCTCCAGGATCAAAGTATTCCTTTTTGGGTCTGTATGCATTTACAGACTTGTTTAAGACCATAAACGATCTCATTCCTTCTCAAAATTGTTTCCACCTTGTCCATGATTCGAGATGCCATTTGTGTCACAGTTAATCTGTACAAATTTTTGCCAAATAAGTAGGATACTGTTTGGAGATAATGGGACCTTTCTGCACAAGCTCAAGTTGTTTCAGTAAGGGAGAAAGAAAGAGTAGCTGAAAATGGAACATTTTATTATTGATAACGGCTAGCAAAGATGGCTAAAGCAAGATGCTGGCTACAGAACTGGTTCTTTCTTCTGTTTTAACATCTCTGTGGCAGACAACTCGAAAAACCCAACTAAGTTCTGCTGTAATCAACAGACACAAAGTTTAATTACAATGCAATAAAGATAGCTTAGCTAGTTTTCAAGTGGTACTTAGCTGATTGGATAAAGGAAGCCTGAAAGAATATTTTTCCCATTCATTTTCATCACGTTCTTTCACTGTATATTTTCACATTATGCACCATAGAAAATTGTTTGCAGTCTGTCTTGTGTGAGTGACAGAATATCTTAAAACACTGTGGATTTTGATAGCAACTCAGTGTTGCCTTGTGGGCTAGAGACCCAAATTTTCACAGATCCAGTACCTCTAATGGGAACTTTGTCACTACAACTCTCCTCTACCTTTAAATGCCCAATTTGCTCAATTTCATGTGAGAAAAGATAACCTACAAAGGTTACTTGAAAAAAAAAAAAATTCTTTGACTGCAGATAACTGATGTAGAAGTCTGAAAATTACTAACAGAGTCAACTTAAATGAGATTGCTGAGTGTTTTCCTGGATATGCTACCAAATAACCTAACTAATGACTTCTGTCTGACCAATGGGCCCTTCCTTGGCAGCAAAGTTGACTTATAGGATTTCTCTGTGATCCCCATCCTCCCTTTGCTCCCTATTATCCATTTCACCAGATTTTTCCATCTTGCCTGTGCCCACATTAGTGTTTCGAGGTGGTGCGGTAACCTTCCTGACGTGATTTGAGGTACAAAGCTTTAGAAGACATTAAGAGTTGATTTTTTTTTTTTTTACCCATATCACTTCCCAAATGCAGTTTGTAGTAAAACATCAGAAATTGTCAGGGTATCCAGGCAAACAGTGATCTGTTTTCCACATGCCCAGGTAATGGAGACAACACTCTCTTAAGCTCTGAGTGCCACTGGTGCCTGCTCTAATCTCCCTCCTTTTGACAGTTATCTTTATCCTTAACCCTGCTACCCCTTGCTGGGTTATTCTCTTCTCAGTTTTCATTGCCTTCTTTAAGCATCTGATAAGCAAGCATCTTCTACAAGTGTACACAATTGCTGGCTTCCAGGACTTTTATTTCTATAACTTGCATCAGGACGATGCTAATGAGGTATGAAATCATGCTGACCAGGAGATGTTTTCTAAGCAAATTCTGCTCCAAAATAAGCAGGCATCTGTGCCTGATGGAGCAGTGGAAGTTGCATGGCACAAGGAGGGCCTTGGAGAGCCATATGTTTGAAGGCTGGTAGTGACATTTCTGCTTTTCTTCCTTATATGGTTCATTACTACAGTTTGTTTGCTTTCTTAATTGCTCTCTCTGTTGCTGAGTCTCCGTGGACTGTAATATATGTAAAACAATGTGTATGATTCAAGGAAAATCAAGGGTTTGACTGTCTTGCTGCATATACCAATATGTGGAATACTGTGAACTACAAATTGAAGGAATCTACTGTATGTTGAACTAAATCCTAAGCCAGTAGTAACTCAAATCCTTTGTTCTTACTGTAATTTAATATTTCATAGCAGCAGATTTGCTCTATAGCAGTGTAGTGCCTAAGGCACTTGCACAAGAGTACACGCACCATAGCAGTTCCAGCAGAAAGGAACTTGCTTTGTCTGAGCAGGCAAAAAGTCTGGGGAAAAGGGAGTATTTTAATTCTTATTCCACAGAAGAGGCAGACTGAAAAATTAACAGACCTGCCCGTAATCTCCCAGGGTCTTCCCAAATGGGGCGGTGATTTAATCTCCTGATTGTGATTTTCATCACAAATTCTAAGCTAATCAATAACATGTTTATTTGCTATCCCATAATTGCAGCAGTATTTTGTTGTTAAATACCCTGCAGTGCCATTAAAAACTAGATTATTTAAGAATTGTAACTAACATGGGCACTTGAGGCATTTCGAAAGGAAGTAGTGTGTGAGCTGTTCGATATAAGTAACAATAAAGCAAAGTACTTGATTATCCAGTGATTCAAACCTGAAATCCTGCCTGAAGCATGTTGGAGAAAGCCTGACAGTGTCCTACCACCATGGCACATCCTCTTCACTACTCTGCAGGGCACTGTAACGTGGATGGAAAATGAAACAAAAGATGAAAAAGGAAAAATAGACCTGGGCTACCTTAATCTGAGGCCAAGAGCGAGAACATGCCCCCGTGTCCTCTGACGCCCTGAAATGGAGGCACAGCACAGAAGGGGAAATTCACAATGGCAAATTGCAGCTTTGAAACTCCAAATTCAGCATTAAAGAAAATTGAAATGTGGCTGAGTAGGCTGGTGGCCCACTGGAGTAATCACCTGCAGCCGTGTTTTCAAACAAAAGCTCAGATGAAAGCCAAAGGGTGACCAACAAAGGGACAGAAAGCTAATTTTCCACCTACCTTTTGTTATAAATAGTGATAAACTGTGACTCCTGGTCCTAGAGGCAGAACACTGCAAGGAAGTGAATTCTGTGGCTAGATATGATGTAATACACTTTGGGCAAAACAAAAAACGTTGTTGTGCCCCCCCAGCTCCTCCTCCCCCCAGTCAGATTAAAACACTGGTACTGCATCAAGATCCAAAGAACTGGAGCTAACCAACCAGGCAAAGATTTAGCCAACACAGGAAATGTCTATAGATAGTTTTCCGAATCCCAGCTGTTAAAAAAAATTATGAACTGAGCTGACATATGGATATCGCAGGATTGTTTCTGCTTTCTGCATAGGAATGGGGCTTTTAATTGGGTTTTCAGTACATGTGCTTACTGTTAGAATTGTGTTTGGATAAACCTGCTGGGAAGTTTGTTTTTAATGTATTGCTTTAGCAATGTTCTTGTTTTCTAACATTCTGGTAAGATCGATATTTAATGGCTTTGAAAGCCCTCAAGTAATTTTATTTACAACTGTGAATGAACATTTTGGGGAACTGTTCTTTTTTAGTTGCCCTTTTTCCCATTTGGTTATCAATATGATGGAGATTAGAAGACAAATCCTGTTCATCTCCTATTGATTTTGGACTAAGTGAGCAATCAGCCCCTGTAACTCTACTCCTCCACATGCTCAAATGACATCTGTAAAAGCAGAGATGTAGTAACAGATGTGAAGGCCAGATACACCACTTTTGCAAGGGAAGCATTTAATAGAAAAAGGGGAAATGAAGTGAGTATAGTGAGTAGTTTGGGAAGGTTAACTGAACTATTTGCACTCTTGAAAATGATAGTAAATGAAAACATAATTTTTCTCTAAACCGTTGTGGGAATTCCTCTCTGTCAAAAACTTGACTGGAGTGTATGAAGCAATTAGTGCAAATATACTACAACATTAGGGAGCACAGGCATTTTTTTTTTTTTTTAATTTTACAACAATAGAAGAAGCCGAATATCCTTATATATTACATTAATGAGATAGATTGCTACTTTTAATGGAGCCTCTGTGCTCTGCACTGCACTGTATGCAGATTTGCTAGTTAATAAGCCCGAACAGTGTTTCTGTTCATGGAAAATGAATCCGAAACGTTTGTCAGATTATCTGTTTGGCATGCCTGACTGGTGTCTGGAGTGGCACTTTGCTAATGTGCTATTACTCAGTGTCATTAACCCACAGGAGTGATTGAAAGGTGAATTTATATTTGCATCATGCTGCTCAGAACAGGCGGTGCTCTGGATTAATCTGGTGCCCTGTGAAATGGTTCTGCACAGGATAGAACGAACTGAGCATCTCACAAAGTGCATATCCCTAACTCTTGGTAGCTTTTTTCACTAGAGGAGTGTCCTGTTGTGATTATGGTAAAATGCAGGCACAAAGCTGCCTGTGGGAACGTTTGTTTGTTATCTGTCTGTTCAACATCATCAGAAATCCAAAGTTTTTGTAATTCCTGTGAAAAGCTTCTGATTGCTTTACCCATCAGCATTAACGTCACATAAAATATTTTGGCAGCTGCATTATATGTAAATAGCTTTGAAATATTGCATTAGAAAGGGGGGATTGGTCTGGGAAATGCAGAGCTGATTTTTTTTCTTTTCTTATTGATTAGGAAAGTGTATCTGTTTGCATGCAAGTAGATTACTTTCATCCTACAACATACTTCCTTCTCCACTGAAAATGAATAGGTCTTATTTTCTTTCTGTAAGTGAAACCTTCATTGTTAGTTTGTTTAGGGTCAGATAGCTGCTTTTTTTTTTTTTTGCTTGTTTTTTTGGCATGCCATGATATTTTTATAAACAATATTAATTGCAAACAGTTTTTAATTAAGTATACAAGTAAAGCCCCAGACTTTTCATTTGTGTGGATTTTGAAGCTGAAATGATGTTTTCTATGACCTGCTGAGGAGTGCAAGGAGATCCAAACCTGTAAAACAGAATGAGTTCTTGCTTTTCCACTGAAAATGTGGAAAGATGAGGGAAGACAACTCTGATTGTTCCGTATCTCTCTTGATTTGACTTCTTTCTTTTTGGTTTTGCATCAAAGCTTGAGGCTTGAAATAATTTGTTTTCTGTTTTTTTGGGTTTTTTTTCCTTTAAATTTTATTTTTTATGTATTAATATTTACGTATAAATAATATTTTTATTTTATTTATATTTTTCTATGTAAAAAGGCACAAAAATTCTTAGCATTTTTGCACCTTGCTTCACAAAAGACGGAGTGTGACACACCGTGCTAATCAGCTTTTGATGCACCACAGTTGGAAATGTTTTCAAAACCCCACTGAATGGGGGTTTTATTTCCTATTTTGACAGCTCAGGTCTCCCACTCAATCTGCAGACAAAATGCCCATCGCTCCAGCAGGTTTTACCCGCGTAACTGCGCGCCGAGAGCCTGCACCCAAACAGAACTGGGAAAGAAAACAGAGAAAGGTGTAAGTGAAGACTGTGACATTAACGAGTCATTGTGACAATGAGCACGGAGCTGATCCTAAATGAGAGGTGTCAGGGTAATAAATGACTTCTGAAAGCCGCGGTGACAGGCGCGTGTCCCGCATCGGGGAGTGGAGGCGCACGGCAGTGCTGTGCTGTGCCGTGCGTGTGCTGGGGCACCGCTTCTCCCACATCTCTTCAGGAAGATGCACATTCTTACTCATTTCTCTTGTAGTAAGGATTAGTGCTGTTTCCATTTGTGAAGTCTAGCCCTTTTCCAGGGACTTGAAAAAGAATGGACTCGCTGTTCTTCTCAATTAGTTCTTTATTTTCTTTAATCAGATAGAGATCAGTTTTCTGTCGTCATTCCTTAATAATAAAAATGCTCCGATGAGCCTAATTGTTATAGTAATTTGACCTCAAATCCAGGAGAAGTCACCCCTGAATTTTATTGTTCAAAAAAGGAAAAATGCAATGCAACCTTGAATGTCTTTCCAGTCGTTGATTAGCTGTGTAGCCTAAGTACCGGGATTCTTCTGTGTGTTATTTTTTGCTGTTATTGGAGGGTAAAACAAAGAAAAGAAATCCCGAGGAGTTCATCTACATTGACACGTTAGATTACAAGAGCTTCTCCAGGGCATTTGTTCATCATGTATAGATAAATTCAATCTCTCTCTCCTTTTCCTGTAATGGAAAGATTGCTGCAATGTGGGAGTTAATTAGCAGAGCTGTTTATGAAAAGGAAAGGGGGGGCAGGGGGTAGGCATGGATAGATGGATGGATGGGTTGATGGATGAACAGATAGATGCTGGAATGATTTTAATTTGTTAAAAAACCCAAGTGTAGAGGGGATTGCAAATTTTGGAGTTTGTCCATGTTTATAAAAACAAAATACTGCTGTCAGCCATGGAAAAGCATTGTACAGTGGATATTTTTAATTTTTCTGTGTGTACATGTGTTTTTGTTAGCTGAAAACACTGTCTGGACATTTTATAATTCTTCTCACTAACTAGCAATTCCCTTCATGTTGCCAAGAGGACAGGCAGCACAGAAAAATGAAGGAAAAATAACTATGAAGTTTAAGTAATGGTTAAGCAGAACCTCAACTGGTGGTGTAGTCTGTTAGTTGAATTGTTATTTCAATGAAGAAAATATGTGTTGTAATAGGTTTCATAAAGAGAAGGCAATGCTACTAATTTTGCTTCTTTTTTTAAGACAAAACTGGGTCATATTTCAGCACTATTTATTATTTTGTATATTCCTCAATTTGGAAAAAGTTACAAACTTCAACAAACACATTCAGTTTATTGCATTTCACTCAAATGGGTATAAGGCAGGGACCTTCTCCTGTTTCTACTTTATTGACTAATTCTGATATAAATCTGAACAGATTCAGGCTTTTCTGTTTCTGATGGGTCACCATTCCTGGTTTGCATCCACAAAGGAAACATCCTTGTGGACCAGCACAGTATTTTGCTACTTGGATTTCCATTCCTCTGCTCTGATGTTTATTTCTTTTTACCTGCTTTTTAAATAAAGCCATTGTTACAAAAATAAATCTAAAAATATTCAGTAGCTCCTGAAGTTAAGGAGTGAGCTCATGAAATAATTTAGTCCCATTTTAACTTCATTTATGTAAATATATATTTTTAAGAGTTGGTTGACGCCTTTTCATTAGACTACATTCATATATATATATATAGGTTTAGCTTAATCTTTGACTCAGAATTGCTTTTTGTTACAAATATAAATGTTTAAAAAATATGCAGAATCCTTACAGGTAACATTCCTTTGGGCTTTAAGAGGGAAAGTGCAAGGTTCAAAGTCAAAATACAGAAAAAATTCATTGCCAATGAGCCTGTGTGCAGTGATATATGTAAACATGTCAGACAAAACACATTTTGAGATTGCACAGAAATACTTTGTAACTTTGTAACTTTGTGAGATGAAATAAGTTGCCTTATTTTGTGTTGATCCGGAAGAGACTGCCCTACTGAACATGAGACCAGCATGTCCCCCAGCCTCACAATTACTTTGTTCTGTGATGTAATGAAGAAAATAGTATGGCTGTGCTCTCGTGAAAGCTGAAGTCCTGCTTAGGGAGGGGGTTCAAGAGGAAAGAGGACATTTTGCCAGAATATGAACCCACTTGTGCTGTTTGCTCCTCCATTGCCCCTAACTGAGGTCTTGGAATTTTGTAGTTCTTCATGTGCTAGGCTGAGCCACACCTCACTTGGAAGCACCATCTCCCCCCAAGCATGTCTTCTTTGGAAACAAACATCTCCTCGTGGCTTGTCAACACTTCCCGTGTTCATGCTGCTCACAGCAAAATCTTCGTTTAGGGAGGCTGGGAGATGTCCAGCTGCCCATGGCCTTCTCACAAAAATGTGTCTCCCATTTATCCCATGAAGTTTTCAGTTTCCTAAAGCTGCCTGCAAGGTCATCCTTTGGTCACACAGCGTATCTATACACTGACCATCATCAATGAATTGTGCCAAGTCCTCCATCTGTTTTCAATATACAAATAGTAGTAGAGAAAGTGAGAGTCTTTCTACTGGGGTCTTGCCTCCAGTCGACTTTAGTCAGGTTCACAGTGAGCACTTGTATGTGGGCCATGTTTTCCAGCACTATCTGTTGATGTCCTTCTCACTAACAAAGAGAAGATCCTGAAATCGTTTTCAAGGCAATAAGCTGGTGAAACCCACTTAGGGCAAACATCTCGCTATTGCTTGGAAAACTAAAACCGAGGTGGGGACTCGTTTCTTTGTTCACATGAGGAACCACCCATTGCTCCTTCTTGAGTGGTTGGGGGGGCTCTGTGATTGTTAGATTTTAAATTTTTAATTGTTTTGTTAGCTTAACCTGCAGTTGACCCATACAGATTTCATTCAGAGTGGTGCCACTTAGTAGTAATGCATTTTCTGACACCCTGTAGAAATTATGCTGCCGGCATCACAGTCTGGCCCATCAGCCCAGGCGGAGCTTCTGGTGGGCTCATCCCCTGCCGGGGGGAGCCTTGTACAAGGCTGCTCTTTTATTATTTAGCACCTTGTTTATGGCATCGCACTTGAACCCTGGAACTTTTCGAGTCCACTTCCCAGGGGTTCAAGGGCAATTATTAACCCCTGCAATGCCAATAGTCCCTAAGAAGCCAAAACTCTCTAGTTGCGCTTGTGCACCTGGCTGATGTGTACGAGGCATGTGCTTACTGCTTGACAACTTTAAATGAATTTAGCCCCCATTTTCTGTAACTCCCTCAGACCCATCTATGGGAGTCGCACTGCGGGCCAGACCCATCTCTTTGAATGCTCTTAGGTATGGGCATAGCCCCCAAAAGGCAAAGCTTCCTTTAGCCTTGGCTCTGTCAGGATTTCACTCTTGATGTCCTAATGCCAATTTAGAATCGTTGCCTGTAGAAAGAGGTATTTAGTCCCGTTATTTCCAGCACTTGCCAACATTTGGTACCAGTTTCTTCAAGTGGAGCTTGTAACAATGTCTAAGTAAAGTATATCTGTTATGATTTAAGGAAGGTGAACCAGTCACATTACCACACTGATGGCTGATGACATTCACTGCTCCATGTCTTCCTGCAAATGTGATCCTTTAGGAAGTCAATTTTAATCAAAAAGCCCCAAAACACAACGAGTTACAGTCAAGGCCTTAGCCTTTGGAACAACAAAAAGAAGGCAGAATTAAGGTTTTATTTTAGAATGTGTGAGAAATTAGAATATTTTATGTCATGAAGTAGAAAAACCAGACAGATTCATTAACGTTTTATTTTGAACTTGAAGTTGCAGCTCAGGAAAGCATCAGACAAGAAGATAATAATGCCAAGAGAAGCTTGTTATGAACAAGCAGAGTTCTTGTGGTGGCACATCCTTCCCTGCAGCTGTCTGCAGGGGTGTGGGGAAGGACAAGCCAGTGCATGAGCACGTGTCAATTGTGTTTCAGAAGGGTGTCACCTTCATGAAGGCCCTGCTCAGGCTCCCAAGGGCTCTCTTTGTAGGTGACTCCTGAAAGAAAAAGGCTCAGATACTTTAAAATGAAACTGAGTGACTCAAAACCAAACATGGGTGAAAATGCTTGAATAAAAAGCCAGTCTTGCACCTGTTTCCCTTATATCTTTTGGCCCCATTTGTGCAATGGAGAAGGGTTTCTTTGTACTCAAATGAGCTGGATGCAGATGGCAGCTACCTATAGTCCTGATGCAGCTGTACTTTGAGATCTTTGCATTTTGCTCGTTTTTCGCACAACGGCTTAAAATCCCTCCTAGGGCAGAGGTGCTTAAACTCTCTCCTAGGTGCTACCTGCCAGGTGGCTGCAGCAAAACACTCTTCCAAGCACATGGGGCTGATCCAGACTTCATCTCTGCAGCTGCTCAGTCTGCCCTTCCCAGCACAATGGGAAGCTAAAAATGTAAATGGTATGGCACTGGCATGAATTTTGTCCTAAACAGAGCTGTATCTCTCTTAGCTTTGAAACTGTGGACTGTGCGTCAAAATAAAATGTGGCAAGTGGTTATGCAAATGAGGGAGGGAAAATGTGTTATTTCTTAAGTGCGAGATCTTGCAAATGGATTTCTGCAGGCTGACAGAGCCCTGCCCTCACGCTGAGCTCTGAAAAGCTCTGCAAAAACAGGACAGGGCATCTCTATTTACCGGCTTGCAAGATTAAGACTGGTATAATAAGGAGAGGAAAAAAAAGTGGAGCCATAATTTGCCTCACAGAAAGTAAGTTTGGAAAAGTTCTTCTGTAGATAGATTATCATTGCTTCAGAACTAAGTACTGACAGGAAGACACAAAATGATTGCAGTTCCATTTTTAAAGGGACATTAGATGTGAATTTAATCTAACCTATCTCTTTGCATTAGACAGATCATGAATTATCACTGATGATTACTGGAATTCTGCATAAGCATTTGAAGTACAGACAGGCTGTTATGACAGTAAAATTGAGTAGGAAATGACCACAGACAAGTGGGAAGCTGCCTATCCTGCCTTTATCAAGAAGGAAAACAAACCCCAACTAATTTTAAGTCTTGAAAAACAAGTTAGATGGTCAGAAAACCTTTCTGGTGTTGATAATCTTCACACACTTCTACTGTTTATATGAACTCTTATATCCAGGATTTTTAACCTCATGACTGTATTCCTCATTCATTTGATAGCAAGTGTATTTCTCAACCATGTAGTATATATCATAAAATTCATTAAGTAATTGATGGGGAATCAGCTGGGAAAATAAAAATTAATGAATTCCCCATGAGGCAGCTGTTCCCCCCAACCTGACAGAGCAACAAACGGGGAGAGAGAATCAGAAGGTACCCTCCTCTGAGTAATTATGTGGTGGTAGCATTTTCACTTTGGTGGCTTAAATCTTTTCTGATCAGATTTGCTGTGGCATTTCCCAGGGTCAGCTGGCAGAAAAGCTTTGCACTTGTGGTTTATGACATACGTGACTTGCACCGCAGTTTTGTTAATGCTGGAGACCCAGGTTAGGTCAAGTTTCAAAGAAAGAGGGTCTTGAGGGAGAGAAACACTTTTGAGACTGATCATCAGATCCTTATGTTGCCTTTTTTGTTTGTGTGTTTTACACACAAAAGGGTTATTTTCCACTTTTCAAAATGGGAAAATAATGCTGGAGTGTCTGTTTCAGTGCCCTAACACTGGATGGAGAGACACATGTCTTCAGTTCTATCTTGCTCATGGTTTGCCATGAAAAGCAAACCTCTCCTAATCAACTAGAATTTGATAGTGTTTATTCTTTACATAAAATACTTAAATTTAACATTTTTAGCTCACAGGACTATTTTGGGAATATAATTATTAATATTTATTCATTTAATTTTCTTTCATTAAAACTAACAGCTAACATTTTAATTTTTAATACTACTTCTGTTGTACCTAGTACTAGAGGGAACATAAGGGTGCTCCTGGGAATCCTGTTAAATTTATAGCTGACCTATCCACTATGACTCATCAGTCTTCAGAGAAATTAGAGGTCCATTTTGGCACTCCTTTGTCTAGGTTTTTTATCTACAAGAGGGAGGAAAAAAGGGAGGGAGGTATTTAAACACTTAACTCAGTAACTTCTGCAGATCATGAGTGAAAAGCTCATTGCTAAGTGATGGTCAGGCAGTGGTGGATTTGGTCCCATATGCTGAAGGAGAGAAAGGGATAGAGGATAGTCAGGTCTGTTGAGTTGCTGGTAAGTGACTGGAGAAAAAACAACGCATGGATGAAAAGCAACAGCGGGCATTTTTTGCTTCAGACCACCTTTCTGAGGATGAGCCCACTAAAAAAAAAAACAACAAACTAAAACAACAAAATCATCAAAACAACTGAATTTATGTTGAAAACCAAAGTCCTTTTTTGGGCATCCAAGTTCATTAAGCACTTATTTGTCTGAACTGCTTTTGCTGAGATTTCTTGTGACTTGCTGACACCTCTAGAAGTTCCCCAGAGTTCCTAATGATCAGAGAAGTTTGTGCCATTGGGAATAATGTGGGAAGCAGAGACCAGATGCAGCCATGACTCCATCTTCCTGTAGTTGGGCTCTGTGGCTTGAGGCATCTCAATGGCCAAGCTTCAAGGACGGGTGTTTAGAAGGGGCCATGTCTTTGGAGCAGAGCTTTCCTGTGAAACCGAGTCTTGCATGTAAGGGAAGGCAGTATGGCATTTTTCCGTGGAGCATTTCCTGGCTGGAGGCAAGGAGGCACTTCAGTGCATACAGTCCGTGAGAGGAGCTCTTTGGCTAGTGAATCCTTACTTAGGCATGTCTGTGTGTGCTAGTTTGGATGGGATGGAGTTAATTTTCTTCACAGTACCTAGTAACGGATGGGAAGTGGTGAATTAATTCCTTGTTCTGCTTTGCTTGCACGTGTGGCTTTCACTTTACCTCTTAATCTGTCTTTATCTCAGCTCAGGAGTTTTCTCACTTTTACCCTTCCAGTTCTGTCTCCCATCCCACCAGGAAAGAGCTGAGTGAGCGTCTGTGTGAGGCTTTGTTGCCAGCTGGGGTTAAACCACAACACTGTGAAAATCATGTTGCTGGGGTTGGTTTTCTGTATTGATTGTGTCTTCACAGTGTGTCAAAGGTGTCAGGAACCTGAGAGGCTCCTTTTAGATTTTTTTTTTTGCTTAACTTTCAGTTTTTAAAAGAAAAATTAGGTGTTGGCTTTTCTTTGGTTTTTTGTTGGGTTTTTTTCCCCACCTAAATAAACAACACTAACATTAACAAAAAGGGATCAAGTTTCACAGGTGAATGACTTTTATGTGAAAAAACTCTAGAGAAATCTGAGGGTTCAAAACTTCTCTCTCTTAAGGAAATGGAAAGTGAATCTACAGTGTGGGTATGCGTGTGTGTATATATATATATATATATATATATATATATATATGGTGATCAGTTTCTATATACTTAAGCATATACGTTCCAGTCATATGAATGGACACGTGTGGATACTGATGCCATGAAGATTTTTTGCCTTTTCTTTCATACCCCTGTTATACCTTTTTACAACTTCTGTATTCTCAGTGCTTTTTGCCTACATTCTTGGACTCATTTGTTCAGCTAGGAGACAAAACATTTTAGAAGCGTCATAGTTAGGGATCAGTGTGCCCCAGACCCCAAGGTCCTCTCCAGAACACATAAACTAAGAACTCCAGAACATGTAAACTAAGATAGAACCATCCAGGGGAAGGCTTCTTGGGGAGGGGGGCTCATTCAAGCCTCTCATTGGGGAATTTTTGATAGATATGCTAATTAGTAAGACCTATAATGTTAGACCAGATCTTTTAGGGGTGTGCATTGTGGTGTGCATTTCGCCTAGATGTGTGCACCTAAGGATCCTTAAAATAAATACCAAAGTAAAATCCCTTTTCCTCTTCTAACCGTGTTTGACTCTTGATTTTAAAATCAGGAGAAGGCATCAATAAACTCGCATGTTTGTTGACAGATTTCTGCAGTGTGTCTGCTGGCATTCAGCAAAGGTGAACAAAAACAGACACTGAAATGTTTTCTCACCTTGGAGTTTCTTGTGTGAGTAAGGGCTCTGGTCCTCCACTGATCAGGGACAGCTTGCAGGGTAAGGTGCAGGGTACAGTGACTTGAATGGTGACATGTGATGTGTTATCTGAAGGAAGGTTGGCCTTTATTCAGGTTTCAGGATCAAGCCCATATTCCAGCTGTTCCTACAATGTTCTCCATGGAGTGTTTGCATGATTCCAAATGGTCCCATAGATGGTCTGCAGATGCTCTTGTATGACTCAGGGTCACACAGGTAGAGGAGAGGTGTTCTAGCTTCTGCTCTTCATGTTGTTCCTATATTACACCGTCCCTGCGCCTCAGGAAACGTCCAGAACCTCTCATCTCCAGTGTTTCTTAGGATCAATACCACAGCGGAGATGTGGCCCTGCTGGTCTCAGGTCTACAGCAGGACTGCAGAGGAAGTGGAGGTTCCTCTTAGGCGGTGGGTGTACACACTGGGTACAGAGCAGTTTGTGTGCTCACTCCCTGTGCTGCCATGGATTTTGCTGGAGAAGAGAGAACATGGTGGTGCTGGTGGACCCTTTGTATTCCATGTTACCTTAAACCTTAGACAGATGGCAAGGTCACGTTCTGTACAAAGCTGTATTTAAATTACAGGGTGTGGAAATGTGAATTCTGACCTTTTTGTAAACTTTTTTACTACTTGCTCTTATTGGTTTTTTTTTTTTCATTCACCAGTGATCAAAAGAAAAAAAAAATCCATCAGAAGGTCTGAGACTGACATTTCCGAGTGAAACAGAGAGTGCAAAATTTCAGTTTGACCCTGGCACTGCAGCTGCTGAAATATTAATGGCATTAAATGCAGGTGAATCGGAAATGTGTGCGCAGGCCAAAGATTCCTCCAGGCGGTTTTCCCGGAGCTCTCCCGCTGCTTGCGTCGCTGCCGCCGGCGGGGCATCTCCTCTGCCCCCGAATGAGGGGTGGCAGCCGTGATGTGGACGGCACTTACGGCAGCAGCCTTTCCTTGATAGGGAAAGCTGTCCGGCTGATCAGATTTAACAGGCAGTGCGGGCTGCTCAGCCACCGCTGGAAAATACATAAGCCAGCTGGGGAAGCAACATACATTCTTGCACAGCGCCAGCTGCCACTGCCCAGCCCTGACCACGTCGGCCTGGGGACACAGGTGACTTTGTTGAGGCGAATCAGGACCTCAGGCTGGGCTGCATTATCTCCCCGGTACCAAGCTTCACCTGCGATGTTCCTACATTTACTTTGTACTGTTGTAGTGTGGGCCACACCAGCACATGCTGCAGCAGCCCAGTAGGGGATCTACCCACTCTTCCTGGGAATTGCTTGTTCTGTTAAACGATTGCAGACTGAAGTCTAGAAAATGAAATAGTTGATGAATATTAAAAAAAACCCACTCTGAGCTGTCTGTCCCAAACAGCTTACAGGGTGGTGGTGCTACATGGCTGTCAGGTACTAAGCTCCTGCAAGATTTTGGTGATGTTAGGAGGTGAATATTTGGAAGCGGGCACTCTCGTGGCTGCCAAAACCATTTGAATTGTTAATTTCCATCAATGTCACTCCAGCTTTTTCACAGAACTGGTTAATGAGGTAAAGCAGCCATTTCAATACTGTCACATTTAGGTCACTGGAAAATCTGCTGTGACATAAATGGACTTTTAAAAAAGCCAAAATAAAATGAAATGTCTAATGACTCCCCACTCTCTTTTTTATTTACAAAATAAAATGCTAAGAAGGGGATTTAAATGTTTACATATGTGCCCAAAGCACACGTTTCACTCCTTTCCCCTTTTAGGACCAGAATAAACCCCATGAGTTTGTTTTCAAAGTTAGTTCTCCATCAAGTTTGTTGCCTGATTTTTCTTTAACTTTCTTTCTACTCTTTTACCCCATCATTCTTTCCTCCCCCAACTGCCACCACACACCATCCTTGCTCACTTTCTTGCAAAGCTGCCAAGAAACTGTGCGCAAATTTAATGTATGAATAACTGCTCGGTCTCTCAGTGACCTTGAAAAAATTGCTTTGCGTCATTAAAAATTCATAGAAATGAAATTTTTGTGAGGAGACTGGCACATGCAAAATTAGTACTTGTTGAAATGCAGCTGGAGTAATCCAACCTCGTGAACTCTCAAAATTGTAATTCTTATGAGAGCTAATTGTGGCCAGCTTACAGCTTGGATCAAGTGTTGCTGTTTGACTTCCTAAAATAATATCATGCTATGCATAATATACCTGCTAGCACGTGCAATACAAGTACAGGTAAAGGCGATGCATAGCTTAGCAGAGACAAAAATGTTTAAAGATTGTTAAGTGCAAATATGCTGGTAAGTGCGTAAAAGGATGCAATGCCTAAGTGGATTAGTTTGGAAGCAAGTAAATTATAATTCTTTGCTGCTGTTAGTGGGCTGTGTAGAGCTCTGGGCTGCATATCCATTAAGTGACATTAGTGAGCTGTGGTGCCATGACATTCAAGTCCATGTAAAATGCGACTTCTTGAACTCTCAGAATTTAGCAGTCCGTATTGTTTCCCCTTGTGCTGGTCATCTAAACTGTAAAGCTTGGTTTTGCATCTGAGGGAGTGGGGAGCCAAATAACATGCTGGTGTGCTAGCTGTGTTCCAGGTGTCCTTGTTTTTCTGTTATATGTGAACAATGCTTTGCCAGGGTAAAAACATAATTAAATAGTAACTACTGAAGTACAGCATGTAGTAGCAAAGTGCACTTTGCCTTCTTCAGCTGTGTGGCAGGATGGAGGCTTTAACATATGTCACATTTCAGGAAAATAAAATGCAGTGCTCATGGCACCTGAGCAGGAGGGATGCTGTCCCCACGACCCAAGCAGACTGGGTTGTTCAGCCCTGATCGAGGTAACCACTCAGAGTTTCCCAGTATTGACCAATATCCCTGTGGTCTGGCTCACAGTTTTTGCAGTTTATTCCTTGAAGGCTGCTTGTTAAAACAGGAGAGCCCTGCAGTGTTTTGGGTGTGATCCCAATTTTGTTAATACCAACTGGACGCTTTCCATCTGCTTGCTGGATTTGAGATTTGGGTTCGTTCCATCCATGGGAAAGAAAGTGATACCTTTTATGCTTATGATCCATGGAGGCTCTTTTACACTGCCATTATTTAAAAATCACAAACTTTGTGGGTGATTTCCTGTGCAATTCAGTGTGTGTCACCAGAAGTGTGATGTCCCAGGCTCTGAAGCAGAGCTGGGAGCATACAAAGGCGGCAGCTGGCAGCAGCAGTATTTTGTTGTGAGTGGCTTTTGTTTGTCTGGCTCTGAAACATGCCTGAGAGCTCAGTGGACGTGCTGAATACCAGTTGCAGCTCTGTCATCAGCCATGCCACGGTCCATATTGCTGTCACAACGTAATTAAAAAATCATTGCTCTCAGTACTGTTTGGCACTGTGGCTGAACCACAGCAGTGAGCAGCTCAGATAGGATGTGTCTGAATGAAAAGAAGTTTGACTGCCCAGTGTATTTGCAGCCAAAATCTGTGAGGATAGCAATACGTGCGTAACTTTGGGGAACAAGCTCACTCCTTTTTGATTTTCCTTTGTTCCTGGGCATTTGTTTTCCTGCCTTTGTTATAGGGCACCTTGTTTTTCTGAACACATCCTGTTGTCTTCCCTAGCGCCTTGCTGCTGGATGCCATTAGCATATATCTGGGCCACCCCTTGTGCAGACTTGTCCCCAGGTGAAAGCCCTTGTGGTCTGGGATGGAAAGAGGCTGCAATTTACTGAGTCCATTATCACCTCTGGACGTGTAGAATGATAATGGAAGTGACAGAGGTGCAGCTGAAAATTGGTTCTTAATATTTTATGTGTTAAAGCTGAGGATTGGAAATCTCACACTGCTCTTCAGGGAAAATGAAGTGTGTGTGTCTCCCCCTCCCCTCTCCCCCTGCCCTCCCATCACATTCAGCCATTGGGCAGATCAGCTCTCTTTTTACACCTCCTCATGATGGAAACACTGTGCTTCTGCAGCAGTGTTTTAAAAGACAATGGCATAAAATAGTCTGGAGAAAAATGAGCTGTCCTGGGTGGTTATATGGCCCCATCAGGACCACTGCTGCAATGAAACTTTGTAGGATGTACATACAAGGCTACTTGTTCCTTTCTCTCTTCAAGTTAGGGGTGAAACAAAATGATTGCCATGAAGCAACATCTTCAAATTGCTTTCGTTCATATCTTGTAGTCTGTAACCTGGGCAGCTTCATTCCCCTGCTCTAATGCTTGCAAATTATGCTCTTTTATCAAGGCAGCTTCCTTCCCCCGCCTCTGCACAGCCACACCAAACTATTATTCAAGATTACTGTTCATCTATTCACGTGTAATGTGTCATGGATACATAATTTTAAATAGTTTCTTCTTCTAAATGACTTACGCAAATGACAAATTAACCTCCTGGCCTTTCACCAAACTCTGTCTGCCGACTTTCTGCATCTTCTTGGTACTGATTACAAGCAATATTAGATAAAATTGGTTCTTGCAGCTTAGCTTTATTAATTTCTCGTGTTCTTACATCAGTTATAACACTTAGGACTGGGTGCTGCTGTGATTCCCATTGACCCAGAAATTTCTTGAGTGCTTTGGAGGACTCCTTTCCTTTTGCTTAGCCTCTTCTGTGCAAGTGCTAAGACTGGGAGTAAGAGTGTACTGTTGAAAGGTATTTCCACATGTACAAAAAGGATTCTGGCTTTCCTTATGTGCTCTGCATGTTTGAATGAGGTATTCAGCAAAGTGTCGCATCGCTTCCCTCACAGGCGACTCTTGCAGCGAGCAGACTCATGGACCCTGCATTTTAAGGCACTGGTGCAGTTTTAATGCCTCCAGTTGGCCTGAATTGTAGCAGCCCCTAAGTGCAGTCACAGTCAACTTCATATCATGGGTGCCTTACTCTGTACTGTGAGCATTGTTCTGCTGTCCTACTCACAACCAGAAACGTTGAAATATTAATGCAAGCCACCATTTTGTAGCTGTCCTTATTTTAATGCGCTGTGAGTTGTGTGGGTAATAGATTAACCTTGGATTTAGGTGCTAGCCGTGGATCTGCAGATGACTTCTGTTGGCGCAGATGCACGATTTATCCATGACTTGGTTCTTCATTTCTTAATGGAAAGTAAACACACTTTCTCAGTAGAGTAGTTGTGACATAACTGTTACTAATTTGGAGACTGCTCAACTATGATGCCATTATGAAAATGGAAATGCTTAGGAAAATTCAGTATTACTCACCACTTTACAAATTGGTAAAATAAAGCCTTGAAAGAACTTGGTTGTAAACAAGGCTGAGGCATCGTAGCTAATCATGTCTATAGTGTGCTGAACTAATTTAACACAATGGAAAAGTGCCACCCACCCCCACACTAGTCCTGTTCCTCTTCTCCACAGAGACATGCTGGGATGCAGGGAACACCACTAACAGTAGCTGCTTGAAACTGGGATGCAGGAGATAGATGTGCCACTTTGAGGGAAATTTCCAGGGTAATAAACAGCTTTCCTTCAGCAGTTCCCATTTGACTATTGTCAGAGTTATGGAGGTTTTTTTCTAATTCAGAATTGGTATTATTGGAATCAGCAACCCTGCATGCCATATGGGCACACATAAAATATAAAGTCCAACCTTTCCCCACTATTTGTATTCCATCTTTGTGCTTGCTCGGTTTTAAATAAGGAACCAGGGAATCACCCAATTAAGATTTAATTGACTTAATACACAGAAAAAATCCTCACTAAGAACAAGGAGCAAATGTTTCTTCTGATCCCAACAAAATTTTATCTGAAAGCGAAGAAAACTGCACGTATTCAGATTTTGTTTTTTAAGCACCATGTTTGCTCCCAGTTTCTGTCTCATGCCAAACCTCCTGCAAAGAGGCCATCGGGAAGGAGGTAACTTTTTTTAAGTTTACATATGTTTTTCAACCCTAATATTTTAGGGTTTTAAAATGTACAGAGCAATTTCGTGACTACCATGGCAAATATTTTTCAGTTTGGGGTAAAAAAAAAATCTAAAATATGCTCATGAACATTTGTAAAAAGTTAAGTTTGGATGCGATCTAGTGCACATGGATTCAATTAGCTCAAGGTACGAACGCTTGAAATAGTGAGGAGCAATATTCAACCGTTTCAGCAGCCTGATTTTTTGGGAGCTAGGTTGCTCATATGTGAGGAGCTTGGCTTACAGGCACATTCAGTTCTGGCATGCCATGAAATACTGGGTTCTGTCTGGAAGCTGTTGTATGAACAGGCAGGCTGTTATGGTGGGACCGTGTCTCTCTCTTGCTTCAGAAAGGTGGAAATGGGTTAGACTGAGCTCTTTGTATTTCAAGATATTCTGCTGGCTGATGTGGTTCTTGATGAACATATGCCTGTACCATGGCTTCCTTGTCACCCACATGCAGTGACCAAGGCAGGGAGAACAGAAGCAGTCAGTTTAATGGCAACCAGGACACTGCAGCAGGAGGAAAGAGACTCCAGATCTTTGATTTAATAAAACTCTGCCTCCTCTCGCAGACCATAGGGCCGCTGAGACATCTTATTTCAATTCCATATACTTATTACTCACACCAAGTATAAATAGGGCTATTCATGCTTCACTGTCTGATTGGTATTTCCCCCTTTTTTTCCAGTTGCTTTCAGAGCAACAAATGAAAAACCTTATTTTGGTTAGGTCTTTATTACAGCTGCACAAAGTGTTGAAGGACCGACCTGGACAACTACATGTTAGAAGGTTCTGATTGATCTTGAAGTAATTTAATTTATTTATTTCCTTTTTAATTTTGCTATTTGATGTTAGGTTAATTACCTAACATTTGAGAGAGAGAGAGAGAGAAGTAAAACAAAAGCACTGATCAAGGTGGTGGGTGGCTCTGTGCACTCCAAGACCCAGTATCCAAATCCCAAAGTTACTAACATTGGAATGACCTCAGGGGATTCATGGCTTCCCAAGTACCTGCAGCTTATGAATTTTAGCACTAATGGTGTGTTGTTTCCTATCTGCTACATATTATTCCCTAATTTCTATTGTTTATTTTTCATAAAACTACCTCAGTCAGTGAATTAGCAAAGAAAAAACCTATCCTATACGATTTAAATAATTAATTCTTCCAAGTTATTTTGCAAATAATTCTAAGTAACATATATCCCCAAAATTCAACGTCAAGATACAGACTATTTTCATTTGAAGGGAAGAAAGCAGTGTTACATGTGAAATCCATTTGCATAACAAATTATTTTGACAATATTTTGATGTGGTTTTGCACAAACTAGTCATATATTTTTAAAAGTTAATGCTCCTTAATAAATATTAGTCTGTTTTTATAATTTGAAGGAAGAGATATCGTTGCCTGGTGGGAATCAACTTGCATTCCTGTTGTCCTCACAGTCCACTGAGGAAAGAGATCCTCACAATTTACAAGTGAAGAAGGAGCTGAAAAAGTAAAATACTCAATATAAATACTTTGTGTAAAGAGACCTATTGATTTAAGGAGAAAATGAGAGAGAGACATAATTCCATTGTAGCAGTTGGTTTTTCATACCCTTCTAGAGCAGATGGTCTAATGGTCTAAGCATCTGGTTTGAAATATCTGCCTTCCCTAGGGCCATCAGCTCAAATTTAGACAAGCTGCATTTATAACTTTATTTTCAAGACAGATCAATTGGGCTGACTCTCTGGTTGGTTACAGGAGGGTTTTTCTCAGGTAATACCACTGATACTGGCTCAAAGGGTTTCATGCCATTCATAGGGTTGATTTTTCAGCCTTGATCTTAAAAACAGAAGTTCAGTTGGCTATGTGTCGTTCTTTAAGAGGATCCTTGTGCCACAGAAGGATTTGTCCTGGTGTCATTGCTCAGAATTTCCCTTGTGTCCATACTGCTGTGCAATGTTTCTGGGATGGATGATGCATAACTCTTCTGTCTTGTCTGTGCTTTGAGTATTTAAGTGAAAATCTTGGAATTCACGTCTGAATTGGGCCAGGAAACTTTTGGGTAAGAGCAGGTAACTGCATTGAGAGTGAATAAAAAATTCACTCTTACACAGCAAGTAACACGAGAGTGTTGCATCCTCGGTGCTCGTTGCATGGGATTTTACAGGATAAGGCTTCTTATGTGCTTGGAGTCGCACTTAGGTCTTGCTTTGCTGTCTGCTATCTGTCACACAGAGCATTCCCTCAGACACTGTCTAATCAAACCAGGAGGCATATTTTCTTGTAATAAGGGGGCAAATCTGAAACAACAGTAGAAGAATAGGAGGGCAATGGAAGGGCAGGTTCATTTTGTGATCATTGTGTGAAATTGTTTATGCTATCATGTATTCCTCATTGCTGAAATTGTCTAACAGAATGTCTGCAGATTCTGTATTATGCTGCACTACAGCTGGTGACCTATATGCTGTCATCTGCATGGGTTTTGTATGCTAAGAATTTGAGTATGAATTAGTTTTTTTCTCTATTATTTATTGATAGCATGTTTTTAGAAAAGCAAGGGGGGAAAAAAACCCGGAAGAACAGGGAGATTTATAAGTCAAATGATGAGAACAGAGTTTAGCCTGCTGTATAGTAATTGAGTGGCAAAACCAATTCCCCCTGTTGAAAAGAGATTAATCAAAAGATTAACCAAAGCCACTTGCTAACGGCAGTTCTTAGGACAGTCCGGAATATGTAGTAGGAAAAATTAATCCCTCCAAATTGCTAAGAAACTCAGGGACTTTGAGATTTAAGCCAGAGTGCTGCAGTTAGTAAACCCTTTCCAATCAGCGTGTCAGGTTTGTAATTCTTTTTTGTTTTGGTTTGGGTTTTTTGCTTTGGAAATATAAAATCTCAGCCAGGTTCATGCTGGGGGTCAAACCTGGACTGTGGCATCTTGTGTCCCTCAGTTCCTGTGCTGGTCATACGGGGCCAGGGCTCTAGAGACTGTTCCACGTTGTATCAGCTCTCTGTTCAAAGGGAAATTAGGTGGCCACTGTTGATTTGAGGAGAAATCCTTTAGTTTCTGTCCCATTGGCATCTTTGCTCATCTCTAGAAGGGATCCCAGAGCAGCTGATGTAGGCACAAGGCTGATGGCTTTTAGCAACTTCAGGGTCTGGCTACATAAGCAAAGGGATCCTTCATTAGTCAGCTGTATTGATTTTATGTTGGCTTTGTACAGTCACAGCCCTACTGCAAAAAAAAGGTCTTCCTCCACAGTATTGGCTCTCACAGGGCTTTGATGGTGCATTCTGTATCTCTAGGGATGATCCAGGCCTATAATGAAGAGCATGCCTTATTAAGGGGTGTCTGTGTGGGTTAACTTAATAGGTGACCTGAGCCATTCTATAGAAATATTTAGTACAAATAATCTGTGCTGTGATTAAAATTTAAAATAATCTCCTTCTCAGATCTGGTTCCTAATGGGTTTGTTGTGATCAAGGAAAAATTAAGAAAGAAATGAAAATTAAATAATATTGAAAAGATAAACGGGAATCCTGCACAATTCATTTAGTAAATGCTTTTTTTTCCTTAAATGCCTTCCACAAGGCAAGGGATAAAGCTGCAGCAGGAGGACAAAAGACTTCTGCAAATTTCACTGCAATATTCTGTTTTCTACAGGCTCTTTCTTCTGCCAAAGCACAAAAAAATCCCAGCAAACTGGAATTGAGACAGCAGCTTTGTCTTTTTTTGTTTGGATTTTTTCTCTTTGTCTTCATGACTGACATACTTGGTGCTTCACTTTCCAAACTGTCACCTTCCTTCCACAAACTGCTATCAAATCCCATGGAGCTCCTGCAAGGGAGCAACCTGTCAGAAGTGCCTATCAGCTTCTGACACATCGATGTACTTAGGGACCTGGAAGAGGAGTTAATCCCTTCTGCTCTTGCCCCACTTTTCTTTTTCTCAAATTTTCTCAGTCCGAATTTTTTTGGAAATTGTGGTTTTTTAAGTAGGCAGACACCTTCATGGAGAGAGCGCTCTGCTCAGCATTGGCAGGAGACCACAGCAGTCAGAGGGGCCAAAGAGAATCTTGGAAATTTGTCATGACCCAGAGCAGGCAATAAGGGATATTGTAACAAATGGGGCTACAGATAAGATTTCCTCTGCTGTGAGAACCAGTACATTTCTTACGCATCAGGTGCTGTGGTCCAGGAAGGTGTGATTCTCCCTAGAGCTGTGAAAAGCAATAGAACTATTTCCTTGCCTTTAGGAAGTTCTCTAGAGGGTTAGGTAAGCTGGCAAGTGTCCTGAGTTTATCGTTCCTTTCCCTCTTGCTGGATTTTTTTGTTCTACACTATCAAATTTCTCTGAGCACATAGAAAATTAGTGTAAAAGACTGAGGCAATTAAAACCAGGTAGCAGAAAAGTAGGATCCTGTTGATTTTCTGAAGAGTTTGATGATAAGTCAGTATTTGCTGTTGCTCACTTTTTTTGCCATTTTAGAGACCTTTAAAGTGTACTTCTTTCCTGCAAAAATGGATTCTCTCTCGTTGATTAGCTACTTTGCTTTCTAGGTGATAGCCAAATGCAAAATACTTGAGCAAAGCTCTGGTGGGTCATCACAACTACCATTGCTGATTCTTCATCAGATATTCTACAGCTCGTTAACAGACATTCTGTGTGGGGTTAAATGAGTTCCTATGTTACGTATTTTTGCTAAAGAAAATAATCAACCCTTTTTTCAGCACTGCTCCCTTCAGTATTTTGAGGGAGGCAAAAAATGGAAAACCAAACCAGTATTTCTTCAGTAGTTAAAGGCTTAACTGCAGCAGACATGGTCCCATTGCTCTGCCTGGCAGGACACTGGAACGCTGTTGGAGTTTCGGGGTTGGTACTGTTCTAATTCCTGTGTGGTTTTCTTTTGACATACTACAGTTTTGAGCTCCTGAGGTCCCCTGAGGCTTTAATGTGGATTGAGAGAGCCTTAGTTAAGCTTGATTTGATGCAGCACTCTTGGATCCAAGACAAAGCAAAGCTTTTGTATTTCCTAAAGAGCACATTATCCTCAGAGCTCTTAATTTGTACCCTCTACTTCTGCTAGTAAAAGAGGCATTGCTGCTCTGCCCTCCATGGGGTTTATTCCCTTCTGTCTTGCATGTGCATCTGTTTTAACCAAAGTTATTTACCTGCAGATCATGACAAGGAATCTTGTATAAATAAGGTGATAAAAAAGAGACAGGAAGATATTTTGCTCTTAGCCTGGAGCCTCTGGAGGCCTTTTTTGTCTCTTTTGTCCCTGTTCAAAAGGGTATCTCAGAAAGCAGGGGAAGAAAATGCGTGTGAGTGAATATATAACAACGCTTCACAAATAAGAGAAGTGGGAGAAGAGCAAGAAAGCCATTACCCACCAATACTAGGATACAGGTAGAAAGTCTTGCAGCTCAGCTGGCCATATACAGAAAACCTAATCCCCTGGATATTCTCCCAGGCCTAATCTGATGACTTCTTTTCACTGCTGAGTGTTGGGGCACTTATCCTCACCCTTGGCCACAACTCATGCAGCAGATCCAAGTATGGGATGGCATAATACTTCCTGCATTCTCCCTTGCTACATCTCTGTGCAATACCCAGAGCAAGGGGAGCTCCGTTTTGACTGTCTTATCTAGGCTCTAAGTAATGCAAGATACCAGTACTAAATATTGAAAGCCATTCTGGGGTCTTTTTATGTAATCTGTGTAAGTGTATCTAGGTAATGTGTGTTTGCTATGCTTGTTATACTCTCATAGTTTCTGTGCTGCATTTCTGTAACTTTGCATATCCAAGATACTCCTTTTTTTGAAAGCTAGAGGGAAAAGTTGCACTGAATAGCAAGGTAAATCTGACTTAGCTGCAGTGCTGACAAAAATGTAGAAGAGACTTTTCTTTCTCTGGAAAGAAGAGGGCATATATATTAAATGGATTTTCCATAAAGCAGAGCTCCTTTATTGTTTTCTTCTTCTTTTTTTTTTTTTTTTTTGTGTGTGTAATTTGGTTTGTTTTGGTTTAAGGGAGTGAAAAAGATCCTCACACATTATTAATAGTCAGAAGCAAGAGTGAGCTGGATTTTACCCACAGCCTTGCTGTTACCGCTAATGCACAAATAAGCTACAGCTAAATTGAAGAATAAATCACATTAAATTTTTTGTCCCTGATAAGGAACATGCCAGTCTGTTTTTATTTATTTTGAGCCTGCCAAACAATTTATCTGAGTTCCTCTGGATGTGCAGTTTGCTTCTGTTTCGGCATCCTACAGCATTACATTAGATCTTACCACTGCTGCTGCATTAGTGTGTCTAAGCAGCATTCTGGTGATTATATCCACCTTCTTCAACCCCACTGATAAATGAACTGGGACAGAAAAGCTAATTATACCTCTGCTGTGGAGGAAGGCTTCCTATTACCCAGTCTTTATCCATGGGAAAGGAAGTGCCCTCCAAGAGCTACAAGCCTTGGCAGGTTTGTTTTTCCCTGTAGAGTTTGGGGGATCCATGAAAAAAGGTAGGTTTTGGCAGGGTTTGGCATTCAGACATCTCTGGAATCTGGACCTGTGGACAGAGACAACAGCAGCTGTTTTCCAAAATATGCTGATTCCTTTTATTATATAACATGCCAAAAACTGGGAAGGGCCTAGGCTCCAGATCTGCTAATATGTGCTGACTGCCTTACACAGGCCTACGAGGATTGTTAAACCACTGGCCAACAATACCTGCACTTCAGGAAAGACTGGAGGTGGTGGGGTCAGAGGAAACTCACTGCTTTTAGTGGAAGGAGGTGAAGGAAACTGTGCTGGATCTGAGACAAGAAAATTTTGGAGGCAGGAAGGAATGCAGCCTAACAAATCATGCAGGTTAGGGGTAGGCTCCAAAGTTGAAGCCACATCCTTTATGGGGCATTGGTAGGTTTGCTGTATGTGCAGCCCCACTTGGGGGGGGGGTTATAAATGTTATAAAACAGTCATAAAAAATAACAAGTATGTCTGAGAAATCCATGACCTGATTATAAAAAGGCATTCTAGTTTCACTGAATGAACTATTTCCTGAAAGTGATTAACTCAGATGGAGTAATAAATGAAGTAATAAATCTCTGGATTTGATCCTCTGGGTTTAATCCATGAGACAAGATTTATGACTGGAACCATTAACTCTTGTGTTGGGAAAATGCTCTTCATATCTCATCTGCATGATATTAATTTGGAAGTTTGTATTCAGACAGGTACATCTTAACTTTCAGTTGAAGTACAGAAAACTTTGAGAATATTTCACAGTAAAATTATGCAAGATAAAGTCCCAAAGCAATGCTCTTCTGATGTATGCAGCATTTTGCTGGTTATTCTGAAGTCAAGCTGTGGTCTGACTGAAACGTAAAGAGCTGAGGAAATCAATTTAAAGCTGCAGTCAGATCTGAATTTGTGCTGCTGTTGCCAAATAGAATCATAGAATAATAGAGTATCCTGAGTTGGAAAGGACCCACAAGGGTCATTGAGTCCAACTCCTTGCCCTGAATAGGACAACCTCAAGAATCCCACCACGTGAGAGTGTTGTCCAAGTGCTTTTTGAACTCTGACAGTCTTGGTGCTGTGGTCACTTCCCTGGGGAGCCTGTTCAGTGTCCAGCCACTCTCTGGGAACAGCTTCATGCCACTTCCTTGAGTTTATTACAGGTTACCAGAGAAGAGATCAGTGTCTGCCCCTCCACTTCCCTTCATGAGGAAGATGCAGATTGTGATAAGGTCTCCTCTCAGTCTCATCTTCTCCAGGCTGAACAAGTCAAGTGACCTCAGCAGCTCCTCATAAGGCTTCCACTCAAGGCCCTTCACCATCTTCATAGATGTTCTTTGGATGCTGTCTGTGTATCATACAATCCAGTGGTCAAAGACAAGGACAGGGTTCTGTGTGTGTATGTATACACACACACACACACACACACACACATATATATGTGTAGTAAAAAAAAAAGAAAACTCCACTGCTACAAGTGAATATATTCAGTGCCTATATTCAGATTGCTACTTCTGACACTAATGGGGAAATAAGTTCTTTTACAATGTGCTTTCAGGCACTAATATAATAAGCGTGTTACTATCCAAGGTCCCCTAACGTCAGTGAGAGCTTAATTATAAAATATGACCCCTTAACAAGGACATGGAATGTTTTGTTAGTGTAAACATTAAGGCTGCTCCGATTACAGGTTTCCCTGTAGCTACTTTGGAAAGCACATACTTCTCTGCCTCCTTTCAGAAAGGAGGGAAAGGAGTAATCCAAGTTATGGGCTGATCCTGCACATGCTCTGCTCTACTGGCTGAATAGTCCATTGACATTAAAGAAAGTCTTTGGAAGATAAGATCTTGGCATCTTATGGCCAGCTAGGATTTCACCTAGGCTGCATAAATTAAAGCAGGTATGTAATTTTTTTCAGCTTTTGGCTGGGCAGGGCCCTTTTAAAATCATTAAGACAGCAAAATTGAGCTGTGCCACTAAACATCTGAAGAAGGAACTTTTTTTTTTTCTTCCTTTTCTTCTTTTTTTTTGAAGGTTGTGAGGTGGCAAACTGTGAAGAATTGTTTTGGGATTATTATCCATAAGGTGATTTAAATTAGTAAATCTGCATAGAAATTTCCACACTTCTTCCTTGATCATTTCTGTTGTTCAGTTTTAAGTTGAAATGCTCAAAGGGTGTGTGCAGCCAGGCACTCTCCAGGTTAGCACCCACATTCTCATGGCTGATGTGCAGTAATGCTGCTTGCAACCTGGGAGCACCTGAATTGCTGCCATCCACAACCTGGTGGTGGAAGTAGCTGGGAGCTATGACCTCCTGTTCTCAGGAATGCCTTTGGAAATGAAACTTCTGCTGTGGCGCTTGGAATAGACTTGTTCCAAGGTTTCTGATGTGCTTTTAATGCTGCTCTATGCTTTGTAATGCTGTCCTCTGCTGCTGTGCAGCATTGTGGGGGGTGAGCTGCCCTTGCACTTTGCATGTAGAGCCCTCTCTGACACTGGGGATGTGTCCCCTAGGGTGGCGTGAGCTGGAGGGACCACAGTTCCTCTTATGTGCCCAGATGGTCTCATGGGTACCTTGGCATGCTCTGCCTTTGCTCTGGATCAGCTGGTTATGTTATACAATAGTAAAACCACCGAAACACTCCATATTTTGTAGATCTGGAAGCAGTAAATTATACCAGTACCACCAAATCCAAAGTCAAAAATAGATTCCTCTCCTCTTTGGAGGTATTTCTGGAGAGCCAGATGTCTGTCATGTGCTGCAGTATTCAAATGCCTGCCCTCAAAAACTGGAGTACTGGACAAACACGGTGTGGGTGGTGGCTGTGCCGAGAGCTGGACACGGGCCAAGTGAGATGTCTGGGCTCTGCCAACAGTCATAGCAGCAGAAATGCAGAATACCCCGTTCTGCATCACTGCCGTTTGCTAGCGGCGTAACTTTGCAGAACTTAACCCCTGGCCCTGCTTGTGGGAGCTCCTCTGATCATCCTGCTCCCCTCCCTGTCCAGGAGCAGAGCAATGTGATCAACCATGCTCATGGACTGGGAAAGACATACAGGACTCCCCAGCTTAGGGTCCCTTGGCTGTGCACTTGAGCAACCCCTTTCTTCCCCTTTGGTTTGTTCTCCCAAGCCCCTGCACAAGAGAATATTCTGTTTCCACTTTATCCTTCTAGCTCAAGTCAATATGACTGTTCACATCAGCTGTGTTTACAAGATCAGGCTCCCTGGTTTGTAAAACTATATGTAGCTTGTGTCTGTTGAGAAACTTCTTTTGTTACTTGTCTGACCAAGAGAAAATGGTCAGAAAATGTATTATGGGCTGGGAGACTCACTAACCTACCATTTAATGATGGTTGAAAGGATTTCTTTATTGTCATGTAGAGCACAGATCGATAAATCTTTAATAAAGATCCATTTTTTTTAGATAATGCATCTTTTGAGCTATGGGATTGCTGAATTACCTACAAAGATGAGTTTCAGTACAGAAAAATAAAAAGAAAAGCTCACATGTAAAATTTTAGCCCCAGGAATTTTATGTTTTAATCAGTTTGCTTAGTAAAATACAATAAGATTGTTGCAGTTATCAGCGAGATACTTTTCAGAAATATGATGCTTGCATCTGTCTCATTTATTAATGTGAATCACAAAAATAAATGGCAAATACAAAGCATTCAGCCGCAGTTGTGTTAACTCCCAAGATGGCTTTCTTGTTCTGATGCCTCACTAGCTTAAGTTTATAATGACAGCACTGCAGATCTGATGTCTTTGTACTGAATTTTTAAATAATCCTTAGAAGAAAGAAAAATCATGTGTCTAACCAATTAAGACTAGGGATTTGGATTCAGAGTTGCAGACACTTCAAAGAAAGCTAAGTTTGCCCAAAAAGACATTTTCCCATGTCACTTCTGGTTCAGATGTGTACTGTGAGACATATTTGGGGAAAAAAAAAGGCTGTTTGTTTCATATTTAAGAGGCATCTAAACAAGCCTGTGGCTGTAACAATGACCATCATGTTTAAAAAGTAGTTGTATATATTATAACATAATAAGATAATAAATAATACATGTCTGTCTGTATCTATCTATCCACCCATCCATCCATCTAGCCATCCATCCATGTAAATCCATTCCTCTTAACTGTGAAATTATGGATAGAAAAAATGCTCGTTCTCCCTGATATGCTCTCTTTTTTCCTGGGAAAGAGCCTGAACCTGAGCTTCAGATATAAGAAACTCTTATTTCAATCAGGCTTGCTTACAAATGTAATTTTTTTATGTGACGCAGTGCATCCAAAATGTTCCCTTGTTTTCAGCAATGACATTTTGTCATGGCCTTTCTTTTCAGGGGGAGAGGTCTGGTGATAAACCATTACTGGCATTTACAATTTGTTACACTTTGCTTTCCTGCACACTGCATCCTGTGATGCAGGAGCACATCAGGCTTCACTAGTGGTCAGCCAGTATTTGGGGTTATCTAGAAGGGGGCCAGGACTCTCCTCTTGAGTGGAAACCTTACATGGAGACACAGCCCCTGCTCAAGTGGTTGGTCTCTGTGGATCCAAGGACTGGGATCTCTTAAATCCAAATCCCCCCAGTGTCTCCATGGGCTCCAGTCAGCTAAATGGTGTTTTCTGTTATCTGTTAGTGGCAGATAAAGTCCCTGTTGCCCTTGGAGGAGGTTCAGCGAGCTGTTTGGGGTTTGAGGGCAGGCCAGGGAGCGCGCCTCCCTCACAGGGAGCAGTGCTGCTTTTCATTGAGGTGGCTGCTACCTGCCACGGGCTCCAGGTCTGCCAGGTTTGATAGCTGAAGACTTTGCGCCCCTACACAGTTCAGAGCTTTATACCCTTCCTTGTATGAAAACTTCCCAATTAATTTTGCTGCTGGTAAAATGCCTATCTGTTGGCAGGTGCTGAGGACAGCCTGGTGCTGACAGCTCCCAGGCCCTGGGAACAGGCACCCCAACAAAGCCCCAGTGCCAGGATTTTATGCTGCAGGCTTTTCTCGTCCATGCAGGATGCAGATGAGTGAATAATCTTTCAAAGCTTCGTTGTCACAGTGGGGACACCCCTGAGGGAGAGCTGTGAGGATGGAGGGGCCACTCTCAGCATGTCTGCATTCTCCCACATGAGGCTGGAAACTGAGGTATCTGGCATATGGCAGGAATGGTTCCCGTAGAGGAGGAGATGCACAAGGCAGGGGCAGGGTTGTGATGTTGTGGAGACAGTGAGGAATACTCAGCGTGGTGGGATGCCAGTGAGACCAGCACTGTAGAGCAGTGGTGTTCACACAAGGAACCATAACTCTTTTTGCCTGCCTTTGCATCCTCATTATGAATTATTTTAATTTCTTCTGTGGATTTACTAAGCGCCTCTTGTCCTGGTGGTTTAGCACTTAGTTATTTACCAAGTTAAACCAAGCAGTAAATTACCTATGCCTGCCTGGCTGCAATGGACAAAATGACAGAACTGCAGTTGCTTTGTTACAAAATTAAACTCAGGCCAGAAATAAAGAAAATAGGAAGGGTTTTAGTGTATTTCCTCCCTTTGCCTTCTGCTAGATTTCCCTGGAGAGAGGAATCCTTGTGGGAAGTCCTCCTGGAGAAGACCTCTACTGTCCCTAGGGCTCTAACAGGGCCTCCTAGATGATGGATAAGCACTGGTTTTCTTCCTGATGGAGCCTATGTACACAGTTGTTTTTTACCACAGCTCCCATTATTTCCATCAAAATACACCTTCTCTCCAGCAAAGGCTGATCCAGCCTGAGGACTTGCTTCATCCATTTATTCGGGCACCAGTTTTTCTTCTGCAGCACAGTTGCATTTTCCCAGTGATTTGCAGATAGGTCAGGTATTAACTGGACATGCTGGAGTTTGGTGTCTCGTTCCACAGTTGGCCCTTCTCCATCAACCCCATTAAAGTTTTTATGCTACAATTTAGGCTAAAAAATTCTGTTTTATCAATTTGATAGTCCTCAAGGTATCACAGTGAATGGCAGATTGGATTATACAAAATGAAGACAGTTTTACTGAGAGCCTGTTAAAGGCTCTATGCTAATTTTATAACTTAGTTTATAAAGTGCTTATACTAACATCAAATTGATTGTGAGCAGAGGCAGAGGCTGTTTGGTCTTTTGAGGCATTACTTCTCGGTAGAACCAACACAGTTGTGGTGTTCAGTTGAGAAGAATAGCAGGTAACTGTAGTGTGTTCCCAGCATTTGGTCATTTACAATCCCCTTTTATTTTCTGTGTAAACATTTTCCCTTTTCTGATGCTTGTTTTTGCTGACCCTTCTTAGTCAGGAGGCAGGGTTCCCTTATTAATCTGTAAATCTGAGACATTTAGTTGGCTTCTGCAGTTTCAGTATGGGTTTGGTCATGTTCCAGTGGAAAAAATGTTGCTTTGACCAACCACTGTGATGTCTGTTTTTCCAAGCAGGAGACAGAAGAGAGAGTAGAGATAAGATACAGTCAAACAGAGAATGCCTTTTCTAATTACAAATGGCCCATTCTGTTCTGCTGCAGGCAAAAGGCCAAATGTAATATATTACATACTAAAACAACATAACTGTATATACGTGTGCTTAATATTGTGGGGAAAAAACCATGTGAACTGAGAGTTTTCAGCAGAAGGAATGTGCATGTTTCTTTGGGATAAACCAGCAGTTTGTAAAAGGGAGAATTTTCTTTCATCTTTCTGACTAGCTGTGGACTTGGGGTGCAGTTACAATGCTGTTGATATTCACAGTCATACTCAGATCAATTCATAATGAAGGCAGGCTCGTTTAATGACTGGAAAGAGTCCAGAGTATGTTAGGAATTTCTGAGACTCTTTTTAGGGTGCACTGCAGCTAATTAAATCCAAGGGAAAAAAAAAAGAATAAAAAATAGTAGAGGAAGTGCAAGTACAGATTGCAAAACTAACCTCAAGGGTCTTTGCCATTTTTAAGCTGTCTTCATTTGAATCTAATTTTGGGGGGAATAACTGCATTTATTTACATTCCTTAAGTATATCTCACAATCCCAGTAGGATGGACTCTGCTTTCTTCCATTCTCTCCCAGCTTTGTGCACCACATTTTTACCTGAAAATGTTTCTTTTTGCTTTCACTTGTAGGCATCTCTCTGTGTGTATTGTTTGCTCCCCTTCATTTGAAGATGTCTGGGAGTTTGATAACAAAAGACAACTGGAGATGTGCTTATAGGCTAGGCTTAAGACATGGAAAGACTTAATCTCTTCCTGAGGTTGGCAGCCTGCACTGGAAATCATCAAGCTCTTGGCAGACTCAAATAAAATGCAAAGAACAGCTCGGGGGAAGTCGAGCATCGGTGTGGAGGAATGCAGGGCAAGATAAGGCTGGGCTACTCCATGGGGAGAGCGCTGTCCCTGGGGCACCTTGGAAGCAAGGCTGGGGGAGCAGACAGGGTGCAGCACTCCATGAATCAGGGAAGCCAGGCAGTTGCTGTCAGTCTCCATCACCTGGAAGGAGCTTGCTCATCCCCCCAGCTACAGCCACTTCACTTGTGCTGCTTTAAGTAAGCAGAGCAAGGGGGATCAGAGCTTTTAGTTGTGTTTTCAGAAGCTGTTACAAGGAACTGACAGGGAGGCTGGTGAAACGGAGAGCTGGTTTGGAGCTAAAGATCTACATGCAGCCTGACTCCTGGCTGCCTAAGAGATGGCATCGTGGGAGAGGAATACTGGAGCAGACTTGTCACAGGGGGAAGAATTGCTGGGCTCTCCCACTTGACCTCTGGTGGGAGTCTTTGAGCTTCGGGGGCTCCACAAAGAGCTTTGCAGAGAATCTGTCTGCTCTCCTGGTGCTCACAGGTCTGTGCTGGGGCTCAGAGGCCAGTGGCTGCTGTCTCCTCTGGGCCCCTCTGTTTATTTGCCTTCAGAGAGTCTTTGAAATCCTGCTAAATGAAGTCTTGTGTAAATGTATTTTTTTAAACCCCTACAGTTTAATGTGAAGAGAAAGAAAGTTCTGTGTTCCTGCATTTGCTGAGCTTGTTTCCCACTGAGGAATATGAAGTTGTTTCAAGTAACTAGTAAAGTGGCTTTAGGAATACGGATGTAGACCTTGAATTTGTAAATCTTTAGATGTGATCCTGTGGACTGGCTACAGGAATCTGTTGTGGAGTATTTGGGTTAACATACAGGCTGCAGGCCTAGGCTCTCTTGTGCTTAATAATGCCAAAGATTTCCTATATGAACAGATAAATGCAGGTAACAAATACTGTGGCAGTAACAAAACTCCAGGAACCCCAGTGCAAAGCTGCAGATTCCCATGTGTGCTGGTGAGAGGCTTTGTTTCAAGATCAGGCTTTGGTTCTGCGTTTGCCACTCTGTGGAGCTGAAAACCTAAGAGCAGTAAGAGCCTTTGGACGAGTGACATGACAGAATGGTGACTTCATTCAGTGTTCTCAGTTCAAGAATGGTCCTTTTTTCAAGCTACTAATTTTTTTTTCTTTTCTGCAAGTCAGTTACTATTAAGTTTCCAAATATTTTCTGCCCTTACACGTGCCTTTATGTCTGTATGTTTATGTAGACAAACAATTAAGTAGACTTATTTAATGATTTTTCTCTTTGAAGAGAATTTGTGTTTATTTAGAAGGAAGCCATTTTGGGTTTATTTCTTGGTGAAAACATAGATGCTGGGAAGATGCCAGGTTGTCATGTCCCACTAGTAACTGGAGCAGCTGCCCTCTAAAATTTCACTTTCACACTGAAGAATAAGTTCCTGATTTTCCTTTGATGGAGAAAATGTTGAAAAACTCACAGATGTAGGGCATATCTGAATGATAATGATAACAATTATGTGCTTTTAATCCCCCTGTTTCCTAACTGTCTTGTAAATGGAGAGACTTTCCATGCTGCTACCACTGGGACAAAAGCATCCCTGAGCTACCTGAGGCAGTCAGCCCTTTCCTGCAATTCATTTGCTCTCACATAGACATGGGATGTGAGGGTAGTTCCTATGGGAAGGGAATGGGATTTGTGGGGTAAAAGGGAGCCTGGAACATGGCTGGCTTTTCCAGGGAGCTCACAGATTTTGCAGCATTTTGGGATCCTCTTAGACCCACAGCTACTGGGGTGCAGCTGGTATTTGTGATTTCTAACCTGCAGTGCTCTAGTGCTTTAGGCAGCCTAAAACTGTGACTTAGGCAAGTCAGGACCATCTCATAAAAACTGCAGAGGAGCTAGAACAGAAATAGTTTTTTAATTTCCTGTTTCTTTTTCCATCTTTCACTGTCTCAAGTGACCAAAGTTAGAAGGTTCAGTTGGTTTGCTTCTCTTGGCATTGCTGTGTCTGGTACAGGTAGAAGGAAAAGGTAGTTAAGTGGTAAGTCAGAAGGAGGAGTGCACTCTACATCCCCCAGGGCTGTCCTACTCCCTTGGGATGCTTGCCAGGAAGGAGGTGGGATGACACTTTGAAGCAAAAGCACTCCAGAGCATCCTTCAGGGAGGCCAAGCTTTTTGCAGCTTCTTTTTGACATTTTCCTGTCCCATCCTGCTCCCACACATGTGCTTGTTGGCTTCATGAGCCTCTCACTCAGCAAGAGTGATGTGCCAGTACCTTTAGCTCTTGAATCCTGCTAGTACATGAGAGATTTTCCCTGAGTGCCTTAACCGGATGGTGTCAAGCAAACCATATTTCTTCCAGTGCTCCCTGTCTTTTAATGAAAACAAGGCCATTCTTCCAACATTATGTGATGCTTTGTTTTATACAGATTACACTGAAATTCTCAGTTACGAGGTTATTACAGTTTATAATCCCCTGAAACTCCATTATGAATCCTCTTGTAGTAACAAGTACCTGGCTGTCACTTATGCAAATGCCTTATCTCAGGAGAGCAGCTGGGCACAGAGGGTGCCCTTTGCTGAACACTTCAAGGTATGTGCTGAGACTGCTTGTTTCTTTTTTGTGTGAGTTTATCCCAAAAGGAACCTGCCCTCCAAGAAATCAATAATGCTTCTATATTTAGATATAGATATAGTGTTTCTTACTGGTTTTCTTGGCTGTGCCAACACAAATTCCAACCAGAGAAGTTACTGAAGCAGGAAGATAAATTTCGGCCAACTGCTACCAGAAATACCCAGTTACTCAAAATCTGTAGGGTGTCATGCTGTACGTGTGATCTGCCTCATCTGTGATGCTCAGCAGCAGCTGCTTTTAGCATCTTAAAAATGAAAAACTGCAATTCTTTGTAGTTTCCTGCAGTACTTCTAGGTCCTTGGAAATGTGCAGTGAGCAGATAGGGCTTTACTTTGGTGCCTCCCAGCCAAGGGGATCAGCTCCTTTTGCCGGCAGTAACTTAAAGAGCTGAATTTCTTAAAAACTGTCCACCCTAATCATGGGACTTTGGTCACCTGTATCATCTTTCTGCCTACACTTCTCCTAATGACAGGAGTTGTTCCTCTTTCTGCAGCACTGGGGAAGAACTGCAAATGCTGAAAACTGCCACTCATCCTTGCTATGAAAGTAATTAGGGAACTTGCTGCATTAACATGCAGAAAGTGAAGGCAGATTGCATTCTCTGCTAAGACCCTGGGGGACAGAGAGATACTAGGGCTTTATCACAGGAACACGGGGCCTTCATGTGGGCTAATTGAAATGTCATAAGCTGTGCATCAGTTAACACAGTCAGATACATCTCCATTGTGAAATCCACCACTGGTGGATGAGATGGCTTTCTTCAGACAAAATCCTGGCCTTGCTGCAAGGCCTTTCACTTCAGAAGTGAGGGTGAGTGGGAGAGAACGTTAAAAAAGGGAGAAAGAAAGGGGAGAAAAAGAAGGTGAGGGTCTAACTGAAGTTAGAAGGGATTTTATTTTAGAGAATGTTTTCTTAACAGAGTGCTCCAACCCTCCCCTTCAGCATTTTGGATAGAATTACTCTTGGTAGCTATAAGCTCCATTAAGGCTGTCATTTCCAAAGGAGGCTTTTTCCTGTCTGTTACTCTCTGTTCCTCCCCCAAACCTCAGGAACAGTGATACAAACATTGAAAGGGGCCAGAGCAGGCCATGAGGATGAACTTTTTATTACTCTGCTAGTGCAGGCATTGTAGAAAATTAGTATTTCATGTGTGCCTCTCTTCACAAGGCATGTTTCGATTACGGCCTCCTGGTGCCTCAGCTTGGCGCCTGGCTTTGAGCTCTGTTGTCTTAAGCAAGGTCATGAACTTATTTTTGTTTCTTGCTGGCTGTTATCTGGGAACGAGTCAGGGGCCTTGGCTGTGTTGTGTTGGGCAGGCTGCCCCAGAGGCTGTCTTGGCACTGCCATGAGAGGAGCTGAGCATGTGGGTATGCACAGCACTGAGTGCCGCTCCCCACACCCATAAAGCTGTGTTGCACATTCTTACCAGGAAGTAAGCTTGGGAAGCAACAACTACAGAAGTGAAATAGTTTTCTCTGCACATCCCTAGCAGGTAGGTAGGCAGTGCTACAGACAGATGTACAGCCAAGATGTGAGAAGGACAAGCTGCTGTTCGGTGTGATAACCCCACTGTTTGCACAGCACTGACTGATGCAGGCAGGGACACGGTGCTGGGATGCTCCTGAGAGTGGTTGTAGCAGAGCACAACTGCTTGGCACAGGTGAAGATGCAGGTTTCCTCAGATTCCCCCAAGGGCACTGGCAATCTTTGGACCTACCTTTGAGAGACACAGCATGTGGTTCTGCAGCACCTGCCAATGGACAAAACTGCATCTGCAGTGCAGTGTGCTGTGGTCCCTTAGGCTGAGGCTGGCCTACTGCCATGCATGCTGCCCAAAAAGCCTCACAAGCTGGGGAATACCAGTTCATGGCTGGGTCTTGCCCCTCTTCTCTCTGCCTCAGCCACTTTGCCAGGAGCAGCTGCAGTTTCACCTTCACTCAGCCTCACAGCGTGCCTGCAAGGTGGGCAAGTGTTGCTGTACCATTCGTTCAGCAGGCAGGCAGTTCGCGTGTGGATCAGCCAAAGTGACGTAGGACTCCGTAGTGAAGTTTAGGATGGGTCTCAGGAGCAAGTGGTCACTTGTTCTTTTTCTTAGTGTGATTTTAATGACTGCTTATCACAATACGTATGCAAAACCAAAAGCATGAGTCAATATACCACAACCTGAGACCATGCAGGCAGCCTTCTGCTTCAGATGCACTCACCCAGGAGTAAAAGCCTCTTAATGTCTTCACAGTATTAATATGCTTAAAGTGGATTTAAAGAAAAGGTAAGAGAGTTGTGAATTAAATATTGATCCTGGTATTTCATTGTTGAATTGCAGGCATTTGATTGCCTCTGGATTATTCTGCCATTGAATCATAGCAGCTAGAGATGGAAAAGCTGTACAGTTATCCCATTCTTCTCCTTGGCAATGGAAGAGTGTTCCCCGCAGTACATTTCTGTAGTGGCTGAAGTTGATTACTTAATTCCAATTACTGATGGTCTACTAATTGCTTAGGCTGTATTCCAATTTTTGTCAGCCCTCCCATCATGTTAACTCCTTACATAGAGGTCTGCCCTACCTTCTGGATGGGGATCATATGAGTGGCTTTCAATAGGAACTTGTAAAATAATTTTTTTTCTTTTCGGTTTCATTTCTCACTACATGTGTTCTTGATCCACCTGCACTTTATAAAATAAACAAACTAAAACGCCTCAAATGAGTAATTTAGGGAGATCAGACATGTCAGAATTCCCCCGCCATGATTACTTTCCTTTCAATGTGTCTGCATCACTAACCTCCAGTGAATGGCTTTCTGATTTTTTTATACTTCTAAAAAAATTAAGGCAAAATATCTCTGCCAAAGTCTTTAGCATTCACATCATTTCTATCCCTGCCATTAGAGAATTATTCTTCTGCAATCCTTGGTTATAGAAATTAGTCCTGATGAAAAGGAAATATTTACTTTCTCTGTTACTGGTAAACTCACACCTTGTCCCTTCAGCATCTTCTCTATTCTTAAAACTGCCCTGTTTTACCCCAGGCCATTTTACTGGAAGGAACAGTTAAGTGCATGCTGGCAAACATCAGAGGGCAGGGGACAGTTTTCTGACTGCCCAAATTTCTTTAAATCATTTATTTATTCACTCACTCCTTCATCTTTTGCCCAGTGAATGTATATGAGCAAGGGTTTCTTGATGGGACTGGACAGCCAGAAAGGTGCCAGATGGAAAAGCTGGCAGAGACAGGGGTCATGGGGGAGTGAGGATGAGTCTGTGAAGTTTATTTTAAAAGAAAGTGCTGGTGAGTGAGCTGAGGGGTAAAGGCTGCTGTGGGTCTGAGGAGAAGATGAAATGCTTGAAGGTAGATAAAAGGACTTCTCTTCTGTGTGTATGTGCACTGCAGAAGCAAGTAACAGCAGACTGGAATACGCTCAGCATCCCTGAGTGCTGCTGGGCTGTGTCCAGCATCGTTACGGGAGAGCAGGTACCGAGGGGCTGGTGGGCTGCCTGTGCCCACAGATCTCAGCTGTCCCTGGAGGCGATGGGAGTGAAAGGAGAGCCTCGTGGCTCAGAACAGCATCAGAAAGTTTCTGAAGGGACCATCGTAAAGAGGCTTCGTTTTGACAGGTGAAGGTACAGAAAGAACTCCCAGGTGAAGTGACATCAGATAAATGACTGTCATTTTCAACCACATCTCCGGCACAGTTTTGTGAGGGAAGATTTCCAGGCACAAAGAGAGGAATTTGACTGTTGATGGGGATTGCAGCCAGAAAGAAGTCAGTAAAAGAAAGTCCAGTTTTAAAAGAATTTTGCAGAAGACAGACAACCATGTGATGTCAAGTCTATTAGACCTCCAGGCACATGAAATTAGAGAATTCTGTTCAGTCACAAGATGACACAGAGATATGTCAAGCTTTTGGCCTGAGAACTTATAAAATAGCTTAGAGTCCTGGCTTTGCTTTTACTTTGAACATCCCAACTGAGAGCTGAGTGAAAGAATAGCTGGAGAACAAGCAGGCTATAAATGAGCCTGTGCAGCAGAGCTGCTTCTTCGAAGGTGCATGGCCTTTCACTGCCACACAGCTTCAGAATCTGAGGCTCATCAAGTTTTTAACCTGACAAAATGAACTAGGGAAAGGGAAATGCACGAAGGGAAATTGTTACATCTGTCTGCAGTTTAAGCTGAGTCTCGAGTTCAGGTTACAGAGTAAAGTAAGGTTCACAGGAGGTATTTTAATATTTCAGGAGCTGCTGTCAAGACCATAGTTGTGCTTATGACTGGCTGTGTAGAATAACCTACAGGAAACATTATTTGCACTGGAGAACACAGTCTGAGACAGGGATGCTGTATGTAAGCTCAGAGTGTAATATTAAAAGGAGCTACTATCTCCCATGGTAGTTGTTTATGAAACAAATATATTGCCAGTTATTGTAGCTGTGCTATTGGAGCTGTGCTCCAAAAAAAAATGCCACCATCACCTCCAAACAACAGTTTGTGGATTTTTAATCTTCTATTTGATGGTTCACTTGGCCATTCTCTCAAAATGTGAGTTGTGTCTGTATTACAGATGGCTGTCTAAAGCGAGGAATCATCCTGCTTTTTTTCTGCTTACCTTATGTTGGTGTATAGCTTATGGCACTTGCACTTGACTGCTCTTAAACCTCAGCATGTCCTGTATATTTCTGTCCCTTGCAATGTGAGTCTGAAATGAAAAGATGATAAGATAATGGGGGTGGTGTGGTCCCATGGGTCTCATACCTTAAGCAGTTATCTTTGGACATAACATTTTTGCTCAAATAGCATATAATTTTATACTTACAACTATGGCATTTTATCATGAGGAACTGCTTTTATTTAGCAGATTTTTAAAATTCAACCACTTTCATTAATTTTCAAGCCAATGCTGATGTAAGATACTTGTGTTTGAACAGATGAAAAAAATTAATACAAAAAGGGATCAAACATCTTTCTGTGTTCTCACAGGACAAGGCTGAGTGGGCTGAGATTAAAGGAGAGGAGAGTCAGGTAGATCTCCAGAAAATCTTTCAAATGTGATAAATAATTAAGCACAGGGTAAGTTGCCTAGAGAAGTAGTCAGGTCTGCACTAAGGAGCTTTAAAAACTCACTGGGTACATGGTCTAAGCATGATTCAAGTTGAGTGGAACTTGCCTGCAGACTGAAGGACTATGACTGACTGTTTTCAGTGATTCCTAAGATTCAGGGAAGAAAGAATGCAGGTCTTGCACCAGTTCTAGTGTTCTGCCTGGATTTACCTCTCTTTGTGCAGGCTGGGTTGTAGCATTAAAGGTCTGTAAGCACCCAAAACATTGCTGCATTTGTGGCAATACAGTAGTTCAGAAATGTGACATAATTGCAAAGAAAGGTCAATAACCTTATTGGGAGTTAAGTGGGAGTTAAGTGGTCTAAAAGGGAGTAAGTTTTTGGCAAACAAAAGTAGTCAAATTTAGCAAAGCCAAAGAGAATAAATCAGTGGGCAAATGCCCTCCTGATATTGTTTAAACTGTGATGCTCTTCTCTTCACGGTTGCTCTACAGTTGAACCTTAAGCAGTTGCAAACAGAAACTTTAGGACCCCCTTCCCAAATAAATAACAGCTCTGGAAATCAGGTGCAGATTTACAGGGTGGTGATGAGTGACTGCAGAGACGTTGGTACTCCATTTGCACTGTTGAGGGGGGTATAGAGTGTGCTCCAAGATCAAGCCGTGTGGCTCACAACTCTTCCATCCACTCGGCACGAAGTTTCTTTAGAAAGCAATCAACTTCTATCGTGGATGGCATGTTTCAATGATGGGTGGAGGGAATTACAGAACTCTGGCAGCTCTTCTCCCAGTAGATGTTGCCATCAAGGCAGCTCTGGAAAGAGAAGGAGAGAAGGAGGTAATTTCTAGTTCTTTTGACTTGCTCTGATTATCTATTTCACTTTGAAATATTGAAGATGTGGTTCTGGTGCTTTTGCTAAGAGTGCTTTGGGACAAATGCTGATAATCACCAATGGCCCATCTGGCTGGTAGGAAGAATTTCCTGCAGCCCAAATGCAGCAGTGCCATCCTGTGAGCCTGCACACTGAACTGCTCTGAGTGATTACTTGCTTTCAGTTGGGCTACAGAACTGGCCACTGATCCACGCTGCATAGGAAATGAATATGGGTGGATAAGAATGGACAACCAAGCAAGCAAAAATATGTTTTCAAACGTTTTATGGTTTTTCCATCCATCTTTTCATCCAAAGGAAAGCTTCCTGGAGAGTCAGTGTTGGATTGTCAATTGAGGAAACTGAGGGAGTGTGCCCATGTGTGTGCTTATTTTAAAAACAGCCATCCTCTTTCCCAGGTGAAAGAAGAGATGCATTCCCTTCCCTGCTGCACACAGCTCTGACTGATTGATGATGCATGCTCAGGAAGAAAATAAACGCTTGTCCAAAAATTATTTCCCGTATCTTTGAGAGGAACAAGCTGTATTATTTTTTTCTCTTGATTCCTAGAGTTGAAAGCTCTGCTTTTACCCTTAATGGCAAGAGATGGCTGTGTTTGATGAAGGTTTTTGAACCGCCTAAATGGTCAGGTGTCAGAGATCTATAGGCAGCTGGTGTTTGTTTAGTAAATGATGTCCCTGTTATTGTAGTAAAAGACAGGCCTCAGTGGGCTGTAAGTACACTCTGTTCCCTTGCATGATGCCTTTGTCCAAATGTACATTTCAGACCTTTAGCTGTTTGCTCTCAAAAATTTCTTTCTTCTTCATTACATTTCCCCCTGCTTCTCTCCCACCAGGTTATTACACTGAAATAAGACCAATCCAAGTAATTCAGGTCAATAATCCTTTAAGAAAGAAGCAGAATTTTCTCTGTACAACGCTTGTCATTGTAATCTTATCTGTTGTTGTTTGCCAACCATTGATGTTCCCCTGTAACTTGAATAATGTGACAGACAACAATTAATATGTATTTAGTGTATACCATTACCCCAAAATTCTCCTATCTACCTACCTGCATGAGAAATTGTGAATTGCAATAAATCATCTATTTTCTGAAGTTGACTGCATGTCCGCACCGTGGAGGGTTAGAAAGGGAACTCTCTTGGTTAGAGAGTACATGGGATTTTGTTATCAGATGAGTGGCCAGATGAGAACTTTAACAGCTCACTCTTTCCAGTCTGTCTCTTCTCATTTTACTCCCATGATGTTGTTCTTAAAGATGTAGAGGAATTTTAGGTAATTTACAGGATCAGTAGACTGTCACCAGGATCCCAAAGCTCACCAGACATTCATTTGAATAGGAAAAATTGGCTTTGGGGAACAAATTTTTGTCAACCTGTATCTCCCATGTAAGAGTTCACCTTGTTCTGTGTTTCACATATGCAGATGTAATTATAAAAATAGCTTGTCCCGTGGTGTCTTGACCATTTGGTTTCTGGTTCTGTTTCAGACTGTAGTGGTTAGAGGTGGGGATTTAGTGCAAGGCCTGGAAAATACACCAGTGGGACTTCTGTAGGACCTAACCTTTCCTTGTCTGGGATATTGCATGGTCATTATTATCTCATGTCAACTGCTTTGTTTCCTCTCTTTTGCTTCCCCCGTAACCCAAAGCTGCCAGTCTGCTCGTCTGGAAGTGCTAGTGTGGTGTAATTGAGAATAGAGAGTACTCTGTACATACCTGCCATACAGGTGGCACTGGGTTGTACCTTGGAGTCAGGTCCATCCTGAATCTGAAAACATCGGAATCCAGGAGGAGAATGTATTTGAAAGAGGAAAGGAAATTGTGAATTATTTGAACCTTGGAGAGATCGATCGGTTCATCAAACTCTGAGTCCAAACTTCCCAAATAAGAGCACTCTGCCCTTAACTCTTTATGCAGTAAATCTGAACATCTGATACTTCACTTCTGATGAACCACTAGCAGAAAGCCCAGGAAGGCAGAGCCTCAAACTGCCCTACAATTAACATTTCAAAGTCTCTAGATCTGTGAGTGGGAATTAAGTGTCCCATAGGTTCTGGGCACTCCCTGTAGCCAGGTTTGCAGCTGACTGTGATTTAACAAATGCACTTGAGATTTAAAAATTCCCATAAGATTAGGAGTTGGATGCAGTTGCTGGAGTAATCCTTCCCTTGTAGACAGAGTTAAATATATGTTCCTCACCAAAAGATCACAAGGACAAAGAAGGGTGACATTGCAGGTTTCCTCATATTCTTCTGAAAGAACACAGACATTTGTTCAGTGTGGAGGAGAAGCACAACCTCCTTTCAATATTATTTTTTCTCTTCAAGCATATCTGGCAGAATTAGAACTGCAATAAATCTGTCCTGATAATGATGCAAATGTATGAAATTACAGATCTCCTTCAACAACCTTTTGCTCTTAGTCTGTTTCTTTTCGGTTGTCAAGCTGCTGAGTTCAAGTAACCCCTTCCCCTGGAACAACACTTTATTGGAGAAAAAGCCCCAATACTTTCTCCTTTTTTCCTGGCTTCACTTTTTTTTCTCCTCATTGATACTCCAAAGATGAATCTCTGAGGGAGCCAAATAATTGGAATCTTCAGGGTACGAATTGTTCATTTTCCACTAAATATGAAACCCATCATGCTGAACTGTGAATACAGCAGGATACACTTAGCAGGTGTATGAAAACGAAAATAAAAAGACACTGATTGAAAGCAGAGGGAAAAAAAGAATCATGAAAGTGACATTTCTTCAACTCATACAAAATATACAAAACTATTTTAACTGCTTTCATAACAGATACCATGCAAAGAGACCCAATTAATTTTATCTTCATGCTGCTATACAATCTGTGTAATTCTTTTGGTCACCCAAATGTCTGAGGTACATTACATTTTTCATACAGACTTTACTCCTTGGTGAAAGAAATCACATTTAATCTCTTTTCTCTTTATCTATGGATTGATCTGTCTGTGAACAGTTCCAAATCTTAGCAGGTAAAAAGTGTAAGTAATATCAACCTGAGAAGTTCTGGAAGAAACCTTAAAGAGAACACATATTTGCATCAAACAGAGATATGTGTCTAAATAGAGGAGCACATACTGTGTGAATGTAATTTGTGATTGTGTTTAAAGGCATAATCTCTTCTAACTTGGTATATTGAAGCCAAGAAGTGCAAGAGATCAGTGTCCTTACAGTTTTCAAATGGAAGGAGTGCTAACTCTATCAAATGAAACCCTAATTCCATGCATAGTTACAGGGAACCAAATCCGTTTCTACAATTCCTTAAGACAGACTCACTTTTAGTTTCTGCAACTGGAAAACAGCAACAGGGGATTTGCCCAAGACCCTCAAAGGAAATGCTGGTTCATTTGAGCAGTGGGCAATCACAGAAGTTTTCTGAAACTTCTCTGCAGAAATACAGGATGGGAAAGTCAAGTTGCCCTCCAGTTTTAGGAATAGGTACCTTGGTTCCTTTGCAGAACTAGAGCCAGTAAGTCCTCGCATTTTCATCAGCCTTCAGTTTATCCTGTAGTAAATGTTATAGGCTGCTCAGTAAGCCTGAGCTGAATGTTTTGACCTACAAGGGTGCTGGAGAGGGAAAAAACACCATTGACTGGAATTTGCTTATGGCAACAGAATGTAATTGACAAGTAGGCAAGTGGGTGCGCTGAGATTTGTTCTCCAGAAACTGTGAAGAGGGAGGATGAAACTATGAAGAGGGTAGATTGATTTCATAATTAAATGTGAAACCGCCTCATTTTCTGGTTTCATTGTCTGCTCAGAAGACAGCCCTTGTTTGAAGAATAGTTTTCTCTGATTTACAAGTCTTTCAGAAAGCTTTGGTGCAGTTTGGGGTAATCTTGTGCCAAATTCAGCTCTATACAAGAGGCTGGGTAAATCTGGATTAGTGTATAATTTCATGCATATGGTACAGAGAAATCAGCAACTTGTTTACAGTTCTTTTTCTGCCTATGGGATGATGCAGAGAGGAGCCACAGCCATATACAGCCAAATTTTCAGGGCACTCCAAATGCTGACGTTGGTATACGGGCCTACATTGTATTTCAATACCCAGAGAACCCAGCGTTGTTGTTTCATCTGAATATAAATCACAGTGTAAAACTTGTTTATCTCCTGTAAAGTAAAAGCACGAAAATTAGTCTTGTAATATTCACTGAATTGAGTTTGCTGAATCCAGGGACCAAGCTGAAATCAGGTCACCTTTGGGAGAAAGTCCATAGTGTGACCATTTGACATTCAGTAGGTGGGAGAACCACCTGCATTTGAATGTGGAAAAAGTAAATGGCCTTAGAAAAGGAGAAAGTGCTGCAACTTTGACTGACTGGGTATTTTAATGGCTCCTTCATATTCAGATGAGAACCAAGAGGGAGTTGAGACCTGATCTGGAGCACTGTTTATTCTCCAGTTTGCTGCCCACATAGCCCCACTTCCCCTTGTCCCTTTCTCCCAGCAGATCACTGAAGTACAGGCAAGTCTGCCTCAAGGGCTTGTTTTTGAAGATTGCAGCATCTTCTGCAGTCTGGCCTGATAACCATACAGTAAGTGTGTATTTGTCACAACATGGGTGGGAAGCCTCTTGGAATATAGGACAGAGAGCCTGCCCTGTATTACAGGTAGGTTTTTTCATTTAACAAATGCTCATTTATCAAGCTTTTGGGAGGAGAGAAACCCAGCTATTTCTGCCTGTGTGCCTGCAAGGATATAAAAAACACCTCTAAAGGTATAGACAGACTTGAAACCCCATAGGATTTAAAGGCAGACATGAGGTATATGCAAGCTTTTAGAAAGATAAGTAGTTCGCTTCATCCTTATTGTGTTTTTACTGATTCTATAAAACATCTTAAAGTAGGGATTTAAAAATGCTTCCTTCTATAAAATTATTCCTCTCCCTGCATTCATCTTTGCATGGTCTGCACATTTCGGAGTGTTTATTATGGAATACTGGATTTGAATAGTGCTTTTCCTTTTCATTATTTTAAGTCATTTCCTTGGCAGTGATGATACTTAACATTAATGCCCAAACTAATAGGCAGAGTGAATGTCATTGACCCTTACTCCTTTCTCTTTACCAGTCCAAGAGTAACTGTGAAGTTAAAGTGGTGTCGCATTTAAGAATTATTATCAAAATTACATTCAACTTCTACCATATTCCACCCCTAGATAGTTCAATACAATTGCAATATAAGTTTCTCACTATCATGCTACTTAATTTATGACTTAATACTTGCTTTGCCCAGTATTCCTCCTAATTAATCATTATCTCACAGTTCTCATCAATTGCCCGCATTCCCCACCATTTTGTCGCGGGTTCGGTTTGTAACCGGGCAGAAACACCAATTTAGTGTAGTGGTTTGGTCCAAAATACTCATTACTGTTTATCTGCTGTGAGATAAGAATTAGGAGAAATGCAAAACAGGCACCAAACTTGAAAGAATATAAAGAAGTTTATTAACAGACCTAAAAGAAGAAAAAAATTATACCACCTTCAGAACTCTCCTCCTCCCCCCACCTTCCTCCCTTCTCCCACTGACAATGTAAAAAGACAACCCTTTAGATGTTCAGTCTGTTTACCACTTCCATAATAACCTTGTTCAGTCCATTTAGAAAGAGAAGTCTCTTCTTGCTTATGCTATGAAAACATTATCACAACGAGACAGCCGCCCACTTCCAAATATTGTTCAGTCCATTTAGGAAGAGGAGTCTCTCTGCCTGCGTGTGAGTCCTTTCCCCCGACTTGCAGCTTTTCCCGCAACTGCTTTCGAGGGTCCACTCTTGAAGTTTTTGGGGTACAATTTTAAGGTTGAGCCGTTCAGAAACAAAAACAGAGGCCCTTCTCCTTCCCTGGGAGCAAAGGGTCTTCATCATCTTCATCATTAGGACTATCTCTGGGAGCATCTCTAGGGACTGAGGTTTTCTCCTTTCCCATTTGGAGTAAAAGTCCTCATTTGGTTCATCTCTATGGACTGAGGTTTTCTCCTTTCCCATTTGGAGCAAAAGTCCTCATCTGGTCCATCTCTCCCTGTCCAAACTTCTCATGAAATTACAGCTGCGTCAGCATCTGCCTATCTCAGCGCAGGTGCTTTTGCTCACGAGTTGAACACTCCACCCCCATATCTTCATGAAATTACAACGGGATACTCTGATATATCATAGCTTCACAACAGAATTTCAGCTTTAAGCATCTCCTCTCTCTCTTCCCTCAGGTTTTCAGCTCTTCACAGCAGTAAAAAGGTTAATCTCACCTCGGCCTTGCAGCTTTGCAGCTGGAATGTTGAATTTTTCTTATCGCAGTGGAGAGGGGGGAGAGCCGAGCCGCTCCGGCTGCCCACGGCAAGGCAGTGGGGGGGGTTCCATGGCTGGAACAGGTCCATCGGCTTCAGGATGGCCGTGGCCCGGCCCGGCCTGGCCCAAGCAGGGCCTGGCCGGGCCCGCTGGCCCCCACACGGGGCCCGCAGCCGCCTGTCCCAGTGCCGGAAACGAGAGAGAGCTTGGAGGGGGAGTTTGCCTATTCTTAAATGTGTCTTCACAGAGGTGAGGGGTGGAGAATGTCATAGGTTAGCAAGCATAGTCCCGGAAGGGACGTCCTTGCTAAGGGGTGCTTACAGTTTCCTCTGGGAACTGATAGAACCTATCAGCTGGCCAGTTTGAATATGGACAATTCTCTAAGCCACTTAAAGTTGTGACCGCCTCTGTGATCCACATTTAAGAATAGGCAAACTCCCCCTCCAAGCTCTCTCTCGTTTCCGGCACTGGGACAGGTGGCTGCGGGCCCCGTGTGGGGGCCAGCGGGCCCGGCCAGGCCCTGCTTGGGCCAGGCTGGGCCGGGCCACGGCCATCCTGGAGCCATGGACCTGTTCCAGCCATGGAACCCCCCCACTGCCTTGCCGTGGGCAGCCGGAGCGGCTCGGCTCTCCCCCCTCTCCACTGCGATAAGAAACATTCAACATTCCAGCTGCAAAGCTGCAAGGCCAAGGTGAGATTAACCCTTTTTATTGCTGTGAAGGGCTGAAAACCTGAGGGAAGAGAGAGAGGAGATGCTTAAAGCTGAAATTCTGTTGTGAAGCTATGATATATCAGAGTATCCCGTTGTAATTTCATGAAGATATGGGGGGTGGAGTGTTCAACTCATAAGCAAAAGCACCTGCACTGAGATAGGCAGATGCTGACGCAGCTGTAATTTCATGAGAAGTTTGGACAGGGAGAGATGAACCAGATGAGGACTTTTGCTCCAAACGAGAAAGGAGAAAACCTCAGTCCGTAGAGATGAACCAGATGAGGACTTTTACTCCAAACGGGAAAGGAGAAAACCTCAGTCCCTAGAGATGCTCCCAGAGATAGTCCTAATGATGAAGATGATGAAGACCCTTTGCTCCCAGGGAAGGAGAAGGGCCTCTGTTTTTGTTTCTGAACGGCTCAACCTTAAAATTGTACCCCAAAAAACTTCAAGAGTGGACCCTCGAAAGCAGTTGCGGGAAAAGCTGCAAGTCGGGGGAAGGGACTCACACGCGAGCAGAGAGACTCCTCTTCCTAAATGGACTGAACAATATTTGGAAGTGGGCGGCTGTCTCGTTGTGATAATGTTTTCATAGCATAAGCAAGAAGAGACTTCTCTTCCTAAATGGACTGAACAAGGTTATTATGGAAGTGGTAAACAGACTGAACATCTAAAGGGTTGTCTTTTTACATTGTCAGTGGGAGAAGGAAGGAAGGTGGGGGGAGGAGGAGAGTTCTGGAGGTGGTATAATTTTTTTCTTCTTTTAGGTCTGTTAATAAACTTCTTTATATTCTTTCAAGTTTGGTGCCTGTTTTGCATTTCTCCTAATTCTTATCTCACAGCAGATAAACAGTAATGAGTATTTTGGACCAAACCACTACAAGTGGTTTTGTTGATCTGAAGTTGGCATCAAAAGCTTACTCCTGTTGAAAATGATCCTTTGTTTCTTTTAATACAGACAGTGATTTTAGGCTTTTGCTTACAATACACATACACACAACTACTTGAAGCATCATACCTAATTTTTTTGTCTTCTACTGACTTTATTTATGATAGAACTATATAAAAAAAAAACCTAGGCTGGTTCCTCTTTAAGGCTATGACTTTGATCATAGGATATTGCATTGAACTTTACTTTACTTTAGAGGCTCTAACAAGAACAAAAGTGAAGAAAATTTAGAACAGCAGGGTGGGCCTTTCTATTCAGAGGCAGATTATCTTTAATCCCCTTCCCTTCCTTTTGCCTGATGTGATATGTACATACAGGCATCTGTGTGTACACAACTACTTGTACAGTTTAAGTTTCTCTTTCCCTACTTCAGAGCGAGAAGAATAAATCTTATTTCTCTAATAAAGGCATTTAAAGCACAAAGTTATGGAAATATTCTCTATGTTTCTGCGTGGGGTTTGTCACTGGCAGTAGGAAGCATTTATCTTCTCTGTCACTTAGTTTCCTTGCTGAAGTCTCTAGGGACAGCAACATTTGGTTTTCTTGAAATTTTCAATAAAGGACAGGCAAATAATGTCTTTCGCTACTAGGCTTTCCCCAGCTTAGCTCTGCCGAGGGTGTCTTGCAGGGACAATTACCCTGCACCACTGCTGGAGTTTCAGTGGTCATTGTTATTGCAGCATTTGTCCCTTTCCTGACAAATCACATTATTCCCATGGCTGAGGACCATTAGCGGACCCAGGGGAGCCAGGAGGGGATGGCAGCTGGCAACTTGCCCCTGGGCAGAGACAGTCCGAGGGGGGGTGAGCAGAGGAAGGTCAGAAGAGCCCATTTGGATACTCTGTTGTACCTCGGAGCTGCCAGCTACGTTGTGCTCGCTGTGCTTGATACCCCTGCCCTGCCTGGGGCTTGCTCCTGTCTTACCTTTGCAGTGCTGCACCCACTGCCCTCCCTATATTTTCTCTCATGAGGGAGGGGGTCTTTTCCATGAGCTTCTCTCTCTGCTGAAGCAACTGGCAATGTGCAGTCACCTAAACATCAGCAATACCTGGAAATCACACCATTTTGATAAAATACCCTCTTACTGGTTTCGGGTTTTTTTCAGCTTGCTATTTGGTTTAGTTCCAGGCTTTGGCTTCCCTGGCAACACAGCCGATAAGGACAGCAGATGTCATGGTGTAGCTGGAGTTTTGAGGTCTGCAGAGTGAAAAACAGCCAGAGCTTTTCGGCCTCGTGTCAGGCATTGCACAAGCAGCAGTCAGGCGCTGTCAGTGTGGGACATCCCTGAGGCTGAGAGAGCAAATCCATCCATGCTGCTGCTCGTTACATTTAATGGCTCTGTGTTAGGTGGTAGTTCTCTCTTTGAGAAACTAACAGGATGGGGACAGGAAGGTATTAAGACACAAATAACTAAAGCCTTATCTTGACTTGAAATTCTTCCCCTGTTCTGTTTGTGATCCCAAACATCCAGCTGCAAAATCCCAAAGAGGCTGGTTTGTAATTCTCACCTGCCTTTATGCAGCCAGCTGTGTTTACGCATCCCAGGGGTAATGTGGGTCTCCAGGTGTCCTGCTTAAACCTTGTTAATGTATGCATTTCTTTTCTAATATGGATGTTCCCAATTCACTTTTTGACATATGATGCATCTTCATTTCTCTCTGTTTTTTTCCTAATATGTAGATATTTCTGTTAACCTTAAATAGCCTGCTTGGGAGAAATGTGGGGTGATGGCAGTGCTTTGAGAGGTAAACACATGAGTCTCTGGTCTTTGCTCAGATTACAAACACTGGAGAAAGCTGGTGTTTTATCACTTGTAAAGTCCTTCCTGTTTGCTTTCTTTCCTTAGAAATCTTCACCCCAGAAACAGCAAGTACATGGTACTCCCTTCGTGTGTGTCACCTTCATATGGCACTGCATTTTAGTGACAGGCTGATTTAACTTGCTCCCTACTTCAGTTTAGCATCTAGACCTCTAAGCACAGCTGTATTGGTAATTGTTACCATTGGAAAACAGATGCTTTGCTCTCCCCGTGAGGCAGGCAATTTGCTCGATGCTTTTGCTCTCTAGGAATTTTTAGATTTTGTTGGTATTTGTTTTTAGTATTTCCATTTGCTGTGGACAAAATGGATATGCTAGCACACCAATCTTGTGCAAATTTCTGCTGTTAGAATTTATGTAGAGTCTAGGTGGAAGCAAATGAATCAAAGTGGTTAAAGAGTTTACGTGTAGCAAGATTAGTTCTTTGAGTTCTCTTTCTACCTCTGCTGCAGACAATGTGCTGCTTTATACAGATGCTTTCCTGGGAATCTCAGTACCTTGCAGTAATGATCACTGCAGATAATCAGCCTCTGTCTACACCAGAAGAATTACTGCAGCTGGATACCATAGTTTATCTCCACTGGGAGCCCAGATGAGGCACGCTAGCAGAACTGCACAGCCGACACAGCGGCGTTAAGCACCGTCCTGAACTGTGGGATCAGGGATGCTGCTGTGCTTGGTAGGGCAGTGGTTGGCAGCCATCTGCAGAGTCCCCACTGCTGTTAACAGTGCAGGCACTGAATTCCCAAAATATTCCTTTCAGGGACCACAGCCATGGCTAGCGCTGCTGCATTCTGGCTGGCTTTACTTGCGGAGATCTCCTGTTCACAGGAGGAGTGCTGGCTTTGGTGGCAGTGCTCAGACCTCATGTACTGTTTTACTGAACAGAGCAAAACAGGGACCTTTGTTTTAGCATGCCTAAAAATAAATGCTGTCTTATTAACACTGGGGTTTAGAGATAATTTGTTGGCGAAGTGCACCATTTAAAGTTACTGCTCTTCTAAAGAAGCCACATTGCACTCTAAATTATGTGAGCTTTGAATTTGCTTTGCTGGTTTCTGGATGCAGCTAAGCCTTAGAAGTATGGGTCAGTTCTGAGATTTGGGAGGCTCCTTGACGGCATCCCCAACCTTCCTTCGTATAAAACCTGAGTTCATGGGGGCACAGCAAGAGCTGTAAGCCAGCAGCAAACACTAGGTCCTCGTGGAAGCTCCTGTGCAGGCAGAGATGAAGCAACCCTGAGCTGCCAGTTCACAGGAGCCCCATGATAGCAGAAGATAAAAGGGACTTTTTGAGCAAACACTAAGACTGACACTTCTGAGAGCTGGTTTAGCAGTGCTTTAACCTTACACGGATGTTCGTACAGCCCCTGTGAGTTAAGATCTTGATCCTAATAGAAAGTATAAGTAGAAGATAGTGTTTCTTACTGCTTAGTGGTTCAGGGGAATAAAACAAAATGATAGAAACAGCAGCTATGACGGAGAGCGACCTCTTAATTTTTTTTTCTCATATAATGTTGGTTAATTTGTGCATCCAGTTGGTCTCATGAACCTCAATGGGACTGTTTGTGGGAATAAATAGGCTAGTTTTTAATCCCTCAGGTTTTCCTAATAGCATCATTATGTCATTTAAAGCATGAGCAGCATTTATCTTGATGACCTCTTGTTATTTGAGATCAAAGTCAGATAAGAGTTGAAAATTAATTCAACCCAGCAATCTCATTAAAAAACTGTCTACAATATGACTTTCACAGCAGAGTCATTCTGAAGGTTTAATTTTGGTCTTTTGCTGCAGCCTTTCCTTCCATAAATCCACTTCTTGGCTTGGGGCACTAATTACAACTTTTATCAAGACTCCTGTCCTCAAAATGCCCGTGCACATGTCTGTGTCTTGTGGCATCACCAGAGTCACGGAATGGGAAATGAATCAAATTGCAAAGACCTAAAGATCTAGAGAATTCTAGCCTTGAGTAAGATAAAATACCTACCTACATCAAGGTGAGTTGTGAGGGTTTGATAGACACATGAAAAATCCCTATTAGTGCTAAAATATTACTGGAATTAGGTCATGCTCCAGTGTCATTTTCCTAAAGATAGGGGTGTGATATTTATATCAGAATGACAAGTGAATTTGTGTGAGATGAAAGTGTACTAATTTCAAAGTTGCTTTTAAAAATACTTTTCTTACCTCCTGCCTTTTTGAAGGGTCTCACAAGTATGTCTAGAGCCGGTACCTCAGTGAAGGTCTAGTTTCATTGTCTAGTTCAGATTTACTATAACATACAGCAGTGATGGTGGTGAGAATCACATTTTATGGAATAAATCCCAGAGACAGAAAAAAAATCAGCTTTTTTTTGAACTTAAAGGTTCTTCCAGTGAGGACCATTTATCCCATGCATTGGTAACAGAGGAAACAAAACCAACAAAAAACTAAGATGCTACTTTGGTCTGTTGAATACATCCACAACATTTCCTTTATAACCATCTCTCTCTTAATGGGTAAATCTTACTGCTTAAAAAAAGGCATTCAAAATATGATGTAGAACAAACTCTAAGTATTTTCTCCCTAATTTATTAACTGTTGCCAACCCAGTGCAGGCATGAGTTGTAAGAGAGTGCATCTCAAATTACATTAGATATCTACATTTAGGCAACTGATTTAAGCCCTTTGTATGGTGATGGCAGCATAATTAATTCATACTATGTAATAAAATATGCATAAGTAATTCATACTGTAATGAAAGTGACTTTCTTGTGGTGTAGTGTTAGTAGAAAGACATGATATTGAAAAAGACTGCAAGATTTCCTACTATGTGTTCACACATTGCAGGATATCTAAAAATATTTTAAACTTCTTGTTGCATTGGGCATATCATCTAAAGCAAAAGAAGCAAATTTGCACTACATATGTAGTTGACATCAGACTTGAAAGCTGTGTTAAAGACGGAATTCATCTTAAGATCAATTTGTAAGCTTATGGTACGCTCATCAGCACCCATTTAATGAGAATTGGGAAGATCTGTGTAGCCAAAGGGAAATAACAAGCTGAACTGCATCAGAAACATGGAGCCACAGAAATCTGCAGGTCCCTCAAGATATTAGGCACTAATCAGAGAAGATAAGAATGTTGCATATGCTTTTCAATATTTTCTTTTCTTTGGTCTTTGCTACTGAGAATGATGGATAACTTTGGAATGGGGGAATTCCAGAAAGTAAAGGTGCAGTGCTCCCTTTGACAGATATTTCCAAAAAAATTGCCTCTCTATATATCCATATATATGTATTCATGTGTGTGAAATGGAAAAACTCAGGAAATTAAATGTCAATAAATCTTTGGGACCAGATGGTATTCATCTGAGATTTCAAAAAAAAATGCAGAGCAGAATTACTATAAAAATATGTATAGATTGTCACTGAAAACAACCTCATCTATCAAATTAAAATAGTTGCCAATTGAAAAGATTTTTTTAAAGACAAGAATAGCAGCAAGAATTATATTGTGACCGGTGAATTTAATCTTCCATGGTAGGAAAATAAATGTGCTCTGTTTTAATAAATTAACATACTATTTCTTTTGATACCCTACCCATCTTTGACTGGTTTGACAAAAATATTTAAAACAATGCATAAAAAAACCCATGTGTTGTTAGAACATAGATATAACTAATTTTTTTTTTTTTCAAATGTCTTGGTATTGTTCTTTCTTTGCAGTCTGTTAATGAAATTTGTTAACAAGAGGGTGAGAGTAAAGTTAGATCTGTTCAGAGATTAGGAGAAGAAATTTGATTACCTACATTACAGATAGGAAAAAAAGAATACGAGGACTGATATCTATGCCTCAGCACAGGGGGAGTTGTTACGATGATGTAGCCACAGGGTTCAGACCTAGAGTGAGTGTCGTTAAACACATTGAGATTGTGAGGAAGGAGGTGACTGCTAGCACAACAGGAACTTGTTTGTGCAGCTCTGCAGTACATTCAAAGTTCCTAAGAAAGCTAGAAACCTGGGCAGTGTACTTCAGGAAGGGCAGGTGCAATGGAATGCATGAAAATATCAACTTGATAAGCACTCCTTTTGGACTAAATCAAGCCACCCCTAGAGGAGATAGAGATGGGAGTTAACCTGTCCCTTCTACATAAGGGCCCACCAAAGGTCTTCTAGAATAAATTCAGTCCTGTGGCTGGAACAGAGGTGAACATCAGGTGTCCCGTGGGTGTCTGGGGTGCATGGCATTCACAGCAGGCAGTCAAGCACTGCCTGACTTTTCACTGCCTGTACAGTAATGGTAGCTGTGACTGTGCCTCCTGGAGTGTTTATGGAACACATCACTTACCTTAGTTCAGACATCCAGGCAGCTGCCCTTTCCCATCCCAGAAAAAATGTGTAATGAGCAAAATTAACCTCACAGAGCCAAGCATCGCTTAAGATAGGGATGGCTAAAGCTGTCAGTGTGGCAGAGAAAGATGATGAGTGGATTACCAAAATGTTGCACTTTGTTAGGGAGGAGATAATGTTGTCTATTATACCTTCTCACCTTCTTTAACTGATTTACTTTTGCTCATTTTATTGTGACAAAAAAAGGGAAAAGATAGCAAAGAAAAGAGATGGGAAGGCTCACCAAAGTGGATGGTAGTTTAGAAGTGTGGAAAGAGCTTCAGCAATGAAGACTTGAAGCAATGCTAGGAAATCGATTTGTCTCCCTTTCTAAGCACAGGCTGTAACTAATGGTTTGGAAAATGTTTCTGAAGGAGGTGCTTGCTATAAACTTCAAACTAATTGATCCATTTCACTTCAAAGTATGCGATAAGGGAAAAGTCTACTTTATCTTCTCTGCTCAGGGTAGCAATAAAGTCCTACTCGTACTCCTTTCAGTTCCAGCACGGGGTCTGCTTTACTGACATTCTCAAGCCTTGCTTTGCAAAGAAAACATCTAGAGACTGTTTCTTAAAAGCAGGCTGAGATCTGGTTTTCTCAGCAGGAATCAAAAGGAAAGGCTGGACTTTTCACAAAAGATTTATGGGTATCTCTTCCAAATTCTCAGCATTTAGCATTCCTGAATAGGAAGTCTGCCTGTTGTAAGAGTTGGATTGATAATTCAGCGCAGTGGGGATAAGTACGAGCTTCTAGTGTTTGCCAAGAATTTTGTATCAAGCCATCCTAGAGGAGCAGGAAGGAGGGCTTCGTGCCTGACATGGCAGAGCTCATCTCTAAATACAAATACCTCACAGTCTGGAGTTTCAAAAGAGGATGTGTTTTAATACACAGTGTTTGGAGAATTTGAGAGGTCAGCAGAACAGGACTTTCTTCCGCTGTGATTTTTCTTCTAATTAGACAAAAGCCAACTTTTTGTCAGAAGGAAAGCCTCCTTCCCCAGCTCCCTCATTTCCTCATGGAATGTGCTGTTGGCAGAACAAGGACTTACTTCTGAAATCATTGCTACCAATTATACAGATAATTCCATTGAGAAAGTGTAGAAGAAACATTTTCTCATTAAGACAAGTTCAGATGCTCCATTTTTGTGTGTTTTTAAACTGGTGCAGTGAAGTATTTGAGACACATGTAACTGGCAAGAGAAAGCAGAGGACAAAAGGGTAATGGTTTCACTCTTTTGTTTTAAATTAACAACTAGTGGTGTGTTGTCTCATTTCCCAATAGATATCTGAACAAGGACATGGATTATATGGAATGCCAAAATGAGCTTGTGGGCTTAAGTTGCAGGAACAAAACGAAAGGATTCTCTGATAGGAGATGCTATGAAGACAGCAGTGTAGCAAAGAAGTCAAGATGCCAGAAATAAAAGAAATAATGTCAAATAGTCACCTTCATTATTTTCAGAGGGGAGATAAATGTTGTTTTAGGCCTTTGGAAGGAGAGCATTTCTGTCCATGGGAAGGGGAGGGGAAAACGCTCCCCCAGTTAGACAGGCTGTCTGAAAGCCTTTGTGGGAAAAGTTGATGGTGGACCTGGACGACTTTGTCTGAATATACAGATACTCTGCAATACAAATTCCTCTCCTGCCTCCTGGGAGCTTGATCACAGGTAATAGAGAGCAGCATTTTACACAGGAAGAGGAAAAAATCCTGCATTTAGACAATCCTTGTTGGAAAATTATAGCCCAAGGCTGTAATAAAGATGCCAGTTTCATGAAACTGAAACAGGCTTGGACATGCTGAATTATGGACTAAGGGGAGCACGGACAATTAATAGTAAAATTGCTCTTAAATATAAATGAGAGTTTAGGATAATGTTTTTGATAATAATCTTTTTGTAATAGCACAATAAAGGGATCCTCACTCGCTGCCTTGTACAGATGAACTCATTTAAATATGTGCTCTATTCCCTCAAGACCAGGCTTGGATATTTGACGCACACCGTAATGTCAGACGTTATTTCCCCAGCACATTGACAAAGTTTGGCTCTGTTTTTCCTAAGTGCTGGATTTCACTGGAGGCTCTGCAAGCTCTGTGTTGCTCTGGAATGACTGAAACTGTAATGCACAAGGATGTCTGAGATGGAAACGGTGTGGCCGCTGTGGTCCTGCTTCCCCAGGCAGGACAGGGCAGAGGAGCGCGGTGTGTTGCACGGGTAGGACACACACCAGGCCTTGGCACACCCGCTGCGGGGCAGGCAGTGCTCTTGGCAGGAACAGGAGGAAAAAGCTCGTTGTGAGGGGTCTGTTCATAAGGAGAACACTGGCAGGCTTCTTTCAGCCTTGTGTTTTGAGTAATTCAGTAAGGTTTGCAAATGCGTCTCTTGGAAGTTGTACACTGGAAGGATTGCACGGAGCCACAGTGCTGGAGACGGCGCGGAATTGCTCCCTTATCTGTTGATGTTGGCTTCACGAAAGAGTACGGCAGAAACTACGGCCCCAATGTGTCTCCCGGCAGGGGGCCACTAGCAACCCAATCTCATGTCTGCGCTGCTTTATAGGGCATTGATTTTCTCTTAGGAGCAGATAAAGCTCTCACTAAAACCAAGGACAAAATCCCTATTGATACCAGGGGAAGTAGATTCCAGCTTTTGTGGTTTAAGTCGGGTATATAAGGAGGGATCTCTGTCCCGAAGAAGAAAGCCTCTAACTTTTTTAAGCTTGGTTGGATTCATCTTACAGGCGATCTGAAACAGGTATTGTAAGCATCCCAGTTCCCTTAAGTGCTTTCTGGGGGAAGCGCCAAGTGCACCAAAGCTTTGTGTTATTTCTCTTGCCTCCTGACTAGAAGGGCTGACTGATATTTGCAGAGATAGCAGAGCAGCATCTCCCTTTCACGCCTGGGGGGAGCCTGGTAGTTGCCCAAACTGCTGCGATTCCTTTCCACCTGGGGCAGTGCCCTCCTCAGGCTGGGAATCCAGGCATAGCCCAGCGCTGTTGCCCCTGATCTGGCTGTGTCATCACTGGCAGTGAAGGAAAAGTGATGAATCTTCGTTATGCCATCTATGCTATCTTCTAGGGATAGGGTTAATTGGCTTTTTAGGATGGTGGGAGGGAAAAGAGGGAAAGTGTGACAGCTGTTTCATTAGATGGGATGTTGAATAAAAGAGTTAAGGGACTGCACCCCCCCAGAGTTAACCTTTCCCGCCTGCATTTCAAAGCTCAGTCATGAGGTTAGGTTTGAAAAGGCTGATGGGGTGGAGAAGGGGAGGTTAATGTATTTTATTAACTAAGGAAACTAAGGGGGAAAAAAAGCTTTTCTTTCATGATGACCTGAATCGTTCGTTCTCTCCTACTGTAAATGAAATGACAGCTCACCTGGGAGAAGAGAGAGGGGATTTAAAGCCAAATAATGGTTCCTAAAAATCCATTGCTGCAAGATAAGTTGTAAAGAACATGTAGTGCTAGACAAGCTTTGCTGTATGCGAAACCCTTATAGCTGAAAGCCATTTAGTCAATTAATACCATACAACACATCAGAGCTACTTTGTGCCAACAGAAGGTCAGCTCAAGAGAGCAATGCCCTGATTCAGCTGACGTGCTCTCCTAAGACATCACAGCACAGGGCACTGTCCTGGCAGCACAGGGCAAGATGTGGATGTTGGCTGGACAGCTCAGGTTTTTGTGTTTTGCAGCTGGCTACTGCATAGACTTCTTCATCTGACTCCTGTCTCCAGGGCATATACTTTCTGCATGTTTTTCTGGCTTCTTGGCCGGCATGAATGTCTCTTTGGCAAAAATTTCCACAAGGAAAGTATCCTTAGTACTGGTCTGGGGAGCAACGCTGCTCAGTGTTTTATGTTCCTACATAACACTAGGTTCTGCTCTGTTCTGTTTTGCACTGGTGTAAATCTGGAGGAAATCTGTGGCCTATCAGTTTACACCGAGGAGAGAAAGAGAGACCCACTGGGGCAAGTGCATTGTACAAAATGAAGTAATAAGTCAGTCTGGGTCTCCACCTGGCCTTGTCAAAGGGCAGGCAGAAAGACATGCTGCAGGAAGGTGGGGTGAGGTGAGAGGGTGGCAGGCTCAGTTTGAATGTTTGCCCTTTGAATTAATTCTGGTTGACCTACTTCAGCAATGATTGAAGAATTTTTTATTCAGTTTGCCCTGATCTATCCCCTGGTGAGCATGTGCTTGTTATTTTTTAATGAAACCATTTTCACAGCCTGTTGTTTTAGGTGTTGCGAATGGACGAGAGCGAGGTTATTCTTTGGTTCGTATTCTATTTTTTGTTTCTTCAGGGTTCCCAGCGCCACACAGTTGCTTTTAACCACGTGTACGCAGTGCACTCCTGGTTCCTTGCTCTCAGCTCAGCAGGTTTATTTTCACAGCAGATAAAAATAGTGTAAAGATGCAGTCATTGATTGAATAAAAGATGTCTCTTACAGGAGTCATAAACCGAGTATTTTTGTCTTTCCTTGCAAGTCATGTGCAAGTAGACTTGAGGAGTGTCTTGCTCTGTCTTAAAACTTCTCTGAAGCATTGCTGTTTGAGCCTTTAGACACAGAATGTAGGTAGGATGGGATGCACTGAAGTAACTGTGAAAAATAGCTATTAATTTACACTCTGTGCTTAGGTCAGATACAAAGGACTTGCCATCCTGGATGAGATCACTGTTCCATCTTGTTCTCTGTCTGAGGAAAGTGCAGCATCTCTCTCATTACAACACTTGACATTCTCCCACCAAGTCTGTTTCACTGCAGATGAGGTTCCAAATGGCAAGATCCTGAGGTGTCTGCATATTTGGGAGTTTACCTTCACAAGAATTGCACTCACTCTCCACCACTCTGGAGCTTTTGTTGTACAATGAAAGAAGTTCCAGGGATGACTAATGACTTACTGCCTGCAGATCCAGGGCTGATTGCCTTTTGGAGGTATTGCTTTGGCTCTGAAGTGGCAGGTAAACATCGACTTTGGGGGTTTGTTAGCAATCAAAAGCTGCCACATTTTGTCAAATTAAAAGACATAAGGTTTGGTTTTGCTATACAAAATGATACAAAGGAGATTTCCTTGTGGCAGTCTGAGAGACTGTTGTGTTGTGCCATTCCCTGTTGCTGACAGTATCAGCTTTTGTTTTGCAGGGCAGGGGTAAAGGGCAGAATGCATGGAGGTTAAAAGAAATATTTTTTTGAAACGGTTCTTTTTGAGGTTTGGATTTTTTTCCCGTCTTTAAGAAAGTAATTTTCTGGCTATGAAAGAAACATGAAAAACGTTCATTCTAAACAACTGAATGTTAAATAAAAAGGCTTTCAGTTTGTTAAGTGAATGCTTCTTAGACAACTCACATTGATCACAGTTTCAAATATCGATTTCTGACTTAAAAGAAAAATTGACCAAATGCCAGTAACTATTTTTCAACAAAGAAATAAATAATGCTTCTAGAGAGGAATAACGTATTGTTATTTATTGTATCATATCACTGTGATTTGCTATGTGACATATAAGTTGAAAGGCAAAAAACCCCAAGAAACCCTTATTTTGAACAAAGACATACAGCTTTAGTCCTCCTTCTCAGTATAACTTGCCAGGAACAGGTTTCATAATGGGACACTATTATCATAACTTTAATCTTGTTTAAATTCAAAAGTCTTCCTGCAAGCCTCAAGGCCTAGAGGAAAGACCTTTACTAAGTTATCGTAAGAAAGCAGATTGCCTGTGAATCACTTCTTATAGTCCATAAAATCCTTTGTAATTTGGAGAACAGCTGTCCATAATAAAACATCAGAAAAGCTCTATTTTGAGTCCTGAAACTGAAATAAACATGACATAGAAAAAATACAAATACGTGGAACACATTTAGAAAGGTGGATGTGCCAGCTCTAAGCCTTTCACCTATTTACTTCTAAGAAGTCTTAAGGTAATGGGTTAGAAAAGGTTGTCAGATGAAATAATAGCCAATAAAAATACATGGAGGAACCTCAAAATATTCAAAGATCATCCACTGGAGCTTCTAGGAAGAAAAACAAGTGACCTCTAATGAATTTGAGACGGAAAAAATGTTTCTAAATGCAGGTTTTATTAAAACGTTGACCTTCAAATTTTTAAGTTATTCTTCTTTTTGCTGTTCTTACAAACCAGTTCTAGGATCTTTTCAAGGTTAAGAGAGGAGTTACTGTAACATTTCAATGTAATAGGTGTTCACTTAGCATATGTTGGCCATGAAGAGGACAAATGGAGCCTTTTCATTCCATGGCTGTTTAGAAAAATAGCATTTATGATACTGATCCCACGTAAATGTCTCCATAACTTACAGATAAGCTTTTTTAAAATGAAATTTCCCATAAGTCAGGTGCCAGTTAAAACAATATTGATGTCTTCTTCTCTAGCACCTTTGTTCCTTCAAGACCTTAAACTTACTTTGATATCACAGACCCATCCATAATTTACTGACAGAGTCTAGGACATCGCAGGATGGGAAATAAAATAATAATGGATCTGAAGACAGATTTTTTTTTTTTTTAGAGAAGAGCATTTACCTCCGCTGGGAACAAAGTTGCTCCTTCTAATGCTCTTTCTGCGGTTCTCCTGGGTGGACTTCTGTTTTCCATATTTTTCCTAAGTTCTCTAAGGACACTAGCTCATATTTATTGTGGCTCAAAAAAAAAAAAAATTAAAAATCACTGCAACTGGAGTAGCAGCTGTGGTAAAAAAATCCCTTTTTGAAAAGCAAATGGGCAGTTTGGATTTAAGCACAGGAACGTGGACTCAGCAGAAACCCTGCACCATGGTTCTTGGGAAGGAAAAATCAGTCAGCTAGGTTTTGGTGGCAAAACAGTTTCAGCCCTCCTCATTTTTATGCCTTCTGCAGGCTTGTACTTCTTTTCTGTTATTAGTGACTGACTGCTGACATCACAGTGACTATAATGTGCATTGCAATAGGTTTGGACACCTGGTGATGTGACGTATATAATTTGCAACCTGTGATGGCCTTTATGTAAAACACCGGGTTACTTAAACTATCTTGTCTTGCTTCTGTCTCATCAAATGAGGACGAGAGAAAATGGCTTTGTCCTCATATAAGGGGCAGAGACAGAGATTGTTTCCTCTGTCCAGTGTCAATAAACAGGTGACAGGAAAACATAGTGGATTTTTTAGGGATCCCTTAGTTTCCTCAGCACTTGTTGAGCATTGTTGCCATGAAAAGGCTTGGCCTTCTGCAAGGTGGGAGGTGTGTGTGCTTAAATAGTTGAAAAAAATCTGTTTAATCATATTACAAACTACAGCAAGTGCTTCATTTGTAAAGCAACGAGAAGATGACTTATTGAGGACAGATTTCAAGCTAATGTTTTACAGATTCTCTGTTCAAGACCCTGTAGCACTGTTATCAAAACAGTGATACTGAGAATGCATTTGTGTTCTGACCAGAGGTACTATAGTATGAGCAAAGACTGAATTGAGCAAATGGACTGTAGAGCAGGAAGCTTTTCATTCTAAGTTAAGGGAATAAAAAAAAAAAAGAAAAGAAAAGAAAAAAAAGGAAAAAAAAGGGGAAAAAAGAAAAAGAAGCTCAGCACATCATTTACATCAGCTTCCTGCAATCACTTTCTTAGTCCAACGTGCTGGTATATGTCCCACACTAGTGAGTGGCAGTATGAAAGGCAGGAATGGAAAGGAATGAGTACGAAATGGGAGCACAAAAGGAAGGAATGTCACAAGCCACAGGAGTTAAGGTAAAACAAAGAGAATGTGAACAAAAGATAGTTCATGCAACAAACACCCCACGTGTTTATGCTTTGCCAACTAAATAACTTCAACATGTAATTTTTCCAATTGCCTTCCCTTTCTGTTAGTATTTCTCATTATTGTTTTCCCAGTATTATCTGACCTTAAATTCTCCCCTTTGTAATAATGACAAATCAAGTTGTTACTTCCTTAAAAGAGTAATAGATTATTGGCTTGGGGAAGGAAACTAATGGGAAAAAATAATGTATGATGGGGAAAACACAGAGGTTGGGAAAGGGTACATCGAATCTCTCCGGAGCTACAGATGCATTTTGTGTCTTTGTGTGTGAAAGGATATCCCTAAAGACGGTTCTGCCAGGAAAGATTATGTCAGGCTTGGGAAGAGGGGCCCAACAGTGGGTTTGGCTATTGAAGAAGTGCAGCAACTCTCCTTGACTTCCAGGATGTTTTTGGCTGTCTGTTCTTGATAAATACAGGCAGAAAGAGAAGGTTGAAAAGGATACAGCTTCCAGTTGCAACTAGTCCCTCATACTGATAAAGCGATTCAGGACTATCAGCTTGAGGTTTTAAGGATTTAATTGCTGTTTTATAAAAACCATCACAGTTGCTCAATTTTTGTTCTTTCAAACTGGGCAGATTTTGGAGAATGCCACCCCTGCACCTGTTCTGCAGCATTATCCTGATACTGAGCTGATGCTGTGCTCATGGTTACAACTCTCCTGTGGCATGTAAGAGGTGGTGCTAAGTTGCTGCTTTTTCTAGACCAGTAATATTCACAGTATCTTGTTTTTATTTTGTTGAATTCAAGCAATCAATATATCCAACTGCCATTTTTGTGTCCTTCAAATTAGGCATTTCAGATCTGTACTTTTTTGTCCTCTCAGCAGCTGAACCAAATAAGCTGAGTCTCATGCAAATTCCACTTATTTAATAACATTGGTGGAAAAAGTAGTGTAAGCCTCAATACAGAGGCCTTCAGAGCAGAGAGTCTTTGAGGGAAAAGGGCTGAGTACTTGAGCAAAGTCTGTGCAGTTTAAAGTTGGCCAGGGCCTGTTGGCTTGGTGGCATGCTGGAGTGTCACAAGGTGGAGAACCTGAGATGGCCTCAGAAGGCCAGCCATAAACACCCACTGATGTCTAGGGATGGCCACTGAAAAGGAGGTGAGTGACAGGAATGTTGATTCTTGCCCACACCGCCCTGGTTCCAACACAGTGCAACACAGGATATGGCTCAACTTTTCAGGGTGGGATTTACACTCCCCTGGCCCAGTGAGAGCTGACAGTGTCAAAGTACCACATATTTTTTGCTCTCTCACACCCTAAAACTCGGCTGTCAGTTTGTCTTTGCTCAAGGGAAAAACAGCAGCCTTCCTCCCTTATCAGGCTATGCAACATCTGTTTCAGTTTATTAACTACTTTCCTGCAAAATTGGAAGACTTTGGTCTGCTGGAAATGAAGTTTCTGTTATCAACAGCTGCCAGTGGAATGCGCTTTTGTGGAGCATCCTGTGCCTTTGCACAGGACTTGCTCAGCTTTGTAATTAAACCTCCCTGGTACAGAGAGTGCGCAGAAGATGTGGAAGGGGAGCAGAGCTCATGTCAAAGATGTCATTCAAAATTGTTTCATATCTAAACTCTGATTTTCACATTATAAGAGTGGTGACATATTGCTTTTCTTTTGCTGACTCCTGACACCAACTCAAACACATATTGTGGTTTCCTTCATCTTAAAACCCTGCTTTTCCAATGCCACTGCTCAAGCAGGGCAAGCATTTGTTAATAGGTTTGTTCTAGTAGCTGATCCATCAGTTATGGATCACTTTCTTGGGGTGGTTTTTTGTGACTCTTGGTGGGATTGGTGATGGACCACTAAGAAGAAGTAAAGCCGCTCCGCTGCCCACAAAGTGAGTTGGAACTACCAGCCCTGACAAAATTAAAATCTGATGGGGTAGTGGCATATCTGCTTTGTATTTCTATTTGTGTATATTTCAGTGTGATAAAGTGTCCTCCAGCTCAGCAGCTTGAGCAGCACAGCATTAAATTTCTCTGTTGCTGTTATTTTGAAATTTATCAACTCCTGTGTTGATGCATCCTAAAGTGACAGGTCTAAAATACAGCTTGTTCTCGTGTCCTCCTTCCCCAGATGCAAAATATCGCTCTCTTTTTGAACTCCATCAAGTGCATGTACCAAGTAAAATACTGTGCTCTCCTCACCTTCCCATCTACAGATTGCTCTCCATATGTTGCATTATAAGATGTAATTTAATAACTAAAGGGAATTAATACATTAAAAAAATTGGGCATGAATTTTAAGTGCTTGTAAAAGCTGACAGATGGACAAGCAGAGGAGAGGGAAGACCTTTCTTTGTCACCAGGGTCCTAAACCAGTGTACCAGCAGTACAAACCTCCTCACGTTGCCTGTTAATATTCCTTATCTCCCTTCTTTAGGAATCACTGAGTTTTTTCTTGCTCCAGTCCCAGGCCAGACTTATTTTTTTGTCTTTTCTGCTGTCTGTCTGTCTGTCCAACAGCATGCCCCAGTCAAAAGGATCAGTTTAACCACCAGGAGGAGGGGAAAACAGTGCATCTGAGCAGGTGAAGTGTGCACTAGTCTTGGGCTGGGAAATGGTTTCCCTACTTGCTGGAAAGGATGGAGCTGGAAGCCAGGAATTGCCAAAGCCCATCTTGAGTGGCTGGTGCTTCTGGCGAGGACACAAAGGCAGCTGCAGATAAGCAGAACGACCACTTTACACCTGTCTAGTCTGCACTGGTGTACTCTGTGGTTTGCTGAGATTGCCGGAGTGTTGTACAGCAGAAGTCTGTTTGAAACCTGGGTTTATATAACTAATCCACTAAAATACTATAATAAAGAGTGCATTGAGCTTTTAATCAAGTAGTGGTCTTTATAGCTACAAACTCAGTGCACAATAGTATTATGTAATACAATTGCACATTTAAAAAAACCCAAACCCAAGGGTTCAGCACTGATGGCTTTTGCTATCTTATTATTTTCCTCCTTTTAAATCTGCTGTTTATCAGTCTGCTTGTTTCTCAGAGCATGCTTTTAGGTAACATCACGGGTAAGGCTGCCATGTTTATTTAAAAATAGGTCACCCAGCAGTATGCAGTCTTCCTCGAAAAGTATTCATGTTTGCTTACTGGATATTGAGTATTGACACTGTTTTTCACTGTAGACTGAAGCAGGGCTCTCGTGAGTTTTGTTCAGCTGTTGAACTACCTCACAATCGTTGGCAGATTTCATATTTATTTGGTAGAAGTCAACCATTGATCTTAGAAAGTCTGAAGTTTTACAAGAGGTTTAGCTAATGCAACTGTTAAAATAACTAAACCACAAATGAACACAATACAGTAGAAAAAAAGGTGGTTTGAGGGCATGCTAGCAAAGCCAACCCCTTTATCATCCTTGCGCCACTGGCACTCATTCTGAGCCACAGAGCACTGCCAGACACGGGCTGTGACTGGAAGCCCATGGGCTTCATGAGCAGGGTAAGGTTTCCATCTAGGTCAGCTAGAGATGAAGCCATTGTGTCAGTGGCACACTCCGAGTTATTACTTTTAAGTCTTCTTTGATGGGGCTTTTTTCACCTACACGACACGGTGAGAACTTTTGTAGCTGTCTGCCCAAGCTGTGCAAAGGTAGCTGTGCAAAAAGAGGCAAAACAGTTTGCAATTGAAGAGAGATTTTTTCTTCTGTTTTAATCTAATATTCGTTGTGATTAAAAGTAATCAAAATTCAAGTTGGTAACAAAGACATTATCATAGCATTTTATGTAAATACATTAAGCTAATAAATGAACAGAATAGTTAATGGAAGTTAATGGAATAATTTCAAATGGATGTGATAAACCTAGCTGTATAGATAATAACTTCGCACATTTTTTCTATATAAGAAAATATCTCTTCTATGTATCAGCTGCCTGTTGGCTCTCAGAGTCTTCTACAAGTACCTAAAATGAGGTTGTAGACAGGTGGGGTCGGTCTTTTCTCCCAAGTAACAAACAATAGGGCAAGAGTTACACCAGAGGAGGTTTAAACTGGATATGAGGAAAAATTTCTTCTCTGAAGAAGTGGTGGTCAAGCATTGTAACATGCTGCCCAGGGAAAAGTGGAGTTAACATCCTTGGAAGATGTGTAGATGTGGTGCCTGGGGACATAGTTTATTGGTGGCTTTGACAGTGTCGGGTTAACAGCTGGATTTGATGATCTTAGGGGTCTTTTCCAACCTAAACCATTCTGATTCTCTTATTCACTGGATGTTGGCCAAGGCTGCAGCTGGCTGCTGCTGAGCTCATCCCCCCTTGTATTGCCCCTACACATGGGGTCTATGGCCTGGGACCCAGCACACATTTTTGGCTGATCTGTACCCTGATTTGGTTGCTGCTTGTGATAAGTACATCTAGCAATTGAAAGGTGCTTCTTTTGTAAGTCATGATGTTGTATCTGCACCTTTTATCTCCAGAGGAAGAACCAGACAAAGTAGTAGGTTTTTACATTAGGTTTCTTTTTATTGTCTAATTATCAAATTGCCTGCAGGCCAGGTTGGATGCTGCACTCTTTTCTTTCATGCACGTTGCACTCAGTGTTTATACCCCATTATCATGCCCTGCTGGCAAGAGAGTGAATAGGAATTTTGGAGAATATGTGACAAGCAATTCAAGGCAGCATTTAGACAGTCCTAGTAAGTTAATCAGTTTTTGGTATCTGCAAACTAACTGTCCTTGGGGCTGGAAGACACCACACGACACCACATTAAATTGTTTCTTCTTTGTGGAAAGTGTGTGGGGCCAGCATCATTTGGACAAGGGAGCATTTGACAGCTAACCTGTCACACGCAGCACATCCTGCAGGAGCTGCTCACCCTTGGTTTGGCATCACCCAAGCGCTGCTGAAGCAGGGGCTAAATGGGAGAATCATTTCCCCATCAAGCAGCAGCCTGGCTACTTATCCCACTGCCGACAGGGTCTATCAAACACTGCTGCCAGCAGGACAGTCGCTTGGCGTGTTTATTCAAGGAAACCTGTGCTTGGCTGGCTTTTCTTCATGCACTGGAAGTTGTAGGCTTTTTTTTTTTTTTAACGAGGAGAGGCTGAGGAGATAAGGAAACAGGTAAAATACTTTGCTGATTTATGGTCTCAACATATTCATTAATGCAAGGTGGCAGGATGACAGATATTGGGAAAACTCTGCAGGGTCTGTGCAGCCATGCAGAGGGGATCTTGCCAAGGTTTAGTAAAAGAAAGAATGATGAGACAGAGTGTGTGTACAAGGCCTGACCTGGTTAATCGGTGCTTGGCTTGTCCAGATGTTGGAATATTCGAGTAGCTTAAAGAGTGACCTGTAAGCAGAGTAAACAGCGTTATGCATGTACTGTTAAGGCATTAATCTGAACTTCCTGAGGGATTTAAAATACAAAGTAGAACTATGATTTTACAAAGGATGGGGATTGGGATTATCCAGGTCTTAATATAGCTATTTCTTTTTTATAAAGCACATGATCTCTATTCAGTACAGAAACACTTACCTCCTAAAACTACTGGGAAAATCCTACAAGCAAAGACAAACTCAAACATTATTATCTGAAACAGAGGGAGGTGAGGGGGAAAATGCAGTTTTCATACAATAGCATTCCCTGAATTATTTCACATGTCTTTGTATGGATCATGTAGCTTTTCCTCATACCTTAAATTTAGTGCTCTACCACTGGAATTGTGTGGGTTTTAGCTGCTGAGGTTTTTTCTAAAAGGTATTTCTTAAAGAATAGAGATAATACACATTTTGAAAAGTGGCATTTTAGGAACTTTCAGTGGTTGGAGATGAACTCATCTTTCCCCACTGTTCAACAGCAACTTTTTGCAGACATTTGAAATTTTTCTCTAAGTCCCAAAGACAGATACTTTTTTGCCTATTCCTGATTTTCTTTACCAAGCACAAATCTTTTGGATTAGTTGTGTTTAAAAAAAAAAAATCTTTGCATTGATAAAATTCAGTATCTTTCTACAGAAGTTGATAGGTCTGGTTTAGATTTATACCTGGGCAAATTGAAATCAGAATTTATCTTGTTATGCCTGTACATATGCACACACTTATTTTTTAAATCTCTCATTATGAAGCTATGTATTGCTATATATTACATTTCTGAGACAGTGAGCTCAGATGTCCTGACCACTCTGGTTTGCTGATCCAGTGACTTTTGGGAATACTCTTAACTCCTTTATCATCTAGCTTTTCTCCTGGGTATTGATTTCTTATGCTTTAATGCAGCTTTTGTTCACTCGTGTCCATCTTGGATCACTGCAGCCAGAGCTGTAACTTCTAGGAAGGTGTCCAGGTTCAAGTGTGCAAAGTGTTTTTAATTTAATTCTTAACTCAAATGTGGGTTATTGCCTGTGTGCAGAATCAGTGCATATCTTAAAATTCCCTCTTACTTTCCACCCATTCCCACTTGGATGTTTGTATCAGTGTATCAGAAGTTCAGAAAAAATTATGAGAAATCTTTCCAAGTAAAATTTGGAAATCGATGTCATTTTCATTGAGTTATTACTTGAATCAGCTCATGTATCTCAGACATTGGATACTTTGACATCACCATGCTTAGTCCAATACTACAGAGAACTCACATTTTACTAAAATAACTGTAGATTATCAAAGATGATATACAATCACATCACATGCAACATATGTCTGTCAGACCTTATGGCATTCTGTAAGATCCTTGAATTTGGTGCTTAAAATTTCAGTTCAAAGTATGTAAAGACACTGAAAATAACCCTTCCCTCTAAACTTAGGTTGAAAAATGTAAACCCTAAGTCCTGTCTTCCCACACACCCCTGAAAATATGCCTGCATGTTAACAGGCACCTGCTTCCTTAGCAGAGATGACGCATTTCTGAGTTTATAAATAAGGGTATGTTCCACTTGCTTTGGTTCTGTGTTTTCCACAAGTGAGACCTAAAGATTGTGTTTGGTTTATGTCACAAACCTGACACCATGGATCAGGTGTGGGCTCTAAAGGGCTAGATAAAAATCTAGCTTTTCCTAGTCCAGTGCTGGGTTTGATCTCTTGGTTTCGAATTCCTGTTTGCAAGTCAGTAAATTTGGGCACTGGATGGCTTGCAGCATCTGGATGTGAAGGTTGCTCCTCCATGGCTTTGGACTGATAAGTGTCTGTCCCCTCAATACCACTTTGTTTCAAGGTCAGAAGCCAAGGGACGCACGGGTGGGACAGGAGTAAAGAGCTGGGAGAGGCAGACCTCCAGGTGCAAACCACTATGGAAGAGAAGAGGGAGGAAGGGTCAGGGGAAATGCCACAAGAGCATTATGCAAACTGGTTGTGATTGTAGCAGCAAGTTTGCCATAAAAAGATCAGGCCACATTCTATCTGCTGTCCAAGTGTCCTCTCACTTAGCAACCCTCTGCACAGGTGACACAAAACATGTACTGTTGGAGACTCACAGCTAAAATATTTGATCCTAAGCTCTTCCTAATGTATCCCAGTATTTTCTGTAAAAAAGTAGTTTTCTTAAATTTGCTTTGTACCAGTGATACCATGATGATTTTTTGCCTTTTCTTTTATACCCCTTTTATATACCTTTTTATAGCTTTATTCTTAGCATTTTTTAGCCTACATTCTTAGACTTATTTTGTTAAGGTAGGAGACTAAACATTTTAGAAGCCTTGTAGTTAGGGATCAGAATGCCCCAGACCCCAAGGTCCTCTCCAGAACACATTCTGTAAACTAAGATAGAACCATCCAGGGGAAGGTTCCTTGAGGAAGGGGGGCTCACTTGAGCCTCTCATTGGAGAACCTTTGATAGATATGCTGATTAGTAAGACCTATAATGTTAGACCAGATCTATTGTGGGTGTGCACTGTGGTGTGCATTTTGGCACATTCAATGTGGACGTGGTGCACCTAAGGATCCTTAAAATAAATACCAAGGTAAAATCCCTTTTTCCCTTCTAACCGTGTTTGACTCTTGATTTTAAGACCAGGAAAAGGCATCACCAGCAGATAGAAGATTGTTTGGTGATTAAATAGTATCAACCTTTTCTCAGCAGGGCTGGGCAAACCATGGTTGTGTAACATAGCAGAGGTTCATACTACATGAGTCCTATAGGTACTGCTTGTGTTAGTGGCAAGCACTAGAGAGCCAAATAAAACAGGACAGGGGGAATTCTGTTCTGGTAACACTTCTCTGCTACAGGGAGGTTATGTAGCATAATGATATGTGACCATATTGCACATAGTTCCTTACAGAATGAAAAAAACCCTAAACTGTATCAAAATGCCTAATTGTGCACCTTTCTAGTACAGTTACAGGGCAAAAGTGGATGTGGTAGGAGTTACATCTCACTGCCTTTGACTTTGCAGCTCAAATCAAAACAGGACTTTTTAAAATTGGAGTCATCTGCCAGACAGCTTTGGAGGTTTTCAGAATCAGTTCCAATTTTGCAGCTCTAAATCTTTAGGGAAGCATCTTCCCTGCTCTACTCCCTTACTGCAGTGCCTACGGCAATTCTTGGTTATGCTGAAGGAGCTCTCGGAGACTGGAAGGAAGGAATTGAGTAGGAATGATGCAACATTGTCCACTTCCCATGTTTATCATTCTCACTGAGGACTCTTCAGGACTTTTTCTGGGGATAGGTATGGAGAATGAAATGGAGTTATGGTATCTCTTGAGCTGCTTAGTGTTCATTACTCCATCAAGAAACTGCATATTATTTTCCATAGTAGCTAAAAATCTATGTGATAGAAACATGCTGTTTTAAAACTAATGGTGCACTGATGACTCATAGGATTGCTTGAGCTGGGAACATAACAGGAGTGTCTTGAAATAGGCAACACAAATCTTTTGTTTTTTAGAAAACAATATGGTGATTTTAAAGTGTGTTTTTTACAATCAAAATATGTGTTTTCTGGCAACAGTGGCTCACACAGGTTGTTCAGCAACCTCTAAATGAAATGCCAGTATTGGGGAGGGTGTGCACTTGCTTCTAGAATAATTTAATTTTTCAGACAATGTGGCACTTGGGTGGATTTTTTTGGGAGAGAGGATGTGGTTTTTAGAGACACAGGAAGTTTTATCTAAACCAAGGCTGCATGCTATTTGTGTCATAACCTTATCTTCTTAGCAGATTTTCCAATGCTGCACAGTGTGCATCTGTGACTGAGACAAAATCAATTCTTATAGATTTAGCTGTGTAATCCTATCACTTGTCCTCCTAGATATGATTTGAAATGTAAAGTTCGTTAATGTTTAAATGAACTTGAAGGCCCAGGGCCTCTAGAGGAGTTTTCAGTTTCTTAGAGAGTAATCCATTTCTTATCTTTTTTTTTCCTGCTTGTCACTGTCTGTCTTTTTGTCTCCTTAATCATTTAAGACTCTGGAACACTTAATCATGCCCAAAGTATATATGGCTAAAAAACCCCAGGAATATTGCTAATCATGTTACCAAAAGCTGCTTAAGCATGGTGAACACTTGAATTCCTCTGTACGAGTCAGGGTTTGGAAAAGTGAAACAGAAAGTTATTTTAAATCAGTTAAAATTCATTTTCCCCACACTGTAGACAACTGCTCTTATCATTCAAATGAAAGTGGTGTGCTTTTCTATAATGCTCTATCTTACTTGTTTTGGCAATCAATATTTTTATGCAGATGTAGAAAAAAATGGTTGATTTCATTTTTCTCATTCTCAGTTTCAGTGGATCATATATACAAGTGTCAGGGGGAAAAAAAGGTACTGGAGGTTACTTTGAGTGAAAAATTCCTGTACTAATTTGTAGAAGTATGAGGCAAAATAAATTTGTAACTTGTTGCACGTTTTGCTGATCCTGCATTTAACCATCTGTTACTTATTTGGATTGCACTGGTGAGAAGCCAGGCATGTTCCCCTAGGTATGGAAGTAGACTCCTTGGAGGAGGTATTTCAGTTTTTTGAGAGCTCACTTAGCATGAGTGCTTGAATGCTCAAAGCAGTGATTAACTACTTTCGGTCTCTTAAAGCCCAGTCTAAGTGAGATGAAGTGCTGTTTCATTGGGCTGATGTCCTGCACTTTAATGGATTAAACTGCTGGATTGGGCCCGGAGTCCTAATATTTTTCCAGCATATTCAGTGCCCTTCTGCACTTTGTGCATCTGAGCCTTATTTTTATGAGAGCTGCTCAGAAGTTTGGAAATGGGGTTCACATAGGAGAGCTGCATTCAGTGTAGACTGCCAAGCCAAGCTGCCTCAAACATATCAAACCCAGCATAGGGTTTGTATTCTTCATATTTATGGCCTTTGGCAGTTCTGTGGGAGAACTTGCCTCTGGATTTACCTTATTCCCAACCCAGCTCTCCTTCTTTCATTTTCCACCAATGAAAGTCCCTCTGTTGAGGCACCTCTGAAAGTGCCTGGGGCACACTGGGAGGGATGCCTGCCTCCCTGCCTGCCTGCTTGCACACATCCCATATGGGACCAAAACTGCAGTAAGGTTACTAAAAAGTGGGGTTTGTCTTTCAGAAAGTATGTCCTGATAACAGAAGGGTCTTGCTTTGAAAATCATTATCCATGTGGGCTGATGCCTGCTTACATGTACACGGCCTGTGGGCTCAGCTTTGAGGTGAGGTTTTACACTTTGGCAGAAATACTGCCCCAGGCTTGACCTTCAGCCCTGCTCGAGCAGCTGGAGCTCAGGGTCCATGGACTCTCTGCTCACAAGGAGCAGGGGCTTGTCCTCCCCCAGGACAGGCAGAGGGACTGCCACTGCAGGAGGGAAATTCAGGAAGATTTGCTGGTGGCTGCCGTGTAATTAATGGGTGTAAAGTCAAATTGATGTTGATCATTGATGAAGCTCAGGGGTGTGCCATTCTCATCTGTCAGAAGGATTCTCTGCTGGGGTTTGCAGCATGCACCCGCTGAGAAACACTGGGTTTGGAGTCAAAGTGTGTGGTTTTGGTGACAAAGTCCAAGGAGCTGAAATCATACAAGAGAGGAGCATTAATGGAAACCAGGGGCTATTGCTTGAGGAAGTATAAATAGGACCAGAGACTCTCTCATATTAAGCAGGTGTCTGTATGTGGTGCTGTTTATGACTGTGAAACTAATCTATGTTAATAATTGATTGTTCAATTAGTAAAACAAATGTGACAAAGCTAGGCAGCTTTGTGTGCCAGTGATGACAGGAATATATTTGACTGCAGCCCATTATCAGTCTAAGGCTGCAAAACATTATTCCAAGAAAATCCTGTTTGTTATTCCTCTTGCTTACTCTTTTCTTCCACCACCACTTATAATGGCATAATACAGGCAGACACTAAGTACATGCAGTGAATAGCATTAGATGAAGCTGTAGCTGTGCGTATTGTATTGCTGATAATAACACCAGACAGCATAAAAAGCCCAGAGCTGTTCAGACAAGGTGACATCAGAGCCCCAACTTTTTCTGCAGATTTTGAGGAGGAAAAGCAAGCTGGCAGGAATTCTTGCAGAGGGGCACAGAAACAACATCTGCTGCTGTTTGATCTTGTTTGCCCTTGTAGTGTCATTATGTCCAGAGTGACGGTGTGTTTTGCAGAAAGTGTAGAAATGGTGTAAGCAAATGTAACTTTCTGACAAGCCTTGGAAATGTGTAAATGTAGGTACAGATTACTCCCTTTACAGTGTGAGGCATTTTTAAAAGATGCCTGGAAAAGTGAAAATAAATCTTTTTCTTGGTATCTTATCTTACAAAGCAGTGAATGTGGAGTACACTGTGAAGGTTTTCTAAATCAGTTGCCAGGAGCTTGCAAATCCCTTATCAGAAGTTACACAAGGGCTGGACCTCTTCCTCTTGGTCTGTTTAAATCTATAGGGGTTTTTACAAATCAGTATTGCAAGTAACATGCCAGTAATCATTCTTCTGATTGCCACTAGTAGCTTTCCTAGAAGGGTCTCAAAGAAACACATAACCATTAATTGCTTAATCCTCACTGCTCTCCTGCCAGCACAGTTTGGTGAGTGTAAAAATGTATTATGACCATTTTTCAAGGAAAGGTTGCAAGGAAAAGGAGGCAGATTAATAAATGGGTGGAACCAGCTTAATAAATGGCTGTGCCCTGTACTCATCTCTCTCCTTTCGGAAAGCCTGATGCAGTCCCACAGCCCCTCTAGCTCAGTCAGCACTTTTCAGGCTGCTGCCTGGCCGTTTGGGAATTTGAACTTCACATGGTTTTGTCCCTTTGAGTTTTGGGAAAGCAATTAGTAAGTTAGTCTGCTTATTGCTTACTCCTGCAATGCCCAAGCTATGTGGAGCTTGGGGATTCACACCTTCCCTGGCAAGGGCCCTTGACCTGTGGTGTGAGCAGTGTGTTGGCACGGCGGGCTCTAGCTGGGGACATTTGGGGGCAGGTCCAAACCTGCAGCACTGTGTCATTATTGACTCCAGGAGTGCAGAGGCAGAGCTTAGGGCCTTTAGGTAATGAATGTTGGGAAGAGAGGTGTGATTAATAAAGATTGTAGTGTGGGTGAATTGGTACAGAGATCACTAATGCTCATTTTCACAATCCCAGAAGGCTTTGTGCCGTTAAATAATGGTAGTGACGAGAAAAAGTCAAGAATAATGATGCGATAGTGAAAGGCAGTGGTTTATTTTATTGTTAGAAGTGTTGTACTTAAACTTTCAAAGATTTCATGCCAAAGGAAATGGCACAACAGTTTGGAAAGAAGAAGAGGCAGCAATCACTGTTTTTTTCCATTGTTTTGTTCTCTTTTTCTCCCATCTTCCTTTGCGTTTTTCTAGACCCTGTGCTTGCCAGTGCAGAAAGATTTAATAGGTGTTTGTACAGCATGTTTGGGCTTTATTTTAATTGTAGTATTTGAACACTATCAGAACAGTACTAATAAACAATAATTATATCAATAATAGAGCCACACAGACACATGTATAGAAGTTTGGAATACTGAAATAAATCTCAATGAGATAAATTTGTGGGTAAGGTATATAATCAGGCTTATGGTAAATTTCACTGGTTTTCTGATATGAGCCTCTGGTGATCACATCAAAATTTCTCTTGCACATAATTTCTGGCACATAAAATAACTTTGCTGTACACATTTTTCCATACCTATGCCTATATCAGTGCAGTGTGAAAATGGACTGGTTTGTGCTACAGATTGCTGTAACTTTGACAAAAGAACTTCACAATTGCAAGTGAATTAATAAAACCCTGACTTGATTATTTGCAACCCTTGGCATGTTTGGTAATATTAGAATTCTTAAGGGGACGGAGGTAGTAGGAGACAGATTTCAAAGAAGTTCATGAAAGGTGTGATAAATTCTCCATTCCTCTCAGGTTTTATGGCATGGCTTTCTACTTCACACATAGTGTTCTCCTACTCTTCACTTCTATATTTGTTTAAAAGAGGAATAAATTGACTTACCAGATCAGCTAATGGAAGTGGCTCAGCATCTTAGAGTGGGCATTCTTGGCTTGTGTTCAGGGATAGCAGAAAGGAGGTAAATTGTCAAAATTATGACAGATAAATCTTTGACACAGTTCTGGAAGTTACATTTGGGTTTGGTTGTGAAGGTTTATCAGGTGTCATGTGCCAATGGCATTTATTAGTGAATTTGATGTTGCATCCTTCATTATTGGCTTGAAGGACTCCCTTGACTTTAAGGGATTTTGCAGAGGTTGTTGATGGCAGGGATGAAAATGAGCCTGGTGGTTTTTATGGCAGTGTTGCTATGTCCTGAAGTGCTACTCTACATTTGCCAAAATGAAGCCTGAACTACCATACAAAGCCCAGAATTGTAACTTTCCAGTGGTGCCCTTCAGGGGTTGGACTTGTCTCCCGGTCCCATTTATGTCCCATAAAATAAAGGGCCTGGTCAGGGCTTTTCCCTTCATGCTTTCCACACAGCACATGTTCCAAGCTGCTCTGTGCTCAAGTAGGACAATGGGCACAGAGAAATCTGGCTGGATTGCCTCACTGTGGCCAAATGGTTTGCAATGGCAAGATCTATTTGTCTGGGAAGCAAAAGTGAATGAACTGATGTCGGCTCCAATTTCAAAAGTCTTTTGGGTACACTGGATCCCTGTACTCTGGTGGTTTTCTATAGAATTGCTGGCAAATGGCAAATGTGAGTGCAGCTAAGTCATTGCACTTTTATTTGCTGCAGAGTTCATAAGTATGTAAAATATATATTGTTAATGCAATTACTGAAGCAAAATTAAGTTCTGAAGACTGTGGTAATCTTGTGCTGCTTTAAAGCAATGCATTAAAAATCACTGCTTTGCTGAATCTAAATTCTGCCTCTTAAATGTAGGTATAGCATAGCTCATCTCCTGGAAGTGTACAGTGCTAGCAGTGGTGTTCTATTGTTTAGCTTAATTTAGGCTTTGAAAACATGGAAGCCAAACACTTAGAAAGCAGCTGTTCAACTGAATGTATTAAGCAATTTACTTTAGGTAATGTAGCCTATAAAATTTTAATTTTGGATTAAATAAACCGTATCCTTCAGCATGACTCTCCTACCTTGATGTTCAGAGAATGAAATATGGGCACATTTAGTGAATTTCTTCTCCAGGATGTGCCAGTGGATAAGGGTCAATAGTTTCCTAATGAAAGCAGTCAATAGCAATTTCTCTTAGTAAGCACAAAGAAATTAACACTAAACAAAAGGTACAAAGTGGCTAAAGTTTTATCTGATTATTTGGTTGGACTGCTCCAGGATTTAGGAAATAGCTGTAGCAGCTAGCGTACTACTGCTCAATAGATAGCAAGCAGAGGTTGGCAGAAAATAGATTGATTAAAAAAGTGTCTAAGCAAGTTGGCAACAAAAGTACAAATATTTGTGTCTGTGTGTGCAAAGGCAGGCACGTTTTCTACAGAGTTTATTTTATGCATTTATCTTAAGATGTGGAACTAAGCAGATGTTTTGCTACAGAACAAAAGTTGAAATGATTTCTTGTCACAGTTCCTTCACAAATATCGTCCTCATCCTAAAAATATGTGATTTCTTGTCTCATTACTGTGGTAAGATTGCATGTGTTTTACCCATACTCCTCATGGGACAAGACCTTCAGCTGGTATTGAGAAGTTTTACTCTCCTGATAGTGACTGAAGTGTCCCTTGAAACTGCTGAATACTTGTCCCTTTCCTTAGCCTTGGAATAGCATAACATGGAAATGATGGAATTTATAGCATTAACTGAGGCTGTTTTCCTATATGAAATTAACAGTGTTCTGCAAGTCTCAGATCAAAATCCTGCAGATATGTCCCTCCATTGGCTGCAGGCACTGGGATCTAACCATGAGAGGAAGCGGAGAGGAATGTTTGTGCAGGTACAAGTAATGACAGAGGCTCTGATGGAAAGTAGTTGACTATCTCAAACACATTCTATTTTTAGTCTAAAAAAATATGAGCCAAAGAGTGTCTAGCAATTTTCTAAATAGAAAAAGGCTGACTTATATCTAGCACGTTTCATAAATACGTGTAAAAATAAGTAACCTGAGAAACAGTGAACACCTCTAGCCTGTGCTTACTCCTGTTTATTCTTGATATCAAATTATCTTCTGACTTATGACTCAGTCACATGTAGGCTCTAAGATGTAAGAGATGGGAATTCAACAGATTTTATTAATATATGTAGGGAATGTTTATAGCCTGGGAGGCTTGGTTTGTCATCTGTTTATTTTTAACTTCTCTTTTTTTAATGTGGTTGTTCTAAAGCTCTGCTCATTTTTTCACAGTAAAATAGAAGTCTCACAGGGTCGATAGCTAAGTTTGTACAATCTATATCATAGTATTGATTTGGGACAGGTGAGGAACTCAACTATTGGCAGACTGAGGAATGAAGGAGCATTTTTAATATGGCTCAGATGAGGTTCTTCCACGGGCCCTTTATTAATCCTGATTCCAAAGCAATACCTTATTGCATCTAAATAACAGCAAGAGAGACAGAGAGACTGACTAAAACAAGGGAGAATAGCAAGATCTTAGAAACAAATCTCCTTAATGTTGTCCAATGCTGTAGGCTGTGAGGGTTTGTGAGGGTAATGCCTGTTTAATGTGTTGGCTTTGAAAAACTAGTGTTTCATCTCTTAACATTTTGATAAAATCTAACTCTTAGAATAAAATTAATATAACAAGCAAAAATACTTTTTGAGTGGCAGGAGAAAAACTCAAGTATTTTTGTATGGAGGCACAGCGAGCAGTCACTTTTCCTTCGTTTCAAAGACTCACACTTTCATGTACTTGTTTCTTTGATGAGAAAAGTAGCTTAGTGCTCATATTATATACTTTCAGAGGTATTGTTTGATAGAGAAATTTCAGGCATGGATAGTTTATTGAAGTTTTGATTTTAATCTTGATAGACTACCAATTTGTCCAGCAAAGGAAATGGTTAGGATAAATTTTTCTTCTGCCTGCTTCATTCTGCAGTTCCCTTTCCAAAAAGCATAACTTTATTGCATATTCAGTCCCATTCTCTGCTGTTACACAAAGACTGTGCTGCAGAGATACACACTGCCCATCAGAGGAAGCTTTGCTCTTGGTCAGCCACGACTTCATGAATAACCAGGCAGGGAATGACTCTTCTTGTTTACCCAGGCTGTGTTGCAGTGGCAGCCTGGCTCAGGCAGAACTGAAATGGTGCTCGTGCCACAGGTGTAGGACAGAAAGTGGTGTTTTGACTTCCAGGCTCTCATGCTTCCATGCAACCCCGTGATCAACATCCTTATTGCTAGCAGTCTGCAGTTGCTCTTTAGTCTAGAGCCCAGAGACACCTAAAGCAAAGAGAAGACTGGCATTTGTGTCTTCTTGAGCCCAGGCTCCTTCAATAACAGGATTTGCAAGCCCACTGTTTTTTGTTATTATTGAAATGACAGTTTTACTGGAAATCCCAACTGGTTGTGCCAGGTCTGCATTAGGTTGCACAGGCAAAGGACATGAAGGTTGTCTTCTACTGGGAAGATGAATTGTGTGCCTGGGTACATAAGTACGGAACCCTGTCATGTGCGTATACACTCAGGGTACATGCCCAAATCCCTCAGTCCCAGCAGACTGAAGGACAGATGATTCTGACACGCTGGAACAGCTCATCAGTTTGTACAAGGCAGTGGTTTCAGGAGCCAAGAGTTGGGTTGTTGGCCTTTTTCTGCTGGAGGAATAGGAGATAAGCCCTTTGAGAGCACCAGAGGAAGTCAGTAAGGGTGCTTCATATTGTGTAACAATATTTTGGAACAGGACTTGTATTATTTTTCATGAAATACAACTTGTAGGAGGAAAAGGCTGCTTTAAAATTGCACAATGGCAATGGCACATGTAGATGTCTCTCATTTGGATTGAAAACCAGTACAATTATGCCTAATCAAGGTTTATAAATGCAGGGTATGTAGATTTCAGTTCAGACATCCATGCTTGTCAAGGTAGGGAAGTGCTCACTATCCAAACAAGCTTAACACTCACCTTCAGTTAACAACCCTATTATTACAAGTGAAACATTTAACCTTCCTGGTCCTGGATTAAATTAAGCTGATCTTGAAGGGCAGTTCTAGGTTCTTGTCTTCTGTGACTGTGTGATTATGTTGCGTTCCCATGCCTCTAGGCTTCCCCTGGAAAAACACAAGTTCCAATGTGCACCTATGCTCTCTCTCTCTGTGGTATCCCCTTCTTCTGCCGGTGCCTCCCACCTCACAGCTGTAAACACCTGCCCCCCCTTTTTTCAATACGTCTGACATCCTCCCTTGGTATCAGACCAGTGACAGAGCTGTGCTATGGTGCCCTTTCTCTACGTGACCATTTCCTTCATTATTTTCAAAAAAATGAATTTGTCTTTTTCAGGAACTAGCTGTAGTCTTAGTTCTGTTGTAAATAATGGGAGATAAATACTCTCAAAATCGCTACCTAACAGTGAGTAAATTATTAGTTTTGTCCCTTTCAGAGCAATTATGGGCATTTGGTAAGATGGCAATTCTACATTAAATTCTCTATGGTACAAGCATGTGCTCATGCTGGAAAAAAAAAAGCTCAAAGTTAAAAAGAATCACTGGAAAAATACTAAAAGGTTTCCTCCCTTCCCTTGTGCCCATCTTCTGTGTGCTATTTCTGTGAGCCTCTGGCTATTCCTGACTGCAGAGTATCTAGGCAAACCACAGCTTGTATTTATCTTGAGTACCACTGGTATGAATACTCTTGGAGATCCCGTAGTGCAGATTGCAATGGAAGCTAAATATCCAGGGTCCCAGGTGGACTGGCACAAAATGTACTGAAGGCAAACCTGTCACTTTTTCATCACTTTTATTATCCAAGCCATGAAGATTAAAGTGGCTCAGTGCCTGCAAATACAATTCAAATTGTGTCGTAGACCCAGATTAAACTCAAAGGGAAGCATAATGCACCCATTTTATTCAATAACGAGAAAGAAATGCTCTGACACCCACAGGCCAAATTTCTTGAAGGGTTCATTTTAAAATAAACCCATATATTAACCAGTTTATTTGCATTGTCTCAGAGAAAAATGGTTCTTTGATCAAAGGCATAATCAATGGAAGGTCAAGTGTCTTCCTGCTGGAAGTGTAAATAGTTTTTTGTACCTGTGCCTAAATGTGGTTTTGGGAAGACATCTTGTGGATATGTAGCCATGGCTTTAAGGTGGAGCTGTTCTAGATGCAGCATGAATGCAGTGAAAAGTCGTCTTTGTCCCTTCAGGACTTGAAAATATTAAAGGATAAAATAAGGGTGGAAAGAATAAAGATTATTGCTATGATCATATGGACTGAACGGCTTGCCCGTGCATGTTCAAGTTGTCTGTAGGACAGCTGGGACTGACCCTTTAAGCCCTGCGTACACATTTGTCACACAGCTTCCTTCTCAGGACTTTGCCACTGGGTTTATGTTGTTTTGGGCTGAACTTATTTCCCATCTGAGATGTTAAATCTTCCTTTCCACACCTGGCAGGAGCATACTTTGTGTTGTCCTCACCTAGGATGTTGAGAGCACAGGGAAAGCCAGTACAGTGCAAAGTCTTGCTCTCCCGTGTGACTGGCTCGTCTTGCACAGAGAATTGAGTTGTCACTGCAGCGTGGGACACAGCTGTTGGTAGCTGTAATACAGCATGCCTGCAGACTTCCTGACAAAATTGGTACAGTCAGCACACAGTATGCTTTACAGCAATGCTAATCAAATGTTCCATAGTGATGTACGATTGAAAAAATAGTGCTGGCACTCCTGGCCCCGCTCTCACAGGTTCTTCATATTAATAGACAGCTTTACCAATTTTCCCTCTTCATCAGGGGGGAAATCCATCCAGGCAGCTGGGCTGCATTTAGTTTTGCAAACCTCAGGGCATACTCAGCTTGCTCTGGAGCGACAGGACCAGCAGCGCCATACATTTGTGGGAATTTGCCTGAATCATTTCTGAAGCACACCATGCACTGGTCAGGCTGTAATGGGGCGTGCTGAGAGCTCAGCACCACTCACAGTGGGCACCTGCCTGTGAGGATGTGTGAAATAGCAGCATCTGTGGCTGGCACGTGATTTGGGGAGCACATGAAGACCATCCTCAGTGTTCCCTGCTTCTGTCAAATTCTGCAGGAGCTGTTCTCAACACAGCCACTGGAAAGAAAAATAATAGGCAGCTCACAGGCTGTGTTGTTATTATTCAGCTGGTATTGACTGGCAGTACCAGGACGCTGCAGAACTGCCTTTCTCTAGCTGTCAGCTGATCAGCTGTGACAGCCCTAATAATGGTTATGTCAGGAGGCAAGTAAAGAGATGCCACAAATGGATTGCACGTGTATAATTGCTTCAAAAACAAATCTGCTAATAAAAGGAGACGATAAAATTGACAGGAAGAAATGGCTTATTGCATGCTAATTTTCTCCAGCTTTCATATTCCCTCTCTCTCTCTTTTTTTTTTTTTTTTAATTCAATTGGGTCACTTCTGTGGAGAATCGTGGTCAGAAAATTGAATATGGGGAGGAATTCTATACAATGAATAATTACAATGATGTATTATTCCCAACAAGGATCAAGTTCAGGCAGATGGATTTGGCAGAAGAGCTGTTGGCTATCTGATGGCTTTTTCAGTTTATATTTACCCTGGTGTGGTACTTTGAGTTTTTAGGCAAAGGAGAATGTAAATGGGCTGGCCTGAAAAACATAAAATCTCTTAGCCTGTGCCTTCAAAGGTTCTGAGATATGGTTGCACCTGCATCATCCCTCTAGAGGAAACAGAAGATGCTGCAAATTCTGTTCACAGAAATGGCAAAACCCACAACAGATGAAAAGGACTTTATTTGCTTGGTTCACAACCTACCTAGATCTATGTGGGTGTTCCTGAATTAAAATGCTTTGCCTTTTGCACCGCCTCAGTTAAATTGCTAGTGTACCTAAGCAGGGGTATTTACAGAGTGTGTAACACTTACTGTTATATGTATCTGAGCAGTAGAAACCTGAGTCATCCCAGAAATAAGATAAGGGAGCCCTGTAGCAGAGAAATGAGTGAATATAGCTGATGAGACAATAAGGCTAGAAGTAAATAATTTGAGAAAATTGGACCAAATAATGGGATCAATGCTAAGCTTGATGAAGGCAATAGTTTTCACGTGACATTAGTGGAAGCAGCTGCAAGACTTATAAATACAAGCTCAAGAATGCCCACTTTAGTGCAAGTTCTTATTTTTAAGAGAACATTCAGTTATTTTTTTCTAAAGAAAAGCATCTCTTTATCTATGTATGGGTGAATATATCTATACTGCCCATATGTATTTAGACCCCCCCAAAGTCTCTAAGGTGTCAGCTGTAATGTGAGTTGTTCTGGCTGCAGGAACAGATGGAAGCCCTTCTGAACTGGGTACTATAATGATGCTGATGTGCAAATCAAAATTTTGTGTACCCTGCAGTATTTTGTCGATAAAGTCAGTGTATATGCACTGGGATCTAGATGTTCAGGTAGTTTTATGAACTTAGTTGACAGACATTCATTAAGTTCAGAGTTACAGTCCGAGGTATAGTCTGACCCGGAGAGTGTAGGTGAAAACAACCAACTGGAAATTAGCTGTTTGGAAGAGGTACAGACAGCAGTATGGTTTATTTTTTGGTCTGACATTGCTTATTGTGAACTTGAATGATACCTGAGAGTTTTGACCTTAATTTGTGCTCGTGCTGGCTTTCTAATGAACTGTTTTCTGTTGCATGAATTTCAGCATCCAGATTGGTCACCATTTGTGGCCTCAGCAGAGAGCCCAGAAGTTAGATTGCTTCACACATAAGGTTTGGTCTTTCAAAGCAGTCTAGTAAAGCTAGACAAACTGCTTTCAAGGAATAATTGACTCTAAATTCTCTAGCCTATGAGAAAAATCTCAACTCAAAGTGACAACCCCTATCCCCAGAAAAGTTTGTCTAAGTGATGACTAGGGCTAATTTAGAAGAGTGAAGACTAGACTGAGATTTCAGAAGGGTGGGCTTGACGCCTGGTTCAATCAGTTCTGAGTCTGGCAGGGTCTTCATGCTGTAAAAAAAAAAATAAAGAAAAGAAGGAAGATTTTGTCTTCAAGATGCAGGAGACCACTGCTGACAAGGAAGTGGATAGGTTTTCTGCCAGGTGTGCAGGTTTACTGCACACTTGCAGAAAGTCTTCGATTGTGTGCGTTTTGGGGTATTGAAGCAACCTCCCTAGCAATTTCTCTAGTACTTACTTCATGCTACAAATACAAATTTCAAAAAAGGTACCTGGGCAACAGTTATTTTCAGGTTTGTAGGAGATACTACAAATGGCAAATGATAAGAGCAGTAATACAACCAGGGAAAGTGGACAAATATGAAGAAAGATTTGAACAATATTCTTTACTGTTATTCATTTAACAAAGAGAAGACTTGTTTCATAGATGACTCCTGTGATCTGTGCTAAGATAGTTCATGGCATCATCAGTTTTCACTCTTTTCCTTGAGCTGTTCAGGGATGTAGCATTTACAGTACATTATTTAAATACAATGCATGCTTCATATTTATGCTTCCCTTAATTAAGCATTCTGCTCTGTGGTTTGGGGTTCAGGAGAGCAGTCACTGCATGAGCTCTCTCTGCTCGAGCAGTGAAGAGCAAGTTGCTGTACATGACAGCATTTCATCTCTGTATGGCTGGGGACAGTAATGCACGAGCAGCAGGCGAAGGCATTAATCTCCTCAGCTATCCAGAAATGAACTGTCATGTACAGCAACTTGTTCTCTGCTCTTGCTGCTACCCCGTCCCCTCTCCTTCTGCACCCAAGATCACCTTTGCATACATTAAGCAAGTTCTTGGGATAATGGCAGTTTTCCTCCTAGGAGCAGTAGACTGGGGCAATATGAAGCCAGGAGGTGCTGCAGTCTGCAGGGCCAGGCAGTGGTGATGGTTGTAGCAAGTACAGAGGTGCTGGGGATGGCACAGGATATCTGCTTTCCAAGCCTGCAGGTCACAGGTTTGAGGGGTGCTGTGCTGGAGATCCTCAGGAGTTGAAGGAAGCTGACATGTGTGGGGTGATGGAGAAACAGACTGGTGATTTGCTCTCTCTGAAGCATTAGAGTGCATCCCCAGTACCTTGGCCCATTTGCTCCCTGGCTTTTGTGTAAAAGAGTCTTTTCCTAGTTGACTTCCAATCTGTTTGAGTTTCTGCTCTCCTGGACAGAGCATAAACTGTCTTATATGGGAAGGAGGATCCTGGAAGAGAACAAGTCACTTAAAAACCAGGCCCTGCTGTGAGTAAATTTTGCAGAGCACTGTAAGTTCAGCATATTGGCAGAGATTAATGGAACAGTTGGGCATTTTTTGAAGGGGGGAGGCAAATTCAGGCAAATTACAGTGGTGGAAAGTACTGTGCTCTGTTTAGTGTCAGTAGGGTGACAGTGTACTACATGTTTCCCAGGAGTAGTTACAGCAGAAGTAGGCTTGGGAAAGAAGCAACTCAGCTTATAGAGATCTTGTTCATTAACAGAAAGCTACAGCCCAGATTCCTGAGGCAAAATGCTCACAGTCGTGCTCAGACGATGCCTGCTTTCAGCTGTGTGTGAGTGTGTAACTGTGTGTGAGTGAGCATTTTGTGTGAGAGAGCAAAATGCTGATAGTCTTGCTCACACAGTACGTGTTTTCAGCTGTGCTATAATGTGTGTTGGCATCAGCACCGAGTACAGTGGGAATCCAACCAAAACACACCCCTCGCTTTAAGTATTACTAACAAGCTTCTGAGGTTTCTTCCATACAATTGCTACCCAAATGCACAGCTGCTGTTTTATTTTAGATATTAATTTGCTTATGTGCTGTGATTTTGCCACTTAAAAGGAAATGTGGCTTGGAGAATTAAATGGAACCATTGCAAATGACCTTTTTGGTGAAAACCTCCACTTACTGTGGCTAGAAATTAATTTTATGTGTTTTATCTCCCTTATGCCCCAACCCTAGTGCAATCACAGAATGTGACCTTCTACTATATATTTAGATATGTTTGATTTAATATTACTGTGGTTTTCTGGTCACAAATTGATAACCTGCTGAATGAGGCTACCTAACTACTACCTAATCCAGTTTTGCCAAATGAAGAGCAGAAAAAGCTGTTTAAACTAACTGGAGAACCACTTTAAACTATTGTCTTTGGTTAGACACCAAAACAAAGCAGGACCACCTCTTGCTTTATTGTAGAATGTTATTACTATTGCACGGACAAGAGGATTTTGCTTGAATGTGGATAAATTAGATCTGTTGTTAATTATTCTGAGAGTTTAAAAGTAGATCCAGCTTTTTAGTTTTGATGTTGGCTTTTGTGAGGCCTCTGTCCCCAGTCATTCTGTCTCCACTTATTGGCCATTAATCTTTATCCATTTGTAACAACATAAGGAGATTCCGGACCAGTCAGGTTTGCTGTACTTGGAAAAAAAAAAAAAAAAAAAAGAATGGGAGGGATGTGGTTTTAAAAAAAAAAAATTAAAAAGCATAGAGAGCCTAGAGGCAAGAAAGTAGATAAAAATGGGGGGAGAAAAGACATGACAGAAAACTTAAGAAAAGGGATAAAGAAAGAAATGAGAAAACTGAAATGGAATTTAAATACGTATGTCTTATGCTAAAATCAGAGAGATAGCTTAGGTGTGTGTTTCTGTAGTGATGGTGTTTGTGATTAGAACTCAACAGTTTCATCTGGGGCTGGATATCAGTTTCCTCACAAAGGCTGGGGATGATGGAAAGGGAGATTAGAGCACTGATTCATTGCTCCCTAGCTTTGAGCTGACTTGCTGAGGAGTGCTGAATAAATAAATATGATACAGCAGCACAAAACATGCCCAGTAAAGCCTACAACTTAATTGCATTTCCATTATTCCTCTCCAGTGTTTCTTTATGTTTTGGATTCATTCATTAACACTGCTGTTCTGTCTTTTTCAATGCAGATCTGTATTTTAAAAATCAAAACCAAAAGAATCTATTTGCTTCTTGTTGGGGCCAAGGCTGTAGCACAGGCAGCACACTTGCTTGTGCTGAGGGAGTTGAAACCTCAGAGATTTATAGTTTTTGGACTAGACTGAGATACAGAAAAATGCAATTTCTTGGAATAATCTGCACCATTGCTGGATGATACCACTTTCTTAGGCACAAGGGAGTCAACAAAGGTATAAATGCCCCTGTGTCCCAATCCAGGCAGTGCAGATTAAAGAGACAGTTTGGCTAAATGCCGTTATCCTGCATGCTGTGCAGTGTGTTATCTCCTGTGGCATCTGCAAGACAGAGGTGGATGTGTCTCAGTGTTTGTTATCCCTGCTGCTAGAGGCTGTTGAGCCAGAGACACTCCAAGCCGCCCTTTCCCTCCGTTTCTGCTGTGTACTTTCAGCTACTGAAACACAGTACTGTTATTATCTGACCTGTGGGGTGAGTTTCAGAGTGCTCCTGATTTTGTCCAAACCAATTCACAGCACCGTTGAGAAACAGCAATGTAACTTGGTAGCTTTTGTTTTACAGGATCTGAAGCCCCAGTTCCAGTGGCATTTTCTGTTGACATCATGTTATCAGAAGGTAGCAGTTCCTCTAGGATGCTTACATTAAAAATGGATGTAGCAGACAAGGAACTAAACAGAGATAAGGGAGGGAAGCAAGTCAGTGTGTGATCCATAGATTCAGGGGTTAAACTTCAGCTGCTGGTCTCCAAACATTTACACTATCTTTCCATAAAACTTCAGTGCGGGATCTGTTCTCAGCACTTTCTGGGGATTTCTCGACTTCAGCTGTCGTTTCCAGTCATAACTTTGATCACTGAGTATTCAGAAGACTTCCTTTCCTTTTTTTTCCCCCTCCTTTTTCTTGATAGTGTCCATGGAGAGAGCTTGAAAATATTTGGAGGCAAAGGGTAGGGTGCTGCCTGGGAAGGGTGACCATGCACTTTGCAGGTACAGGAGTTTTACCAGCTGGGATTCAGAAGTCTGATGGCACGTGTCAGAGCTTCCCATAGGCACTGCACGTTTGCTCTCTGGTCACAACAACTTCTGTTTGAGCTGTCCTGGGTGCTCCTGATGTTGGAAAGGGTGATAGTTCACAGACACTTAAGCTAAAGTTTGCGTTGGAAGCACACCAAAGCCAGGAGACTGCTGTGTCAGGCTTCTCTTTGAATGTTAAGATTTTATTGGTTTGTAATTGCTAGAGAGCTTGTGAGTAAGAAATCAGCAGGACTTAAGAAACAAGTGTGAATGAAATTAGCCACTGCAGGGGAAAATTTCCAGTCTGTAACCAATTTCTGAAAGAACTGTGTGGATGCAGACTGTTTCTGTAACTCAAATGAGAGGGACTGTAGTGCAGTTTCCCCTCGTGGGCCCTGTCCATCATAGCTTCCAGCTTTAGAAAATGATAGGCTGGATGTTAATCCCAATGAACTTGCAGCATTCTCCTTCTGTCATCCTTCCTTTGCTGAGTCTACTCAGCAAGGGTAGAGTGGCAAGAGGAGAGGATATGTTCATGTGCAAATAAACATGTGCTCAATGAGATACACCATCCACAGGCTCTGAATGGAGGACGATAGCTGATTAAATTGTCCTGTATGTTTCCAAAGTAAATAAACCTTTTTTGCTTTCATTTTCCCTCAGAGGGAGGAATGCCTTTGATTATTTTGTATTAAGATTTGGTTGAACAGCTCATTATTAGCTTTATTAGTATATGTAGTACACACAATCTGTTGGTGTTTTCATGATGGAAACTATAATATTCAAGTGAACCAGAGTTTTTCATCTGCTTACAAAGTCTCACGTATTTACAAAATCAATTGCTAGTCAAAATAAATAAATAAATGTCTGAGTCATATTTCTGATGCTAGGCAATAATCTGTGTTTTTCCATCTGGCTCTGTAAATACCTGGGTGCTTAATTCAATAGGAAGATATTTATCTTTTCTATTCTTTCTCTACTTCTTTTAAGGATTTTTCCCCTTTTCCACATCTGGTGTTCAGATTCCCAAGTTCCCCCCCTTCCTTTCCCCTTCTCCCCAAAAGCTCATGCTTGGAATCTAGCTAATGGATTTCTAATTCAATTTGGACTTCTGCTGGGATAAATCAGCCTCATACGAAATCATTTATGGTTCTTGAAAAATTTGCTGGGGATGAAATTAGGTAACCAGCACCAGGCAAATACTAATTTCATTAAGATCCATGAAAAGAAGTAGCGGGTATGTAGATATTCATGAGGACTAATGTTAGTCTCAGGACAGCAGGATTCCCCTAGACCCCAGAGAGAGCCCTTCAGAGCACCCAAGGCCAGCACCCAATCCATCGATGCAAAGGGAGACCAGTGGCAAACTTTGCATCAGCTTTAGGATAGGCAGACTTTGTTCCCTGGTCATTTTATAAACACAGATTTGTTTGTGATCCTTTGTGTAACTGTTGGCTCTTTAGCAAATCGTGCTGGCAGGTATTTCAGAGAAATTTTGAAGGAAGCATCTGAGTCCAGAGCTGTTTGCTCAGTTTGAAGGTAGTGAACAAAGAGTGCTACCTATTAAGCTCCTACATCCATTTTGCAGAGGGGACCCTGAACCTGACAAATCAGATTTCCCCAAGGTTACACAAGAATATATCCCCTGGGTCTCAGCTCAACACCTTAACCAGGTGGCCGTGCGACTGAGCTATTATTAGGTGTGGTCAAGTGTCCTGTGTTTTTCTGAGATGGAGTGATCCTGCTAACTAGATTAACTATACACTTCAGATAGCTCATGAAATCAGGATCCATAACATCCCACTACATCTCAGTTTTATCAATCATGTGATTCTGGATCATCTCTTTTTGATGAAACAAAAATGCTTTTATTGAAAGCGCTACAAAACTGGGAGCAAAGCTCTCCTGCAGTTTTAAAAATGGGAAAAGTAAGGATAAAAATAACCATTCTTGCTAGAAACAAAGGGTTGACATTTTGACCCTAACATACTGATGCAAGAAGCAAGCTTAATTATTAATATGAAACAACATAAAAGGCAGAGAAAGTATATGTAAAGTGCCACGTTCATTTACAGATCCTCACTCAAGGTAGCAGTATAGAGCTCCTTTTGTTGTGCCAAATGCATTGCACACAGATTTCTTTCTATTAAACAAACTTGTGCTGTGTAATATGATTTGCCACTGGCCATAAATCCATCTGACTGCGGCTGATGGCTCTAGCCTGAGCTCTGTCGTTGTTTCCAGTACATGATAGAGACTTAAGAGTGTGAGAAAAGGTGGGATCAGTTTTTCATTTGGTTATCATGTTTGGGACACCATGTTCGGACTGTTGACATAGCAGTCAGATAAAGGATCTGAGTCTGAACTTCTAATTCTAAAAATGTGTACAGAGTCAATTATCCTTGGATTTTCCCTGAATTGTATGCTTTGGACTATACCCAGGAAACTTGTTTCCAGTATGTGTTGAGAATATATTTTATGTCCTGTAAAATGCATTCTACCATCTAACTACAAAGGTTGTCACGTCTTGTAAAAGGAGATTTTTTTGTATTATTGTAACAGGCACTTTCTTTCATGTTCATGTAAATATGGCAGGCTCTGTCCTGTGTGACAAAGAGTGCCTGAAGGGAACTTGAGAATGAATAGGTTTAACAAAAAGTATTTTAGCCTAAGCCTTGTCCATCTTTAATTAGTTATCAGGGTTAAAGGAGGGGTCAAGAGCCTGGAGGTGCTTCAGGACTAATGTGTCAAAGGGAAGTGAAGCCTAACACTGAAGAGGAAATGATGCTCCTCAGAGGTTTCATAATTTCTGACCTTGTGTCAACCATTATGACCACTAATGGCAGCTGGGGCAGAAATGTTTCAAGTTAGACTTTGCTTTGCAGGTGGTTAGGAGGGGATCCCATGCCATCACACAGACCCATCACAAGCTAAAATCCCAAATGAAAAATGCTTAAGACGGACAACACCAAACCTCGTGGGCTGACACTGAAGTTTCTCTGCTGTTCATATGTTGCATCTGTATCAGAGAAGACAAACTAGCAACAATAGGCTTGAACTCTACAAGCACAACCATATCTAACAGGAGCTGTGTTAATTTTCCAAGCAGATTAAACACCTGTAGCTCCCACTTGCAGAATACGGTGTGTGTGCTCGGCTAAGTAACACTTGCATGTTATTCTTTGTGAGTTCGTTACATGACGGAGTAAGGAGATGGAGTTGTGGACAAAGTTGTGGAGATAGTCTGTAACCCACTTTTTTTTTTAAAGCATGAATATTTTATTATTTTTGAACAAATCATACATTAACAGACTAGTTTAGGTGAGAAAGACCTCTAAGATCATAGAGTCCAGCTGTTAAGCCACCACTGCCAAATCCACCACTAAACCATGTTGCTAAGTGCCACATCTACATGTCTTTTAAATATCTCCAGGGATGGTGACTCAACCACTTCTCTGTGCTTGGCAACCCTGGAAGTAGAAGGAGCGAGCAATCTTCCACAGGATAATCACCATGAAATGTCACTGATGTCATCTGCTGCTTGTCAAGCACTTTATTTTCAAGTGCTGTCCTTTTGAGAGCCATGGCACAGTAACTGAGCCAACCTTATCCAGTAGCTCTGTACAAGCCCAAGGAGTTTGCATCAGAAGTAATGAATATTTTGCAAAGAGGGATGTGACTCAGCAAAGAAACAGAGCCTTTGCCTCTTCACTTTACATTTCACGCTCTCAGTGCTCATAAGTCAGCCTCACCCCCTGATGATTTGCCTCCAGCCTTTTTTATCTATTTATATGGTTAGGCCGACTCACAGGAAGTAGTGCTTGCAGATTATTGCATTAAGTTTCTTACACTGAGAACAAGTCTCATAAACCTTGTTGCTCAAAGAACAGCTTGGTGCTATTCATGTGCACCAACAGAAAGTATTTTCAATTGCCTTGCATGAAATCTTACCATGTTCTGGCATTTTCCTACGCTGAGTCCAATGCTGATGAGTACCTGAACCATCTCTTGAATGTTTAGGCAGCAGCTGGTAGTCTGACAGAGTTTGTCTCAGGGCAATGGTAACATTCTGGATACAGAACCTTAAATGTCATGTCTACATACATACCTGCAGGTTTTGTCTTGAACTAGCAGTGGGATGTATAAAAAATTTCTCTGTGTTACAGAGCACTAGGAGTTTTGTTTTCAATTTTCCTCTCATTTGGTTGATGTTAAATTTTCAAGAGAAGCAGAAACTTTAATTATAATTATGAATTAAACAAACTGGAGGAAGATGCCTTTTTCCCCAACAGTAAGATGTAACTTGCAAAACTCTTTATGAAGGTGGTACAGTCAGTGTTTCCCTCATCTAAGTGTGATTCTCCTTTTCCTTATGCTGGTGCAAATCAGATTAAACTCCACTGGAATTAGTTGTTGGGTAACAGCAGTGCAGTTTACCAGGGTAAGCCAGGCAAGATGTACTCCGAGCACCGGGCTGAGAGGAGATGGTGCCGTCAAAGCAGGGGTGATGGAGAGCACACTGAGTGCTATAGGCAGCGTGGTTGCACAGTGTCCACATTGCCTGTGGCTGAGTGATAACCATTTATTCTTTCATCTTCCTCTGCCCTTGGCTTTATATCTGAGCATGCAGCATTCACATAAGATAGGAGCACAAAGAGAAGGACACAACCGGAGAGGGCTCCACTACTCAGAGGGCTCCCAAGGGGGAGCACCAGCAGCCACTCAGTTGGCTGCATTCTTTGTGAAACCTCCCTGCCTTTGAGCTTTTTCCCAGTCCCCCAGTCTAATGGCAGACTGTGCACTGCTGTTAAAAGGGAAAGCATGGTGCTTTCTTCTCCCCTTCAGCTCTTCACAGCTTTCTGAGAAAGGCTGGTTGGGGTATGGTGGACATAGCAAGCACGTTTACTGTATTAGGTATTGATAGGCTTACTCATTTAGGATGGTCTGTATAGTAGGCCTGTCTCCAAACAACAGAAACCTCCTTCCTGGGCTCTTTAGTTGAGCCAATAATCCAGTATTTCAGATGTCTGAGATGCCCATTTCCTGGGTTTTTGAAAGGGCTCCAGGTTGGTGCCTGTGGCTGACCATGGATCAAGTATTGATTCCTGTGCTGCTGTGAAAGTTCCTTTTTTGCTAGGGGTACAGAAGGATAGGAAAGGATGCATTTGGCTTTTCTTTGATGTTCCTGTGTTTGAGGGGGAGACTTTTGCCCAGTAGCCTTCTGATGTGTAGCCACTCAGTGGATATGTTCTTCATTCTTTAAGTGCATGCAAAGCTTGGGTTTGACCTCCTGGGGATGTGTTGTTACGCTGAGATGTGCTAGGAGCGTCTTCACTGAGCTACTGCAGGTGCAGGGAAAGTTAATTCCTCTTTGTGGTCTTTATTTATTCTGTTTCTGGACTGAAGTCACCCAAAAAAGATGAACATTGCATGCCCTATCGATTTCTCTGTCACTTCTCCCAGACTGTGCCTGCACTCTGCCTTCCCTGACAAAAAGAGCATTTAATTTTGTGGGTGCTCAGTAAATTTGAGTCAGAAATTCCCTTGGCCTTGCTCCCAGGAGGGTCCAGCAAAGTTCAGCAAGCATCTGGTTTGTGGGCTGCTGCAAAACCAAGCCTCATCTTTAGGCACATAAAGGCCTGCAAGTGAATACTGCTACAAGCAAGCGGATGCCAGCCTCTGAGGCTGGCCAAAATATTTTGCTGTTGCAAAATTACGGTCTTCCTGAGCTGTTTGGGAATACCTTCCCCTTTTGAAGTGCTGAAGAATAAGGAGTGAATGCCTTATTGCATGCTCACCTTGCAGTCACCCACAGGCAGGGCTGACAGAAGGTAAGGGCTGAGAAAGCCACTCTCCTTCTCCCCAGGTCAAGGCAGGAAAATGGGCTTTCTCTTTCAGGGCACAGGCTACACTTTGCTGTGCCCATTCTCTGTCCTTGTGTGGTCTCCAGGGCTGAGGCAGGGTTGAGAGGGCCTTTTGGTATGGAAACTATTCATAAATGATTCTTAGAAAAAGTCCTGTTTTCTCCCAATTTTTATTCGGCTTGGCCTTATGTTGGATTCACAGCTCCATGGTGTTACGGTCCTGTAAGGTGGAGGCAGGCTCTGTGGCATACAGTATTTTTTGCTTCCTTGCTTCCCATTTGGTGGCACTGCATGCCCTTCCTAGGAGGATAGAAAACCCTGCAACTAAAGGGCTTCCAGCCGAGCAATTTTCCTTTCCTGAAAGAGTGTGCACTGTAATCCAAACCCTTGCCTCCATCCTGATAAGCTGTCTGGCTGAGCTAGCACCTGCTGTTAATTTCACAGTAAACAGTACTTGTTGCTCTAGAAAGCTTTTTAATCATAACATTAAAACCTGAACAGAAATCCCATCCATACAGTGAACTCCAGCTGCCTTTCTTGCAACACTCAGGGAATGATCATGCCAAGTGATGGGCATCCAAATGCAAATAGAATTAACTTTGCAGCCATTCATTTTAAATTGCTCTTGAATCATTCTGAAGTAAATTCCATTTGAGAAGAATTTGCTTCAGGTCTCACATGAAGAGATAATGGTCCAATATATTATCATCTAAGCAATAATAGTTCAAGTCTCGCAGTTCAGATACGTACTGAGTTATATGCTGGGTTGATGGGAATTAAAGCTTCATATATAGTAATAAAACTAGTGATCTAGAGATGAATAGATTGGTGTACGGAGCACAATATTTTCCTGCCACAGATTAGAGCAGGGATACTAATCCATAAAAGGGGAAATATACCATTAAATCTCTTTTCACTTGTTATGCATGGAGAGATATAACATGTACAGTTGTAGAGGCAAATGCATGAAAAGAATAAACACCTTTCCTAACATCAAAAGGTTCCTGACTTAGGCAAAGATTTGTTTTACCTTAAAAGAAAACTGAACTAAAATTAAGCTAAAACTCCTATATGTGACAGCCCATGCCAGATTGTCTTAATGCTGATTTCAGTGGCATTTCCCCCGTTCCTATAGATTGGAATTTGACCTTGCTTTTAAAAAGCAGAGTTGCCAGATACTACAGAAGGCAAATAAAAAAGTGTATCTGTATTTGGGCCAGCAACTAAAATAAAAATTCCAAACGAAGTTTATATATTAAAGTGGTTTTTAAAAAAATTATTTTCTTAATATGAATGAATTGCATGACTGGAACCAGTTTAGCAGTACCATTAATCAGGTCTTTTGTCTTGCTAATATAAATCAGTCAATAACAACAGATGGGCTGTACACTTTATTATGTGAAAATAAAGATGAATGTGGCATACTGCAGAAGTAAATTTGCAGCTCAAAGTTACTGAGCACAGAAGGGGATTTGTTACGACAGGGGAGAACAATGTGTGTCTTGTGTTTGTGTTTGATCAAGGTTGTAAGGGGAACTTGCTGCACATGACATTGTCATAATGACTGGAAATCAAGTATGTGAATTTTTAGTGTTTGTTTGTATCTACACTCCCAGATCACTCCCAAATGGTTTAATTAGCTTTTTTCCTCCAGACAAAAGAAAAAAATGTCCAACTACTTAGGAGAGTTAAATAAGAGAGTTATAAAGTTTGCTGCTTTGTTGCACCATTGGGAGATGAACATTTTAAATAACCAGCGATAACTGTCAGGAAGACGCAGATCAAAGTCTCAGGCAAGATTTATCCCCTCATATAGCAATGGAGCACACAGTGAGAGGCAACCCCCATCCAAATTATAGAAACTGGCTCAAGAGGCTTCACGGTTATAACAAAATCACCCCTGAAAAATCTAAGTCAGAGTTTGGTTTTTGTATGGAGAGAGGAATGTCCTGTGTTTAAGTAGAGCTGGTCAGGAGAAACTAATGGAAGTGTTTATTCAGTTGTCAGAAACTGTGTCCTCATGGAAACATAGATTTGTTAGAGTGCTTTGGTGTTACCAGATCTTGTTCTCTAAAGAACTGCAAAAAATCCCAGCACAGTCAAATGTCCTATATTGACATTCTCTGTGTTGGATTTTTAGGAATATTTCGCTATATAATTACACTAATGTTATAATTATTCTTGCATGTTGCTGCGAGCATTACAATGAAAGCACAACAGCATATCACTGTAATTCAAAAAATGAAATGCAAGACTGGGCTCCAAGATGTGTGTTAAGGTTGATGGCTTAAAACCCTGTCCCAGATCAGCAGCTGGATTGGCTGGCTGTCCAAGCTGTGACACAGCTGTGCCTGGTGTGATGTGCAAGCCATCATGAGGGGATTTAAGGTTCTTCCTCCTCAAAAGATTCTCATCCTGAGAAGCAAGTCACAGCCTGGCACAGGGGAACTGGGGCTGCACACCCTCTCTACCTGTCAACCACCATCCTGCCACTTCAGCTGGCGGCAGCTGGTGTGCCTTCATGAGAGGGAAGGGGTGCTTTTTCTCCCTGCAGCACCTGACCCCATCTCTTTGGGAACACCAATGACTTCCTGCTGTGGTTCACACAGGCTGATTAAGCCACCTGTTACCTTTCAGCAGTGAAAAGCAGGAGCAAGGGTCCCTCAGTGCTAGTGGAGGGAGGACTAGCTTTATAGTGGGATTGCTATTTTTTTTTCTGCCAAACCCAGTCGTGGTGATAATCTATATGTTCCTCTTGAGAAAGTGCTCTATAAAAAACCACTATTGTTGCTATTAACAGCAGCATTATGAGGGCAAGGATTGAACGAGCATTCTCAGGTTTAAAAAGAAAAAAAACCCTTAGCTACTATCTTAAATTTTTTTCTGAAACTGACAGTTTTAAATGCCAGTTTCCAGGGACATGGCAGCCTTTGAGCACTATTTGTGCGACAGTTTGTGAATGGTTTCCATCTATATCCCTAACATTTAAGAGTGGTTCAGATGCCTCTTGATAGAAATGAGAAAGAGTGTGGAAAAATAAAGCTGAGCTTTATTATTGCTCAAGAAGAGTAAGGAGGAATCACAGCAAGAAGACAGTAAGAAAACAGGCTTGTACCTGACTGCAGGATGCCAGGTTGGTGGAGAGAAGCAGCTATCACCACAACCAAAATGGGAGACTAGATTGTAATGTGCTGGGCAGTACTTTGAATACATACAAATAATATCTAAACTTTAGAAGTAGTTACCTTCAGAAGGAAAAGCCAAAACCCACACAGGTTTTCCAGGCTGATTAAAGAAATAATTTTGAAAACAACCTTGTTTCTTTTTTGCAGCTTGCTGATCCCTCCTTTTAGACTTGCTAGTTGTCTTTGATAAGGTGCAGTTAATTGGTCAGGCATTGTCATTATTGCCTTTGATAATGTGCAGAAATTTAGTGCTGAAAATAAATACATTTGTTCTTCCAGTCACCAGAAATTAGTGAAGCAGTACTTGTTTAATTATAAAACATATGTGTGCTTTGTTAGTTTCCATCTGTCTGCTTGCTGATTTGCAATTAAATGACCAGAAGAAAAAGATACGTCCTGTGGCAATTCAGGGGAAATGATTCATCTCTAATGTTTCTGTGTTGTGGATGTCTACAGAGCGGCATGTGGGAGAGGGGAAGAGGGGACGTGTGCATGGAAGGGGATGAGGAATGCCAAAATTCCTCTTGATTCAGTTCAGACATGTCCCATGGTCATGAAATCACATGAGGACTCCTGCTAACTTACTGTAACTCGTCTTTGTTTTTGGAAAAAAATGGGGAGTAAAATGGAGCAAGGAAGAAATACCTAATGATGAGAGGAAATAGGATAGCAGAAGAAGGAGGCTGGTGTGGTCAGAGTGAAAAGGAAACTGCAGAAATAAAAGGAAGTATGGAAAAATGATAAAAAAATTAAATTTAATTTGAGTCTCTGGAAATGATTAATTGGAGATGGAAATTGAAGTGTTATAGTTGGTCAGAGATTTTCCTTTTGCTAGAAAAATGTCAGGCCTTATTTATTGGCCCTTTTTTCTATCTTTGAGCCAGTTCCCTTCTATTAACTCTCAGGGAGTGATGCATTAGTGAGTCAGGCCTGATACTCCTTATAAAATGAGACACTGAGAAGGACTGGAGTATTTTTAAATTAATATGGGGGGGAGGGGAGGGTAGGAAATAAAAATGAAAAAAAAAAGGTGAACATGTGTTCTCTTCATAAACAGTTTGGGAGATTCACAAAATGATTTATTTACTCTGTAAGGTATTCCCATCACTGATAAAGACATGCAGTTTACCTTCATACAGCATGGATGGGTACAATATTACCTTCTTCCCCTCTCTCTTTCATGTGTCCCTGCTCCTTCTTGTCTTTCTGAAAAGCAGTATCTGGAAGGAGAGTCATGCCCCTTGTAATTCTGGACACGGCCTGCACAGGGAAGTCTCAGGTTCGGGGAGGGAGCCGTCTAGCATTTCATCTTCATGAAGACTGGCAGGGAGGAGATAGCCTGCCAGTATTTTCAGTTGGATGTTCCGAGGTGTTTTATTGATCAGCATCAGCATCCATCACTAGGTATAAGGATAACTGCATCAGAGGTAGAAAGGGGAGATTGAATGAGGCTTTCAGAACTGCCAGCTTGATGCTGGTGGATCTGTCAGGAGTTGCCCCCCCTCCCCCCGCCCATTGCTTTGCTGCTCAGAGCCTCTTGGGTGTTCTTGTGCTCTGATGGAAGGTGGGGAGAGAAATGGTGAGAGGGTTATTCTCCGATGAGTTTGGTGCTGTCTGATATGGAAGACTTCCTCTGCCCCTTTGGGATGTAAAAGAGGCTGTAAAAGAGGATTTGTGAAGAGAGAGGGAGAAAGGAAGGTAGACACATTCGGTGTTTTCAGTCTTGCCTCCCACACGATGGATTGTTTTCCTCTTTCTCCAGATTTCGTTCATTGACTTTATTCTTTACCAGCAGCACCAGAGAGGTGCTGAGGTTCCTTATCTCAATAGCATGTGTCCGTGTTGGCCCAAAATGTCACCATGTCACAGCTGCCCTGCCCCATGTCCCAGCTCCCACGTCCTCTGTCCTCTCCATAGCAAGACTGCCCAGGCCAATGTACTACAGACAGAGTAAATAAAGCATAGCTTGGCACCTTCATCAGCAGTCTTAGCAGGAGAGTCAGAGTATGAACAAACAGGTGCAGACTGGACTTGCATTTAGTCTTTTGCCCTTAGAGCAGATTTCAAATTGCTCATCTGAAACAAAAGGTGCTATTTCCTATTTGGACCAGCCTCAGCTGCCAGCAGCTATTGCACGCACCTGATTACGCAGTGCGATAAGTCACTATTGAAAATGTGACCTTGAAGCCTCCGAAAGTTTCTATTATTTCTCTTTATGGCTTTGCAGGCAACTCTCCCAAGCTTTAACACAAAGCTTTATTGCTGGTATTGCCAATGATGGTAAAAAAGGACTGATCCCAGACTGTGAATGTGCACATCCCTGTCACATCACAGAGAGGAAAGAAAGCTCAGGATGTAAAGAACAATTTTCTTCTTTGGAAGAAGTCTGGAAACAACAGTGCATCTAAGTTTCAGTTTAGGGATGCTCCTAAGAAAACATTTTATTCAAAAAGTATGCACCTTTTTTAATTTACACGAAGTTTTTTCAAGTGTCTGCCAGCTGAATTTTGGTTCTTTCATTTTCCCTTTACAGATGACGACTTTTTTCATGAGCTTCCAGAAACTTTTCCATCTGATCCTCCAGAACCATTGCCCCACTTCCTCATCGAACCCGAAGAGGCTTACATTGTGAAGAACAAGCCCGTGAATCTGTACTGCAAAGCAAGCCCAGCCACACAGATCTATTTTAAGTGCAACAGCGAGTGGGTTCATCAGAAGGACCATGTGGTGGACGAGAGAGTAGATGAAACCTCCGGTGAGTTTGTGTTACGTCATGAAGGGATGGGAATTAACACCATTAATGTCAAGCCCACTGTTGTAATCAAGCAGCTGTTTCATATGGCAGCTGCTTTTCTTTACTCCCGTTACATCTGTGAATTCTATATCTGGCATTACAAAATGTTCCTGTCACAGCACAGAGGTGATGTCTGCATCCAGGGCAGTTGGTGAAACAGAAGTGTAGAGCACCCTGACCACGTCTGAAACCAAAAAACCAGAACTATGCACAAACAAAATGAAATTCCTTTCTTAAGACAGGTCTACTCCCAGTTCACTTCTCCAGTGTCACAAATTCACAGTGGTTGCACTGTGTTGTTGTCACAGCCCAAGAACCACATTCTCCCCAAAGTGTCAAAGAGCAATTGGGTTGTTACTAGAATGATGTTTTCTTAGGGAGATATGAGAAAAAAAAGGAGAACTTTAATCAGTTTTCATCAAGAAAGAAGGAGAAAGGACACCTGGGCACACTTTAGAGCAGTGTATTGATCCAGAGCAAGCACCTGGCTGTTATTCATTGCGCTTCTCTGCCTGCTCCATAGAGCCTGTTAGATGGAGAACTACAGTAGGTTAGCATCCCTCCTCAGTCAATACCAGAAATCCCACCAGCAGTCATGGAAGTAAAACAGGATCCTCATAGCAGAAAAAAAAAAAATGGGGGAGGTTTTAAAAACTTGAGTAATAAAGCAGTGTTTGGGAAGACTGGTAATCAATAGAGTCTGAGACACATGCAAGGAGAGAAGCAGGACTTACGGCTGTTTTGATGGCTCTGAGAAATAACTGGATACCAAGCAAGAAGGTGCTTTCCATTTGGGAATTACCCCACCACTTGGTCTAATTACTTAGAAAAATAACTCCACCAGATGTCTTGGAAGTCTCTTGTGAACCAGGTTTTATTTGTTTCAGCTCATTTATTTGCACAGAGATCAAAAGCATAAGCTTTTCTTGGTACTCTCACTTGAAAAAGAGAAGGTGGGTGTAGGAAGAAAGGCTGTAGAAAAGAAGTCTGTATTAGACTTGGGGCCTGCATATTCATTTGTTAAAATGGGCTTTTCCACAAGTTGACTGCTGGGGAAACACTAAAAAAAAAAAAAAATTCATGTTGCTTAATACATCTTCAGGGATTTTTACTCCATGGGGGCCCAAGGGAATGAAGGGCAAACAGAAGGAGAGCTATGACTGGGTTGATTTTTTAAGCTTTTGTGAACATCAGCATTTAGAAACACGAAAATTTTTCACTACAAGTGAAATATTCATTCTTTTTTTCTCAAAAATCTCATTGTGGGAAAACTTGGTGACACCATAAAGCAAACTGCATTCTACAAGTGTAAAAGACCAATCTCTAAAAGAGATACATCAAAATATTTTAGAGGACAAATACTTTGCATAACAAACAACAACAATTATATGCAAATGAGAACCATATCCAATTAAAGATTAATATAATCTACTGGAGTTGGGTGGGGGGAAGAGGGTGTCAAAGCTGTGCACATCAGGTTATTAGCACAAGAGCCACAAACTTAGTCATACCAATAGCTTGTTAAAACGAAACTGTCATCAAAACCCAAGTATGTCAGTCAGCCTGGTTGTTGCCAGAATATTGGTTAATGCATGTCACAGTGTTTGTGCACCTTCCTGTAGGCAGATTTGGAATGTAGGGCTCATAGCAACATAATTGGTATAGAAATGGGTAAAGAATTTAATTCAGGTTGTGGTAAAATGGTATTTTCTTTAAAGCAACAGAAGCTCAGGAAAATATATTCGCTGCAGATGAAGCTGTAGAAAAAAATTGCAGGAGACAGTGACTGTGAGGGTTCATTCTGGTGCCCGAAGAAGGAGATACCAGCTTGGCAGCTTGCACCAGTCAGGCTGGCAGAGCCCTTGGACTCTATCACTTTTGATACTATTTTGGTTTCTTTCGCTATTTTTGACTAGCTAGTACAGTTGTAACCTAGGGCACAGCAGTAATGACTGAGCTGCTCAGAGGGTGATGTAAGGATGGCAGTCCAAGCCTACACTGCTGCTGCTGCTGCCTGCAGGCTTGTGGTTAGAGAGGCAGGAGAAATTGCCCACAAACCAGATTAGGTCTAGACTTCACATGGGTAACCTGGGGCTCAAAGGGATCTCACTCACACAGTGTTTCTGCAGGGTCAGTCATGTAATCCAGCAACTGTGGGAAAACTCTATGCTTTCTTCTTTCCTGGTATTTTATTGTTCTTCAGTTCTGTTCTGCCTCCTTATGAAAAGAGGATCGTGCTGAGGAGATATTCTGCTGCTGGGTTGGAACCAGGCTTTCAATTCTTTACACAGACAAGCAGAGCAAAGGAAAACAAGGCAAACAGACAATAAAATATGAGAGGAAAGGAGTAAAGGTCACTTGTGCTTCCTTTTCTAAAGGACAAGTAATCAGGAAGAAAGCGAACTAAAATACAGGTGTGATGCTAGCAGTACATCATCTTGGGATTGTAAATGATGCATGAAAGAGAGAAATAGGTTTTGATTTGCAAAAGATTATGTGTTCATGGACTTTGAGCCTGTGCCCAGGAATGAAATCTATGTAGAGATGATTAACTCTTCTCATAAGGCAAATTTGTTTCTGTCATTGATGAGACCAGAGAAAACAGCACAGCAATAACAATGGCACACAAGATGGAATTAGTGTGCAGCCAGGCTCTCATTGAAGAGAGATGCTAGATAGAAATGTTGTATGTATTAAGAAGGTTAATTTTTTAGAGAGGAAAATATTTATATAATTTTTCTCTGTTTTTTTTTTTTTTTCTTTGTGAAAGAGAGAAGGCAAAAAATAAGAGTAATAGTTATATATACTTTGCACTGTGGGGTATTTTTAAACAGTGGGTAAAGCTTTGCTGTAAAGAACATGCATGGGGACTCTGTGGGAGTTGTTGCCGTCTGGCTGGAGAGGATGAGAACCGTAATAGTGACAGGGTGTTCTAGTACCACTTTATTTAATTAAATTAGCCTGAAGAGAGAGCCTTGCAAAATATTTTACACTGATCGAGTCTGAGAAACCAGAGGCTTTACAGAGAAGATCATTACACTCTGTTTTTAAATCCTCAGACTCACTGGAATTTTTCTTCTTTATGGAAAAAGCTAAGCGTTTTCATAAAGAAGTCAAATGGGGGCTTTGGAAATGTCTGGTGCACATCTTTGACTCTTTCATTTCCTATGTATGTGAAATACAAGGCAGGTCATCGTCTTTTTTATGCCTTTATGTCTCTGGAATATTTTCCCATTAATGTAGGAAAGAATAAGAACACTGGTTTTAAAAAACAAATATGAGAGTTCTGTTGAGGGAACATTTGATTTTATGGCTGACTGTCATGAAAGATAACAGCAACAAAAATAAAAGGCGCCCTGCAGAACTGGTGCTTTTGTGGGCAAGAAAATTCCATTGTTACAGGGCAGGAAGTTCAGTAGCATCAATAATTGTTAGAGCAATTTGTGCACATTTTCCACATTATTGTACCTCTGAAAATGACTATGGCAAGAGATTTTTTTGCAATGAGAATGGCAAAACACTGAAGCAGGTTGCTCAGAGAGGTGGTGGATGCCCCATCCCTGGAAATGTTCATGGCTGGGCTGGATGGGGCTCTGACCAACCTGATCTAGCTGAAGATGCCCCTGTTCATTGCAGGGCATTTGAACTAGATGACCTTAAAGGTCCCTTTGAACCCACACCATTCTGTGATTCTGTTACTTTACTTTGCATGTGTGCTTTTACGGAGAAATATTTTCCAAAACACGCATGCCGGTTCTGCAGTGGTGAGAGAATTGTGCATGTATAGAAAATCAGTGTCTTGCACCCCTTTCATTTGGACAGAGGGATTACATGCTGCTATATCAGACCCCACATCCCAGTGATGTACAAGAGAAAAGCAGAAAAAGATCTGGAGGGGTTTTTTGTCTTTCCAGTTTGGATATGCATTGCAACATTTCCTCCTTGACTATTAAGGTGAAATGGTCTATAAACCCCCTCTTGCCCTCTGCAATGCCAGGGACATGTTCTTCTCTCTCCTTCAAGCAAGGAGAAAACTTTTGTGATTCTTAAAGTGCTAATTAAATAGACATATTGGGCAATTCAGCCAGCATTATTGTTTGCCTACACTGTCTGTCTTCCTCTGCTGGGATGTATAGGGAGAGGAGGGCCTGGGGAGTTTGCTGATGACCACCCTGCCCTCCCCCCCCTTTTGTCTGATTACAAGGGTTTATCAAACTGCACTTGGAGTGGACAAATACACACTTCTTTTCAGAGAGAAACCTGACTTCTTTTTTTTCAGTTTCTTTACACAGCCACTGAGATTCTGACACTTAGTTCCCACCATTACCATTCCCAATTAATAAAGTATTTTTGGATGATTTGCAGATTCAACGAAAGGAGACTGAGCTTTTGCCGTAGGGTCAGCATTGATCTGGCAAATAGGAGTTTGTTATCTTAAGCAATGGGTTTGGCAGCCTGTCGAGGGAGTAGATACCCAGCTAGCCAAGTCTTTAATAGATCACCCTCTCAGCAGAAAGATCAAGGATTGACATCTGCCCTTTTGCCTTCAAAAGAGCTCTTACAAGATCCTGCAGCCAAGGCAGCCAAGGGGGGAAAGCTTCACAGTCACTGTGCTCTTCTGGCACCATGTACAGAAGCAGGAAAATCACTCCCAGCACAAAAGGCTCTGTGGCTTCATCTTCCTCTCTGTGTGTACATCTCATGAAAGCCATTTATTTTGGTGTTTGTCACACCACATATTAGAAGGCTGCATTGCCCTAATGACAAAAGTCACAGACGTTGTTTAAGCTGGGACTTCTGATTGTACAGCAAAGATCATTATACAGCCTCTCATTTTGAGAAGTCGCATTTGTTTGTCTTAGTATTTTTTATAAAAAAGAAAAGCCGTTATTTCTTAGTATTGCATGTCTTTGAATAACAGCATTGAAGAACTTAATTTGGCAGCCCAAATACAAAATTCCAGTGCCTCCAATCCCCAAGTAAGCACAGCTCAGGGAGAGATGTGGAGGGATAATGTTTTACTCGTTTCTTTTACCCCTAGATCTTCCTTTCCTTACAGCTATTTTCTTTCTCTGGCCATCTTTTTTACTTAATCTCTTTTGCTTCTTGACATGTTGTAGCCTCCTAATTTTCTGTATTATTTTTGAAGAATCCATAAGATAAGGAAAAAGCTATTTTTCCGAGCAAATGTGACCAGTGTCCCTATGAACTTCACTACACAGATAACAAGTGATGCTGAATGCTGCAGTTAGACCTAGCCTGCAATATTTTCATTCTCTGAGGTAGAATACCTTGGGGTTATGTTAGTAAGGGTAGCCACACATCATAAATAAGGATTGCTTTCATTCTGCCATTGTCAGAAGTCATTTTATTTTCCATTTATCATTGGATCAAATCCATTACAGACATCAAGCACCCATATACAAAATAATTATTTCTCAGCAACGTATTGCCAATTTTCAGCTCTGCTCCTTCAATACTCTGCTCTAATCCAGCTCGTTTCAAGGAAATTTAAAAATGTGCCTGAGTATCTCTTCCCAAATGCTCCTATTAATAGTTTTGAGATGTGGGTTAGAATTGATACTACAATCTGTTTTCTTCCATAATTTGAAGTCTGTTCCCTCTTTGGAAGGTTGCTGCAAGTGAAACATGCTTATATACGTATGGTCTGAAAGGCTGCGGGTGGTGCAGAATGAAGCACATAACTCTGTTTCTCCAAAGAACTGGAACTCTCTGGGGAAATACAGGCTCTTTACTTCCATAAAATATATGGAGAAACCCAAGGGTTTTTTCCTACTTGAAATTTAAGTTGCAGACATTTTTTGCTGTCACTTGGGCCATCTTCTTTCTGCCTGTCGCTCCCTGTGTCCTGACAGGCAGCTCTCCTGGGGAAGAGGAGCCCTGTGCCCATTACTGCTGCAAGAGCATCTTCAAAATCAGCTGCTGGGAATGTGGTTTCCCCTCACCCAGATCAAGGGAATACCCATCAACAAAGCTGCTGCAGACAGTGTTTTCAAGAAGACAAAGTTTGCACTTTTATCTTGAGCAATTAGTATATTTGGACAGAAAAAGTAGTCATTTTGGAAGCATCAGAGGAAACACACAGAGAGGTAGAGAACCACCATTTTCTAGGACATACATTTAAAACAGTGGGGGTTTTTCGTTGAAGTAAGTGGAGAAATTGCTAAGGTCAGGCCATACCTGAAGAAGGGAAATAAACTTCTGTAAACAGAATAAGACCGTTGGACTAGATATTTGCTTCTGGAAGCAAATCTTACAGGCAATACCAAGCCATGCCCCAAGCCCAGGGAAATTATTTTTTTCTTTAAAGGCCTGCAAAAGACCTGATGGTTTTTGCGTTTAGACTCAACTGAGTATAGTATTCACTTAAAATATATGCTTTAACATAACAATAATTTATTATTTAATCAAACTGTTGTATGAGGGGGTTTTGTCCCTCTAAGCCTTTGTGGAAGGCTGCATCCAGCTCTTAGACCAGGACACCTTCTTTTTGTGTTCATAGCCATTGAGACCTGCCTGTCCTTCTGCTACTGCTGCACTTTCCAGCAGATCTTTTTCTTGTGGGTGTGTGTGCCCAGCCACTTTTGCATGCAGCAGCAGTGGACCTTAAAAACGCTCCTGGTGCTAATCTGACTGGGGCATGTTCTCCCAGCCTTGCTCTATCCTTCAGGGTACTCAGGCATGCTAACAGAAGGAGCTACTCTTCCTGTAAGTTAATCCCTCTCACGCTCCTCCTCTGAGTAATGATGGGCCCATGGGAAGGGTCATTTGCCCATTCCAGATTTTCTGTGTATTCACCACATATCTGTGCAAATCACTCAGTGTCTCTGTTATTTACCTCTGCAAAGTGCTTTGGGACCAAAAGATAAAAGCTTTAGGATATTTATTCATTTCTTATGGCAGCATTAACTTCCTATCTGCAGCTGTTTGCCTGATTGTCCTGGAGGTTTCCTGTAGGCTTCTAGAAAAACAAATCTGAGACAGGAAATAAAGTTATTTAAAATAATTAGAAGAGGAATATGGATGCCTAGTGCGTCTGAAGCTTTTGAAGATAGCCCCTTGAATATTTCCAGTCTACATCCTATCTCCTCCAAGTTTTTCCTTCATTAAACCCTTTGTTACCCACTCATAATCCCATTAATTCCCCAAAAGACGTCTTTTGACATCAGTCCACCCACCACAGCTTCAGACTAGCCACAACTTTGCACAGCAATGCTTCTTTTTTCCATCCATGTTCCCCAGCTCCTTTTGAGCCCTTTGTGTGGGATCTGGAGCCCTTGCGGCGAGGGTGGTCTGATGCCTGAAAGGCTCATAAATGTGATCTTGATTTGGAAGTGAGTCCCAAAGCTTAGTCTCCATCCTGCACCCACTGGCCTAAATGGAAAACAGCTGTTTCTTGGATACAGTAATGGCAGAAAAGAAGAGCAGGGTGGAAAAGAAGAGCACATCCAAGGTCTTGTGGGCTGTCAAACAAAAGTGCTGCACTCAGTAGCACCCTGGCAGGAACATTTGCATCCTGTAAGTGTAGTTTCTTCAGTTAATTAAGTATGAGAATGTGTAGGACTAGTAGATCTGTAGTTTCTTCGCAAAAATACCTGAAAACACTCAGGAAAATGGAAGGTCAAAATGATACCTTACTTTTTCTTCTGGGCAAACAAGTTACAGTCTGATGCAGCCAGGGTATGTGGCTGTGGTCTAACACCGTTTAGAGACATTGAGGTCTTAATGACTGTGCTAAACATTCAAGTGCTTTCCAGACTCCCTTGATATCTGTCTAAGCTTGTTATCTCAGTTACCTGAGTGCTATCTTCTGTGTTTTCCTCTATTAGCTCATTAGGCAGAGAAATCATCATCCGAAGAAGAATTCTTATTCTTTAAAACTACATTGGAGAAATCCTTTCCTTTTTTTATATTTTTAATGTTTTTTTAGGAAAAAAAGCGCATTTGTATGGAGCAAAGCCGTGCACATAGATCAGATTTAGTGAGGCTATTTTCGCTGTGCAGGTAGGGTGCCAAATCACCGCTAATACTGAAGGGGAAGAGAGGTGCCTATCACACGCTGCTGTGACCCGTCCAGGATCTAATTTTGTGCTGCCTTTAGAGGTTCACTGCCTGTATTCATTTTGTCATTCCCTTGCATTCCCAATTTGTACATAAATGAGCAGCATGATGTGGTAAGTAGCAGCAGCGTTGCCATTCACCTGCAAGGTTACCTACAGCTCTTTCTCCTCAGGTTTTGTTGGAATGTCTTTCACAATTCCTCGTAACTGCTCATCCCCTTCATATTTTGATTGTAAGAGTAGAAAGTGAGTCTTTTGTCAGACTCTTCTGTCTCTCCTACCCCCTGAATACAAGTCTTTAAGCCCTTGCAGCCTCTTCTATTTTTCGCTCCCAGGTTTTGATTCAGAGAGGCTCTCAGTTGGTTGATTGCAGTTTCTGGGTTCCCAGTGACTTGTATAATTATGTTTTTGTAATGAGGCTGATGCTGCACCTGGGTTGGTTGCTGCACTCTCCTCTGAAGAGGAGTAAAGACTGCCAGCCCTGAGGAACAGCAATGCCTAGAAATGGATCAGGTTTGTTTTGGGGGTTAGATTTAGTGCTTTTGTTTTCAACTAAGGTGGAAACTAGTATTGGAATTCAGAGCGGTGGGTACCTAGGAAAAAAAGTGTAAAAGGAGGCAGCTAGACTTACAGGGATACTATAGATGGCATTTACTTACATATTTTAAAAGGTCTTTTTTTCAAGTCACATGGATCTGCAGAGGAACTTGCTTGCATCCCTGGTACCCCCCTCTAGGTGATGAGTATCATGAACTGTGCTGTACCTAGAAACATGTACACACCAAAGGACTTCTGTGACCACCGGGCTGCCCCTTTGCACGCCTTCCTGCCGTGATTCCTTTGTTCACTACGAACTAAGAAAAACCTCCTGGTGTTCAGGAGCTGGTGTTTTGACTGCTGCCCTGGCACAACCCTGAAAACATGATGGGTGGGGGAGCAGACATTAAATTCCCAGAGCTTCATCTCTGTCTGGAGAAAGTCACTTCACTTGACAGCGCACTGGACAAAGCTGCTTTGAAAGCAGCTGCTAGCCTTTTTCTTCTTTTCTTTTTAGTTTTCTCTTTCTTTTCAAGGTACCCAGGTCAGCTGTGAAATGCCATCCCCAGCATGCAGAACAGCAGTGGCAAAAAATGATGGGGGTCTTAAACTTCTTCCCCAACCTGCTGTTCTTGCACGTTGCAGACTAAAAAAATAGGAAAACCACTGCTGAGGAGGCTCCCGAGTGACCCCTTGTGTCACATTCAGACTGTCCTTGCTCCCACAATAGCTGCACCAGCCACTGAACTGTGTCATCGCATCAAGTTCACAGAAATAAGGCATTTTCATGTTTTCTCTGCTTCTCAAAGCCATGCAAAGTGGATGTGGTACATATGTACATGTGCAGATACATATTTTAGATCTATAACACGTATAAGTCAGTAAGTCAGTAAAATAAACAACTTGATGTATATTTTTATATATAAATTTATACACAAACCCATTTATTGTTCATTTCCCTGCCCCCCTCCACTATGCAAAGGGAATGTAAACATGCTGTTCAAAATTCAGACGCTCTCGGTTGGCTTCCCAGATGTTTGAAGTTCAATAGATTTCTTTTTTTTTTTTTTTTTCATAATTTCCCCTTCTTCTTCTTGTGAAGTGCTGAACAACCATTATTTCTTTTTGCCTGCACATTGAGATTCATCTGTAGGCTCTAGACTGCCTCAAAAGTGCTTCAATTTTGCATGAGCACTAAGCTGGGGACTGGGAAGCATTCCCCACTGCTGAAGGCCTAGATCATTAAAAAGAGCATGTAAATCCTCTGAACCAGAAATAAGAAGTGCACAGATTTTCTTTGTGAAGTCTCAACTGCTGCTTTAAGTAAAACACAAACCATTGGCATGTTTTTTTCCTGGCCCTTGAAAAAAACTAAACCAACATCTTTTCTCAGCTGCATGTTCCTCAATCAAAAGAAGGGAAGATTGGGCTATGACCCAAAAGCTGGAGCTGCTAAGAGCTCATACTCAGATGCTTTTCTCTGTGGACAACCTGTCTTCTTTCCACTCCCAGTAAGTAGCACCAGCCAGGCAAGGAATTGTTTGGGTATTGCCACCTGGGGCTTCTTAGTGTCAGGATAGCTTTTGGGTCAAGATGCTTTGAGTCACATTTGTTTCTGCTCCTAGACTTCAGCCTCTGTGAGTTCAGAAATGACAATGCCCATTGTTAAATGTAAATATATATTTGTAGGGAGGTTTTCTTTGGAGTCCTGATACACTGGAGCTCATTGCTTTTTTTCCAGGAAAAAGGAAAAAAGAATGTGGTGACTGTAGCACACACTGTTGTATGTGGAAGAGAGCAATGAATTTTGGAGCAATTTGTGCATATTTGCAAAAGCTGCTGTCAACCAGAAAATAGCCTTCATTAAGAAACAAATTGGGAGGTGTTTTTCTTTTATCTCTGAATGGTTTGTAGGCTGAGAACAATGCTGTTCTAAGGTATTAAGCAGCAGTAGTTCAAGGGTGATGTAAAGCAATCAGCTTTACACCAAGGTTGGCCAGGGGAGGAGATAGAGGGGCTATTTTACCTTCTTCAAGGGAACAAACCTACAGGGCTGTACTGCCCACCCCCACCATGCTGGCAGGGACCAGGGCACATGGTTTGTTTTCCACCAGCATCCAAGAACTCTGTTTTGAAATCTTCTCTGCATCTTACGCAACTTGGTCCTTCAGTTGTTAATGGGAAAAGAACAAAAACGCCTTGTTTTCACTAAAAGAAAACAAAACCCAAACAGAATCCATGTTCTTTAATTCCAGTTCAAAGTAAAATCTCTCTGAAGACAGTCCTTTGTAATTTTTGTTTAAGTCAGCCAGTTAAAAAATATTAGGGGAGCTGGGATTTTAGCTTAACTCAATACCATTAGGTGGTAATTAGAAAACATAGGTTGGTGATGCAGAGCTATGCAAACTTGACATGGGCTTTAAAGCAGTCTTGACTTTATTGCATTGCTGTCTTCACCTGTGTTAATTTGAGTTAAGAATATATCTATTTCATAAAGAGAAACTTATGAAGAGGCCAAAAATAGCTGGAAGCCTCTTAATTCAAATATTTAAGCTAATATTTGTGGAAAATTGTTTGTAATCTTCATGCTGTCATTTCGTGTCTCCAGCCAGCCTCATTTTACAGAAAAGCAGTATATTGAGACAAAACCAGGTGTAGGCAGTCACAGTGTGAAGGATTACTGGGTGTAAAAGCTGTTTACTCTTTTAAACTATATCTGGATATCTATCTGTCTATCTGTCTTTTGTTAAGATTACAGGTACTCCATATAGAAAATAAGCTATAGGCAAAGTGTGCCATTCTGCAATCATCTCAGTCCCATTATGGTGCACAGAATACATTTTTCTCAGCAAGAACTTTAATATTTGAAGCTGTTCTTCTTGTGCATAGCCTATTTATTCATTTTTAAACATGAAATTCTATAGTTTAAGTACTCTGATATATTCGAGTGGAATAACTCTCTGACTGTGAGGGATCCATCTCTGCAAGAGGGTAAATAAGTTTAAATTCCTGCATAGCGCTGATATTTTTTTTTACCTTTGTAAAAAATTTATTCACCAAGCAAAGTGAACAGACACAGGTTGTTTGTAGCACCTGTGATGAGCAACTAAATAAATTGGATACGTCATTCCAGACTATCCATAAGTAAAAAGATCATAATTCTTGGCTTTGATCACTTAAATTTTGCTATTAAAGGTAAAAGGACAAAGGACTGTGTAAAAAGAAACCAATCTAGTTCCCTTTTATTAAATCTGTTTACAGTCATACCACTTTGACTTGTGGTCTTGGCCACTTTCATGAAACAAAAACTATGCGTTTTAGGTATTTTTGGGGTGATGCTTTGTTTGAAATCTTAAGAGAGGTGAGGAATATGAGAACTGAAAATGCTTTCATTCTTTTTGCCAAACACTGTGGAGATAATCCATCCCCTCCTGAAATGATTGCAAAGGTCTGACTTCCTTTTTTGGTATCAGGATTCTCCTTCCACCCTCATCTTGCACTATAAAAGTGTGTATACTCACATCCTTCGAATCTGTCCTGACTGAGCAGCATTCATAAAGTATCCCTTCCCACCCCTCTCCTCCTGCTGATAGCTGGGAAAAGGGACTGTGAATCAGAAAGCATGGCCTATTTCAGACTGGTGCTGATTTATTTCAAGGCTGCACAAGCCACCATACTTTTTGCTGTGTCTAAGCTGAGGACCTGAGTGGGGACAGACCGTGGTTTTCTAAGTGACGTGCTGTGTAATTTGATTCTATAGCAGTATGCGTTCCGTGGGTGTGCAGAGGAATCTCCCTACTCCAGAGATGTTTTGCTGCTGGCTCCCCAAAGCCTCTTCCATCAAACAGAAACACTGTCCCTGCCCTCTGTGTCCCCACCCAGCAGTGGGAAGGGAGATTTGGGGTATCAAGCATTTGGGGGAACCTCTGCCTGTCTGAGCAGGGAGGGAACCAACAACACTGAATACCAGGTTTGTGAGGATGCTCTGAGAACTGACTTCAAAAAATTGAATGTGTAAAGGGTTGCAAGTTACCTTTGTGAAAATGGGCTGTATTTCCATACTTATTTGCAGTGGCTGTGAGATACCTGCAATCTATATGCAGGTATTACTGTAATGTCTTTTTCCAGACCAGTAGGTCATAAAGTTCCATCTCCTTGAGAAATGTGTTCTTTGGCGTATGTGATTACTAATTAATGAAATACCTTTTGGGCAAATGAAAGCACAAAAGCACCGAAACTGTTTGAACTTCTACTTACAGAGAAAATGAAGTATCCATGCAGTTTCTTAAGAGTTTGTAAGTGCAGTTTAGTCTTGTGACTAAATAGTTCCTGTTTACTGTTCTGCCAGAGGGTTCAAACACATACCAATGTAGCACTTGCACCAAAATTGCTCTATCAAAGTCCTGAGGAGTATTTTCACACATCTTGGGTATTAATATCAAATGCCGAGCAGTTATGACAGCCAAAATACATCAAAACAGCTTCTTGGCAGAATGGTGGCCAGTCAGGTGTAGATATTAACTCTCTGACCCAGGCTGGCTCGAGGCTGAATAATTACATTTGATTAATTGATAATAATTTTCTTTTTTCTGATGTTTATGGTGATCATTTATTTTCTTGTGCAGTCTTAAATAGTCACAGAACCTTGAGATATTTTTGCTTCCCTAGAAAGAAATGAGTCTCATCAGCAAATCTATTTCTTTTAAAATCATTGGGAAATTTGCCAATTACTTTGGTGGATGCAATATGGAACCCATGAGTTATAATTGCGGTTATCAATAATCTGCCATAATATCTACAATTACATTACATTTGCATACATTAAAAAAGATAACATTTGTGCCTCTGAAGACCAGGTAATCTACCTCACAGTTTGTATAGCCAGCTAAGCTAAGCACTTGGGGACCGTGTGTGTGAAGTGTGTCTTTGCTTGATTGTGTTTCTAGGATACAGTTATAATAAAAGGCCATGCATATAAGGCATGATTCCATCTTCACACTTCCTTTTGCTCCATGAGGGGTATTAACTTGGATTTTGATATACACCATGAACCGGTGCCTCTCCCCGTGCTTATTGAGCTGCACACATTAGCAGTAGGCAGACTGAGCAAGGTTCTTTCCACCCTCTGCCTCCTTCTGCCTCCCTCTGCCCGTCAATCCCTCATAATGTGCAGAAATAAGTAAAGTTTTACCCCTTTTCAGAGCCTAAGTTCTATTAGTCCCAGAAATACATTTATTTTATTGAAATGAATGGTTGAATAAGCTGTGCTAGTAAGTAGGCAAAAATTGTGACTTATGGACAACCTACTTAATTCACTGGACTGGGACATAATTGCAGACCAGTTATGACAAATGTGACGAGCTTTCTTTGTTGCTTTCTCCCTGAACTGGACAGTAAACTACTGGGGCAAAAGAATGTCTTAGACTGGTTGTTGTGCTTTAGGTCCAGCCGGTAACTGAGCCCCACACAGCCTCTCAATCACTCCCCTGGTGGGATGAGGCTGAGAATCCAACAGGTAAAAGTGAGACAACTAATGGATTAAGATAAAGGCAGTTTAATAAAGGATTAAGATAAAGGCAGTTTAATAAAGCAGAAACCACACAAGCGAAAAAAAGAATTTATTCAACACTTGGTGGGCAGGCTCCTTGGTTCTTAGGAAGGCATGGCTCCATCACAGGTGACTTGGAAAGACAAATACCACCACTCTGAGCATCTTCCTTATCCTTCTCTCAGCTTTATATGCTGAGCATGTCATCATATGGTCAGGGATATCCCGTTGGTCTGCTCTTTCTGGATTTATAGAAGGAATCAAGCATTCTAGCTGCCCACATTGCTTGTTATTTCCCTTCAGCTATGTTTGTTATTGCATTGCTCGAAATAGGAAGATCCTGATTTCTTGTGGGTTGTTGCACCATCTAAGTGATTATTTTGTAATTGTGGAAATGTGCAGCTTACTTAAGAGTTAAAAAAACCCCCCACATTTATGCTGTGTATCTTCACCTGCTGTATAGCTTAGCCATATGAAGAACTAGACTGAAAAATTCAATATATTTCTAAAGAAGAAGGTAAGGTAGAGGATTTACTCTCTGTGAGAAGATGACACTTTGTTACTTAGCACAGTGACAAAGTAGAATAGGCCAGTACCAGGTAGATTATATGATGCATAAATTATTGCTAATCTCCTAGTCTATCTTGTCCTAAGTATATTCGGGCACAATATAGGAACTCATTTTATAAAGCAACTTCTAATTTTGCTCTCAAAGATCGTGCACTCACCTATAATCAAGCAATTTGATAAACAGTTGCCTGAATAAGAGGTGCAGCATGTCACCTTGTCTGGAAATACTGAGACAGGGGTTGTTCAGCTTTTTTCTCCTTTTTCCTTTATTTTTTTTTTTTACTTTTTCATTCCTCTAGCTAATGTTTTTTGGTGTAGAAGCAGAAGCAGGTCCAACAGAGATAAGATGAAGATCTCTGAAGTCATCATGCAAGGGTTTTCCTGCACTTGCTGCCCACATGAGATGGATAAGCAATACACTCCTGAATGAAAGCAGAGAGAGTGTGCTAGCTCCTCAGTGAAATCTCATGTACAGCAGTGTGTCAGCTGGTAACAAGGCAATTGCTATCTGAGATATGTCAGCAAATTGTAGTTTTTGCAATGTGGCCTAGAAAAGGATTTTCTGTTAGGGGTGATGTCGGAGTGTGCTAGCAGAAGGAATAAGATTGCAACAAGGGAAACATGTCCCTTTGTGCTCTCCCCAGGTTCTGAGGGTGGGTGCATTTCAGCTGGTGAGGGTTTTCTCCTAAATCAGTGTGGCTGTTTGTGCAATAAGGTGCCAGTGGGCAATGCTGGGAAGCAGTGGTGCAATCAGCTCCGAGTTCTGGCCATGGGTCCTTATATCCCAGATGATCTTGTGGCAGTACCAACTGGTTTGATACATTTTCAACTCTAGGACAGATAGTTTACCTCAGAGATAAAGACACAATGACATTTTTGCTTGTAAGCAGAAAGAGGTAGAATTTATTTGCTATGGAAAGAAGGTGTGTGTCTTTTTGGTCATGGCACAACTGTTGATATTACTCAAAGACCAAATTACTTTGAATACAGCTTCACAGCTGTCCCAAAAGACATTACCTGGAGTAGTCTGTTATTTTGAATTAGAAAGCATCTCAAGAGGTCAGAGATAAAAAGTTCTGCTGGTACATTCAGAGGGAGCAGCTATTTGCTGTATAGTTTTGTATCTTCCACAGACAATCAGAAAATGGCATTTGTGTCTTGAATGTTAAAACTATTTCATAATCATTATTAACCAGTATGGTCATTATGAGCCTGCTTGTTTTGGCCCTTGGGTAACAAAGTTCACTGCTCCATCAAACTCTGTCATAATCAGCCTTATTATAAAAACATAATATTGTAACCTTCAAAAGCTCCCTGGGCTAGTGCAATAAAAACTGTGGGAACGAACTGAAGTAATCTTTAGGCTAACAGCAGTTGCACTGGGAAAATATAACAATTTCTATGCATGTAGTGTACATGCTCCCTCCCCACCCACTTCATGCTCTTCTCACCAGGACAAAAGCTATCCCTCAAACCCTTTTTGGAGCCAAATTAGCTCAACAAAGCAGAGTAAGTTTATAATACAGTATTCCCTGCATATCAAATGCCCATGCACTGCTTTGATTTTCATTCTTCGGAGTGCTGTTGCCATATTTTGAGGATTTCATTTCAAGGAGAAGAGCTATTAAGTGTTTCCCCCAAAGTAGCTGATTATTCAATGGCTAAAGATGTCAAGGATAATGAAATAAAAAAGGAGCTGGGCTGTGATAGTCTCTAGCAGGAAGATGCATCTCATTAGAAGGCATTCCCACCAGTGAAGTCTGTGGTGTTCCATGCCTTAACTCCTTTCTGCTGCTAGGTTGTTGCCCAAGTTTGGGATGCAGGCAGCATGCAGCCGCAGTGACAGCGCACAACTGTGTGCAAACAGTAATTAATCGCTGGCTCCCTGAATGGAGCCTCTGTGAGGCTGGAGGCAAATCAAAGGGCTGGCCTGGTTTCCAGCGCTTGAGGAACACGCCATGCAGTACAACTGGGAACATTCACATTATGAATATCCCCTTGTAAGCCGTGTGGCAGGAGGCTGAGGGTAGCCAGCCTCCACAGGCTCAAGTCTGTGCTCAGCAGAAGGACCTGCCCTTTGGTGTTTGGTGATGGGGACAAACTGTGCATGCTCTGATCCAAGGATAATTCAGTTCGGTTTCCTGGCAATTCTGGAAAGAAAAAGAAAATCAATCTCACTACACAGAAGATTTGCATGTGAATTTATATATTCAAGGCTCTTTGCAAGATTATGTTTTTGAAATGGCAGTGGTGTTCTCTACAGGCAGACAGGCATTAGAAATTTGTCGATACTTGGGCATCATCAGCAAAGACCAAACATGCTGAGAAGAGGTGTGAGTGCTCTCTCCCACCCCCACCCTGTAATTAAGAGTCTTTTGACCAGGCAGTCCATTTTGAAGCAGAGAAAGGGGTTGTGTCAGTATGAAACCCACAGTGGTTGTCATTAGAGGATCTGCACATTTTGCCAGCAATTCTCGCAGTGGTGTCTGAGACACCGCAAAATTTCCTTGCACTTGGAAGAAGCAAAACAGCTTCCCCAGAGAGAGCAGTGTGTGGGAAATGTGGGCAAATATCGGTCTGCTTGGAAGGATGGCAAGTGGGTCACTGTCCTCGTGGGTGCAACTGTGGGTTTGGGGGAGGGTTGTGCTGAGATGGGTTATAGAGGCCAGGGCCAGAGAGACTGTGAGGCACTGAATTGTGTTTCACTGTGTGATAAAATCTCTTTAAAAATATTCCAGTATCTGCAGCATATATGACAGTAGTAGTGCCCATCTTGCAGCTTGCAATAACCATACTGCAGCACATGTGCTCATCATTACAAAGTATCATTTTCTGCCGTCCTAAAATCCATTTTCCTGGGCAGTTCAGTGTCACAGTGAAAGAACTTCTTCCTGTGCTGTGTCTGTCTAGGATAAACAGATGAAGTACTTTATCAAAAGGGCTAAGGAAGTTGTATAAATTGAATGACTATGTGGTTTTATGATATATCAAAATAAAACTGCGCTGCAATATCTCTTGATGTAAATTGTCCTAGAGATGTGGTACAATTTATATTAGCTGAGGTGCTGTTCCCCTGATTTGTCTAAAATACATGCTGTATGTGATAAAAGTCAAAATCTCAGCAATTAGTTTTTCACTCACCCACATCTCTCATTATGCAGATAGAGTGGAAGGTTTTTTCCCTCCCCATCCTTATGACAGTCTGTGTTGCTGAGTGGATATTTGTAGAGAGCTGGAAGGACTCCCAGCAGATCTGCAAGCAGACTTCTGTAACTACACTCTTTCTGTCCATCTGATGCCTTTTCCTGGTCTTAAAATCAAGAGTCATACACGGTTAGAAGGGGAGAAGGGATTTTACCTTGGGATTTATTTTAAGGATCCTTAGGTGCACACGTCCAGGTCATATGCATCGAGATGCACCCCGCCGAGTCTATATCCCCAAAGATTGGGTATAACATTATAGGTTTTACTAATTAGCATATCTATCAAAGATTCCCCAATGAGAGGCTCAAGTGAGCCCCCCTCCCCAAGGAGCCTTCCCCTGGATGGTTCTATCTTGGTTTACAGAATGTGTTCTGGAGAGGACCTTGGGGTCTGGGGCACACTGATCCCTAGCTATGAAGCTTCTAAAATGTCTCTTAGCTTGACAAACAAGTCCAAGAATGTAGGCAAAAAGCACTGAGAATACAGAAGTTGTAAAAAGGTGTAACAGGGGTATGAAAGAAAAGGCAAAAAATCTTTATGGCATCACATCAGTAAGCCCAACACTGATCAGTGTTCCTTGCACCCTGACAGGTCTGATTGTCCGGGAGGTCAGCATCGAGATTTCCCGCCAGCAAGTGGAGGAGCTCTTCGGGCCGGAGGATTACTGGTGCCAGTGTGTTGCCTGGAGCTCCGCAGGCACCACCAAGAGCCGGAAAGCCTACGTCCGCATTGCATGTGAGTGCTTCGGTGTGCAGCTTGGGTCTGGTGGTGTTTCCATGAGGAGAAGTGCAATCCCTGCCGTTTGAGAGAGATACTTAGTTTCCAGCCACTTAGGCTCTGTGTTTTGTGCAGTTATTGATGCATACTGAAACGGAGGCCTTCAGAAATAGTCACAAGAGTTTCAGTTTATTCTCTTCTTAAGAGCTGAACCTCATTCTTCTCCTATATGTGGCATCAAAACCAGTATTTATTGGGTACAGCAGTTTTATGTTTCAATAAAAGTGTGTGATACTAACAAGAAGAAACCTTAACAAAGCAAGCTATGAAAAGAGGCGATAGCTGTTTTTTTCACAGACCCACAGAGTGTTTGAGTCTGGAAGGCACCTTTTGAGGTTATCTGATCTAACCCTTGGCTCAAGCAGGGCCACTTAGAGCCAATTACCCATGACCATCTCCAAATGGCTTTTGAGTATCTCCAACAAAGGAGACCGCACCAGCTGTCTGGGCAACCTATGCCGCTGCTCAGTCACCCTCACAATGAGAAAGTGTTGCCTGATGTTCAGAGTGAACTTCCTGTGTTTCATCTTCTTTCCATTGCCTCTGGTCCCATCACTGGCCTCCACTGAAAAGAGCCTGGCTATGTCTTTGTTGTGCTCCCCTATCTGGTGTTCATACACATGGATGGGATCCCCCTGAGCCTTCTCTTCTCCAGGATGAACAGTGCCATCTCTGTCAGCTTTTTCTTGTTGGAGAGATGCTGCTGTCATCTTTGTGGCCCTTTGCTGGACTGCCTCCATATAGCCATGTGTCTCTTGAACTGGGGAGCCCAGAACTGGTTCCAGCACTCCAGGTGTGACCTCACAAGGGCTGAATGGAGGGAAAGGATGAGCTCCCTCACCTGTTGTCAATACTTTTTCTCTAACACAGCCCAGGACAGCATTAGCCATATTTGCTCACGTTTGCCACGTTTCTGACTCATTATTGGCTTGGTGTCCACCAGAACACCCAGGGTCTTTTCTGTAAAGCTGAAAATATATGTCACTGCAGTCAGACAATAAAGCTGCTGTTCCTTAGCAAAGAAAAAAGTGTGTGTTTAGCATATCATGTGATCAGATTGGGAATATGAGTTTGAAAGTGGTCATCTCAACCCTAGTATTTCATCATTGTTATTCATGGCTACTAACCTCAGTATTTATTTGGAACCATTCCCAGCTTAGACCCCAAGAACACAGGGCAACCAGTTCCCTGAAAACAGATCTTCATTTGACTGTACAAATATTTAATGTTCATTAATTTTCAAAGAGGTTCTTTTCTTTGTAATAGAGTAGTCACACTGGGGACTCCCACTTCTCTTTCACATGATGAAACACTGTTCTGTATAATAGGAATAAAATATATCATCTAGAATTGCCTCTCTTCCACTGCTTTCACCTCAGCAAAAACACATTTTGTGAGAAAAGGTCATTAGAAGCTGTATTTGCAACATATTTCCTGTACTGTGCCTAACAATTTATAATGGGATAAGAGAATTCTTCCAGCCAAATAAACCTTTTCACAGACACGTTAGAGGAAGGACTCTCTGTCATTATAACTCTCCATTAAGGGCTTGATTCTCTTTCTGTTCTTGAGAAAGTACTGCTTGGTTAAATCCTCAAAGAGGAGGTACCTTCTTATAAACATCCAGATACAAATCTCAAGAGGTGCCATTTGAATACCCATTTTTGAATGCTTTTAGTCCAAGTAACTGACTGGAAAAAGGGACCTGTGCTTTTGAGTACAGGACTACCTTCAGAGAAGAATTTCCCCAGGGCTAAGGGGAATTAAAATTATTGTACAAAAATATCCAAAATGCAAAAGCAGAAATACCATTACATGTGTGCATATTGCTTTCCCGTGGCAGGAAGCTTTTCAAAACTTTGAGGATTTTCCTTTTTTGTACTGAAACAAAAGAGAGTGATTTCAATTCTTTTTTTCTTCCAAACAGTCAGCATTTCAGAGAGGCTTAGCAATGTTTGAACAGGTTTTTTAGATTAGGACTCTGCAGTTAACTCATTCAGTAGATTTTCATGTCCTGCCAGGTAGCCCTTAACAGATGACCATTAAATTAACACAGTTTGGAAGTATTTTATATATACTTAAGTGTATTTTACTTGATATTTAAGTAATTTTAGTGTGCTGGCATACCTGTGCACCTAATTTCTATAAAACACACAATCATTATGCGTGAACGCAAGTTATTTTATATCAACTGACATTCCCAGGTGTCCACATTTCTATTGAAGGTGCTCATAATACAGAGCTTGCTTATTTTTCTTACTATATTTTGGAAAGAGGGGAACAATCGGTTCAGTGATTTTTCCAGAGTCTCAGTGGCTTTTTTTTTTTTTTCCCCCTGCAGAAAAGTCTAATTAAATAAACACCAGGAAGTTTTATAGGCCTGTAACTCAAATGTGGCTTTGTATTTTACTGAAGTTTTTTTAACCTCTTGTCCCTGAATTCGGGGTTCTTGGACAGCTGTGGCACAGGCAAGTCACTTAGAGTCCTTGGGGTTAAGGGTTGAAGTATTAGTCCTTCCATCTGCAGACTTTAAACCAGCAGCAAAAGCACATTCTCTGCAAAATTGTCCATGCACAGATTTCTAGAAATTTCTCAGGTAACTCAGGCCTATTTTTTAGGAACTCAGACAGCTGATGTGGGGAATATGCCTTACTTTCTGACTTTATTTGATCTGCGAGATGACTGTTTTAAACTCCATGTTTTAAACTCAGTTACACCAACACTCATCTGTATTCACAGCTTTGACTTCTTAGGACTGAATCTGCACTGGCAATATAATAGTTGTGTCACAATAAACTTCCAACACAGCTGGTTAAGTACTCTGATGGTTACACATGAGGCTGGGGTACGACGTAGGTTCTATGCAGTATTTATTAATCCAGGCAGTCAAGGATGTGCAAAAAGGGACAGAAGAGTCCATCTCTCCACATCAGTCTGTAGCTATAGCTGCTTATTTGTCACCAATGTGATCTTCCCTTTTAATTGGCACAAGAGTGAGCGCTGACACCTTTAGGAAAGGTGAGGGGCCAATGAAGTGTGTAAACTACTTAAGTGGAATTATTTGTCTTAATACCCGAACCTGGTGATTTTATCTTGGCAGGTACAAATGTAGCATAGCTAGCCATATCTAGCACATTAAGAAAAGCTTCTCTCCTCTTTCTCTCTCTCTCTCTCTCCTCCTCTCCCTCTCCTTTTCTCTCCCTCTCCCTCTTTCTCCCTCTCCCTCTGCCTATTCATCTCCTCCTTTTCTCCTCATCCCCTTTCAGTCTTTTCTCCCTTATGCCCTTATGTCTTATTCTGGAATTATTGTGTCCTCTCAAGGGCTGGAGCTGCACTCCATTAAAACAAACAAACAGAAAAATAGCACCCAGCATCACTGTTCACTGAGCGTGTAATAGAATTAACTGAAAAGTAATTTGAAAGTGTGAAAAATGTGCATCCTGGAAAAGCAGCTTGTGTTTGTTTAATACAGGGTCAGGCATGTGTCAGAAAGTACATAACAACCTGGTCAATGGAAGTGCTCTGTGAAAATCAATTGCAACATTGCTTTGACCAAGAGCTTCAGTTATTCAGGAAAGGAGTGATCAATAAATATGGAGTAAAGATGCTGCTGGTTTTCAAAGGTTGCCCATGCTGGCAATATAGACAGGAAAAGAGTCTGAGTCTAAAGACAACATTCCAGCTTCCCTAAGTGTTCAGGGCATTTAAGAGCAAATCACTGTTGCACTCCTGGATCATGAGTATGCTGGGAAATTACTCCCTTCTGTGCAGGCTGTTTGTGCAAAGGCATGTTTTTCCTGTTTCATGGAATTCATCATCCCGGAGCATTGGTCTCCCCATGAGAGCAGAGCTGAGCATTTCATCCTGTTAAACCAGCAGATTTGTGGAGATTAATTTTCACTTTGCCATTTTAGATATATCAGAAACCAACAAAGTAGTGACACCTAATGTATGCATGTTGGTGGAGCTGGAAAGATACAATAAATTTTCTGAGGTATTTGCCTAGGAAAGTGCTAAAACACATTTCCTATTTATTCGCACATTTCTGATTTATTCTAGGCAAATCCTATCAGGAGCCTTAGGAGTCACTAACATGTTTTGATACAGTTTTCCTGCTTAATTAAAAATTTTCCTGTTGTGGAGGGAGGGAGAAAGGAGAGGGATTGGGCAACTTTACCTTTGACTGTGAAAAATGCAACCAAATATAAAGTTTTAATGTGAATTTTCTGTAACAGAGCTTATGTCATTGAGCAGATAAAACTGAACAGGGCAAAATTCCTGTTAAAACAATGAATGAGATCTGAGCCTGTGTAACCAAAAGTAGAATTAAACCCACTGGAAAATACATCTGATAAAGACTAAACAGTAGCTGCAGGGTTTGACCTAATTTTTAGATCAGATAATAAGGGGGTGGCTAAGACAAATTGCTTTGAGCCCCTGTGCATAGAGCAACCTCACTTTCCATTTGCACCAGTTTGGTGTTGCTGTAGCTTCACTGACTTCATGATGTTAACCCATGCCCTCCTTGAGAAAATATAGTAAAAATTCAAGCCCTAAATCTGCTCCCAGGTTTTGGATTTGTTGAACATCTATGAAAAAATAGAAGCTTTTTCTGTAATTTCTATTACCTGATCTTTCTTTGGTGTAATGGATGTGAGTAGTTTTTTCTTTTCCTTTATTCATTATCTTAAAATCAGAATTTGAAAAACAAAAAGAAAAAAAAAAATTAAAAGCCCCTGATATATTAAGGAACTGTGCTTGTTAATCTTTTTTATAATTTTGTACTAGTTTCCGATGTACTTATCTGAAAGCCTTTATTCCCCCAGACATTTTTTCAAAGGCATGCAGTTAATATGCATGTCAGATACTGTATACTGATAAGATAAATGCAGTACAGAAAAATAGATTGGTTCATCTGATGGTTTATTGCTGCTTACAAGGGGTATGCAGTTATGCAAAGAAGCAGATATGAAAAACAATCACATATTCTTTACTGATACTTGTTTATCTCACCTTTTAGTGCTGGGGCCCACACTCTGTGTCACATGTCTGCAGTGCCTTTCTTTCTTCCTTCACATACCTGATCCAAGCAGAGCTGTGAGGACACGTGCAGCCACAAAAGCATTAGAGCCCTTTGCAATAGGTACAAGGTTGGGTGGATGTTGAGATAAGCAGAGGGAGCTAGGAAGGCCAACACTTAAAAATTTTTGATAGGAAGGTATGTTCAGGTAATCCAGTATTAAAATCCAGTATTAAAAAATATCATAAAAATGTGGTTCATGTACTTTGGTAAGTGTGTATGAGAGTTAGCAAAGATAGGACCTTAATTCCTTCCTTCCTTCCTTGTGTACCATTTAAGTTGCTACTAATCAATATCTGCTGCTTGTAGTGAATGAAGGGATGACTGAGGCACGTGGTCTTGAGATTACTGACGAACAACAGATTACAGAAAGGGCAGCAAAGAGGTTAACTGTGCATTTAGCATATTCAATCCTACCTACCACTCTGCTTGTGCTCCTGATCAGCATGTTTCTGTACCACTTCCCAAGTTAACAGGCATGACCACTCCCAAATTTAAGAATGCTTTTACAACAGTAATAAATACAAATTACATTTCATTGAAGAGCCAAGACTCTATCTAGGGTGGACTTGATGTTAGCATTGCTTAAAAAACAAAAGAAAACACCTTTACTGAATTTAATGTAATCCCTCTGTAGGAGCCTTGAGAATATCCTACCTATACTGTCCTGCCTAAGAAATTATCATCTTTCAGTAGAGTCTGCTTAGGACCTTAGTGCTGATGGATCCAGCCAGGAAGTTAACAAAATTTTGCTTGTATTTTAGTAGTAAGCAGACAGCTGTGTGAGTTAGGTTATTATACCAGAAGTGCAACAACAAAATACCATTTATATAAATATTTTTCATTTTTAGTGTTTCAGTGTCTTGTAAATTCAATTCTACATATCAATTGTAATGTACACCTGATGATTCTAATGTCCATCTTTAGTACCTTTAGCACATCTGTCATGTAAAAAGGCACCTGTCGAGGTTAGATCATTTGAACATTACATTTAGATTTATTTGAAAAGCAAGAACTTAGGAGTCCATCTTCAATCACCAAATAAAATAATGAATAGAATTAAGTTTATAAGTTGGTTTTCAGGTTAAACTTATAACAAAATATTGAGGTATCAAGTTAGAAGAGGAGGAGAACAGTACAATCAGTGTGCACCCAGGAACCTATCTGCTCAGTGGATTCTTGATAAAATTTGTTTGCTTGTATCTTTTACAGTTGTTTCAATACCAAATGTGTTGAGTGGATCATTCTTCGTTATAAGTACAGCCCTCAAGGAAGCTGTGTTGCAAAAGAGTGTTTAGTCTTATGAGCACCCAGCTGAACTAGCTTAGAGCTAAAGAGAGGAGGGGAAAAGAATGGGTTTTTTGCAGATCTGTAGACAGTGAGTCTCTAGAAAGTCTTCAGGGTACCCCAGCTGGCTAAAGATGCCATTGACAGAATGAAGGCTGGCCAGTCTGCACCTCCCATTGGTTCAGGCTGAAAATACAAAGGAAATAAAAGCGGAAAGAAGGTCCTGAGCTCCTGCAGAGTGTCTTGCAGATTGAAGCCTGGCAAGCAAAGGGTGTTCCTCACCTCCTTCTGTTGCTCAGGTCAGTGGATAGAGCAGCCTGCATCCCCAAAACAAGGTGTGCACTTCCAAGAAGCTGCCTCAGTTCCCCTCAGCTGCTTGGCCGTGAAAGCTTATGCTGCTTCCTGGCTGTGTGGGGTGTCAGCCTTACTGCCTGGGCCAACAGAGGGCTACAGACAAGCTCAGCCCAAGCCATGAGCTGCCAGGCATCTTTGGAAAGGTGGAAGTTCCACCATCCTTGATGTTCCTGTCCAGACTGAGAAGGTGACTGTGTCAGCCTCGTGGTGCTGCAACATTTGTCTTTAGGACTGGCCAGAAGTGAAATAGCCCCTCCAGAGAAGGAAAGAGTAGCACAGAGTTGTGTATTGAGCATTAAGACAGAGTTTTGAGGTGTTAACTTATTTCCTCAGTCCTCAGCTCCAGCTGCTGTGCATGGGCCAGCTGAGAGCACAGCCCTGTCCAGCTGCAATTCCGTTCCATGAGCAGCGGTGCTCTGGAGGAGGGCAGGAGGCTTTGATCGACTCCCAGCGTGCAGCTGATACAGCAGAGCAAGAGACCACACTTAAAAAGCCATTGATAGAGGTTGCAGAGGAATCCCCTGGGTTACTGACTGATGATACTCCTGTGACTGTCTCACTGGAAATCTGGTTTGATCTAATTATTAACACAGAGATGGAACCACACAAGAACAAAATGGAAAATAAGAGGTTTTTGAACCTAACCTTTCCATTGTTTACCCACCAGTGCAATTGATCTCCGCACCAAGGTCATAGACTCAACTGTGAACAGAAATGCAAGGCCAAAGTGTGCCTGACAGGGCATGGTTTCTTACATTTGTATTTGCCATTCAGTCTTTAATGGCTTTTTTGGAAGCAAAAAAGGTGTCTCTTAACTCCATCCATGTTGTGGGAATTGATGGAAGAGGAAGAGACCAGTTTTACAGTATTAGTCATGTTTCTCAAACTAAGAATCAGTCATCCAAGTTTGGGAACGCACTGAGATGTGTTTTCATAAGCATGTGGATTCTCTTTGTAGAACATCAGTGGCATTTTACCACTCTTTTCCCACAACTATTTTTTTGTTCGGGTGTTCTTACTAGTTTAGGTAAAATTAAAACAGACATGAACCTTGACTCTTGAGAACACTCTCAAGGGAAGGAGGTAGACTTGAAATCTTGCCTACACATCGCATATCTAAAACCAGCTAAAATTATAATCACTATTCACTTTTTCTCTAGTGTTTTAATTGTATTTTTTGCTTATGACACATTTGGTTTTATATGGATGTCTGTATATACTTACCTACATAAAGCAAGCTATCTTCTGTAAGGAAATATATTTTGTGGAGGTCTTTTCACATTCCTAAACTGTTGTTTCTCTGAAAGCTCACACTGCACGTATTTCTCTCAATGCCCATAGTTAATATGACAGTTGTATAGAAAAAAAATGTGGGTTTTTTCTTTTTGTGCTCTTCAAGCTTGCTCATACTTTAGGTTGTTTGTTATAGGAGGAAAGTTGACATTGGAGTTACTAGAAGGCGCAGAGAGTCTTAAAGGTCTACCAAGGGCAGAAATCCATCTTTCCCTGACAGTAATGCTGCATTGTTCTGTTCGTCTGGTTTGCATCTAATGCCTGGCTGACAACTGTCTGTTTTTCATGCTCATTCATTAGTCACCCTTGCATTAGCACCATGTTGAAGTGCCTGGTCTGCCTCTTATCACATTTCTCAGAAATGATAAAAGATATCCTTATAGTTTTACCCACCCACACATCAGAGTAAAACCCAGAACAACAAAGAGATAAAATATATTTGATTAAAAAAAAAAATAATAGGGTCATTCTTCGCTCTTTGTTAGAAGCTGACAGGTAGAAAAGGAAGTGGGGAAATGACATGACTTAGTGTATAATCTATTACCTTTGGCAGGCAAAAATGCCACTTCTGAGTGTTTTGTAAGATAAAAATGCACTAAACATATAATGAAGTAATTTAGCAGTGCACCAAAAATTAGATCTAATGCCCCTTTGCCCAAAAAGCATAGCAATTCAGAAGTAAAGTTAACAATCTGGTGTACACTGAGAGTCTGATTTCCCATTACTTTATTTCAGTTTTATGCTTATGAAAATTCTCTTATTTCAGTGCAGCTCTTATGCAGCCATATGTCCTTACCAGAGAGGGTTGTGCAGGAGTATTTCAGGAGTCTTGGAGGGAAGTCTCACCATAAGTATGCTGTAAACGTGCTGCAATATATGCCACAAGAGCCCCCCCTGAATTTAGTAGGACTGTGCTTTAATAAGGAAAATGGCCCGGCTCAAGGTGGCAGACCAGAATTTTAATTGGTGTCTTTGGTTTCTTTTATGAAGGCAGCCTTGAAGGGAAGGTAGAGGTGGGGTAAAGCTCCTGATGGGGTTGCAGGCTGTTACCTGAGCCTGGCAGTGATCCCTACCTGCAGCTGGGTGAGATCTGTCAGAGAGCTGCTGAAAGACAAGGTGCACCCTTCAGCACCACTGTCCCCCCAGCTCGCTCCACTATGGAGAATATTAACTGCGTAAGGGAAGGAAGAGTATTGCTAACACAGACAGTATAGGATTATTCTACATTGCCAAACTAATAATGGAAAGTGCAGCTGCCTTTCTCTCGTGCCCCCCCTACGGAAGGTGAGGGTAGAGAAGGTGCTCTCTCAGCGTCTCAGTAACAGGGCTGCTGCCGACCCCAGGCTTTAATAATGCACATTGCCTCTTCACAGACAGAGAGGTCCTGATCCAGAATGGATCAAATGTTTTATTGATTTGCTTTTCCAGGCATATTTTCTGAAGATTGTTAAAGCTTCTTCTTTTTCTCTTTTTTTAACTGGGATGTATTTTATTAGTCTCTTACCATTCTCTGGGAAAATGAATCCCTTCTGTCCTTGCTCACAAGCAGTTGTAGCTTATATGACACTTTGAGAAATTGAAAAGTGTTATTGAAAATACTCTGCTTGGGAAAGATCCAAAGTCCCTCAGTACATTAGCAAGCTCACCCACTCCCAGCTGACTGTGTGAGGTTTCCATGATGACTATAATTGTTAAATGGCAAAGGAAGTTGAGGATTGAAGAACTAGAAGGATGTCCTTGTTGTCCACAGAAATCATAGCAAGGGCCATAGAGAAAAAGCAGTCATTTCAAAAACCAGAGCTGTCTAAATGGGGTGTTTCATGATGGTTACAGCAGATGATGAAGATGTTTGTTCAGGCCCTCTGCTTCTCCATCAGTTAAAAACTCATCTTGTGTGTGTCACAACCAGCCAACCTTATGCTTGGTTAGGCCAACTAACCACAAGTGCCCTGCACTGTTGCCATCTGGGGAGCTATTTGTAGGTGACATGGCTGCAGTGGGAGGTGGTAGAATAAAGCTGTGAACACATAGGAGGGAGCCAACAAGATAGAAGAGGGAGCCAACAGGATAGAAGAGCTCCCAGTCTTGTAAATACACAGTTATGTACCTTTCCCCCTGCCAAATTAGTGTAATTTACTCAAGAGTATCTAATGGCTCCTTTGAGAACATTACTGCCTATTATGTCAAAGGCCCTACTTAGTGTATTTTTAGTTTGTGGATCATTGAAATGCTTGAATCCCATGGTGCCTTTAGAGCATCCTCCCACAGCAAGGCCCTGTGGGTGGGGGCAGCCAGGAGAGCTAGGGTCCCACAAAGTTCATCTCACCTGCGGCAGCACCACTGCAACTGTTCCTAGGGAAAAGGGGCTGTTCATACACAGCAATTCCAGCTGTTGATGATAAAGAGGTTAAAGGGGGACTTTTTAACTGTTATTAGAGCTTTCTAGATTAATGCTATTTACTTTTGTATGCACTAAAACTTCGGGATGTTTTAAAGGCAAGTGTTTTGTGAGAGGTGATTATTGTGCATGTGAGGCAATATAGAACATCGGAGCCCTGTTAAATGTTTCAGGAAGGTAGGCAGGACAGTAAATCAACATGTCAAGAAAAATATTCAATTATCCAATCTCCCTCTACTGTCTTCAGCCCTCTATATCTGAACACTTGAAAGCTATTATTAATATGCTATTTAATACTGTGCTTATATGCTTCTTTTACTATTACAGTAACTTTCTCATTTTCCCTCAGCCATGATACTAGAGCACAAATAATTGTCTTCATTGTGCACGTGTGTGTACCTGCTAAATGCACTAAGGTGTGCCTGATGTAGAGGTAATTCTTTTCTTCTGAAGATACAGTGGAACTAGCAATAACGTGATCTTATGGGTACTGCTAGCAATATAACTCCAGCTGTTTGCTAATTTAAAGCACACTGCGTTATCCTGACATTACATATGCCCAGGATACCTGTCAAGCCCACAGGATGGGTGAGGAGCCTGGGCCAAAGAAAGAATATAACTTCCCAAGAAACCTACCAGCTCTTGAAAGAGCTGCTCATTTCCATGTTTAACGTGCAGAATTTCAGCAAGCCAAAGCTCAGCATTTTGTCCTTGGAATGACTCCTGCCCATGGGCACCTGGAGGGTTTAAGGTTTACTCAAATGGAGCAGTAGAACCCAAATGTCAGCTGGGTAGTCTGTCAGAGAGGGTGATGAAGCTGATGGTGCTGGAGCTGGCAATGTGTTCGGAGCTCTGTGCAGACATCAGAGACTTGCTGTGGCTGTTGTCACATGAACGAGCCTCACTGGCCTGGAGTAGCTCCAGTGTCACAGGGATGCTGACAGGCAGAGCCTGGTGAAACTTGACATGTCATCCTAAGAGATGTTCATGGCCAGATTTTTGCTTCTCCTCTTTGCCCTGCTATCCGGTGTTGTAGGGTAAAGCCCCCTTCAGCAACAGCTGAGGTTCGAATGGTGGGGTTTGTGGTGAGGTAGCTGTGACATTGGCATGCACTTCCATTTGATAGAAGGTAACCCCAAACAAGCAGAGAGCTGGAGACCACAATTTCTTACATTGCTGCAGTGCAACGTATCAAAGCTTATCTTTTGGTGCCTTAAACTGTGGCCATAAATCTTGTCCCATCAGAGGGACTCTCAGTATCCCTGCCTTGTGTTCCAGAGGGAGCAGGAATGCCCCTGGTGGGAAAGCAGTGAGGTGTGGGGCTGCTTCTCTCATGCCTGTGGTGCAGAGGAACAACTGAGATGCCTCACTTTCACTGGGGAAATGCGTGGATGTCAGAAGTTTACTGCGATATCAAGTTAAAATGAGCATCTCCAGCTATGACAGAGCTTTTTCATGGTACCATTAGACTGATACTTAATTCCAAGTAATTGACAACCACATTTTCCCAATTTAGGCTAAGAGATAGAGGTCTCATGATATTCAAAGTTTCAGAGTTTCAGGGTATCAGAGGAGCTGATTTTGGTGGCAGCCACCCCATCTCCTTTTCCACCTTTGCATTTGCCAGCCCCAGACTTTGCCTTTTGGTAGCACTGATGCAGTTTGTTGTGGGGTCAGCTCTAAAACAGATCTTGGGGGTAATCTAAATGAAAAATAACCCTTTACATGCTTTATTTGTAGACTGGTTCAATTTTCCAGCCCAGTCACAGGTTATGGCTCCAAAATATGAAATATCTGGCTTTTAAATTGTTCCCATATGACTATGTCTTGTTTCCAATATGACACAAGTGTTTGTGCAACCTCACTGTGAGCTGATGTACAGAAATGGTTTGACTTCAGAACAAGAAATAAAACAAAAATAACTGGGTTGTAAAGTTTTTGAAGTCAGGCCAGCTCTTTGATGTGACTTTGAGCATGGCTTCACATCCATTTGCAGAAGGAACCGGCAGCAGGGAGAAATATCCCTAGTAGCTGCTGGGGAAGAATGTGCAGTTCTCCAAAGCCACGTCCTCCCTGGCACAGTGGAGAGGGTGCCAGTCCATGGCAGAAACACAGAGATAGTGGTAAGGAGAGAACTTCTCAAGTCCATTTTACCATCAGTGCAAAGACATTACAGAAGTGTACAAAAAAGCCAGACTTCCCAGCTGTCCAGTACAATGAACTGGTCCTATCTTTGGAGGTGCATTCGGTGCCCTGTCAGTCTGCCACATTTCTGTGGTGCTGTGGAGGGATCCAAGCGTGGTTCAGCTCCTCAAAGTGACTTTTTATTATGATCATTATTATTATTAATAATAATAACAACTTAGTGCTACAGGGATAATGATAAGGTGTAGACAAATTAGCTAAAGCTGTGAAGTTAATGCTTATGAGCTAAAAGTACATTAAATCACAGCATGAACACTTTCATCTGTGCATTTAAGGCAACTCAGTTTATATGCTGTAGTGTTACAAATTTATTTAATTTTCCATAACTTTCTTTAGTACTTCACTGGTATAGTTCACCAAATGTAAATTATCTGAAGAAGGGACTTGTTTCACTTTTTGTTCTGTGTCTGGACATGATCTTCCACAGGAAGCCTTGGTTCCTCACTGGGTTCACATGCTGTACCACAATATAAGTAATAAATCCACTATGAAATCTTTGCTTAATGTTGGAATGAAGTGAAAACATGACCCAGACTTTTTAAAGTGTTTTATTTTACAGGGAGCAGAACTGCTGTTTTCTCTGTCTCTTGCATTTATCCAGTTTGGCAAGCAAATGTAATTTGAATGACCAGCTGATAATAATGCTAAAGATTTCTTTTTCTTCTCCCTCCCCAGATCTCCGGAAAACTTTTGAGCAGGAGCCCTTGGGGAAAGAAGTGTCCCTGGAGCAAGAGGTCCTGCTCCAATGCCGTCCCCCTGAAGGCATCCCAGTAGCAGAGGTGAGTGACAGCAGCAGTGTCTGGCACTGGACATCCTGAGTAAGGCCTGATGGGTGGCTAATGGTGCAGTGACTTACAGCAGGGCATGATGAATGGGTGGTAATGGAGAGCTGACTGACTGCTGCTCATGGACAAGATTGATTGGGACCTGATTAACAGCTTTGGGTTGTGGTGCCTTGCTGGGCAGAGCTGCAGGCGATTTGGTTTCAGTTTTTTCTTCCCTTTGAAAAATCACAACTGTATCTGGCATCCAAAGGACACATAGCTGGGGGAATATATTAATACCAGCCTAATATCTTTCCTTTTGCTTTTGAAGAAAAAAAACATTTCGGTTATTCTGAGGGGCACCTTTCAAACATGGTATAAAGATATTTTAATTTTTAGTTTGCCAGATTATTTCACTCGTGTGTGCACCACTCTGCCAACTTGGCATGAGAGGACGTACCATGGTTCAGTATGGGCTCCCAGGTAAAGCAGCACGACATTTGGGAAAATAGAGAATGTGTCTGCCTAAGAAGCCGTCTTCAGGGACTTAGCTGTTTCTTTTACTGACTTTTAAGCAAACTCAGAGTAGGTAGCCTGCCCTCCACCTGCAGGAGCCAGCTTGCCCTTCAGCAGAATCTGTGCCTGACAACAGCAGTGAGCAGCAGCTTCCGTAAGTGCAGCAGTGGCTCCAGCTTCAGACTCACAGCTTATGGAAGGGGGGGGGGGTCTCTGAGTCACAGAGGGGCCTCTGAAATCCTAAATCCACTGTGGCTGTTAAGAGAAAAATTGATTGCTAATGGCAGTAATTCCCCTCCCTATCTGAATTCTCTTTGGGTTTCCTCTACCACGCACAGAAGAAACTGTTGCAAATTTGCATTAGGATAAGTCAGACTGTCTTGGCTAAGTAGCAAAGTGGTTGTCACTCAGTGCTGATGGCTGATTTCTCAGGAGATGAAGCTTAAAGTGTTACCTCCCCATCTAACCCAAGTTTAGATTTAATCAGAATTGTAGAAACGTGTCCACAAACATGAGAAAGATAATTAGCATAGAAGAGTTTTCCCATTTTCTTGTTCCATAGGCTGTTTTCTTTCCCCATTAAGATCTCCAAAACTGTAAAGAGTGTTTAGGTCTGCTGAGCCAGCTTGCTGACAACTGTAATATTAATCAGTTGGGTTTCATCAGGAACTTAGTAGCATGCTTTTATTTTCCTTTCTGATGCTTCTTTTGCATCAAATCAACTTCTTGTTGTACCATGACAGGAGTTTTTGCACTGGGATATGTTGTTTGGGCAGTGCAGGGTACTACTGGGGAACTTCATTACCTGTGCTAGAAGCAGAGATTAACGCTGACGGGTAGTTCATTTTTATGCAGTGTTACGAGCACCTCTGGAATTTCAGCAGCCAGTCCGGTTGCTCCCTCGGAAGGATCTGTTATACCCAGTCGCGTGGCTGAGACCCAAACAGCATAATTTAACATGATTTGTGGAAAGTGATCTCTGAAAAAATCCTCTGTGAACTGCTGCCATAACAGTTGTGCTTTTTCCTGCCTTCCATTATCCTGCTCACTCTGTCAGTAGCTCTTCATGACGGTGCACTGACTGGCTCGGAATCTTATTTGTACAGTGGTCAGGGCAGACACCAATTAACACTTGGCAGGCTCAGAAATCTTATACTCCCTATCTGACATTCAAAAGAACCATTCTCAATGTGGGTTTTTTCCCTCTTCTGACTTTTGAAGTCAGAAGGAGATCAAACAGCCAGATTGGACAGCCGCCTAATACAGCCTCTTTGTAGATTCTTTCGAACATTATTAAAAGAACAAAGACCTGAACACTAATGAATATGAATACCTTAATGTGACACTTTATTACAGTCACTTGCTAAAGCTAGTAAGATAAATTAAAAAAAAAAAAAAAAAGGAAAGATGAAAGATAACTTGGTGGGTTGAAGGATTACATGATTATTTTAGAGATGAATGAGTTCTTTGTTTAAGGCTTAATTTATTTGTTTGGAGAAGTTTCTGATATGGTGGTACAGGTAACTGTAAGAAGGGCTTGGGACAGGGCAGGCAGCAGACTGAGACTGTTTTTCATCTTGTTGAAAGACTGCTTTGACTCCGAGTAGGGTAATGCATATGCTGCAGATGTGAGCGGCATTTCCAAATGCTTTGGTGAGCACGTGCCTCAGACTCTTCACACTCTGGAAACTGTGTTTTGTTTAGGTTTTTTTTTCACTTACTGGCTTCTGAAGTAGTCACTGGCTTTAACACCAAAACAGATGAAGAAAAGCTTACACTGTGAAACCGTACAAAATGCACCTTCAGTGTATTGTGGTGCAGTGCTGGAGTCCAGAGTCCCAACATCTTTTGCTTGCTTTTTCTCTTTGATTCTATTTTCCCCCTTCATTCTCTGTTGGGTGTTTGGTTTGTTTTTTCCTGGTGTTTCAAAGTGGTGAGAACAAGCATGCTCAGGGATAAATTCAGTCTTCTTTTCAGTATCTGGGGAATTCAGTCTTATCATTCCCAGCATATTTAATTGCAATTAACTGTGTCAAGCTCTTATGGATCAATCCTAGAGCAGATCTTAGGACTACTGAAAAGCTGAAACACACAGCAGCATACTGCTTCTCCAGAGGGCAAGAAGGACAAAGACAGAGCGGGGCAGGCAAAGCTTTTAAAGCAACGCTTACCAGTCCCTCAGATCCACTAGTACATGACAAGCATTAAAGCAGGCTCAGATCACGGATGTGAGGAAAAGAAAAAGCTAAAATCCAAATACAAACAGGTGCGTTAAAATACACCAGCCTCATGGCCAGAGGTCAAATCAAAGTACATGTCCTTGTTCACTTGGGACAAAGTAAGGAAAGGAGAGTTTCTGTGGTCTCTGGGAAAACCAGATCAGCTTCTCTGCTGTCATATACCGCTTCCCACCAGCCCCAACCAGCGTGGGTGTCAGCTGCACCATGGCATCCCTCCCCACTCCCAGGTTTATAGCCAATATCAAGCTGAACAAACCTACAGGTTCTGAACCACCCAGGTAAATGTTTGGGCTGTTCCAATGCATGGCCCAGGCAAGCAGCAGAAGGACCAGCACAGGTGCTGTTACACTGGGGTTTCCACACGTAGCTGAGGGGGGAAGGGCCAAACTCACATATTCCTGCTGTGACAAAAAGAGGAAAAAAAAGAGTGGACATAGAAACAAATAGCACCCTGCCTGAGCTCTGTGCTTCTCTGCCTTCTGCTTTTCCCCAATGGGGAGAAGTAGGATAAGGTGGTTGGATCAGCAGTCTGACCCACCAGCCTCATGCTCACTGGGAATCAGACAGTTGCAGCTCCCCAACATGAACAGAAACATCCATTTCAATTCCACTCTGCTCTGTGTGTGTGATTTTTTAAACCTAATCTGAGAAGGCAGGAAGGATCCCATTCTGTGACGCTCCAACAGTAATGGCTGAGTTGTTAGCAATTAACCCCTTAGCTCATTTAACTTGTTCTTTGAAAGACACCAGCATCGTGTTGCACATGATAAAATATAGTTAGAGACACTGAGTCACATCAAATGAGCTCATTTGGGTAGGTTATAGATCAAAACACAAATGAGATGTGAGATTGGTTAATATGCCGTAAGCTGCCAGATGAACTTTTGCATTGAAATGTATGATTTGTGGTGCCTTTAACAGGGGAGTAATTGCTTCTTTAATTTTAATTGAGGTGTTACACAGAGTAATTTAATTACAGAACAGGGTGTAGTGTATGGTTTGGTGACCTGGTTGGGTTTAAAACTGGATGTGATATTTATCCACATTCATGTCTTGATTAGGAGCTAGAGCAAGGGGAAAAGGATCGCCGAGTCAAGAGGAAAAGAGAGTGTTTTGCGGAGTCAAGATGAGTGTGACACAAACTTTATTCAGCTGCTCTTGCACAGGCAAAGGCTGGTGAAAACTAGGGACTTCTCCAAATAGGCAGCTCCTTCTAATTGATTATTAATATGACTGCTGCTTGCATTGTTTCCTGAGAGCCTCTTATGTTTTGCAGCAGTTATCTCTTAATTGGGAGTTCATGTATGTGCATTTCCATGCAGGTGTGTGTCACTGAGGCAGTGTTTTATATTCACAGCAGGAAAGTGAGCTCTACGAGAGACAAGTAGAGGAGTTTGTGGCTGGAAATGCTAATTGCTGAAAAATGACACTGTCCTTTGCGGTGCCTTGTGACATACAGCAGAGCTGCCTTTGGGTGTCAGTGGGAGGAAGAGTGGGGAGGGGGAGGCAGAAGGAGCACAGCCCAAAATGAATGAGGGCTGCTCATCTTTGGCTATGGAGAGCCATTGGGTAAGGTCTGGCCATGCAGGCCTGTCTTCTCCAAAAGTACAGGATAAAGCACCCTGCAATTGTCAGCTCCTGGTCCCCTACATTTCTGCCCCTTTTTACGCACTTTTTACCCCCCAGCCTGCTGATGGGTGGTTGAGTCACTCTTGTGAAGCATGAGACATAGGTTACCCTGTCTTGCTTGAAGGACGGGTTTGCATTTGGGTTTGTGCTTTCCTGGGAAGTACACTGACTACTAGATTATTAGTGGCCTTAATTTTACATTTCCACAGAGCAGAAAGCCATGGCAAAGTGCACAGGTCTTCTTGCAGGACTACTTTTTTGAGACCTGAATTTTCTATGGGATCTGCCCCCATGCTTTTCCTTTCCAGTGCAGTTCCATTGTTGCCAATGTAGGTGAGGGCAGACCATGCTCCAAAGTGAATCCAGTTGCTGTATGATTCAGTTCAGGCAAAGGTGATCTGTGGGACTGGAGAACAGTCAGACTTCTAGCTCCTTCATGAAATATTACAGTGGGAGATTTTCTACAAGAGCACTGACGTGAACCCTGCTAGCTTATCCTCTTCTCTACAGCTTGCTTTCTGTGGCAAAGACAGCTCTGGGACTAGGTAGCACAACCTACCTGTCCTATTCAGGCTGCACTCAGAGCAGCATTTTATATTTTTAGTTTTGGAAGATAACACAGTGTGGGACAGAGCTTTTGGCTGCAATTTTTTTGATGAGGTAGATGAGCATACCTCCCAATTCTCCTCTTAGAGAAGACAGCTCCTCATCCACTATTCTGTACTCCTACAAGATTAGTCCATCAGGTCCTACTTTGACATGATGATTCTTGCTCACTACAAACGACAGGACTCGTAGTGCCTGAGGTGTGAGAATTACCTCTGTCAGGGCTTTGCAGAGCTCCTGGTTCTTACCAGCACCCCAAGTCACCTGATGATAGTGTCTGCCTTGCTCAGTTCCTTAGACATGAAGAATTATGATGCTCCCACGTTTTCATGGAGGTACTTCCAAAATACAGCCTGCAGAGCACACATCAGCTGTCACTCAAGAGTTGTTTGATCAGGTTTTGCTGGGTTTTACTCGGGAATTTTCATTTCACCAATTTTCAGGTGTTTCTACACCTCGTGCTTTTGCATCACTAAAATGTGTAACCATATAGTATTTACAGCCTTTTGAAACTGGTAGGAGGAGCTGTGTGTATGACGACAGGCACTATGCAATTTTGAAGTAGAGTGGGAAAGGGGTTGTCCCTGGGGACTTCAACCACCCCCCAAATCCCATCCCCTTACTGAGTTTCATGATCCCAAAAATCATGTAGCTCTGTGCTGTGAAGACTAAGATCCATCCGCCTATGCATCCAACCAAAGAACCACAGATGTCACTTTGGTAGCTTGTTTAAAGCTGCTCCTCAACAGACCCCTCCCAGATGCTTCAGGGACCGGGGAGTCCACACGGTGCCAAAAGTGCCAGTCAACATGTGCAGCTGAAACTCCTCTTTCAGGTGGGATAAGGCAGCCCAGCAACTTCTGATGGCCACATAGCAGATGCTGTGGTTTTCATTTAGTAATTCCATGATCTGTGTTTGAATTTGAGACTCTGTGGAATAAAGTTGTCTCTCTGCTGCTACCAGTCCACCTCAGAAGCTTGTTCTGAGGCTTAACTTCCCAGTTGTGCATAAAGCAAAGCTGTATTGGGGCTGGAGACAACCAGCATCTGTACATACACCCTGCAAACAGAAAGCTGGATATATGTGTAATTAAGGAAGTGTTTCCACAGCAGGAACAACAATTCTCCTTATTGGCAGCAGAAGCACAATAAGAGCAACTGAACAAAATGCTGTGGTGGTTTGCATTTGCTGTCTCATTCTCAGTATGTTTTGCAGTCTCTCATAGCTGTAATTTCCGTCTCTTTGGAGATCACTTCTTTTTCCTTTTATTTTCAATCTTAAATGTGTATGAAATATCTTTCCAGTAAACAGTACACAGAGGACAGCATCCTCTTCAGCAGACAGTTGCTGGGATGAAACCAGATACAAAATCAAATAACATTCTTCACAGAGACACTCAAGTCTCGAGGTGCCTGAAACTGCTGCTGGCTCATATGAAAACTGCTAGAGTTTTCTCAGTCTCACTTAGACATCTTTTACTGTGTCCAAATCAGCAGTTAGCTAGTTAGTTTCACAAATGCTTTATTCCTACTGGAATATGTGTGTGTGTGTGTGAGTGAACCCTTACTATCAGTATGGCTTGGCACGTGTGTGTTACAGTTCAGGTGAAGCTGGGGATTTGGGATTTCCCTGTGGCTGTTGGAGGTGGTGCCAGCTCAGCAGGGACTGCTGCGAGGCGAGCAGTGCCACTGGGACCAGTTGGCACAGCTGCAGCGAACACCAACCACAATCCAGCCTGGATGGGGAACCAGATGCAAAGCAATCCTGCTGTGTCAACCAGGCATGGGGAAGGCACGGGTGCAATGTTCTCGCCTTCCAAAATTACAAATTGCCTTTCATCAAGGCAAGTCTCTTGCTGCTCCCAGATGTTTGCATCTTGTTTCTTGTGGAAAATTGCACTGGCAGGCTTTGCCCATGTCTGGAGGGTGGAAGACTTGCTGTTTTCAGCAGGTGCTCTTCCCTCTGAAGATGACTCTAGGGCAAGTTGGTGCAGAGGAGGCAATGAGTGACTGGGATCCAGAACTGAGACCCTGCTGAATTTGTTCTTAAGACTGTCAGATGTGTAGGGAACAACTTGTACAATCAAGAGGGCAGCATCTAGAGGAGATCATATTCCTGTTCCATCCTCAGGTTTCTTTCAGAGTAGATGTGTTTCTGCTCCACCAGTTTCTAAAACAGTCACGCATACGCAAGTGTGCCAAGAGATTTAAGTGCCTAGGAATGCTAGTAACTTGGTATGGCTAAATTTGTATCAGCAATTAGCTTCTGTAATAGGTTTTCCTGCGTGTGTAATCGCTTGTGTGATTTATGTTCCCTGTGTTCATTTAGTCTGCACAGAAGCCTGGCCTAGCTTTGCAAGTCTTAGTGTCTGTGTGTGCTGCTGGAAACACCCTATGGCAGCACAGGTCTGGCTGCAGCTCCCAGGTAGAGCTGAGGTGGTTATTGCAGTTTTCTGTTCTTGCCGATGGTCTTGCTTTTCATGTTGGGTGGCATGTGGCAGGTTCCTTCTGTTAATTAGAACAAATGTGCCAATTATGTTAATGTATCTCCCGATACCAATCAGTGAATGATTAGAGAAAGCACATCTGTCTCTCACCAGGGAGCAGGGTGACAGAAAAGACGCTACAAGGTATGTTGTTCTAAATTACAGCTACCTTGGATCGTGCCTTCCCCTGCTGGCCGCAGGGATGGCTCAGTCTCCTGCAGCCTCGCTTGCCAGCCCATTAGCAGCCCTGGATGTGCAGATCCAGTGCAGCTGGCAGGAGCTGTGTGCCTCATGGCTCTGCAAGTTGCATCCAGAGCACTAAGGAGCTCTGACCAAAAGGTAGCTGGCTCCAGGTGTGCTCCAGTCTGTAGATTCTGTTGGTCAGGATTTCATTCACCACTCTCCCACCTCAGCTGAGTGGCCTTCTCTTGCTAGTCAGTTTGCAAACATGTAAGAAAAATACCTTATTGAGTAGAAAACCGACAAGAAGAAAAGGGATTTTGTCTGCTTTGTTCCGGGGGTTTAGTATATGAGAAAAAACATATGTATGTTGTTGTAATTTCCTATAGCTGTCATCCCCCAGAGGGCACAATTACACCGCCCTTCATGGCATAATTGTTGCCAATTAAATGATTGCTTTTATGATAAGGGAAAACTGATCCCATGCTTTTTCTACATATATGCATGACCATCAATACATTTATCAATAACAGTTGGAGGGATGTGCCTGATTTAATTGAATACTGAGAGCTAGGTACATGTTCAAGAATTGTTCTGATCATAGCCAGTAAATATACACCCTTAATACTTAGGCAAAAGCAAACATCTACTCTAGAACATCTCCAGAGAGATGAAAAATGGAGGCATAGGGGTGTGATTTGTTACTACCTTGAAGTCAGGCCTTTGTGCACTTAGAAGTGCCTGTGGATACCCTGCTGCCCCTCTGTCCATTGGCTTGCAGGTGTACGGGTCTCTGGCACAGAAGCGTCCAGTGCTTTAGCTGCCAGTATTATTCAGGCTGCAGAATTAAATTCAGGATAAGTGTCTGCGTTGATTGGATTAACAGCCTATTTCAGCAAGGGGGCTGCACCTTGGGGAATGACATGGCGTCAAAAGAGATCGTTGCTTTTAACTTCTGTGCTAACAGTTTGCATACTTGTCACTCATAAATCACACTGTCTTGTTCTGCTCTTTCTCTTCTGTATTTGTCACCTGATCTCTTCCTACTTACGTGACAGAACAGCCTTACTCCCACGTACTCTGGTTACCTCAAAAAAAAATATCCTGTTTGGAGATGCTGAGCACTGCAGTCACCTGCACCATAGAAAATGGGGCCAGCAGTAACTGAAAATAAGTACCAACACCAGTCTCACATGTTGTTGTGTGTTTAATTAGTTCCCGTTTCTGTAAGGACTGAGGGAGTGAACACAATCACTAGAGGGATGTTCTCTTTTATGTGTTGTTCTACTGATGGCTAAAATATGTGTGGAAGGAGACTCCCACTGCTTGTCAAATCATCCATCAGTTCCTTCCTTCAGATTTGACATTAGAGTTTGCAACATTAACAGACACTATAAAAACAAGGATGCCAGAAGACTGAATTAGATGTATTAAAGACATATCTTGTAAAAGAGATGGCATTTAGACATGCACACACAGTACCGATGTACTGTCAGAATAAAAGACATCCTGTTGTTCTTCAAACTTTTACTGTTAGCAAATTCTGTGAGACATTAGGTGAAAAGGATCTTTATCCTAAGAGGTTTGGTGTAGAGCCAGAGGCAGTATACTGAATTATACAGGGCTGCTTTATTTTGTTTTGGGGTTAGGTTTTTTTGGGGTTTTTTTTTTTTTGTATTGGCAACTTCTCTTTTCATATTATCTTTGGTGGTTTTGCAGGGATGATAGGGAATTCAATGCTTACAGCTTTAATTTTGTCTACTCATTTGAGACCCAGACTGAATATGTATGTGTTTTTGCAGAGAGAGAAAATGTTGCAGCGTAGTAGAGAAAAGAACCATGTGCTTGGGCATGGGGCCTTCAGGGTGCCAAAGGCTGCTAGAGTATATTCTTGGATGGGCATACCAGAAAAACTTTAAACTGAGCCTTAGACCATGTAAACTGTAGTCCTGTCCTTACTGTTGTTCTGGTGTCCTCAATGTGCAGAGCACAGAGGAATACAGGCAGATTTGAGAGTGGGATGTACACAGCTCTGGTAGTGGGTGTAGCATCTTTTAGAGCCCTAGCATAAGTCTGTACTCCATCCCATAAATAAATAATGACATTAGAACCAAAGAAAGACTTTTTTTTGTGTGAGGCACCAGTTAAATGGCAGCCTATCATTGGTGGAAATAAACTCCTGGCTTGTTTTTTGGTCTAGAATGCATGCAGACTTGGCCTGCAGGTGAGGAAGGAGCTAAATTTTGCCATTGACTGAACAGGAATCTGTCTGTCTTGATTATACCTGAAACCTATTAGGATTCCAGAAAGACAGAAAAACAAGTTTAGTCATTCTGTCAAGGAAAAACAGATTATTGACTAAGAGCTTGTATCTTCCTTGGTGAAACATGATTGTGATAGCGACAGAAATACAGCCTTCAAAGTTTTATGCCTTTTTCTTCCTCCCCAGCTCCTCGCAGACACACATACCCATTTCCAGAGCCCTTCTTACACCACCGGCTTTAGGCTCTGCAGTATCAACAGCTGTGAGGCTGCCACATCCCACAGTGATCTGCTGTGAAAGAGAGGGGTTTAAATCAAGCCCTCCTTGGAGCAGTGGCTCTACATTCACTAAGGTGTAAATCTTTGTAAGCAGCTTATCCCTGAAGTGCATACACCCAAACTGGAATAGGGGAGCAAGAGCTGTGTAAGGCAGGGCTAAAGGTGGAGAGTGGGTGGTGGGCACCTATAATCCAAGCTCACATGTGCCAGCACTGCTCTTGCAGCATTGATTGGCTTTTTCTGGGGTTGAACTGAGCCCTCTGTGTTGAAGACCAGGAGAAATCTTTGGTTTTTCTCACCACGGTTTGGGGCAGTCTGTACAGCTGTCTCAGGTGGTAAGCAGGTCCTCTATTGCTTTTGGGGTATGTCAAGGCTTGGGTAGTTCCTCAAATGTCTTTAGAAAAGTGGGGTTTGTGAGAGAAGGACTTGGCAGGTAGCACCTCACAAGTCCAGTGGGTTGACTGTATTTATGTTTTTCTTCCTTTAATTAAATCCTGGGCACAGGCTGAAATGACCCAGTGACATGAAGGCCCAGCTTTGATCTATCCGGGGCCGCAGTCCTGTCCTTCAGTGCACTCAGTTCAAGTGAAAATGAGCTACTAGATTTGCAGCCAAGTTATACTGAAGTGGCTCACAGCAGTCAGCTGGGATATAACAGGGTGTTTTCCTAGGAAGTCAATAAATAGAATATTGTCTAGATTAAAAACCACATAGGAAAATATTTTTCTATGCAACCACGCAAATTATGCTTTAATAAAGTAAAATATAACTTACACAAATAAAAAGGAAAAGTAAGCACTGATATGCTTGTGATTTCCCATTTCCTTGGCAACTGACTCTATTTTGTTTCATTCTGATTGAAGCAAGACAATGACATGCATGTGCATGTGAGTGCAAGTGTACTTAAAAATATTAGAGTTTGTAATTTGTTAGTGTGACCCACTATAGGGTTTCATTGTTTTAGACTCAGGGCAGGTAGGTACAAGGCTACTGCATAATTAACTGCCTGATTAGACAAGATATGGAAAAGGATGGGTGAGATCTGTGCTGATTTAGAGTTTCTGAGGTTGTAAGAGAATTTTCTGTTTGTAGATACACTCCTAAGGTATCACCCTTTCCTTTTGCCTTGCCTCCAACTCTGAAAGCACAGATCAGCATTTCTCTGTACAGTACCTGGAAGCCTTTGAAAATGCATTGATGTTTTCAAGGCAAGGGGAGACAGCTGTTGTATGGATGAGTGGGACAGAAGGGGACTTGAAAGAGAGGGTAGGCATGAAGGGTGTTCTCCTGTGTTTCTGCCCTGGTGTTTTGTTTCACTTGGTGACGTTCATCAGGTGAATCCTTCGTCGTGTGCCTTGGCTCGTAGTGTTTTCTGGGATGAGCAATGTAATCACGGATGCTGTGTCTGCCCATATTGGTGTGACTTGGTGCTGACTCACTGCCTCCCCTCTGGCCCTTTGAAACCCCCAGGTGGAGTGGCTGAAGAATGAAGAGGTGATTGATCCCGTGGAAGACCGAAATTTTTACATCACTATTGATCACAACCTGATCATCAAGCAAGCCCGGCTTTCTGACACAGCCAATTACACCTGCGTTGCAAAAAACATTGTGGCCAAGAGGAAAAGCACCACAGCAACTGTGATAGTCTATGGTAAGTGATGCCTTGTACTGTTACACGGGGATGGACACACACTCCAAGCAGGAGGCGGATGCACAGTGCCCATGTGCAACTCTGGCTGCAGTCAGTGTCCAGGCTGGGCTGCCGGCACTGCCTGGTGACTTGCAGCCACACACAGGGACTGCAGTCAGGGGCACTACTGAAATCCCTCAGCAGTCCAATGGTTGGGCTTCTTGGTGACAGGCAATGGTGTTAAAGGAGGAACAGCCTCACTGGAGAGAAGGCGGCTGTTCCCCTTGCTGTAACACACACCAGCTGGATACAGCAGGGAGCCACCAGGGCACATCCTCCAGCAGGAGTGTCCAAGGCTTGGCTTACTACTGACACAGTTCATGTTCTTAGTGACCCTTTTCAGAAATAAGAGTGAAACTGATAGGTAGTTTGTGCTTCCAGAGGCTGGTAAGAGTGTCAGAGCTCGTCAGAATCCACCATCTTTTTATATCTCTTTAAATAAGCTTATTTTTGGTGCCTGCTTCCAAAACATACCCTCATCAAGAGCAAAATAGCAAAGTGTTCGGGGACTGCAGTTCATAGGCACACAGCCTAGCTTACAGCTAAACATCAGGGGAATGTAAAGCATGGGATAGCATTATTCTGTGTCAGCACCCACAGTCCTGATATGAGTGAGGCTGGCCATGCTTTGGCTGGGAAAGGATGAGATGCCCTTCTAGGGTCTCTTCCAGCCTGTGATGCTTTGCAGCTCTTCCCCACCAGTCCAAGCCTTTGCCCCTGCAGAATTACTGCCCCAAATGCTTTCCAGGTGGGGGTATCCACCAGAACAAAACCTGCTCTGATTATGTGCCAGCTGACTGAACTGGCGTTTCTTACAATCAGCTTAATTATAGGATAGACAAGTAGGAAAAAATCCCTATGATTATCTCTAATATTCATTTCATATTCAGGGTAGCAGTTAGATTTAATTGTAAGCAGTTGCTTCTCTGAAGTTACAATGAGGGCTTTTTACTTCAGTTTTTATAGAAAACTGGCTGAATTGAGTTGATTAGCAGTGCTTTTGATATTGAGGGATGGACCATGCAAGAGCACCATGTTTTGTAACTGAGATGAATGCAGAAACATAAAGATGTAGGCGTACTACAACCCTTCCTCATACATACACAGAATTTTTTTCAAAAGTGTATTCAAGAGACATGTGTAGGGAGCAGGCATTTTTATGGGGTTTGCTGCCAGAGATGCTTAAGGGTTGTGTCATATCACAAACATTTGGGTTCAGGGAATCCGAGCAGTTAGTATGTTATTACCCATACCCTGACAATGACATTATTATGTAGAGCAGCACAACTCCTTCTTCATCTCTCCATCTATCCCAGAAACTGAGGTGGGTGAAAAGGAGAGTCATCATCAATATCTTCCTAGAGATAAATATGTTCCCAAAGTCCAACAGAAAGAAATGCATGTAGTGTTCGCTCATTCTGAACAGCTTAAATATCTGTTAGGGAAGTGCTGGGACATTCATGTATGCACCAGCTATGTCCACAGAGGGGTAAGTGAAGTTGTCCTGACATCCTGAAGTCACCTTCTTGAAAGAAAGGAAAAGAAAATTCTCAAAATCTAATCAAAGCATGGGAGTCTCTCAGCTTGCATAGGTGATGGGTGCATCTGAGAATAAGTGGGAGTGCAGGTTTCCCTTTGGAAAACGGTGCAGCTCTCAGAGCACAGGCTTCTGGCTGGCTGAGCTGCAGGGATCTTGATCATACACACTCCACCAAGCACTTAAGGCTGGGTCAGGTTGATTTTCAGGCTAAGGCAGGTCACCTGCCAACCTTAATAGTCATCAAACGATGGTTTTCATTCAGCATCAGCATTCCTTCAGCTTGTGCAATGACTTGTATGCAATGGCATACACTTGGTGTGTTGGAGACGTGGCTTTGTGCCCGTTCAGTGTTGCTTCTCGTGCCATCTCTTGTGGCCACTGTTGGAGGCCACGTGACACAGAGCCAGAAGCACCTTGGGGCTGCCCAAGCCAGGCTGTTTGTGTGACCATGCTCTTTCTCTCTCGCTTTGCAGTGAACGGAGGCTGGTCCACCTGGACCGAGTGGTCCGTGTGCAACAGCCGCTGCGGGAGAGGCTTCCAGAAGCGCACGAGGACCTGCACCAACCCTGCCCCGCTCAACGGCGGCGCCTTCTGCGAGGGCCAGAGCGTCCAGAAAATAGCCTGCACCACTCTGTGTCCAGGTTCAGTATGAAGAGCACACAGCACACATAAAGACTTTGTCTCTCATCAGTCTTTTGAGGAGAACACTATTAGTTGCAAAAGCCTCCTTGTCATTATTAATAAATCCAGCATTTCAGGGAATTAATATGCAATTGTATTGCTTAAGTAGATAAAGTAGTGAACACATCAGGCAGCATGGGTTCCAGCCCATGCACACTGCTTGCACTGTGGTCTCAGCTCTTATAATTCAGGGGATTTAGGGAACATTCAGAGCTTCAAAATGTAGAAGATAAAGGTTGAAAGCTCTGTAAAAGAATTGGGATTTGAATATAGAAAGCAACTGTGATGCAAATATATTTGCAATGTCTGTTCAGTCCAGCTGCCTCAGCAAGTAAAGCATCTGGGATGTGGATATTAAATTTGAGGCAGATGTTTACCTGACATATACAATCATCAAATACAAAGGCATTTTTATTGGAAAGAGATGTGTATCCATACTTCTAGAAATTGTTTAAATGTTAAACTCCTGAAAAATATAAAATTGTTTCAGGACATGCAATATAGTTGGTGACTTCTCTGTGATAGAATTCTGCCATCTGTCCTACTGTCCAGTGCTCTCCTACTACTGATCCACTCAGTTCAATGGCAGTAAGGTCATCTTTAGCTTGTGAAGTTTGGTAATCCACTCTGTCACTGGAACAATTTCATATTTTTTTATTTAGCTGTTTAGTTTAGTGCTTTTGAAAATCATTTTCAGGATTTTGAAAGGTGCTAAACACATTCGTGGTTCTGCTCATGTGAAATAGATTGGTGCTTCTAGATATTTCTTTTTAATAGAGAACATTTAACATTAAATATGTTCCTACTAAAGAAGAATTTCTGGACAAGTCTAACTTCTGTGTTAAAAAATGTCACCCCCGCGCCAAAAAATTAAATCACAGATTCCTGACTTGTTGCTTGTATACTTTGAGCACAGATAAACTGGTTAAAAGTTTATATAAAGGAGAAGAAAGACCAGAAATGGGGCCAGGGCAGAGAGAAAGGAGATGTGGGGGTGAATGTACATTTACAGGCCAGAAGCAGAATTTAGAGAAGAGTAGGCTGCTGGTCCTTTTGCCTTGCTCGGAATGGCTGGGAGTTGAAGGCTGGCTTGTGCCAACATGTGCATCGTTCTGTCTTGGTCTCACTTTTGTGTACCCCTAACAAGTTGTCTCCTTTCCTTGTCTCAGTGGATGGCAAGTGGACATCCTGGAGCAAGTGGTCCACCTGTGGCACGGAGTGCACCCACTGGCGCCGGAGAGAGTGCACGGCCCCAGCACCCAAGAATGGGGGGAAGGACTGCGAGGGGCTGGTGCTGCAGTCCAAGAACTGCACGGATGGGCTCTGCATGCAGGGTAAGTGCTCTCTCCAGGATGTGGGGCATGTGTGGCAAACCCTGAGATAGCTGCAGTTCAGCATCAATGACCTAAAGTCACAGAACCATTTGTAGGAGAAATGAGTTAATCCAGTTCTCAACCAGTCTGGACACCCCGCTCCTCTTTCCTGGAATGTGAAACAGTGAAGAATTAGAAAGAGTCATAACAGAGCCTTCTCCTGCTGGCCCTCCTCTCTATCCTGGCTCAGCATCTGTCCAGAGAAACTTGGCAGTGGCTCTTACAGAACTGAAAATGGAAAAATAGAGCATGTAGGGCAAAGCCAGCACTTTCAAAAGAGTAAACTTGGCCAGGCAGATCAGCTTCTGGCTTCTCACTGTCAGGAATGGTGGGTGTATGTGTTTCTATTTGTAATTTTTATGCTCCTTTTTGAATTTCGGATGACCTGTGATAGAAAGAGGTACGCTGCATCAATGCAGTGCTGATGCAAACTTCATATCCAGTCATCAGCATGCTGCAGCCCCATGACATCAGCTCTAGTGCTGAAGTCTATTCCACCTGTGCCTATTCATGCCGTGGTCCTGCCTTTCTGACTAATAGAGAGAGAAGCAAAGAAAAGCAGGTTTTAAGTGTGATTCTGACAAACACTGATGAAAAATTAGTCAGCTCTACACTCCGTCCCTTCTCAAAAATGAGGTCTTCTTTGGTCTGCTGGTGCATCAAAAGTCCCTTTCACATTTCATTAGAATAATAACCTGAGCTCAAATCCTCACACACACCTCTTTCCTATTCCTTCAGCCCATCTCTCTGCAGTACTTCTCTGTTAAGCCTCAGATTTCTGTTGTCCAAAGAGTTGTGCCTGTACCCATCCAGTACTGCTTTGTCCAGATCATAAAATGCTTTGAGTTCTGTCATAAAAAAGGAGTGAAGACTTTTTATTCCATGAGGCAGGTTACTTTTGACTGAAATAGTCAAAATGACAAAAAATGACACTACCAGCTAATAAATTGGTCTGCTCTTTGAATAAGTGCTATATAGGATAGCTACTCTGTTGGTAGTGAGCTCTGAGCTACTCTATGGCATAGCATGGCCATTTACTTTGAGGTTTCCCAGATTTACAAATATCTTCTTCAATGTGGCTCACACAAGCATTTCCATCATGTTAAAAGCTATTAGTCAATGTCAGCGGTCTATAAAGTTGTAATCCCTCAAAACACTTATTTTTATGGTGAAATTGGAAAAGTAGAATTCAGAACTCTTCTCTTTTTCATTTCTAAAGATAGGGGGAAAACATCCAGCCACGTCTTACTGTATAACACCTTGGTGACTTTTATTGTAGGGAAGCTAATGCACCCCTAGTTCCAGCAGTGTTAATAAGTCATTATGGCAAATTAGGAGGAAAAGATGCATTTCCTCACACAGAAGAGCTCTTCACTATCAGATTATATTTAGACAGGTGTATGTCATCTCTGTGTATGTGCATAAAGAGAGCCATTTAAGCAGAAATCTTGTGGAAAAGTAGATATAATAGTACAGCAGAATAAAAGCCCTGTAGGGATCTCATTTATCTGTTGATGGTATATTGCATTTTATTTGTGAAAGTGGATGCTGAGTATAAAGCAGAGATCTTCAGCAGGAGAGAGGGTGAAACTGTTGTGAATCCTATTCTGCTTCATATATATGTATATAAAAAATGGTAACGAAAAATATGCAGTCACTATAAGGACCTGCTTAGCTCCAGGGGCCATGATAATCCTTCAGTGTTGGAGTTTAATGGCAGTGTTTTAATGGTGTCTATACTCGTGGGGTTTCATATACCTGTAAAACTTACAGTCCTGCTCCCTGATCCATCACTGCTGAGAAGATTGATTTGCTGTACTTCATGGCGGTGTGCCTGCTGCTCTCTCTCTCTCTCCTTCCCTCTCTTTTTCTTTATTTCTCTTTCTCAGTTTATGCAAAATCAATCTGAACACACTTACATTTTTGCCCGTGTGGATTTAGATTCATAAAAAATCTGCCTGCTGAGCCAGGAAGACACACAGCACTCCTTTGATTCCCAAAACAACATGCTTCTTTCCACAGTATTTGAGGCTTTGGGGGTCTGGAACTGACAATTCTCCTGGCCTGGGCATCTGTAGATTCACGGCAGTCTTTTCCAGTGGTTTTATGCCATTGGGTCTGGCATGGCACATGCGGTGTGGAGGAAGCTACAGCCACCTTTTCTCTGTGGCCATAGCGCTCTGGGAGATCTGTTGGCCAGCTTCTCACCTGCTCCACAGTCAAATCCTGTTCCTAGGTGCCCTGGTGCTGCCTCCTTACTGTCAGTCTTTAGTGAGAGCTTGAAGGTTGACACCATGGGTGTAGTTGAGGTCAAAGAATTAGTAGGCAGACTCTCTTGCCAGGAGTCACTAGCCTGTTGCTCTGACAAAAACTCATTTGTAAATATATATCTCTATGTAGCTGCATGTAAAACATATCCTGGAAAATGCTGGATTGAATGAGTCTGATTTACAAGCCCTTTCTCTTCCAGTCTGTTATTCACTTCAGTAGCATCAGCTGGATAAATCAATAAGCTTTTTCATCAGACTGCCCCTGCTCCAGCAAAGAGCACAAGTCTGCATCACTGTCGATTTCTGTGGGGATAAAAACAGTGGAGCTTTCTCCATCCCTTGTAATTACAGTATTTTACACCCAAAGCTGTAGTTTGTGCTTACCACTAACTGTGGCATTCCTCATGCAACTCTTCTATTGCATTTATTCAGACTAATAATCTTGCTAGTACACACACACTCTCCTGTATCCACTAGTTAGTATTTTTCATTAACATGAAAGGATGAACAGTCATTAAACTAGAGAGCTCACAGAGAGACAGCAGGCTGAATTGAAGAGGAAAAGCAGATGTAGTGAAAATTTAGGGCAGTCATTGCTATTTTAAGTTTTCAAGTACACAATATTGTGTAGGGGTTCCCATTATAACAATTTCATAATTCCCGTAATAGCAATAATACGATCTTCTGGAACAAAATCTGCTGTAGGTGTAAGAAGAATTGGCTGGTTACCACCCACACTAGTTGCATTATTGCCTCCGTAGTTGCATTATTTCCCATTTGATGTAAGAGTACTGTGGAAAATACTTCAGTGCAAGGAGCAACACTTTTAAAGGCAGGCACTGCATCTCACAGGGGATTGCTGTAAACTGAAGCATGGCAATTAGCCCTTCACTCGTACCACCTAATGACTTTGGTGGGTGTTCTGTGCAGGGAATAAGAAAGCAAAGCACTCTCCTGCTGGCCCAAACTTCAGTACAAGTAGTTCCCTTCACTAAGTCACAAACATTTTTAAAACAACGTACAAGGGGAAGTGTTTTGCTGGACACAGTCTGGAATGAGTGCGAGATTGCTTGTGTGGTACAAAAGAGATGCTTCTGCTTTGCATGATGTGTAAAATTCTGCTGATAGGAAGAGTGGACAACCGGTGAGGACAGTTAGCTGTACTGTGTGGTTATGTTGAAGGCTTATTACCTGACTTGTTTGAAGGCTTATTACCTGAGTTGTGACATGCAGCTGTCATGCTCACAGCACGTCACGTACATCCTTTCTGTTGAGGATCTGAAGTGACACAGTGTTCAGATCTGTATTGTCCCTGTCCTGAATGAGTACGTACAGCAAGTCCCTAGGCATGAGGTTGACACCTGCAGGTCTTTTGGGCTTTTCTGAAGTCATGCCTGGGATGTGCAGGGTTGGCACTAGCACACTCAGAGGGAGAAAACCAGTGCCCCTTTTTCTACTCACTCTTGGCTTTAGTTGACCACTGTGGCTTTTCATAAAAGGCTGGCTAAGTTGTGCTTTAATTTTTTTTCAAAACACAAAGCTGTCTTACAGCAGCAAGCAAGGTAATACAGAAACACATGTTCTTGCTTGAAGACTGTGGGTTATATAGTTACACAAATAATACTGTTGCTCTGTTCAGCAAAATTGTTTACTTTATACAGTCTCACAATATGGAATAAAAATCTATCATTGAATAGGAACAAAAGGAAATTTCCACCTTTGAAGCACTGCCAAGTGTCATCAGATCCAGTGTGGATTTTCCCTTTGTTTCTTGAGCATGACTGAGATGCGCTACTGTCATTTTAAAAAATGGAAGAAGAGATTCAAAACAGCTTCATCGGTTGCTACAGACAATGATCTGGACTAACTCGCAGGTCACTCTGGTCCTCTCCCTGCATGCAGCTTAGGTACTTGGAAAATCAAATAGCAGGTGCACCACTGGAGGAAAAGACACCATACCATGGTGAAGATGTTATTACCAGACTGGTAATTCCATTCCTTCTTAGAAAAGGCTGGCTCTAGTCAAGAGTGAATTGATGTGAAATGGTGACAGCAAATCTGTATTTGCTGAGTGCTCTGAAATCCTCGTCTGAAAGGCAATATGAAGTTCATAAGGTTCCCTCTTGCAATGATAGTGCCTGAGCGAGTGAAAAAGATGCAGTTTATCCTGCTTGGGCATGAAATGGCAAACTGCTGCCTTTTTCCAGTGTCGTCTCTGTTTATACACAGGTCCTGAGCAGAAAACAAGGTTACCCTGATACTAGCATCTCTTTCTTCTCAAAACATACATATTCTGCACGTGCCCTGCTTGGTTAATGTAACATCAGAACCTCTGATAGATTAAGTATTCGTTTCCCTTTTTGGCTTGATTTGAAAGCAGGCATTCAGGGAAGAATGACAGGGCAGAGCAGCTTGATGAGGACCACAGGTCCACCAGAGCAGATCAGTGTGCAAAGAGCAGGGGAATATTTTCCAGACTCCAGAAGGTAAGCAGAACTCTCTCAAGGGAGACTGCAACAGAAGCCTGTGTGTGCAGAGGAATAAAATAAAACCTTTTATTAAGAGCATGTGGGTCAAGAGAGAACTTCTAATACATTCAGTCTGTCAGCATAATGATACAGCCACCTGGTCTGTTTTGGCCTACAGGAGGAGTACATTCATTTGAAGAAGGCATCTCATCTGTTCCTAGAGGAAGTTTTCCATAATACTGTTATTTGATATGAGTAAAGGGATGTGTTACTCTGTTTTCTACCCAGCTACTACATAATGGTGTGGCAGCCAAGGGAGTTTATGCACACATCTCAGAGTTATGACTCATCTCTATTTTACTGTAGCGACATGAAAAATGCCCAGCTGAGAAGCATCCACGCTCCAATGGGCCCTATGCAGCTGAGAGCTCTTGCCTAGAAAACAAACTGCTTGAAGCAGATAAAAGTATTGGGAGAAAACAAAAGTGCAGAGCCACAGGCAAAACGCAGGGCACTGAAATCCCTGTGTCTTAACCTCAGTCAGTTCAGAAAGAGCCACCTCCATGTTATTTTTAAAGACAGCAAGTGCTGTAAGATCTCTAGGATGTTTTCAAAAATCTGCACTGATTAAAAAAATATTATAGCCACGTGAAGAGGAGAAAAAAAGACAGCCTTGTCCATCTATACTTTTCATTCTTCTTTATTCTCTTAGGTTTTCTTTTATTCTCGCCTATTCCTCTACACATTAAAAAACTCAAAAAAGTTACTCAGATAGATGAAAGAAGAATTCAAATCGTATGAAGTCTAACTGATGTACTGATTTAATTGTAGAAGAAAACCACCCCATACAGTGACAATAATATACGTTTATATTTTCCTTGTCATATACAAAGGTGGATATATTTCATGATTTTTGCTTTCTTGTCAGGGTATCAGGCAGGGCAAAGTTACATGAGCATCTGAAGGCTCATCAAGGAGTAAGTGAAATAATAAGTAAAACTCAGTGCTATTTCTAAATCAGGACTAACAAAATTATTGGCAGCATGCTTAGATGAAAACTCATGTTGGGGAAGGAAGTTTCTAGAATTTGGGAAACAAACTTTGAACTGATCAGCTGAGCTGGTTCTGGAGTCTGTGGGATTTTTGAGGTTATAAACTGAAGAATACAAGTTACGTTATGTGCGAGCTTCCAAACCTGCCAAAGATTTTTAGGCCTGTTCCATGTGAGTAACGTATGCTTTTCATGACCCTTTCTGTCCACCATTCTTAACAGCTTTGGTCCCCTGTCCTAGATCCTCTTCCAACTGTCCCTACCTTCATCTAGCTGTCTGCCATGTATCCTCTCTTTAGCAGTGTCCCTTGTCCTCATTTCAGCTCTCTTGTCCCACTACAACAAAGTGAGCCCCAGGAAGTCTATCTAGCGTTCTGTCATTGCAAGAGTGGAATTTGCAAATACACGATAGTGAGTTGCAGTGCCAGGCATCTGTTTACTTTTGCTGTCAAACATGCATAACAAACCCAAAGCTGAGGTTCTACTAAAGATTGACATAAGATTTAACCAAAAGGTCACAGTCCTTAACTGCAAAAGACTGCATAATGTCAAACTTGGATATTCTAATCCACACCAAATTTTAGCAGCAAGTTATCCTTGCCTTCCATCTTCCCTTATTCCCCTATAGATGTCATGCATGTTTAAACTCAGGCAAGACCTTTCTATCAATGTTAACAAAATGTCAGGATCTAATTTAAAATGAAAACATAATTGCAGTCTTAATTATAGAATATCATGAACTCCTGTTCAAGGAGAGAACAAGAGAGTGTCCCCGTTTAACTCACTCACTCAGGAAAGATCTGAGATAATACCCAAGTAAATAATCAGTCACAAAACCTCAAGCTCTCGGTTTAATAGCCCACCCTGAATATGCCAATAATTAGTGCTTCAGAATGAAAATAAATTGCTGTGCATTATCTCTGGGATGCCTGATATCATATCTGACCTTCAGATCATCATTACTACAGACATGAAGGTCTTTCTTTAGAATAGAAAATGTAGGAAGAAGCTGGGCACATTCTGTCTGAAAGATTTTTGCTGCGCCAGGGACTCTGCTGTTGGTTTTATTTTTGGGTTTTTTTTAATTTTTAACCACCACAAGTAAGGTATAACATATCACATCTTCTCGGTTTTGTGATACATTTCCTGGGAAACAGCAAGGGAGAGAAGCAATTAACAGCAATTAGAGTTCAAATATTATTGTTAATACTTTTCCTATGGTAAATCTGCATTAGCAACATGTTAAGTGAACAGGAAACCTTGACACTAAAACCAGTCAGAATATGGGGTTTACTCTAAGATTGCTTTTGTACCATTAACTCTGCCCCTTGTAGAAAAGAAAATACTGGAAGTATGTGCAGCCTCTGGACAGTGAAACTTGCACAAAACAATTTAAAACTCCTGAATGTCAAATTAAATCTCCTAAATTCCTTCTCATAAGCTGGGAATATGTGACTGCTTGTCCATCATAAACAGAAACCTAGATGGACTAAGATGGAAGCCAATAGCATTGCAATGCATCTGAATTAATATTTTGAAAGCCCTTGATAGTCTTTTCTGAATGCTTTGAGCCTTTGCACACTGTACTGATCATGTAGAATTTCCTTTAAAAATAATGAAGAGACTCAAGCAAGCTGCTGATACCTGTAGGAATGATGGTGAATGAGGTAAGGCAGAAGGAAACAGGACTAGTAATGCAAGGTCACAGCCACAGTCACAGCACTGCAAACACTGCAAGGACATGACTTTCTTTCTTCTTTGTCTCAAAACCCTCTCTGTATAATGGAATTCAGAATGTAGAATTGATGAATGTCTCTTCCCATGAGTGCAAAAAAGCCTGAAATCACGCTGACATTGAATTGAGAATGGCATTTTACAGGGAAAGGGAGATAGGCTGAATTTCTAGAACTTGAAATCTGGAAGCAGCAGTATATACTTGGAGGGAGTTGAGGATTTTTTTATGCATTGAGATCCAGTGAACTAGAAATTAACAACAAGACGAAAAGTCACTAGGGCTCCTAAACCAATTTTATTCAAACTTCCCAGGATAATTTCTGAGACTCATTATGGAAAATTTCAGCAAAACCCAAAGATTTAAAATTAAGTTCTGAGCTAACTGGAGCTCGACCAAAGAGGAGGGTAATATGACTCAATGCTGAAAGAAGATCTCATCTTGGGAATTAAGAACAGAAGCAATTGGGTGCATGTTGTTTGGGTCTGGTACGAAAAATAATTACCAACTTGCTGGCTTTGAGTTATCAGATACTGCAATTCATCTGATGTGTATGCATCACAGCAAAACAAAGGGTCGTTCCAGTAAACCCATGTCACGTCTTATTTACCACACACCTACTTTAAATCATCTAAGAACTGTTTCCTTCAAATGTTAAGCTTCTACATGTAATAACTAGTCTCTGTTTATCTGTTTCCTGAGAAAGGAAGGCAGCAGTTGAATGTGTGGTGCCTTCTTTTCTCAGAGATGAATTAAGGACATTGATTTTGGAGCCAAAAGGGGGGAAAGTGCTGTTACAATATGCTATGCTTCAAATGTTGAGTTCTTTGCAACAGGATGTTATTGAGGCACACTTCATGTGGCTAGGCTTTCAGAAGGACCATGGAATTACTTGACCTCAGCTCTTCTTGAAACTGCTACAGAGAGAGTAAAGAGAGTTTATAAATTAGAATCAAGTGGTGCCAGATTAAAGTATGATTCATTGAAGGAACTAGCAGTTATGGTGTGCTTTATGCAATCTTCACTTTATTAAATGGGAGTGCATGTCTCCCGTTCTCAACGATCTTGATACAGTCTCAAAATATGTATGATTAACTGTGACCTCAGCAGCTAATGCTATAAACCTATTTCTTTGCAGGATAAATGTAAATATTTTCATAAATGTGATGCAAACTGTATAAGCCCTAGAAGATAAGTTGCCAGAAAGATCATCTTCAGCTACTTCACCTGTCTTACCTAGGTAGTTGCTGGAAAGAGGGAAAGTAGGTAGGAAAAATACTAATTGAAAACTGGGTATTTTTCTTTCTCTCTTATGTAAGTATTTTAATTTCTGCAAGCAGCAGAGTAAAATATTTTCATAATCTGATCAATTCACTCTAAAATTGATATCCATTAATACAAATTCAGCATGACTAGAAAGCTAGCAAAACCAATTAAGGACCAAAAAGTGGAGCCAGTTACAAAGTTCCCTCTGCATGAAGCCGTGACCTAGTGTTTTATACCACAGGGATAAAAGTTCTCTTTAAAATATGCTAGTTTACAGGCCAAGGCAGTATATTCCCATGGCTTTCTAGGTAAAATCAAACACAGGATTTCAGAAAGCCCATGTCACGACACTGAGTTCCCAGGCTAAGCACCGTGTGTGTGTATATGCCCATGAATATGCTGAGGAGTGGATTCTTTCCCAGTGGAAGAAAAAGAGCTCAGAAAAGTTGTTTTAGTGGCTCTTTGGTGACAGTCTGTTAAATGTCAGTCTGAAGGGAGTCATTGCAATAATCTCTGCACAGTTATCTTTCATAGGTCTGAGATTCTCCATTCCCAAATGCTTTATTTTACCTCAGCTTGGCAGAAGGTGTATCTACTCCTCCCAAGGCAAACTGCAGCAGATGAGTTGGTGCTGTGGAAGGGGTCAGCCTGGCTGTTTGTCAAAGCTGACCCCGAAGGCAGATGAACCCACACATGCGGATACGCTGAGGGCTGCTCAGTGACACAGAGCAGCCTCTGTGTCTCCCGGGGCCTCTGGCACAAACGTGTTCCCGGAAGGTCAGAGCAAGATGTGTGGGACCAGAATGCTCAGGCTAGACTTCCAGTGTTTGGGGATCATCTGCCTTCAGAAACTGCACCAAACTAATTAAATGAGCTTCACAAGCTATTCAGTTAAATGGTCACAATTTCCCAAATCAGTGCCAAGTGTGACTGATGCTTGAATTGAGTTAAAGTAAATTGATAAAAAGCCTGCTGTAGTCTTTTCTGTATGTCAGCATTGGATTGGTTAATTTTTCAAGTACACTCTGACATATTCACCCTTCACTTTTCTCAGTGTGTTGCATCATTATAAAGGTGAATAAATTGCTCTTCTCATGCTTTCTAGAAACAAAATAGGCAATGTCTACTTAAAGCACCTTTTTAACAATACATCTGCATTTGTACAAAGGATTTGTGCCAGTGTAATTAGTTTAGTTAAAAAAGAGCCACCTTTGACACTTGATAGAAACACTTCCACAGGGACAAAAAGTATATTTACAAACCTAAATTGGAATATAAATTAGAATACATGGAGAAACATTGACTTAACTAAAGGCTTTTTACTGAATGCCTTTACCATGCAATTACAGTGGTTCAATTTCCATGTGTTAACCCGAGCCTCCCACTGATTCTCCAGGTTTGACATAGGGTGAGGTACTTGTACAATGAGGGAAACAAATACCCATTTTGGTAAGCCTTTGAGAACCTCAAACAGCAGGCACTATGCAAGCATAAAGTATGATTATTGCTACTTTACTCATTCAACAGTACGTTACACAACAAAATAGCAAAAGCGCTCTTGAAAACATGTATTTCCCAACAAGCTGTAGGAAGAAGCTTAAATTACTTTTCTCAGCATAGCTCACTGTGAAACCAGCTGTTCTAAGTATGAGTCAGCAGCCTTCCTAGAGTCAAACCCTCCAGCACCTTTCTAAATTCACACTCATTAAAAATGTTCATCACCCTGGCAGAAGTCCCTTAGGTATTTGCCAGGCAGTGCTGTTAATACAAGGAGGAAGAAAAAAATAAAACATGGAAAAGATCTCTCTTCACTGCAATTACTTTGAAGAGAGGGGGGAAGTCATTCTTCATTATTTCAGTTACTAATCCCAGGAGGTTTGTGTCATTATCTGATGAAAATGTTCTTTTTTTATTGTTTGAAGGCATAGTCAGAGGGACCAGTGTGACAGCCAACTTCCTATAGAAATCCCTGTTCTCTTGTGCTGGGATCATGGCAATAGCCCTGCCTCCTGCCCATCACCAGTGCATGGCTGCAGGCCTTCTCTTAGCTCCTGCAATGCCCACTCCCTTTTGGAAGAGTGACAAAGGAATGCTTAAAACTAATTTTGTTGCAAAACGTCCTGCCCAAATGGCAGAAGCAGCCTGTAGTATCCTTGCCTCTTCCTCCTTTTTCAATAGATGTGCCTTTGACTACGTGCACAAAACATTTCTGTAGAGGTAACTGGCATCACTCTTACGTAGCTGCAAGGATTCTCTCTGTAGTTAGCAGTAAGAGAATCTGTGGAAACTTGTAAGCCATGAGCATGTATTTGTGACTAACAGGGTCTGTGGAGAGGTTGCAATGAGGTAAGTTTCTTTTAGAATATTTGAGGCCCACGCTTGCTTACCTTGCTGAAAAAGCTTGAATCTGAGTTTCCATTATCCTGTCAGGAAAGAATGCTTTCAGTAACATCACAGCTAATCCAGGTGGTGCCATCTTTTGTGCCTGTTGAGTGGCAGCTGCTGGATCCCTTCAGACATGGCAGGAATGATGCACAACCTTGAACACAAAACCTACCACCTCAGATGCAGTGGGAGGAGAGAGGAATAGCCTCTTCAGCTCTGCACAGGTGAGCTCAAGCTCCATGGGTGATGTAGAGCCAGGGGATGTGTGCTGCTCCCTTCTAGCTCCCCCAAGAACCTGCTGGGGCACATGAAGTGCAGGGAGACATCCTCAGCTTTCCCACTGGATTTGAGTAGAAGGCAAAAGTCATTCAGAGACGCATCCAGCCTAAATTCCACTTTGTCTCTGGGCCTTTTAGTTCCTTCTGCCTGCCTCTTGGTTTCTCCAGAGACATCTTGCCAAAGGAAATACTGGGCATAAGGCTATAGCTAAAATTTAGGTTTACCAAATTATGGGCCTCAGCACTTGTCTGGGGAGTAATTGGGAGTAACAAGGGTACTGTAAATTCTTTCCCAGACTTGCTGAACACTCACTCAGGCCCTCAGAATTTACTCACCAGAGTTTTCATGGCCAATACCTCAAGTACACTGGTAGAAGGAGAAAGCAGTTATTAACAAAAAATTGAGTATGCATGTTGAGAGTACACATAGGTGAACTTGCCTCAAAGAACAAGGGAGAGAACGTAAGAACATAATATTTCTAAAAGCAATTGTATGGCTGGAATCCTTGCTGTGAAGTAAAGCTTTAAACAGAGATTACAGGCAGTATAGTTTGTCCCATGATGTCCCAGAAAAAAAAAATCATCATCAAAAATAAGCTGGTTTTGCTCTGGTATTTCAGGTAAGCCAAAATTTATGCAACAGTTAACGTCTGGAAATTTTGGAGGGAGGTATGTCTATGTCAGTGATTGGGATAGACTGTGTCTTCATTAACAAAAAATACAGCCAAGCAGCAAGGGATGTGTAGAGCACAACAGATGCTGAGCACCCAAGCTCAGCAGTTCTGGGAGCTGAGGATTATTACTGTGGTCTGCCTGTGCATTAGGCACACACCAGGAGTGCATTTTCCGGTTTTGTCTCACTGAAGGGAATCCCCAGCTGTGTGAGCTCCTTGCAGCACGATCAAAGGGGAGGGGGTGAAATTCCCTTCAGAAGAACTTACGGGGAGGTGGTGGAGGAGAGGTACTCTTTCTTACACTGACTCTAATCCCATCCCAGACAGTGACTCCCCTGCTCGGTTTGGATTTGTCATGTACCTTTCCAGCAGGATGGGACTTGGAGCATTTCACTCATTTGCTGCATGGGAGATGCTTAGTGAGTTCACAGGACTCATATGTGAGCTAAGCAGCTCCAGTGTGCTGTGCCGGAGGGGCAGCAGAAGGAAAAGACAAAGGAAATGCTATCTCTTCTTTATCCATCCCAAAATAAAGCTGTCAATTGTGTTATGATTTTGTCGATATATGGTGCTTGCAAAGATTTCAAATAAGTAATGTTCTGACCCTGGGGGCCTTATTGATTTTGTAATAATTTCAAAGAGAAACCACTCAGTTTACTGTTTGCTGACAAATTCTTTGCTCCCTAAGGAATTCCTGTTGAACACATATTAAAGACAGGATAAAATAATTCCAAGGAAATACAGAGAAGGGGCTCTGTGTATAGACTGCTCCACGAAACAGTATTTAACCTCTGACCAGCGACAACAGGTCTCCTTTAGCTCTATTAGATCAACAGCAAGCTATTATAATTAAATATAAAAACTGTTTAGAGCCTCACCGAACATGTCCTGGGAATTAAAGCATATGGCAGGGATAAGGATAAAAAGACTTTCCATATGCTAATGACCCTAGATGTCTGAAATAAATTAGATCCATTACAGTTTATGCTCAATAAAAGAAAGACTTTAAGCACTCCAAAGTTAGTGACTCGAGACTGATTTTGGCTTAGAATTTCAATCTGCCTGCTTATTAATTCTTAGTACGGCTCTGGAGGAGACAGGGGATGCAAAATCATAATTCTGTGCTGTATCAGAATTTTAAAGTGCCATCCATTTCTTTTCCTTCCTTTTTTTTTAAATTAAACTATTTTTCATGCTTCATTTTTTTGTTCTCCTCATTTGATTTTGTTCCCATTTTTGTTTAATTTCTTTCTTTTTAAGGTTTCATTTATCCTATTTCAACTGAACAGAGAACCCAGAATGAATATGGATTTTCTTGTAAGTTTAATGTTTGATTTTATGTTCCTGGATGCTAATTTGGTGCTGTTCCTTGGGTCAGGCTTTACTGTTGGGCCAGCTCAGTGTGACTAGGCAAAAAAGGGACCTATTCAGCAGGGTAAGTGACATTCTGCTTGCTTGACAGCGGGCACAGTGCTTTGCAGCAGACACAGAATTATAAGGGCCCATGTGCGCAAGGGAAACAGGAGAAGATGATGCCTCAGAGACAGAAACTGGAGAGAATGAGCCATCTTCTCATTAAAATTCCCTTAGCAACTGGAAGAAGTGTGGTGGAAGGGTAACTTTTCTTTGAGCTGGAACTCAGAGTTCTGCTTTCTGAACTGCTGAGTTAAAAGTGGGATGTTTCAAGGTTGGTAAATCAAAGGTCTGGTAGCCCAGAGCTGTTGGAGATTGATCGTCCCTTTCTGCACCTGCCAGCTCTCACCTCTGCAGCTGCAGGGCAGCTTGGCTTAAATGGCTAAAAGAGATAAAATAAAAGTGATTTCACACATTTCAAACTAACAAAAATGAGGTACTAAAAGAGTCTGATTTGTTTTTCCACTTCCTTTTTTCATTAGGCTATTTCTAAAAATGGGATTCTTCCTTGTATAGAAATACATCAATTTTTGAACACATATTCAGACCTTTTGGAAAAAAATGTCTGGTGGATAATGATGCTAGAGATTAGCTTGGAATTGGTGCTGAAGATATGGTATAAGCAGCTAGTAGAAATATCATAGCCATTTCCTCACAAGACAGCTCTAATAAATTTTGGTTCCTTTTGGTAAATTACCACATTTTTTCTTGTGCTTGCTTCAGCTTTTATCTAAATATGTATGTATGTTAATGCCACTGATGAGAATTCAATGTTTGATTCTCTGCTTTACTAATTTACTAGTTTATATTTTTAAAGGCAAGTGGATGGAAGGGAGTAATGACAGATAACAGTTCAAAAAAAAAAAAACCAAACCAACCAAAGATGTGTCCTGATATGCCAGGTATTCCATAGAAAATGGAAATTTTGGGTTCTTTTACTTCTTTTAAAGTAAAAATAAGGCTTCTGAATTTTAAAAACCAACTTGGTTTGGTATCAGATGAACTTCTAAATACCAATATTATGACATTATGTCACTAAGACATCCTATCTAATTTCATAGGGTGAATTTGTTTCATGAGACTAAGTCTGTAACATGTTTCACATAGCAGTTCACAGCCTGAGTATTAGATGAATAAACAAGTGGGTAGGGAAAGAGTTAGAACACAAGTTAGAGAGAAATCAAAGATTGTTTTCCATCAAAAGGGCATAGACCTGCTATATGGTGTTGGAAATGGATTTTAAATTGGCCTATAAAAAAGGCAGTAAATATCTGCAGGAAACGAGAATAATAAGGACGTGTTTTCTTGAAAGTCCCTGTGAGGAGGACATTTCTTGAAGGTTCCTGGCCTCTCTCCCTGCAGCTGCTCCTGACTCGGATGATGTTGCTCTCTATGTCGGGATTGTCATCGCCGTGATCGTGTGCCTGGCTATTTCTGTGGTCGTGGCCCTGTTTGTCTATCGCAAGAACCACCGTGACTTTGAGTCGGATATTATTGACTCCTCGGCACTAAACGGGGGATTCCAGCCTGTCAACATCAAGGCTGCCAGGCAAGGTCAGTTGGCATTTCGCTCCATTTTGACCAACTCAAGGAGATGCTATCAGGTTAGGGTTTCTGGGGCTGCATGAATGGTATCACTGGATGCCTGTTGACACTTGATAAAGGGGAGAAAGGTCGTGTTCATTTGTTTCTGATTGTCAAGTGCTCGAAAGCCGTGGTGGCATTTGTCAGCTGTGCTCAAGAGTATAAAGCAGATGAATTTAACTTCTGAAGAGAAAACATGAGTGTGAGAGTGAAACTCAGACACATTTATGGAAGTACAGGTCCAGCTCAAATCTAAATCAAAGGCAAAGCTCTGACAGAAACAACCGAGGCAGGATGCATCACAGGAGTGATACTACAGTAATTCTATCACATCTCCCTCCCCTTTATTTCACTAATAGCTTTTTTTCCTATGCCCTGTCTCCACAGGTATAAATAAATAGTAGTTTGAGAAGTACTGTGCTTTGAATAGAAAATGTAGAAAAAGTTGTGGTAGAACATCATTTAATAATGAATATTTTTATCACTGGTGCGTAACAGCTTGGTATTTTTCCTCACTTCACTGGCCAGGAAAAAACACTCTAAAGGTAGTGCCTTTATCAAGATACTTATTTAGGCTGAAATGTTCCTCTTTTTTCCCAATATCTGCACCAGAAGAATAAATCAAAGTGAGAGTTAAGATGACGAGAGAGTTGTCACATGTAAGGTTAGCAGAAGAGTTTTCTTTGCTGGAGAAACTTCTAAAACAAATCTGAAAAAAGTATGATGCAGGTACTAATCCCTCACTGCAGGGAGTCGTGGGTATGATGACTTCATAGGCTTGTTGTGTCTTTTATTTCAAGAATGTTGTCTTTAGGCCAGTTAGATAAATTGGTTAGTGATTGTCACATAGCATTTAGGGAGGGGTTCTTAGTTAAAAGTAGATCTACTGAGCGATGAAAACATCTTGCCCTGAAGCTAAGCATGTCATATTTGAAATCTGAGTGCAGCCTGGAAAAACAATCCCAGTGAAAACTCTTCAGAGCAGAAACGTGCTGTAATTTTGTATGGCAATTGGATTCCATAGCAGCTGGGGCAATATGAGCCCTGGGAGTTTGCTGGAGAGATTCATGGAAATGGAGATGAAGGTTCAGGGACTTTGCATATCTGAGCATTTGGAATGAAAGGCAAAATGCAGAATGCAAACCCAAATTGTTGCTCAGAATAAAGTCATCAAAACAGAGAAATAATATGGTTCTTCCTTCTCATGTCCACTGCAGACCTCCTGGCAGTGCCGCCAGACCTCACTTCTGCTGCAGCCATGTACAGGGGTCCTGTGTACGCCCTGCACGATGTCTCTGATAAAATCCCAATGACCAACTCTCCAATCTTGGACCCACTCCCCAACTTGAAGATCAAGGTTTATAACACCTCCGGTGCAGTCACTCCCCAGGATGACCTCTCTGACTTCTCCTCCAAGCTGTCCCCACAGATTACGCAGTCTCTGCTGGAGAGTGAGACCCTGAACATGAAGAACCAGAGCCTTGCTCGGCAAACTGACCCATCATGCACCGCATTTGGGACCTTCAACTCCTTAGGAGGCCACCTAGTAATTCCCAATTCAGGTAAGCCATGCTGGCTTAAAGGTGCAGTTGTTTTGTGGGTTTAAATGGTGTTAGCTTGCTTTTATGTGGGGAAAGAAAGTCTATATGTGGGACTCTGCCTTTTCTTTGATCAAAACAGATAGGGTTTCCCCCCCTTCATTTGCATCTACCAAACTACTTCAAAATATTTTCCACCCAAAGTCCTGGCCACCTTTTAAATACTGCAGGCTTGAGGAAGACTTTGGCCCCTCACTATAAGAGCACAAGTCTTAGGAGTAGCAGCTGAAGGGTCTGGGGTTATGTAGCCTGGAAAAAAGGAGGCTGAGAGACGACCTTATCACTTTCTAAAACTACCTGAAAGGAGGCTGCAACAAGGTGGGGGTTGGTCTCTTCTCCCAAGTCATACTTAGGGATGTGATCCAGTGGTGAACAGGATGGTATTAGGTTAATGATTGGACTCAAGGATCTTAGAGGTCTCTTCCAACCTAAATGATTCCGTGATTCTAAACAGAATATTGCAGGGCTCTTAGCCACTTTCTGAGACATACAAGGCTTCAGAACTCCCCTGTGTGAAGTGCAATTTAGCATCACCTTTTCCTCTCATGTGGTTCTAGAAAAGGGACTGCAATACAGTAAGCCTCTATTTTGTCACTGCACATAAAAGAGGACAAATTAATTTAAAAACAAATTGGTTGCTCCACTTCCAATTCATTGCAGACTATGTGCAGTTGTAGTAGGACAGCAGAATACTATTTTTGGGAGGCTTTTTACCTGTATTTATTGTTGACTTCCTTTACAACTAGGAAAGAGAGGGACTGAGCATTGAGGGCCTGTTGATGTAATGCAGCGTGCTGCTCAATCTTTCTCACACAGCACAAAGTCAGGCTTCCAGGCCCCTTCAGGCCACCCTGGCACCAGCAGGCAATTTTAGAGCATCCAAGGAGCTCTTGGGCAGCCTTGAAAGAGCTCAGGTCTTTCAGACAGATTTTTTTTATCAGAGCCGTGCTGCTGCTTGGTTCTTACATGAAGTTTTGATGTTCTTTCTAAGGAAGTTCAGCACCTAGATGGTTCCTGTGGGTTTGGCATGGTGCTGAAGAGCAGCATTAATATCTAAAGTGAAATTGAATCAAATATGTAAAGCATTTGATGTGGGACATATGGGACCACTGCAGAGTGGTCAGGGACACGCCCAATTTCACTCTGAATTCAGGTAGGACCACAGTACATGTGAGGCTGCAGCTCACAGCTTGGCCATTTTACAGCAAGTGCCCTCACCAAGCAGATAGTGCCTACCCTTGTCCCGTGCACCTTTGCTGGATCATTTCTTATTTGTGGATGTTATAGATAAAGCAAAATGCCTAGGTGGCCCAGGACCTGGGTGGTTTGGTCCTTCCAGGATGGAGTCCCACACTGCCCATGAAGCAGCCAAAAGTGGTGGGAGCCATAATCCTGCTCTTCTAACGGGAAGTGAAAATATCTATTCAATTTAAGTGAAAGCTGAACTGCTTCAATAAATCTGGTGCTGACTGATGAGCCATGTTGAAAATTCATGCTATACAATCTTGGATTTCACATTTTTCTAAGTAGCAGCTGAAGACAGATATTGATACTCAGTTTTCTTATGCCACAGTGGTACACATTATCAGCAAAGTCTATTAGTCACAGTTAATTCACGTATATTAATATCAATTTGTAAAGAAAAAAACATTTGAGGCTGTAATCCCTTCAAAATTATTAAAGTAATGATTTTGTAAAATAAAATAATCTGTCTGCTGCTACCTTGTATGCCTCTGTGCTGCTTCTAGATGTATGTCTGTATTCCTCAGGGTATGATCAAAGTCGTTCATTTGCAGTACACCTGCCCTATTACAGCTGCAAGCATGCACAGGTTAGGTTGTAACAGGCCTGTAAAGACACAAGTGCCAGAAGGCATTTGTGGAAAATGCTTTCCTAGCTCACCCCTCTCCTTCAAAACTGATGTGGGACTGAGGCCCTGTACGCCAGCACACAGGAGGTCTCCAGTGTAACCAAACCTTGTATGCCAGGGCCATGCAAAGTGTCTATAAAGTCCCTCTAGTGTAGACACATCTATATGTAAATAATCTTCCTCTAGGTTTGTTTTCAGCTATGTAGTAATAACTGTATGCAAATCCTTGCCACTGATTTCCAGCTAATCGACATCTTCAAAGAGAGCTGGCTGAGATGTGTCCAGCAGAGTGAAATAGTCAGTTGGTGGGCCGTGTTTGTTCTGTAGAGACAAGACATCTATTAAATGGAAGTAATGTAAGAGCAGTGGTTTTTAATCAAGTGTGCAGCAAATCATTATTGAAAAGGACACTGAGCATATTTGCCCACGTTTTTTTCAAGGTTGGATACCCCAGTTTTGAGCCACTTTACAGGACTAGGCACATTCAAAAGTAGGAAGCCCAGTTTTGTCTCCCTGGCAGTCTAGGAACTGAGTGCATTAAAAGACAGGATGCCAGACACAGAAGCCATCTTTCAGGAAACAACTAGTTCTTGTTGCTTCCTGGACAGTGCTCCACTGCTTTTCTCTCCTGATCTTAATTAAGTAAGAATTGCCATGGGAGAGATGTCTCATTACAGCTGTTGGAAATTTTAGTCAGAGTTGTTTGTTTTTCCATCATTTTACTAGGTAAGCAACAGGGTAACCATCTGTCTGCTCTTTAAATAAAATGAAATGGAAGAAAATCCTCTTTTCTGCTCTCATATTTCAGTGCAGAGGAATAAGAACAGGCTGCTGGAGACTGGAGACACCAGGGTTACAGTAAATGCTTTTTCTCCCATCTTGCTGAGGTCATGTACAGTCTGCTGGTGAGGTTGGCTGAAAATCTGGCAGTGCAGGCTTCATCTTCTGCCTCTCCTGTCACTCCTCTTCACAGACCCACTCACCTCTTTTTTCTCCATCTTATCTTTTGTGTCTCTTCTGTTCGGCAGGAGTAAGCTTGCTGATCCCAGCAGGAGCAGTTCCACAAGGAAGAGTCTATGAAATGTATCTGACAGTTCACAGGAAGGAGAACATGAGGTAAAAAACTGCCTTTATTTCCTTGTGCATTAATAGAGGGGGGAAATGTAGTAACTAAGGACCTGTGGTAATAATGCTTATGCAAAGCCTGCTGCATTGAAGCCCTTTGCTGACTTGGAGGTAAATGCAAGCAAAGCCAAGGATAAACTTTGCCACAAAACCAGCTCAGACGTTTGCTTTTCTAACCAAGTGTTGCACTCTGCAGCAAGCCCTCAGGCCGGGGGGATGCTGAATTGTAGAGGAGCAAGGACAATGTGCCAGCATGAGTTTGTGCATCAGAGAAGGTGTGAAGTAACCTCTTGATAAAGACCTGTGCTGCAAAGGATAAGGGAGCAGAGGAGAAAGGTGACAAATCAGCTCAGTGGAGGGACAGGTGCCTGAGCAGCTGACTTGGAAAATCTTCTCTCCTTTTAGAGTGAAGGTGAATTTCTTCATGGGCTTGGCTAGTCCATGCAGTGAAGAGGATGGAGCCAAAGCTTTTGGTGTCCTCTACCTCTCTGCTGCTTAGCCCCTGACACTGCACGCCAAGGGCACCTTGAGCCAATGCTGGGATGACCGCCGTTGTTGTTTCCTGTTACCTGAGTGTGTGGCCAGCTCATATTATAGCTCCTAATGTCTACTGGCATGTGATCTGGCAGCCTTGAAATTGAAAAAAAATTGTTTACAAAAAGGCCAAGATACCATTTGGAGCCATTTAAAAAACCCTAATGAAGAGAAAGGTGAGATCTTAGTTGCAGAATGGACTCGTGTGCGCAAAGGCAGAATGGCAAATGTGAAGCTAAGGCAGTCATTACACGGTGCTTTGCCTCTTTCTCCTCCTCGTAGCTAGATATGTTTTTTGGCTCAGCCTCTTAATAGCTTTTATTATGTGCTAAGCCACAGCTGTTTATACACTGTGTGATATTGAACACTATTCTTTAGCTTGGTAGTCTTTCACCCAAGCTAAAATAATCTGCTTAAAGAAAAATTAAGTAATCCTTCCACCCACCCTTTTGCATACATTATTCATCAGCTGCTCTTTGAAAATGGCTAATTGCAGCTACAGAAAAAATGTCTCTGTTCATAGCTAGTATTGATTATATTCCTATTACTTTGGGCTGTGTTTTAAAGACGTTTCCAAACAGTATTGAACAAAGACTCTTTTCTTAAGAAGGAAAAAAAAATCAGATGGCATCCCCTGTTATTTAGCTTGCCTCTAAATCTCCCTTTCTAAAATACCTAATTCTTTAAAAAAATTATTTGATTTCTAGAAGGTGCTGTAGGTGTAATTATTTTCTTTGCAGCCAGTTATGGAGGGAATCCCTGTTACTTTATTCATGGAGCTGTGGACAACTAATGTCACATACTTGTCTAATTTATTTTCTTCAAGGATCATAAAGCTGTCTGTGCATGCTTTGTGATAGCTGTAACTCAGCAAGTCACGCAGAGGATAGAAGGATAGGTTAACCTGTGTTGGGAAAAGCATGGCTGGAGATGTGCTGCCTGCTAAACTGAGCAGGTATGCCAAAGGACACATGCAGAAGTAAATAGAATGGTGTGAATCCTCACTTACAATGAAGATTTTGGAAGTGATTTCTTTTCCTAGGAGAGGAGAGCAGAGCAGTCTGCCTTGGAGCAGCAGGGCTCATCATATTGTGGTTACAGTCACTTTCTGAGTGCCCAGAGTCCAGCTGCTTATTTGATCTGTGGCTGTTTTTCAGAAAGCACACCAGGCTCTTCATGCTCTTGGAAAGCAGCTTCTCTGGCACATTTAAGATGGAGTTCATTGGGTGTTGTCTAGATCACTCAGACCTGAATACTCTCTATAAAGGGCTTAAACACTGCAGAAGTGGAGCATCTTCCCCTGTTACCTGCCCCCTTTCCCCAGGTGCCAAGGAGCAGAAGTGGGGTGGGTGGCACCCAGCTGCAATGGTCTCCTGCTGCAGGACTGGTTACCAGACACTTCACTTCTGTAGCAGAGCTACAGCTCAGTCAAAGCTTCTTTTTCTGACAGCATGGGACACAGATGTTGCTTCATACAATTGGAGTCATATGGGTACCACAAGTTGCTGTGTGGCGTAATTATTTTTTAAGTCAGCTACTGCAATCTTGCAGCACTCTAGCAGAGAGTCCCCAGCAAGGACTAGCTGCAGACATTTGCTTTTGTGGCCAGGCAGTAACTGCAGTGTGTTTAACAAACCCTGTGAGACCCTATATTTATTTTCATGAGCAGTGTGCAAATGTGTATGGGTTGAAAAGTCCTGTTATGTGTTGATGTTATTTGGAAGGGGACACACAGGAAATTTTAAAATGTGTGTTATAATCAGAAATGAAGGCGGTGTTTTCCTTGATACTACAACTACCAATGAGGCGAGAATGTGGTCTCCGTAGTGCCACCCTAATAGAGCCAGAGCAGCAACAGAGAGGGGTCACCACCACAGCTCACATACCTCTGGCAACTTAAGATCTAGCTTACACTTTGTAGAAATATGACACTACTTCTGAACAGTCCAGCTGAAACAGAAAATATGTTATCTCTCAGACTCCTGCACATTCCCCTTTTCTTTTCCTTCCTTTGTTTTCATAATACATTTCCCCAGTTAGTCTCTGAAAGCTGTAGTACAGAAATTTGGGAGATGTCACAACCCAGTAATATCACTCTTTGTGTTGCCTTGCAGATTGGTTAGGAGAGCTTTCTGAGACAGGCTATTTATTCCATTTCATATCCATCAAAGCGTGTGAGAGCAGGAAGGTCACCCTAAAAGCATTATCCTTCTGCAGTGAGTTGGGGTTCTGATAGCTTGCAGTAAACACCACTTGGAGGCAATTGTTTTCTCTAAGTGTGTCAGTGTACTCGTGGCACAGTGGGGTTTCTCTTTTACTGGACTGATACTCCAGGAGAGTGTTATTCCTGCTCCTGTCCTGCAAGCTCACCCTCATTCTTCCTGTCATTTGGGGCAGGATGGATGCCAGGCAACTCCCAGCTTCTGATCCCCGGCTGGTGTGTTGACCTCATGAAAAGATCTAAGGGCTTTATGAAGCAGCTACTGTGAGGAAAAGGATATCTATTTATAGATGGGTGTGTGTTTGCACACATATATGTGTGTGTATATGCTTGTACCCACACACACACACACATATATATATATGCGTACCTGAAAAAATAACAACCCTATTTCACAGCTATCAGACAGGTTTCTGTCTTGAAGATCAGTGTCTTTTTCAGTGGTGAGCAGATGCTCTCTCCCTTTGTCTGGGGAAGTGTCACCAACCTTGAGATTTGCAAGAAGGAGTTCCTTGCTGAGTAGTGGTTTCATCTGTAAAATCAGCACATTATGTTGGCCGGTACCTGGCAAGAGCCTGTCCCCATGAGCATCTATGAGAGCCTGGGTCTTACAGATTGAGTAATTTATATAATTAATCTGTAATTTAATCCTAAGGGTTAAATAATAGGAATATAAACCTCCAACGTCCAAGATTTGCTGGACTGCCTCAGGTTAAAAAACAAATCTCGCTGTGAGCTAAATTAGCGGAGCTGTGTTTCCTTAAGAAACATCTGGCAGTGGTCAGTGCTAGATGGGGTCTGGGTCTTGATGGACCACTGGTTTTATCTTTTGTGGCAGTTCCCGTGTTCTCTGTGAACCCCTGCTGAGCTTGCACAGCTTTAGGTGGAGCTACTCTTGCATACTCTAATCAGAGGCAGGAACTGCACAAAACAGATACAGCACTGTGAAGGACACTTCTGCATAATCCATCACACAGGAGGTGTTCCAAATGAGAGTGGATGTCGCTGTGCCCACAAAATTTGACAGCCCTGAAGAACAGAGCAAGCAACACTCCTGAAGGTCTTGATGGAAGACACACATAAATGTGCAAATTTCAAATTAGCTACCTTAAAAGAGAAAAGGTGAGCCTTGCCAGGATTGGTATCAACGGCTTCATAATGTATGCATAGACTTTAATATAAAGTCAAGCATCTGGTCAATGAGCATGATCCAAGGAGCAGTGTTGACTTTTTCACCAGTAAACCTTAAGCTTAGCGATGTGAAGTAAAAGAAATTGAAGTTTTGCACATTTCATTTCTCCACCTTCCTTCTTTATCTCAGTTGCATAAACAAAATTACTTTGCAACTCCAGAAGACAATTTCATGAAGTGCCACTCACTATAATTGAAAAATTCAACATGAAAAAGATCAGAGCATGAGCAAAAGTAGAAGGCAAACTTTCCACTGTATTTTTCTTCTGAAGATAGACTGTCAGAAGAACCAGGGTTTGTCTAGAATATTAAGTTTGAAACTTAAAAAGAACACATACTAAAAAATAAAGCCCCAGCAATGAAAGGAGGAATAAAATATCTTCCCTCTAACTTCTGGCTAAGCTGTGTAGAAGGGTTGCCATCTGTTGCTATGCGATAGCCATTCCTCTCTCCCTGCTCTGTCCCGTGCTTCCTGAGCTGCTGGGATTGCCTGGAGCATGGTGGCAGGGAACACAGTGTAGTCCCACTGAGGAGCAGAGATTTATCTGGTTGTGCTCACATCTGCTGTCTGACAGCTACCTTAATGAATATGGTCTGGCATATTACAGGGAGGCGGTTTCCAATGAGTAATCCCATTAAAAACACAAATTTGATTGTGAAGGGACCAGAGATGGTGAAGAAAAGTTTGTGTGCTTTTAAATATAAGTTGACTGTTCTTGATAATCTCTGAGGGATGGAAAAACATCTAAAAATATCTGAAGACCTTTCAGTTACTGTTAGTGCCTTTTAATAGAAATGCTAAACAGTGAGTTGAATTTTAGTCTCAGATCTTTGTAAAACAAAAACATCTCTCTGTTTTTGGAGTAATACAGCTGAGTGCCCTGTCTCCACTAATAAGTTGTCCCGAGACTGCTGGAAGCCTAAAGTGAAGCCCATGTTGATGGGGTTTTTGTAGGGGGTTGGGTTTGGGGTTCTTTTTTCATTCTTCTTAGCAGCCTATAAGATAGCCCACAGTTTTGGTGATGTCTGCTCATAGGTCTTTCTGGTTTAGAGGAGCTAACTTCCTTGTTCTATATGGTCCCCTGTGTCTCTGTTTGTGCTGGATCTCCCGCAATCTGTAACACATAAATATCAGTGTTGGTCACAACCCATGCTCCTCTAGGCTGGGATCCTGGCTTTGCTGGTGCTGCATCACCTGTTTCAGGAGAAGGAATAAAATTGCCTGTAATGAGTGACTACAGAATAACTTGTCTTCAGGGAAATTTGTTGTTTACTAATTCCATGAATTAGTGTTGGTTTATGCTTTGAGGAAGAACAATTAATATCCCTTGTATAATCTATCTTGTCTACTGCATCTGTTTCTGTTCTCATTAGCTACAGTAAGGCATAATCCTTTTGTTTTAAAATGGAAATCAGAAAGAGTGAGAAGCAAGAAAATATTCGCCAAGAGATTTTTGTTTGTTTTTCCTGTCCCTTGTCATTGGGCACCTCTCTGCTGTCTGTGCCATTGCATTGTTTAGCCTCACTCCTCTGGGTTTCAGGTGTTTATTTCTGAGATCTTGTGGTAGTCCCTAAACACCCTGCTACCTGCAGTGATGTTAGAGCTGGAGAGGAAAGGGAATATCACCGTGATGTGCTCTGACATGTCTTGTCCCATACAACGCCAGAAATCAGATTTGCTTTTTGTCACTGTGTCACGTTACATGTTGACTCCTGCTGTGTTGCAGCAAGCTCACCTGAAATCTTGTTCACTTTTATTGCTTTCTTTGTTACTAAATAACTCTTTGGAACTTGTTTTGCTCCAGCATCAGCTACTGTACAAGTAATAGGGCTTTATTTCCTACTCATATTTTTACCCTCTCTAGAGTTTCGGCATTGTTTTCTAGCTCTCGCTGTTACTTGCAGCAATTCCTTATTAATTGTTACCTATAAATTTAATGATTGTGTTTTCCACGTCATGAGTAGAAATCCTGGCCTCACAACAGTCAGAGAGAGGTTTAGCATAGACTTTAACAGAGCTGGGATTTCACCTCAGCAGTGACAGTGACCCACTTTGCATCACTGGAGAACTTCTCTGCAACTTGTTATATCTCCGTTTTTAAAGGTTTATCTGCATGAGGTGTATGTTGGAGAGTCACTAGGACCAGCAGGTGTTCAGTAATTTTGTAGGTGCCAGTCTCTGATGTGTGCCTGGTTGGGAATTTGGGACTGTAAAGTCAAGCACCCCCACCCTTATGGCCCATTTTTCTGCTCTTCACTAATCAGACTGTCCTGTATCATAAATACCCAGGTCAGGACCATGCATAGCTCATCCACTTGGCAATAAATCATCAAAGTCTGGTGACAAAGACGCTTATGAACATGGGGAGAAAATATTAAGCCTTGATATTTTTAACATGTCCTTTGTATGCTTGTATCCACCTCCCATTTCAGTTTCTCACTGTTCAGTCTGCAACACATCCTGACTTGGAGTTTTGCGTAATTTTTTTATACTTGTGCTAATCAGCTATAAAATGTTGCAGCCCAGAATCATGCCCTTCATCAGAGTCCTAAAATCTGACAGTTAAAAAAATTTTGGCACAAAGCAGTGACTGAACTTTACTTGGAGACAACTTCAGGCTGTATGATTTATCAGTACCATATTCTTTTAATGACCTTTTGGGTTTTTTTGACTTCATGCATCAGTGCTTGTCAATTTTAACTCATTTTTCACCTAAAAGGCACCATATTAATTTTTTTTAAGACAATCACGATATATTCACTCCTACGTTCTTTCTGACTGCTTGTTTTGTAATTCAGTCCAAAAAACTATGATAACTTGTATTTTCTTTCTTTTCTTTTTCATGGGTCAATACTTTTAGATGAAGTTAGGTTTACTAGATGATTAAGTCTATACCTGGTCATATCTGTCCATACAAATACTGTAATTTTGAGAGATCTTTCTCATAAGATACTATGTTTCTTGAAATTTCTTTAATTAGACTGTAGGAGAGTGTTCAAATATCCACCAGTTCCCAAGGCTGATGACCACTAAAAACCACTGACACACTCTGAGTGTTTTTTAGGCTTCTTGTTGCTTCTTATGAAAAAAAAAAAAAAAACCAATGTAAATGAGTCAGAAAAAGAAGGAATGTTCTAGTGAAAAACTGTCAAATTATTTATTCAGTCTGGTCTTGAAAAATAGTGATACCTCATCTTTTTAATCTGAATCCAGAGATTCCCTGCGGTATGCAAGAGGAGCTGGACTAGGTACTCTATCTGCTAGTGTTTCATTTATTTTGTGTATTGTTTGTTAGGCTAAAATAGCTGGCACAATACATGATAGCTGTCCAGATTGTTATACTTTACATCTTTTTTGAAAGACATCTATATCACAGCTGTTTGTTTCCAGTCCATGGATTTTCAGAAACCATTGTTAAGTCATTTAGTAAACTCATCAGTTAATTTCCACAGATGCATATCATCTGCATTTACTGATTTGCATAGATGTAAATTTTTCAATGCCAGACCCTTTTTTTTCTCAAATGTTACAAAAACCTCCACAACATTTGTAGCAACAAGGGATGATTTTCAAAAGTGCCTTCATCCCATTTTGCAAAAGGATTTCTCAAAAGTTTGTCTTTCATTTTCTGTGAGATTAATGGGATAGGCAGGGAGAATTAAGGTGGACAAAATTAGATTAGTCCTATGGACATATATTTGCAATAGCCAAAATAGGTATGATAAATTTGGTATCAAAAATAGCCTCTGTCCTGATTTGGCCTCCTTGAAAATGTTATATCTAAGATTACCTGCTCTGTTCTGCATTGGTGTGGCCTCATCTTGAATATTGTGTGCATTTTTCACCACTGCAATATAAGAAATATATAAAACTATTAGAGAACATCCAAAGGAGGGCAATAAAGATGGTGAAGGGTCTTGAGGGGAAGCTGTGTGAGGAGTGGCTGAGGTCACTTTGTTCAGCCTGGAGAACAGGAGACAGAGGGGAGACCTCACTGCAGTTACAATTTCCTCCTGAGGGGAAGAGGAGGGGCAGGCACTGCTCTCTTCTCTGTGGTGACCAGTGATAAGACTGAGGGAATGGCCTGAAGCTGTGTCAGACGAGGTTTAGGGTGGATATCAGGAAGAGGTTCTTCACCCAAAGGGTGTTGGGCACTGGAACAGGCTCCCCAGGGCAGTGGTCACAGCACCAGCCAGTAGAGTTCAGGAAGAGTTTGGACAATGCTCTCAGGCTGTTGGTGTCACTCTTGGGGATAATCCTGTGCAGGGCCAGGAGTTGGACTTGATAATCCTTGTGGGTCCCTTCCAACTTAGGATATTCTATGATTCTGTGATTACAGCTATTTTTTTTTTCTCTTGGTAAAGGCGAAGACTTGCAGAAAAAACCGACAATGTTGTCTCAAATAATTTCCCTTAGTCTAATGCAGAATACCTGTATTTGTAAATGCAGGATGGGATTGAACCCTTAGCCAGAGCACAGCATGTGAGGTCCTATGGGCAGATCAGGATTTTAAGTGCAGATCACATTGAACACTTTTAATCTCCCTCTTGCTGGTTTCTGGATCATGAATTTGTCCTCTATTATTTAGGGAGGCAGTTGATGAGGCACATTCAGCTGTATTTGTCATACACCAGATGTGGGGATAGTTACAGTCACTCATGCTTCCTCTTGTTTTAAGCTCCTCAGCGGTTGGTCTGGGATGGTTTGCACTTGCACACATGTGCATACACACATACCCACACACTCTATTATTTTCAAACTTCAGTGTATGTTGTGTATCCTAAATATTCATATGATTTTCCAGAACACCCATTCCTAGTGACTGGCAGCAAGCACACTGGATAAAATCTGTGGTTTTAGCTGAACAGCTCGGCGTAATCACTAGAAATCTTGCGCTTTGCAAGTGTGTTTTACCCTTGCACTATTCCTTACCATCCCTTCACCCTTTCTTCCTCACCAGCAGTGACACCTGTTCCCTGCAGGCATATTTGCAATAGCCACTCTAGTGAATCTGAATGCCTTTTAAGTAAAATGGAGTGTCAGTGGGTTTGGTGATGACTCAGAACTCAAACTGCACATCTCAGATGTGCTGTGTGCCACTTTCAGTCATGTTCACATGCTTATTAGTTCAGTGTCTTCCTCTCTTCTTCAGTTTTCTCTGTCCTGACAGTAAATAATTCTCACAAGTGATGCCTACAAGAGCCACCATTCATTTTTGTGTGTTACTGAACAACTGCCAAATGCAGCAGTGACCGCATTTTGGCAGTGGGTGAAATGAAGCCTCTGCATACCATTTGCAAGGATCCTTCAGAGTGGAGGATGCTCAGCAAATGTGGCCTATAATTTTCTGACTCCTAAACCTGCATTTTGACACATGAGAGTTATCTGGCACAAAAACAAACCAAAAATGGAAATAAATATGGATTTAGAAAAAATAAAGGGAAAACCAAAACCACCTATTTTGCTTGCACAATCTTTTTTATTTTAATAGAAGGATTTTTTATTTTCACCACCCAAATTAAACTTTTTGTCTTTTTCAACTCACTTAATGTGTCCATCTTTCTGTCTCCTCATCAGGCCTCCTGTAGAAGACAGCCAAACCCTGCTGACACCAGTGGTGAGCTGTGGCCCACCAGGAGCCCTGCTGACCCGGCCCGTCATTTTAACCATGCACCACTGCGCAGAGCCAAACACAGAGGACTGGCAGATCCAGCTGAAGCACCAGGCTGCCCAGGGACCATGGGAGGTGAGGCTCCAGAGCTCCAGCCTGTGTGCTGACGGCATGCAGGGCTCTCTGCTGGTCCTTTATTTGCCTTCTGAACCTGGATGCCTGTATTTTGGGGTTTCCATGTAAGGCACACAGCTGCTACATGAAGGCAGGAGTGCCCTTCCACACTAGATGTCTAGGCTGCCCAGTGCCCATGCAGAGATCAGTCCTTGGGGTACTTTGGCACCTCCTAGTACTAGCAGTTTTCCGTGGTGGGAGCCTGAGGTGGTTCCTTGCCAGTAGCATAGCAGGAGAATGTCCCAAGGCAGTGTGGCAAAACAGTCTTCCCACTGTAACTGGAGCGTGAATTGATGCTTTCAGCAAGGCTGAGCCATCCTGATAGAGCCCTCCTCTCCAGCCCTGTGCTCCTAGGTCCCTGCTGCCACCAGTTTGGTCTCATAATTAATTTGGCCGAGGACACTTTCTCCTACTGGCAAGTTTAATAAGGTCAGGGTGGCTTCTGAAGGCAGTTGGGCTGACAGCAGCGAAAGTGCCATGTCCAGCATTGTCTTCAGAAGCCTCTTGTGTTTGCCCTCCTGCCTGTGGCACCGGCTCTTCCTCCTGCTGGGAGGGAGCGTGCAGCAAACACAGCTCAGTCTCGCCAGCTAATCTGCACCCTACAGCCCGACTCTTGGCACCACACGTGTGTTCCTTATGTGTGTCCGTATGTTACTGGCACCTCTTCATCTCACCCCATCCTCCTCCTGCCCTTGACAGAGGTTGCTTTGCCAGCTGTGCACACACCCTGGTGTGAGTGCAGCATCCATGGGGTCCCTGGCCATCACACAGCAACCCTCTTCCTCCTGTCAGTTCTGGAGCAGCTCCTCCAAGCTGAGCCTCACACACACATGTGCACACGCATTCCTGCACACCCCTTCAGCATCACTCGGGGCAGCACCTCCTGACAGAGCCAGGTGCTAGCATGACCATGGAGGAGGTGCAGCCTGTGCTGCAGCACCTTGCCCTCCAAAAAGATTGTGCCACCACTACGAACACAGCAGGCTTGCCTTTCCTGAGACTAAGGCAGCCAAGCTTAATGCCTAATGCCAGCTGAGCCCACTCTTCTCAGCTGCCAGATGTGTACGTTGTGCTGCGGAGCTGCCGGCAGCAGGGATGAAGTGGGCAAGTTGTGCTGAGCATCCTGTGGCACTTAGTGGCTTTGCAAGAGGCGGCTGTCACCCGCTGCTGACATTTCATTTCTGCTCCCTCTCAAAGCCACTCAGAGCACCTTGTGTTGCGTGCAGGATATTACATGCAGGGTTGAATGGAGAAATTAGCAGGGGAGCTGTTTTCCTGTATGCCCAGGGTGGGGAGGTCATCTGCATTCAGGCAGTATGCATTTTTTTTCTTCACCCTGCACTCTCATCATGGAGGATTATTCTGAGGAAGCAGCAGGTGATATTTCATGTAGACGTGGTATTTGGCCATCGCAGAGATTACTTTCCTTCCTTGAGTTTTTATAACTCTTTATTGTCATGCTTAGGAAGTGAAGGGCAGTTACTTATTCAGCATGCCTGAGACTACTGATGCGAAGTCATGGTCACCAACTGGTTAGTTGTGCAATATCTCTTTCAATAAAATCTTGGTGATATTTTCATTATTTGCCTAACTCTGGCCAGGGCTTTAAAAGCAGGAGTGAGGACAGCGGGAGTTTTTGACCCCCAACAGTGCCACCAGCACCCCAGAGAAATCTGCTCTCTGTGCCTACACAGGAGAAAAGCTGAAAGCAGGACTTACAGATCTTGATTAATCTACGGGGCAAAGAGCAAGGACTTTTTGCATCATCCAAGCTTGAAAAGGGGCATTGCTGCCTAAAAGGAGAGCAGCTCTGAGGGATCACATGCTGTAACTTGGCCTCTTTCTCTCTTAGGATGTGGTGGTGGTCGGAGAGGAAAACTTCACCACCCCATGCTATATCCAGCTGGACCCAGAGGCCTGCCATATCCTGACAGAAACCCTCAGCACCTATGCCTTGGTGGGACAGTCAATCACCAAGGCAGCAGCCAAACGTCTCAAACTGGCCATCTTTGGACCGCTGTCCTGCTCTTCGCTGGAGTACAGCATCCGGGTCTACTGCCTCGATGACACGCAGGATGCTCTTAAGGTGGTTCTTGATCTCTTGCTTGCTCTCCCTCTCCCTCCCCAGCCGTCACAGGACTGCAGTCATAGCAGTGACTAGACCCTCTGCTTCAAGTATTCATGCTCCCTGGGTTATTCTTCTGATTAGAATAAGAGCTTGACAGCAAGGTTCTGTTTTACAGTTGAACCCCCACACTATAAATTGTTCTTTGCATAAGGATCTCACACTATTTTCCGCCCACCAGTCTTTTTTCCTTTGTTTACCTGTATCATATCCTGAATCCTGAGGTTTTTGCATTATTAAAAGGCCATAAGGTACACAGGGCTTCATTCGTTATTCATGTATTTTTAATGCTAAGTGCCAGCTCCCTAGAGATGGAGAAACATATAATTGCTTCTTTGTAAATAGTTGATAATGATAAAAGAAGATTCTGGCCTGTTAATCACTGCCTGCTTTCATACTGCTTTATTACACCGCTTCGTGTGCAGCTTTTTGTGTTGGGAATTCGCAACTGGAATAAACCAAAGCTGCTGCTATCCCTGACTGGATAACCTTACTCTCCCTGCGTAATTCTGGCATGCGCACAAACACACACTCACTACGTACAGATGAGAGGAGAGGTAACAAGACTTGCTATTTCTCTTTATAAACACCTGTATTTATACAGACGGTATCTAGAATAGATGCACTCATGAAATATGTAGCTCCAACTGCACAACAGAGTTTATTAGAAGGTGGGTTTTTTCCTTTAGTTGTAATTAGTGCAACTTCACAAATGCCTCTTTGCAGCAAAATTATTTCAAAGCCTGACTAAGCAGAGTCATCCCGCTGCTGTACAAGCTTTTGTTTACCCAGGTCTGCGTGGGAGTTACTGGGATTTAAACTCACATGCACTGGCTGGGAGTTGTTTGTGTTTTTCAGAACAGTGACTTCCATCACTGAGGGCAGCACACTTGGTTGTTCTCCCTGATACTATCTGATACCAAGTTTTGCCTGCCTAGGCTCTGCTGAGGTGATACTCTTATATGTAAGAAAGGCAACAAAGTATAAGCGTTGAAGCAGGCCCCTGGTGACTTCAGCATGATTTTGTCCTCTGGGAACTAGGCCTCTGTCACTGCATTGGTGTTACCAGCCTTTTAGAAAGAATTCTTTTCCCTGGTCCGATTTCCCTTTTGTTTTTCCTATTAAAAAAAAAACCCAAAAAAAAGTGAAAAGGATCTTTCATAGCAATCAGACTTCAAAGGTCCTGGTGATTTTATGCCTGTGCTGCATAATACAATTTTCCATGGGTTTGACAAGGCCTGGGGTAATAATAAGTGAGTCGGAGGGGCCTTCTCCAGCCAGCTAATGCAGTCAGAGCTGAGGAATCTAATTAAATATTACTCAGGAGCTGTTGGTCTGTTTCTAATAGACTGTGGGGAGAGTTGTGTGGTAAAGTTAATCCAATTCAGTGCGACAGCAGAAGGGATCAGGAAAGGCACAGAGCCACACGGGGGGACTATCCTTCACCTGAGAAGCTGCAGTCAAAATGTGGGAGGGCAACAGGTCAGTCCTTGGGATCCTGCTGCAGTTAGACCCCAAAGTGAGATTGCAATTCAGTGAGGAAAGGTGAGCAAAGTCAGGAGGCCATCATCCCAGTACCTACTGCTTTTTTACGTCCGGTTCATGCATTTTAATTTTCTTTCTCTTTGGCATGTCTACCCCAAGACTGGAGGGGCACCCATGGGGTTCAAGACCCAGCTATCTGGTGGTTTGCACGAGGACAAGCGCATGTACTTGCTGGCCACAGGCTCTTATGAATGCATGAGTTGCACTTTTTTGGATGCGTAAGGTCTGGGGAAGGAGAAGATTGAGGAGAAAGAAGCGTAGTAAACCAGCTGTAGATGAGTAAAAGAGATGTAGATGGAAGGGCTGACTACGGAGCAGTTTGTATAAGCAGGCGTATATGAACTGGCAAATGAAACCAGTGTGTACTGAACATCCCTGTGTGACAGTGTTGTGTAGACTCAATCTATGAGTATTTAGAAAGAAGAAAAAAAGGTTGGGGTGTCTGGCACATGCTTTCACAGCAGCTGGTACTGCAGCAGCCCCTGCCATGCTGGGAGGGCATCCTTGGCACTGCCCTATTGCCAAAGGGAAGGCATTCACCAGGCAGTTACCACTGGGTGTGTGGACAAGGCGTGCAGACAGGGCTGGGCCAGCAGATCCTGAGGTTAGAAGTATTTCGGAGAGGAAAGAAAAGTTGTAAGCAGCAGGTGAAGCACCAGCTGCAATGTCTCGGTGTCTTGAGGCTGGCTGCTCTGGGCAAAGCACAGCAAGGGTAGGGAAGAGCAATATTCCCATATTGAATTGTCTGAGCTTTGGAAGAGCCTTTGTAGGGGATTGTGTGCATTTTTTAATAGACAACCGAATGCATTCTGTTATTATTTACAACTAGGAATGAGTGTGCCATATGCTGAATGTGTTTTAACAGCCACCAAAGGAAGACAAGTAGTTGCAGTATAAAACACAGTGCGGTGTTTATCCAGCAGGCTTTTCCCTCTCATCATGCAGAGTAAGCACTCGCAGCTGAGCTGCCGGCACCCGCAGTACAGTAGGGAAGTGTAATGATTTGCCATCAATAAGGGCTCAGTTATTGTGGGAGCAGCTTAGTGAGGTTCCTGGTGGCCATGGAGCAGCATGGGCTCGGTGCTGATCACACGTGCACCATCCTCTGCCCTGCAGAGTCCCGAGCCACCTGGATGGGGTGCTCACAAAAATGCTTTTTGGGCAAGGGTGAGGGGAGTTGTGACCTTGAGCATTGGCCTCTTTTTTTAAGGCTAATTTTTTGCACTTTAAAGGGGATGTCCAAGGTTAAAAAAAAGAAAAGAAAAGAAAAGAAAAGAAGTATTAATATGATAACTATAAAGAAATCCAGCTGCTTTTCTCTCTTTGTTGATGTATATCTTTGAGATTGAGGTATGTGACCTTTGTGTGGCAGCCTGGTGAGGGCTGAGCAGCCAGACACATGGAAACAGCTGCCTCCCTGGGGGCATGTGAAGGACTTCAGGCTGTAGCAGGGTGACATCCCCTGAGCTGTCTTGTGCTGCACAGTAACTCTCTTCAAAAAACCACCCAAAAGTGGGCACAATAGGCCTGTGATCTTCTCTCTGTTATTTAATGCTTATTTTTCCTTTTATTGAAGACAGGCACAGCTTGGACTGAACACCGTTGTTTGCTTGTGCCCCTTTAATGAGGGCGTCCTGGCTGCGGCTGTTCTGGTGTCACGGGTGATGGAGTGATGCCTTACACAGCTCCCTCTCCTAGGAAGTAACTCCTGCCTCACAGGGTGATCAGAGACAATGGGCAGGGTGACCACAGCCACCTCAGCATGGGGCGAGCAATATGCAGCTCAGGTTTTGGCTCAGGAGGACACAGAGATGCCAGCCAGCAGGATAAGCACTGCTCTAAAAAAATGCTGTATGGCAGGAACCAGCCAGAGCATTTGAAGGGCTGTGCAAGCCATGGCTCCAAATTAATTCTGAGTTAATTAGCTAAGTGGCATGGGAGAAGCACGGGCTGCTTGGCATCCACCAGTTAGAGCATGTGGAAGGGCTACTGTGGCCCAGGGCGGCTACCAGAAGTGGGATGTTAAAACTAGACACCCAGATCTGGTGGGTGGGATGGTGCAGCATCATGCTGCAGTTTCCCCCCACAGTAGTGCAACTCCCAGAGCTGGTGCAGCACGGGCAGGAGCAGTTTCTCAGCACCCAGGCTCCGCATGCCTGAGAGCTGGCATCTGCAATTAGCTCACACAGTTCCACCAGTCATCTTCTGGACCTTCCAGGGAGGTAATTGGAACATAATGAAGATCTATGGTAATCAGATAATTACTATCGATTGCTCTTTAGACATCTTGATGAAGTAATTAGGTGGCACTGGAAAGAAGCTGTAACTGGTTTATTGGCATAACCTTAATCTGAAAGGTTTTCTGATTTTGTTTCTTTTCCTCTAATGGCCAATAAAAGAACATAGTTTTAGCTTCAGGATATGCCAAATGCTTTTGTTATATGCTTACTACCTCCCTGAAAGTGGTCCAGGAGTAGGCTAGCTGAAATGGGGGCTCCTTTAGTTGGCCTGGGGCGGTATCCCGGTTTTGCGTGCCCCTGTGTTCCTTGAGCACCCCCACTGTGTGTGATTGTCTTTGGCCACAGGAGACTGGTTAGTTGGTTGACTCTTTTAATTAAATGTGACTGAGATTGGCTGTGTTGGTTTCTAATGGGTCTCATGGAGTTGCCTTTGTACTTGGCTTCTTCCATGTGGTCTACAATTAGGTTGTTTGTAGGCAACATTCCACTGTGGTCAATTACAAGCTTATATTTAGCTTCAGAAAATGACCAGACCCTTGGCTTGCTGACTTTTAATCATGTGATCAATATTTCAGTAGCCCTGAACCTGTGTATTTGTTTGCACAAAATGCTCCATCACAGTGTTTTGCACTGTTCCCATGCCATCCTGCTGGACAGTGTCGGTGCAGGTGTCTGTTATCTCCTGTACTGCTCTGTCATGGGGTGCTTTGTCAGGAGGCCACGAGCTGAAAGACCAGTGGTATACACAGGTCCCATGTCAGCAGGACCTACACAAATTAGAGTTTCCAAAAACAAGATAGTAAAGCTACCATTAGTTGTCCAGTTTGATGAGCAATGGGGAAGATTGATCTATTTCTGTGCTCAAACAGTGACTGCATGCAAAGTCTTTGCATTCCATATAACAGCACAGAACTGAGCTTCTGCTTACAGGACATGTGAGTGAACACTGTGTTGCCCAGGGGAGAGGTGCCTGCATCACTGCTGGGCTGCTTCTGGATGAAGGAGGCGAGAGGGTTATTATCAGATCCACTAATGCAGTTCACACGGACACACAATTCTTCACAGTGCCTGTGTATTCTCTTAATCTGTGTTACACAAGTTACAGCATCTACAGCAGACAGTCGTGAGGACTCAGAAGAGCAGTGTGCTGTCTTGGTGAAACCTGACCACTTTCATCTTTTTATTGCAATACTGCAGGAGGTCCTCCAACTTGAGCAGCAGATGGGCGGGCAGCTTTTGGAGGAGCCCAAAGCTTTGCATTTTAAGGGAAGCACCCACAACCTCCGTCTCTCCATTCATGATATTGCCCATTCTCTCTGGAAGAGCAAACTGCTGGCTAAATACCAGGTGAGCATAACAAAACATTCACATTGCATGTTAGCAGTGAGGCTTAAAGAAATACTGTCACACACAGGAGTGTTTAAAAAACACCAGGAATAGGGCTATAGTTCCATGAACATTTTTTTTCCCTGGACCATTTGCAGTCACATTTAGCATGGAGCCTGCAGTCTCTGGTCATACAGCATCCATGCCTTGGCCCCACATCCCTCCCTAACTATGCATTTTTGCTTTCCTCCTGCAGGAGATTCCCTTTTACCACATCTGGAGTGGATGTCAGAGGAACCTGCACTGCACCTTCACACTGGAAAGGTTCAGTCTGAATACCCAGGAGCTGGTGTGCAAGCTCTGTGTGCGGCAGGTCGAAGGAGAAGGACAGATCTTCCAGCTCAACTGTTCTGTCTCAGAGGTAAATGATATTTGTGTACTTTTCTGTCCAACTGCAGGAACGTGGGAAGGCCAAGGAGGTATGACCTTTCCCATTGCTACCTCTTTAGTGCTTTCCAGTTTCCTCCTGACTGTTGGCATGGACCTAAAGAATGGATTAAGTCATGGCTTTGTATCTCCAGTTGCATTTTTCCTTAGTTTCTCTCATCTGGAAGGAAGCATCCCTCCTTCAAGGCAGAGGAGAGCAGCTTTGATCTCTCTACTAGTGCTGCCTTTCTTTGTCTATATGGAGGAGCTCTTTTGCCTACCACTCCCTAGCACATCTCATGAAGCTTACATGGTGCTGTTTCCTTGGCAGTCCACAAGACCCATCATGCCTGACAGTTCCCTGGAGAGAGAGTTCCCTGTCAGTGCTGTATGTTCCATGAGCCACTCCCCTCTGATCCCATATAATAGCTGCTGTGCAATAGGGAATATCAGATGGGCTGGTTGCAGTAAAGTCTTCTCCTCATATTTTGCTACTGCTACAAATCCTGACTGTTGTCTTTGGCAATTTTTCTTTTGATGTCTGACATTTTCCAGAAGAAATATTATCATAAGTTTGGGGACATCTTTGCCAGTGCTATGTAGCACCTGGAGAATTTTTGTTCCTTGGGGCAGTCAAGCTCGGGACTGAGATGCAGCAACATATTCAGGTGTGAAGTGGCACTGACTCCAGCAAATGTGCTGGTGCATTTTATCCCTGCTATCCTTGGCAGCTACAAGGACCAGACTCTTGGGCAGCAATTACTGCTGGCTGGCTTGGGGAAGGGCTGCAAGAGCAGAGACAAAAGTTTCTTGTGCTGTAGGGCTCTGACAGTGAGCACCATTACCCCTAACATCTGCTTGGTTAGTGGGTGTAAAGTTACAGATTCATCTGGGGACTACACAGCATTAAGGACAGATGGTAAAACAAGCATCATAAACAATTATTGTAATAAGTACTGCATTGAGGTAATCACTAATTTAACCTCACAGAGAAGAGAAAGAACTGAAAGTAACTTTAATGAAATGCGAGTATACACTATAATCATCTTCAGCTGGTTGTGTGTAATAGGGCCTGGTAATAGATTCAGAAGGAACAGGACAATATTCTTGTCTTGTACTGTGATCCTATCCATCAAGGATGAATAGAGGGAGTGAATAATACCACTGCGATCAAGGCTGCCTCCTGCAAAATTGCCCCTTGTTTTTGACACCTTGTGATATTCCCAAACTCCAGCAAGGAACAGGAGGACCTTGGGCTGCTAAGAGCTGGAGTATAGGGTCAGCTAAGAAAAAAATCCTAAAACTCAGAGATTTGATGATAAGTCTGGGGTAATAACTGCAACTTGGAAACCAATGTATGCCTCTAGAAGCATGATAAAAACATCAGACCAGGCATCAGGAAACCATAGCTGTGGTTCCTCACATTTTCTTCTGAGGTTAGGCTAGTGGTATCTAGCTAGTGGTTAGGCATTGCAGGACTGTGCTGGCATCTTTCTTTATTGCTGGATCTGTTTCTCTGCCTCTGTCACACTGAGATAAAAATTTAGAAACACAGTTTCCTGCATCCTCCCTTGATGGGCTTTCTTTTTAGTCCCCTGCAAAGGATGTAAAACTTCTGCAGATTAAACTGTCTTATACTGGCTTTATACATTGTCTACCACTGGGACTTCAAAAATACAAATGCAGTGAGTGCCAAAACACACACATTTGCAAAGCAGGAGGAAAATATTGATAAGGGTCTCCCATGCTTCATTTTTGAAGCCCTCTTTTTATCTTGTGCTCTTGATACTCACCCAGAAGAGCCACAGGGCAATGCCACAGATACCCGGGCCCCTTCTGCAGCAACCTGAAGCCCCTGGGGCTGCAGGCCACCTTGAGGGCCAGGACAGCACCTGTGTCCTTTGGCCCAGAATATAAAGAAAAGGTTCTCTGCCTGCAATGGCACTGTCACCACACTACTGCTGCTTCTGATCTCCCAGTGAAGGTGAGCCTGCATGCAGCACCAGTGTCAGGCATGTCCTTTTTCTGGCTCCTGGGCAGTGCCTGCTGCCCAGCAGCAGTGGGGCAGTGGGGTTGGGGCAGGCAGTCTGTGACGCAGAGCCTTGGCACCCAAGTACAGATGCCACATTCGACATGTTAATTGAGGGCATTACAGTGTGGCATAAACCTTCCTTGGTTAGAAATTTCACTGATTGCCTAAAATGCCATGTCTTTGAAAAAAAAAAGGCAAAAAAAGTCATATTTATACAGTGGAAGAGAATTAATTGGTGTAGATAAAAGAGTGGAGGCAAAAGTTTTAATTCTGTGCATTGCTCATGGACATTGGCTCCCCCCTTTCCATCTCTGAATACGTTTTTGGGGGATAAACCAGGGATTGCACAGGACTGTGAGCATCTCCAGCGAACTCCTTGGGGGGTTTGTGATTGAGACTTAAGCCAGGAGCTGCCTGGCATTAAGGCAGTTTCAGGTATTACAGCTCCTTCCCAACAGCCAGTTTGATACTAAGCAACAAGACAGTCCACAGAGGAGAAAACAAATCGACGTTTAATGACAAGTCTTTAGCATGAGTGTTTCTGGCTGCCTGGGGCTGTGATTTGGCAGTGGGGGAGGAGAAGCAGCTCCCCATTTTTACTAGAAAAGAAGACCAAATTGAGAAATAGACTGAGAAGCACAAGGGCAGACCCAGCCACGTTTGCTGCTTTTTCCATCATGGTCCCAGCAGGACCTCGCTGTTCCTAAACAAACCCGGCCACACAAATTGACCAGCTACCATTGTCCTACCAGCTACCAGCTGTAGGCACTAAATCCATCCAGGCCAATGAGAAGGCAAAATCCTTGCCCAGAAGAGCCAACTGCTGTTATTCCCAGTAGTGTTACCAGCAGTGTCAGGGGGACCCCTCCAGCTGGGAGGACCATATCAAAGAGCATCAAAACCACACCTGCAGGGGACAAGCTGGCTTTGGATCTGACTTTTCCCTTGAAATCCTTGCTGCCACACTGCCTTTGAACACACTGCCCCCTTTGTCCTGGGGAGAGGGGGCAATGACTGCCGCCCACCACCCCCAGCCCTGCCCTGAGCTCTGCATGCTCTCCATCTATTTCCAGAGTCAAAGCTGCATGAGGATGAGGGCTCAGCTTGTGCCTGGGGTGGTATTGACTGTCTGTCTGTGGTCTGCACAGCATCAGAGGCTTCAGAGGGCTTGGGTGCTCCCAGAGGGATGTCAGTGGTGTGAGCCTGGTGCTGGCTTGGTGGGACACTTGGGAATATGCTGGGAAGGGGGTCTTTTCAACCATGCCAGGAAAGCCCAGTTCTGCTCTAGTAGTAGCAACTTGCTCCAAAATTTGTCTAAGTGTCTGATCTTTTGTTATTTCCAGTAAGTGATTAATTAAGCTGGCCTTTTTGTCCAGTTATAGTAAAATTCACCCTCCAAAACAAGAGGAGGGAAAAACAATCTTTTGTCTACCCATAGCTGATTATAAATATTTCTCTTTTCCAGCGGACTAGCATGTTTATGTTAGCGTTTACTGGAGTAGCAGAGGGCTGCAAGTAAAAGCCCTGAGGTTCAGAGGATGTAGTTCTACAATTGTCTCTTTACCCATTAACAAAACTGATGGGTTTTTTTCTGCCTTTCCAATCTCAGGAACCTACTGGCATCGATTATCCTCCCATGGACACAGCAGGCACCATCACCACCATCGTAGGGCCCAGTGCCTTCAGCATCCCGCTCCCGATAAGGCAGAAGCTGTGCAGCAGCCTGGATGCTCCCCAGACCAGGGGCCATGACTGGCGGATGCTGGCCCACAAGCTGAAACTGGACAGGTGAGCAGGGTTGCCTGTATGTGATCAGGCAGGGAAGCTCCTAGGGAGGAAGGTATGTGCAAGAACATCCTGGTGAAAGTCCCACTGAAAGCAGATGTACAGGCTGGTCAGGCTGACTGCACAGGGGATGAGCACCTTGACAGCACCAGCAGCAGGGATGGGTTGAAATCATATGAGTTCAGATAGTCTCCATGCAGCTCAAAAAAACTGAGTTTCCTTTTGGCTCATTGCAGGTACTTAAATTATTTTGCTACAAAATCAAGCCCCACTGGGGTGATCCTGGATCTCTGGGAAGCCCAGAATTTCCCTGATGGCAACCTGAGCATGCTGGCAGCAGTTCTTGAAGAAATGGGAAGACACGAAACGGTTGTTTCTTTGGCAGCAGAAGGAAATTACTAATGCAGCCTTGGCATGACCAGGAAGGACAGACGCAGGGAGCGGTAATGCCCTGTTATTGCAAACAAGAATTGAAATGAAAACCCAGACCAGTGAGTTACACAAGAGACATTTCAGAGAAGAAAGCAAGCAAACAAGAAAAACCAGCCCTGACCTTCACACGTGCTCTCCTTGTACATTATCACAGGATCAGAAAGAGATCATGCAAAGTTGTACCTTGGAAATATAAATCAACCTAATGTTCCTCTCGGCTTGGCTGTACACTGCTTGGTACAGGTTTTTACAGTTTCCTAGGAAACGCTTTTTATTGCTATCCAGATATATGGATAAACTTTCTTAACAATCCCAGTTTCTATGGATGTTGTTTACATCAAATTCTGGACAGGGGTAAGGAGGCTGTCCATGGCTCTTTATATTTTTTGTTTAAAGCCATTCTAGACAAGGCTATGGACAGCTGGTTGTGGCTATTTCAGCTTATTGGTTTCTGGTGAATTCAGATTTTGGATACAATTCGCACATTGGTTGTCTTGCAATGATCCTCCTGTCATTGTTCTGTTTCCTAGACCTACCTGTAAAAAAAAAAACAAAAAACAAAAAACAAACCAAGAAAATCAGGGTGTGCATCTGGAAAGCAGGTACTCTGGCTGATAAGCAGGAACACACAAAACGTTCCCTTCCTTCCCCAAGACAGTCCCACTGAGCCTGTGTGGAGAATAGCTCTAAGACAGTGGGGAATGAAGGATCTGAGTTAATTTTCAATTCACACCCTTTCCACCCCTTTGCTATATGAGGGGCCAGATATGCAATTTGGAGTGGTTGGAGGGGAGAGGGAGAAACCCAGAAAAAAATAAAAAAGAGAAGTTGCTATGATAGTTATTTACTGATTAGTATCTAGGGCAAGGATTATAATGACTATTATTATTACCATTATTACTTTATTTCTGATTTTGTCAGCAGCAGAATGAATAACTTCTGGTTTTATGGAACCTGTTGTCCCCTCCCTGAAGGTCTTTTAAGACGTTTCCCTCTCTATGCCGTCTGTCCTTCCCTTTGTCATTGTACTCCTCCTCCAAAAGTCCTCTGCCAGCCCCCACAGGCTGCTCACTTTGTGTTAGCATTGCTGTGCTCCACGCCCAGAGCCAAGGCAGCATGAACTGAGGACACTCTGCTGATCTTCACCCACCAAGTGTCGGACCCTGGCATGTTTTGCACCACCCTGGTGCCCCAGGTTGCTCCAAGAAGCAGCCCTGTCCAGAGGTGGCTGTGAACCAGAGATGGCCTCCCAGTGCGAATACACAAAGACCACTGGTTTCTGACCACAGGTGCAAGCATGTGGAGGCACAGACATCCACCATCTGATTTGTGCATCCAAGGTGGGCTTCCATAGTTCTTGTTTTGTTTTGTAGCATTCTAAGAGCCAGCAGCTCCTGCTAGTTCCCCACAGAGCTGCAGGTCTCACTGAAACCCACCACCTCCCGTAATGTTTGCAGTCCTCGATGGCTGGCGAGGGAACACTTGTCCCTCTACAGCCATGGCCCTCTTGGCCACCAGAAAACAGGTGAAGTGGAAACTTTGCAAAAGGAGCAAACCAGAAGTGGTTGTCCCTGCAAATGTATTTTGTTCTGCTCAGTGAAAATTCTCTTTGCTACATGACAGCGCATAGGATTGCAGTAGTTTTACTGCCAGACTGAGCTGTCCTCTACGTCTGGCACAGAAATGCCTTCTGCCCCAACCCATCCACTCCAGGTTTCCAGCCAGGCCCTGGTTATTGCTGTTGTGCACACATGCATGCCCCTGCCCACGTGTGCATTACCATGCCATACGCTTCCCGAGACTGGAGTTAGCTTGTTCTCTTCTGTGGTTTTGATTTTGCTCTCCCCAAGGCTCTCCAGATCGCGCCTTTGAAGGTAATTTTGAAAATGTCATTGGTCAAAATGAAAAGAAAATTTCATCTGGCCTCTTTTTCAATTTGACATTTCCATAGGCTTGGCACTTTTTGCTTATAACTTCTCAGGTCCCTGACCAGGTTTAGATTGACCGCCAGGTAGCGAGCACAAAAAGTTCCCTTCCTTTTAAGAGGTAACCGGGCAGCTTGCAAACCAGCATTTCAGTAAAAACTGGAGACCAGAACACATGCATTGTAACTTTCAACATCTGTGTGCATTTTGCTTGTATAAGCCCCGCCTTCTCTTAATATGGAGATTCCATGGGCATCCTTTCAACAACCATCTTCTTTTTCGCCTTTGGCATCAGATGCAGCCTACTGCAATGCTAATGGAAATTTTGCTTTCAGCATCAGGAGGATCGGACTGGGGCTCCCTTCTCCACATCTTTTACTCAGAGCACTAAAATGGCTCTTAAGGATAGGTCTCAGCTTTTCTCCCTCCTGTGCCACCTTTAGGTGCAACCAGTTGTGTTTAGTTTGTGCTTCTTCACCTTTCTCACATGTCCCTCCTGCGTGACTCTCCTTCCAAGGCGGCTGCAGGAGTTGAACTGCCCTTTGTCCCTTTGGCCTTTTTGGCTCAGTCTTTGTTGGCTGATCCCCAGGCTCACTGGTGCTCCCCAGCTCTCAGCTTTTTCCAGGTGGCCAGCACGTGCACCCTTCTCACCAGGATCAGGCCTCAGTGTCTCACAGTTATCAGTATTGCTGTGAGCTGATGTTCCTTTGGCCAGCTCTCTGACCTGTGTTCTGATGCCTTCTGCAAGAGGCAGGTGAACAACTTTCTCGCAGTGTTCTGGGGCATTTTCCTTTCCCAGCATCACAGTGAAGGGGATTTATTGAGAGGAAAAATGCACTCTCTGATTAAGAGGAGCATCCACAGAGGTGGCTGGAGGTCAAGAACATAACCCTTCATCACTGAACATGACTAGGGCAGCAGCATGACTGCTACTGGGTGGTGAAGCTACTCTTCTTCCACCCTGACTGCTCAGAAACCACCTGCAATCCCCTGCTGCAATCACAGGCTGGATGGTTTCCCCAGCATCTGCTCCAAAGGCCTTTACAGGGTCCCAGCATGGCCCCTGGGGCTGCCTCAGCCCTGACAGGGCAGTAAGAAGCACGGGAAGGTTCCTCCTCAGAGCCACAGCTCATCCCAGCAGCTCTGCACCCGTTCTTTGCCACTGCTGCTAGCAGCAGCTCCCACCTCACCTCACACTTCCCTGCATTAATTGTGCTCAGTTTTTTCTTTTTTTTCTAGGGGGAATGGCAGTGGCAGGGCATGCACTGTGGGAGAGGGCTCTGGCTGGTGGTGTTCACCACTCAGCATCCCCATCCTGCTGGCCCCAGGAGAGCAGGCAGGAAGCAAGGGCAGCCAGATCAGCTCAGGATATTATTTTTGGTGGGAGAAAACCCAGCAGCAGTTCCTCCGCCTGGATTGCATGGACATAGTGCCATCTCGTGGGGCTGAGCCCCCACTCCACTCGCTGCTGCCACAGCAACGTCGCACGGGAAAAGGCTTCCTGTGGGGTGGCTCTGACTAAGACTGGCAGAACTGACTCTTTAAAAGTGGTTGTAAGATTTTATGTCAGGTAAGCACATCTGCTTTAAAAGAAAAAAAAAAAAGGCTGCAGGCTTCCTACCCTCCAGTTATTACTATTTTTTAAAATGCTTTTCCTTTTAGTTGTTCACCTTTGGCTTTGTACTGGAGCAGCTTAGCTGCTCTTCACACCATCTCTTCATTACATGTTGATTGCTAGCGCTATAAATAGTATATATATTATATAAATATATATAAAATATCTACTGACTTCAAGGAAAACCTTTCATTTCCAAGTAAGAAACATTTATCAGAGGCAGTCCTTTTCACCTTATTTTTTTTTTTCTTCTTCTTTGTGTTGTGTTCTTGTAAAGGTGACTGTCAGTGTATAGGGTAAGTTTGGGGTTCGGTTGGGGTTTTTCTTTTTTTCAAAATTTATGATCACAGCTGATCCACTGTGTCTTGTTAAACAGTGCAAGACCTAAGTGCTGTTTTAGTGGATCTTGAAAATTTTGCAGCAGTGAAGTCTCTCCAGTCAAGATTTGCTTTATTGGGAGACCAAGACTTTTTTCCGTCTCGCTGGCAGAAATGCAGACACTCATGAGACATGTTGGAGTCTGCAATACCCACAGAGCAAAACATGTCCATTCCTTGGGTTTCCTGCTATTTCTGTTGCTTACATATAGAATAAATGTATCTACATGCTGTAAGCCTGTCATTGTGGACAGTGTCCTAATGTCTTGTATTGCTACCTACAATAGTTTCTTTTGGGTTCTCCTTTTCTCCTTCTTTTGGGGGCAGGGGGCATGGGGAAGGGAGGGGTGGGGGGGCCCTGAGACCATTGTATGCTCTACCAAGTAGTTACCAGAGCTCTGAGGTTCATCTCTGAACACAACTATATTGTTGAGGTTGGCTTGGGGTTTTTGTAATCTTGTGTCCAGGGCACTTTGTAAACAATCTTACTGAGTGTTCAGAAGTCTTTTCAGGTACTACCCTGGCTCCCGTCTGGCCATGAAGTAACCCACTGTTTGCAGGCTGGTTTGCTTGATATCAAGTAGTGCAAAGAGTGGTTTGAGAATGGAAACCAAACCTTTGGGCCTTCTCCCACAAGGACTCCAGTGAGTTACTGACTTTGGGGTCACCACTGCAATTGATCCCTAGCTTGTGTGTGAAACCTTGAGTTCATAAGCTGCACTGCAGATTTTTAAATGCTGAAGCACGTATCTCAGACATCCTTTGAAGTGGGACTTCAACAGAAAGGTAAAGTAAGTGTGTGTGTACATAAAGAGGAGAAAACAAAGGACACTGCTGCTGGGGGCTTTTAGCTCTCACATTAGGTATGGGCATCCTCTTATTATACCAACTTTTGAATGAGAAGGTCGAGGTCAAAATTCAGTGTACCATCACTGCAACGTCAAATATGCAGTATGTCAAAAGCCAACAGAGTAAAAACTGGCAAGTAACTGGAACTGGACTTGAACTAAGGCCACAGAAATGAGGCCTCACGTTTGGTAGGTCAGGCTCCTTGCTTGAATAGAAGCATTTTGTTGATTTACTTACTTGTTGTTTAAACTTGACACCCGCTCCCTGAAATCTGAAAATCCCTTCTCTGAAAGTCCTTCGATAAACTCTGTCAGTAAAAAAAGCAAATAATAATAATAATCCAGAGTTCCCACAAACATCTATCCCAAATAGGTATTTCACATTTTCTGTGGTGCTGGTTAAATGCACTTATTAGTGGTTCAGTCTCCTCAACTGCTTACAAAGAGATTAATTGCTACATGTGCTTCACCCTGGGCCTGTCCTCCACTCCCAAAGCATCCCATGTCATGGCATGCCATGTCAGTAGCTCTGGGATGCCTGTGAGGAAGCAGGATGTAATTGGGGAGGGTCCTCCTGCAGCAGTGATGGGACAAGAGCCCCAAGGTGAGAAAAGCTTGCATGGGCCCTGGAGCTTCTTTGGCTGCTGCCAGCTGTCTCTGGCCAGTAAATTTGGGAGCTAGCAGAATACAAATAAAAAGCAAAATTGGGCTGGAAAGCAAATAAAATCAGGAAGGAGAGGCAAAACACTCTTCTCCCCACAGATTTTTCAAGGTACCTTGCAAAAACACCTGAGCAGAGAGCCAATAACCTACTTTGAAACACGGAGTGTGACACAGCTGAGAGAGAGAAGTTGTGGCATTACTCTTTTCACATCTGTGTGGTAGACTCTTTTTGCTAACACATGTTCTGTTATTGTTGAAGAGGAAAAAAAAAAGAGAAAGAAAAAAAAAAAAGGAGTATCTTCAGTACCTTTCCAAAGCAAAGGAGGGCCTGCAGGAAATGAAACATCTGTGTGACCCAGGTGTATCACGTTTCTCCCTTCTCTTCCCATGTCACAGCTCTACCGGGGTTCGTGGGATTTGTTTTCTTTGCTATTCAGATCTGGAGAACTCTTTTGGTTTTGATTTCCCTATTGCTGTATCTTCTATGCAATTCCTTTTCTAAAGACTGACTTACTACAGGAGAAGTGCTAGCCATTGCATTATTTGTATTGCTGTACAGTGGAGGTGTGGTTTACTAGTTCTGAGTGTGCCTCTTACCCCCCTCCCTTTTTCTCCTTCCCTCTGTTTGTAAATGCCTGCATTTATTCTGTCAGCCTGACATGTACAAAGTGTAAGAAAGAATTTTTAAACAGGTAATAAATTATATTTATAAGCAACTGGAAAAAAACCACACCCTACTTTGTGTTCAATTGTTTAGTTCCTGGAAGCTCAGAAGTGGAGTCTTTAGTTTCTTTTTACAAAAAAAGAAAATATCTCCTCAGAAGAAATTTTTCTGCACCTGAGAACTGTGGGATTCAGGGGCGTGCCAGGGGCAATGTGCAGCAAGCATGGGGCTTTGTCACCTAGATGTGGCCAGGTCAAGGGGCTGTAGAAATGCTGCTGGAGAGTAACTGCAATGCCACTGAGCACCGACAGTCTGGGGCAAAGCAGGAGAGCTGCAGGGGCTGTGCAGCTCAAGGGAAAATTGCTATTATTTACACACTTCTCTGAAAATAATAGCAAGGCAATTAAACATTAGGAAACACGGAGCTGAATCTGCAACGCAGCCCTGCAGAACGAGAGGAGTGCTCCAGCTTTAGGTACAAATGCACAGAAACACCTCACTAGATGTAGAGGTAGGTAACCCATGTCTCAGCACTCAGCAATGCCGTGTTTCAGCTGATGCTGGGTATTTAGGCTGAAACGTTTTCACCTGATGCTTGGGGCGGGAATTCTAGCTTCAGTTTGTGCACAGGTGACTCCTGTGGCTCTTGTGCTATTAAAAATAGTAGTCAAAAATATTCATAAACATGTGGCAGAATGAAGGGGGGTGGGTGTCTCAAAAAAATATTATGCTAATACCAAGTTTCTATAGATTTACATAATCAGCCACAAAACACGACTGACTGCTCTATTAGTGATAACACTATTTTAATTACTATTTTTCTCTTCACTGAGTTGTGAAAGAAGTGATGCTTTTTTATGCCAGTGGAAACATATGCAACATATTGCTGTTTACTTGTTTGCTCAGAGGAAAAAAAAAATCTCATAAAAATAAAATAAATAAAATGAGGCATGGTCAAAATAATCTAGCTGGAGAAATGAAATGCAAAGATGGTGCTTTTCAAGCACATAAAAAGGAAATAGCAATCTCTGTCATGGGGAGATGGAAACAATTTTATTGGGGGGGGGGGGGGGAATGTTAAAACAACCATATACAATTTGAACAAATACAACATAACACAGTTTGTTCCCCAGGTTTTCTAATTACAGTATTTACAGGTTTAATAAGGCACTGGTTCTCAAAAAAGAACACAAATTAGTTTCTTAGTCTCTACATTGACAACCTTTTCTTTAATAGAAATGACTTTGTGCTAGAGAAAGGATAGCAGTTGCTAGATGGCATCTCTCTTTTTTTTTCTTCTCCTACTTACCTATGCCATCTCACCTACGCCAGAAAGAAACTAAACTACACTTCCTTGAATGATTTACATTTGAAAAGTGGATTTCTAGACCCGTGGGCACTGAAGCCACAATTATCTTTACCTCTGACTTCCAAGCCCTCATCAATGTGCCCTTTGAAACTACCAAAATATGGAAGTGACATTAAAAGGCCACACCTGGCAAAATAAGCATACTAGCCTGTAGTCACTGCAGTGCCGACACCTTAATTACGACACGCTGAGTGTCACAGAAAGTCACCCATGCAGGCAGCAACTCGAACGTCACAGTGCTGGAACAAAAGACCTCCACGCTTGCCTTAGGCTGTTTTTTGGCCTTAGGAATAGCCCTTCACAATAGCATCGATTACAGTGGGTAGGAGATTTGAGGGCAAAATCTGGTCTTGGGAGAAAATAGGCAGGCACTAGTTACACAACCGCAGACCGTTTGCTTTCTCAGTGTGTGTCTCCTCAAATATATATATATATATATATATTTATCTATTTTCCTATACAGCACCGTTGCAGTGATTTGTCATTTATGCATTTTCATAAATAAATATTATGTTTTATTTAGTGCTTTTTCATCCATAATAGTTTACTCTTAATCCACATACTGGAGCTATCCCAGACTCGCAACTGAATATATATATATATATTTTATATATATATAAAAACACATAAACTTGAACATTTAACATACACACTTTATGTACTCTATCAACCAGTATCTTAGACCATTTTCTTCTGGACCAAAAAAAAAGGTAAGATTTGCTCAGGAAACCAGTGACTGGCCCTTTCTCTTGCAACATGCTGATGGCAGGTGCCAGGGGCATTCATAGTATGCCTCGTGTCTGCCAGCCAGCAAAGCACCCTCCAAAACACTCCTGGGGAGAGCTTTGCTATTAAAAAAAAAAAAAAAATCTATTTGAGGAAGGCAGAGGTGAAATGCACCTAAACAGGCAGTAAAGAAGCATTCCTGTTGTGCAACCTGGGACCTGCAGGTCCCCTCTGCTTCTTCGGGGCTGAGAAACCTCAGTTCCACAGGGTGCGCTGGCTTTTATGGAAAGAAACGAGACTAGAAACCCATGGCTCCATTCACTTAAGACAAAAAGGTGAAGAGAGGCTGGGTTGTCCCCATTTTGGCCCACAAATCTCAAAGCCAAGGCAGCCAAGGAGAGGAGCAAACTCTGCTCTCAGCCTCACAAACGTGTTTTAAGGATGGGGAAACCGTCACTGGGATCAGTGTTTGGTGTATTAAATCTCAGATTTTCTTTTTGTATTGCTTGGTAAATTTGGGTACAGGCAGGGAAACGGCACTGCAGAAAAAGCACCCTAATTAACAAAAAAACTTTCGATTAAGCTTTTTAACACCTATCATCATGGAGGGCTTGCTGGTTCTCTTGAACTCGTGCATTTTTCTCTGTTAGCTTGAAAGTATAAAATGGTAATTTTTCCAGCTAGAAATACCTTCAGGGAGCTGTTAAGCTAAACCCCAATTATACACCTACCTACCACAAATAAATCAGTTTTCTCCAAAAAGGGGAAAAAAAAAAGAAGCATTACAGAAGTGCTGATGCTAAATCCTGCATGGCAATTATTTAAGTTCTGAAATAGGCTTAGCATAATCAAAGCAGCATTTGTAAGGACTTATTTCAAAATTAAGCTGAACACCATCTAGTAAAACAACATAGGCAGCCAGGAAAATTTTTAAAAATAAATGAAGGGTAAAAAAGGGTAAACCAGTAAGTCCCATGCAGCTCAGTTTTGGTAATCTGACAAAGAACAGAACCTTTCCAAAGAAAACACCTCCCGGGGTATATTTCACCTCTCATTTCCCCTTCTATAGCATTAGCATTGCTACAACTGCTGCAACCCTAGGAAGGAGGAACAGGGAAAGACAGTAAATACATTTCCCATTGCTCTTCTCCCCTGACAGCTCCTCTTGCTGGGAACCAAAATGCTACACAGCCCCAGCCCAGCAGCTGAGCCTGTCACTGCTGTGCAGTGGCTGCCAGAGCTGTGGAGGCTGCTGGAAGGCCACCCAAAACAGTAAAGCAGATAAAGCTTGAGCCAATTGTTTGTAGTGTCTCTCACTACAGCAGAAGAAGTGCAGGAGGCAGGTACCCACTGCTGGCCACAGTTCCCAGCTCTCACCACCCATCTAATGTGTCCCACGCTCCCTCTCCCTGTCACTTCCTATTACAGACAAGGCACCAGGTCTCCTTACACTCAAGGAAGAATGACTGCCACCCCAGAAATGGGCATTGTTGAGGTTTTTCACTTTCCCTTAAAAAAGGGAACACAGATGTTAATTTCTTTTTCTTAGCTGTGGTTGTAGATGGACCCCTCACTTTTATGCAGATGAAAGAGCAAGTTAGTAATTCCTTCTCACAAGGAACTTCCTCTTACCCAGTGGTTGGTTGTGGGTCCTAGCAGTTTCAAATTACCCAGTGGACTCAAATGCGTATTTCATTTCCACTCACACACAAAATACTTTATTTTGCAGTGGGGGAAAAGAAAGGAAAAAAAAAAAAGCCAAGAAAAAGGGCACTTGTTTATCACTGTGGTACTATCCCCATCAGTTTTCCTGGAAACATGAAGAGCTTCTTTAAACAAGTCACACCAAACCATATTCAAACAGTTCCCAACTACCTTAAGTGAAGCATGACCTTCCCTGGGACAGGCCACCCACAGGAATCAGGCCACCCACACCAACAGGGATGGCAGGGATGCAATTGGGCTCCATCTCTGCACTGTGAGAATCACTTGCACATTCAGGGTTTGGAAAGTTATCTCCACAAATAGGTGGCTTTTAAGGTGGTCTCCATCACAGCTCCTCTGAGCTACACAGACCCACTCACCTTTTTTCTTAAATGCTGGAGTGCAATAGTCGTTTTGGAAATGAAAAAGTTGGTTTGCTTTCATTTTCAGCAGTTTCCTCCGAATTTTTTTAATGTAACAATATACATCTTTTTTACTTCTAACCCAAAAGTTTTATTTTCATAAAATTTAAAGCAGTATCTTTTTAAACAATCAAAATAATAATAATAACAATAATAATAATAAAATAATAAGTGGCTTTCATGGAAAGCAACATGCATAATCTTAAACCAGTTACTAAAACTGTATTTTCCCATGTAAACAAGAGCAGACAAGCCTCTTCGATCTTGTATCTCAAAATTCAGGTGATTTTTGCAATGGATAGTCTCCTCAAAAACTCACTGCTGCTCTTAAGCATGACTCCATTCAAGGTACTTAGCAAAGACTTTTGATACATCTTCAGGACTTCTGCCTGCACAAGAAAGTCCATTTCCAGGGGCCTCCACCAGAGCTGCCTCTGGCAGAGTCAGAGTTTAATGTCCTGGGACTCTGACATTTTGGCGAGTGTTTTCTTGACGCGCAGGGCTGTGAGCCGGGAGGCAGGGTTGTGAGCCCAGCACTCCATCATCAGCTTCCCCATCTGCCGTAGGCACTGCGGAGAGAAGCGGGAGAGAAAGCCCCACCCGGGTCAGTGAAAGAGGAGACTGCAGTTGTTGGCAATGCTGAAAAACTGAAGGGAAAAGGCCTTTCCTAAGGGCAGTGCAGACCCTGACAGGCATTATGCATAAATACCACCAGCGCTGCCCAGACCAGCCAAACGTGTTTCAGATTAATGCAGATTTTTGTAATGCATTTTTGGTAATACACAGGCACTACCTACTAACAAATTGACCTCTTGCTAGAGGTCAATATTGCTAGAATGCCTGAGGTGGGATTACTGAGGATCCAAACCAGTTAATCAAGTGCAGCTATTTCAATGAGCCTCACCAGTCCTGGACACATGTGGTAGCAGAGTAAACACACACTGAGTGTCATCACACAAAAGCCCTTTCCGGAGCTGATAGTCCTTCCTCCAGTGTTTTCAGCCCCAGTCTGAATGCCCAGAGGGATTTGGCTAGGAAGAGGATGAGGCAGACGAGTTGTGGTTACATCTTCTCACACTGGCTGTTGCATGAGACCTCAAGGAGCCCAGGGAGGTTGTTTTCTTTTTCCCTCACATTCACAAATCTCATGCCACCTAAATCTTTCATCTCCCTGCAGAATATTCATCTACATGCTGCTATTCCAAAATGTGGCAGCAGCAGTGGAAAATGTCCTCCTCCCTCAAAATGCTGCAGACTTGGGTCAATCTCACTCACTAGCTCCGATTAAAAGCACTGACAGCATGTCAAGAGGGACGACAGATACCTCATCACTGCTCCATCTGTTGGGAAATGAGGGGCGCAGTCTCTTGATGCACACGATCTCCCGCATGTCCTCGTACGAGGGGTCGCTGGGCACGAGGTCATGGTATGGAAGCTGGTATTCCTCAACTATTCCTGAAAGAAGCAATTAGTTGTCTGTCACTTGCAGAAAACAACTTCCACTCCCCTCTTCCCCTCTCAGTTTGTAACAGATTGGCCATACAATACATACTGTTCAACAGTTGGGTGTACTGCTGAAAAGGACTTCCCTGCCCTAGAAGTTAATTCCACAGTCAAGTTCCAATGTAACCATTGCCATGTAAAGACTGGCCACGTATCTTAATCCAAAAACGTAATTACTTGCCAAGTGAGGCAGTTTCTACCTCTGCTTTCCAGTCCAGCAATCTCCAGTAAGTTCTCCCAGAAAGAGCTATTCACATAGGGACTGTATCAGACTAATCTGAGAGAGAATTAACCTTGAGTTAGGTCTCCTTCTTATCAGTGGACCTGGAATATACCAAAGGGCATTTCTGTGCCTTTTCAGAACATGGCAAGGCACCATTCTTTGTACATAGCAACAATGAAACAATAAAAATATTACAGATTTAGCGTCAAAACATCACAATACACATCACCAGCTTTTAAACACAGGGATCCTGCTACTCATAGGCAACATTCAGCTCCTCTAGGGTGAGCATTCAGCACAACACTGCATATTTAAAGACCCATGAAGTATGGTGAAGGTAGCAGAGACCCAAGAGAGACATGCTCTACTCTTGCCACCAAACTGGCACGGAACAGTTACCAAGTTACTTCCATGCATTTAATTTTCTCCATGGCAAAACAGAGGTAATAACACCCATCATTTCTGCACTGAACTCTACATGCAGAAAGAGGGAAATGAAGCACATCACTGGTATGATAGTGATGTAATAAGTGCTACTTCCCTCTGCTGTTTTGCTACTTGTCTTGTAAACAGATTATTTCAAATAGTAGCATAGCAAACTCCAAAGTGTTTGCCCTCCTCCTTTCATTTAACTCTAACTAAACAAAGAAATCACTATTTCCTTTCTGTTAAATTAGCTGAACACCTCCAGTTCAGCAGAAATGTGATGCCTTTGGAAAAGGCCCCCAAATGAGTTCCCTACTTCCTCAGTGCAGGCATCCGCTGCCTTCAAACATGCCATTAAAATATAGTCTAAACCTCTGCTGTTGAAATAGCACTGACTCATGCTTTAAAATAAGTTTTAACAAGAGAACAGATATTAAGAGAGTTACCTGTATGGTTTACCCACATTGGTTTATTACTGTAAAAACAATCACCCAGAGAAAAAGATGTAAAGGAAGATATGAGGTTCACTGACACAATTAAAAGTGATCTCCCAGCTCTTTACCTCCTGAAACACATCTCCTTGCTATCTCCCAAAGGATGAGTCCAAAACTGTACATATCAGCCATGATGTAGGACTGAAAGTGATTTCTATTCAAGCTTTCATCCAGCACCTCAGGAGGCATATAACGTTTTGTTCCTACACGGGTGTTTGGAGGGATGTCTACCTCATTTGTATCACTAAAAGAAAATGAAGAAAAAAAAGGGCATCAAACATGCAGTAAAGTGGCTTGAAAAGAAAGTAATTTAGATGGAAGAAGTAGTAAATTCACACCACATCCACTCTCAAACAAGGTCAAAAGTAATGCATAATCTTAATGGAACAATTCTTGCAAGAAAAGCCTCTTAGTGTGAAGGCAACCCTCCTTAAAAGGCTGACCTGCCTGAGGCTATGTTAAGCATTCAAATGCAGAATCAAAATGAAGATAAGACTCAACAGGGATGCTGTAACATTTGTGAGATTTCATTAGCATTAGCCGGAGCTCTAATGTTAGTGATAACAATCAAATCTTCATTAAACGCTGTTTTCTTAACATACTCCACCACCTAATGCTTCAGTCTTAGCAATTAATGCTAAGTAGCTGGTGCAGTATCTCTTAGCTGTAGCAAATCAGATCTGCAAGGAAGATGAATCTAACTATTATTTTTTGCATGCATTATGTTTGATCTCTCCCAACCTTAACACATCCAGATATGTAGACACAGAGGGATAAATGCATAAAAACATCTAAGCAAATGTGTCACACCTCACACATTGACCAGAAGACACAAGATGTGGCAAGCAAATTCCCATTAATTATGTGGATGGATTCTTGTTTTTCTTATTAACTCAGATTCAGCTACATCAGTTGAAATGTTTTTAAAAGGTTGTATGTTTTATATAAGCTTTATATGGCATATATGGTTTGCTTAAAAAGGTCTGTTTTCCTTCCCTCACCTTCAAATGTATGTATTTTAAATATGATGGATGCAACAAAAGCTCACAGAATAATTCTATTTCTGTAGAAATATTATTATTTCTTCATGTACAACATTTTTTTTTTTTACCTACTGATATGAAGAAAAGTCAGCTTTTTCTGAGTCTGTGGGACAACCAGTTACCTACACAGTCATTAAATCATATATATGCTGGTGGCATTTCTGTACACCTCCAAGAATGTAACACAAATCCAGTGACCTGCACTGTCTTCCAGTATTTCAAATGAAATGGAAACACAAGGAATTTTACTAGAATCATTAGCTTCAGCAGAGCACACCCCTTCCCACTGTTTTCACTTCCCTGTTGTTGCCTGAGAAATGCTGTCTGAGGAAGGGTTCAGTATGAAAACAAGCCAAGTACATACTGTAAACTCCATCTGGAGTGGGAAAAATCCATATTTCACCTTCTTTTGTAACAGCACTTGATAATTCCTAGCTCCCTTCGTTCACAGCTAAGCAGTGTGCTGCTCTGTATTTGCCAGGCAAAGTACACCTGCAAAGGGTGAATTTCTTCCCCGAAATTTTAATAGTGTATTTTCAAGTTGTTGTTTTCTAGGCTTCTGTTCCTCAAAGTAAAAATATTCCTTTCTTGTCTCCTAAAGAAAGGTCAGGCTCATAAAGGAAATGCCTCACCAAGAAACGTGGTAGGTAAGTGAACGGTAAGAAGAGCACACTTAAAAACTGCCTTTCCTTTCACTCTGAATAATTTCAGTTCAAGATTTGTACAGAATTCTTTAATTTTTTTAATACTCCAGGGAGTGCATGGTTTCAAAGCTGACCTCCAAAACGGAAACTTTCAGTCTATGTATTCTAGACACATTTCTGTATACAGAAAAATCAGAGACTTTGGAACACACGTCTCCACCACCAGGACCACCGCTGAGAGCTCAAGTTCCTTTTGAACAGAGCTGTCAGAGAGCAGTGTCTCCTTATGAATCCCAGGAGTGAGTAAGTTCTACTTGTCTGCTCTTTCTAAGTTGTTTAAACACACAACCATTTTTTAAAATCAAATTTAAAAGCCATTTCAAAAATCAAATCTGTTCTTCGGCAATTTGATTTGTAGGAAATGGAACAAAAGGCAGCCCAAATGGGCTCCTTTTCAATAAATCCTAGTTAGTAACTTGTGCAAATTATTAGTATTTTTCTCTCTAAGCTGAGAGTGAATTTTCACGGGATCAGACAAGCTTCAGTGACAAGCTCACTGACGTGACTTCAACCTGTCTGTGCTACGTCCTTCACCGTGTGCCAGCAATAGTGGGGCAGCTATGGAGGACGGAGGGATGAAAATAAACCTTTATGCAGATGCAGCTAATGTGCTCGAATAATTAAAAAGCAACTGTTTGTACACCTGCATGAGGTGTTTACATGACATTCACTCCCCAACAGGTAACCTCACACACAGCTGAGCAGAGCCCAGAAGGTGTGCACATACCCTATAGGTGCTTACTCACACGTGCACACTCAGCCAACAACAAAGGCAGCTTTTGCACCTGATTTATTAACTTCTCCTCAGCCCCCTCACTCCAACTCACCTGATAAACTTAACAGCCAAGCCCAAATCTGCTATACAGCAGGTGCCATTCTTTTTCACCAGGATATTCTTACTCTTTAGGTCACGGTGGGCAATAGCAGGTTTGCCCTGAGTACTGAAGATCTCAGTGTGCAGGTGGCACAAGCCACTGACAGAGGAGTAAGCCAGTTTCAGCATAGCTTTTGTGTCCAAGGTAGTAGATTTTAGATAATCGTAAAGTGAGCCATTCTCATGGTAGTCAGTGATAAGATACAGCTGGGTCCAAGATCCTGTACCTTTAATATCTGCAGCAATGAATCCTTCAAAAAAAAAAAAGAAGATATTTTCAAATTAATACTTCTCACGGGGTTTTTTTTGACTGCTCAGAACTCTGGACTCTCATCCATTTCAGTAGTTTTATTTCATTACCGTATTTAATTCCTTTCATCTTACTTCCATGCTACTGTGCCTCACCTCTGGCCTTTCACGTACTTTCAGAAAGCCCAGATACGGAAACACCAGTGCCTGAAACAGACACGTTGTGTTTGGAGTAACAACCCCCAAGTCCCACTATTTTTTAACTTTTATTTATGTTTCAGTAATCCTTGAAACAACTTTCCTTTGAAAAGCACTGGGGCTAATTGCAGAGCACAGTGGGAAACAAAGCAGATAGGAAAGGACATCAGATAACAGCCAAATATAAAATTGCTGTGCTTAAAAAACCTGTTCACTATCAAATAATTCTCTTTCACTTCACTCACCAAGAATATTTTCATGTCTCATCAGGACAGTCTGGTAGATTTCTGTTTCTCTGAACCAGCTGGCCTCCTCTGTAGTAAAGAACACTTTCACTGCTACCTTTTCACCACGCCACTTTCCCATCCAGACTTCTCCATAGCGACCTTTTCCAATCTGCTTCACCATTTGAATCTGCTTTGCGATGGTCCTTTGAACCTTTGAAAATTAATCAGTCTTTTTAAAGGAAACATTTTACTATGAACCTTGAAATTTTTATTTTCCTGTGGGATGTAGAGTTTGGTGGAATTTTTTTTGTTACTTTTGGAAAAGTTTTGACAGAAAACACTCCTGGTCACCTCAATGCAGTCCAAATTCCAAAGGGGTACGTAACACATTTGAATTAAAATAGGGATGTTTGTTACATACTCAACACTGCTGAGACTCAAGGCTAGGCCTCACAAGAGTCATAAGCCTATCAGAGGTCCAAAACTAGCAAAACCACAAAATTACTTTTTTTTTTTAAGGACAATACTTCCTATCACCTTCCTTGAAATGGCCATGCCTGATTATTTCAAAATATACATTTGGTGTTAGGAATCTCAACCACTACTTACAGAGTTATAACACACATGCCTACATTAATTTTAATAATAATAATTACGTATTAATAAAAAGCAATTCCCTCCCCAAAATATTTGAAAGAACAGCTTTCCAGTGTCTGTGCCAGCTTTGTCAGGGTCTGTACTGTGAGCTAATGCTAACATCATGGGTATTACAAGATCAATGCCCATGGCAGCATTGCAGAGATACTCTTCACAAGATGACAGACCCCATGCAGCAGATGGACTGCCTCTAAATTTAACAAGCTTTTACAGCCACGAAAAATCTCAGGCAAATGGAGACTAATAATCTCATCAGATTGGAGCATGCCTGCAGAACACGTATATCTGAAAGTTCACTAATGTGAGTGGATGCTGCAGCACAACTCGCTGGTATTCGTGGCTGACGCTGCCTCACCCCAATGTAACGGGAGATGAAAATGTCACACTGTTGAGGTACAGCACTGCCAGTTCAATCCACAGCTAATGAGTTTTTGTTTGGTAAGACTTGGTAAGATATTGAAAGAATATTTCCTTCAACACAAGGAGATTTTCATCTGGGCCAAGCAATTGGCAAAATCTGAACAGGTTCAAATTCATGGTCTCTGGTCGGGTTTTGCCACCATCCAGACACAAATCTCCTGCAGTTTACTGCAGCAAGTGAATCTAACTGCACTAACTGAATCCCTCTGAAATCATATTCATTTCATGCAATCCAAAATATTTTTGCAATCTTGACTGACAGAAATGAGTGAAACTTGATTTTTTACAACATTTGCTTCCTTTGTTATGCTTGGGAGGTCCAGTGGAAACCACCAGTTTGGTAATGCCAAGCAGGACTGCCACAACCCCACTGCAGCATGAATGTGCATCCAAAGACAAACTCAAAACCTATTAGGTCAGGCCTATCATCATTCATTTTGTAAGTAAATCACTGGTTTTCATATAAGACAATTTTAAGAAGCATAACATACAGTGGTATTTAAGCAAAGCTATTTCAAATATCCCAGTTTTCTTCTTCTGTCATTTAAACAGAATTCCATTTTTCCAGCCCTGCACTGTATTATTATTAGACTTCCAAGATGGTCGCTTTAGTGCCATTATTTTTGATTAACATCAGTGAAAGCCAACAACAGAGATTAGCCTTAATTTAAAAAATTGATTTATTATCTTTTATACTCTCATATAGTGATTGAACAATAGTTATATTACATTGGAATTTTGCTGTAACATTTTGTAATGTCATTTTAGCATTGTTGCTTTCTATTTTGCCCATTTTAAAAATGCATCCTGAACAATAATGTAGTTATATCAAATAACTTAATTTGTGTAAATATATGTAATGGCATCATAAAGTACATGCAATTACAATACTTAATGATGAAAAGTTCCTTATTAAATTACATTAAGAAAATGAAAAACACATTTCTGTTATGGGTTTTCAGGCGGCAGAATACTATGTGGAAGGCCTTAACCTGGTTTCGTCTTGCTAGAACTGGTCAAATGATTTCCTATGAACAATTTATTTTATTTTAAGGAATTCAGCTCCTTCTTGAATCATAAACCAATTATTATTTCTAAAACAAATAGGTTAATCAAAATTGTTGGCTGAACTGATTTCATAAGCATGCTGAATGATGTGTTCTTGTGAGTTATTTACACTGAGTGGGGCTGGGGGTTTTTCATTTCTTTTGAAATCTGTGTATTTTGCTGCTTGAGCTCTGTAGGTAAGGTTACATGGCCTTTTCTTTTGTCTCCCTGAGTGGAAACAATCCAATTATGAACTATTTCTACTTTCCTGCCATTCAGCTAAATGTGTTCAGCTACTGCAGATGAAAATTTAGACAGACCAACCTTTTGTAAATTTAATATTTTGAGCAGAAAATTCATACCTATGGCTGGGATGCAGTCCCTTGAAAAGCAAAGTTCATTGGAAAGGAAATTGGGAAAAAAAAATGTATGAGAAGGTAGAGACCAACGTGTAGTTCAGCAAACTCTTCAGACAGACCATTTTGCAGCATTTGACCTGCAGCAAACTGTTCTGTCAGAGGTACAGACAGGTCAGGAGACAGAATGCTTGCTGAATGTCATCATATTGACAAATTCTTGGCTAATACTTGTTTGGGGTGTAATATTTGTACCCATTAGAATAAATGTTCTACACAGAAGAGAAACATTACTGGTTAGCACAAGGTGACATTTTGCATTAAATTTGCATCTTACTTTCCTGAAATTATAACCCTGGATGTTTCAGTCTTTGCATAAGAAACAAAGTTAAAAATAAGCAAATAAGCCCTTGCATGGGCACTTTCTATACATTTGTTTCAGGCATGGGCATCACTCTGTGCGTTTCTGGTGAACTCATAGTGGTTGTAGCTGTCTGGGAAATGCAGCAAACATCTCTTGCGATGTGCAAGATCCATTTTCTTCTCTTCCACCCAAAATCACTACTTAAAGAAAAATTGTACACGTTTTTTTGTGAGTAAGGGGAGATGGGGGTTGGGGGGAAGAGTTCCTTGAGGAAAAACACTGGGTCCAGTGGCTGCAAAGTCTCCAGGCTTGAGAGGAGTGGACTGACAGAAGACTGGATGGTTTCTGCCTCACGGAGCAGCGGCACAGCTCTGAGAGCTGCTGAGCAATGCCCCAGCTGGGATGTCACCTGGCTAAGCAGCAGGAATTGGCTTTCCCGTCCACTACAAGAGCAGACCTGGCGACACCACTGAGACCACAGATCCCTCCTTCAAACTGCTCACTGGGACAGAGGAAGGCATAAAGAGCAAGCAGCTATAACCAGCATTGTTCCAGCTTTTTTGGGATCCTGGGAAGAAGGATCCCAAGTCATGCACTGAGTCATGCACCGCTATAAGATGCCCCAGGGTACCTGCTACCCTCATGGGCTGCTGGAAACATTTCCTTTCAGAGAAGTACAACCAAGTTCCTTGTATTTGCTCTGCATTATTACATTTTTTCTGTCATTGTAACAGGTAGGAGCACCACGTGCAGACTAAGACCTTGATGTGGCAGGTGCTATGCAAAAAAAAACCAACCCAAAAACCCCAAAGCAAAAAAGGAAGAATTCCTCACAATTAAATAAATTGGAAGCACTTGTTAGGAATGGTCCTGAACTGCACACAGGATCTCTCCCTTTCCACGGGTGCTAGAAGGACACTGGTATTGGACATAACAGAGCTTTCTTAATGCCTAGAACAAACACAGCCTCTTGCTTAATTTTTAAGGAAATATAAAACTTCCCATTTAATTTCTTCTTTAGGGTGTTTAAAAAAGTTGTGAGGGAAAAAACCAGACAGATAGTACATAGTATTGGAAACTGGACAACCTAAAGTAGTAGCATCACTACAAACTAATAGGTTTGGGAGACAGGAGGGACATATCTGCTCTGACAAATGAAAATTAAATCTAATCCATTTTCTCAGAGGCACTTATTTTAAATAAGTAACCTAGCTTTTTTACCAGTTATTTTTTACCAGTCATGATCCCCAGAAACAAAACCCCCTGGTGAACAGAACTATTTTGCCACAGAAGGTTTTGCCTTTTCAGCAGGCTTAGTAATCCTGGAGTCTGCTCAGAAATAATCACAAACTCCATCCCTGTGCCTTTAACCTTTGAGACTGCCATACTACAAGGGAAAAAAATCCCCCTTGACTTCTGAATGCAAAATGAAGCCTACAAATAAAAAGGTTCCAAGTTTGACAAGTTACAGTTCCCTTTAGAAAAAGACGATGTGTCAGTGTTTGAAACCCTATTGTGTGTTGCACATACAAAGGAAGAAAAGAAGATCAGTGGGCCAGGTGCTGTCCTGTACCCTGGAGTAAATCCGATGTCCTTCCACGAGCTCTCTAAGCCTGTACTTACCCTACACTATCTAAAATAAGAAATGAGCTGAGGTAGAAAAATAACCCTAAGCTTTTTTGGCTTAGCTCACATGAAAAAAACTCCCCTGCTTCTCAAGCAGCTGTTCTCCAGCTTAAATCCTTATCATTTCTGGTAGAGAAAAAAACCCCAAAAACCTAAAAAAAACAACTGAGGACATGTAAATATAATTTTTTGTGCCTCTTCTCCCTCTACTCACTTTTGCCTTTGAAATGTACATTAAAATAGTATTGCTTCCTTACCAGGAGAGGGAGCCCGGAACCACTCCCTGAGCTCTGGGACTGCTCGATCAAATCCTTCAGGGACTCTCCGGGGGGAATGTAGGTCTCATCCTGCTCCAGCCCGATGCTGTAGTGGGGCCTCGTCTCTTGGCGTTTGTATCTGACATTTTACATGAAAGCAAAATGAGTTTTGAATACAATGAACACATGTGCAATGAATAATGCACGCTGTCCTTCGTATTTCCTTCATTTATAGACTAACAGCTTTCTCTGCTTCCCTGAGGAATACACTGGACTCGCTGGCCAAAATTTTTCTATTTTATTTTTAGCAACTGTTTTCAGCATCAAAACTCTAAGTATAACACTCAAAGGCCATGCAGTCTGGGTTAAGTTTGCAAAGCAATCAAGTGCCTTCCTTTCAGAAACTTAAATATGTCTAAAACACTGATCAAGTAAATAACTTTATTTTACTGTCTGCAGTGGATCTTTAGGAGCCAGAGGAGGTAAGGTCATGGGATTTGGGAATATGTTAAAAATGTGTCAAATTATTAAAACATAATGTATGTAGTTTATGATAACATTCTAAACATATTTACTGACATTGCTGTATTTCTTCTTTTTTTTATGATCAGTTCTTCATCAAATAAACCAATTTAGAAGTCTTAGATATATTTCCCTTATAAAAATTTCCCTATAAAATTTGTCCTTTGGCCTTCTCAGTAAAGAATAATCTGTGCTTCTACCTGAATGGCTTTTTAGGATGTTGAGTGAAAGATTCTGTATGGAATACATCACACAGGTATACTTGTGAATAGCACAAAAAAAATACACATTTTTTTTCTCATTATAAAATTACAGTTTCTCATTTCTTTTCTTTAAGGTCCACACTTCTATTTTTTTCGAATTCCTAAGTCTATAAAAAGATAAATGTTGGGAGGAACATTAACAAGCTACCAAAGTAGTCCTTATTTACCTGAAGTAGCAGAATATGATGATAAGCACCAGAAGGATGCTGCAAACAGTCACTGAGATCAGCAGGGCCTTGTGGTGAATGTTTCCTTCAGCAAAGTCTGGGGTTAGAAAACAAGAAAGGTGGAAAATTTAGAAAGGGAGGTGGTACAAAGTCAGTGTCAGAAGTACACTGAGCACAAGATAATCTCCGCTTTTTTCCTAATGAATTCCTGTGCAATACCCCTGGATTCCCCAGGCATTTTACGCACTTCCTCTTTGACCCTCACTGACCAGGACAGAACTGACATCTCCAAAAGACTGTTTGTTTTTTCAGCCCTCACTCAGGCAAAACATCACCTTGATTTGCAATTCCCTGTTTGGCCCTGAATGAAAAATCAATCAAGACCTGTAGCTCTGGGTCTTAAGCTGAGTGATCAGCCAGGACATGCAAAAATCTCTGCCTTTTTTAAACACTCATATTAAGTAGCATCCTATTGAGTAGTTAATATAAAAACACCCCAAAAAAGAGAAAACCCACCAAACTGCATTTATCTTATAAGGGAAGACAGAGGAGACCATTCAACCTCCAAGAAGGCAGGCCATGAGAGGCCTTCAAAGTGTATTTCCATCATTACAGAACAATTTGTCTCTCAGATCCTGATTTAAACACCTGAGCAGGAATTTTCTTCTCCATTTGCTCTACGGCAGCCCTGCGTGCCAGCAAGTCCTTTCTATGCTGGTAGGCAAAACTATCCTTCCAGCAGCTTTTCTGTGAAGCCCTTTGGGAATAAAATGTGTCAAGTAACTTGTAGAAAATGCTGTTACATAAAAACTATTAAAATGTTTCAGTCAACCTTTGTATGGGAGAGTCGTATTATCCTTTAAAGAATAACATTAATCTCCAAATTTGTATTCTCAGCTCAGGCAAGCGAGTCTGACCTTCATGCATGCTTCCCTGCTGAAAAACAAAGACATCCAGCCCTATTCTTTTTTAACCTCCCCTGCTGCCCAAACTCTCAAAATTATAGTATTTCAGCATGTACATACACAAACCACCCTTCCAATAATGGGATAATGCAAATGAGGGCCATGTTTTCTGAAACTCTTCCAGCCTTGCTGTCTTGCATCCTTCACTCCATGCCTGACATATTGTAGAATGCGAGAAATCTATCCTTATTGACTCGTCCTGGAACGATGTTATTATGTTTCAGATTTACAAGGGTAATGAGACCAGGAGATTCCTAAGGGACTCTTAGCTTACTGTCAGAGACTCTTTTATATTAAAGATCCAGCTTCTCCATTTTTTTTTTTGCTCCCAAACAATTTCTTTCCTTCCCCTTTCCACTACAAACAGAGATTGACTACCAACACACCTTGTGATCACACTGGTCATGTTTTAACCTGCCATTACCTGCTCTGGGAGCACTGACCATGTAAACATGCAGGCCGTGGCTGATGCCTTTGGAAGGGGACACTGACATGGTGTCTATTAGGAAAACACTCGAGCCCATCCTTCTGCCTGCCACAGCAGATTTATCCCTGGCCTGCCACTCGAAGCGGGCTGTGGGTTGAAACTGAGAGCCCGCCGGGGAACACAGAGCTCTCTGGTGAAGGCTCGGCAGGGCTGAGGGCTCTGGTTTGTGCTTTGTAAGCAGCCTGTGTCAGCCACCATCTCCCTCTAAAATGTGTGGGTTCTAACAGTTTCAGATGTCACAGCCCATCAGATGAATAAGCAGAGCACAGAGACCACAGAGCAGCATTTTATACCTGGGAGAAACCTGGGTAACTGTCCACAGCAAGGGTTCTCTCACTTCACAAAGTACATGATGGAAGCTGGGCTTTTGTGCTTGGCAGTAATTAAAGCTGATGTCAGACGCAGAGAGAACAATTCAGATCTTATACTTGTGTCTGCTAGATGTTAAAGCCATGGAAATCTGGGCATTTTTGCAGACACAAAGTGTTGCCCATGAACTTGTTCACGCTGTCTGTGCATGTATGAGTACGTACTTTTGGAGAGGGATGATAAACATGTGGAAATCTTGAATCAAATTCCCATAATTTTTAGGGTTTAAGTGATCCAGACCTTATGCTCAATGTTTCTAATGGGCTTCTCCCTTTCAGAAAAGTAAACAAATGCAGTTTGGTTTTCTCAGAGCCTAGAAGGCATTTTGGAAGTGCTGTGTAGGTCTCAGATGAACTTCAGGCTCCAACACAGCAAAATTCTTTGGGTACCCAAATGCAATTATGTGAAGCAAGCAAGGGCAAGGAAAGCATGAAAGACATAGAGGAATGTGTCCTGAACTCCTTGCTGGGAGCAGCTGATAAAGAATTTGACCAGATGCAGAGCTGACCCTCTGGTGGGTGATGTCCCCCACGCCGACAGCGGCACAGCCTTAGCAGTGGTTCACTGTGCACAGCAAAGGCATGCAACTGGCTCTCACAGGAGGGGAGAGTAAGTTCCATATGCCTTTATATTTCTTTGTCTATGTATGATGAGAAGCAGTACTGATGGTGAGCTATTGTCCCACCTTTCAAACACTTCCTGCATTTTTAAAGCACTTTGGCAGAATTTCATTTGCTTGCTCACCTGAGGACTTCATAAACCTGCTGGTGCGTGGACAACACAAGATTAAATGCAAGCCCCCATCCTTACACCAGCAATGTCTGTTTGTTCTGCTGCACTGAGTCAGGCTGAATCTCTTCTCCCGCTCCTCCAGCCCATGCTGTTCCCCCCAGAGCAGCAGGACAAATCTCCCTTTCCCTGCTCTATCTGACCAGGAGGAGGGATGGGGCAGCTCGGCTGTGACTTGGCTGTGGGCTCTGTGGCGAACACTGTGGTAGGTCCTGGTCAGTGCCAGTTTATGTGATGGAGGTACTCTGTCCTTTAGCAAGTCCAGTGCTGTGCTTTTTACTGTTGTGTTACTTGGTAACTGCAAGGTGCCAAGCAGCAGGGTTATGAGAATAAGCAGCAGCTTCCACAGAGGCAGCAGTGAGTGATTACCGGGAGCACGGTGTGGGAAGTGCAAAACAAACACATGGTGGGTTTGGGAAGCTTCTTCACATACCTCGGCTGGCTGATAACAGGGAAGCCCAGCAAACAGCACGTTAACAGCGTCATGTTGTAGGAAAACAGTGGTGCAGGCTGGTGTCAGCGGGGAGCTCGGTGAGACCAAGCTGCCTCTCAGTTACTCTCCCGCGATTTCCCCCCTCCTCCACCACTCGTTTCCCTCGCTGTCATCCACGGGACCATGCTGAGGAGCGCATTGAAAATGCCACCCAGCAGGTTCAGAAGTCAGCATTATCAAAGGGAGAGGAGGTTCTCCTCTCACCCCAGGTCCCTCCAGTTCAGAATGTTACAGTTATCCAAGTAAAAACGGCAGTGAAATCTGAGGCGTGGAGACTGTGTGCACACATCAAACCCCATCATTCCTCCAATCATTCCCTTGCCCATTCATCACTAGCTATACAGGCAGGGAGCCAGACACGGTGGCACCACCACTTCTGCTTATACAGGCTCTAAATCAGTAAAGACTTATTTCTCCTTTTGACTGGTCTCAGCCTGTGCTTTCGCTGGGATTTCCAGGAATATCTTTCATTGTTTAAAGCAGAGGTGTTATATCAGACCTAATTATGATTTTCATTTCCTTAATAAGACAGATGTATAGCTGGCACAAGAACTTAATGGTTTCTCTGGGATATTTTATCCTGCTAGTTCTGTACCAAGATGAGCTCAAAACTTAGGCTTAGCTGTTGTTTCTTCCATCTTATTTAACAAGATGTGCTTTGACCAGTGCTAATTTTTCTGGCTCTCACTTTCATGTATGTGGTCCTCCTTTCCTTTCAGGGGGGAGAGGAGGATAGGGTGTGGCATAAATCTTGCCTTGCAGCACATGCCAGGCCTGGAAAAGCACTTAGAGAACACACAAGTCACTCGCCTTTGTAGCTGTTACCTCGGTGCACAGGTCAATTTGCAGTTCAACAACCTCTGACCTGCAACTGCATGCTTTCCCTAGACTTTGTTTCCTATGAGGTATCACCTCAGAGGTGAGTTCATCAGGAGCCAAATTTCTGTTTTTTAGATGCTGAGGAGCATACGTATCCTTCATGGAACCCAAAGGCTAGAAGGTTATTCCAAGAAGCTTGTTTTTAAGTTCACCTCTCTTTCTTTGTACTTACAGTTTATGTTAAACTTGATATACAATTCTAACACTACTCAGACAATCACAGCCTAACCTAAATGTTTCCAGTAGAAACAATGATCACAGTCACAGTACTGGGCACTGGCAGTAGCATGTATTAACACACAGTATTTGTACCTATTTGCAGTGAGGGCCTATGGCTCACTATGGCTTTTTTTTCTGAGGTTTCACACTAGGATACAGCAGCAACAAATTAAAACAGGCCTGGCACCAAGAATGACATATTTACCTAAGGCTTCAGTAAAGGTGATGACTTCAGCCCTGTTCAGACACATTTATTGAAGCAGTTCTTGAAATGCATTTCTACAAAACACTGTCAGGATGGGGGTAATGTGAGAGCTTATTTAAAAAAAAAAAATCTTCAGAGCGTGTTGAGTGACTGCATCACCTTTCATCTGTCATGCTAAAATACTCATCTTTGCAACACGGAACAGCTAGAACCCTGTGCCAACTCTCTGAATTTTTTCTTTTAAAAAATATTCTCTCTGCTGTTTAATGGGTCTGCCACCATGGTTCCCAAGTGATACTTTATTTACCCTATATACACAGAGAACAAACCCAGCATCGATCCAAACAACCTCTGCCACTACCAGAAGTTTGGTTTATTGCTTTCTGTATAAGCAGATAGTATTGCCAAATAACTAAAATCTTAATAAGATGGATGCTTAGTGTTAGGCACTGATTCAGTATTTAAAGTAGACCTAATGTAGAATAAACTCAGCCAGTAGCATGAAGAAATCATGGCAGTATTTTCCAAATTGATATTTAATGAAAGACTAAGGAAGTGTGAACAAATATTGATGGCTTTATGGAGCTTTTCTCTCAGTCCAAAGAACTTTTTAAAATTAAATAAACCAACAAAGTAGTACATAACTCTTCTGCTGGAAGTCAGAATTTTATGAGGTTTTGCTGCCTTAATGCCTTGCTAGTAAACAGTGTGGTATTTACATAGCACTCTCCAAGGGCCTGACTCTGCAGCCCATCTGTGCAGGATTTCACAGGTCTGAAGGGAACAGCTTACATGAGTGAAGGCTCTCTCTGAGCATGCATTCGTGTAAGTATCTGCTGTTTGTGAAATTAAGAGTGCATCTGCACACCAATCTGGATCTCCAACACCGAATGCCAGGATTATAAATTCTCCTGTAACTCCGAACTCACTCAATGCAGACTATCACAACTCCTGCCGATGCCAAGAGTTTGTTATGGATGTATTTACACTTTCTTAGGAATACACTTCTGTAAAATGTATTCTGAACATCCAGACAAAAATAGTTTTACCAGCTTTCAGAAAGTGGTGTTTAAACAAACAAGCAAAAATGCTAAAACCTTGCCTCAGCATCTACTAAGTTAATACACGTCCATTTGCTCTAGAATAAATTTTTTTTAAAAAAAGTGTGTGAGTTCTTACATTCTATTTTCACCTACATTTTTCACATAAAAAATACACTTCAGTGAGTCATTATTGTCATAGTGCTGGACGATCAGGTCTTTCAAAGAATAAAAACTTAATAGACTTGAGTCAACTTGAGCTGACCAATTTGTATGTGGTGTTACGAAGGACGGCAATGCATGTTGCAGGGACTGGAGAGAGGATTCCATTTTATTATCAGGCTAAAAAAATACACAGCAAGAGTCAACCTGTGGCATGACCAGCCTAGGTCTTTGAGATGATCTCTGGTAGCTCAGCAGGTCTGCACTAGGACAGTATCATGCAACTCTAATGCATCTCATGTTTGCTGCATGTGTGCAACAGAAGTAACAGCAAGCATCAGCACCACTCCACACACAACCTACAGGAATGGAGGGACACTGTTTAGTGCCATTTACGTCTCTAATCACATGCATTTGGATAGGGGTGCTTCAGTCTGGGCTCTGTTTTCCCCTAAGGCACAAGGACCAACAGCAGGAAAAGATCAGTTTAGGACTGGATTTTGTTCCCCTTACCTCGATTCTTCAGTGGTGGCAACGTAGGGTGAAGGTGCTTGTTACAGTAATCTTGGCCTGTGCAACATTCAATAGATCTTCTTTGGTGTGGAATAGGAGTGTCCTGCAATAAGCAATTTAATAGAAAGCAAGTCATTCCCTGTGTTGTAAATATACATGACCATTCTGGCACTTGAAAGATGTGCCTGCTAGCTGGACTGCAATCTGCTACAGATTTCTAGGATCTGTGGAGTAAGGATTTCTGCCAACCAGCATATCCAGCAATATTTCATCTAGATAATTAAGACATTAATTCACTCCTAACTTACTCCTGTTAGTGCCTTAATGCTGCAGAAGGGACTGACTTTCTCTAATGGTGCAAGTCAGAACTGTGAAAGTCACATACACCCATCAGTTAGACCAAAAATGAGTTAATATGGGTATCCAAAACAGGTTAGCCAGGATAATACAAGAATTGCTGCGTGGACTAATTTAGCTGCAGCTTCTGGTCTTGTGAGAATAAAATACCTTCCATTAGCCTTAATTAGACCATTCCTATACTCATCTAAAACCATTTAAGTTTAACATGAGGAAAGGCAACTACCTTAAAACCACCATGCTTCATTGTCCGTACCCCTTCCATTCCTGCAGTGATACTTGTTTTCCATCAGGTGATCACTGTACTTGAAGGGAATATCTGGCACCAAAAATCCCAAACCAAAGTGCAACTGCATGTAAAACATAGACATTGCTGCAGTCCATCAAATAATATCCTAACTAACTTCAGCTAGCATGGAGATTTGAGGAGTTAAGACTGCAATTCTCTAAATTCAAAGGTCCTCTGAGTAGGAATGTTACTAGTAACAGCAGTGCCAAAACCAAAAAGATGAGTTATTATTAGGAGCAGCTATAGTGTCATCTTTTGGGGATAGAAATGCACTCCCCTCAGCAATTGATACAGATCAACTATCTGCCAAATGAACAGAAGTGAAAAACATGGACACAGCAATGTCTGTTGACTGCACTTTAATTGAAAACTATCAAAAATTCAAGTGACCCTCTGGCAGAAAATGCTTCCTCACCCGACACTGGAAGTCTGAGCCCTCTAATCCAAGACATCCCTTGGTGACTAAATGTCCACCGGACTCATCTTCTTCTATTATGGTGAAGCAGTAGCCATCGGTGCTGTGGATTGGAAAGAATGAATCAGGAAAAGGCACAGAAGTGAAAAATATGCTGTTGAATATTGTCTTAAACTTTTCTCCCTGCCAGGCAAATCTGCCATTCACAAATTGACACGCAGGGGCTGCTGCGGACCAGCTCCTGCACACACAGAGGAGGCTCTGCCTTGGAGCTGTGCACTTACCTTTGCAGCATTTCACAGCCCACGCCCGACTAGCAAGCACCCCAGTTCTCTGCCTGTGGTCATTAGTGTGTTAAGATTTTGGAGACCTATACAAAGCAAGCTTCAGTGCTACACAAGGTCTGCCTTGAGTGCAGGAACAAGGCACCGGTATTTGCACCATGGTAGAGACCTGAAGAAACACTTTGGAGATACTAAGTGTAAAATATTATCAAGAGTGATTCGTGATTCCTGTTTTAACCATATTATGAACTGCAACACTCTTGTGTATGAGTCCTTGAGTTATCATCAACACCCTTCATAGATGTTTACTCGGGTCATAAGCCTGAAGTGATCCATAATGCTTCCGTTTACAAGAACGTGCACCAGGGAGGGCAAATATACTAACAGATGGCTAGATGGTGCTGGTGATAAATGTCCTTCCTTGATGAAGGTCAAACGCCTGAATGCTATGGAAAGAGGGGCTGGAGGGCATGGAAAGGGTGGCTGCATTTTATTGAGACTGCTGTACATTAACTTCTCAGCACTCTCAAGGAGATACATAACATGTAGGAAACAAAACTGACTGATTTGCAGGAAGAAGATCCAAAAAGAAAGAAAAAACTCTTTAATATAAGATATTCAAGGCACAGAAGAATAAAATACTCTGTTATTTCCCCAGGAAAATAACACTGGCTATTACGTGCAATGAGTATTTTTCATAAGAGAAGAAACAAACTCAGTTAAAACAAGGAAATAAAAAGAAAAAAAGATTAGAAAACTTAAATACAGCAAAATTTCAGATGATTTGCTCCTTACTTGAATGAAACAAGAGTCTAAAGAGCACCAGCAGCAAAGGCAATGAAGATGTAGGAAACGAGAGGCATGGTTACACATTTAAGAGACAAACACAATTTGTAAGTATTAGCTACACAACAGAGAGATGCTGCATAGGATCACGTCAAACATCTTCCGTGGCATACTTTGATATTAGTGGGGCAGGGCCTAGCCACGGTAAGCTTATTACTTTAAAAAATAATCTATCATGGGTTACTGACTTCTGGATCTGAAAAGTAACCAGCTGCAGGTTATAAATGACTTTCTTGGAGAAGCCAGCGATGACTTCTACCCTCCTTTGACATTGTACATACGAGCGAGGCAAAGGAGACAGCGACCCTTCTGGGCAGCAACCACCTTGATTTCATTGCTTAAGCTGAAAAGATAGGAACAATAGGATTGCCAGGAGAGACTGTAAGGAATCCATTAGAGTAGAATATTATATTAGATTAGGTTTTATTTGTTTGCATGGTGCCTTTGATTCGAAGTAATGAGTAAGTTTAACCCAGGGGACAGAGCAACAAAACAATAAATTGCCATCAAATGAAATACAAAAATGGACTCCACAGCTAACAGTCCTCAGGAAAAAACCCAAAACTCTTGGTTTATCAAAGAAAAGCAGAGGGAGGAAAAGTCAAATTGTTTGCAAAAGGGAAAAAAAGAAACAGAAAGTCAGCAGCTTTAATTCTGTTTTTCTGACTTGTCATATGGGATTCTGATTCTTAGCTCACTTCTGAAAATTAAATTTAGGCTCCTCATGCACTTTACTCCCTCTAGAAATTTTACTCCCTCTAGAAATTTTACTCCAAATTTAAAAAGAAAAAATCAGATTGGAATGAAGAAGTTATAAAGCTCCAACAATAAGAATAAATCATGTTCTTTACAGACATTAGAATAATGAAGGAAAAGTGAGAGAAAAAATAGCATTGCTAAGCAGAATAAACACTGGTAGAGCTTGCTCCTACCTCTAAGAAAAACAAAAACAAATCCAAACAACAAAAAGTTTTCATGCAATAAGAACTCATTATCTTTTTGAAAATTTCTGAGGTGTTTGGGTGAGAGGGAGGAGTGACTCTTCTGAAAAGAAAGAAGGATCTCCTACCTGCCTTCCCCCTCCTGCCCCTGACCTGTTCTCCTGGTTCACAGGATGTCAGATGGACCACACACTGCAAGTAAAGGGCAGGGCACACCCCTGCAGCTTTATTGATTACCCCACCTCATACCTGCCTATGGTAGAAATGGAACTGTTCTTACTAAGATAGCAAGTAACAAGTCAGAGATGTGCGCACAGTCTCAAATTTTGTGTTTATTATGGTGACTACACAAAGAAACATCTGTATGTCACTGGTACAAGTAAAGCAGTATGAAAAACTTATTCTTCGCTTCCTAGGAAAAAAATCTGCAGTACAGAACTGGTATTTTCTTAAAATCTGCAATTTGAATTCTAATTTTGTGTAATTTGATCCTGCAAATGGTGTGTAAAGAAGGAATTCAATGTGATGTTACTGGATACATCTGGGTACACATCCAGTAACCTCCTCCACTGAAGCACCATCTTATAAGAGTATAGTGCAGGAGAGTGATTAAATTCACTTGGACATGATTGCTAATAAGCACAGATTTGCTATGTTACATATTTGCCAAGAGTGAAATTTTACAGCTGAGCCAAATACCAGGAAAATAAAGGGAGTTAACAGAGGAACACTGACAGACACTGATAGAGAAGGTACTGCTACAATTACACATTACCACAAAGAAAGAAGGGACCTTAACTCAGACCTTTCCTAAATGTCAGAAGAGAGGAACCAAGGCCAACAGCTTTGCAGATGCTCACACAGATGTCCTCACTGGCCAGCAGCCATTTCTCACAGGAGATGTGATTCCTCAGCTACCAAAACCTGCCTGCTGAAGGTTTCCCATCCAGCTCTGTGCGTGATACAGCCAAGGGTGACAATATACAACTTTAAACAGCAGCATCTTTCCCTCATTCAATGCCTATCACAAAGAGACAGGTAACTTTCATAACTTGATGAAAAGACCCCATATCTTTATTTCAAATGAGTCCATACAAGTGGTATTACTTTTGTCCACTCCTCCTCTATATATTTCCAATTTTGTTACCAGAAAGAGCAAGATCATCTTTTCACTTCCATCCAAAGCAACATGACAAGTCCTTGTGCTCTTTTTTAAATGATCAAAAAATTCCCTGCATGAAGGACTAAATTCAAAAATAAACATAAACATTAAAAAATTGAAAGGCTAACATCTAAGATCTCACCATAGCTCCTTTATCAGAAAACATTCAGCTTTTCCCTAAAAATCTAAGTTGCTTAAAACAAAAGTTGCCTGAACTCAGTGCTTTGGCTACTGTCAAAGTCTTCCTTCTTCTACATACCAAAGTACAAAGAAAATTCAATCATATCATCTGGAGAACAGAAGAATGAAAATAACACCACTCAAGTGAATTATCACCTCTGGTAACACTGCAAAAGCTACCTAATTATTTTATTGCTTTAGATAACCAAAGACACAGTTGGGCAGAAATACGATCCGGTAGGCAACACATAGGAACTTAAACTTTATCAGCCCAATCTTTAAAACTGTCAGCATTTATTTGTGCAAGAAAATAGAGTGTGACAAGGCACCTAATTAGCTTCTGCCTTTACTGCAATTCCATTACAGTCAAAGCCAATTAGACGTAACACCACATTTTAAAATATGCAATTAATTATGATTAGACACAACTGTCCGTGCATTCACTTTGAACACACAAAACTTGAAATGGAACAGTAAAACAAGGCCCTGGTTGTGTTCAAAGCAGCTTTGACCTTCTTTACTGAAAGCCTTTTATGAACCACACGGATGTTCAGAAAGAAAAATTAAGTTTCAACATGCAGCAGTTTAACACATCCTTTACAAGCAGAGGATTGTGAGCCTTCTCCAAAGGTTTTAACTGTCAGGGCCTTGAGTGCACTAACATTTTTCAATTGGCCAGAGTGGCCCCATTTGTGATCCCTCTTCCCCTCTACACAGAACCCCTGAGCAGTGGTACAGGGGTGCCTGTCTCCAGCCATGGGAAGGGCTATTGAAGGAGCTGTCTCTGCCCGCTGTGTTCAGATATCCGTGGGGAAACGCGGTCCTGCTGAGTGAGGACATGGCCAGCCTTGGCATCAGCCTCAGCTCCTGGCTTGGCCCCCTTTTGCTTCACCCTGGCGTTAACCCTCCCTTGATGAGCTCACCCTGTAATGGGTCTTCCAGAACTCACTGTGCTCACAGACTGCCCCATTTTTAAAAGCACACTCTAACTAGAGCTACTGCTTTTCTGCTGAGATAGAAAACCATTCTGTCTTTTAAGCTGCAGTGTTATCCTTAGCTCTCTAAAGTATTGTTGGATTTAAAGTGCAGAACTATAAAGAAAGGGAAATTCTGTATAGGAGCACAGCAGGCTGTCAGAGGATTTGATATACATGTGATTAAAGAATATTGGCTTTTAAATTTCTACAAATACAGTTATGGAGAGGATTTTAAATGGCCACCAGATGTCCCCATTTTTATATAAACACTCAGACCACTGGTACTATGGGCAGGATCTATACTTCAAAGATGAATACCTGTGGTAGCAGATAAAAATCTTCATGTGAGATGATAGACTGCTTTTTATGAGAAAATTTTAATGGTGACTGCAATAGGACTAGCTATTCTATTTTGAGAGCATTAATTTAAACACAGCTGGAAATGCTTTTCCATTGAACTTTCAGAGGTTCTTGCTCCTGGGCTCATAAAATACTTCACTGCTTTAGTAAGAACCCTGGTAAGTACAGTGGCTGATGCTCTCCAGAGCCCAAGCCCTGGCTGTGGATGTACTCAGTGAATTTCCTGGGTGTCAGAGCTTTGACAGGCCCTTGGGTGCCCTAAAACACACTGGCTTATTCCTGTTGGGCCAGCAGGCCAAACTTTGAAGGTCCAAGCACAGCCCAAAGCACAACAGATTGACAAGAGGTTTGATTTTTAAATTTTTCTTAGAAATATAAAATGCAAAAGGCTTTTAGTGGCTACATTTGAGGCAAGCAGATAATTAATGCAATAACTTTTAATCTGAAGCAATTTATTCTTCAGACAAACACTGCAATTAATACTTCTTGAACTTCAAAATGAAGAAACTTCCTTTATAGTGAGGCTCAGTGATTCCCCAAGTGCTTTACAATTGTGCCAACAGTCATTCACACAGGATAAAATACGAAAGTTACTGCCTAACTAGTAGGATGATCCCAAAACTCAGGGGAAGTGAATAATCCCTCCCAGCCTGGTTGGTTGGGCTCAAATCTTTTGAAACTTGGTCTCTACCCAGCCAACTAACCAGATATGTAATAAGCAGCTAACCAGACACCTAATAACCACTCTTTCCCAACAGTAAACTCAGGATCCTATTTTCTCTGTCATCCATAATTCCAGCTGGGTAGAAGGGAATTTAAGAAAGGAATGGTTACCCTAACAGTTAAACAGATGCAGGGAAAACAAGGGGTCCTTCACACCTCACTGCAGCTCTCACGCCAAGGCAGTGGGAGCCATAGCAATGATCGCCATCATGAACAGGATTACTGCTGACAAGCCATGAAGGCAATGCATTTAAACTAATTTAATTTGTTTTATATTACTCCAAACTCCTCAGCAATTTTTAATTTATGCTGTTGCTCACTGGGCAAGTGGCAAGGTGGGTACTGCTCAGGTGAGAGCACAGGGCAGGAAAGAGGAGTTGATCTAAAGCAAGTCTCCTGACTGTTCCAGGAAACTTCTGACTGGACAGAAAAGGGATTAATATTTGGGGTAAATTCCAGCTTTAAGTATTATTTTGATGTCTAAATTGGAAAAAATAATTCTGTCACCAAAGAAGAACATTCAAGCCTGAAGTCTTCAAAGATTTGAAGACAAAAGGGGTTACAATTTTGTGCTTTATTGCCACTTAACTGCCCATCCTTGGGCATTAACACCTAAAAAAAAGTTTGACATTTGACACCAAAAGGGGGACTCTGAAGAGAGCTTCCTTAAAGTACTGCAGTGAGGGAAAATGCACAAATCCATTCTAACAGGACATTTACTCTTAGTTCCATGAAAAATACTTAATGTCAAGGATGCCTACAAAGCGATGTGCAACAGCAGGCCAACCCAGCTGGGGTATAAACCTTGTTCAGTTGGTTCCTTAACATTGATCCCTTTGTGCTTCCTAAATCATGGATTTAAAAGTCATCTGCAACTTCCCTGTTGCTGCGTGTGTGAGACAGCACATGAAAGCTGTGGCTCTTGCTGGGCAGGAAGAGGAAACAGCTGATTTACACTGTGGGGGATCTGCAAATTGATATCAGAGTGGGGTTTTATAGCTTTCAAACTGACTGCCGTGTGAGAGCAGTTAGGTCTAACTCCTGGCTGGAGCATGGGTTTGTAGGAAGAGGTTAAAAAGGGGAAATGGTATTTACAGCTGTCACCAAAACTCTGATACATTTTAGTAGGAAACTGCAGGCTGAGAAGAATTAAGTCAGGCTGTAAAACTACACTCAAAAATCCAACAAAGCAATCGGTATCTTCAGCAACCTTAGACCTCCCCATTTATCTTTTAAATATGCTGCCTTGAAGAGCTGACACAGTGTTTGACTATCTCACCTCAAACAGCTCTGCATCTCCAGCTGGGCTCAATCTGTGCCCTGCTTCGATGCTTCTCTGACTCTCACAGCTCCACCAGGCTATGAGCTGATAGTTGGTATCTCCAGTATCACACCTGCTCCAGCTAAGCAGAGAAGTTTAAATTCCTCATATGGAGCACGAAGAGCTCAGCCCAACTTTGCTGCAGCTAAAACAAACTCTACCTGCATCTCAAGCCAAGACAGAGGTTCACTGAACCTTCATTCAACCTTCATTCAACAGCAATTGTATGTGTCCAGCAGGAGCTGCTTTTGGGTAGGGCAACAGCAGCTTGGTCCCACCACAGGTACCCTCAGTCACCTCAGCTTGCTTCAGCCAGTGCAGAGCCTTCAAAGAGCTTGTGCACATCTGGACCTACCTGTCCCCCAGGGAGCCAAAAGGTCCTGAGGAAGCAGAATCCAACCCAAATGAGAAATCTGTAGTACTCTAAGAATGAAATCAAACAGAAGGCTAGAGCGAGTAGATTAAAACACTCAACAGTTCACCTCAAGATCGTTTTCCTTTCAGCACAGAAACAAAAAAAAAAAAACCCAAAGCCTTCAGAACCTACAGATACAGCTGTTGCAGACACAAAGACAGACCAGGGTTCTTATAAATAGTGTTCTATTGAGACTGATTATAAATTTATAAGCATTTACTGACATTTCAATATATCTCCATTAAGTGTCCTCTCATTAAATGCATGCACCTTTAAAAACAAAGTTCGACCTTCAGAATATTTCATATGCAATGCATTAAAACAAGTATTATCTAAAACAATAAATATGTATATACCCTAACAAAAACAACCAAACAAAAAAACCCCAACAAACAACCATGTAGCTGATATCTAGGTAAAATTTACTTCTGATTTTCAGACACAGTGAAAACCAACTCACTTACATATTACTGCTTAAACAAAACCTGCGACACCCAGCTTGGGATTGCTGAGCTACCACAAATACATTTTCCCATGTTTCATCACCAGATATCCCACAAACCTGCAGGTACTGTTGACTGAGTCCTCGGGGCAGTGGTGGTGGCACTGGCAGGACAGCTTCTTCTGGGGAGGAGCAGGGGCCGTACTCTCACCATCTTTTCTGCTCTCCATGCTCAGCTTGCCAGAACTTCGCAAGGGCATTTTGTCTAGAAAATTGGCTGTAAGAGAGGAAGAAAAAAAAAAGCAGTTCTAGGCTGCATTGCAAGACTTGAAATGAAGGCTTTAAACTACTTCTACCCATCAAAATTTAAGAAAGTTATTTGAGTTGAGTGTTCACTACAGAGTCCTTTTCTGTAGTTTGAAATGGTCACCATGTTTGAGGCTCATTGGACCTCGGTGGTACTAGATCAAAGGTGCTGATGTTCAAGTTCTGCCACTGCCAAGAGATATATTTTGCTTTTATTATTATATATTGCACAGTACTCACAGCTTTTCTTCTGTTGCATTACACAGGTCAAATCCTTGGTTACACCTCTGAGCTTTCTTTATCTCTACAGCACTTGGCACAGATCTGTAGCCACTGAACCCCACTAAAATCAATGGGATTTATGGTACTCCAGGCAGAACAGAACATGGGCATCCAATTTAACAAAGACTTAACAGAAAGTGATATTCTTTCAAGTTCAGCAGCATGTTCTGTCACTGAATTGCAAAAGCACTGCTTGGAAAACAAGGGAAAGAGCTAATTTCTGTAAAAGAAAAGTCTATAAACAAAGTAAAGGACAAGAATGTGGTTTAGAATGAACAATGCTGAAATATATAAAGATGACTATTTCTAAAAATATCAGAGTACTGAATCTCCATGGAGCTGGTGGAGTACAGCTGGACATGCTGGTGATAGGCTAGGAGTTGTTTAAGCAACCTCCTCCCCCCAGCTCTACTCATAAATACCAGCTTTCAGTCCTTGTGAATGTTTTAAGCCTCAAAGACAAAAATGAGATTAGCATGAAAAGCTTCAACTGGCAGTTCCCCATTTCCCTTTTGGTTCCCTGTAAGAAATCTTACCAAAGAGTCATTTACAAGCAGCTTTCTCCAACAGAGTAGTTGAAGAGCAGGCTTGAAGTTCTTGATTTACTGGTAAGTCTTTAGAAACAATTGGTATTATAATTATTTTTATTGCCCTTTACTCTAAAATTTCCCCAAATCTCCATCATTAGGACTCATATATTGTGGAGCTGACAAAAAAAAATTACCCTTTTTAGCTCCCTACAAAGAGATAAGGTGGGCCAACAGGCAGAGGGGATGGGGACAAGTAGCTACACTTCAGGGCTTGGATGGCAATCAACAACTGAGGTGAGAGTGAGGCTGAACGACTCTGAAGCAGTAAGGCTGGAGGAAGCACTGGGCTGTTCTACCAGTCCTTGCCTTTAAGAGGACTGAAAAAGCCCAGTCTGGGCTCCTGGGTTCATGGGACCCACCAGGGCACATCATGCCTCCAGCTGCATACCCCTCCTGGCCTGTGCCAGCTCTGGTAGCACAGGATAGGCACGGACAGGCACTGGGAACAACTTGCAGACAGGCTTTAGTTTTCTTCCGTGTAACATGAGGGTATGCAAGCTTACCCCCAGCAAAGGCAGGAAAAAGGAGTAACTTGTTAGCTCTGGGAGAAGTGGGGCTTTACACATAAGAACACTGCATTTAGAGAAGTGCTAGCTTTTTTAGCATCATAGCCCTTCTTCTTGCACATTCCTTGCACAAGAGGTGTATTAATAATATTAAGGTGACACACATGAAAGAGAATCATTCACCATGCCAGACTAATACTCCTATCAAACACAAAACTCATACAGCTTGACCTTTGCTCAGTACCTCTGTATCCCACTGAAACTGACTGGCTTTTTGATTAGCTCACCTCTTTCCAAAGTCAAACCAGAACACCAGTTACAAAACATATACAAACTATGGGCTTGTAACCCTTGTGCCCAGCATTAAGATATAAACTGGATTCATGACACAACTGGCTGTCAGTCCCATACTGTTTCTACTAACATTTGGCAAAATTAGAACTAAATGCATGAGTTCATTCAAGATGCATTGTGTGTATGTGTGGCTGTGTACTTGCAGCTGTACCTTAGTACAGTAGATGCTTAAATTAAGGGGAAAAAAAGGAAATTTTGTTTATTTCTCCTAATATGATTACACAGCCTGTGTATAACAAAGTAATATCAACAGATGTTTGCTCCCTGGGTCACAGGATTAGGGATTACGTAAATTCTCTTTCAATCAGCAATTTTTGCAATTCTTGTCTGTATTACTTTGTTACCATTGAATGGGGAATGTTCAGCTATTAATGTTCCTGTCTAGAATTTTCAGACTTCAAGCTCATGAGGCAACCAAGTGAACTTCTAACTCATGAGAGTAATAATTTGCTCTGTACATCATGTCCATGGCTCTTTTTACAAGCTATTTGCAGTTTCAGCAGTGATCTTTCCCCAACAAGGAGTGTAAAGACAACAGCATCTTGCACCTAGCACAAAAAAAAGGGGAAAGGTTTAATTACACATTTGATGGTGCCTGAATATGCTAAATTTAGACAGCTAAATACCATCCTAGTAGTATATACAATCATAGATCATTCCTTTTTCCAACAAGCATATAAGTCAGTCATATCCCAATTCAGACTGTGCCACATCACTCAGGGATGTGATCATGAACAGCTTCTGCAAAACCTGCCCTAAACAACAACAGCTTACACCCAGAGACCCGGCTGTACTCCCAGATAGAGTAAGACAGGTGGAAGTTGCTGAATTAGAATCAAAACTCTGAAGTACCATCAAAGCACCACAGGTGGCTATTTAGAGATGTAGCTTACTTTTTTAGAAAATACAATACAGATAGGCTCTCATTCAAATTTACACTCTCCAAGAGCTGTAATTAGGAATGTAGCCTAGGATTGTGCTTTCATCTAATGCCCAGGGTTAAAATTAGTGCAAAATCATTGCAGTTCGGCATCAAATTTAAATCAGATAAAACTAAGATGCAGGAATAAGGTATTTTAAATCAAGCTCTTTTCTGTCTTCTAAAATGTAAAACTCTCCTCACTCTATTCTCTTGCTCCTTTCATGCCTTCATTTCCTGGCTGCTAGCTAAATTGATGGGCAGAACTTTTGCCTCTGAAATTCAGGTGTCTCACCTAACAGATAACCATGGAGCATGTAAGAACTCTTCTCCTACTCTGAGCTGAGTTTCAACAAGGTCTCTTGACTTCTGTGTCTGCTTGACTTCAGCTCACAAAGATTTTCCAGCAGTCCCTTCCCCAAAATGAAACGTGTAGGAAGGAACTCACAAGAGCTTTCCAGCTTGGCAACAAGTTCCTCCTGATTTCAGGTGTGAAAAGCACAGTTTGGGATGGTGAACAGCTTGTTCATCTTGCATTTGCTGCTGTTCTGTAACAAGCACATGTTGGTCATGCAGCCCTGACTCTGTCTAGGGTTTAGAAGCCCTTTGGGTTTTGAAAGCTCTCCTAGAGCCTTGAAAGCAAGGGATTGCAGGCTATTTAAGTTTGGCTGCTTCTTTGGATGCTTTTTTGCTGTAGCCTGTTCTGTTGCAGTCTGCTTATGGTCAGCTTCCCATCCCTGATGCACTGAGTACAGCTTGGGAGAACTGCAGAAAACCACAGGTATCAAAAAGGAGGTTATTTTAGTCTGCTGAGAAACTTACTGACTGCATCAGGGAATTCACCAAAGCAGTTGAGAGCCTGAAGTTCACCATCAGACTGGTACACCTTCATCAAGTTTAGTTGATTTTCTCAGCTTAACTCTCTTTTTCCACTAAAATTCACCAGCATGTACAAGGATTGGCAGTCAGCTGCCAGGGCTTTGATGTCTCTTTGGAGTGCTGCTCTTGGGAAATATTTTCCTCTCTAGGACTGGGACCACTGAAAACTGTGATGTGATGGTCTCTGTATGAATCTCTGCCTGAGAATGGGGACTATGTGGAGCATGTTACTGCTTTGTATTTTCCGTATGTGTTAGTGTGTCTCTCCCTCCATGCTTTGAGCTCCTTTATGGAAAGGTAAATCTACAAAGATCCTGAATCCAGGAGAAGGAAAACAAGGAAAATGAAGTGCTGTAAAATGAAAGTCATTCTCATGGTCATCCAGGGTAATGTTAATGTCTAGTTTAAACCCCTACTAACCTCCATTGTCAACAAATAATCCTTCTTGGATATATTCTTCCATCTGTGAGCACTAAGACTTGCAGTAAATACTTTGCCATGTGGCAAACCCTTTCATGGTATTTCAGCTAGTTCTGCTATCATTTTTTTAAATGTGTGAGAAGCGATCACAGATCCCCACTCCACAATGACAAAGAAGTAACTATGAGGATAAATTCTAACTTGGTTTCAAACAATGTTGCTGCTTGACAGTTTGACAGGTCTGCAGACAGTGGGACCTCGCACACAAAGGGAAAATCACCTATTTAAGCTTTACATTTACTCACATAGGTGCAGAAAAAACATCTGATCTAGAGAGCCAGTCTCTCAGTGTACACTCAGTCCTCAAGCTCTCTGCCATAGCTGCCAATAAGTACTTCAGCCACTGCCAACTGCAGCCATAGTTATGTGATTTGGACAGAAATCTCTCCACTAGAATCTGGATAAAGCCCAGTAACTCATTTCACACTGGCCCACAGCCATGGGATGGTAATGACTTTTGGGCACCACTCTGATTCAACAAGTCTGGTAATGCAGAAGGTGAAAAGCTCTTTATTCTGTTTCTCTGTATTCTGTTGTTTGAATTTGAAGCCGTTCTGTTCCTGGAGGATGGAGAATCAGCAATAGTTATCTTAACAGATTGCTTTCTGTGCCACAGCTGTGTGATTTACGTGCTGCCTATGCAGTGACAAAAGCAGATCTCTCATGACCTTGCATGGGTTTGTCAGGAGTAAAAGTCAGATTTCCTCCTTCCCCAGACAGATGCTAAGGACCAATTAAAAAAAAAAAGTATCTGAGTTTTGTGCTTACTCCTCTTTCTACACAGGGTATTTGAAGCCTCAGATTGGTCCAATGCCATCCATTCACATTTTCCCAGTCCAATAACAACATCTGGCCACTGACTGGGAGCAAGGCTTACTGCTTCACAGAAGGCACACACCTGGGAAGCTTTACACATTATGGAATAGCTGTTTCAATGCTCCTTTAGACAGGAAATTAAGGATATTCATACAAAAGTGTCTTAACAGTAACTGAAAACAAACCAAAACAACGCAAGCCTGAGAAGAAAATCAGTCAACGTGATAAAATAGTTAGATGGAAATTTTAAACCACAAGGTGACTCCATCTATGCCCTGCACTGATCTACATAGTGTGCCTTTCCTCAAAACAGACTTTTATTAAAATACAAAACTAACTTGCAACACCCTGCTGGAGTTTCCTATGCCATATCATAAACCACAGCCTGATGACTTCCCACCAGGCCAGGGTTATACCATCGACATGATTGTTTTAGGAGAAGGGGAAGTAAGAAACTGCTAACTCGCTGTACTTTACAGTCATCAGATAAAAGAATTTCCATGCGATATTTCTTGGCAAATAGTCAGCAGTGAAAACACAGCACGGTTAAAGGACTTGAAATAAATTACACCTCTTAACTCAGCCTGATCTACTGTGTAAAATAGTCAAGAGGTAACAGTAAAACACTTCTTTAGTGGTGATAATTATGTAACAGAGAAGGAAAACTGGACCATGACAGTTTCCCTCTGCTGGATATTCAAGGCTACCATAAAGCTCAAGGAAGTATCAGATGCTGAGACCTTCATATTTTTGATCCAAAACCACAGTAAACAAAATCTGGCATTAATACACCAGAAAAAATGAAAACAACATGCTTTGCTATTCAGTGTGTGACTACATTGCACTAGTGAGCCCAAACTGAGACTGGTATCAATCTGTGTTTGAAAATAGCTGTACCTTGATATACATCCACTGTAATAAACTGAAATACCAAAACAACTGTAACATTGTGGGGCCTATGTATGATTTGCACCATTTCCCACCTGCCCTGGATTTTCTGTACACCAAAATACAGAGAATCTGCAAGTTGCTCCTTCTCATCTGTATATTTCAAAATTTGGGGCACTTTTGCTTCTATTCATGATGAAAATAAGATTTAAAATAAAATGTACATTTAAACAACCCGTTGAGGCAGTTTTCTTAAAAACTGTTCCTGTTCATATTCACAGAATAGCCACTGAGTGCCAACATAGCTACATGCACCCAGCAACACTTCAAACTATGTCTTTATTTTTCAGAATTATTAGCTAAAAAGTTCAACATGTAATGTAAAGCTGTGACAAAGCCACTGAGAAAAGACCCGCCAAACTAACACCCATTCCATACCACTCACAACTTTAAATCACAAAGGCTTCTTTGGCATCATAGCCCATGGAAAAAGCACATGTAATTTGCTGTCTCCATTTTCCTCTCATTTCTGATGTCCACAGTTCATCTTTGACATATTTTTCATTTGGAAGAAAATGGGAATTGGTTGGCACATTTTTCATAGCATGAGACAACATACCAACACAATGTAAAAAAAGCAGAAAAGAAAGGCAACTTTAAAATTTCCAAAGGAAAGTGCATGCAAAGTGTTTTATCCTGTCAGTTTGGACTCAGTAAAGTCTATCCCTACCCACTGTAATTCCCTGTTAATAAATAGTTTTCCCAGCTATGTCAAATATCTCGCTTAATTCTACCTTCTACAATCCTTTGGCTCAATCTGTAAATGTTCCATGACAAAATAAAAGCTTTTAAAATGTGAGCTTTTAGTATTTACAAAGATGAATGAGCAGGTAGTTCACATAATTCTCATCAAGATATTAACTTTCTTTCTTTATTTTTAATCCCTTTTCAAGAGCCATATTTTACACAGCAAAGGTAAATGTGTTGGAGCTACCACTATTCCGAATAGTGTGTTGTTGTACAATTCAAAAGGAACAAACATTCTGCAAGTATTTGTGTAAAAGCACTACTGCTTGGTGCATGTGTGAGTATTGCAGGTAATCAAACTGAACAATTAAATGCAAATACTTCATAAATACTAAGGTAAGATCCAAAGTCCAGTGGGAGAATGACTGATTCTTCTGGACACAGAGAAGGCAGAGATACTGAATGCCTTCTTCGCACCTATCTTTAGTGTCAAGACTATCCCTCAGGAATCTCTGACCCAGAAGGAATGCTTTAAGGAAGATATTCCTTAAATGGAATTGGGTTAGAAAACACCTAGGCAAATGTGACATCCCTAAGTCCATGGGCCCTAATAGGATGCATCCATGAGTGCTGAGAGAGCTGGCACACACCAGAATGAGTCTACTCATTACTATCTTTGAAAGGTTGTGGCAATCCAGAGAGGTGCATGAGAACCAGAAAAAAGCAAATCTCACTCCAGTTTTCAAACAGGGCAGGAAGGAGGACCCAGGGACCTACTGGCCAGTCAGCCTGACCTTAATCGCTGAGATCAGCTCACTTGGTTGGAGTACAGTAATAACACCAAGGTGGTGGGTTTGGTCCCCATATGGGCCATTCATTCAGGAGTTGGACTTGGTGATCCTTGAGGATCCCTTCCAAGTCAGAATATTTTGTGAAAGGAGAATGATGGAGCACCTCATTCTGGAGGCCATCTCTGTCAGCATGGACGGACGACAAAAAAGTCATCAGGAGTAGTCAACATAGACTCACTAAAGTTAAATTGTGCTCAAAACAGAGGATGAAAGTTAAGGTACAAAGATGTCAAACAGGCAATTTGGATATTAACAAACAGTAGAGTCTGTGCCACACTCTACATTTAAAAAATATTTATTTTTAAAAAATACAGGAAGATTGCTGTTAAGGTCCTAAGGTAGTTATTTCTGTTTCTAAGCTGCAAATCACCACACACATTTGCAGTTCCAAGCAGCAAACACCGAATGTGACCACCAGGAGATTATACAAATGTCACTACAAGTGATCTTGAAAACTCTCCTGAACAGCAGAAACAGGGGAAAGAACACACAGATGGGAAGCAATGCAGTGTGATACCATTGCTACTAATCCATGCTTTGCTATCTGATCTTTAGGAAGGCAGCAAAGATTGCACTGGGCAAGCTGCAGATTTTTACTTATTATCATTTCAGATGATATTGAGATTGAGGCATTCAGACAATGGACTTTAAAAGAAAGAGCAAGAGACAGCTTTGACCTCATGGCTCTCTTAGATATGTTTAATAAATCACTGTCACTCCTGCTCCCTTTCCAAAAGAGACGAAACACAAGAGCACCATGCAGTTGAGACAAAAATAGTGCCTGGAAGATAAAAATATCAGCCACCCATTCTCACCCCAAGATCAAAGACTGCACCTGGATTTTAAAATATAATTAGCATGTGCACATGCCATGCTTGCAGAAACCAATGCCAATGCTATTCAGAGGTGCTAGTGCCCTTCAGACTGACTGGGTTTGTCTGTTCAGGAGTAAACGTGACATAACCCCAGCTCAGCCTAAAGAGCAACCTACTTCATAAATTACCAACTCCTTTCTAATGTCTGCTACATTGGTATTATTCCCTTTTTTCTTCTCGTAAGAATAAATTAAATAGTGTAGATATGCACAAAAAGAGACCTGTCATATAGTTGTTATGGTATAAGCATGCTATATTTTTAATGGTTTTTTTTCAAAATTCCGTGCCCATACATATATAACTTCCTTTAAACTCGGTTTATTGATTAGCTTATCTTGCTTCCCAAATCATGGCAATGATGATGCTTCCTATCAGTTCTCATTCCAACTTTTCCTCAAGTGCCTGTCTATCTTCCAAGAGGACAGATTATTTGGTGTCTGAAAAAATAACTAGTATATTTTGATAATGTTCATGGATTAATGCCATCTGCTTCCCAAAATCCCACGTGTTTACGACACTCTCAGCAACTAACTGTTGCTGAAAGAAGTGCTCAAAGGATCTGCAAGAATTTTTTCTGCCTGGAGGCAAATGCCACCCTGACAGGTCACCGGCAGAGTTTTATGAAACTGAACAAGTGACAGTATAAATTCCTGCCCTGTTAGGCTGCCAAGGCAGGGACTGCATTGAACTGACCGCTGCTACTGTTGGCCTCACCACACACGCTGTGCAGGGATTTGAAATGCATGTGTGGAAACCATAAGCGATGAAGAAGATCTTTGTGCTCATAAACGAGGGCTGAGGGACAAACCTTATCTTCTGCAAACACGGCCGAATGCAACAGAAAGTGTCATTGACTTACTCACTTTGACAGAAAACAAACAAATCCATGTAGAGGGGGAAGAAAGCATCTCTACTGCAAACCAAAATTAATTGCATGCATGGAACAACAGCAATGAATTTTGACCACAGACATAAGCGCTATGGTTTTCCAGAAGCGTTCAAGTAGCCTAAAAGCATTTCCCTGTCTGAATGCTCCAGAGTTTGTGTCTGGGCAGGAAGGGGCTGTATGCTGCCCATGCCACTGCCACTGCCCCCAGCCCATCAACCAGTGCCCACTGACAGGCTTCCATGCCTGCCTGCCCACTCAGGCCTCTGGAAGAGGAGGAACCAGTCCTCAGCCCCACTGGCTTTACTTGCTTTGCTTTTTTCCAACGTCATACAGATATATCCTCACAACTACACTTCATACACAACCTTGAAGCCTAAGAAATGTGAACTGCAAACACCCTCACAAACTTGTATCCCATGTGCTTTTCTCCTTGTCCAGAAGTTTTCAAGAGATTCATGACCACCTTTCTTTCATTCTCTACAGATTTCTCTACAATTCTGGTCAAATGTAAAATGTTTTTTTTTTTTTTCCAGTGCCCAGCCAGATATGAACAGCAATGAGTAGGAGAAAAAGTACATTTTTTTTTATTATTTGGCTACTTTTCCAATTAACTAGTATTTGAAAGGTACAGAACAGATGCAGCATTTTAATAAGCGTTACTGACATACACATGCACTATATGTCACCAAACTACCTCTAAAGTTAGACAAAAGGGTGACTATCACTAAGGCTAAAACCAGTCCCACCTCTGAAATTTATGCCCACAATGTAAACCTGGCACCAAAATTAGCCTAGTACTGCCAAAACATTTATTTTTAAATTAACTTCAAATCCAAAGGTTCATATAAAGGAGAAAAAGTGAAACATCTTTTTAAGTTTAATATCAGGCTGATTTCCAGGTACTAGCTCTTCCAAAAATCTCTTTTTACCTCAATTCTCACCAAAAAGGAAAACAGGAAATCTTTTATCTGCAGTATTTTCTCGATAATCTACCACCCTTCTCCTTAAATCTAAACCAACCAAAGTGCACCTAAAGGTTTGCATCAGTCTCCTGACACCGTACAAACTCTGACCCCCAGTCTGAGCAAATGAATAGGAAATCTCCAGTGTGTGTGTGTGTGTGTGTCCCTGCAGGAACCAAAGCTGCAAACACAAGACCCTGTGCATCACGAGCAGCTGGCTCCCTGCTGCCCCACATCTTGCCAGCATACCAGTAATACTGCTTTTCCTTCAGTCCCTCTCTGACCTTTCTGAAGAACCCACTGAACTTCACTGTTTTACTTTTTTTTCCCAGTCTCTTTAGTGCTCTGCTCAAACCAGGCTTTAAAAAAAAAAAAAAAAAATTAAAAAGAAAATAAAAGAAAGTAAAAAGAAGAAAAAGGGAAGGATGAGGGGGGGAAAAGCACAAGTGCTTTGTGAGCTGAAAAGCTAAAGCCTTCTACTTACACCGAGTTTCCGCGCGCTCGCTACATCGCTGCCAGATTCCCCGAGGATGAGAGTCATGTGAGGAGGCAGAGGGTGGCTCTGCTAAGCAAACACAGCACCATAGGCCGGGCTAATCCTGCACCTGTGGCGTGTTATTCAGCAGTAAAGAAATGTAGTCCAGACTGCCTCTGCTTAATACGGCTCAGCTGTTTTTCCTCCGTGCTCGCTTTGATTGTAAGCTGGCAAACAATATTATTTCAGCCAGGCGCAAAGGAGTATTCAGGCTACATAGGATGTGACAGTAAAAAGGTGAAAGAAAAAGAAAATCCTGGAATTGCAAATCAAACAAAGATCCTGAGCAAAACAGAATTTCTAACTCTTTCCAGATGGTTGGCAATGCCTTCCAAGGTCAGTATATAAAATGCACGCTGAAGTTGGAGCCTTCTGCTCCTCACCTCCCTTTAAAGTGTGACTACTTGTGATATAGGATAAACCACAATGGCCTGGCCCTCATTTACCCAATTCAATAGGTATTTGCCAATAAGAGCAATCACAAGGAGGTTTCAATGGGTTTTAGGCTTCCCCTGGTACAAAAAATGCCAATTGAGAACAGACTATGAAAAGAAATGGCATGAAACCAGCAATTTGGGATTTTTTTTTTCAGAGAAAAAGACAGCAAAGAGGTCGTGACATTGCTACCAGGATACATTGGCTTTATCATAGCACATCACAAAAAAAACACAAAACACCCCCACAAAACTAAAACAAACAAAAAACAAAAACAAGAAACAACAACAACAAAAAACCCAACAAAACACAAACAAACAAAAATAAACAAACAGGAAAAAACAAACCCAAACAAAGCAAAAAAAGGATAGGAAACTTGATAAAACAGCATCAAACAGCATTAAAATTTGGTCCCATCATGGAAGAATAGCAAGAATTTCATTCCAAGGTAGAGTACATAACCACTGAGAGTAATTTATGATCCTGGTATTTGCTGTACAAGTTGACTAACCACTGTTAAAAATTCTCTGTAATTATGACCTGCATATATTTAAATAAAACAAACCAGTATTATTTAAAAACAAAACCACACAGATTATTATTTCAGATACTTGAAATAATTTAGTTAATTTTTAACTTTAATGCAAGGAAAAGTAATCCAGTAATTGGGATTTATTCCAGGTAACATTGTCATAATACACCACACCTCCTTCCCATAACATCTATCATTTCCATGGTAGCATGGAACTGTCAGAGACGACCAATAGATGCTGTTACTAATGTTTCTTTCTCATATTAAGCTGCAAACATCAGATACTGCAGTCACAACATGCTCAATGGCATTTGTACTGAAATGCTCTTCTCTACAAAATGATACTTCAGTTTCTGCTCCATCATTCCCTAATCTAATTCCACATTTGGAAACTGGTAATGAAAAAAAGAGATATCTGCACATTCAGAATTACATATCAAATTTCTCGGTGGAAGGTTTATTGCAGCTGCTGTTTACCAATGGGATTATTTCCAAAGAAATAGGAGCTTTATTCCTATGAGAAAATGCTCATAACGAATCTGGAACTATACGAACTTTTAACTGGTTTCTTATAGAAGAGCTAACTCTTCAGGATGCTGAGTGAAACAAGGGTATCTAGATATTTGATTATATCACAGAGTAAAAAGCAGGAAACAAGACTTTATACAACATAACAACAAAGTAAAAAAGCTGCCTTCAATTTCCTCTTTCAAAAAATTTGCATGTCTTTTCAAATACTTAACTCCTTTTTTTGAGCCTTACACACACATTTTTAAAGCTATTTGATACTAGCAGAGGCAAAGGCTAAATTTTTCCTCCTCCATACTCTTTGGTCTGTTCCTGATGCACCCTACTTTACAGAACTGCCTGTAACTCTATCAAGACCACATGTACCACGTGAAAAAGATAGAGGATGTCTAAATTTCTGCCAACACAATGCTGAACCATGGTCCTGCTAGAAACTGCTTAGTGCTCCTGGCAGCAATCACGTTCCTCCTCTTCAACCCACTGAGGGCATCCTGCTCATTCTGCCTTGTGTCTCCTGGAGCTCATTCATGGCAATGTCCAACAAAAACATCTCCAGAGTTGTAAGTAGTGTTTTGAATTTGCTTTCTTTGTACACTGTGCCCTTCGCACCACATGCGGTGCTACCCAGACTGTGCTCTGTACCAGTCTGCTGTTCCCCTGCCAACACAAAGCTCAAAACCTACTTCTAAGAGAACGTGAAAACTCAGAAAAACAATGAAAAACATGGAAGCTGGAGCATAAACAAGACTGATATAAGTGTCTTTAAGTAGCAGCAACTTTCACATAGAGTTCTTTTTACAACCAGTCACCCACCTAAATGTTTACATTTAATTAGCTCTCAAAACAGTGGACTAGATGGCTGTGGAGACATAGGAATTAGGGACACAGACTGTTTTGTATATCACTAGCTGAACTTCACCAAAAACCAGCAATAGCTTCCTGCTAGATTGCCTGTTTGAAAACAGAACACTGTGCTGGCTGAAATACTTCGAGGGTGATATCTACCTCACAAGACCTACATCTGCAATTTCCAATAAATACTCTTCCTGCAAGTTAAAAAAACTCAGGAAAAAGTCATATTGACAAGCTGACAGAATATAGAAGAATATTAACCCTTAACACCATGAGGCATTGTTGCTCCCCATATTATTTAAATTTGATGGATAAACAAGGAACTTTTGTTCCCAAGGTAATAATAATAATAGAGCATTACTGATGGGTGGTAAATCTACTTCACTTTTCTTTCTTTCCCTTCTCTCTTCCCAGAGCATGCACTTAACCCTATTACAAAGGAAAGCCTACCACTCTCCATTCACAACTAAGCCAAAGGTCAGGAAGATACAAAAAATCATCTTTCTTTCATTAATAAATTCAAATGTCATATAAAAAGGCCTAGAACAAAATATAGTAATTGCCAGCTGCCTAATTATTTTCTCATTCTCTTCCAGGCCTCAACACAATGCCTTTTTTAGGCTGCCTGCCAGTGATGTTTGGAACATTAAAATATAGCCCATTTCTGCGAAGACTTTGTGTTGCACAATGTGCTCTGATGGGCAAAACTGAAGCAAATATAAGAGCAATCTGATATTATTTACCTTAAATGACGAGGGAAGCGAGAACACTGTGCGCTGTCAACTCCCTCTCAGGTTTGTATCCATTCTCGTAGAACAGTTCAGTAATAGGAGGCTGGAGGTTAGAGGTGGCCAAGGACAAATTTTGGTTCCCAATTAACACTACTGAGCCATGAAAGCCTTGTCTACCAGGCGCCATCACATACAAACTATCCTCCCACTGCACAGGGCCCTTGCTCTCTGCAGAGTTCAGTGTCTCCTGGCTTGCTCAACAGTGTAAGCAGAGGGATCATTAGTTATGACTAGTAGAGTCTAGGAGATAATGTTGACTCTCATTTCAGGAACTATTAAGCTATAAACACTGCGCTGAAAGCCATTTATCTGCATTTTAAGATAAACAGAGAAGCTATTCAATTAAGTAGACTGCAAGAAATAAGCTACAGATGCCAAATCGAACAACTTTTAAATTCCAAAAGAGAAAATCTGTGCATTTAATAAGCACAACTTTAAAACATGAAATTACTCACAGGGAAGTTCATAAGCAGCACAGCTTAACCACCCCACCATGTCTGATAAAAAAATACAAATCAAAGTGTAATTACAAAACAGTTAAATCCAAGCCATGTAAATTACATGCACTTACAATTTTCAAGTTCCTACTGCAGCCACCAGTGATGAAGTACAAGGTTATGAAGTGGCAATTTTCGTACAGCAGTATTTACATTTTATCTCCACATCACTACAGTTTGAAAATGAGATGCTATTCCAGACCTCCCCAAATGAGATAAATGCCTAAGCTGTCATGTTCGAATCTGCACTTGCTAAGGAGAACATTCTTCCTGAGATAAGCAAAAGAGAATGAAATTAATTTCTTGAGTCTTGCCAACTAACCAGCTTTTTAAACTGAATATTATTCATCTATTTGGACATATCACTATGAGATCTTTAAGATACTAGCTTAAAAAAACTAAAAGAAAAAACCCAACCTCAAACCACTAAAAAGCATACCCACAAAATAGTTTCCAGCATCCTTTAAAAAGATATAAAATACAAGGCCTTCTAAGCATTAAAAAAAAAGATGGATTTTTCATTCCCCACCCCCCCAAAAAAAAAAAAAATGAAAAACCTGATCTTTCCTCACACTTCCAGATGCCAGAGATTTTCGAGCCAGCTCTGAGGTCAGACGGGGAACACGCAGGTGCACAGTGCATCGGCAGCTGAAAGCTTGCAAGGTTGTGCCGGAATCTGATCCACCTCCCCTCCCCACATTCCTGCTGGCATTATAAACGCTCCCTGAAGGAATAATACCCTAATGCGGACTAATTTTCCGCAAACAGCCCCAGCCTCATTAAACCTCCTCTTTATCAGCATTGTTCAAAGCAGTTTTTCTGGTAATATTGAACTCTCCTACGCCCATCTAAAAAGAAAAGAAACTCCTTTTATGTTCTCTCCAGTATCATTTCTCCTTCTCAGGTCCACTGGCACTACACAATAGATTCAATAAAAATATTCAGTTTCATCATATGGTAGTAATGTCCTAAAGACTATGACATGGATTAAGAGAGAGGGTCTGTTCCAATAAATAAAGAGATCACTCTCCCAACAGGATTTCATAGATTTCTGTGAGTGACTCCTCCCAGCAATCAGGCAAGCCCAAGTGAATTAAGAGGACAGTACTCCTAAAGCAGGTGTTTTCCAGGACCTGCAATTCTTCACACTCCTTAAATGGCCTTTTACTGTTCCCTAGACAAATCATTTTGCCTTCAGCAACATCACACAGACTCTGTTAACATGAACAGCCTTTGCCACTACAATAATTAAAAAATTTGAACATGCCATCACCAAGCTTCATTGTGGAGCCAAGAAAAGAGCTAGGCTGCATTCAAGCACCCTGCAAAGTAGCATAACACAAGAGTGAGGCTGTGGCATGCTGAAACCAAAAGTGTGTCCTCTTCCCAAAGTGATGAATACCTATGGCACCTTATCCCAGATGCTCCATGATGCACCTTGCCCATATGCAAATCACTGATGTGAACAACTACATTCTTTTAGAAGCATTTCTGGTTTGCAGATGGTAATTTTTAGTAAAAGACTGACAGAAGAATGCCATCTGCAGACATTCCTCTGTCCCCAGCTCCATCGAGAGTATCCTGAATGGCCTGAGACTTGAAATACAGCAGAGGATAACACAATACAGAACAGAAGTGCAGCCAGAGGATATCTGCCTATCCTAACCCCACACACTAATAACAATCCTGAAATGATAAAACCAGTTGTACTGTGAGTTGTTAGTTCACAGGAATAACAGCAGACCAAACAGTGCTGTACTTTCCAGTGATTCTTTTGCCTGCTGTTCAAAGTACAAACACCCAAGAGAGATTGCCAGAAATATGGACACCACGAAAAGAAAATGCAGGCAAAAGCACTGGGGGAAGGGAAGCCGTGCCTCCATGGTCTTTCTACCAGTTTAATTCCATCTAGCTGGGATATTTTGAAAAATAGAAACAAACCAGTATCCTGCTTATATATTATGTATATAAGATACATATTCTACCTAAACACAACATGTATTAATAAATAATTAACCTGTTAGGGCTCTAAACTGGGGGAACACAGACTTAGCTGCACTGAACAAATCCCTGTGGAAATGAAATCATTTGAAAACAGAAAATAGTGCTACTTATTCAATATGATAATGTCAATATAAGCAACGTAAGTATGAAAGTTGTGGTGCTCGTAACCATTCTTCTCATGTGCACAATGAACACAAGGCCATGGTGTAACATTTTGGTCACATATATTTAATTATAAAATAAGCCATAATCATAATCATAAAATAATGACAATAAAACAATGTTTCCCATATTTTATTATTCTGTACTTCAAATAACCCTTTTTTCTCATTTTTTTCTCAACCTACTTCCTCCACAGTGTTTTAAACCTTTAATCTTTCTCAGGTTTTTTTTTTTTTAATATATTTATTTATTTTTTCAATTAACCATTAAAATTGAATTAGAAACCCTGACTTCAGCAAAAGTCAAACAGAAGTTACAACTAATGCCAACAAAGTACAACAGTGTGGGTCTTGTAGAGGCCTCACTGAAAAGAAGGTGGCTATGCTCACCAATATGAATTTAAAATACAAATTTTTCTTTCCCTTTTCTTCTTTTATCTATTTTAAAGAGATGAAAACTGTCATCCAGCTAAGTTTCATTTCTTTCAGCTCCAGTCAATCTCTAAAAATACTCCAAGTCATAAGAACAGGGGCCTACAGCAAATATGTGTTTCAAGCTGAGATGCTGTGTAGTTTCACAGAGAAAGAAAAATATTTTCCCAAGCTTTCAACTTTTCATTTGTATAAAATAGTTTATTTTACAGCTAGGTAAAGATGTAAAATTAAACTTCTTCATTAGTGTAATGCACTGTAACTCACTATAAATACTGTTAACATACCTAAATGCATGAACTGTGCAACATTTTCCATCAGAATATGTAAGGAAATAGATGCCAAATATAGGGTAAAAGAATACAAAAAGTCAGCTTTCTTCCATAAAATAGCAGAATTCTTCAAGAATGTGTTGGTGGTCACGTCTGACAAATAAGAGGTTGTTTCCACGCTACACATCCTGACTACTGGTTCGATTAACCTTAACTAAGAAATAAGGAAAAGTATTAGGATATTCTGTAAATAAGCACAGGGATTATTATTTACCCATACAGTCATCTGAAATTACTCCCCCTCAGCTTGTATTTCTTATTGCTGTTATTTTAATGCACCACTGCTAAATCAATTCCCTACCCAACTTTTCAGTAGAGGAATGATTTTCTGAAGTCTTTCCTGGGTAGGGACCATACCAGATAAAACAACCATTATCACTGAGCTACAGTCAGATGAAGAAGGAAAAGGGTAAAGACAGTTTTTAAGGGTGAATGTGATGGTTATAGACATTCACACTTTTCTACATGTAATAATTTCTATTTCTACACTACCTTCCTTTCCAAAGTAGCTTCCCCTTGGACTGAAGCCGGTGGACAGAAGTTCAGTCTCGGTGAGTTAAAGAACCAGACTGATCTGTATGTCCAGACAGTAGAAAAACCCTTCCAAAAAGGGCAGTTGATTTATACCAACACAGAATTCACATTTTTCTCCCTAACTTACCACCATGCTCAAGGAAACACATTTTAAAAATTTAGCAATACATTCAGCAGAAAATCAACGTAAACACTTAAATATGCGTGACATCAGAAAATATGTCAGACTTAGCCATTTTCTTCTATAAAATACACCAAAGTTAACTAATCTTACCCAAAAACCAGTTCTTTGGAATACTGCAGGTCCCCACATTGCAAACACCTACTTTTTTCACCGACAGAAGTGACATGGAACACACATGGCACAAACCCAGGAATGCCGATCGGAAATTGAGCTGCAGCTATGACTAATGTTTGCCAAATTGATAGTGAGACACGGCTGTAGGAGCCTCTTCAGGAGCTGAGCCCAAGGCGTGCATTCCAGCTGCTGGGTTGTACCAAGAGAAGTCAGAGGGAGTATTACTGGGGAGGAAATGTCATGGGTATTCTCTGCTAGCATATTCTTGGAGGTTGGCTTAGAACTGGAGTTTAAAACCTCGACTCCATACATGAGAAAAACATGAAGCTCACATCAAGCCTAGAGATGAAGCGTTGGTAGGCTCTACATGACTTCTTCACTAAATGTCAGCCACCTAATCTGAAAACAAGCAACAGTGAACCTTTGATTTGCTACTTGAAAGAATAAAGTTAATAAATTTATGTTCAGAAAAGTCCAGAATATGCTCTAGGAGGAAAAAAAGAACGTTTTCTTGTACCATCAACTACATACTTTTCTTACTCAGCAACAGAATTTCTTATATAAAAATAATTGTAATAAATAAACAAACCTAAGAAGCTACATTTAAAGAAGGTGAAAAAGTATCGAAAAGAGGAAGAGTTAAATACCAAAACAACAGATTAGAACTTTATAATTTATTTTACATCCTGCTGGCTGCAGTTTCAGCAGGTGATGCACTCAGGATAGAAACAACCCTATTTCTTCGGTTCTATTCTCAACAGCACTGTCAATGTGAGTTATCAAATTGAGAAGACTCAAATCCATTCAAAGCTGGCTGCATTTCAGAAAAGAATCAGTGATTTCTCCAGACTGTTTGTACACCTTTAGTACAGGGCAAAATCTAAAATTTTCAGCACTTTAAAAATCCTGAAGCTATAGAATGAAATTCCAGCTTTACTGCAAGCATTTTTAGTTTTGCTGTCACCTGCAATGGGTTTAGCATTTCAAGGCAAGCTGTCACCTGCAGAGAATTCCTCTTCCTTTCTCTGTCAGTTAGAGAAAGTCAATTAAAAATTTTATGTAGTGAAGTAATTCCCCTGCTTCTTGCCTATATGTTGGTTCCCACTGAAAATAAATTGAGTTGTGATATGAAAAACTAAGGCGAAACAAAGACCAGCATGCACTGTAATAGATTAACAGGATCCCTTCTGGATTTCACATTCATTGTTCTGTAACCCATGAAATACTAGGGAACCTTGGGAAGAAGTCAAAACCCTTGACTTAAAAACCTCACACCCATTCAGAAAGGAACAACAGTATTCTAGCATCATATTTCTGGTTCCCTTCACTAATATAAAATGGTTTCAGATTCAGCAATAATATTAATCAAGTGTTTTAAGACCACTTTTTCCTTTCCCTGCAAAGTTTCTCCTCCTTAGCACTCTCAGGAGTATTTGCTTCTGCCAAAGGTAAATTCAGTTTCTGCCCATAACAATCATGGCAAAATGAGGCTCAGCACACTTCTAGCAAGGAACAGATGTACTTTATATAGATCATTGTATTAGAATAGTTCAAAATACTGCCAAATTAAAGGTGAAAAAACCCATGCTTTTCAGATGTGCTTACAAGAAACCAGCATAATCATGTTACTCCATCTGTATGTTGTATTACTTACAGAAGTTCAAAAAAGTTCAGTAAAACAGATTCTAATTCTTTTGTACACTTCTTTTAGAGAGCTTTCAAACAAAAATATGTGAACAAGGGGAAAAAAGCACACTACACTGAAAAATAACCAAAAAACCACCCATTTCAGAGATGAGGAGGGAATGGGGAAGAATCTGTTATAGAGCAGAGGCATTAGAAAATTTCTATTAGAAATATCTTCTCCCCATCCTCAAAGAATTTCAGTTTTCCTGTATGTCGACTGTTGTTTTATTTGCCCCACAGCAGACACAGATCATCCCACTGGTGTCTCCTTTCTGTCACTTCCACCCTTTTCCAGGATAAAGTCAGCTCAATACCCCTGCCCACTTCCCTCAGCAGAGGATCGCCAAATTCCTCCAGATGACATCACAGGGCTGTCTGACAGGTGGGGGCCAACCTTTCCTCAGTAAAGCCAGACTTAAGATTTCAACAGGCTGACACTCAGCTTCATCTCAACAAAAGGTGTCCAGGGGTTCATCCAAGGAGAAGAGATCGAGGACAATGTGCTCAAGCTATTAGCCCTGCTTATGAACTTCTCAACCCACCCTGCAGCAATTAGGGTATCGGCAAAGGACTCCACTTCCACTGGAACACCAGCTAGGGAGCAGTTCTTGCCAAAAGAAACACTCCTATCAAAATTCCTCTGCCAGCAGGGATGTGCAGGTGTTTCCCCACTCCTAATTTTGTAGCCCATTGGTTGAGGGATCTCTTCATCTTCTAGTCCCAAATCACATGTGCTGGGACCTCCCTAAGGTGTAGATATTATTGTTAAATAAAAACAAATTATGGAAATTGGAACCTAAATAATCCTTGCAGATCCAATTTAAGTTGTAAAGAAAGAAAAACTGGCAGCTGGTGGAATTAGGGCAGGTGTTCTCTCCTCCCATTTAAGCCGTCCAAACCCAGTCACCAAAGTTTCCTCCCACATGACGTGGACACAATGATAAAGAATCATTTTCTGGACCCATCCTTCCAAAATATCTAAACATCTCCAACACACCTTTTGCTCTTCTTTGCCTATGGGCAGACAGCCTACATTTAGGCAGTAAAGGAGAGGTGACACACTGTACTCCCATGGTTTGCATACACTCTTCATTTTTTGCACTTCCTGTTAATTACAGATACAAATTAGAAGCAAATATTTTCCTGCCTTGCAAAGAAAAGCAGGACACAGTGTCTGAAACACTTCAACCCCGAGTACTGTTTTGATGCCTCACTCCAAAATCAGACGCAGTGATGCTCTTTTGCCAGGAAATCGGTGAAAATCTTTTTTTCTCCACAAAAAGCTATCTAAAGCACAACTTCTCCAACCTCCCTTTCCAAAAACACGTGTTTCAGGCTGCAGTAGATTTTCTCCTTTCAACCAGCAGCTCTGTGACACAACCCAGAGGCTGAAGGAGATGTAAACTATTTACCCTGCCTCGGCGTACGTTATTTTTGCAAGCCGGCAGGCCAGCCTCCCTGGGCCATGTTTGTTTATAAGGCAAGTGTTTCCCGCTCCTGCAGGGCGCTCATGGAAGGAGACGCCTGGGAGTTTCTGTTTGAGGAAAGCCACTGAGTGATCTGCATTTCTGGCATGGGAGATGCTTTGTTTAACTTGAAAACAGCTTCAAAAAGCAGCACAGCAAGTGCATTACCCCTGAAGAGCCCAGTGTCACCAATAATGCCACCATACGAGTGAGAGGAGAAGATATTCCTGAGGAAAAGCTTGTATGGAAGTATGAAGGAACCTTGAAAATCTCTCAGTTAAAATGTGGGTGGATCTGGTTTCACATGCAGGCTGTGTACTTTCTCTCTCTCTCTTTCACTCTCACCTCTGTAATAATTCTCCCTGGATGTTCTTTCTCCGTGTCAGTATTTTGGGGGGTTTTTTGTGTGGTTTTTTTTGGGTTTTTTTTTTAGTAAAACAGAGGTGCCAAATCTTCAGAATGATTGTGTAAGGAATTTCCACGTTTGGAGACTCCTAAAAATAAAAACTGGAAATAAGCTTAAATGAGTTATGGAAACTTCCTCCAGTTCCAGCCAACCTGTAAATGTCATTTTGAATGCATATTGTTCAGACCACAGGATTTAGTTTCTTTTCTAGATTATTTACTCCTGCTTGAAATCATTGTATTTTGGGGTTTGTTGCTTAGAGCTAGGTCAATGTTTACATGGAAATGTTATTTTGAAAGAAAAGTATTTACATTTTACTGAGAAAAGTTGTATTCACATTTTCAAAAATCCTGCTCTTATTTAGTTGAAACTATTAGTCAAGTGTAACTCAAATTTGTGAGTATTTTGGGCCTAAATCCAAACATTTTTCTGCCAGTGTTTATTTTCTTATGCTTTTTAATTGTCTTAGCTTTTCAATCAGCTCTATCCATCATATCAATTTCCAGTTTTCTAGGAGAAAAACTAAGAATAATGATGAAAACGAATATTGGGAATTTCCTATTCTATCTACACATTTTAATAGGATGCTAAGGTCACATATTAGACTGAAAAGAAATGCAAGAAAAAGCCAAGTAAAGTGTATTTTCTCCCAAAACTGGAAATGCTGGAGAGTTAGCATTGAGAAAATTTACAGGAAGTCATGTGACATATTGAGACAGTCAAATATCTACACTTACGATAAAAATTCACAAAAGCCCTATTTAGGTGTGTAAATAAAGTGATCTGCTGGGTCCTAGCCAACACAAGTCAGCATTCCACCATCCTCTCGGTATTCAAGACTGTCACAGTAGGCAGCAGAAATTCGGGAAATACCCATTCCACAAATTCACCTCAGAGGTTTGGTCTCACAAGGATATCAATGATTCATTTAGAAGTAATTCCAGGTTTTAATAGGGCTTAATGCAAACCACACTCTGTTTCTTTTTTTAATATGTAAGGAGGCTGCAGTTTCACACTGATGATTAAATCCCAGAGGTGAAACAAGGGTTTCAGCCACAGCTGGGGCCAGCCCTGCCAGACAAAAAGTATGCAGGACACACCGCATATTTCCCACGGAATCACAGAAAAGTGGCATTTTGAGAGGAAGGGAATTGTCTAGTAGCTCTCCTTCAGTAGCAAACCTCACAGTCAATCACTCAAACCTTTTCAAAATGTTCTACTGTGTGAAGGCTGATAGTGTGTCTTTCCATTTATTTATTAAGAGACAGCAAGGAAGAGAGAAGGAAATAACTAACACAAAATACAGGTGGGATGAAGGAACAAGGCTGGCTAAGGATCGAGTCTCCTCTCCCACCACTGTGTTGCAGTGTGCACTGTTTCACACACCATGCAAACTTCTTAGGGCAGCTCATTTTCATTTCCACCACAGCTCCACTTCTATTAGCACAGGGCTGGCTTGAGTTTAGTATTGAAGGAGAAGGTTTAAAGATGCCTTTCAAACTCTGCGTGGTTCTCTGTACAATATGGCTACAAATTGCACTTGCTAGTAAAACAACTGTAAGCTTCAGCATCAAATATTAGACAAATTTAGCACGAATTAAATGGCAGTCCTGATGCATAAGTCTCTACTAGGCTACAGGGCAGCCTTAAGAAAAGCTCTCCAGTTCTGGCAGCAAGCCTCATCCCCAGTTTGGACTTTTAAGGGTAACTTCAGCATGCTTCACATAGCACACTACTGTTAACAACCACTCGTCACTCCTTCTCTGTCTCCTCTGCTTTCAGCCCACCTGGCAGGGTCATTACTTAAACCAACAGAAATACATTTTTCAGTAACATTTTCAGGGTATTAAATACCTTTTTAAGATTAGAATGTATCAGATGCCCAGCCTTTTTTACCCTGTCTTTCAACACTTAGTGGTCAAAATGTCAGTCATGAGCAACATTCTGTAGGATATTTTGCTGTTACAACAGAACAAATATTTAGGTAGAGAACACATAAAATCTACAGAGCAAATCTTAAGTAATTGCTACCGACTGCAGTGAGTACTGCTGCCAAGGGAATCTACAGGTATACTTTGAGTGGTGTAATATATTATTTTTCATAAATATTTGCCCCTGAAAGTGGGACCAACTCATGCAACGGGCCTCATTCTCCATAGAGATCTGTACTTTGCAGTAGTATATGCTGCTAGGATAAGACAGTATGAATGTTGTTCCCCACAGAATAATATGAGAAAGCTGAAGAAAATCTTACTAGAATCAGAGTTAAACTTTGCCAAAAAACACCTACAAAGAAAACCCCTCTTTATTCACCAGCTCAGATATTAATCTTCATTCACATAACTTTAAATTGAAGTTATAACCTGAAAACTGATTCAAATTTTTATGTTGGGGGTTAGTTTCAAGTGTTTCACAATGGGATTTACTTCCATGCTCTACAGAGCAGAGGTAAACCACCTATTTAATTCTTTCTCCAATACCACCTTTCTGTCTCCCAGAAGTTTGCCTTTATTCATTAACAGAAGGAAGAGATGGAGGGCTGAAATCCTCTCAGTCAAAACACTGCCTTTTGTTTCTCACAATACACTGGGATTACATTCATATGAAGACAGAATGCTGCCCTTTGCTGGGATTTTGTCCAACAAATACCATCTATTATTTAATGATTTTAAAAATGTTTGAACCAATGACAATTTGGGGTGAGAAACTTCTGAGTCTAACCACTTGGGCTTTAAACTGCTCTGCATGTCTCCACTGTATCTTTTAAAACGATACTCCAGTTCTCATCTCAGTCTTCTAAGCGCTGACAGAAGTGCAGCCTTCAAGTCCAGTGCTGTTTCTCATACACTGAATAGATGCTGATGGACATATTTGAGAGCAGACACATTCAGTGTATAGAAAAGAGTGAGAGATATTGTGGGAGGTGCTGAAAATGAAACTCAAAAGCTCTGGCATTTCCTTCAGAAGGTATAAAACAACACAGCGATCTTAGGAAGCATTATTGTGATGAAAGAGCCCAATAGTACAGCTGTATGAAAAACCCTAGACAAATAATGCTTGTCCAATTACAATGAGATACATTGCTAAGGCCCTTTTACACTGTTTTGTAGGGAAGCCCATTCTCCGGGTCCTGGACAGACTGAAGAAATACTAGTGTTTAATTTTAGAAGACTCTACTATTTAATAGGTCATCAAGATATTAGGATTTTTCCAACCATTCAACGCAATTAACGTGCATATATTGAGACCCAGATATTCCACAGGAGCATGAATGTCTTTGCATGGGCAAAGATGGGAGATTATATCCCATTCTCTTCTGCATGCTGCATGAATGTGCACACTGCAGACCGGAATAAAAGACAAGTTTCTGCATTGCTCAGAAAAGCAGCTGGATTTAATTGTGCGTAAATTTACCCTGCAGTGTTTTGTCCTATCTATCAAACAGTTAACTGTCACCTCAGTCATCCTTGTAGGCAAAATAATAAAGGAGCTAATCCTGATTAGGTCTAGCATTGTCTGAATCACATTTATGTTCACCCTGAAAAAACAGGTCACAGAAGTTAATCCAGCCTGCAAAAACATCTAGAACCAGAAAACCCATCAGGCAGATGCCCAGTCACCTGACATGAGCCATACACCCCCGTCCTAGCAAGAATTAACCCACTGCAAAAATATAACCACTGGCAACCTCCTCAACTTCCTTCCTTTCCTCTCTTCTCTTTCCCAAGTTTCCCAGCAACAAAAATAGAGCTAGCAATACATAAAAGGAAGATGAGTTGCATCCTGGTATATGAATTCTTTAAAAATTTGAGATTTGCTGAAGATTCTTAATCAAAAGGTCTAAAAGAGGCAAGAGTCTGCAGGGAGAAGCTTGTGTTAACATAATCTTTCTGCGGAAGGTGAACAGGGAAAATGAATCAGAAAAAGGCCTCCAGGAGAGCAGTTCATAAAAGAGGTTCTCTGTAAGAGCAATCAGGGGCAGGCTAAAGTTTATCCAAGGCAGGCTACGTTTTATTCCCCTTCAGGCTTGACCAGACACCGTACTTTGCTGCTCACAAACTGGCTGGACAAGGAAAACATGTGCTGACAGTTTGGATATCACCAAAATGAAGGTGTCAGCCTTACTCTGAGATCACTCAACCGGAACAATCGTCTTAGCTCATCCAGAAGCATTTCACTGCTAATGGCCAGCAAGCCAAGTTGCTGGCTTGCTCATTTCCTTCTATGAACATGCGCCAGCACACCTGAATTTTACAGCAGAATAAAGGAAAATCCAGAGAGCTGCTGCTAAACTTACTGCTTATAATGAAATCACTGCAAGATCTTTTTATGCAGACCTTTTTTGGGCCATTTTCCAGGATGAAGCAACAGCTGTCTTTGCCAATCTCCTCACAGGCAAAGAAAATTTTCAAGATTAATTGCTCTGATAGAAAACAGGAGATTTATTTTTTCCCTTTGCTTTGTTAATGTTGCTTCTCCTGCAGTCAAGTTTCTATCCTAGAGGCTCTTCCAACTGTAAATTAATTACAGGTTTGATAAGCTGCATAGCTGTTGTTCATAGCGATCAGGAGTGGAAAACTTAAACCTCCCTTTTACTTCCTAGAAGACTGTAAAATTAATTTCTCACTTCTCCAAGGAGGCTGATGTGAGGCAATTGTTGATGTTTTCCTATGGTCTAAAGTGTAGCAAAAGGAAACCAGAAAATTGGGCTTTAGCAGATGACAAGGGCCTGAAAACATGGCAACCCTTGCTCTTCCCCTAAAGAGCTTCCAACTAACCCATCAATGAAAGTAGCAGAGCCCATAATCCAGATTGGTGGGTGCCCTTGATGAAACCCATGCTACACAGGATGTTGTCCTTTTTAATTATGACACGTAACAGATGGATATGGCCAAGAACCAGAATTGCCTGCTCTTGTTTAAGAATAAGCTCTCCACCCAAACAAAGTATTAATGTGTCACTCTGTATAATAAATACATGACTTGCTATACAAAGAGGTCTAGTTGAATGGCTTTGGCCTTGTCTAGAACTAATTTAAGTCTATATATAACAAGTTCCTCTGACAGTGAATTGTGTAGCGTCTACAAGACAAAAACCGGCACACTTCGTTAGCTACACAAAGACAGGTGGACTGACAGAAAATTCCACTTAGTGCTTTATTGGCTGCCTGCCATAGTTTGAATGGGGGCAATTATGAAAAAATTGAACACATGACTTTAATAAGCTTCAATATAGATCGCTGTCTGGTGGAAACAGAGCTTTACAATAAGTTACTCTGGGTCTAGTCTTTGCTGCTAAGAACAAATGTGTTGTTTCAGATGCCAATCATATATTCTTGGTATTATTTGAAAAGGTTAGCAAGAATACTGACATGGGGAATTGCAGATGACAGGAAGCAGCCACAGCACTGATCTCCCTCCACATCCTGTAAGATAGCCAGGCTGCCTCCATGCCGGTGGGGAAGTACCTCCCTGAGCATAACACGGATGTGGCAGCAGCACCTGACTCCAGGAATGCACAGCGAAGAGCAGCTGCCGCTGCTGCAGGGGTGCAACATCAGCCTCTGCAAGTGGAGCTGTTCTCTGCCCACAGCTGAGCACTGCATAGTTCAGAGATAAATGAAAAATAACCTTATCAAATATTTAGGATGGACTGTCTTGATGCAAAGGTGTCCTTCACACTCATCACAGGGTTTTATAGTTCAAGCTCCCACCTCCAGCAACTGAACTAGCTGTAAATGAGACAGCAAATAATGCATCACTTTATGCTTACGGTGAGCCTGGGGAGGCATCACTGCAGCAGTTAACACTTGTTCCATGTTTTGAGCAGTTTTAGTTAAAGTTGAGGTTTGGATAAACCACCAAGTCTCCTTGCCAACCAATAGTTTTCCTTCCCCAGCCAAGCACACCCTGCCTTTTACAAAACCATTCACTCATGTTTCCCCCGCAAGGGGACTGCTCTTTCAGCAATAGAGGTCTGCAGGGAACTTCTTCAGGACTGAAGCAGCCAACTGATGGGGCAAGCAGTCAGTCACTAGCCCCCTTGCATGAAAGCCTACATGTGAGCCACAGAAATCCAGGCTTGCTGGAACTATTCACATGGGAATGGGGGCAGAGAAACCAACCAGAGCAAGAGCAGCAGTGGTCCCAGCCTCCCATACATATTTTTCCTAATCCCCTAGCAGAAGACACAGTGGGACAGTTTCTCCCCATCCCCACTCCCACCTGCCACCTGCAGCTCCAGCTCCCTCCCCTGGCAGCACTGAGGATGTATTTTCATGTACAGCTGCCGGTACTACTATAGTCTGTAATTTCAACCTGCTCACAAACCATCTGTAAAAATAGCAATTACTAACAACAGGAACAACGTGCACTGATGACAAATCCATTTGAGACGTTTCTGACACACCACAAATTCAAGTCAGGACAAGTCCAGAGAATGAAATGTCATAATTTGGTGCACAAATGCAACATGAGAACAACTGGTTAGTCAATAATCTGCAGCATCAGACAGGAGGTCACTGACTTAATGTAAGTCATTAGTGTAATAATTTATGAGAAAGCAGTTACAGTATCAGGAGATATCAAAAGACTATTCTGTGTAAGAAAGGATAAACAAGCCTCCTGCTCAGGGCACGAAATTCACTTTAAGAGCAGTGTTGTGCTTTGGGCAGCATCGCTCCTAGGGGACAAAAACTTGTGAAAAACAAATCCAGAACATCACAAAAAGTACCTTCACCAATTTTAAAACAATTAATTATGAGGACAGATTACAATTATGAGATTTGTTCAGTCTGGAGACAAGACCCACATGGTAACAGCTCTGAAATAAGTAAAAGGCCTCTGCAAAGACAGATGAAATGTACCCCTGCTCCATGTGCACTTGCACACGATGAGAAACAAAGGATGAAATTTGAACACTGAGATCTCAGACATCCAGAAGATCAAGTTTTCTTTGAAAGCCTGACGAAGAATGGAAACAGACTGTCTACAGAGGTGCAAGAATAAACATTTCCTCTCAAAGGTTTAAAAAATCATTAGACAAATGGGTGTCAGATATGGTTTAGGTACAGTGCCTTCAGGGAGGGAGAGCCTAGACAATTCAAACTTCTCTGCAGACTTACTGTCTGTCACTCTTTACAAATTTACCTCAAAATCCAAATTCAACTCATTCAAAAACTGAATCTAAGCCTCCTAATTTTTAGTACATCAAAATTCTTTTAATGTACTCTCACTTTTTAATTGCATAACATTGAAATTCTAACTTGGCCTAATGAACAATAAAGAAAATAACCTAAACCCAAAACGTTTCAAAGTAATGCTCATAAAACATGTATTATGGTATTATGGTGACTGTATTACTGTTACCAAGCCAAAAGACCTATCCTCTTCAGAGCTCTTATCAAGATCATTCCGACATAGGAATTCCAAGATTCCAACAATACTGTTCCCCTTACAGTATTCACATCAGAATATGAATAGAGGTTAGATCAGTTGTAGCATGAATCTTGGTGACAGTCTGAAATCCTAGAATCATAAAATGGTTTGAATTGTAAGGGACCTTAAAGATCTTAAAGGTCATCTGGGTCCAACCCCCTGTCCCAGACTGTTATCTCCAAGGAGAAGTTTAAAAAAAAAAAGGAAAACAACAGCTGAAGAATTGCTAAGGATCTCAGGGTAAAATTGTTTTGAAGAGAAACTGAAGCTTTGGAAATAAGGAGACTACAGTATTTTGGTTTTTCTTAGCTCTGGAGACTCCGAAGTTGTAGCAAGCCTTAAGCTAAATTAAAACATATTTTTATTACACATTGAACATTGCAGTGTGTTTCTTCGATCGTAAGAGTTTAATCTCAGAAGAACAAAGCAACATTAAAAACTGCACTGTGACTCTACCCATGTTTCCTAATCTCCTCTGAGATTATTTTTAACGCAGGCAAGAAAACATCTCTTTCAAATAAGAAAATCCATATCACATTTGTCTCCAGACCTTTAATTGTTTAATGCTATTTCCCTTGGAAGACGTTCAGTTTCATCTACACAATCATTTTTTTTTTCTTTTCCAAACGGCTAATCAATATTTTGAAATACAAAGCTACTTTATAAACTGCCTTGATTTTTCAAATGAGTCAAACTGAAGTTGTAACAAACAACACAATTTACCATATCTTCCCCTATTCAATGTATGAGTTCTCTTGTGAATAGCAGCTTCTGTCAGTTGGGGTTTTGGTTGTCAGAGCAGTAAAATTCTGCCTTCCAAAGCTTTATGTTCTTTATGCACAGCTGGAGAACTTGGTATTTAGCGGAGAATTGCCATGTGTATATATGCAACTGAATTGTTAATTTATAGGGGAAGGTGAAAAGTGGTATTTGCAGTGTAGTGTGAAAGATGATGATAAATAGTCAAGCCAACACGGGTCATGCACAAGAAAGGAGATCAAGAGCCACCAGTCAACTCAGCTGGACTGAAGCTGCCAGGCAATACCAGTTCTTTATTAGCAGGAAGAACATTTTCCTTACAGCCTGGATCCCTAACAGGGAAAAGAATATTTGAAAACAGGGAGGAAAAATGCTATTGCAAAAAATTCCTTCATGTGTCTTCTCAGGGGGGTTAAGGAAACAGATACCAAGTGCTTGCAATGTTGCAGAAATGTCTTGTATCTTCTTATGGTCTGCGTCCAGTAAGTTTCAGGGGAAATCTCCAAAGAGTATGCACTGCTAGAGCACAATTCACCTCATGGATACTGTGCTCAGCTCCATCCAACAGGTACCTCGAAGGAATGCTCTGCCTGAAACCTGCCTTTTGATTACTATGGCTTTGGAGACCTTCTGAAAAGAGAGACCTGACAAGGGCACTGAGCTTTGTTTAGTGAACTTAATCCTTATTCTCCCAGCTGCCAACAGGGAAAGGTTATGTTTTGCTTAAGTAAAAAATTCCTTTCTTAGAATCAAGAGATGAAAGTGGCAGAGAAGGGCAAACACCACCCCCCCCCCCCCCCCCCCCAAACAGCAGAGTTAACATCCCCTACAGCTGACTGTTAACAGCAGCAGAAACATCCCTTTTCACTTTGATAACATATATCAAAGAAAAAAATCTCTGCCAGGTGGCATTAGGGATTATAGGGATACAAAAATCATCCAAATAACAACCTTGATCCTGTGAGATTCCAAGTTCCTCCCTCCTGTTGAAATGAATGGTGTGGAGCGTGCTACCAATGTAACCTGAGCGATGAATCACATGCCAAAGGCTACAAAGCATAAGCCATTCCAGTGCTACACTGAGCATTATTGGAAATATTTCCAAAAAAAATTAAAAACCATTGATTTAAACTGGATGCACACATTGCCATGAGATTTCCATTACTCCTAAAATACTGATAATGTGAGTCCAAAGAAAAAATTGTTCAAAGTGTTCACCGATTGATTTTTTTCTTTTTTTCTCCTAAGACCTTTATTTTTATCAGTGGCACACACACCTAGAGACTTCCAAATGTAGTGGGAAGCAATATGGGCGGTGAGGCCCTGGAAACAGGTTGCCACAGCAGCTGTGGATGCCCCGTTGCTGGAGGTGTTCAAGGCCAGGCTGGGGTTTGAGCCACCTGGTCTAGTGAAAGGTGTCCCTGCCCATGGCAGAGGCAGCAGTTTGAACTAGATGATCTTTAAGTCCCTTCCAAACCAAACCATTCCGTGATTCTGTGATATTTAAATATGACAGGCTTGTAGTAAATATAATTTGAAGCATTACAGTACATTCCAGGAAGCAGCTCTGTTAAGCTTTTCTTAAATGAAATCTTTACCCATGAGCAGAATAGTTTGAACAAGGTGTGTATTTGTTGCAGCTCCTTCAAAGATCTGACCCAGCCTGGCCCAATAATAAATCAGTAACCCTCCCTGGCTGTACTAATTCGGACCCCAAGGATCAGAAGAGTTAATTTCCTGACAATGTCACCTCCAAAGGAATATGACAGCTCAGCAGGACTTTTCCAGCAGCCTCAGTTCCTGCCTGTGAGAGGCTATGGCAGGCGTGCAACAGCACAGGGGATGGCGTTGTTCATCCCAATGTTTGGAAACTGATGAGGAAACCAAATGGGTTGACAGACCACGCTGGACTGGAAAGCTGAGAAAAAGCATCAGACACAAAACTGGTAAGCAGCAGAAGTGAGCTGAGAAATCTGGGAACTATAAAAATTCACGTAAGGAGGGGAATGTGCTGGGGAAAATTGAGTCAAGTGAAAAGAAGAGGCTCTGGATGTTTCCCTGCAGCTTCGAATTGCACTTTGATTTGTTGAATCTTATCATTCCTCTGTGGAAAAACCTGTCTGCAAGGCCCTAGGAAAACATCCTGTCCCTTCCAAGTGCCAGACACATGGACATTTGCAACCTATTATTTGTGCCACTTTGTTCACTCAAGGGAAAAGTTTTGTGACATGGATATGCATGGTCACTGTGCTGCATCATGCTTTGGCACAATGAGGGGGTGTGCTACATGAGAGGATTTCTGGTTTCCACTTGATTTTTTTCAAAGTCTAAACAATAACCCATAAAACCACAATATGTTAAAAGCACACTTTTAAAAAAATCATCAACTCACCTACCCACCTGCCTACTTAGGAGATGGCTGAATTAGTGTTACTTCTGCAAGTTTAATAAAGGATATTTTATTACTGTGTGTAAAACCCTTTTTTAATTATTGCCAGAAACTTAAAAACTAGGTGAGGTAAATAACCATGAGCAGAAAAAAACCTACTAAAAAAGGAAAAAGAGAAGGAATGATCTGCAAGCAATGCCACTTGATGCTTTGCTGTGACATGTTTCCCCCAGCAATATCTGGGGGGGAAGCCAGAACAAACATCTAAGCCACTCTCTTTTCAAGTGGTGCCCAATTCTTTGCTCCACTCCTCCATGTGCTCAACCTGAAAACCTCAGTTCTGATCACCCAGCACACTGAGCACTCACAGGCCTCACTGATGCCAGAAAGGCCATGCTTCACCTCAAGTAAGTGCATGCCAAAGGCTGGAGCCCAGAGTGCCTCAAAACCAAGCATGTAGCAAAATGATGATGTCACAAGTGGATTTATCCATGTCAGAACATGGTTCCATTGAAAGAGACAGTCCAGGCAAAAGTCCAATTTCCTTCTGTTTTGGTGACGTTATTTTGCAGGCACATCATTGATCTGCTCCACCACGCAGCTGTCTAAGTCCCAGGGACCAGCAGAAAGAGGAATCAACAGCAAGGAGCTGTACACTGCTGCTCACATGATAAATTAGGCTGGTTTTACCCAAATATGAAACCGCAGCCTGGGGTGTCTTCTAGCCTGAGCCATCCTCTGCCTGGTAAATGGGGGGACAGATATCCCTTTGTCTAACCTTGGTGATTTGTAAAACTGAACTGAAGTTACATTAATGATTTTATAATGATGGGTGTCTCAGGAAAAAAAATGTGAGGAAATGAATAATTATGGCCTCAGCAGGATTTTAATAGCATGTGGTAAATAAGGTGCTGCTCACACAAAGTAAAATAACAAATAGGGACTCATTAAGTGAGGGCTGCTCGTCCTTTACACTGAAGAAAGAGGGGTCCAATGGAAAAGTTAATCTGTTATCATGCAACTGAAGACTGCACAGCAATGCATATGCACAGAGGTCAAACAAAGGTTGCGTATACAACATAAATGCAGATAATTTGAATGTAGCAGTAGGAAAGGTCTTTTCATCTGGTTTGGGCTTGTGTAGCGTGACTTAATTGGTATATGAAACTTAATAGTTGACATCATTTAAGGTCTATAAATTTTCTTTCTCAATGCCATGTTACTCTCCTTAAAATGTATTACTTTGAGTGCATTAAGGACTTGGTTAAATTCTTTGGTCCAGATCAGGCAGGAGATCAGATTAACAGATTCAGTCATGGAGTGCTGAACACACACCCTTTCTCTGCCACATCCCTTCTATGTTTCTTGCAAGGAGGTCAAAACATGGATGCCTTCACAACTGAAGATCCTGTCTGAGAGTCAGGCAAACTCTCTGCCATTCTGCAAGGGAGATTTATTCTCCATCATTTTAGATTAAGCTGCCCCAAGAAAAACAACAGGAATGTAACATGGCAGTACCTCACAGCCTAAGTGGGCTGCCACAGGACCACTCGGATTTTGAAAGCCATTTCGTCCATCATACGAAATAGCAGCAGTCTGTTACTGTTTATAATGTATCTACAAATATTTCTATGGCCTTTGTCGCCAGTGGAGACAGCTACTCCCAATTAATATCTGTCCTAAACAGCTCTGTGGAGTCAGACTGCATTATTGTTTCCATTCTGCAGGAGAGAAGGTAAAACAGAAGAACAGACCAGATTCACAAGGGTATCTTTGTGACTAACTCCCACTGAAATGAGCCAAACTTGGTTCAACTGCAGAACTTCTGTGGATCTGGATCCACAAATCAAATGAGCATCTAGGTGGGATTATTCTACAAAGCTTTATATCTTTGAAAGGTCATTAGTGAACTAAACACAATTTTTTTCAGAAAATTTAGCTTTATAATTTCCTTCCGTAAAGGGTTGCTTACTACCACTAAAATATTAAACACACAAGAGATACTGGAGCAGGAGGAGTGGTAGGGTTATACCAAATGCTTGCAATGATGGGTTTAATAGCTCTTTTTCACACTGCTCGTAACTGAAATTTCCCCTAATACTGTCTATTTATTGTATAAATAGAAAAAATAGCATGCCAATGCACACCGAAAATATGAAAATCATTAATGCTGTCACACAGCAAGAAAAACCTTGTCATTCTAGCCAACAATTTCAAAAGCACAGATTTCTATATATTTTTTGTATTTATATAAAAATGTGACAAAGATTAACACCACAAACTTTACTTAGCTCTGGAAAATCCTTCTAGTGTAGACGTAAGTGTTAAACCTAAACTAGTGTAAGTGCAAACCTAACCACAGGACCACAGCATTCCTCTAGCTCTTCAATCCAAGTGTGGAAGGTGTTTGCCCACTAGTACAAACAGTTTGCTTGGAGAGAAGTGGGAGCAGCGCACCATTCATGAAAATTTTTTGCAGCAGTTCTCATCTTTGCTATTTGTCCTCCACTTCCCAGCATGTCCGTGGCAGGGCTGCAGCCCTTCTCCAATGTAACACCCATCTAAGCACTGCTCACTGAGAGCAGGAAGGTGCTTCCCAGAACCAACAATGTCATCTTAGTGCCAGGACATGAAAGCACACAAGTGGCAGAGTTTGTTGTCAGTAGGTGCTGTCACCCATGGCTGTAAAGCCCCAGACTGAACTCCCTCCTTGCTCTCTAAACGTTCACAGGACTCTGCAATCATGTTGCTTATAGACGTGGCAGAAAGACAAGAACTTTTTCACCTATTAAAACCCGTATGTTTTAGAGACAGAATTTATTTTCCCTTATTTTTACACCAGCTAGGCTTTACTTCTCTTTGTTACCTAAAATAACCGTAAGATAGTTGTTACAAAAGGAAGGCTGTAACACTAGGTTTATTTTAGCACTCTTTGGTGGCTGGATGCTAGCTGACTGCACAAACATGTTCCAAGGGAAAGAAGCTTGGTTAAAAAGGTTAGGTTTCTACACAAAAACTGCCCAGGCAGTTGATGTGTTTCCATAACTTAGTGGCATTCCATTTTATTTGTTTAGGAGATTTAGTCTGCTTTTCTTCGGTTTTACTATTTTATTATTACACAAAACATGTACATGATTGTCATCCATGTCCACAGACGCAGAAAGTGTCTAGGACTCTTTTTTGGCCCCCAAAAAAAGAATTTCTGAGGGATTTATGTCAAAGTTATAATAGAGTGCTTAACTTAAAAAAATTAACGAAGTACAATGACAGCAGATATTCCAGACTGAATCCTTCTCAGGTTGTAGAAAGCACAGCATCTTCCTCTGTCACAGAGAACAGCCAGCCTAAGATAAGCAGTAAAACCCTTCAAAAACCAAAGCACTGCGGAGTACTGTTAAAAACCACCCCCAATGATAGTGTCAGCTATCACTGGCTGCTACTAAAGATACTGGATCAATCACAAACATTTTGGAGAACTCCATTTTAAAGAGAATGGACCGGTAAAAATGTCAGAATATCACTACACTTCGGTATCTGGGTTTGCATGGGAATTGTAATCTAAGAGAATTTCTGCACATATAACACAGCCACTAGCAAGGAGAAACCATTACACATACCAGCATCTCTATTTCATACAGGGCAGCAATTCCATGCCCCAATTTTCCCACATGAACAAGACTCTCCCTAGACAGTTTAATCCTCACTGTCCAGCTAAAATGCCTACTGCAGCTGTGCTATCCCTATTTGCAGCAAAAACCTTCTCAAATTTTCTTCTTTACAGCTATAGCTGGAATTTTTATCTCTCCTTTTTTGAAGGGAAGACATGTTAGTAACAACTGGACGGAACCAGATAAAAGTTTTACAAACCCCATAGTAACTTCAGAAAATCTTTTACCGTCCCTTTTTTTACTGATGACCTCTGGTAAACATTTACTTATTTTCCAGTTTATAAGGCAGCAAAAACAATAAATAAAGTACATCTTCAGGAAGCTACTAACAACTGAACTGCTAAGAGAACATACAGAAAACTACATTTAAAAAATAATAAAGCTTATGAGATGTTCCAGCTCTTTGAAGACTGATCTGAAAAAATGCTCTCAAAGTCTAAATTTATTTGCAAAACTGAAGTTGGTAATGACAGATTCAGAAGGTGGAAATGTTATTTCTTCATCTGTAGCTATATTTTCAGCTGGTGACTTCCCATAGGCAACCATCATTCATTCAACAAAATCTACTTGGTGGCCCTTAATCAAACAGAATACATTTAAAAATTTAAACAAAATACTGAGTTTTCACTTGTTACTCAGTCACAATAGAAAAGAGGTTAATATAATGTCACATTTGCCTAATTAATATGCATTCAGATTTTAGAAGAGGTATTCAATTAATAATTAATTTATTTAATATATATGTTGCTTGATTGCAGCATATGTCAATATAGAATTAGATAGTCAATTTCAGACATTTCAGACTAGCATTTCTATCCTTTTTACTACTAAAGGAAAATGTAGCTGGCTGCTGTTAAAGTTCATTCTGTATACAAGTTGCCATGGTTAGAAAAAAAATAAAAGTTCTCTTGCTTCTTAGGCTGACCAATAACAAAACAAAGCCTCAAATGAAAAACCGTAGATGGTACCTAACCCAGGTAAAGGAAGAAACTAAGCCCATCTGTTTCTGAAGCTATGTCACTCATGCTGATTTTCCCAGTGCTCTGCACAGTCACCAAGATATTCTGTGTTTGGGAAGAAAGAGAAATTTGCTAGAAACCTCCTGCAAATGAAACCCAGCTGCTTAAGCACAATCCCAGATGTCTCCTGCACTGTGTGGCTTTGATACATTAAATTGAGCATAAGAAAGAGATGAAATATTTATGAAAATTACATTTGCAGTATGCATGTCAGTAATCCTGAAAAATATTTTTTTCAAGCAAAGACAGGAAACCACATTTTTCACCCAATCGGCTTAGGTTAGGATATAGTGGTGGTATTCATGGAGCTCCTAAGGTGCTTATGTTGCATGCAGGCTGCTTAGCTTTTATTCACACCACTTACTCCAGAAACAGGGACTGCAGATACTGCCTGTGACACCAGCGGATCAAACATTTATAAACAACATGCTCAAACAAATTACTATGTTTTACTCCTTAGCCATCAAAAGTTCAGTATTTCGAAGGCTGGGAAGAAGCTCAAATCCCACTGAGCACTCTGGGTAATGATAATGTGTACTGGACACCAAATACTGCTGGAACAAACAAACAAGCCCTCTTTCACACTCAAGGGAATGCTATCAGACACTTAAGCAATTTCATACATCCTGACACATCATCAGGCTATTTGTTCCCTGAAACTTCATACTTGTATTGGCTTCCTCAAAAGAGCAGTGGGGAAAAAAAAGAGTGGTAAAAGAGAACAGAAAGCATAAATTAAGATAACATTTACAATTAAGTGAAGCCATGGAAATACTAAATACCTCAATTTTTCCCATGGTAAATGTCTTGAATAAAATCTCCAAAGATAGATAACATCTCTGGCTCTCCACAGTCCAGGTCTTGCCCATCCCAGTAGATCTGTTATCACTGTGATAAGCTCTACTACAGAACATGACCAGGTTTTCCTTTCCCAGCACTTCTACGTTTCATCCCTCTGCAAACAACTGCCTTGGAAAGAGTAGCACTCCCTTTCCAGATGCTCTTTTCTCTCCTTTGGGGAATTGAGAAACCCAGAAAAAATTTTTAGAAGTTAATCTTTGTGATCATTTGGCACTCTGTTACTTTGAAATCCTGCTTGATACAAATATCCTTTCGAATACAGAACTATGACTTAACACACACAGATGTGATCTTCTTAGCAAAGCAAAATGAGTACAAAAGGCTAATATTTATACTGTGGATTAGTAATAAAGGGGCTGCACTTCTCTGTGCAGCTCACTGAATGTTTTTAAAACAGAAACCAAAAGGTCATTAACTTCAGCAAAGCAGGAACAGAGACAAATCTGACACTTCCCATCACCCTTGTCCTCCTTAAACACCTCCTGAGTGCATTACAGGGCCACCGGATGAGCCAGGACAGCAGAGCTGTCCCAAAGGAGACCAGGAGTTTATTTGAAGAAGCCCAGCAAGCAACATTTCCCAAACTCTCTTTCAAAAGAGGAGCAACGAATATCCTATTTCCTTTTCATGGAATGTTTATATGCTACAGCTTGAGTACCTTTTACGCTGCCAAGCCAACGCAAAGCCACATTTCAGCACAGGAAGAACAATACACTTGCTTAGTGTGCACATTTCAATTTGTTACGAGAATACATTGTGTCTGAAGCAACAGCCCAAAATCTGCTGATAGATGATCAGTGCCATTGCACTATCACCATAACTCCACAGAAAAACATCATAAACATCAGTAGCATTAGAAAGTAAGTTCCCTACAGTCAGTTTCCAGTGTCAAATGCTAAAAAACAGAAGAGCTGCAAATAGAGGTTAATAAAAAGACAAGACTGTCTTTGGTCTGGATAACTAAACTGACACACTCACTAGCCCTGTTCATTTTCTAAAGGAGCAAAGTCTCCACTTCTGCAAATTACTCAAGGAAAAGAATAGTCCTGTGAGTCTCAAAAGAACCAGTAAGTTTAAAATCACTCAGGTCTTTGAAGTAACCTGCTCAGTAAACGCTTCATGGTTATTTTGGCTAACACATGGCACATCTAGTTTCAGTCCACTTCAAGTATTCTTTCTAGTAATGAATCTGGAACAACAGGCATTCAAAAATCACACAAGTGAAGTATTTGCCACACTGCAAAACAAGTCAGGCCTTCAAACTCAGTATCTCTGTCAAGGTCAGGCAGGTGAGGATGGGTGATAAACTCCAGTTCAAAACAAGTGGTGCAAAGTACGTTTCTTACGTCCTGAGTTGAACCATATCTCCTAGAAAAACAAGCAGGGAGGGCATGAAAGAAGGAAAGACCCAAGTATTGCTATCTTCCCTCCAGGTATGATGCTGAAGAGATGACATTTCGAACATCTGTAATGCTCACCATAAGCTACTTTCATTGCTGATTAATAGTGAGAGATTAATATCCGGGGACACCACATAGCAGCTGCAGTCTGAACCCCGTGAACACAGACATGGTTGTGCATTTCACAGCTGGGTTCAAACTTTAAGTGGATTTTCCTGTGGTTACTAGGATCAGTTTACAGTTGAAACATTATTACTTTAAATGAGTGCTGTACAACTACACCACACTGCTATCTCTGAAGTAACACAGCCCAAGGGTTACCTATCCTCATGCTTCCTGAATCATCCTTCAACTCAACAAGCCAAACTGTGTCAGCTCCTATCTCCTAATTCCCACAATTTTTTTACCTTTAAGTCTCTAAGTGTTAAAATGCATGAAGGAGCAACAAATGTCAGAGGTGGAGGTGGCACTTCTCCAGACAACAACCAGACCAGCTAGTCAACATGAAATTCTTTTGGATTATACCAAAGTACAGTATTGCCTGCTAAATCCCTTAAGCAGTGAACTGTCTGACAAATAATTAGACCAAAAATGTCGTTGCATCGGGTTTATATATTCACCAGATTGCAACAACAATTGACAATTACCTCTCCTCAAAGTCTCTGCAGCTTTGGATCCATTAATCATAAAGGCTGGTATGTCACTCCACTGTGTGAAGTTGGGGTACAACAACAGAGAGCAAATAGGCATAAGCTTCTCCTCGAAGATACAACTGGTTCCTGCTCAATTTTCTCATACTTTCTCCCCCACATTTTTCACAAGTGCTACACTCTTTCATTCAGAAAGACTTCTCTGTGATTTCCACACATGACTTGAGGACAAGGCTGCAACACAGTCAGCTTTCTGACTACTCAAAAGATGCTCATTTGTAGCACCACTCGGGATGCCACCAGTGGTAATATGAGAAGATGGAAAGATCTGCCAAATCAATATCCTGCCTCCACCCCATATGACTAAGATGGGAAGGAAGATCTCAAGGTTTTCGTAAAGCTCCATTTTTACAGTAAGTTATGGCTTACACTTCATTCCACGTATAGGACTGACACAGCTACACAGTGACAGATGCAAAGAAATTAGGCCAAACCTACAATTTTGCCCCAAAGCTCAGCCTCTTATGAAACATACATTTTTGGGGGATTTTGTTGTTTGTTTGGGTTTTTTTGAGCTGAACTTTGCTCAGATTATGGGATAAAAGGGTTTTTAAAACAAAGCGGCAGGTTTGGTAAGAACAGCTTTTTCCACCAATTTCCTTGACAGTACAACTCTCTAGGTTGCATCATCGAGCTCAAGTAAGCATTTTTTCTAACCATTCAGTTAAATTAGCTTTTGGCCTACATTATTTATGATTCAGTTTTCAAACAAACATTATCTTTTCTGACTTAATTTTTGAATATTTTCTTCAGAAAGAATCTCCTTGAGTTTGAATTCCAGCCTGGAAAATTACCCTAATTTTGCAATGCAAGATAGAAGCAGAAAATAGTGCTCGGTCCAAAAGCCCGAACACAAGACCCACAGTTCAGTCTGAGTGAACTGCTCTGCTTTTCTTCCTTACACTTTGATCTCAAGTTTAGAGAAGATTAAATTCAGCCAAAAATGCTCCAACAAACAGACATGAGCAACAGCCAACATTGGTCATGAACAAACCACGTCAAAAACATTTCAATTCCCTCTAGGATAAAATATAGGCCTTGCGAACGTAAGACAAGTAAGATCCCATGTGAACTGGAGGATGAGGCTAACATTCAAAAACATTCTTAAGAAGTTGAAGAAATGTTTGGGAGAAGCTGGGGTGCTATTCAGACACCATAACACAATATTCAGCTGCTATAACAATGCATGCACAAAAGCAATTGCATAAATAAAGAAATGCTCAGGTCTGAGTCCTGCATTTTGAGGAACATACAGAGAGACTGAAAAATGCACAGCAAAGTTCAGCAAAAGTAACTGGAGGTACTCAAGACCAGACAAATAGAATTGGGCTAGAGCTAGCACAAAGACAACACTTAAGACTAATTTTTCTAGAGGTGAAAATAAGGAGACACTGGAACCGATTGCCTGGAAACCTGTGGTCTCCTCATCACTGAAGGGAAGCCAAATCTTGGTAAAAATACATGTGTGTTTCAGAGGGATTGACTAAATTCCTAGCATCTAGTGCAAATCAGCCATCACATTAAAGATCTAACTATATTTGATATTAGTAACCATGTGGAACCATCAGGATCTCCCCAAGTATATGTACAGCCAAAAGGCAAACTCCACAGGTGAGTAATTCATGTCCTCACTGTGATCATCCTGCAAGGAAACAGAAGCTTTGAGGGAATAAAGAATAGATGTATCTACTAAGCAAATTTAAGCTAGAATTATTAAAGCTTTACAAGATCTTGCTCTCAGCCTGAGGCATGGACTGAATTACTTAAAAGACCTCTTAATTTCATTTTAAACTCTCTTTTCATAACAATTTCTGGCCTTGAAACTGACCCACAACCCAAAGAGTAGGAGAAAGAAAGTGTTACGGTGATGTTATTAAAAAGAAAGAAATACATAAAGAATACAATTATATAATGCATCGCTTACCAAGGTTTTTTTCCCCACAGATTTAGCTCCTAAAATTATCCTCAAGCACTCAGCTTCAATTGCAATCACTTTGTCTTTCTTTATTTGCTGAAAGATTTTGGGCTGCAGCTGCTGAAAGCACCTGTGGGAAACCACTGGTCACTCCATGGCAAAGATTCCCCAGCACAAGCCTCTCACCCTCTGAGCGGTGCTGGCAAACAAGAAATACACAGTCCTTGGGAGGGAAAAAACCCTGTGCTGCACAAGACACTAGTTGCATTTCATAAAGAAGCTTGGACAAGTGCTCAAAAACCAAGAAAAGATTTGACTCCCAACTGGCAGGGAAGTTGGGAATGTACTTCAAATGCAAACAGTGAACTCAAAAGCAGCTAGGTTTCAAATTACTGGGAATCTCCTACTGACACTAGTAATTACACTGTTGATAAGACACTGTATCTGAGGATCTTTTCTTCTGACATAATTTTTGCATGCTCATATTTGTGCCTGGAATTCTGCAGAGAGGGAAAAATCCTGGTCTCTTCTGGACAACCCAGGTTTTCTGTGCACATCACTCAGCAGCCTACTGCATTTCTTCCACAGATCTGCTAATCCCCCTTGCAGATGTTCCTAAGTCAGAATACATATTATTTCCTTGGAGGTCATTGCGCCAAGATTGTCAGGATCTTTAGGAGCACATTATTTTGGTATGGATAACTCTGAGGATAATCTAGGACCGCCCCTTGATTTCCAGGGATCATGCACAAAGTGTCAAAGCATTTACTCATCAAAATTTTAAAAGGGAGCAGAGAACCTAATAAGACTCAGGTACATTTCTGACTCCTGGTTTCAGGGAAATTGATGCAGCCCCAGCTGCACTCTCCACTTCGGCAGCAGAGGGTGCTGCCAGAATACTGAGGGCCCCTGCAAAGATATTCAGGACTGGTCAGTCAGGTGTGACTGCAGTTCGTCCAGAGTCTCCATGTCACACAAGTATCACTTAGGAAGAACAGCACCAGTTAATGGTTTCAAACTCGTTTTTCAGTATCTTCCAAAATCCATAAAATTTGTCAATCCCATGCCAAACTGTATGGCATTCTCACTCCTACGCCTCATACACAGCTTCTGCAGTGATGCCTGAAAATGAAGTCAAACATTAGGTAAAAACCATCACTACCGCAGTTTTGTGATTCAAGGAGAAAATGCTGACCAAGGACTGCAAGCTTGAATCTGAACTGCACACACTGTTACACTTGGTTAGGACTCCTGCAGACCAGCTGCTGCTCTGCCATCTACCACGCTCTCCCCAAGCCCAGCTGCTCCCATGGACACTGCATTCACTTCCCACCACATGAAAGCTTTCAGGACAAACGGACTGCACGAGTTGCACTGCTGCTTCTTCTGCTCCTTAGCTTTAGCATATCTTACTAAGGAAGCCAGAGTAAAACCATTTCAAGCATCAGGGAAACTCATGGTTGGTGCTCAAGCGCTGCAGGTGAAGTCACAGAAAGTTCACCTGTTTGGGTAACACAACTGACTAATTTATGGGGAAAAAGAAAAAAACTTCCTTGCTATGCATATTTTTTTCTCTTTTCAGATGTGATTATCAGCTTGCTAGCTAAATGCTTGGTAATGAAAACATCCAAGCCAAAACATCCAGGAGTGCTTCATTAAACTATTTACCAGTTTCCTAGAAACACCAAGCTTAACACAGAAACAAGTCTTCAATGACAGTAATTTCATAGTTCTTCCAAAGAAGATCAATACATGAATGAAGTGCTACTGTAAGCACATTTATAAATTCCCAAAAAAAACCTCCTGAAAACACGTCAGCTCATTTACTGTGCCCAGAACTTGTTTTCAAATGCAATTTTTGTATGTTTCAAATCCTCTAATACACATTCCTTATTTTCATCTCTATAATGAATAAAACTACTATGATTCTGCTGTCAATCACAATTCTGCCTTACTGCAATCTCTGTTTACTGCTAATTAGTGTCTCCTTTTCTTATTAGCTATGTCAAATTTTTGCTTCTTGATGGGTAAATACGGCATTTTCACTTACAATTAGCATGATGCTTTCCTTCTAAGACTGAAACATGAACAAATTCGGTCTTCCTATGAAACCAGCACAGTGTTTCCTACGTCCATAGCTACTAATAAAAAAACCCCTCGCTTTTAAAAGGGGTAACCAGACAAAAGTTATAAAAAGCATAAGCCTGAAACGCTCAAGATTTCTAAAGGAAGATCTAATATAACTCAGCTTCTTTAAAACTTCTTTTGAGAGGTGCAAGTTGCCCCAAGTGGCACTACCAGAAAGCGAACAGCAGCGAGAGCAGCAGCTCCCGCCGCCCCATCGCGCCGGCCGTCCCCGCACGCCGTGCGCCTCCGGAGCATCACCCGCACCGCCGCACGCAGCAGCACCAGAGCGGCAGCCCGGAGCTAAAATCCTTCCCCCCTCGCCCCGTCCGCAGGCACCTTCCCGCCGCCCGCTCCCCCCTCGGTCCGCGCGTCCCTCCCCGCTCACCTCGGGCGTGCTGCCAGCGCCGCGCCGGCTCCCAGCGAGAGCCGCGGCTCCGGCCCCGCTCCGCCCGCCGGCCCCGGCCGCCTCCTCGCCGCGCCCCCGCCCCCGGCGGCTCCTGCCCCCGGCCGGCTCCGCCAGGCAGGGCAGCGCTGGCGGCGGGCCCGCGGGAGGCAGCGGGGCAGCGCCCTCCCGCCGGGCTGCGCCCCTGCCGCCGGACACCACGGGGCAGCCGGGCCGGAGGCGGCGCGGGGGAGGCGCGGCCGGGAGAGGTAGCCCGGGCTCGCCCTGCCCCGGCACAGGCACAGCCCCGCAAGGAAGCCGGAGCCATCCCGCCAAACGCCTTCGGGCTTTCGCACATCAAACGCCTCCTCGGCCAGGGAAGACGCGCTCCGGACCGCGACCCTGCCCCGCGCAGAAAGCCCTCGCCAGCAGCCGATGGCAGCCGGGAACGAGGAGGAACCGACACCGCCGCTCCTGCCCGGCGCGGTTTCAGAACGGGCACCCTCCCTGCAGCTTGTCACCGCACAACTGCTACGAACACCTTCTGAGATGGTGTCATTATTCAAGGACTAAATGAGCTGCTCGAATATTTGCGAAGTGCAGGATTTCCCTATAAGCCTGTTAGTGAATCAGCCACACATACGGATTTAACCTCGCCCCTCACGGGCACACATGCACAGCAGTTGTGTCACTCCTCCGCTGCGCGCACTAAAGCAAAGCCACCTCATCTATGGCTAGGTTTTATAGACCTCTACGTCAGCAGGTCATCAATGGATGCAAACCCACAGAATCATTGAATCAGATAAATTCTGAAGAGACCTCTAAGATCAGCAAGTCCAACAGTTAACCTAGCACCATCATGTTCACCACTAAACCACATCCCCTAGCGCCACATCCACACAGCTTTTGAACAATCTACACATCCGCCCCTTATAACAGGAACACGTTTTAAGCGAGTCTTACGCCATCAAGCAGCAGAAGTATGTGGTCCATGTTCTTGAGCAAAACACAGGTGAGATCCTTAAAACACTTCAAAATGCAGCAGTATAATGGGAAAATTTTCAAACTGATGTACCATAATAAAAAGAGGCTCCCAACTACCACTAAGCAAACCCCCTCCCCCCCCCAAAAAAAAAATGAGCAGGGGTAAGCTAGGTATTTTCAATTAAACTCCTAATCAGTATATAGTATTAATTAATGACCACTATTATTTTTGTCTATAAGAATGGGAAAAGTAGGGTTTGTGATTCATCAGGTCACTTGTGACAATGTTTGCTCAGTTTGGCACTGATACTGGACTGCTGTAGCTCACAGAAGCCTGGCATCTCAGTGGGTAAATTCCACTACTACGCTTCAAATGGTATTTGGCTTCAAACAAGTGATCCCCCTGAAACTTTCTGGGGAAGATCCACATCTCTGATGATGCCTAGCAGAATGGAAATCTTTGAAGTGGCTGCCTAGCAGCTGCCAAACAACAATTAGTAGTAACAGAATAGAATTCATATTTATGTCACTGAGAGCAATTTGGCCACAGCATTCATAAACCAGACCTTGACCAGGTATCATAAATGTGATGAGCATTACTCTTGTCTTTCTAGTGATGAATGGAATTAATTTTTTCCTCATCGTTTTGTTTAAAACTCTTATTACCTGTTTGATTACTACACCAACTTACAGTGCAACTGCAACACAGACATCCATTTTCATGCACATTAATGGAAAGCATAATTTATGTGAATATAATCATTATGTCAATATAATTTTTCAGTCTTTCTCACATGTTTTCATTGCAATATATAGCAAGAAAGTAACACAGTAGCATCTAAACTATTTATTTTCTAATATGACTTCTAATTGCAGATTTGCTCCACGCAGATCAGTTTTCATGGGAAAAATTACCTTTGTTTTAAAACTCCTATTTAACCTGCATGTGGTCTTCTAAAAGCATGACAGACATTTCCTTCCCAAATTCTTATTAAAAAACCCTCTTAAAGTAATGCTTTGTCATCTGCTGACACCATTTAAAATATTTGTTAGTAAAATTAAAAATCCCAAATTGCCACATATCACACATTGTATACTACAGAGCAGACCATTCTTCCTATGTCAAACACAGGATGGCATTCCTATGACCTTTTTGAATGCAAGACAGAAGATTATCACTGTTTTGGACACTTGGGATGGACACCACAAGCCTCAGCTGTGTGACCTTAAAGGACTAGACGAATTCAGAGCAGCAAATGTCTGAGTCTGAAAGATTGCCTTTGAAAATATGGGGAATCCATCTGAGATGCTTTTAGGATGCCAGCAGAATCAATACATCAAGGAAAGGAGCTTCTTGTGCAGACTGAAGCAAGCAAGTGTTTAAAATCAGTGCCCAATAGGTGTTTGTTAGGGTGGGGGTGGCAGGAGGACACTTTTAGACTCAGACTCTGTGTAAATTAGGTGGTTCTTTGCACATCCATACAGGGTATATGGGCATCAGGGGATATTCTTCTTCGGGACAGTGGCCAGAAAGAAAGCATGAATTACTTTAACACACACCTTGATCACTTTTTGAAGAAAAACGAGGTGGTGGGGAAACATGTAGTATGGTAGTACAGGACACATTGTCATGAATTTGGTTACAGAAGAGGTTTCATCTCCTGTCTTGTATTCCAGAGTTTCACACCTTACCGCAAGAAACACTGTCCCATTCAGCAGAGCAAAGAGGTGACAGCACAGCAAAGGGAAGAGAGAGGTTGTCCTGCTCATGTTTCTGTTCAGAGTTCAAGGTGTGAGCTGCAACCAAGGAATCTTTTTTATTGTGCCTTTTCAAGGAGCAGCTGGACACTCCTGTTGTTACTAAAGCACAAAGCAAAACAAATAAGTGAAGCAAGCAAAAATGCGTTGTAATTACAAGGGTTGTAGGCAGGCTCTCAGTGTTCGTGGATCTTCCAGTCAGTCCTTGGGAATACACCAGTGTTATACACTTCCATATAAAGAGTGCAGAAGCAAGCAAAAGTATTGTGAATTATTGTCCTGATAGGGACATTATATTTCTAAAAACAAAAAGAAAATTTTCAAGTTATCATAAGTGTGGGGAAAAAATATTTCACATCTTAGAGGATGACATCATTGTTTCCATAGTTGTTAATGTTGTCAATGATGTAACAGTATCTTTTCTTTCTTCCTGCTAATTATGCTATTTCCCTATATATTTTGTGTTCTGTAAAAGCTCTTTGCCCATTAAAATCCTTTTCTAAGCAGAAGCACAAATCAAGAAAGTCTAAATTAGCAACATTTCACTGCTGCTGTCTTTGTTTTCCTAGATAAAAAACAATCCAGTACTTAAACTACAGTAAGTAATAGTCACAAATGGAAGGCTCTTCCTTCAGATAAAACCTGCTTACATCTGCTTTCTCCAGGAAAGCTGGCAGAAATGAATTCTTTAAGGCATTATTCTCTAATATTTTCTTTCACTTTGTGGTGAAATACAGCATTCCCCTCCATGGAGCACAAACTCAAAAAGAATAAAAAGATGCTTTCGCTCCACTTTGAAAAATTGAGGCATTCAAACCCAGGGACAGGCAGACAACAAAAGCTGTGACATGCTTAGAAATCCCTGAAAAGACTCTTAAAAGGCACTGGAGATGTGAATTGAACCTCTTTTGCCCAAATTTCTTCTCTCTTGCCCTGCTCTACCAGTGGGGATGCTCCCCCAGCAGCCTGAGAGCAGCTGCACCCCCCAGACCTGTGCAGGGCCAGCCCCTGCCTTGCACAGCCCCCTTGCCCCTGTGGCCCAGCTGAGGGGACTATCTAGTATTCCAGGCACGTATTCCTCTGGGTTTTGTCTTTTTTTTCTTTTCCAGAGATCTGCCAAAGTTTCCCCTCCCCTCTGACATACACACAACCCATTTGGAAAGGGTAAAATGGGAGCAAGGGAGAAAATCCCATAACTTGTCCAAAGCACGCAAGGATGATTTGTGTTCTCACTTATGGGGTATGACTGTCACTGTTGATCTGCTTTCAGGCCTAGATTACATCTGATAAGGGCTGACCTTATTTGAGTATTCACACATTATGCACTCATGGAGAGCATGTGGACACAAAAGTCCCTCAGATGTTCTAGACATCAATCACGCTCACAGCATGGAGGCTGCCAAACTTTTCTTCCCTTAACTCAGGAGAGGAGAGGGTAGTCCAAGACAGACTTAATAAAGTTTAAAGCTGTGCCACAGTATATTTGGGGCCCATTGTCTTCTAAAAGTGTTCTTTTCAACAAATTCTCTGCAGTTACCACGGGCAACAATTCGTCTTTAACAAATTGGGGTGGACTGTGTGCAGACTGTCGGGAGGAGAGGAAGTGAACAAAAGGCTTGCCAGGCCCATTAAATAAAAGCCAAACAACCAAAACTCTTCTGGCTCTTAGGTTGCCCCATATTTACAAAAACAAAGGGGGTTCTCAAAATCATTCCTAAAAACAGAGTCTTTCCAAAACACACCTTAAATCAAATCACTTCCTTAAGAACTCATGAATCTCTTGTTTACAACATGCAAATATTTTTACTCATTACCATAAATTAACACATGCTTTTATAAATAATATACTATAACCATCACTGATGACTAAAACATTTCATCTGTTGTAATGACTGACACCTCTGTTGCACCTTTCCCAGTTTCACAAGAACTACAACTGGTTTTATAAACCTTCTGCTTTTGTCTGCGTGTTCATTTGAAATTGTGAGAGTTGGGAGAAAATAAGAGCACAGAGCAGGTGATGCAGGTGCTTCTCCGAAATGTATTTACCAGTGGGGCTTTTCTTAATTTGTAAAGTCTAAATTCTCATCCAGTATCATCCTTACAGATGAAACTGACTCTACAGACTGCAGACTTTCATGGAAACAGACAAACTGCCCAAATAAGCCATCATACCTAGCTCCCAAACACCTTTTATTCCCCATGTATGTGGACTACTCTCAAAAGTATTCCCCATATATGAAACTAGTCTCAAAACAAAGTATGATTTGCTTTGCTAGATCATGCTTTTTAACTCCAAGACTTATTCAGGCTATGTAAACTTACTTTCTTCCACAGCTGGCGACTCCAGCAAGAAACAGTAAGCTAACAGTAAGCATTTTTTTCATATGGCTGGAAGTAAGTAAGTAAAAAATGCAAATACTCATCAAAAAACCCTTGGACAGGATGCCATGGAGAGTTCAGTGTGTTTTCTCTTTTCAGTTTTAGATGATGGAGGATTTGTTGCTGCAGTTTAGTAAATCAGTTCACAGTATGATGCATCTTATCATGGGGAAGTTCTGCTGCTTTTCCAGAGCTGGTTGGTTGAGGTTTTTTCCTTCCAATTTAGGGCCATTTATTTCTTAGTTATATATCAGAAGTGACTGATCCTTGAGAAAAAGGAGCAGCACACTGCCAAGAGAGGTGAAAAGACCTTTGGACTAAACCACAGGAAAACTATATTGAGAAGGATGTGGTTTTCAGGCATGATATCCAAGATGGTAGCATGAAGAAATCCACTACCAGTTTTACTGGGTTTTAATTGAAGCCATTCACAGCAGTAACATAGACACTGTCTTCTGGAGTACATTGCTTAGTGAGGACCTTCTGTGGCTGTGCATCATGTGTTGCACCATATTCTCTTTCAAATACAAACAGCAAACCATCCATCTCATCGCATGTGGGGATCAGGATATGGTATGCTAAGGAAGGGCTGAGGTTTAGTGTCCAGTCTAGAAGGCTGTGTTCAGTTTTAACTGATGTGTTCATTAGGCAGTTTTTGGCTACACAGCATTTGGATCACAAGTTCCAAAAAAATAATCATCCTCCTAAGAGGGCCTACTCAGCCTAATATGATTGAGTCCATGGCTTTTTTTTCCCCTTGGATAAAAAGTAGCCTTTAAAACTTGAAATATTTTGATCAAAAGAAATTATTTTTCTTTTACCAGTATAAGTATACACACAAACATACACACATAGATGTTCATTTGTTGGTTTCAAATGTCATTACCTATAGTATGGGTTATTCAATGATATGAATAAAAATCCATTTCTCTGACAAGCTGCATCAATATCTAAATGTGGGAGGAAATTTTGTACTATTAGCTTTACCAAAGCTCCTTGCTAGGCTGACTGTATTTGGGTAAAGAACCAAGATCATAAAATTAAAGTACCTTGGACACGTGTTTGATCCAATAAACCAGAAACCAATATTTATAGTGTTTTGTCATATTCTGCTTGATCTTGCAATGACAACCTGCACATGGTTCTCCAACTGGAAGCTGTCCCCACAAAGTGGGAGCCACAGAGCCACCTCACAGCAATGTATCTACCACAGCTACCATGACCACAGCATCTGCACCCACCCAGCTGCTGAGCCAGGGCTGGCTTCTGTCCAGATGTCCCGGACTGTGGCAAAATAGAACTGTACCCAGCTACAGAAGCTAAAGACTTCCTCAAAAGGCCACATAACTTAGCAATCTCTGCACTGACACATCAGATCAGAGCAATAGCTCAGTTTGTCCATATTTCTGTATCCAGTAAAAGGTATTTGCTTTTTATTAATTTTTAAAGGCATTGCTTTTTAATTTCATTGGGATGTCTCCTGTCTTTTATTATGTAAAAGGTTAAATGGAAGAATTCAATTTGCTTCTTCTTTTTATATGTATTATTTTATTTTCCTTTTTCTGTCTCCTCTTATTGAAGTCCTCTCTAACCATCCCCCAAATTTTAAGTTCCTTGTTCCTCTCAGGGATGGTTCATCTCATATTTTATCACCCACCTATTCCTGCTGCACCTTTTTATCAGCTGAGGTGTCCTGATGCAAATGGAGTGTTCTTGGAGGGATGTGACACTCACTGACAGTCACTTTCAGAAATCAGCTCTCTCTGTTGTTTGGAGTCAAATGTTTTACTCACTTTTCTCACTGCGGAAAGAAGATTTCTTTGACTCATTCAAGAGGGAAAGAAGGATACTTATTGCACTCAGATTTATTTTAACATTCTGGAAATATACCAGGATTTTGTATTTGACAATGTGCACTTGCCAAAAATATTTTAACCTGCACACTTGTATCATATTTAGCAAATCTCTAAGAGTTTTGCTCAATTCTTTCTAATTTAAGCTAATTTAGATAATTATTTTTACTTTCCCTGAAGCCACTCTTTCCTCCAAAGCCTACTGTACCCAAAACCACTTTTGGAGGTATCTTATTGCTGCCTTCCTGGTGGCAGGAGCACCGTGCCTCCCAAATCTCCATTTCTCCTTTCCCTCTCAATATGCCAAAGAATGAGGCTGAAAGAAGACAGAAGAGGAAGCCTAACAGAGATGGGATGGCTTGGTGGGATATTTTGGTACAGAGGGGAAGAGTGCATGAAGACTACCCTCAAAAAATTATTTTAATCATTTCACACTATTTTTTCAGGGCTTTTATAACTGAGGAAAACTATAGTAATGAGTATATAAAAACAATAAACAACACTTCTATGCCATAAAGTGTTCTCAGCAATTAAGTTATGCTAGAGTCTCTTGGTACAGTATCTTATCACTACATAATTTCATATTTCAGAAGTTTCTTTCAGCACAGTTTGGATTTCAGCCTCCAAGCTATTCTCCCAAGGAATAAATGGACAAAGACATAGATTTATTCACCCCACTCCCACCCCAAAAGCATGTCTGATGGATTTGGAAAGTATCCTACACATTCAAGATAGGCATCTGCCAAAATAAATCCTACTCTAATGCTTGTTGAAGGTATTTTTCACCCCATACCTCTTTACTCATTACCAATTTCCAGTTGAAATAACTTTTTTTTTCTGAGCAAAACTTGTTCCTGTGTTTACAATCACATTGCTCTGTAGGTTTAACTGCAAGCAGATCCCCCTGAGGAACCACAGTGGCACACCGGTTTTAGGTACCCAGGTCTCCAGGGAGGTTAACTCCATAATATACAGCCACTATTCATAACTTTCCTATCATTACAGGTACACAAAGACCACAGAAGCCAACCAAACACATGGAAAGTAAATGCATTTTGTGACTTCAATGTCATCAAGAGCCCAGCAAGCAGGACTTGGCAGCAAAAATAAGTCTTAGCTGTATTTACAGATTCATTGCAAGCACATGATAGGAAAAAACTCCCCCAAAGCAAAAACAAAACAAAGAAAAAATACCCAAGACCAACCAATTTCACTCCATTGCTACTAAATTCTATGTATTACAATGCAAGATATGTCAAACCTCAAAGCAGTCCCTAATGTGATGTGGATACAACATGATCTCTCTGAGGCACTTCTGACTGGTATGATGATCTTGAAGGCAAGTAGGAGCTTGCATAGTCCACTGGGCAAATGAATTTTCAAATAGTAATTTCAGTATCACTTACTTCTACAATATTATCAAAAATAAATCTAAATTTGAAGACACAAAGACACTAGACTTCAACAATATCCCTCCTTTTTGGAGGAGCATATTGTTTCCTTGTTTGTGTCTTTTTTTTTATCTAAAATGCATATTAAGACATTAAAAAAAACCACCTCTGGCTCTGCCTCTTTAAATAAGTAGACAGCTTCTTTAGTCCTTCCCATTCCTTCACCTCTCCCCAGTTACAGAGCACAGCTTCTTGCGGGTTTAAGATTTTAAGTAACAGTTCATGATAATCTCATTAAATCCTTTCTAACACTTTCCAGTTCATACAGGATTTCCTTCACTGGGGCAAGTGGAACAAGGATTGGCTGCTTAAGCAATCTCTGTGCAAAAAAAAAAAAAAAGTCACCCAAACCCCTCCTCACAGAGGAGGGTGCAAGGGAACCAAAGCTCAGCCCCAACCAAGGGGCTGGAACAAATCCAGAGATGCAGCAGCTCTTTGCTGTTTCTCTCTACAGCTGAGAAACCACATTAGAAGTGCAATCCCCAATATCTTTAGCATGTGCCAAGCAAGCTCCTCTACCTGTAAACCATTCTGTTTCAATGTAGAACGTTCCTCTCTCTGCTAGCCTAGGAAGTACTCGTTGCAAAGGAGTTGTGTTCTCAGGGAGAGGCTCCACAACCAGGTTGACTGCTCAGACATCACTGCCATTCCTAAGGAGAGGAGACAAACCTCCCAAGGGAGAATGGACAGTGTGAAACAAAAGCGAGACAAAAAGAGGCCTGACTATTTTATAGATATGCCTTCTATCAGATCTTACAAGCTGTGCTGTGGGTGTTCTGAAGGCATTTCCAAGGAAAGGGACCTCCCCAGAGAAGCCTTGGGTGCTAAGCAGATATAAATGAGGCACTGAGAGAAAGAAAATCTGGGATGTCCTAAACTGCTCTAAGAGATTGAGATGGGAACAATTTTTAGGCCGCATTAGAGAAACCTCTGTAGCATCAACTACTTGTATCAAAATGGTCAGTTTTCATTTCACTGCATGCCATCTCATCAATAGCAGTTTAATAGGATTTTTCCCTATTTACATGCACTTAAATGGCAAATACACATTTCCTGCTCCAGCTGCCAAAAAATACTTTTTCAACCTGCCTGACTAAAACCACCCAAAATGAGCAACACGAAACGTGTAAGACAGTTTAAGGTCTGTAGAAAAGGCTGGCCGGCTCAGGTATCTGGGTAACAAATATTTTTATAGGCCTTTCAGTGGCTTAAATCCAGGACAGCTCTGCAGTGATTTATTTCTCCAACAGCTTCTAGGGTGGCCTATGTAAAATTAGCTGGTAATCACAAACCAGGCTCCTAGTGGGCACGTTCCACACCCAAAGCAGCAGCCACCAGTGCTCCCTTGCTGAGGGTCATCAGAAAGAGCAAGGACTGAGGGGGGAATGCTGGATATCTCATGCTGTCAGGAAGAATGAAGCTGAGCATCAGAGAATTATGCTAGAACTTTGCAGGATCAAAGCACAGTTCATCTTATTTAAGCCATAAATGTGTCACTTTTTATGATTGCCCTGCTAGTACTCTGAATAAGCATTAAATACAGTTTTTAAGGGTTATACAGACTTTTTCTTGCATAAACCTACTCCCTTAAGAGCACACAGCATAGGCTGTGTGCAGTCTGAGTTGCTACTGCAGTTCACAGTTTTTTAGCTGAAAATTCTCCCTACATCTCAGTGTGGAAGAGAGCAAATATTAACAGTGCAACCTGTGTACTGACCCTTGAGGAAACCTCTGGTGTCTGAGAATTCACTGATTAAGACTTTTTACATAATTGCAACACCTTATTTACAATAGAATTGGTTGCAAATCCCCATGCACTGAAAGTGTGCAAGTCTCGCCACCGCCTTCTCTGCTGCAGGGCACCATCTGGGCACTGCCTTGGCCTGCAGGTTCCAGCTCCATCCATAGAACAAACATGCTAACACACTGCAGACTTTTTTCCTGCCTTCGGTGCAACTCCATCCACCTCCGCCAAAGCATCCAGCCAAGACAGAGGCTGAAGTGTAATGCCAGTAATTTTTGTTTGGCTGGGATGATCCAGCAACATCTACATGGTCAGCTCATGTGCTGAGGCAACTCTGGTATCATCACTCTCTCAATGACCTTAAACCATCACCAAGCTGTGGTAATTCTCATACTCTGATGAAAGCTAGAAATTGATGGGAGATTCCCAAATCTTACACGACAGCAGCTGCTTTTCTTCAACAATTCCCCACTATCTTTAAGAGAAGTGATTCAGACAAATGTTACAGTTTTATGCTCTCAATTCCTGTTATATTCACTCAGGTCTGACATAGTAAGTTTCTCATATCTAGATTCAGTTTTACCATGTTTTTCATTCATTTTGGCTGATCTATTTTTGATATATTCTCTGGATGCACCTCCTTAAAACGTGCTAATTTAGTTCCCTGGCTGTAGATAATATGTTAATCCTAGCACTGGCAAATATTCAGATGGAAAATAAAAACTAGACATTAGAAGTCACATGCTTATTTAAAACATGTAGCTGGACAGTATCAATATGACACAAGGATAGTAGATGAAAATTAACCTGCAATTCCGTAATATCATCAAATAAATTGACCTGCTAATGAAAGGAAACACATTTCCATAAGAATTTGAGTGGTATCCAAGTAACAATTCCATGATGATACATTTTCAATTAAAGAATTACAATAGACTACACTTATTTTTTCTCTCTAATGGTAGGTTGTAATTCATTGTTGTACAGGCAGCTGAGTATTAACCTACAGCTTCTGTTCTTTGTCGTGGTAGTAACTGGGAAATGTTTTCAAGGTCAAATACTTTTACTAAAAATGATACCCACGCACCAAATTTTTGAAGCTTTCTTCTTTTCTATTAGATGGTTGCTTGTTCTTACTTTTTTTATCAAGTTAGAGAAATATTAACAAAATCTATGAGAAACTCTGCCAGACTGATGAGTGCAGAGGAGTGTACCCACTGAAAAGCAAAAGTGGGTCTATTTATTGCTATTCTGTACCCAAAAAAGGTTCATGTTCTATAAGGCCACACGATGTGAAAAGCAAACTCATGGTTATAAGAAGGGAGAGCCATTTAGTGAGGCAATGTTTGCAGGGGGCAGAACATTTATTAACTCTCCATTTATGGCGACAAGCTTCTAAGTGCAAGAGCATGAAAATTAAATTCAGCATGATCTTTAATTATCTTATGTGGTCACTTCATATTATATTCTGTCACAACATATCACTCACTGATGCTGCTATCTGCTACTACAAAATGTTCATATTTAATTAAATTGCAAGCAAAATGCATGAAATTCTAAAGATTATTTTCCATATGGAGCTACATATCTGTCAATAATTACATTCCTGAGTTTTGGTCAGATGGCACTGATGCCTGAGAGGACAGGAACAAGAACAATACAGTAACTGTATTGTTAAATTCTCCACTAAGGCTAAGCTTCAGTAATTCAGCTTTCATTGCAAATGCTAAAGTTCAGTAGCAATTGAATTTAAGGCTCAAAAAACCACCTCTACCCTTAGAATATGTGAAAAATGTTTTTTTTGAGCTTGACAGGAAAATGAAAATAAGGCAGGAATGGAGGAGAGAATCAAGATACTGTTCCCATTACACAGTATCTGTGGAAGGATTTTTTCAAGTCAGAAAGCTACCAAGAAATGGAAAAAAAAAAAATTTCTTACATGTTGAACAGTAGTTCCTGCTTCCCATGAAAGCCATCTGTTCTATGTATGTACATGGTTTGAAAGACATTCCCAGGATTGTGTCAAGCCAAAGGAATCCCCACTAGAGTTACAGAAATATAAACTCCCTTCACACTGGGAGGAGAGCACTAAAACGCAGCTCTGAGGACGTGTAGAGCACCACCCGCCTCAGGACCATAACAGCCCTGCTGGCATTCCAGGCGTTACGCAGGATTTTCCCATCTGATATTGGGTTATGAGAACTGAAACTTTAGCACGGATAACATGGCAATACTTTGAATTAGAAACTCTTCAGATGAGTATAAGGCGAGAGCTCCGCTCTTCTCCATTGCAAAATGGCATCATCACCCTTTCTCCCATTTGCAGCTGACATGAAAAATGCCTGGAAAATATTTTTGAAATATGATTAATTCCATCACGCAATTTTTGCCATTACTAATTTTAATGGGAGTGGAACATGGCACAGTTTGAATAATATACTTGTTCCACGTTCATTCCCAAACTCTGGAAACGGGAGTTGAGAACAGAAGTCTAATAATTAATACTTGTTTAAGAAGGACAGTCCTTGCTGTGGGCCTGGCATTTTTACAATCCCTTGTCTACTATACAACTGAGTTCAAATTGCAATTGTTTTTTCTAGGGAGCAATTAAATACTGCTACCAATGTTAAGCATAAACACAACTCTAACGACAAGCAACGCTCAGATGACTAGCTCAGGTTCAAGGGTTCACTGCACATGAATATCCATAAATACCCCTGACAGCCTTAGCAGTATAATGAACTTTGCAGCAACTCATGCACGCAGTCTACACAATACAAGAACATAATGCCCCTAACCTTCAAGCAAGAAACCTGCAGAAACAATTCTGAGCTACTTTTACAGCTGAAACAGTGTGTTCAAGAGCTATTTAGAAATAGTCCAGCCTTGTTTGTAAAATGGTCATGTGTTTATTGTTTTTTATATCACTGGGTGCAATCAAACAGTAGAACTGAAGGAAACACGAACTTTATGTAAAGATGGTCAGTTCCACTGAACTGTCACTCCAATTAGCAGTGTATTCTTACCACCATTAACTTAAGCATACACCATTACAAGTTAAACACCCTGGGCTTTTTAAGGCATCACATAATATTTTATCTTTAAAGTGCTTACATTTTCTTCTCACAAACACTGCCCACAGTACCACACAGCCTCCTATAAGCAGATATTTCTGGCATCTCTTGAAATACATGCCCTGCTACCAGCTCAAAAATCAGATCTGTGTTAAAAAAACACTCTCTGTTTGAAATCTAGGGAATACATTTAAATCATTGGTTTTATTTAGCTCCACTATTTTCTTAGTTGTCAAGATGCTGCTTTTCTACTTCTGTGTGGAGCTGCGGCACAAATAAAGGAAGATGCTATACAGATCTGTGTACTTGGTAAATGCAACTAGCAAAAGCAAGCATATTGAAAATACAGTATATTTTCAAGCAACTCCAAGCTTTAGAAACTCTAAGGGGTTGATTGAAATTACTTTAAAGAGTTATAAGCTAGGAAGATACATGGGGTTTAAGTCAATGGTGGTTTTCCATGTACAAACAATGTAACAGCTATGTCCCTTCCCATCTTCTTGATCTTATCTGGTGGAAAACTTCTTCAAGGTGCATTTCACTACTTTTAAAGACACACAGAAAGCTGTAACATCCATTTCTCTCTTCTGAAATGTTATCACTCCTTACAAAACTCCTTATAAAACTAGAGTGAACTGCCTGAGACCCCCATCTATTTCACAGACAAGTCAGCTGGGCTTAGTTTAAACAGCCTTCAACAGCAGCTTAAGGCAAGACATCTGAGCTTACACCAAAGCAGATGAGGAGTACTCAGTGCTCTTGCCCCCTCTCTTCAGGAGAAAGGCAGTAATCACCAACAGATAAGCAGTAATGTATTAAGACCAGCACATCTGTTCCAGCAGCAAGCTTCTGTCTGTATTGTACTTCATCAATCCATGGCCTGCACTTCATCACTGTAGGGGAGCTCAGTGTTATTATCTATGATGTCTATCAGGCAATAATTTTCAGTGCTGCAAGGCCCAAATATAACCTAGGATGCCAACAAAAACAATTTTATTACTAATTTGCTTTCTGATACTTAACATCAGGTGAGCAGTCTACTAAAGTTAGCAGACCCTTCTGATCTTGAGCTCAGTTTACATATTCATTGGGGATGATCACCAAATCTCCACAAACATTTGCTGTAGTCTGACCTATACTCCAGGGGCTCACACATAAATACCACGGCATGTAATAGAAACTTTATTTCCTGTGTAATCCTGGCATGGGGAAGTGTTGGCCAGATTGATCATGCTGAAAGACAGCTTTTTTCAATGTCAGCTTTTTTTTTTCTCTGCTGATCAGTTAGGAGGTGCTTCTGTGCAGATCCAGAAAGCTGCTTCAGCCACTGACCAACTTGAACCAGAGATGCTAATACTTTTTTTGGCCACAACAGGCCTCACCTTCATGCAGAAACACCCAAAAGGCATGTTATTCTTGCAACTCGATTCCTCTCTGCCATGATGGGGAAAAATTCTGTCTTTAGCAAGAGGATGGATGCACACCTCCCTGAGAGCCTGCCGGAAGAGAATGTGGCAGGGAAGGGACCACAGTCCACCAGCACATCTGGCCTACCCATGAGCACACATTCTTTTAGGAGAGGGAAAAGTAGGGTCTAGATAACGAACGGAGTGACTCAGCCCCTGATGATCACTAATTTTAACGGAAGAATGAGTTTGTAATTCCAGGAAAAACAAATCAATACAGCGGCTGTGCCGTCTGCATTTTCTGTCTCCAGTTATTGCCTCTTTAGTGCTTCAAGTTTCTATGGGTAGTTTTGGTAGTCCTTTTAACATATCACCTTACAGCTGATCGTGGTCTCTTTAAAACCTCTCCAAGGGGTTTTCCCCAGATAGATGGGGCAGTAACCACAAGCCACTGCAGTGGCTGAAGTAACATGACATGAACAGGTTAGTCCCATCCTTTCTTTCTTGTTCTCCAGAGCTATTCAGCCATGCTCACAAATACCTTTGTAAAGGAGGATCTGAATGAGGTGTTTATCATTCGTGTTGGGTTGAAAAGCCCTCTAACCCTGCTAGGACATAGGCTATTGCAGAGGAAGTGGTGCTACCTGCTTCCTTCCCAGCTCTGTGTTTGGACAAGTTTAGAACATAAGGCTGAGAACTGAAATAATGAGATGCAGCTATTTGAATATCCCAAGTCCTTCCCCAGGAGGCCATGAAACCAGTGACAGTATTATGCTTTAGGGCTGATATGTGACACTTATTAAAATAATAGACTGAGATAGTGCTTTATGCATGTGCACAGGATGCAAATATTGTCTCAAAGATAGGGGCAAACAGAGAGCTATCTCAAAGGAACAGAAGGAGCTGGCTAGGAGAGAGCGACATAAGAGGCCCTGCAGTGGTGTGCCAGTGCAAAAGACGAGCCATTCATTGGACAAATGTGATCACTCTCAGTGGCCAGAGTGCCCGTGACCTCAAATCCCGGCCAAATATTGCAGAGGATAATCCTACAAAAACACTAATATACACAATAAGCTCCCAGAAGTAACTAATCTTGCTTTTAAATAACTAACTAAATGAATGAATAAATAAATAAATATTCAACTTGTTAAATCCAGGCACACTGAAGAAGTGCTGTTTCTCAGAACTGCTACCAAATCAAGATGTTATTTCCATGTTTCCTTAGAGGCAATTGTTTACCTTTTAAAAAGAAGCACTTCAAAATAGGAGTCAAAGTATTAAAGTATAGTCACCATAATGTTTAAAAATTTTACTGCAAACAAGGATATTTAATTTTCAGGTTACATCCTGGTGACAACCTGCCTATAGCAGAAAAAAAAAAAAGTATACAAAATAAAATAAAATTGTTGTAGGACAACAATTATGTACACTGAGAATTTGGATTCAAAACCTTGGCAGTTTAGGATACTTGTTCCTCCATGAGCCAAACAACTCCAAAATGCAAAATGTGCAGCTCTTGTTCAAAAGCTCCTATATTGCATAATTGAGCATCTTGATTAATTCATTAATCTGTTAGTCGTGATCTTAATTCTTGATAAATGGACTGAAAAAGGCCTTCATGACTCTGATTTTTTAATATATTTTTTATCCAAAAGTACTACTGAAGCAGGCAATATTAAATTTAAGGAAACCACCTAACAATACCTTAAATAGTTTAAATCTCCAGAAAGACTTTAGGGCACTGAGACCTTAAAAAGGGTCTTCAAACCTGAAAAAAGGCAACAAATAAATGAAAGTCAATAGCTAGCAGTATTAGAGATTCAACTCAATATCTTCACAGATAATCAAAAAGGCATGGGCTTTCACATCTAAGACCTATCAAGAATCAACTCCAAGCAAAAATCAACATGCAATATTGGCCTTGCCTGAAAATATAACTCAGAAATTGGCACTGGACACCATGAATAAGGGAATGTTAACATTCAAATGGTCAGAGATAATCTTGCAAGAAAGAGTGGAGTTTCTACAGTAGAAGTCTCTGTAAACAGTTACCCAAATGGATTCATCACAGTACCACTTAAGAAGATTGTTTCTTGTCAACAGTACAGTACCTACAATGCCACTGTATTTGCCAGCTCCAAATAACCAGCTTTTGACTGAGAAGTGGAAAAGAAATAATCTAAATTAATAATGTACAATGTGACTTGTCACATTTACTGGCTCCTTAATGTCCATCAGTTGGGGCCAGCATCTGTGACAAATTACTTTGTCAGTAAATGGAGAAGTTATGAGTTTTTATTGTACTAAAGTGATTTGTAGAATTTTTCGTGCAGCTTCTTCATTCCCTATACAACTGTATGACTCTTTCCTGCTCAGTCTTTTTTACCCTACCACTTACTTGTTCAACTACCAAACTCCTATATAATATCTAGCTGATACATTTTTTCCTCTGAACTGCTGAATTTATGAGGTAGGAGAAAACAGAATTTCCTTAATACCCACATTCTAGACTGCAAGAGGAAAAATTGCTTCCTAAAAAAGTTTTGGATGATTCACAGCATCCCTTTGTACGTTATGAGCCTCAATTTAAAAATAATTATTCAAAATCTACGCAGGAGACATAAGTAGTGCAATTAAATGGGACTATTTGACAGCATTAGCTCCTTGCTGTCACATCAGCAAAGCTGGACTCTCTGCAGCAAGTACCTATAAACCAAAGAAATGGACTTAACATTTCAAGGCATCTGAGCAAGAACAGAATCACGTTTCAGATCTGGAATTCCACGTTCTCAGAAGGCATTTAATCCTCTGGGGCATGAGTAAGTTTTATTCAGTTTCTAGCAAGCACGCAATCCTTTTGAAGACTGCAAAACAATCTCTGCAGCTGAATTGCTATTCTGCTATTGCTGATGCTCAGCAGAGGAGAAGGATCACTTTGGGAGATACTCTGGTCTTGCCATACTAAAACTTGGACAGAAATTCCTATATGAGATGATTCACATCCAGAGCTGGATTTCCACAGATTAAATGCTGCATTTTAAGAGTTTCTACCTCTAGACTACAGAGCAATATGGAGCAGATGTGTTCATACTTTCCTATGGCAATCTAGAAGTAACTAGGTCTGGAACCAAAAGGACCTGAACTAAACCCTGAAACCTGAGACTCTCAAAAACAGAGGTATAGAGGTACCTCCAGAGCCATATCAGTTATTATATTTTGTGTATATTATATACTTCTCTCTAAAACTCCACCACATAATTTGAATTGTGAGTCTATTAATTAATACCACATATCCCTAATAGTCACAATCAGGAGACATTTGTACAAAAACCATGGAATTGCCTGGGAATCTGTCACCTAAAGCCAGGCAGACAGAAATCCAAATAACCCCCCAAGTAAGAAAGCTCTTCACATGTCTCAGAAGTTGTTTCAACTCCCCCATTGTTTTCATTTGGACTCACAAACAAACAGAGCTCAGCAAAATGTTGACGCTATCACTATTCCAGGAAAAGTGCTAGTAAGACAGAAGAGTGGGCTCAGATACAACTTTGAAGTCTCACCTTTACACAACAGCATCTTAATTACCAGGAAAAGGAAATGCACTGGAGTCATACTTGAAGTAGACACCATCTGTAAGGGCTAGGTGCTGCTGAGCTGATCCCTAGTTGTTGTGCTCAATGACAAGTTAGAGGAAAGATTCCTTTGGACCTCTTGAGCTTTCCAGGATTTCAGCTTTTTTTTTTTTTTTTCCCCTGCTACTTACATTGAGATATTTTCCTGCTTTAAACATCTGCACAGTCTTGTACCTTAAAGATACAATTTTATAACAGAAAATTCAAAGAATGTCTGTGATGTAGGCAAATCTTTGGATGCATTTCCAGTTCCTGAAAAGTTTGGGGATTGCTTTTTGCTGTGTTGCAGAAGTTCTATCTAGTGTGATGCTCATCAAATGCCAGGAAACACAAGGGAAATTTCCTCTCCCTTACCACATAGGCATTGCAGAGCACCCATATGGCAAAGGGGCAAACAGCAGCAAGACAGCTTATGACTGTTTTCATGTTTTCATTCTGTTTTAATAGGATCCATAGATTTAGATAATCTCATAAAAACTCTGATGATTTGAACAGAAGAATTTCTCGATTTCTTTTTTTTCCTCCTGCCAGTCTTTGAGTTTTCAAACTTCTCCCTGATTTGATGAGAATTAGAAACTTCATCTTGCTTTAGTGCATTAAAACAGTTTCACGTGATCCTTTGAGTGTGGACATTAGGGATAGCTGACAAAGAGCAGTTACTGGGAGGCTAATGATGAGGTTACAAATGCTGGCAGCTCTGGGCATCCATTCAGAGCACTGCAGGGGAATGCTGACAAGTTTGCCAGCTTATCCTTCAATCTCCTATTAAAAATGCTAATTCACTGACATCTATTAAAAAAAGAAAAAATCTTTCACATGGAACTTTCTAAAACATTCTTCACTATAATTTCAGCATCTCATCTCCTCCATGTGAGCTGATTTCCTGGGTGTGAGAATCCCAGACAAATGACTCAAGAGTTGTATGATGTTTATTACTCACACAGAACCATCAGCAGCTTTTTCAGTAAGAGGAAAGGAAGGACCTCAGGGAGACAAGGAATGGGTAGGAAAGGATGAAACACATCCTACATTGCTGGCATTGCACAGTTTCCAAGTTCTGTGGATATACAACAGGGATACTATCACCTATCTATGCCACTAGTAAACACACCACAGGAAAATGAGCTGGATGTGTGGTTTCAGCAGACAATGCAAGTAAACATGTCAACAGTAGCAGGGAAAAAAATATCTGCAACAGGAGAGTGTTGGGGATCTGAGGAAATACTGAGACAGATGCCACTGAAGAAGTGATCTTTTGTGCCACCCTTTTCAAATAAACATAAAGGAGCCATGAGTGCCATCAGTTCCTGAGTGACCTCATCTCGAACACAGAAGGGAAGATAATATAATTAAACTACTACATAACATAGGTTTTTTTTTTTTCCTTTTAGATTCTAGGGAATTGTGTACATTCATATTACTTCAACAGTTTGACAGACTCCTTCAGGAACCTATTAGCTGTTAAATTTTGGCCAAAAATTGGGATTCCTATTTCTGCTAGGCTCCAGCATGCCTCCAGGCACAGAAAAAAAAAAGCAGGGGGGGATGTATATAGTTTTCCCCTTGAACAGCAGCCAGCAGAAGTGAGCTGTCAGGCCACTGGACAAGAAGAGCACATGATGTGAAATGTCCTCCACGGCACAAGAAACCTTCGTCATCTATCCTTCACCTTCTTATCTCTTAAAAGCGTTTGTAAAACAAATCCCATGTTCTGTTCGGCTCCTGTGACTTTCTGTCCTCTGCTGTGGAATGTGAAGAGAAACTAGACAAAACATCAGGGAGGCACTTGGAGAAGGAGGGGACCTTCAAAGCCATGCAGCCTCCTCAAGGACAAGGCTTGCAATCCACTTCTGTGTTTGCAGTTGGCATGAAATGCTTCCAATAATCATAATAAAACACACATTCAAGCTATGTCTTAGCAGAAATTTAAACTTTCAGCTCTTCATTCTGAAATCTGTCCTCAGTGAGTGTTAAAAAGTTGACCCTTGCTCATATTGCCTGAACTGACTTAAGATAAACAATGCTTTTGGCAATGGATTTTGTTTGCTTGCTTGAAATTTTTGTCAGGGCCATGGAGATAAATGAGCAATGAATTGATAAAACATTACAGTAATGTCTTTCAATGGTTAAATATTTTGGTTTTAACTAAAATTATTTTAATCCTCAATGCACCTTCTGAGCTGTTTTTCACTTTAAGTAGGAAGAAGTTTTGAAATCTCTTTACAGATTTGTTCTTCGTTTTAAAGGGAAAGAAAAAAGGACATTTCAAAATAAATGGCTTATGTCTTGGGGAGTGTTAATGAGGTAAGACATATCCAAAGAGACTGGAGAGTGACAATAGCACACGGACTGTGGTGGTTCCACAAGTGCAGAACTGCCCCCCAGCAGTGAACGCCCACTGAAGCGAAGCAAGGCAAAGCCAGGAGGGAGGGAGGCAGAGAGGGGGACAAAGACGGAGGGAGGGAGAGAGAGAGAAAGGAAGAGAAGGAAAAAAAACCCCAAACTGTTGCAAGTTCATGCACCCCTATTCCAAATTCATTTTAATTAAACAAAGAGATTATACAGACATTGCTGACAGGGATTATCAAAATAGAATGGCGCCACCTGCCCCTTGCAGCCCAATTAATTAGCAGAGAATCTGAGGTGCCAATTATCACAAAGGAGTAAGAAAGGATCAGTAAACACAGCTCATGATGAACTTGAAAATTAACTCTTTCAGCTCAGAGATGAAGCCCCAGCCTCACAAACAGCCCTGATGCTGCTACAGACCTCCAAAAGCCTCACACTGGAAAGACCCAACAGGCTTTTCCAGACCCCTCTTTCCCATGGTTTTGTGAAGTATGACCACTCTTGCTCCTCATGAAGTCTCCAGGGCACTTTTAAAAATTTTGTCACTGAATTTAAATAGCAGTTAAAGTCATTTAAGTTTGAAAAGGTTCCTCAAAACAAAAGACAGACTTCTTACTGTGTTTTGAGGTACATGTGGAAAAGGTAGATCGCTTCCCATGCATACCAGAAAGGTTTTAAGACAGTGAGTCCCTGAGTAGAATTCCAGTTACTGACAGATAACAGTTATAAGTTTTAATTTTCTAGGAAGTAGGTATTGCTCATAGGTGCTTGACTCCTTCTCTCCCTCCCCATATAAGAATCTTCTCTTTCAAGCTCTCGGGTAGGATACCTCCAGGAGTAAAAGAATGCAAGTAGGAAGGCTCAGCAGCAGTAGCTAATTGCCATCTGTTTCCCTGGGAAATACAGAGTCTACCAGAGTATCCCAGAAATGAAACTTTGGGCTTTGGATCCATGCAGTGTGAGCCATTACCACAGGCACTGCAGCGTCCATAAGGGGAGTCTGCCTCAGCACTTCCACAACAGGCTAGTGGTGGCCCTGGAGAGGGAAGAACTACTGCCATTTGCCCTTCCCTGGTACAAATCCTGCATCACTTTCAACAGAACTTCCTCCTCCTTCTAGAAGGTTCAAAATTGTACCTGCCCTCAGTCTGTGGACTTGCAGCTGTGTCATAAAGATGAATCAGTAAGGACCCCATATGTGGGGCTTCTGTATTTTTTCCAGTCATTGGAGGAAAGACACTGAGGAATGACACCTTCGACTTCACCTCCTCAGAAGAGCGATCTGCTGCCTTCTGGGGCAGGCAGTGCTGGCACGTTCTTACGCAAACTTGTAATCACAGCTTAACCTCACTTCAAGGCTTCCTGGAGGCCATTAAAAACAAATGAACAATGAGAGGCAAAGCCATGGAAGCAAAAAAGGAAACCACTCTCTTTTAATTTTTTTTTTTCTGTGATATATATATATATAGATATATATAGATATATATAGATATATATATTATTTCCCTAATTTCTTTTAGGGAATGTTTACCTTTACACTATGCATATGCTCATCTTATAGTTTATATTGACAGCTACCATAAGTATTATATAGAATGATAAACTTAGATTGTAGATACAAAAAGGGTGTATGCCCAATGTAAATTCAGTGTTTTTCTGTTGTCTTTGCTAGATTTGAGTGGCACAGCTGCAATTAAACCCCACTCCCTGTTTTTGTGCTATTTCTTCTCTACTGCATTTGAAATAGAAAAAAAAAAGTGGTTTACTTGGCAAAGCATGTCGTTAAGTATCAGCTAGGCAAAAATGGTATTGACTCAAATGGGGAAAAAATGAGTCTCAGAAGTTTGGGTTTTACTTTCAACATTGTTCAATACTCCTGTAAATACATATGACAGCAGGGTGCTCCAAGCATATACTGAAGCACCTGTAGTGCAACTGGATTTAAATTAATCATACAGCTGATGTTACATTACACTTCCCTATCTATCTTGAGAACTGCGAAACAAAGTCCAAATACTTCAACAATGCAACCTGTGAAAATACAACAAGTTTTATAAGCAAATTTGCTTGCAATGCCAAGCTCCTCTTCTTTTCTAAGTGCTTGCTGGATCGTTACTCAATGGTGTTATTGTTTTGGGATCAGAAAGCGAGGAACTTTAGCTCTACAATGCACAGTTTGTCACCCTTTGGATAAAGGAGCTGTGAACCAAAGCAGCAGGACATACTTGCATTTAACACAGTGTGCTCTGAAGAGTGGAGCACATGCTGGCAAGACTTGAAAGCCCTGAAATACCAGCCAGTTCCTCCAGTTAAACTGGTGAGACCTCCACATACCTGTGGGGTGTGAAAAGGCCCCGGTGCTCATCATTCTGCATTAGGATTGAGTTCATCTTATCAAATGGGCCTTTGAGCGTATTGTGGAGTAATTTACCAACCGAAAAAATCATAACGATTTTCCACTTCATTTACCTCAACAGTAGCTACGTAATGTCAATAGTTTTAAACATTTAATTAGACACACCACGTGTTTTATGCTCTACTAATTATATAAAATTGTGCTCAATAATTTTCTTCCCATTGAAACGAACCTTAAGCAGCTGTTAAAACACTAATTAGGTGAATGCTTCCACGCTGTGCATTTGACTCGGTGCCAAGCACATTCCTCCCAATGGTGAGCGGGGTTTTTCCAGTGTCCATGATGCAACTGTGAACGCACGTCAATCTCTGCTGCACCACAGAACCAAGAGTGAACTCTAAACATTTATTTTGGCCCTCACCTTTGAAAACTAACATTTTATATATAAAATGCAACAGTTCAGAAAGTTGTTCAATTATACTGGCTCTTAGTTTTCTCCGCTTTCATTTTTATCTCCAAAGAGCAGCTAAATTTGACGCAGAGCTTGTCATTTACAATCTCCTATGAAATCAGCAATTTTTATTACATTGGAGCTGCCTTACAGACGTTATCTCACAATACAGTCAAATGGAAAAGCATTGCTGAGCCTGTTATAAATGAAGCCTTTAATACTTATTAAATACTTAGATATTTTAGGGTTATTTTGTTCCTAAAATGTTTTAAAAAGTTATGTGAACCACAGTTATCTGTGCATACAGTGGCAAGGGATGGGAAAACCTTTTTTTATTTTTCAGTTTTGCACAAAAAGAAAATTCAGAGAGGTTTTATTTGTTTTAGATATCCTTAAGAAAGGACATGCAAGTCTCACCATTGACAAGTCTTTGGTGATCCTAACGGCATCCAGAATTGAGTCAGTACCTCTGAATGTCTTGACTGGCTTCACTCTGAGCTTTAACCCAGGATATAACTCCAGTAAAATCAGGTTCTCTTAATTAGTGACTAAGTCTGTACAGCTGCAGGCCTAATCCTGGTGTTCCTACAAGGATAGAGGGAACCAGATTGCCAATAACAGGAACTGTCTGACAGTTCCTACCTCAGCAATCCCCTAGATATGCCCATGCCTCTGTGAACTGGGATTTTGCTCTTGACCACATCCTGATGATTCCGGACTCAGGATTTTTTCCTGAGGATTTCCTATAAGAAGAAACTGCCCATACCGGCCATCTTCAGAGACACACATGTATACTTCTCTCTACATCTGTTTTATGAAACTGGACCCTAGTGAGTGTACATAAATCAAAAATTCAAAAGAACACTGGTGTTTTTCTGTCTTTGACAAATTTTTAAGCGTTATCACCTGTGTATGTTTGCTGCCTCTACAGTGACAAAGGTATGCCTGTTGTATTAGAAAAAAATAGATGGTTTATATTTTTAGTTAATATCATGTCTTCCCAAATTATGTAAACTATACCTTTTTTTTTATCATTTCCAGTGTTTGGTGATCTAGCTGACAATGGGTTTTCTAAAATACACTGCACCTGTGGACTTCCTTCTTTCATGGAAAATTAAGAAGGACACATCCTGGCTTCCTTTTCTAGTGCCATTATGAGCTGCATCAGATGTACTGTTGAATGTTTTCTTAACTTGCATGTCTTGAAGTCAGAGACATCATTAAAAAAGTGCACAATTCTAATCTGCATACCTAATCACTGACTGTAGGAATAGATCTGCTTAAAAGAAAAAAATCCAAAACATAAAAGACGTTGAATTCCCATAGTTCACCTCATATACTTGTATAAATGGAAGACACATTTTCTTTAAAAGAAAAAAAAAAAGGAAGAAAAAGAATTTGAAATATTTAGTGCCTGTATATAAATTCAGAAAGATTTTTTTTCTGTGCTGTTATATTTTGTTGAAAAAAACCCTGTCAGTGCAACAAGACCATACAGAACCAAGAAGCATTTTCTGGGTAAAAAAAGAGCATTTTTCTGTTTTCTGAAGGTTCCCAGCTTAGCCTGTTTCTTAGTCCATTTTCAGAGGTAGCAATGTACCTGTACAAAGTGGGTAAAGGAAGGAATAGCTGAGGCAACGCTAATATGAGCCAAATGATTTTCCTTCTTTCAAACAGTCCCTTCACATAAGAAACAGACTGTAAATCTTCATCAATTAATTATACTGAGATATAAGACAGGAAAAAATGGAATCTGCCTTAAACGTATCTGTGGATATCATTTCAAGTGCTCTTCCCACACAAGACCTATAAACTTTTCCTGGAAACTAAGATGTCATTGAATCTCAGCATTAAACTCTTGAGTCTCAGTAAAGAGTTCCCTTCCTGAACTATTCCTTTTACAGATCAAAACAGCAAATCTAGTGTTTGTTTTCCCACATTGCAGGATAAAACATCCCTGTTCACCAACTAATTCCAGCAGGCTGATCTAGGAAAATGTCACCTGAACAAACTGATTGGTATCCAAGCATCATTACTGCAGGACAAACAAATAAACAAACAAACCATAGATTTGTGCGCTGAGATGAACATTTCATAAATAAGTTCAGCAGTTTTACACCTGTGAAAAGGAGGAGTTAATCTAAGATGTATTTTTGATAACTATTTAAAAGGGATGGGTATGGGCACTTGCCACATATTTGGAAATTTAATTTAGTACATGACAGCCACTTTGTTTTCTTCTGCTTTTGTGTGGACTTTTTTAATGTACTGTAAGGACAAGGATATTCTTATTTTTACATAAAATGCATTAAAAACTGTGAAGATTCACTCATTAAAGTCTTCTTCTAGAAAATGATAGTGGAAATCACACTAGTGTGGAAGAATTACACTGTACACATGGGTGGTCTCTTCTGTAGCCAGTCATAGAATCGTTAAGTTTGGAAAAGACTTCTAAGATCATCGAGTCCAGCCATTAGCTCACCACTGTCAAAGCCCCCACTAAACTACATCCCTAAGTAACATACCTACACATTTTTTGAACACTTTCAGGGATGTGTATTCCACCACTTCCCTGGGCAGCCTGTTCCAGTGCTTGACCACCCTTTCAGTGAAGACATTTTTCTTCACATCCAATCTACACCTCTCCTGGCGGAGCTTGTCCTATCACTTGTCACCTGGCAGAAGAGCCCGACCACCAGGAGGTACAGCCTCCTTTCGGGTAGTTGTGGAGAGCAATGGGGTCTCCCCTGAGCCTCCTCTTCTCCCAGCTAAACACCCCCAGCTCCCTCAGCTGCTCCACATAAGACTTGTGCTCCAGACCCTCCACCAGGTCAGTTGCCCTTCTCTGGACACACCCCAGCACCTCAATGTCTTTCTTGTGGTGAGGGGCCTTAAACCGGACAGAGGATTCAAGGTGCAGCCTCAGCAGCGCCAAGTCCTTTCTCAAGCTGATGGACTGTTAACTCATAGCAAGACCCCAGGACATCTCTCCAACATTCTCCATTTGAAGATGTCTCTTAGACAGGATCAGATGACTTCCCAAGGTCCCTTCCACCCTGAACATTCTTCGATGCCCACAGAACACTGCCAGTCACATCAGGTGGCCATAACCTCACTATCTTTCACACACAATTCATTTCCTATTTCTTCCTTTTTGCTGCAGGAGTCTGTTGCACTCACCTGCCTCAGCCTGAGTAACTCAATTATTTCCTTGTTACGCATAATGTGCAGCAGAGCACAGGGGCTACAGGATAATCTTCCCTTTTCAGCTTCCATATTTACTTCACAGAAACTTCCTTTATCAACCACATTCATGTTCTCAGAAACGTGTTCATTTCAATAAAAATGATTTACTGTTTTATGGAAGTTGAAGGCCAATGACCCAAATCCTATAAATCATTAAAAATAATTTTTCTCATAGAATCCTAAGTTGCTTTTTTCTCAGTAGCAGAGAAAGCACTTTACTAACTTTACTAAAAAGTTACATTTTTGCCCACACTAAAATTTCTGCATTAAAAATACACTAAATGAGGGACAGATGTTTAAAACAGCAGACCTACAATGAAGTATTAAATATTGCTGGCACAGTGCGCCCTTTGGTACAGCTTAGTCTCTTTTTGCAATAGGCATGTTTTCACAGCTGTAAAAGCACCAAAAAATTACTGTCTTTGCTCCAATATTAATATAGAAATCTATTAAAAAATACACCAAACTGCTGAACAGATTAGACTATTGTTCATACATGCTATCATTAAAGTAATTTACTTTTACAAATTAATATTAAAGTCAAATGTTTTGAAGTTGTTTAAGAGGAATAGTGTCACTTATATAGAAAACCAAACAATTCCACTTTTGTCAAAAGAAAAATGCAAGCCTCCTTAAGGAATCAAACCTGCTACTTGATGTTTTGCTCAATGACAAAAAGTCTGACCCACAGCAGCACAGAGAAGGTGAACGATCTCGTGCGATATCACTCCAAACCTGCGCTGAGGATGCAGAGTAGGATTAAAGCCCTTTTCCACAGGTACAGGTGGTGTGTTTAGAGCTATGGGAGAAAGTAAAACAGGTCATGGAAGAGCAGATTCTGTGGTCTAGGGGATTTTTGTGTTAAAACATGATAAACACAAACAAGATGGGCAAAGAGATAACATACAGAACAGAATGATAATGCTAAAATCTTCAGACCTAGTAACTGTGAGGATGAACTTGGTAAATCCATAAACCGCAGTAGGACATGCTCACCATTGTACATAGGTTCTGCTACATTAATTCTATGTCCCAGTCTGGTGGCTGAGGGCTCCAAAATCAAACATCACAAATTCACGCTCTTTGCCGAATTTTGTCTCAGCCTGTGCTTTGTTTATTTGAGCACTAAACAATCAGTGATCATCATAGTCCTGATGAAGTGATGCTTACTTAAGTTTGCAACCCATCTGGAATAAGAATAGGTCTGAGATGTCCATAGCTCAATTTGTTTTAATCAGCACAACTTCAGATATCCATCAGAAACATTAGTCCTTGTGACATGAAATTCTTTCACTACTCAAAGCAATAAGGAGAGGAAATGTTAGAAAAATCTGCATATAATGTTAAATGAAAGGTGGAGCACTTAGCTTGGGTCCTTGAGGGAACCAGGAGAAAAATGAATGTGTATGCATCTAATAATCTTTGTCCAATTTCTTGACAAAGAAGGGATGGGTTACTGAGGAGAGACAAAGCTTGATTAAAATCTCAAAACCCCAGAAACACTGTTTTAAAAGCTAGAAAAAAACTTAAAAGACAGGGGAGAACAAGACAGGATAAGGACACAGCATGTTGGCCAGCCTGATCAACCAGCAGGATGCTAGCACATACAGTAATAGAAACAAAACCTCATAAGTCTTTGGGAGCACAGCTCCTGCCCAACAAACAAATTCCTTGGACTGGAGACATTTTCTTGGAAGGAATTTTTATGGCACAAACATTTCTAGTCTCTTCTGGAAGCCCTGGAAAACCTCCCCCGCACCGCACACACACAAAAAACCTGAAGATGTCGACAGCCCAAGTGAAACATGATCCTCATCCTCTAGAAAGCCCCTTGTTATCTGTCTTGAGTCTGTCTTTGCTAGAAAGGTCCTACCCATGTGTGAAGCTCAAAGCCCATGACATAACTAATTCTTGCCCTGAAGGAATGCCCACATCTCTGGAAGCCTTGTTGCCATGATGGGCATGTCCCACCCACAGCCCCACCAGACTTCCCCTGAGTACGAGGCTCCAGCCATGCACACCTGGGGATGCAGAGGTGTGAAACGGCAGCACTGCCACAGTGGCCAGCACAGCCCAGCACATAATGAAACAAAGAGAGCCCTCACCCCTCCAGTTAGACAAAAAAAGCCCCAGGAACTATAAAATGTAAGGAGAGAAAGGAGAGGGGGGAGTAAAAACAATCTCTGAGTAGGAAAACAGGATAAATTCATTGAATAAATTATTTACTGGAATTATTCACTTAGCTTCAATTACAATCTATCCATTCTATCCACCATCTACATCAAATTATAATAAATTATTCTATTATAACTTGGCTTCATGCCTGCTGATTTGCAATAGCTTATTTTTTCAGAAAATAATGGTCTGATGCTGTTCAACCTTACACAGGATTTAGATGTGCACACCTGGACATACCTAAAAGACAATTTCTTTTTGAGAATCTCAGTCCTTCTGTCAATTAAAGACAGGGGAGTGAGCATATTATATTTAAATTGCCAGCAGATATTTTGACAACATCAAAAAGACCCAAGATATCAAAACAATATTAAAACAAAAATATCCTGTTGCTTTCCTGAAGAATTTGGCATACGTCCTGTACTGGATAATCAAATGCAATTCTGAGAATATATAAGCACTCTCCATCCTTCTGCCATCAGGTCTCTTTACAGAGCAGATGCTTTAGGATTCTTCTGAATCAAAAATAACTTGTCCTGCTTTATCAGACCACCTCTGAAATTCATAAAGAGTTGTACTTGAAAACAACAGGATGCAGAAAAAGAAAAAAACCAAAAACCATGAAGGTTGCTTTTTTTATGTAATACATAAAAATAAGATTGCTTTCCACAGCCACAGAGAATAATTATTTCTTAGGAATCCAGACCTGCACTGGGATAAAATGAGCACGGGTCCAACTAAAAGGTCTAGTTACACTGAAAGAACAGCCGGAGAAATGTTCAGTTAAGGGTTTGCAAACATGAGAAGGCTGCTCACCTTCCTTTCCTCATTCCCATACTCATGCAGTCTCTATGCCAGTAAGCTGATCAGACAGATACTGAACTTTTAATTCTATATACACCATAATTTTTACAACGTCCTTGATTTCAGCACAGCATGTATCATATTATGGATGAAAGTAGAAATAAATAAGGAAAAAGGTGAGCAAAAAACCTGACTTTTACACATTTTTCCAGCAGTTTATGAAACACCACAAAGCAAGAGATAAACAAGGCCTTACAGGTCTCTCTTACCAGGGGCAGCTGCTGGAGCAGCAGGATAAGGCCAAATTCTACCCATGTGGGCAATCTGAAGGCAAAGTTAAACCAGGTGGGTGAAAGGGTGGTCATGCTTTGAAGGGGATAGATTGGTTCTGTCCCTGGCAAAAAATGAAGGACAATGTAGAAGATATCAGTGCAGAGGAATTCCACAATAATTCATATCCACATTTCAAGAACCTGAAAGCACCCTGGATGTAGCCACCTCAGATTCCATCTTTTCAAATATGCATCTCAGAAAAAACAGCAAACATCACACCAGTAAGATGAAACCAATGCTCACTTTTTCCATCTCTCCTTACAGAAGTGTGGGGTTTTATTCTGCTAGTATCAACATGTTCTACTGTGCTAGAAGTGCTTTTGTAACCCTGAAAACACACTTCCATGCAGTTTCATTGCTGTGTCTACTACCATTAAAGGGTAGGCATATACTTCAAGACAATAATTCACTTAGCTAGTTGCCAGAGCCAGCATTATGTGAATAAGCTTGATAGATCTCTGTTCCTAACCTATCAGAAAACAATTTATGGAATCTAATAAATTAAAAATGAATTGTCTCCAGCAACCATATATTTCACAATAAATGTATGCTCTTTGATCTCAACTGACTGTGCTATGTTCTAATTAATTTTTATACAGAAGTTTGCTATTGCCCCTTAAATAGATTTTATACACAAGACTAACCAGCCAGCATTTTCAGCTGTGCCTTTGTCTTTTCACCTTCCAACCAAGTTAAAAATTCACAGAATTCTAGAATTTATGGCATAGCTTTCTACATATAAGCCATTTCAGTTTGAGGACAGAAAGACCTATATTTTTTCTTTGCTTTCTTGACCCCAACAGGCACATAATAGAAAAGAAATACATGCCAACAACTTAAGGACTTGCCTCTAGACAGCATGACTGTGGAAATGAACCCCTTTCTAGCTCTCAGCTGCTTTCTTAACCAGGAAAAAGTACTGGAGTTACTCAGTCACTGTGCATCCCCTCCATGATCTTCTGAGATAGGTACAGAGCCATTTGGTATTGCTGTTTGGAATGGCAGGGCAGGTGGCATGGAGTAGGGTTTTGGCCCTATTTCTGCTGGGGCACTGTATCTTCCCATTCATGAGCTTATTTTCCTGTCTCAATGACCAAGAACCTGGAAAAGACATCTACAACTGCAATACAAAATCCCCAATTTGGACTGGATGGTCTATGCACAGAGTATTTCATGCATCTGATGTGTAGGTTCTGGCATCAGTCTTGGGGAAAGAAAATACCAGTGAGGCTGGGGTAGAAGGCATTATCCTGGGAAGAAAAATAAAGGAGAAATGAGGAGCTTGGCCATTGATGCCATTTGCCACCTGCTTTGCCACGGGAGGAAGATTCTGTTCACCTGCAGGACTAAAACGCAGTAAGAAATTTCTAATTCATTGGAAAGAAAAACAGCTTTACTCTCTTCTCCAAATCCTCCTCTGTTTCTACGCATTCATGTAGAAAGGTCTAAGGCTCTTTACATGTTTTTGCATAGCACCATCACTGTCCTTGCTTACAGGTAATAAGCTGTGCCTCCCTACCTGCCATTAATCTCTGAAGGGCAGTATGATGCAAACACTTAAGCTATGAAAGATGCTCTAATGTATTTTATATACATATATATACATACATAAACATATATGTATGCTTCAAAAATGAAAATAAAAGCATAAGGAAATGAAAAAAGCATCCCATTAATTCCTAAGAATTCCCAGTGAGAAAGAGAATAGCGATATTCAGCCTCAGCATCAGGCATCACTACACAACAAAAAGTTCTTGTTGCATACCATGCGGTCTAGAGACACCAGTAAAGTTGACAGAATATCCACTTGACAAAAGGTCAGGAAACTGTCTCTCTAGAGCAGCTTAAATATATAAGGATCCTCCCTTGGGATACAGACAGATGACTCTGGGAGATCTCTTTCAGCATTTTTCTATGACTCTGTAAAAATGGTTACGGGGATTTTAAAAACTGGTATTTTAAAAACATTCTTTTCTCTGTGGAGAAACTCTGTCAAGAGGCACTCTTATACTCTGATACTATAGTATACTGATAGTCTTCCTAAAGACTGATATTACAATGAGTAAGTAAGAATATGCAGAAATTAAATTATGCTTTTAGAACATGGGGTGGTGATTTTATTTTTTTTTTTCACGTACAGACCATACAAGACCATTTATGTTAAATGTTCAAAAATTAAAATAAATTCCATAATACAGACAGGAAGTCAGTGCAATGGGAACCAAATGGGAGTAATGGGACCCAGGTGGTTGGAATGGGTACAAAACCCCACATAGATGGCCATGTACGGCACAAATTGGAGCCTGGAGATGATTATATCTGGAGCCTTCCAAAAGAAAGAATGGCTGTAAACTGTTAACTGTATCAATGCAAACATCTTGGTAACTTACCACTGAGGAACAAGTGATGAGGGAGAAGTGTGTAATTTACAGCTTTAATTGTAGCTGATACAACCTGATGTGTAGATACTGAAACTATACCATATTAAGGAATATATCAGTATAGGGCATCATATGCAGAGAGTCTGGACTCTTGATTAGGAGCATATTAAGACCTGAGCATAACAGGAGTGGAAAGATGTTACTTTTTCAATTTGAGTCAAGAAACAAACAGCCACACTGCTTTAAAAGTCACAGGACAAAACTGTCAGGTTAGGACAATTAAGATTAATAAACAGAATAGGAGGAAGCCTGTTATCCAGTATGAAAGCTGGTAGAGCATAATCATTTAAGATTTAGTAATATAATTTTGGCCACTGAAATGCCTTCATTTACTTATCCACCTCTCTATTTATTCTAAGACAGAAGACTAACCTTCTATGCAAAGAAAAGATCCTGTATGAAGCACATATAACTCACAAACAAAGCTCTCCTAGATGAAAACTGAACACCTTTAGGAGGTTTTTCATTAAGAGAAAGAATATTCACAATATGGCACAAAATGGTAACAACTAGCCTAGGTGAAAGAGCCAAGAAGCATTTCTGGCATTGGGTATGTAAGGCTAATACCTTGAAAGAATGTAGAGAGACTTTGTGAGCCCCATTGACAGCAGAAGAGACAGTGACAGGCAATTAAGAGCCCATGTCCAGGACTTTGTAGATTTGCATTTCATAAAGGTGTCCAGCAAAACCTGTGACTGAAGGACAGTGCACTGATTTTAGTACTCTTCCTCCACTGCAGAAAGACTGAGAAAATGCACACCATTTTACTTGCTGCACTTTATAAAGCAGTATGGCTTGCTTGGCCCCTCAGGGATTCTGTGATAGCTGAAGTCCACTAGTTAGCATCTTTTGTAGAAGGAGGGAGTAATTTTTTGGTGAAGGAGGGAAAGAGAGAGGGAAGATATTGCTGCTGTATATCACAGTTCAGCCTGAAACCTTTAGGAACACTTTGAATGTATACATCCTTGTTGTACACTGCCAAAATATCAATTTGTTAACAACAACACACCAGTGTAGCTACCCTAGCAAAGAACAGTGAACCAAAAAGTTCAACTTATAAAGTCCCATGTAAAGAGAAATTTTTAACTTATTCAGATCTATCTTGTCAAAAGATACTGATACTATTTGCTCTTACTTAGATGACACATCACCCCAAGGAAAAAAAGATTTAAAGTACATATTATGAGCAATGTTTAGTCAGGGGGTGGTGGGGTTACTATTTTCCATTGTACTGCCATTCATCTGGATATATTTCATTTTTTATTAATCTTTTTTGGTTTTGTTCTGCTTTTCAATGAGAATCAAAAGCCTTTGGTTGTATTTAGCATATAGTATAAAATTAAATTTTAAAAAACAACCCTGAAAGGGTTCCAGTGAGGAAGCAATCAGAAATTTGTAAAATTATACAGACTGTAAACAAGCAAAGAACAAAGCGCTCTAGGTATTAAAAGCAAGTGGAAGCAAAAGTCACTCTTTCAACATGGTAATAGAGTAAGACCAAAAAACAGCCAACACCATCAGACTGACCTACAGTCTAAAGGCAGACAAAGTAGAGGACTTTATTTTTTAATTAGAAGGCTAAAAACATGAAGTGTGAAACTTCTCCAAAACAAAAGAAGAGGGGGGAAGAAGAAGTGAAACACATACACAAAACACATCAACATTGTGGCTAAGCAAAATCTATGTAAGTTTGGTGCCAGTGACCCAGTCAATATAATTTCTGATGGTAAACAGCCTGAAAGAGGTGGCTGGCCTTTACTGGAGGAAGAGAATAGATCTAAGTAAATCCCATGTGAAAAAGAAATGAAAAACATCTGCTAAAGGCACAAATGGTTTGTTGGCTGACGTCAACAACAGGAAAGCTTCCAGTATATCAGCTCTGGGCTTGCCAGCAGGTGTTGCTGCAATTATTCAGAACAATTAGAAGTGATAGTTTCAAAAGCACAGAGATGACAGGGCCAATAAATAAGGCAAGCATGATATTGTCAACAACTGAAATGTAAGTATTTCTCATAAATCTTTTGAGGACCTGTGCAACCCAGTATTTAAAAGCTAGCCACCAGGGCCTCAAATTTTACCAGTCATACTAATAGGAAATAATACCCTCCTCCATGACCGATGCCACTGAAATCCCCCAAACAACCTGATTTCTACAATATCTCCTTTCCTATGGAGTAGAACCTCCACTGACAAAGAGAAATATAACTGTGAGCAAATACACCAGGTAATATTTTCAGACAGCACATAGTTGAGTGTACTTATTTATTTTTAATAAGCATGAACTTTCTCTGATGTTGACATTCATTATGATTTAGATTAACTAACTTGATTAGTCTCATTACAATTTTTTTCCTTTCCTTTGAGGAAGATTTCCAGTGTTTGTATTCTTTCACTGTCCCTGTGCTTCAGCTCAGAAGAAGGCATAAAACACAGCTCTCATGTTTCGATGTTGGGTTTCTCAATATTCTGTGAGTATGACTGTGCATACAGTATTCTCTAGCTGGGCATACAGGTTAACACTACTTTGTAGATAAACACCAAACATGGCAGAAATGTACCTAATCCTAAAATCTCCCCTTTTTCACCATTAATGAACTGCATTATGCACACCCATCCTCATCAGGATTATTTAGAGAAGGTTCTCAAAATTATGTCCACATCATGATTTGCTGTCAAGCCTGATTTAAATTGCATTCTCAATTCATTCAGCATTTTAAAAGAAAACAGAGCTTTTTTTTTTTTTTAACCATTCATCTTTCTAGCTACCTTGGATAAGAAAAAGTCTGTTAAAAAAAAACCAAAGACATGATATGTCTTCCATCATTTTGAATCAATAAATTACTGCTTACGGAAATCAACCGATGAGTGCAGTGGCTTCTTCACACTGAACTGCATCATGACCACTCATCCCTTGATCTGCTGTCTTGCTGTTAGTTTTACAGCTGACTATAGTGGACTCTGCCAAAAGCAAACCTCTCTGCCATTTACATCATGCCCTGCATTCCATGGAAAACCTGCACTGAAAAGAGATAGCAATTTTTGCTTCATTCGAGTAAGAGAGCTAGGCAGATGGCTCATGGGAAATACACCTGCTTATTTCAATGTTATATTATTGAGACATCTCCTAGATGTGTAGTCCAGCCTTAGGACCAAGAGTCAGTCCCTCCTCCCCAGCATGTTTTATAAAATACTGACTCAGTGCAGGTGGATTAACGACACCACAGTTCATGTTTCCTTTTTATAATTAATTTCCAATCATTCACATCCTTTGAGCTGAAAGTTAATTACATGCTCAAGTCACTTACTCTGAGATTAAATGGCACCAATTCCTTGCATGCTTAGAATAAGTTACTTAGCACACTCTCAGCTTTCATCTTAAAAACATGCACATTGCTGTTTGCCTCAGGAGAGACGCATTAATGGAGACTTTCAAAATCTTCTCAGGATGCAAATTGCTATTTAAGTGTTAGATGTTACTTAATTCTAAAGGGCTCTGAGGGTAGAAAAAGTAAGGATGCTGATAACTGCCAGAAATATTAAAAAACTCCATGAGAGAAATAAGACTTGATAGTGCAAGTGCAGGATGAGAAGTGGTTTGACAGAAGGGATGCAAGGAAAAATCGCTATTTGTCTTATAAAGTACATTTTCTTAATCTACAAGTTTAAACCAAACAAAACAACAAGAAGTTTTTCTTCCAGCAGCCTGCTTTACAAACCTGAAGTCATGTTGCATGCTCTCTGGCTAACATTAGAAAGCAATTAACAATTTTGTTGACAATAAACAAAGCAGAGTGAAATCCAGCTCATTTTCTCATACCACTATAGAGCAAAAAAAAAAAAAAGTCATCACCATTTATCTTTGGACTATGGAAAGCAGAAGTATCTTGGAAGACAGACAGATTTTGGATCTCTGGAAAAGGATAATAGCATTTGTACAGTGTCATTTTCTGACCATATATGCACTTCACAAATAAATCCCCTATTGCAAACCGTCCTAGCTGGAGTTGTTAAGAGCTGGGGAAATGACTGAATTTGAAATAGAATCCTTTTCCAGTCACAGCCAGTGAGTATGAGATTTCCCTCCCTCAAAATGGTGAAAAAGGCTGCAGAAAAACTCTTTGCCTTGTGAGAGATGCACAGCTGCTCTCGGTGGCCTCAGAAATGGAGCCAGCACCTGCCATTTAATGCCTGTGCTATTATAAGGAAATAAGAAACATATTTTTTTCTAACTGGTATAAAATAAAGCAAAATTCTTAAACCATACATGCAAGAATAACCCTTACAAATGCATTCTGTTATGCTGAGAGAACGTGATGTAAAAGCTACTCTCAAACCCACAGTGACCTTGTGCACAACGTGCGGAGGAGACAAGCAGTGTGAAGAAGGAGTAGAGATCAACTTCAGCTAGAACTTAAGCTGGCCTCACTCTTACTGGCAGAAGATAGCTGAAGGCCACAGGTCTACTAAAGCAACCAGAACTACAACACTACACATGCATCAGACATATAAGACCTGCACTTTCCAGCACAAGGAGAAAGGAGCTATTCGAAGTGAAAGTCATCCCAAGTGAAGGGCACAGCTTAGAATCTCACCTCGCACACTCACCTCTGCAGGTGCCAGGACCCTGGGACAGCTGATGAGGCTGAAATGGGCTGCCCACCAACTGCACCCACCACGGACGGCTCTCAGGATTGCTGGCCACGAGCAGGTGCCGGCAGAATTGGTTTCCTCCAAGCCCAGGCGACAGTAGGGCTCTGAGTGAAAGGGGGGCAACCCAGCTCTGGGACAACCCAGACCAGGTTCTGTGCACTTGCCCCTGCTAAAGGCTCTCACAGCACCAGGAGAAAGAGTATTTTAGCACACACAAAAAATTAATTAGCAAGAGAAAGGGTTACAAGCCCCATAATTCACGGGTCCCACATTAATGATTAGCTAAGTGAACGAGCTGCCCAGTTGGTAATTTGATTCGTTGGAAAGGAAAAGGCACTCTACGGACCTTGAAAGGTTTTAGCAGAACTGTGTGTCCCAGGTCACCCTGCTTCCCCCTGCCTTCACCATCTCATTGTCAAGCTCAATTTGCCAACAAGGTCCTGACAATAAACACAAAGATACATTTCAAGGTTAGAAGGCAAAACTCTTCGCGGATGTCATCATGAGACATTGTAGTGATGAAATGAAGGAGATGTGGTGTTGGAAAGGGTTGGGGTTTTTGTTTTGCTTTGCAAATGGCATCGTTTTATTCAATTATCACTCTTCATTTATTTTACCTTCATCATTAATACTTCATTTGTACCTATGCTGCTAAAAGTAAGCAGAAAAACATTCCCGGGAAGTTGAAGGATATTATTTATTGCTTGGAGGGAGAAATGAATGGTCTGCTAAACTCTCTAGATACTGATATGTAATTTTCCAAGTGAAAGCACTGGGACAATGTGCTTGTTAATTAAAAATCACACTTTATACTTATGCTTTCTGAGGTGGGATGAAACACAGTAAATAACTATGATTTACTGGCTTATTTCAATTTTTATAGAAACCATGGTCCCACTTCAGTGCCCTGGCACATAGTGCAAAGTGTAAGTAAGGGGTATTCTGACCTTAAGTGAGAGATTTCAAACATATGGCCTGTGGGCTAAGTAACAATGTAAGCCACAAGGATAAAGAAAAATCAGAGTATTTTGTTCTCTGCTGCAAGATATGCATTCTTGAGTGCTGATTTGACACAGGAACAACAGGCTGAAGACTTTCAATTTGCACTTTAGAACACAGTAGTTGCCTGCTCCTTCCTCTTCATAGCCACTGTCTGAAGCACCGTTATGTTGTTGAGGTCATCCATGTTAAAGTCTGCCTCTATTTTCCAACATGAAAGACAGCATCTTAACTAAAAAGCACATTAAAAGCTCCAGTTCTTTTCCCAAATCCTTCTTTCTGTATAGTCAAGGAGGCTCCGTGCATTTGTAACTCCCAAAGTACAAGAATGTCAATGTAGATCAGATTTCGAGACGTCTGGGACTACCAGTATTCAGTGGTTTTAATATAAATCACGGAGAAATGTTAGCAATGGCATTATATTTTTTTTACACAAACATTAAAGACTTCAAAGAAATTGGAAGCTGCAACAGTACACAGCACAAATGAAAAGTAAAAATTTTAAATGGCATGAAAACTTGAGTTTTCTTATGCTGTAAGTACTCTCATATCATGTCAGGCTAAGACAAACTTGAAAGGACTGTTCACACGGCAAATGCTGTTTCTAAACCTGTATTAACGAGCAACCACACGTAATTCTCTGCATTCTTGGTTTGCCTAAATGAGCACCGGTTAAGCAACTAAGTCTTGCTCAAATAAGAGTGGACTTCCTCTATGCAGGGAAAAAGATAAAGGTCAGTGATCAAGGGACTTGGTGCCCACAAATACAGTGTTCTGTAAATGTACGTGCTATTGAATGTGCACCTGCCCTCAGGCTAAGCAGCATTTCCCTTGGATGTTAAATACTCTCATGGTATCCATACATAACATTGTCGACGAAAACACTTCAACCAAGTTTTTCTCAGTGATAGGTGAAATTCAATACCAAGCAGCACTTGGTAGTGATTTGCAAACACAAATCAAACTGAAAAATCCAATACTCATTACCCATCCAAGGACTAAATTCCGATGCCAGATGAATTTTTAAATTTTCACGGCAGCGTGCCAGTAACATCGCTGTACAGGGTACCTGCAGTCAGGGTTCAAAAGTTCTGATTAGGAAGGTTTTTCAGGTTAGGAAAATAACATGGCCATTCATAAATTTAAAGGTGGTAAGGAATAGAAAATGCAAAATCACTTCTGTGAGACATGGGAGCCAAAGAGGAGCTCTGTTAAAGAGAGAAAGAGCACTCACTCCCAAAACATAAACGGCTTCCTTGGTTGCATGAGCACATTTTTGCTTTTTTTTTATTTGCTCTCAAGTTTATTACAAAACCTGAAGAGCTCCCAAAGTCATCATGAGCTTCTTATGGTACCGAATAAATGGAAAGTGCAACTCTTCTGACACTGAAAAGTATCACAACTGAGGCTGACACTGGCATAAAAAGTAAATTTATGCCGATTTTCCCATTTCTTCGTGGGAACACAGATATTTAAAAAAGGCCAAAACAGTGCAGAGGATACCAGCTTGAAGATGGAAACAAATACTTCCATGTCTATTACTAGGAAAGGCTTTGCCCCAGATGATGTCTGAATGGAAAGGAATATTACAAAATAAACAAAAAAACCCCAAACCCAAACATAGGTTTTACTCTTCAATCTCTTGAAAGCAAGATATTTCAAAAGTATTTCTTCAAAAATCACAGAGGGAAAGAAAGAATACCCAATACCCTGCTCTGAATTATAGAACTTTCACTCAGAAATTGGTATTTCTTGAGACAGATCATGAAACGCAGAAGGAGTCAATAGTCCAGACATTAGAAGAGTCAGTTCCAATAGGGGAGATCCAGGTCTGAGTTCCCAGTTCCATAAGCATCTCAGCATACATACAAAGAGAAATAGCCACAGGTGGAGAGGCTTGAAGTGCTCAGGTACAGCGTGGGAAATGAAGCCCCACATCCCTGACCTGAATCAGACAAACTCATGAGATAGACTTGAACCCTTCACAACCCACATATATGCTCTCTGCATCAGGTATTGGCTGGTTAATGTAATGGTCTTTGTGGGTTTGGTCCAGACTATAAACACATTTCCCAGATCCAAGACAGCTTTCCAAAATACATTTCCTTCGAAACTGATGTGTTACAAGCTAAGTTCCCATATTGGCACACAATCATTAGGAATAATGTCAGAAATCATGCTCAGCCCTCTCTCTGCTCTGATAAATCACCAAATCCCCCAAGGACTACCTATATAATTTGCGCAGTGTAAGGACTCCAAAGCACTACATTTAACTAAGGTATGCACCTGTTTTTATGAAGTTACCTTTCTGTGTATATATACATGACTTTTTTTTTTTCTTTTGACTATGCCATAATCTCATTTCCCCCTAGGAAAGCAGAGCTTTTGTGTCAACCTGATTACCGCGTTCTGATGGGGACTCCTCAAACAGAACGTGAGAGCAAGATAAATAGCAGGACAGCACAACATGAAAGAAAGCATCCTACTCTATACCATCCTCCCTGGAAATGCATTTCCGAAAGCTGAAATTGTTCAATGAGTTTCAAGATCCAGAATGACTTAAAAAGGGGGCAGGCTGGCTTTTGACATTCAAAAAACCAAAGATAAGCCACATCCAACTCCAAACACAAACTGGTTGCAAAGAAACATAGCCACGGCCACTACTGTATTTTTATGTCTATGGTCCTGTTCCAATTACTAATGGGGGAAGGGGCATAATAAAAAGTGCTAACCCTACTGTCCTTTCCCATGAAGCCTTCCTAGCCATCCGTCTTTTAAAACCTCTGGAAGATGATTGCAGTATCACTCACCCTGGGAGTTCCTCCCATCCTAGCAGGTAACCACTGACAGCCCTCCCAGGCACGTCCACAACAGTCAAGAAGCCCCAACATTAACCCTTGCAACACCCAGTGCTGTTCAAACTCCTGCAGACACAATGCTAAAGAGGCAGCATGTGACTTTTCTCACCCCAGCCCCAGCAGGTAATTGGACTTTCCATGGATAATCCCAGCAATCAGAGAGAAAATGTCTGCCTCCAGCGTGACCCATTAGCACAGAGTTCACTGATCAGTAGGTCAACATGCCATTAAAGCATCTCTCTGTGGGGCTTAGGAAGGGTCAAGAAAACTCCATCACAAAGAACAAAAAATACCAACGGAGCTCATACATGGTTATATCAAGATCCTCATGAAAGGTCGAATTCAGCTCAGAGGTTATTCCCTTCCCTGGAGCAAGGCCAGCAATATCTACAGTCCTGGCACTTTCTCCACATCTTCCCTTCAATATCCCTTAAATTTGCAAATGTTTTACTAAATTATATGGGAAAGCAAACAACCTATCTCATTGTAAGGTCAGATGGACACCATGCTGCATTAGCTACTCTGCAATACTGTTCACACTTGCAGTTTATGGTCCCTGGTTTTAAATAAGATCTTTTTCTACCTGTTGCCAACAGGAAGGACACATTTACCCAGGGTAATGATGTGCACACAGAGTATCTCAGCTACTGAAGAACAGTTTATGCTCTGTAAGCACCATGCAGGTTCAGCAATGGGGCATCAATCCTACGCCTGTAGTAGTAAAAGTAACAGTAGTAGTAAAATACAGTAACAGTAAAACCTGTCCAGGCTGTGATCGTCTAGGGATGTACAGTCACAACACTGAAACTCTGAGGATGTGGACTGATGCCTTATAATCTACTGTGTTCAAATACACTATGCTAAGTCACTTTTCAATAACTTTACTTTTTCTTATTCCTTATTAGTTGCATTTTGGCCAAGGTATGAGACAAAAATCCATATAACCTTCAAACAGAAGCACAGAGAAATTTGGGTAAGGAAGAGGAAAAAAATAGGAGGTTTCATCTTGCATTTATCATTTATTTATAAACCTCAACGAGATGTGACAGTGCTGTCCTCTATGAAATTCACTGGTTATAAGGCAGTTGATTCTTTATCTCTTTTAGTTTTTTTCAATGTCCCTGTACCGGAATAGCTCTGTAATGAGAGAATTTCCCAGCAGATTAGTTTTATTAGTGTTAATTGTCCATTTAATGTACATTTCTGTCTCCCCTGTTGCAATTCTCAGTGTAGTCTTTTAATGTTTCTAGTGATAACAGTGTCTAACCAAAATATGAAGTAAGTGATACACATAGGAAATAATGATCATCATGATCTTTAAACACAGACACGGTTTTCTACAGGTTCTCATATAGACTGCTTTTCTTATCTGGAAAACACCACTCTCCTTGTCATTTACTTGCTAAATCTTAAATGGGTGGATAGAGGCTTACGTTATGCACCCCATGCGTGCAAAACATTGGTGTTAACAAGTACAGCTCAGGGTCTAACGTGAGCTCTGTCTTGCATTTCCTTTTATTTGTTAGTCTGAGCCTCAAGCTTAAAGTTATTTCAACAGACTTTTGTTTTCAACACATATTCAGTATGTGTCTAACACCCTCTGAAGTTGCAAGCCACCCTCCCACTCAACCCCAAAAATCTTCAACCAGTGCCAAAGTCTATATTTTCTTAACTTAAATAAGTAATTCCAGGGCTGTCAACTGATAAATTTCATTCAGGGAAACGCTGTGTTCTTTAAGCAACACATTAATCTTCTCTGAAATAACCATAGTAAACATCAATGTTGAATTGTACAGATTTCACATGTTGCTGCCAGCAGAGAGTTTTAGAAGAATTATCCCCTTTTTAGGTAACCTGGCTTTTAAAATTACACCCTAGAATATGCAAACAAAGAAGACTAATGAACTCAGCGGCCTGTATGTATTGAGGAGGCTGTTGAAAAAGATACTGTGAGTAATGGAAAAAGGTTCATTTTTCAAAAGCTGTAGGGAGCTGCCTGTGTGAAGGTAGGCGAGGAAGAATCTCTCTTTCACTTTGCTTATAACAGTTTGCTGTAAACAATCATTTCCCCTCTGTTATCAGAATATTCTGCAGGGGTGTGTGTTCTATGTCACCTTGACCAATTCACGAAGCAAGGGGAATTTTTCACTCCTAATAACCTACTCAGCTCCCCACCTTTTTAAAAATGATTCATTTTTTAAACCAAAGTATGTAAGAACATCCATTAAGAACTGTCCTGCTCCTCAGAGAAAGACTGAGCATTGACTCTGATTGCTAATACAACAAAAGACAGAAGTTTGAGTCAAACTCTTTTTCTTATTTTCTGCTGCTAAAAGCAGTGCACATAGGGCAACAGTCTTGCCATGCAAGTACAACCAGCTATACACCAAGAAACAGATGTTTTAAGCCACAACCTAGACATTACTATGAGACAGTATTTTAAATGACCCACACTACTTTCAGTAGGGGAAGTAGACTTCTTGTGTGTATTTTGTTTCTGATGCTGACTGAACTTTTCAAGCATGTTGCTGAGTTAAGAAACTACACAACATTCCTTTGTAACTGCACACGAACTCCCCACATGCAGAACATCTTTACACAAAGGCAGCACTATGCCTCAGTCACAACACCAAGCTCTTGATGCAGCGTCCTTGAAGAGCAGTGAGCTGGCTGGGATGCTGGAGGTGAAAGTGACTCTAAATCAATTACTTACCCTCAAATGTCTTGTTTTAAATCTGTTGCTTCCACCTGGTCATAATGTGAAGCAGGACTGCTACGATTCAGAGAGGAGATTAAACTCGGCACGGGGGTTTTATTTAATGTTACTTAAATAACAGAAACCTGAAATAAAATTGTCCTCAGTTCGGCCAAGATTTTTCTCGCACTCCCTCTCTGTCTCTCTCTCTCTCTCCAGGGCTGCTACATAGCTGTCTATAAATACTGGCCCCAACACTTGCTCAGTGCTTTCCTTGCCGATGGCACAGGTCGGTGTTAATGGACACTGCGGCACGGCTCAGATGAAGTTCTCAGCTGCTCAGACAAAGCCATGGACGGGCTCCCCACCCCTCCTGCCTGGAAATACCTCCTGCTGCCAGCTTTACAGAGGCTGTGGGCCTTTCCTGCAGGCCCAGGGTAATTATGAGCCTTCATATGAAAAAAAAAAAAAAAAAGAAAAAAAAAAGAAAAAATTTTTCAGCTTTTTGCAAACAGGTGGAAAAAGGGGGGAGGGAGAAGGAGGAGGAACCACTTTTGTTTCAGCTCCCTTTACAGTGCACATCCAGCTATGATTATAGAATTTCATTCCCAGGAAATGTGGATGTCAAAAAATTCTGCAAAAATGTTTTCTATGAAACAAGTTCTTCAAATTGAATAAAGTGTGTGTCTGTCACAGAATTCACACAAGAGCATTAAGATTGTATAGGTATTCACAGAGGGATGAAGAATAAATATTAACGCTGTGTCTCAAAATTTCTGTCAGTGGTCAGGTATTAGGTATCCAAATTCACATTTAATCATTATGCACAGTATGACAGTAAGCATGAGACATCCCTGGTGGCAGGAACCCACAATCCTGCTCTGGAATAAATAAAAGTTTCAAAGTTTAAAAATCAGAAAAACATAAAACTGAATTACATCTCTGTAAACACAGTGAGAAACTGTGCTGTTAAGAGATGGGTACCTTGAAACAGAAGACTAAGGGAAATTGAAAAGAAGACAGCAAGATCAGCACAAACAAATACGTATTTGCTGCATGCCCTCAGTGTACACTGTGGGCAGGCACCACAAATGCAGATAAATGTCCTGCCTTTCATCAATACATCGGATGGTGTAACTGGGAGGTTTGCCCCGTATCATAACTCCATTAACACTAAGAGCTAAAGGAGTTTATCTTAAAGTCAGTGTCTTTTTAAGGCAGCTTATGACCATGAAATTCTCCTTGTCAGGACAATATCTATACATAAATCCCAGTCTGTTCCAAGGCTTACAGGACCATCAAGTTTGTGTGATTAGACAATGCACAGTCTGGCATAATCCCATGGCCAGCATCCCTGCACACCTTTGAGGTTACCACTGAGGCTGCGGCCAGCACTTACCCATCCATTTGCAGCTCTGTCAAGTTGAAGAAGTTTTAACAGTAACTTTGGAACAAAACAGAAATTTCATCTCCTGCATCTATATTGAAAGATATATTAAGTCTTACTGCTTTACTTCCACTGCTTTCATCAACAGCAGCTCTTGGAAGTGCTTTTAGTACCTTATGCACATAGTTAAGGCTCTCCTTGCATACGATTTATTTATCTTTACTGTGCAGCTTGAAAAACTAAGATGATCATTACTAATACACCACTACTGAAGCTGACTTTGTTTAAATGGACACTGTTTATAAAATCTTGGTTTAGAAGTTTGTCACTGATGCCACAGAAACCTTTTGTATTTAAATGAAAATACATTTGGATGACATGGGTAATTGCTAAGCCTTGGTGAAGTGCTAGATGCAAAGTGTAAGTAATTTGCTCATTACAAGTTTCTCAGTCATAAAGTTCCTACACATAGCTCTCATCCTCAATCATGTACGTGACAGTTTAATAATATCATTCCCTCAAACTTTTAAGCTGCCACAAATAAATCCCTGCAAAAAACAGAAACCAGAGTGGTTTCATAAAACTGAGCAAGAAATTGAAGTATTTATCACAGCATTATGTGTAGTATAACGTCAAAAACTTATTCTTGGACACCTACATCTGTAAAACAGGGAAGCATCTTAGATTTTTAAAATTTTTCAGGAGAAGCCTATAATTTTAATGAAACATGCACATTCCTGTACTTCTGTAAATAAATATACAGCATCACTTTACCATACCCCACCACTACTGTGCCACACAAAAAGAAGCAAAAGACATGTAAACAAGAGAGAAGGGAGGATACCACAACTACAGCTATTAGCAAAGGCTGGGTTTATAACCATATGTTTATTTGGCATTGTACATGCAGAGGGGTTACAGCACAGGTGACAGCACAGAAGACCAGCATCACTTGATATCAAATGATACAAGGACAGTGTATTGACAAAAAATAAGAACTTAGTATGCTGGAAAAGTCTGACAGCACTCAGAGGATGACTGCTGGACAAGGGCAAAGGAGGAAGTGCAGTGCTAGTCACATGTTGAAGAAAAGAAGCCTAGCTTTTTTAACAAAATGTCAACAGAACCTCTTAAAATTCACAGGCAGCCTCCCAGTGTTGGAAACAGCAACTTTCATTAAAATCTCACAGCTGAAGTGTGCATAATACTGAAGAATTAGACACTAATTTAGGTCTGCTTATGTTTTCTAAGTTTCCGAAATCCTACAAAATTTTCAGGAACAGGAGAGCTTTGGAGTAAATGCCAACTGTGCATTTTTAGGTCCTTTCGTAGTGCCTTTCCTACTTTGATCACTGAAGTCAATGGCACCAACCATGACATCCAAAATTAAACATGTGCAAGGTTTAGCTCAATCACAGCCTGCAGTTTGTAAAAGAATAGCTCAAGAAAAAAGTGAATTTATTACTGCATTACTACTGCTGCTTTTTTGCTTGCATTTTGCATAGCCAGCAACTGCAATTTGATAATGAGACAGTTGTTACTACATCAGTTAAGTGCGAAGCCTTAAAATGCAATCTGGCTAAGCCTAAATCTAGAACTAACACTAATGTTAATCAGAGGTAACAGGCTTACTTGAAATATGCCAACACTACCATAAATTTTACAAAGCTGTTGTAGTTACATAAGCTAATCCCCATGGGACGCAGAACAGTAACTGAACAGTATGGACCAACACAGTTCCAAAACGACCTTTTAGCAAGATAAATAATATCAAAGTTTCATAATCACCCAGTCTGACTTAAAGAAAGGAAAAACCTGCTGAATGAGTAACTTGAAAAAAGAAAACCAGTAGTGTGAAAGATTCAAGTTATTTGGAAAGAAAGAAAGGAATGCATCCAGCAGCAAGGAAAAATTATTTCCAGTAATGCTATAAAACTGAAAGATTGTAGCAGACGCTAAAATCCAAATTGTGCCCAGAAGCCTGGGTTTCTGCAACTATAAACCAGTTTAAATACTGAAAAATATTTCAAATATTCTGTGTATTTTTAAAAGCATCTTATTCTGTTTTCTTTCATGACATCAGTTATGATTCAGTAAATCAAGCCAAAAGTTCTGAAACCACAAAATAGCTTTAAAGGTCTGCAAGATTACTTTTAAATCTTCTGAAAACTACCTTAACATATTGTGCCTCAACAAACACTCAAACACCTTATATAAAATTTCATTACTAGATGAAAATCTCCATCTGTGTCTTCATGCATACTGTGGTTTTATTCCATATAATGAATGAGTGAATTTTATCCTCAATTAAGTGAAGACTTCTTCCCTGGCTATTCCTGCCACATAGGAAAAAAAGTCGATGCTAAAAGCCAAATGTAGATTAAGAGCTCATCCCGTAAGTTCAAGAAACCCATGGGGCTTGCAGACCTAAAGCTGTCCAAAAGTTCTACTAACAGTAGACTTGTTTTTCTACCTCTCTATTGACCATTTTCACGCAGCATACCTCCTGTATTTGTCACAAAGAGCTTAAATAGTTTTACTTCAGTTGTTTAAGAAAGTTTTGTTCCAGAATTTAGTCTCTCTGGCAAGGAAGTGTAAAGTACAATAATATAGTACACCATGACCGTAATTGTCTTCCGATTTTTCAGCGGTCAATACTCACCTGAAGGTTCTTGTTGCATTACAGAAACATAGTGCCAGCATCCAACATCCCTGTACTGTACGTAAATGAATCAGTAAAAGATAGATAATTTGAATTATTTTGAGTCTATTTCTATTTTCTGACTCTGATTTTTTTTTTTTCTCCTTAACTTCTGAAGTTCACCCAAAATTAGAAGTTTAAGGCATCCTATAAAAACATCACAGAAGTTTTATCTGCATAGGCAGTACTTACACTTCTTAGTTTAAAGAAGGAAGATGTATATATTGGAATTAGCTATTGTGTGTCACACCCTGTAAAAAATGGCTTACATTCCCTTTTAACTGGAAAGGCGAGACAGAAATCCTTCAGAAAATTTTCTTCTCGTCTCTTCTTAATAAATGAAACTTTGAGTGAGCTGAGCAGATGACTGAAGCAGTAAGACCAAAGTCTATAACATTCTGTAGTGTTACCTTTCATCCAGCCAAGAAAAACACGAAAATAAGCACCTCTGAGGGTTTTCATAATGTAGCCAAAGCTTAGACAAACCTATATTAACCACACAAGAATAGCAACATCTGTCATCTAGGCCAGCACATTTTCAAATGCAATGTATGTGAAATTGTGGTCATTCTGAGTTTGAGTCTTCAGTCTTCATCACAGCCTGCTCTGCACTGCAGGAAGGTCTGTCAGCGCTACAGACACTAATGAAGATGGCTTCAGTGTGCTTTTAGGAAAGAAATTTAAAGACATTGAGTTATTCTTACATGCATGCAAATGCTGTGATGGATTGGATTTTGGTCTTCACTGGTGAATAAGGAAAGCAGGGTTGAGATAACACTTGGGTCACTAATAACAACTTGCAAAGTCTTGGAAGGCTGAAGTCAGAGGAGGCGGATTCTCAGTAAAGAAGATAGGCTGTCTGTAGGTCTAGTCAAAAGCCTTTTTAGTGAACTGTGGGAAAAGATGCTGGTGCATACCTGAGCTTTTATGGCCTGAGGTCAAGCATAAGGAATAGTTTTTAGCACACTTTATAGCAGGGTAACTACTTACACTTAAAAAAAATTCCATCCTCGTCTCTTAAAACTGATGAACTGCAGGCCAATGCCCTAGTGATTGTTTAGTTATAATAATGTTTCTCATTTCTTCACTCAGCTGACACTCATTTGAGACACCAATCTTTAAAAACAAAGTTAGTCAAAATATGTAGTATTCATTTTTTAAATCTAAAACTAGTTTAGTTCTTTAATCAGAGAGTAAATCAAGCGTAATCTTTCAGCTATATCACTGTGCTTCAGAAATATTCAGAAATGCCATAGGCAACAGAAGACACAGCTATAGGCAAAGACAGCTAACACAAAGGAGACACACCTCTGGATGACTTGTTTGGAATGCCTTCTTGTTGAATTATTTCATATAAAAGGTCAGTAAACAACTTGGACCACATAGTCTAAGCATCAGTATGACATTTATTGCAGAGTTAAAAAAACTGTTACCAGTACCTTGCCACTTTGATACTTCTCTGCATCAAATCATCTTTGACTGTCTGGTAAAATTAGGAGATCTGTTATCACAAAGAGCTGGTTTCACAATAATGCACAGGATGGTGAGTTCTTATAGTGAAAATAAATCAAGTAGCATTTCTTTTTCACTGAACAAATCCAGTCCATAATGCCAGGATTTATAGGACTAAATGACTGAGCAGTGAAGGCAAACTGATCATGTTAGTGATTTCACTTTTATTTTTCAAAGATGTCACTGTTTCCTAGTGTTTCATGCAGGTTTAAAAGTTGTCCATATGAACGAACACCTGGAAAATGCTGAAAGTGGGGGAGAAAAGGCAAAAGGGCAGAATGAGTTGTTGCAGACCTTCAGTGGGAAAGCAAATGTGTGAAATCATTAATTAGCAAAGATAATTTTCAACACTCTAAATTTAGATGACATATTCCTCCACGTATTCCTTTAGGATTACGTGTATTCCTTTGTATGTCTTCCTTTAGGAATGTATGCAAACAGAAGAAAAGGAGTTGCTGCCATGGAAGGGCACTCTGGAGCAGGTCCTTGGTCTTTGCACATCTTCCCCTTAACCAGCAAAAGAAAGCAGACAATTGCCCTTGTAATTGTTCAGATGCATACATACACACATCTGTGGAATATATATATACCTAATACAAAGCAATGTGAGAAATTTGGTTAGAATACAGATAGAACTCCATAAAGGCAAGCTCCTTTCTAGAAATTCAGTGCAGCACATGTTTAAAAGTTTTAATTCCACCTGAATTACAAACTGTAATGAAAGTGTAATCTTCCTTAAAAAAATGTTTCCTTAAATTTTCCTCCCAAGTTCAAAAATATGAGTTTAGTCATAACTAAAATATCACCAGTTACTTTCAAAGTTTATAGCATCCTTAACAAGCACCTCAGATATTGATTAAACACAGAACGAACAGAATTACTATCACTGAAGAAAACTGGCTTGCAAAAGTGAAGAGGAAATACTAAAACCACGAAAGGTCCCTTCGTTTATAAAGAAGACCACAGGATTCTCCACATTCCTTCAAGTAACAAAGTTTTATGATTCCAGCAAAGTAATCTGGGGGAAAATAGTCTACAGACAGTAAATCGCACACGGCTGCACACATTGTTTTGTTTCTGGAAAATGAAAATCTAAATCAAGTTTTGTGAAATCTGAACTTCAAGTTCCTGTGATTCTGGGTTTCTAGTTTTTTCTCCCCCAACACCTACGTGATTAGTCTGTTCTTGATTATACACTCTGATCTCTTCAGCTACCATACCATCTCCTCCTTCTCAGGTTTGACAGCAGCAGCGATTTCACTTTTATTTAGGTATGCAAGGCAGATAATCTTACAGGGTTGTCAGTGGTGACTGTGAAATTGTTTTAATAAAACATACATCAAAAAAATTAGTATTGCAAGTGCCAGAAGGAATAAAATGTAAAAAAAAAAAAACCAAAACAACCAATTTTCTTTCTCCTCCTTCAGAATGCCTCTTTGAAACTCTGCACAAGTGCCAAACACTACAATGAATCTGTACCATATTTCATTCATCCTTGCATTATGAGTCACTCTAATAATCTTCACTCATCAAAGTGAATTCTATTCAGCTTTAAAGAATTTATCTGTAGGCAACTCAAAGTAAATCAAAATTTGAATTTTTCAAGTTGGCTGCAGCTTCGTGAATCCTGTACTGTAACTACTGTTAGCTTTTGCTCTGTCCTAGTTTTGGCCAAGACAGGGTTAATTTTTTCTGGTAGCCAGGAGGGGGGCATGGCTAAAGCCTGGATGTTACTTGATACCACCTCATTGCCAGGGGCAGGAGTAAGGGACTCTCACTTCCAGGGAGAAGGGTGTTCCTTCTGGCAGGAGGAATCGTGATGGGAAAAATGGTCCCTTATTGTTTAAGTGTAAATCATTTCCTTGTATCATACCCTTTGTTATTAATATTGTTACTGTTACTGTTCGTTTTCATATCTCATTGCTGTTTCCAGTTAGTCGCTCTTACCTCAACCCATGATCTTTGCCTTTTGTGCTTTCAGCTGGAGGAGGGAGAGAGAGCGGCATTGTGGTTTTACTGGGATTACTAAATTGGAGAATACCACTCCTAAACCACGACATGCTCATGAAGTGGATGGAAAACAGACCAATTTAATTTTTACTTTATGTTATTTTCTTAAATATGCCTGTCCATGATGTCTGTCCCATCTGAGGAATTACAGCATGAAAAAGGTGACTCTCTCAACGACCGCTCTACCACACGGGGGCCATGCTGTCATAAGGGCTTCACATGTTCAAGAACAGTTTCACCCAAGCAGCATTTAAGGGTCCAACCTCACAGAACATTGAATCCACCCAGAGTAATTAACAATACGCTTGAACAGCAGAACCAAATGCTATTTATTTGGTGAAAACACATATGCAAGAGCACTGCACTCCTTGCACATTAATGAATGTGTGTACAATACATGATGATGCGTGAACTCAGTTTATGAGAGTGGCCAGAGGGAACTGCCTCTGAGCTTAGAAGGGATGGGGTGGGAAAAGAACACTGAATGTACAGTGGGCCCTTCTAGAGGTCCATTATTAACTCTCCACCACATTCCTGTTTACAGGAGTGCTCTTGCTCTTTCAGCATGCCATTGCCTACCTTTGACTCTAAGGGTCTTTGTTTCCAAGTAATAAATATTTTGGACTCCAGGGAGCAGACAGGAAGATCATACATGACTCCAAAAAATCCTTTACTGTTGATAGATTATTGTAAGCACTTATTCATTATTACCTGAAATGCTACTGACTGCACACTTAATAAATAGCCTATTTGTTCTTTTCAACTGAAGCAATACTGTAAGAGGACTTTTGAAGAGAAGACCATTAAAAATATAAAGACATCACACAGCAGGTAATTTGCAGAATGTGGTTTCAGTTTTCTGTTCATTGCAGCACAATCAACAAATGCTGCATCAAAATTTCTGCTGCTCCATAAAATTTTTGTGTAGGGCAAGCTACTCATACCCCTTAAAAATGAGATTTTCAAGAAACAAGGCATTGAGGTGAACTGTAACTACACTTGTGTAGCTTTATAACAACACAGTCTAATAATTTCCATCTTCTTTGTGCAAAAACAGCAGCCTTGGCTCTCCCAGAGAATAAACGTTGCCCTGAAGCACAAGACAACAAACGAGGTGAAGAGCCCACTTTGCCACAAACCACCAGCAAGTTGTCAGCACAAAAGCCATACAACTGAGCATCCCCCCCTTCTCCCTTTTTGTTCTTAAAACAAGCCTAATCTCATTTAGAACAAGAAAATATTCACATTTAAAGTTTTTTGCCTTAAGTCAGTCTGTATAAATATTTTCAGCTACATCCTAAATCATTGTTAATTAGTCACTGCTTTTAAGACCATACTTAACAAACTATGTGCTAGATAACTCTCTCTTAATGGCTACAAGAAGGAAAACAATCACAATTTAAATTGCTTAAAAGGATTCCACACAATTAAGAAGTGGATTGGAAACATATTGTACAGGAGGAAGAGATTAACTGGGAAGGAAGAGACAGAAAGAAAAATATTCAGAACATATGACTGTAGAGTTAAATTTAAAAAAGCACCCGCCATACTCAGCAGTTAATTATAGTTAATTTGAAAGACTGACATAGAGCTAATAATTAAGTGATCCATTCCTATAATAAAAGCAACTATATCATGTCTAAGTAACCTTCTATTTCAGTATTAAAAAATCCTGAAACAATAGGATATCCCAAAGTTTCTAAAACGCTTCTGAAAAATATTATGTGCAGAGCTTGTACTCAAGCACAGTAAAACAACACCTGTAGGCATAATGAAGGGAGAACAGGTCTAATAGTGCCTGTTTCTTCATGGCATTGTATGCCAGTGTCACTGTAGCACAAGTGAGCACAAACGAACTGAACGTTAGCAACAGTGAGTTTACTTAGGTTCTGCAGTCCATCATGTCTTCACTTTATCACTTTGGTTAAAAAAAACACACAGCCGTAACAAACAGCAAACAAGTCAAGAGGCTGCATCCATTTCAGCCAGCATTACTTAACATACGCAGCTATTTTTGAACTTCACCATTGGGCAGCTCACCATCTCAAAGGTGCTGATGGTTTGTTTTCATTTACTGTGAGAGTAAATTATGCCACTTATCTACAAACACATCTCTCGTAGGTGCCTCATTTTATTTCTGGTGTTGGTCTTTGCTGTACAGCTGCATGCCTGCCCTCACAGCTGGATGCAAGCTGCTGGACAGCTACACTACTCATAGCAGAAGGAAAACAGAGGTAATGATATGCAGCGAATTGGGCTTGTTTGAATCAGACTAAATATTTGGATTAGAGTCAAATTCTTTCTATAATACATATTGCAGCATATGTGTGACAGTCAGAAGATCAGTTCATTGGAGGAGAAATATAACATAAAAGAATAAGAACTACTCCAAATGCATGGGAAAGCCAAACTAACTACCTAAGTGCTTCTCAGACAAATGCAACTGATTCCTTTCTTGCAGTCCTAATAGAATTAATTTTCTAGTAGAGGTAGTAACCACAGTCTGGCATGCCTCAAGTAGTGTGGAAGCTTTGATGATTTGATTGTCCTGATGGGATGTCCTCCTTTCCCCAGCTACACTTAACTCATGCACCTTCCTTTTCTTCACACAATGAATGTAGTAATGTAAACATCATTGCAAGATATTCTAATGTATCAGTCCCCTAATTTAAGATTTATTGCTGCTGGGACAGATGTTATCCTTGGTTATGTTATCCAGAAAAAAAATCCCACACTGACTCTGCTGTTGACAGCCATAGAACCACACAGAGTTTACACTAATCTAACAGCAACTTTTTCTATAACCTTGTGATAAATCATGTTAACAGCACCAAGACTTCATGACAAGTTTTGATCCTTCCATGCTGGCAAGCTTCTTTCCTCTGGAAAGCCAAGATTCCAAATGCAGGAGCAACATGGGGCACACTGGGTCTATCCTTGACATGAAATCTGAGTGAGGTCCAAGATGTGCAGTCTCACTTGAGACTGTTTGACCCACTCTACAGTTCGTTACTGATCCACTTACAGAGATCACATGAAAATTAGAGATTAAGTACCACCATCATTTTGAAATAGGCTTCAAATCAACTTTATATTACACTAGTGCTCCTTGTTTTACATTCTCAGACCCTCCCACAAGAAGAATGACTTCTAACCAAAAGATGACTTCCATTTATATAAATGCAAAGTAATTTAAAAAATTACACAACATGAGAAAGCAACTGATGAAACATTCCAAAAGCTGCATTGGCAACAACAAAAACAATTTTAGCACCATCTCAATTACTCTTAAGTATTCACATTATCTAGGAATGCACAGTGTTTTAATTAATGAAAGGCTGCTCTTACTTTTTTTAAACTAAGTTTCCATGCTTTGCATCGTTGTGGTTCAAGTCTGAAAATGGTAACATACTTCTTTATCGTGGAAAAGGATAATTACTTATAGTATTTTCAGATCAGCCCAATAAATTGTTTGGTCACCTCTGCTGAGAAATAAGATAGCTATCTTTAAGACAAAACTCCAAGCTGTATTTATTATTTCATATAACCACACAATAGCTGAGGTTTTAAGGCATCTTGGAGTGAATCTAATGCAGCCATCCTACTCAGAGCAGGGCCACCTAGAGCAGATTTCTGAGGGCTTTGGTTGGATCTTGAACATTTCCAGGGATGGAGACTCCACACCCTCTCTGGGCAACTTTTGCCAGAGTTTGAGCACCCTTACAGTAAAAACTTCTCCCCTCTCCCTTATGTTTAGGCAGAATTCCCTGTATTTCAGCTTGAGCCCACTGTCTTTCCTCCCATCACTGTGCACCACTGCAAAGAGCCTGACTACATCCTCCCTGCATCCTCCTTTCAGATATTTGTACACATCACTGAGGTCCCCCTGAGCCTCCTTGTCTCCAGGCTGAACGGTCCCAGCTCTCAACCCCTCTCCTAGGACAGCTATTCCAGTCCCCTACACACGTTCATGGTGCGTTCATTGGACTGGCTTCACTATGTCCACAGCTCTCACGTATGAGGGAGCCCAGCACTGGCCCAAGAGCTCCAGATGTGGCTCAGCAGTGCTGAACAGAAGTGCAGGATCCCCTCCCCAACCTGCTGGCAGCACACTGCCCAGTGCAGCCCAGGAAGCTGTTGGCTCTCCTTGCCACCAGGGCTCATTAATGGCTCACATTTACGTTGCTTCCTCAACCTCTTCTATTCTCTGAGTTAGTGTTCCATGAATGTCACTCATTCTTCAGTACTGATTATATGGATTTTATTAATTTGAGAATTACCTCATCCCAGTGAAAATTCCTCTCATTAGTCAAACATTAACAGAATCATTTAGTTCAGCAATCCAAAGAATCTTTTAAGCTTGGTGGTTTTTTTAAAAAAGAAGAAAAAAGCTATGGAAAAGGGCAGGTGGGTTGACAACAAAAGAATCTTCCAAAATAAGCTATATAAAGACATTTAAAATGCATCTGATCTAAATGATGGGTTAGACAAACAGACAGAAGGAAAAAACAGGAAATGAATGGAAAAATTTTCACTGTGCACCACAATTTTTTGGTTGACCACAGATCATAATTTATTCAGTCAGGTATGGATATTTCCACAATTATTCACAGTCTTGGACTCATTCTCCATCACTCTTCCCAACATGTTTTTGCAAAGGGATAAAATGTAATGAACACAAATCCATGTGTTCTGTTAAATTATTAAAAATGAGACTTACAAGTTCGAGCAGTCATTGGCTATTTCCTTTAAAAACCAAATTTTTGTTTACAATTTCCCTGCATTATGCCTATATCACTTCCAAACCTTTACTGACTGATTAGTAACTGAGAAGAGTGCCAAAAAAAGAGGGAAAACTATTCTGAGTCCCATTTCATGTAGCTGGGAAGTGATTTTATGACTACACAGCAAGGGCAAACAACATGTGGCAAGAAAGCCAATTATGGCCCATGGGGTTAAAAAATGAAGCCATCGAACATCTCTCTCTCCCTCTAATTATGTAACTGATTAAAAGCTGTGTACCTGTATGTATTTGCTTGTTAACACAAGCAAGCAAATTTTGTCCAGGTATCTGTGAAGCCAGCAGCATAGGCAAGTATGTTTGTGTAGCTTTCTTGCCGCTTAAAAAGCCACAACTAGTAATTGTAAAGAGAATTCAGAATTTTGAGATAGAGTTTCTATATATATATATCGTTATATATACAAATACATGCATATCAAAAATTCAAGGGGCATACTACTTTGACCCTCTATATCTCTTTTTCACACAATTTCTAGCTTTCTTGCATAAACTTACTGTCTTTGTACTTCCAAACATCACAGGAGCTGGGCTGGAATTGGTCAATAGCAATTGAACATTACTAATGGATGGACTTACAGATGTTCATAGCAGTCACAAAATCCTGGTGGGAAACCAGTCTCAGAGGAATATTGTATTAATATCTCACATAGCATTTGAGAAATGTTCAAGCTGTAGGAGTCAAAAGAAATTGGGCACTCAAAAGCGAGTCAAAAAACCTCAAAACAACTAATTGCCTCATCTGTTGTGCCACATATCAGCTTCACAGAACCTCTGACAAAAACCTGGGTGTCTCATCTCCTGCAGCAAACACACATGGCTCAGCCAGATGTGCAGTTTGCAGCTTTGGTTCAAGTGGACAAGAGGGTGTCAGCCCAAAAATATTCAGCTGGGAGGAAGAAAGGTGGCATCTTTTGACAGAAAAAAATTGGAGGGATAAAACTAAAATCTTTCAAGAGTATGAAATATCTTGCCTTTTTACTCTTTGTTCTAAGAATGAACACTTTGCTTTGCAGTCATGAGTGTTTCAAAAGCATTAAGACAGTTAACCAAGCCTGACACTCAGCTGGTATTTTACCTACTGCAAAACACAAGAATAGAGAATGAAAACGGCAGCACCTTCTTTTTAACTTCAAGCCTTAACTTCAAGGCTTTTTAACTTCTGGGTGACCATGATAAATTTTTAGTTTATTTTCTGACTATGAACTATTTTTCTTGAGGAAAAATGCTTTCATCATTAAACTAAAAATAAAACAGCTCAAAGATTAGCTACAAATAAGCAAAATTCTGAATGAAAATATACTGGTAATGACATACAGTTTAACTATTTTGTCTGGAAAAAATATTTTGAAAAAATGCAGTATGTAAGGAGTCATGTGTTTTTAAAATAAGATAGCATTTCTTAAATTTACAACTACATTTTTCTGCAACCAGAAGCTGAGACAAGAAAAGCAATTTCAGTCACAATATCTTGTGATAGAAAGGTGTTTGGGGTTATTATGTCCCCTTCCAATGAGAGAAAGATATGGAGCCCAAAGGAAAAATGCCAGATACTTAACACAGCTGGAACCAGCAGGTTTCGAATCTCCAGAAAATGTTACTGATTAGATAACATGTGCCTAACTGAACTGACATTAGACAAAAGCACTTCTATCTCCTCTAAAATAAACAAAGAGATGAGAGAAGAACAGAGAGGAGGTAGCTCCTGGATTATCACCAGAAAAAGAAGGGAAAGATTTAGTCACCCATGATGGAAGAGAAGCAAACTGCCCAGAAGAAGAGGCTCTAAGATTCTTCAGAGGCAGCTGAAGAATTTGGAGTGAATGGATTTACTAAGGGAAAAGAGTAACACCAATCAACTTAGCCAGAATTAACATGGGAGAAGAGAGATTTAAAGCATTTAATTCCCAACCAAGAGAAAGGAAGCATGCATAAAGAATGGGTAAATACTTTAAAGCCCAAGGTGTGCTCAGCTGTGGAAAAGAGTGAGGCTCCTGTGTCTATAGTAAAAAGTGATGTGAGGATACATGATGAAGAATCCTCAAGAAGAAGAGGAAACATTTTAAAAGCTATCTGGAGAAAAAAACCAAAAATCTTTGAAGAGTTAGCAGGAGGCAAATATTAAAAAATAGGATTAATGTATGTGTGAAAAAACTCAGCAACCAGAGGCAAGTCCCATCTACTAACCTATGTGGAGAAGAAAAAAGAAAGGAATATTGCTCCAACAGAGAAATGAAGCTAACTGCTAAAACTTAGAAATGAAACATTTGTCAAGGGGATACAGATAAGGACAAGAGATAAATTTTGCAAGACTCTTCTTGGAAAAAGTTAAAATATTATAAGCTATATTTACCTTTCATTTATCAAAGAGAGCGAATTCAGTGGATTTTATTTCAGTCTTCACAACCTTCAGAGTAGTTACATGAAAATTCATGTAGTTGTAAACCAAGCAGATTCCATGTCAACCTCACTGGTCCCTTAATTTTTGATGCTGGTATTTTATCATCATAAAGCCATTCAGATTCAACAGGTTGGCTTCCAAGCTATGACATCACCAAAAGAATTAAATATTATTTATTATTATTAGCCTAGATTTGGCAAAAGTCAACAAGACTACACTACAAGTTGCATATATTAGAAATTCTATCTTTGAATTGCTACCACACGTGCCTCAAATTATGTTCAGGGAGGCACCAGTTCCAGCATTCAGAGTCCCTGTACACATTACACTGCAGTGTAATTTACAGCAGACCTTGCACATTAAGCTTTCATGGTGGTAGCTGTGTATTACATTACTTTTTAAAGAGAGATTTGGATGACACTGATTTGTCCCACATACACAGACCTTACACCTACCTGCCTGTGTTAGTGTCTCTGGTCTGCTGATTCAGGTCATGTCTTCTGTTTCTCCCCTTGACTTTTCTTGGCAGAAGGTGCCATTCATTTGCTTTTATCAGACTTTCACCTTATATTTTGGCATGTCACCGTATTTATCAGTATTCAGCTCCTAAGTAATACTTCACGCTATAATTACATCGTTTTGCTTCTCCACCACTGTGCACCAACACATTGTGTTTTAATCAAGGCTTGAAAACAACCTATCCACCAACTCAGCTAGCCAAATGCCAAAGTGTCTCCAGATTTTCAGCTTTCTTTTCGCTGCAAAATGATCTTCTGAACACAAATGGGCAGTAAACATCATAGCTGGTTTCTCATGTTTGCAAGCAAGTAAACAGTTTTTTTGATACCTCTTCAGCTGCAGAGATGTGTGCCAAGCTGCAGCAGCTCATGGCTGTTCATATGAACCATGCATCAAGAGCATCAAGAAATAGCTGCCTGCAAGGATGGAGCAGCAATGAAAACTGCTGAACTCAAAGCAGAAGGATGTCTTCCTCCTCTTTGCTACAGAACATTAGGATTTAGGCTCTTCTCAGGAAAATTTGTCATATCCTACCAGAATGCTGATGTCAAGGATAATCCCACCCTGACACTCATTGCACTCACTGTAGTCCTGTGGCAGTACAGCCAGAAAAATCCTAGTACTTGCTGGTAGGAAGGGAGAAATTCAGCACACGTAACTTGAGAAGGACTCAGAAAATCAGTCTGTTGGAGGGACAGAGGTAAAAGCTGTTGAGGCTAAAGGCTTTGAAGTTACTTAGTGATCTACAAAAGGAAGTGGACCACATCACACCGAGACCAAACAAGGCATATGCCTTTCTTCTGGAGGCAGAATAGTAAGGGACACAACACATGGCATGAAGGCAGCATCTGACAAAACACACTTCTCTCTTTTTCTCCCTCACACCTTTCTTTCCTCTCTCATTTTTGGTCTACATGTCGATTTAACACAGAGGCATCCAGGCATCCCTTTTTTTCATGTTCAAATCCAAGTCCTCATCAGTCACTGCTTCCGAACACAATAGGAAGAATGCCAGACCAACTATTTTTCGCTCTGGCGCTTAGGCACAGGCTACATTTTTCAAGCCCTGGCTTCAGCCTCACTCTCTGGTCCAGTTCCTTGAGACGACACGACAGCTCACTCACACCTCATTCTGCAATGTGCAGAGAGAACTATTTGTTCTCTTGCTGCAGGGGCGTAAAAGCCAAACTGTCTTGGGACTCCAGGGCAGCCCAAGGCTCTCCCTGCAGCTACAGCCTTCAGCAACAGCTGGCGTTGGTACAGCACGATAAAGGCATCGAAGATGCCTAAGACAATTAGACAAATTGATGGTCTTGCTACTGAACTTTGGTGCTTTAATAATATTTACTGCTTGAGAAGAGATTAATCCTTCCAAGAAGGGTAAAGGCACTACAGTTATCACACATGGTTTGGTGCAGAGACAAAAGACTGCTCTGCACATGTTACTGCCCACCACAGTGAGGAGACGCTGAGCAAAACACAACTAAGAGGATGTCAGCTAAAAACCAGCCCAAGTATACAAGGGTTTATTCCAAAGGCATCTTGGGAACGGAGGAGTGGAAAGGCAACAGCTCCACTGATTTCACTGTGTCCCTGTGGAAGGCCTTGGGAGTACCTTGAGCCTGATAATCTGCATGCCCAAGGGCACCCGCACAGCCTCCTGGCATTGCAACCCAATTCCCCTCAGTGAGTCTGAAAGCAGCATTTGTCCTTGTATATTGTACAAGAAAGCTGAGTACTCCTTACAGATTCCCTGTTCCCACCCCACAGCAGAGAGGGGTTTTCTTTGACCACTATTCGACAGTCCACTGGTACAAGATCTAGTCCCCAAAAGTCATTCAATAAGTAGTTTTCCTTCAATCTGTGCTAATAAAACTATGCAACACTATAAACATTTTCCACAGTGGACTCCAAGATGTTTGGTGCTCTAGCTGGAAACACTGCTCCTCTTGTTTTTACATTACAGCAGATTCCTTTAGACACACTTCCTCTCAAGCCACCAAATATTTTTGTCTTCTATTTTCTGCAAGGAGAGCCCTAGAAACCTTCTGAAATCTAAGCAAGAGACTTATGACCAGCTATTGGGTGAGTATTATCATTACAGATCTAAGCATATTACAAAATCAGACTCATCAGAAAAGCAGAGCAATGGCCAGGGAAAAATTTTCCCTTCTGTAACCGTTCCAACACACAGGCTGACCACACCAGGAAGATCAGCACCAACAGGAGCTACAGGACCCACATCTCTCAAGTGAGGAGAAAGAAACAGACTCCATAGAGGGCAAAATTTCCTTTCCACCAAAAATTAAAGCTAAAGCTAAGGAAAGGAATAAACCAACTACTCTGATAAGCTTTGTCAGACAGTGACGAGGAAGTCATCTTTTTAATTGAACATATTCTCCCTTTCTACCCCATGTCTAAGAAGTGCAGGGCAGGTAAAGCAGGAGTAAAAGTAGGACATACAAAATCCAGCAAAGCACCGTGCCCATGCTGCTGCAGGGTTTTCTGTTAAAGGGCTGACAGAAATGCTCATGTTTTGATTGAGCAAAGTTTATAGGGAGAGGCAATATCTTTTATTAGACCAACTGATACAGTTGGAAAAAACAGACAAGCTTCTGGGCACAGGAAAGCCTTTCCTGCACTGTCCTGAAGGAGGATTTGTTTGTCTGAAGTATCTGTTTTTTCCAACTATATTGGTTCATCTAATAAAAGATATTACCTCTCTGTGCAAACTCTGCCGCCCTCACCAGTCTTTGAATATCATGGCTGAAACAGCAATACTATTACAATTACTTTAGTACTGATGGTTTGCAGTACAGACTTCTGCATTTGGTCTTAATGTCTTAACAGGCATCAACTGATATCACAGAGAAAAGGCTGCCATTTTTAAAAGCAATAGCTCATTACAGATTATACTCATTGCCAACGTGGGCCAGTGTCAAGCTGATGGTGATGAAGGCTGAAAAAAATCCCCACCCCAAAAATTGTTCCAAGTCCTGTTATTACCAATCATCTCTGGAAATGACACTTTCACGTGTGACGTACACCCTAAAGGGTTTAATCATGAGGATACACATTAACATAGCAGAAAGAAAAACACAGAAACCAGTAAAGCCTTTCAAGCACTGCGGGCCTCAAGGAAGGTCTTTGTGTCTTACGCACTTTGATGTTCTGAGTACTTCTGGTGGAACAGGTGAAGCAGCTGACTGACCTGCTGCATGGGCAGGCACTTCTGCTGGGAGATGCAAAAATACCTGAAAGATCACATTCAGCTTATTAAGACATACTTTTCTTTCCATAGTCCACCACTGAGTTTAGCACAAATCTAACTGAAAAGCATTTGTATGGCAAATGAGAAAAATCAGTTCTTGCCCTCAATTTAAAATACACTGTTATTTATTATATAACAGGCCATATTTAAATACCCCTCACTGCTCTCTATGCTCTCTCACAGGTGAGCATATTCACTGAAAGAAGGGTGTCAATAAGAAAGCCACAGTTAAGTAATTTTTCAGTTAATTACATTTTTTGGACATATGCTATTACTAAGATATATTCCGAGTTTCATTTCAGACATCTATGAAGCAAAATGTAAAACATTTTCCATGACATGTCTGAAGAATGGCAGAAATTTATTTTACAGATTTGTTTGCATTCAAATTACAAATGAATGATCCATATTACTATTTGACTCAGTGGTGTAACTATAGATTAACCACATTAATTTCAGAGGAATTTCTCCCCAGTTTTGCTTTGCCACACAAATCAGAATGGATGTGGTAATTATTATAAAATTCCTTGAGATTTTATACATTGTGGTTCATACATATCAATGACTGCAAAATTATTTTTCACCACGAAGTGTTTCATTTCTACAGGATGGTTGATGTTTTGCATTTTTAAAATAAAAATAACAGCTACAAAATAGATTTATATTTTAAGCAGAATTTTTATAAGCTGATCTGACAAATATTTATCTCTGACATATATTTAAAACCTATTAATATATATTTATGCAAATATCAATTATTCTCTTGAACCTTCTTTTGGGGGCAGGAAGTGGAAAAACGATTTTCTAAAGAAGTTTATTTACAGAAATGAACTAATAAAACAATCCACAGCCTGACTGTACACCTGAAATAAGCCAGACTGACCAGAAATGCAATACCAGAGGACCGTAATTTTGAAAATGATATAGGGGTTGAGAGAAGGGGAAGGAAGAAATTAATTTCTGCATGCTTTAAAAAAGAAAAACAGTAAGATATAATCTATACCAGTAAGTCCCTACAGCTTTCCCCATACTGGGGAATTTTAGGGTAATGAGAAAGATTTTTACCTCAAAGCAGAAGCGGTATGACAAGAACTACAGTCTCAAAACACTTTATACCTAACATGCTGTTTCTTCACTTTGCTTTATAATTACCTGCAAAAAGTAACTGAAAATGAGACACACATTTTGCTCCACTGAATATCAGACTTTTACACTCATTTCAATGCAAAGGAGATGCAAGGAGATGACCAAAAAAATGAGCTTCAGAAACTGTCTAACAGTTGGAATAAGACTGCATTTTTGTTAACCATGCCACCCTGGTGTGAGCTGACCTTCAAAAGAGCTTGTGTGGTTTGAAGCTGTCTTCCCATCCAGGATGTGGTACAGCCCAGAAGCCACAGATATCAACCATTAGTTGCTCAGTACCACGGTGCATGAAACATTCAAAGGAATAACCTTAGATTTTTTTCTGTAGGCAACACACATTATATACTCAGTGTTGGTTTAGACCTTCCATGGTTATGAAACAGAAGGTAATTCTCGTGTTCTATCACACCTGGGCTAATAATTTTTTAATATTATTCTTGTAATATTGTAATATTAGAATTAATATTATTTATGTATTATGTGCTTTCAAGACTGCTTGAGGACATGAATGGAGAACAGGTCAAGCAGCCCCTCATGAAGTCCTTAACAGATGAAGAAGGGCTTGTAACTGATAATTGCCAAAAGGTATTAGTTATTTTGTTCATGAAGTTATTTCTCTACATGCTCTGCAGAGCAGGCACCATTTGATGAACACCACAGACAGGAGCAATGTAGCCCATCCTCATCTAACTTCTCATTGCAAGGTTAGTATTGATTTTCTTTGAGCACTTTTCAGTCAGCTCACAGCCACACACCTGGTGCACAGACCACCTCCCTGCTTCACAAAGAAGAAAGGTTCTTAGTTGCTGCTTTTTTTTCCCCCCCACACAGGAGAAAATACACAGGTGACTTATTTTCAAATGGAGGAAGAAGGCACTCCAACAGACACAGGACTGAGATAACAGCATTAATGGATGATGAGCTGTCTCATGGCCATGTTACACTCTAAGACTTGTCTGGCCTCTAAGTCAGCCACACAGTGTTGTGTGTTTCTATTCAGAGCCATGTAAAGGATAGGTTTTCTTTATACCTGCTGTTTTTGTTGTGTCAAATGCAGCTATTGAGGCATGAAACATAGCAGACATCATGGTTGGTTTGCACAAGTTGTCTAAAAGATACTAAAACTCCAACTGAGGTATTCCAGATGGCACACAATATAATGATCTAAAGGTCCACACCCCTCTTTGACACCTTTCAGCTATTTACAGTATTTACAGATGGAGCAAGATAGAAAATTACGTGTACCAACAAGATGGATGAATTCCTAGCTCTATTTAATATTCCAGGCTCCATGTTAAGTGGCCTCTAAGCTATCCCTGAATGCCAAGATGCACGGAGAAACAAGGAATAAGTCTGCTTGACCTGAACTGGAAAGAACTTTAAAACCTCTATGTACAGTCTGCATAAGAATATTAGGGGAAAAAAATACAATAAAATTCTTCATGCAAATTGCCATCTGGGCCAGGAAGCTGAGCACAATACTGTTTTCATCATCTTTAATGATGCACAGTTTAGTTCATGGGAAGGGGGGAAGGAAATGGGACCAACCTTTGACCAGTATGACAGCAGCATAAGTAATCCCTTATTGCATTATGAAATGATTCATACATGGGGACCTGTTACATTACTGGCCTGTTAACAGTATCACAGCTCCTTACTTTGACTTTTTTTCATTTTGTTTTACATCAGACAAGCCTATTGCTGTCATTTGTAAAGAACAGAATAGCTGCTACAGTTTTAATATCAAACACAGGAAAAAAATACACAGCAGCTGTTCATATTTTCTAGGAAGTCTGTTACAGTAATGATGTCATGGAAAAAGGCTGGAATCTATTAAAATGGATCAGACAGGCAGGCCATTCAAAGCCTTCAAACAATACACATATACAAGCTGCACTATATACCTTACATTAAAATAAAAACAGGCAAATAGTGGAGGTCTTTAAAAATATTGAGATCAGGCAATTAAGGTAATTTCATAGATTTACTTCAATAAATTCAGTTTACTACTGAAACCACCCAATAAAGCAAAATACAAAAGCTACAATCAGCTCACTGTCAATTAAGTTCACTTTCACCTATAAAAGCATTTAAACCTATTTTTAAATCACTGGCTCAAGCTACATAGGAACAAAGAAGCTCTCCCAGCAAAAGAGCAGCAGTGGATAGTTTGAAAACTAGTGATCCAATTTACCTTGTGTTTTTCCAGACTCCACTAAGTCAACTATAATATGACACCAAATTTTGAATATTCTGGGTTACTCTGATGATGGAAAGGGAATATATTACAGACAAAGCATTATAAATCTGAGATCAAGTTAAAAAGACATTCTTAAATTTTTTCCATTTCAAACCATCAAAAAGATTTTGTACTTGCTAATTATAAAACACCAGGTACAAAAAACCAAAATCAATGAAAATACATCAAGACTCAAAAAATTAATGAAACTACAAATTGGTTTAAAGTGGCAATTCCATCAAGTCATCTGAAGAAATCTGTTTGATGACAGCCCTAGTCAGTTTTGCATAAGTAAGCTATACTGCTCTCAGGATACTCCACATTCAGCTACATTCAACATTATTACTACAGCTATCTCTAAAAAAAAAAAACAAAACCAAAACAAAAAATTAAAACTTACTATCAGAACTCCAGTCCAAAATTCAAACTTCTAAGCAGAATTAAAACCCCCAGAAAACAATGACCCAAACTTCACAGACACTTGATGCTGAGGCCATTAAACACCTCCTGCTGCAAATGGGTATGTATGAACAAATTTGGGTTCACGTAAGTTGAGCTGCCAGACCTTATCCCCACTATCCTGCTCACATTTCCAGTCCCAGTAAAAGGGGGAGGTGATGCATGCACTAAAAGCAGTAGGTTTGGCACGCAAGTGGCTCTGTGCCCTTCACTAAAGGCTCTAAGGATTTGAGCTAGGGTACGATAAAATGAGTCTGAATGCCTTATCTTAGGCACCCCACAGTGTTCATAAATTTTTACTTTAAGCTGTTATTGGATATAATAAAATAGCATTAACATTTCAGATGAAGATTCAGAGCAGCTTATAAACTATTCAGTGATTAATGTTCTTGTCTCATGTTTTCAATTTTCATTACTAGTGGAGGTCATATGTTATGATGTCAGTTTGAATCTACATTTCCATTTTGAGCTAATTTAATTTAAATTATGATCCTAAGGCATATGGTAAAAACGGCTTAAAAGTTCTATACTGACTAAATTTACTCACTCTGCTAACAGGATAGATTTCACATTCTGGTGCCACTTATTCATCAAACAAACACAATTTGGGTGGATGGTCCTAGACAGTAAAGATGCCACAGGTTGTATGTGCAGGAGCAGAACTCATCTATACCAAGATTTAACAGCACCATTGCCAACCTTGAGTGCAGGGGTTTGCAAGACTCGGACAATAATAGGAAATTAATCAAATCCCCAGAGCATGACGTAAATTGAATCTGCCAAAAGGATTCAGAAGGAGGAAGAACAGAAGTCTTAAAAGAGATCCGAGCTGGAGGAAGGCTCGGGGCATATTTTCTTTAGGAGCTAGTGGGATGGAGATGTTTCATGGGGCCTCTCACTAGTAAGACACTCACCCCTTTATTCTGCCATGCTCATCAGACTGGACAATTCCTCACCAAGTTGAAAGAGAAGTTTTATGAAACAGCTGAGATCAGAGGACAGTAGATTGCCAGTGGAGGCACTGCTCTGCTCTCCTCTGCCCATCCCACCCTCCTTGTATTTCCCTTGGACTATCACTGCCCTTCTCATGACCCTGTCTGTGACACCAGCTTACAAAGCTAAACCACTTGAGAGTTACCTTGGTCTTCTTTCTCTCTGGTCCCTGCTTCCCAAAAGAAATAGGTTTCAGGTGGCTTTGTGCTCCCTAAGACAACTCACTACAAGCCTAAGTAAGAGACAGCTCAATAATCTGAGTGGTTTCAAGCCCAGGATATGGAGCAACAATTTTCTGCATATTGCCATATCCTTTTCTCAGGTGCATTGGTTCCATGGGAAACATTAACAAAAAATTATTTCAGATTAAGTTATTAGGTTTGATGTTACGGCTTATTGTTATTTCTTACCATAGAAGAAATATGCATGGAGTAACAACAACTAATTTAAAGTCCTTCTCAAAGCAAAACCAAGCTTAAATGGGTTTTTCAGGTATGCAATGCATGAAGCACCAGAATTATTATTGCTTTTTTTCTATCATTTATTACCGATTTTTTTCCAGTAATAAATGGTAGTGCAGGTACACAAATTGGATATTTCTATACAGCCTTTGAATTACAACAATTTCTTATATTGGTAAAGCGGTGGCAGAAACAACCACAACAACTCACTGGAGCTACTTCAACCATCACATGAAGAAGGGCATTCACAATTTACATAGTCCCTAAAACTTCAAAGCTCAATTTGAATTGGTCAAGTGTTAAAAAATTACTGCTAAAAGAGTGGACAATCTTCCGTAGCATTTTACAGCCAGATGCCTCTAGTGCAGCACATGCCAGCTCAAATGTTTTGTATTACACAAATACAATTCCAAAAACAAGGAATAGTACAGGAATTACATGCAGAAAGCATGGACCCACTCATGGGGTTTTTCTGTGTTTAATTTACTAAGGCAATTTTTTTCCCCCAAAATGATTGAACTGACTAGGAACATCATGTAAGATGTCCAAGGTACCCCCTTCCTCCAGGGAGGCATTTAAGCACAGAGTAATCCAAAACCCTTCAAAAGGTCTTTAGTGTGAAGCAATAAAGCCATTTACATCTATGCAGATATACAACCAAAAGTGATGTATACATCCACACAATTACATTGGTTCTGTTATTATCTTTGTACTCATTTCAGATTCAGGCAGATAAATAACTAACTTGGATACTGTAGAAGCAGGAACAGCATTTGCTATCATGTAGTTAAATATGGTAAATAGATGACTAATCCTACAATGTTTCAACAAAACAACATTAAAAAGAAGTTCTTTGTTAAAGGAAGTATTTCTAAACTCATCTTAAAACATTCTTGAACAGATAATAATAAAAAGATTCATTTTCTACAAGAATGGGAGGACAACGCTTTGGGACAGAACGCAGAAAATTAATAGCATTTTAACGGTCCTAAGAATACTTATATACCATGTTCCTATATAAATTAAGATTAATATAGAAAAGATTATGCTTAATTAATTTGTTTAGTTTATAATGTTTGGAAGACAACACAGCTTTTTATTTTTTTAATACCTCCATGCTACTTACTGGCATTTTAATGTTAGCACATCCATTTTTATAAGAAAAGGCTACAACTTTATTTTAAACTTAACAGGCATTCATTCTTTTTCCTTTCAAAATCTAGGTATAAGTAACAAAGCACCAGAGTCTTATAAATTTTCTAACACCAAATGCAAATTAAGTCGTGAAATTGCTTTAGGAAAAGTTCCAAGAATGTAAACCCAAAGGAACTTCAACCCAATTTCTCAACTTCAGGCTCTTTATGACACTGAGGCAAGGTAAGAGAATATGGTTCAGTCAGGAAGCGCTATCTGTGTATGGAAAAATGTTTAATTCTCCAGTTTCAACAACTTCCGGTATTGTGTTTATAAGCTCTAAGATGAAATAGATGTATACAAAAGGAAGAAATTGAAAGGATGGCAAGGGCTCTGTAGGTTAAACAGCTCACAAAGTTTTCATCAGTGGTCTGGAAAAGTGGATTGACCATTTGTAACTTAAAGGACATCCTCATATATTTTTTAAGCATCTATCAAATATTCCTCTCTCCTTTACTTGGGATCAAGTGAACTGCTTACCTGCATTGTATCAGTTTGCATTAGAAGCAAAAAAATGCACAATTCCCCTCCCCCCCCGCCCCCCCCCCCCCCAATGTGATAAGGTATCACTGCTCACATTTTGGTTTTATATTAGCTCTGACTATAAGGCTTTACAACACCATCCCCACCAAAGTGAATTTCCCATTATGAACAGAGTAATTATTTAATCTTTCAACAATCCTCCTGAAAAGACTCAAATCCTTTTTCCTTAAGCACAAGGCAGGAGTTTTAACAGATTGTTTAAACAAAGAGCTGCTGATTTTTTTGCTCAGCAGATCTACTTCTTGTTTACCGCAGGGGAGACATCAGTCAATGAATGACAACTTAACTTGCTGGGCACGCAATTATTTAGCAATAACCCCAAGGGGACTAGGGACATTTCCTGAACAAGAGTTTAGGTCTCCCAGTGCTTATCTGAAAATATGAGACAGACAATGACAAGCAGCCTGCACCAGAGTCACGCTGCCAACACCTGGTGTCAGTGTCCCCATTACTTCCAGCCACTTTCTCAACTGGCTCCCATTTTTCTGTCAGAAGACAATTCTTCACAAATCCCTTCTTGATAGACATCCTAGGTACTAAGCAGTCAAAATACTAACATCATTCAAACTTGAGAAAGACATCTGTCTTTCTCAAATATCCTGCTTACTACAGCTTGTATCACTGTGAGCACCTCAAATGATTTTTCTTCAGCTTTTCAAAGTGTAGTTCATGAAGAGTAAACAATTCTGTGTTTACTTTATGATGGTGCTTATTAATAACAATGGTCTTTATAAAAAGAAAATTACTTAACTCAGTTCTTACCTATAGAACTCTTAATTTTCAAAAGTATTCTTGTCTCACAGTTTAAGTAAGATGGTATAATCTGCAACAGAGCAGAAAAATAAATCAATTACATATGATATTGTATATTTAACATAAGTTTTAGAATTCAGTCACACTTGAGCAAACTGACAGATGAAATTCTAACTATTTTCATGGTGTGACACATACTTTATGGGGCACATACCAAGCAGCAATTGTACAATATTGCATATTCATATTAATAACGAATGCCTTTTTCCGTTCTCAGTGTTCCTGCTCAGACATGAGATGTTAGAGGTTTTATCTACCTCCACGCATTACTCATAACACTCATGCTGTAGTTAGATAGATTAAATAGTTAAGGTCCTGCTGACACGGTATTTCTTGTCACTAAACACCCCAATCAATTGAATTAGGTGCTTTAGGAAGAGGTGCATGACTGGGCCAAGATGCACTCAACTCCCATTAACTTCTAATGGGCTCTTCAGTAAAAACATGCAAAAAAACCCCCATACTCCCTAAAAGTATGCATCTGATTACATCCCAGTGAACACTCAGGGAAGCCTAATTATAAATTAACACCCTGAACTGCAGCTAAACTAAACACTATAAGCCTGAGTTTCTACTGACCAAAAAAGGCTCCCTGTCCAAAAAGCGGCAGCCACACTGCAAAACCGTTCCAGTCAAGACAGCCCACACTTGTATGCGCCATCTCTCACTGAGGGCAGAAGCTATGGGCTCTAACCTTTCATACAAGTTGCTGAAAATACCGCTAGGTATCACAGCCAGTTAAATCTACTGTTCTTTCATCTGCATCTAGTGCCAGACTTGGGCCAAGTTTTTCATTTATTGTTCACTAAGGGCTCTTTGCTGACTTGATTTTACAGAGAGACTGACAGTCAGACCAAGAAGCTTTGTTTAAGAAACAGTCTAAGTGAACATCTGCAGAACTCAGATAATTTTTTCTTTCCGAGTGTGGGGTTTGGTTTTGTTGTTTTGTTTTTGCTCTTCAACCAACCTACCTAGGGTCAGCATGAGCTGCCTGTGTTCTAGGAGAATTTGCTGGCATAACCATCATGAAGAAATTATGCCTAGCCTACCTAAACAGCACAGCCCCGAGCCAAAAGCCAGCAGAAGAGAACAGCAGCAACACTATTTCACTGCTCAAGTATCTGAAGGCCCCGGTGTTGAGCCTTTGTTCTCTGTGCTGGTTCTCCAAGCTGGACAGGCAACCACAAGCCTCAAATTACACTTCATTGATCCAGGGAAACTGAGGTGGTGTTCAGTTTCAGGTCTGCAACGTGCACGTTGACCTGCCTGTTTGTTGGCCTAAACAATGAGATTTCAGGAAATGAGGAGCTTGCACTTTGTCCGAGTCTCATTTTCAGAGAGGGGGATCTCTGTCTCAGAGGCCTAGGTTGGTATGGGAGGAAAGCATAACATCTGGACCCAGGCACTTGCCCTGCATTCCTTCACTGAGCAAGTTTCTGCTTCTAATTCAACATGACCAAAATCAAACACAAACCTAGAAATGGGAGGTGGTCTCAACTAGCTCCAATTCCTTTAGCACAATGTTTTTGTTACCTCTGGTAAAACTGGAAGATGTTTGTAGGAAGGAGACAGGGGGATTACAACAGTTTGTTCAGTAATGTTTTACAAACACACATTCCCACATTTGGAAGATTTCGTACAGTCCATCAATACAAAACCAAAACCTAACCATTTGCAATAAAAAAAAATATAGTTTATATAGAAATTTGAAAAATTCACGTAACACTATATTAATAAGATCCACAGCAATGGAGTGCCAGAAGTTAAATGTAGAAATAACCTATATGACAAAAAGAAAAAAAAAATTCTTCAGTATCCTCTAGAAAATAACTAAAATTTTCCATGCAAACTTTCCATTAAACTAAATGACAGATAAAGTTGCTCAAATGTGCAATTCAAGAATTCCAATATGAGACTCAAGCAAAGACCTTTGTTTCTCTGGCATGGAAAACAATTCCACAAAGATGCTTATAAATGACATAGCTTAACCCCCCCACACCCAATGCCCAAAAAACCCCATACAATAGGAATAAATGACACATGAGACATTTTTGAGGAACAATGTTCACTTCTCTCCTGAAAGTAAGAAAAACTATCTCATTGTGTTCATGTATGGGAAACAGAAGTTTCAGTTATTTGCTTGCAGCCATACAAGAATTATAATCTGGTGTCTAAATCAGCTGCAGTGCTTTTGTATTAGTTTATCTTCCTTTTAAAGTTTCTCTAACTTTAAAGTACTGTTGGACTGAAACCTTGCCTTATGCCTCCAAGCAACATTTTATTATTTATTCTGGCTAATTGATTTGCCCAATTCCTCATCCACATTCAGAAGGCACCTTCTGTTTGGAAAGAAAATCTAGTACTTCTGGACTTCAGGTTGCCACCAGAGCCAAGTAAAGGATTTTTTTTTTTTTTTAAACAGGCTAACATTCACAACACACTTTTTTGTGTGATTTTGTTTGTTATTAGTTTTAACAAAGACCTTGGCAGCCTTACTCTTTGTTTTGCTTTCATTTAACCTTAAATAAAAAGATTTATGAAATTCATGTTCATATCCCAGCAGCAACTTCTCAGCAATTTCAGGCTATTTTTATTCAGCAACATCTGAAAAAATGCCTACATGGCACGAGTTTCTGCAGTGCTCCACTGCAAGAAACCAGGATCCTGAAAAGGCCAAAAAGGACAACATTTCATCACATTAATTTACTTATTGTCTATCCCAAACACAGAGGGGAACTCTCCACCATAAAAACCACTGTTACCAGCTCAGTTCAGAATTTTTTCTTGCTCAGAGAGTAGCTGAGGTAACTTATTGCAGAGATCCAGCTGTACATCCCGCTAGTAATAGATGGACTGTGCAGAACAGGTTCCCTTTTCTGTTCCTAGGTACCAGATAGCCTTTTATTGTACAATAATGTCTTAGCTTAGTTTTAACTTGTACTTCACAGCACAAGAAAGAGAGACAGTAGAAAACAGAACAAATAGAAACCCAGCTGAGACGTGGTTTCTTTTACAGTTCCTTCAAAACTAGCAACACGAAATATAAAGTTTCACCCTCTTATCTAGAATATGTAAATGCTTCAGATTCTGATCTCAGGCTGACTTCCACCAACAAGAGCACTGTGGCTGCCTGGGGAGCTGCTGCTGTCCATCTGCTTTACCCTGATACAAGATTGCAATCAGATCTGGGTAATCTCACCTCCGAGTTTGCCACACACATAAATTAAGGGATCACACGCAATAGTGCTTGTGCTAACTGAAATAAAATTTATGAGCAAAAAAATATTTGTAGCCTTTTCCCTTCCACCCACTAATGTGAAAACAGTGATTTATCTACATAAATGAAAGAGGAATTTCTTTATATTTGCTCTTTCCAGAGGAACACCCATGCAGTATGTTTACCCACATGCCTATGGAAAATAGAACAAATATACCCATAGTATATTATATATACACTATATAAAATACCAGAGAATTTTAATAGCTAATAAGCTATTAAAATGCAGAGAATATATTTTCTACTGTTCAAATACCACAAATATATGCACCTAACACTACAGAATCAAAGAACAGTTTGAGTAAGAAGAGACCTTTTAAAGGTCATTTAGTCCAACCTCCCTGCATTAAAAGCTTCATAGCAGTCACATAAATATGCACTGCCTAAAAATCACTTCGGTAGGTTTATACATGTTACTATTTGTGAGATGCCTGTGTACATCCTCCTGGATGACAGAAGGATTTAAAAAAGCGGCCACTAGAAAATGCATGAAAAAGCAAGTCACTGCTTGCTGGTAGCCCCTGCACTATTCCTCACACTTACAACCACAAGTCACTGGTATACTGGGTATGCTGGCAGGGAGCTCTGCTCTTTTCACTCAAATCAAGGAAGTCCCAGTGGAAAGAACAATTCAGTATTCCAGCAACTCAACATGGAGTGCTGACTTTGAATAAACTTTAACAAGGTGTTCACGGCTGAGAAATAACAGCAGGGGATCCCTGAAAGTTTCAGACTAATTGGCAGATGCTTTTCCACATCAGAAAAAAAAATAAAAATGCAAAACCTGACCCTTGTTGTTCGGAATACGTAACAAGTCACATTACAGAACTCCAAAGCTGCATCTCAACCATGAAACCTCAAAACATGATATGCTAAACACATGCAACACAAAAAGCATGAAAAAAAAGACAGAACTGCTAGACGTGCGCTTGAATAGCACATACCAGCTTATGTTCACAACTCCGAGCCACTACAAACATCAGCTCATCCACATGTACCCAACTCAGGTGCATTTCCTATGTCCTCTACCACGAAACACAAAAGAAATAAGTATTACATGTGGAACCAATCTTTCCATTCAGTTTACAGAATCAGTTTACAGAATCTCTCATCTTTCTTTCTGGAAGTCAGATTTACAGCACAGAATGTGGCAAAAGACAGCAAATGACAAGTCGGCGGAAGCAAGAGACACCTCCCATGTGGGTTCCTGTTTTAAAGGACATATAACTGAGGGACTCAGGTCTATAGCAGATTTACTGTATTTGACGACTGCAGGAGTGTAGTTCTTAACTAGACAACAGTCAACCAGTTGGACCAGCAGCATGTTCTTACTTTTCAGTGTCTTAGAGAAGGCTGACTACAAGCAAACAGTTTTTGTGAAGTTGATGTGTTTATTAGCCACCAAACTAAATGGAGGATTAGAATGGTCTTTGTTAAATGTCAGCTGAGACAATGAAAGCCACCACTGAAAGACCAGTGTGAACATATGTTACACTTCTGCTGTCTCTGACAGATGTGCTGGTAAAATTCTGCAGTTCGGGGCCACCCAGTGCCATCTGGTTATATTTGTAGTAGGAACCATCAGGGTTTTGGAGCAAATCACTCATGGGGACAAAAATGCAACAGCCCCCAATTCATAGCCAGAATTCCCTAACTTGGGAAGTCACTTTGCTTGCCCAGAGCACAGCCACTGTGTAAGCTTTGTAAGAGGGGCAGGAGCCTTTCAGGCCCTTCCAGCTGCATAGTAAGGATGTTCCTCAGGTGACAAAGAACTGACTTGGTTCCGTATGTGTCTCCTGCATTAAACTTGCACAGAGGAGCAAACCCAGTAGGGAAACCAGGGGAAAGAGGGCAGCAGGGAAAGGAACAGTTTAGTTGCTCCCTGCAAAAGAGAGGCAGATTTTCAGACTGGCTGCAAAGCCAAGCTTCATATTACAAGTGAGGGAACAGCTTCCTGTTGTTTGATCTGCCCACTTTAGTAAAAGAGCACTTGCTAAATGTGGCATCAAAGGCATTCTAATTGTCATCATTGCTTCCACCTGTCCCCTGAAATACAACTCCAAATACCATCTAAAAACCTCAGCCTCAGAGTGGCAATGAGTGTGCTTGTCTAATGCTACGACATGAGCAGTCTCGGTCACATCTTGAGGATTATTCTGCATTAGACACTGCTCTGACGTAGAAGTAAAAGGTTGGCACTCTGTCCCCTAAGTAACACATTTGCTCTCTATGACCTATCAAGATCAGCTGTTCAAACTTCCTATTCAAAGAGGAATTTTCACAAGACTATTTTTGAGGAGCTAGGTTTTGTTTTTAACAGAGTAACATAAGGTCTTTATAGGAAATTAGTGTCTGTAATCATTGCTGCTCCTACTGAATAAAATCAGACCAGTAAGTGAACAGCCAAGCAAACAAAACAATGCAGTTAAAGTGAAACTGACTGGAAAATCATAATACAGCCATATCATCATAAAACTTTTACCAACTGTTCAAATAACTTACAAAGTTAATTACTCTAAAAGTTAAATAGAAATACACTAATGTATCCAATTGCGTAAGTTTTTGCTTCCATAAATCTCCATCTCTAGTAAAGCCCATAAATTACCTGCATCATTAAACCTCAGCAAACCTGGCAGTGAACATAAAATTTGAGTGCTTACACATCAAAAATCATGACAAAAAACACCCCAAAACAATCTGAAACAGTCTACATAACCTGTTTCAAACAAACTTCTTAATCTGAAAATAGGCAGGATCACACTTACTTGAAAATGCCTGGATCTTTATATTCTGACTAAATCCAGAAGAACACACTCCAGTTTCTCAAGCCTGGCAACCAAGAGACCCACAGGGCAGCCTGGGAAAACTGGTGGAGCTGCTTTGCTTGCAGGGATTTTGCAGGGGACCAAACTGCGTGTGAACTGCCAGCTAAACTCTGAGTGGGCAGCACATCACGCAGTACAGGGAAGGTGACTAATTGGTAGAGGACATGAGAGCCTTTCAAGGAGAGGGAAAATTCATGGCAGATGAACATCTCTTCTGCTCCCTTATTCCACTCTGCTCTGCTCTTTCACATTAATGGAAAATATCAAACTAACAAGGCAGTGCAATATATCACAAGGAAATTGTAACACACATTTCCCTGTCAAAATAAGGCCGCATTTTATTTCTGTGATACACCACAGCAATAACACATTAGTCAACATGCAAAACCCTAACAATAATAATTCAAAAATAACACAAGCCACGTGTTGGCTGGTGTTCCCTGTAGTCTTTGTGTAAAAAAAGTTGGAAAACACGTCAACATGACAGAGCTGCAAGATTTCAGGCTCCAGCCATATTCATACACAGACTTCACAAGAACCTGGAGCCAACGGTTTTGCAATCCAACCATGGAGCAGCTTTTTACGCCCTCCTCTCCGGGCTCTTGCCTGAACATAACAATCTTGAAAAATGTGGCTACTGACACCCTGCTTTATGACTCACTGAAGTGTTTTGAGCCTGGGAAGTCACATCTGGAAGCATGCTATGACACGCTCTTCTGCTCTAGAGAACAAGCAGTAACCAAAAGCAGAGAGACCATTATGGACCAGTTTGTGATGGGCAAACTACTCAAAACACAGCATTGGGTCTGAATCAAACCATGGAGTCCTGCCTGGCTTTTCCCACTTTTTTCCATTTGAAAGGATCCACATGCATTCCAGCTCTATTCTTAAGTTCACTCCTTCCTATTCAATGCTGACTTTTATGTTCTATATTTTCCCCCCTCCAAGTATTAACCACAGCAATGCAAAGTAGAAAATTCTTATAAAATAGAAATACAAACTTGCAGATTGTGAGCATCAAACAACTGAACATTTCCTTCCTTCTTTGCTAATTACACTGCAAAGAATTTACCTTGGCAGAGCCTTCAAAACTCTACTATTAATTTTCAAATATTCTTTAGTGATGAAGCTTGTTTAGATCTAGAATTGTTTCTACTTGACTTCTCCTGTCTCCTTGAAGCTTTGCATCTTCAGACCTAAGTTAAACAGAGCACCAAACTTCTCATTTAGGAAGTTTCTCTCATACATTTCTTGCTTGCACAGAATCTCTAAGGTGTCTTTCTTCCTTTAAAAAAAGCAAGACGATGTTGTTGTTATATTAAAAACTTACCTAATGCTCATTTCTTCAGTGCTCTAATCTTTAAATGAGGTTTACTAAGGAGATGAATTTTAGCTCTGTGTTTCTTGAGGGGAAAAAAATAATGTGTATTTGTATGTCATTCAGTCCTATTTCCCTATTTTAACACTTAGCCTCCTGAACAAAAATACATATTTTTCAGTCCCCATCACTGCTAGAAAACCCCAAGCTATGCTGTGCATTAAGTGCCTGATTCATCAGTCGTTGGTATATCCTTTCACCACTTTTAAAATTATTATGCAATAAGATGCTGAGGTTTTACACACTTGTTTTCCCCATGCACTGAAATAACTTACACAGAAAAACAGGCCAAGCTGCACTATGTGTCAGTATGTGCCTCTTAAAAGGTTTCTTCTAAGTGGCAATATTTGAGCAGGACACCCTTGCCCTTATATCCACCTTAAAAGGAGCTGGATTTGTCCTAAGGCTACAAGAGGTCACTCTACAATTCAACAGCATCCTGCAAGTGCCTGGGACAAAACTTGGGATACAGATTGTCCCTGCAGGCAGGCACAGTGGAATTAAGGCTGCTGCCTTCGAGCACCCTGCCTCTGAGCTGCCATCACCTGCTACAGGCTGCAGCATCTACCTGGGTCTTTAAAATAACAGCAAAAATGTTCTGAGCATGTTATTCCAAATCTAATGATCCAGGAGTACTAATGGGTTTAGGAGATGCCTTCAGCAGCGCTCATATAGAAGCCAATGTGTAGACAATGAGTGTCAGATTTCCCCACAAAAATATTTAGATTCATGGCTTTTTAGCAACTTTGCAAAACTGAAAGCAAGAAAAAATAATTTTCTTCCAGGGTTCCTGAAAGAAACAGAAAATACCTTGATGATTAAGCTTTTGTTTTCATTTTTAGGGCCCACATGGAAGTCCTTTGCACAGGCACTGAGCGGGTACAAAGGGGGATTAGACATTGGCATTAGATTAGAACCCACTTTTCCTCCGAAGGAGGCACTTCTGGAACAAGGGCTTGCAGCACTTCACAGAGATCCCTGCTTTATTCAGGAAGGAAGTCATGTCTAATTAAACTAGACAGAACAGATTCTTCATCATTTCAGCTGGAAAAGCCAGCAAGGCAGCTCCGCTAGCACAGGGACAGCCAACTGCGGCTTCCCAGCTTGCCAGCAGCCTGTAAAGCTGCTACTGGGGGGCCTTGGCATTGTATTCAAAGCCACTTTTAAGAGCCAATATGGTAAGCTGTGCAAGATATGATGTGCAGGGAGTCCCATAAAATCCTTTAATGAAAACAGCAGGCTTGTGTTGGAAAAAGTTTCAAGGAGCCGTGTACACCAGTACAAAGATTTAAGCTCCCGTAAGACACCAGGGCCCGAGTGCACAGGCTCCAGTAGCCCCAGACCTCACTACAAGGTTTTGGGAAGTTTTCTATAAGAAAGTTTGCATCATTGAGTCACAGTTCATAGAGCAAATATTGATATGATGATGACAGAGCACTTTTCTCCCCCGCTGCTCTGCTGTGTTAAACCATCAGAGGCAAGGTGAGATGGTTAGCCAGCTAAAAGCCAGCAGACAGGCCTGCCTAGCAAGCTGCCTGTGCTAAGTGTGCAACATGAATCTAACAGGGACACACGCCTGCTGCTGGGACTGTACCAGTTAATGTCCCTGGGATGAGTTATTCTTTGATAAAGCACTATCAATTTCAACTCCCTCTAGGTGGAAGGCAGTCTGAGGCTGTCTTGAGGAGGTGCATAACACCAAAGGTCTATCTCTTCTTTCTTCCACTATGTACAAATGCAATGACCCTTCTTTTTAAGCAAAATCTTTGCAGATTTCTGCCAGCGTTGCCTGCAGTGCCAAGTAATTGCCATTCCCAAAGAGAGGGAAGGCAGGACCCCCATTCTGAAGAGCATTTCAGAGGTGTGAATGGGGATGAATCCAGCAGCTCTGCCTATCAAGCACCTCTGACTCTCGCTTTTCTCCTGTGCTCCTGGACCCCAGTGATGTGGGGTGCAGCTGCTCTGCCGTACAGGGATGTGCTGGCCAGCTACACTAGATAATCGGGATACCAGCCTGGAACACAGGCTACAGGACCACAGGGAACATCAAGGCACTTCTGCTTCAAGGAGCCTCATTAGAAAACAGAGGATATGTAGGCCTCTGCTTATGACACTTTACCTACCACATCATCCAAAACTCCCTTATAAAACACATCAACACAGCTTTACTGGTAGAATGTGACTGTCACCAGAATATACGTTTTGCCTGTTTACTGAAGCTCTTCCCAGCTCCTCCAAATTCCTCAAAGTCACCGCAACCACTGTAAGAAAACGCAGCAGTGGCTCTAAGTGGTTCAAAGAGAAGAAGATCACCTGGAAGAAGTCCTTACATGCTGGATCTGGAAAACCCCTGGTCTTTCACATCTAAATAGCAACAACACTTGAGGCATTCTAAGGGATGACCTTAAAAATTGCAAGCACCAACTCAGACTATGGACCACTCACAGCTGTATATTACATCTTCATTTCTAAAAATTATATGAAATCTGGACCATCAAAAACACTGCTTGAACTGAAGTATTTTTGATATTCATGTACAGTAATTGCATCTCACTCCTGATTTGAAGGATTAAAAGCACTAATGTGGTCGTTAGGGGATTTCATCTGTTTAAAGCCAGAAACACTCAGAATCCAGGGATGGGGTGAAGGATGAGGAAAAAGTAATACAATCACCTTTGCTTGGTGCTTGTTTTGTGCATAAGGATTAACACATTTCCCAGTTTTCTACCCAAACTACAATTTCACACTGGCGCAAAAAAAAAAAAAAAAAAAGCCTTTGGAAAACAGTGAATGACTTCTTCATGACTAAGTATCTGGTTTATATTTGAAAAAACAGGAAATACATTCTCCTGATCAGCCCTTTTACCTACTGCCAAAAAAATGAGAGTGCAGCTTTACAACCAAAGCAAGCTGTTATCTACTCCTTTTATAATTCACTCCAAACCCCTACATTAATGCAATATTGCAAATGAGCAGTTAAATGCAGAAGAACCAAAAAAAGCAAATGATGAGTCCCTCTGGCCTGTGCACACATCCTACAGATTTCCTATTGTGGACCATTCTTACAATAATTTTTCCCAGAACGATTTAATCTCACTAAAACCCAAAACTAAATCCTATATAAAACCACACATACACTAAGTAGGAAATATCATCTCTTCCTAGCAAATTCTCTAAGAAAATGTACTTTTAAAACTTCTGGTGGCATGCAGTATCATTCAGCTCATACCCTTTCTACTTACAAAATTCAAGGTTATCATATATTCCAGCTATTTTAAGCATGTTCTCATTTTTCAAAATCCTTTTTTTTTCTTCCAACATAAAATATCCATTTGTCCCGGAGAACAGCTCTCGCACCTTACTTAATGCACAGTCGCTACACAGATGGCATATGTATGTGTAATTAATGAAAAAAAAAATCTACATATCAAATCTATTGCATATACACCAAATAAGTGCACAGTTCATCAACACAAAGTAAATGCACAATATTTAGAGTGCTTCAGATTCACTGCCCAGGTACAAGCCATATGGTCAGCCCTACAAAAACTTGACTCATTAGACACCAGCTATCAAACATGGATGCTTGCCATGCAACTGGAACAAGCATTTTATCAGAATTGGTAAGAGATAAAGGCCATGGAATCTTTAACACTCTTAAGTGACAGATGATTGATCCAGTTCCATGTTCTCTGCCAAGCAGGGAGGAATTCCCCAGAGAAGGGAGACATTCATATACATGCAAGGAACACTTTCATTCTGACTTGAAGCAGGCAAGATCAAAAGAACATTCAAAATCTATAATTTGGAGGAACAGAAATTAGAAATTTTCCCAGGTCTGAAAAATACAAGAAGTGTTTTAATGAAAATACAGCACAATAGTTAATGTATTGTGACAAGGCAGAAAACACTCACTTCCTAAGACAGGGCACCTGAACAAACATTTATTATCCCGACCCAAGAACAACCAAAGAGTTCCAAAGTTTACATGCTAATGTACCTTACTTCAAAGATTTCCTTAAGCTACATCAGAAGGCAAAATTTCTATGCCTAGAATTTTAGCACTGAAGAAAAGGGGGCTGACAAACTGTCATGCTGTCAAAAGGAAAACACACTGAGAAGTGTTCAAATATGCAAAACCTTTATTTTTCTTGAAATCAACTATTGCCATTTTCTGTAATTGCAAAACCTGTACCCACATGAACTTTGTTCCCATGTGACCTGGTAAAAATTTCTGTTTCCTGAGATACTCCTTGATAGCCACTGCTCCCCCTTCTAAATTACTCTGTGTTACCGGGTGCTTGCAAATCAGGAATTTGATCTGCTGGCACCTGGCAAAAGAGAGACACAGCTGAAGCCTTACAGAGAAAAGGTCCTGTGGCAACATGGTTTACTGGCAGAGGGCTTGGGTCACCTGCTAGGACTGTCAGAAGGTCACATGAAAGAGGATTTTAAAAGTGAACAGAATAAAATGAGAGAATCAATTTCACTAAATACACCAGCTTCTGTAGGACTGCTATCGGCGTGGAAAGTCAGCATGTTTGGGGAAAAGGAGTGTGCAAATTGGAGAGAAGCTCAGTTGGCTGTGGAAGGGAGGAAGGGTGTTTCATGGTAGTTACAGCTTCTTCCTTCCCCCAACTGATCAAGATGCAAATGACCAGGAGGACAAACAGGCTGGGATGTAGGGGTCTGATTTCATTCCCGTGCAGGAAACACAGGGACAAGTGTTAGACATCCAGGGCAGGGACACCAAACACTCTTGATTCTCTTGATTTCTGTGTGGGGCTTAGACGAGTTACAGCAAGTCTAAAAATAGTGAAGCTAAAGATAAGAAAAAGAACATGCTTAGTAATGCTACACTCTTTTTCAAGGGGATTGGGCACAGTGGTTATCAACATTACAAGATAGACATGATCTAACAACAACATTAAGGCATTAAATTTCTAACTCATAGGTTACACAAAGACAGAAGCGGCCTTTCTCATCACACACTGATAGACTTGCACACTGTACCAGAAAATCAAGAGAATACATTGCTACCATAGGAAAATAAGGTACCACTTGGTCATTTCTCACTGGGAATAGCTTGGCACTGACAGAACGTGGCATAACACTGATCCAGGAAATATTTTCAGGGGATTCAGCTGATACAGAAGCAATCAACAGTTCTTACATTAATGCCAGACATTATGGATTTATGTGAAACAGATTTAGGGAAACAAAGCTGGTTTCATCCTCTGATGAGCACAGCCAATCTATCAGATTAAATAAGGGTTTACAAATTGAGAACATCAATATTTGTGTGCCATTTCACTTTGCACTATCCAAAATTCTGATCAAAAAAGTTGATACTAAAAAGACCTAATAAGCACCATTCAAAAGACTGGATGATTTCAGACTCATCACCAATGTAGATCCAGGCTCTACCAGTAATATCTGTATGAAGTGACCCTCTGCACAGCACTGCTGACATCAAAATCAACTTAGAAATTTGTGTTCCACCTTTAAATGACACCTTAAAGTCAGAGAGAACACAACAAAAACTTATAGTAAGCAACTGAAAGTCCAATTTATTTAACTTAGAGAAGTTCTAGAAACAGATTTCATTGCAGTTCCCAAGTGCCTCCTTTGGAAGAAAACACCAATCTTATTTCAGCTGATGAAGGTATAAAAAAACCCCTCAGCTATGGACAGATGTTCCAGAAAGGATGATTATTCATTGGTCTAAATTACCAAGGCCAGGAACGTTGAATTCTTCAACTCTTGATATCAAGAGATAAAGTATCAAAAACCTTCCCAGAATACATATAATGGCAAAGTGCAAATTTGGAATAATCACATAAAATTTATTGTCTTAATACAGGGTAAGTGCAAGAAATGTGATGGCCTGTGACATGAAGGAGAATCAAACAACTTTTTCAACAAACTCTTCTGTCTTACTTTCTTTGATTGTACAAATGACACAAAAGAAAAAAAGAAGGAAAAAACCCAATGGTCTTGAAGGTAAAAGGTAAGAACTTTAGGCAACAGCTCTATTTTTAACCTTTACAAAAGAAAGCTAACGTTAACGTTGCCTCAACAGTGAAAAGGTTTTACTTATACTAATAAACGAGGAAAATGCACACCATTCTTCTCTTTCATTTACAGCAATGTCTCAAATACTTATCCACTGCTTGACTTGCTGTTGCTGATCGGAGGAGAATGAACTAGATGTGCTCGGTACAGTACAACATGAAACTGAAAACATTATCCTACTTGAATGTCAAGTTTGCTTTGGTAGCACATGAGTGATATGAAGCCAGGGGAAAGGGAAAAAAAGTCAGCCACAACAGAAATCCCCAAGACACTTAGGGAAAAAACAACAGCTAAAATGAGCAATTGATCTCAGGGAAGATATCCAAGTCAAATTTAATCATATGCCCAGCAAAAGCAAGCAAGTCTCAGGCAAAGTGGATTACCTTTGCAAATGAGCAAGCACTGAAATGAGAGTTTACTCAATTCCTTTACCTACTCACAATAATACAGCTTGTGGAAATACAGCTTGGAAAGGAGCAGTATTGATAAGAAAAAAAACACAGCAGGGGAAGACCTTAAAACCAGACAGGAAGACAGGTGGCAGTGTAAACTGGTAGAAAGGCCAGTACTGGATAGGAAAAGATCAGAAATAAAATATTGCATGGCTCAAAAAGTTTAGCTGTAGAAACAAGTTGTTCAACCAGATTAAGTAGGAAGGTCAGAGCAGAATTACTAGGGCACTTCACTGCCTTCCCTTCGATCAAAACCACACAGGGCTTGTCAAAGTTTGTACAATGCCTTTTGGATCACATACAGGATAAACAGCTTGCCAGGCAAGTGTCTCAATAAAACAAATCTTGCTGTGCTTCTGTTTGTTCAACAGCACCGCCTGCATCAGGTGCTGGAAATGCTCTCAGGAATTCCAGAAAAATTTAATCTTCCAGGACAAGAGTAACACCCTCATCACTAACCACTGAAACAAATCACGCCAAAAAACAAGCAAAACGGCCAAAAAATACAGAAAAGCTGTAGTGTCAATGAAGCCACACTTAAATGTGGGACCTTTGCCCTGCACAAAGTAAAATGCCAAATCCCTTCCAGCTGGTGTGATGCAGACATAATCTACTACTAACTCTGATACAGCTAGTAATGAAGAGAGTCTATAAGGAATAAAAACATGAAGAATGAGAAAATTATTTCTGAAAACCAAATAAACTCAGATGAGCTGGTATCCCAGTGCTGGAGGAAAACGTTGCCTGTGCAGGTATCTTGAAAAATGGTTTTGATTTTGAATAACTTGAGTGGCCCACAACTACGTCACTTCAGTCCTTCATGTCATAACCTTTACTGAGCAAGCAATATATAGCCATTTCTTCATGGTCCACTTTTACCTCTGTATATGACAGTTCACTAGACATGAGGAGCTTGTAATTACTATCAGCATCTGACCTGATTCACTGAAGAGCAAGATTACTGCGTTTGTGAAAACACCATCTTTATACATACACTAGCCTTTTTAGCAGATGGAATATTTCTTTTCACTTCCTGAATTCAGTAATAACCCGCTTTTTTTTTTTTACACAGACTACTTTGCAGTCTTAAAGGTTCACACAGAACCCAGACAATATGTTTCTTTATAGACATACTCAAAGTTTTCTGTATGAACTTGGTTAACAGTCTGCATAAAGTGTCATATAATAACAGTACTTTGGCCAGAACTGGCAGCAGGACAATGTCATGCTGGAAGAGAATCAATCTAAGGAAAACCAGGGGAAAAAAAATCATGGTGTGCATTGATGATAAATTCAGAACACACATGAAACTGGCACTGAAGATCTCAAGCAAAAGTTCTGATTTATGGTTACACTCCACCAAATAACATCTCAATTAGCTCTAGGATAGCCCAAGCATTACATAACTGAAAGGCAGCTGTGCTTGTCCTTTATCATCTCATAAAAAAAAAGTTCCAACCTAGAAACTCATTCACTGGTTGTCTCAGTGTGCTCTGTGTCCAGGTTTGTTCACTCACTGTCACTGCAGCTCACACAAACTGAGCCTTACAAAAGCCACCTTGTCCACTCTGTCAGTGTTGCTCCATCAGATGAGCACACAAGGGAACTGACGTTCAGCTTAGCTGCACTACAGGATTTCCCTGGTCCAAAACTTCAAGTAATGTTTTTGCGCTTTGGCATAGATCATAAGAAACAATACACATCCAAATCTAAAATCTCTTGTGAGAAAACACTAAAGATGAAGAAATGCTTTACAAAAAGCATTTTTGTATTATTGAATATTATTGAATTCATGGTACTGACAAAACTCTGGAAAATTGCACTCCTTGATAGTGCTCTCAAGTTTCAGCAATGTACAAAGAATTCATTTTCGCCTTCTAATCTTGTGGATTAAATATGCTTGAAAAAAAAACTGGAGCAGAAAAGAGACCCCTCACTTTATAATTTACATATTAAAGAGGACTTCCTGCCCTGAGCAACTGCTTCTTAAATATTGTTTTAACAAAATTCGTCATTTTAAATGCTTAGGTTATGATGTTTGCATCAAAATAAATGGTTCCCAGTGCAAAAGCTGCCATACTTATGAAATATGGGGACAGATGTTTCTATAGGAAAATAAAATATTATGGAAATCTGAAAACAATGAAAAAATTACAGCCACCACAAGTGAATACCAAGAAATCTGCAAAGTCTGTTTTCTGTGGACAAGTCTTCCTGCTATTACTAAACTTTTTGCACCTTTATTCTGTAAAGACTAAATGATCCAGAAAAACCTGAATAAAATACCATTCATTCTTAATTTCTGAGAAAAAAAGAAAAAGTCAAGATTTCTTTTTTCTTATTTTTAAAATTAGCTACAAGTGGAAAGCACTATGAAAAAAAAGAAGCCAGGTTTTCTGCTTATCTGCAAGTAGTGAAATCTCTATACACTTTCGACATATATTATAAATATATTCTTCTGGCATGCTGCTCAGCAAAGACTTAACCAATGTAATTGTTCTAGATGTCAAGAGATTTAAAGGCATAGAGTTCCTCCCAAAATGTGCTCAGCATTTGGCAGAACTGTACTCTACTAATGCCTTTGAATTTATTTATCCGTTGAATCCTTCAGAATGTAGCAGAAATTATCCAGTTTTAGGGAACACAATCCATTTGATTTAGGTTCCAAAGGCCAAATTCTGGGCTGTAAGACAAGGGCAGGTGAAAGCCATGCTGCTAAAATTACCTTCCCTTAAGCAAATATACTGAATGAATACCAGTGAAGTCCAGGGAAATGAAAGCACAGGGAAGAAGTAGCACAAAAGTGGCAAAACAGTTCTTGTAGTAACACCAGCAAAAAAAGAAATACCAGCACTAGTTGACCTTGCTAATAATACACAGAATACAACTCGCTGTCCTTTTACATTTAATTTTACTGCAGTCCAAGTGTTTAGTACGTTCTGCAAAGACAATCATTGCTCACAAAAAACATAAGAAAAGAGATTTAGATGCTTTGCTGTTCACAAGCCACTTTTGACTTAATATGCTTACCAAGATACATGAATAAAAGACAAATTCTAGCACAAAATCAATTTATTCTAACAAGTTCTCCAAGTGGAAATAATATCTGACCTTGTTCTTGGGTTTAGCTTCTTAATTAATACTACCTCTAGGGAGACAATAATAGTCTAAGTCCTGCAACATTAATTGTGATGTGCTAAGCATATAAGATTATCTTTTAGAGTTGTATAACATCTGCTCATTGATGCAACTATCCATGAAATTATTTCTTCATTAAATGAGTACCCTTCTCAAAAAAAGACAGCCCACAATGCTGAAGAAGTCTTGCTCTTACTGTAACATCTGTTAAAAAACTGCTCCTCCTTGAAAACAAAAAAAACCTCTTTGGAACAGAGGGGTCTCAGAACCACTGCATTTTTAGCATCTGTCACCTCACATGAAGCACTCCTACAAGCACCACACTTCCCAATGAAATAATTGTTCAAAAATGAAGAAGATTCCAAGTAAATTTTTGCCTGTACATAACCAATTAAATAGTGTTAACAGAGAAGAGGTTAAATTCTAACATAAATTCCTTTTTTTAATCCAAATTTGGGAGTGGGAGAGAGTCAAGGTAGTTGGTAAAAATGCTACAACCATATCCTAATTGTCCTAAGTTAAAAACAGCTGTCTCCCACCCAAGACCCAGTTAAGGAAAGCTGGTGCAGTACCAGCTGTGGTAACTACTTGCAAATATTGTCCCTACATACCTTCCTCACAGACCTTTCCAGATGAGAAGTCTCGTGCCCAATTTGTATCCATAGGATCAGATAACACGCCAAGGCAGAAAGAAAAGCGCCTGAAGTGTTTGAAATCATGTATCTGCTCCAGCACAAGTCACTAACTCAAAACACTGGAAAATGAGAGCATGACGCCTGGGAGAGCTTGAGTTGCCATTCTCTGGTGGAGGCAAATTTCAGACAGAACCTTACCTCACTTGCAAAATGGTGCATTTTCCAACTTAAAAGAATTGCTATCTTTTAAACTAAAAGTGCACTAATAGGCTTTCAGATCCATCTGTGAGCAATCCATATTGACAACATTTCAGACACTTCTTAGGTTTGAAGTGAGAAAATGGAACTGAGGAGCATCCGGCCCCATCCCACCTCCTGCCCATAACCTCGGCTCCATGCCACCGGCAGAGCTTCCTCCATTACTGGAGCAGCTCATTAGTAAGAATGAGCACCCACAAGTGGAGGAAATGAGGCAGAAACTAATCTTCACCACCAAAAAGTTGCTGTGGACCAGTATCCAGGAGTGGTATCCTCAGTATCTAAACTGCTGCTGGGCATGGAACCCTGTTCTCCTAATGATACTTTTCTAAAGTCTAAAGATACTTTTCATGCTTCTACAAGTAGTTATCAAGAAGCAAACGGGTTTCTCTATGGAGTGCAGCATGATTCATACTAAGAATGAAGGTTAAAAAGAATTAAATATTCTAAGACAGAGAGAAAAAGAAAGCAGATTCTTCTAATTGAAGACATGCTAGCTTCCAATCCAATTCATCTTTTTGCAGTTGCTCATACTTTTATGAAAAATTTCTTTTGTCTCATTGCCCAAAGGAAAAATGCTACTAAATCCAGCTAACATGCATGTATGTATTACTGACTTAAAGGCAAATGAGCCACAAAAGTGCTTTCCAACTAAACCAGATGAGATTAGGACACGTATTTTCAGACACGTATTGTTAACTTGCCTTTGGTTTATTTAGATTTTCTCTGGATTTAAAAATCAACTCTAAATCTAAGAAAATTAATTCAGATAAATTAAAACTTAGAAAGCTCTCAATTCCACAGTCCCCTGAAAACATTAGCAGATTATATTTTTCATTCTTCCAGTTCCTTAAGAATCTCCAGCTTCATGATGAACACCTGTATATCCAGCTATTTCAGTAGTTAATGCCTCAGGGCGGGGGGGAGCAAAGCATTCTTCAAATGCAAATTTTGGTCAAAATTTTTACTTTTTCAAGTGCAAAATCTAAATGAGCAGTATAACTTACTTTAATTATTGCACTGTTATTTTACAATGCTAAGCTGGTATTCACATACTCAGAAACCTGCTGAATCAGACACTAACTTTTGCAGTTCTGGCATTTCAGTGAAAAGAAAGTTACCTAAGAGGCAGGCAAGTCCAAGCTAGGAGCTGAATTTCAGTTTTGAGCCCAAGAGACAAAAGACTGAGATAAAGGTATTCCAAAAGCATAGATATGAACATCAGTTTGTTCTGTAGCAGTTTCCTTTATATGCATTTTACTTCTGGGACCTTACTGATCTTGAAACTACACAAAAATAAAACATCAATTTTATATTAGGTCAACTGAAAGAAAGCTACATACATAAGTGGAAAGATCTAAAGTGATTTTTGTGCTTGCTTATCTATCCCGTATGTCCAGGATGCCAGAACCAGAGTCCTCACAGAGAGGGTAATAAAAAGCAGAAAAATTAACCTCAAGGTAGTTTATATGATCTTCTACCCAACTTCATTTTCAAGTTCTTATGCACTGTGCATTGTAGAAAAATAAACAAACACTTTAAGCTGATTAAAGAACAAAATCACACCTTGGAAAAAAAAAAAAATCAGGCTTAGCATTGACAAGAGAAGACAACACAAATGAACAGGAAGCTGTAAATACTTAGAGCCACAGGAATCTCTCTGCAAGTAACAACTAAAATAAGCCACTTGAAAACCTGCATGTGTATGTTTACTGTATTTCCTAGCCCTTGGGCACAGCAGTATGTTAAGATACATGCCTTTTCTCAGCACATGCAGCATCTCAAAACACTTGATACCAGATACAAATTGTACACACTGCCTCAACAACAGCCAAGAGACAGAAGGATGAGGAACCAAGAACAACTGCTTCAAATGTACGGCCAACTGACAGCTTTTAAATCACTTTGTTGCTACTTTTGCCAAAAAACAACCAAAAACTGCATCGACGCTGCAGCAAAAGTGTGCTGAAATACAAGTAAAGCCCCCGACCACCTGAGTATCCAAGTCTGGATGTCTCTGGACCTGGGGATGACTTCTGGTCCAGCCTATCAGGCCTAGGAGTGGTTTGAGTAGTTTTAAAAGCACAAACCAACAATATTCATATTAAAATGCACATACATATCTCACTAAAAAACCACAGCCAGCTACCATACCACTAGCTTTCAGCTCAATGAGAATCCAAATATGCCTAAATTTTGACAATGCACCATCTCGAGGTACACTTCCTGAGGCTTTCCTTACTTTCTGCTCATGTAGCTATTACATTCTTTGTGTTGTAAGTTTTACGCTCTGTATCTGAGAAGAAAAGAAATAACACTTTGGGTGGTAAATATGGATCACACTTGCACTGGGACCAAGTCTTCTTCCTGGGCAGAGATGGAAGGAAAGAGGGGCAGAAGCCTGGAGCTCTCTGGTCCTATACAGCAAACAAAAGCATATTTGCTAACCCAGAAGCAGGTTCCACAAGTGCTACACATGCACAAACTCATTGGGGAGGGCAAGGGCAGCTCTACAGAAGCATGCACCTGAAGCAGAAAATACCTGGGCACATCTGACAGAGAACAAGCTCAGCTTGAGCAAGCATTCAAATGCTTGCTGAGTGTAGGAGGTATTTTTAGCTTTCTTTATAAACTGAAAAGAGTAGTTCCCAAAGCTTGGAAATGGATTATTTAATTTCGTTTTATTTTTCCTGGCATTTTATTGCAAACACTCTTAAAACTGTTTTCAGGTTAAGAAAAACAAGCGAAGGGAAAATGCACAGGTTAGAGTTCAATCTTCTTGAAATTCAGCCCAGAATTGCTAAGTGTTAATCTCTGGAGGAAAAGCAAACTAATTCTGTAAGAGTGGCTCTGATTTTAGGCCATACGACCTGTTTCTCACATCTCTCACAGATTTCATATAGTTTTCAACAATCTACTGTTTGCACAAAAGCCCAGGAAGATTTTGTTCATTAGATGTAATAATTGCATCAAGCTCTCTTCTCTCTTAATAAGCTTTCAAGGGCACATGCCAATAGCAGCAGTGCTGAGAAACTGGTTACTGACCTAATGTGGTTACAGCAGCTGAAATTTTGTTTCCTCCAAACATAAGCAAAAACAATATGTTAATAACTGCTTAGAAAAGACAGTAACCAAAAATGGGTCTTTTCACCTTTTTCAACTGGTCAATGTTTCTTAATCCCCAATAAAGTTGTTCAAGTGTATAACAGTGTCATCAGTGGCATTTTGTGAACCCATGTATTTTGAAATACAGGCTGTATATCCCATCTCATTTACCAAGTAATTTCTGTACATGCTTAGTACATCACAATTCTGTGTGATACTCTCCATTTAGTATTTAAACACTAAATGGAGTAAGGTCTGTCTCTAACTGACATTGATCGTTATAATTCGCTTAGATTCACCGGTGGGGAAAAACAGAAGAAAAATTTTCTTCTTTTTTCACTAACCTGTTTAACCTTCTGTAAAACATACTCAGCATTATTGTATTTGTTGCAACATTAGAAGAGGTATTAGAGCAGATGCTTCAGGAAGCTACACTAATAATTCACCTGTATACACAGGCAAAAATGCCAGGGGCTTTGGTCCCTTTGGATACCTCTGGCTCCACAGTTCAGGCTCTTTATTAAGGTGTCCCTTTTAGCCTCTCTTGCATGGACCACCACCGTGATCCTCACTCCCTATCTACCCTCAGCCTAGGAAAATACAGTGTTCAAACCAAAGGCCCCTCACCCTTCTGAGTTATATATTCTTCCCTTTAAAAACACATTTCCCTACTTTTAAGGCTGCTTTAGCTCCCAGCTCTCCAGTGGGGAAAAGCCCTTCAGTGTCTCTTGGCTGAGCAGCAGGTGTAACATGCCGGGTGCCCCTCAGGTCTTAATGCTGATGAGGGAACTGGCCAAAGCCCACCATGTTTAAACCTCTTTGGACTTCCTCTTTTGGTGAGGCAAAGCAAGGCATGGCATCCCTCCCCTGCCCCACTACCTGTGAAAGGACTCAGATTCTCAGGCTGCTGAAACCACTGCTTTTTCTTCTACCTACCTTCACCCCCCACAAAAAAAAATAAAAAAGGAAAAAAGGAGAAAAAAAACCACATAAAGATGAAGATAATGAAATGAGGGCTTCCCAGGTCAATGGAGCACTTGTATAAGCAGTCATATCCCTCTGAAACAATGGCAGGATCAGTGGAAGATACATGGACATGAACATCTTACAAAGCTGTGCACCGGGGCCACTAGCAACCTCCCCCAACTCAAAATGGAATAGGTGAGAGAGAGAATCTCTGGCCAGGATTGCCATAGCCTCAAACAACATGCCACAACAAGTGGTAAAAAGGACTGTACAGTCTGACCCTGCACTGTGCTGGGAATTGACATCTTGTACAGTGAAGTGCAAGAGCTTCTGTCTTTCTGGGCAGGGCTTCCTGGAAATAAGGGTGTGCTGGCACCATATAGCACTTCTGCAACAAGCCTCCTACATATGGCACACACTTATGGAGGCGCTGGCCCATGAAGATGAAATGAACATCCTCAAATAAAAAAGTCTATGACAACATTTATACTTCACGCAGGAACTGCATTTAACTTGAAATTTGTTAAAATGACATGCTGCTATACAGTTTTCTAAAGAGACATATAAGCATGAAAATTCCTGATTAACATGGAGATGAATAAATATTACTCTTGCTAAAACAAAAGCAGGATAACAATAGTGATTTCATTTCTTTTCAGATAAAGAAGAGAGGATGGTTCTATTTTAAGAGGACTTTCTTTAGAAGTCAAAAAGCACAGATGACCTTAAGTATATTTATTATTACTTTCCAGTACACCTAAGGCCCTATCTTTTCAATTAAAAATAAATATTGTCACTCTAGTTCACTGCTATCATACCAGGTATTTCCCCCCCTCCATGATCACTATCCTTTTTCTGGGTTTTTTTTTTTTTTCCACCCTTTATAGCCCCAGTGCAAAAATACAACTGATGTAGAGAGTGGCCACCGTGCACAAAGCCAGGACTGAATCAGATTCATGGACCTGATCTCCTGCACTGTGGTGCCTTTCTGAAAGGCAGCATGCAGCTCAGCCTGCAATGTTATGCTTGGATGCCATACAGGTCTCCAAAGGACAAAAAAAACAACCCACCTTGTTTTCATTCCAGCCGTGTTTACATAAAGGCTCTAATGATCCCCACCAGCAGGTTATTTCTAACCCCTGGCCTCCTTCCCACCCCCATGAGCCCCTCTCCAGCCAGCCCCGATGGTAACAACCTGCCATTCTCCTCAGCAGCAGTGGTTAAACATCTGGCTGTAAACTGCCATTGCCACACGCTTCAAGCCCTAACTATTTATCCTAGCTGGAGAAGGAAGGCAGAAATGGTTAATTGCATCTAAATTCAACTCTACTGCCACGGCAGTTTTTGCTACAGCATCACTTGGCATCTAGGCAAAACCAGGCAACAACCCCCATTTCTAGCTGAAGTTATGTTTGTAGTGAATTAGCCAGTATTTATCTGATTCTAACATAGGTCACTGAACTTCACCCAGCTTTTCGTCATAAAACAGAGAGAAGTACAACCTGGCAGTCTGCAGTTAGTTGCTTACTTGCACACCACTCACAGCCCTAGAGAGAGAGCAAAGAAGTGTGATTCCTAGGACCTCTTCAGAGCAGGGGCCATGGTTTTATTTTTTATTGTAAAGACTCCCAAACAGTCCAGCAAGGAGGTCCTTGGACGGCTGCTCTAGGCAGTGCATCAGCACAAATGATCAACAATAAGAAAATGCAAAGCAATCCCTGTTTCCACATGCCCTGTCACAACTCTGCATACTCAGCCAGGAGAGCTAGAAGTGCAGATTTAATCAACACAAAAAGACTTCAGCCAACTGACGAGATCTGCTGTGGCTTCTGCTCATCACTCAGCACATGCCCCACAGAGCAAAGAAGCTCTTTCAAATACCACTTACAACAATGTACTTTACATTTCTAAGTATGCATGACAACATGCTGAACAATAAGGCACATGATTCTGATTTTAGTTTTAAGTTTTAAGCCAGTTTTAAGCACTGTTTGTGTGCCTGACTGAAGCCCAAGGGAATTTCACCGTGTGTCTTAAGGCCACTGCATGTGGCCCTTGACCCCTCAGGTGACAACTGCACAACACCTCTACGTCTGGGAGAAGCAAAGGAAAACACCATGTTCCATGTGCCTTGACTTTTGTAGCTTGGCTTTGTCTATTTTATGCAATATTAAAGTGGCAGAAATCATTAGGAGAATGCACTTGAAAGAAATTTAAACTCATGAAAATAAACACCTGATTTTTTAACCCAAACTTCAGAAAACAAATGTACTTTTTTCATTTCCTAGAACAGCAATCATGTGGGGTTTGGCATTGTGGTCTTTGGTTTGTTCACTTGTTTTTTAAAACTTTTTTTCCCATCCTCATAGTTGAATAAGATGAAATCTGCAAGGCTATTTTTATTCAACTTTCCCCAGCAGTACTTAGAAAGCTGGCTGTCTCTCGTCCCTGAGCAGCTCGCGTCAAACTCACTGGAAGCCTGGGATCCAGCTGCACAGCTAGAAGATTTCTCATCAGCATCACATTTTACATGTAGATACTACAGACATAAACAATTCCTGACCACTATCCAAGCCCAGCCTGTGGGCCTACTCTAACCACAGTCCCACATATAAGTCTATTACTGAACATATTAAATACTCACACAGATGACATTGGTAATTTGCTCTTAGATTAAAACATGGTTTTAGGAGGTATTTGTAACAGGAATCACCTTTCCAGGGCTTTTAACTTCACAGTAGGTTTATTTTTATACTTCTAGTCTATTAACATAGAGCCAAGGAACAATCTTGTGTTGTTTAATTTAAAAGCTATTAACTTTTCATCTGAAATTAATGTTTAAGATTATTAAGATATGAAGCAATATAATAATAGCTATACCTGAAAAAATCCAGAATTCTTGCACACAAAACTGCCTAAGTCACTACCCTTTCCTTCTAACCTGTCGGTGGTAAAAGCTTTGGGCCAGTATATCTGGTTTGGGTGCAAACTGTCACATACGTACTTGGTATTGTCCATGAACTTGCAGCAACAGTATCATCCCAGGAAGGGATGTAATGGTTCCAGCCTTTTCGAGGGAACAGAGCTCGTGCTAGGACATAAAACATCCCCTACTTTTGCCTCATGCACAAACACAAGAGCCATCTACTTCACACACCTGTTTTACCTTCACTACAGTCTTTTCATTCACCTTTACATGTTCCTGATAGGGATTAATTTGTCACATGACATTGTTGGAAGGTTGTTGGATGAAATGTAAAAAGAATCTCACACATTTTATGCTCTCTGTAAGTTATAAACTTATTAACTACTCTTCTGATATAGTTTGTCTATGACAACATGCTTGCTCAGTATTATTTTTGGCTTGGATCACAGCATTACTTGTATATGCTTCTTTTTTTAGTGCTTATTAGATTCAAGAACTGAGGAGGAAAGTAATTTCCTCAGCAGAAGCCTCCAAAATTAGAGAATGTCCTCAGAGTAAAAACCTCAGCTTTTTTGAGTCCTTCTTAAGTGCAAGTCTTATGCTAAGGCAAGGGAAAGGGAGGAGTGAACTTGGCTACCATTTAGTTAAAAATTTATTTCAAAATCAGTTCATATCCCACTGGATATCCCATTTCTACTGTTCTTCTAGGGAAAATAGGTGAGGGACTGAGAGACTTAGCATCCCCTCATGTCTGTTCTGAACAACTGCTAGAAAGCCAGCAAGAAGGAATGCTTTAGTGATCAGAAGAACTTACGGTCTGATGTGCAACTATTATGCCTATGGCAAATGAAGATGATTTATGGTTGCATTTGTTCTTCTTTCTTCATCACCATCCCTCATTTACAGCATACTTCAGCCCTGCTGGAATCCAGCATAATTTCCTGCTAAGCATCAACAGAAGGATGATCAGGCTATTAATGGACAGCAGTTGCAATGGGTACAAAAGCTACTATAACTCGCACAGATGGAAGCATGATAGTAGCCATCAACAACTTCTACTCTGGAAGATGAAGCCCTCTAGAAATATCTAAAGATTCTCTGACTCTGTGATCCTTTCCCTTCCTTTTGTTTTACTCAATGTGTTTCAAATACAACCTTTTATGTGTTCAAATCTAACTGGTAGCATCTTTACAAAACTTACACCAGCATCTTGATATCAAAACTATTTCTAGCTTTCTATAAAAAGCTTGGATATTTATCATGGAAAATGAAGGTAAAATATAACATGCATGTGTTCTATGCCAAAGTAAACAAGTCTTATTTGGGCTTCATAGATTCAGGAAATGGTTCAAGAACAGCTGAGTGAAAATGTCATTTCTGTGATGCTGCTAAAGCCATCTAACAAAGTTAGATTTATTCCTCTCAAGTTAGGTTACAGGACACCTACTGCATGTTTTAAATAATAAAAAATTTGGTAGGTCTTATAACCCTCCAGTACTCAAAAAAGTCTCTACACTGGGACAGTTTAATAACATTTTATTCTGCACACCCTATATCAAGCCTGTATAGTATTTGCACAGTAAGTTACTATGGGCTAACACAATCACTGAACCAAGCTCCTTAGACTGCATACTCCATATAAAATCTTTGGTTGGAACAAGGGTGAACGTGTGCAGGGTGCTTACTTTCTGTTTGCTTGTGATTTCTTTTGCTACATTTGTAAATCTCTCCTTTCCTGACCATCAACATAACAGGAAAACGAGATGAAAGCTGTAGAAGCCTTCAAGATCAAGATACAAGGGATCTTGTACTTTGCATGTCTTTCTCTCCCTAAGACCTCACTGTACAGCAAATCTTGCACATCCAGGGAGAAAATTAAGTGAGATAGTATGTTTTTTTCAGACCCTATAATTAGATGAGGAAGTTTTTAAAATGCTGAGAAGCAGATGTCCTATGAAGAAAAGTGACAGAATGGATTTATGTTTGTTTTCTGGCTAAAACATCAACCTAAAAGCTGTTCTCCTTAAAAACACACACACACAAAAAAAAAAATTGTCAAGAAATTTTACAATTTGACAAAAGAGTATTAGCATAAAATCTTGTAGCATTTGTTTCTATTTCTTACATGTTTCACTACTGATTAGCTTCCATATCAGTTAACACCAAGTCAATCAAGTTCTGAATCCATCCCACAGGTTTTTTTGTTTGTGGTTTCCTTGATTGCTTGTGGGTTTTTTCCCCAGTTTTTCTTCTCCTGCCCTTCTTTGAAGTACCTCTGATTTTTAATTATACTCATTTGGACATTGTGATGGCTTTCAAAGACAGAAGCAGTAGTCTCTGTCTCAGCATGGCCACAGAAAAAGGTTAACTATGTCTGATGTTAAAGACCAATACAAGATTTCAAAGTGCAGCTATGGATATACATGAAGAACAGGAAGAAGCACTGAAAGGAAGCAAGAAGCTTTTTATTGGATTAAATGCCACTGTGGTGCAGGTCTATGCTGTATAATATGATAACGAACATTGCACATACAAGGACACAGATTCAGCAGGTCTAAAACTTTCAAACTTGAAGAGGCTCCAGTCTTGCTGTACAAATTTGTTACTTGACCACTGAGAATACTGAACAGAGCATTCCCTTCAAGGCCGACAGTTTATTTTTGGTTGTCTCTTGAAACTTTGATAAGCAAGCTTCAAACTCTCAGCTTCAGTATTTGTTAGTGTCCAAGCTCATACCTTTCTACTCTATTCTTTTGATGTGTGCATCAGATATTTTGTAGACAGCACCCAGGCACTTGCTTTGAGAACTTCAGCTATTACAGCCATGTAGCAATTATTCTTTCTTTGATGGCTGTGAAAGAAATAACCAAAACAAGAAATCTACATCTATGTTAACCAAACTAATAACACAAAAACATGCAGCCATGTTTGGGAGCTCATTAGCAAAAAGCACAGACATACAGACATTCCCTTGCACAAAACCTCTTTCAGCAGCGTCAGATATAGAATACTTTCTGCATTTGTCACCTTTCAGGTCTGAGTTTCCAGCACGCTTCTTGTTATATGCAATTAGCCCCATGCCAAGGTTTGGTACATTTCATAATAAATCCCTGACCACATTTGCTTCGGGCTTGGCAGCTCTGGAAAGGCTCTATTCATCAGGGCAGCAGTAAGCCACAGGACTCACCACACAACTCACTCGCAGAATTCCAGCACGCTACACTTTTCAACAAGCCATCCCCTCCCTCCTCTTCTCAAACAGCCTGACATATGACTGTGATTAAGTAGGATATGAAAAAGCTCCAAACCATTTTTCTCTTTTTCATCTCTCTTTTCACCTCTTTTCCCTTCAGACAACACAGACACACACCTTCCCCTCTCAGGAAAACCCTCCCTTCTCTCCCAGCACTGCATGCTTGATAGGAATCTTTTTTTTTTTCCTTTTCCCTTGCCTGTATTTAAAACAGTAACCATCTGTTACTTGTAGGAAGGCTGTGTCTCCTTCTCAGGTTTCTCCAGCTTTGGAGCACTACCCTCACAGCAGCACATAAGGCTGGCTCTCAGCTGGGAATGCTCTCTGAGAGGCACCTGAGAAGAACAGAACAGCAGCAAGAGCAACCACTGGCAACTGGGCCATCTGTTCATGGACAATACAAATGGAAAACCCTCACATTTCCAACATTCAGCCAGCTACAACGACAAAGAGGGAGCTGGGAGAAACACCATGGAAGCAGGCATGCCACAGGGAGTATAAGTGGGGAAACAGTTATCTCCATTGTACACATACTGCATTCCTCTCTTCATTGCGCCGTGGAACAAGCTTGCTGGCAACACTGGGATAATTCACTTACCCAAAAACCCACTCAGACGAAAGCAGAGTCCTGGATAAAGAAGCTGCATCATGCTTAATAGCAATGTTACAACTAGGCCTGAAATGAGCTTTTCTTTTAGCTATGAAAGGGTGAAAAAACCTCTGTTAACTCAGAATTATCTCATCTTTCATAGAAGGGCACCAAAACTGTTACACCAGTACATAGTTTGACTCAGGTAACCCATACGGCAACTTCCAGCAGTGCCAAAACACCCCTGCCTGTGTTCCCACCTTCCTTTCATCTCCAGGGACACTTTCTCAAAGCTTCATTTCTTTCTCAGCAACTCTTGTCCTTCTGCTTAAGGAACCACCACAGGAATAAGTGGGACCCTGCTGAGCTGCAAAGCCTCCATTGTACACTTCTGACAGGCAAAAGATGGACAAAATGACATTTAAAGGGCATAAAGTAAGCTCCAAAAAAAGCTGCATCTCAAGGGTTACAGTCAGGAACCAAGACACAGCATGGAAAAGGTCATGCTGTAGTAACAGGCCAGGTTTTCCGCAGGTCTGATTTCTCCTGAGGTCCCTCCTTTCAGGATCCATCCCCTCCAGAGAACTCTCCCTCTGCCAGAAGTTTGTTCGCTCCAAAGCCTGAATACAAATTACAACATCCGCTTTTAACATAAAGCATAAAGTCATGCCACAGCTAACTATACCCAATGGCAAAACCTAATGAGCAACTAAAGGAGAAATTATACCAGGAGTTTATCTAATCCTATCTTTTCCCTGTTAACCTACCTTTTACCTTGCCAAAACACTAAACTAAACATGCATCCTAATTTTATGCCATTGCCTTGCTTGCCTGGAGCTGCTGAACACCAAAATCCATAGTAAGATATCCTCATAGTTCTTTTTCTTCTTAATTAATTTTTTACTGAATCCAATACTCTAAAAATAGTACAGCAACTGCCTATGGCATAATGAAGTCAGAAAATACCCATTGTCAAACTGTATCAGCCACAGAATGTATTTGATTCATCTAAAGACAAGTCAAACTTGCCTGAGACTTTAACAATTATGTAGCTTGTGCTTAATGTCATTTGTAAGAGCTGAGTTCACCTTCTCACCAGTGCCTGTGCGTGGCATCCCAGCTCCGTTCCCTCCAGTGAGGGCACAGTTTCACTCATGGATTTTGGAGAACCTGATTGTGCAGCATCACACCGCGTTTCCAAGGTTCCTATTTACTTCAACACAAAGCACTGCTGTAACAGGATCAAAAGCTGGAATAGCTGAAAGATTATTTAATAAAACAACAATGCCAAATTTACACTTTACCTTGAAAGATCCTTCAGGAGTTCTTAAAAAGCTCTCTCACGACCCTTTCATGACTGTGTACACACAGCCCTGGGACGGAGGAGCACTTAAGCATCCCCAAAATCCCTTTGCAAGTACAGAGGTGGGTATATGAAGTTCTACCAAGTTTCTAAAGTTGTCCAGCACACATGGGCTGTTACTTTGTTAATAAAAGTGAGAAAAACTGGAATCGGAGTTTCTGCAACTTGCTTTTCTCACCAACCATTAGTCTTGCTTCTAAGTTTACCAAACCTTTCACAGACAGCAGATAAGTGTAGATGTTTAACATGAGTACAAATGGTACCAGCCCTACTCAGAGGAAAAAGAAAGTCCAATCCATCTGTTTTTTTACAAATACATACACTTGACTTTAAGCACTATTTACAAAAATACATGCAGACATAAAAGAGCATAATAAATTAATAGCTCACAAGAGGCAACGATGACTAATGACACATCTTACTCTCCTTTCCAAAGCCCTGGCCCAAGGGAACACAGAAGATAAAATTACCTAAGTTGACTTTCTGTGTTTCTGTTAAGCCAAAACTTTGGTGTATTCTGAACTGTCTGTGTGATGTTGCCCAGCTGGAAGACATAAGCTTTCCTAAACAATTCAGGGCTTTAACGTGACCTTAACGCCGTCATCTTCTTTCATACAGCCAAGGGATATACTTGTTAGTTTATAAGGGGTTTATCTTATTCATCCAATTCTCCTGCCTGAGCACTGCTATTGCCTACTTGTGGCCATACTGTCAACAGACCCTGCAAGCACCTCTCCAGTAACCCAACTCCTGCTTATGGACAGCAGTCAGTAAAACTGTAAGAAAGCAGTTGTGCAAAACCCTTCTTAGGCAATTACTACATGACTGAAATGCCCCCACAACACAAATATGCTCTATAAATTGTTTTAAATCTGCACTGTATTTCTTTGATGAAAATTGTCACCAGTGGCTGTTGGGTGCTGCCAAATTTGTACATGTAAGTGATGTGTTACCTGAGTCAGAGCTGCAAGCTGAGAGGTGAAACAAGATGGTATCCTGAAATTCCTGACACTTCTGCAGCTGCATGCAAATGTTAGCTCCTGACAGATTATTTTCACTGTATTTATTGACATAAACAAAGTAGATAGTGTGTTATAAAATCGAGAAGTGAAAATGTCATTTCTTCTTTAACCCAGAAAAACCCAACTGGCATTCACCAGAGCTCTTCACATCCCACATCTCGTGTTGCAGGGATCACTTACAGAAATCTGCATAGGCTTTTCTATTCACTTTATCCCAGACTGTAATGGGATTATACGTGGAAGACCCGCATGTGTGCGCATGCATTGCAATTGAAACAATCTCCTTTCACAATTTTCTTCCCCCCCGCCCCCCCAAATTACCTTTCTCAACGTATTTCCCAGGTGATCATCCCATTTCTTGGAACTGAACTGTACGTTTCTATTATCCTGCATTCCTCTTTAACCAACTTTTAACAGCTTCATGTCTACCAAAAGCCCACGTGTTGGTCAAACTTTGCAAATATTAACAAATACCTACAAGGAGACAACTTTTAACCTTTGTTGATAAGATTTTCCCCATGTGAAATACTAGTGCATCATCATCTGCTCTGATGGTGCAGTTCCACAAGCATTTACTCTAGTAAGGCCATGATTCCCTGTCCAGTAGCAAGTCTTATGGCATTTCTGTCATTCACTTTGCTCATATTCCCAAGTCAGGCTCACCATGGCTGATAAAACCATCCGTTTTTATCAGTTATGCTAATAAAATGGAGAAATATCATGCCTGAATAAATTCCTATTACATAATTCTATCTCAATAGTGTGAATCCTCCTTATGAAAAATGTTTACATCACAGCAAGGAAAACCACGAGTTTTGTTGGGAGGGCAGATTGGGGGAAGGGAGAGGAGAAAACATCCTGTCATAGAAAATTCTCCCTCAGTAAGAGGGGAAAAAAATATCTCCAGAAATTATACCCTGGCAACTACTAGCTTTCAGAAAACAGCCAATTTACTTCAGTACAGATCAAATATTTAATATTATTAAATGATTAATATGCAGTAGTAATAATTGTAGTATGTGGTTCAATGAGATGGTAACTGCAGCTTCTGGATGCTCAGTACCTAAAAAAGCAGTGAAAGCTCATGACAAAAGAAGAAAAGCAAACGCTGAACAGGTATCAAATCATTCTGCTGACATAAATAAATTTTTAAATTTTTTTTTAAAGTAAATTTATCTTGGTAGATTTTATGCCAGATCAGGTATCATCCTTCTTCCTGCAGCTGGTACAAGGCAGCTATAAATACATCATTGTGTGCTCTGCCAGGCTGACAAATACATGAGCAAGTTCTCACATCTGATCTGGTTCAAATCCACAGGGCTTGGCTGGGCTGCAGGGCGCAGATGTAGTGACAAGTATTGATGAGCACAGCCTCACAAGCAGGACTCTCCAAAACTCCCAGGACTCAGGCACCAATATCTGGGATCAACACAGTGACTTCCACGACATATTTTTTTTTATTTAAACATATGTAAATGAATAATGTTTCTAACTACTGAAATGTTTCTAGCTATTGAAATTTTAAAAAATAAAACCTTATCACACACAATCAAAATCTTTTGGCAAATTTTGAAGTCTTAGATCTGTTGGGAAGCTTTCAATTCACTTCAGTGGGGTATGGATTGGGCCTTTTATCTCCTACCTGCAGCTGATTCAGCTCTAACTTAGACTTGACAAAATCCTGCCAACTTTACCATGTCACTTAACAATAAACTGTTTTTTCTTAACTGAAACTAACTGAAAGACTGAGTTTTTGATGACTGCTTGCAGTTACATTTTCATCTCCCTTCGCTGACTATGCACATAAATGCTGTAAATCTCCATCATTTTAAATGAGGTCTTCAAGGGTAATTTTGGAAGCCAACAAGGAGCAGGCATCATGTTTGAAGTATTGTAAGATCCTTTTTTCTCTTTCTTTTTTTAATCTGCTGGACTCAGATCAGTCTGAAACAAATTCATTGCTCACCTATCTCAGATGACATTTTAACTGTAGCTTTTAACTACACGTACGCTAATGGAGGAAAACTGGGTATAAAGTTCTTCGAGTGTACATTCAGATGGAAGGACTTTACTGTTAATTTGGTTTTCACTGCTGAACTTTATATTAATTTGATACCTATAAACATAATTAAATGGAACTAGGAAAAAAAGCATCTCTAAATTAAACTTTCTGGATGTCAGAGGATTTTTTTAAACTTTATCTGCAGAATATAAGCATTTAAAACTAAAATGTAATTTCACAATCCACAGAGTTATACAAAAATTTTCTTAAATCTCCATATCTGCCATCTCTTTTTCTTTGCATTCTTTCAAAAACTCCCACAGTGTGTGTGCATATATATATATTTATATGCCCAGAGCTAGAAAATGTCCACCAGGACATAAAAACACCAGGTCCACCTGGTGTTTTTATTTACTTATTTTGCTTTCAAGCATCAAAAAATTTCTTTTTTGCAAGTCAGTACTGTGACCCTCATAAAAGGGGTTCCCTTTATATGCAAAGCCTCACTGACAATATTTAGATCTGTGAAAATGTTTTAAAAGCACAAAAGGATGCAAAAAAGGCATGCAAAAAAGGCAAGTGGAATTCCTACAATTCACATCTGTACGAAACAAAAAAAAGGAATGTCTGCTTACTGCCCCGAGGCTCTTTCCACATAGTGCCACATCGCTAAGGTCCTTTCTTTTCTTTTGTAGCACTAGCGTTCAGTGCAATTCTTCACATGCATATAAATGCCAGAGGTGTATGTGGAATAACAGTATTCAAAGGTTTCACGTGTTTGTTGGTGTTTTAGATGTGTATACTTCAAAATAAAAAATAACATTGCTGCAGAAACCTTGAGGCTGAAATCGGTTTCTTTCAACTTTGAGAAAATAAGTGACACTTTCTGTTGTTGCAGTTTTGCAATATTAATTGCTTAGCTTTTTTCTTCTGGTGAATGATATTTATAACAAATGTAACCAGCTAAATGCAGCTGAAAGCCATTAAAGTAAAAAAGTAGGAATCACCCATTACATCTGCTTTTCATAACAAAGGGATACAAAGACCATATTGAACATTCATTCCCATTCTCTAAACCGATATTCCCAAAAGAGATGCCCAACATCCAACCTCAAAAATTGCAACACGACTTAGAGGCATAAAAAAAGGAAATCAAAATTAAATAGGAAAACACGCTGCAAATAATGTACAGAAAATTGAATATGCAAATAAAATATTTCAGCACTAAAAATCGGAGAAGGCAAACATAGAAGTACTCAACTTCAGTAACTATTTAAAATCAAATATCAGTTTGAAGATGAAGGCATTTGAGGATTTTGATGTCTGGGTATAAAAAGAAAATGTTTGTTAGATGGAAGTGTCAAAATAGTGCATTTACATTAAAAACTTTGCAGAAGAGCAGTGTGTCATGCATATTGCTGCAAAAACTGAAAGACAGAACTTTTTAATGACTAAAACTACAAAAACACATTTCTAGCACACAACTATGTAAACTAACAGAAAAACCATACAGTAACATACTAAGGGAGAATGCAACCAGTGGTGCTCAACCACCCAGTGCCATCAGTCAGTGCCTTTTCTGCTGGCTGGATGTAGATGAGGACGCACCACATGTAACCCCTTGCTGCACAGAGTTTCCCAGCTTTGGAGGCAAATCTTCAAACCTGCACTCAACAATTGAAAACACACATTTTCTGATGGGAAATGTAAATATGAAGGCATACCTATTAGAGCAGAAAGCAGCGAGAGCAATGCCTTGTCCCCTGGCCACAGAGAAAGGCTTGGACTTACAGTTTTAGACTGTGCTGGAAAGTTGATGACCAGTATTGAAACACTGCAGAAGATATGCCAAGTGAGTTCATGCAGAAAACTGACATAAATACTCATAACAATTCCTTTCCTCAAGCCACTAACATCCCTTCTCACCAGGGCAATATTCCTTCACTCAAGTTAAAAATCTAATTTTTCACTGAAGCTATGAGTCTGGTATATTTAACGAAATCAACAACCATATGCTGTTAAAAAAAGTTATCTAGAATTCAATGAAAAATTCTAACTGCATTTTAAGATATTCCATAAAGCCTAAAAGCTCCTTGAATCTCTGTGACTTCTCCAGACTGAAAGACTAAAATAAATATTCTAGCTTCTTATTCATTAACAAAATACTCACATCTACTTAATAATTGAAATTTTATGGAAATTGCCAGAAAGGTCTGGCATCTAAAAGAACCATTTACTGCAGTTTTTTTTGTAATTCGCATCACTTTGACTTCCCAACCATACCATCCTACTTTGCACAGGGCTTGAAATTTTAAAAGCTTAGAAGAAGTTATAGTCCTAAGTCCGATTACCTTTATTGAAAAATCGGTGCCTAAATTTTGAACACTTTTTGAAAATCCAAAAGTAGAAACTTATACATTAACTCCAGCAGCATTATGCTTCAGATGCAGCTAAGCAAATTCTTGCAGAAGCAAGACAATCTGAACCCAAAACATGATACATTGCCTGATGAAGGATTAGTTTTGTGATCCTAACAATTTAGGACGGGAAACGTAAAAAGTCTCTATTTAAAAATCTTACCATAAGTTTAGTAAAAGCTTTAAATCTGTACTGTATAAAATGTCTCCCTTTCCCCCCTGTAAAGTTGATACTTGTGTCAAAATCAGAACACAAATTACTGCTTAGAAAGTGGCAAATACAGATTTATTTAAGCAACACCTTAAAGAAGCAAAGCAGGCTACAACTCACCTTTGACAGCACATTGCAGTCATTCTAAAGTTGTTTGTTTAATCTTTCTAGTAAAAGAAGCCAAAAGACTAACTAGTCTTTGTGAGCTTAGTGCAATAAAGCCTACTGCTCTCAGGAAGTCCAGTGTGTCTGAGAGCAGTTTGCCATCCCTAAATAAAGTATTGATATTATTCATACTATTTTAAAAAAATTGTAACATCATATCATGCATTGTATAAGGCCCAAAGACTGTGGGACACTTCTCTCATCGTGAAGTATTATTTTCCTCCTGGGTTGCACCAAAAAAAAATATCAGAGACCTGGTGAGAGTCGTGACATAAGTGAGCTTGCTCATTAACTGCTGAGAACTTCACTATTTCTAGCCACTTTTTAAAGGACTTTTATACAGGCTAACATTACAATCTGGACTTTAACATATTTGTATATGGTGCCCTTTCCCCATGGCATATTTATACCCTGCGAGCAGTCGCTTCTTTAAGCTACTGAAGGGGTATCCCTGTCTCTTCAGAACGAACAATCCATCGAGTTTTAGGATTAAAATTTTTTTTTTTTAAAATCCCCTTTTCTATTCAGTCTCAGGATCAGTCCCTCCTCTAGCAGTATATGAAACAAGCATGATTTTGTTCTGCATTCCTCAAGGCTGAACAAGGGAGGTTTTTCCTGGAATTTAAATTAAATTAATGACTAGTACCACCATAAACAAAACAACTCTTCCACCCCCCAGTTCTTTGGTACTACTCTTTAAGAACAGTCATAAAGCTGCAAAGAAAGAGACTGAACACTCAATGGCTTTTAAACAAATGCTACCACATTTTAAACATGTGCGTGTTTGCCAAAGCTCTAAGCTTCTATTGCTCAAACCACTTGTGGTTTCTCAGCACTTCTTTTTTGAATGATTGTGTCTTTATAAAATAAACATGTTTGAGACTAAATTACTTGTGTGTCTGTTGGGAATAATTATAAAATTAGCTCGTTCTAATTTACACTTGCGGGTTTTAAAAACACAGCCAAATAGCATAGTGAGTCTCCTGGTGAAACCAAAGCCTGGCATGTCAAACACGGTTTAAATCACACACATGGACTTTGATTTTCTCAGTGCAGCAGTCTGATCTCTACAGCAGGCTTAGTCCTTTAGTTTTGACTTCTAATTCTCCAAATAAGTATTCCTTTTGTAGGTCCCCAGAGACATTAATTCAGCGTGCCAATAGGCTGTGCAATATATAACACAAGTAATTCAATTCCAGGCACAGAGCTGTGATTTTCAGAAAGTACTATCTCCACGCACAGTTTCAGTAATTTGCAATATGTTGTTCATCCACAACAGATAACAGAACTTTGGTTGCTGAATATCTCAGTGTCCCAAATATGATGGACAGATGCGCTACAGTTCCAACCACATTCCCTAGGAATGTATTTAAGGTCCAATTAACACTATTCAGGGGAGTAACACGTGATAGATTTTAGCTGTGTCCCTCAGTCCCACTGATTTCAGTGATCTAAATTATGTTTTTCCAGGAAGAGAAATTATCACATTATCACAATGCTTCTGTTGTACTACCCTGGCAACAACACATTACACTTTTGTGCATTAGGTAGTCACAACAGCAGATAATAATTTCCAGGGAACTACAACAACCAACTTATTTCCAAAGTGTTTTCTGCTATTCTAGTAGAAAACACTGGTTGATGCAGTCAGTATTTTCATACTAATATGCCAGGATTCACTTGAAATAGTCTCAGTCAGCAACTGGCAATTTTGGCAAAATAAAATCTTATTCAGCTTCCTCCTCTTTTACTCTGGACTTGCCACACAACACCTTTTCAACAGCAGATTTACAGCTCCATGAATCCACAAGATGTACATTTGTGATGAAAATTATTCATTTCATTTAATGCCATAGATTTATTTTCACTATCAGTGGCTAGAACAACTTCTGTTAGGCATCCCACAGTTTGCCTGCTTATCCAAGACCAGGGGAGATGCAAATCGTACTTTCTGTACCAAGATAAGGTGGGTTTAGTTTCTGTGTTTACATCCTGCTTTTCATTCCTCAAGGCTGCAAAGGTTACATTACCGTGGCCTTGCCACCACAACCTGTTTTACCTTATATTCATCTTTTCATAAATACCTGAACAAGTCTTTTTTTAATCACGTCATATAGCTAATACTTTAACCAGCAAGCTTTCCATGAGTAGTCTGTGGTCTCAGACGTGTTCCACATTTCTTAAGCACTGTGAATTCTCCTTCCTCTATATTAGAGACTTTTTAATAGTTTTTTTTCTACCTCTTCTCACTCTGCAATATAAATATATATCTCAACAGAATCCCACTCCCAGTCTGACCCAAACTTCAGTCCTGTGATGGTAGTAAATCATACCATCAATCCCTTCAACTCCCTTTTCCTCCCCTACTAAAAAAAAAAAGCTTCCTGCACATTTTCCTGCCTTCCATGATACTTGCTACATCCCCAGTTTGAGAATACCTGTACTCGTCCTTATTATACACGCATGTATTTACATATATACATGACTCCATATACATGGGTGTGCATATACATATATATGCCTATATATGAACACATGTGTATTTATTTAGCAAATATTTATATATGTGTCTATTGAACATATCCATATTTGTGTATATTCTATATGTAGAGCAGACATACCACACACATTTAGGTGGCTGTGCAGGGTGAAAAGCACTACAGCCTACACTGCCACTTCTCAACATCTTCCACAGCACATTTTTCCCAGTGCATTCTCAGGGGTTGATTCTTTCCCTAACCCAATAAAAAAGTCAATAGCAAACATTGTATTTAACAGCCTGAACTACACATGGGGTATTTTACCAGCGTGGTTTTTCAAGTGCACTCAAGTTTACCTTCTGGCTATTCTGAAGAATGAGTAACTCATTCCACTCCATTCAGCAACATCCACTCCTCCCCCAACCTCCCTCCTCTGTACTGATCACCTTTTAGATACAAAAGAAAATAAGCCACTATGTGAGGAGAAAGAGGTACATTCCTGAGTATTAATGTTTTAGAGTAGTCACCTTCCCAAGCTGAAAACAGCTTACCAGTAATCTAGAACAGACCATTTTGTTAGAATATGAAACAGGAAAGGTAACAAAATGTCGCCTTGCAAAATTTTCTACACAAATCAGCCTTGCCCTGTTGATATTTGTTCAAAATTGTAACATGCACCTATAAACTGAGTCACGAGAACAGTTACTGAAAGATAGTTCCCAGACACAAAATATCACACACTTCACTGGCTCTGACTCCGCTTCCAGATTTATACACTACTGAAAACATAAATACCACTCAATTCTCCTTCGATGGAAGAGTAACAATAAATCTTTCCAGCTGTAGTTACTGGCTGCTTCAGAGGCCTGGCTTTGTATGTGGATAATTAGATTACAATCAATTAGTGGAAATATCCAAAATAAACAAGTCAAGACAACATCCAACTTCCTGGAAAGTTAACCTTCTCCAGAAAACCAAACATTTCAGCAGGATTAAAGCTCTGTTCTTATTTTAGGAAAACAGCAACCCTATTTTCCTCGCTTCGTTTACAATGTAACGCTTATTCCTGCTTTTTGTTTCCAAAAACATCACAAAGCAGGTCAAGCTCCTTTGAGGCAAATATTATTTCTGGGGACAGCATTTGCTTTCTGATGCAGCTCTCTGTTCAGGGAGAAGACTTACCAGAACACACACGTGCTTGATCATAAACCAGACAAGTATGAAGAGTGCTGCTGCCCCAAGGGGTTCTTGATTTAAGGGTCAAGGAAGAAAGAATTAAGAAACACACAGGGAGGACTGTTGGCTTGAACTTGAACTATGTTGTGGTGAAAAAAAAAAATTACACTGCTCATCATAACTGGGAGAGAAGATGTAGGAAAAGTTGAAGGGAAGTGTCTGGCCTTCCACTCCCAAAGACCTGAGTTTTCCCAGCCTGAGCTGGCAGCCCACTGGCATGTTTTTAAGCACGTTTTCTAAATATTCATCCTACACTCACACCCAATTTACAGACCTAAACTTTCTGTGTATAATACAGATGCATATCATGTTAAAAATAAAGCAAAATTAATACTTAAGGGCATCGCTTTTGGAGCAGACTGCAGGTAGGGGCAGGGAACAGCTAACATTTTTCTTCATGAAGCCTGCAGCCACTGCAGAAGTATTTAAGCTGAAGTAGTTATTATGATATGGGGAAGAATGAGAGCTTTACAACTACAACTAACTTTCAGTGGCACTGTTAGCTGAGCCTGCCTGTATAGCTCAAGTTCCTCCCATAGTTACCCACGATCACCAATTCACACAGGCAGAAACTGAATCTGCCGCCGATTATGTTTGGGAATTTGTGTCATTAAATGCAATCCTTAAATCCTGCTGGATACTGGTAAATTTAAGTGTGAACTCTGAGCTCTTCCACTCCCACAAAGTAACAAAAAAGCAGGCAATGTGCTGCTGTTTTGTTTGTGCAACCATGGGAAGAACAAGAAGCATGGAGCAACCTCTAAGAAGGAATAACTTCTGCTCAAGGTTCAGAAAATACAAGAGTACACTGTTTCACCAGAGAACTGTGCTTTTTACAGCCAACCGATTCTCACAAGGATGGGAAGAAAAGTATTTGACTGTAACCAGCAAGTTAACACTGTAGGTACTCTTAAATATTTAAGTTTATTTTATTTTTAAAATTTATTTATTACTTTACATGAGTTCTCCAGTGCAGGAAAGAAGGGTGGGTAAAAAAAAAGAAAGGAAAAAAGAAACTATACTCAATTAGATCCTAACACAGTAAATTCTCATTTCCTTCAACATGGGTTTTGCCAGAATGAGATTAAGCTCAGGCCATATTAATTTATCAGTAAATTATTATTAATACATTTTCATGTATGTTAGCATAGCAATTTTTCACCCTGCATCTTTAGCAACATAACACATTCCTTCACTAGGAGTCCACAAGTCCTTCGCTAAATGTATCACTTCAGCAGGACAATTTCTTTCTCCTTTCATGATGGATTGAGAATTCTTCCAACAACAGTTTAACCTTTGAGATTATACATGCTAAGTATATTTAAAAATCACAAAATGTGATTGAAATGATGGGCAATGGATTCACAAGTTGCAAGAGGGAGGGAGGACAGGAGCACCAGGGTACATTAGAAGGATTTTACAGAACTCAAAGGCATTTTTTTTTATCATTGGATAAGAGATTAAAGCTAAAGCCTGAATTCCGAAACCAAAAACTTTGAAAGAACATTTTTATACCAAAAATATTTTAGTTGTGTTTTGCTAAGCAAGAAGGCAACGTAACTCCTAAAGTCTGTATATCCATACAATCATAAGGATATGAAGGTGATTAAAGCTTTCTCATCCCCTACAGTAGTAGATTATATATAGTACAGTAAGCACTTGTAAATTCATAAAAACTGCATCCATACATAGTGGCGTGATAGTGCTGCTTTGAACTACTGATCAAGAAAGTTGTGTAATGCTTACAGAGAAAACCTCAAAATCAGCTACATCAGCACACACGCACAAAACTGATTTTTGGTCAATCTTCTGATTTCTCTTCAGCTTTGTTAGAGTTGTCTTTTCCTCTTTTCCAAACTATTCAGCTTTCAAGAAGTAGACTTATGCTGTGCTGTTCTTGATAGTCTAAACATCAACATACAACTGGAGCCTTCATTATACCATCCTGTCAAATGCAATGCTGAACAAGTCAAAAATGGATCTGCAGATGCAGACGCAGAATAGGCAGTGACTGGCTTGGTTAAGACACGTTACCACCTTCATTGGGAGACTGCAGCCTCTGTCACAGGACAAATTAGAAATGACTGTGTATTAATTCCAGCCCCTCTGAACAGAAACTGAACCACGCTTATGCTCCCTACCTGCATTGCATGAAGGGCACATGGATGGTCAATCTGCTGCACGTGTGGTCACTGTTAAACCAGACCAACCCCACAATTAGCAGCTGTCACATCAAACCTAACCCCACTTTTCAAAATTTGCCAAATGGAAATGAGGAAAGACAGTGCTGTGTAGATTTCTGCATCAAAAACTGGAATTTAAGAGTTCAACACTAAGCCGTCTAAATGTTTCTTGCAAGCTTTAATTCAACACACAAATCTATAAAAAGTTAGACCTTTTAGCACAACATGAAGGAAGAGTCATTGAGGATGGCATGTCTCTCAGAAGACTTCCAGAGTTTTATCCCCTTCTCTGTCTCCTATTTCTGACAAGCACTGTTAGGATAGGTATTTGCTGCTTAATTTGAAGGTGTTATCTCAATTAAAATAGATCTCAAGGTCCTTCTCTCTTCACATCAACCTCTGCACTCTCATGTGACAACACAGAGCAGTGAAGGTAGCAGCAGGCAAGCCTATACATTTCTTTGACAAGCAACATGGAGAAAACTCTACTGGTTTTAAGAGCCCTTGCTTAGTTTGTGGAAGCATGATGGAATGAACTTAGGCAGGCCACTTCAATGGCACATGGAAAATATCACAAGTACCAGCAGCAGAACAAATTGCTATCCACTTTGTCATGCTGATCTACAGGTACCTGCTTATCTTCAGACCCTTTACTGATACCTGCAGTAGAGTTAACACATTCCATTCCCAATACAAGTTACATTATCACATATTGCACTTACTACAAAGCACAGAAGTGGAGAAAAATAGCCCAAAATAAACAAACCCTCCATTGACAAACTTTCTATGAGCTCATAATAATGAACAGTGTCTTATCCTTATCAACAGATGCTATCTTACCTTTATCAAAAGAAGTTGAAATGTCCCTTTCTCCTATTCAGCTCTCAGGAACAAAAGAAATGAACTCCACCCTGCAGGCAAAGAACATTTTTTTACTGATTAGTGATATTCTGAAAGAAGGTTTAAATCATTACAAAATAATACAGACCTTCCAATTCTTGTATGATACTCAGGCAAAAATATAATGCTATCTGGAAAAACACCCACTGATGGCACATTAGTTATATATTAACTACCTTATTTCAAGAAGTAACATGCAAACGCTCTTATGAACTGCAGCCCACTGATAGCAAAATATTCAACAACACTGGTTTATGAGGAAAATTACACTTCTGTGTATAAGGTCCACTTCCAAGATAAAATAGCAATATTGCAACCCATGACACAATCTTTGACCACAGTTTTCTTTTCATCTTAACAGAGGTCCCAGAAGAATGAGATTACATGATACACATGACTAAAAATACTTCTGGATCCCCTAAGAATTTACATATCCTCTAAAATGAGGATCATCACTCCTCTTTGTTGTAACAAATGCACAAACTCAAGCCCTTCCATGGAAGGAGGATGGGATTTTTTACAGCAACAGAAGTTAGAAGTCTTAGGGTAAGAGCAACAGTCTCATAAGCAGCAGAGAAATTGAGATTCATTTATATATATATATATATATATATATATATATAAATAAATATAAATAGATATATATGTTTATATATCAGTATAACCATAAAAGCATTAGAAGTCCTAAGCAAGCACAGCTTCAGTCAGCCGCAGAGGACTGAAGACAAGGCTGGAAAATTAATCACAGAGGCTAGAAGCAAAAGAAGATAGAACAACAGCTGCAGAAGGACGATGATAAAGGCTGCTGAAGAATGAGCATATTAAAGCTTGTGTTGCAAGGAAAAGAAATTTCATGTGTTGAACGAAAGGCACAAGAGCAGAGGAGGAAGGAGAAAAGGAGGACCAGAACCTTATTGTATTTGCTCTTTAATTAACTACTCCATTATTACACTAGAATGTGAAGCAGAAATTATTCATTTAGACAGCTTCCCAAAATCTTTACAATCATAGAATCATTTAGGTTGGTAAAAGACCTTTAAGATCATCGAGTCCAACCATAAATGTCACTGCTTATCTTATCTGAAGTAGTTTTACATATATCAACACCAATTCAAGAGTTACAGAATGGTTCAAACTTGTTCCTCTCCCAAACAGTGGCCAAATACTTATCATTTCCTTCACAGTGCAAGAACACCTAGAAATTTTACAAGGGCATAAATACAACTGACTTGCTGATAATGGGCCAATTCAAGTAGCTGTCCCTGTTCCTACAGCAGGTTTGTCATTCTGGAATTTCAATAACCTGATGTTTGAAAAGAAAAATTAATGTTTGTTATTAAAGAAAATACCCAGGTAATTAAGAGGCACTAATCAGATGCTACATTTTAAATATGCAACTAGCTCGTAATAACATCGTTAATTCACAGTATACATTAACACTTCCCTTTTTACTGAATAAAAGAAAATCTCCATTACTTTTGTTTGTATTCTGTGAAGAGTCTTGTACAAAAAAGCCTGCTCAAGTGAGTTGTGATCTTTTGGTTTTGCTTCTAATTAACAGAGACCAGCTGCTAATGGTGAGTCTGTGACCCCAAAAATACCTCTAACTTTGACATCTTGGAAGCTTTCATGCATCTGTAATATACAACACACATAAGAACTCAGAAAAATTACTGCCTTTACTCCCTAAGATTCACTGGAGAGACTTTGAAAGCTTCCTTTTTCATTTATGAATGTTTTTAAAAGGGCACAAATATGAGGGATTCTGCTTTTTCACATGCATTAATTTGTGCACATAAGGTCATCTGTTCTGAAATACTCCCTTAAATTGTGCTTATGCATCCTAGAGGTTTGTCTGGTGTTTATACAAAGTTACAGGTAGAAAAAGTTTGGTGTAACAATTTCTTTTGACAATCACCTCTGTATCAGTATTCCATCACCAAATTATTTTAACAGCTCACATTTAACAGAACAGCTTTCACCAGCATCAAAAACTTTCCCAAATTAGTAAACCTCCATGAGCAAACTCTCCTGGCCTGTTCTGAGCATTCACACAACTCTGGAGTTGCCACAGCATTCTCCTCGCATCCAGCCTCTGCCAGAGACTGACAGCCCTGTCAGTGAACAGCCTTTTTCTCATGTCCAATCTGAAGTCATTCATATCTGTTTGACTGTGTCCTCCTACACAGTTAAGAGAGGGATGAGGACCTGATTGGGAGCTTACAATTCATGCAAGCAGTTAAATTTCCATGATCTTTTTTCTGAAGGAGTTTAAACAGGATGGCTGGCAGTAAAGAATGACAGCTTCTTCCCTTCAGCTCCCACAAAGGGACAAAAATATCCTCCTCAATTTTGCCATGCTCAGCAACAGTCAAAAACATCATAGGGATATTTTCACATGATTTTCCTGTTTTCTAAAATCTCTGGAAACCATTTTCCTAGTCCTTTTTACTCTTTTTCTCAACTCCATCCCACAGACACCAGGGATTGGTTTCAAGTAGGTGCACTCCACAAGTGGATGTCCCCAGTAATCACAGCACAGCCTCTCCTGCTTGAAACAATTTCCATTTACAGCCTTCAAGCATATGATTTCACTCTCTTATTTTTAAAGGATTCCTTAAAGGAGGAATTTTTCCATGCTAAGCTTATGCTAAATACACAAATGGTGATATATTTCGCTATAGACTGACAAGACTGGTCTCTCTGCTTTATGCATAATACTGCATGTAAGCTCCCAGCTTCCAAAAAGCATGTTGTCCTATTTGAGAGTGTTTCCCACTCTTTTCCTTAACTGACTTAATTTTTTCTAATTGTGACCCAGAGGAGCTGCCTAACAAACAAATGGTTCAGCTGGCATTTGACCATATGTTACTTTTGTGGGCTGGGCTAAAAATATAAACACCTTGCTTCATTTTATTCTCAGAAACACAGGAAAGACAAGACTGAGTAAAAAAGCCCAAAAACAACAACAACAACAAAAAAAAACCCCTAAAAAATTAAGCTGTACAGTTTACACTGTCCTTTACCAGACCAATACAGCTGCATTTTGACATTAATGTGCCTGACTTCGGAATTGGTGTATAACCAATACAAGAGCCAAAGATGTCAATGCCCATAAAAATGTGAAGAGGATTCAATTAGCATTGAACTAAACTGCATAGAAAACACTTGTATAATTTTAAGCTGATTTATCTTTCTTCTTCAACCCTGCACAAATAGAGACAAAGTTGAACCTAGCTCTGACCAATACAATCCGGGATTTCACAAATAAGCTGATAATACTAAAATAAAAATACGGGAAACACTAAAGGAACCATAAAAATGTCCTGTTTCATAAGATAAGGAAGCTTTTTGCTACAACTTATATTTGTTTTGACTTCTTAAATGAAGCTAAATAGTATTTTCATTGTTCTTTCACAGCTCTTTCAGAAGGAGCAACTGCTCTCACAACCCAAGGACCAAAGGCTCCACAGCCACTAACAGGAAAGTGCCCTTTTCCCCTCCTGCCATTTGTCAACCTTACAGGCAAAAGCTGAGAGAGAAGCACAGATTGGAATGATTACACAGAAAGTTTGGGGCTAATTAAATACATTACTCAGCATCAGTAGTATTTAAAATCTATGAAGAAAATTAATAGGTGCCATCAGAAAGTTTCTAATGGAGACAGATTACAGAAAAGTGTTACAGCATGAGGAATACAAGATTTCATCTGATGCAGCCTCCACGAGACACAAAAAAACCCCCAAAAAACCAAAAACCATGTACAGAAGAGTTCATGAGTATTTTTTTGTAGTATGTGTGAGTATAACATACAGAAATACATGGTTTGATTGTAGAAACACAGATAATTCTTCTGGACAACAGTTTTCAACAGCGGCTTCAGTTCTCAAATTACCCAACATTATGATAGAAAGAAATCAATTCAATGCATTTGCAGCTGTCTGTACCTACCAGTTTTATCAGGGAAAATTAGAACTGCAGTACAGACAAGACAGTGAGTAGGCACATCAATCTAATTACAAGTAGACAAAAAAAAATTAATCTGAATATAAATCAATTCCTTCCTTCCTAATAGACTACATGATTTCATACAACAGAATCACATAAGATACTGCTTTCACTAAGACTGGAACAATTTGAAGTTTACAGTTTTCTAGTGGCATATTTGTAAGGCAAGCAGAGGCTCTCATAAAACCCCAAAAAACCAGAAGATTCAGGAAAACACTGAATTGATATTAACCTTCATCTTTGGAGAACTGAATCTTGGAAGGACAAGATTCCAGTAGGAAGGTGAAACCAGTGACCACTATAATCAGTGACAATTGTGAAGTCTTATATCCCCCCCACACACTCAAACACTAAAGGAAACTGCAGCACATAACAGTAAGATGCTGACAATCTGCCACCTTAAACATAATTCACAGATACGGATAAACTCTTCTCCACAGGTTTTCTAGCTTTCCTAGGGCTGCCAATATTTAGGTTGTCAGGAAAAACACAAGGCCCTTTCTTACAACATTCTTACAGAATACAGTTTTGCTATCCACTGAATGCTCATCTATTTCAATGCATTTCTTACTACTTCCTATTTTCTGTACTTATTGTGCTGCAAATTAGTGCATTCTGAGAGACTCTCTAAGGTGCAGGCACAAAAAACACCACAGGTGATCTCCCATGCAATGCAGCCCTTGTCTTGCTCATGCTTTCCCGCATCCCCCAATAACATCCTATCCCTCTCTATGGCTCCACACCATGCAGGCATTCACACACTGAGCCTTCTTTGCTCACTGTTAGAATGACAAGCACCTATCTAAACAGAGAGCATGAAACATGATCCATGTGTTTTCAACTGAAATCCACCAAAAAAAGACACTTCACACTGACTTCTGAAATAATACATTCAAATATTTTCTTAGTACAAAAAGAGTAAACTCTGTTTCTTCAGTCGGAAAAGTCCCTGCAAAGGCACTGCAAAGATAAGGAACATGGTGAACTTGGCTTCTGTATTCGCTGCCGCTGTTTCCATGGCACACAAGTGCCACAAATCAGATGCTCAAGGAGTAAACTCCAATTCATAATTCATGTGACTAGGTCAGAGTTATCCCAGGATTAATGAGCTACGGCACAATCATAAACAACCAAGACAAGGACCAACATTGCTTGATATCGTAACAGAGTCTGGGTTTGGGGTTTTTGAGGTTTTGGAGAGGGTTCTTGATTTGTTCAGGGTTTTTGCTTTTCTTTGTTTTTCAAATGCAAAAATCTTTGATATTTAAAAGTCTGATAAGCACCTTCAACATATAATTAATAATCCACTCAACTTCAGAGAATTTTAATGCCTCCCTATCAGCAGAAATGCAGCAACATTGTACTCATTACTAGTTACTCCATGGAAAAGAAACCTAGCAACTAAACATATGTAATCGCTTAAATCCAAGTCAACTTTTAAAGATTTTGAACAAAGTCTGAGTACAAACAAAATGTGACAGTATAAATATCTCTTAAGTTTACATGGCTCTACTGAGACTTTATCGGAGTTGTCAATATCAGAATGCTGTATTCTAGCCAGTCATGAAATTAATGCTTGAGACATTCTAGTGCTGTTTTTAACTCCAAAGTAGAGGAGAAAAGGCACTACAAAAATCATGTGTGTTGACATTATGAGTCATCTATGTACGTGCTTTAAAGTAGCTACCACTATTATTTTGAGGCACCTAAGCTTAAAGGGAGAGTCAGAAAATACATTTCAAAGGACTAAGATTAAGAATGTAACTGTGGCTTCCACCTTCCCTTAGCAACTGGGAATTCAGTTCCACCCCCAAGCCTAGACTGGGTCCAAAGACCTATTTTGTTCTTTACACACAAACTGGCTGGCACTATCGGTAAAAGGCTGGGCCTGTGTAGCTACATTTTCCACAAGGAGCTGATAGGGACTATCATTAGAGATGAAAGGAGCCCTAGGCTACAGTCTCTAAAGGAGAGTGAGATGTGTTCCTTGAAATTTGCACTGATACCTACCTGAAGCACGCTGGAGAAGACAGAACACAAAACTATAGGATGCTGGTAACAAAAGCACATATGCATATTTGAAGGGCGTTTGATATACTTGATATCATTACTCAATAACGTCCCCAGAGGGGACTAACAAAGCTGAAGTACACAAAATCAGATCTGAGGAAGTGCAGAGGAATAGCAGGTCCCCATTAGTCAGCAGCACTCCTCTGCAGTGGGTGCTTATGCAAGAGTGATTGCTCAACTCATGTACCGGGCTAAAGACAAGCAGCTTGCAGGTGGGTCCTCCCAGAGACACCAAGGGCCACGTGTTCCCCACCTCCCACAGCTGTGCAAGCAGGATCCCCACGACAGTGGTCCAAAGAGGAACTGTAAACCCAACCCCCTTCTCCTCCAGGAGAAACAGAGGTGGTGTCCTAACAAACCCATCTTCTCAGATTAATCTCTAAATCAGTGTCAATACAGCAGGCCACAACCATGGAATGCCTATTAAAACAGAAAAATATTTATCCAATTCTGGGTGTGTTCTCCATAAATTTGAGACCTTCCATTGAAACAATAGGATTATGAAAATAGTGAAATAGGTTAACATTATCCATGGATATGATTGCTCCAATGCGAAAGAAGTAACTATAATGGGACAAGTCTACCAAAAAGAGTTGAAAACTTTTGTGTTTATTCTCCCTTTTTAAAGAAGGCTAACGATGTAAATAGATAGTGAGAAACACCCAAAGAAGTGAGAATTACAGCTCATTACAGGCTGATGCAGTGAAAAACAAGAAAGCCAAAATATCAGCACAAAAATCAGAGTAAATTCTAAATCCTTCCTTGTTTACAACATAATGTGCTATTACTTTTAAACAAGGAACACCAACCTTTCTCTCCTATTTTCAGACTTCATACACATCTCTGCGTTTTCCATTAAAGAGACTGCCACATAGAGTAAATAAAACGTGGTGAGTTGGGGGGGAGGGGGAAATGACAGAGACGTCCTTTCTGAAAGGACACAACCACACTGCTACTTAAGCTACAAGACAAATGACAGCCAGATCTTCTCTTTAGGAACAGAATTCATTGCCTTGAAGGAAGGAGAGGAAAGAGGGAAGGGGGGGGGGGGGGGGGGGGGAGGGGAGGGCAGTCTTTCCATTGTAACTTGGAATAAGGCATATAATGGAATTTCAAACTAGATGGCCAAAACCAACCAAACACACACACGTGAAAACAAACACTGCTTGCTAGACGAAATCTCACAACAGCAGTAAAAGATTGGAGTACAAAGTAATTTGTGAACCAAATGGTTCAAACAGAAAAATGCACCTCACTACAGAGAGGTAACAAAGCAAGTTATTAATTCACTGCATTAGAAAAGCAATTTGCAATTTGAATCTTGGAGCGTGTTTCCTTTTGCTTTTGTTTACTTTGGAGTTGAATGATTTTAAACTACATAGGCAGCATACTAAATAACAATGGCAGGGTTTCTGTGTGTATATATTGCACATGTGTAAATACGCATTTGAAAATTATATGAAGATTGGGAATGGTTAGAAGCTTTATGCCACAGAAGTAGTGCATAGGCATGAAGAATGTATAACACTACTCTTGAATTATTAAGGGTCAGAAGGTCAGCCCACGTATGCAGACCTTTCCTCTAAACAAGGTTACCACAGTGACCTCCTCAGAGCTGCCTGCATCCTGGTGTATTTTTGCCCATCTCTGCTCCAGGTTTTCCGCGTAGCTGGAATTCCACAGATGGTCCCCATCGCCCCCGAAGAAATGCTCTTTCCAGATGAATTCCCCAGAACAGAACTTCATTTCTTTGACAGCAGAGGGATATTTTCCAGAAATTCATGATTCCCAAAAGCACAACAACTGGCTAAGATTTAATCATTCTATCATCTTAGAAAATACAGTAGAAATATCAAAACATTTCAGAAGGCACTGACGTTCCAATAAATGCTGGAAGCTCTCTGGACAGCCTTTGATAACTGTACATTCAAGGATTTGTGTGTCCCTTCTCACCATTTCAATATGAATTGTGTATCTGCAGTAAAACCTATGCTAATGTAATGCCTCTGAAATTTTAGTCAACTATTTTAAACATGGTATTCTAACGTCCTTTGTTAAACACACAGAACAGTCAATAGCTCGATACTCCAGTCTCTCCTTTCTCTTACTATTTCATTTGTTGATGTTAATGATATGCTAAGTTGATTTCCCATCAACCACAGACTCTGTGTTTCTCAAAGTTACTTAAAAATTACTTCAGTAACAAAAGACATAATAACACAAAGATAAAAGTGAAGATATCCTAGTATATCATTTTCCAGCTGAAGGGCCACGCCTCAACACACACAGCTGTGCCCATACACTCTCTTCATGACATCACACTATTTCTCAATCCATGCACATACACCCTTCAGCAAAATAACCCACACTTAGCACAGAACATTTGCATTCAGATTCAATGTTTAGCAACCCTTTTCCAGGATTTCTGCTTGCATCTCTGGTGAAATACTGGAATTCCTTCACTTTATATCCATTCTACACAAGAAGCAAAATACAGACTTCTCCGTAAAAGAAATTTGATATAATTAATAACAGAATCATTATTATAAAGAAATAACTTGTCTGTATGCAGAGAGGATGCTCATCTTTCATACATGCTAAGTGGACTTACTGAGCATGTTTTTCAGGAAAGAGAGGAAAAATCCTGTATAATCCAAGATGATACAGAAATATACGTAAGGAAAATCTTTCATTTCCTACATTAGTATAATACTTTAAAGGGAAGTCATCAAAGAGAGGTAAAGATAAATAGAATGAGAATAAAGGAAATCTTGATTTAATAATTGATTTTTAATCTCCTTTGCATTTATACTTCACTGACCTTAAAAAAAAAAAAATCTCATTATCACTGCCTGCTGTAACCACTGAAACAAACATTAACTCTAAACCAAATTAAAACAGGATTTAAAAGCAGTGAAATAGCTCGCTAAAGATACCTTACATGAGTGGTATAATGGGTTCACCCAAATGCTCTTTGATTCAAAACGAAGTTGCTGACTAAAAAAACTTCCATGAGAAACGTTTCCTCCAGTTGTAGCTCAGATTTTTAGAGGTTTCGCTTTACTGCCCCAAAGCCTTCCCAGGATCTTCAAAGAAGATGAGTATCATCATCTGCCTTAAAACAGGATTCTGTTGAACAACTGAAAAACCAAAAATGAGTGTATTAATCTGGCACCTGCTGAGATTTTTCGATGAGCTATGGTGAGCTCCTACTCCTGGGTAGCACCTTTGCAAATTGCTCCTCACCTGGGGGAAAGCCCCAAATGTTTTAACTGGTAGAGGGTGCAAGAGGAGTGCTGCAAAACATTAACTGAAAGCAGCCCAACAAAAAGTGCTTCAACAGCAGTGAAGTCTGGTATAAACCTTCCTGGTAACTCCCACAGTATTATCTAATAAGATAAGCTGATTTCAAGCTTTTCTGTAATTCTAAATTTAAGTTTTTTGTTAAAGATTCAGCTTCCTAAAATTAAGCAGGCAACTGTTCAACACTTTCCTCAAAGATCAAAATTCAAGTTGCCTCAAAGCCAATGCATCACCCCCTTTTTAAAGAAACACACCAGATCAAATTTTAAAAGGCAAATCACTTTGAACTGAACATTTTACTTGAAAATATATTAGAATTACCACCAATCTTGAATCTTTAAGTAAGATTAAATGCTCTGCTTTTGCTATACCACTCTTCATGTTTGCAGACTTTTTATTTTTACCTTTTCCAGCAATTTTGGCAATGCAGACAGAAATGATTTTTCTTAGTTTTCCCTGCTTCCATTGTAGCTGACTCAGGCTTGGTTTCAAACGTCTGCAAACTGTATTTGATGTCTGGACTACTAATCCACAGAGAGTTATTTTTCAACTTGTTTCCTTGGAAGGTGGTGGAATCAATTCTATTACTGTTATTTTCAGAAAAAAAAATTGATAGAAGTTCAAACACTACTGTTTTGTTTTAAATAGAGCCAGCTTTTGAAATTCAACTACCTGCCAGTGGTCTAAAATGCCTTTTTAAGCAGTTCACATAACATAGCAAGTAATAAACATAAGGCAAAACTTTAGCAAGTATAAAAAGATAGGTAAACACCCACATGCCATTACAGCCTGTTTCAACCTACACATACAATATAAATCAAGCATAAGGTAACAGTAGCTTAACTAATTCTATTAATCTCTATGAGTAAGCGTTTCATTTGGCCATTTTCACATCCTGTAATTATTCCAGAGGAAACACAGGTTAAAGGTTCAACTAGCACTTAAAATGTCTCCTAAAACATAATTATATATACAAGACTTAGCCTGTGGGTAAAATTGGGAAGCCTACAACACAAAGCATTTATTTTTCCCAAATAAACTGCTGAGTCCAATTATAACAATAACTTTTTTTATCATTATTAATACTCAGTTCTACGCAAAGTGTATCTCCAAAGGAAAAGCTATCTGCAAGCTGCACAGCTGGGGCCATAAAGCATTAGTATTCAGCCATAATAAATGGTTAAAACAGAATCATGAGCCCCCTCTTCAAGTTCCTTCAAAGGAAGAATCACAAAAGCAGAGAGTCACAGCTGTCAATTGCTCCACATTGTGTAGGTGATCACTGCAATGGCACAGGCTTCCAGGGCAGCCCTGTTTGTTTAACAGTAAAATATAGTTTAAAAAAACACAAAATACCTATTTGCTTTTTTGCTTTTGGAACAGAAACTGATTTTCAAAGATGGAAAGAGAGCCCGCAACTGTGCATGCCATGATGTACCTCTTTATCTAAACAAATCAAACAAACAAACAACTGCAGGAAAAAACCAAAAACCAAACCAACCAAACCAGACTAAAAAAAAAAACAAAACAAAACAACCAACCAGAACAAACCAAACAACTGCATAAATTTAAATTTCAATTTCCAGGCATGCAGTGGGAAAAGGCTGAGAAGAGGTGAGCATTCAAAACAGGCAGGAATTAAAGTCAAATAGATAAAATACTTCAATAGAATCTTGCAACTCTTATCTACAGGGCCCGTTAATCTCCTCCTTCCCATTATATATGCATGGGAGGTGATCATAATGAAGCCTGTAAGCACCAATTCAAAGTCTGTGTTCTGGAAAACATCATCATCTCTACCTATTCCAAGAAGTGCAATCAATGGAATCTGGCAAGCAAGTTCCAAGGTTTTAAAATAAAACAAAAAAAATTCCATCTGAAAAGCTCATGAAAGGAACATTAGTGTTAAAAATGCTGTAAGTCCTCAAATTAGTAAATACAAGAATTAAGCCTGTTCATGAAGCATAAATTTAAACCTCATATATATTCATTGCAATGGCTTTGCGCAACATTAAAAAGCAAGCCATCTATGCAACCAAGGGAAAGAAAAAAGACAAACCAAAAAACCCCAAACTAAACAGCAATGCTCCTGGGACCGTCCTGTTTCAGATGATGCAAAATCTGCAAAATCTACAAAATCGGTGTAGCACCTCATATAAAAAGAGTGTACAAAAACATGAAAATGGGAGTTTCGAAAGATAATGCATAGCTACTATAGTGTCAAGCTGGAACATAAATAAAGCAAAATGACCATATATACTGAGAAAGAATTTCGGTTTACATAGTTCTCCATTATTTATTTTTAAAAACATTCCACAGTTTTACCATAAAACCCCAAAACCACCCTAACTGGTTTTGACATATTTTTAGAGTTCTTACTGTGTTTTCCTTTCCTTGGCAATTTTTCTTCAGACTTGCATTAAATCTCACTCACCAATACAGACAGCTAATGGATAAGCACAGGTATCTGCCAAAGGTGGCAAGCACCAAAGTACAGGCAACAGAACAAAGCCCAGTACGTTTCATGTTTTGGACACTCTTCCTAACTGTTTTAAACTTCCAATATCCAGACATACGGTAAGATCAGAGAGCATGGTGAAATGATTCCCCAAATATCTTCTACAAAGCAAAACATAAATCTGTGTATTCAGTACGATACCTCTTTGCCCCTAAATCTGATTTTCTGGTTGTTCCTCACTTAATCCAGTTCATATTGATGACATCTAGAGGATGAAGACGGAATGGAAATGTCAAAACATAGTTTCTCCAGTTCCAGTGTGAGGAAATGTTGTTCCTCAATTTACAAAGCAGGAAATTTACAAAGTAACTCCAAGGTCTTCCTGACCCTCCAGCACTATGGGGCAATCTTTACACAAGGACTAAGTGTTCTCCCACAGCTCCTGTTCTGTACAAGGTACTGATCTTTTTGTTAACACCTGGCATTCAGGTCTTCTTGTCCTACTTCTCTTTTGCCAAAAAAACTATTCATGGACAATGTAATCCCAACACAGCATAGGATCCTGTCCCAAACATAGGTTTTTTCAGTACATTCCCCTTCCTTCTTCCTTGTTCAATATCAATCACTGGCACAGGCTGCCCAGGGAAGCTGTGGATGCCCCACCCCTGGAAGTGCTCAAGGCCAGGCTGGATGGGGCTCTGAGCAACCTGGTCTAGTGGAAGGTGTCCCTGTCTATGGCAGGAGGGTTGGAACTCAGTGATCTTTAATGTTCCTTCCAGCCCAAACTATTCTATGATTCAATGATCTTAGTGACTCTGTAGATTGGAAATGGGAATCAACTCTCTGCGTTAATAATACTTTAATTTTAATGGAAAATTGCTGAAAGACCTGGGCTTCAACATTCTGCTTGCTGGCAAGAGTCAGGTTCTGTTGGTTTACAGTAGGAACACCAGAACAAGCTTAGCTTTAAACATCATATTTGCCCATGGTAGGATCAAGATTTCCCTTCCTCTTTCTATTCCAGTACAAGTGAGTTGCTACATTTTACACAGAGCCACATTACTGCTGCTGAACACTGGTGAGCCCATTGCAAGCAGTCACTACTTGTTTTTTCCTCTCAGTCCATGCAAGAGGAACTCCTGAGTAATACTGAAAGTTTGCAGGGCAAGACTTGAAGTCAATGCAAATGATGTGAATTATTCGATCATTCCAAGCATGTCTCTTCTCAAACATCAGTCACTTGGTGCAACCAAAGGTAAGATATACTTTTCAAAAGAAAGGCACATGGCAAAAAAATGAATGCTTTTATAGGGAATCAGAGTGGATTCAGACATCTCTAGCAATGGGCCTTATTCAGCATGCAAAGATTTTATAAATGGAGTACTATTTTTTTTTAAAGCAGAAGGCATCTACAAAATCTGTGTAAGAAAAATAGGGTTCAATTGATATATACGAATATCAGAAGTATGCTGACACTTAAAACTGGGAAAATGACAGTCAGTTAGAAAGAAACACTAATCAAAAACAGTATGAGAATGTATTCCTTGTCAGATGTAAATTTTTCTTTTTGTTGAAGGAAAGTATGACAGCATGCACCTGTTGTTTACAACCTTACAACATTGCTAATGAAAAGGTGCCAATGCAAACCAACTTATGAACTCTCCACGCTGCTGAGCAGAAAGAACCAAGGCCCTGATTCGGCAAGCACCTACTTTTGCTGGAACAGGTTACCCACCTTGAAAGTTCAAAGGAATGTCTCGCCCAAAATGAGCTGTCAGCCTACAACAACATTTCAACACTTGGGGCTAAAACAGGAACCTAGAAAAGAGTCACACCAACACTAAATACTCTGTGAAGAAGTGTGATGTATACTTTCAGTTGGGGAATAAAGTTCCTTGTTATTTTTGTCACAGATGGTCTGTCGCAGCTCAGGCACTGCCCACTACAGCAGCAATTGGCCATGGGGTCTACAGCTGCAGCTGAAGGCCAGAGTTAAAACTGACGGCTGTTCTAGAGGACACTCGGTGCTGCTGACATTGAGGCATGGTATGCTCTGTAAGTCACAACAGTTACTTCAGCTTTTCTGTACAAGGGTCCTACCCCCCGCAGGACAAGCGTTAAACAGCACCAATTTATAATCCCCTATCCAATATGTCCCATAATTATCTTCCTCAAGAACACCACTCTGTCACAGGCTAATGCTCGACCCATTTGTGCAAGATTGAACACAGAAGATAAGCACCCGGGAATTAGCTATACAGCTTTCATTCCAATCCCCATTATTAATAGGAAAGAAAGGATGGGATGAACAAATTAAACTTTCACTAATTATTAGTGCTTTGGAATCTTTTTTTTTTTTTTCCTAGAAGATCAAAACATCAAACCCTAATCAATGGTCTTCATCAAAACACAATTCCAAGAAAGCAAGAAAATCACCAGCTCTTGTCACCACAATCCCATTTGACCTAAGAAGGGGTGCAAAACAGCCCTGGCCTTCTGCAGCCAGCCTCCACACAAGCCAGGGCTCTGTCCCCAGCTCCTGCAGCCACAGCAGCACATTTCCCCTAAGCTACTGTAGCCACTCCTGATGCAAAGCCAAGAATGTCTTTGGGCTCTAGAGCTTAGTTAGTGTTTTCAAAATACATCACGTTGAGAAGAGAAACAGAAACTTGCTAGATCTGCTCGCCTCTGCTTATCTTAAATGCCCTGATCACTAAGAAGATATTTAGACTCTTAAAACAAATGGGTGTTTTCCAGATTTCTTCTGTACAACCTGCAATTATAAAACCAGACTTCATAAGGGGATTTTATGGATTCAATAAAAGCAAACATCTGGTGTCTTCTTAGATTTCATTTTTCAGAAGAGACCTGCTTGCCTGTAAGAGTATTTCCCATAATTATGTCCTTTGCAGAATACTTAAATATATGTGGTTTGATTTACTGAGCACTTCCCAGTTACAATGTTACCTCAATGTACAGATATATAAACCCCATCCATCTCAGCCTGCAATCTTTTACTACACTTGTGAAACTCCACTACAAAAAAAATCAGGCCGATACTGTTACATGGACAGGCAGCAGAGCTACAGCAGGCACACCACACTGACAAACTGCTTTTTTAAAAAACAGAACTGAAGAAACAATGATGGCAGTGACATTAAATAGCAATTAATAGATATTAAGCAGTAAACTTAGGACTGAAGAAGGTGATTTACAAGAGGCAAAACCACTCTTTCTCCAGGGCTGGTACAGAACGTCTTTGTTTACAGATGAGGCTGTGGTGTTAGAGTTCAAAAACAGACTAGGCAGGCTCAGGGCAAGAGGCTGGGATGTCATTTCTAACACACACAGAGCCCAGCAGCAGTGGGTGCTGGCAGGGTCAATGGGAAATGGGTGCTGATGGAGCGTCCTCCCCATGGCCCATCCTCCACAGTTACCAGGTGGGACGGGCTCCCAAGACAGACCCACTGTTGTCCTGACTGATCTTAGCAATCATTATTGTTATCAGTCAACCAAAACATGACTGTCAGTCTGAATTGTTCAGTGTTTGAGAACAATTTGTTTGGGTTTGGCCACTTCTCAATATGTACATACTGAAAATTTCAGTCCCACAAACACAAAACCGCTGTATTCCATTTTTGGTAATTCCTCACGCTTTACAAATTAATTTTCACTTTGTTTCCTTCCATTGTGCAAATGCACATACTGCCTCACGTGCATGTAAATAAACACAAATACGTACCTCATTTTTTAAAACCTTGATTTTGCCTTGCCTTCATTTGTGAACGTCGCACAGTAAAATTTAACTTGTGCACTTCAGCTAAAATGTTCATAATACATTCCAGAACATATCAAGGCATAAAGCACACTATATATCAAGCAAATAAATCAAAGGCATAATTTTTTTTAACTACTTCAATTAGTATTTCTGGATAAGAATGTATCTTCTGTGGTAGGCGAAAGGATAATTTAGCTGTTGCTATTAGCTCACCTTCTGGTTGTAACCTCCAGATACAGATCAGATAAATCATCTGATTTAAAACGATCCTTAACAAGTTATTATTAATTTGACATTTACACTGGTGCCATTAGTATTAATTTTCATTTCTCATTCTGAAGAACAAGGATTTTAATCTAATAATTACATGACTAAATAGGATACTAATAATAATAATTATTAAAGCAATTATTATTTTTAAATTATTGTATGAGTAATTGTTTGTACAACTGGGCCTTACAACTCAAGAGGATAGAGCTGATTTTGTGTTATGCAAATGGTATGTTTTCTGTGTATTTCTCATCTTTATAACAATTAGTTTTCTCTAAAGATTGGAGGTTCAATAGCTGAATTTAAAAATTTGGCTTCACTCTTTACTCACCTGGGTGAATAAATCCTGGTCCCACAGAGAACAGAATAATTTTATTTCCTTATTATCAACTTCCTCTGAGATACAGTAAGTCCTCTTTAAAATACTGCCAGGTACTAAAAACAGATTTAGCATTTTCTTAAAACAGGAAGATTTGTAGTAGGAGATGAGCTCCCCATTACCCATCTGTATCCAGTTGGTTTTATTCATATTACCAAACTTTCCAGATGTCATGCTCTTCATCCTTTGTCCCTCTGGAACAATAAACCATGTTCCTCTTACAACCTCTTTATATCTACCCTTATTTTTAAACATCATAAATAATTTTGAAATGAAACGTGTATTAAATTCTTATTTTCTGTAGAGATTTCCAAGACCAGCATTCACCAATTCCCTCTCATGAACTACCTAGCAGAAAGAAAGAAAAGGATGGAGTGTGCTTCTTGGTGCAGGGATTTGGGCACTGGGGAGCAGCAGCATGGGGTTAAGTCAGCTGGAAATAAAACTAGAGGCAGTTTTGCCTCCAGTGAGCCATTTATACATATTGAAAGGAGGAGAAGCAAAGAAGAAAACAAATGCCAGACCTGCAGGTGTGCTAACAAATTAAAACTGGAGCAGGAAAAGAAAAAAAATCTGCTATATCCTTTCAGCCCCTGCCTCACCTTTGCACTCCCTATGATGTAACCTTTCTTCTAAGGGGAACTGCATGCAGCCAGTCTTACCCATAACCAGCAAATATCTACACAGGTTGGCATGACTCTGCTGCTGCCCTAACCAGTGCCAGTTGTCACCTGGAACAAGAGTCCCCTGGCTATTAAAAGATGGAGAAAGGAAAAGAACCGACTATTCGCTCGAGCACAAACAGTAACTCAGACACTACCTGCAACTACAAGGTACGTTAGAGTTTAAAAAAGTTTTCAGCACTACATTGTACTGTCTTCTGGTTTCTCAGGAAAGCATTGAAGAGAAGGTTATTCAAATAAATAATTTGTGCTTTTCTACTTACATGATTTCTCTCAGTAGGAGTTACCATAATGCACGGGAAAAGTGAGTACTTGTGAGGTTGTTGTGTGCTCTGCATCAAAAAAGTCAGAATCATAAAATGTCTTCTTAAATTTCCAAATGGTATTTTATCTCTGTATGTGTTCCACTTGGAATTTTCCGTATCTAGTAAAAATGCTGTTCTTTCCTTTATGAACAGCAAGAATTTTTATGCTATGTTACCACGTTCCTTAAAACTAAGAAGAGGAAGAAACTGAGTCATGTAGCTGAGGCGTCAGTATTTTAAGTGCACTGGATAGAGCTTTCCACAGAAACCGCACATACACTTTTAAATAATTTTTTTTTTTTTAATATAGAGAAAACATAAGCCATGATATTGCTATGAAAAGGATCATGTTGTAAGCATGCTTTCCGAAATTAAAAATTACTATTAAAAAAGCAAGCTTCTGTGCTTTGTATCCACAAAATGGAACAGTGTACTTTTATGACTGCAATGAAATTGTTTTCCTGAGAAAAAGACCAAATGGAAAGACTGTCACATCCAAGACTTGTACTCATTGTGGAGACATACTCTAAAGTAGAGCATGGCAACTTCACAGGCTCCAAGAAGTAAGACAGCACTGCACATTCAGAGCAGGGAAGTAAGAAAGGTCTTGAGATACGAGCTAAGCATTGAAAAACAATACATCACTGAAACACAAACTCAAAAACTCAGGAAGATCTTGTGAAACAGAGGACTCCACAGAAGTACCCTGGCAGAACAGGTCTTTGGTTCGGAGTTTACTCCAGCTTACAAATACTTACAAACCTAAAGACACCTCTAGAAAAAAATGATGTCCAGTATACTCTGTGGAAAGATTTTATTGTCCTAATGCTTCTTTTTTTATGATCACATCTGTAACCCTATACCAAGAATTTAAGCCTTTTGCTTTACTAGAAGAAACCTGCTAGTTCTTTTAAAAATTGCCTGGTGACGGAAGTCCCACTGAGCAAGAACCTTGCCTAAGGCAGTAAATCTAAAACCTGTTATGGCAAACCAATACTGGCAATCCACAGAAGGCTTCAGATCTGAGAGTTTGGGCCACAAATCCTACATAGTTTCAAAAGGCAGTTTGAATGTTGGTATTACCAGCTCTCAAAATTAGGAGAAATATACCTGAGTAGAATGACTTTTCAAAAGACCCTGCCATCCTACACAGATTTCGCCTCCCTGAGCAATTCCAGTTTCTTCAGATAGTTCCCCAACAACCACCTACCCTGCTAGGCAAATTGAAAGGAAAAAAAAAAAAAGTAAAAAAAAGTAGACTTAGTAGACTTTTATAATCCAATCAGAACTCAAAGTTTTGGCAACTCTTGAGCTTTTGTCCTGTGGACAAAACCCCCACAGCTGGCTCCGCAAGGGCTCAAGCCAGATTTCTTCCAGTTTAAGAGCTGTCCGGCCACAACCCTGCACTGGAGGGAATTATCTTGAGCTGTTTTTCCTCCTTACATATTTTTCCCCTACACTTTCTTATTAAACTAAATGTCTAGCACACACACCCACTATCACTTCCATACACACAGTATGCTGTATATACTTACAGTACACATTTACGTGAAGCATACATACAGTACTGTGTTATTTGCCACACTGCAAGCAGGCTGCATGAGTGGATCTAGAAGAGTTTGGCCCCATCCCAGTAACTTCTGCCCGATTTGTTGCAGCAATACCAGGTCAGATGACCAACTCTCCATTTACAGGAGGCCAAGACCCAGCTCTCAATCTTTCTTACAACACACAGAGTGAGAGTTTCCCCCCCATTAGCAACTAGAGCTCTCTAAACCAGTGCATGCTTGCTTTGAGGTGGGGGGAAAAGGGGGCACAACAGAAGACCCGAAAATGGCTGTTAACACAAAGGACAGCCCTGCAGCTAACGCAGAGCACTGTAACTCCATTCTACACCTGCTAAACCTTTTCCCTGAACCTTATTAGAAACAGCACTCGCCCAGCCGAGGAGGGAATTAGAGGGTCTCTGCAGTGCACTCACACCACGAGGAGCTGCACTGGAGCAGCCCTGTGCTGGAGTGTTTTCCACAGGCTCTATATTAAAGCCACTCACTTTACAGGTCAGCGCTCTGGCAAGCCCGCTCCTTGGCGAGGCTTGCAGCTTCCACAGTGGCAGGGTGAAGTAGCCACAGCTGTACCAGCTGTACGTTTAATGCCGAGCACAGGCTCCCAGCAGCTTAAATAATATGAGTTCAGTGCAGCAGGCAAGATTACACATTAACAACCACGAGCAAAACAGGAGCAATTAGAGAACAGCTAGGGAGTGCTCAAATGTGTAACCAGATACTCTCGCAGCCAATACATATCAATAGAGGGTATAAAAACATGCTCAAGGACCACAGCTCTCTCCCTCCGAGTGTTGCAGTTGGGTGGTCCTGCAATGAAAAGGACACATTAAATCACATCGTGTCCACCCATAAAAGAGAGCCAGCCATAAACTGGCTGCTGACACTTAGAAAGTGCTCCAATCAATGCTGCCAGTAACTTGAAAAACTCCAAAGAGGACATTTCTGGACAAGATGATGGCTGACTGTGGCTTTTCATAGGAAGGGACCTCCTGAATGATAGGTCTAATGCATGATTTCCTCCTTTTACACCAAAAGCTCTCTCCACACAAAACAGTGGAATGCTCTATACCTACCCAACCATAGCTTGACAGCTGCTTTGCCAATAACATTCAACATTTTCTGCTACTCCCGATCCCGCTACGTAACATGAAGCACAACTAGAAACTGAACAGGGCCTCCAAAACACCAAGCCATGAAAAGAAGAAACTCCACCAATTCACAGGTCCTAAAGGAAAAGATGAGAATAAATGTAGTATAGGCAGACACAGCTCCTGAGTGATGAAGAACAAACACTATTTAACAGAATGAGTAGGTACAATGTGGAAGCGGGTTTTTTTAATTACATCTACCAGATTACCTGTGGAAAAGATTGATTTTCGGGGAAAAATTAAAACCACAGATGGTTGACTATGTAAAGCAACTGTTTCTAAAATACTGAGGAATAGCACAAAAAGGCAGCTCGGGAAGCCAGACAAGGACTGGGAGACTCTGCAGGAAGCTGGAAAGACTATAAAGGAGAAGACAGCAAAACACAGATAGAAGCTCAGAGATGCAATATGTGAAGGGTAGAAAGGAAACTGGAAGGACAGTAACATTTTTAATGGGCTGGAACATCAGACACATGAAATGAAGAATTCCACATGCAAGATTTCAAGGCATGCATTTTCTTCCTCCTATACTAAAGGAATGTCAAGAAGCGACAGATTAAACAAAAGTCAAAAGTTAGTTGAAAGCCATGAAGGAAAACGGACGTCATTCGGCCAAATGACTCTTCACCCCACAATTTTGAATTTCTGGGAAATGTACATTACTTTGACTGTCAACTGGCTTGTGTTTTTTATGGCTTCTGGGACAAAATTAACAGGCCAGTGAATTCTACAAGCAGTCTTAAAGAATGTTTACCAGGCTGCTTTCAAGATTTCTGGAGAACATGAATTACCAAATACCTGGTTTTAATTTAGAAACTTATAGAGCAAAAAAAATACATTTTTTTCTCTGAGATTAGTTAATGGACATGTAAATAAACACAGCCAATGTGACAGCAAAATTCAATAAATTGAATATACTGAAGCTAGGACTAGATAATTTACATTCCAGAGCTCTGGAAACACCAGCACATGAAGCAGGAGGTGTTAAAAGAAATATTTTAACAGGTCTCTGATGCTGAGGGTGGTGTCATCTGATTGGAAAATAGCAAATATAATACCCATAACATGAGAAAGAAAAAATGCAGTCTGGGCAAAGAAAGTCCAGTTATTCTGATCCCAGAAGAATGCATGGCTTTAGCACAATTACTCAGAGGGGAAAAAAAAGTTGAAGAAATGGAAGTAAACAGGAATAAAAGTATCTGCATTTAAAAAAAGAGAGAGAGAAGAATGTGCGAGTAACTTTTTTCTTTTTAAAAATGTGAGCATCTCTAACAGACATCATTTATCTATCCTTCAACAAAGCCTATGCTAGCATGCCATAAGGAATTCTTTAGGGAACTCAGAGGGGAAACCTGAAATACGTATTAGCAGCATGAACGAACTGAGTAGCTTATAGAGCTTTAAAAAGGGAAAGCACACACCATGTGGAGATTGTTAGTGTACCTCCAGAAACATTTGTTCAGAAAGTCATTTTATTTAATACTTTAACCAGTGAACTTAGCAAGGAAAAAAAAAAAAAAAACCAAAACCAACAGTACCTTATTAAAAACAGCTTCTAATGCAAAGTCAGGAGATACAATCAACACACAGAAGGACCATTTAGAATATCACACAGAATTTAATGGATAACTTTGAGATATGTAAGCATGAAGCCCTGTAGCATAAAATAGAAGGCTAGGTGCATGGAAGCACCAGGAAATGAAGCTATTTATCAACTGGAAAAGTTCAAGGAGGGAAAATACCTTGTTGACTATACTCAATGATAACAGATTAACTGTGACCTGCCAACATCATGCAGACACGTCAAAGGCAAATATGATCTGAAAAAGAATCAGGAGTTATGTGACCAACAGAGAGAGGAAACAGAAATGTCACTGTACTTCAGGAACAGCATGTGAAAGTCTAGCCATTCACACTCCAAAAAACTGACTACAAACCAGTGACAGAAGAGGATGCTACAGAAGTGGAGAACCTCTCTCAAAGAAGACAACAAAAAGCCCCCACAAAAAATGAACCAACAACAACAAAATCCCACACCAAAAAAAACCCCGCACAATTGTTGAGCAGAATTAGCCCAGCAAGACAAATGGTGGGCGAATGACCTCTCTACAAGTGTCAAAATACAAAAGACACCAGAAAAAATTGGCTTGCTGTACTTGAACTTCCACAACTGGTTGCTCAGACTAGGAATCTGGCAGTTGATACAAGTTTCCCATTTGCTGAATTTGGCATTTTAACGATACCATTTCTCCCTGATTACATGCAAATCTGCAAAGAGCTTACATTCCTCCTTACAGGGAATTTGAACCCCACTGAAATTAACAGGGTACACAGGCCAAAATCTAAATACCAGACACCCAAATATTAAAAAATTCCAAAGGAATTCAGACATAAAATTCTGAAAGTCTTTTGACTGGAATCCAGTACTGAGCTCTGTTAGGTCCCAATGAATAACCACACTGAACTAAACAAACAGGAATAAAAGCCTTCTTCCCCTACAAAAGAGGACTCAAATTTGTCTGCCTGGGGTGTAAGCTGAATGACTGTGCTATAAGCAAGGAAGATATCACTAAACCATTTGGCCACAAGAAACCCTTTAACTAAAAAAAAAAAAAACAACCAAACAAAACTGCACCCCCCACCAAAAAAAAAAAAAAAAAAAAATTGAACATCCATAACAGAACATATAAACCCAAGTTGGATAGTTGGATTGTTCAAACTGGGTCCCTGCAGTGAAATCTGGGCTCTTCTAAAGATGACAGGCTGGCCTCCACAGGTACTGAGCAATCCTGCTCCAATCAGCTCTGGCTTTTATCAGCATGGGGTTGATGCTTTCTCCACCAGCACTCACCACGTGGCCCAGTTGGTTGGGTTGGGACAGCTGTGGAACGTAAGTCAGGGGCCAGGGTGCATTTAGACTCTGTGAGCAGGCTCCATAACACCTGCCTGGAGCACGAGGGCAGGAGCACATCCCTTGATTAAGTAGAAAGTGAAAAACCTTTCCAACCTCAACACACTCAGTACACTAGTTTAACACCGAGACTAATGTCTCAACCTGTTTTAATCAGGACAATTCTGCCTGGTTTTCCTCTGCTGTTCATTTTTGGAAGTTACTCAAATATTTCTCACTGTTCATAACCACAGCTGATACTAACCCAATGTGTCCTTGTTTTCTTCTCCTAAACACGCCCCATTTGCAGTCCTCAAAAATACTGGCATGGCTATAAGTGCAGCCTTAAGCTGTGCTAGGGAGGCTTTTAATATCACTGATGTTTTAAAAAGCTACGATGTGCACAACGGTCCTTCGCATAGATACGCAAGATGTAAATAATTTTTTATATTTGCATAGAAAATTTCCCTTTCAATAGAAAATTTCTTGGGCTTCTATTTGGACTAAACAGAACTGAAAGCAGACTTGGCAAAGCAACTAACTGCTCTTCATAGCAAATGGAAAGTAACAAAATACTTGCAATTCTTTTACTTCCTTCCAGATCTTGTTCAAAACCAGCTTATTAAGTACTTTTGCAGTTGCCCCAAAAAGAAAAACAATTTAAACAATAGATTTTTAAAGGCATCTTTAAATATATAGTTCCCATAAATATTTTATCTCTGATATGGTTTACTGGACTTCTTTTTTTAAACTCTCTAATGTCTACTGTTAAAAAACAAACAAAAACTTCTGAAATTACAGATCAATACTTGAAGTGGGAGAAAGGGCGTCCATACTTGGAGTTTCTAATAGCTTTATATCCATCTAACAAACATCAGGAGTGAAATGAGACAAGCATTAGGAATAATCTACTTTAGGCAGGGCACATGGTCAGTGGATGAATAAGATAAAAGCAAAAGAAAATACAGAACATGAGGGTCAAAACAAATAAGAAAGGGGGGGGAGGGGGAAAAACCCTTAGGTGTGACTACAAAGAAAAAAGCCCAAAGAGTCAAGAAAACCCAAAATGTGAAAAGAGAGAATAAAGCAAACAGGAAACTTCAAATATTGTCAAGTTCTGTCCTGACAAGGATGTATGGAAGATCCATATTACACTCATTTTACTGACTTCAACTGGAAAGTCCTTAGGCACAATGTGTCTGACACGTGGTTCCGTGGAGCAGCGTTACTGGACAGCTCAACTGGCAAAGTTACTGCCCAGCTACATTGGTGCCTGGCGCTTTACACTAACATAAATGCAACATCTTGCCTGAACAGAGTTGGGCTGGGTTATGTATGGCATGCAGCTAAATACCATACAGTAAAGGAAAAATACATGCCCAGGAGTGGAAAGGCTAATTCTCAACCAGGGCTGAAGTAGGTATTATGGAACGCGTTCTTTCCTGAACATGAAACGTGAAGGAAATCTATGTGAAAGATAAGCAAAAAAAAAAAGTATTCATTCTTCCCTTCCTCTTTGGAAGAATAAAGCCTTCAAATGGTTTCTTGTTAACTTTCCCAGTGTGCGTTTGCTTTTTCCATGAAAAAGGAAAGAAGGAAGTAGGTGGTGGTAACCAACTGGTAAATTTATATAGTACTTGAGGGGAATTCCATCTGTTCCTGTATCCTGGGTATTCCCATAAGTCCCAAACAGATCAGTTTGAACGCTCATGTCATGACTCCATATTCCTCCTCTTGGATGCAGGTCCTTTTTCTCAGGAGATCCGTTGCCACTACCTCCAGCACCATACCACTGTCAGAAGTGAGGTCCAACGCAATGAGTCAAGCACACTCTGAATGCAAATGCAGTGAAAGGTTCATGTGAAACATCATCTTCCTAGCTGCAAGTCTACCAAAAAGAGGGACCTACGCTCTTCTGCTTGCACACAGCTTCCTTCAGTGCAACACTATGCAGATGACGCCCAAAGAACTGTGGTTTACAGCTTCCTTCCCAGCAAGTGCACACCTCCCTCTTTTTCCTCCCCTAAGCACACTGACATAAACACACACCTGAAAGACAACTCCCAAAATATTTTATTTACTACATTCAAAGAGTCACCCTACCTATGTGCGGGAAACAGAGAAGAAGAAACTTCCACAGGCATTAATGAGTTTGATTTACAGCCCTGGAAAGAGCTTGGATTGAGATAATGGCAAAGTTATACAGACTTTAAGCAGAAGAATTATAAACCAAGGTTTCCATAGTTATAAGTAAGAAAATGTATTGGGTGATATGGTGAAGGGTTTTAAAGTATAGTAATGTGATTTTATAGTTTAAGTTAAGAATGTGGCTGTTATAATGGAAGTATATGTGTGTACCTGAGCTAGCAAGGCGTTGGTTGTGAAACAGACGCAATGCAGTAAAAAATACCAAAGGTGATAGGTTATAAAGTCAAAACAAAGTTCTGTGTCAATTGCTTATTGCAAAAAGTTATAAATTGCCATCTAACTCTGAAACCTGTGACTTTCTCAATTATGGTGAATTGTTACTAAATCACAGCCTCTGAGACTGATGCCTTGTTGATTTTTAAGTAATAAATCGTGATAACCGTGACTGTCCCATCTCTTGGATAAGGCGCCGACATCTGTGTAGTAACACAGCCAACGTGGATGATTTTGCAAAGTTGTTACAATGATCCAAAAAGCTTATTGTGTTTACAGATGTAGTTATGCTACAATACATGATGCCATGCACAAGGGAGGAAAGTACACAAACTGTCCACATGTCCATGCAAACCTGAAAGCAACCCAAGCGTCACAGGATGCGCAACTGATGGGGCTTGGCAGAGAGTAGGAATGAAGGAAGAGAGTCGAGAGAACAACAGGATTCAAGAACAAAGTAAAAAACACATTTGCAGCAAGGCAGCAGAACGTGACCAGAAAATAATCAAGACAGAAGGTCACCTTTTTCTCTAAATGGGAAACGTAAACCCAGTACAGAAAAATCAAAGCTGACAAAATATTTGTCCCAATAACACAGTGTAATTTATGAACAGATTTTTTAAGCTACAAAGTTGTAACAGGTAGGGTTGTTTAAAATAGGAATTACTATGGCATGCTTTAGTGAGGCCCATGCCACTTTACCTTCACTCCAAAGATTCATCAAAACTTCTTTTTAAGAACAGATAGAGGGCTAAAAATGATGTTGCTCTCAGACTCGGTAAATCTCCACTAGCTATGGCATAATACTAAAATTTTGATTAATAAAAATTAATATTTAAGTCTTACAAAAAGCATTTCAATTAAATTATTTCCACTCAAATAATGTATTTAAAGATTTTTTTTTTCATGGTATAAGGTATATAAAAATGTATTGTTGAGTTAACAGTAAAATAAACTACCTTTTATAATCTCAAAGAAGTAAGTTACCATAAAGGCTTCTTTGTAAAATTAAAAGGGGCATGCTTTCCACAACACTGTGAAATTCAATTCATCTTGAGAAAGAAGATATCAAAATTTATGTACAAAACAGCACAACCCATGATACATAAATTAGCATCTGCTTGATCAGTTGCACACTTCCAGCCCACGTACACCAGTTACACTCAGGAACATTTTTTAATATCAGTAAATCGCATAGTCATCTACTGATGACTTTTTTTCAGGACAATCTAAAACTTGTTCTGTAGCTGAATTCCTCCAGATAAAGGCAAAATACCTCCAGAATAAAATATAGTTGCATCACTCTATAGCTGCAGAGCTAACTTAAGATTTTCTAGCCCTCAAATTCTCACTTAAAGCTACTAATTGCAATAAATTGTACTTTACACTTAGATAACTAAAATGTGTTATGTCCTTTTTCTTGGATAGTACCATCCTTACTTAACTCTAAAAAATGGAAACCTGAAAAGTAACTGCAACTGTTCATACATGAAGAAATATGTCAAGAATCCAACTCTGTCACAGCTGTCCAGATGATTTAAATACGTGCCTGTCTATATGCATTTCACAAAATGTTGTATCACAATTAGTATGTGGCACCTGGGGCTTCTTTAGAGTTGTCTTCAAGGTAGGGGTCATGCTTCCTATATATGATGTACAGCATTTGGCTCCTTCTGGGGGCTACTAGAAGAGCACAGTTAATCAGCAAAACAAAGGTTGAGTTTAAAAGCATTTAGATGTCACAATAAACTGATGAGTTGTTTCAAGACTCACAGAGATTTTTGTGGATCAAAACCAATCAAAACAATTCTGGCCTTCGTACAAACTCTCAGGAAGAACTGTAAAGTTGGATTAGATTTAAATCACACTTACCACTCTTGCTTTAGCAAACCATCAGCAGCAGCTAACTCTCCATTCACAGATTTTAGTACAGAAACTACATGGGGAAAAAACAATTCATGACACTTGAAAGTATTTTACCCCATCTGATATTGATGTGCCTAACACACAACCTAAAGCTAAGTTTCTCAAACAATCCTTTGTAACAGTTTGCTAAACCAAACACTTGCTAAAACAAACAAAATAATCAGCAATCAACAAAATGTTTGGGGTTTGGGCCTTTTTTCACAATTTGCAGTGCAGAAGAAACACATCAGGCTTTGCTAAATGCTACTGAAGTATCTTCAAGAAAAAAACATCTATAGCATGTTCATCACACAATGAAAAAAAAAATCAAGAAAAGATAAATAAGAAACCCTCTTCACCAGTGGGAGAGGAGTTATACCACTTTGTGGGGGAAAGTGTTATTGTACAGTAGCTCATATTCACGTAATAATTTTGAAATGTGCTGACACTCCGTTTGCTACGCCAGAAAAGTGGCTTGGCTATTGCCTCCCACACTGAATCCTGAATTTGCTGAATGTAAAAAGCACATATCAGTGATTCCATACCATGAGATCACAGAAGGTTGATGCAGGGAGTCCCAACTGACTGGATTAATTTTGTCCACGGCCAAGCATAACACCGCTTTAGAGCCTCACACTCTATCAAGGGAGAAATTCTAATTGGATCTAACAAAGGGCTCACTGCTTAGGCACACGTGTCAGAAAATAGTTTCCACATCACATAAACTATACTGCTAAGGAGAATTATAAAAGGACATTTTCAGAGCTTTGGAATAATAACACATTATATTACACACATTGCTTTCAAGTATATTGCCTTTGGGAAAGTATCATGTAAATTTTGAATAATGCATTTACTCGGGTAACAGCAGGTATGGAGAATCAAGGCTGGGTTCAGACACAGTTACTGCCATTCATCTGCACTTTCACTTCACCACAGGATCATTTCTGCTACAGTTCACTACAGGAAAATATGATGGAAGATGCTTCACCAGAATCTTATTATTTAATCTTCAAAATGATGTACTAGAAGGGAAAAAAAAAAGATGGTGAAAAACAATGCAAGGCCATATGAGGGCAGAAAAAACACTTAAATTGTGGGAAAAGAAAAACTACATCTCAACTTCCCACTGAAGTCCCTCTCCATCTGCCAGTTCTCTGTGAGAGGCATCTCAGTCTTCATAACTAAATGTGCACAACACCAGAATTACAAGTTGAGAGTACCGTGCTACTACAAAACCCACAGTACTATTCCCATCAACCTTTCTTCACCAAGCCATGCCTGGCTCTCAGCTCGTGCCTAAAGTCCCATTTACTTTCCAAGTGGAATAAGCCTACCTGGGCATCCCCTCTGCTCCAGCAATACAGGAGAGAAGGCTGGCAAAGCAAAGCATGGGAAAAAATCCCCACCCCCCCAGCCCCCACCTATCATTGCCCAAAACATTCCATGTTACCACAGTAGCACATAACATGTTAACACCTGGTTTTGGTAAGAGTACCAAGAGGGATTTGGAGGTTTTAGACATCAGTGACTGAGCACTGCAGCAGATTGTCCAGTGAGGTTTTGGAGTCTCCCTCACTGGAGATATTCAGGAACCATCTGGATGCAATCCTGTGCCACATGCTCTAGGATGATCCTGCTTGAGCAGGAAGGTCAGACCAGACGACCCCACTGTGGACCATTCCAACCTGACCCATTCTGTGATTCTGTGAAACACTATTTGATACCACAATATCATGTAGTTCTATTGCAGTTAGTCTGTCTTTTGCCTACAGCCTGTTTAGGTATGCTCAGAAGTTTGCAAGCTGGACCCTGCAGCTGAGAGTTGCAAGGGGAAGCAGATGCATGGTGCAACAAGTCAGGTGTCTAGAATTCTGAAACTCCTGAGACAAATGGATTGCCTAGATGCAAGCAACAAATAAACAGGAGGAAGCTTTTAAAGTATTTAGAGGTTCCACCATTTATTTGCCCTCAGTAGCCTTGAGCATAGGAGCCCCCTTATCCCAAGACAGGTGCTCCTGACCCTGCAACGTGCTCCTGATTATAATCAGGGGAGAATACTGAATCAGACTGACCAGGGGGGAAAAGCTGGCGCTGTAAAACCCGGACATGTTCTGCTGAAAGCGTCACTACAGCCACTCTAATGGTTAGGGGTCACTGCCACACCACGTAACAGCAGTCCCGTGCTGCTAACACTGGAATTTCAATAATGTGGACACACATACAGAGAGAGTAATTAACCTTGCTGAGGGGGGAGAAAAGGCAAAAGAGAAAGCACATCACACCAGAAATAATCTGATTTGGCTCTGCACTGAGGACACCAGCCTTTGAAAAACAGATCACATTTTCATTTTGCAAGTCCTTGCTCTTATCTACACTAGCCCACCACCTGCCCAATTCATATTCCCACCCTACTGATGAGAAAACACATACTGGTTTTGGGTACAACAGAGTTAATAGTTCCTCATATGATGCTGTGAGTTGGATTTGTGATGAAAACAGTGTTGATAACACAGAGATGATTTCATTATTGCTGAGCAGAGCTTACTGGTGTCAAGGCCTTTTCTGCTCCTCACACTGCCCCACCAGTGAGCAGGCTGCTGCTAAACAAAAGGCTGGGAAGGGACACAGCTGGGATAGCTGACCCCAACTGACCCAAGGGATATTCCATACCATACAGCATCATGGTCAGCAGTAAAAGGTGGGGGAAGAAGAAGAAAATGGGGACATTAAGAGTGATAGCATTTGTTATACCTGTTACATGTGATGAAGTCCTGCATCCCTGGAGATGACAGAACACCTGCCAGCCCACAGGACACGGTGCACTAATTCCTTGCTTACCAGTGCAGCTTTTCCTTTATCTGGTAAAATTCCTTTAACCCCCTTCCACTCTCTCCTGCTCTGGTGAGTGAGTGGCTGCATGGGGCTGAGCTGCCAGCTGGAGTTTGTCCACAGCTAAATGTCACTACAAATCACTACAAAGGCACTTAGTGCCTCGCTGCAGCTACATCTTCCAGGAAGCAAAGAGCAAATAAAAATGCATGACGCTGCCCTTGCCTGCCCTGGCTAACACACCTCAGTAAAGAAAGCCTAAGAGGGCATTTGATTGTTGTCTACCAGCATGCCACAGTAGAGGCAAGAAGGCACAAATAGCAGGGAGGAAAAAGCAGCATATCTGCTAAGGGAAGTGTCAAGCCCAGTTGTGATGATGTCCAGGTTGGAATTGAAAACTGATGTCCTCATGCCTCTACAAAAAACATCAGAAAACACCCTCCATACAGGAGGAAGAGAAAGCAGGCATTCAGCCTCTAGAAGAAACTTGCTACCTCTACAAAAGGAATTGTATAAGAGATTAAAAGGCAGAGAATTGGAAAGTGACTCAGGAAGTCTCACTGATCTGCTGCCAGGAAAAGCTCAGACAGCAGCCCAGAGCACAGGGAGCTCCCTCCCCTAGGTAGCTTCGGCTGGAGTAGTCAGCTGCTAAGTAGGATTCCTCAAAAGAAGAAGAAATTAATCTCTAAAGCTGATTTTGATGTTGGGGTCCATAAACCTTAAAAAGGGTGTATTTTAACCTCTGCATCTCAAACCATTCCTTAATATTAATAGTTCATAACAACAACGAAATAGAGAGGAGTGGCACTCCTGGAGAGATCAAATAAATACTTCCTTTTAAAAAGGTGTAATCTATCTCCTACATATGTTCACCTACAAGCCCTAATATTATTTTGATACCTCAGAGAAAAGGACCCTGGGCTTACAAGTATTCGTTGCTCTGTCTTAAAACACATTAATGTTAAGATAGGACAAACAGAACTGTCTTCAGGAGGGTCCACTTCCCACCACTGACTAGGGAGAAGTGCTAGAGAATTGAAGTTAACTGGGGTTCATAACCAATGCATGACACAGAAAGATGAAAATCAAATGGACAGGCCCAGACACAGCTTTCCCTGTCAGAAAGGGTTATTAGAAATCCTAGTAGGAAAGATAATAAAAAAAGGACTTCACTGGCAGTTAAGGTGTGGGAGTCTTAGCTCCTAGCTAAATTATTATACTTAGTAACCTGTCTTCAAGTGAATTACAACTCACTTAATTTCTTTAGACTTCAGGGGAGTGCTAATTCCCAAATTCATGGGTGAACCACATTAACTAATAGCTCATAAATCATGGTAATTATTTCCAAAGTTGCTCTCTTCTGTAGCCCTTAAACCAGAAGTTGTCATTTTTATTTTTATCCAAATATTCTTCACCAGTGCTCTCAAACCACCCAGGAGTGGAGCTGTGACTCACCCGTACTGCTGAGCCTGTGGCTGCTTTCACCTGGCTACTCTGGTCTTGTTGGGGGGCTTGCAATGCTGAGTGAGCCAAGGACTCCCCAGGAACACTACAGACAGAGTGCTCAGCCATCCCTATCAGCTTTGCAAGTGGGAGTTGAATTATTTTGTCTACGGGTTTCTTGTTTTGCTTTGAAACATAATGTTCAGACAAAGACTTTCCTGGGCTTTGCAGAGAGAAAGGTAAAGGGGTGGTAAGATAAAGTTTTGGCTTGCCAAATGAAATTATGGTCCTATTAAAAAACAAGCAAGTTTGACTAATGAGAACCCAATGACATCATAAAAACATCTTAGTTTCCTTCAGTAGATTAAAGGCAGTTCATAAATGAACTCTGAAAAATAGTAAAATTAGAGAAAGGTAATGTAAATATCATTGTATGTTCTAAAGAAAAAACTGAGCAGTGTTCAAGGCAGCATGGAAGCACTCAGACCAGCACCAACATTTATTGAGTACTCTGCTCATTTCTCCCTTTGATATTCAGGCATTATTTCTCCTGTAAGTTGATGTAAACTTTGAAGTTTCGCACAAGATCTTGAAAGAAAAACAGAGTGCAACCAGCTGCTACATATGATTCTCTAGCCAGTGGCTGCCATGTATATTATATATAGAAAGCATAAAAGAGAATAGGTTGAGCAATGTAAACTGCCAGCAGGGAAAGTCTTTGAAAACTTATACAAGATAAAAGCATCTGTAGTCTCAACACTTATACTCTGTAGTCCAGCAGAATGATAAAAAACAGCGTCCACTGGAACAGCTGGAGTCCACTGAAAGGGAGCAAAGCCAGTATTTGAATACAATTAGCTCTGACTGTGCTCAAGTTGTCTGAGATACACTTCCACATCCACAATAACTCTCTTTTAACAGCTAGTCCACTAGATGAACCATCTTTTTTGAAGGGTCAGAATCCACGAGGCAAGAGAACTGTACAAAAAGGGTGTTGCTGAGTAGAAGGTAATCCTGCAAGGCAACATGTCTGAAATTACATAACAACAAAATTGTTTTGCCTATATGGGATGGACTTGCCATACAGCCACTGTTTACTTACACTTTACAGGTTAAGTAAAGGTTCCCATCTGCACTCACCCCGAGCCACAGAAGGGGCCAAAATGCTTCTTGCATTCGAGAACCCATCAGTGCCATGGATACAGCTAAATTAAACGCAACTTCTGCTCTGTGAAATGGAGTAAAACTGTGTCATCTGTGTCGAACTCCATGTATTTAGCAGGCATTACACACACATAAAGGGACCACCTGAATCTGCTCCTTGCAAAAACACTTTGCCCATGGAAAAATTGCAGGGACGTGACACAGCAGATGAGACCTTTCATGCATATGGTGACACTAACTTAAAGTGACCAGTCGCAACTGCAACATGGAAGTACAGAGGGGGTGGTATACAACACACCACAACAAAATAAAATAAAAACCCCCAAACCTGAATAGGTTACTGCATTCCAAGTAAGTATTTGGTGGATGCAATGGAAAAGCAGTTTATCAAAATGACATAGAAATTGCTAATGGAATTGCTCTGGTTTACATATCTAACTTATTTCCTTGCTCTTCAGACTGTTTTTAAACACTCATCCTAAACCATCTCATACAGGAGAAAAAAAGAGGAATTCAGTCAATATTGTACTTGAAATCATGCACAAAAATTAACAGCATTATGATCTAAAGTAAAAGTCATTTTCACAGCTAAATAACAGAACTGCAGTATAACCAGTGAAAATGATTTTGTAGCTGATGAGTGAAAATTGTGATTATTTTATAACTTACAAGTGAAAATTTAATCAACTGTAATCCACAAACTGCTAGGGTTTTGCAGCTAAAAGTCAGCAGACTTCAATACAGCCAAACTGAATTCTGTGGACAGGACAAAAACCTCTTCCTATGTGATCTCTACCTGTACAGAGTCTTCACTGTTTAATACTGGAACACAGTCAGAAAGTCTGACAACCACTGAGCAGCACCAACCCAGAACCTGACACTACAGAAGCAAAAAAAAAAAAGGAGAATTTGGAGAGTAAGAACAAAAAGAACCCTAAAGGCTGAAGAATTGGCTCCATGACGGGACATCAGTAGTTGACTATATACCGGATTAATAAAAAATGACATTAATGTTTCAAAACAATGTCCTTAAGTAACCAAAATACCTCATAAAAATAATTTGTGGTTGCAAAACCAGTAGCTGCTACGAGGAATGAAAAAAGGGTCTGAATTTAATGGATCTTCTTTAAAAACACAAGTTTGTCCCCCACATTTCCTCCACATATTCTCAATGAGGGCAGACAAAGATGGGGGAGGGAGAGCTTCAAATAGCCCAAGACACAGGATGAAAAAAGCAGAAGAGAAAGCTAATTTGCTGAAAACAAAATTGTGCATCTGTGGAATAACAAAATAATAACTTTTCTATCCAAAAAGTTTTTTATCCAAAATCTCCTGTTCACCTGTGGGAAAGTGTTAGAAGGCAAGAGGATGCACTCCAAGAATGTCTGCGTCATAAACAGGAAGGGCGTCTAGAATTATTCAGACTCTCAATTTTGTTTTGAAATGGGCAACTACCCACAGTTACAATAATTTACATATCCTACAGAAAAAAACCCTATTTTTTCTTACACTATTAATTCTATTGTGATTCATCCCCATAGCTGATGATATAAGAACTCTAGCTGGGAAAAGCTGCTTAACAGAAAATAACAAGGCAAATGACACTGCACACTCTTGAGGTTGGTAAAATAGCAAGTCAGCTTTTGTAATTTCTGTGTTTCCAGACTTTTTGGTCAAGCAGAATAGGACACTGGAAAATGCACCATAGCACATACCTGACTGTAACAGTGAGGTATTTGATCATATCCATCAAGATCAAGCTCGATCTCCTTCCTGTCAGTAGTTTTGAAGATTTCTGAATAGCCTAGGATGCTTGTTTCCCATGAGTTTAAACTGGTTTATTCATCATCATTCAAGTTTCTCAGTGTATTTTTTGGATAAAAACGTATTTTAAAAGTCTATAAAGAAACAATGACCTTCCAGCTTGTGATATCATTTGCCTCTTTTGGCAGGGTCATTTTGAACTGAACAAAATCAGCTGTTGCTTTCTTTTCAGACCTTTCCTATCATCTTTTGCAATTCTTTCCTTATAACTCATGAGCGTAACTTCTGCAACTCCCTCTCATCAAGTACCCCTTCTGCCTGCTCCTGAGCACAAGGGCAACATGCTGACTGCTGCAGGGTCAGATTTAAGGGCTAGATCCTAAATCTGAATAAACAAGTTTTGCTGAAGATGAATCAAACAGGGAGTTCTGTTAAATATTTGGTGTGAAAAGCCTCAATTTATCTGTTTCTCCCAGTGCCCATTGCCTCCAAGTGCACCTTCTCTGAGGGGCAGTAAGAAGGCAGCACCCCACAGGTTTTGTGTAAGAACTCCCAAAGTCAAAATTAATTTCTGACGAGATGAGAGACATACCCACGTTTACAGACACATCTGGTAAGTAAGGTAAAAAGCTTCTTGGTAAAGCTCTCTCTAGATATTTTTTTAAGGAAACAGTCTCCGTATCATAGCCTGATCATAGCCAACTGACATGGTAAGCATCATGCTGGAGATACTACAGGTGTGGAAGGACAGAAAAAACTCCATGCTTGAATTCCACATGTGGCATGATTCCCTAGACTTACCTGTAAAACCAGCTGGACTGCACATCATAGTTGCTAGTCTACTACATCCAAGTGATGCATTTACTAACTTGCCACTCTCACTTTTATGACTATGAATTCTCAGCTCAGCCTAGATCCTTCAAGTTTCCAGGGAGGATCATAAATACGCCAAGAGAGAGTAAAAACAGAAATTATAACAAATGTCAGCTATTTATTTGTACTGGAACCCCCTTGGGGAGTTCCTGAGCACTGATGCCTCTGGCTACAAAAATCAAGTCACCCCAAAAAAATAACCTTAAGTTAAGCTGACTTATGCAGATCTAAGTTATGTAGGCTGCACAATGACCAAGCAATACCAAGCTTCATTTGGAAAAAAGTCTGAGTGAAAAAAGAAATGTATACATTCAAAAAATAATAAATATATCAATTTTGTTAGTCAGTCCATCAGCTGGCCCCAGCATATGTTGACGACCACCTACAGAAAGTACACAATGGTTTCAAGAAATGCTATTTTGAGAGCAAACCTTCCTCAAGGAAATGTAATGACCAGATGTTTAAAAAAAATTTTAAATCCTTTTAGACATGAAGAAAAAGTAAGGGCTTGGAAAAATAATATTAAAAAAAAAAAATCACAATACTCAAGGCAGATAGGAATTTGAGAAACTCTCAAAGCAAAGAGCTCACCATGATTTGTATTCTCCCTATTGTCAGGCCCTGTCTCCTGGACAATTATAGTATCAGATGGACCTGTATGAAAAACAAACAATGCAGCTTTAAAGATGAGGCAGAGAATAACACCCATGGAAACCACCTCCAGAATGGTTTATATCAACTACGGTAACACTACTTTTGAAATGCTATGGCTCAAAGAATGACTGACGTTTACATGGGTGCAGTTCACAAGCTTTGCAAATGCCAGCTGATCAGCAAAATGCAGTAGGTCACAGAATCTGCATTTATTTGGACAAACTGTAAAAAGCATTCAGAGATGCAACTGTGGAGCCAGCCCAAGCACTACTTTCGAAAGCAGATCCAAAGGAAGTGCAGGTGCCTCAAAATCTTGATTAGAAAAGGAAAATGACTGAGATAAAGCCCACATGACTTATCTGTGCCACGGGGGATTATCTCCATTTGCAACACCAGAAGGCTGCGACAACAAAATGAGGCTTCCCTACAGTCCTCAGAAAGATGCAGAACATACTACTTTCACATATCCTTTCTTTGGCCTCAAACAACGGGCACAAGTGAATGCCACCGTGAGTTCTACCATGCTAAAAGTCAGCAAATAGATTCCTGCTAACTTCTTCTGTGCAAGGACTGGTTTTAAGCAGGCCCTGCATAGCAGGAATTAGGAGGCATTCCCCACAATGATAACCTAATTCAGTCAGGACCAGCAAGGACAGAAGAAGGAAAGCCACAACACTGCAAAAACAAGAGTGTGCAAGACAATTTCAACAAGATTGTCTAGAAGAAGAGTATTCTATTGTTTGACATACACTCCTAGTGGTTTTATGCACTCTAAAGAGTATCTGTCATGCATTCACTGATGAACAGGATTTGATATTTGTATATGTATTTGGTATGTGTATATGGTATACATTTAGCCAAAATCAAAGTTATATTTATCAATGTGTTGGTAACCTTTCTTGATTAATGAATGTGGGAAAGAGCTGCTATAAACAGGCATTTATCATCGGATGGGAAATTATTATCATTAAGTGCGATGAATACTCCACTAAGCTAATAAAAGTTTTCAAAGTACACAAAGGAGTGTCTTCTAAAAAATAAATACAGTTGAAAATTTTGAGACTGGCTTATTTGACAACAAGCCCAGAAATTAGCTGCTTTTGTTCAGGAAGGAATATCATCAAGAGAGAAGGAACTGGGGGGATGTACGAAAGAGGTTAGTGGCTGTAAGAGAACTGAAATGGCACAGGAAGGCAGGGAGATAAAGTCACTTAACTGAAAACAACATTTCTATTTGTTACAGAAATAGTATACCAGCTTCCATCAATTAATTATTTCATTCCTTAAATAGGCAGCCCATTTCTTTTATTTCTCACTTGTCAATTAAAGAGTTACCATTTGCAACACCTTTAACAATACAGTCTCATTCTATTTAAATGGAGTAATTTTTAAATGTATTTTGCAAGACATATTTGTTTTTTATTATTTCTTTCCATTAAAATAATATAATTTCTCTCTTGGAGTGCTAATGTAACAAAGCACAGTAAAATATTCAACCTAGATATGTAATTTTTTTTAAAAAAATCTCACTTGAAAATGTATTTTCTCTAAGAGTTTTACTAAAGAAACATCACAAAGAAATTACTGTATTGGACTGATGCTTCACCTTAGATTTTTGCACAGAACAACTACTTCTGAATCTCATCATCCCTTCCATATTTTCCCTAAGTTGTCTTTCTCCACTCCTGACATGTATTTATTATTCGTTCCTAACCACCTCTCCTTATCTGATGACACAGCTTTCAGACTGCATGCAGTTTAAGATGTAGTTTGAAGTTGCTAGCAACTCTTCTGTGATAATTTCCAGTCCCCAAAAAAGAAAAGCCACAGCTTAGTCCATTCTTATACCTACAGAGAACAGGTAATTAGATGGACATCTGCTAAAAAGCAAAAAATCCACACCAGAGTTGATGTCACCAGGAATGAACACATGTATTGCTGTGCACATCCTTCAAGGATTTTATTGTCATCATTTCCAGTGCCCACTATTATCTCTAACCATTAGCAGAGCATACAGACAGCTGCAGCCCGAAGTAACCTCTCCCTCCTGTCCCTGGCCAATGTGAGCAGCAGAAGCAGTAACAGTCCTGACCCTTCCCTGCAAGCTTGCCTGTGCTTTCTCTCCCCAGGGTTAGACTGGCAGCACTCACCTTTGGCTGTACCTTCAGACAACTTCAATGGTTTGTTTCAGGGTACTGAAGTTTACAAGTGTTCAGTCCATTGGGGATCTCAGCACCTAGTAGCAGTGTATCTCCACATAACCCGTTGAGCTCTGCATGTTATACCACTGTTACCAGCCTACTGAGGTAACTTTGCAGGACCTCTGTTGGTATTACTGTGTTTGGATCTTCTCTATTCTACCTCATGGGTACTGCCTTCTGCTATTTCAAATGAAAGAAAAAAGTATTCTTTAGGCTATTAGTTGCACACACACACAAAATAAATAAATAAAATCTAAACCTCTCCACCTCTAGCCTTTGACATCTCTTAAGCACCATTTGAGTGTATAACTTTTTCTAGAGTCACGGAGAAAAGGAATTAATTTCTGAGGCAGATAGCATCTTCAACTGTTCACTGCTGTGCTAGCCAGCTAGGCTAAGCCACACTTCACAGGAGGATTGCCTCATTTTGCTTGAGGACAGGGAGAGAGGTTATCTCACCTCACAGCTGGGGCAAGAGACAAAACAAGGCAGGTGCCTTTGCACTGATGCAGACCAGGCACACTCCCACCACCTGCTGAGAGTGCTGAGGACCCTATCTTTCAGCAAGACAGATAGAAGGAGGAGCTAGGCACAGAAGCTCCTCAAATGCTCCAACTATTCCCAAAGCAACTGCCCATTTAAGTCATTAATTTTATGGCAAAACACTTCTAGAAGCTTAGCTCAGCTTTCGGATTGCTAATCTATCCTTCACTGGACTACTTTTGGCCCATCAGACTATTTGCAGTTTACTTTTCACCTCGAGCCAAGTCCAGTATGTAAGTATGACTAACATAAAAAATCCCAACCAAACATTTCAAAAGGCATTTAAATACAGGTAAGACAACTCCTGCCTGTATGCAAAGCCCCCACCAACTTCTAACAAGATTTAGCATCAATGATTAAACCTGTGAGAATATATCCATCTACACAAGTAGAGTCACACTGGTTTAGGTTTCATGAAATTTGCTGTAGGGGAAAAGAAATGCCAAGGATGGTCCATCAAAACTGCTGAAATGCTGCTAAGGAAAGAAATTACATTGGGATTATTAATTTTAAATATACGTGCAGCATTTGAGAGCAAAAGGACAGTATAAAAATAGATCAAACCCTTTTGACAAGCTCTCATTTGTTCACACCATTCCAAGTCATGTTGTCTGAACTGGTAAGGTGAACCAGAAAAATTGAGTTATGCATCAACTGTGCAAAAATCTACTCTTTTGCAGAAAGCTAGAAAAACACTGATGCACAAATTAAGCACCAAGTTAAGTAAAAACTATGGCATTTTGTACACACAAAATCTAACAGCTCATGATTCAGACCTTAAAAAATTAGAGTAAAGTTTACAACCCAGAGGATTAGAAACTATTCATTGTGTTGCTTTGGTTTTGGGGCTGTGTTTGTCTTAAATTAAAGGACTGACGAAACCTTAAAAACAGCAAGTCAAGAAAATTCCACACATTCAAAACACAGGCATGTGTGTCATTCAGATCATGTTGATTCTTGTCAGGAGAGAAAATTTCCTTCAAAATGAAGCAGTCCTAAGAAATTCCGTAATTCAGTTATGGAGAAGTTTGATTACTCCCTGTCAATGGATTTCTGAGTTAAAAAGCTATAAAGGTTATCTTAATTTTTTTTCCATGTTTAATTGGAGTAAACTATTGATTTCTGCACATCCTCAACCAGCAGCATCCCCACTACATTGAACAGCCCAACAACACTACATAATCCCCATTGTAAACATATATTTTGAGGTGTGTTTTTCATGGCTCTGACTCAATTGAGGAAGACGCAATACAGACAAGCCTAAACTGTTGTCATACACGGTTATCAGAGAAAAGTTAATTAGCTTCAGGTTTAAAATGTACTCCTCCTCCTCCTCTTCAAAGGCACAAATGTGGACCTACCTGCTGCTCTGACAGCTGTCACAAAGCACAAACCTGTTCCTTCCACAAAATACAAACATGCATCTCCGTGATGCCATTGCTGCTCACGTGCTGCTGGCAAGCAGAACTCACATGCCCTATGTGAATAGTTAACCCCAAGACAGACCCCCCTGCCTCCCCGCAAGGTTTACCATCCACTTCCAATTAATACCAGGATTCTGGAGGAAAATGCTGGTGCTGCTTTTTCACTCTAACAAAGTGATTATGTCTGCAGCAAGACAAACTTGAAAAAGGAGATTAATACCTGTGGAAAGACTAAGTGATCCTCTTGGGATAAGGGAAAAGGCTCAGTTGTCCAACCACTTTTCCACCCAGTGAGAAATGCACACGTCCACACCATGAACAGGAGAACTCTGCGAAAACAGCAGTGAAGGCACTTAAATCCAGCTGGAGGCCAGTGACTAGTGATGACCAGGGCAAAGGGATCAAGTGCCATCTAAAGAAGTTTGTGGACAGCACAAAGTTGGGTGGGAGTGTTGATCTACTGGAGGGTAAGAAGGCTCTACAGAGGGATCTGGACAGGCTGGAACAATGGGCTGAGGCCAACAGAATCAGCAAAGCCGAGTACCAAGTGTTGCCCTTGGGTTACAATCATCCCATGAAGTGCTACAGGCTGAGGCAGAGTGGCTGGGAAGCTGCCTGACAGAAAAGGACCTGGGGATGTTGGTCAACAGTGGCCGAACATGAGCCAGTGTGTGCTCAGGTGGCCAGAAGACCAATGGCAACCTGGTCTGGATCAGCAATAGCGTGGCCAGCAGGACCAGGGCAGGGATTGTGTCCCTGTACTGGGCACTGGTGAGGCTGCACTTCAAGTGTTGCGTTCAGTTCTGGGCCCCTCACCACAAGAAAGACATTGAGGTGCTGGAGTGAGTCCAGAGAAGGGCAACGGAGCTGGTGGAGGGTCTGGAGCACAAGTCCTGTGAGGAGCAGCTGAGGGAGCTGGGGGTGTTCAGCCTGGAGAAAAGGAAGCTCAGGGGGGACCTTATCCCTCTCTACAACTGCCTAAAAGAAGGCTGTAGCCAGGTGGGGGTCAGTCTGTTATTCCAGGTAACAAGTGATATGATGAGAGCAAATGGTCTCAAGTTGCCCCAAGGATGGTTTAGATTGGGTATCAGGGGTTTTTTTTTCATGGAATGGGTTGTCAAGCACTGGAACAGGCTGCCCAGGGAAGTGGTAGAGTCACCATCCCTGGAAGTGTTCAAAATATGTGGATATGGCACCTGAGGACATGGTTTAGAGGTGAACCTGGTGGTGGTGCTACGCTGACCGTTGGATTTGATGATCTTGATGGTCTTTTTCAACCTTAATGATTCCATGGTTCTCTGATTCTATGAATGTTTCCTACTGCAAGACTTCATGCGAGAGTGATGGGTGTCCTGTAAAAACCACCAAGCTAAACATACTGTAGTTTGAATGCAGAAATCAGAGGCAATCTTAAGGCAAAGCCCTTTTTACCATCATTCAGACAGAAATCCTACCAGTATTTTAAATCCTAAGCACAACACAGATGCAAAGTTTCATGTTCACAATAGCTGCAAGGTGCTGAACGCAGTAGCCCTGAATGCCTACCCAGGAATGCTTATGAATAAAGGAAAAAGACAATTTGCATTAATATTTTTAACTATGAAAGACAAAACAATCTCCTGAGTAACTTCAGTTTTATCCCGTCCATGAACAGCAGCAGCTTGGACTCAACCTCATTCTTGACCCAGGGTGTCAAAACACTTTAAAAAGGATACCTGTGACTGCACCCCACTGGACAGAAGCAGAGATACAGAGATGACACGGATCCATCCTATGGCCAGTCCTTGAAGCAGCACGACCCTCCTCGGCTTGAAGGGTTTCTCTGCTGATTCTCTGGAAGGACAAGACCCTACAAGACTTGCCTATGAATAAAAGAAGTCTATGATGCTTGCACACACTTAATTGTATTTCTGCAGGCTATAAAAATCTTGCTCTACTCATTTTAACAAACTACCAGATAGTTATGCCTGAAGAAAAATTCCCTGTTAGGGAAAAAAACCCCTATTCAGCCAACTTCAGTAGCAAATGCAAATAGTTAATTAACATTATCTCCATTACACTGTCCTGACTTTGCAATACATCTGGCACAGAAGCAAGATTTTTTTGCCTTGTCCAAATCTTCTCCCATCCATACAGAGCCTACACTCAGCGGGCTCGGAAGCAAATCTGACCAGCAAAGATTTCGCAAGTACGTACGGGTATACCCTCTGATCTGTACTCCAAATGCACACCTCTGCATGTCATTCCATTACCACTTTACTGGGGAAGAGAAGTTGTCAGACACATGAAGAAAACTGTATTTAACTATCTAGTTAAGTTGTATTTGTAGTAAGTTGTATTTGTGTACTTAGGAGAGACAAACTAACTAACTAGCCAAATCCAGCTCATGTACACATTATCAATCCAAGGCAAATAAATATTCTTTCGCCCACTAGTTTTTCCCCTAAAAGACTCATGTGCCCAAATTATTCAGCATTTCATCTTTTCATGGTCTGTTTTAAATACAACTCTTTTTCCTTGGCCAAAATTGGCAAGGATAAAGGAAAGCAAACTGGACAAAAGGTCAGATTATAGTGAAATTGAAATATTTATCAGAACAGCTATTTCTGCAAAGGAAGTTAATCACAAAGGTAATGTCTCATTTGACCCTTAATTGACCTGTGTGTTTTTAATTAGGAAACAGGGGAATTAACCTAGAGCTAATTACAGACTTCATTTTACAAACCTGTAAGTGCATAATTTTATTCACGTAAGTATTCTTTAGTGAAGTTATGCATGAACAAATACGTTTGTAGCTTCAGGGAATAGGTCTTGAATAACTTAAACTTTTAAAAACTTTTAAGTGGCTACTTTATAAATATGTCTTATATATAATCCATTTTGTATTTTAGACTTTAGATGTGAAATTTTTCTGAACAGCAAAGAATATTTCCTTCTGTTGCAGCAAAACAGCAACAGTTACTTTTGTGTTAAGGAAATAAGTGGCAGCTTTAAAGAATGAACGTTTTTAATTACGTGCCTTTATTCATCCTGGTCTGTGAAACTTCAGTCTTTGGCTTAATGGCATCGCAGGGTAGAGGTTTGTAGCAATGCATTTTGACTTCAGCACTGAATTAATTTTAATGTGTAACAAAGTCGCTTTCAAGGGAAGAAACTTCCTGAGACCTGTGTCATTCAGGTCCCTGCATACTACAATTCATTCACTATTGGAAAAGCTTTCTGGAACATGTAAAGGGTGAACCTATGCTCCCTGGTGCTCTCCCCATGCTCACATTGCTGCTCCAGCGTCTTCATTACATTCAGAGTTTGCAAACTCTGTGGACCTGTATCAGCAGTCCTGCAAGCTGCCACAGATGACTCCAAATACCAATTACATACGGCTCAAAACTGGGATCGTGACTTCCATGCAAATACCCTCCCTGCTGGCCATTGTACCACCAGACGAGGACTTGCTTTACATCCCGACTCCAACAGAAAATAACTCCTTCAGCCTACTTTCCCAAGGCAATGTTTAGACTTACTTATCTGTGGATAAACACGTCTGCCAGACCCTCTCTAATAAGTTTTGAGTCTATTGGCCAATTATAACCAAATCTGACGCAGGCTTGGAGGCCTAAGAGATATTCACTCTGACAAGCAGCAGAAAAGCAGGCAGCTGGGCCGAGCACACAGCCCCCGTGAGCGATCCTGGGAGAGAAAGGCCAGAGCAGCGACAAACTGGGGACCCCGGCCTTGAGACACAATGCCAAAGGAAAGAGGTTCCTTTGGGTTTTGCTGCCTATCACAATCCTGCAACACAGTCTGTGCATGACAGCAGTTAAAACATATTGCCTGTATTACTAGAGACACAGATACACGCTCCTCTCTGTGCACACTGTGTACGCACTCCCACCTGGGCGTGCCTGAACACTCCGGCATGGGCTGATCATAAAGAATAATTGATCACAAAGGTTTGGTTTTTTACAGCTTGATGAGGTGTTGACATTTTAAGCAGAGAAAAGTAAACTCCGTAATGTGACGCGTGAAAAAACTGGTATAATGTAATCAAACACTACATTATAAGGTATTTTAGTTACCTCAAAATCATTTCCTTATTACAAAAGAGTCCAGCACTTAGAGATGCTGTAACAGATAAATCTTTTCTCCTTTAAGGCACTCAAAAGAACAAGGTTGTTGATATATAGCACAGTACAATTCACAGATATCATCACAATGTTACAATTTCAGGACTTTTTCAAAACTTATCCTATAACCCTTGTTACATTTTTGCTACCTCAGCCAAATACAAAACAGCAAGAGGAAAGAGCTCACCAGAACCAAGCCCAATCTAAAACATGCACTAGTGATAAAACCAGTTTGACACGTGAACTTTAGACCAAGCTGCAGTGTTTTCAAATCAGTTTCCTCCAAATTTTGCCATCAGAAGCAAGAATTCTCAGTTTGTTTGAGACAATTTAAAAATAGCTTGTATCTTCTGAAAAGGAACAAAAATCTGAATGGCAGTAAGCCTAAGATTTTATAGTTCGTTTTACAGGGTATCACCAACAGATCTAACTAATTTGTTTCTGTTCTATATTTGCAGTATTTACAACGCACAGATCAGCTCATTTTGCCACTTATGAGTCAAATACTAATACATCTATAAATCCTCACCAATTTCATAAATTAAGAGTAATGACAACCCAGATAACCATGTTGGTTTATATACTATCCTATCCTTGCAATAACTCTAAGGTTGGTAGAAAATACCTGTTAAAAGACTGTTTAGAGACTTTTCTGTCTAAAGGCTGTGAACTACTCATAATGGCTGTTGTTAGCAGCAGCACAGGCTGGACCGAGAGGCAGCCCTCCACTCTCCCCAGCACACTGCATGAAGTATCACATTTGTAAGACAAAGCAAAGCAGCCCCTTCCCCACAGGATTTACAGTCTGGACAAGTGCTTTGTAGTCAGCATCAAGCAATTAGCAGTTAAGACACAGAGCAGCTCATAAACCTTCTTCTAAAAAAAAGTTAATCTTATTTCTTGGGAGTAGTAACACATCATTTCCCACCTGAGCATCAGACTTCCTCTCATTGTTTCCTTACACCTGGCAACAGATATTGCATCTCACTTATTGAAGCTCTTGTTTTGCAGGAAACAATACATAGGGAAGAATGACAGAAACACTCAAGAAAGACTAGATGCTGGGAATGGCCTTTGTGAATCTGTCAGTTTACATCATCACCAATCAAAGCTCTCTTAAAGGGAGTTTCAAAACTTGAGGGCTTGATTCTGCCAAGAGATGAATGCTCCAGTCTCACTGCAGCAAAGGCCCCAGCACATGCATCACTTTAATTACACAAGTGGACCAATTAAAATGGACCCCCCTCGTATCCTTAAAATTAAGCATGTATTTAAGTGCTAACATGAAGCCAAAGCATTCGGTATACTGACTCACAGGAAGGACTGCTATAAGTCAGGATTACATACACAGATAAGTACAGATACAACTATCCCAAAGGCCTGAGGGTTTTTTTCCCTGATTGCACAAGTGTCAATCAAGGGCAGCTCAGCTGAAGCCAAGCAGGGCAGTAGGTTGTGGGAAGAGAGTCAAGGTCCTTAGGTTGTATTTACTGTGATGGATTCCTTATTTTGAAATAATTGGAAAACTGTTTCCTAACAATGCAGAATTTCAACACAAGAACCAGAGAATCTTCTTACAAACACATTATGAATCCATCATTATCACTCTAATAGTAAAATGCTGGTTGGGTTTCCGCTTGCTTTCAAAAACCTCTGAAAGAAACCCACTCCCTGCACATGCAGCCTCTGCCAGTGAAAGAAGGAATACTTGGTGCTGTAAGCCAGGCTAGTCATCAGACAGAGGAGATTTTGTCCTCTGTAGGTAATGACACGGTAGCCATTCTGTCACACTAATGTACACTGCCTCCACGAGTTATTCCCAGAGACTAGCTTTTAACATCCTAACTTTAACATGCCTGACATTCAAAATGATCCAATCTCAGAAAATAACTATGTCTCTGCTCATTTCCCTCCTCTTAAAGTAAATTTCAAGCGAAGTAGAAGAGAGCATTTTGGCCTGAAAAGGAGACAACAGAGAACACACTGGAAGTTTATAAAAGCGTGAATGGGACACAGAAGAGCAGAGACCAATTCTGCACTAACCCTCTGTTAAGATATACATACTATCAAACAAAGGTTCAGAACAAAATGCTAAACCAAAGGGTTTGACACAGTGTAAAGTTTAAGCTATGAATTTCCTTGCCACAGCACGTCGCTAAAAGTTTTCACAGGGTCAAGGGGCACTCAGAGCAGTTCATGGAAAGGAAAAAATCAGTTGAATGCTACAAAGACCCTAGCCTTCCCTTAGAAAGCATCCAAGCTGCAAATCATTGCATGCTGAGAGAGCCTTCTGGAGAATTATCCTTACATGCCTACCTTATTTTTACTCCCCCTCAGGCACTGCTTTCTGCACCATCAGACCCAGAACGCTTAGACAGACCTCTGGTTTTATCTACAAGACACTCCTAAACAGTGATGCTTTCTGTGATTTACATTCAGCAGGTTCTTAAATCGAGTGGCCTGACGCTATGTTTCTGAACATCACCGAGGACATCGACTGCTATAGTCTGGCCGGTAAATCTGAGTTCACGTCAGTCCATCCATCACAAGCGACAAAGTCTGTAAGTTAACAATACCATACCGCTGCGCGAGAGATTCCTGCTTCCCAAAGATTCACAGGGCCCTCCATCGTCCTCAGTTACAAAACAAGATGTACCTTGACAAATCGGCGTTTTGATTTAAAAGTTCATTTCGGGAGCGCTGCGGATCGCCAGCTCCTGACGCGCACGTAACGCGATCGTATCAAGCCAGGCGCAGCGTGCGCCCGAAGCGAGCAGGTCCGGCAGCCCGGTGCCAGCAGGCTCCCGGCTGTGGCCACTCACATGCCTCACCGCAGCTGCTCCCCCCGGGGCAAGGTCGGGGCAGCCCGAGGCGAGTGCTCCGAGCCGGGACGGGGGCCGGGCGGCCGCGGCTCCTCGAGCGCCCGCCGGGGCTGGAGGGCGCCGGGCGCGTCCGGGGCGCTGCCCCCGCGGAGGCTGGCAGCACTCGGGGCCCCCGGGGCTCGCAGGCCCGGCACCCCGGGCCCCCCTGCACCCTGGGCCACAGGTGCCCGCCCGCCCCGCCGCAGCATCTCCACGCCGCAGCACCCGCTCCCGGCTCCGGCTCCTCACCGTGCTTACCGCCTGCGAAGGCTCCGCGGGGCCGCCTCCTCTGCCGGGGCTGCTGCCGCTCCCGGGGCTGCTGCCGCTCCCGGGGCTGCCGCCGCGCACACCCCCTCCCCGCCCGGCCCGCAGCCGCTCTGCTCAGGCTCGGGGTGGTTTGGGGCTTCCTCCCCTCCTCTCGCCCTCTCCAGCTCCCACTAGTGCTCGCACACCCGGCCAGCCGGACGAGGACTCGCGGCCGCCTCCTCCTCCTCCCGCCCCCCCGCGGCCGCCGCTCCCCCGATCACTCCCGGGGAGCTGCGGAGCCGCGGGGCCGGAGCTGCACGGGCAGGTGGCCCCTGTCCATTAATCGCCAGCCCAGTACCCAGCCGCCCGTCTCCACACACACCCGGCCAAGAGCCCCCGCGCTTGGCTGGCGGGACGGGGAGATTTAAGAGAAGCGAAGCAATTTACTGCCAGGATTAAATTAACGATCGAGATAAAACGGACAGCGTGGGAACGGGCAATTGAAAGATGAAACGCCGATACATTGCATAGTGTTTAGAGTGTCAGCAATAATCTATTACTAAGTGTAGGCAGCACCACAGCCCCAGTGTGGGTACTCCTGCTGCAACTTGTACTACATCCCACAGGCAGGCCAGTACCATCCCCGTGCTACCTGACAGCCCACGGTTTTCAACCTCTGCATTATCTTATTACTGCTTCCCTCTTCTCTATGCTTGATTAAAGGAAATAAAAGATCAACAGTTTATCATACTGGAAGCTTATGACCACAGTTTAGTCCATCATAATGAGAAAAAGGCAATTTTAAAATGGGAATGTTCAAAGGATGACTACATTAGCATTTTAGTGTGCATCCGGAGCGCGCTTTAAAACAGAGGTGGAGCAACCTCAGTGCACAGACTGCAAGCAGTAAGCCAAAACATGCATCCTGGGAGTTCACCTAATGCTCTGTGGGGCCAGCAGGCATCCCATGCACGAGGTGAGGCTGCAGCCAGTGCAAACACCTTGGCCTGAGCACCAGCTGTTTTACATGGCAGATCTGCTGGGCCACACTCACTGCTCATGCAGACGCACATCACTATAACCTCATATAATTTCAGTTTCTCACACTCAAGTTAATATGCTCCCTCATTTTTCAAGTGGGTTGGCGTATTAACGCTACATTCGCATGTACAGGAGCTAGTCAGTCCCCCTTTAACTCAGAATGTTTAATTTGCAGAATATTGCTCCAATATTTTGGGCCACAGACACAGGGGAGAGGGCAAACTATCTCCAGCTGCTTGTCTCTGTTCTTAGGCCCAAACCTATCCTCTTCCTGCTACTGTAGGCATGGGGCTTTTTTTCCACTTTACAAATACCTCAGTTAATAGTAGAGACTGACATGGTGGAAGACTTATTACTAGCCAAGGCAAATTTAGAAATGCTGAAAAAACCAGCAGAAAGCTCGTTCCAGCAAGATTTCTGCACTGCTATTTTGTGAAATTGGTGTATCAAGTTGTCCTTGTGCACTTCATGCTCCACACTTTTTTTGGCCTGTATCCTAGCCACAGCTCATTATAACACAGGTATATTGTCTATTGTGAAATCAAGGTTTCCCTCTCAGCAGAGATACTTCACTTTTCAATTGGTTTCCCTCTTCTATTTACCTCCTACAGACAAAAAAAGAGAATACCAAGACAAACAGAAGTACTGGCTCTCCTAGAAGACAACTGAATATCTATTACTGCTGTGCCGACAAGAAGAACCTAGAAAAGAGAGAACTCAAAGAGAAAAGAAAAACACACACTCAGGAAGTAATAAAGAGGGATGAAAAGGAAAAGAAGACATAAAAACAAATAGGAAAGGAACAAAAGGAAGGTATAACTGAATTTAAAGTGCCATAAAGTGAAACAGTTGGCAATGAGAAAGAGGCCTTATGGACACCCTTGCTTCACCCTGACAAACTGAGAAACTGAAAAGTGTGGTTTCCTTTGAGGCACCAAAATAATTCACTCTTTACTAGTAGAGTATGGGAGAATCAAGGATTTGTGCTATAGCACTCCAATGTCAGCATGCAGCCAAAAGGGGAAAGTTTTTTACCAATTTCCTTGAAAACGTACAGCAAGCCTTCAAAAATGAATGCCCTTCTTACCTATGATGAATCAACAGCAACAGAAAATATGCAGACCTGGACTGAGCTCTAATGAAGGCATCACAATTCCTCTCTTCTCCCCACAAGCTCCAGTTAATCTCTTCTAACTGGATCATGAAGCCACCATTCTTTAACTCCCAATTATATCAGACCTGATTAAAACAACACTTGAATGAAAATGCTCAAAATATCAGGCTCCCAGTGACAATACTGGAGAGGAGATGTAGCATTGCCTGACAAGACACTGTTGAGACTGCTGGGTAATTGTCTAAAGCTTCTATCATTGCTAAGGTAAACACATGAAACCACAAAAATGTTTGAGCCTCCTAGCAAAGCTTTTGGCATGCTTTCACCTTCCTGACCTTTAAGTGTTGAGCACTCCTCTGCAATTTCTTCTCATACTACGTGTTACCAGTGGAGGAGAATCCCCCTGTGCCCCCCCAGCCACCCCAAACACATTTAAATAAACCATCCGGTGGAAAAACAAATATTGTGTGATCTCTTCACCTTTTGTCTATGTTTAGGAAAGACAACATAAGCACATAATCCTTTCTATTTTAGAAGCAAATGCTCTCTCCCGCTTTCCAAAACAGTAGTATTCTCCATGTTTTGTGCAGAGCCTGGTGGCTTTTTGTTTCATGCATTTCTTCTCCTTGGTAAACAACTTGGTGGAGTCTGTTTGTCATTCAGTGGCCCTATGTATTTGACAAAGGAAAAAACACACACATGCAACTCATTTATTCCCATTTTCCTAACTGTCGATCAGGCATGATGATTTTCCTACTGCACCAAAGCTGGAAGTTTCAGTAATGTGGCAAAAAAAATGGTATTATCATGCCAGATTAAATACAGCTTGCCCTTTCCTGTACAGGCAGGGCAAGATTAGTTCTTGCACTTCTGTAACACAATTACATCTCATCGTCAAAACTCTATACCAAACTTCACATGTCTTTGTTTACTCACAGATTACAGCTGATGGTTCTGTACCATCTGTTTGCTGGAGTACAGTGTCTGTAGTGCAGTGCTGTGATTTTCAAATCAGCCCTTAAACAGTGATAAACAGAGTATCAAAAACCTTCATCAGCCAGCTAAAAAATTACTTAGGGAAGAGATAATTACCACTTACACTATGTCAAAAAGGCTTTTGCCCATCAGATAGTGTAACATGCTGATCACCTACACAATGTGCCATGCAGTATGCTTATAAAAAACCCCCAAACATGTAAAACACATCTTGTTTCATATTTGCTGTGCAAACCCGAGAAGCTTAGGATCAAATTCACTTCTTATTCCCTCACTCTGCCTTAGGATACACACGTACATATATGTGTTTAAGTATGTAATACACTGGGAGTAAAACACTGACAGCCCATCTCAATAAAAGGAGAGGAACAAGAAGAAAGGGTACATGCTTCCCATGTGAAATGGTAATTGCGAGAGGGACAGAGAATTGGAAAGAACATAAAAGGCACTATATTTGAACAAAATTGTTTAAGACAGCCGTTCCCAAACTGAGATCCAGGGACTAACTCCCTCCTGGGGAGAGCAGCTGGCTGGCTGCCTGCCTCAGCATCTTTCACCAGCAAGAGGAGCCAGCAGTCAGCCATAACATCCTCCACAAGTTTTCAGTGTGCTGGAGTCCTCTTATGAATTTCTGGCATTCACTATCCCTATTGATTTAAATGGGGCTTGCAAGCCTTCAGAACTGAACACTAGACATCTTTACTAAATAAGAAAGTTTACAGTGCAAAAAATCTTCAGAGGAAATTTGAAAGAATAAAAACAGAAGACTGTCTCTAAGACAACGGCAGTGGGGAAGAATACCCTCCAACTGAAAATAAATCTGTTGCCTGTGATGCTTTTAACTTCAGTTAAACTACTCAGTCTTAAACTGCAGACAAAACATCCTGGATTTTGGGTACATCCCAAAGCACCCACATACACCTTGCTGATAGCAGTACTGCTCCCAAGTCCAGTAAATGGACTTGCACAAAGCACTCTTCACATACCTAAGGTTTCCAAGGACTTGGACCGCAGACTTTCTTGTGGATTTTGTTATTGTTTCACCAAACTTCAGCAGTATTTTATAGCTTCTGCCCTCTGAACCACTAACTATTTTTACAATATAGATTAATCCCTTTTCCAGTTTAAAGAAACAGCTGAGATAGCAAACTTTAACAATTTCATATTCTAAACTCTAATTAGTTTAATGTAATGTTATTTGTTCAGGAGTGTTGCTCCTTTAGTCAAGTTTCAGTATAATCCCAACATAATCCCCAATGTTTTTTTCCCTTTTACATCTCATACTTCTCTGAAACATTTTTACATGTTTTGATCTACTAAACACTTACTGTGTGCCTTGTTTTTTGCTCAGTATTTTCTTTGATCACTTCTTTGAAACTTAATCCAACAGGTGTTATTTTAATTAAAAGCAAGTCTGTCATCGTTCTTTTATAATAATTTCATTTCATTATTATGAAGTATATTTTATGCTTTTTCTTCCTCCTAAAATTCTTTATTTTAGGACTCGCATAATAGGTATTATTTTTATATTTACTGTTTGTCATGTCCATATAGGGTATGTATATATACTTATTCTTCCTATACTGTAATGTTATTTGATCTCAGTGGGATTTCCTCTTGGATTTAAACCCTTGAAAAGAGATGGAGAGCATAAAATGACCAATTTAATGCAATAACAACAGCAGTTTTCCCTGAACGCAGCTGTGTTGTCACAGGGGATAAAATTTGACCTTTCACACAATGACGGCAAAAGTTCTCAGTATTCCCTAAGACATCAAAACAAGGATCGGGGCTCTGTCTTGGAGTCGCCATAAAAAGTTCTTGGAACAAAACTGTTTAAGCTGTTTTACTTTTATCCAGCAGGCCATACGACTGCCTGGTGAAAGCCTGATGAAATCAGTAGAGTTTGCGTAGGAAAAGGTACATTTCTTTGTTGAGATCTTCCTTTGGTCATGTTTTGCCTTTTCCAAGTATGTCAGGCTTCATCAGAAAAATGGGAATAAGAAGACTGTGGATTTCTACACCAGAGACCCACCCAAGGCAAAGAAGTCCCACGCTGAGAGATTGGTTTATTCTCGCAGTGGGAAGGAACAGGGTCTCACTTTATTTTGAATTAGGTGCCCTTGTATTTGCAGTACCCATTTTGCCAGCCACAGGCTCAGCCACACAATGCCTTTCTCCTACACCCAGAGTGGAATATGTAAAACCACAAAAGGCATTCATTAACTCATAAAAGGATCCTTTTCATTTGCTCATTGTTGTTTGGTGTGGAAAGCAAGGAGAAACAAGCCATGGAAAACAAAAGAGAGCTGACAAGTAGAACATTACATGTCAGGGACAAAATGCCACTAAGAGCCAGGGAATTGTCATCACACTGGAGTTACATCAGACTGTAACCATCTCCAGCACTATTTCACTAGCTCTCCCCATACACATCACTGTTGCATAGTGATCCATCAGTCAAATAACTCTAAAAATAACAGCCAAGTACCCTTGAAGTTGTGGAACTCCCTTCCTTCCTTGATGTGCTGTGCTTTCAAGACCTGCAATGTCACACAATCCCTTGGACTGCTGCTCTTTTGCGCTGCAGAGATGATTTCCAGAGGTTCAGTACACTGGTTTTCTCCTGATGAGGCTCCAAAGAGCGAGCCCTTTGATGCGTTAATGACAGAGCAGTACATCAGGTGAAAGCCAGTGGGTTCCATGTCCAGAAAACAGCAAAGTCTGTCTTCAGTTCGTTAGAAAAAAATGAAATTTGCTTGCACGAAAATGTTTAAAAGTTTATTATCCAGGAATCAGCCGCCACATCCCCTTCATACCCTTGGCTTTGCCATGCCTTCACACTACTCAGATTTAAAATATTCATCATTGCATATTCTCCCCTACACAGCCTGGCTGCATATTGAAACTTTGAGAAGCCAGTCATCTGGCCAAATATTGTTATTACAGTTTCTCTTCTAAAATAAATAAAAATATCATAATAAAAGCACTTAAATTTTTGTAATGCTATCAGGAGGAAAGAGAAAACTTTAAAACCAATTTTCAGTCATAAAAAATGGTAACAAAACAACCCAGAGGTAAATACTATTAAAGAAGCAAACAAAAAAATAATCACCACTTAGTGTAATTGTATATTGGAAATTGTAAGAGATGTAAGAGATACAAATAAACAAAAACATCATTTGAGAACAGACCCTTTGCATTCTGACTGAAGCTCTCAACTAGAGGTCTTTCTTTCGCTGGTCCAGGCAATCCAATTAGTCCAAACATTTCAAGAGGAACCAAGGAAAAGTTTCCTGTCCTACCTAGACTTCTCATGAGAGAGATCCAGAGTTTCCCATTAGCATCTTTTATCCCAACCACTCTCCTGGGCTGTATTGCAGCTCAGCTGCACAGATGCCCGTGTCATTATGTCCTTTATAAAGGCTACTGGAGATGGGACCACACATCCAACCATATTGTCAGGGCACTGCTTGGGTTTAGGGTGCTTTAATGACAGGCCTAAATGAGTGAACTCAAATAGCTTGCTCTTACCAAAAGCCATGCAAAGAAATGTCTTCAAATTCAGGACCACAGAGTAACTGAATACCAGAAGTTATAGTTGTTAGCATAGATAAGAATGGGAGAACCACCAGTGAAATTACCCAAACTCTAAGAAGCAAGAAAACACAACATGGAAAATTGATTACAGTTCTTTTCTTGCTGTGTTCTGAGACCCTGGCCAAAAAAATAGTAGATATTTGTCTGGTGGAAAATAAAGTGGGATTTTTTTAAATTCCCAGTGTAGTACTTAGCTATAAAGCCACCTATAAGGGAGAGCTCTTATTTCATAATAAGTACATGATGAAACTGAAAATGGTCTCCTCATGCTGCTGAGGTGGCAATAGTAAAAGTCCCTCGGAACTTTGAATATATCTGAGCAGATAAAAGTTGCAAATAGGTGTAAATATTGGCAGTCACTACTGTGAATGCTCACTAAACTAATATGTTTTTCAGCAATCAGCAGGACACAGACACCTCCAAACCCAGGCATGGAGACCACAGTTAGTTGCACCACTGCATGTCCTGATGCTGTGCTGGAAGCAGAACAGAGCGAGAGGGGAGGAGCTGCCACTCTAGGAACTATTTTTCCAGGAACAAATAACTTCCTTGCATGCTGGTCAGTCTATTTGCCTCCATCCCATGCTCTCCTTCATTCTTACCAAACTATTTCCCCTTGAGCAGCTTTCTCCAGGCCCTGAGCACCATATACTCCAGCACAGTGAATTATTTAGTAGCTTCCGTGGGACTTTTGGGTAAAACAAGGCATATCACAGAAACGTGTTTCTTCTCTCTTCCCCTGCTACTGGCATGGTGGCATCAGCTAAATCTGATGTTTATTCCATTTTGTTTAGGCAGATAAAAAGCTTGGTTATTGAAACAGATAAACACACCCAGGCTGCCTGCAAGCATTCAGGCAGTATTGTGCATTCACAGGGGCATAATACAGTGGGGGAACTGCTGCTAGTGAAATACAACCTTTCCTGCATCAGAGTAACAGAAATCCCCTTTAAACCTTTTCAGAATGCTATTATGTAATAATAATAATAAAAAGCAGCAGCACATGAGGGACAGTCCCTTTCATCGCCATCCATCACAAAGAGAACATACATGAGACCTCTGTATTTTACTTCCAGTTCCCAAAGTGAAAGAGCAATTATCCTGTAGAGCATCAGCTCCTGCCAGTTCTGGAAAGTGTTTTACAACATGGAAATGCACCCTACAAATCCCTTCCTACTCAGCCCTTTTCAACCCATAAGCTCTCGTGCTGGAGTGGCCCTAGTAAGGTTTAAGTAATGGATGGGAGGGTTTGAGCAGTGTCTGAGCCCCACTGAAGCCCCATTTGGGGGATTGAAATGGAAGAGAAGCAGCAGCAAGGTCTCCATGAGTATTTCTCAGCAGGCATATTTATACTGAGCACAGAAAGCACTGACCACCAGAGGTAAAGCTCAGAGGATGAAAATACTGAAAACACGTCCTGTTGCTTTAGTTGTGTCCTTCACTGCCTCCCTCAGACTTTCATTTTACTGCTGAAAACAGATATTCCTGTGGGATAAAAGTAAGTTTTAGGAAGACACACCACACTGGAGGAAAAGAATTTTTTTCTTCTACCTTGCAACCAGAGGATCCGGTTTTCTTTTATACAAAACACCCACACCTTTTTTCACAAATCTATCTAGGGAAAAGTTTTTTATCTATTTGCTCAGCATTAACCCTTTGAAATTTTAGGGACTGCAGGAACGCGTGGTTGTAAATCCAGAGACAGCACATACATAGTTAGGATTCATTTCATGTTTTGTACAAGGGAGAGAAAAACCATTCCTGGAAAGGAAAAAAGCCACCATCCCACAACTTCAATTTGAAGGCTTCCCCCATTATTAAAGCATCAGCATTTCTCCTGCATTTATCATGACTTAGAAACACTGCTGCTCCTGTGAGGTGCTGTTTCAAGGTATTGACACATTACAGAGAAAGCATTTAAAAATATGCATATTTGGTTTTGGCTTTTTACATTCCAGACTGGAGAACACTATGTGCATTTTTTGCAATTAGAGATTATTTTTGTGAACAGTGTTAAAGAAATAAAAAATTAATTAATCCATTAATATCTTAGCCATAAAATTTCAAGTGGTTACTATTGCCTCTTGGCTCCCCTCTGATGGGTCAATAATGGGTAAATGTTGGACCCCTGTAACGCTCTGGCTACAGCCCCTAACATTCTTTCTGGTTGATGTGCTACAACATAGGAGGAGCTGGGTTCTCTCCTCTCCTTGCAATGCTTAGTTTCTGAAAAAAAAAAAGGTTTTCACTGAACCTTTCATGTTAGACGTATTATTTAACAAAGTGTTTATCAAACACCTGGAAAATCACTCTCCTTTAAAAATTTTATGATGGAAAAGCAATTACCCTTTAAGCCATGTTTCAAAGTCACTTCACAAGAATCCTTTGGAAACAAACCTCAGCTTTCTCTCCTCCTTAACACCCAATGTCACCCAACAAGCATGTAAACTATGGCTGATTTTATTATTTTAAGATCTAGTAACAAAATATAGATCATTATTTTATTTTTTATTTGAAATCTACGTGTAAATTAAATCTTTAAATAAACCAGGATTGAGTTGGTTTCAAATATTTCTCTTCCTTACCAGGGTTTGAATTTGTACAGCTATTAGAGCCAAGTATGTCTTAAGCTTTTTCTGTACATCAAAACAAAGGGCAAATATGAATCAAAGGCCGTGAGATTCCAGATGAAAGAAAATGTAAATTAAAAAGTCTCTGTGTAGGGTGGAATAAAATAAAATAAGAGTAAAATAAAATAAAATGCTTTATGGCAACAAAATATTAATTTAAAAAAAAAAGCGCAAGGAAGAACCAACCCAACAATACACACCTAGCAGCCTACAATCATCTGAAAACAAAGAGCAGCCAGCAGAGTTTGCCAGGTGCATTAGGTGGTAAGCAATGATGCAAGACTTGCATGGAAGATTGAACAAGGGGGATACTGTGGGGAGGTTAATTTCATTTTTACTCAGGAAAGCAACACACTAAGACTGTGTCTGTAATGCAAAACACTGCCTTTGGGGTATTTTGAAATAGGGATCAAAGTTCAGTTTGACCAAAAAATACAGGCACAGTCAAATCCCTTTCTAGATTCTTATACCAACTTCCCAGTTAAGAGAAGTGGCTGGTACTGTTGACAAGCCATCCTCCATCATACTTGAAAAATCATGGCAGTCAGGCAAGGTCCCGACTGAAGAAAGGGAAACCACACTTCTATTTTTAAAAAGGGAAGAAAGGAAGACCTGGGGAGCTACAGGCAGGTGAGCCTTGCCTCTGTGTCTGGGAAGATCATGGAGCAGATCTTCATGGCAGCCATGCTAAGGCACATATGAGACAAGGAGGTGACCAGAGACAGCCAGCACAGCTTTACTAAGGGCAAATCATGCCTGACCAATCTGGCAGCCTCCTACAAGGGAGTGACAGCAACAGTCAACAAGGGAAGACCAAGCAGTGTCATCTGCCTAGATTTCTGTAGGGCCTTTGACACAGTCCCACGTGACAGCCTTATCTCCAAACTGGAGAGACAGGTATTTGATGGATGGACTGTTCAGTGGATAAGGTACTGGCTGGATGGTCAATGTCTCTATGTCCAGGTAGAGGCTGGTGACAAGTGGTGCCCCTCAGGGCTCTGCCTTGGGAGTGGCACTTGTTAATATCTTATCAACAACCCAGACAGCGAGATCAAGTGCACCCTCAGCAAGCTGGCGGATGACACAAAGGTGAGCAGGGTGTCTGACACAACAGAAGGAAAGGATGCCATCCAGGGATGGCACCAAACTGCTTTGCAGCACAGATTGCTTTTTGTTACTGTTCAGTCATGCTCTCTCTCCCCCTTGCCCCACCAGAGCAAAGGATGCCGAGCTGCAAGGCTGCAGTGTCAGGGAACAGCAAGAGGGGCTGTCCAGTTCTGGGGGAGCTGAGGGCAGCCCCAGCACCAGTCATACACTGCTCATCAGGACCCTGTCCCCCCACAGTACCTGAACACTGGGTAGAGTGGGTCCTTTGGTGGCTCTCGACACGGCAAGGTGTGAGCCACGTCTGGGGTTCCAAGCACAAGCCGCAGGAGATGGGGCTGTAGAAAGTTGTGCTCAGAGAGAAGGAGGAGGCAATCCATCCTGACCTTCAGTGGAGCTCAAGGTGTGGGTAAGGTGTGTGGGTGGAACTCCCTTGTGGGGTTTTTCTGGGCAATTAAGGCTCATTAACATACTCATATTGGTAACAGGTGGGGAGCTCATAAGGTTACTCAAGGCTGGAGCTCGTTCTCCAATTTATTATTTTGCACAGGAAAAGCGTATGCCATAAATGCAAACATCAAAAGTTGAGACTCTCGAGGTCCCAGGGACAAGCTATCTCCCTTAACTTGCCCTGTCTCAGGAAAGCTGAGGACACCCTCCACAGGAGGCCTCTCCAGCTATAACTGGAGCATGAACAAGTTAATACAAGACTCTGTTGACTTCCTCTCTTTTTCTTTTCAAGAAAACGTGTTCTCTCAAAGTGTTCCAAAAGTCACTGAGTTTAGGAACAACAGACACTTTATCCTGGAGCAATGAAGGGAACAGGCTGTGCTGGGTGAACTGGCATAATTATGCTTGGGTGTCTCACGAAAGACAACACAAGTTCCAAATAGTACCAATCAGTAAGTTATAGCAGGTGCAAAACTCATGGGCAGTTCCTCTGGTTTATCAAGCCTCTGCAAGGAATGAAAAATAAAATTGAACTGAAAGCTATGATTTGGTCAAGGTCAAATACTTTTGAATGCATTTTACCACTGTTTAGGATTCTAATTCCTTGTTAAATCATGAGAAAACAATGAGATCACCCTTGGGATCAGTTCACTAAGCAAAAGACTGTCATATTGCCAATTAGCACATACATAAAGCCACCTAATCGTGAAATGTTACAGTCATAATCTTCAAATACCCCAATGAAATTCTCTTTTTGCAGACATGAGCCTCATCAGAATTACACTGGTCCCATCAAAAACAAAGCTATTCCATAAATACACTCTCCATTTACCAACACTGCAACATTTACCAGGAAAAAAGTACTGCTGAGGACTACTAAAGTGGACTCTTATTTCACAGTTCCCAGTAGGGATAATGTAATGTTTTAGATTTGTCCTTTGGACCAGCTGCTCACCATTTATAAGATGTTTCTATTGTTTCCTGGATTAAAACAATCCCTTTTACAAATGGTAATGATGCTTCTTCTGCATCCTATATAAGCTACCCTAAAGCATTTCCCACAGTCTCCACAGCGAGACAATGGCAGCATGAGATGGGTGCAGGAAATGGAGCTCAGTGAAGTTTAAAATCTGGCCAAAACAGGGGAACAGATTGTTGTCAGCCATAGATCACATAATAAATGATGTTTTAAATGTCCTTTCTGAGCCAGGGCCATGAACCTGTTTTTGCTCTCAAACATGCACTGCCTTGTGCTGTATATACAGCACACTGACAGCATGTTGAGAAGCTTTGTTTCTGGAGCCTTTCAAGTTGTATTATCTTGATTCATTAGGATTTGCACATTCCAGCAAATGACTTGTCCCCTCATCAATGGACTCTGCCATGCTGGATTGTGCTTATGGGGCTTGGAAAATTTAAGTCTTGTGAGTGATGCTTGTGCCAAAGCATCAACAACTTTGATTTCACAGGATTATTCTCGCAGCCCTTAAGATCAAGTTTCTATTGAAGCCTCAAAATAAAAGTACCTGAGTAATCCTGAAAATCATTAAGTATGAATCTGTGCAAAATATTTCCCATCATAATCACTTTTCAGCCAGAGACCACGTATTTGCTCACCCATGCCCCAGGCAGCTGACAGGGCGGCTCACCCGTTTCCCCCAGCCCAGGAAGCACTTTCCACCACACCCGGGGTTTCTTACAGGTCAAAGCTTTTTATTTCATTTATGAGCCTTGGGCAGAATGTCAACCAAAACAGTTATTTGCTTAGTTTGGGCTACCACCCTGCCTCTGAAACGCCTTCCTTTCAGTTCCTCTGCTTTGGGGACTATTGTAGGACATTGCCTGAAACTTCAATAGGGAGCATCTGGACATGTTTCAGAAGGTTTTGCAGCTGTATAGGGCTGACTGGCCAGGGGTCTCTCCAGCCTGTTCAAAGAGCTGTCTTTTGTGCTGAGAAAACTCTGTTTGGTACAGAACACCCCTTTTTCTACAGACTTGACTCTTGTGGCTTTCAGGCTTCAGAGCTCTGTTTTGATTGCAGATCTGAGGAAGAAATATTCTTCGCCACACAGGTATGTCTCTCCACACGTGTATCCTGCTGCCCCTCAAACCCTCAGACCTCTCCCAGGGACATCAAGCCTGACACTGGACAAGCTGGACTAATAGCAGAGCCAAAAGCTGTGCCAAAAGACATGGCCAGTCTGAGGAATCTTTCATGGCAGATTTTTTGACAGATTTGGGAGCAAGAACAGGGTGTGGATCATCTTCCCAGATCAGCTACCTGTATTTTCCTTCCTTGATGTTTTGTACTCCATCACTGTTTGTGATGAAATATTCCCATTTTATTCTCTGCTTGTAGTGAGCATCAAAAATTCCAGCATTCCAAAGGGTTTTATTTGGCTTACAGGGCTCTTCTTAGAGACCGATGGCTAAGAAAATCCATTGATAAGCAATATGTAAAAGGCCAGGCTGTGCAGTTCGTATTTTGCCATAAAACTAAGCAGGATAGATTTTTTAAAAATCCAGCACTGCTAGTATTTTATTTTGTCCTTTTCTGGAAAAAAAAAACCAGAACAGTTTTAATGTTTGGTCCCCCTGGAGCCCCTTGGCTTTTTCCCACATCTTCCAGATAAGGAAATCAACCTAAATAAATATTTGGCTTAAGTTAAAGGTGATGTCTGCAGGGAAGGCCAGCAGCTTTGCTTTTCCAGGGAGGTTACTGGGATGCAGTGGCCAGCTCTAGCTGTGGCTGCTTGGCCCAAGCACCTCCCTTACTGTGCCTCCATTTCCTTCCCACCCGTCTGCCTTCTCTGCTCACGCATAAATTCCTTGAGTTAGGGACCCTCTGCATGTGTGATCGCAGGACTCAGGCAAAAAGAGCTCTTGTCTTTCACAGAGAAACATGCTAACAAATAAAAATGTATGGCAGGAGTCTTCCTTTTAATTCACTATCATTTGGAAGTTTGTCTTTCCATAACCTCAGCATGAGATGCATTGCTGTTATTTTCTTTGTGCCTGTTTAACATGAAACCATCAAGGGACAGATTGCTGTGCTAACTCTGTAATATAGCAAGGCATTACAAACACAACTCCACAAAAATAAAAAATGCAATATTTTAGATATGTGAAATAATTTTTCATAAGATAAAAGTTGATTATTCTTGGACTGTGAGATGGGATAATACCAGTGTTGTCAGCGTTTGGCTCACAAATAACAAATGCACAGTGTCGGAATGGATTTTTCTGGGGGGAGTTGAGTGAGGTGTGTGAACTAACATTCGGAATTAGGTTTTTCTGAACCATGAATATGAGTATTGACAAAAAGAACCTTTTTAGCTCTGTGCTTTCCATGACTTTGCTCTTTATTCCCAAAGCTGCTTGTGACAGCTTATTCATTCCCTGAGACTGTTTATTCCTGGTAAAAAGAGCACACCCAACCCAGTGCAGATATATATGCAGATAAGCAGTTTTCAACCCAGAAGGGTGGAGGGTTGCTTCTAGAGGACCACGAAAGGACAACATAAAAAACTATTTCATATGCACTAATCTGAAACATGCATAATTTCTGGAAAGAGCCTCCCTATGACTGAAAAAACCTAACAATATTAAAAATATTGAAAAACTCTGACATAGATGAAGAGTAATTTGCCAGATCTGGAAATCCAGTGGGGATTGTACCAGGAGACCTCAGTACCTGCTTCTGAGGTCTTGTGCTGTTACTTAGCCTTCAGAAGTAAAATCTCTTGTTTTGTCTTCCACAGTGGAATAAAATAAAGGAAATGAGAGAGAAAGAGAGTCTCTTGTAAATGACTACACTGCATATTCATGATCTGAATCAAAGGTATACAATTATTCTTTGACTTAAACAAATCTCTCCAAGAATATTTAGACAACAGCAAGAAAATGTCTTCACCTTGAGTGTGCAGACTTACTCTGTGCCAAAAATTAGCCTCAGTATGTGCCAAAACTGGTGACCTGCTTGCAGTCATATATGGTATATGCACTCATGTATGCTAGGGAACACAAGCTGGGCTACGGAAGTCTTGTGTCATTGGTTTTTCTGCTCCACTTTATGACTCAGCAGCTCTTACCTGGAAATGAGATTGAAATAAATTCAATTATTAATTACAAATATTAGCATATGGCCTTCAAAAAAATTCAAAGCACCTTTTATAGCATGCCCTCTGTCTCAAGGCAAGAAGTGCTAGCACAGAATTCCACTCCTAGCACAGAATTCAACATTCAAATATCTCTTCCTGCTTTTCCGTTTGTGACAAAATTGCTGGCTGCAGTTTGTATAATTTACAATATTCATTCCCCAAGTTGTCCCTCGTGTCTCCTAACCCAGGTTTGTTCAACTTGCTCTTGGAAGTCTTGATAATTGGAGTTACCTGAAACAAAAACTCTGAGCTCCCCTAATAACCAGAGTGGGAATCACCAGCAAGGACTTATGAAACCCTGATACTGCTGTATAAATATCTGACCCTGTAATGCAGTACGTACCAGTACCACATTTAGTTTATAAACTTAATACTGGTTTTCCATTAGAAAAATCATGATCACCACATATTTAATACAATGACCGCTATTACTAAACCTCATTAATTAATCTAAAAGCCAAAGAAGTTTTATTTTCTGAGTGGTCTCCTCATGGTCATCAAGACATTAACCTCTTTAGCTGTGAATGAAATTCAAAAGCACTGTTCACATCTGAAGGATCACATTTCACATCTGTGGAATGTAGGGTATTTCTGAAAGGCGGAAAAGTATTAAGCACAGATGTGCGTCCATTCATTATCCTCGAGACAATGGATACAATATATAAGTCAGTTTTGGAAAACCTCTTGCCAACTGTTGATCTACAAGAGAAACCTGCAAATAACTTAGTGAGGATTGGTCTGTAGTCTGCCTATAGTCAATCTGTGACACACAAACATCCGCCTGAAGAATTGTTAATGAACATTGTTAATTTATGCCTGCCTCTGCAAAATACAGAGGTAGACTTAGGAGAAAGACCTTTTCTTTTCACCATGGTTACATCCATGGGGCATAAGGATATCTGTCCCAGATATCATGGTCCAGGGACAGACCTCTGTGAGCTGAGCTAGGTGACTTTGGTCTGTAAAGCCCCACAGGGCATTGAGCCCGTATCAAGAATGCCCACAGCAGTACCTCACCTCAGAGCGAGAGACTTTGGGCTGTCAGGGGTCAGGGCTGGAGTGAAAGCAGCTAAGACCTAACAGAAGGAGGAAACTCAGAGGATGGAGTGGTGTCATCCCCCTTGTAATTCTTTACTTAAAAGGTGGCTGTCTTGGGTAGGACTCTTCTATTCCATAATCAAAAATGGATTGGAGAGGAAAGGAAGAAGGTCTAGGCCTACCTATGCATTGAAGGGCTCACCCATGCCCATGGTTACTGTGACTACACAAGTGATCTGGGAGAATGAGATGAAAATCCAGGAATTTTCATGCATCTTATCTGGGCCAGTTAATATAGAATTATTATTATTTTTATTTTACTCAGAGACAAATTAAGCTGTAACAAAGCAAAGGTCTATAGCATGGGCTCCAGGATGCTTTTCAGAGACAGAACATTCTGACTTTTTATTCCCTTCAGTATCGGAAAAAATATCCTCTCACTTGGTGAATAATCTGACTAGGACGTTATTATGGAAATGAAAGCCTTTTTCTCTTCTTCCAGCTATGTTTTAAGAGTCAGAAGCAGCTGTGACTTCATTTTGTGAGGAATACAATTGTTTCAGCATGTATCAGGCATTTTCTGAGAATGCCTACAACTGGGCAAAACCAGTCGTTGGGCCTTTTATTGTTTTGTTTCTTGGGTTGGATTTTTTTCCCCCATTTCTCAGGGAGTCACTATTTATGGGAGTAGGTACTGCCACTGTTAGCAAAACCTGCCAGGTCCATTCAGACTTAAATATGCCTTTGAAATGGCTTGCACAGGCAACACTTATACTTCATTTTGGGGACACCAAGATCAACTGCTCCTAAGGACTTCAGGGGGAAAAAAAGCACTGTTTAAAGACCTTGACGTGTTTCACTTCCATGCTAACAGCTGAGTTGCTTAGTCCTGTGAAGATGAGGGTAAAATGTTCAAAGGTACCACCTGAGGCACCTGGAGAATGCAACACCAAGTAGGAAAGCTCCTGGAAACATCAGGTACCTCCAGAGTCAAGTTGCAGCTTAGCCAGCTTTTTCAAAGCAGTTTTGAATGGAGGTTCCTAAGACATTTAATGGCCTTTTCCACTGCACTGGTTGCTGGTAGCAGTAGCAGACAGATGGTTTTTGTAGATTATGATATTAAAAAAAAGATGGAAAATGCCAGTCATGCCAGTTTTCTCAGAAGTTCTTTCCAAGTTTCTGAAGTGTACAGCAGTTGGCAACCTCGTGGGCATTACTACCTGTAACTTCTTTCTCACCATGCCAACAGTGGGATTGAAAACCCAGGCTACAGCCTCAAAACCCCTCATCAAATGAAAGGACCTCATCCATTGGCTTGGATCAGTGTCATCGTTGGTGGATTAAAGAGGAGCTGCAGAGTCTGCCTGCAGTGCAACAGTGTGTAAATGGAGAAACCAGATTGATGCTGACAATAGCTATGACTCTCCTCAGAGAGGATAGTCCTGAGCTGCTCTTAGGCAGGAAAGGATTACCATGACACTGTGGTTGTGCCAGGACAAATGTTTTCCCCATCATTTTTATGGTAGGGCAGGCCAGCTCTGCATCATACCCTCTTCAGGGTTCATTACATGTGGTTTTGGTTTTATGAAATTCTTGATGCCCTTGTTGCCACAAATCTAGTCATGTAGTGGTGGCTATCAAGTCACCAATGCATGGTTGTAGCAAGGAATTCCGTATTTCAGGAGATGCATCTGCTACTCATTCCTAGGCAGTTATCTGATGCTGCTAGATTATATAATGAATTTGAAGCTGGCAAGAATGAAAAAGAATCCTATAACAAAAGTAGAAACCTGTTTCACATACTAGATCAAAACAGGCAGGAATGATGGAAAGAAACTGTTTTGAAACTGAACGTCACACATTCCAGTTGCAAAGCTTGGCAGACTGTCAAGAGACTGAGTGGAGACTCTGGTCTGGGAAAAGGGAGTACCCTGTCACAGCAAACTCCACAACATCGCAGCTGATCACCAATGGCACAGACCCCTAATTGAAATAAGACTCTCAATCATGCATTAAAAAATGACTGTTTCTGAGGCAGCAGATTCCAAATATCAGCGGGAACCTGATTGCCTCTTCCCCTTGTCCAAGCTCGGGCTGGCTCTTCATCTGCAGCACATGACTTTTGGGACCGGCACTTAACCACTCAGCAGAAGTTGATACGCTGTGATTTATGAACCGTTACATTCCACACCGCGGAGCCCAAGGATGGGCAAGGATTATAGATATTCCCAAAGCAGGGAAACCAGTGACAAACAGGAGGAGCCTCTGACCTCCTCTGCGTCTTGGCTGTGCAGTGCCCCACAGCCTTATGGGAAAGCGAGTTCTTTGGGAAAGCCGCTCCAGAGGGGTGGTGTGACCAAAGACATAAACACTAAATGCTGAGCAATGATAAAAGGAGTTGATGTCACACTTAGTCATCTCCCTTTGGTTTAGGATACCATACAATATGGATAACTGACTGCAATCTCCTTATTTTCCAGGACAGATGCACAAGTGGCGCTTCACTTTGCAAACTGAACAAGAAAGTAGCCTCCTACACATTTTACCTTCACTTCTAACTTCTCAGATATGTGTGTATGTATTTATCTGTATCCCTATAGGCATGTTCATAGATTTCATATATTCTACATCTATGTTCACAACATGCACTCACAATTCTGAATTTTTTTTGTTTTGTTTTTTTTTGGTGCAACAGAAGGCATCTAAAATGTAATGGCTATACCTTGACCATTTTGATCCAAAAGACAGGAACCACAATCAGTAAGACCAGGACATCAGTGAATGCATCTTTGATGCTGGCATTTTTCCAAGCACTGGTCCTTTTTAAAGAGTTATTCCAAGCTGGGGAATAACACTAAACTTGAAATCACTGAGCTCTGTAATAGAGTTGCTATATTTATTACTCTGATGTAGCATTGGACTCGAGCACCGATCTAGCATCTGTTTGAACCTCTGTGTTCTGTAAATGGTAGGAGAGGGGGTGAAAGAGTCAGGGTCAAACCACAGATCTGCTGGTTTTCTCCATCTGCAGAGCTCCAGCTTCTCAGCACCGTTTTGGAGGGGGACTTGTAGCCTACAGGCTAACAGTGCTGTTGGCCTCTTTCTGTGTCTCCTTTGCCAAAAGAGAAAATAAAATCCTTACAAAATACACATAGTGGTGAGAAAGAGATTCCAAATACTGAGGAGATTGTTGCTGTAGCTGCCCCCTTGCCTATTGAAAGGCAAAGCTCAGCAGAGCTCAGAAACGAAATCTGACTCTGAGTTGTTATAACCATGAACCATTCCTTTCTATGGAGCTGTGCAACAGACTGGAACTCAGGCAGTAAAAAGTGCTTGTGTTGCCACCCACCAGGTGTCTAGAAGGTGGTCTGCTACCCTTACATTCACTGAATTAATAAGGCCACTATACCTGGAAAACCCAGATAGTGATGTCTGACTTCCGCATATGAGAAACCAACATTTCAGTGCAACTCCCTCGTATGGATTTTATAACCAAATCCTAATTACTGATCAGTCCTCCTCAAAAATCTGCCTTGAATCAAGTACACATCAGAATATTTAATTGGCAGAGTTAAAAAATATCAAATCCAATAATCAGCGTTGCAAACAGAAACACAGACAATGTATATGATTTTAGTGACTAATACGTTGCTGTTATTTTCAACTCAAAAGACCAAATATTTTCCCCATGTGTAGCATATGAGAAAATCCAGATTCTATGCACTTCAGTTTTCATCTGTTTCATATCAAACAGTCCACTTGCATTTCTCTCATAATGGTAAAAGTAAGGCTAAGCTATTCAGCAACTGACTGTCACTTCCTAAGCCGGAGCCTTCAGTCTCATCTTAGACTATGTCCTGTTACAACCAAGAAAATGAAGTGTCTGAGGAGTGATGGATCTATCCCTTAACTGTTCAGAGAAAAATGATGTATATTTTTCTCACACTTGAGAAAAAAAAAATGAAAAACAGATTTTGAGCTATTTAAAAGTTGCCAAACCAATTTCTTTAAAACTTAATTAAAGAATATATGATTGGCATCTTTCTGGGACATTTGTACCAGGACACCCACCGGAAATTAAGTTCCATGTCCAGAATGTAAGCGTCTAAATATATTGGGCACCTAATGGAAAGATTGATACTTCTTTAATGATGACACTGCCAAGGTAATAAAACCTAACACCACAATGTTACCTCTTTTTACCAAAAATATACAGAAATAAACAAATAGAACATGCTGAGAAATTACACAGAAACTCTGTTAAAACTTTTTAAAGGGTAATAAAAATGCCTTTGGCCCATTAAATGCACTCTACTGACTATATGAGCCAGTGCCAAAAAGTATCAAAGCATTTACAAAGAAAAAGAAATAAAAGAAAAAGGTCCAAGAACTTGGTAGTGTATGTTCTCGCGGAATAATTAAATGAATGTGCTGGGCATAACCCAGGAAAAAGCATATGGGCCGTTTCATCTTACAGAAACCCAAGTGCACACACATACACATGTACACATTATGTAAACATACATATATTTATACCCACAAGCACACTCGATATGGGCATGAGAGCCCATGTGATAGTTTGCCAGGAATATGATACAATCAATTGTCATGCTGCCCTTATCTGTTCAACAGTGTAATTCTTTTTACTTTCTCTAAATTTAAAACTCCAGAGTACATTCTAATGTTACTTTAAGAAACTTGAATCACTTATAAAAACATCTTTTCCCTTTTCTCCATTATTTTTACCTCTAGCACTTGAGCAAGTTTCTGCCCAGATGCAAAGAAGTGTCTCACAGTCCCAAGCCCAATTTCTTCTGAGCACTGAAATGTCCAGGAATATCAATTTTTTCCAGTTCTGTAAGTGACAGATCAAACTTAGAAATAAGTATTTTTTATTTTATTTCAGAACTGATTTATGACTAAAAAGATTTGCATATATTAACATCTGTATCAACATGTATTTCTCTATCTCTTGTGCAGCAAATTCATAAGGCAAGATCCTAATCCTAGAACCAACCATTAAAATTACACCTATTACAAATTCTCTCTCAAAAATAAACTTTTTATCTAGAACTAACAACAATTCCAGATGCTGTTCTATCACTAAACCTGTGTATCTCTTTCTAAACTGCAATGCTTTGGGGTTTTGTTCTATACATAGGTCTAGTTGCAGTAATGAACACCTCAAACCTTGTGATTGCATTTTCTCTGGTATCTCTTTATGTGGCCAGAAGAGACAGGACAGGCTCTGAGCATTAAATAATTATTGGAAAACAATAGGGATCCAAATGATACTTTCTTTCAAGCTCCTGAGATCGTCTTCTCTGCTTCACATCTTCCTTGTAAAGATTATCTTTTATGAAAATTTCACACGCTTTACTAAATGACAATAACAACCCACAATGAGCTGAACTCTCTGCCACATATAAATTGCAATCCATTACATTTAACCTCTTGAAAGATGACATGTTATTCTGTCATGTTATTCTCAAGTCAGTTGTCTTTTTAAGGATCCAAAATACATAAAGCCTCTCCTGGAGTCACTCTAACTTAGTTTGGATCCTTTTAGTAACAGTATTATAAAATAGTAAATCACTATCATGAAATAAGAGGATTTGGGTAACTCTGTGTGGGTGAAGAGGAAATTGATGACTTGCTTGGAAAAATCCAAAGACAAAGGAAACACAGATGAAAATTTTCACTTTGCTATTTGAAACAACCACAAAAGGTTGGGAAGTCAGACTGGGATTACTCCAGCGACTGTGTACACTCCTCTCTTTGTACAGGAATGGCAATTTAATCTATTTACAGTGACTTGTACCATGACCTCTGGAAGGCGTCACAATTAACTCAGAATGGGTCTATGAAAAACATGTTTGAAAAATTCATATCTAACCACACGACAAAAATTTTGGCTTCCTGTTTGAAACAGATGGAAGAGATTTCACATAAAACCCATGTAGTTTCATTTTCTTGTGTTCAAACCCAAAACAGCTGAGGTCTAAGTGACTTTAAATCACTAAATAGTCATTTTTTCCCTTTACCTAATTTAATTTTTCTCTTGCTGTTGAATTTATGCATCCTTCAGCTGCTAAGCTCATATGTGGCATGTGACCTTTGTGGAGTTTTCCATGAACATTGCTATGTAGGGCTGGAGTCAGGTTAAAACAAGATGTAAGCACACGTGGAGGCAAGAATAAGCACCTCCCCTATGCTCATTCTAACAGCTTGGGCCAATTGAAACAATATTTTCCTGAAGATTTTGAAATACTATGAATGGCACAAGCATACGATTTCAGATTTGGCCTCTTATACAGCCATATTTCTTCAGGTATATTGTTGGAATAGTGTAAGTAATAATGACACAAAGTAATTGACAGGAAAACAAAGGGTATAATAAGGATTAGCAGCACAGATAACTCCTTATCAGCCAAACTAGGAATAAGAATATAGACCTGAGTAAGAATTTCATAGATACCTTTTGGCAGCTGGCATAAATCATAGGTGGGATGAATGAGGTGAACCTGGAATTATTGCAGATTGGCTGGTCTGCTTTAGCAATAGCTGAAGAGCTCATAATGCTGATCCTGCACAGAGTATTATCAGTAATACACATAGCTCAACCTACTAAGTTAATATAGCTCACACTATCCTGTTAATTCATTTGCCAAGCTACTCAGTCATTTACCGCTCTTGTGTTTCGTCATTTATTTAATTTCCACATTTTGTAATATTTTCATTCGCACCTAAAATCATAGAGGGCTATTAATGAAATGGAAGGTGGTTTGATATGGTATTTTCAGCAACATTTCCTGGAAAGCATGTAAAATTATATATTAATCCAGTTAAGTCCTTGCTTTCCATCAAGGAGAGCATTTCTCGGACACAAACACACAAAATTTTGCCTAAAAGTGTGAAATAAAAATTATCATTCTTTGTCTTCTTCATAGGATCACAGGATAATTCAGTTTGGAAGGAACCTGGTGAAGTGTCTGGCCTAACCTCCTGCTACAAGCAAGGCCACACCAAGTTACTCAGGGACTCAGGGATTCAGTTGGGACTCAAAAACTGTAAGGAATGGAGACTACACAACCTCCCTAAGCAACACAATATCCCAATAAGATAATATAGTGCGATTAATTTCATGGGGAAATCCTTAAGTCACACTCTTTTCAAGATGTGCATCCTTTTACTAGATTTCCTCAAAACAAGAGAAATAAAAAGAACTGAAAAACATTCCCATCTCATTCTATTTCCATTTTTCACACGTTAACTTTTTCATTAGTTGAACTTTATAAAAATTATCAGTGTGAGGCTTTTCTTACTTGTGATTCAAAATACGTATGTTTGAAAAGGAATAGGTTGGGTTTTTTTTCAAATTCAAGATATTTCTCTCAACAGCTGCACCTGAACTTATCTGAGATCCCTGAGATTGCATACCCTGGTTCCAGACGTAGCTCTATTTGTCCACAGTGTGTGTAACAGCAATAATAATAGCACCAGCCTGGTGTGTGAGCCCAGCTTGCTGCTTTCCCTGTGGCCTGCTGTAAATGAACACAATTGCTCGACTGACATTTCCAGTATTCTTAAGCTCAGCTAGACCATTTAGTCAACCCTGACTGTTCTGATTTTACAAAAAAAAGATTACATATTAATTTCAACTCTTTCTGCTACAAGAACTTAGTCATCTATGGCAGTTTTACATAGCACTTTTTTTGGTTTTTTTTTGTGCGTGCTTGTGATAGTGTTTTGTTTCTCCCCAGTGATAGTAGAAAAGGACCTGATTAGGGCCATGAAACTTCTGCTGGGTTGCAGAGGAGTTTTTCGGAAAGGTCCTGCTAGTTGGCTATTTTTATTTTCTGGCATCATTAGATGTCTGGAAAAATGCCCTGAAAAATTGAGTCCAGGCACATTGACTTTAGAAATTGTTATATATTTACCAGAAATTTCCTCTTTCCCCACCTACTTTTAAAATTTTTAACAGTGGAATATATTGAAACATGCAGAAAACTGTAAAACAGCCAAGAGGACTTACATAAAACTCACTTAAATGATCCACTTTTGCAGCAGAATAAATCAGAGGAAATAACAGCTAAGAAAGAGGGTATCTAAAGAAAGTGACTGTAAACTGCTAGTCAAAGAAAAGTGTGATATCCTTTTCAATTCCCCTTTTTCTACTCTCAAAGAGCCACAGTTAATTAGACTCCCATCAAATCCATTTTGCTCTATAGAAACAAACAAACAAAGAAGTCACCCTTTCCCTTGGACTAGCACAGGATGTTTGCAGGCTGATTACTGGAAGGGCAGATTTGTCCTTTGGTGTTGCATTCAAATGCAGTCACTTCACTTTGGGAAGCAAGCATCTCCTGGGAGATGTGACAAGTGTTGAAATGTGTATGACAAACCTCATTCATTTGCCAGATCACTGCCCCCTGCATTTCACAGCCCAGCATCTTTTGTCTGTGGGGAGGAAGGGCGTGGAGTGCCTCCAAGACGAGGGAAAGGTTGGAAAGTGTGATCAGAGCCTGAATGCACTGGCATCTGTTACAAGCGCAGGGAATTAAAATGATATTTCTAAGAACTCTCGTGACCGTTTATAACCACGTATTCCAAGAAAACTCCCAATATAGACACCGTCGTGAACAAAGACCGCAGGCTATAAGCAACAGCTGAGCTAACCTTCCTGCTTTTTGGGGCATATTGCCTTTGGCCTGGAGCAGGGTCAGCCACCCTGGTGCAAGGTGCGGGGGGCACTGGTGGGGAAGGGGAAGAGTGTGTGACTCCTGCCCTTGCTCAGAGACGAGGGCACAAGCGAGAGAACAGGACTGAAGCGTTCATCACTGGAACGCCCATCGTAGCCCCCACCCGCCACACTCCCGTGGTTCCTAAAGCTGACCAAGGCTGGGAACACTACAGCAATACCTCTCCTGAGGCCTTGGCTTCAGCCTCAGCTGCCCTGTGGCACAGAGTGGACATGCTCCTTTTTGGCTCATTTCTGCCCAAGGACAGGCAGACAGGGAGCCCCAGGAGATGCCGCACACATCCCAACCGCCTCTCTTATTCCAGCTTCTCAGTGTTAGTGTTTTGGAAGAAAAAGCCCCATACTCTGCTGACAGTCCTAGCACCCAGCAAGCAGGCAGTGCAGCCATCACTTCAACTCCTTTCCTCAAAATACCCTCAGAGCTTGAGTTTTGGCTCCACTGGCATTTGACTAATCATATCGAAGTCCTTACCTGCGCTTTCATTTCTATTTTTACTTTCCCCCGTAACATTAGCTTCACATGTCACTGTTTTGCTTACTTTTTAATTGAAAACTGACATTTTTAAGCCACTTTATATTTCCTATCTTGGCAATAGTCAAAGAAGGACTACACAGATGGGCAAATAATCATATCAAGATCTGAGGTAGCGCTTCCCTTCATCTTGGTCCACTTGGGTAAACTCACACCACATGCCAGTGTGAACTATTCTTGTAAAGAAGACAAGGGCTGTAAATCCCTGCTAAAACTTATTTAGGAAGGGTAATTTAGGCTATGCATAAGTGCCATACATTAAATATAGTACAGGTGAAATTCGCTGGGAAGGGCTCTGACATTTGTAAGTTAGACAGACAGTACCTATTAGAGAGGCTCCAAATTCTGAACAAATGTAAGATAATATAATTTTACACAGCAATTTTACATGCAGTCTCTTCAGAAAGAAACACCAAACCCTTTTCAATTCCACAGTCTCCAGCCCTTAAAATTAAATAAATTCCGTTCAGTTATTCCTAGGTATTCCCTGTGCAAATGCACTGTAACATTATCTCAATTCTGAAGAGGTGTTTAGAAGGCTTGGACAGTATCTTTAAGTGAGCTGTGCAAAGATGCAAACATTTACTCTCTCCTTTCTCTTTTACAAAGCACTTGCATCTGTCTTCCTTGCACTTTCCCCAGGGAGAAGGAAAGCTGGGTGCACCATGAAACAGCACTGGCAGCCTGAACCACCCTGAAATGCAAGCATATGATAAATGCAATGGGGCTGCTCCTACCTTGGGTGGACATGAATTAGGAACCACCACTACAGAACCTAGTTTTGTGGAAGATATCCATGTCCTTCTTTGCTTATTGCAAAGATTCTATGCCAAAGTTGGCAAGTTCTCCCAGCAAGCTCTGGGAGATCTGTTTTGTTAGAATAATTTGCCACTGAATTAAGTTTCTCTGTAAACCTTTTATTTCTTACTGTGCTCTAGTGTATTGGGGGGGCACCTGAGACTCACTTGTAAAACTGCAGGTGTCAGGTTTTCTTGCATGCAGTGTAATTCTCACACGGAGTTTTAAAACTTAAAGCCAACTCTCTGGCATGAAGGTGGTCTAATTCCTGACAGGTAAGTGGCTGCTTAGACACTTGGTCACATTGTACTCCTTCCCATGGCACTGCCTTTGGCTCCTCCATGGCACTGCAGAAGGGAAACCATGCCTGCCAGCAGGGCACACTGGTGAACAAAGCCAAGGACATGACACATAGAAAACCCTCTCCAACTCAAGTGGGGAAACTCTGACGAAACACAAGGGGTTTTAAGATAACCCCTAGAAAAACAGCAGCTGCTTTCTTATAAAAGATGCAATGGTTAGCAGCAGTTGCAGCCATCTAACCAGCTTCAGACAGCCTCTTTTCTCTTCACGTCATCTATAAATACCTATTTCCTCCTGTAATTCCAACATAAAACTCCCTTAGCTTGAATCTGCCCAGCTCTGGATCAGTGACACGGTTTAGGTTTGACATCTTAGACCTCCATGCAACAAGAACTGAGAGGTCACTGCTGCTGACTTGAAGGTAGCTTTGTTACTCCACAGGGTGCATGGCACACAAGCATAGACCTGGGAAGCAGCAGGATAGCACAGTCCCAATGATTGCAGCTCTTCTTAGCTATGCAAACATATCATGTGAAATACTAAATATATCAGTGGTCCAGAATCAAAAATTACCATTTGCTGGCTCTCAGGCAGCCATAACCTTCAGGAGAAGACTCCTGCTGGAACTAGAATCACATAAGCAATTGTACTGATTCAAGATCGCTTAAACTTGTTACCGTTCTCAAATTCAGCCATGCAGTGTAAAAATAATGTTATGAATCATTTTGATAAAACCCACCTTCTACACAAAATGACAAATGTGAGGAGCTTAGAAAATGTGCAGACTGCCTGGATCTGCAAGCAAGAGAAGCCTGCTCAATTTCAAAACAATAATAATTAAAAAAAAAAAAAAGGTTAGGAATATAAACATTGATAAACTTGCCTTACAAATATTATTTTAAAGATGCCTGTGACAAACTGCTGGAAGTCAAAGCTTAATAAAGCAGTTTTCTTCAAGGGGACTCCTTTACAACATGTTTAAGAGGAAGCACGTGCTTCAGGGCTTTGCTGGGTTCCAGGCAGACTGTCCTTTTAACAAGGTTAGTGCTACCTGCAGTCTGTGCCTTATTCCAATGGGCATTTCCCTGTGTCCGAATCCCAGGCCACAAATCCCAGAGTGCTGTAACAGAGTTGCTCTGTCTCAAACCAGCGACCAAGAGTGAGAGAAGGGCTGCAGGTTGTGCTTTATGTTTAACGTCTTTATGAGGCAGAACATAAGGTTTTCTATTCTTTGCATACATCTGCAGAGTATTATCCGTATGACAACCGTAACAAAAGAAAGAAAACTAAAACCAGACTTACTGGAATTAAAACAAAATAAACAGTTTGCTTAATATCTCTGGCTAATTTATCTTAGGACAAAAGTGAAGCAAATGCTTCTGTCTAAGCTTGGAGGTGGTGGTGGAGATTAGGAAAAAAGCAAAATATTTAACTTACCTCACCTGAAAGCAGTCGCCTCTTTGATCGTGTTTTGCTTGAATTGCCAGCACCACTTCTTCTCCAGGATCATCAATTCCTTCTCCATCTCTGTTTGCTCTTTTCCATGCAGCTGCGTGGTACCTAGTTGCTGGCTGGGGTTAAACCATGACAGGCCTTCATTTCTGTAGCTGCACAGACACAAGCCCTATAGATTTTACACTGCTCAGGTCTTATCACTGACTGCTGTGCTTGGCCTTTGCTGTTAATAAATATTCCCTTGGATTTACTTTTACACCCCAAACCTCTTAACAGTTTGAGCTTTGAACCAGATCAAGAGCACTGATGTAAACACAATAGCATTTGTCTCTGCTGTATGGATTATATTCCATTAAAAGGACATATGTAAGGCTGAAAAGTAAGGAACCCTGTTAGGTAGTAGATGGTGCCAATTCAGTCCTCTTTGGATATAACCTCCAGTTAACTGCATGCTCCAGTTTTCCATAGCATTCCCACTGCCTGCATGGCATGTTTTGGCTGAGATGCAGATCCTAATTTTTAAGGATGTTGGAACTCAGATGAACAAGCCCCCAGAAAGCTGATGGACCAAAACCAAAGTGAATTTACACTGTTTTTGTTATTATACGTATAGCTATGTATAATTAGAGAAAACAGTCTTTATCATGCAGCATGTTGGGCTCACCTAACACAATCACATTACCAAGTCCATTGGTGAGGAACAGGGAGCACACTGATGGATAAATATTGGTTTGTGTGATTTTTTTTAGATAAGCTATGTCCTTCATTCCCAAACACTAAAAATGCTTTGTGTATTTAAATGTTCTCCAAGTTCATCCCATGTGCTTTTCAGAGCCCCATCTCCATACTGCCTCATGAGAGCCAGCTGGGGCTGGACAGGCCTCAGGTGAAGGAAACTTGGATGAGGAGGGAAAAGCAGAATCTCCTGGATGCTTCCTCTATCCCTGGTCCAGGACACCAGCCTGGCCAAAGCAGTTGCCCGAGATGGCACAAGGCAAGGCGTTTGACTCCTCCAGCATCCCCATCAACAAGCTGTGGTACCCCACAGTGCAGAACCATTTCAAACCACAGCTGGGGCAGGTGGCCAGGGAAGGGGCAGGGCGTCCTTCCAGACAGACAGGAACTCCAAACAAGGCAGCACTGACAAAATGACAAAGGCAAGATCAGATCCTCAAGCAGTTAATAATATCCAGCTGACTTAGAGGAGGATATGAAATCTATGCAAATCTACATAACCTGCTGACCCAAAGAAGCAATGGCTTTGTTTATCCGTATACGCTGTTGGGGTTCCTTGCCCCCTGCCATGGGGTCCTGGGAGAGGGGCCCTGGGGGGGAGACATGGAGTTTCCCTATCCCCTGCTCAGCCTCGTTCCCCATTGGTTGGTTTGTGTTCCCCTGCGGGGGCAAAGACCCTCGGGTCCCGTGATTGAGCAGTTCCTCGGCAGAGCTCCGGCCATGCGGCTGGAGAAATAAACATCTCTGAAAATATCTACCAAGAATCTGTCCATATATTTCTTTTCCACGGGCCTTGTTGTCTGATACGCGTGTTGCAGTACCCCCACTGTAACAAATGGTAGAGAATTGTGAGCAGAACGATCCCCGATCCCTAAGGACAGCGACTGATTTGGGAGTAAATTCCGGATTTCCCTTCTTGTTTTTGTTTTGCTATTCCATCTCTAAACTATGGAGGAACCGTGGAAAGACTCTTGGCTCTCAGAGCTGCATATGGACATTTATCTTAAACTTGAAAAGATTCTTCAACAACGATTTGTAAATTTTAGTTTAATTCAAGCTCAAAAGGAACTGAAACACTTCCTGCGTGGCTGTTTAAGAACTTTTTCTACATTTCTTGGGATTTGATTCTTACCAAAGACTTTTGGAAGACCGTTTGGACACAGTTAATTTCTGAGTCAAAATATATGCCCATGGAAGAATATTTTCATGAATATTATTTAATTAACGAAACTGTTGAGCAATGTCAGCTGTGTCCTGGCGAAGGGAAGCCTGGCTCAGGGACCGTGCGACAACCCAGGCCACATGGACCGAGCGCTCTGTGAGCAGCAGTGAGGCAGGTCCCGCGCGCGGGCGGAGCAGCGCGAGCCGCAGTGTTGGCAGCGGAGCGAGGCGCGGCGGGAGAGGTGGGACCCGGCGGTGCCCGAATGGCCCCGCGCAGCGTGTGGTGGAGCGAGCCCCGGGAATGCCTGACCGAGAGGGGCGGCGGTGGCAGCGGAGCGGAGCCGTGCCTGGCCAAGATGCGCTGGAGCAGGGCGCAGGGCGGTCATCACTTGTGGGCCCAGCCGAGACGTGGGTGCGGCCCCAGGCAGCGGCAGCACAGCTGAGAGCAGAGGAGGCGGCGCACAGGGAGCTGAGCGGCACGGCCGGGCCCAGCCTGCACGGCCCTGAATGCGACCCCGGGAAGAGCGTGCAGGCACGAGCAGCCCCGACGGCCCCAGCAGCCCTGACAGTTCCAACACGGGAGCGAGCGAAAGCGAAAGCAAAAACGTAGCGAGACAGAAAACAGCAGCCACTTGGAAAAAGGAAAAAATCATCATAGCTAAAGTTTTAGGAATAGTAAAATGGTATAATAAACAAAATTATGGTTTTATAACAAGCTGTGACAACCAGGAAGACATATTCATTCATAGAACTGCTATTAAAAAGAATAACCCTGAAAAATACATCCCAAGTTTAGGAGATGGAGTAGTAGAGTTCAAAATTGTGCAAGGTAGAAATGGGTTACGAGCAGCAGAGGTCACTGGGCCCGATGGTGTTTCTGTGAAAGGCAGTATATATGCTAAAAATTGTAGTCATGTTAGACAAGATCTCCATTATAAGCCCCCCCTACAGTTTCCCTTTCCTAATCCCACCTTTCCCTTTTACCCTATATCCTATTATCCCCAGTGTATTCCCAATCCATTTTTCCACCCATGGCTTCTCTCACAAAACCATGCCTTTGCCAATTGTTTTCCCAAAAATCCCTTTCCAATGCCAAGTGGGGGATGAAGAGGGGGAGGGAAGAAATTAACTATTGTTGTTTAGAATTCCAACAGGTACAAATGGAAGAAACCCTCTCCTGCCTCAGTTTCCCCACAAAGCATGCTTGGAGAGTCCTGTCTCCCTTCTGTCAGCCTTAAGATGTTCCACAGAATCTGTTTGGACATTTAAAGACTCAGGAGGGTGGCTTGTTTTGTTTTGAAACTGTTCTTGTTATGTTTATCCAGTTGTTTTCAATGTTAGGTTTTAAATCCCTTTTTGTTAAAAATAAACAGGTGAAGTGTCGGGGTCCCTTCCCCCTGCCATGTGGTCCTGGGAGAGGAGCCCTGGTGGGGAGACACGGGGTTTCCCTGCCCCTGCTCAGCCTTGTTTGTTCCCCATTGGTTGTTTTGTGTTCCCCTGCACGGGCAAGGACCCTCGGGTCCCGTGATTGCCTCAGTTCCTCGGCAGAGCCCCGGCCATGCAGCTGGAGAAATAAACATCTCTGAAACATCCAGAATCGGTCCATATATATCCTTTCCACTGGCCTCATTGTCTGATACACGTGTTGCAGTATCCCCACTGTAACACTACACCAAAAAGCTTCCAGAAATGTGTCAGCTTCCAGAGCAGCTGGATGCCCCTTGCACAGGGACATGGTTTAGCTCTGGCACTCGGTGCCTCACTGAACAGCATTTTAAACAGCATTCAGAGAACAGCAGCTCCAACTTTACACATAGCAATACACAAAAAACCTAAATTTAATTAGTAGGTGAGGTTTTGCCGTCCATTTCAGCCCCCACAAGTTATGGTACTGCACAAGGGCTGGAAGCAGCTTTCTGCTTTCACAGCCCCACAGAGCTGTTGTTCAAAATCTCCAAATGGACTTTAGCAGAGGTGGCCATGCCAAGAGCTGGAAGAAGTTTAGAGATGCAAAGCCTGGGGGAATTTGAGATAGGGCTGCTACCTACAGACAGCACAGAATGGGATGGTGTCATTTGAAGCAGCAGCTGGCACTGTAAAGTTAAACAAATCTCACTTCAGCCTCTGGGCAGCCCCAGATCAGCTGATGGCAAAAAAGGATTTGCTTGTGCTCATGTACATTGTGAAGATAAAAAAAGCTATTTGACCTCAAAGAAAAAAGCTGTCAGAAGAAAAATGTGCATAATTTGGTGATGAATATAAATATAGAATAGAGAGGAGGGAAAAGTCCCTCCCGATGAGGCTGCAAGGTCTGTGTGCCCTTAGGAGCATCCTCAGCTCCTGCCTGCTGTTTTACCTTGTCATGCCCAAATCATCCCACTTTTTCAGACCACATGCTCATCAATCTCTGACAGGAAACAACTGACAAAACAGCCTGACTTGCACAAGCTTTTGCCCTGTTTCTACAGTGTTTCCTACTGTCACCTCCTCTTTCCTCCTGCCACTGTGCCCTGAGTCCTGGCCTCTGCTGCAGCTCACTTTTCCCTTCTGTCTCTACAGTGACTGCAAGCACAACTAAAAATTGCTGTGCAGAACACCTTTTCTCCCCTCCAGGAGTAAGATGGGAGCTTACTGTATGTACATCATAGCAAGACACGAAGGACAGAATAGCAAACATTGGTAGTGTTCAAAGAAAAATGATTTGCATACCAATTTCCATCCTGGTTGATTCTGCAAACCCATGCCAGGAAGAAGTTAGAGTCTTCTCTCAACATGCTCCCTGAAAAAAAAGTAAGTCATTACACTAACTTAGACATATATTGATAAGAGTAGGCTCATGCTTGCCCTCAACAGTGATTATCCTTGAATGTCAACTAATTAAAAAACCTAACCTATATATAAGCCTCCAAAGATGTATTTTTGGGTCTCGGGATGTGGGAGAACAAAGGGTCAGGGTCACCAGGGTGCTGCTGGGTGGAGGGATGGGAGATGAATGGCAGAGAGGCAGCAAGCATTTGTTGGGAAGGACTGGCCAGGATTGTGGCTTCTGCCAAGATCTCCCCAGTGGCAGGACCTATCCAAGGAAGAAGCTGGAGTCTGGATGCAGGTGGCAATCCACAACTCCCGTATATTGATTTTCATTTAAATGTTTGCATCCTTCGTGTAGAAGAACAAAGATCATCACATTCCTCCCATCACATTCCAAATTATAACTCCCTCTTTCATGGTAATACATAATGTCGTATAAATAGGAATGCAGTGCTGCCACAAGACACCACAATCCTTGAATTCTAATTACCACCGAGCAGAAAAAGACAAGATTTTCCTACCACAGCCACGAAACTGCCTTTAAGATGAATATGGTATTAGGAAACTTATGCCAAAGCTCTGTAACCTTGTAAAAGACTTTTTTTTTGGGGGGGGAGAGGGGGGTAGCATATCACAGGCTTCATCAGAGCATCCTCAGAAACTGATTGCCACCACAGACATCCACTTGGAAAAAATGAAAAAGAAGCATCAAAAAATAACCTGCAAGATTTAAAGACAAATTTACAGCCTTATTGTAGCATCATTTAACTTCCACTTATACACACTGATTTATTCCAGAGAAAGTCCAACATATTTTCTTCCCCAGATAACACTTGTCTGAATTTCCCAGTAGTCCTCTACTGATTGTCAGTGGGTACCCCATGAGGAAAAAGAAGTCACACTTTCTTTAGCAGATTAACTTCACTGTGGTTGTTTAAAGCCAAGTGTAAGTCCAAGATTGGAACCTAGGTAAAAGGAAATCCTGATAAAACCAAGGACCAAATCCTTAGTGTAATTCTGATCTCACTCACTAGACAAATGTAAGCACAAAATTAGAGTAGCTTTGATGCCAGACATTTTTAACTTGGAGGGGAATAAGTTGAAATCAGTGAGGTTGTACCCGCTTAGGTTATCCATGATTTTGGCCCTCTACTTGTTTTCGTGTGTTTCCCTTTTGCTTGATGGATTTTGAGGGAATTAAAGACTTTATGTGGGATATAGTATCTCGAGTTATTTTTCCGGCGGAAACTTCTGGGTGGGAAAACTTGACACTTCGGAAAGTGTGCCAAAATTTAGTGCAAGTTTATATTTACCAAAGGAACATTTGACATTTCATTGATGCATCACAAAGAGAAATAAGGGACACACCTGACAGGATTATCTCATACTGAAATGTTTTAAGACAAACAATGGCACTGCCTGGCAGAAGAAAAAGCAAAGCAAAGGCAGGAGAACTGAAAAGGAAACAACTGTGACCCTGTGGAAAGTGTGAGTTACTCAGAGCACAATGATACAATCCTTAGCCTCACAGTACAGGAGAAACCTTTTAAAGTACACCCAAAATGCTAGATATTTTTCAATAGTTCAAGGTATTAACAGTGCAAATACAAAGGTGCTTTATTACAACTTGCATACCCTATCATCTCAAGCATTTTTTAAAAAATCAGCCATGCATAAATTTTAGTGTGGTGATGTTAAATTTCTTTAGAGATGTTTTTGCTTTCACTCCATCTTATTATAACAAGCTGTTCTCACACAACTTTCACGAGATCTCTAACGACACAGTGGTTTTCTATCCCCAAACTGCCATATATAAAATAGATGGGGGCTTATCAGAGATTGGCTCTATTTTTCAGTTTCCTATCTAAGCCAACCTCAACTTTCCTGGCAAATGATAATGAAAAAGACCATTAAGCAAAGCGATAAAGAATAATATAAAAGCTCGTTATAAGCCCAATTCATAAAATTACAAGCTGTAGTGTGCAGTATGCACAAGTAAAACTGAAAACCAAGTTCAAGCATACCAAACGAGATTATAAATTAGCTGTTGTTTTTCTGTCTGAGAAAAGCCATTCTTTAATGAGCTTGGAAACACAGCTAAATATTTTCTTTCATAAATGCAAGAAAAAGCCATACCACTTTTGAGACTTCTGCTGGGCAGCTTTTTCTCGTCTCTCTTTTCCTCTTTTAAATTTTAAATACTGCATAGGAACCATTTGCTCTATGAGATTCCCATAGTTAGGACCAAACCCTTCTCAGAGGAATTTTGGCACCTTATTAATTAGCTGGTTATGAGAAGGAGCTGCACTCTTTCAGTGACTCCTATTTTGCCATCAGTAAAGTGTGATACCATAATAAATTTCCATCAAGCAAACTATTTCTGGTAATTCCCCCTAATTAACACCAGACTGCTAATAATAAATTAGGCCCTATGTGTTTCTGATATAACCAAGATCTTGTCTGAGCACAAGATATTAACCAACGTCCCAAGAAAGTAAAACTTGAACCTAAATTAAGCCTTTGCTGGTAAAAAGGATTTATAAGCAATTTTGTGAGAAACCCTTTGAAGATCTCATATAGGGCATTTTGACCAGCAAATATTTTGAGTGACAGAGAGATTTGTTCTGTGCTGAGCAGTGAAAGTGGATTTATTGTGAAAACACACCATTGAGTTTTAAGCCTATAAATCTTACACTGGATTACAACATCTTAATGAATGAATGACAGATCTCTTTTTTTTTTTGGTCGGTGCATTTTAATGTTACACGATGTTGTGATTGATAGAAACCAAACCTTTGCCATTAAAATGTCAAATGCAGACTTCATGCCTTTAAAAATTTGGCTTCTGGAGCTTAATGTACTGTTTGCAAATAGACTTGCATTTGTCTCGCTCATAGCCTAAACACTGAAGGGGAGGCAAGTTTTCTGTAAAGTTGCCTCTAAATTTTATAGAGCTGTGTGCAGTGTTTTCCTTTGCCTGTGTAAATAAAGGTAGAAAACAACAGTGCATTTGCCTGGTTAAGAGATGCTCAGCTAAGGGGATTCTTACCAGACTGGTATTATCATGAAGGAATTGGCCATGTTAGAGCAGACATTTAAGTGTCCCGCAGTGAAAACAGAGACTGCTGCAGGCCAAGGCTACGTAAAGTACCAGACAATGCTTGCCAGAGCAGGCTGCATTTCCTCGGACAGTGTCAACTTAGGAAAAATATTAAACCTTTCCAGACAAACAGTGCAAAGTATTCTGGATGGGCAGCAGAATGGAGTAAGGATAGCAAATAAACAGTAATTGGCCAATGTAAGTTTTACATTGTTACATATTCTACAGTGTTCAACATGGTATTTACATCTTTCCATCCATCTCGAGAAAAGATGAAGAATCAGAGACTCACCGAGGTTGGAAGGGACCTTGACTAGTCCAAGGGCTGTGTCCAGTCGGGTTTTGAGTATCTTCCTGTATAGAGACTCCACAATCTCTCTGGGCAACCTGTGCCAATGTCTGACCATCCTCACAGTTGAGGTATCACTACATACCAAGCCTGGCTCTGTTTCCTTGACTCCCCAATCCAGGTATTCATATACATTGATGAGATTCCCCCTGAGTCCCCTCTTGTCCTGGCTGAGCAGTCCCAGCTCTCTCAGCCTCTCCTTGTATGACAAATGCTCCATGCCCCTTACTAAATCTTCCTAGCTCTTTACTCCAGTATGGCCATGTCTCTGGTACTGGTGAGACCAGCACTGGACTCAGCTCTCCAGATGGGTCTCATCAAGGCTGAGCAGAGAAGGATCACCTTCTCCCATCTGCTGGCAATGCTCTGCCTAATGGACCCCAGGAGGCCAGTAGTCTTCCTTGTCACAGAGGAGTTATCACTGGCTCATGGTCACCTCGGTGTCACCAGGACCCCCTGGTCCTTCCCTATAAAACAAAGCGCCATTCTAAAAAAACCACAAGACCTGAAGAATGAGCAGCTCAAATGCTATCTATTGCTGTGTACAATCATGGCTTTCCTTTACTGACTATGATTCAGGAAAAGAAAATATCCAACAACCACAAAATAAGTGAGGACAGAGAATTTCAAGTTTTGAGTAGGGTTTATTTGCTTGTTATGTTTTTCAATTATAATTACACTTGCAAACGTGAACAGCCAAAATTTAATGCCAGAGATTATTAAACACAAGCAAAGAAATCACCAGGATTTAACAGCTGGTAGTTTAGCATAAAACAGTGTTTGAAAAGTAGCTCACATGGCTAGATGATGCAAGTAGCTCTGTGAAGAAACAAGTACACAATTAACAGACCAACACACACTGAACCACAACTCAACTCCTCCTTTTAAGTTGATTGAATTGTTATATTAAGCATTTATATTTACATGTAATCCTGAATTATTTCATTACAACATAGTGAAACTGTCATCATGGATCAATTATTCACTTATAAAGACATTCTATCTTCAAACAGGGTTAAGCCAAATTCTCTCACAGGCAGTTTTGAAAGAAAAACAATGACTGACTGAAAATGCATGCAAAAATCTACAGTAGTTAGGTTACTAATATATCTCTCCTGACTCTGTAACATTCCCTCATAACATGAATGCTATATGTGTGCAGTTGGGAATCCCACAAAATCCCCAAATGATGATGGAATAATGCTGGGTTTTGCTATGTCAAGCCTGCATTCAAATACACGTATATAAGTACGTCTCTCAATGCACAGGCATTCGTGTGCATGTAGAGAGAAGTATTTTTAAACACATACACTCAGACCCCAAAAGACTGTAGAGGTAAAGGCAGGCTTACAAATAAAACAAAATAATACCAGGATGAAATAGTTCTAAACAACAACAAAAATAGGTAATAAATATTCAGTGAGATATATGGCATTATTATAAAGTGCTCTACTAAAATCTCACTTATTAAAATAATGATAAAAATTATGTTCCTTTTAGTTGATTTATATAATTTGGTAAAGCCATTAAATATTCATTATCTATCAGTGACTCTATGCTTCCTTTAAAATTTTAAACAAATAGATAAAAGCAGAAATTAAAAGGCAAAGCACCTAAATGAAGCACTTCTATTGGAGCCTTTCAGGCTTTTGTCCTCAAATTCACTAACAACCGCAAAATTTCAAACCCTAGAGCATACAAATCAAAAAATACAATTCCAATTAAAATTATGAGGCTAAACAAAATTTGATTGGATTTTAAGGATAATGACAAACTGAGAAGTTTTTATCCTACATTAAAATGGCAATGTTTGAATCACAGAAATTACTGAACAACTTTTCTTGTGCATTTCCCCCCTCTTTCCTCACGCATGTGCAATAAAGCTCCAGTGAAACCTAGTCTGTAGGTCCCATTTCTCCACATCCCACTTAATTCTAAAAGCAACCTGGCTTAGATGTTACTGTATCTTGTCCAGTCTGCTTCCACCCTTCTAATTTTCAGCCAAACTCACAAAAGGGTACATCTACAAGAGTGTAAACATCTTCAACAGCTTTATACCGTACCACCAAATTTCTTCTTATTTACCAACATTCACCAAATTTACCAAATTTCTTCTGTACCACTGGAAGTTAAAAAAGAAATGTGGTAATATTGAAAAAAAAACCAACTTCAGGAAATAAAGTGAAACAGTCCCACAATGTGAACCTGTCTCACTGAATTAATAAAAAGCCAAATATCTTTTCATATCTCAGTACAGTAATTTTGGTTTTCTTTCCTCCTCTTTTGTTGATGTTCCTCATTACAATTGCTTTACTCAACCATGGTAAATTTTTGTGACTTCTTTATCCATGGTTTTATGGATAAAACTATCCTTTGAATCAGTAAAAAAACCCCACAACAACAAAACCAGTAAATGGTTATGTTTAATGTCTCCTAGAAAGAGCACTAAAGACTAACAATTCAGCTCTGACACCCCAGTTGAATCAAACAGCATGTAAATTCAGTTGCCTTCAGGAATCTGTTCTGGTCCCAAGAGAGCCCCCTTCTCTGTTGTGCAATTCTTTGAAGCGAAATTCACCCTGTGCAGAGGGCCACCACCTCCTCCCTGCCTGCCTGCAATTGCTCCAGACCAGTTAAGCCCTAATTTGAGGCTAAGGGGGACTGAGCTGGTGCACTGGTCTTGTGCTGCCTCTCTGTGCAAACGCGAAATTCTTATCAAGCCACAGAATTGGCTGATCTGGCTCGCAGTAAATGCATAATGACAGCATTGTCTCTCTGCTCCCTTGCAAGATCTGAGAGATACTGAGCTGCTTAAACCACTGTAGTATTATTTAACAATACATTCCCTACAGCTGGAAGAAAAGAGAAAAAATAAAACCTAAACTAATTAAAGTCCCAACAGCTGAGCAAGAAAGTTAAGTTTTCAGTACGCTACCTGGCACACCACCAATATACATATTCATGAGCTACATGGTAAAGAATGTACTGAGAAAAAAACCAGTGTCCTCAGTTGCACTTCAGCAGCTTCCCTCATTCAACACCAGAATCTCACATTCTGGATACAAAACACTGTTACCTGCAGATTCAGCACAATTTCCCCTTTCCAAGGCACTTAAAGCTACCTAAAACCTGAACTGCAAACAGAAGAGTTGAAATCCCGGCTCCCTTAAGATTTGATCTGACATTTTCACCCTATCAAACACACCCTCAGCAGCAGGGGGTTTTGGCTAGTGTTCTGGTAGCACGTGAGTTACAGAAAAGTATCCCATTTACGTTTTCTTTTAAGTGGCATCTTCTAAACTATTCTTTTTCACCAGCATAGCAACATGCTATGTAAATACTTTGTAAAAATCTCTGTCCTCTGCAAACCCATCAGAAATTTAACTGCAAAGGCACAGGTACATGTAATTGTGTAGGAGGCTATATGCACATAAGATAGATTTTAAAAATCTAAAATTAGATTATATTTTAAAAAATTACATTTGGAACTCTATATTTTGTGTAATCTTGTCTTTGAGTTCCTTTTAATGGAGTTTAGCTGCAATACTTCTGGACACACTTTAAAAACATCACTGAAATAAAGTGATCTGGATCTCCTTTTATTTGCTGAATAGCAGCAAGACCAAGACTTCTAATATCAGGTATTTATTTTTATAGATACTTCACTTCTCATAATGAAACAGATATAAATGTGGTCATAAAATCATGAAACACAGTAATGTGCAAAGTGTAGAGATAAAGACACTAATTGTTTGGCTTGGGTGCAATTCCTAATACCTTTCTTTTTACGAAGCAGAACTGTAAATGATAAATGCTCTGAAAAATCAGTGTACAATCCTTTCTGCAAGTTTCCACATCTCTCTCCCATTTTAGAAAAATTGTATATAAATAATTTTAACCAATTATTGAGTATGGACATTTTAACCTTTCTGCTCAGTACATTTGTTACACAAGATGAGCTCCAAGCATCAGATGTTGATAGAGTGGGCATGTTTCTTGCACAGTGGCTTGTCCTTCTTGGAGAAGAAAGTCTGGCCCTCCAAACTGTCATTACATACCTGAAATGGGATAAAAAAAGAAAAGAACATCCAATTCAGACGGATGAATTACGCCATAACTATTCAGAATGCCAAATCATGGTATTGCTCTATGCACAAATATATTCAAAGAGTAAGAATTATCTTTTTTTTAGGGATCCTCTTTTTATGTAATACTAGTGGTTGGTGTAAGCATAACCTTTCTTAAGACAACAGGTGTTTAAGTGGGAGCAGAGTTAGGTTCAGAATTTAAGTAAAAAACCCCAATCATTAAGACTGGGGCTTCTTTTTTTGGTTTTTTTGGTCATACAATATAAGCAAGCAATACCTTGGCTACAGTGTCCTTATGTCAAAAGCACTCTTGCTACTTTGGAAACACAGCCCATTCCCTTACAACCTTCGACACTTGCTCTGAGGGAGTAAACATCGAGGGTTAAATGCTGGGACACCAGGCTGCAGCCCAGGACACCTTCGCTCGCACCCGTGCCAAAGGCTTACAATAGCAACACACCTTCCAAATAACTGGGAAAGCACTTTTTGTTTGGGCTCAGGGGACTGAGAGAGGTTAGAGCTGTTAACTCCCATATGGGTCAGGTTAGCACAAGCACTGCTGCCAGGGCTTGTTTAAAGGTAGACCAGCTTTACTTACGGAGCATACAAAGCAAGTGTCATGCCAAGTGTGGCCCAGAGCTTCAAGAAACCTGTCCCCAGCTTCAATGGGGAATTCACAGCCATGGCACATCGTACCAAAAAGGGCATAGTAATCTGCAAAGAGATACAAACAGGTTTTAAAGCATATGCAGAAAGGTGAGGCTGACCCCTTGAGAGCTTTGCTCTTTTCTTTCATTGGCAATAGGTTCAGACTTGCTGAGGTTTATAAGACTCAGTATATTAAATAAAACGCTCCTAGATCGAAAGACTGGGATGTTGATTTCTCCTTGCTAATTCAGTTTTCTTCCTCATTCTTTCAAGTGGGCAATGCTTCCATCTTCCCGGTGTTTCATTTCCTTGAGATCAACAGTGTGCTGGAGAGGGGGAAATGTGTGCTCCTTGCAGAGCACCCACGTGAACTCTACGTGTTCCTTACATTCTCTCCAACTCTGCTTTGAAAGCACACTCCAGCTGTTCACACTACAGACCTCCTCAGAGAGTAATGAACTCCTACCTACTTTCTGGCACAATAGTTGCCCCAGACTGCACTACTCAAAACCATGTAATCATTAGGGCTCTGTGCTAACTAGAGTCTAGAAATTTGGATCAAGTTGGAATACCTTTCTAGTCACTAGAGTTTATTACATGGCTTTAAAAAAAACCCAACAAAATGACAAAACAAATCCCCAAAACAAACAAACAAACCCTTCCTCTTCATTACTATGAAGAACAAGAAGCTCCTCCAGCAATCCCAGGGAGAAGGGACTAAAACAAATGACATTGAACCATTCATATTCCCCACCCCAAGTTGTCCGGTCTTTTTCACTTATTTCAACTCTCAAACATCCCATTCTAGGAAGCAAATGTTTTATTCCTGCAGAGACAACAGTGGCATTACTGCTATAGCATGAGAGAATTTGGGACCAGCACGCTACCACAGCAATCACGTCATGCAGCATTGTGTCTCCATAGGATGAACTACAGTCAAAGTGACAGCCATAATGAAACTTTGGACTCCATCTACCAGTTAACAGAGTGTTACTACCATAATAACACTCTGACAGGGAAATTGATGCCAGGGGTTGTTTTCAAAGGAGAATTATAAGGGGTGGGAAGCGGAGTAGAAGTGGATTTCGTTTCTCACCTAGACTATACAGACCTGCTGAAGCTCTAATGCTTACTACAACAGAGCCCACAGAAGATCATCGGATGTGTCAAGCCCAAGAGAAAAGTCCTGGTTTTGTTTAGTAAGACAGTGTTTTGTGTGATGACCTCCCTCAAAATGCATCCTCGTAGAAGATATCTCAACAGGATGGGGAACACAAGTGCTCTGGAATAGCAAAGCCCTCGATGGCTGCCAGTGGCAAGAAACTGTTTCACCGATCACCTCCATGCTACTGGAATGAATTTTTAAGTGTTTAAGAAGAAAGACAATAAAAACATCAAATGGTACAACAGAACTGTGCAAAACCCCTGAAGGACACAGTCTCATGACCATACTCTTTCAGCCCTTTGCATTTGTGATCATACAGAATCTTACCGATATTTTCCTGGTGCTGGCAGTTAAAACCTTCTGTAAGCTGGCCTGTGGTTGTGTTGATAAGTTTATTGGCTTTTCTTCTGAAGAAAGGGCAGTAGATAAGGCAGAATGAAGGGCATCAGCTTTCTTTTGCATGCTTGAATTGCGATACCACAGAAGCCTTCCAAGGCAGACTTCTTACATAGTCACATATCAGTACTTCCTGCACACAGCACTTTCAAAACTAGGCTACTAACTCTGCACTTCAAAAAAGTTCAAAGTTGTAGATATCTGGACTTTTAATTCAATTTTAGCCTCAACATCTAAACCCAGAACATTCTGCAGATTAAACCCCTTTTAATACTAATAGCTGCTGCTGTTGTAATTTCAAGTACAGATTTAAAATTAGAACTCTCCTTTGCACTAGGAAGAAGGAAAGTTGGCAATGACATTTACTCCTTATTTCTTTAAAATTAGTCATAGACTCAAAACTCCAGCTGGACTGAAAGTCTTTGAAAAATTAATATAACTCAAATTAACATCTAGTTAGCGAGCCAGAGCCATTACAAAGTATCACTGCCAATAACACCTCACAGATTGTGTCTGCACTAACTTGTGCTAGCAACTTTCTATCTCAGAAATAAACGTTGCAAGAAGTGTAGTATACTTGATATCTTACCACAGCTTTTCCTGCTCACAGTATAGAAAAAGGCACATTTTGCACAGGAATTGTAAAAGTAGCACAAATCAATGCACTGCACAACATGTGGGTCATTTGGTGGCAGGAACAAGAATTGAACCTTAAGAGAACAAAGCCTGTCATGAGCTTTCCACCCAAAGGAGAGTTATTGATTCCTCCAGTACTATTTTTGAATCATCAAATGGTTCCAAGATTAGGGGTTTCTCCTTGCTTCAGGATGAAATTTCACCGTGCTGTCACACTGGAGGATGCTGCTTGTATACGCATTTCCTCTGCTGCTCCACAAATTCAATAGAAGCAACACCCTACCCTACTTGTGTCACCAAGTTAGCAATAACCTACTGTGTCCTTTTGTATCTGCCAACACCTCATTAAAGCAGCTGTGACAAGAGGGATTTTGGATAAATTGGCCTCCTTCCCTCATGCTTACAGTACCTAACACTCTCCATGGCACCCACTGTGAACAACTCTGGGATCAGTTCAGAGGGAAATCTTAGCTTCTAAGAGGTCATTAGAATTTCGTGCTAAATCTTTTCTGGTCAATCCATTTCTACATCTAGTGAAACTGAAATGTTCCTAAGAATAGAAGGAAAACCATAACAAGGGTCCAACTGACAGTTCCAACACAGCATGCACTGTGGAAACAGGTAATTTTGATGTTAAGTTTGTCTCTTTTCCATTTTGTGGGAATTGTTTTACAAATTGTTTATTTTTTCCTAGCTCAGAGGGGCACATGGAAAGTTTTAAGCAAACTAGAAAACCAACTTAAATAAAAACTGTTCATAATAATAATAGGTTGACAAAAAGCTCAAGACAACCTGGCAATGTGCACTCACAGCCCAGAAAGCTAACTGTATCCTGGGCTACACCACAAGAGGAGTGGCCAGCAGGTGAGGGAGGGATTCTGAACCATCTGCTCTGCTCTCCTGAAACTCTACTGGAAGTCCTGCATCCAGCAATGGGGCTCCCGAGATGGGATGGGTGAGGACCTGCCGGAGCAAGTCCAGAAAAGGTCACAAAGATGCTCAGAGGGCTGGATCTCCTCTCCTTTGAGGAAAGTCTTAAGAGTGTTGTGGTTGTTCAGCCTGAAGAGAAGGCTCCAGGCAGACCTTACAGCACCTTCCAGTACCTGAAGGGGGCCTACAGGAAAGCTGGAGAGGGACTTTTTACCAGGACATGTAGTGACAGGACAAGGGGAAATGGCTTTAAACTGAAAGAGTACATTTATATCGGATAATAGGAAGACTTTTTTTTACTGTGAGGGTGGTGAGGCACTGGAACAGGTTTCCCAGAGCAGCTGTGGATTCCCCATTCCTGGAAATGTTCATGGCCAGCTGGATGGGGTTTTGAGCAACATGGTCTAGTGGAAGGAAGCCCATGGCAGGGGGGATGGAACTAGATGATCTTTAAGGTCCCTTCCAACCCAAACTATTCTATGATTCTATACAAAATGTTATGATGAGCCGGAGTGCTAAAAACCAAACCAGAAATGCTCTGAACTTCTAAGCCACATCATTCACATAATATTGCTCATCAGCATTTCAAGTGCTGTAATTGTATCACTGTATTTTTCCCCTGACGGTTTTTTTTATCCTTGATCCTGCAAAAAACAACCTGGACAGACTGCTTACTCTTGGAAGTCCCTCAGGCTGTGAATAAGGCTTTTCAGAGAAAAACATATTACTCCACTGGCATTTGCTCGTGTTTGGTAAATAAGCAGATTTAAGTAAACTTCAGATTATTTTAAAGCCAAGCAGAAAGTCACCCTAAAACTAACACTTTGATGTATCACTGATACTACAGCTGAGGACTTAATAGGAATAGGTAAATTCAGTGACAAGAAGCCTGCTGCTGCTGAAGCTGATGAAGAAATCCTCACCAACTCCTCCTGCTGCAAACTTAAAGTGTCTACAGCAGCTGTTGTTGCTTTGAATTGACATACCAAAGTTACATGAAATTGCTGGGGCACTTCTAATGTGAAGCTTGAGAAAAGGGAATTATTTTTTTCCCCAACCTTGCTGAGCTCTGCTCTCCTGCACAGCTGCAGTAAACTTTGGTTTTGCTGCTTCTTACCCGTCTCACAGTAGGGATCACCATCTTCTAAGTGAAAGACATTATTGCGGATGGGGTTATGACAGGCCACACACACGAAGCAGGAAACGTGCCAAGTTTGTTTCAAAGCATTTATTACTTCCTGTGGGGATTAGAAAAAGTGTGAGGAACACATTATTTCGATGTGATGACTAGATTGTGGTAGCCATGCCTCCACACTTGATTCATTTCAAGAATACTTCGTTTCCTACTGCTACGTTGAAAATGGGTTGTGCACGCAAGTTCTGCGATGTTAAACTTAATGAGGTGCTTTATTTATGGTACATCTCCTTATTTTTCATGAGCAATCCTTTGGGGTTTTTGGAAGGTTTGACATAGAGTTGGACAGATTTTAACAACTCATTTGTTCACATTCTTAATTTTAATCAACATCTCACCCATAATGGTCCCCTGAAATAAGAAAAGCAGCATCCCTGCCTTCTCTTGAAGTCTGTGAAGAGTTAATCCGAAGACATCACACAGAAAATCACGATTGCTTGTGTTGTTTTGGAAGATGCTATAGTGCCAAATATGACTTGAGAATTGTGCTGCCAGAGGCCTGCATGACCCCAGTTACACAAGAATGCAGACACATTGCTGTCTGCAGTGAAACAGCAGCCAATCAGCTGGCAGGCTCAAATGAGCCATATCAGTGCCGAGTAGGATAACTCATCTTTCCATCTACATTGACGCTGGGAATATTTCAGTACTTCACATCTAGCCAAACAGTGTGTTCTTAATGCTCAGCTCACCTAAGGAGGATTATTTCTTTTTACTTCCCTCCCCCACTTCCCCCTTCATTCCCATTCCCAGTAAAAAGCTGCCAATTTAAAGCATTTTGCTCAAGAAAATTTGGTATTCGCAACAGCTACAGAACAGCTTCACAAAAACAGGAGCTGAGCTTGGAAGAGCCAAGGAAACTACAAGACCTTTTCTCAAAGAGATTGAAAAGGTTCAACATTAGAAGATCCAAAGCCATATTTTGTATGTGATGGGAGCTGAAAAGGTGTGTCAAGAGTATGTTTGAAAGAACGCAGACTGGGTCAGGTAAAATGGAATTTCATTGCAGAGAAGCACTGAACACTGTGATTATTGTTCCCACCAAGAAACAGGCCGCTTGCTGGTCACTTACCCCAAGGATCTTCCTCTGGCACTTTGAACACTCAGGGGCAAAGAACTTCTCATAGCAGACCTCACAATACAGCATCCCTTTCTCTTCCACAAATCCAATGTAAGCCATGGAGGTTTTGCAGTGAGCACAATTAAACTCCTCTGGATGCCATGACTTTCCCAAAGCCACCAAGAAGGGTCCTCTGATTAGAAAGAAGAGATACTGTCAGCAAATGCACCTGGACTGGCTCCTGCAAAAGCTGTTAATAGACTTACCTGCAATAGCTCTGTGCCATTACTACACTGTTCACACACACTGCTCCATCCCTCTTTCTTCCTACAGGCCCTAAGAAAGCTCTGAGCGTTGACTGCATCCATCTCCACGGAACGATCTCCTCGAAACATCTGCTCACAATAAACACTAATTCTTTTCACTTCACTGCATTTCAGAAATTTTGTTTAGAACTACATTAAATGCAGCACTGAAGTATCTGCTAGAGAAGGGAAGAAGGATGTTTCCCATGTTCCCAATTCCATCTACTGCAAAGAGATATTTGACTCAGCGACATGATCAACTCTCCTATAGTCTGCATTCATACTGAGACTACAAATATTAGTAGACTTGACCCCACTAGGAGCAGATAACATCAGCTTCTTCTGAGACAAAAATTCAATCACTGTCCCTATTCAACAAGTTTCTTACAGGATAACCCATTCTAGTTATAGGACGAACTTTTTTGTATTAAAATAGGTAAATTTTTTCCTAAACACACTTTGTCTATCATTTGCAAATGCAAAATAACAATGCTTTTAATAGCATTTGTCTGGTTAATGCAATGCAGCTAATAGAAAAGAAATTCATCCATTTCTCAGTCAACAAGAACTTCTCAGTTTGTAACTCATGAATCCCAGTTATATATCATTGTCCCTATATTTATCTAAAATATATTCAGCATGTTAATTTCTTTAGTGAACACATTTACTTTAAAGAGGTGCCTCCAAGGTCCCACCAACACTCAACCTTCCAGAATTTAGGTTTGAAATGAACTTTGTGGTTCAAGTTCATCTCCCTCACCAGATTTCCTGTTTTTGCTATACCAATAAAGATGTAATTCTTTCAAGCAGTGCTTCATTTCTTTTTTTTCCTGATCTAATACTGCAATGAAAAAAAACCTGAAAGGTACTAATATGACAACCTGCTGCTAAATACTTTTTTCGAAACCAAGTAAGCTACAAGAACATTTTTGTGTAAGATTTTCATATGAACAAAGCAAGAGCAATAAAGAAAAAAACCCAAACGAACAAGAAAAAACCCAAACAAACCCCCCAAATCTGCCTTGAAATTTGATTATGTAGACTCTAAAATGGAAATATAAGTGGGCTGAGGACAGAGGGCAACTTAATTAAGGATAGAGGGTGAAGACTTTAATTTCTCTTCTACATTTTCTCTGGCGACGCTATGTATTTTCAGCAGGATGAGAAGTCAAAGACAAGGGACTCAAACAGATTTAGGATAACCCAAAGACCTCGTAAAATGATAAACATATTTAATCTGGGCCAGTTTCTTCTATTCACCTCTGCTTATTGGAGGGAACGCAGTGAAAAAGGGCTCCTGAAGGGAAGCCTGTAGCTCTTTAAGGAGAGAGCTGGGGCTGAGCGCAGCTCTCCGGCCCCCGCTCCCAGCGGATGCCTGAGCAGTGCAAACACTGACCTAACCCGATACCCTCCCACTGCTCTACAAGCACCTTCTTACATCAATGCCCTTTCAGTTATGTACTGATCAAACAATACAAGCCCTTATGTACAACAAAGTGCCCTCAGAGCGCCGTGTCAGCACAGGCTAATTTAACAGATTCATTAACACGGGGCTGACACTAAAGACGCTCTCCCAGCTCCAGGTAGGATTGAGTTTCTGGCCATCTGCACTGAAATGATGGCTCAGTTAGCTCTGTAGTGGGAAGCATGCATGCTAGCAACAGGAGGAGAAGGAATTTTAACATCTGCTGCGTTTAGCTCTCCAGAGTTTACAGCCCCGACATGTTGAGGTCAGCCATTCAGGACAGTGCGCAGGAACACAGACAGACCGGGAACAGTCTGAGAGTGCACCTACGGAGTTCCTTTCCCAAAGACCCCAGACAGCTGGGGCTGTGCCCTGCACAATGTCTACGAGGTGTTCCATTAGTGGACTGGCTCCCTGTGCACACATGTCCAGAAGAACACTTTCTAAATACTATTTTACTTTCAATCAGGCCGCAGTTTAAACATGTCAAGCTGATACTGCAGCTTAATGATACCTGCAACTTAAAAGCTGCCCCAAAGCCCATGGGAAAAAAAAAAGAGGAAAAAAAACCACCTGCCATGTAAAATACACTAAAACATGGTATTCAGAACTTGGAGGTGTTCCCAGACTCTGCATAATTTTGCCATCAAAATGATAGCTTCCAGTAATGAAAGGTATTTATTTCCTCTATTAATTTGAAAAGAACTTTAAAGTCCCAACTTGAGTAAGGGGGCAGGATGCCCACACTCATGCAAGGTGACAGGAAGGAGCTGGGGGGATACTGCGCTAGGAAGATGGCTGTAGATGGTTTTGTCCTTCCTTCCTTCACCATTTAAAAACAAAACCAATAAAAATCCCACATGCCTCTGTCAACTAGAACATATTTGTAAAAGTAGTGCTAAAAACCCACATTCCTACTGTCCAAATGGAATATGGCATGACCCAGCTGGCAACAGTTGGCTATGAATGTGCCTCTACCCCGGGCTACTCTGACATGCTGAGCATTTCTTAACAAATTTCTGGCATCGCCACCTGGGCCACATGAATGGAACTCAGAGATGAAAATCAACTAGTAATTTTTTTTTTTTTTTTTGGAAAGAGATTCTGATTGATTTACAAGAGTATTTGTAGAATCTTATGCTCCAAAGGATCACCAGGTACATAATTTTAGTAGTCACCTCAAACATCTGGGTTCTGCATGTAACAATGAGATTGGGGCAAACTGAAAGGAGAAGTAAGCAACATACAGGGAATATAAGTGCAATTTCAATGACTTAACACTTGCAACTGAATATAACTTCTTCAGTATGGTTGTGATATATTATGTTAGTAGGCCAATAATTTAGTTCCTCATGTGGCTTGTACTGTGATAGCAAGTGGTGGTAGAGAGATCAAAAAGGATTTGCACATCTGCTAGGAAGGCCAATCACTTCACAGTTAACCATACAGCAGTTCTACATTCTTCGAAGTTTCTTCTTCTCCTGGCTGAAAATGCCACAGTATACAATTTGTGTATAGGAGGTGCTGAAGGGAAGCACTGTTTGTACTTTTTCCCTTTTGCCTTTAAAAACAATTAAGCTTTATGAAAAGGTGACAAAGCCAAATCATCATTCAGAGCAGACGTGCCAAAGAATATGTTCTCAATGGTGATCCAGGGAAAACACATTTGGACTTCAAAGGAAGAGCCAACTCTGCAATGCAGAACTTGGTATGGCTGTCTGGGAACCAGAAGTCTTCATCAGGAAATGCCAGAAGTCTGCCAGACCGTCACAGCAAGTAGATCAAGAGAAATTTAGTTTGCCTCCAGCTTTGATTCTTTTAGACATGGAAAGAAAAGCTCACTTAATGAAGCTTTGGAAAAAACTGGAACCTTCAGACAATCACTGTGTGAATAATTGAAGATATATTAAAAAGTTGTAAGTGTCTCTAAGAAAGGTTTTGGCTCAACCAGCCATGGTTACTCTACGCCTGAGTGTAAAGTAACCAACTCCAGAATGCATTTTGGCTTCAAAACAGATGTACAATGCAATGTCACTTGATCCTCCTCCTACCTTTTCATAGATAAAGCTATCACTGAGGGCATGAAGTGTAGTTATGCTAAAAGTTGAATTCAAAATGCCATCGCAGTCTTCCAAATCCACTGTATGCTGTGAACATGAGGCATATTTGGCATTGATTAATGCACATCAACTTATCCTCAGAACACTCGCTTTTAATTATTGAGTAGGCATTTAACATATGAAGAAATATAAGGATTTAAACACCACCAGCAAATTACAAAGAAGTCAGATGTGGCTACCAATTACTATTCATGAAAAGGTGTCACTTACAATAGATGACAATGGCTTAAGCAGAGTCAAGTGGGGCTCTGCAGTTTGTCCTCACATATCCACTAAGGAGTAAATGCTGCTCCACAGACCAACACACTGCCCTACTTAGAGGGAAGCAGCTCATCTCTTTTTTTAATGGGGATCAAAACGAGGAAGTGGGAGTAGCAGAAAGTGATTTAAGGGCCAAGAGAAGAGGGAAACTGCTCAGGACTGAGACCCCACAGCACAGAGCACCAGCACACCCTGATAAACCACAGCTGCTATAAAAGGCAGTGAAGTCTCTTGTATGAAAGATGCAGCTTATAGTGCACTTTGTGTTTGGTTTAAAACTAAAATAACACTACAAAAAAGAAAGTGAGTGGTTTCTTCTGTGTTATTCTCTAGACACAAATCCAAAGCCCAGAGAACAAGGACAGAATACTAAAGACAGACAGAATTATTATATAGGCCAAACTGTTCAAGGAATCAGATGAATCTCATCCCAAAAATACGTACACCTTTTTTGATATTAATCTTTGATTTTGCAATGAAGCAAAAAAATTGGATTAAGATGCATAGGTGCACCTGTGCTGGGAATTGGTGTAAGTATTTTCTATTGCTTCAAGAGAATTAGGTTCATATATTTTTATTTCCTTGATGTATACAGTGGAAGTAGGAATAACTTTTCCAAAGCATCACAGATCCATTAGTAAAGAGTCTTCTAAAATTAACCCAGTGCTAACTGAACTGGTAGTGAACTACCAGAACAGAAATCTCATGGAAGCAAACAAGGTGGACTCAGTTCACCCCTAAAGATCAAGTGATTTGCTCTAGCTGGTTCTGATGTAGAATTCAGGCCAGGGCTCAAGAGACTACAAAAACCCATGGTGGAAAGGCTGATTTTCTGTTATACTGAATGAAAATTATACAGTTTATGGAGTTCCTCATTTTTCAAAGTTTTCTAATCAAAAAAGCCTCTTTATTTAATCATGCTGAAACATAATCCACACTCTCTTAGTTTGTCCACTGAAAACACGGGACATAGATAAATAAATAAAAAAATACTATCAAAAAATCATTACTTTCCCCTTGTAGTTCAACAATACAAATGACTGAACAAGCAAGAAGAAAACACTTTTAAAGAATATATTTCTTTCAATAATCCAATTCCAATAAACTAAGACATTTCTATTTTAAGGAAGAAATAAAATGCAAGGTAGATGAAAATGAGGATGATTTGCACACTGGCAATAAAAGCAATTACAATTCCCTGGATGAAACAATCATGACTAATTGCCAGAAATCACTGACTGAACAATGCAACCCAGATTCAATTCTTCCTCCATACAAAATTCTGGCTAGTGATAGGATATCTTATGGCATCAGCAGAACTTATTTAACTTAATCTCATTTGGCAAACTCTTGTTTGTGTTGCTTAATGTTTCCTATCCATGTCATACAAGTCAAGGACAATAGCTACCTTAATGTCAAAAGGCCAAAGAGCCCATCAAAGAGCTTGAAATCCAGCAATGAAGGAAATTATTATCAATCCAGTCCTAGTAATTGTTAAAACATCACTTGCTTTTCTTCTAAGGATGTTATTTTTCTTCTTCTCGATTAGAAACTACAGTTTAGAAATCAACATTTGTGACTAGTCTTTCTAAGACTATACTCTCTGGTTGGTTTCCAACTAGCTATAATTCCCAGTTCTATTGGAATGGGTGTATAAATTAAAAGTAACTTTCTTACTTTTCTTTGGTTTTACATTTACTCCATTCCATCCAGCTTTCTGGTTCTCTGTAAAAGGCACTGTAAGACTGTGACTGTTAGCAGTTCACAATATTTTTCCTCCAAAGTAGTCTCATTCTCAGTTTTTTTAGATAAACCATGCATGAAAACAGTGTTCTGCATTACCAAAATGAAGCCTTAAACCACTTGTGCCTAAAGAATCAAAAACCACGAAAGCAAAACAAAGCCCTGCTGTGAGAGAGCCTGCAGGATGAACAGAATCATAGAATCGTTTAGGTTGGAGAAGACCTAAGGTCATTGAGTCCAGCTGTTCACTCAAGTCCAGCTGTTCACTGCCAAGTCCACCACTAAGCCATGTCCTGAAGTCCCACATCTACACATCTTTTAAATACCTCCAGGAGGGTGACTCCAACACTTCCATGGGCAGTCTGTCCACTGCTGGACAACCCTATTAGTGAAAAAACTTTATTCCTAATATCCAACCTCACATCTTAAGGCTATGTCGTATCACTGGAGGAACATTATTTCCGTAATGATAAAAGAAAGTACTGTTGACTCTAGATAAACCTGCTGACTACTTTGAACCAATCTCCATGTCACTACAGCCTCCTCTCAAGCAGTTGTAGAGAGTGATAAGGTCCTCCATGAGCCTCCTTTCCTCCAGGCTAAACACCTCCAGCTCCCTCCGCTGCTCCTCACCAGAGCTGTGCCCCAGAGCCTTCACCAGCTCTGCTGCCCTTCTCTGGACACACTCCAGCACCTCAATGTCCTTCTTGTCTTGAAGGGCCCAGAACTGAATACAGGATTTGAGGTGTGGCCTCACCAGTCATGAGTACAGGGGGACAATCCCTGCCCTGGTCCTGCTGGCCACACTATTGCTGATACAGGCCAGGTTGCTATCGGCCTTCTTGGCCACCTAGGCACATGCTGGCTCTCGTTCAGCTGCTGTTGACCAGCACCCCCAAGTCCTTTTCTGCTGGGCAGCTAGCCAGCCACTCTGCCCCAGCCCACAGTGATGCCTGGGGTTGTTGTTTCCCAAGTGCAGGACACAGAACTTTGCTTTACTCAATGTCACAAAACTGACCTCAGCCCATTGATGCAGCCTGTCCAGATCCCTCTGCAGGGCCTTCCCACACTCCAACAGACCAACACTCCTGCCCAACTTGGTCACCAGCAAGTGTGACTAAGTGTGCCCTTGATCCCGGTCTGGATCATTGATAAAGATATTAAGCAGGCCATGCTCCAATACTGAGCCTGGGGAGCAACACTGGTGACCAGTCACCAACTGGATTTAGCTCCATTCACCACCACTGTCTGGGCCTGGCCATCCAGCCAGTTCTGTACACCCCAAAGAGCGCCCCAGCAAGCAGATACACACCTAATGACTTGGTTACAGTGTGCACACATGGGAGTGCGCTTCCCCGCTGGAATATGCTCCGCCCGCTGAACCAGCGTGTCTTGCTCATTTAGCTGAGATGCTGTTGTAGCTTTTTCACTCGGGGAGGCTGTTACAGGCGATTTAATACTGTTCGATGGCCATCCACTGACAGGAGCTGCAGAAAAAACACCAAAAGCATTTAGAGGACCATCTTTCAGTACCAAGTAAATTAACTTGATATACAAGCAACCAACAACATTTGCCTAACATCATTGTCCAGCGTATACCTACCTGTCTCCTTAAAGGAACAGATTAAAAAGCACTAATTTTCACCTCCTCCCCCAGCAAGTTACCAAGAAAGTCCTACCTACTTTATGAGATGTCTGTGAAATAACACAGAATGGTTTTGGCTAACTCGTAGAGGTAGTGGACAAATTTCAACATGTTGAAGAAGTTAGGTAAAAGAATATACAACCTGTGAAGGCATTATTTTGTTTTAGATACAAAAGCTGAAGCCAAGAACATCAGTGTATGAACAGAGGCAGGAGAATATGACATACCTACTCAAAAAATTTCACAGTGAGTGCAGTAGATCATACATCATTACTAACACGTTAAACAAGAACATACATTCAGTACAACATGTGTAGGAACTTAAACTAGAGTACTGTATAAGCAAAATACATTTCTAAATTGAAATTAAACACTGGTCTAGATCAGTGGTTTCTGCCAATATGAAGCACTCCAAAGGTCATGTACGCATCCTCCTTATAGAAGTATGACACAAATAAAACCCTGACATTTTCAGATATGTATACACTACACACTTCCATGTGTACTAAGGGTTTTAGAGTTGTAGAATAGACATAAGCTTTTATGGAGTTTGAAAAATACATTTACAAAAATGAAAGGCACAAATGATACTGTTGTAAGGGTAGCGAAGAAACAAACAGTCCTCTGCTTTTCTTTCCCCTCGATTGATATAAGTACCTTGGTAACATACAAGCTACAGCCACATGGGTTTATGGGAGCAGTTATTCCTGTCAAGAGGAGGTATCTTTCTTTTTCAAGTACATTATAAAAAAGCCCACATTTCCATAGCCTTTTGTTTAAAACCACAGGCAAAAGAAACCTGGAGTGTTTACTTGGTGCCCTGGCTTTAGTGCAGCCTTGCTGAACCTTGTATCAGAGTGGAATTAAGACACAAGTGGGAACTCAGAGACAAACAACCAAGCAATGACTGAGACATCAGACAGTGCAGGATGATGCTTCTGCAGCTCTCCAACACCAAGGTCAAGGTACGTAGCTTTGCAAAAAATATAGTCTGTGAAGCTGATAATCTTTGGGCTACTCATCCTCTCTCATTTTTCATATCACCTTCCAGGGAAAAGATGAAGAATTGTTTCTCATTATCTCCAGTAACGTAATGCTGATCAGCCTCTGCCCTACAGAAAAGTTGCAAAACAATGCATTCCCTGCTGAAAGAGAAGTGGCACACTAATTCACAGAGAAGATAGACTTAAGCAACACAGAATCCACAGAAAATCCAACAAAAATGCCAATATTGTGCTATTTACAGAATATAGCCAAGCACTACACAATTAATCAGAACAATACCATGAATTTTAGCAGCTCTCTCCTCTACTCACGTGTAGGCTAAGACAACACATCTGGAAGAGAAATCCTTTTTAACACCAGTGCTTTTGTACTATTATTACACTTGGTATTAACCTGCTGATATGGGTTCAATACCTGCTTTTGCTTACTCCTTCTCTGTATGAAGAAGAAATATACTCATATCTTTCTCATATCTTTTTTTTTTTTTTTTAAGTGGTTGGTTTACCAAAATTTCTCATATCAGGTCATTTCAAGACTGACATATTTTTGGATCCTTTTCCGAATCTGATGTAGAAAAAGTATAACAATTCATAAGGGTTGCTTTTTTTGTTTTTTTGTTTTTTTAAACAAGACTATTAGTTATATTTAATATATAATTAATAAATTTGCAATATCTTGAAAAAATAACATCTTTATTCTTGAAACATTCAACATTCCTGAGTGGAAAGAATTTAGGAATAGAAGCACTTGATCTTGAACAAGTCACTCTGCTACTGTAGTTCACTTCAGATTATAAATGACTGCTAAACTGAAAACCAAGGAAGAGATAAAAATGAAAAAGGTGGCAGAACAGCTTTGAAGACATGAACAAAAGTGGTGTTGATTAATAGCACTTTCCTCCTCTGTCAGCACACATGGTTTTTCAATTTTCAGATCCCATTTCATGAGAAGACAGGAATACACACTAAACCCAAATCTGTTTGAAGACTGCTTTTGCCATAAATCAAATTGCAGCACAGCTTTTAGTGTACTGCTAATTTCTGTTTGGGTTATCCACTGAATACCAAAGCCCATTCAGACACATCAGGTGTCTCGTTTGCACTGTGTAGTTAAAAAAAGTCTTTCTGCTTGCTTAAGGGGGGAAAAAAAGTACAAATATCACAATTGCTCCCTTTTGCTTGGTCTCATTACAGCTTTCATTACCGCTGTTTTTATGAATGATGCTTTTCCGAACACTACCTAACTTCAAAGTTACTACTGGCCAGGAGCAGAATTTGTCTACGTAAACCTCCTCTACAAAGCTGTTAGATCAGTCATTTCTGAGTTATTTAAAGCACTAAAAAGTGAGAGAAGGAGATAGTCCATCATGTTATAACAAAAACTCGCTTTTAAGCAAAACACAACAGAAACCACACAAATTAATACTGTGTCAAGTGAGAGCTGAGACCTGAGCAAAACTAACCTGGGCATTTAATGTTGAGGAAGCTCCCTGCCCATGCTCACGATTTGTGCCTACAGCATTCTCTCAAGGATTCTCTTTCTCTTTGCTAGTAATCACATGAAGACCTTGTTAGTCTCATTTCCCTCCACTCCTGTTCTGAAGTGGACTCAAGCTTCTTTCAGCTCAGATCTTTCTTCCTAAAGAAGAGGAGTCAGTCTGCTTCCATTGCCTTCAGATCCATACTCTTACTGAAGAAAATACACCAGTAAGGTACTGTAAGATCTATACCCATATCTGTATCAAATACCTTATTTGATATACTGGCTTCTTTCTAAACCTCCTACAGTTCTCTAGATTTATTTTTTTTTCCACCATAGATCACTCTCCCTTCCTCACTGCTTGATTTCCCTTAGCCTTTTATCTTCCTCATTCCCTTCTGAACACCAGCAGGAGGATAGCTTTTATTGGCCACTTCTGCCTTTCCACAGGCCACAAACACACCTTTAACACTTCAGTACTTTCACCAAAGGTTCATTACTTACACTGCAACCCACAGAATTTTTTTGTTGGTGGTGACATTTTTGTTTAGTTAGTTTGCTTTTGATTTTGAAAAACCCCACTATTAATTCCCCACTTAAATCTATATGAATTCTCTGTACTTTTCCCAACAATATTCCTCCACTTACAGCTAGAGAATTTCAAATATTAGGTCTGTTTTCTTGTTTAGATAGAACACTGATATTTCCCATCTATTCCTTCTACTTAAACAGCAAGTTTAACACTCCGGTGGACAAGATATTTTTACTGCAGAGAGGAAGGGGATATCCTGAGTTCATGTATTCTCTTCCCCTCCTTTCTTTTCTCTATTCCCTTGGAAATCTTTCAGCTTGAAACACAACCACTTGATTTAAGAACACCAGGCCCAGAAAACTGATGCAGGTGTTTTTTTTCTTGCAATGAGAAGATCTTACCAGGGCACATGAGGAGTGCCAAAGGAGGTACAAATCTTTACACCCAATCTAAGTGAAGACCTCTCAACACTTGGCAACTGGTCTGAGCTCTCCTGTAGTCTGTGCTTTATACGTTCCTTTTTATATTTTACATACGTGATCAGCAGCTTTGTTCTCAAGGAGTGCTGGGGAGACAGATGCCCCAGTACCCAAGATCTGTCGAGATGTAGGCACATTTTTAATTGCAAATGGTGACTGATTGGGAATGGGAAAGGAAATCAGCTTTCTGACAACACAATCTCACCCCACATTTTCCTGTTGCACCTTTGTTGCTCAAAATGGGACAAAGCGCAGCAACTTTTGTGGTGGTCTGAAGATTTAAAACTAAAATAAATAAATACAATTAATTAATAAAAGAAATTATTTATAAGAATTATACACTCCAATAGGAGCTATTCTGACCTGAGTACCAGAGAGGTTTGGGTTCTCTGCAAGTCATGAGAAGCTGTCTGTGGCCAAATTTTGGAGTTTTGTAGGCTTCACTTCACTCTTTTTAATTAAACATTCTAAAGCACTGTTGATCCACACTGATGTATTGTCACTGCTGGTTTTTTTTCTAAAACCTAAAACACTCTGTACCTGACTATTAACTTTCTACGTTATTAGGTTTAAGTTTAGCAAACCCACGGTGTTTGCTTTCACTAAAACTCCTTGGTATGGCTAGTTTAATATTTAACAATCTTTCAGGCAGGGTAAAGAACTACCTTTTTTTTTTCTTTTTTAAAAATCCCAGTGTGACTCTGCCCTTGTTAGTCTAACAATAGGTTGTTCCATCGCTGAGCACATGGATAACTGCAAACACTGCTGAAAGGTTTGGAAGACAAAGGGAGAAAGGTGGATACGCAGTGGTGCCAAAGTCACTTTGACAGAGGTTCTCTGGTGCGTAGCAACAATACAACAGCCTGAACTGTTTAACGCTCACTTAAACATAACATCAGCCTTCATGTAATATCTATAAATAACAATGCTACTTGAAGTGGTGGGAGTGCCAGAACTTCATTTTAAAGTGTTCTAACTCAGTGATTTATACCCTGCAATCAAACTACTGTATTATAAATGGAAAATACAAAGCTTCATACGTCCAATTTTCTGACTTTTCTTAATATATTTGTAGTATAAGAAATCTTCCTGTTCCTTCCCTCAAAAGCAAACAGATGGCCGGATGAAGCAACGTGTCTGAAAAGCTCTGCTGTCAGCTCACTGCACTGGCTGTATGTAACACCCCATCCACTCCCAGGCCTGCACGAAATCACACAAGTTCAGTGCAGAATGCTACAGGACAAGTATAAGGTGAGAAAAAACAAAACAAAACCTCAAAAAACTCCCTCCCTCCCCCCACCACCAAATGCAAAGCTCAACCCCCACATTCTGTAGTTGCTTCTTTTGTTTCTTATGAAGTCTTGGAAATACAGTCAGAGCTAAACTCCTTTTGCTGATTAAAGGCAGAACAGGATGGATTAAACCATTATCATGTCTTTAAATGCCGGGTGAAAGCTGGTATGCACCCATGGAAAATCAAAACAGGTGCCACCTTGGCCCCATTTCAACAGCCCCTGCAACTAGAGGGAATAGTTCCTGCGTTAGTAACCAGCCTTTCAACTGGAAAGGCTCCGAGTAAATTAGCTGTAAAGCATCTTAATTAAAATGAGTATGGTGGTTTTGGCTCGCTCAGCCTGTCTCCTTCTGATTTGTAACATCACACACCGTTACAAATTTGGCACAACTGGCGCTGCTTTTATCGAAAACACGACTCCAGAAGAAAGAGAAAACCAAGTCCTGTACTACAGTGTTCCATTTCTCTGCAGTGTGAGTACAGAAACCCATTTGGTAGCTTTCTGCAGATAAGATTTTGCCTCCTTTTAGCTCCTATTCTCGACAGCTTGACTATGCCTGCAGACAGCACGTCTGTCCAGTCTCATTTTGATTGTCTGCCACTTTCATGACGCTGATGTTTAACACTGAATTCAAAGTAAGAATTTACCAGAAGAATACTGGCTTTTCATTTGCTGAACAAATATTAGGCATAATTCTTGGATGTCCTACACGTGTGCATCTGAACAGGACGCATCACTGCTCTGAGCTGGTGCTAGCTAATGAAGAGGAACTGATCTGGCAAGTCAGTCTGTGACAAGAAGTTGATTTTTAACAAATCAAAGACAATGACCACCTGATTTTGGAAGTCAGTGAATGTTCTTACTTGATGTGTGTGAAATAACCATAGAGCCAAAAAAAATCTCTGCATCTCTGTTTAAATGAACACAGAAAGAAACATGCATCTGTCCAAATAGCGCGAACAATTCAGTGCGCAGCTTGGTGCAATTGCACGTGAATTTGGCAAAACCAAGACACAGGAAAATTGTTTAACACCATGTTTGTAACAGAAAAGCTGAGTTCCTATTCACCAGATCCTGTAGTGAGGTACACCAGTCCATTCTGTCTCTAAAAAGCAAGTGGTACATTTCTGCATCATTACTATGATCTGCCCCTTCTTAAAGATAAACGTTCAAGTTTTAGGAACACACTCATTTTTTCAGCAACTCTACAGGAGTTACAATTTCATACTGCCATCAAGTTAAGGTTAACATTTATAAATTACTCTAGTTTCACAATGGGTTTTACTTGGCTAAGTGACTTCACATTAATTAACTTGTAAGAACAAACTCTTGTGGTTTGCTGTCACATGATGATATAATAATTTAGATTAGATGAAAAATTAATTACCATAGTCCATAGACCAGGATCAGAAAGCTTCTGTGTTTTGACCTGTCAATCATAACACCTTTACGGACAAGGCTTTCTGCTTTCATGAATGGTGACTACATCATGGAGCAGCAATCTCTAACAATCTTTTTCAGTGAAAAATAGTGGAACTGTTTATATTTTGGGACCTACTTTTAACAGAGGCCTTACCAACAATAAAAGTATTTGTCTTGATGACTAGCAATGTTAAGCCAGTTTTTTCTGCATATTCAGACCATGGTCCTCAATGGGCAAGTAGCTTCTTCAACTCCTATAATTAGTCCTGCCTTTAAATTCCTGTTCTACAAAGGAAACATATTAGTATGAGAGAGCCCTAAAATAAAAAACCTGCAGAACTTTATGAACACAGTAATAATGACACAATAGTTTGGTTGCTTTTTCCATGCAGAAATATTCCCAAAGCTATCAACTTACTTACCCAGCCAGGGCAGCCTGTAAGATCAACAAAATTGATATATGGGCTGGACCAATTACAAACAAAACACAGAAAAGCAAAGGTGACAAGGATGAAAAGTGCTGCAGTCCATCCCTTTATGGTACTTAATTCCTTAAGGACTTACTGGCAGTACAAGCATTTTGTGATAGCGCATTGTATCTCGGTGCCTTCCTCCCTCTCCACAGCTCCATACTGTTTGCCCTGATGGCCAAACTCCACAGTTTGATACAGTCTACATTTTTATCCCATTTTCTCCACATAAATAAGTAGCAGAATAAGTAGCAAGGAAGGAAACAAAGACTCAAACTGCCAGTAGAGCAGGATGTCAAGTCACGCCTAGGAGCAGGCTTGCATTTTCTTCTGCTCTTAAAATTCTAAAATTATTGCAGGAATGGGATATAAAAAAGAAAATGCAGCAAGAAAGCTAAGGATAACTCCAGAGGAGGTAAATGCAAGGCTACCAAGTACACTTCAAGAAAACAACTTCAAGGAAATAGCAGAAGTTTTAAAACAAACTTGTCTGGGGAAGCACTTTTTATGTGCTGGCAGTCAGTTTCCAAGTGTGTTCCCTCAGCTGAAGGGAGCATGTGCTTAACACATGTGCTCGCTCAGGATTAGGCAACTGACAGTTGTGCATATTGCAGAATATGCTGACATTCCCTAGCAGCTCCCCTGGAAGGGGATTATATATCCCAGTGATACCAGGCTGAGAGAGACCCTGGGAACAAGGAAACTGGCACATCTGAGTAAAGGGTCACTTAAAACACAAGCTTTGAACGCTTCTACCACAAACCTTCCCCATCCCATTCTTCTAACTCAGCTGCAAAGAGGAACAAAGGGCGTTGACTGCAATGAAACCCTCCTTTCCAAGAAGCAAACCAGCCTTTCTGGCCACCAGAAAGCTGTAACAGCCACCAGCTGTAACAGCTTCCCACAGGCCCCCTGCCATCCCATGGGACCCCAGCAAGCAAAGCAGGATGCTGCCTGCCCAGCTCCTGTACTGGAAGGCAGGGTGTGGTACTGGCAGTGCTGTGCCTGGCACACAGCCCCTATGGTCCCCACTGCACCAGCAGCTCACCCCCCAGCAAGTGTTAGGCAGATGCTGGGAAAGAGAAGGCAATTTCATGTGAGAAATGTAACACTGGAAGTCCTGACCGTTTCTGACCATCACAGAGCCTGCTACACTTTCCACAAGAACAGCTCCTCTCCTGCACTAACTCCGGTTGGTGTAGCTGTGCTTACTGGGCAATTACACCTTCTGAAATGGTCCTGGCAGTTTCAATTTGCCACGGTGCTATTCACTTCCTTTCAAGTTGCCGTGGAATGTTACAGCATGCTGACAAGCAGCTGTCATCTCGCACCCACAAGGTGGCTGCATGGCGGTGGCGAGTGAAAGCCATTCCTGTGCGTGCACCGTGTCCTTGCCCAGGACTAGAAAATGCTTTGGGGGTCCTTGGGGGTGAGCAATGCTACCTAAGTGTAGAGTAATGGTTAGTTATCAAATAGCTCACTGCAATGAAGCTAGGATGCTCTGGGTTATTTAATTTTTTTAATTTAACATAATCTTGTAAAAAGCTTCTGCCTCTGGTGGGTGAGTAGAGCTTCACAGCTCAACAAAAATGAAGTGCTAACTATTATAAATTCCAGTCTGTGCAGATAACACACAGTAACAGTGCGCTCTTACTTGTTTCGACAATAGAAAAGAATTGAAGCCTATTGAGCTTCTTACCCATGCCTTAAAAGAAAGCATGAGGCAGCCACCTCTCATTTCCTCTACCAAACAACTGAGGAATCCTGTAATATCAGGATTTTATTCCAAGGAGGAATAAAACCTCTGTCACCTTCATGCAGGGCAGCTAGCATATAGCTAGCATAGCATAGGTACTCCAAGAATGGCCCACACAGCCCATGAGGATAATTCAGGCCCAAAGGTGTTATCATTGTGAGACCACTCAGACCATGACTGACTGTTTTAGGGAGAAACCCAATCCCTGATGCATCTCCAGGTTCTATTTCATCCATTCAATTTTAGACCATCTTCTTGCCAGGTCACGAAATAGCTCACACCTCACTTACAACAAAATCCCTCTGACACCTTCAGGCATCTCTGCACAATCTCAGAAAAAAAAATTAAATCAAAAAATCACCCCAAACCAAAGGCAAAAAAAAGCCATAATATTTCTGTTAAAAAAAAAAAAAAATAGTCTCTGGGTGGCTCATCCGAGAGAGAGATTCCAGCTAACAACTGAAAAGATGCTGTCTACCCAAATGACATACCTCTATAGTCAGACAGCTTAATAAAATCACTGGTAATCTTCATGTCACACCATCAATCAGCATCTTACAGCTTCCCCAGGCACAAACAAAATCCTATGACACACCTGTTTTGCTTTGGAAACAACTTGGTGTTATATACAATATTCATTAGAAGGGTGAATGGTATCAAAGCTACAAAACTGTGCTCCAATACATTTCTGCTATTAATAGCATACTGGTATACATTTAAATAAGACTGTATCTTCCTTCTAATTATTTCCTAAGGTAGACTTCAGCTATGAAATCAAAGGCATCTTTTTGTCTAAAACTTCATCAGGCCTACAGCCTATGAAGCCAAATTTTGTTTGGCCTGGGGACCACCGGCAATTTTACTTTAAGGAAAACTTTATGCTCACAGACTGCAAACAAACAGCAGAACTGAAGTCCAAGAATTCTCTGAAACACTTGTAGTCTTTGTTTTTCTTCAACATCTGACTTATTTTATCAAAATATTCAATTATCGAAAGAGTTTTACCTGTCAGACTGCTGTCCACCTACAAGAGACAAGCACAGACTGGCTTCCCATGGCAGTGGGTGTGTTCCTAAGATGCAAATGATAACTGAAGCTCCTCTGGCATCTGGGACATTGTACTTTCTCCCACCCTGTTAATTCCCAGCCAGTTGCCATTCATACTGCTGCATCATCTTCCCTGCATTCTCCAATTTTAGGGAACTCTGAGACTTCAATGCCTCTTTCTCCCACAGCTTTTATTTCTGGTTGCCCCAATATTTTTGGGGACAGAGAACGGCTTTCCTTCTTTGGAACTTAAACAGTGCATCTCAGAACCCTACATCAAGACAGCACAAAGCTGACATCCTCATGACCATTTCTTTCCACCAGCTTCTCTACCAGTATGAACATTCCAAGCTTTCTTTAAGCTATTCTGGAACATAACAACCAAAATTCTCCATCTGGCTTTCCCTCTCACCTGCCTACTTGGTATTTCTGATGTAAAAAAAACAAAAGATATTTCCACATTATGCAAGAGCATGGGCATAGATTTTCAGAGTACTACAGAATCAAGTGCAGCTTAATCAATCTCTTTAAATCTTTCTCCTTCATGAACATCTTTAAAAAAAAAAAGGCTATTTCAAACATTTGACTCCTATTAATACTAGAGTACAGTAGTAGGATTTAGGAGTGAAACACCTACCAACATACTAAAAATGAGTGTGGTACTACAGAAACCCCAAACTGATGGGTGGGTTCTATGCAAAGAGAAATAATTCATCACTTGGCGAGACAGAAAGTTATATCAAACATGAAGCACAATCAGTCACTTAGAAAAATGCAGGATTATCACATTCCCACGAAAATTTGCCTTAAGCACACACGCTACCAAAAATGTAACTTTAAAAAGAGTTGGGGCTTCTGTTATTACTGTTCACTTTGGTGTTTTTTCCCTGTCTAATGCCAGCTAACTCAAAGAAGTGAAGCAATGCTAGAATTAAACTGATCTAAATTTTAAAAAGTCTTTACCTTGCCCTCAATAGTAGACTCGCTATTTGCCAGGGAAGTACAGCAATGACAGTGCATTGCCATCTTGAGGCTTCCTACAGAAGTGCACATCTCAACCAAAATACATCGGCTTCTTACCAACCACAGCAGTCATTTAACCAGAAGTGCCAAAGCCATTATAAAACACGCAGCATTAACACCATATGTTTTTTATTTTTATGCCCGGTCCTCTACAGTTCCATTTTGGGACTGGAGATACTTCTAAAAAGGGAAAACCCTTAACATAGAACAAAAACAAATAAACAAATAGAGCTAGTTAGCATATATGATCCTGTCAGAAAGAGAATCATCTCATATCAGCAAGAAAAATCTGAGGTTAAAGCTTAATTATGATACAATTTCCCTGATCCTTTGAAATTACTACACAAGTTTAATTCAGCACCAAAGACTGATTCAGCTTAAAAGATTACCCCACGTAACTACTGCACGTAATACTATACAAACATAAGTACACAGTTACACATATAAACATATCTGTATTATGTAATAACATAGGAGTGCTCATAAAGAAAACAGCATGCTTTCCAGATAGAAGACATTCTGGTGTGGGTTCAAAGGGGTAGAAATCACCAAAGTACATTCAAAGGTAGTAGCTATGTGAATTGTCCTTGCAAGAACTTTTACACAAATCTATGTAACACAAACCTACGCAATAATCTGGCACCCTGCTCAAATAAAACCTACAGATGTCAAATACATAAACACTCTAATGCCTCAGCCTTTTTTATCCTTTTTTTTTTTAATTAACTAGCACTTTTGAAAAGATCACTTGGAAAACACATGTCTATTGATAATATCAACATGTTTTAATATTCCTACCTGAAATAGCATGGAATGTGCTTGAGTCTACAGTCACATGGGAAGCTGAAACCAAGCTGAAACTGTGACGCGTATATGTATAATTGATTGGTATAAATGCTTTTACCAGATGTGTGAGGCATCTGATTTTGCTTGTTTGTGAAACCAATTGCATCTATGAGGCTACTTACAAAGGGCTAGGGTTTATTAAAATGGCTAAATTGGTTTTTCTTCTCCTCTTTTCCAAGCAAACTGGCCTGTACTCAAAACCCACAAACAGTCATTTGAAGCCTGTTGTTTTTACACCCATGGTGAAGTCTGTTTTCCTGAGCCATCTAAAGGTCTTTAGGTGAACAAGAAAAAGCCTCTCTGGAAGTTACCTGCTTGGTTTGGAGGCTGCCAGCCCTTGGCAGAACCCAGGGGTGCTGCTGGCTTGAGGACTGCGGCAGGTGTGGTGCTGGCAGGAGCAGGTCTCACATCCACGTTGTCCTGGCAGGCAGGGACACTCCTCACCGGGGCAGGCTGGGCAGCTTCCAGGGAATCACTGTTCAGAAACAAGGGAAGAGTAAACAAATGCCTCTTGCTAGAACAGGAGAACTTGTGAAATGGAGATGTGGAGTGACATTCCCTCACCCCAGTGCAACAAAGCAGTACCCACTGGTCTGTCATCACCAACAATGCTGTGGTAGTTACACCCTGATGCTGCTTTTTAAGAACTGGACACTTGAGTAAGGTCTGCCAAGTTCAATATAATCAACTAAACCCCTTCACAGTTTTCATTTTAAAAGACTTTAGTCATTAAGCAACATGCACAATATTTTATATTGCCTCTTTAGAGCAGTTTACAGCTGCTTTTACATTTTAAGGGTTGGCAGAACTCTTTTAGGCTCTTTAAAAACATGCATGATGAAAACTGAACTTAATCACAATTCACATGGAATACAAGTAGCCACTAATTACACTGCTAGCAAGAAAATTTTTCATTTCTTACTTGTGTTTGGGAAGCTGAAAATAAGTATTTTTATTTAAAATATTGAAAGTAGAGGAGCAACTACTAATGAGGGTCATTTGCAAAACAAAAGGACACCAAAACCAGGAAATTAACAACATTGTGAAATACAGCCAAATACATATGTGAAATACCATTCCAAAAACATATTTTGCACAATTTGGAAACCCATCAGTAACACACTAGAAGCCTTGTATTGAGGAAAAACAAATTTATAGCACATGTGCTCCATGCATATTTCACCAGGGTCATTCCCAGAATTACAGATTGTGCCAAGTTCGTGAAGTAAAAATCCACGAGCTATTTTTACTTTTCAAGTGTTGCACATGCACAGTATTGCCTTGCCCATAGGACATGCAACAACTTGAACACACCGTGAGGCCAAAACACAGGTTCACAACCTTGATTTTTTTTTCACCTCTAGATTTACAGGATAAATAATTCATGCATTTAGAATCTTCTTCCAGGTAAGGGATAAAAAAAAATTATTTACAGTTAAGAGAATAAATCTGAATGCTCAGTTTAATGAGTAACAGCTATGGCAATTGTAGGGTTTTTGTAAGAGCAGTAGCTGCGCTGAACCGGCACTGGTGGATTTGCTGTATGCAGTGTGCACAAGCCCAGTGAAGCACAAAGTGAGACCTTGCATTCCATTATCTTCAAATGGTGAAAAGATATTTAAAGGCATTTGTATAGCTCAAATGGAGGCACTGAAGGTACAACGTTAGATTCCTCTGAAACTCATGATCCCAGTCCTTGTTACAGGCAGATTTTGAGGCAGTGGAGATACAGGGCATAAAAGTGATACTGCAGACTGAAAGAAAAAGGATAGGAAAGTAACCTCTGATGTGAAGTAGCAGCTCAGTGGTTGAAGATGACAAGGTAGTTTAGGATTGGCTTCCACAATGAAAAAAGTGTACATCTGCAACTTCATTGTTACAGAAACATCCTTCTGTACTGCTGAATGTATTTGACATGTAACCCATCAAATCCAATCTAGGCCAGAGCCCCACTGCAACTTTAAGAATTCCTTGTTAACACTGTTGGTGCTAAAAAAAGAAAGTTTCCTTCTTCTCCATCCAAGAGGCTCATTACTGCTTGTCAAATAACTTCTCAAGTCTAGCACCTCTTTACTGCCTTTGTCTGGAAGATATAAATCATAAATAATACAAATCGTCTGTCAGAAATAAGAAAGTCCTGCTGAGTCAGCAGCTATCTTTTACAGCAGAGGCTACTGAACAAGCAAAAATGGATTTCAGACAAGCAGAAAAGGTACCCTCCAGGGAGAAGACGGCAAGGAAGCAGATTGATGGAGGCCCACACAGCTCATTGCAGTGCTGATTGGAAACTCTACCACTGCCATTTTTGTAGTTGAATTCTACCGCTTGAGAATGACGCGGCCTGCTAGTTCCTGAAGCAACAGATTGTTGGAGACACTTAGGCTTTTATCAGAAATTAGGTGAAATCCTAATGATCCTAAACTAAAAGACAATTATAAACCCAGGTATAAGTTACCTCTGATTTTTTTGATCACCTCTGGAAGCTTATGTGCCAGGACCCTGAAGAAAGAAGTTTCCCAAGGGAAAAGCCTGAAGCCATCACTCTGACAGAGAGGATCTTGCTGGCCTCAGGGCAAAACTTCTGACAGGTCTTTGACACCCTTTGTATTGCGCATCTGTTTCTTTAAATCAAAAATTGAATGAACTCAAGCCACCACCACAGCCTGCTAAATTAACAGGCAGGCTGCTACTGCAGCTTGGCAAGTCTCTGCTGTGTGATACTGCCCATCTATGGCGGGCTGCACAAAATAATGCAGCATTTTTCTGGAATTACAGCCTCCAATCACACAGTTGTCTGGGAGTGCACATGCAGTGTTCTCTGCAGAAAGACAGACCCATCTTTGTCTCACTTGCAAAGATTCACTGCACCCTCAGGAGCATCTCCCTCATGAGATGTTCAACCTTTTAAATGCTGAACTTCAAATTCATGCTGCAAAGTTCATTCCTCAACATTCTACTTCATGTTTTTCTACACTGAGAAACACTCAAACTCCAGTTATTTTTATTCAACTTCATAAATTTAGTGATGGATCTTTCCAGAAGCACACTTATCTTCTGCAAGTTGCTGTACAATGCCCACAATTAGCCCCACTAATATTTTGCAACTCACTAGGATATTGTACAGTGATGACCCAAGTTTCACCATCTAGAAAACACATGATTTGAAGAGACAAAAAAATAGACTGAAATTTAAGAAAATATATGTGGTATGGAAGAGAGCTCCCACCTGCTTTTCAGTGTCATCACTAGGAAACTGAGGGAGGAATGATAAACCTTATGTATTTACCAAGTTCTGTGTGAGTACTTTCTCAGACTTCGCGGCTGACACTCATGGGTCAGCTTCAGGTCAAGAACACTTCCATGTCAGAATACTTGTACTATTATTAATGACACACCTACCTTCTGCCTCTAGCATTAACATTTTAACTCTGTTCCATAACTCTTAAACTACTCCTTCTCCACCTGATGAATACTTACAGCAAGAATCAAAGTTTTCCACAATGAAAACGAATGCAACCAAGACTCACATCCCTGCAAGCCAACACTTCCTGCAAGATGTGAATGCTCTGCCTTCAAGCTTTGGGCAAAGGATTTTAACACTGCAAGAATGAAGGAACAGTGAAACACAAGTCTGTCAGACTCAGTCTAGTGTCCTGAAAACCCATGAGGAGTTTGATTAATAACCTATGGGAAGATTGATCAAAATAATTCTGGAAGTGTGTTGCAAGGGAAACAGATTGCAAAAACAGCCCAAGAAAAATGTCTGGCAAAGAAGCAAGCCAAAGACGCCTCTCTATTTTTCACATATGCTAGCTTATGCTTAACAGACACTCCTGAAATTCCATGGAGAGCAGCTCCTACCACACAGTGGAGCCTTATTCTAAGTGTGCATGGAAAGACTAACTGTGTGCATGGAAAACAAACAAATTTCTGGGGAGCCAGTTGGAGGCTTGGGGGGACACACAGGGCTCCAGTGCCAGTGCAAACTTTATTCAGAGCTCACAAAAGGCTCCTCAGACTTACCCTGTCTCCTGGTCAACAAAAGCACTGTGGAAACTGGCAAAAAAACCCTAGAAAAAGCAAGTAATAATTCCTCCTTCTGCAACAGAGGAAGTGGGTCCAGGTCACACATGATGTAAGCACCAGTTTTCAGAGACCAGGCTGAACACATTTCAGAGGCATTTAAAGAAATTTGCACTGGAAAATCCTTCTGAATGTATTTAGAGGTTTTGATGCTCCTCCCTCCATACCCCCCAAGAAACCCCAAACACACAAAAAATCCCACGAAAAACCCCAAAATCCCAACCAACGAACCAAAAGAACCCCAACAAAATAAACAAACAAAACAGAGAAGGAAAACACATGGTCTGGAGCTATAGATGCCTAAACCTCCCTCCATCCTTCCATGGCAACTCCTATATAATGCTGCCTAGAATTTGTTCACACAAACTTTAGGGAAGTTAATAATGTGAAATGTTGTTATCAGCCAAAGGAGAACCTACTAAATAACTGAAAAGGAATTGAGCCTGCTGTCACGTAACTTCTAAGAGCATTGAAGTGATAACAAGGATCAAGTCTCTTGGACTTTCCCAAGCAGGTTCAAGGGATTTGGCTGGACTTTCTCCTTATGCAAGCCCAAGACACTGGCTATCCATCTGTAAAAATTATCAGCTGAGCCCTGAGATCAGTCTGATACATCAGTATTTTACTAACAGTTCTGTGGATATAAATGATAGCTTAAGTAGCTTGTTAAACTAACTTGTTCTGCTGTCCAGAACAACTGTGGGAGTAAGGAACCCTGTGGTGTGAGGAAATCCAGTGACAGGACAGGTCATGCAGTATCTAAGGGACAGTTTGTAAAGGCTTTCTTCAGATGGCCAGGAATTGGATCTCAGGTCTCAATTAGGTCATACAAATCATGTGATATATTTTGTCCAGTATCAAAAGACACAATAGCTGAAGATCTACATATATATAGAAAACCAGAAAAGGTAGGTATGAGAATGATGACAAAACTCCATGAACAAGGGAAATACAGATGGCTTTTTGCAAGGGTTTTCTGATGTAACAATAGAGAAACAGAATACAAGAAGCACTGAGTGCTGACCTTGTTCCCACCCCTACTACAAAGCCCGTGGTGTCAGTCAGCGTTTACATTTCGTGTTAACCTAACAGTGCTCCAGTATCCTGCAAGAAAGAAGAAATGCAAAATAAAGTAATAGAAAGAAAGAACAGAGAAAGTCATCTGGGTGGAGGTATTTCTGTATCAAATTACCGGGAGGGAGTATTTAACCCTTCTGTAAGCAGTGCTCTATACACAGAAATAACTCAAAGCACCTTTCAGAGTAAGTATTCTCTCAGAGTTAACACCAGTGCTCATCTCACAAGGCCAGACTACCATTTTCTTAAAGGAGTTGAATGCAGCATAGTATCAGGTAGATAAACCAAAAGCCATGTCAAAAACAAAAGGGCTGCCAACACCCATTCTTGCTAGTGTTTCCCAAAATTTCACAGTGTTTCTACCTTGAGATTTAATTTTAAGGCAGAGCTCCAATTCTTGGACATGCAAGCTATTAAATACATCATTTCCTGTACTGCATATGTGTCGTTTGTTAAAAAACACACAAGCCCCAAAAACTCAAGAACCCCTGTTGCCATTAGGATGAAACAGCTTAGTGAAAGATTGCATAGCTGCTCTACACCCCAAAAAAGCCCATTACAGAGGAGTCTGGTGGGGAAGAAAACACGTGGATGTTCATCACCATTACAGGCCAGTTCCTAAGTCAGAAAAAGGTCAAGTACTCTGGCAGCTACCAGAACAGAGCAGTTTAAGACAGCCAGCTTTTTGGAGCAGAGACAGTGAAGTGAGAGGCATAAAAGGGAAATATTTCTGGAGCAACCTTACTGCAGAACAGAATCAACACCCTGCTTTTGTTACAGCTATAACCTTCCTGAGTTTGTCTCCAGAGATAATGCAAAGAAGCCTAAGCTACCTTGGTAAAATAGATTCATTACCTTTTCATGGAAGTTATAAAAGATATGAAAGAGCCAGAAAACTCCAAAGCAGTTTATTCACTTGGCTTTCTTGGTTGAGCCAAATGTTCTTTTGAACAAGTTAGTCTACTGCATTCTGTCATATACTTGTCTCTTTAGTTATGGGACATAAATTTCAGCTCTCTTATCAACTGTTTTATTGTGGGATGAAGTGAGCAGCCATTTAAAACAACTTTTCAGCATTACATTCATTTACATATCAGAGTATGTCACTAGATGGATTGTAATGCAAAGACATTTAAATACCTAGTTTCTCACACTCAATGGGTGTATTTCTCTCAAATCTATTATTTTTTTTCCTGACACAATTGATTAGTTTTGCTTGATCTTTGTTGACATTCAATAAGAGTATGTAGTTACTGACACTACGTTTATCTTCTTTTATCTCCTTTTCCTACATGTTTCTGAAGCCATACAGTAAAGGCTGTGCTCCTTTATTCAAAAGGACAAGACAGCACAAAGCTTAATTTCTTCAGCTCCATCTACTGGTAACCTCTCCTTCCTTACCAGTGCCAGCAGTTCAGGACTAAGGATGATAATATGGAAACCAGAAATCATTACCCTCATTTGTTGTATGCTATCTTCAGGGCAACGCTGGCTATTCCTGGAAGAATCCTTTTTAAAATGCAGTTTATGCAGAGCGTAACTTAGACTAACTCTCAGACTAACTGTACTGCTACATCACTGTCCCAAGTTTTAGGTCATATCCTGTTTGGGATGTCCCTAACAGCCAGAAAATCATATGCTTCCTTTATCACCTTATGCCACAGCCTTGTGGCAGCAACCTGAATAACCAGGATAACCTAGCTGTTGCAATGGCTTAAAAGAAAATTCATTTTTCACAAGTTTAAAGGTTACCTTTAAAACCCCCTAAGAATCCACGGATGTTTATTTCAAGTCATTCAACCTGGATCTTGATATATCCAATACTGATATGGTGTTTTGGGCAGGCTTATATGGTCTCTGTACTCCCAGTACACCTTCTGGCTCCCTGGCACATCTTTGTCCAGCGGTCAGTTGAAAGAGCAATACAGATTAAACCCCTCAAAAACTGGACTTTAACTATGCAAGAATGAAACCAGTTCTCCATTGTTTCCTGCCTTTTCCAACACACAGCCCCATGTACTCGTAAGCAACAGCAACTGAATGGAGCCACTTTGGGAATCTCAACACCGAGTCCAACTCCAAAAATGAATCTTCAAGACCAGGAGAGTTTCCCCCCACAAGGTGAGCAAACAAGGGACAAACATAAAGCCAGTTTCAGATTCAGGACGGAGAAACTTTCCAGTCATGTAACAATCTACCTCCACTTGCCATAAACAATGCGCATTAGTGAGTCAAGGCAAAAAAGGGAAGTCAGAGAATTCATTTTCACCATTGTTACTGGCTCTACTAAAGTATCACAAAACAAAAACCACAGCTAAAGAATAAAGTCTTGCTGATGGCATGGCCTGGGCTTCACCTGTAGTGCACAGACAGGTATCAGAACTCCTCAAGAGGTTTTTCTCTTTTAATGTGTACATAAAAGGTTTTCTAGTAAAATCATTCAGTGGCAAAAATAAAATTAGCATTCAAGGCTGCATTATATCACCACAATTCTGTTAATGTTCCTTTTTTATCTTTTTAAAGTGGATATGCTACAAGTTAGAAATTTCGATACAACTTAAGATTGTTTGTGTCTTATAAACTACTATTTCCCCTCCCTGAGGTTAGGGCTACTTTAGCCTTCTCTAGACACTGAGACCACCTTGGAAGCCATGAAAAAGGAGGGAAAGAACTTATACTTGTTACTCAACACGTGTTTTGGCATCAAGTGGATCTCAGCTCTACTTCTACTTGGGCCTTACCTCTATATGGGTCTAACTCTTAGGAAAATGCAAATAGGCACATGAAAACCCACAGATTATTCCTTCCTTAGCACAATTTAATACACACTGCCCTGTAAAATAACCAAGTAGACTCCTGCCTGTGCAGCTGAAGTCATAAAAGCAGCTTTCCGCTGAAGCAAGCATTAACATCGCTGCGGTCAGGAAAGGAGAACAAACAGTCCTGTGCACTGAACAGAATCAGCGCTGGAACAAAGGGCCTAGACAGCAAATAATTTTTAAAATAGTCATTTTCTGGACTGCATGCCAGTCATTTGATTTTATACATTCAAAGTGAGCTTTGAAAAATAACCTAACGTGCCGCTTAGTTGCTCAAGGAACTGTGGCAAATAATTCACCTGCACAGAAGTTTCAAGCCAGAATCTCTTGTTTCTTCTCCAGCTGCCTCTGTAGAGTGACAGTGCCTCCCTCGGAGGCTCACAACACAACACAAGCACCACCATGCATATTAGAGGGCACTTGAAGCCAGCGAGGAAAGAAAACCTCTGCTTTACTATGGTGGACTTGCACAAACGCCATCAGCAGGTCCAGGGTGCCAGATTAGTTCTGCAAAGAGGTGAAACCAGCAGGATTTGGAGCTGGTGACCTCGTATCAAAGACCAGGACAGGCACAAGCATGCAGACAACAGAAACGTGCTTTGAAGGAGTAGCCAGTTTCCCATGAGTCCTAAGTGCCAACCACACACCACACCTGGACAATACCTCTTGCTCTTTGGCAATTCCAGAGCACTTGTGGACTTCCTGGAGGGTGCACTGGCCTGCAGAGGAGGCTTAGCGACAGGCATGATGAGCAGGGCATCCAGGAGCGAGCGGTAGGCACTAGGTTCGTAGAGTCTAGCAAGCGTGTAAAAAGACCCCATAAACAAACAAGGTGAACACACGAAGTTCCAGATGGCTGGGACCACTGACAACCCAAAATCCATTATGAGAAGTCTATATGGAGAAGCTGAACCCAGGACAACTGATGCAGGAATTATGTCTAAATAAGCAGCCCACAAAGTGGAGGCTGCACAGTTAAGGGGAGGCACAAGACAACCCACTGAGGTGCAAGAAGAATTTGTTTCATATATTTTTAGCATTAATAAAGTAAAATAAAAAGTAATGAGAGAATTTTTTCATCTTTTTTAGTTTTCTGGTTTTGTGTATGCTTTCTAATGTACATAATTTATTAGCACCTTAGGATATCCATGTAATTTAGAAATACAAAAATATGGATATTATTGCATATTCGAAAATATTTTACTGATATGAATGGATGATTGAAAAACATGTCAAAAGGTTTGGTCTAAGCAAGCCTTTATAAAAAACAATACTGTAAAGATTTAACGGAACTCAGCAAGCTATTGTTTTCAAGCATCAAAAAGTTCCTCAAAGTTACAGATTATTCTTTGTCATTCATGTAACACAAATGTTATTTACAGTTAATTTACTAACTGAACTGTAAAACAGGTATCATGAGGAACAGAATGGAAGAATTACTCACCAAAGTTCAGAGCAGCTAAGCTATAAATAGGGCATGGGAGCTTTGGACATATTCTAATGACTTGCCCACTATTGTGAAAGAGCCGATTGATTTCACAACCCTGCCAGGGACAAATTATTCTTGTGTGAACTGGAACCTCCTTAAACCAGCCTATAAAACATTCCTTTAGAAGCTGATGTCTACCTGGCCCGCACAGCAATAGCAGCAGACACGGCAGCAGCAGCCATGCTCTTAATTTTTGATCTCTGCTCAAAAGGAGAAAGAACTGGAAGAGGAGAGGGCCCAAGGATTGGCAGGTTTCCTGAAGGATCTTCCAGCAGTACTTTTCCAGCACAGAAGCTTTGAGCCAACACAGGAGAGAACAGAGAAAGTAGGAAAGATTGACAGAGATACAGTACAATACCAGACCACATCAACCACTGGAAAGTTATGGAAGTTTCCAGTTCACAGAGACATCAGGCAATGTGTTAGCAACTTGAATACTAAAACAGAGAACAGCAATTTTGATTTCACACACAAATAAAACTTTCCCCTCATCGAGTGAGCATTTAGCATCCGTCAGCCTTCAAATTCCCCATCCTAGACTCTGACTCGCACGCCTGGGTCCCTCTGAACCAGGGCCCAGAACTCTCCACATGGATCCATCTAAGTCTCCATGGTGTGGACGTAATTAGCCCTGAAGATCATTTACCTTCTCCTCTTTTTCATAATAAATAGTAAACATAGAAAACTCTGGAATATTTGCTGATATAACTTCAGCAGGTCCACTTTCAGCAACTCTTACCAAATTCAGCGTGATCCTCACCCCTTTTCATTTCCTTACTTATTTTACAGGTGGAAAGGAATGTGAACAGACAAAAAAAAATGTGAAAAACCAGACTGGCTCCAAAATAACTTCTGCAATTTCTAACCTGTAACTCAAGATTATCCACCGAATTGCTGTGTATTTTTTAAATAACTACAAAGATAGACGAAACACTCCGAACGCTTCAACACACCTACACGACTATATACTACTTCCCAGATTTATATGCAAAAGTACTGCCTGAATACCTTGCTTACACCTAGCAGTCTGCTGTAGATATACCTTAAAAGATTTACCTTGTGTAACTTACAGACGATTTAGACTGAAAGCTTGAGATTTTATTGAAAGAATTTGTTTCACGAGTAGGCAGAGATGCTTCATGCCTGCCCAAAAGCAGCAAGAGAAAAAAAGTCATTAATCAAACACTTATTAGATCTCTGGCAATACTAATTACAGCTCAGGAGGAGTTCATTTAAGGATTTTTTTAAAGCCCTCCTTACCCATAAACAAACAAACAAATATCCTGTAGTGTTAATTACTGAGGAAAGCCCTTTCTTTCCTTTCCCTATTGGTAAAGACTTATATTCTGGATGTCCCATCACTACATAAGCTAAAGCTTGTACTCTTCTCCAAAAACTTTGGGCTACTGGACAATTTAAAAACACACATTTTGTAAACAAGGGTGACTATATTCTCCTCAGGTCACCGACTTCTGCCAACAAAATCCAACTGACTCTCCTACCCATAACTGCTCTTCCTCCTCCATTGAAAGGCTGCTTTAATTTTTAAATTATTTTACAACTTTTGTCTAAAAGCTACTTAAATTTCCAATTACTATATAAATTTCTGAAGCACTAAGGGTCAGGAGACCTTTAAGCTGCTTCCTCTTGACAGCATCATCATCCAAAAAAAAAAAAAAAATCATGTGAAATGGTATGGCTTTAAACTAAAAGAGGAGAGCTTTAGATGAGATATCAAGAAGAAATTCTTTACTGTGAGGGTGGTGAGGCACTGGAAAAGGCTGCCCAGAGAAGCTGTGGATGCCCCAACCCTGGAAATGTTCACCTCCAGGTTGGATGAGGCCCTGAGCAATCTGGTCTAGTGGGAGGTGTCCCACCCTACGTCAGGAGTGTGTGAACTAAACTATCTCTAAGGTCCCTTCCAAACCAAACCTTTCTGTGATTCTGTGGGTGTAAAATTACAGATTCTGACTGCGCCTTTCTAACACAGCTGGCTGGGATGTACCTGGCAAGGGCAGGAGGCAGACCAAGGGCTGTTCCCACACGTGGGGCTGGAGAAGGCAGCCCCCCAGCTGGGTCAGCAGGCAGGGGGAACTCGGTGGTCTGTGTGGCCACAGCACATGTCTTGGGGACAGGAGGCACTTCATCTGCTGGCAAAGAGCTCGCTGCATCTCGAGCAGGCACGGTTATTCTCCTAGTTGATGTTAATTTCATGAGTAATTATAATGAGACAATATACAGAGAGGAAATTTCTCATTGGATTAAAAACACAAAACAGCAATAGAAAACTCTTTCTAGCTGGTATTCTTGCATCTTTTGTAAGAAGAGTGAGTAGCAGATAACGGCTTTTTTTTACCTCCTTCTGTAGGAACAAAATAATCATGCCCTAGGAATCAGATCATGCTGAAAACAATTTTTGAGGTGTTTTTACAGCTAAAGCTTGAGTGCTTGTTTAACCACAAAACCAAACTATTTGGGTAGTTATTTAAAAGGTAACAAACTTGAACAAGAGCACAACCAGCACATAAGAAACTACCTAGTGTAAGGAGATGACACTTCAGACACTGAGGCTACTTGGCTGCTGGCATTTAAAACCTGAATGACTGAAGGGAAGATGAGGTGTACACTTGCCTAAGACTTCCAAAGGGCTCTCAAACAAAAGTTCTATGAAATAAAAGAAAGCAGAAGGACAAGTAGCATTCACCACAAGAGAGCAATATTTCTCCCCCATATTTTACTTCCTCTTGCTTGTCATCACATCGAAACAACCATAAAAACTCACAGTTTTAGTACGGTCAGCCTGAGACCTCCTCTTTTTCCAGAGTACAATTTCTGCAGAGAATATTCTTGTCTGTCCACTTATCAGAAAGTACACAACAAAAATCAGGACTAATACCTATTATTATTTATTACTAAGTCTTTGTATCTATATCATGAATGATTCCACTAAAATAAAATATAAAAGTAGGTCTGCATGACTGTAGAAAGCATGTATATAAAATACAATCTGAAGACCTGCTGGCACTGCATCTGTTTTATATTAGTTACACACTTTCTCAGGAAGCACCAGATTCTGTGGTTTACACGGTCTAAAGCTGCCTGGATTACTTTTTAAGATGACTTCTTGCAACTTTCTGGAAAGGCTGTAATTGCTCTTAAATATTTTACTGTTGAACTTACAGGAGGACATTGCATCTATGAAATAGAGTAATAATACACTGTAACTTACAGTAGTTGGTTATATAGACATACAACTATTTAAGGCTTTCAATAAAGAACCACAATAAAAAAGCATTATGAAGTCTACCTTATAAGCAGCTCACTTAACTTTAATCTAGAAATCAAATCCAGATCCTTCAGACATTTCACAGCAAGCTTTCGCCTTCTTGGTGGTTAAGTAGAGGGTGGTACAATTTACAGAGCTTCAACCAAGAAAAGATGGAGCCCATTAGGAAAAGAAGGACCTGTGCCAGTCCTTGACAACAAATGCAAGGCTTCAGTATCAAGAGCAAGTATACTCACCCTTGGACAGCCTTGTTTTGCTCTACTAAAAGCCTGACATGGCACTCATGAATTGCTCCATGCCGATTTCCACTAGGTGCCATTTTATTAAAAAGGGGGTTTGAAGATCAGATTTCCCACTCAAAAGAGCATTATAAAAGCAGCAGCATCAGCTCAGTAACAAAATATAAACATCAACTATAGTTGCTTCACTGATGACCTCTCATTTCAGGGGAGAATCCAGACTACATAGCTTTATCAAATAATTTATGTTCTCCTTCCCACACTCAATGCTAAACCTTCCCTCAACAGCTCTGCAGAAGCTGCTCAAATTTTTGCCCTTCTTGAGCAGAAAATTCTTATCATCTACTTGTTTATTTGTAAAAATACTTTGGCTCTCATCCTGAAGCACCATGAACATAGCTGCTTTTCTGATTTCTCATTTTAAAGCCACTCTCTTGCTAGGTTAATTTTGCCAAACAACAAATTTAGAGCCATAGATCTTGAGTGAGAGCAGATTTAAATCTCCTTGGCCTGGACTCAGATGCAAAGATAGGATTTAGAGAAGACTCCTTGGTACTCAGAACACAGTAGCTGCAGTGGTAAATGCAAGGCATCTACAGCTCAGTAGAATCATAGAATGGTCTGGGTTGGAAGGGACCTTAAAGGTCATCTACTTCCAACCTTCCTTCTGTGGGCAGGGACAGCTTTCACCAGGCTTTGCTCAGAGCTCAATCCAGTCTGGCCTTGAACACATCCACGGATGGGGAAAGTGGGTGTAATCATACTGGAATTTCACTGGTAGACATGAAAATCCATTACTGAAGTAGTACTTTTTTTCACTGCCTTTTTCATCTCAGGTTTGCTGCTTAAAAAAAAAAGAAAATCACCAGGAGTATTGCCATACATCTTCTGTGTTTGTTTTTCATCTTTGTTGATTTAAGAGAATTTGCTGTTGAAAACATCACAACCAAATCTGTACTGTATTGGCTCAAACCAAATGTCACCATGAAGGTACCTACCAGCCCCTATCATCAGCCTGCATCCCTTCCTGCCTAAGCTCATGTTAGCTCATGAAGGTACTCCCAAGACAACAAAAATATCTTCAAAAGACAACAAAACAGACTTTTATTTTGATGTCAGATTTCTCCTCGTCTCTCAGCTAGTTGAGACTACTGCTTTAAAGGTTTAAAACTGGTCAATTCCAAATCTTAGTATTAGTTTTTCAGTTGCAGAAAGCCCACACAGGTGTGGGCAACGGTATATTCTTGTATGCTTTACTCAAGCATAAATGTCTGTCTAGGGCCTGGCAGGAACAGGAACTGTTTATTTAATTCTCATTTTTACAGGAACAGTGTTGTTTCATGTTTTAACTGTGCATGCTACCTGGAACTCAAAAACCCCTGCACAATGTAACACAAACCACCAGAAAATGTTATTGACCTTCAATAAGAGTATCATAACCCTCCAAGCTACCATCACTGTCTTCCATCCAAAATTACTGTTGCTGTCTAGTACTCATAGATGACCTGCAAAACACCAGCAATCTGCCAAGGTAACTGCCACTAAAACTGTGCAATGGCAGTGACAGGAAATTTGCTAGATAATCCCCTAGTTTTCTGTGACGGCATCACAGCACAATAGTGTGTTATTAATTAAATAATACACATTTTAGAAAATTACTTTTATATTTCTAAATCCATATTCACTTTTGAGTTGTTAAGACCATTGAAAAGCTACTCTATCCAAGTGATAAGGGTGGACACCCACTGACAGCGTACACACACTAAATAGTGTATCTTATTTTAACTAGTATCCATGAGACTGTTCATGAATTTCCTCATTTTTATTTAATTTTTCTCCTTCCCCCTCCTACCATTTCCAGGAAAATCCCTAGTCACAGCAGCTTAATTAAGTTTATTTTAAGCGAATGACATACAACCCTCTCTCCTCCAAGACAGACAAATCCAGTCTAGAACAGGGTAGATTGTTAACTGAATCAAAACCCCCGTTAATGATTTACCTCGCAGGAGCTGGTGCAGCAATATGTTCAGAAAGTCTGGGAAAGGGGACACTGCCGGGGCAGGAATCTGCTTTTGGCAAAAGAGCAGCTGCAGGTTCTGGTCTAGCATTGTTTTCACTCCATTCACAGTAATAAAACCAAGTGAAGACACACAGAGAAAGAGATTTTTAATCCACATTAAAGTAGGATGAAGAACAGGAAACACTGTGCATGAAAATGTTAATAAACTGAAAAGAAAAAAAGAACCTGAATCCCAAAAAGCCTCCAAAAAGACCATGAAATTTACAGTAAAGTACAATTAAGAGGATAAATGATGCAAAACACACTTGAGAAGCATCACACTTTCAGTGAAGGCTGAGAGTGTCCTGCTGCTTTAAAACTCAGAAAGCCCAGTAGTATTTGACATTTATAAAGATGGAACACATAGATTTGGGATTATATTATGTGATGGAAAACAACTCTAGAAAATACTGGAAGTGACACAAGTGTTAGTGGGACTCATCCCAAAGCTTTATATGCTTTTTGCTACAACTTTTTGGAAGTGTTAGTTTTGTGAACATTAGAATATATATTTCTCAATATTTTTCATATCCTTTCTTTGATTCATTCGTTATAGGAAAAAAAAAATCTAGAAAATGTTGTCTTGGAGTGCTCTACTTGAAGAAAAACACCTGCCAGACATATCACTGTAATACACCAAAAAAAAGTAAACTACAAGGTAGAGAGCAACCACAACAATAAGTTTTGAGCAGACTAAATTAGCCACAGGGGCAGGTATTGCTGCCTTTTTTTTTTTTTTCTTATTTTAGTATGCAGAATTAAGTATCTTATTAAAGCAGGGAGCCTTAAGTGCTGAAAATTATTGAACAGATTTAAGAATGACCAGGGAGCAGACCTCATAGGTGGTAAAGGTGTGGATGGAAATTCTGACGCAGGTGGCATCTCCAAAGTCGGGGTAGCTATGGAGTTTTTATTCAAATTAATACAGGTATCCTGGCTTCCTGCTCCATCAGGTAGATCTGCAGGTATGCTTTACATAGATTTATCACATGGGGGAGAGAAAAATAAATGCATGGTTTTAAGACAGGTTGTTTCAAGACTGACCAAGAGTAGGACAAATATTTTCCAGTCACTATGGATCAACTACACTACAAATCTGGAAAATCCTCACTCAGGACAATGAATTGACTCTACAGTTTAAGGCCAAACCCAAATCCGGACCTGGTTGCTGCAAAGGAGATGGTTAAAAGTGTACATTAAAAAAACAAAAAAAAAAAAGACTTGGAAATAGGGTACTGCAGAAATAGAAATAATCTAAAACACAAACTTTATACAAAGGCTAGACATTGCCTTTCTGATTTTCAAGTAACTGGTTTAAAAGCTGCAATCTACACATTTCAGTGAGGGCTTTCTATGTCTATTTCCTGTCCTTCCAGCTGCTGAAGAGAAAAATCTATTATATCCAAACAAAAATGCCTAGTGGGTTACAGCTTAGAAATAAGCAATAATAAAAACCATACAGAGCATCTGTCTTGGACAATGGCTGCCTGAAAAGCTAAATATTATTAAATTGGGATCTTTTACTGAAGATTACTGATGAAAGAGAAGTTTCTATTTCATTGTCACATTCATATTTCTAGGAGATCTCCAAAATTTAAGCTTACTTGTTTATATAAAAAAAAAACCCACTCATAACATCTTTTCAAAGATCAGATGTATGCTGGGAATCAGACAAGAGCTAGGGCATGCTTTTCAGATACAAATGAAAAAGTGGTCCATTTTTGGAAACAGTAACAAAAAGTCCAAAATTTAATGCCAGTAAGTTCTGTGCAAGGGGATACTGGATAAAGAGATAGCATCTTTAAAGAAGTAAATGAAATTCATTTCACAAATTCATAAAATACTTTTGGAACTAGTGATTTTTTTTTTACTATTACTTTATATAAAACTAGTAATTTGGTAGTCTTTCTCAAACTACTCTCATATCCTCAAAAGATCGACTCTACGATGATGTTTAATTTTAATCAAAACAGAAGCTTCTACTCTTTTGATTATTTAGAGAGGGTTTTTTCTTCTGTTTCTCACTACAGCAACTCACCCTCCAAAAGGGTAAGAGCTGGTAAGATAGATAAACATAACGGTAAGTTTAATAACAACATGAAAGTATTTTCATTACCTAGGAACATCTCCAGAACATAACAATACCTGAAGGTCAAAGCATTCTGCCCTTAAAAAGAAACCTTTACAGAGAGTCTAAGTGATAACCTTTCTAATCTATCACAGTTTTCATTGCATTGATGTTCTCTGAAATGCCCACATTTCCTTCTGTTCATAAAGAAATTATATAAACCCAGCAAAACAATTTAAATACACTACTTCACATTCCTACTTTGATATGCAGTCCCCTATCAAATTATTATATTGTGGTGTATGTGGACTCAGTAACACACTTGGGTTTAGTAACAATACTCACTGCCAAGTTATGTAATGGGGGGCACGGAAATTACACTGATTGGCACTTCTCATCAAAACACTCTTCAGTGAAATTATCAAAGTGAATGTTTTCCCCTACTGTCCCTAAGGAGTTAACCCAAAAGGTGTGTAAGATGTGATATCCCTTGGTCCATCATTACCAGGTCAAATCTGTGCAGTGTTAGCCATCCACACTGGTGACTGTTAGTGTTAGATAACTTATCTATTACCTGAAGTCTCCATTTTCTGTTTGTCTGTTCCTAAAGATAAAATGACAAACACCATAAGCTACTGCTGTACTGTATAGCAGCATAAACCATCTGAAAAGGAAACACAAGCTTAAAATGGTTCCAAAGGTCTCTATTCTTTTCAAGTTCCCACATTGTGCAAGAAAAAAACAACCCCGCCAAGTCCTCTGCTGAAGCATCTGTTCACAGGACTAATTCCATCAAGGAGTGTGTAGGTCAGCTGCCTAAACTCCAAACCAATTGCAATAGTTCTCATTGAGCAGTTGTGAGAGACTGGGCTTTTACATGTGCTTCACAATTGACCTTTGTTTGAGGTCTGAAACATTATCTGGTTAAACAAGTGCTGCAAAAGCCGAAAGCGAGTTTTACTTCGTAGAATTCTTACTCCCATAGCCTCCCCAAGGGGTCAATAATTTTACTGATTCCTGCAAATTTCATGTCAATTTCGACAACACAAACACATATCCCACTTTTAACATGATCAGGAACTCTAATACTGTGATAGTTTTAAACAATTCCAATTGTTTCTACTATGCAGCTGGGATTTAATTGTTTCCCTTCCTGTAGGCTGTGAAGGTGCAATGAAATGTCAGCCCCATGCATGAGAAGACTATTCAAGGAGTCTGAGAGACTCAAAAGAAAAACAGACAGAGCTAAGATAAAAGCAACTTTTATTAAAATACTCTTCAAGCTTCAAAATGCATAAATTAATGGATGTAGCTACTATAATACATTATATTACAGGAGAACCATAGGGCTGTGAAGCTTTCATAAACACAAGAAAGCCTATAAGCTTCACTCTGTAATAAATAAATACTACTGTCTTATCTTGTCCCTGCTAGATGATGTGTTGAAGCTCTTACACAACAACATTCTGCTCAATTATTCTTTTTTAAAGTTTTCTAAAACATGAATACATTACTAGTCTAAGCAGCAGAATCTCTATATTGAGCTTTCACTTCAATTCACAACATTAGACTATAATTTTTTAAAATTTTTCTTTTCTTTCCTTAAAAGCAGTCTGTCTTCCTGTACTTTGTAAAACATTTACAACCACTCTAAAATCGACCTGCTGAAAATCTAGTGAAATCCCAGATAATTTTCCTTGTAGGTATGATAATTTGAAATAAGTGCATACGATCCCCTCTTCATCTTCTTCCCCCAGCCCCAAAATCAAGGTAATACAATTTCTTATTCTTTTGTTCAAAATTTTCTCCTTTTTACCAGCCTACAGTAACTCAAACTCAGCAATGCAAATGACTTCAGGCAGAAGAAAGAACTGAAACAGCCATCTCCTCCCCCACATTGGGAGATTCAGCCACCCAAGTTGTTAAGTTTTAAATATGTATTTTTTGCCAACGAATGATTAACACAAAAACATTTTCATCCCATTTTTTACACATCAGTAGGAAAGTGTTAGAAAAGTATAGAAAAGGCTAGAATTTCTCTCGCAGAAAGGCTACTGAAATACATTTTCTTTTTTCATTTTTTTCTTTTTCTTTTTTTTTTTTTTTTGCAAAGCAGATGGAAAAGAAGAAAGGAAGGAAGTGTTTGTATTTTGCTTTTGCAACTTGGGTAAAATCACTGGACATTAAGAACACGTGCTGAGACTTCATGGTGCCAGTCACGTAATTTTGTATATTTGGGGCTAAGGACGTGGATGGGAACCTTTTCCCTGTGGAAAGAAGTGATAGAAGAAAAATAAGAAGGAAAGAAAGTTTGTCTTAAGCAGTTTCACAAGTAAGCATGCAAACTCCATGCACTATTCCTATTGCATCGTCTTCCTCTCTGTCAAAAGGCTGGATCCAGTGTTAGTAAAAGTCAGTAGAGAAAGTCCCACTGACTTCAAGAACCATTAGATTTAGCCACTGGTTGGTGCTCATTTTGAACAATGCTTATCCCAAAGCAAGGAGACAGCTGACCCTCACTTGCAGCCCACAACAGCAATACTTCCCAGCTATGTCTTGCAATCAGATCCACACTCACAAATCAAAAATGCCTGGTTAGACTTGGAAAAGGAAAACACAAGCTGACCTCATACAGGCAACCAAATAAGTCCAAGTTTACAGAAAACCTCTGCACAAACTCCTGCACAAACACTACTATTGGACTGCACCAATGGCTTTTAAAAGGTTTGTCTATGGAGCAAAAGATCTTGATTTTTACATGCTGAAGTAAAAGGCAAAAAAGGAAGGAACATTTTAAAAACACCCAGATGTCACACAAATGCACCAAACACTACAAGTTAAGAATTAAAACATGCAAAGTATTAAAGTAATAAAAATGTAAAACATCAACTCACTTAGTCTTCTTCCCAGCTTCATTTTCTGGTTCTTTCACTGAAGGAAAACAGAAAAATTTTATTTTCTAGGGCACTAAAGACACTGTACCACAACACTGAGATTCTCTCCTGTGCCAATGCATCCAGTACAGCAGAAAGTTACAACAAGGCTACTTAGGATTCTTTGAATCTAAATATGCCACAACAGACATGAGCTATGTCTACAAACTTCAAGAGCCCCTTTGCTAGTAGAACTGCTGAAAAGTAGCTCTGCTTGTCTCTGCTCTTCCCCTTGGCCCACTCTCCACACTGGCATTAGGAAAGGTGATTTGAGAAGGTGAAGATGAATGGAAGTCACAAGGCATTTCTTTTGGATGAAGATCCAGTGGGCTTTTGTCAGGTGATAATCCAAGTGTCTGTTTGCAGCCAGGCTATTTCCCACCAAGGTTCTAGAGGTCTGCACAAGGGATAATGTAAATTCCCAGTCCTGATTTTAAGACTGGCAAATCTAGTTGCAGTAATTTTCTTACAGCATTCGTCAACATGATAAATTCATCCTTACTGGGTAACAGGTTATTTGATGTTCAGGTCCCATACTCTGCCCTTACAATGACTGATGAAGGGAATTGAACACAGGACCACAAAACAATCAGGTCCAAATTCAGAATATTTATCCCACGTGGCCAATAACCTTTATTTTGGGAGATGTTGTCACTGGCTTCTAGAAATAGCTGATTTAATCAAATCTGTCCCAGAGAGGAGGTCCAATTTCCTCAATGCCGCCTTTACTGCAGCTGTAGCTGTGAAAAGCTGAAGAATGAGAGCTCAAAGCCCCTGACGGCACTTCTGGTGGCCTTCACACAAAATCACAAATCTCAGCCAGTGAATCATGGCTGATAGCATAACACGAAATTGAAGTTTCAGCATAAGATTGTACGACTGGGAATGACCTTCACCGCATCACCTGTTCCACTCCACTAATATATGCAACCACACCATAGCATAAGCAGAGGATGGAAACAAAACCCGGGAATAAACTGAGGAACTATGGATTTATGTTTCTGATTGGTTACATCATTGCAGATCGCATACTTTTGTATGACTGACTAAGACTTTCAACATGCCAGAAAACACCTAATTTTTCTGAAGCATTAAATTTAATCAGGAATGTCACCATTTGGTGATATGGGGAGTGGGGAGGGGGGGAGAAACAACAAATACGTATCTTTCAATATCTTTGGGAGTAGAAATGGAAATTTTAGGATTTATCTAGAATGTTTTCATTCAGCTCAATCAGGAATGACGACCAGTAACATACATATCCCGAACTATTTAGTAATGGCAGGAGTTTTGTAGCAATATTTCCCTTTCACTATCTCCCCTGACCCCCAGCTTTAAAAACTCCAGTCTGTCCAGGGGCACTGACTATGAGTCCACTTGCACCGAGGTACTCACTGTGATCAGTGCCAGTGATCTGGGCGAGGATGCGGAAGGAGCGGGACTGGGTGGTGCCTGTCCGGGGGTGCCAGTCCTCGGTGTCCTCAATCAGCCGCTTCTTGCTGGCGTCTCTGTGGGTGGGGGTGTGGTAGAACTCCGTGTAGGTGTCCACGATGTGCTTCCGCGGGGGGCTGTGCCAGGGACACAGACAGCAGTGAGTGCAAGGGTCAGAGACCAGCTCTGGGCAGCTACAAAGGCACAACTGTGACTTTTCAGGGCATTTAAAGGCAGCTTCTGCGCTGGGATGCAGAAAGGAGCAGTTGAGGCCCAGCTAAAAACAGATGCAGCTTTCTGAACCAAACGCACCTTTGTAATTACTCTAACTCAACTGAAATATTTCTCTTTGTTTCACTGATGGAACATTTGAAACAGTAAAAGACAGTATTATCAAGACATCTACACGTTTAAACTTTTACCGTTTGGGTGGGTTTTTCCTTGGAGATGACAGAGTAAGACAGCAAGAGAAAGTTTTTCCAGCATAAACAGGAAAAGGAGAAAAAGAAAAGAAGAAATAAAGTCAGAAAGCTGAAACAGAAATGTAGCTAATTATTCTACTGAATTATTATTCAGTAGAATTATTATTAGTTTTGCAAGAAAGGGCACTAAAATCCAATAGCGGTATTCTCTTCTACCACTAAAACCACTGCTCAGAACTCCCATACTTTAATTAAACTCATGGTGATTTCCTTACAGGGATGAGAGGGGAATTTGTTTTGGTGAAGCAGAGTAGTCTACCTAGCTTAGATCAGGTGCCCCCTGACAAATTCTCCCTTTAGCTCCCAAGGGGCACAGCACAGCTGTGTGAACATGCCAGGGCCACCCAGTACACACTAAGTCTCCTGCACTTGGCAAAGCCTGGATCAGAACCAGGCCATCTGAAAGCACAGATGGCCACGTTCTGGAGCATAATGAGGAGGTACCCCCTCTGAGAGACAAAAAAAATTGGGTGATTGTTCCACCTGGAAATTTTCCCTACAGTAACCCACAGGCTATTATCAATCCTTGCACTACTAGACTTGCAAGAATACAGGATTTAAAACCTTTGATTCCAGTAAGTGATGTAAAGAATGTGTAATTGCACTGGTCAATTTGGGGAAAGGGAACAGAAGATTCAAATTATATAAATTACTCCTAAATTCTACATTTGTTATTCCAAAGCATTAATCTGTTAATTTATCCTAATCCGTAAATTAATCCTCTAAGTGTGCATTTATTTTTACATAATTTACAGAAGGAAAACTCTGAAAAACTAGCTCCTAGGACATAAAATTTCTAATCATTATTAAAAATCAAAACCCAACAAAACTTTAAAAGTGAAAGCAACTTTCATTTTTGGCACTACCTCCTCACTGTACTTTTATGGTTCAAAGTATTTCTGGGGAAGAAAGGTGGAAGTATTAGTGAGGAATGATGTTAACTGTTAACAAGTAAGAATTAGGCCCGTTCAATGAAATGCATTAGTAGAAACTTAAGCTTTAAAAAAATACTTAATACTTGAAAGAATGTGAAAGGTACAGTACAAAATTATATCAAAAGATTGAATTTATTGACAGACAGTATTAGTGAAGTGCATGTATCACATATCAAAGTTACTAAGAGAGAAAAAGGTATAGAAACAAAGGCAGCAGTAATTCCAGGATGGAGAAGAGAGAAAAATGAAGTAAAGCATCTTAAACAGTTAATAGCAAAAATGAAATCTGAAAGTTAAAGCAGTAATTAAAGGTGTGGAAATACATGAAAATGTAATTTTTTACGTGCAGTTTACTGCATTCTAGCAACTACCCCAGTGAAATAAGTAGTCTTTCACATTTGTTGAAAGTGGTACGAAGAAAAAAATCCCGATGACTTCTCTTGTCCTACTGGTCTCCTTTCTAAGGCTTAAGACCCTACTAGTAATGACTCACTGAGGCAACAAGGTGGTGCCAGAGACAAAGGAAAATTCAATCAGACAGGCTCTGCTTTACTCAGCCTTGAGGCACGGCAAGAAAATACAAGCCAATAAAACCTCAATCATTTACCATCCTAATAAGCACAAATCACAATATATGGACGTTAGTTTTACTTTTCCTGTATGAATTCAGAATTCAGCCCCTCATTCCACAGTTCTCAAAGCAATTTTATTTTTATACTGTATTTCACCACTTACTAGTTGTATTACCAACACCAGTGAACCACAGTCGCACCAAGAATTTATCAGTACACACAAACACCACACGAATGATTTGTAGAATAAAAATAAGCTGCAAAATGTAGCTCAGTGAAAAGCAAAATCACATCATGTCCAATGCAGATAAAAATAATGTATTACACTAAGAAAAGCTGAAGCTGTTTTGCAAAATTTAAATATAGAACTCTGTAAGAGCTGTAATTTTGCAAAACAAGAATACATGCTGGTTATTCCAATAGGAAAAATAACCATAATTCAAGTCCAGTGCTGTTGATACTAACTTTGTCGCTGCTGCTATCTGCAAGGGAAAAAAAAAAGTATTTGATGTGTTAATGAATTCTTTGCTTCTTAAAATAGTACAGGAGTTTCCAGATCCAAGCTCTGGTAAAGCCATGTATCACGTAAGTCAAACTTATAATCATCAAGAGAACCTACAAGAGAAAATTTTAACCCAGCTGAACTTAAACTGAGTGAAGCCTATGGACATCTTACCTCTTTTAAGCAGCAGGCACATCTTCATGCAAGAGCTGGCAAGAAGGTCTTGATAAAAGTGCAATTGCACGCAGGCTAGTGAAGGCAAATTGCTTGCTTTCTAAGGCAGAACTAAACAAGGGAAATAAAACTTCCTTTCCCGTCCTGAAGTCAAATAGTTTATATCCTGAATGTTTTTTGAGGGAAGCCAAGAGGAAGGGAGGAAACTGTGAGTATAACAAGGTGCAGGTCTAAAGAACTGCATTTGCTAAGCAGTGCCATCTATGAACAAGGTACAAGTTGGTTTTTTCATATGTTTTGAGAAAACAAATCATACAAAACACAGAAGAAAAATGGAATTTATTTCAGACGCGCCAATTATTCCAAACTTCAATGATTCTGATATTTTATGGATGTCACTGATAAAATTTTAAACAGGGAGATATTTAAGCAGCACTGTAGACATTTAACTTTTCTATGTAAAATTAAGCAGTGTAGGAGCAGACCAAGATAACCACCTTAGCGGGTTTTGTCTGCTTGTTTTTGTTTCGTGCCTTTGGACTGCAAGACACTTAGGCAGCCCAAACACAATATGGGTAGTTTATTTTGCAGTAAGAAAGACTGCAAAATAAAGTGGGTTTTTACAGCTCTGAGATGTTTTCAAACTTTTCCAAACTAGATCTGCAAGTCTGACAGTGACATAGGGATTTCTTCACCCCTCAGCTGTGATTATTCATCCACTTTGATGGTATTATTCATCCTCTAAGTAAGGTAGGGCACATAGCAGTGCTCACTCAGTCATCCTATCTTGATTGTAAAGTGCTTACTCTATGCCTGCAGCACTTCCTTTCAGAAGACTTAATTTTGTTGCTATTGTTCCTCTTTTTCAGTACTAATTGCTGCTTTTGAATACTCCTTACACAGTTATTTGCTAAAACAGTATTCCTGGAAAGATAAGAAAAGGTTGGCCAAAGTGTATTCAACAACTGCACCAGCAGCGAGCAAGTCCTTGGGATCTCTCAATTTCAGCCCACTTTATGCAGACTGGATTCCTGCCATCATCTGTTTAAGAAAGGGCTGGAAGTTACCGTGACTACAGTGCAATATAAAATGCATACAGGCTGCATTATGAGTCCACATATGGAAAATGTTCGTACTACAATATGAAGGGAATAGGTACCTAAAGAAGTATTTTTTTCACCCCTTAAGAAAGTCAACTGACACTGCAATTTATTCAGTATTTTAGTTGGCATGGACATTTACCTCTTTGTAGGGCCCTTTATATGCTTTATATATTGAGAGAATATCAGAGGAGAGAGGCACAAAGCCTGTTCTTCCAGCGCCTTTCTTTTGTGGGATGGGAAATAGTAACCACAGCTTTTAGGTTTTAAGCCCAGGCTAGGTTCTTAAAACTGAAGAGAAACCTACAGTTCCCCTTCTGCCCTTTTTATTACTTAATTCAAGTGCTGGACACCACTGCTGGTCACAGAGGCCAACTGGCATGGGACTGCTCATGCCCAGCCTCCTCCTCTCCCTGCAGCACAGCAGGCACTGGGAACCTGGGGTGCTACAGCTCCCAAGCCCTGCCCAGGAATTTCTGGGAGAGCCCAAGGCATCCCCAGCCAAAATCTTGTGCAGGTCTGAGTTCCCAGGACTGCTGCTGGGCTTAATTTAGTTTACTAATCTATTGTTTACTAGTCTAGATGGTACACCATGATAAAGGCTTTTATGTCTCTTACATAAACGTTAAATGTTCAGTCTCTGATGCCTACTTTAACATAAACAATTATTTGAATAAGGAAATTACTCACATTTTAAATCTGCATTGCTTGTTTAGGGTAAAATGTAAAGTTGATGTATTTACACTATAGCATTGCAAAAAATGAGCTCATCCTCAACAGCTTCCTTGCACACATCTTAAAGGTTCTCCTGTGTTGTGCAGAGAATTAATGACACATCTGTCCCTTGGCCTCCCTTCTGGGACCTTTTGCCATTGGTTCTGCCAGGGTCATGGTTGGTCTTCCAGAACGTCTCATTCCTGGCCATCACAGCAGCCCACTGACCCTTCTTGACAGACTGCTCTGCATTTTTGAGTGCCTGCTGCTTTCAGTCACCTTAGTGGGTGTCAAAATACACAGTGCAACATCGAAATTAATACCAGGCTTGTTGTAAGGTCTAGAACATGTGGTGATAGAACACATCATGTAAAGCATTCCATGGTCCTTGCTCAATTTAGCTGTGACACTGTATAAACTGACGTGCCACACATGAGAAAAATCATCACCAGAAGTCTATCTGGGCCCTCTGAAGCAACACTTTTAAAATAATTCCTGAGAGATCGGCTACTGAGGATTAAGCTGTGTTTCCTTAGCCCTCAAACAAGCCCGGCTTTTTTCCTGTGAGGAAACACCCTCACAGCAAAAAAAAAATCCCACCTACCCATTTTGCTGTTTACTCTCCCCCTGGTTCTCTCTGCCTCCTCGTCGCGGCCCCTCGGCTGCGTCCTGGGCGCCGTCGGCGCTCGGGGCGGCACCGTGCTGCCGTGGGACAGGAACTGCAGGTTTAGGAGCGCCCGGCACAGGCGGCCACGGCTCAGCGTTAGGCTTGGTGTTAACATGCACTCCGGGCACGGCACACGGGGATGCGGCCGACGCCTGCGCCGGCGTGAAGGCGGAGGACGGAGATGGGATGGAGGTGACCTTGGAGGAGGTTACAGCTCCAAACGGCCTCGGTGTCTTATTGAAAGCCACGCTGGCTGTGGCAGTGACTTTGGGTGCAACAGCAGAGGCAATGGGCACAGGCTTAACTACTTCGGTAGGTTCTCCCTATGTGGGATGAAAAACAAAACAGAGACACACAAAACCACGGCAAACGCATGCACATTCCTCAGCAGGGATTTTAGCTGCTCTCGGGGGAGATGACCCACCTAGCATGAAGCACAGAAGCAAGCTTTACCAAGACTGCAGCCATGAAATGTATGGAAAACAACCCGAGCCGTGCATTTGGGGAGGAGGAATGATCCAAACATGCACAATCCATATGAAATTCCACAATGCTAACTCCTCTCAGCATATCCAAAACACACACTCCACAAATCAAATTCACAAGAAACTGAAAAACCGCTCTTTTACAAAACCCAACGGGTAACTCATGTGGAAAAAAATAGAGTTTTTTAGAAAAATCCACATTACACATCTCAAACCCAATTCGAGATATGCACTCTCCCCATCCACAAATGGAATGTGCAAGTGTTCACATACTATACACACTGCTCTGTTGGTAAGACCTTTAAAAGCAGAATGAGAGCACACTGATGCCCCCCAATGTCTCCACGGACCCTTGTCAGATCAGATCAATACACTCAAGAAATCTGATTTTGTTTGGTTGGGCTTTTTGTGCTGAGAATTACACCACAAAATGTTTTAACATTGTGGTTCCCAACATGTGGCCTTTAAAGGTCATGGTCAGCAGAACAGTAATATACTACCCATTATTTATGTCCACTGGAGAGGATTTTCAAGTTCAGGCTATTTATAAGTATTTTCAAGCTTGCAAACAGCATTTTTATCAAAATGGGGATTTTAAAACTGCTGCATAGAATAAAATATTAGAAGAACAAATAATTCTCCAGGGATTTAAGGAAAGTGAGGGGAGTTGTTCTCTGAAATTGTAGTATTTGTATAAGCTTCTCTCACATACCAGGAAAGATTTCAGTGTCCATTAAAATAAACAAATCCCCACAAAAAATTTTTAAAAATTACTGCTGAAAAAATTCTACCTGCTTCTGTTTCTCTCTTAGGTACAGAGGGAAAACACCAGCAACATCTTTAAAAAAAAAAAAAAAAGTTCCAAGAGTTGGAGAATAACATTTATTCACCTTTTTCTTTTCTTTTTGATAATCATTTCCAGGTCTCTCCATTCTTTTTTTAGGAGGGGGAAAAATGTAATCAAAGATCCAAATGCTGCAATACTCTTAATGTAACATATGGGAAACAAGCATGTTATACTGAAATTTTGAATGCCAGTGCTTATCAACAACAGGGTTTGACAGATGGGTATCAGTTAGTGCCACATGCTACATTTCTTGGTTCTGATGAAGAACATACCTTTGGCACATGAATAAGATCTGGTTTTTGTATAGAAGACACTCTGGAAAAGAAAAACATAAACATAATTGTAAAAACCAAATTCTTTAAAGTTTAAGCATTTCCCACTTCTAATCACCACATCTACCCACAGATAGATAAAATATTTAATTTTGTTTCCTCTAAAGGAAACAAGAAGTATTCAAGTTAAATTTACAACACTATTGTTAATACAAGGAAAAGGCAAAACCAAACGGAATTAATTTGTCCAGATACAGTGTTAGGAATTCCAGCATCTAGCATCAAGTACTATTAGATTTATAAATTCATAATTCTTTATCATCAGTTCAGAGACTTCAGCTCCAATCTGCTTTCTGTTTTCCATTCTTTCACAAGAAACTGTCACATAACTCCAAAGCTCTGGTCAGATAAATGGCATTTTAAACAGTGCATAGCCGATATACAGGCTTAAAACGGAACGCTTCCTTTTAGAACAACACAAATCCTCCCGAAGAACTTGGCAAATTAAATAATACAGAAACTTTTTACACAGTCTTTGGTTTTCAAAAATAAGGTTAATGTCACCTGAATTCTACAGTAGATGGCAAAAAAATTTTCTCCCAAACAATGGACACATTGAAACTACCATGGAATGGTGGGAAAGGAAGGAAGCATGGCAATGAAAAGGATTAAGTAGATAAAGAATTGACAGATTTTGTAATACCTAAATTGAAATGGCAATGTAGGTAAAAGGCATTTCAGTCAACTGGGGTTTTTTTCAGATTTGCATAGACTTATATGCAAAAATACACATACATACACTAAAATAAAAATGTATTAAAAACCCAGCAAAAAAATCTGATACAGTAACATTTTGTTTTCAAACATTGCTGCTGATACACTTGAGTGTTTTCATGCTATTCTGGCAGAAAATTGGCCTTTTGACACTTCTAAAACATTTGTGGCCATATTTAGTTGCTGCTCAGATAAGCAGTCACCTTTAATGATCCAAGAACCAGCAATAACACCCTGCCTGAAATCAAAAAACCCTGATTTCCAGTGCATCTTCTGAACAAGGTTTTGAAAAGCTGCAGTTGGACTCATTTCCAAAAGACAATTTGCTAGGGAGGCAAAAAGGTTCCTTAATTGGAAATCAGCTAACAGAGGCTACAGTTTTAAAAACACTTCTACTGTATGAACCAGCTTTTCAGTTTTTACCAGGAAAACATGGAGAGCTACAATTGAATTACATACACTCGTTCCCTTTAACAACCCTTTTTTTTATTTTCCATTTTCTCCTCTTTTTTTTTCTGCCCCTTCTTTTAACTATTTTGTTCACAATGCTTATTCCTTCCCTCAGAGTCATTTGGCCCTCAGGGCTCATCGGATTCCAGCAACAGGAATCCTGATGCAGGTTCAGTATCTAGCTTACAAAAAAGGGAAATATATATAACACAGATGCCATGCTGGCAGGAAAAAGGAGAAAAAAAAAGGAAAAAATAAAGGAAAAAATGTGTAGCATGAGAAGATGATGTTCTGCCCTTCGCCTTCCCCACTCATGCATTGCTGCTGACACACATTATATCCACATCAACAGCAATTCTCAACAGGGAGAGGGTTTTGTCTGCTCTGGGGAACAGGTCCTTTCTCCCCTTTCTCACAGAGTGTGCAGCCTATGAAAGCCTGACCTCTGGCCCTCCACAGCGCTGGGGTGCATCATTAATCACTCCTAATTGCAGAGTTGTCAATTTGCAGCAACAAAAGCAACAAGAAAGGAGAAAAAAAATGCCGATACACATGGAAACTTTTCTTTCTTTTTTAAGACCATCTCTATCTTAGGTATACTTTTTCATTTTTAATACAGTAACTTGGAATGTTTTATGTATTTATTAAGCTGGTCCTACAGGAAGAATTAGGAAGACATTAATTATTCCAGCCAACTACCATATTTCATGCTTGAGAAAAAAGCTTTGCTAATTCTGGACTTAGAAGCTCAAGTCTCATAAAAGGAACATACCTACTTTTCTTTTTTCACAAAATAATCAAATTTGAGTTTGCAATGGATAGATTGCTTCTATACTTATCAACACAGCACTGAGCAAAAATGATTTCAAGCCACTATTACCAGATGACCAGAAGACATACTTTTCAAAATTCATCTTCAAAAATACACAAAAAGGAAAAATAAGGGTGGGAAAAAAAAAGCTTGATAACCAAAATGTTCACGATGTTCCTTTTAAACAGACAGATAGACAACGTAACATTTTCCCCACAAACATACTTGAGACAAGGACATAAATTTGTGTGCCCCAGACATACTTAAAACAGTTTAACTTGGCCTTGTTGACTTCAGACCGTAATCAGACTAAAATCTGTGATTTATGCCATATTAAAAGGAAAATGCTCATCCAGCAAACTGAGCCACCAAGATCATAATGTGGAAAATGCATGGTGGTTAGACAAGACAGTACAAAAGGAAATGCATACTTCAAGCTCAGAAGCAAAACACATCCAACACACATATTTAAGAAAATTCTTCCTTCAGGGCTATTTCCCTCAATATTTTCATAGATACCACTGAACTGCACAGCCAAGAAGTAATTAAACTGCAGAATCATGTAGATTTCTTAGCTGTTAGCACTTCACTTGCCACCTGGCAATTAAACATATTAGGATTTCATGCAGGTTTGGTCCCATTGAATGTATGAATAACTGATGATAAAGGTTTTCAGAATGAGATGACACACTTGCCCTGTTACTACTGACTAAAAAAAGCAGGATGGTTTGAAGCATGGTATTTTCTGAATGATTTAAAACTAGCAGTTCAGCATATTAGTTTATGCAATACTTTCAATAACATACAAACAAAGCAAAGACATAAGAGCTCAGTATTTAGTCTTATTATAAACAACTCACACAAAAGACCTTGGCAAATGGTTACTGTATCAAACTTCATAAGAATTATTATAAACAACAAAACCAGAAGCTGCAGTCATTGCTGACTGACAAACTATTACTGAAAATAAAAGTGCACAAAATTTTTGCACAGCTTCTACATCAAAGTAATTTATTCTTTCCCGGAGGGAGGAAAAACAAAAGCACCTATATTTAGCCTGTGTAAACAGCTCATTTTGACCAAACATGATCAAATTTGCTGTCTAAACATACCACAAGCCGATCCCCTCCGATGAATACTTTCATGACATTTAATGCAATTCAAAACATTCCAACTTCCAGAGCAGCCTTATTAGGAAAATGAATTAGTCCACTCTTCACTGTAAGCAGCAGGCCCAGCAAAAACTATTCATTCTTTAAATTCTCCTATTATTCATTCACTTTCCAAGCATTTCACCCACTTTAAAAAAAAAAAAAAAAAAAAAGACACAAGCAATTTGACAGAACCTTTCAATAGTTACCAGTAAATGGAAAAACACATTATTAAAGCTAAAACTACAGTTCTTCAAGCTTCTGCAGTGAGTACAATTTGATATACCATCTCCAAAGGCTGACCACTAATGACAACACTGTTATCTCAATAATCAACATCATGGAAGCAAACCCTCAGCCACTACACCCCTGAATCTTCACTGAACCTAGAACCCAAAGGACATGCCAGAGCTGTCTCTTCTGAACTCTGTTTAAAGCCCCAGCATCCCCCATCCATTTAAAGCCCCTTAGTCAAGGGACTGTAATGGATCCATAACTTACAAAGCAGATGAAAAACTCAATGGGAAATTCACAAGATGGTAACTGTTTATATGAGCCCTTCTATAACCAAGGGGAACACACAGTACTGGTATTGACATAGCTGCTGTGTTTGCGGTTTTCCTATTTCTGTAACCCGAAGGATTGCTCAAACACTTGTGTGAAATACAACAAGAAGGTACAACACCTTCACTGAGTTATGGAAACATCTAGGTTGAAAAAGATCTTTAAGATCGAGCCCAACCATAAACCTAACACTGCCATGTCCACCAAATGAAGTCAATGCTGGAAAACTTCCTCTGAACTTTATTTGTTTTTCTGAACTGAACCTTTCTAATAGAAGGATGGAAAAGAGGAAGGATTCCCTTCCTGTCTCACATCCTGCCCTTCCAATTTTCAAAGCTAACTCCTTTTTCCTAGCTGGTGAATCATCAGCAGACAGGTTTTGGCAGCAGATGCTACATCCCTGAAAAGCCACTGGTCAGATCTTCCTTCCAAAAACCTGAACTTTTAGTGGTTTTGCCATTTTAGTCCGCAGTTCTGTTGTTTAGCTTCATTTTACTTCTAGAGAGCAGTCAATTGACAGGGGAGAAAGCTAAATAAATTTGCTTTCTGTAAATTAGCCAACTCATGGAACAAAGATGACAAGCAGAAAGCATTTAACATATATAATAAGCCATGACTTTCACTAGGGGTTATCTGAATAGAAACAAATGTAGACATAATTTAAAGCACAGAAAAAAGAACAATCCAAATATATTGCTTTTTTTTCCTTAAACACAAGCCCCTTCTCCATCACAGACACAATTCATTTCTTACCAATTTTGCTCTGGCTTGCAACAATAGAAAAACAGGAAGATTGTTAGGCTTGCTTCTTGTTGCAACTTATTCACCATCAGAAATGGTTTCCTTACATACATTAAAACAAAAACATACAACTGTGTTTCCCATAGTTTTGTAGAAGCACACACTGCCCCAGGAAACGCCAGTCAGTAAATCAGCACTTCAGCAACCTTGCCAGAGCAAGCATCTATGGCCTCGAGATTGCAAACCTGTCCACAGCCCAACACATGGAAAAGCAGAGGTAGAAAAATCATCATTAAGTACAACTCAATGAAAATCGGAATCTGTTGCAGTCATTGCAAAAAAAAAGAGATTTTTTTTTTTTTTTTTTTTGCCTTAAGAAACAGCAATGTTTTCAAATCTGCACTCTGGTCATCGTGGTTACAAAGAGATGGCTGTCAACATTTTATTTCATCAGTCATTCTCTTCCTTCTAGTTTATTATGTTAGCTTACATTTAGTTGAACATAACAAATTATGACAAATAGCGTTAATTACAACCAAACAACGGAAATGTCAGTGCTGCACCCAGAGGGCAGCTGGGCACATGAACAGAGCTACTTTGTGAGTCACTCTCAACAGATGCTATGCTTTCAGTAAGTTCAAAGGGGGAAAGCTAATAGAACGTGTGTGTCAGCCTTTTGCCTTTGATATACACTATATAATACCTTCACATCCTCATAGTGTGCCTCCCCCAGCACACCAGAGTACAATGAAGCTCTAGGTCAGGTAAAAGAAAGAAAAATTATGTTCTTGTTTAATGGCTGCTTGACAGTTGGCCAAATCAAATTTAGGTCTCCCCTCTTAAATTTAAATAAGGTTTGTGATTTCATCATTATGTGTTAAAATAAACAGTGCTGATACTTCAGGAAAGAAAAAAGCTGCCCTCTGCTTTGGTATTCCTACCCACAAAGGTTCAGTTGTTTTTAAGACCTCCCAAAGACAACTAGTGCTCATAGTCTCATTCCTGTGGTCTGTGGCAACCCTACCAATACATTTGTAAAGAGAATTTAAGTGCAGGCAGATAATATTTTATTCTATTACAGCAAAACCAAAAACCAAACAAAAAGCTAAGGAAAAAATACCACAGAATTTATCTCACTTACCTTCTGTCTGCCAGAGGCTTTCAAAAACATGCTTTTTGTTTCCATGAAGGCTGAAGGTTTAGAAGCCTGGAGTTCCTATGTTATGGTTAGTCCTGGACTAGGAGGGCACATCTGTACACACCTGCCCATGACTCCCCTGATTAGAGCCCAAACAGGTAAAGCATCCCCAGTACCAAGTATGGCCAATGCCTTACAATCCTCTACAGCAGATTGCTTTGCTGCCAGTTGTCCTAGAAAAGTTATAAAGCAGCCTAGATACAAGTGGTAGCTCAGCATGTCTAAATAATCAAGATAATTTTTATCAGTTATGCCTTGCTATAAACCCTTTTTTTCTTTTCTCTAAGCCTTCCTAAAGCTGTCTTGCTAAGTAACAGTATCCACAAAATAGCTAAGTGCAAGTGACAAGACAAAACAGTTGTATTTGGTCTTCTAGTAAAGCATAATGTATACATTTGATTTTCTTTCTGAGTGCTTATTAGACAGTAATTTTAACATAGCAAGCTACCTTTAAAAACAGACATCTTAATGAAAAGCATAGGTCTAAATAACTCACAGACCTAGTCCTCCAAAACCCTTCAAAAAAAAAGGGCTCAGCTTCATGTTGACTTCAGACTGTCATCAAATCTAAGTAATAACTTAAAAAATTCAAAACTAAGCACTGAATTATTTTTTTCTGGTGCTTTCCACAATATGGTGACTAATGTTTAAATTACCTCCTTTGTTTAAAACACAGCCCAAATAAACTTGAAATTGTAGTCATATCTATTTTAACTGGAAGTTCACCACAAACAGCTCCCCAGTCCCCAACATGTCCTTATTTGGCATTTTTATTTTTTTCCCTTAAGCATGTGTGTGGGAATAAGCATTTTTTCTTAAATGAAGAATCTGGCAATTTAGAGAACCATTAGATTACATCTTACTTTTTCTGGGAGTTAAGTGCACCTCTCCTCTACAAAGCAGCTCACCCATTCATTACTTCCAGAAAGTCTGAGAAGCACAGTGGAAGTGTAGTTAACCAAATGGGATGAAAACTGTTTCTGAGGGATCAGGCACTAACAGCAAAGAAGAGCCCTGTCCTTCACTAGGTCACCAGCATGGGAAATGGTGTCACCCACCCAGACTCCAAAAGTACTGTCCAGGAGTCTGGCAAAACCCCAGCTGCTTCCTAACACCTCCTGCTTCTTACTGACTTCAGATGATACAAGGAACAAAATGAGCAAACTAATAATTCAGCTTCTGAATTTCCATCTATGGTGTTTCAAGCTGTGCATCATCCCAACCACAATATGCGGACACGTGGATAGCCCACCACAACTCCATGGCTGTCAGGAAAATCTCTGAGCATAGGACTGCTCCAGAAAAGCCAGGCACATGGCAGAAGTCACCAATAAAGAAACACCTATTTAGAAGGATAAACTCGTGTTGGTTTTAATAGGATATGCTATGGGTTCAGTTACTTCCAGTTAAGGTCAGGAATATCTTCAAGCTTTTGTCTGACTTCTCAGCAGGACCCACCAGCAAACCAGCCAATTGCCTTTCTCACTCAGTCTCTCAGACACCTCTCTCCTCCCTCCCATGTCACTGCAGCAGCAAGGGATGAATACTCATCCTCGGGGTGCACGAGCACAGGACCTGACTGGCAAACTGCCACAAAGGCTGCCGTGGGCCTTTTCCTCACAGGGACACTGCAGCCAGCACATACCTGAACAAGTCTTCATTGCAGCAGATGTGTTCGGGGGGCTCCCACAGGCTGTCCCCAAAGAGAAAACCACCACAGGTGGCACTGGCTGTGGGCAGCGGAGCTGAAGAACTATAAACCACATGCCAGAATTATTACTGTATCAATGTAACAAGTACGCACTTGCCCAAAGCCGTTAACTTTTCCACCACAGACCCTTGCTTTTCTTGCACTTTATCACTTCCATGTATTGTTTATGTGGTTATATATTTAAGGTCACTGGCTTAGCAGCATGTATTACAGGTCTAACACACCGAGACAAACTATTTATGTCACAACTATAGTTTTAGATATGTAACAACTTCAGTTTGGAGGTTTCCTTACACTTTTCTTTCCTTTCAACTGTTTGCATTAAGACCTCAAGTTCACCTGGCCAACAGGTCTCACCACACCTCCAAGGGAAAGAGAAGTCAAAGATCAACTGTCACAGCATGAGCTGCAGCTGGAAATGACTTTGTTTTCTGCAAAAGCTAAGCAAGAAAGATTGGAAAGCAACAGAGACCTTTAACAGTTAATTCCTGTAGTCAATAAATTGGCCAAGGAACCAATTATTAAGTAAAGGTGCATGAAGCAAGGTCCTGTAATTCTTCTGCTGTTTGCAACAACCCTGCAAGAAGAGAAAAATTAATAATCCCATGTGATCCAGCTAACTATGAAGCTTTCCTTTCCCACCGTCTAGTTTTTGAAGAAAGTACTTTTCATCCTTCTCAGCTCAAAATGCTCAGGGGGTAACAGTCACAGCACACTTACAGCATATGAAGCAACTAAGTTGCTTTTGTGGGCAACTAATCACTGATGGAAAACATCTCATGGTCACAAAGCCTGTTGAGATCTGTCATAATACTGCAAACATTACTTTCGTCTTGCCTTATAGCCGAAGTAAGTGAGTAATATTTGACAGGCACAGTATGCGTTTTTATTACCTCATAGGGTTTTGTGCCACAGACATGACTTTCTACTGACATGACAATACCCTGGAATTTTTCAAAGGCAGTAATTATTCAAAAAACTGGGTAGAAAAAAAGCCCTTAAAACAGTGTAGCTGTGAAAAACAGCTCTTACTTGGACACTCAACTCTGCAGCTACTGCTTACTTTTATGTAAGGTGGTGTAACAGATACACATCTAGTTTAACTCACAGTGGGGGCACTCAATTTGTATTTAGCAGTTTTTCAGACCTCTAGAAAATACTTTGTATCTGAAAACATGCCTGCTTTTCCCAGCATTACCAAACACCCCATCTTTCTTATGCTGTTACACTTCCATGACGCCATTGCTATCTTTCAGGTAGACATTTATTTTCCAAACAGGCAATCATGAATTTATTCTCATTTCACTGTTTACTAGAGGAAGGTGGCAAGAGTTGATGAGTCAGGACACTAAAATTTTGATTCTCAACAGCTGAGAACTTGCATGGCAGAGGACAGGTTTTATTTAACCAGTGTCTCATTTTTTCCTGTGGGCTGAAGCTTGGGAACAGTTTATCTAACAACACTTGTCAGTTCGCTTCCTTGTCTTAGGATTTTTTCCTATTCTTAACATCCCACATACACAGGGGTTTAAAATTAACTACCTGAGCTCAAGAAAATAACCAGTTACCTGCATAGGTACTAAATACACTGTGTAGCCAGTTCAATCTAACTTGAACTATTTTCAGCATATGAAAGGCATAGCCCATATTTAAACCATGTAAGCTTCTTTTAATCCATTTAGAGACAACTGTCCGTTGACAGATCACCACATATCCTTTTATAATTAAAGAATGCCTGCAAGTTAGCATCATAAACCATGCATGTTGGAGAGATGTGCTTTTCAAAGGAAAGCAACAGGTGTGGGGCACAGTCTGCATTTGGAAAACAAAAGTGTAAATAGAGACAAGTAACATCATTCATGGCACCCAAATAATGAGATGAGTGTTTATGAAGGAAAAAATGACACAGATTACACAGTTGACTGAGATAAAATGAACTTGGGCATCTTTAGGGCAGGTGAGCTATCCATACTTTATCAGATTTTGACCCACAGAGAACCCATACTGGAGAGAACAGTGAAAATCATTCTTTTCCCATTCTTAATCTTGTTCCTGTTGTCCTAGTGCTAAGTCAATTTTCAGAAGATGATTTTAAATAAATGCCATTAAGCATTTCCCACAGTCCAGATAACACCAAATACAACACCCTCCCACCATGTTCTGAAAAAGGGGACAAAAGTGTCTTTCTCATATATATTCACATGCTACTCAAATTTACAGGTAAGGAGAGTAATATTTTAATAAATGTTTAAACTTTCCAAAATGCAGGCTTTTCCATTTATCTGGACTTGGCCAGGAGCACAGGAAGCACCACCGCTGACGCAGGACTGCCAAGCAACTGCCAAATCCCAAGGCTACTTCAGGGTCTGGCAAGTAAACCAACAGGACTTCAAAAACTTTTTGATCAGAAGACTTTTGGACCTGGGTCAAATTTCTTCAAGCTCACCGTCTTTCTGGCAGTCTCACTAAAGTATTGAATTCGATGGACATTTGATTTAACCCTAGCATTGGATGCTCAAGCAGCAGCAAGAAAGCTTTTCCTAACATTTGCAGAGAGTCATTGTTTTATTGAGTTTCTGAGATCTTTTTAAAAACACTTATCTTCACATTACTAGTACAGAGAAGGAAAAAACCCTAAAAGATCAGTGTCGCAAAGCACTACAAACAATAAAGTTACGCAATTCTCAGGAAGTTTTTAATCAAGGTCTTTGTAAATTAGTAGCACAGTCAAAACCAGATGTGTTGTTGCATTCCTTAGGAAATTACAGTGCACACAAAGCACATCAGACTTTCAAAGCAAACCTCCCCACACCAATACAGACTTCCCCTGTATTTCCTAGTTTGAGACCTTGATAGCTTTGCTCTTGGTCTCCTTCATAAGACATAACTTTCTGCAGTTGAATCAGAGGCTGCTGAAAACTTCCTCTAATAAAAACCCCGAGGGAAAAACAAGACACAAGGCAGCATGATGACAACAATGATGACAAGACTGGTTTCCATCACAGTGAAAGAATTTCTTCAACTTTATGTTCCAGTCCTCAAACACTCACCGGCACAAAACAAGTCTCAGCAACAGGCACAGAATAATGTTACCTGTTACTACAAATTGTTTTTATAGCTGCACACTGGGATGAAAGCAGAGGCTACAGCACTCCCAGCATTCTTGTCTCCAGTTTGTAACTGGTTTGCTACCACGTTAGGCTGGACATGACCTGACAACATGTGCTTGCAGCCCAGAAAGCCAGTTGTGTCCTGGGCTGCATCCAAAGCAGTTTGGGCAGCAGGGGAGGGAGGGGATTCTGCCCCTCTGCTCTGCTCTGGTGAGACCCCACCTGCAGTGCTGCATCCAGCTCTGGGGTCCCAGCACAGGAAGGACATGGACCTGTTGGAGCAAGTCCAGAGGAGCACCAAGATGGTTAGAGGGCTGGAGCACCTCTCCTGTGACGAAAGGCTGAGAGAGTTGGGTTATTCAACCTGGAGAAGAGAAGGGTCTAGAATGACCTTATTGCAACCTTTCAATATCTGAAGAAGCCTACAAGAAAAATGGTGAGGAACTGTTTACAAAGGTATGTTGTGACAGGACAAGGGGTAATGGCCTTAAACTGAGAAAGACTAGTTTTAGACTGGGTCTGAGGAAAAATTCTTTACTGTGAGGGTGGTGAGGCACTGGAACAGGTTGCCCAGAGAAGGTGTGGATGCCCCATCCCTGGAAGTCTTCAAGACTGGATGGGGCTCCAAGTAACCTGGTCTATGTGAAAGATGTTCATGCCCAGGGGAGGGTGATTGGAGCCAGATCTTTAAGATCCTTTCCAAGCCCAGACATTCTATAATAAGGTATTTCTGTAGCAGCACTGTGTGTTTTGCAGATTCAGCTAGAGCCCGAAGGGCAGCATATCAGACACATACAAGTCGGTTACAATGGTGCTTGCTTGCTTGCTGTACAAGAATGGTGTTAGATTATTTTTGTAAAAGTCTATGAGCCTCCTTATATCATGCACACTTTTAGTAAAATATAATCAAGGACTGATTTCAGCAAACGAATGCATCCCAAATTATTCTCTGTATCCCCCCCTGCAAAAGCATACAGATACACCCATGAGTAATTTGGACCAAATACATGTAATCTGGGGCATGAAGGAGTTGTAACAATTTTGTTTTTGTTAGGAGTTTTAAAAGTTTTGTGAACAGCTGCTTCAGAACAATGCAGCTGTTCACAGTTACTGACATGTGTTGCAAGGCACTTCTGATTACTGTGTGTTTAATCTATATATAAATGCATTATTTTGCTACTCAAAAGCTTGGCATTTAGATGGTATCTGCAAGGCTTCAAAACTGATGTCTGCCTGTGATGTCCCAGCTGGCTATTTCAATGTGTGCCAATAGAATTAAAATGTCACCAAAGATCATGCCACTGAGGTATCTGTGTTATTTTAAGAAGTGAAGATAAACTGCAGCCAACTTTAGACTGTTTCTTTAAATCTTTCACTAAATAACTACAAACACAGCTTAAAATAAATATGCAAGGTCAATGGCATCACATTTACATGCTAGCTAACCAGTCCCTGAACTTTCAGAAAGGTATTGCACGGGTTACACACGTTAAACCAGAAATGGGTAAAAGGGTTTTACTTGAGAGCATGAATGGCAAATCCCCACCAGTCACACGGAAGAACCTACACACTGTTTCAAAACTGTTAACAAAAAAATTTGCTATTTCAGAGCAGTTATGGGGAGAACACTTCAATTATTTACCTGAAATACAAGAACTTTGAAAGCATTGGGTCATTGAATGCAGAAAATATTTGTTACAAACAGTTGGAGGTTAATTATTTTAATATGGATGCTGCTTTACTAAAAGATACTGTCTTGGCAAGCCATGGGGAGAAGTGCAACTCCACAGTCTACTACCTGAAGGCATTTTTTCATGGGAAAAAAAATCATGGCATGGAAAGTGCACTTCTTGAGTGATCTCTTTGGACAAAGATGAAAAGCTCAACGGAATAGACATTTTCTCTTAATAACACATTTATGTTAAGCAGACCAGTGACCAGTGTAATTTCTCTTGGCCCAACTGCTATCTTCAAGAGGAAACAGCCATGAACAAGGAAAAAAATAAATCACTCACTTGTGAAAGACCTAAGATTTCTGCAGTCTTTTGCAAAAATGAAGAAACATTTTTACACATTCTGTGTAATTACACAGAGCTTGGGTTACCATGGTTTGGAAACTGACAAAGTAGTGCTGGCCACCCTCTAATCTCCATAGGTGTTACCCCATAGTCATCTTCACTCCAGCAGCCACATGCACAAAGCCTGATTTTCGGAGAGCTCTCACCAGGGTTGGTCCCTGCCTCCGCAAGCCTTTCCTACCAGTCCAAGAAGCACACAGAGTTTGAAATGACTGTGACTACAAGAGCTCTCTAATCCCACACTGAAAGACTTTTGTATCTACCATCCCAGAAATCTTATCATCTGAGTCCTGCCCATTTTGCCAGTTTCTGCCAATTTCTACCAGTTTTCCCTTCTGCCTCCCTGCCTGACCATTAGCAATCTACAGTGACCTAAGGCATTAGACCTACAATGACATGGTCTGAATCTCTATTTCCTTTTTTACTTACTTACACATGTAGCAGCTATGTCTGACAGATCCTCTTTAGGAAGACCAACTTAAAAGCAAACAAACAAAAGAATCACAAACAAACTCCACACAGATTAACACACAGGCAGGAAAAAAAAAAAGAAAAAAATGCTAAAAATGTCAAGAGGATATTAAATTCGGTGACTAATCATGAAAAGAGTTTTCCACAGCATTTAAAAAAATACAAAACCAAACAGCAGGAACATGGTGCATCATGGGAAGAATCAGATTAATTCTTCACATTTTTAATGAATAAAATCATTTGGGAGAATTATACAATGAATAAGGTAGTCAAGAGTAAATATCTAATGTTTGCAATTACTCCAGCTCACCCTCATACTCCCTTTTGGCCTCACCTACAGTGTGCAGCTATTATTAACAGAGAGTCATTCTCTATTCCTAATGTGTGGGAGGGAAAAAAGAAACCCACCTCAGCTGAGAAAACTGTAATGATCAAAATAATGATCAAAATGAAAGGTGTCATTTTAAAATAAAAATTTGACATAAGATTATGTCCTCAGACAAAGCCGCAAACAATTTACAACCTTCTTCATCTCTCTTCTGCAAAGAAAGAAAAGGAAAGCAGAAGGAATAGTTTCACTGTGTCCTTTATTCAGAATTTGATCAACAATGTGTTCTGTCTGCTAATTACTGGTTTATAGCAGAAACAGTTCAGGTCCAGTCCTGCAAGGTTATTATATTTCTCCAGGAAGGCTGATAAATGCCTCAGGCTCCATTATCTTTTATAGCAGATGAAGTCCTTCTCATTAAACAAAGAACCTTTTTTCCTCCACGTCAAGAGAAATTCAAAACTTTATAACCGTATTTTATTCCAAAATACATTTGTCATTTCTAGTATAAAAAGAAACTAACATAAGTTATGAATCCATTCCTTCCTACCAAGATAAACCATTGAACCAGTTCATGATTTCCCCACCCTTCTCACCACACCACTCACCAGCTTTAAAATTATCAACAATGACATTGAATTGATATATTACTAACTTCAGCACTGGTATGCTACCTTCACTCACCTCTATGTGCTGCATAGACTAGGATTTGTAAGCAACAACTACATGGTGTATCACAAAAATAGCTAACTTTAGTGGCTAATGTAAGTAAGGATCATTTCTTTCTGACAAAAATAAAAAAATTAAGTGACTCATAGATTTTATTAATTGATATAAGATATTCTGAAATTTATCTGGATCCTAAATAAAACCCAACCTAAAAGCTTTTCACAAAAGTGGCTGAAGTGCTGCTCCATTTCCTGCCAAAATACTCTCAATATGGTGAGTGAATTTTAATATTAATTTTTCTTCCTTCTTTTTTCTTTTTTTTTTTTTCTAGGTTTTTTTGTTGTTGCTGCTGTTGTTGTCTTTTAATGACAGTGTTGTTTAGCCAAGTTGTGCTGAAACTTGATTTTGTCCCAAGGTCCACGTAAGCCCCTGTTCACAGTCCTGCGCCACCTGAGTCTAGCAGCCCTGCCACAAGCAAAACTTCCATCTGCCCTTGCTCCAGCTTGCTCAAATTGCACTAGGAGCTTTCTTCTCCAGGACAGCTCCCTTCAGCCAAGTGCAAAAGATACAAAAATCCCAGAACCACACTCTCTACATAATTAAGTTATTCAACATTGTTCCTTTGTAGGCAGCTCCAAGAGATGCAGCACAAAAATATTAGTCCCAGCACTCACTCAATTATCAGGTTAATGGAGCAGTGTCTTATGAGTTAAGAAGATTTTGTGGAAAATTACTGACTTGTCCAGTCATCACCTTCCTTCCAAGACTTGGAAAGGAGGTAACTGGCAACTCTTTCGGTCAAGTGTCTCCAAGATCAGTATTGACAGCAGGCACACTTAAAAATTTCAGTACTTGAGAGGCCCTGAATGGAAAATATTACACTTTTTTGTACTTGCAAAACCTGTTACACATTATATTTAGCCCAGTACGTGTATTTTAGTGACTCCATGTGTCACTGAGACTTACAGTCTGCTCGTGTGGAGTGGCTTTGTATGTAAAGGAAAAATAATCTGTTAGCAATCAAGAAGCATTAGTTACCTCTGAAGTCACTGTCCTCATTAAAACTTTGGCTTCCTAAACTCTGTAATACATTTTAAGAATGTATGCTACATTCCATTTTTTGCATAGAAGCTTAGGAGCTAAAAGGGATAAGTCAATAAGACTGACTACCCTAGGTTTGGTCATTTTCCCTCCAAAAGACATTGAGTGTTAAAAATCCTTTCCCCTCACAACGAAACACATTATTTCTATAATCCATTCCCTTTTGCCAAGATGGTCTCTCTTACAGAGCAGCAATCAGTCAGTCACAGGTTAAACAGAAACAACAGACTAGGCCAAAGAAGCAAGCCCCCCAAAATAAATGCCACTCAGAAAACCCATTTAACTGTTTGGTGAAGACTTTATTCCAAACAGAAAGCAACATCAAACAGCTTCAAACCAGTCTTAGCAGCTGATACAGATTCTCTATAAAATTTGTGTCCCTCAGACCATGGCTTATAACTTCTCACACTGCACATTTATTTTATTTTGGAAGATTTTGTCCTCAGCCACACCCACATGAAAACGACTTACCAAATTTTCATGGGGTTTTGTTGTTTGTTTTGTAGGGGTTTTCCAAGTTATATTCCAATTGTATCTTGGCAAGAGTTAGAAACGTTAGGAAATTGAGGCTTGCCAAAACCGTGGGAGAAAATACTCAGCAGACATCATAAACTTAGAAGTTTAAGGCATTTAGAAGAATATCAAAGATTTCAAAATATGAAAGCATATAAATCTGTTGTAAATTTAAATGTAAGAGAGACTGAAATGATTCGCAGATTTCATGTTAACAGACGAACTCTGCTCAGCTAAAACAGCCATGTGAGTGCTGGAAATAAGCTAAAGCTTAACATGCACCAATATTTTACAAAGTAGGGACCAAACACTATTAGCATCAAGTGTAACTAAGCCTACATTTCAATAACTTCTTTTTTTCATTTCATCTCTGTAAATTTATTGCTACTTGTTTTGCTGGTAAATTACCATGGACCAGAAGCAAAGGCAAGTCTTTGTCACCTCATATCCTTGCAGAAGATATGCTCATTCAGCGCTATGATCCAACCCTAACACCTCTGTGCTGCAGATGTGCCACTTCTGCTAAAAGTTACACTCCTTACTTGAAAGATTCCTCACTCTTTGGAACATAATGTTCTTACTCTCAATTGCTTCCCTGCTTCTCTTGCCTTAACACCGCAATTCACACTTCTCAGAGCTCCCTGAAACCGGCAGGAACACTTCCCTTGTATTGATTAGTTGCCTCCGGGCTGGGGAGAGGAAGGATCTGACATCTCCAGCAGCGACCAGTGGTGTCAGGCCATGCACAAGACAGAGGAGGATTGTGGCACAAACACCAAACAAACGCAGGAGGTTAAAAGGGCAGTTCAAAACTTTTATGAAGTTGAGATAGGGTGTCTCAAGTCTCCTTACTCATCACAGGAAGGAAGAGAAATTTTCCTTTCTGGGTACTTTCTGTTGGGGCAGAGGCTCCAACACAGGACTCCACCAGAAGCACCATGAGGTCAGGAGGAAAGCATGTCCTCTGGGCCTCTGCCCCAGCAGGGAGCCAAAGACCTTTCAAGGCCAGAAATTGCTGCATCTCCACGAATGAAAGAATGTGCACATGAGCAACTGAAAAGACAAAGGGCTTTTTTTAAATTTTTTTTTCCTGGTGGGAATAAGGATTCAGCTGTGATTAAACTGAAGTGTCGATGAATCCTGAAGACTTCCTGTCTCAAGTCTCAAACCACAAAGTTGACAGAGGCTCAGATCTGGTGCAGACCCTGCCAAAGGCAGAGAGGGTGCACAGAAATAAGTAAAGAAAACTTCTTACTTTCTGCTTGAACAACTCACTGTGGATTAGGAAAAAGTGGGGATACACTGTGCACCAACGTTGGAGGAAAGTGCAATTGGGGTGGGGGAAAAAAAAAAAAAAAATCAGTGTGAGAAAATACTTTTCATCTACACACAGCACAAACACCTTGATGTTGTTAACCTGTCTGGGATGAGAGTTATGTTGATAGATACATGAAACAACGCCTGTAAGACCCCAATTTAATTATTAGTTACAAGTGTTTACGATAATCAAGCCCACATGTCTTGTGTAAGCACCCAGGTTCTCACCATGCAGGGGTTACAAGGCATGGTTTAGTTCTCATACCCACACTGAATCATCAGAAAGCAGCCACAGCGGGCCTGAATACCAGACTAACAGGTTCACTGATACAATACACTCCTCTCAGACAAAACAATCCCCACCGATTTCAATTCTCTTGTTATTTTTCAGGCTTAGTGTTCAGTCCAGAACACATCCACTGAAACACATCCTATTCAGTGTCAGGCTAAAACACACCCCACCGGAAAATGTGAGGCAGTGGGGATATATATTAAAAAAAAAAAAGTCACACCAATTTATACACAGCCCTGTGTTACTCAATCACCAGGCAATGCTGGATTTCACTTCTAATACTGAACTAACAGCAGCATTAGAAGTTGAAAAACTCAAGTCTATTTTACTGGGCAGTGAAACTCTACAGTGTTTGATCAGAACACACAGGTGCACACCTTTCCTCTGGTTTTATTTTGTTGTAGGAAACTTCACTTTGGGAAATGAAACCTATGTGCACTCCAAAATCTAAATATTATTTAACAGTTGAAAGCAGATCTACATCATTAACTAAATGTAAAAAGAACTGCAACAAGCAGTATTTGCCTACAGGGCTCTTAACAACAAGAGAATATTTGAGGGGAGAACATCAACTTTAGTTCATAAGGAACTGAACAAAAATGACTGGTAACAGTCACCCCTGATTTATCATCATGATACTTTATTTTTCTTAGCATCTTCTATTGAAGCCCTCAGAGACACGATGCCTATCAAGTAAAGATCAGATCTGACTATGTGAAAGGCAGATAAAGGTTATCTGCTTAAGAGGAAACATCTAGTTTTGGGAAATAAAACATTAAAGCCCAGCCAAGTCTGCTGCAAAAACAGAAATGGAACTAAAAATTTAAAACCTATGCTTAACCACAGTATCAGTTCTGACAAATAGAAACCCACCTGATATAGTAAGATCACTAATGGAAAACATTTTGCAAGTGATATAGCATCTTAAAATAGCTGTAATTAGCCACTGCCTACAGCAGGTAATATTACTAGAGAAACAAATAATGGTTTTTTACATTATTCTGCAGTGCTTATGGGATATTGGTGACTGTCACCATGAATACCACGGAAGTCCATTAGAAAATAAGGAAATGAAAGCCAGAATTGCATCAAAGGCCTCCTGGAGAATAATACTTCTTAAAATCACTTCAAATGAAACAAAATATAACAAAACCCTAAGAATATCACTTTTCTGACGGCTTTCTGCAACTCATTAAAGAAAAAAAACAAACCTACACTCCCCTCTGGGGATTATTTATAAATGGGAGGAAAGCAGTAACCAAAAGAGCTTCCTGAAACACAGCTATGAACCTTTTCCTCAGAAAAACTAAGCAGCAGGACTTAGCCAGGAAATCACACTAAAAGCAAACAACATTGCTTTCCTATCAGTCCTCAAAATCTGAACTATTCCATAGCTCCATTTCTGCCCTTTTCTGAAACAAACCCAGACTGAACCCCAAACCAATGCCCCTTCCTCCCCACCCCCAGAAACCAACACTCCTTTCAGCATCTCCTGTGTGAAGAGATCATAAAAAGCACCTGGATTGTACTTATACAACCACAACAGCTCTTGACAACGATGGTGTAGCCCAAAGCACCTGGCATATAATTACCACAGGAAGGTTGACTTAATATTGCACTGTCAACAGAGACTGCTTGCTCCTCGTGTAGGAAGCTGGCACTTGTACCTCTTAAGCAGAAGCTTTATTGTACATCACAGAGATACTGATAGCCAGCAAAATTAACTCTTGCGGTTGTCAAGAGATTTTTTGGACTTCCATAATGAAGGTTAGCTAAGTTGTGTTCCTACGTTCCTAAAATACATATATTTAATGCTTGGGAAATATATTCGATCTACTCCTTAGAAGCACCTATGTTACTAGAGATCTCTTCAATGTGGGGGTGTTTGAGCACATAGCTCACGTTCTGCTTCTACCCTTCAATAGAAATGAAAAGGCTTTGCAACATGCAGAATATAAGTCAACTTAAAGCAAAACTAACTTAAACAAGTTTGCAACCCAGAAAATGCTGTTAAATAAGTCAGATTTCTAGTAACACTAGTCATGACCTCACTCAGCCTAGATGTTTTCTGTATTAAATTTCAGTTTGCAAATGTTACTTCTTGCTTACAGCAAGAGCATATGAACTGAACAATGTGGAGTTCATTAAGGAATTCCCTGCTGCCCACAAAGATACTCCTCAACTCAAGGTTTTGGGGTTTTTTTTAATTCTGTAAGACGGACAAAGCTATTGGCATTTCAGAAATTTATTCTAAATCATAAGCAGTCATTTATCATTATCATATCTTTCATCCATTAGGCAGAGCACTGCAAACCTGTCCTCACCTCGCATACTGAGGCACACTGTCTGTCTAGCACATGCCAAGATCAAGTAAGATTATCTAATTTCCAGATACTTCCTACTGAATAATGCAATTTCAGGAAAAATATATGTGAATAAACCTTCACTGTTCCTGTCTTCACAGACAGAAATAAATTGTGTCAGATCTAAACTAGAATACAGATTAGTTTTACTTTAGTTTTATAATAGAGTGAAAATAGACTTCTGAACTACTGTACACCTAAACATCAAGCCAAAGCTATTACCTTTCTAATGATCTGCTTCTGTAAAGCCACTTGTAAAACTCACGTTTTTTGCTTTAACAATTTAATCTTTGTTTTCTAAAAGCATCATTATACATCAGAGGGGTTTAATCCCTATAGCAGAACTATAATGGAAGGCAAGGATTTTCATACTGATCTTAAATACAGGAATTAAAGAATGCAGTCCATATAATAACAACATGTGATAAACATTTTTTGGCTAATCCAAACACATCTGAAAGATATGCATAGTTTCAGGCTTTACAACAAACATCTATAGGGTCAGCAAAATTATTCAAAAAAAACCTCACAAAAAAACCCCAAACAAACCAACAAAAAAACCAACAACAACAACCAAACAAAAAAAAAACACCAAAAAAACCACCAAACCAACAACAAAAAAACCTACCCAACTTTACTTCCCTGTCTGAAAACAAGCAATATTTTTAGGAAACAAACTAAGAGTCAAATTCAGAATTACTTTTTCTTTGCTGTAATTGTCAGATGCCTGCGCTATGCAACAATTTGTATAAAACAATGGCACAGATGTGTCTCACCTGTTAAGGCAAAAAAGCAAGATGACCAGTTAAGGCACTTTAGTTACCACTTGATCCATTGGAAACAGAAGGGAACTTCAAGGATCCAAGCTTCCTCCCTCCATTTTCATGAGGGATTCTCAAGTGCAATCCTCCACCACAAGCACTCACTACCCTTTAAATAGTGATGCCCCAGTTTATCTCCTCCCCAGCTCTTTATCAGGTTCTGCTGGTTATAACATCTGAGCTACTCTCCCAAGCAACCTGACCAACCCTTATTCCATCAAGGACTGGGACTATGAGGGTAGGAATTTGAAAATTTATCCCAAATTGAATTTATAGGCTCCCAACTTGTGAGAGACAATTACTTGATTATGGCCTCCTCGTTTTCATACACAAGAAGGTGATGTTTTTAAATATCCCCCTAATCTGACTTGGTTTAACCCACCATGATATAGCACATAGACAAAACCTCAAAACCATAATGGTAAAATGGCTGCAATTGCTGCAACTCAGAGGTGATCGACTGCCACCAGGGAAATGCAAAATAACTAAAAATAAAATAAAAGAAACCCAAAAACCCCCAACACATTACATGTTTCTTCTTCAACCTCCCTTTGCTTGATTTTCAACTTCCTGAGGTGCTATTAACTATATGGGGGCCAGAGGGGAATGTACCTGAAGTTAAAAGTGAAAAAGTATCTCTAACTTAAAGTTGAAGGAAATATTTTGATGCTCAGTAAATAATAATCTGCCTCTGCCACTTGCCATTGTCCACAGTGTATATTTACTACTGTATTTATGTTCCTATGCTACCTACTGCAGCAACCTCAAGAAACTGCACAGACTTTACAAATCATTTGCAGCTCTAAAGATTCCCAGCAAAACTCTAAGGTACGCAGTGTGAGAAAGGCTGCTATTGCTATTGCTTAACTTGCCCTCAGCCCCACCCATTTTCCTGGCAGATGGATAGGTATCATCCTGTACAAGTCACTGAACGCTGTTTTATAGCCTGCAACCTTCCATTTTCATCCTAGCAGCTCTGCTTTGAACTTCTAGGCAAGCCTTCAGTCTGCTGGATTCACTTGGCTGCAGCATGTTTTGTGGTTCATCTAATTGCTACCTGACGAGCAGCAAAGTGCTACGTGCAACGAGACTCTGAGTTTCAGCTGGAAGCAAGAGCTGTACTCTTCCATTTATTTAGTGTGTGGGCAGGCTTTCCAAAGGCATGGCTTAGCTAGCTAAACCTATTCAGCTCCTAAATTAGGAGCAAAAGGTTCCTACCTTGCTTCCAATAAGGACATAGATTTATACAACAACTTTTGTATGAAAAAAACCAAACAACAGCATCATTCATTAGCTTTGAATTCTTTGGACAATGTTTTAACCCAATACCAGTTAATTTCAGGGTGAGATAAAACAGGAGGACTTAAGATGACTCAGTTGACTGCACTGCAATGCACAGCACAAAAAGGCCATGGTCAATAACAGAAAGTTCTCCAGGATGGTGTAAAGTCTCACTGGGCTATGTGGGGCTCCGCTGAGTGAGCCACGTGGAACAGCTGCCACCTCAAAGCTTAATGCCATGGCTAAACAAGAGAAGGGAAGGTCTGTTTAGGAGGTACTGGTTTTCACCTAGTTTATTTTCAGGCATAATTACCGAAAATTAGTATTAATGATTGAAAGTAACAAACTAGCATTGGAGAATAAGTTGCCAAGGGATTTGAACAGCATTTGAACTGCCAATATACAGTTTATTTATATATTCCTAGCCATACAACCTCGACTGAGTTCTGCAAATTTTCTGTGTCTCAACTCTCTCAGTTAAAAAGAAATTATTTCCTTAATCATCCAGCACTTAGTTTTGACATCCCTGAAACAAGTTATGTAAGAAATAGTACTACAAAAAGAATTTCATTTTTTTGTCAAAACAAAAAAAAGCCCAAAAAAGTTTTCAGATTTTGAAAAAATTACTTGGAAGCTGTGGTGTCTTTCAACCAATTATCATCCCTGTTCAGCTGGCATAGGGTAATCAAGCTTCTATTTTGCTAAAAAAAGCAAATCACTGAAGAACCAAACTAAAGTCAAAATACCTATGTAAGGGAAATGACGATAACTAAAGTAGGGAGAAAAATAAGACTTCAGCATGCATTCTTATCATAGTTTTCTTAAAGCTCATCCATATATGGTTTAGGGAAACAAAATATCCACCCCAGGAACCCATGACTCATAGAATTCAAACATGAGTTTTAACCATCATCTAAAGTGAAGCTTGTAAATTAAACAAAAAAATAGCAGGAAAAAAGCGTACTAAATTAGTCTTACTGCCGAAAACCCTTTCCAAATTGGTTAACTTGAAAAACTATCTTAGGAAAATAGAATTCAAATGATCCATAACATTTTTTTCTTGTTACCCCATCTCAAATCATGAGAATTTCAGCTGTACTTCAACTAAAAGCCTAGACTTCATGCTTCCTGACAGAAAAGGGATAAGGGAAGACAGTATGATAAAGATTCACACTCAGGCAGCTAAAACAAATGTCATGGCTTTTGAGTTTACCAACTGCAGAACTCAGCCTTATGGCTCACCTAAATTTTGTCTCTGAGTCCTGTAACCAAGAGGCCCTAGCCCCACCTATGACACTTGGGCCACCTCATGCTTTAAAAAGGTTTAGGAAAAAAAACCCAACAAACCTACCCAAACCCATGGCCAGCACAGAAATTCATCTATTGCTTTGTAACAGCCATGTTCCTCCACTGAAGAGCTGGAATCAGAGCCGCAGTAACTGCTCACTGCCAAGCTTACTGCACCCAGAAAGACTTTTTTCCACCCCAAAGCACTGCAATATAGCAATAGAGGAGTAAACAACCTGGAGAATCCTCCTTTCGCTTCCCAAGCCAAGAAATCTCAATGCCTTTTGTCACAGAGTGAAGGAAATTCCTTTATAAATCATACTATACCTATGCAGATCTGTTTTACTAAATAGAGGGGTAAATACATTCTCTATCATTGTAAGAAAAACGAAGCCCAAAACTTTCCATCTTTTCTGTTTTACTTTTATCCCCGTATTGCTGACATTTTTCCCAGAAGTTTCACAGGTATCATGATCTCATTCATCTGCAGAAATCCACAATTCTTTATTATCCTTCTGACACCCAAAGAATCATGAAGGCAAATGTCTGGAGAAACAGTCCCCAAAAATAATATTTTAAAAATAGGTGGTGGCTTTTAGCTGTTCAGCAACTTAGAGATTTATTTATAAAAGTCCATGCTAAGTTACTGAACTTGAAAATATATCCAAAAAGTAACCATCTGGTTTCCATCTGTCCTCATGGGAAACTGGAATTACTTTAGATGAAAATAAAATATTGGGGTGCAAAAGAGCAAGATTTCAGAAAGGGAGGGATGAATAGAAACAAAAACTGGAGGGGGGATGAGATCTATCAAGAAGCTAAAATCACAAGTTATAAAATAAAAAGAACAGGAAAAAAACCCACACTCCATATTTAAGTCATATAATATGAAAAATGAGCAAATAACATGCCTACATTCAAATTTCATTTCAGAATTGAAAAAAAATATATAACTTTCATACTAAACAATGAGATTTGTTTACAGAACTTATTGATTTTAAACGCATACACCTGAAAATACTTGCCAACACTTGCAAATGTTAAGAACCCACTACTGCACACAGGGCTGGCAAGCACAATTTTGTCTGTTTGTATTTGAGCAACCTCTAAGCAAAGTGGACTTGCAATTGTGTCAGCTGCACCTCCAGTTCCTTTTGAGGGCACACAACAATTCCATGTCTAAAAAACCAAGCTGAGATATTGCCTTACATGGAACAAAGAGAAGTTTTTATTTGCCCTTCAAATATTTTGCCAATATTCAATTACAAGTTACAAAACATCTAAATTGGTTTTCCACAAGGGGTATATGCATATCTGCCTACATAAATATACTGCTTTAAACCTGTAAATAAAGGTTTTGAAGGCAGTACTTTAAATATCCCTTCCAACCTCACAGACAAGCTACTTCTTGCCCTTTGTTTAGTTTCTCTTTAATTTTATTTTTTCTACTTTGCACATGAAGAAGAGAGGAAGCCAAGTGAAAACCTAAATAGGGTAACAATCAAGTTAAAATATTTATAGTAAGGAATCTGATAATAAAGAATTTCCTCTCTTGCCTTTGCCACGTAGACTCAAGAAGTTTCCATTGCAGCTTTTAAAAACTGGGGTGTTGCCATGCCCTGGCCACTGTGCAAACTGGGTTGCCAGAGTACATCTTCAAAATGACACCACTAACAATCTAACCATTGTGTTCCTTTAAAGCAGCAGCAAACTAGGGCAGTATCTAAGAACTGATGTACTCTTTCAAAACTAACCTCAACATCCTTGCATTGTAGTTCAAACTGTCAGCAGATTGTGTGAAAGTAGATAAAATCTCAGAAGTGTAAAAACTAAAGATAAATAAAAAGCAGTAACAGCAAAAGAAAATGTGTCTTAGGTTTTCCTATTCTATGGCACCAACCCATATTTTGAAGGCCAGCTTTGCTTCACGTTGACAGTATCTCCTTAATCTTGCATGTGAACAGTAGCAGCTTAAAATATTTTATTTATTTCTGTTTCATTTTGGGAGAAGGGACAAGAACAGAAGAATACGGCTATGGAGAACGCTTGATATTAAAATGGATTATCTTGCCCCCTGTTTATACTCTCAAGCTCCCTCCCCATGGGCAGCCAGCATGTCCAGCTAGCATGAGTCAGTCTGACTCCAAAGCATCTTCTTCCAGGCTGTAAAGAACAAATAAACAACCAAAGCAGATCTGTCTAACAGCAGAGCAAGGAAGTTCTCATAGGCAGAGGAGTCAGGAGAACACTGTCTACACCTTTGGTTTCTTGGGATCCAGGCAGAATTCAATACAGCTGAGACCATGAGACTGCAAAGCAGCAGAGCCACAAGACAGGCCATCTGTCGCACCCCCAGATGCCAGGACCAAGGCTGTTCTTTTGATCTCTGTTAGTCTGATCCTGACTTAGTCTTCAGCTGTCAGGTAGCCAATAGTAGTGAGTCAGATGCTACACCAGGTAGGAAGGGTGAGAACAGGAGGGGATCAGGCTAACTCATGATTAATTTGATTTTTAAAAACTCATCCCTGTACCCAACCACAAGCAGCCTCAGACAAGTTATTACCTGACTGGGACACACCTGCCATTACTTTCCTATATCTGATATTAACCCTGCCCATTCAACTATGGTGACAGGAGAAAGTGGGCCAACCCATTGCCTGCTGCAGTGACTCAGTGGGTCCTGGAAAGTGCATTTCTAAGCGACCTGCCGGTCTCCTTGGGAGTCAGAAAAGCAAATGACACACTAGATACAACACGTAGTTCTTCTAATGAGCTGGTATAATGCCTGTCTGTCATCAAGAAACTTTTAATGCCACCTTTACAAGTTTCATTCAGGGAGATGCCCGAGGCATGAACCACACCACAAGATACTCCTTTCCTCAGATTGAGCAAAGGGAATCCCTTAGTCAGGGTAGCTAAGGACCGAAGCACAGGACAACGGGAAAAACAAGAAACAACAAGCAGGGCTGAACTGCAGCCTCTTACAGAAGGAAGCACTCACACAGCCATTCAAATACACATCACTTAGGGCTGGGAACAAGCACCACCACCCTGGAGATGCATGTTTGTCAGATCTGCAGCCACGTCATCTCCTTTATTCTAATACTGATGAACTCTCAGAAAGACATAGTCCTTTCATTAAGGGAAGGATAATTTGCCACAAAAACTAGTCAGTAACTGGTGAAGAGATATGTTATGGACCTCAACCAACGCTCATCAAGGAACTCTGCACTGCTGAAGGCAGGCACGAACAGCAATCATGGTGTACAACTGCTGCTGTTTTCTTTGAAAACAAGAAAAGATGTTTCTCCCTATGAGAAGGATTCAGAGGCCAATCCTCCAATATGTTCACTCACATAATTTAATCAAAAAAGCAGTCTTCTAGCAAAAACCAGTATTTAGCCCTGGGAGGCTTTTGAGAACTTGAAGGAATTTATTGCTCATGCTGCTGCTCATTCTGCTTCAGGTTCAATAACCCATATATGAGCATCCGGCTCCCTTCCTGCAACAATTCCCACAGCACAGCCCCAGGCTATACCAGAGATATGCTGGGATTCAATAAATTGTATGTTTCAGTAATGAGACTGGACCAAGCTGTAACCTCTATAGCAGATGTTCCAATTAGCAACGGGAGGCTGCTACTTTGTGACATGGTGGTATCACTTTGGGAAACATCTCCCAGACTCTGAGCCGAAGTATTTTCATCCATTTAACTCAACGGTTAACTACTTAAATCCATCACTCTGTTAGCCAACAAAAATCGTGCTGTAGGACTTAACCCCCCAAAAAATTTCTAGTCACCCGGGGAGAGAAAAAAGGCATGAATAAGACCTGTTTTTAAACAAATTAATTAAGCAACACTGAAGCTCAAAAGGAAGAGGAAATAGAATAGGTGACATAAGGCTGGAAAAAGTCTTTGTCAAGTCACGTAATTAATATCTAGTAAGTTTTCTAAAATGCTATAAATCAAGACAGATTGCAGGCTATGGCAGCATATCTTTCAATCACTGCCATTTAACTCCATGAACTTTGCCAAACCACTTAGATGTTTTTATCCTCCAAACAACTGTTAGGATGATGATCAACTCTCTTTAAATAAAGAAAAAGCTATCTTACCTTTGCAGAGTCATGTTCAAATTGCCTGTACATGCCTTGATCTTGTTTTGTGCTTCTAGATGAGTCATCCCATCCGTGCTTATCCCATCAATGGTGAGAACCACATCACCAATCCCCACATGTGCTTGGGCTGCCTTGCCACCATCATTAAGCTGAAACAGCACAAGAATGGTAAATGAGAAACATGGATGGTTTATGTTTATATTGAACACAAGTCATAATATCTTATTCACAGTGCTGTTTCATAGAAAGAAAAAAAAAAGATATCTTTTCTCCTTTGTGACTCCTGTGAAAATTGCTGCAATACCTATTCATTCTTATTTCACTTCAATGACAGGAAAGTATCGCATAGTATAGCCTGTTTTTCAAAATCAAACTCCACTTCTACTTTACTGGCTGGAAGCTATGGACATTCACAGAGAGACACAAGCAGGGACAGGCACTCAGTTTCCTGCATTCCAAGTTCCAGCCACCTTTCTCTTCATACATGAAATTTTTCTCACAAAAGGAGAGAGAAAGGCTGTAAACCAGCTTTTTCCATTCTAGATTTTCCACTTAAAGATCTCTTCAAAGTTCATATATTTGTCAATGACCTGTCATGTGCAGGGAAGACGCTGTTAATAGTGAAGCTGACTTTTCCCAAGCCGCAACTACTAGAAAGTCAAAAGTTCAACATCACAGACAGGCCAGTTGCAGGACATTGTTTTGCCTTTCTCTCAGTAGGTTTACAGGCCCCAATGACCTGCAGTATATTCAGATCAGAATAAGAAAAGCCTCTTGAGCAGTCTGACTCTTTGATCAAGGTCACTGCCCAAGTTCAGATCAACCGCCTTTGGTCCACTTGAATGAAACCGTCTTGCAACAGAAACCTCTGTAAAGTTCACATTATTGGCCCCAACTGAACAATAAATTAACCTTTTCATCTTTTGTCACTGAATGTCAACTACCTTGATTCCCAAGAACAGAAACAGAAATTAAAGCAACATATGGTAAGATCTATACACTGATTTATACCCCTGGTCCTCAATCTGCTAATCATTTTATAGCTGGCTGAAAAAAAGGTCCTCTGTGATAAAAATTCCCTTTTTGTTTCCAGAAGTATTTCCTATCTTACAGCAGAGATGTTGTAGCTGCTGGTGTTGTGCATGCAAAGCCTCACAACTCTGTCCTCTGCCTGCAAGCACAAGTATGTTTCTTGAAGAAATCACTGTTTTTAGGTAAGTACTGCAAACAGCAGAATTACTTTATCTTCATTTCCAGAAGAGGAATTCACCCTGAGCCACGGTGGTGCTACAGCACATGACTCAAGAACTGGAACTGTTCAGCCTGGAGAAAAGGAGGCTCAAGGGAGACCTCATCCCCCTCTACAATTACCTGAAAAGAGGCTGGTGCAGTGAGGTGGGGGTCAGTCTCTTCTCCCAGCTAACAAGTGGCGGGATGAGAGCAAACACTCTCAAGTTGTACTAGAGGAGGTTTAGTTTGGATACTAGGAAAAAATTCTTAATGGAAAGCATTGTCAAGCACTGGAATAGGCTTTCCCAGGGAAATGGTGGAATCACCATCCCTAGAAATGTTCAAAATATGTGTGAATAAGGCACCTGAGGACATGGTTTAGTGGTGAACACAGTGGTGGTGCCACCTTGACATCTGGACTTGATGACCCTTAGAGCTCCTTTCCAACCTTGTATGATTCTATGACTTCTCAAAGGTAGGTCAAAGGAAGGTTTTCATCTCTGTTGTTTTTTAACTGCCCCTGTTTTAGTTCATGCAGTAGGGACCAAGAAGTACAGTCACCACTCTCCACATCGTTCACTTCAAAAGGAGAAACGAGGTTAGGTCTTGAAAACTGTCTGTGGGTAAAGAGGTAATAATGCATGAAATGTCAGGGGCCCAGTTTTGCAGTTGTGTAGGGTAAACCTGGCAAAGGGTCCCATCAGCCTACCAGATATGGTTAAGGCTTTCCTAAAATCCAAGAGACTATAATACATGACAGCTGTGACATGTATTGGATGGCATTTGAAGACAAATATTTAACTAAGAAAAACTATTGTGTAATGTTGAAAGACATATGCAAATGCAAAACTCCAAAAATGTTATCATTTGACAACATACAGACTAAACCCAAGAAATTTCACGTTCAGTGCATCACTGCTGGCATTTTTCAACATCAATTCCATACTTGCTGATTGCAGCAGCAATCTTTAGCAGCTAAAAAACAGACGAAATTTTCTATAAAATTTTCAACAAAATCAGAAAAATCCTTCAATTTGGTGTTAACCTGGTGAAAGAAGAGGTCTGAGACGAAGGAAGACTTGTCATCTCTTCAGATTCAAAATAGCAGCCAGTCCCTCTGCACTACGAGTCAACATAGCTATTTTATCCAGAGTTGAAACAAGGAAGAGTTAGCAGAGCAAGTCCCATGTGAGGAAGTAAAGTAAGAGGCAAAGGAAAAAGGAGACACCCTGATTTCAGAAAAACTATTTGACTTGCTAAAGTCATAAGAACTGCAAGTTGTATAGTGGACCCTTTTACAAAAGCCTTCAACAAAAAAGCCAAAATTGGACATTCATACCCAAATTGTGAGCTAAGAGACCTGATTACTATAAAACACCAATCAGGGAAGCCCACAAGCATATAGAAAGCTATGACCAACATAGCTATTTATAGGAAAGCTCCTCAAACCTTTGGGTGAGGGGTGGAACCTGCCATAAACAGATCCCTAAACTGGTATGTTATAGCACGCTGACATTTGCCAGCAAGGTCTGGAAAAGGGAAAGGAACGTAAGGGTGCTAAAAGCTAAAGGTCAAATGGATCACTGTGCTTTGTGATTGGAGTCCCCAAGTGAATAAAATTTAGCTTTCTCAGAATGCATGCAAACACACATGATGCTGACATGTTGTAATTTGTGACGAAAAAAGAAAAAAAACAACCTACACACAATTCAGGACTAAGACTTCAAAAGCAGACTTCAGGGTAATTATTTTCATGGAGGGATGGGAGGCCTTACCATCCACAGAAGTGTAAATGAAAACAAATTTATTAATTAAAAAAGTCAAACATTTTTGTTTGATTCTAGCGGCCAACACCCAACAACCCACAACCAACCACCTGACTTTCAAGAGGCCATTCTTAAAACTGTTGCCTACCAGGGATGAAACTCTTTGCAAGCACACATGGGAGACAGCTGTAACTTCATTTCAGCAAAACCCCAGGATGAAAATTCCTTAAAAATATGGCTGGAAATTGCACCTTGGAGATGAGGAACAGAGCAAATAGGTCCTGAGAAGTGTGATGAGTCCCTGGCTATGTCCACTGGTCCTGTTGTGTAGACAGGGAATTGAATATGCCTTATAGGTGAGGCTGTCAGAGACCTATCCCAGCAAATTACTGGACAAGAGTGTGAAGAACTGCACATGCAAAGGGATGCCAGAGCAGTCATCTTCTTATCTAGACACAGTGGACAAGACTTATAAGTAACACCTATGATTGTGAATAAGAGATATGACTAAGCAAGAGAGCGGAGGTTGATACTTCTAGGAAATCTCAGCCAAAGCGTGGGTATTCCCTGAAAGTAGTGGACAGCAACCTTGGCTTGTGAAGCACCTGTGTTGAAGTGGGACTGAAGCTACAAGGGCAGTTTTACCACAGGTGCAAGAAGAATATTATCATAAGTATATAAAAATAAACAAACATCTACACTGAACACAGCAGGAAGAATTAGAACATTTGAAATAATTAACGATCCTTTTCAGACTGCAGACCCTGGGAGCCTCAGTTTTGACACTTCTTAGATGCTGAACTGTGCACTACCATTACAAACAATAAATTTGTGTATGTGCTGGAGATTACATATGCCAAACTGTGTACATATTTGAACTAAAACTGCGTAGATATTCAAAACAAAACCAAGAGAAAGGTGGCCCATGTTTCTTGTCACAAGGGAAACAAGCTCCATTTATTTAATTTTTTTCACCTAGATTAAAAACAAAATCAACATATATAGAAGACATATAACTACCATTTGAAGCTTATATATTGTCACCTACATAATTATCTCATTACTACTTTTGTACCACTTTTTTTTGTTCTGTACCAGTGATTTTGTTCTTACAGTACAAATTTAACCTTATCTTAGTAACATTATCCTGCATCAGTCACCCATAAAGTACAGAATTACCTGGAAAAAAGGTTATCCTTAGAACATATCTTTATTAAATGTGCCTGTGTCACCATATGGAATCAACGCAACAGGATGTATGTGGAGAAGAGTATAGCGTTAAAATTATACAACTGGCTACCTAATAATCCAACTAACCTCTAAGCACCACAAATATTTTTCAAATCCTTGATGGATCTGTTTTAATTCTGTATTTATAGTATGAGGCAGTTTTTTTAAATCAATCATGAATTAGAGCTACAAAAAAAAAAAAAATCACTTTTTTCCCTGATGTTGTACCACAGACTTGAAAGCTACAAAATTGCCAAACCAGAAATGTTTCCTCCTACTTAATTCCACTTCTCCGTACTCTGGAAAGCTCATTTGGAGACTGAAGGGGAGGCAAGCAGAAGAGACACTTCATGACCAGACACCTGCTGAGGCCTCTCACTCCCACACCCCCCAGCAGGAAACCTCTGCCCCTCCACAGGAATCAGCTACACAGCTAAAAGCATAAAACCAGCCTGCACCATCCAGAGATGCCTGGGACACTTTCTAACAAACAGAACTGAAATCACCCATCTAATACTAGTTTTCAGCTTTGTTTGGCAAAAAATGCTGTAAAAATTTTTTTAAATTTTGTTTTTCTTGTGGTTTTCAACATCAGAATTCCAAAACCACAAATATTGTCCAAAAACACATTCCAAATGGAGACAGAACAAAAGTAAAGCAGTTCTTGATCCAGGATGAACTTCAAAAGCAAGGTATAAAAAGTCATCTCAGTGTAGTTCTACAACTCAGGTTTCAAATTGCAAATGGCCCAAAATACCCTGGAATACAACTGTTTTATTGAGCTAATTTTTAGCCAGCACACTATTTTGTTTTGCAATAACTAACAGCTTTTTTTACTTCTATTCTTAAGCTTTAATTAGATATTTTGAAAGTGTCCTTCCAGGAAAATTGAATATGTGCACACACATGTGCATCTATCTCTGAATCAATGTAATTTGCAGCCTAATTGATTTCTATTTAACATATAACCACCTATTTTTCCCTCACATGACTAAGAAGAAAACTTGAAAAGCAACTCTTCCTTGAGCTGTCATTATTTTGCTTTTATGCAGTAATAAATGAATTACTTAAATTGCAGTTACTCATAGGACAAAGGTCTATTTGACTAGAGATTTGCCTTTTATGTTTTCCAAACTGTTTGCCTTGAATCAATCCTTGCTGCAATCAGCTTGTGTGATGGTACATCACAATGACTTTCCCAAATAAACTGTTTTGTAGTCTGACAGTAAATAATGTTCCCCCATTGCACAAATATCCTTCAATGTCATCTGCAACATTCTCTGAGGACGTACCTCATTGATCCTGATTTAAAACTCCCTGGGCTAGCTGATATCCCTCCAGCCTGATTTTTACCCCTTGAGCATTTGATCCACAGTTGGCTGTAGCAATTCAGTTTAAAGTCATGAATAATCAAAGCAGAAGACAACCAGACAATGATCTTTGTGTCACTACTACTCCTGCTACTCTTTCAGTCTACATTCTTCCCTATAATAAAGTATTTTTAAAAAGTAAAAAGCTAAAACACAACATACTTATTTAGAGAAAGAACATTACAAAATAACTGCAGAATCACAAAATAAGCAAAGGGGCAAACTCTTTTATCAAATAACATTCTACCTTTTCAAACCACAGGGCTTTATCTCCTTGCTACAATACACTTTATGCTAATATTTACACTCATTACCTGTTACTACTTTGTTTATCCCTAGCCTCGTTTCACCTGACGAAAGTATCACCTCACACTGATAATCAGTATTTTAACAGCAACCTCACAAACATAGGGAGAGCTCAAAGTAAGCTAAAAAGCACCCCTTTGGTGGATTAATGAAAGAGAAGAACAGAAGCTCATCCCAAAATACAAGGGGACACACTTAAGCTCTGTGGCAGGATCAGCTCCATCACACAAATTGCACATCTAACCTGACTCCTGCTCCCCCAGGACCTCACAACCCACAGAGGCAGCAGCATGGAACGCTCAGGGCCAACACTGACCACCACAATCACAAATAAGGTAACACTGTGCTCCAGCATGAGATACCTAATGGGATGGCTCACCAAAACGCTTCCTCACCTGCTTCCCTGATGGGAGGGAAGCAAAAACTTACACTCCAGACTCCTGACAGGTTTGGGACACTTGAGGTCCAGCTTATCACTTCAGCATGAGAGAAAAAAAAAAGCATGAGAGCACCTGCTCTTTGTGGCAAATAAGCTTCCTCTGCACTCAATGGAAACTTGAGAGCTGTATCGTGTTCCTCACAGCCTTTACTACAGCAATATTATTCGCATAGCCAACAGATTAGCCAGCCAGGCTTGATACCCACTTCCAAATCAAGAACATACATGCCAGTTTTAAAGTCCAGATCAAATTTATACAGCTGAGTTATAAGAACTCTAATGCAGGGTTTGCTGTGGAAAGTGCTGACACAAGCAGCTATAAAAAGGGGTTATGAGGCAGTCCTGCAAATAAGCTGAAGCTTTTCCCCAAACAAAGCAAGGATCAAAGTTAGCTTACGTCAAAAAACCTGTCTGATTACCAGAGTACTTTGCTATGTATCAGCACTAGGAAACCCTGCCCTCATCTCCCCTCCATGTGGCTGTACTCCCACTTGGTACATTTTCATTTCCCTCCTTTTTCTCCCTGGAACTTCAAAGGTGTTTTCAGACTGATTTAGAAAGCTGTAACCTAAGGCACGCACAGCACAACAATAACCATTAAAGTCAATGTGTAAGGAAAAAAAGTGTAAGACAAAGCACAAACCATTCTTCTTGGTCTGGCTGTGGACCCCAACAGCAGGTCCCATCCCAGTCCTGGTGAGAGGGCTGGTCTGGCCTCCTGGCCTGTCCTCCCAGGTTCTCCAGCTCTGCTTCATCCCTTTCCCTCCATACGCAGCACCATTGCTGTGATGCAGCAGTGACTCGGTTGAAGCTGACCCAAACCAGCCCTTCGACTCATTACAGCCCATGGGAAAATGGGGAGAGCCCACAGGCATCCATCCATTTTGCCAGCAAAGAACCACAAAACCATCTCTTACATTTCACTCTCAGTTCTGACAGCAGTAACCCCAACAACAACATATATTTTAACATGATTGAGCTGTGTATCCCTATAGCCACATTCAGAAATGATGTCAAAGAAAAACTAACACAGTTTGAATTTTCCCTCTAAGCAAACAAGGCTGAGCATGCCTGTGGGTTCACATTCTAGGAAAAAGACAAATGGTTTCAACCCTCTCTTTTCTCCTTAAAATTTTTCTCTTACTGTATTACAACCTTCAATATTTGTCTGATGTCTTCCACAAAAACAAATAAACAAACAAAAAGCCCCAAATAAAATCAAACTAACTTAGTTTTGGCACTTCCAATGATGTGTTGCATACACAAATCACTCATTCTATCCATCCTCACATGCACTAAATGTGGAGCTATGCATCTACAGAGCAGCATGAGAGGACATTAACTACTTAAAACAGGAGAGGCACCACGTAGCTTAAATTACTCTTACGCACAATTGGGCAGAAAAGGACCCAAAAACATAAATCAGGTTTACGAAGCAGAGTAACTGCACCATGTACAGGCCTTTTGAATATGTGCTCTTTTATTTCACAAACACCTAACACCAAACACATGAACTTGAATGCCAGCAGCAGCTCTCAGCTTCCCTCTCCTGCCCCAGAACAGGTTGTTAATAAGCAGGAACAGTTTCCACATGCCAGTGCCAGAAAGATTATTAACTGGTGCCGTCTCTCACTTGTCATGGCTTGACTGATCATGGTTTCCTTGCAGCTCTGCTCTTCCATGAGCAAGAACCTTTGCTACATCTCTTTCCCTTACAACAATACAACTGCTGCAGGATGTAAGGAAGCAGAAACAATTTCAGGAAGGGTGCCTTCAGCTTTAATTTTTGACAGAAGGCCCTATCTCATAATTACTGCAAGTTCAGTAGCAGTTATTAGAAAGTACAATCCCTGCTTTTGACCTTGGTGGTGTGAAAAGGAAGTAGCTAATTACACATACAGCAATAAATTCTGATACAATCCATGTATTTAACATGTAGCTTGAACATTTTATTCAGGTACTAACACACAAGTTAAAATGTGGAAACACCAACTGGAATTCAAAGGATTATTAAAATGAATGAAAAGTCTTGCTCACATCAAGGAAGAATAAAGAAACTATTCTGTTCAAGTGTAGCTCTGTTGGCATGTAACAAGACTAAACATCTGGTCTTGCTTTTCCAAGCCACTAGAAGCATTCAGGAGAACAAAGACATGAGAAGATTGCCACTGAGATGTGATGGACAACACTTCTAAAATAACAAGATACAACTAATGTTCTGATTTGGAGAAGAAATAACGTCATAATGCCAAAAAAACAAGTTGTCAAAAGGACTAAGGCAAAATAATTCAGACATTGTGACTAGAATCATATTTGCAAGAAGCACATGAGCAACTCCAAAAAAACTTTTGAAAAATACTTTTGAAACACTTGAGTGATTGAAAACAATTTACAGTCATGTGCCAGAATGTCTGAAGATATTTAAGGCCCTATCATCCTTGAGAGAATGCCTAGCTTTCACTAAGCATTCTCTCAAGGAGCTTAGTTGTGTTCTCATGCTGCCAGCATGCCTTAAGAGCCCTATTTATTTTATTTTAACTGGCTGTCTTCTCTCTGACAATTATTCTTCTGTTCAAAGAGCTTACAGAACTGATCCAGGTTCCTCTCAGGGAGACTATATGCCAGTGGATAAAAATTACTGCGTACTTAATTTCTCAGAGAGGCAAAAAGAGAAAATGGAATGAAAGTGTAGATAGAAACACAGCACAAAATTTGAATGGCTGCTTTAGCTTTGGTTGCTTTAGCTTTCAGGAGCTTCCTGTCTCTCCTCCAGTAGTGGTTAGTTTTCTGGGCTTTGGGGTTTTTTTGGACATCCAACACAAATTAACTCCACAACTAAAGCACATGATTTCTTGGGGCTGCTGAACAGGCAACATCTTAGGAGCCACTTGATTTGTGTTAGAACAGAAGCTTCAAGCCTCTCTCATTTGGAGTAAACAGTTTGGAAATTTACTGAGGAAGTTTGATTGCTGGGGCCTCCTGAACAAACACAAAGCAAAGCAAAGTTCATTTTCTCTAACGGAGCTTAAGTATGAAGTGACAAAAGGGACTTCAGCTACTTCTAAAGAAATTAATTTTCATACCGTAAAGGCCATACACATGACAATGTCCGCAGAGCGTAAAATGGTGCATGTCCTCCCTTCCCAGACAGTGTTATGTTTATTCTTTTACAGATGATAAAATTAGTTCAACTAACTGAACATCCATCTCTTTAGTAATCTTAGTAGCTAAATATGTGTCATCTTGTATTCATAAGGTGTTCATGGTCTATGATTTAGCTCCTCTCAATGGGATATACCTTTTCTGCATCAAATGTGATGCCATCTCCCCATGCTTGCCAGAACATCCAATTTAGAAATACAAATAGCATAATACATTATACTGTGTAATTTAAAGATACATTTATTCTTTTTTCTTTTCAGTACCTCTCCCGGGACAAAGAGCCTTGTACATGGCAGCAGTGAGAAGGAAATGCAACTAATGAAGCAAGTCTACACATGAAAGCAAAGTAGAGAATTAAGTGGGGAGCGTGAACCAAAAACTGATCTGACAAAAGTAACAGCCAGTGTCAAGAAAATGCTACTACAAATTTAATCCCTCATGATACACCAGCCACTGTTTCACTTTTTTTTTCCAGAAACCAGGCATGCATAAACAAACAGAAAACAACCCGCTTGCTACAAAGAACTGAGATAATATCAAGCTGCACCATATAAGTAAGGAGAAAACAGAGGCAAGTTCAGACACTGCAAGAATTGGTTATGGGCACAAATCATCTGTCCAGGGAGCACAACTCACCTGAATGCCATCTTAAAGTGTCACTGCAAAAACTGTACAAGTCCATTTCAAGGTGAAAGCCAAGCCCAGCAACAAGAGCCACCACATGCACTCCCCACAGAACTAGCAGAAAAGGCTGGAGACTGAGCTGCACTTGAGCCAGCTCTCTTCTGAGCATGTAGCTCAGCACCCAAGGAGAAAACGCAGAAGAAATGCATCAGAGTGGAGAAACTCCTCCATGCTACATCAATAGGGGCTTCATATTTTAAATATAAAGGCACCAACACTTACGGCACATCCCCTTGGTAACATGGAAGAAAAAGGCAACCTTAAACATGTGAGAGATGACAACTCATTTCAGATAAATAAGCACGCTCTGAAGTGCATGGGAAGTAACAAATAAACCAATCATGGCTAATATGCTGACAGTGCCATAACCTTCATGAAAGGACAGCTCTATATGTATGTGCCTTTCATGCAATGGAGAGAGAACACCTCAGGATTAGTCAAATGCCAACTTCTAGCACAAAGAAATAAAACAAAAATAAGTAATATTTTAAATAGTAAATCCTTGTGGGTATCTTGCCTTTTATAAATCAAGGGAATATTATAGCAGTCATTTGTTTTAAGCCAGTCACATATTGGCTAAAATCCCAAGAATTAAATATTGCAGAAAAAGAGTCCAATAAAAAGCCCTCAGAAAACAAGAAACACATTTTAAAGCAGTTGCACGTTATTTAATAAATTCATACAGCTGTTTTTAGCTAAGACACACAAATCTTTATTATAAGCTAATAAAGCTCATGAAAACATAGAACAATTTCAAATTTAATTTTCCATTTTGAAATTACTTATACACACACACACCCCACACTGTTTTAGTTTGCTTGACTTTAAACATGACTTTTATGTGATTTGTTTATACGGTTCCAGGTGTGGGGGTTTTGTGTATACATTTTTTTTATGGATGTAAAACACTGGATATGTTACTATAGACAGTGGTATACGTATATATTCTTTAAGAACATGTTTGTGTATTGATATTTATTTTTACACACACCTCTATATAAATAAAAATGCATCTGTCCTCTCTGCTAGAGACCTGCTAGAGAAGACCACATGAAAATTATCAGCATTTTTTTAGGCAGTGTACAACAAAAAAGCAGCTGTCCAGAGCAAAGAGGGAGCTATTCAGGACAAATTCCCTGGCTGCAAAATGAAGACCCTCACGTTAAGTAAATTTTCCTTACCATTGGATTGCCAAATGCATTACAGACATGCAAGACTAAACATAAACCCAAGCAAAACCTCATTACTAAAGCTCCAGAGAGGAACATGCCTGTGTACTTGTTGCAGCTGAGAACTTTGACAAAATTTCTTGCTGCTATATTTTAACCATCTTCTGAGTTTCACTGCTGAGAGTTGCACTGTAACTAATTATAGTACCCTAAAGTCTGAGTTATGCTGCAACATGTTCTTTTCTTACTTGGACATCAGGAGATCTGAAAGTTACACACACAGCTAAACAACGAATAAAGCTGGTTATCAAATAGCTCTGAAAAAACAATGAAGAAAACTCGACCCTTCAAATTTACCTCCTGCAACAGTCTGCCACTTGCTCTCAGCTTGACACTGTGCAGTGGAATGTGTCCAGCCATTCAAAGTTTGGACTTGCAGAGGAATCCTGTAAGCTTAAGTCTGTTAGCCATGACAGCTCTCTGGTGTATTTTCCTTCTTTTTATTTTCTCTCTTTTTCCCTTCCCTCCATTTGTAGCCCTACGCTATCAAACTAAAATCCAGACATTTCAAAGTTAAGACACAGAAAAACAAACCCGCCCTATACAAAGCGGAGTTTACCATCAATATTGTCACATCTAAGGAAACAAACATTTAAATAATTTACAGTCTTAAGTTTTGGCACTAAAACCAAGACTGCTCCAGCATTCTGAAAAAAAAATCCTATATACACTGGTGGTTACAGGCAAAGCTAGGAAACAATTCCAAGTAAAACAACAAAACACAAAATCAATATCCATTCATTTCTCCAACTTGATCCAAGACATGGTATGAGAAACCTGCAGGTTGGGTTTTTTCTGCTATTTTTGTTTGGATGGTTTGGGTTTATTTTTTGATTTGTCGGGTTTTTTGTGGATTTTTTTTTGTTTGGGTTTTTTTGTTTGTTTAGGGGTTTTATTTATGTTACTAATATTGCTGACAATTGTATAAAATATTGATCCTTCACTGAAGAGTCACTGATTGCCATATGATTTACGCTGTTCTCAACCTCTGAGACCCAGATACAGCCTTTTGAATGCCTTAGAAGCTACTTAAGAGTAAAAACCTGACCAACACACAAGGAGAAGGCTTTTGAAAAACATGATCATACAGCTGACACGCTAAGTCCACGAAACTTTTCAGGCATGTAATCTCAGTTTTTTTCACAACTATTCAACAACAACAAATTTTACTGTAGGAAGATTCACTCCAGATTTCAGGTAATTTCCAGAAGTAAATTTATTGCTTATAGAATTGCTGGAAATAAGACTTTGGAAGAGTTTTATTTAAAAAAAAAAAAAAAAGGGTACTTCCTTCTTTTTTTCCATCTTGCTTTTATTGAATTCGGCATCAACTACATCAAATGTAGAGCAAAGTTTCTGGTCCCTATAAATAATGCTCTTTTTGACCAATATTTTGGTGACAGCCATGATGACTTGCTTTTTTTTTCCTTGCCCCACTACCCTGATAGTTATTCAATTTTTTATACCTCAGGTTTGTGTAGGCCACTCATGAGTAAGGCTCTGGTGAAAGCTGGTAGTGTGAGTGATAACTTATCCTTTGGCAAAAGAAAGACAATTTCAATAAAAAATATTCAGAATAAATCGTATTGGATGTTCACTGCTGAAAGCTTATCCTCAAAAGAGATTGTTCACATCAGTCCAAATCCAAGAAAAATTATGCCTCTCTAAAGCAATGAAAATCTCTTCATCTAGCAACTAAAAGCAGCATGAGGGAATATCCAAGAAAGTTGAAAAGCAGGGCAGGAGAACTGACTGGGTTACTCTGCCTTCATGCAGCTTCCTGCTCGCAGGTTCATCCCAGCTGGGACTGAGGCTCCACCTTTAGTTTATGGGACCATTAAAAAAAAGGCAGAAATATCACAGGCATACCTGTTTCCTCTCTCCCCAAACATCATCAGGCAGGATAAGATGGGTTATGCTAAGGCCATCACAGACTCAGGCTGGCCACCGGAACCAGAAGGGTCCAACAGCTTCCCATCCACGACCACGATTCAAGGCACACATTATCAATCACCAAAGAGCAATAGCATCCCCAGTCCTGCTTCTGCAGGTGGAAGGCAGGAGTAACAACACACATGGAAGCAGAAAGTGAGACTTAACGTGCAGCCAGTGACCTTTGGTGAGCAACATTCTCATGTCATATGAGCTGGTGACATCAAGGGTTCACATCAGCCTGATCCGAAAATGCACTGTTTGCACATTTCCTGCCTGTTTAACAAACCAGTTCTAGGGGAAAGCTTTCTCCTCATAAATACGTCATTTTTTATTCAACCCTTTTCTAAAAGGAAATGTTCAATGGAACAATGAAAATGCTACTGAAGGATCTGAGCTCTTCACACAGCCGTCCATCATGTCTTTCTTGAAATTAACAGCTTCAGACATTCCTCTCTGGCCACCTATTAGAAGGCATCAGGTATCTTAAAATGACGCAACTTACCAGAGAGAGGTCCTAGATTTACAGCACATGTCCCTGAGTGGCTCTTCCAGACACTGAATGGTCTGGAAGGATTTCATGCTTCTCACTAGCGGTCAGTTACGGCCCCTACTGCTAATCCACAAAAAAGTCTGGTTTTCCAGGGAACACAGGGGTGTTTTCCCCGTGTTCTAAGCTGCTAGATTTAAGTGGCAACTTAGCACAATTATAGCAATTAAAATATGTTTAGGCATGCTGAGAATAAAGGATCTTCATACCTTAAATAAAAACAAGGGCATACTGTGATCAGAATTTTGAAGAAAATAATTAGCACTGACATGGCTACAAAAAATGTAAGACCTATTCCTTACTTGAATTTGATACTGAAATTATTTTAATATGCTTAAATTCTCACTTTAATGTTTTGTTTCACTCACATAAAGCAATTCAAGCTGACCTGGAACAATCACATGCAAGCTAAACTTGTATTACTTTCAGCAGGAGTCTTGTAGTTGGGTTACAGTGAGAAACAAATCCTGTACAAGAAAGGCTTGCAACATAGTTGGAGATGCCTTTCTTTCTTTTCCCTCCAGTTTTCCAATAAGATTGTCTTTTAACCTCTTGAGCACTAACCGGAGAAGTTTATAATAACTTTTTGCACACCATAGTGTTCTGATCTCTGTACACTCTGCTACAAGTCACCAACTCAACTGCTACCCAAACATGAGAACTGAAGGAGGAGATCAGCATCTTGCACAACCTTTTCTTGACCCAAACTGAATAACACACTAACAAAGTTACTATTTAGAAGTTCAACAAGGCCAATACTTCACCTTTGATACAATACAGCCTCTCTCAGGTGAGGTTTTACAGTGCTTTTTGAGAAGAAGAGATGAAGAACGAAAGCAAACCACACTAGCGAGAGGGAACAATAAGCATGACCAAAGCAGAAACATGAATAAAGTTGGAGACCTTGGAAGTAAAACATCTTCTCAGAAATATTCCCACTTATAAATGAGGTTAGGGGAATAGCAGGTTAGTGTGGCTTTGTAGGTTTTCCTCTTCGCCCATCCACATAAGGACACCTGTGACCTGACAGGGTGATTAGGTCAAATGGAGACGCTGAAGTTCCTTCTCACAACGTGTATTATTAAAGAGCATGAACTGACAGAGCACTCACAGCTTAAACACAGTATTCATTCCCTTATCACAAGAAAAATTCATGCAACTCGCAGTCTGTTCCAAAGAAACAATCTGAGGGAGTAAGTCATTACAGAAATACAGAGTGCATGAGCCTGGGCACCCTCCACGAGACCGTGGTGCCAAAATGCAGATTTTTGTAGAGAACTCTAGCTGATGTTATGCAAAGTTTGGGCCAGATACTACCAATGGTGACAACATCCCCTTACAAATCTGATATTAACCAATTCATCCTACACTTAACTCTGCCCCCAATACAAGACCTCCCCAAAACCCTTTTACCTCACACCATAACCATGGCACAGGGACTGCTTTAACAACTGCACTCCTAAGGAGTTCAATACAAAAGGCTCAGTGTTCCCACCAATAAAGGAGAAGGCAACATGCTCTCCTCATGGGCCACACACTGAGTGCAGCATGTTGCCACACACATTCCTAAAGCCTGGGAAATAGTAGCATCCAAACCAGGACTCGTGGGTAGGGGAAGGGGGGGGGGAATCAGGGTCTTGCAAGTGTTTCCAAATGAATGCATGAACACAGGGTGATGGATATGGACTTGGGCACTCTTACTGGGATGCTCATTGACTGCAGCAGCAGTAACAGGGTCAGTCCCACCTTGCCTGTGTGTTCCACTGTCGCTGCTAACACAAGGAGTCACTTATGCAGCACCGAAAGGGTAATTGTTAGCCTGACTGAGAGTTACTCACCCACTGCACCTTGAGTCAGAGTCACAATTCCCCTCTCCCACCAGGACCAGTCACCTGGTGACTCAAAGGTCTCTGTCCTGGGGGTTCATCCCACTAGCTCCCAGATGTGGTTGGCACCCCCAGGAGAGCATCCATCCCAAAGGAACAGGCTCTCGTTCATCCCCAGAAGCCAAGAGCCCAGCCACTCTCAGTGTCTGCCACCCCAGAGCACCCAGAGGACCTGTGCTCCTATTTACGGGAGCTTCTTACTAACATGAATTTCATGAAGTGTTTAATTGCTTCTGAAGTGCTTGTCTCATTAACTAAACAAACTAAATGTGCCAAGGGAAGTACCAGCACTGGCAGCACTATATTTTGTAGCCAAGACTCATATTGAAGAGCATGACAAGACTAAGTCAACTGCTCAAGAAATTAAATTCCAAGCCCTCCAGATGCCCAAGCAAACCAATTCATTCCTTCAACCCGCTGCATTTAACTGGAAGGAGGAAACTCAAGCCTCTGAGAATTGAAAGCATATAAAACTCATATAAAAGTGACAGCAGCACAAGATGTGTACCAGGCAAGAGGCACGGTTTCTTCCACATTCCTATTAAACTGAGGAGGGGAAAAAAACCAAACCAATACCACTTTTCTGCATAAAAAAACTTTAAAGCAGAACATTCTCTTTCTTTCTTCTTCCAGGCTAGTACAAGCTACTAATGCAAACAAAAAATAAAAGAAATACCAACCAGACGTATAAAAATCCTGGTGCAGCTTAAAGTTTGCATGCAAATGTCAATGTGTAGAGTGATTAACCTGCCTGAGGTTACACCAGACCACCCTGCTTGTCTGTTACCATCACATGCACTTCCTAAACACTAACCACAGCGCTCACTGAACATAAAATAGCTGTCATTCCTCCCCCTGTTGCAGAGAAGACACAAGCAGGCTGGTTTTCATCATCCTAAGGAGTACAAGGCTGATACAGCAACTCAGCAGCAGAAGAGGAAGGTTGGAACAACAGTGATCAAGCACAACCCAATGAAGAACAAAATCATCTGTCACATTCAAACACATCAAAGTGCGTTTGCTACAGCCCAGAGCAGAGAGGGCAATACAGAGCCCTGCATATAAAAGGGCACGCAAGAAGATACAGAAAATGAAGGTATCAGAGGAAGTAAATCATTTGTGAAGCTTTACTAGTCAGATATGCATATGCTGTGTAGCAGCTCCCTTTATATCACTGAATCTAAGCCAGGTCAGAAACAAGTGACAGGTAATTTCTCAGCACAGGCAGGGAAACTTCTATGGCCCTGGGGCGGGATTACACAAACCTCCCCAAAACAAAACAAGAATGTGCTTTAACTTCCAATTTATATCACTAAACATGACACTTCAATAACAATGCCCTGCAGTTACATTTAGTTCTCCTGAAAACCAAATTTTGAGGAGCACATATCCCTAACTGAAAAGCTGATGCTATTACCCACCAAAAATGAAAGCGAAGTCTATTTCTGTGCTCTTTTATCACAGCATGTGAATGGATGAGCAGTGGCAGTAGCACAGGGGCTGGGGGTGGTACATAGGGTCAGGGGAATAGCAGGATTGAAGCAATACAGACTTATGTCAGTGCTCAAGGTTATTGGAGATGGAGCTGAGGAGCTCTCAAATCATAAAGCCCAGACTTGTAATGCCAGAGGAAACACCCCGCAACTGGAACAGAATTTTGAGTGACAATGTAAACCACATAAATACACATCATCACAAAGGCGATTCCAGGCAAGCTCCTCTGTTTCTGGGACACACCACACAAAGAAATTGGTACTAGTCATAGAGATAACCAACCCCGTCCGCCAACAAAAAACATTTGTATTTCTTTTTCCAATGAATATGATCTTTCTTTTTTTGCGTATGGAACAATAGATAGTTTAGTTCTGCATAATTAAATATTTCTAAATATTATTTTCAAATTTTAAATAATGTCCAATTAACACAATTTAGCAGAGCTGCCCAAAAATCTAATCTTGGTCAAATGCTGTTTCCCCTATATATACCATCTGGAAGTAAAAATAAAATCACTTTAGCCTAATTTAGTGCTACGAAAGGCATGAGGGTGGTAAGGAACAGGAATTAAATGGCTCACAGCCATTTATCTACAGACAGACGTGGTTTAGGAAGCGAGAGCTTTGTCTTCAGAGTTGTGAGTTTAATTTGGTTTAAAAATAAAAAGGCAACAAAAAACCCAAATCAAAACAACCCTCCTCCAAAAAAACCAAAACAAAAACTCAAACAAAAAAACACCCTGCCAAGTGCGATTAAAAAAGAAATGGAAGAGCAAGTGATAGAGAAAAGTCTCCAAAACAGACACTGGCGCCCCAGAGCCTACGTGTTGAACAGTGTACTCCAAGTGTGGCGTGGGCTGCCCAGCAAGGGTCTAAACTTTCATCTGGTACTCGGGGGACATGAATGCAAGTTATTTAAAACCACAGCACATCCAGCCGGCACGTCACTTTAATATTCTGCTATAGATTGTGTTACAGCTATGCTTTATAATGAACCTTCAGCTTCATCTCCAGTTCTCCGGTGAAGCAGAGCAGCGCCACAGCTTTAGGGTTTTAAGAACTACAGGAGCCAGTTAATACTTCTGCTAAATCCAGATGCGCAGAAGTATCCCAAAGGCAGTGAAAAAATGTCATAGGTTCTTGGGAAAGGGTCTCGCATTGAACAGAGATAAACAAGCTGAGTTTGCAACTGAGACTAACTATGATCTATGGTCTCTTGATCAGATTTACAACTCCAGTCTTCACTGTTTAAGTGGGAACAAAGGCCTCGTTTTAATGCAGAACTAAGAACAGCATTCAGAAGTATCCACCTGAAGTATACTTAGGAAAAAATGAAGGGCTTGGGTGCTTTCCCAGGGCCGGGCTCAGCCAGTAATACAAGAAGGTGCAAGAGGTCAGAAGAGGCAGGGCAGCGAGAGCGGCTGTGCCGTGCCCGGAGGGCTGGGACGCGGCCCCGGGAGCACACACGTGGCGCGGCGCACAGGGACACACGGACACAGGGACAGGCCGTGCCACAGCTGTGGCATCACCTGCACGCCTACTTCCCGCTAAAGGGCAAGGCAAAACCAGAACAAAGCCCTGAAACATTTCAGACCTCTGCTCCTTCGCAGGCTGGCTAACAAACCCTGTGCTTCCGGCAGGTATGTGGAATGCAACAAACAAGAGGAAAGAATTTGAGACCTTTGCCACTAATCTATCTTGACAGTGAAATTCATCCCTCCTTGTCTGAGACCCCAGTGAGGGAAGGGGCTGGAAAACACACGAATCAGGTTGGGTTTCACTGCAAATTCAAGCACAATTTAGTAATCACCTTTTTTTTTTTTTTTTTTTTTTTTTTTTTCCAGTGTTGCCACGTAGGAGAATGGTCAGGCCACAGCAAACTATTGCACGTATGAAGCTGCCCTACAGGACACAGCCCGAGCCACACCTTCCCCAGAAGGTGCCACTGCAGATACTGCTTTTCGTGGGAGCCAGTTTCTAATCCTGGATCGAGAGTTCTGGTGGGTGCTTGTAGAGACTGAATCCACCCCAAACTGAACGGCAATGCTCAGCTGTAATGTATAAATACCTACTGATCATGAAGATTTTGGTAATAGGGCTGCGCTGAAGAATTTTTAAAGGCATGACCCCTGCAGGTATTTGTTACCACCTCTGTATCTGAGCTGGTATGCATCAATAAAAAGCTGGGCCTGGCACGACAGCTTTCCAGAGCCTGCTGGCAGCAGATCAGGTTGTACTTTGAACAAAAAACTTAGTGTTGCAACATCTCTCTCCTCATCGTTCTGCAGCACTAAAATAAAGCAGGCAGAGACACATATACATACACATTCTTTATGTCTACACTAAAAGCTAATAAACATGAAAGCCTACTTATGTCAACATGAGTCTGTTTAATCCTTGCAATAACTTACAAATTGGCTTTTCAAGAGCTTCAAGACATTCTTGACTAAAGAAAATAACACACTAAATCAAGTTTCAAATTTCATTAATAGCTCAAAATATTTTCTGAGGAGCACCAAAGTAAATTTTTCAGTAACTGCTGATGAGGAAGAGCTTTTTGAGAGATATCATCTCATCCTCCCCTCAAGGGTGTGACTATTTGTGTTTTGATACTTGCTTTTTTTTTTTTTTTTTTGTAGCTTGGCTCAAATACTCTAAGATTTTCTTTTTTTTTTTCAAATGCAAAAAAAATTGAGTTCTGAGAAGAGCTCCAAGTCTTAGAAGAACTGAATAAGAGAAACAAAGTACAGTTTCAGCAGCATTTAAGACCAGCAGTGAAAAGGAAGAGCAAGGCATATTTGCAAAGGAAATACCAGCTTCTTATTTCAGCTTTGCTATAAAGGAAAAAAAAATAGTGGAGAAGAAAAGTAGTAGAAGGTAAGACCATTAAGGAGATTGCTGGCAGTAGGTGACCACTCCATACCAAGGATATGAATGCCAATATCTGCATGTTCGAGTGTCCAAATTTTAGCATCTGCTTATATACTAAAGCACAATGGTCAGAGTTGAATGGAATTTGCCCACAAACAACACAAAATTTCTCATGTACCCTGAAGAAACATAAAATATTCACTCAACAGCCAAATCAGCTCTGTGCTGTATTCTTCATTTGTCTGTAAGTTTCCGAAGCCAAAACGCATTAATGAAGCAAGGAAAATTCTCTTGAAAACCATGGTTTTATTCGTCACTTTTGAAAATATTCATTTACTAGTATCAAAATACATTTTAACACGTGGAAGAAATAGGATTGTCTAAGGTTTTCTTTTCTAAGCAGTAACTCTTTGTAGGCAGACTTCTGTTTGACCAGAAAATTTATGAAACTCTCCTAAGATATATAGGAAATAGCAACAGTACTGCAATAAATACACAAAGTGAAGCATTTAAAATTAAAGAGGGTACGTTTAGGTTTGATACCAGGACGAAATTCTTCAGTGTGACAGTGGTGAGACACTGGAACAGGTTGCCCAGAGAAGTTAGGGGTGCGCCATCCTTGGAAACGTTCAGGGCCAGGTTGGATGGAGCTCTGAGCAGCATGGTCTAGCAAAAGGTGTCACTGCCCATGGCAGGGGCATTGGAAGTAAATGATCTTAAATGTCCCTTTCAACCCAACCCATTCTATGATTCCATGAATTTTTTTTCAAGTTTCACTTCAGACTAGGATAAATTCCCTTCCACAAGTTTGCACATTGCAAATTTGCTGCAGTATGCAAGTCTGGAGTGCCCTAGGAAGTACCCCAAGAAGCCTGGGAAGGAGGCACCACACGGGTGGAGATTATAATGCAGCAGAGATGGAAACCACGAGCTCTGTACCCAGAGACAACATACAGGAAATGCTCAAGTAAATTACTGTCTGGGTGAGCCAAAGGAGCAAAGTTCAAGGGGTATTAACATTTTTCTATCTGATGAAAAACAGACTACAAAAGGTATGAGAAACAGATTTGTGACTATACAGCTTTCCACACGTATCCAGCTGCCAGAAATGCTAAATGGCACAATTCAAAAAGGAGGCATCACGCCAGCTGTCATATTCCTCGACATCAAGAGCAAACAAAATAAAGAAAGGAAAAGATATTAAGGCTAGAGTTTCTCTTAAGGGGATTGTATTAATTCAATTTTTTTTCCCACAATGTGTTCGTTAAAAATCCAAGAGCTAGTCTAACTTACAATACAGAGCCCTTTCTTGCACTGAAATCCAGCTTCAAAGTAAATGCATTGAAATTATGTCCTGTAATAACTGTGTACAGTACTTTGCTTACACATTTGTTATGTTCTGCTCTCAGTTACTTATTTTAAACAATAGCATATGGAGACATAAGGCACATATTGTAAGCAACATTCTTTCTTCTCTGCAAAAAGAGAAGCCATGAGAGTTTACATACATTACAGGCCCCATGGTTTACAATGACTGGGCCCAGCCCAGATATGTATGCAACATCATCTAGACCTTTTCCACACCTACTTCCAGCATCTTTATGTCGTAGTGCTTTTTAAAAGTAGCAAATTTATAAATCAAGCAGTATATTTCCTACACATCTTCAAGAAAGATTCAGGTTACTATTATCTGCATATCTACTTATTCCAACATTTCTTCACTATCTTACCTGCCATGCTCCATCCCCTATTTACAAGGATTTCCCACAAATGACATATACTTGTTAGAAGAGCAGCAAACACAATAAGCAAAGAAGTTTTGTGGAGTAATACAGAATTTTCACCGGTTAAAGTCTCATCTCCCCCAGATGAGAAGAAATCAGTGAAGCTGTCCCAGGAGAGGGGACCTCATCCATGTATATAAGAATTTAAAAGGGGAGTGCCAAGAGGATGGAGCCAGGCTCTTTCCAGTGGTGCCAACCTATAGGACAAGAAGCAACAGGCAGACACTGACGCACAGGAGATTCCTACTGAATATGAGGAGGAACTTCTTTACTGTGTGGGTGACCGAGCACTTGAGATTGCCCAGAAAGGGTGTGGAGTCTCTCTTACTGCAGATATTCAAGAACAGGATGCATGTGCCATGTGCCCTGCTTGAGCACGGATGTTGGACCAGATGACTCACTGTGCTCCCTTCCAACCTGACCCATTCTGCAACTCTGAATCCTTGAAAGATAAAGGAAGCTCAAAACTTTCTTCATTAAAGGGCCTATCCACAATGGAAGCTGGGACTCAATGCGCTTCTGACAGAAATTACAGGAATAAGTGTATCTATTCATCCTCCAGCTTTTTCATCTGGATATACTGCAAGCAAAAGAGACCCTCTGCCCACAGCTCTTCACCCACTGCTCTCAACCTCATTATTTCAGTACTGCACCAAACAGCTTGTTCACATCTGCATGTTCAGTACTTGGGGAAAAGAAGTTACCAGTTCAGTTCTCATTTTAAAGCTTGGAGAGACCTTGTTCAGTGTTCCTAGCAAGTCATGCCCGAGAAATTCACGAGGCCAATGCCTGCACTGCCCAGTCCCCCCACACTGCTGGGAGTGGCTCCATAGCATGGTGGGGGACATGCTGCCCCTCTGCCTGCAGCACCCCACACTCCAGTGCTAAATGAAGTCCTGAGCTGTTGGGGTCTCCTCCCCTGCCGTGTAGCCCTGGGAGAGGGGGCCCTGAGGGCACAGACACGGGGCTTCCCTGCCCCTGCTCAGCCTCGTTCCCATTGGTTGGTTTGTGTTCCCTGCGCGGGGAGAAGGACCCTTGGTCCCGTGACTGGAACAGTTCCTCGGCAGAGCTCCGGCCATGCGGCTGGAGAAATAAACATCTCTGAAACAGCTAGCAAGAATCTGTCTGTCCATATATATATTTCCTTTCCACGGGACTCCTGGTTTGATATATGCGTGTTGCAGGATCCCCACTGCAACAAATGGTGGAGATTTGTGAGCAGAACGATCCCCGATCCCTAAGCGACTGATTTGTGTGAGTAAACCCTGGAAACTTTGGATTCCTCTTCTTGGTTTTGCTTTGCTATTCCATATCTGAACTATGGAGGAACCGTGGGAAGACTCTTGGCTCTCAGAGCCGCATATGGACATTTATCTTAAACTTAAAATGATTCTTGAACAACGATTTGTAAATTTTAGCTTGATTCAAGCTCAAAAAGAACTGAAACACTTCCTGGCATGGTTGTTTAAGAACTTTTTCTATGTTTCTTGGGATTTAATTCTTACCAAGGGCTTTTGGAAAACCGTTTGGACACAGTTAATACTAGAGTCAAAATATATGCCGATGGAAGAATATTTTCGTGAATATTATTTAGTTACTGAGACTGTTGAGCAATGTCAGCTGTGTCCTGGTGAAGGGAAGCGTGGTGCAGGGACCGTGCGGCCCAGGCCACGTGCACCGAGCGCCCTGCGAGCAGCAGCGAGGCAGTTCCCGCGCGCGGGCGGAGCCACGCGAGCCGCAGTGTCGGTGGCGGAGCGAGGCGCGGTGGGAGCAGCGGGACCCGGCGGTGCCCGCCCGGCCCTGTGCAGCGCGTGGTGGAGCGAGCCCCGTGAACGCCCGACCGAGAGGGGCGGCACGCGGGCGGCGGCTGGAGGCGGTGGCGGTGGAACGGAGCCGCGCCCAGCCGAGACGCGCGCTGGAGCGGAGCGCGGGGGAGTCATCGCTCGGGGGCCCGGCCGAGACGTGGGTGCAGCGCCCGGCAGCGGCAGCGAAGCTGCGACCAGAGGAGGCGACGCACGGAGAACTGAGTGGCGTGGCCCGGCCCGGCCCGCGCAGCCCCGAACGCGACCCCGGGAAGAGCGCGCAGGCACGAGCAGCTCCGACAATTCCAACACGGGAGCGACCGAAAGAGACAGCAAAGACGCAGCGAGACAGAAAACAGCAGCCACTCGGAAAAAGGAAAAGATCATAGCAACTAAGACCTTAGGGATAGTAAAATGGTATAATGTTAAGCAAAATTATGGTTTTATAACAAGGTGTGACAACCAGCAAGACATATTTGTGCATAGAACTGCTATTAAAAAGAATAACCCTGAAAAATGCATCCCAAGCTTGGGAGATGGAGAGGTGGTGGAATTTAATATTGTACTAGGGAGAAAAGGGTTACAAGCATCGCAGGTCACTGGGCCTGATGGTGTTCCTGTAAAAGGCAGTATATATGCAAAAAATCGTAGTCATGTTAGACAGTATCTCCATTGTAAGCCCCCCCTACAGTTTCCCTTTCCTAATCCCACCTTTCCCTTTTACCCTATGTCCTATTACCCCCAGTGTATTCCCAATCCGTTTTTTCATCCATGGTTTCCCTCACAAAACCATGCTTTTGCCAATTGTTTCCCCAAAAATCCCTTTCCAATGCCGAGTGGGGGATGAAAAGGGGGAGGGAAGAAGTTAAACCCTCTCCTGCCTCAGTTTCCCCACAAAGCATGCTCAGAGAATTCTGTCTCCCTTCTGTCAGCCCTAAGATGTTCCAGAGAATCTGTTTGGACATTTAAAGACTCAGGAGGGTGGCTTGTTTTGTTTTGAAACTGTTCTTGTTATGTTTATCCAGTTGTTTTCATTCTCCTTTTATTAAAATAAAACGGGTGAGGTGTTGGGGTCCCTCCCCTGCCGTGTAGCCCTGAGAGAGGGGCCCTGAGGGCACAGACACGGGGTTTCCTGCCCCTGCTCAGCCTCGTTCCCATTGGTTGGTTTGTGTTCCCTGCGCGGGCAGAAGGACCCTTGGTCCCGTGACTGGGACAGTTCCTCGGCAGAGCTCCGGCCATGCGGCTGGAGAAATAAACATCTCTGAAACAGCTAGCAAGAATCTGTCTGTCCATATATATATTTCCTTTCCACGGGACTCCTGGTTTGATATATGCGTGTTGCAGGATCCCCACTGCAACACTGAGCAAGAAATTCCCACACACGTCCACTGAAAGCCTTCTCCATCTTTTAACATTCCTGGCCTGCTGCAACTTGCAATGCCTCATAAAAACTAATAGAAATATACTTCCCCCAGAGCACAATCTGTCAGAGGATAATTCATTTATGACTGGGCTGAACGAGTTTCAGGGCACCATGGGCTTCCTGGAAGGCAGGAAGAATTATTCAATTATTCCACACACCACCACTACCACCTCTTTTGCTTTGCATATGCTGACACCAGAAGCTGGAGCCACCATTAATAATCAACCAATTTGCCCAATTTATTTTCCTAACAGGGTGAAATTCTACCACACATGCCATGTACTGTTTAGTTCTGAAGATCTCTAGCAAGCCAGCTGCTCTGCAATTCACTTTCCTCTACCACATATACATGAAACTGCATACACCATGTCCCAATGAAACAGCTTATAGACAGTCAGCAACACTTTAGTCACTATGTAATTGATTTAAATACTTGAATTTGATGCAGCATTTTCAGAAATTTGGAGATTTGACATGTTGTCTGTTTAATTACACACACAACCCAGATTATAAGAGATCTGCAAAAATTTGCTCCGGGAATTAGGAAAAAACACCTAACATGAGCAAAATATTTGGCAGAGCTCTGTGCCCAAAAGTCCTGAAATATTTATAATGCTACTTGACCAGCCAGCGCTGCCACCCTCACACATTCAAAAATCATGAGTCAGGCCCCAGAAATAAGTAGTGTTTTTTAATCTCACAGTTTTATTGCCAAGATACACTCTGAGGTTTTGCTGGGTTTTCCAACGTACCTTTCTTAAATGTGCAATGCAAGACCAAAGGATTATTTCAATGATTTAAACTGAATTCAGATTTTGATACAAGCACATCAATACAAAGGACTGGGAGCTTAAAAGCAACCTCCCGCAATGTTCTCCTCCAAAAATTCACAGTTACTGTGACACTCAAGAACAGCAGCAGCAAAAGTAACTGATTTCCTCTATAATCTTGATTTCAGCGATTTTGGAAGGGCTGCTTTAGGAATATCTCTTCAACAGGCAGGAAGACATCAAGAGGTTGAAGATAGCTATGTGTGGTCCTGATTAACATCCAGATGAGATTACTGGTGCATATCTCAAAGCACTTCCTGCTCCTTATGGGATGACTGACAAAACAAACTCAGATCTGTGCGCTGCAGTGTGGCCCCTCTGATGAGTTAGATTTTGGCTCCATATTATTCAAGCCTTTCAACAACTCAACCTTTATTCTTCCTCCCAGTGTGAAGAAAAGGGATGGGGGGGATGGCCAAACTGGTATTTTCTGTGTGCTTTTTAACCAACACTTTGCTTGTAGACTCCATTTATTGATGAACAGAGATCAAGCCAATAAAGCTGCTACTTTATGACGTTTCACTCTATCACATTATAACAGCCTCATGGGCAAACAAAACCTAAACCCTCTGTGCCATCCTGAATCAGAATGGCCTGAAGCAGCTGAGGGAAGGAAGCCACTAGGATTGCCATGATGTTGGGAGAGCAGAAGGGATCTTGTGGCAGGGTCCAAAAGACAGCCCCACACACAGGGTAGAAAGAAATTGGAATACATAGTTGAGTCATGCCCAGGAAGGTCAAGAATCTGTCAGGAAACTGAAAAGCAGAAAACATCTCTAGACCCATTTTGCCACCTCACACGTAACACCAGCTACAGAATTTTCCCTAGAAGCCAGCAGCACTTTTGGCCTGGAAACCCAAAGCATGCACATGCTGCTGACAGTGTTTATTCAGGAATCCAGTAGTACCCAAGTGCTCATAAAAGAGCGGCTTGTTTCTTGATGCTGAAGCATTTCCTGCAAGTGCACCAATAAAGCAAAAGCTGCTTATATACAGCCCTGCTTTTCTCACGTAACAGAAACCCAGTGCTGGGAACAGCAAACCCAAGACATACTACACTCTGGAAAGGACTGGCACAGTAAGGAAAAATGGGAAGGAAAAGGATGGTTACAGACTTACAACACAGTACTAACGCAATTCAAAACAGTGGCAAGCTATCCCTATAACTACTTATACCACCTGCTATACAGAGTTAAATCTCTTACCACTTGTCACTTGGAGCTCTCTGACAAACACAGTATATATTCACTAGTTTTTGAAGTTTTTTAGCTTGTGAGTTATTATTGCCTTTATTCCTATCCCTTCACATGCTTTTTGAATCCTAAACCCTCTTAGTACCACAAGTAATAATGGTTTCTGAACAGCATTTCTCTTAAGTGATAACTAAGGGCAAAAACTCCTGGTAAACTTAATTCAGCAGTAAGACGCAGGTGCTCAAGCTAAGAAAAGGAAGGACAAAACTTAAAGGCAGTACAAATTGTGTTCTTGAAAAAATGCCTTCCTCTTTCTGATAAAACAGGCAACAAACTGAAGGACTCAAACCTATTTGGCAGAAACTGAAAAAAGTGGCACTAGAAAACCAACTCTGATTCAATTTGAGTGGTTTGTTATCTTAAATACCAAAGTGAGGTTATTTCCGAATTCATAATGCCCATTGTGATGCACTATGTTTCCTAGAAATGACACTAACATTACTTAAACATCATTGCATTGAAGTCTAAACTGTTCGCATGCCACCCCTCTCAAGTGTACTCTTCTCCAGAAGCACAGCAGTTACACATTCCACTATGCTCATCTTTATCCCCTTACTCTGGATAATAGTTTTCTTCATGAGGAATTCCCTCTTGTGAGGCCCTATCTCCTATATCCAGCCCCCTTCCAAGTCATACAAACGTTCCTCTCAAGGGAATGAGTCCCTGCTGCAGAATAGAGGCTGAGTAGGTAATCATCATCAGGGCAAAACAGGACAGGAAACTCTCTACAAAACCTCATTTTGTACCCTGGGAATATGCTCCTTGCTAAAGAAATGGAATTCTGAAATGGAATGTAGAAAGTAGGAATGGGAAAATTAGGATGTGCAGTTAAGGAAAAAAAAAAAGTACAGAATGAATGAGTGACAGGGGAGGCATTCACAGTTACCAAAAGCACTGGAGGCACTCATCCTGTTGAGGAGGTCAGGAACCAGTTGACGTCAATGACTACGGCATCCAAAATCCTGTACTTGCTTCCATCCCAATGCCAAAAGTGTGCCTTACATTTGCAAGGAGGAAGCAGTGGGGAGAACACCCCAGCAGTTTGGCCTTCCACAGCTGTAGGAGGTTACAAAGTAAAGCATCAGGACCAACTGGTTTGCCCTAAATCCTTCTTTTGACTGCTCCAATCAGAGTTTCCTGTGAGCAATTTCCAGTTATTTCATCCCACACCATCCAGGACAGAGGTATAAACGGATCTGAGCTGTCAACTGCAACAGCAGCAGTTTTCGTCAGGTCAGGTATCAAAACAAATTAATGTAATTTTAAGTTTCAACAATCAGCAGTTTCTACATTTTAAAGCTGAAGTGGAGATGTGTCAACAGAAGAAAATACTCCCACAGAGGAGCTACTCTACTGGCCAGAGAGTATCATGTTCCCTCTGACATAAGAGGGATGGTGATACTTTTATCCAGAGAGACATTGCAAGAATTCAGGCCTCCAAGCTTTAAGTGCACACCTCATGGAAACCATCGTTAGGTTTTCACATTGAAAGTGAATTGCATTTCTAGACATTTACACAAAATTCATTCTTTCGCTCAAAAAAAAAAACCTACTCATCTGTATTTTGTTCATAAGCTCAATTATTTAACCCATGGTTTAGAAGCAACAGTTCAGAAGCAACTACCCAAAAAAAGGACATGCTCTAAGGGTAATAATCTCTACATTAAAAATTCTAGCTTATACAATAATTGCATACTGCAAAGAGAGAAGGGGATGGAGCATCTCTACAGCATTTCCAGAGCAAGAGGTAGCACTATTTAAGCACTTGATTTACTGATGGAATTTGACTGTCTGGTCAAAGGCCTGTTTCTATTCGAGCTCTCTGGATGCCATACAAATATCTCTGCTAGTCAGTTCACCTAGGCTAACAGTCACTGACTCCTGCATCTTTGAGAGAAAGTAGAAAGATGTCTGGGAAAAGTCAATTGTCTCCTCCAAGCAAGCCTGTGCTTCTTTCTTCCTGGTAACAACAGTCTGAAAAACCAAAACTGCAGGGTCCCAAGCCGTGATGTACATCAACACAGGCTAAGCCTTATGCAAGAGTCTTCTTATGGAAACAACTTATATGCCCACAATGGCACTTTTGCTTGAGTGTTTTTCCAGTGCCAAGGCTTGGGTTCTTAGCATTTATGGGATTATGATTGATCTGCACAGTACCAAACTAATTTAATTTACAAATTATGCTCTCAAAGGAGATTCATGTAAGCCCCTGCTACAACGACTTTTGATTCTAGCCAGCTGCCAAAATATGACAGCTGAAAAGTGGAGAGAATAGAATGTATTCATAGCTGACAGAAGTTGTTATTTAATAAGCATTCAGCGGCAATTTTCACAGCTTAGTACGCTGACAGACATGTCCTAGCAAGTCTAGCTTCAGCACTTTTAGCCTGTACTGTCCCCAGGTATCTGCCACCACTGTGCCAGCAGATCCAGTTCCCACGGGCTGAGTGAACCTCTGCTGCACCAGTCCCACCTACTGTCCCTGCTTAGAGCACTGATGGAGGAAGTCTCATCGTGGAGTTGGCTTTGAGCCCTGCAATGACAATGCAAGCACAGGTTTTCTTCTGCCAACCTTCTTCAGCCAGTGATTACCACTGACAGGGGTGGGGGCCAGTTCACACCCAAGAGGACTATTTAGCATTACAAGAGCTTATTCCCACTTTTGAGAGGGCCAATATTTGGGGAGGGGTGGCCTTCCTCACACCTCTCTGCATTAAGAAAAGATTTAAAGAAGACAGGAACTCAGGCTCAGGTAGCATGCAAGGCTCTCCAACCACTAATGCTTCCTGATTGTGGCCCCTGATGACTATTTACATTACATTTGATCAAGTCATGAATCCAACAATCAGTCCCTCACAAAGAACGAGAGCACCATCCCCCAAGGGTTAAATATATCCTGAACATATATTTTGCGGGTTGCCTTTTCATTTCTGAACAAGTGCTAGCATACTGCCTTAGACACTGGGCAAAGAACACTCTAATTTGGCCTAGATTCAAAACACTGTGATTTGATAAGCAGCTGCAGAAAGCCAACAGGAGAACTGTCTGAAATTCAACAAAGGCAAGTGCAGGGTTCTGCACCTGGGAAAGAATAATCCCATGCACCAGCACAGGCTGGGGACTGATCTGCTGGAAAGCGGCTCTGTGGAGAAGGACCTGGAGGTCTTGGTGGACAACGAACTCTCCATGAGCCAGCAGTGCCTTTGGTGGCCAAGGTGGTCAGTGGGATCCTGAGATGCATTAGGAAGAGCATGGACAGCAGGTTGAGAGGAGTGATCCTGTCCCTTTACTCAGTCCTGATGAGGCCTCATCTAGAGTGCTGTGTCCAGTTCTGGTCTCCTCAGGACAAGAGACCTAGAGCTCCTGGAACAGGTCCAGTGGAGGGTGACAAAGATGATTAAGGGACTGGAGCACCTCTCTAGCCAGGAAAGGCTGAGGGAGCTGGGCTTGTTCAGCCTCAAATAGGGATGACCAAGAGGGGACCTCATCAATGTCAGAAACTGACACACAGGAAGTTCCACATGAATTTGAGGAAGAACTTCTTTACTGTGTGAGTGACCAAGCACTGGAACAGGTTGCCCAGAGAGGCTGTGGAGTCTCCCTCACTGGAGATATCCAAGAACCATCTGGACACAATCCTGTGCCGGGTACTCTGGGATAACCCTGCTTGAGCAGGGAGGTCAGACCAGATGACCCCACTGTGGTCCCTTCCAGCCTGACCCATTCTGTGATTCTCTGTGAATTTATCAAGATGTGTTTGATGTTTAAGGCTTTACAAGCCTTCCATTTCCCTATCGGTCTAATAAAAGAAAGCCCAACCCTACTTCCACAAGCTCTGTGCTTTGTAAATCTCCACTGATTTTTTCTTTGCTTTTTTTTTGTCTCTCCTTTTAAAGGCATTAGGTAAAGAAAATTATAACAGCACAAAAGGTATTGCTCAGATAAACAAGCAAGTTGAAGACAAACAATGCCATGAATCTGCCATTCCATGTCTTTCACAATGTAATGCAAAGTCTAGAACCACGAAGAGAAAAGGTACAAAACACTGGCAGCCTTGGACTCAAAACTACACCTGGCTTCTCATGTATAAGATGCACACTAAAAAGAAAAATCTTTAATAGCAGATGCACTGTAAACTTTGCGATTGAGCTGCTCTGTCTGGCAGAGGGAGCGTTTGCACAGCAAAGCTGCCTTTTTTTTTTTTTAAGGGTTCTGAACAAAATGTTCTATAGCTCTATAGTTAGAGTTTCCACCAAAGTGATATAATCTTTTTAACAACAAAAATACACCTTTATTTATGTCTTCATATTATATATTTAGAGCATTTTGCCTTGGCTCTACAGAATTTCTTTTTAAAAATCTCAAATGATATTGCTACCAATACATCATCACACTTAGAGACACTTTGATCATTTTCTACATAGCCTGAATAAATTTTGGGTGCAAGAATAACTAAACATAATCCAATTACATTCATAAATACAAAAGCTTAACAAACAGGGAGTCTTACCCTCCTGAAACTGATGCACTCTACATTAATCCAGGCTTAGCATCTAAATCACTAGGCAGGGTTCTTCAAAAGAGCTATGAAATAATTAACACAAAATAAAAGTTTCTGTTGCCTTCCCATGGTAAGTACTTCATATTGTTCTATTACTTGTTAGGGAAAAAACTAGATACTGTGTTAGGTCATTCCTTAATATAGACCAGGATAAGTCAAACTTCTTTCATATCCAGTTAACATGCAAACCATTTGACCTTTCCAACAGGACTACTAGAGACCTGGCAAGATCCACGTTTTAGCCTATGGGACTTCACACAAGGCATTACATTTTACTTTAGGGCTTTGCTACAGGCACAGCTGACAGCAGTTGCAAGAGTTCATTCGTTCAAATACTTTCAACTATCTCTTGCATTTACCTCTACTAAACTTAACTGTTTAAGCTGAAGTTCCCAATAAAAGAGTAATTCAAAATGAGAAAAAAACCCTATAATACTAATCCATAGTGGTAAAACATTATGGACTATTCTACTTGAGATTTTCTGGCCTACAAGTCTTCGTGCTCTGTGGCTGCTTATCCAGGAGTTTTGGTGCACAGTTTTTGGTGCAGCACTTATTAATGTACTTTAAGGGTGTGCACCATGACATGATCATCAACTTACAGCATGCTACTTTGTCCCCTTGCTACCTCTCTACTTGGGATAGCATACCCAAGCAACTACATGAAACCGCAGTGTCTTGAGACAAAAGATGAAAAGCTGCTGCACGTGGGACACCACCCCAGTAACTGACAGTGTTGAAAGGTGAGTAATGAAAGAAGCAGATAAATGGGAAAAAGGGGGAGGAACCCATGTCAACTCTTCTGAGAAAAGATAGTACCTCTCTCTGCAAATTCAGCTTGAGGACCTCGTATAGTAAGGGAACCTGAAGAGGTACTTCTGTCACATTTTCACTGCTGTTATTGCCCTGAAGACTTGAGTCATTCAAATTTATATAACACTGGCCTTAGCAGTGGCCTCCATCCCTTCTGTCTCTATTTTTGTAACAGCCACCTGTAGAAGCAAACAAACTTGATGGAACAATGGGCTGAGACCAACTGTGTAAGATTCTACAAGGAAAAGTGCCGGGTCCTCACTTGTGTCACAACAACCCCATGAAGTGCAACAGGCTTGGGGCAGAGTGGCTGGAAAATGGCCCAGTGGAAAAAGACCTGGGGGTACTGGTTGACAGCAGCTGAACATGAGCCAGTGTGTGCTCAGGTGGCCAAGAAGGCCAATGGCATCCTGGCCTGTATCAGCAATAGTGTGGCCAGCAAGATCAAGGAAGGAATTGTACCCCTGTACTCATGACTGGTGAAGCCACACCTTGAATCTCGTGTTCAGCTCTGAGCCCCTCATTACAAGAAAGACACTGAGGTGCTGGAGTGCGTCCAGAGAAGGGCAACAGAGCTGATGAAGGGTCTGGAGCACAAGTCCTGTGAGGAGCAGCAGGGGGAGCTGGGGGGTGTTTAATCTGGAGGAAAAGAGGATCAGGGGGACCTTACTGCTCTCTACTACAGCTACCTGAAACAAGGCTGTACTAAGGTGAGGGTCAGCTTCTTCTCCCATCAAACAAGCAGGACAAGAGGAACGGCCTCAAGTTGTGCCTAGGGAGGTTTACATCAGGTATGAGGAAAATTCTTCACCAAAGAGGTTATTAAGCATTAGAACAGGCTGCTCAGGAAAGTGCTTGAGTCACCATCCCTGGAGACATTTAAAAGTTGTGTAGATGTGGCACTTCAGGACATGGTTTAGTGGCGGACTTGGCAGTGCTGAGTTAGTGGTTGGACTCAATGATCTTATAGGACTTTTCCAACCTAAATGATTCTATTCCTCATATTTGCTCAAACTAACCTCAGCCTCAATTTTCATTTTTTATGACCACTGGCAGGAGGAATATCACCTTCCCCATATTTCCACTGCCTTAGGCACATGAGAGACAGTTTTCTCTCACACTTTCCCTTATATTGGTAACATATGAAACCTATTCTTAAAAAGTCAAAACAAATAATAATTTAAAAAAAAAAAAGCCAACAATGTTATCTCCTGGCTCCATACCAAAGCCAAACAAACAAACCTTTCAACACCATGTCTCTTCTCACAATGCCTTTTGATAGCCATCGGCCAATGAATAATGAGAAAAACAGTTACACTAAAAATAGCAATCTCCAAATGGTGGGGAAGTCGACAGAAGCTGTCAGGCCTCCAGGGCGAGATACTTGCAAAGAAAATATGCCTAATTTTTTTGCAGTTACTATTCAATAACTGCTCCTCTCTTTTGGCCTCTGGAAGGACTGCCAATTTTGCATCTGCTCAGAACATCTAATCAGAGTTTATTTTTTCACTACATCTGTCTTTGAGAAGTAGACACTGCAAACAAATACTTTAGTTTTTCCATCATGAAATATTTAGCTTATACTCCTCATACTGTAACTAAACTGTCACTTATAAGCAAAAAAGAAGAACCAGCATTTTTTAATGTAAAAAGAATGTGCTCACACATCACATCAGACATCCCTTAGCTACAAGCTCTTTGGTTCCTTTTTCTCCCAGTACAGGCAGCTTCACTTTCAGTGGAATGACATTAGCAGAAGAACTATTTTTTTAAAAGTTAGCTTCCTACTCAGTCTGAAGAGACTGTCTAACAAATAAGGTCACAAACAGAATGAGATGCAGACAGTTTCCTTACGCCTCTTCTCCCGCAAGCCCTCCCTTCTTCCCAAGCCCACACACCAGCGCTGGTCTGTCATTCTTCAAACTGCATAGCAGAATAGACAAGGGAAGGAAAACAAATGGTCAGAGGAAACAGCCCTTTTCCCAATTTTCAGCACAAAGATGTAAACCACAGTGAGAAAAGAGGCAACTGGGAAATTACATCTGTACCAACTGATCTCTCTTTCCATCTTCAAGTCAAACTGAGGAGCTCTCTAAAGACTGTTGCTTGCAGGCAGCTATGCAAACTCTGAAGCACTAACCAGCACTCTTAGGAGTTTCAGAACACTTGCTCATATTAAACCGCTTGTGCAGCTGGGAACTTTGTAATCATCCAAAGAAAAACCTCTGCTCCTTCAGGACTCCGTGCACAGAGGAGACAGGCTTTGGCACTGGTAGCTCGTTTGTCATTCTCAGTATATTTTTCAGTAAACCACATCTTGTAAACAGAATTAAAGAGAACAGAATAACACTTCTTGCTTGGTACCTTGGCAAATCCCATTCACTTCATAAGCACTGATAGCTCCTGTAAAATACAGCATTTGCTGCTCCAGGAGCAGCATCAGCAGGTACATACTGTGACGTCTGACAGCATCTCTGAGCTGTGCCAGAAAGTTACAGAATTACAGAAAGGTTGGGGATTAGAAGGGATGTCTGGAGAGCATCTGGTTCAACCCTGCTGCTAAAGCAGGTTAACTTATGGCAGCTAGCACAGGATTGGGTCCAGGTGGGTTTTGAATATTTCCAGAGAAGGAGACTCCACAACCTGTCTCATCAGCCTGTTTCACTGCTCAGTCACCCTTGAAATCAAGAAGTTTTTTCTCATATTCATATGGAGCTTCCTGTGTTTCAGTTTGTGCCCATTGTCCCTTGCCCCAGGCAGAGGCTATGTCTTCTCCAGGTTCAACTGCCTCAGACTTTCCTCATAAAAGAGATGCTCCCATCCTCATCTCATCTTCATAGCTCTTTGTTGGACCCCCGCCCTCCCCTCCCCCCAGTATTTTCTGGTCTTTCTTGTATTGAGGAGCCCAGAACTGGACACAGCACTCCAGATGCAGCCTCACCAGGTCTGAGTACAGAGGCAGGACCACCTTCCTCTTCCTAATGCACCCCGGGATACCACTGGTCTTCTTGGCCACCAAGACACACTGCTGGCTCATGGACAGTTTGCTGTCCACCAGGTCCTTCACAACAGAGCTGCTCTCCAGCAGATCAGTCTCCAGCCTGTGCCAGTGCACAGGGCTGTTCTTCCCCAGGTGTAGGACCCTGCATTTGTGTTTTGTTGAACTTCCATTATGTTCCCCTCTGCCCAACGCTCCAGCCTGACCAGATCTGATGAATAGCAGCACAGCCACTCTTCCCAGTTTTCTACCATCAGCAAACTTGCTGAGGAGACACCCTATCCCTTCATCCAGGTCACTGATGAGTAAGTTCAACAGGACTGGACTCAGGATTGACCCTTGGGGAACACTGCTGGCTGCAGGCCTCTAATTAGACTCTGTGCCACTGATCAAAACCCTGAGCTCTGCCATTCGGCCAGTTCCCAGTCCACCTCAGCTGCAGTAGTGGAATCCATCTTCAGCTGTATTTTGTGCAAACTATCACAACTCAATAACAAATCAAGCCAGCACACCAATGCCAGCAGCTGCCAGTTAGGGTTTAGTTAGGAGCTCTCAGTAGCTTCCAGGATGAAGCATAAAGTTACTGACACAATTATCACTGGCCAGGCCAGCAGTTCTAATGTTTCTCTCCTGTTCACATACCTGCTTGAAAGATGATTTCCCCAGTCCTCCATTAAAATAACTTATTTCATACTTACACAAAACTTGATTTTACTGGAAATGACACATATAGCTTAATAAAATAATTCACACAAACACAAGAGCAAGAGGCTCAGCCAGACTCGAGTCACTCAAAGCTGACATGCTCTAGGTCCATTCAAAACATCATTTTCCTTTATTGTCTTCTCACTATTTTCACACATATTAATGACCTCCCAACACCAGCATAAAGAACATCAGGATGCTCATGTGGGATGAATGCTGAGCAGCTGACATGCTGTATTTGCATTCCCTACTTCATCCCAAGGTGGGCTGCTCTTCCACCTACTCTTTGAGTGTACTTCTTGCCAACAGATTTATTATCATGAGTCTTCCATCAACTATAAGCTTGAAACTTCAACACAGAACAACATCCTTGAAACAGTTGAAATAATAAAAACTGAAAAAACGGCAAAACCGAGGGGTTATTTCTGAGGGGGGAAAGGTGTTTGTTTGTTTTGGGTATTTTGAAGAAGAAAAGTGATCAGTGAAGCAGAAAAAAGCTGGCAGTGTGAGAAACACACTGAAAGAGGCTGCAGTAGAAAAACAGAGCTGTCAGTCAGGTCAAGCATTTCAACATGACTGTATTCCACTTAATTCCTACAGCAAGAGAAAAACAAATAGCAAAACATCTTCTGAAAGACAATAGCTAAAGTTGCCACCAGGATTCAACAAAAAAGTAACTTTTAAACACAGGAAAACATTCGACAAATTTGCATTAGGTGGGAGGGTATACACTGCCTATAGACTACATTCCTCTTCAAACTATAGCTTTGCTCGAGTATTTCCTTGTTCCTACTAGTAAATATTGCCATAAAACAGAGAGAAGCACCTTTTAGAGACTACATCACAAACATTTTGATAAGCTGCTAACATGGCAAGCACACATTTGGAACAAATATCCAAACCTCTCACAGGTCATCCCAACATCATGAATACATCATCAATACCAAACAGCATTTATTTCAATCTGCAGAGGACAGCAGTTTTGACAGTTCTAATGTTAGTCATGCTTATTGAGTTTATTCTGGTGATGTTAATGAAGCATGGGGAACTTACCAACTCCCAAAAAAGTAAAATAAACATAATGTTAATTCAGACTCCAAAGAAGTATGGATAGTTTTAAAAGCTACTGCGTTGCACCTAAATAACATAGATCATGTTGTAGATATGATTAACCCCAAATTCTGTTAATATGGTATTCAACATGCCCAAGAGCCACTTCACAAATCCTGCCTAGCAGTATGTTGGAGTAGTTTATTTCTAAAACTGCATTTGTTTCTTCTACTGAATGAGAATAAACTCCTGCCCAAACAAATCTTGTTCTCATCTCCTCTAGCTTTCCTTTTTTTATTTTTTTTTTTTTTTTGGCATCACAGCATAGGTCTTGAAGGAGTAAGGAGGAGAACAGTTGCTTCCTTAATTAACATAACCTGCCATGAGGAAACAGTAAGAACAGCAACCCAGAAAAATCCAACTTTGCATACCCAGGCTCTAGTAATTTCTACCTTCTTCACCAAAGGCTAACTGCTCACAGTTTGCCATCTCTTGTTACACAAATGCCACCTCAGAATTAACTACTTGGAAGCCCTACAGTACACTTACATGTGGCAGCCTGAGCCACTTCAACACTTGGCTGTTAATAAACCTCAACCCACCCTTTATCCCTTATTACTTTCAGAGCAACTTCCTTCCCACGGGCCCTTCCTTCATGGGAACCATACCGCCCATCACACTCCCACCAGTGCTCCCGCCCTGCATCAGCTTCCCGGTGTTAAATTCCTGACCTGTGCAATGGCACTCTGCAGGGCTCAGACAAATGCCTTCACCCGGCAGGGAGGAGGACTGGGAAAAGCCACCCTGTTGAAGTCCAGCCAGATACAAGTCCACACAACAGGTTCTGCATGCGTTTGTGTCATACAGACATTTATACTAAATATACATTTTATATGTGTCATGTATGTATACGTAACTACGTGCATATGCAGTATATACTTACACTGATATATGTAAAAGCTATCCCACGACAGCAACCCCAGCATCACGTCTGTTACTTCCCATGAAAAGTGTACAGCTGTATAATTATACATAGCAGCTTTACAGCACTCAGCTATATAAAGTGACTGACACAACCCTGCTGTTGCTATTGGTTATGTTGCAGCTAGGCTGCAATATAGTAATTTACGAAAAATCAAATGCTATCTCTGCACTAATGTTAACCTTAGCTGACCACAAGATTTTCAACTGAAGGACACAAACCAGGCACATTTTACCCTACACGGGCAACAAGGAATACGCCCATTTAAACTGTATCCTGTACAAACTCAAGTGACTTACTAAAAACTTTCTCCAAGGAACTGGGAGATCTTAATTTGTTCAAATCATTAATGAAGAGATTAACTTTTCAGATAAACAGCTTTAGAAACCAGTGTATTTTCTGAGCTCCAGAAACTACACTTTATTTAAACTTAATTTCAAGGAGTTTAAACTAAAGCAGGAAATTAGCCCTCAGCAGCCCAGCATTCATCTTCAGCATCTAGAGGACAAATTAAAAACAAAACCAAATAGCCCTCCTTGCCAAGGAACATAATTATGCTGTCTTATTGCTGTTTTGCTAAAATAATTTAATTAGCAGATACAGGAAGGAATTTATGCTACATCAGGAAAAGAAGGGCTTGGGAGGTGAATTGTACACACTGTTCTAGCATACCAGGAACATGGGTGTTGAATTCTTCCAGTAAAAACTATCGGGCCAAAGCTGGATTGGCACACCAGAACTATGCATTTTTTTTTGACCCAAAGGAGGGGGAAAATAAAAAAAAAAAGGCACCAGGCCATCCAACACTTACAAGAGCAACAACAAGAGCATACTCTTAACTACAAGTAGGAAGAAACAGAGCAGCTGAGGAGCGGTGCTGAGGTATAACAGGTGAAGTGGAGATTGTGCTTTCCTGCACATGCGCAAATTAAAATTCCAAAACCACACCAGTCCCCGTCTTTCATTATGTTCTGATCTTGTGGGCACTGACATTTGTTATTAGGGAATCCCAGAACTGAGGCTTTTATAGGTACCTATTTAGGCCGATTCCTCCAGGCTACTCCGTGAGACAGCGTATTTGATTCCTGCAATAAAGTTTTAGTCTAGGCTAATTCCACCACATGTTTCCTCTTTTAGATAGGAAGCCTGCTTACAGCAGGACTGCACTCTAGATCTCCAGGATAACAGAGGCCTCTACAGAAAAAGCATTACCCTTTCCTGAAACTGGTTGTTTCGCATGGCTTACTGCCTATAGTGCTTAACTGCTCATCAGTATCACGCACAAGGACCCTACGCAAGCAAGATCCTGTGCCTTTGTAAATCCTTTTCATGAAAGCTCTTGACCATCAAATCAGTAGAGTGCTATCCACATCTCCAGTTCAAATTTCTCATTAGTGTACAAGTAACCAGCTACTGAACAAGAAACTGAATTACAGTTCAGCCTTTAAGTCCCTGGAATTCAGGAATAAACTGCTTTTCAACCCCTTTTTGTCTCAGACATTAACTGTCCTAATCAGTACACAGGCATTTCAACAGCTCTCCAGTCTATTTTAGCCATATAAAAATAATTTTTCAGAGCCAAACTGTACTTTAATTTCACCAGCATAATCCACCAGTGGATAAGATAAGCCAAGACTAAATGAACTGGAAGGGTTTGAAACACTAGTTAAGATTAGCTAAAAATATCACCATGATGCATAAACCCAAATAGAAACCTGCTCCATCTCCCAGGGCAGTATCAATTCTGCAGACCCAACAGGTGTAAAAAATAATTCATCTTTGTCACTAAACTCCATGAAAATGCAGGAGGGAGAGAAGAGCTGTTGACAGAGTAGGGGCCATTTGTATATAAATGATTCCACATGGCAAATCAGATTTAAAGGTGTCAGGGTACCGAGCCATCAAAAGCCAGTCCCTTCACCCAGAGATTTCCATTGATCCTCAAAATTCAATACTGCAGAGTTTGTCCCTATATCTTATGTGCAAAGTGCTTCAGCCATCTGAAAAAGGCTTTGAAACTCAGCCCACACTGAAAGACAAGCCTTCCCTGAAAACACAGTTTTCAAGTAGGAAACTAGTTAGACAGTGCTGGGTACAAAGATCATATTTGTTTTGACTTAGTTCCTCAAATCCTTTGAACACCAGTTCAGAGCACATTCTCTGTAAAACACTCATGAGAAACTGGCATGTTCATTCAAGCACATATTGATGAATTGCTACTTACAACTACTGTCATTTAAGGACATTTTTATTACAAATGGTAGGATTTGTAATAACAGACACCACAAGATCCTTGAGCAGCTAAGAGCTGCTGAATAAACAAGGGTAACACGAGTGATTTTTCCCCACTGTTTCCCATTTGAACTGCAGAGGCTCAGCCCAGCAAAGTAAATTGCTTGTTTCCTGTCAGCCTCCAACCTCTGCATCTGTTTTCTGGATGGGAGCAGGGAAGGGAATTCAAGGGTAGTTTCTTTTGTTATTTGAATAAGCAAATACAGATAAAACAACCATTTCAAATGGACAAATCCTTCCTAAGCTAATTTCCTTGGAGCCTTCATACAATAAAGATTTATTTTCCCAGCTCTATCCCTCCCTCTCCGACCCCCAAGAGTCCTCCATGCCACAGGGCAAGTTGAGCCCCAGTGTCTGTAATTAATGGCTTTGTCTGAAGGTTGTGGGTTGGCCACGGCATAACAGATACCCACATGCAGGAAAAGAAAAAAATGGACTTACTCGAGAGATAGACAGAGGCACATTGAAATCCTTGCCCCCTTGAAGCCTGAAACCCCAGGGAGCCGGCCCAACCAAAGACACGCTGTAGTTGCTCATGATGTTTAGTATTCAAGGACCAAATCCAACTGATGCCTGCAGAAGAGGATTAGAGTTTTAATTTAAAGATGATAAAAACAAAAGGCACTGTCTGCAATTTTGAAAGCCTTCTTTCTTTGGCTGTATTCCCCTGCCCGCAAAACAGCCAAAAAGCCCACACCAGGTCTGTCATGACTTGTGCTTTTATTCCTCATACGTTGTTTCCCTCCATAGCTTAGGAAGAAACATAACTTGGAAAACTGCTGCTGCCAAAATGTTTGACAACTACTTTTTACTAACAAAACACTGCGTGGGGCAGGGGGGGTAAAAACACTCACCATTAAAGCTCAGCTTAAAAAAGTCAATATTGAGGCAAGCATGAATTGATAGCATCCCTTAAACCCAAGTATGGAAGACATTAGCACTACTGGCACATTCATTTCTAACAAAATTAATATCATATGCTGCCATGTCATCAGCTCAAAGCTTATTTCTAAACACAACAATGTCAAAGCATCACAACTTTGCAGTTAATCAGAAGAAAATAAAATCCCTGTGAGTTATTTTATTTTTATAGCATAGCTTCATAGTGGCAGAACAATGTGACAGACAAGACAGATATTAAAACCAACCCTCAAAATGAAAGCTGTGAACTAAAAGCAAAATATCCACAGCTACGACTCAATGGTGAGGAAGCAAAACCCAAGCATCACCCCCTCCACAAATGTGGGCAACAAATTACCTTTAAAAGGCAACTGAGATACTTAAGTGCTGTTCAGCGTCAAAGATAAGGGCTTCGGTTCCACCTCAGATAAGTAATGTTACAATGACATCTTAGGTAGTGGATGCCGTCTATTTTTGTATAGTTGAAGCCCGGCAGGAGCACCCCAGGGCGGGCTGGTGTAAGACTACACCGGGGCACAGCCAGATTCCATACTCATATAGGGACATTTAAGGTGGACCTTCAGCCAAGCAGCAGCAGGCGGCCGCAAACCCCACCAAACTCTGAAAAGCCCGGCTTTAGCTGCTCATACGCTGCAGGGGGGCCGCGTTAGTTTCTCAGAGACGGCGGATTTTTCCAAATGCAGCCCACCCACAGGGCTGTCGCACAGCCCCCATCGGTGCAGGGATGCCACTCCTCAAGAAAGCCATCCACAACGCACGTTTCTGGGTTCACCTCCCAGAGCAGCAGAGATCCCCTGCTCCGACTTGTTTCTAAATCAGTGAACTTTATTCATACCCACGGCCACTCAGGTAACCAGAGCAGGGCTACTGGCATTAGGCAGCACAAGATTTATATATTAGGAAGCAGAATTTGGAGCTTGTACCAGAGGTGCCCGGGTAACTGGACCATTCCCAACCTGCCCCTGCCTGCTGGCATCCAGCAAAGGGGCAGCTCTGACCCCAGGCGCTGACTCAACCTACCCTTAAAAGCCTCAACAAGCACCAGTGTACAGAAGGGGAAACACAAAAGACAGAGCTCTCCCGTGGCTAAAGAGGAAGAAAAGCTCTCGCCAAGTTTGAGCTAGGATTCTTAGGGGGCTTGCTCACCACTAAAGCGAGAACTAAGCTGTTTAATTGCCCTGTGCACAGAACTCTTTTAAAAAGAGGATCTAAATTAGTCAAAGATTTCTTTCTGCATAAAAATACAAATTGTTTTCACTCCCGCTAAATAAAATCCACTGCAGTGACAGGTCACTGTAAATTACGAGACTGCAGAAAAGGAAGACACATCTAGTGACCAGCACACAATGCAGATGTTCCACACAGGAGAGAAGGCTTTACCTGTCAATAGAAACTAAAGCACTTGTGTGGCTTTTTCTTTTAACTGAGCAACAGCTAGTTACAATTACAGATCCAGGAAAAAGATTAAATTATATTAGGAATGGATACCATTCTTTTTCATTTGTAGCAACTAGAAATAGGATGGAAGAGACTGCACGCTGAAATACCGTGCATCTCACTCAGCATCACTCATCTTTCCTTTCTCACTCCCTTAATTCTGATACGTCTTCATCTCCAGCCTGACAGATACACCAGGAAGGAACGGCAGACAAAGAAGACCCGTTCAAAGTTTTACTTAACAAATTTCTTAAAATATGCCATGCAAACAGCTAAAGGAAAACACTGCAAACCACCAACTTCGCTTCACGTGGGGAGGATTGTGCAAACAAATCAGCCAAGGGTGAAATTGTGCAACTTTCCTTTAGACGATCAAACGCTTGGTGGACCTGCGTCTGGAAGGGGGAATTTCAAATCCCCCGCAGGAACGCCGACCCGCAGCACTGCCGGCCAGGGCACAGCAGCGGGGCCTTCCTGCCCCCGGGGCGGCCGTGCCGGAGGAAGCGGCGGGGGCAGCGCCAGCACAAGCGCCCGTACACCTCGGCACCCCTTTGCCCGCCTCTCCGGGACGAGGAGCCTCCACGGCCACCGCAGGCTGGGGACCAGGCACCCCCCAGGAGCGCTAGGTCGCGGCTCCGGGCGCTCCCACAGCCCCAGCAGCTCCAGGGGCAGCCGGCGCGCAGCCCCGCGGGTGCCGCAAAGCCCGGGGAGCGGGGCACACCGGAGCCCTGCGCCCGAGCAGCCCTGCGGGCACGGCAGCGCTCGGCTGAGGGCGAGGAGCCCCGCAGGTGTCCCGCAGCCCCGGCTCCTCGAAGCGCTGCCCCAGGGCCGGGCCGCGCCCCCGCCGCACCCCGGCACCCCGGCCGGGCGCTCCGCAACCACGAAAAGCTGCGCGCCCCGCTTACAGAAATTAAATGAGAAATAAGCACTGAGGAGCTTTACAAACCGCGCCCAGCCTGCTGACTTTTTGCCCAGTTCTCCCACCTTTTTTTTTTTTCTTTTCACTTTCTGCCGCCCCGGCACTCACCCGGCGGTGCGGCTCAGCGCGGAGAGGCGAGGACACCGCGGCGCGTCTGCGAGGCGGCAGCTCCGGCCCCCCGCTCTTGTTTTCACTTCCGTCTCCCGCCGCTCCTCCCCTGGCCCGGCCCGGCCCTGCCCTGCCCGGCCGCCACGGAGCGCGGCTGCGGAGCGGGCTGGAAAGGCGGAGGGGCGGCGAGCCCGTGCGGTGCCCAGGTTTGCTGTGTTATTTGTTTTGTTTTGTTTTGAACAGGGAAACGCTCACTTTCAGCCCGCTGTGATTTACGCACACGCAGCTCCAGGCGCACCTGTGAAGCGCGAGGGCGAGCGGGAAGGGGCCGCTCCCCGTGTGCCGCTCCGGCCCCCGCCCTGAGGGAAGGGGCTGCAGTGCCGGGCGGGGATGGGGGAAGCTGCGGGGGCAGCCTGAGGCAGGGCCGGAGACCCTACGGAAAGAGGGAGTTTGGTTGATTTAATGTAGAGTAGCGTGAGGAGTGACAGGGATGTACTCGCCCCCTGAGGACATCAAAGTGGGGGAACGGCAGCAAGGCAGAAGAGCTGTTGGAGCTTACAGAGAAGGCTGGCACAGGAACAAACAGGTAGAGAGTAGCCATGCATAAATTCAGCTCTGCAATTAGAAGGGAGCCGCCAGAAAGTAAGATTTCTGGCACAGCCTCGCTGTAGGAGTGGGTGCATGAAATGAACCAGGTTCTAAGGTGATGCTTTATCAGATTGCTGTTGGACTAATTATTTAACACGGAGACTGTCCAGCTGGGAATCCGTGAGCCTGGAGCGGGGCAGGCTGGCTGGGAGAGCATTGCTGGGCCTGCCAGCGCCAGCCACTGCCACTGCCTTGGGGGAGGCAGAACAGGGCGAAGATGCACCAGAGGTGCTTCAAAGTCACAGGCAGCTGCACCTCACAGCTTGGTGAGGCTTGAGGTTCCTGCCAAACTTCACATTAAGAAGTCACTACAAGTAAAAATGGCTGTGAAAGAAATGTCCATCTAGTAAATGGTCAGTACAAATTACTACATTATCAGTACAAATCAAAGGATTTTAGTCCCCTCTTCAAGCATGGATTTGCTGTGGAGGAGTGCAGAAGAAAGCTTTATAATCTTATTTATCCCCATGCAACACAACACACATTGCTCATAATGGATGGCCCTGTCTCACCCCTCTGGCCCCAGAGCACTGTCCTTTGCTTTGTCACCTGCACAGCCTTGAGCCTGAATTTGGCCCTGCTGTGCCTGTTGCCCTCACAGGCTACCCCAGATGGGAGCCCTCAGGCTGGAGCTGATGCTGAGTTAGGAGACCCATGCCCTAGTTGCACATGAAACCGGGGCCTGTCCAGTCCTCTGAGCCCTGGCTCAATGGACCTCAACAAGAGTATTTTAATAGTGTCCCACTGAGCTGTGTGTTTTCTCACTTGCCATGACTAGGACAAATGCACTTCAAACAGCATCCCAAAAAGAAAAGCAGCTAAACCCCCCACTACTGTAGCCAAACCACTGTTTCAGAAATCTTTTTTCTTTAGTCTGCTCTTTTCCTATTAAGTCTCTCCAATCAGGCAAAACTAAAAATCCCTGTTACGCAAACAGACTCTCACATGATTTCAATTCATGGAGGTAAAAATTACCCAACACAGGGATTTTTCATTGTGTCACAAGGGCTGTAGGTCACTCTCATGCTGTTTTATTTATTAGAGTAGAAAGAGCTCCGGGACCCCATTCCTCAGTGTGACTCACGTGATATCTCCAGTGTCAGTGTGCCCTTGTGCTGACTGCTTAGGAGCAATCTGCTCTCAGCTCACCAGAGCACACAGCCTGTGCTCCTGCTCGATTTTTCCCTTTGCCATGTTAGTGAAAAACATCCTTTTCCACTTCAGTTCTCCCAAAGCCTTCAGCTTTTCCTGTTGGAGGAGCAGCTTGCACATGCAGCATCTCAAGACAGTGTTACTTTAACTCATCATGACTGAAGAAGAACTTGCAGAGAGACATTTGCTGGTTGGTGTTGCAGCAGGTTTCACCCCCAGCAAGCCCGCATGCAATCTGCACCATACCCACCTATTGCAGCAAGGCCAGTGCCACGCCCAGCTCAAAGCTGGTAGTCTCATCTGTAAGTCCATCATCACTTTGCCATGGCGTGAGCAGTTTGTAAGAAATGAATCTGTTTCCCTTTGCCTCCAGAGACCGAGCACAGAAATAGAGGCAACTCATTAGCTCAAGATCGCTCCATTCTTGGTCACTTTTCAAATATTCTCCTCTTTGAGAAAAAAGCTTTTCATTAAAGATGAATAGTGAAATTGGAGATAGTAAATTGAGCAAGAAACCTCAGCAGCAGCTAGAACTGTGGCCTGCCTGTTCTTCCTACCACTACCGGATTTTAAACAGAGCTTGCATTTTTCCCTCTGAACAAGGAAGGAAGGAGTCTGGAAATTAATTAAATGCAGTAGTCAGCTAGCCATGTAGATACAGCCTATCTCAGAATTACTCAGGCCCTTAGTCTCATTTAAATGCTAATGAAATGCCTTAGGTGTCAGGTAATGGGCACTGCAAAAGTGACAGAGAATATCACCTGCGGTGGTGAAGTACAAAAAGGTACTTGTAAATGGAAAAATTAGCCCATAAATTATGAACAGATTAACAATGCTCAGTCGAATTATTCTTAATTAAGCAGCACTTAATGTAACATTACCTTTCTGTGTGCTAAGGCATTGAACTACAAGCTGTGCTTTTACTGCACTGCTACTTTCACTTTTGCTTTTCTTCCAGAAGTAAAGCTAATGCAAATATTTACACTCAGCATATAACTGGTGTTCAGCACAAAGTAACCTCTCTCTAAAGAGGTTAACGTGAATATCATCTAGAGCCTAACAGCTTATTTCCAGTTCCAAGATAACTCTGTGGCCAAAAAATGCAATAAATTAGATATGTTCTATGTGTTTCTGAGAGGCAGGGGCTGCAGTCAGCTTTTGACAGGGCAAGCTGTTACACTTTGGTCACAGTGAAGCCCAAACCACCTAGAACTGGTATCACAGAAGAACTTTTATTTTTCTGTTTATTTGGTATTTTGTGGTTTTGTTGGTTGTTTGTTTTGTTCCATTTTTCTTTCTCCTGTCCCTCTTTTGGAAAGATACCTAGGGCTGAATTGCATCCTCTCTCATACATCGTGACTACCACAGTAAGTCCAGTTAGCCCAGTGTTCGCATGGGAGGAGCCATGTGGTTGGGCACAGAGTGGCTGGCAGGGGGTTCAGGATCCAGCCAGCTGCGCAGCTACACCCACCCAGTTCACTTTGGCTGGGACAGCTTTGTCAGCCAACAAAAACCCCATGGGCAAGTTTACTCTTACTTTCCACCTTTTTTTTTTTTCTCTCCCCTCTTAGAGCCTTGTTGTCCCTCCAGCTGTGCTGACCATCTTCACTTGTCATCAGCCCATTTTCACACTGAGCATGTTTTCTTGTGTTATTTCTTCTGTAGCTGTCTTCCTCTCTGACAGCAGTTCGCTCCTTATCTTGGTGATCAAGAAAGCTTTTAAGCCTGTGCCTTTCATCAGATTGAAAAGTTAGCAGTGTTGGTGTTCCCACTCTAGCCGTTGAAGTTCTTAATGTTATAAATGGATAGTTAGTCTTTTTTGTACCCTGATTTCTTCTTTATTTTAGCTAATCAAGCCTTCTTTAGTTTTTCCTTAGTGGTGCTTTTCTTCGTAAAGAGAAAGTAATGTTGATTAATAATATACTCCTTATTTACAGTGTCTCTAGTATCTAGTATCTAATCCTGGTAAATTGCATAAACAGAGGAAATAAGCGTATGTTATTACTGGACTCCTTTGTAGTGACTGAGCAGACACATCGGAGGCTGGTCATTCCTAGCTCTAAGCTAGGAGTATCTGTTTTGTTCTCAGGTAAAAGAAGGACCACCTATGTGGATGCCACAGCCCATGCCACAGGTTAAACATTTCCACCTTGTGAGTCCAAACCAACGAAACAGCGACTAAACCTCTTCATTCCAGGTAACACAACTAACCTTTTCAGAAGCTTAAGGTTATGTACTTATCTCGTTAAACCTGGCCCATTTTAGGGACTGAAATCAATCTGAAGCTTCTCTGAACATCACAGCCTGAACAGCTTCATCCTTAGCCCTGCTGTGAGGCATTAGCCTCATTTTACAGATGGTGACCAGAGGCAATAAACATTTATACATGCAAGGAATCAACTGTCAAAGAATTGAAACCAGTTCTTCCAAATTCCTTCACAGCTACTAACAACTAACTACTGGATTACTCTACCCCAGGCTGACATAGCCCTTTCTGCTTCTTCAAATGGAGCAATACATGGGAAGAAAAAAGGAGGGGGGAAAAAAGGATCAGACTTCACATTTACCATTCTTGACAGAGTCAAGCAAGTTAGAGGAGTAATGCCTTCAATCATCCCTGTTCTTACCTCTTGAAGCTAGCTGCCTGCCTTAATTTCCTTTTCCTTAACGGCAGGGAATGGTTAATGCAGAAACCTGTGGCTTGGTGTGGTTTAATTACAGTCCATCAGCCTTGCAGGAAGGGCTTGCTGAGTGATGTGTTTGAGCTGTGTTTGAGATTCATGAATACCAATTAAAGAGGGTTTGGCAGGTAAACAGCCAAACTTTCAGAGTGATCCTTGCAGTTATTTATATTAATTAATGCCACGGGAGAGGAGGTGCAGCTTTGCCTATAGACTTGTGTGTAACAGATTGCCTTGGCGAGGGAGGGCACGGGTGCAAGCTGCAGCATGAAGAGCCTGGCAGGTCGGGAGCAGCCCGGCGCAGGGGTTTGAACAGACAGCACAGGAGGGGAGCAGGCAGCTCCCCTGCATTATTCCTGCCAGCACCACTCACTCACAAAAGCACAGCCTTTTTGCAGGGTCTGTTCTGCTGTTCAGCCTGGGCACTCAGAAGATGCCATTTGGGGGCTCATCACCACAACCTCTTATCATCCTCAGGTCAAAGCACTGCAGCCAGTTCACATAACTGAACTGGTACAAAAATGAACGTCATCCAAACTGGTGACATCTCAGTGCATCGACAGGTCTAACAATACATTTACAAGTGTATGGAAATAAACTAAGGAAAAAAAAATCAACATATCTTTCCTGTTACATTGATTTAGCTGCCCTGGATTTTATAACTGCTTGGGTAAAGCCATACAAAACCTGTGTATATAGAGAAACCTCTCTAGGCCTTTGTAACCACCTCTAGAGTTGTTTGGGTTTTTTTTCCCCAGAGAAACACAAAATAGGCATGAGAGCAGTTCATGCCTGCAGCTCAAGGTCTGAGAACACGTCCAGGAGATCTTATTTTAACTGCTGCCCACAGAAAATATTGTATCAACTAATAGCCATTCCCACAGTAAATAAAATACATCTAAACTTTACTGACAGAGGAGAAAAAAAGAAGCAGCCAGCAGAGAAGCTTATATTTATAGATATTAAGAATTTGAACCAAACTTGTACACACCAGTGTCATGTTTATGTGTGAATTATTTTGCGATGATTTATTTGTGAAAACACCGGTTCCTTCTTGACTTTGCAAGGTTGGCTGCCACATAGATGTGGGTGTCACCCCCAGAAGACTGAAACCTGCATTGTGCCGATATTTTTGGCTGAAATGCTGTACATAAATCAAGACGAGCAAGAGGGACAGAAGGGACCACAGGTATGTAGAAGCATCCCTCACTGCCAGAAACTATTGTGCCCTCCCTGGATGGATCCAGGAGTCACACAAACTGAAGTATCATCAAGCCTGAGCCTTTTCCTGCTGAAATGCTACAGCATTTCTTCCCAGTTGAATTTACATCTTAGAAGTGCTTGTGCTTTTCTGGTCCCAGCTGTTCCCATCGGAAGGCTGTTCTTGCCCCTGTTTGTTTTAATGGCCAGCAACCTGCATGTTATTTCCAGACTAAGTTTAGTCACATATGGGTTTAAATAGTTCTTCTCCCTCACTGACTCCTGGGTATTTTTAGAGGGAAACCATATCCCCTGTCAACCTTCATTTTCCTGGGCTGAACAAGTTGAGATTGCCTTGGCCTCCATTTGTAAGGAAAGATCATGGCACTCCTGGTGATCTCAGTAGCCCTTCCTCACACCTGTTCGGATTTGTATTTTCCATGGGCATGAGACATCAAAACCATACGTAGTGTCCTAAGGACACCTTATTGATGTCATCTTCTGTCATGGATTTAGTGTTTCCACAGGAAACATCTTGACTGACATGTCCCAGAATGACATTTCCCTTTCCAAAGAAAATCATGACGGTGCTCCAAAGGTGCTAGAGAATTGCACAGTTGATTAATTTTTTTTCTATTTTTTTCCATTTTCAGTTTACTCATAAATGATATCTGTATGTATGCTTTTGTTATCTATGCTTCTGAATTCAACTCCGTTACATTGTTGTTCTTCCCATAACATTTTTCAGATCTTCCTCCATCCTAATAGGACTTTTGTCATCCACAAATGTCATTAGCAAACTTGCACACTCTGTGCCTAGTTTACTGATGAAAACATTAAGCAGGAAAGATTGCAATACCTTTTGATTTTATAACCATATATTTATATAATTACGTACAATTATGTAAACAAACTCCATTAACTACCTTTCTGCCTGGTACTTTTTGTTGCCGTCTTCCCTGCTACAGTCTTCCTGCTCACCTTGCATAAAAATGATGGTTTTGGCAGTGTCAGGATTGAAGGAGGACATCAGATGCTGTCCTGAAGCCCAGATGAATGAAATCTGACACATTGCCTTTGTTTATAATCTCAGTGACAGGACAGCTGTGAGGTTAGTCTGACACAGGCTGCCCTTGGCAAGCGCAAGAAGCCGTGCTGGGAGGAAAGTGCAGAAGTGCTGCAAGCTCTGTCTGGAGAGATGCTCAGACCGGAGCCACAGGAGTCAAAGGCTGCTCAGAGGTCTGAGTGAAGATGGAAACAGAGCCAGTATTAAATTATAGGGACGTTTCACAATGCCTTCGACACAAAACATTATCGTACCAATATTCGCAAGGCAGCAGAAGCAGAGAAGTTAGCAGTGTCATAGAATCGTAGACTAATTTGGTTGGAAGGGATCTTAAAAGGTCATCTAGTCCAACCCCCTGCAATGAACGGGAACATCTTCAACTAAATCAGATTGCTCAGAACCCTGTTTGTTTCAAAACAGGATAGGGAACAAAAGAAAGAGGGAGAAAACAATATTTTAGAGTTTAAGGCTGTTAAAGCGAGGGTAAAATACTCTCTTAGACAATTTAAGGAAAGAGGAAAAGAAAGAAAAAGCTGTTGTTAACTATTTCTCATCCATGCTTCCTATCAGCAAGGTGGTCACCTAACATGGATAAATCAAAACTATGGATATCTGGGTTATTCTCTGAGCTTATTTACTCTACCCACATATGGAAAAATGTTTCCTATGGAGGTCAGGCTATATATAAACAACTGCAAGTGAAGCAGGGCCTAATGCAATTGGCTTTACAAGCTGCCTGTCCACAGCATCTGTGCAGCTGCAGGTGGGACATGGAGTCACATTAATCAATCTAGGGTTAAACAGGAGCTGACAGTACTTTGGAGGAACATGAAGTGCCTGCAACCTATTAGCTGGGTACAGGCCTGCACTTTCCCTCTCTTTGCGTGAGAACCACCCTCCAAAGGTCAGTGATACAATCCTCTCACTCTCTAAGCTTTCACTCTACAGAATACATGAGAGTGACAGAACATTGACATCAATCACTTTAGGCGTGGTGTATGTGTCGAAATGCGTGACACAGGTTGCACAGCGGTACCTGCAGTGTCTGTGCTAAATGACAGAAAAATATATTAAGAGACTAGGTAAAGAAATAGCTAAAAAACTGGTGGAAGGAGAAAACAGTGAAAATGAGAGGGAGAAGAGTGAAAAGTTTTAGCCACCACCTATTGCATCTAAACTCAAATTGTTTCTAAAAATACGAAAGCAGAAAGCTGCTAGGAAATGTTGATGCCAGAAAGCTTTTAGCAAGCAAAGGTGCCCAGTTTAACACTGGGCCTTCAGACCTCCAGGGTTGAATCTTACAGCCATGTCCTAATGCCACTGCTCAGCTCCATCCCACCTTGACCAAAACTTCAAAGCCTATTAAAATCAAGTAGAAACTTTCTGTGGCTCCGGCTCCGAAGTTTAAAATTGGCACTGGACTTTGTCTCGCATTTCGCCTCTTCCCCAGCCCTGTAGCTCGATACCCCTCGTTAGCCTGCTCAGGATGGTTTCTGTCCGTCTCTCTGGAGACCATTTGTCACCCAGGACTGCTCCAGCCCCTGCTTACTTCGTGGAGAAGGAATTTTGGCACCAATTAGCTGAAGTGAGTTTCGAGACCTTCAGCCTGTTTGTTTGACCTCTGGAAGTAGGTGGCTAATTCAAGGACAATGGAAGCTGTCGTGTTACCTGTTTCCAACATGAAATCAATCGGGAGAGCGGGAGTGAAGTCAGCCTTTCTGTTTTGATAAGAGGGTGTCCAAAGATCCCTGGAATGAGTGGAACTCCAGCAGCCACTCGGGCACAGGGCCGCCTGCTATTTATACACCCGGGAGCAGGGCTGGGGAACAAAGTGGTTCTTCTGCTCCTGTTTTATTTTTATTTGCCTGAAACTGAAGGGGAAGGGCACAGCTCACAGCTTTTATCATCCAGAAGTATGCATGGGCAATTTGAATTGTTTTTTTCCCCTTATAGTGAGAAAAAAAAAAAAATTAACAGTATAGCCTTATGTCATATATCATATATATATTTATATCATATTTTACATAATATATATATCATATATATTATCATTAGATGTCTAAATATTGTTTCAACTTTCAAAAACAGACTATCTCTAAAGACAACCTTTAAGTAAATGGAAAATGAATCCAGTATCGCATGTGTAATGATGATGTGCCTGGTCTGTGCTCCAGGTGTCAGGAAACAGCAGATGGCTTCACTCACAAACTGGGTGCCTTAATGACACAGAGGGACAGGGATATCGAAGTAGGACAGAGAGACATGAGGCACACACCAGTTCATATTTTATATGGCAAAAGTCAAAGTAATGGCATTCTTGTAGAGTTTAATTCACGTGCAGAACTACGCTTGAAATTCAGTTATACACGTATTTGTGCTAAGCCCCTTTGGAAGCAGATCCAAGTCATCCCAATGTTTGGAATTTTTTAAACCAGTTGGAGACCTAAGTTAGTCATTGCAGTGTTTTTTTGCCTTTGAGGAAGGGAGCAGTAGCACTTAATTTAGTTTAGAAGTGCCCTTTTCCTGTTGACAGAGATAAGCCCCCAGAGAGCCTCATCCAATTTTCCCGTGCTAAACATGACAGAAAAGAGTCTTTGGGAAAAGAAGTCCAGCACAAGACCCTGGGGAACACTAATTGCAAGCTTATTTTAAGCATCTTGCATGTTCTGAATAGTTTACAAGGCTGTTCCAGTTGCTGAGAAGTCAGAAGTCTTGGTAATAAAGACCCCTGGGAAACTGATCCATCAGTTTTACAAGTTTACAGTGCTGCTGGAAAAGGGCCAGTGAGCTGGTCCCTGGAAATGAATGAAATATTTCTCTATTACCTCATATAGCTTGCAACACCATAGTAGCTGAGTAACTTGCAAGTGTTACTGCATTCATCCTTGCAGTATCTGAATAATCCGGGGAAATGCAAGTAGAAGCAGCTATAAAAATATCTCCACCTCTCTTTTGTGGGCAGGGTTTCCACCACTCCTAGACCAGCAGGGGAATGTCTCAAAAAGCTTCCCTCCAAGGGGCACAACCACATCCTAAGCATGGACCCTGTTCGTCCCCCCACCCCAGCCTGCTCCAGGCCTCTGCAAATGGGGCAGCAATGCTCACCTAACCTCAGTTCGTTTCTCACTGGACTAGTCAGTGGACTATGACAATTTTCTGTGAAGACAAAGGCACATACAAGAATTACCAGATTAGCCTCTATGGGCTGGTTTCCCTCATCCCACAGACCTTTGGGACTGAGACATGAACCCAACATGTGGCAAATGACACTTAGGAGCCATAGGTGCTTTACATTAATAGCTACATGACCTATAACTTAGGCCTTCTCATAGATTATTGCCATTATGCTATTTTTAACATTAGCAGTAACTGGGTATATATCTGTGTTTTCAAACAAAAGCATGGCTCCAGCCCAGAGACTCTTTGCAAAACCATTTGCTGCTCCTTCCCCCTCCACCTCCTCTTTTCCTTCCCTCTCCACCCATAAAGTTCACATCCAAATTCAGTTATCTCTGTTTATCTGACAGGAAGTGCCAAAGAAAAAAAAAATAATTGATGATAGATTTAAGAAAATAATACATCATGTATGTAGTACATACACACCATAAAATATTTTACAATGCCATAATCCAAAATATGTGCTAGGAGTACACTAATCAGACTTATTTCAGAATAGCTGCTTAGAAGAAAAAAAAATATGAGAAGGGCTGATTGCAAACAGAGAGAACTGAGCACATTTTCCACGTCTCACCAAAACTTTTGCAAAAAATTGCTTCTAACCATCTCTATTTATGAGAGGGGAAAACAGCTTGAGAAATTACTTTTTTCCATCTTGCACAAATCAGAACTTGACTTGAGAAACAATACACCCTGTCCTGGAGCATTAGCCTTACAGCCTCGGGCACTCAGCTTGAAATGCCTCACAAAGCAAACAAGCCCTTCTGGAGAGAACCACCTCCTTATCTATTCGAAGAGAAAGGAAGAGGTAAAGGATGAGTGACAGCAGGAAACTCACATTTCATTCCAGTGACGAATTTTGACCAGCTTTTCATTCCTTGCGCTGGAGATGCAAGTGCTTAAGAGGACCACAAAGACAGGGATGAGTGTACACAGCTCCTTTTAAGGAGTAGGGAAGCTCTTTTTGGCAAATAAACGTGTTTCCACTGTTGCTCAGTCATCAGGATCACCAGACAGAGGGTGTGGGCTTATGTTTTTTTCTTTTTTTGGGTCTGTCTAGCCAGAGAGTTTTGCATAACTTCCTCCACCCTGTTTCACTGATCTTTCTGCAAGGATTTGAGCAGTTCATCTGCATAGTGTTCTGTCTGACCTGCCCAGTGATTTCCTAGGAAGTCAGGAATGCACTGTGTAGGTGCACAACGAATCCAGGGGCTGGGGCAGGTCCCTGTGTTGCCAGGGACAGTTCTCATCCTAAGAGCCAGCTAGTGGGGCTGAAGCAAGGTGGGCACACCAAACTGTGGCTGCCAAAACTGGGGACATCTCTAGCAGGCAGGGATTGTAGTCAATCACTTGAGATCCTGTTAGTAAGGTCTGACTTAAGAGCAAATATGTGGGGAAAATGGTGAGCTTAACAGCCATATATAGTTGCTGCAAGCCCTGAAGTATGCAGGACTGCAAGTAAGCTTTTCATATGATGGAGGTAGATACAGATGTGAATGAAAACTATGAAGCATACTGGCAAAAAATGGTGCTGTCAGACTCACTCCACAGCTCTCCTGGATACGCACAAGAGTCCCTTTGCTAGACTGCAGAAATGAAATAGATTTTATCTCCCTAAATTTCAGGAAAGCATCAGATCTAGGACTGCCTGGTAAGCTTTAAACAAACAGCAAGAAAAGAGGATGGCTACAAAAAGAAAAAAAAAAAAAAAGGTTAAATCCTCCAAAACTAGGAATTTCAAAGAAATGAATAACTGTAAAAGCATTGAGAAGGGATGTATGTGACTGCGGAAGGGCTTCTTGCAAAGTTACTCAGAGTGAATTTTGAAGCAGAAAGTATTGGATGTCCCATTGGCTGTGCTAATGCCAAAAATCTGTTTTCTTCTTTTTGATGATAAATAACCTTAGGGGGGTTTTCCTATCCCAGGGAGAGGGCAGAATAAATTAAGGGTGGAAGTTGGCAGCCTTGCAAGACTGAAATCTTGGAGCAAACTCTAGAGCAGCTGGGACAAGGCAACCTCACTGATGCTTCTGGATGGTGTTTAGTCTTTTTACAAAGGACTGAGAAATATGAGCAGAATAGGAAAGTAGCAAACAAGGCTGTGCAACAAAAGTTGCCTTGCTGTAGAAAAAAATCACGTGTAAAGAAAATGTATGAATAATTTTATATTATCACTTCATCTTTAAAAAGTGCGATATTGAACATAATCTTTAATCCTTGAAACATTTGAAATATCAGGAATAAATTATTAGTTTATGGCCTTTTGCTCTTCCCTATATCTTTGGAAAGTATCAATGTCTCTAGCTAAGGACAAGATACAGGATGTATCATTCCAGTAGCGATCATTCTTCACATTCAGCTTTATTCCAATGGATACAAACCTCTCTTGACCTTAGCTAAATTAAAAGAAAGAACTAAAGCAGGAGGTTTAATAAAAGTAACATTGCATCAGGTGCACAAACTTCCTGGAACGGCTAAAATTTACAGATGGAGTCATGGATTTTGGCAGAGCACTGGCATGTTTTGATGAGGTCACCAAAGGTGTAAAGTGACTGCAAAACACGTATTTGATTATCTCTTAGATTTATAGAGGATTTGCTTGCTTGGAAAGAATTTTTAGAATGATTGGCATACACAATTTGTGTAAGCTAACGGTGTTGGGATTTTATATACAATTCTATTTATATACAAACTGGGGGGAGTTCTGCTTCTTGATCTCAGCTCCCACGTAGGCAGGGGGTGCGAGTCTCCATTTGCTGCCTGCACGTTCATTTGGACAGAACTGCACTGCAAGTGCCAAAAAATCCCACAGCAGAAGGGCAGCATTTTACTCCCACTGTAGACTGTCAGAGACCCAGTCAACAGCCAGCATGGCAGTAATGGAACTGCTCTACTGAGAAATGGCACAGGCCAGCAAGAAACTGAGCAAGATTTATTAGCAGCCTTTATGTAATGGATGCAGAAAACTTTGTGTACTCTTGTCCTAATAATAGCCTCGCAGTGACGAAGGGGATTTAATGGAAAGATAGCTGCAGACCCTTCGTGCTTTAAAAAACATCTCGCAGTCTCTGAGTGTCTATTTCTTTGCTTGTCCTCATCTTCCACTTCCACTCAAAGCTATGTTTTTGCCATGTACATGTGCATCCACAAATTCCCTGAGGCTTAGAGTGAAAGCAAGGAAAGGTATTTGCTGTAAGATGTAAAGGGGACAGGGTGGAGCTACTCTGATGACATTAAGTTATGAACCCTCCTCCAGAGAACAATGTTCTCTTCCCAAGGTCTTGCCCCCAGCCACTGAGGTGAAAAAAAGCTCACCTGGTGATAAAAAGGATTGAACAAAATCCTCCCTTTTGCCATAGCTGTTCCTCAAAAATTGATCTTGAGCACCTTTAAATGGAGCTAACTGCTTTGTTCACTCTGCAGATGAGTAAAGCCACTCCAAAAGGAACAACTCCAGAATATCTCAGCAGGAACAGAGGAACAATGGCAAAGGACTGAACACAAACACTTCCCACTTTAGAAGCAGGTATTGCTTACTAGAAAAATACTAAGAAAGAAGACCATGTCATAGAGCTTTTGGGCTTTTTAATTTTGTTTTTATGTGCTAAAGAGTTCCACAAGGATGGAAACAACATATGGAGGGAAAGGGAAACAGACTGAAGATGAGGAAGCAGATGAGGATCAGAGAAATGAAGCTGTGGAGAAGACATCATGGGGTTTGTAGGTGCGTTTTTTGGATTCACTCCCTGTCTGTTGCTCTCCAACTGAGGCAGCTAAGTGAGAGGCAGCCCTGTCATCCATGTACATAGATAGTTCAGAACAATAGAGATAAATAAATTAAAAAGTAAGCTCATTTCAACTGAATTTAAAGGGGAAGAATGCAGCTGAGAAAAGGCTGAGCTAATGCATCCCATAGGTCCACAATAGTTTTTGTGTATGTCTTGTTTTAAGAGAGACGTGCAAGGCCCATTGTTAGTTAAGGACTATTTTGAGAGCTGGATCAGAGGCAGAGATATGGACAAAGAACTGAAGAATGACCAGCTCTACGACAGAGGACAAAACATAAAGAGGGAAGTGTGATTTTTTTCCAACCCCTCCTCCAGAAGCACTGACCTTCCTAGGTTTACTCAGTGTTTAGTTGGAGTCATTCTGAGGACCACATTGCCCACCTTCCCTGTGGCTTTGTGAGGCACAGCCAGCGCTCAGCAGCGCGTATGGCTGAGAGTTACCACCTACAGCCATTCTGGCTGGGAAGGTGAAGCAGACTGTGGAGAAACATCTGTTTCTTCATCAGATTGGGAGATAATAGAAAAAACTCTCAGAGTGGTCAGGCATTGGAATAGGCTGCCCAGTGAGGTGGTGGAGTCACCATCCCTGAAGGTGTTTGAGAGGCATCTGGTGTTGGGTGATGGTTTTGTGGTTATGGGATTACAGTGGCAGTGCTGGGTAGATGGTTGAGCTTGGTGATCTAAAGGTCTCTTCCAACCCTGATGATTCTATGATTTGGTGAAAAACTGCTGTTTAGAAACCATTTTAGTTAGGAAGTAGCTGCAGAAACTGGATGCTAACTGCAGAGCATGACACAGGATCACGTCAGCTAGCGCTGTTTTACGTGACAGTTCTTTTCCTGACAGGGCTGGCTCAAAAACAGTTTCTCCACTTAATGGTAATAGAAAGCTGTTTCATAATTTCCAGCTCTTTAAGCCGTATTTTGCTATTTATGGCAGCATTCTCTGCCCCAGATGCTGCCATCTTCTCTGCTTACAGCTAATTCCTTAAGTACCACAATTTCCTGAATGGCTTCTTCAGTTTTTTGTTTTCTTTTCTTTTCCAAAGGATAAGTGTATTCTTGCTGTCTAATCCAGGATTCACACCACTCAGCAAAGGGGATCTGGACTTGGCCATACATCTACTTTTTAGACTCCGTGAAGAGAGTCTGCTTTAATTTCATAGATGCTATATTAGATTTTATGTTAAGTATAGACTGTAGTTTTATAGCTGCTGCCACTGGAGCCACACTTCTTTTACAGCAGGGATCTGAGGTATTGCCAAAGCTGGCAAGGGAGGCAAAAGGGTTTTCTTTCAGCCCAGGATCCACATTCATTTGTGAAATGTGATGTTATAGAGCTTTATGAGCTGAAATTATGGCTAGACTGTGTGGGTGCCAGGATTTGCAAGTCTCTCGTGCCATTACAGCTGTCACCTGCAAGAACTGAACAGAAGATTTGGAGCATCTGTTTGGCAAGTTTATTCCCTAAACACAAACAGATGAAACTCCCTCATTCCTAGCACCTCCAAAAGTAGATCTCAAAAAATAATATAAAAATTCTAGCCACCTAAAGTATATTGGAAAAAACTCTTCTCTTTAGTATTGATAATTCACATATGTTCAGGAAAATAAGTGGAAAATAGATAAAAAGGATTCTCACTTTTTGGAGTTTGCCTCTTTCTGGGTGCCACATCCATCCTTGTGACCGTGGCACTGAAAATGACCAGGAGGGAGAGAAGAAGAGAAAGCCACTTTTTTCATTCTAGACAATGATTCTATCTCCTTTTGGTCAAAAACAAGACCCTTTTTTCCTCCAAGGCTTGGAGGATTCAGTAGAGGACAGTGAAGTCATAGCAGAGGCAAAAGCAGGTTTTTTTTCCTGCCTGAGGAGTTTAACATACTTGAAAGTTATTGGAGGATCTTCAGCCCCTTACATTTTTCCCTGTTCTCCTTGTAATTTTTATGTTTGGGAGGTTTTTTTGTTTAATTTTAAAATAATTTTTCTAGTGGGTTCCCTGCCCTCTTTGGGGACAGAAAGTTTCTCTTGGACCAGGAGGCCAAGTTGTGCACCAGGTACACTGCTGTTCACATCTCAACAGCAGAAAACAGTCTCTCTGAACAAGAAAGTGATTCCCATTTTATTTTAGGGGCACTGTGGGGAAAGATTTGTGCTGAGAGGAAGAGAAAGAGCAACAGAGAAGAGAAAAAAATCCTCAGTAAGATCTAACTGATAACTAAAAAACAGATAAAGGAAAAATTCTATTTCACTTGGTATTTTAATAATGTTTTCATTCTTCATAAAAGTGGGCTTTAAAAAATAGCCTTAAAAATCAAGTCTAATCCTGACATGATTTTTACTGGACAACCTGAAGCCTTGCCTAGACTTGTCTGAGACTGGGATTTCAGAGACTCTTCCTGGCTTTCCTATAAAAACTCATCAGGATCCTGGGAAGCTAGATCCCGGGAAGCATTGGCTGTAGGTTCTCAAATGCGTGTGTTACTCCTGGGACAAGAAACCTCACTGATGACACCTAGTGTTTTCCCAAATCCCAGGAGAGAAGGCTCCTCTGAGGGATACCCAAGGGGCCTCTCCTCCCGCCGGCTCTGCTAATAAAAACCACTGGAGGTGCAAGAAGTGGTTTATACTGATCTTCAGCAGAAGAAATGGGCTTCTGGCTGTGGGTGTATAATGAGCCTAAGAACAGAAGCTTCTCTTTTTACCAGTTTGAAAAAGCAGTTCTAATGAATTTAACAGTGGCCACTTTTAGCAGCAGATACACAACTGTGTTTCCTGACACAGCTATTCCTATTTTGCATCTGTACAATGGCACAGTGGGAAAAAAAATTGGAGTCAGACTTTTCAGCTGATATAAAGCCCTCGACATCAACATATATAGTATGAAGTCCAAAATCACAGCTAGGAAAAATATGGATTGGAGGCAAGTCTGTCATACAGGAATCCTGCTGCTTCCTGCCAAGTGACAAGTGGGAGGTTTTGCTGGTTGTGAGGAGCATGGTGTAAAGAGTCAGACATCTTTGTTGCCATTTCCCCATTTTGGGCAGGCAGAAAATCAGCCAAAGCATTTGAGAGGATCATGAAAGAATGAAAGAGTGAATGAGTTTTCCCAAATCTCTTAATCCTCAGATACCAACCCAAACAATCAGGACCAGTCACATGTATTGCAAAAGGCCGGTATCCAGACTAATTCCGTCAGAGTTACAGACAGTGGATAAAGTTTTAAAACCTTCTTATTATTTTCTTTAAGCAAAAAATAATAAAAAAACCCCCCAACATGTTTTTAAAGCATAAGAGAGGAACATTAACACTAAGACTAACTGAGAAGGGAAGAGGGCAGAGTTGCATTTGTCATGCCCCGTTGCACACAGAATCCTGTAAAATTCAGCCTCTGTCTACAGATCCTGAAGTCAAATGGACAAAGGTACAGAATTCACACATGGGAATGCAGATACTGAGAATAAATCAGCAGAGACATTTCAATAGAGGTCCAAGGCTGGCAGAGCAATGCATTGGCACAGGCTCTATTTAACAAATGAATCCTCAGGGCAGCATATTTCTGGGAAAGCTTTTGGTCGTTCCTTTCTCACCACTCCCCTGCACCCCAAATGAAGCGATGACTGAGTATTTACAGCCTGGCTGTGTCAGAGGGTTGACAGTCCTGCTGATTTAAAGCACAGTTCTACTAGGAAAAGTGGCTCTGTGAATGATAACCTCATGGCTTTCTATTTATTGCATCTCACTGATTTCCAGTTCATTTGAACTGGAAAAAAGAATACAAATAACTCAGCTAGGTTGGGTTCTTTCAGGTTTATCTGTCAATGGCAATTAACAACACATGAGTCAAGCTCTGTCTTTCCATAGCTGAGCAAACAAAAGCTGAAAGGTTCAGTGTAGCTTTCCTACTTTTGCCACTTAAATGAAGAAATGCCTCCCTCCAGAATACAGTTCCCTTTTGGCAGCCAGATGCCCTGAAACCCTTCTCCTAAAAGGAGAGGCTCCAGCATCTCCCCTCCCACATAGCAGAGGAAGAAGGGGATGCTGTACTGCTTATTTCTTGCTTGTTGTAGAGAAAAGTGAACTTGAGGCACAATTTTAGTGACTGTTCCCCTCTACTGTTTTTACTTAGCTCACCTCCCTGCCCAAAACTGCCGTACACTTGAAATGCCCATTTTTCTTTCACCTTAGCCCTACTCGACTAGCTACGTATATTGCATGGCAAAATAAATCACTAATAATTCCATCAAAGTAGGTGAAAGCATGCCAGCAGAAAAGAAAAGAAAAAAAAAAAAAAAACCAGTCCAATTTTTTTCCCCTATTAATCTGGCCCATGTGTTCTCCATTTTCTTTTCCATTAGGCAAATAGCCATTGAGTATTCGATGCTGTATATAAAATATTGCAAAAACGTAACCAAGCAGCTCAGTTCAGCTGCTCAAATCATGCAAGGTCATCAGTATTTTAAGACTGTCTCTCAATTTGCTCTTGATCACATTCTGAGGGGGGCTAAGATTTCATGCACCAGGACCAGAGCTGGACACAGATGGGCCACAAAATTTTTGTTTGTTTTTTCTTTTATTCCATTTTTGCACAAAACACCTAAATGTAGAAAACTGTTCTGAATAGATTTTTTTACTTTGGGGTCTTTTTACCATCAAAGTAGAAAAGCCTGGATTTCCTGTTGCACTCTTTCCTTCTGCTCACCCTGTTCACTCTGCTACACCCAGAGATCCTTTTCCATCAGTTTGCTTTGTTATATTGCAGCTTTTCAAAATTTGGCTATGTTTAGGAAAACATTGAAAAACAGCAAAAGGAAAAATGATAAAAGGAAGAACTGCCAAGTCATAGATGCAGTTAACTGTTACCTTCAGTGAGGAAGCATGGAAAACAAGAATGCATTTTAAGATGTAAATACTTCCTTTAGAACTACTTCATGAGAACTGAGAGACAGGCAATCCATTTAAAGCAAAGCTTTAACATGTTTAAGGAATCTCAGCTCTGCTTTCTCACAGGGAGCTGAACTCGGACTTTGACCTCCAGTTCCTCCATCTCTCAGCTTTAGGTAACAGATGGGATTGTGAAGGGACTCTTGAAGCAATATTTACTAGTCAAAAATGAAAAATAAAGGGATTCTGGCAATCCCTAAGGAATCCCATTGTTTCTCTTTGGGCAATATGTTTTCATATATATATAGATATGTATGTATATATATTTTTTTTAAAAATGAGATTCATCTTGAAAGAGCTCAGTGCAGAACCAGCAACTTGATTTTCACTTTTCTTTGCTTATGCTCACTTTGCATTTAGGTTTCTCCTGCAGGTCAGAGCACATGAAACTAGGAATGGAGAGACAAGCAGCACTTCAAAAATGTCTGGTTTTAGAAGCCCAATTGCTCTTCAATTAGCACATAGCTCTTTTCTTAATAAACTCCCTTGTATCTCTGGACACAACCAATGGTGATTTGCATTCTCTCCCACAAAAGACAGTGAAAGCAATTAGTGGAAAAGTGAGTAACTATTATTAATAGTTACATTTTCTGCCTGGGCTGGCAGGGCCAGTGGGGCTGTAACAACCACCAGCTCACAGTAAAACGACCTACAGCAAGCTGCTCAGCCACACAGAGCACCAGGGAGAAATCAGTCCCTCCAACAGATTCTCCCTCATTGCATCAGTCAAGCTTATGTAGAAACATGCAGCATTTAAAGGCCACATTAGCAGACACATCCTTAGACTGCTGCAGAGATGATGTCTACAATCACATTATCTGCCCCCTCAGATTTACCTGATCTTTTGAATTGTTCTTTGCAGTATACTTGAAGGATTTCTTGCTTGACTGAAACATTCCATTATTTATTTCTTATAGGAAACAAAAAACATTATCAGATTCAGAGCTCTTTCTTTGCAAGAGTCCCCTCACAGCCCCAATTAATAAGGGGAAGCAAAATCACTCAGGTGTTGCCTGATGTTAACTTGAGACACCTGCCATGGTGGCAAAGCTGAGCAGAAGAGTGTCTGAAAGAAGGGCTGAAAGCAACTGTGAATTATTTTCCAAGTTACCCTGCTGTGCCAGTTTTAGGCAGTTTTCATCCTGCCTCCTGTTAATCTGCACTTGCTTCTTCCCTACTGTGTTCCTGCTTGCTGCTCTCTTCTGTGCAAATCTTCCAACTTTCAGCCACAACACTGAAACGCTCTCTCACTTCTTGGTCCATACATTTCCTGCTTTAAAATGCCAACACCTCTGCTTTTGCCCACAAAACAGTGTAGTTCTACTATTCAATAGCTTTTAGCTATACCATAGCTTTCAGTTCCATTGCATATTCATCTTGAAAATTAAATTTTAGCAGGCAATGATCCCTGCTACTTTTCCCCTGGACCAGGCTTTGCCAGACACTTTCTCATTATGTCACTTGGATTCAATTTCACTTTCCTTCAGACTAAATATTGCCACAGATACCCAATACTTTCACTCTGCTATATAAAAATAGAGAGACCTTTCATCCACTTTTTTTTTTTTTCAATTCTAGCACTGTTCATATGCAATACGACAGAAACTTTTGCTGCCAGCGTTTCTGGTTTCTCCCCAAACTCCCAACCAATTGGTTGCATTCAGACAGCTGGAGTCTAGCCCTGTATTATTAATGTGAGGAGAAGTGTTTCCATTCACCCTAGTGCCCAGGAGCTGGATGTAGCCCCTGCACACCTGAAATCCAAGAACACCCCTGTGGCATGTGGCACAGGACATTCCGGGAGCTGCAGGCCACGGCCTCCTTTTTAATGGGCTTGTTTCCTCTCAGTGCTTTAGAGCAGCAGGAGAATAAAAGGTTATGTTTGTAAAAAATATCACTGCTTCAAATTGCAGTAACATATGTGGCTTTTCCCGATATATTGCCACTAAAGGGCTTTACAGCTTCCCTTGCCCATTACCTATAAACCAGCCTCCTTGCTTCCACTGCCTCCCTCTTTGGCTGCTAGTGGAATTGGGAAAAACTGTTTTACTGGCAAAAAAACCCCATAAAGTAGGTGTGGAGACACCCGTGATGAGTACTGTGTAGAGAGGGGCTCAGTGGGACATTGATATTTAGGCATGACACTAAATCCCTAAATTAGTCTTGAGGAATTGAAGAAATACCTGAAAGACTCTTGATGTGGAAAAGAAGCTACTAAACTCAAGGCCCTTCCTGCCTGACTTTGCAGACAGCCACCTGATGCATAGCTGGGTGCATTTTGGGCCATAGCAGCGTGAAAGCACCCAGGATGCATCCAGCTACAGGAGCTGAAGTTAGTGATTGAAAGGCTTTTTTAGGTGCATTTTCTGTGCAAAACGCTTTTCCTCGATAGAGGTGGCAGCAGCAGGGTGGAGACAATCACCACAAGGTTTGACAGTCTGTTCAAACACAAGTCATCCTCCCCAGAGGTAAATGACCCTCTTTTACTCACCTCACAGTTTTCTTGTGGGGCTACAGCAGATGCTGTGATACCAATATAGCCATGGCAGCAGCACCTAGCTGTAAGCATTAGCCAGAAAGAGCAGCCTATGGAAAAGAGGTGCTGTAAAATAGCCCATTACTTCATGGAATGGATTCCAGGAAAACACGTTACATTTTGATTACGGATATTCAGAGCGGGAACTGCTAGTACAGCACTTGAGATAAGGAAGAGGCCAGATAGACCTAAATAGCAAAGCTTGGTATGACTTCTTATGTAATTGTCAGCGCCCCATCACCATGAGGTCTGCGTGTCTCGGGCAGCTAAAAATAGAGCAGCTTCCCCTTGCCTTTCTCACCCTCCAGCCTGCGTGAGGAAAGACCTGACTCACTCACTTGTGTTCGGGACAGCCCTCTGAGCCCCCATGGGCTTTCCTTTCAAAGGCAATATAAGAATAATACTGACTTTGTAAGAGTATTTTCATAATAGGATTTTTTTTCCATGTGGCACACTCGCAAGATGCTGGGGCTTTCACGGTCATTGCCAATGTTTGATAATACTGAGATGAGACATTTGAGTTCCTTTGCATAAAAGGAAACATCCTATAGGCTGGAATGGAAACGTGGGTAAGACTTCTTCCAAACTGCTTATTTAAAAAGTGACATTCTTTGAGAGAGAAGACTTGGAAACCCTGCCCCTAGAAATACAATGTTTACATTAACTTCTGGTTACTGCCATAAGGCATGCCAGATTAAGGTGTGAGGATAATATTAATTCATTGCCTGCTATTTATTCATGGTTCCTGGAGAGGGTCCCAGGCATATGTTTTGGTGACAATTCCAGCTGTGCATTTGAATCTATCACTGAAATTCATCATATTATGCAGATAGAAATACTAAGTGGCGAAATTTGGACCCCAGTTGAGATCCAACATCTCAGTTGTTGCATTGCTTGGATCTTGAGGATTGTTTTGTATTTCTGATGTAATACATACAGCTGAAACCCAGATATTTCAGTGACTTTGACCACATCCTGCAGTCAGGGAGTGTGAAGTGTCTGAGTTTGGGCTGGAAAGAGGAGGAGACCGCCACAACACTGTCTGCTCAGACTTCATCCCAGCCTCTGCCTCTGTTAAATGAGGATAATTACACTTTCTTGCCTGTCAGAAGAGCTGGGAGATGGCCTGTTGATAAGTTATTCCTCACAGTGCTTGCCAACTGCTTAAATATAGTCTGTAAATATTTTGTGAATGCTTTGTAACTGTAAACACGTCACATTTCTGCTCCAAGTCTTTCAGATTTTTGCACAACTCCCAAGGAATGCTGTCACAAGAGCAGGGGTAAGAGGGCAGGGAACTCTGGGGTGGGACAGGAGGAGACAAGGGTCCAGACAAGGGTGTCTGGGGCAAGGACAAGGACAAATGACACAGGATGTCCTCCTGGGATGAGCAGCCAGAGCAGCTTTGCAGTCCACCCAAGGCATTCAGTGGTTTCACTGTGTTCCTATACCAAAGGGACAGAGCTCCTGGGTTTGGACACTCACCTGTAAGAGGAAACAATGAGTGGAGATGGTGCAGCCTCAGTGGGGCTCCAAGAAAGGTGCCCACCAGGCAATGATCATCCATTCTCCCCCACCCCACAAGAACTGGAGGGCACCGAGTGAAGTTGCAAGCAAAGGGAGGCTCTGTTTAGTGTAAATCCCAGTTAAACTGCAGAGCCAGTGGAACATTTTCACAGTTAGGCTTTTGCATGAGTCCCAGGAGCAATTTCATAAATCCATGGAAGAGAAGAGGTCTGTGAAAGCTTATTAAATACCATTTCTGGCCTAGAATCACCAGAAGTTCCTGGAGAACGGAGCAGGAAAGTTTTGGTACCCATTTTGCTTCTCTTTGTGGTTACTTATTGCTGGTCACTGTTGGAGACAAGATACTGACTCAACTGGACCCTTGGTCTGAGTATGTATGTTTTTTTGTTTGGTTGGTTTTGTTTTGTTTTGTTTCTGTGCAAAGAAAATCTTGTTTCTATCTATTCAGGCTGTAGAGACAAGCTTGAAAAGAAGGTCAAGACTTAAGAAAATTCACTGTGGTAGTCCTCTGCTTTTTACCCAATTTGATGATAATGTTAGAGTCTGGCTTGAGTGTTTGTCATCACTTTTCCTGGCCTTGCTGTATCCACTGGAGTCCAGCCCCAGATTTTAGGAGCACAATGGAGGGGACTTCCTTACCACCCGCCTTTGACCTTGGCATCTCCATTGATTCCCACCTACAGACTGATTTTCTCCCTTTTTTTAGCTTGGGTTATTGAAACTGCTGATTTTTCTGTAGCCTGTGGTAAAAGAGTTTTCAGTATTTTAACAGCAGTGATGTTCCAGAAGTGCACAACCACCTTTTCTGAAACAGAGGCATGTGAAGAAGAGACTCAAACCGTCAAATTTTTAGGGTGGTTGAAACCTACCCTTACACAAGTTTGGAAACAGCACCTCAGTTGAATCGGAAACATGCCATGGGAGTTTCTCCTCTGGAAATTTTAGTTGTTAATTCTTGCTGGAGAGGAAGAGCTTTACCCAAAAGCATAGGTCTTGGTACATCAGGAGCACCAGAGCATGGCAGAACAACCCAATCGTGAAGGACCATCTGCCAGGCACCCTCAGCACAGCTCAGAAGCTGCTCCAGGAAAAATCATCACATAGGAGAAATAAATCCAGACCTGCACAAAACCAAAGGCTTTCTGAGTAAGCATCCTATGCCAGTAGGGATGCAAGCCAAGGCATCCATGATAAAAAAAAAAAAAACAAAAACCCCCAGTCACTCCCCAAACAGGCAAGATAGTAAAACCCTGAAAAAAGAAGTCTTTTTTTCACTTGCCCATTTCCCTTGGCCTTTGCAGACCAGACCATCTGTCAGCCTAAAGTCTGGGGGGACAAGGCATGTAGGAGAGAGCCCCAGGAGCTTGGCAGGGAGTTCAGCACTTGCTGCTGGGCTCTGATGCACCAAAATAAGGTTTTAAGCTATACTGTGATGGAAAGACAATTTGGTGCCAGGAGGAAAAGGCCACACCACCTCAACTCCCGGCCCCAGAAAAGTGTGTCGCTTTTGTGAGGAGGGAAAAATAACACAACGCAGGCTCAGCCCTGCCAGGCAGCTGAAGTTCAAGTTATTTCCACATTACAAAATACCTTAGGGGACATGCAATTTTTCCACTAAAGTTTACAAAAAGGATAACAGAGATCCTACTGGTCTCTTGGCAGTTTTCCTCCTCAGTGAATGAGAAGCAGTTCCTTGCTCAATGGCTGTGCGTTGTCAGGAAATTGACTGCGTTTCTTCAGCAGGACTCCTGCTTTGTGACTCTCCTGACAGTCACACATGCGCTGAGACTCAAAGCAACGTCAGCCTGTTTAAAACCATCAGCAAGTAAGTCATCTCAAGGCATTTTTTAATAGCAGGATTTGTTTCTGTGGGTATTCACACTTTTAAGGAATTTATTATCGTTCTACTGGAGCAATCAGTGTCTGAGACTGGCCTCTGATGGCTGTCACTGACACTTCACTTGAACATCCTATTTTTCATCCCAGATGTGTAAAGAGAGTAGTCGTATCCCCCTCAGTCATTGTCTCCTGGGTGTAACAAGGTGAATGAAGTTTGCTCTTGTAAGAGAAACTTTTCATCCCCATTTTCTCCACATGTTGGTGCCCAGAGGGTCACAGCAACCCAAGCATGAAAAAGCTGCCAATGACTCTGAGCTTATTTCTGTTGGATTGTCCATAGATGGGGTTAGGCAAAAAGACCTAGTTGTATTGATTTCTTGGGTACAGATTTTTTATATCTTTTATGAAGATGGAATTGGCCATTTTGTTGCTTCTGGTGGACCAACAGTTTCCACTCTAAGCTGCTGTTTTCATTTGCTTTGCATTTACTGAACTCAAACGTGTTCAGTTTCACATTTTCCACACTTGTAGTTTGCTCTGGGCTGGATTTTTTTTTTTCTCCATCTCAGGAAATAGGGATCATTTGGTTCCAAGAACACGCCTGTGGAAAATTAGTTGTTAATGTTAAATACATCCATCTGTTCCTTTGAAGAGATTTGCCACCTGCTTGCAGTGGAAAAGAATCAGAAATTTGGCAAGGAGGAACTCTAGGGAGACATCTTCTTCTGTCCACATGAAAATCTACCCACGCTGAGCTCCCTCTAAATGTCTGGAAAATACCATTTTCATATGGCACCCACTAGCACACATCTGGCTGTTCCAGGGGAACAGACCTGCTCCTTGGCATGGAGGGAAAGGGCTGGGATGCATCATCCTAAGGACCATTGTGGCAGGGCACATCACCCCTCTCCCCACCACAGGTGGCCGATGCAGATAGGAGAGATAACGCAGGTGGGCAAGGCCAGTGGGTGTCATCTGCTGGCGCTGAAAGGTCTGCCAGCTTAACAGATGTGGGTAGAGATAAAAAAAAATAGGTGACCAAAAGGTCTGCTTTAAACTGTAAAAGTACTACAGTTTATCACAGAGACAGAAGTCTTCTACCCACACGCCCTAAAAGTGTGTGAGGCTTCTCCCCGGAGCCTGGATGCAGATTCCATGGTTATTTTCCTGGGAATTGAGGGAAAGGATTTTGATGTGTGCTCCATCAGGAACTGGATGGTAAGAAACATTGGATCCTAAATTATATAATTTCTTCACTAGCTGTAAAATTAATAGGTATCTTTAACCCCGTGTGTATAATACTAGTGCTCCCTTTTGTCTTATTCCTGTGTAGTAATAGTCTGTTTTAAGCCTTATGTCCATTAGTTTTGTGTCTATTAAATAAACAATTTGTTCTATAATAGGCAGAATCAGCCATTATTAAAGGACTTGCGAATGAGAGTGGATCTTGGGGTGCTGGCCTCCTCAATAACACGACTGCCTGCTGCCAGAGGCCTGGGCAAAAGGCAGGGACTTATCTAAACCCACATCATCCATTCATGACAACCATGCACCACTGGTAACAGCAGCAGCCCTTCTCCTCACCTCTTAGTGCATATGTCTTTGGCTGATTGAATCCAGAACAAGGTCCTGAAGATGACAAGGGTCTTCTGGAGCTTTGCTTTAAGGTGAAGAATGCAGCTGACCTTTTAAATAGAAATGCCTGTGTGATACATAACTACAAATATTGAAGAAAAATGTTTCAGAGTAAAAAATGTCAATATATTGTATAATTCACTAATCCCTACAGACGTTTTCTCTCAGGGGATTTTACAATGAAATATTGGCACCAGGGTTGCTGACACACAGTCATCTCCTCATGCTGGCACAGGGGAGAGTCGGTAACAGTGGATTTACACCTGGCTTTGACGTTTTGCAGTTAGCTTTTCATGTCCTGCTACAGCCTGTAGCACTAACAAGTACAACCAGAGGGCATCCCAGACACACCATAAAACAAGTAAAATATGTGGACAGGCATCTGAACTCTTAGTAAGCCATAATGTATGTTAATACATGGGTAAAAGTGACAGGTACAACAAAGGCATCCCAGCACCAAACTTTTCACCTAAATTGTCCATTCAAGGTGCAGACAGAGCATTGATCACGGACTGAGATTATGGATGAGGTGCAAAGCTGGGGGGAAAGTAAGGAAATTAAAAAAGAGGGTATTTGCCTCCCAGCGTTTTCCAGTTTTTGCACATCACAACACAAACTTTTTTCAGGCAGTGGGGTGGAAGGGGTTCCTTGTTCAGGTGCATCTCCTGCAAGGAGTGAAATGGATGAATGTCTGGGGACTGAGTGAGCTTTCTGAAAGAACATCGTGTTTCATACCAGCCCAAAGCTGCAAGATTCATTAAAATTCAAGTAAGTAAATTTTCTTATTTGGAAACTTTATCTAACCATTGATTTAACTATTAAAAAATACCGTTGTCCGTGATAAAAGAAAATGTTTACACTTATGGTCTGGATTTTCTGTTACTCATGAAAACTGGAACACATCCTATAATTGTGCTATACAGAGTTTTAGCAGAAACAAACAATTACTGATTAACTTTCATTCAGATTTAGGACAAAAATCAAAGTCTGCTGTCAGAGTTTTGATGTATTAACTTTGGCTATTTTTTTTCAGTTTTGTTCACCTGATACCTGACATCCCAGTTGAAGTCATTGTATTTCAAAAGTAGCTGAGCAACTTCAGGTTTTACCAAGTCAGTGAACTCTAAATTTAGATGTTATGCACTCCAGCAGGTGAGTGCTTGCACCTGAGCAGCCTAAATGACTTGAAAATAAAGTCATATATATATGTACCTTACTATTAACTGGACAAGAGCACAGGTTTCAGAAACCTTGACTCAACTTTTTTATTGCTCCTCCTGGCTCCAAAAATAATGATTGAATAAGAAAAACAAACAATGGATAATTCAGTTTAATTCCTAAGAATTTTTTATTCCATTTGAGTGAACCAATACATTCCTTTGTGAAACAGGAAGCAACAATAATTAGTGTACATTTTTATGTGCCATCTATTCTAATGTGGCAACAGAGAAACTTGCAAAATTTTCCTGCATTGTGGTAGTCAATTTGAGACCCATTTACTCTGTGACTGATGTTTCTGTGGAAGTCTCACAGTGACTGCAGTAAGTCTATCCGATATTTCGTACAACTTCGTGTTTTATCTACCACTATCCCGTTTGGAATTTTAGCCTGCTTCAGTTTCAATAAGCAGTGATCTTGACAGTAGCTTCTGAAGCAATGGTACTAACAGTGTATGACACTAACAGCATAAAAGTGAAACATTGTTTGCACATACCTCAAGCCTGCTAATTTTCTGAGACATGCTCACAGTACCAGCACAGTAACAGTACCAAACACATGCAAGAGATCACTGGAGAGTCTTTCTGTAGGCTAACAAGTAGAATGCAAGACTTCAGACACAGAGGAATTTGTTGACTATGACTTCAGGTCCTCCTTCCTTCATCCTGCCAAAACCTATGGCAATACCTTGCCTACAGTCTTACCTGTATAAATCTGTCATAATCTGAGTGCAAAATCTACTCCAGAGCATGTTTTTATAACATGGAACACCAAATGCATTTTCTATTCTTGTTTTGGAGTAATTACAACAGTGAAAGTCAGGTCTAAGGCTTGGAAGCCCTGAAAGAACACTTGCTTCCTAACATCTGGCTCAAGGTGAAAGGAGATACAGCAGCTGAGGATTTAAAATGCAAGAATAAGTAAGGTCACTGACTGCATAGTGTAGGGAAAAAAAAAAATCAGAGGGCAGGTTCAGCAAAAAAAAAAAGGACGAGAATCCAAGATGGCAGGACAGTATGTTTGGCTGAGGACTAGGCCTGCCCATTTCTCATGAGCATAATACATAATTAAGATTTGATTACTCATTGTGGCCAAAACTATGCAGTGGATGAAAACCTGGCACTGTGGAACTGCAAGTGAGCACGTCCCTGTCCCAGTCCCCGGCAGCTGTCCTGCACTCTCTGCTCACTGTGCCAGTCCTCAAATGGAGGAATTGCCCTTGGAATTGCTGAGCTCATTGTAGATGACCTTGGCATGATTCCTGGACCCGTCCGAAAACTCAGCATGCAGTGGGCACAGGCTTTGGCAGCCTGGCTGCAGGAACAGCAGCCTGCTGCTGCCCCAGCTGAGCCTTGGTCCCCCAGCACCACACACCAGGGCTACACAAAGGGAACCACATGCATGATGTGGCTCCACCACCGATTTCCTCCCTGCTTTCCATGGTAAGGAAGCATGAGGGTCTCTACCCAGTAGAGCACCTCAAAAAATAGCAGCATTAAGAGTGTCAGCATTGCATTAGGCAGCCTGGCACAGCAATTGCCTCTGTAACCCACCAGTGCTTTTTTTTTTTGTCTTTTTCTAAAAATTGTACAGTCTGTATCAAAAGCAAGTGTCTCAGTCCTCTTGAAGGTCTGCTGTGCTGGCACCTTGCAGAGCCCTAGGTCTGCAAGTTTGGAAGCATTCTTCTCTCTCCTGCACTGCTTTGGGTTTAATTTGTCCTTTAGTGGTGTTCCGGTCTAGCTTGCTGCAAACAAAATTTGTGTTATCTTTTTTTGTAATGAAAACAGTAATTAAAAACACTTCTATGCTTTCCATCTGGTTTTTGCATCAAGAAAACAGGCAAAGAGAAATTACTTCCCGAGTTCAGCCAGTGCATACACAAAACCTGGAAATTCTCTCAGTGATCTCTTGCACAATATAGGATACAGCCAAGGAAATAAACTGAGACTATGAACATAAACTCTCACTCTCTTGTTGAATGTCTGAACACTATTAGTCTCACTGGACCAAATATTTGCACTGTTATATCCAGAGGAGCACCTGCTTTCTACTAATATATACTGGTATTAGCTGAAGAACAATGTAGTTCAGCTTGTTGTCTAGGTTTGAAAATCAGAGACTGAAGGGGTAGACCTGGAGAAATGGGAAAATGAGTGATGAAAGGAAGAATGCAGTTAGGAATAAAATGCTAGGACAGTCCTGTGAGCCTGAACCATAATGTGAAGCACAGATAAAATGAGCACAATTAGTAACCACAGATAATGATGTGAGTGCAAATCCTGTAACAAACACCACAGTACTGTGCATTTTTCTCCCCAGGATGATGTTTTACCCACTTTGAAGGCCTCTGGTAAGTGACCTGTAAAAGACATCTGCTGGTTTGTTTTAGAGATGAGAAGAATCTCCTCTGAACAGACAAGTAATATACAGCAGCCAAGGCTTTATTTTTGTCAGTGACTTGTCAAGCCAGCTGCGAGCATTCACCCTTTCAATCACAGATTCATTAGGATGCATACATATTTAATCAGGATTTAAGTCTGAAGGTACTCTGAATGCTTCTATGGCAGTGTATGTTTTAGCATATAGCACCTTGCATTTTGACATTTAGATGACCATGCTAAAGCTGAGGTAAAAGCCAGATTTCTACCACTAAACTTCAGAGGATTAGCGACACTTGAAAGCAGTCACTTTCCAGTGAAAAACCAGTTTCTTTCTTTATGTTTAGCAAGCTGCCTATTTAAAAAATAAAACACAACAAAAACAATGCTGAGATTTGATTAAACTGTAGTTGAGGTCATGTATCCATCTGCCTTACTGCTGGGGCTGGTGGAAGCTGTGGTCGTGTGGTGCTTCCCATCGCTGTCCAGAACAGAGCTGCCAAAATGGGAACACAGTTCCATGTGCAGATAGCAGAAACATTCAGGAGCTGACCCTGCTCTCAGTCAGTCATTTTCCTTTCTGCTGGCACCCCCACCAGTGGCAACAAATCAGGCGGCCTCCTTGACCAATGCCACTTGATCATGCTGCCAGATCTTCCACTGCTCATTTCCTGCAGCACAATCTGAAAGAAAGCCTGTTTCCACGCCTGAGCTGGTTTGGACAAAGATAAATCTGAAGGCTGCCTAGTGACTAGCATATAAACATACAAAAAAAATCTGATGATCTAACCTACAAGGCTTCAGTTATTTGGTATAATTAAGTGGAGAAGATGCCAAGAAAATAATTACCGGAAAGTTTTCTTTTGAGAAACTTATGATAGAAATTTCTCAACAGCTTCAAGGAATTCCATGGATGAGCTAAGCCCTTCCAAGTCCAGCAGATTGCCCTTTTTGTCATGAAAGTGGAATAATTCAGTCTCTTCCTCTTCCAGTTCTTCCCGAAACAGATTGGTCTCTGAGGTAGGAATGATGATGATGCGAGGGACTGCATTGCTAATGACAGAATCCAGAACTCCATTCACTTGACTTCCTTGAGTTGCCATGTGGGAAGTACTTGAGTCTCCTCTGCTGACACTGCTGCTATTCAACCCGACAGGCAGAGAAGTTGCTCTCAGGGAGCTGGTCACAAGTGCTGCAGAGGGACTGGGTTTGACTGGCTGCCCAAGCACTTTCTCCAAACAGCTGGAGGAGAGAGAAACCTGGAGTGGGGACATAAGCTTTAGCATGGTCAGACACCATATTGCTGTGGAAACCTGTATTTGAAATACTCATTGCCACTGGTCAATATTTGAGCCACCAGGCCAATTTTCTAAACACTTGAATCATTAACTTGAGGGAAAATCATGATGTGCTAACATGTACTGCTTGGAAAGCAGAATGTTAAATGAAGCAAAAGAAGATGTACTCAAATATCAGCAGAGACTGAAAAGAAAAAAAAAAAAAAGAAGAAGAAAACAAAAGCTCATTCCTGTATCTGACTTATCATTAAATAATGGTAGTACTCCATTTTTAACACATCTCAGGGTATCAGGGTACTAGATAATTGCATTTCTGTCTCTTCTTGTGGAAGATATGTCAGATAAGACTCAAGTACACTTTATTTTCCTGAAGTTTTGTCAACCTTGTGACAATCTCTGTCTCTCCCCAAATGGCTGCTGGTCCTACCTCGGGGAAGTCAGTGGCCTTGCATTCACACATTGGAAAGTGCTTCCTCCAAGAAAGAAGCAATAAATATTCACTTTCTTATCAATTAAAAAGAAATGTAACAATTTCTTATCTGCCTATTTTGAGAGAATTCTGATTTCTCACTTGGCTCTGATGGCAAGTCCTCTGTATTCTTTCCATAAGTCTTGTGCACGGTATGCAAATTCAGAGTAAATTAAGTAAGCTTTGAAAGTGTCTGTTTACTGGCAAGGGAAGGCACAAGTGATCAGTTTTGGCTTCCTTTAAAAAATTACAATGAAGGCGATAAAATCACTGTGTCAGATATAGAGATAAGCTGGAAGTCCCTCCTTTCTAGGGAAAGACAACATTTAAAGTAAAGTGCAGTTTTTACTTCATTACTATGTGAATTCCCATCGTTTTGTGTAATTCTACTCCACAAGCAGGAATCATTCATGAGTCCCTATTGGTAATGATTTCTCCAGCTGCTCTACCTACCAAGTGGAGGGAAGAACAGTGTGCTAAAAAAAGTGGTTTAAATCAGTGTGGCAGAGAAGAAAAGTCCATTCTTCCATATCAAAGATAATAATAGAATGAAAAACCCAACTCCAAAACCACTCCTCCCTGTTTCAAGTGCTGTTTTGACTGCAACAGAAGGATAGGTTTCTTTTGGATGCGGCTTGGTGAGCACAACACCCACTTACAAGTTTTTTAATAGTTTTCATGTCGGGTAATTCCCTTGAAAAAAAACCTGGATGCAGAGAGGATATTTGACCTCTCCCCTTTGAAATCAAGTATCCAAACCTACATTTTAATACCTCCAGAGAAGCCTCTTCACTGCCATGTTAAGTTCCAGGTGTCAGCTTACATCAAGTTTGTTACTATCCTAACTAGCTGAAGTAAGTCATGGGGCTGCATCGTGTCTTTGTGGCAGCACAATCCTATGCATTTTTATGCTTTGGAAAGTACCAAGCCTGGGACACTGACTGGCTTTTCCAGAACTGAGTGTTTTTAGAAGTGCTCTAATTGGAATTCAGTCATAGACAATCTAGTGATGCTATTAAAACCTTAAAATAAATATTAAAAAAATGCATTGGTGCTTCTTTAGGGTTTGTTGGGGAAATTTTTTTTTTGAGGATAAATGGGTGGTCTCATTCTGAAATATTCTAACTGAGCTGACAAATAAATATTTATTCTGATAATATGAATTTAGCATTTAGCTGCAATGGACACAAGAAGGACCTTCACACCACACAGAAATCTCTGCTGAAAATAGTAAGAAAAGCAAATGAGGCTTTGAACATCCAATGTAAATAAACTCCCCATATCTCAGTGAACGCCACTGAAAGTCTCAGCATGAAGATACTCTGTTTAAGGGTTATTTATCAAAGTAATTCAAGAGATGTCTTTCAAATGCAAAGTAATAGCACATGAGCCTTCTTGTGGGCTACACAGTTGCTAAATTCCAGATACAGAAATATTTATTTTATTACTGAACAGTTTATGGAGACCACCTGAGATTTACTTCCCTTCTCCTGTCCTGTGAGACCAAAAGCCAGTGATTCTCCAGAACCCGGAGACAATATCCTGCCTTTGCCACTTGCCTACAACCTTGGACACACTTGGCTGCTGACAGAAGGCAGCAGAACTGAGTGGTACATTTGAGCACATGTTGCCTGACACCACATTTGGAGTCGCTGTTTTTCCATCAATACTGTTCACAACAGTTACAGGAAGAGAACAAGGTTTCTCAGGACTTGATCTTAATGGCACACATGAAAGAAGACAGGACAGAGGCATGCAGGAGCCAGGTCATTGGGTTACTGGAAATCTTCAGAGCAGTTCCTGCTTTAAACTATGCTGTCTCTAGACAATTACCATCAGATCTGGAAGGGAGAACAGGGGACAGAAGCAGATGCTTTAGCTGCCCAAGGTGTGGGTGTTTGTCCACATGCGCTAGAATAACCCCATGAAAGGGTGCCTCCATCAAAAAAAGGGGTGCTACTCAGTCCAGCCACAGACAGGGGACTGTAAGCTGTGTCTGTCTTTTCCTGAAAAGGCAGCACTGGTGTGTGCCTGACACTGTGCCACCCTTACAAGTACTCGTTTGGAAACTGGTGTTACAATCTGGCAGACGCTGACTCGTGGGTGACCTTCTGCCCCCATCAGGGAATGGGGTGCTCCTCAACAGCAGGATGCCAAACCTCAGTGGTTTGGGCAATGGGGGTGATGCATCCACAGAAGATGCACTGAGTACTCACCGTCTCCTCTTTCAGTGAGGGAAGGGTGGCAGTTGCCAGACTCTCCTACCCTTAGGGAGAAATGGGAGTTTCTTTCTCGTCTTCCCCCTCAACAAAAATAAAACATTTTAATGTACACTGAAAAGAAGGGAAAGGGTGGCTTCTATCATGTCAAACTCTGTTTTACAGACTTGACTTTACTGTAAAAGGAGACTGCCACATTATGAACACAGGGGCCATGATGGAAGGAACCAAAACTGGGGTAGATAAACAGACAAAGAGGCAAAGAACTCATCTTCTTACATTTGATGCTAGTGACTATGCCTTAATGAGCTTCAGAGCTACAGGTGAATATCAGTGAAAAAAATTGATTAGGCATTACAGGCACTCTCGTTTGTCACACACACACACACAAAAAAAAAAAAAAAAGAAAAGAAATAACAGCAAGGAGGGAGACAATGTTGGAACTAGTATAAATACAGTCTACAGATGAAATAGATGGGCATAAAGGCTGAATTATCATTCCAGAGATGATGTACTGCAGCAAGATTAGCACTAAAACAGAGAGTCCTCAGCTGAGACTTTTTTCCATACCTTTTCTGCAAAGGCTTCATCACAGCTGCAGGTCTTTGGGAGCAGGTCTCTCTTGTCTTGTCTCAGACTTGTGGAGAAAGAGTGACTTCGTCCAGGCTTCAGTTTCTCATGATCTGGCTCTACAGGGTCAAGCTCTACATTGCTCCAGGTCTAATCACAAATTGAAGAAAGATTTCAGCCAGTTGCATCTTTTTTCAAATTCTTGGAAGTTCTCAAACTCTAGTAAAACCCATGCACATTCACAGAAAACTAAAGCTGTTCTAACACAGGTCTCACACTCAAAACTCCCCTGGGGAGAGGCTTTATTTTCAATCTTCTCACTTACCCTGGACTATTTGGCTGACCAGAAAAAAAAAAACAACAACTTGGAAGTAATGAAAAATTGTTTAATCATTTTTCACCAGGATGTTTTTCACTCTTTTATATCTCATTGCTTATGCTATACTTATACCTGCAGAGCATCTGAATTCTAAAGATGGGAGCAAGTACAATCTATCTGTTTAATATGTCTTGCAGCATTCTGTGTGACCACCAGCTGATACAAAATAATGGACATGGACAGATCCAAAACCTAGTTTGCATACATCCCAGCAGAATATCCAGAACACCCAGGGCTTCTCAATCTGCATGAGCTTGCTGATTCTACAAACCATCATTAGCATGGGAGACAATGGGTGGGCTCTGCTCCAGTTTTCTAAGAGCATGTGAGTAATGAAGCATGAATGGGACATTCCAAAAGTGCTGCTCCATTTAGAGGCTTGGGCAGAGGCCATTTGTCATCCCTTACTTTGTGGTGACTTCTATGTTATCAATGATGAGATCATTCCACTCCAGCACTAGCTTTTAGATATGGATAGACAGAGGACAGACAGGCAGACAGACAAGGCTCCACACAAGTGGCAAGATAATAAGTGCATAATTCCCCTGCATCACCTTGCTCATACATCTGTGTGGCCACCTGTTTATTTCTCCACACTTGTTGAATGAAACTCCTTGAATGAAATGTTCCTTGATATGACTCACAAATGTTTGTTCCCTACACTAACATGTACACAACACACAGAGGAAAGCATTGGTGGCTACAGCTGCATCTTTTACAGTGTTCCTGGTGTCATTTCTTGCCCATCAATGTTTTACTGGAGCATTCCAAAACTTCACTCAGTCCTGTGTTGTGCCAAAGTCATTGAGCTTAGCTTTTATTTCAGCAGCTGATGTTCCAGCTAAAACCTGTACAGCTGCACTGAGCTGCAAGTTGCCCCAAGGACAATTACCTTTGGCTGCATCAACTCAGCACAGCAGAGTGCTGTGCACTGCTAACAGCAGGGGTTTTAACTGAGACCCCTAAACCAAAGCTGTGCCAAAAGCTGAAGCTCTTACCCTCATTATCTTGCCTATTTAAGCAGCACTGGCATCGAAACACACACAATAACCTGCTAACATGAACAAACCAAAACCAAGTAGTGACCAACAGTGAAGAACAGAAAGCTTCTTGGATCAGGATGGATGATGAAGCTGAAATTACTTCATTCAGCATCAAACAAAGGAATAATGGGGAGAAAATTTAGGTTTTATACCCAAAGGTGTAAAAGTTGCATGTAGGATTTTTACTTTTGTGACAGGTTACCGGCAGAAGCTGTTGCTCTGGGAGGCTTTTGATGCCTGAACTGAGGGGGAGCAGCACAGGTCCCCAGGAGGGCCAGCCCCAGCCCAGACCCTGCCGTGGCTGCCACCCCCCCCCGAGCCACCTTCCCAGCACCTCTGCAGGCAAGGCCAGCTTCTTGTGACTGAGAGAGGCTGTGAAGAGTCTCAAGGGATTCTTTTGTTTCTCTCCCACTCAGTCGCCAGCCTTACTGACATGTGGGGTATATTCTTACAAAACACCCCACCATGCTCTAAGGGCAGGAGCCTTTCGCTCCTCATGGTTAAAATCCAGGTAAAGAAATCAAAATTTTCCCATCCTACAGAAAATGGACTTCTTTTAAAGCAATAAGACAGCTTTTGGATACATTATAAAACTTTGGATGGAAGATTGTTTTCTTGTCCTCCAGCCCGGTGAGATACCTAATCACAACCAGTAGTTGGTGACACAGGGAGTGTCTGACAATGGCTCTTTTTAGTTCACATTAAAGACTTAACCTGAACATCCTTGGTCCCAGCAGGCATCAGAACCACACAGATATGCTGGCCTGAATGCTTTTTCTGATCACGCATGAACTTCCAGCTTTGCAGAAATGACCTCACATGACCCAAAAATTTTAGCTACACTCTCCTCCTTCCCTTTTCTGCTCTCTAATTTTGAATATGTATTCATGGAGTTGCTTATTTAGAGTCTGAGAAATGTTATACTCACTTTCTTTCATGGAAACAAGAAAAGACTTACAGCTTCTCCAGTAGAAACGGAGGAAACACAAGTGCTCTTGGTCCTGCCAGCAAGAGAGTGGTGGCTGGAAAGAGAGGTCCTGAATGATGACTCATTTATGGATCCCCTCAGGAGGTCATTCTTTGATATTCGTATCAGGAACCTCAAGCAGGGAACAGCTTTGTGGATGGTTTTTCTGAAGGAAAATGTGAGAAGGAAGAAAAAGCCAAACCTGTCACACTGAAGACACAGCTTTGAAATTCATGTGGTGAAAATACTGTCTCTTTCCATCAGCTCAACACAGCTTCTGTTTTGATGAAGGGGGTCTTACAGATTACATGCAAACAGCATGATATAGCTGGTGCAAACTACTCAACAGGCTGAAAAGAAAATAACAGGTCCTTCCAGGCCTTGTGTAAAAACACATACAGAGGAGCTGCATAGGTAAGCGAAAAGAATTGAAAATATCTTGAAGAGCATGATTGCTTCTGATTTATTTAAAATGTTAACCCAGAAAAAATTCAGGCTAGTTGGTACAAAAGTCTTCACTGTGCAAAGACACAGAATGAGTGGAAAAAAGGGAAGAGGGCCAGAAGAATCAGATGTTGTTACTTATTTGTGTCACGCCAGCTACTGTAAACTCCTATTGGTCTAGACCAAATCTGCCTTATTCATTAAATAATAATCTCAGTTATGGTTGTGAGAGTCTGTTTCTTCTGACCCCAACCCTGGCCCTGCATGGAGCAGAAATGTCCAAGAGCCTCCCCTGTACAATGCCAGCTGGCCTTGCTCCTCGCAGGGTAATGCTAGTCAGAATGCTTCATTGGGTGTAGCACCTCCCCAGCACCTCCCAACCCATTATTTCAGCCCAAGAGATGAAGCTAATAGCAGCACAAAACTAAATTAGCAAGTCAAGAAGTGGGGCAGCAGCAAGGCAAGGAACTGATGCAGGGGACTACAGATTGCTGGAGGATGTCAGGACATTGACTTTACACTGAGATGCAAGCCAAACAGAGGAATATTGTAAAATCTTTTGCATCTATAGCTACCAGGTTTGTTGAATAACCAGTGTATTTAAAATCATCATTTCTATTCTCACAAAAGATCACACATGTTAAAATTTCAGAGACGTGATTCTGGGAGCATGAAATGTGGTCACTCACTTGTAATCAAAAAAAGAAACCCACCACCACCAAACCTCAATATTTGGCATCATCAGCACTCTCAGAATACTTCTGCTTCCCTTTCCTCTCTAATTTCAAAGGCAAGTGAACAGCAGCTCTGTGTCTACTCTGGAGATGGGTACTGAAAATAGCTGCCTGCACCATCATTCCTGATCCTGCCAAGATGCCTGTTGGTGACCTGGCAGGGCCCACCGAGCTGCTTGGGGCAGAAGGCTTCTCACATGATGCAGGGTAAAAAAAGATGGTTAATGTTGTGCACAAAGTAAGTCCTGAAAAAGGGTTTACAGGACACGGGAAAATGTCAAACCTCCATCAACTTCCTTTCAGATTGAAGACCTCAGTCTGGTGCTGAAAAGCAGCTGCCAGTTTTTTCCCCAGCTGAGAAGCTGAACTACTTCCATCTGACAACTTCAAGTTAGTGTAAAACACACCATCCCATTTATTATGTAGGATTTGGTGCAGAGGTCTCCTAATGCTGGAGATTCAGGAAATAAGTGTCTGATGGTGAATTTTCAAGGAAAACATGTGAACATTTCTGAATGCCTCAAGGGACCAGAGTTTCTATTTTACTAATATTTGGGAGGACTATTGAAGGACATTTTGGTGGTTGGGATGAAAGTACAGATTTTGAAGAGAGTTTTAATACTGTATGGGTGGAATACAAAATAGGCATAAACTGAGGTACTTATTTAATGATATTTTTATAATCTGAAATAAAAGAGTCACCTAAAGTAAAATACGTAGTAATTGCAAGCAACTTTTTGAGAAAATACTGCAACTCAAAGTTATTTATGATTATTCATTATTTATGATGTAAGAGTTTTGAACCAATAATTTTTGTGTAATTCTGCTTTGCTTGGGAGCCAGTTGGAAACACGGAGCTGCAGAATTTCCTGTTTGCTATGAAAGAATGATTACAAAACCTAAAACTTCCAAAATGTAAGGGAGTTTCTGCAATAACTCTAACACAGCAATGTGTTATTGTGGAACACAGAGACAACATACAAGTTGTTAAAGATGTGGAAGCTTTCTTCCCCACAAAAGAGTATTTCATGAATTAAAACTTTGAGTACATTCCTCACTTACATTCGTTACTTCCTGTGAGACCTATTAGGGAGAGGTATTTTTCTCCTTTACACTGGTGGGGAATGGGTGGGCAGGGGGATGGGTGGATGAGGAGGGCTATAGCAAACTCTCACACCAGTTCTTAGAAGCCAAGTGCTAGCACAAAGGTCACTGTTACAATTTCAGTTACAATCACTATAATGTAGGGTTCTTTTCTCCGTTGTTTAAGGTAAGGAAACCCCCCGAAAAGGCTTGGTTTTGTTGGGATGTTAAGATGCAGTGTCAGGAAATCTCTGTGCAAAAAACCATCTTGCTTTGCTAGTGGTACATTACTGGTTTGAGCCCGATTTGAACTCTTTAGATCCTGATTTCTAGATGCCTCTTTGTAGAAAGATTTGGAAAACAACTTAGACGTTATTTGGTTCAGTAGTTCCAATATAAAATGACAAATTATCCCCTGCTCAAACCCTTAACCCTTTGGCCTAAACAGACTGGCCCATTTATCTGTGCTTGGACAAATTACTCTCAAGGCATGATGTGAATAATTAGAAGATTTGGAAGTTATCCAGAAACAATAATCTTAACATATATATTCATTATTCACTGTTTAAGCCAAACTGGTCCTGCCAACATATTTTTGCCAACTGACTTATTGGTGTACTATAGGGTTTTTTCCAGTTTTGAAACTGCATTCTTGATTCATCACAAGGGACCCAACATTACTTCTTTTCCTGACTGGATGGCTCCCAAGTGTATGAAATGTCTTCACAACAAGTCCATAAAAACTTCTCTTGTTGATATGTCTAGAAATACAAGTTAGAAAGCAGGGAAAAAAATAAAACAAGATAAAACAAGATACTTATTAAGATAATGTCTGAAATCTTGTTGTGGACTCCAGCCCTTTTCCTAACAGCCTTAAAAAGCCAATGCTGATAGGAAAAAGACTAACTGAAGCAGTTCTCTGTCACAGAGCCGTAGGATGGTGTGGTTTGGAAGGGACCTTGAAGGAATCTTAAAGACCATCTAGCTCCAAGCCTGATGCCAGGGGCAGGGACACCTTCCATTAGACCAGATTGCTCAAAGCCGTATCCAGCCTGGCCTTGAACACTTCCAGGGAAGCATCCACAGCTTCTCTGAGCAACCTGTTCCTTGGAAAAATAATAAACTGAGCACCATAACTTCGGTTCAGAAACAAATTATGGGTCCTAAACACATCAGCCAGCTGTGAAAACTTCCCATTGAACTTCTGCAACCCATCAGAAACTGGGCATTCTCCTACTCTAAAATGCTCTGCAGACTTCAAAAGACTCAGATGGTTTTTGGACGATGTGAAAAGGTGTTAGTTACGATAGCAGACATTTTCAGACAAAATACATCTCTAAAATGGAGAAGCATGGATGTGACAGATGAACCACATGGCGGATAAGGAATCAGCTGGGTGGTCACACTCAAACTCAAAGAGTTGTGGTCAATGGCTCAGTGTCCAGGTGGAGCCCAGTGACAATTGGTGACCTCAGGGGTCGGTGTTGGGACCAGCCCTGTTTAACATCACTGTTGGTGATGGACAGTGGGATGGGGAGCACCCTCAGCAAGCTTGCTGATGACACCAACCTGTGTGGTGTGGTTGACACGATGGAGGGAAGGGATGGTGTCCAGAGGGACCTGGGCAGGCTGGAGGGGTGGGCCCACGGGAACCTCAGGAGTTCAAGGCCAAGTGCAAGGTGCTGCAAGTGGGTCAGGGCAATCCAAAACACAAACACAGGCTGGGCAGAGAATGGGTGGAGAGCAGCCCTGAGGAGAAAGACTCAGGGGTACTGGTGGGTGAGAGGCTGGACATGACCCAGCAATGGGCATTCACAGCCCAGAAAGCCAATCATGTCCTGCATCCAAAGCAGTTTGGACAGCAGGGGAGAGAGGGGATTCTGCCCCTCTGCTCTGCTCTGGTGAGACCCCACCTGCAGGGCTGCAGCCAGCCTGGGGTCCCAGCACAGGAAGGACATGGACCTGTAGCACCAAGTCCAGAGGAGGTCATGAAGATAACCAAAGGGCTGGAGCACCTCTCCTCTGCAGACAGGCTGAGAGAGTTGGGCTGTTCAGCCAGGAGAAGGGAAGGCTCTGGGTAGATCTTACAGCACATTCCAGTACCTGAATAACAGCTACAGGAAAGCTGAAGAAGTACTTTTCACAAGGGCATGTAGGGATAGGACAAGGGGGAATAGCTTTAAAGAGGGAAGGTTTAGATCAGATAATAGGAAGAAATTTACTGTGATGCTGGTGAGGCACTGAAGAAGTTGCCCAAAAAGCTGTGGATATCCCATCCCTGGAAGTGATCAAGGCCGGGTTGGATGGGGTTTTGAGCAACCTGGTCTTGTGGAAGGTGTCCCTGCCCATGGCAGGGGGTTCCCAGGGTTCCAACAGGAATTAGATGATACTTAAGGTCCCCTCCCAACTAAACCATTCTATGATTCTATGTTTTCACGCTTTTTGGGTGTATTTTGACCAGCATTCTGAGAAACCTTCACTTTTCTTACAACCATAGGGCCATGCACCAGACATCCAAACCGAGGAACACAGTTTCCAGCTCCCAGGTCCTAGTTGCCAGGCAACGGAACTTACCAGCTTTTCCAGTAATTGGGCGGAACAAGCCTCCTACCAACGACTAACCCTGCCACCTAGTGGTATTTATACATTTCTCACATCTACCTGTGTTTTCTCAGAACTTCCGATACAGCATCACTTTGTGGTAGCTACACTTTGAAAGACTTGAAAACAATCCTACAGGTATGCTGAATAGCAGTTCTGTTACAAGTATATCCCCTTTATATAATAAAGTATCTTTTGCTGCCAGTGTTTCAAAATTTTTGGTGAAAAAAATGCTTCAGAAAACCAAACCTTGAACACATGCATATATAGCTCCTTATATTGGTGATGATGTGATTTTTTGAGCCTCGCTGGTTGGGACCTTTTATCTGGAGAGTGGTCTGTAGTGGCTGTCCCTGATATGATGGAAGATGTCCCTGAGCATCACCTCCTTCTCCTGTCAGTCACAGTGTTGTGCAGCTCCACAGGGCAGAGCAGGGCTCTGAGGGAGAGGATTAAAGATCCACATTTGCATGTACAGTTATACACATACCTATATATTTACTATACCTGTATCTTGGGTGAATTATTGCATATATGATGGGGTTGTAGATTGCAGAAGCTTTGGCAATAACTGCTGGCACAGATTTGGAATATGGTGTTAGGCTGTTGCCTCGACTAAAACAAAGCAAAAACATTTCACACAGCGATGCCATGGATTACATGGATACTATATTACTAAAACATATTACTCCTTTTAACTGGTTTTATGCTGTTATCTTTTTGTAAGAAACACCCCTGAAAAGTTGACTCATTCAAGTGATTTCTTTGCTCAGATGAAAGGCTTGAATTTGACAGCATGTACTTGGTTTCATTCATTTAGAGAAGATCAAAGACATGCAGCAAGTAATTTTAGGATGACTAGGAACACAAAGAATCACCTTCCCTGTTTCTACAATAGATAAAAAAAAACCCCAAAACCCCAACAAAAGAACCCCCATTGTGGCCATCTGGGAAAAGTGAATGGTGACAGAAAAGAAAACAGAATCAAAGCTAAAAATCTTTCAGCAGCAGCATCTGTGCTGCACGATAACATGTGTCAGTGACTCAGTTCCAAACACTGTAGAAGGAAGAGAGGACTGGAAATGGTTTAAAACCAATATTTCCCTATTGACTTTAACCTCCCACAGTCACTCAGGTGCAATCAATGTCAGTGCAGGATAAGCACAGTTAATATCATGGTATCATAGAATGGTTTGGGTTGAAGGATACCTTTAAAGATCATCTATCCCAACCTCTCTGCCATGGGCAAGGACATCTTTCACTAGATGAGCTAGCTCAAAGCCCCATCCAACCTGGCCTTGAAAAGTAGAACATGCATTGACAAGACACCAGGTCGCTTTGGAGCGGAGAATGGGTGGAGGAGACAACAATGTATGGAGGAAGCTTCTCAAGACAACAGGTATTAGGAGATAAAAGAGGTAACTCCTCCAATTTATGCAAAAAAAGCACCATGTGGAAGAGAAAACATTGTGTACCAAAAATTAAAATTAAAAAGTCATAATGGTTCTAAAATGCATAGACAAATAATCCCTTTTCTGGCTTTATTCACAAGGATCCAGTGAAGAATGAAATATCACCTCTAATGTAATAATTATTTAAGACCCATTCAAAAAGGAGCTCTGCCTCATGTGGGTGACAGTACTAATCCTATTTACAAAACCTCTGCTGTTTGGATTACTTTTCCACTTACCCTGCCCAGGCAATCAAGGTGACACAAGCATAAGGAGACCAGGACAAGACAAACACAATGATGACCACAAAAGCAATTTTTGCCAGCTTCCACTCATTCTTCATGGACTGAGAGAGGTAGGATTTCCGGCTGCAGGATCCCAGCTTTTGAACATCTCTGTGAAGGGGAAAAGAAATACAGATATTTCAGCAGGGCAATGAAAAAGCAACATCTCTAATATGTTCTCACCAATATGAAAAATGAAGTCAGTTTCATATTTCCCTGCTCTAACTCTTCTTTTGTCCTCTGATATTTAAAAACTCTAGAAGGCATTAATGTAATAAAATGGTTGCAAGTGTTGTGTTTGCCTGTGAGACTGAGCCAGAACCCCTGGGACTACAGGACTGTGTCCTCATCCTTAGCACAAAGGAGGGCTTCAGGTTGCAAAGATACAGAAATTGGTATCTCTTGAGCTTTGTTGCTCTTAGAGGTGGAGCAAGCAAAGGCACAGCTGGATGGAAAAATCAAGTCTTATGTCTTTTCCTTTTCAAGGGAGGAACAGCTTGCAGAACTTCTAATTCATGAGGTAACACATGCTGGAGTACCCTGACAGCTTTGAGGAACTTGTCCCAAACACTTGCAAGGACATTTTTACTTAACTGCAGATTTATTTATTAAAGAGTATTTTCAGTGGGAGGTACAACAGGCAGTCCTAATATTTTTGTCACAAAACATCAAATTCTCTTCTCACACCAAACACCCCGCATTTAATTTAAAAAAGTTTTATATGGTCAGGTATTTTCTATACTTTAATATAGAAAATAACAGTTTTTACTTATCAGTGTTGTTAAATGGAGATACATTTCAGGCTGAAGACATTAATTACCAGCCAGCAGGGTAACAAACTCCCTGCTGGTGCACTGTAAATATAGACTAGAATCACGGAATCATAGAATGGCTTGGGCTGGAAGAAACCTTAAAGATTATTTAGTTCCAACACCCCTGCCATGACCAGGGACACCTTCAACTAGACCAGGTTGCTCAAAGTTCCATCCAGCCTGGCCTTGCAAAAGGCATAGAAAAATCTTGTGTCCACTGTGCTTCATGGGTGTACAAGATACCATTATTTTAAGGATGCATTCTTTACTCCTTCACTTGGTATCAAGTATACTACACAAAGCACAGTAAAAAACAAGGCAAAGGGCAAAAAATAAGAGTTCAGAAAGAACTTTATTTCAGGCATATATAAATGTGCTTATAAAGTGGAATTTAGCCTTATGAAGCCAAATGATTTCAACAAGTGCCTGCAGACAGAGCAGAGAAAAACCATCAGAGTGGATGATACAGTTGAGCAGCAGGAAGGACTCACAGCACCAGCTGGTGTTGTATCAGACCAAAGATAAGCCATGTGCTCATTAGCAGAAAAATAACTGATAGAATGATGTCACTCTACAGATCTAACACCCTGCTGATTTTTCCTGTCAAACATAGACCAAAAAAATTTTGGGGAAAAAGTCTGAGTAAGCATAGCCAGATATTGTGCATGTAGTTGTGATGCTTGAGTGAAGCAAGATGGTTTTTGGGATGCCTGCCTTAAATAAAACCATCAAAAAATATGAGGACTGTTATGTTTACAGAACTGCTCAAAAGCAGATGATTCCCCCATTGCTACATGTTTTTTATTATCCCTTGAGGCTGAAAACTGCTGGAATACACAAGGATCTTGTTTCTTGTAGTGCAAATCTGAAATACAAATAGCTCAATCTGATTATCTGATGTACTATTCATTACTACAGTGGAATAAGATTAGAAGCTCCAGAGACTTCTTTTTCTACTCTGAAATTCATACATCCATTCCAGTTTTAAATTGGCAAAAAATATTTCTCCTGTTACTACTGTTAATGATCTGCCACTACAGATCATTAACATCCCAATTTCAATACAGACTAATTTTTGATTCAGATGTTTCTGCAGCTGAAAAAATTGAGAACACCTTCTGCTACAAGAAAAGGGATATGTACTTCTTTCAGCTACATTGCTTACCTGCCAGTACGCCTTATGGCCAGGAACATCGATAAATAGCAATGGAATATTATTACCAGGGGAATAAAAAACACGCAGCAGCATAAAATCATGGTGTAACTTCTGTTTGCAGGGGAGTAGGTGACATAGTCCCACGTACAGGATATCATCAAGCCCTCAGGCACATAGGAACCTATGGAGTACATGAATGCATTATTCACACATACACCCAAATTTAGCACAGTTGCTAATCCAACCACTAAGCCCTTAAAATAAACCCTGTCCTGTATCCATGGTCTTCAAGAGCTGTGCCAGCCAAATTATACCTTATATATGCAGTCTGAGAAGTGAGTGCCCACGTGGAGAGGAGATCCTGACTGCAGAACTCTCAGGTACACACCTAATACTCCATCTGCAGATTGATCTGCTTGAATCCCTCCTGAGTGTGGGGGGCAGAGGGTTTCTGCAGTGCCCTAGGTGCAGATGGGTGCTACAACAACAAACCATCAGGTGGTGGCTGGGCACCCATCCAAGAACTGATAAGAAAACTCATTTTTTTACACTCCAAGCAAGACTAAACAGAGCACATAGGAAATGCTAGGAGAGGGAGAGCAGCCAACATACTCCAGCCGAGGAGCGGAGCCACGCTCCATCCCAGTGAGTAGAGCCACACGACGGCGATGATCTGCACGGTGCGTCTCTTGGAAGTCCACTGGATGGACTGCAGGGGCTTGGTGATCACCAGGTAGCGGTCAACAGAGATAGCCAGCAGAGTCATCATCGAGGTGATCCCGAAGAGAGCCCCGCAGAAAGCATACAAGTTACAGCCTGAAGAAGAAAATGGCAGTGTCAGGGGTTTTCCTGAAAAGAAAGAGGCATGTTTGCTCTCAGAGCCCATCATAATAAATCTCCTAATTTTTTTTCCTGGCTCAGGACTTCTTTCTCAATAGAAGCATTTTCTTAGCCTCACATTTTCATAGTTATTAAATTTTTATTAGAAAAACACAAATATAAATAAAATACAAATACATGTATTTAAACAAGTCCTACTTCACTGCAGGCTGCAGCTGGGAACCTTTTGTCAATGGAAAACTGCCTCAAAGAAAATTCAATCTAATTAAAGTTATATTTTCCTGGACTGTTGCCCAATATATTGATCTTAACATGCTGCAGCAGACATCTGTCTGTTAATGATAGATGGGTGGCTCAAAAAATGACTTTGGTTTATGTGGTTTAAAAATGTAAAGTTGTTTAAATTTGGTGACTAAGAGACCAGCTGTAAAACACAGCTCCAACTCCTATATCTAATGGCAGTACGTTTTGAAAGAACTGACTTTTTTTACATGAAACAGACTTTTTAACCCCCTCGGCATTCAGGCACTGCACTACCAGATGGAAACTTGTAAAGTTACACTGAATTTAATGGGGAAACCTGTGTGGAAAGATCATCCATTCTTTGAAATCTTGCATTGCCCCATGTGGTTATAAACAAGGGCCCACTAGGAATGACAGGCAGCAAAAACACCAGATTCAACCTTAAAGCAGAGTTCTAAAGTCTTTACAAGCACCCTGCAACTAAGGACCAAATCCCACTCAACCCAAATCGAATGCTTCATTTGTGACAGCATGATAATTTGCACTGATTTTATCTAAGGGGATGAGCAAGATTAAACATATCTTCAAACTAGAGAAGCGTCCCTTCTGTGCTGCTGAACAGTACATGATCTCTGGGCTTGCTCCACCACTGTACAGCCACTAGTGGGTGCAAGCTTTAATCCATGATGTGATGTGAAGCACCAAACAGAGCATTGAGCCTTCTGAGGTCCTTGCTCCACCCACATTTCAGCTATAATTTCAGCACGGATCACTTTTTCTTTCTTGTAGTTGGAAAGAAAGAAGCTTAAATTTGCTGACTCCTTAAATGACTATTGTTATTTAAATATCTTAATTAAATAGGAGATTCCTAGAAGCATGCAAGAATGGATATCAACATACATTTTAAATAAAAGTAATAACTAGCCCTCAAAATGATACAGAAAAAACTATTTACAACTTACTAAAACTTTTCTACCCATTTTCAGCAATAACATCTGCCTCAGAAGCTAAAGGGTAACGTGATTACATGTGGATGTTGACTCCTTCCTTTCCAAAATATGTAAGATAAAAGAATCACAGCTGTAATACAAAACAGGTGACATGTCACTGATGGGGCTGTGACTCCAGAGATTTGTGCTGCTCTATCCGTGGCACAAGCCAAGGCTGTTGTGGCTAAAACAGGCTGCAGGCAGTGTAAAGCTGGCGAGGTAGGAATTAGTGTTGGAAAGTACCTATGTCTCCAAGTATCCATTCTCTGTGCAAGCTGTTGACAAAGCACATGGGTGCCTGAGAAGCCGACATCAGGAAGTCACTCACAGCTAAATTCATTATAAAGTAGTTTTGGGGAGTCCTCAGCTTCTTGTTGCTTAAAAACAGGAGAAATACATAATTTTAGAAAGACAAAGTGGAAAGTTACTTTATAACTTTGTTTACTAGCATAAACAAATACTGTCCAGATTGGAATCAATGGTTACTCACAGTGAATCAATTGCTAATCACCAGTCAGTCAGCTGTAGTCATTTCAAAATAATTGAAAAGAACAGAAGCAATAAAATGGATTATTTCCTCTTCTAGCTAAGGAGAGTTTCAGCTGTCTTGATAAACATAGATTTGTTCAGAAGAGCAGTTCCCTAGGAGTGCTGTAATATTGATTGTGTCTTGCATTGCACATGTGGAAGATCTGAAGAAAATTACAGAGCCAAAGGATCTGCTTCTGGTGATACTTTAAAAACTGCTGACCTGAGGTGTTTTGTTGAAGTTGACCTGAAGTAGTTGACACACCACTAACTAAATGACCCTTTGCAAAGTGCTACAGCACAAGCAGAGCATACAAAGAGATTTGGAAAAAGTGCTTTTGCTTATATACATCTCATAAAAGAGAATTAAAGCTCTCAGTTGCAGATGAACAGGCAACATTAAATGCCACAAGGAGCGTGAAAGCAGCAGAAGTCTGCAAGCAAAGCTTATCCAAGGAAAACAACAAGGCCTTTCTGATGTGCCTTGCAATATCACTATTTGCAGCTAACATGATTTTCTTTCCTCCTGCTGATAAACAAATACTGAAAAAGAAAGTGAGAAAGCCATCTCAGGCTGCTGCAATTCTAACAAATTTTTGGGTCTCATAACTGCCTGGAAAAACAGGGTGAGAGAGAGTACAGACTTCACATCTTCCCAGGTGCTCATCTGCCTGTGCAGATTTTCCTACTTTGGCAATTTAAATGCTTTTATTACACCAGCTAAACCACAGACATTTCAAGACAAATGCAGAGCTTGTGCTGCATTTAAAAAAAATCATGAAGGTACCTACAGTTACAGGGAATTCAATTTCTCTAAATCATATTAGAAGCCAGTTATTCAAAATAACGAATTTATTTGTCTTAAACATTTAAGAACAGGAAACTAACACTTGTGTCTCTAGCATTGTAAGGCCCCGCTGCATCACTATGCATAATGACAGCAAGTAGTGAATGAGGAGGGTTTTGAAAACCAGCCTCACAGTGTGGGACAGAGGGCAGATACTTTTTTTTTCCAAGAGGTTTTTGCATACTCCGGCTGCAGTAGCTTTGGCTGTCTATTGCTCTGCCAAGAGAGCACACAAACTGACGGAAATCCTACAGTCTGCCTGAAGCAGGAAATACACTGCTGGCATGAGCTCATTTCATGTAGCACATTGCCTTCTTGGTCCTTTCAGGACATCTGGGCTTCTGGGAAGAGTGTCAGTTTTTGTCAAGTATTTCTGCAATTGCTACAGGGTAAGTGAAGAAGTCTGCAGCTGCAAGACTGTGGTTTCTATCATTAGAAGTATTAAACCATACTTTAAACTTTCAATTGGAAATTGTTTATAGAACAAGGTATTATTTTCTCATTTTATTTGATTCCTTAAAACATGAAGAATTTGCACTGAGGTTGTCAATGATGCACATGGACTCGTGTCTGCAGGTGTATGGCCTTCTCCCCTCTTTCCCCCCACGGTTGCTGCCATTAGATTTAATCCAAGAGGAAAGCAATGCAGAAGTCCACACACAGGCACAGGTGAAACTCAAGGCCACTCAGATTAACCACAAAAGGAATTTTTGTACCTGTAAAATGCGTAGAGAACTAGGAGGTTTCCTATGATGCCAATGGAGCCAATAATAAGCACACACGTTCCTACGGTGTAAAGAACATGGCCAGGGATCTCTTCCTTGGTCACAGTGTGTGGCTGGGTACTCATGTTCAGAGCCTGAATGGAAAACAGAGGAAAAGGAAAGCATTTGGGGCCCTTAGTTCGGGGAACACATGCTCAGCCTGTTTGTATTCGCTTCCATGGCTTGTGCAAATCAAATACACACCTCAGAGTTCTTTTCATGTCTCCCGTAATCAAGCTTCCCTCAAATAACTTTCATAATTTTGACAGCAGACATTTCTCTTAAGAAAAGAGCAACAGAGAAAGCAGACTGGAAATGACAACTAAGGAAGTTATGATGATGATGTGAAAAAGGCAAAGAAGCTCGAGCATGAAACTCACTCTGGGTAACTGCTGCACTTTGGGGCACAGAGCTGGCTGACAACACAGACTGACAGCAACAAATAACCTGTCACGTTTTGGTTTTATTAGGAGCAACGATATCGAATCCCACACTTACACACATTAAATCCCCTGCATCTCCCCAGGTTCACTATCCACTAACTTAGAGTGTACAAAACCTGGGAATTCCCCATGCAAAAGAGAGGAGATGAGAGGTATAACAACAGCAGTAACACTGCCTGCATAAGAAAACATACATTAAATAGTCTTGACACCTTTCTCCCTGCCCTGGATCTTCAGCACATGAATAGGCTCCCTCTGTATTTTTTTTTTTTTTAATCAAATTCAGATTTATCACTGGCTACACATTAGCTCACATTAGCATTAGCAACGAGAAGAGTCCAAATTGCCTCATGGAAATTCTTATTTACCAATTCACAGGCAGCTAAGTCTCACACTCACAATCAGACCTGGAGACCTGAGTCGAAGTTATGGCACCTTGTCACAGCTGGGTACCTGCTTCACTTCATCCCCTTTCTCCACTGCACAGCTCAGCAACATGTGGAGTGTGGGATAGGACTGATTTTGGCCCGTGGGAGAGCAGCTGAGTGACAGAACAGGTTACTATGATAACTGTGTGATGATAACCACTGGTAGTATTTAAGCAGCCATTTTTAAAATGATGAGTACACCCTTTTTTTCCTGTTGCTAGCTCCTAATCTCCCATACTGCTGCTTCTCCCTTCTGCCTTGTATTCCTCACTCATCTATGAAGTGCACAGAGTACAGCTCCCTTCCTGTACAACAGTCCTAGCTGCGGGCATTATCCCCCAACTCTGTGACACCGCTGGGGCACTCCCCAAGGAGGCTGCACTTGGCAATAGGGAGAGCCTGGTGAAGTGCGTTGCACACCCTGAGTGTGCAACGGGTCTGTGGTGGAAATGCTCACAGCAAACTTCCCCGGACTGAAGTGATGTAGTAAAAAGCTATGGCTTCAAAGCAGGAAGGTGTTTTCAAGCTTTCTCAGTCATCTGACAGACTCTACCCTTGACAGGATGGCTACTGCCACTATGGCACTTCACCAGAGATCAAATCACTGTAAAAGTAGGAAGACATGGAAGAAAGCATCTGCTGGTGCTGGTTGCACCAGTGGGCTGTGACACTTATTTCCAGTGCTTAGGCAGCAATAAAAAATGTCACTGTTTGTAGCATTTACCCTTGAGAAAGGTGTGAGATGTAGTGTAAGAGCAGGCAGAGCATGGAGAGGTGGCCCAGCAAAGAAAGCAGTCGTGGCTGTTTGGTGGCATCAGGCAGAACCAGCACCATGCTCTCAGAGCAGGGCTGCCTGAGCATGCCAATTGACCATATTAAACTCCTTTCCTCCTCTCTCAAACCCAATAACCTTAGCAGTGTGTGCACTGAATCATAATCCTGCCACATTTCTGACAATGCATACCAAAGAAGCTAAACTGGGGAGAAAGGGAAAGGGTTCATTTTTTTCTTCCTTCCCAGCTTATCTGTTAGGCATGCCAAGGATTTGCCCCTGCCTAGAGGTTTATTTTATAGAGCACTATTATATAAATGTAACTCAGGGCAAGTAGTAGTTGCCTGTCATATGAATTACGCTTTACTTCAACATATGGGAATTCACTGTTGCAGAAATTCATTTGAGAAATGGACTATGAATTTCACACTCAAAGGTGTCTCACCTTATCTCTCTGCTGAAGAGAAGCTGACTTGGACATTTTGGCCTCATTTGCTCGTTTGCGGGTGGTCATCTGTGTCAAAAGCTGAAAAATGTCTCACATGACATATCTGTAAACCCAGCTTACAGTTTGCTGGCAATACTAGATGAAATAGAAACTATTGATGCCTACAGAGTGCAATCTGGAAGGCAATACATACCAGGGATTACACAGAGTCTTCAATCTCGGTGAGAAGCTAAAGTGAGGGATGTTTAGATTACACAGGCTTTGGATCTTGCCTCCAGGGGAGTCCATGAAATGCCACGGCCGCTTCTGCTGCAATGTTAACAGCAGTTCGATAACTCTCAGATCTGAATGGAAAGACAGCTACTCATTCTCTCTGCTGGTGTTACCCTGAGAGCAGGATGTGGCAGGCATCCAAGCTGTATGAGATGGGGCAAGCTGACAAAGACCAAAAGCCATTTATAACACTGTCATTTGAATCTGAGAAGAAAATGTTTATGTCTATCTGTGTGTGTATATATATATATATATTTCAACAGAAAACCTCAACTTGGATAAGAAAAATAATTTCATTAAACTGGTGGAAATTTTCTGAATAAAACAGGCTAAACCAGTACAAATAGCTGTAGTCTAATCAAGGATTATGTATACCTCATTTTACTCACATAATGTATTTCACCAATTTGGCATATTTTCACAATGGAAAACTTTTAAATTTAAAGATTTAAATACTCTTAAGGCTGAGAACTTAAAATCTACTCTGGTGAATAAATGCTGCTTTTCTAATACAGACTCATTCTCCATACAACATAACATCCAGCTGGAGACAAGTAGCACTATCATCAAGGTTTTAGGATTTTTATTAAATTTAGGCTTTTCTCTTTTTCTACAATGTCAACTGTGAGAAGTTAGGCTTTTAGCAATTTTAACTAAAAATCTAAATGCTTGCCAATGTTAATGTTTTATTGTATAAAGATGAGGGCTAGAAATAGGAAAAAGAAATTATAAGCTTAGTGATGAGCTTTAAGGAGAAGCTGGATTTTGCAGATCTTCTCAGAAGCTGTTAATACTCCACACATTTTTTTTTGTACTTTTAGTTTCCCACTGCAAATAAGAATAAAATTAAATTATAGGAGAATATTCCAATTTGCTATGAGTGTTTCTAAGCCAAGAAAACTCAAATAACTATTGCAAATTTTTCCAGATAACTTGGTAAGCAGGAGGGCAGCTATGTACAGCAGGTTGCATTCACTATAGACACTGATGAGTCTTACTTTGCTTTGCCTGTATTAGCCTGTCCTAGGACCAAAATGAGGTATGGTCAATGACAGCTGCCACGAATCAGCAAAAGATTAGTTTGTACTATGGGGAAGGTCCTGCCTTTTAGACTTAGTAAAGCACAGATTTTGTATCCATCTCATGTCACCACCAACTGCTAGAATACACTGTGTAGTTATACTTGGACTTCGTATTTCAGTCTGATCACTTCTATTTTATTAACTTCAAACTCAGACCCCTTGAGAATGCAACTGAAAAAACTTAAAAAATCAAAAGCCATGTTGGGAGAAGCTCCCCTTCTGCTGTTTCACGCTGCTATGGTGATGTACAGCTGACCTGGATTCAACACACTTATCTCAATTGTATTTATGGGTGTTCAGTATCATCACAGCCATGTACTGTAGAGTGAAAAGCCTGTTCTGTATAAGCCTCAGTCTTGCTCCTTCTCTTTAAAGATGTGATTTAACATAATGATAATGAAGGAAGGCATTACATTTTATTCAACGAATATATTGAATATTTAATGGGTGAATCAAGTTTTCAAGTGCTTATGTGAGATGAGTTCACCTCTCCATTTTTCCCTCAAACTGGCTTTGCCTCCCTCCATACTTTGGTCTTGGGACAGAATCCTGAGCACTCTGCTGAAGACACATCCATTTCCTGAATGAACATTTCAAAAGCACCATCCAGAATGATCTGATTGTTTAAGTCAAAACTCCAAATGGAAATAAGCAGCCCACGGAGATGCCAGTAATTGCAGCAGGGCCAGCTTCTGGCGTATTTGCCGACCCTGTGCTCGCTCTGTTGGACTCCTTCTGAATTAATGCTACAATCATTTGCATTTTGACTCTATGAGCTGTTGGAGGACCTGACAACTCACATAAATTATGATGTGGCCTTACCCTTATATATGAAGCGACTACAACATCAAAATATATAAGCCCCTATGTGGCTGCTGGGAGGGCTTTCCTGGCAGGGTAGCTAAGAGATCCACAGGCAAATGGAGCGTAAACAATTAACAGTTGTCCCTCAACTATCTGGCAAAGGAAGCAGGCACCAGATATAAAAATAAACTTGGCCTATTTCTCCCAAAATAAAGATGGAAAACTTGAAACAGATGAGGTAAGTCATTCTAGGAAAGCTTTTGCAATTTGATTTTTAGTGATAAAACGATGGCTAAATAATTAGAGCCATCTGTTTCTGCTTTTCAGATGGTAAGATTAATAAGGAAGACAAAATTAATTAATTAACGCAGAAGACAAACAATTGTCATTTAAAAAGGAGGGCAAGGGCAGGTCCCCGTCAATAGGTAGGGGTAGAAACTGATGGACTGAAATGGTTGTATGATTGGCATAAGGTGGATATAAGATTATCCAAAGCTTTATTCACTCTCTGGTTTTGCTCATGGGTGCAAGCTCATCTTGTGGAAATGATTTACACTGAAAGAGCTTAAGGAAGGGCTTGCTTACATGAGGGATTAATGTGCACTAACAAGGGAATAAATTAGCAACATAGCAGCCTCCTTGTGTTGAACTGCTCCATGGATTCACAACGCAGAAGTCTGATTTGCTGTACAAAAAACTTGTCTATACTGTTACACCTGAAAATTTTACAGAAAAATACTAAACAATACTTAGGTATGTTAGATGAGATGGGAGAAATGTGAGTGTGGCAGCTAGCAGATAGCACTTGCCAAGTTCCTTATAATTTCACTGATAGTCTGTATAATCCAGGTAATTTCAGTATGAAGCACCATCTGGTTTGAAATTACAACAAAATTTGGGGCTTAATGAAATACCTTGTACGTAGGAACTCTTGAAGCAGCAAACAGAAGGTCGCTGCTGTGTAGAGACTATAATAGAACTAGTGATCCTCAGATATTTTATAAAACAACAACAACAAATAATAATAAACTAATAAACAACAAATAATAGCCAAAACAACAACTTTGCTTGTTCTGGCTGACAGTACTGTGTTCCAACACCATGCAGAAAGGTCAGATTAATCCGGCCCTCAGAAAGTCAAGTCAAACTGTGATCATCCACATATGGGAAAGTTGCTTTCCTTATCAGCCTCCGGGTGACAGTCCTCTTCCACACTCGTTCCAGTCAGTTCACATGCCAAAGCCAGGAGCACTCAAACACACATTTACAGCGTGTATTTAATCAAAATGAAAATTGGTTTAGCAAACTGACTTCAATGCACGGGACTTCAATGCAATCCATCCAAAAGCGACCAAGGAGAACAGGAACTGCCTGTGTATAACACGACAAGTAGCAAAGTCAGGCATCTGCTCCAGACCAAGCCAAGTGTTCATCCAGACAGTTGTCATAAAATTTTGGGAAAACCTCGAGGATTTCTTCCTACAATGAGGTACATATCTAGTTGAATCCATTCCAGCAATTTGCTTCAGGGCTTCTGGCCAGTTGAAAAAAAGCACTGGATTTCAGGACACATTTGTATCCTTAAGGCCTCATGTTTAGCACAGCCTCTGCTTTGATGAGGTGCTTTCTTTCAGGCCCTTAATATCTTCTTACAAGCAATCTAGTAACGCATGGCTGGGGATGGCAGGAAAAAACCTCAAACACCCGTCCAAAAAAAATCCAAAGAGAAAACTGTCAAAACCTCATTGAGTTCTCAACAAAAGAATGAATCAGCTAGATACTTAAAGTAAGCATACTCAGATTTTTACATATCTGAACTAATGAATCAGTATAAGCAATGGGTATTAATAATTCAGATGTTTTCTATATTAATGATATTATATTAAAAAGATTCTCCTGAGAGTAACATAGCAATCAGTTGCAAACTATGAAACTGAAAAGAATTTAAGTTATAATATCTGTCTGCCAGTTACAGAGATCTCTAAGAGCATATTTTCATCTCTCTGGAGACTGACTAAAAGAACATTAAAATGTAAAGTCTTTTCTGGAAAGCACAGAAACATTGCTTTCTATGTACATCTTCAGCTACACTGCTGAAATTGGCGACAAAAGATACATTTGTTTTCGGAGCACAAAAGAAAAAAAAAGAAAAATCCAACCCCAAATATCAGCCCAGCTGAAAAACAAGCCATTTTATATTCCAACTTGAGTGCTCTCTGCATGGTTTGGGAAGGGATTAGCAAATGTGAGGGATTACCCAGTGTTCTACAAGTTTTTCTATGGAGTGTGCATGCACAGCCCAGCTTTCTTTTTCTTGAGGAAGAACTGGCAAATAACTAGCACATTCGGTTTCCCTTCCTGAATCCATGCCACTAGAATCAAACCTTGAGGCAATGGACTTTAGTTTCAAGACCTGAAAATTTTAAACCAAGGTACCAAAGACATGTTTCCTGAGAACATTTCTCTTCCAGTATTAGTGTACTTATATAATCCACACAGGTAACATTAACCAGGTCTTCACAACATTTTCATCTACAGAAATTTTACGTTCTATTTAAATGTATCCACTTCTAGTCTGAGACCTAAAGGAACCAAATTCTACCATGAATTTTTGAAAAACAAGCAAACAGAAACCCACTACCAGAAGCCGCTAACACTCATTTGAGTTGAGGGCTCAGTCCATCTTTCCCCTATCACATCTCACAGGCTTGCATGCCAGTGCAGACAGTTCCTTAATGTGATCCCTGAGACACTCACCATATTGTCCCCTTGGCCATAAATGGCACCAGAATTATCTGATGCTGTGTCCAAATGCACCTCAAATCACAACCCAAGCTGTACACGCTCAGGCAGGCAGCACACTGAACAAATCTAATCAATGCTGACACTGCATTAAAATTAGCTGGACTATCACAGTTCAGTGCATATTTGTTTGGCCATGAGGGAACAGATGACTGCTGGCACAGTGCAACAACAAAGCAGCAGGTAGAAATCTCAGGATATATATATATATATTTGAGGGCCTTGGAGCATGCTAGTTAGAAACATGGGTGGTCAAAACATGATATGTTTGTTAAATCCTTCAATGTAAGATATTTAGCAGTCTTCAGGGAGAAGTTACAGCAAATATTTATTTTAATCTTATTATGCAGCATACTCTCATAGGTTATTTTACTCTCTCTGAACATCCTACTGCTAACTGGAGTTCTTTAGTAATCTCACAAAGTTCACCAAAAGAAAGAAATCTAATTGTTCTATGTTTGCCACTCGGTGGTGAGAGTGTTTTGAACTCACTTGGCTCTGTAACCTTTGGAGATAACGTGGGCTCTTCATCTGAGCTGCTCTCCCTCCTCTGCCTCCTTTGAGCTCCTGTGGCTCATCCTGATCTCTTTTACTCATCCCAGGCTATCACACAATGGCTGTTCCCATTTCATCTGCCACAGATACCTCATACCAGCCTGCCCACCACACACCAAAAGCCATTTCATCATCTGCCACTGTTGGCTGATGACAAGGCAGTGCCACAGCATCCATGGCCTGCCTGGACCAAGCCCTCTCCCACTCCATCAGCCCCAGCAGCACAAACTCATTTCCAGGGTGAGGCTCACGCTTCACTGGATTCAATGGAAGTACATGCAGAAATGCCTGCCTGTCCATAGCTGTTGGCAACTGTCTTGGGCTGACTGTATGATACTGTATTCCCTATCGTCTGTTCTGTGCCCAGACATGAATCCTGTGCCTCTCTGTACCTTTAAGATAGAGCAGGGAGAGCCGGTGGAATTCCTTTGGCGCAGTGTTCAAAACACAGAGAAGCTTGCTGGCTTCTCCTGCCTGGCTGCTGAGCTTCTGCAGCAGGGAAAAGAGTTACATTCCTTTTGCTTTTTAGCTGGTTTCTTGTTCGTTAGCTAAAGTATGGAGCCCTGGGACTTTGGCTTCTTCTTCTTCTTCTCTTCTGGACTGTTCAGCAATACCAAAATGTCATCTGGGAGACCCTACACACCAGCCCGGAGGACCCCACACTAAACCCCAGCTCTGGAGAGGAGAGAGCCCCTCCCACAAAGGACTCTGAAATCTACCGAGGTTCTCTCCACAGCGAGAGGTTTCATTATTTAGCATTATTCATTTTTTTCCCATACTTGCGTGCACTTTACTTGTTAACTAGATAGTTTATTTTTTTCACTTTCCTCTGAGGAAAATTCTTTCTGAACCTGGTGGGGGAGGGATGGCTGTAACCTGCCTTCTATTAGAGGTTGTTCATTTCGGACATTCCTCCAAATTTGTCTCAAACTGGGACAGCAACACGCTGAAATTCTGATCCCTGCGAGTGGTTTCTGAGCTCTGCTCTGAGGTTTCAAAGAGCTTGAACATATACTCTGGCTTCTGGACAGCCGAACTTTTATATGTTAATTTAAAAAAAATAATTTCTTCCTTATTGTTGATAGCTGAAAACACATCCTTTACCAGACACCTCTGGCCTTATGTACCTTGTCTAGATGCTAGGAGTCTTTTCATTCCACCGTTCAGCTTCTTGGGGAGACTGACTCAACTGCTGCTGGAAGATCTGTGCATGGAAACTGCTCTGAGAAGAGTGCCCTGCAGTTTAAATAGATCCCATGAAAACATGTGCTTGTTTTTAAGGACTGTGGAAAAAAATCCTATCAGCTGACATTAGCTGACAAAGGCTGATTACAAAATGAAAACACATCCCAATAAATCTGCTAAGGCAAGATCTTAATAACTTTTACTAATCCTGTATAGTGTTTCTAATGCTACTTTTTAAAATACAAATAGCTAACACCTTTCACCAATGTGGTCATTTGGTTCCTGCTGAGTTCTCTGCTCTAGACTTATTCTGTCACCTATGAAGACCTGTGGTGAATGATGAAGGAAGTACAAATAAGAATAGTAGAATTACACTTCTTTAACTACATTACAGAGAAGCTTTTTTACAATTTTTACTAGCTAGGCACAAAGAACTATAGATTTCCCTCTCTAATTTTCACTATTTGTAAAAAAACACTTTTTCTTCTGCAGGAAATATTCTTGGCTGAAGGCCTGAAACCAGAGACGTTCTTCATCAACTAGGGTAATTTCCATATTTCAACAAGAAATTTTGGTTATGGGTGACAGGGCAGAGGGCAACCCAACTTCTTAATGCCATTTGCATCATTCCATCATGTACATTTGGGAACATGAAAACTGCTAAAAGCTGTCAGATCAGAGGTCCACCATCTCCAGTGTCTCACACCCGACAGAATCTGGCAACAGATGCTTTTAAGAGGAAGAACACAGGGAATACAGCCAGTGAACACTCAATCCGCTAACTTCAAGCACATTTGTGATATTAGTATAAACACCATAGCATCCCGTTTCTGTTTAGATCAAAGAATTGTCTGATCACTCTAAGCTGATGATTATTCTATGTCATATCTGCTTGTTCCTGTTTAATATTCCTCTATGCATGGAAGGCAGGGTATGCAGAAGGCAGAGCCAGACACTTCCCAGAGGTGAACAAGAAATTAACACAAAGAATGTCAAATAATGCCAGCAATAAAACCTCCAAAACACACAGTTAATAAACAAGGGTTTAAGCCATAAATGAAATTAAATATATTTCAGTTACTTGAGGACAGGTGGTCTGTCTCAGTAAACTGAAAATCTTCCTACCTACCTTCTGTTACTTTCACAGGAAACAGGGGACATCAAGAGCCAAGTGAACCTAAATGCTGTCTTACACCCAGAGACTTTAGATAATTTCAATTTATAACCCCTGCAGAGACCACATTTCTTGCATAGGAAGGCTGCAGCTAAGTGCTCTACTTCATTTGCAACCTTTTTTCCTACTGTGGCTTTAAATCCTGCATGAAAAGAATGATTTCCAGGCTCTTAGGCATTTCACACCTATTGATTGCACGGGTGGCAAAACACCACTCTTCTCCTGTGGTGCTGAAAATACTCCCTGGTGTTTATCTGCACTGTTAGGTGCCTAAGCATAATGAAAATCTGGCTTTGAAGTATTTTATGACTACTTTTAGAGAATCTAACTGGCCCACTGATGCAATGTTAAGTCCAATGGCCTAATGCAATGAGCACAACTACCCCTAACTCTCTAAAAAAAGAGTAAACCAAGCTCTCATCCAGGAAGGAGATCATTGCTTTTCTAGTCCCATGGAGGGTGAAGAACATACAAATTTCTTGTGAATTTAGCATTGCTAAAGGAAGAGAAATGAACGTCAAAGGAACAAGTGAAACCGGCAGCTCCATGTACAACTAGAAATCTATGGCAGCACTGAGGGCATTTCAAAGATTGAAGCAACACTTGCAAATTAATAAGAAATTGCAATATGAGCATCATTAGAGAGAAATTACAACCATCAAAAGACCTCTAGATTTCTAAAGCACTAAACTAATGAAGCATGAATTGACACGGTGGAAATACGTGTCTATAGTATAAGTAAAGTCTGTATCTCTCAGAAAATTATCTCATGGCAATGCTCCTCCAGGGAGAAGAAACAATATCTTACACAAAAGCAAGTGCCTTTACACAAAAGCAAATGCCTCCAAACCTTGGTTTGGAGAAGCATCAAGACAACTTTGATATAGCAGTGAGGGAAGCTTCATTCTTTCCCTCTCCATTGCACTATGTAACCCACGGAAAATAGGGATGATGCAGTTATTTTAATGTGATCTCTTGTTTTAATTCTACAGACCATTTTTCAAGACTCTGTGAAAGCTAACAAAAATTTTAGCACATCTATATTAGGAAACACCATCTTCCTCTCACCCTCATGATAATCTCTGGATATGGGGTGGATTTGAAGTGTCTTCTACATTACCTCTGCAACATCATCTTGGAATCAGGATGAACTACCAGAACAGAAAATCTCAGCACAAGGCAGCTCCCTTTTCTGAATTGAGAAGAAAAGTGCCATTTTACAGAAAAGAACCTTTATGTTAAAAAGCATATTAAAAAACCAGCAAAGTAATATGCACCAGACAATCCCAAAAAACAAGCACAAGTCTAAAGAAGACCTGTGTCTGTCTCAAGTCATGTCCATACTAGATCTGAGCGCACACTGGACCTTCCTCTGTCCTCCCAGCTCTGGAAAAGCATTGCAATAAAGGCATCTCTCAATGGCAAAACAGATGAAGGAACAATTTGCTCCCAACAGCTGTGAGGGTAAGAGAGATATTCATTCGAGTTTTCTCCCTGAGTAAAAGCCCACTGAACCCAAATAGCTACTATTAGTTTCAAAGTTGCATTGAACTTTAGGAAAAGTTTATTGCTCTTAGTTTTGTTGTATCAAACACTGTGCTAATGACAGAGTGCAAAGCAATTTGACAGCCATGATTCTGAATACAAAATAATTCTGTTACAAATGGGTTATTAAACTCTTTTGAAGCATTACCCAGGACACCATCAGAGTGCTGCCTCCTGTGCTGTGGAGGAGGGATGGCAAACACCGCAGATCTTGCAGCCCTCCAGCATTTGAGCCACGCTGCCGTCCCTCACCAGCTGCTGAGGAGTAACTGACTGGCACTTACCTACAGCAGTGCCCTGGAGCTTTCCAAAGAGCCAGCACTGATCCACTAAGAGTCTCCCTGGTGCTCCTGAAGTACCTTCATTTGCTATCACTCAGCTTTGGTGCAGTGGTCTCTGCACCACCATGGAGGGAGGGACCCCTTACAACTGCGTGGTCACAACAACACTGCATGTTTCTATGCCATGCTGACCCTTTCCCAGTCATGGCAAAGTCAACTACATCATTCGAGTGTTTGCACGAGTTTCAGTACAGAAATTGTAGTAAAAGATATCAGGTATATAAGAAACTATGCATATTTTTCTTTCTTAGCAAAAGGCAGGTAATTTATGGAACACTAAAGTTATTGGCTGCAGAAAGTTCGATGAAAGTAATTTGCCCTTTTTATAATTAAAACTCAAACAATTTTCCTTCTCACTTGAGATCCGGTCCTTTTTCAGGCATCGCTAACTTTGCAAAGCTCAAGCCAAGTGTGCTCCTTCCTGTTGCTTTAGTAGGTCTAGATTAGCTGGAGCTTTTTAAAAGTTGCCCATTTCATCATGCAGCCAGCAAGGGCCTGCTTTCACCTAGTCACTCCTTTCACTGGCAGCACAGCTGTGCTGATGGCAGTCAGTCCAAAGGGATCAGCAAGAATCAGAACAGTCCATCTCCCTATTTCTTGGGATTTCTGCTTAGGGTACATTTCAGCTTTGCAAATGCTGTCAAACAAAGCTGCTGATAGCATTCCCTGGGCTGTTCTCAGCAGGATCAGCTGGTAACTCCCAGCTCAGACCTCACTGCAACAGGCTGGCCCAGGCACACGGGGTGATCCATCTACACAGCAGACCAAGCCTGCATCCTTGAACCATGCCCTGTGTTCTGCATGTGCCACATCACATTCAGCTACTGACCACCATCTGCACCAGGCATTTCTGACTGCTGAGTTATCTACCTGCTAAGCATGCTCTCAAGTCCCAGTGCCTACCAAAGCTGCATGTGAATTTTGAACACCACTTTTTTATTTCAACATTTCCCAGGGTGGCTCTCTGCATCACAGAATTTATGAAGAGGGTCTAACAGCATGCAATCAATTTATGCAAGTCAGCCTGGTGCTTCCTCTCAGCTGCATTATGAGTAGCTACTTAAATTCCCTGTCACCTATATACTAAGATTTCCTACTTTTCAGAGCTCAGAGAGCTTGACTTGTATTGCAGCTGCCATGTCTTGCAACTCCATGCTTCTATTAAGTTTGCATAACTTTGAAAAACTCGTGGGTACATTGACACCAAAGGCTGAATCACCTCATGCAGTAACACTGCTTTGTCACGCCCTGGGGCTTGAGGAGTGTGACCAGCCTCACTCAACCACCTGCAACAATATGCAGACACACGTCTCTGCTCTGGGTCCAGTTTGTGCACTGAATTCTACTTCCCACCTGCTTAGCCAGGGACTGCTGGACTAAGCAGACCATCTTCAGCATCCACCCTCTCTCACCAGGCTGGCACCTCAGGGCACTGGAAACACAGGACATCCTAGGGAGAGATTTGCAGCCTCTGAAGGCAGCCAAACAAAGTCAACTAAATTTCAACTTTAGATCCCTTGATCAACTTACTTATTCGCATATACACATGTTTTCACACAGCTAAGTTTGTGGCAAGAGAAAGCAATACAGGATGTGAACTAGTTGAAAATATGGTGACAGGGAACAAAACTTGGATTTCCTCAGAAACTTTAGAGAAAATTTAACAGCAAAAATAATTCAAAGGGTCACTGCGGTAAAGATGTGATTAAAAAGACAAACTGAAATTTAAGACCTTTAGCAGTGCCAGAACACAATATGGGTAAATAATTTGGAGTTATGAGTTACATGCTAAAATTCCTTTTCACTTGCCACTTATTTATTACTTGAAAGGACTCTGTAAAAAGCTTGCCCCAACTTTTTGTCTCACTTATTCCAGGACAATGACCTGTTGCAATGAGCCAATGTCTGCAGTTTCCCTCCCAAGCTGCAGTTTCTCCCACAGCATTCCCATAACCTTTTCTCTTCCACTCTTCAGAGTAGAATATTCTTGGTAGACTTCTTTGAATGACAGGGCTGGGCTGCCAAATAAAACTAATTCTAGACAAGTTATCAAAGATTCAGCAGTAAAGCTTCTGTCCTAAAATCTCTACAAAATATTGCAATGGTGTAAGGTTAGGGTATACAGGGATGAAGATGTATGAGGACAGAGGTACAAAAATTTTTTATATTTAGCTTGCTGATCTATCTCAGTCTTCTGCCTCAAATCATCATGACTAATTTGTAATGCACAAGAAAATCCTCTTTTCATTATGAATGTGTTCAAATAATCCTAGCTTAATGCATAAACTATTGACAAGCCTTTCTACAGCACTCCATTTAGGTCACTTTACATTATATTAATCAGTTCCACGAAAAATTACCGGTTCTGAAATCTGCTTTAGGACTTCATTTTTATTTTCTTTCTCATAAAAATGTTCTTGCTATTAGGGAGCAGATCACAATAAGGTTCAATCAATCAGATCTTGATGATGCAACAAATACCATCATAAGCAACCTCCTGCTACATCATCCCCTTCCACAACCGGTTTTCCCATCAGCCAAAACTCCAAATCAATCGTAAAAATCTAAACAAAATAGCACAAAGAAAATACATGTCCCTTTGAGTAGAGCTGGATCAGATACACACACACACACACAGAGAAAATAAATACCAAAATTCACATTAAAACAACTTCAGTGAGATTTTCTTTTTCCTTCTAAAGAAGAAGCAATTCATTTAAATTATTCCTGAGAAAACAACGCAGAAGAGAAATGCTCCTTTTCCTCCTCCCTGCCCAGCTCCCACTTCCCAAGCCTTCCTCCTGGCACGTACTTTTTGGGCTGAGCCGAAAGCATTTCTCTTCCCTCTGCTCATCTGCTCCGTGCAGGGCTGCCGAGCTGCGACTCATCCTGAGGAGCGCTGGAAATCCCAGGCTTTAAAAAGCCGCTCGCAAGCCCCTCCTGGGCTGCCAGGCTGCCAGCTCCGACAGCGATCGAAGCACAGCATAGCCCCCAGCAAGCCACATGGCCCGTCAGTCACCCTCACTGGCCACACCACCGCTGCTTCACGTGCAAATAGATGACTTGAAACAAACAAATAAACAAACCCCATCCACACCCAAATACCTCACAATTCAAAAAGAATACATACATATATATATATATATATATATATATATACATATATATATACATATTTATATGCATAAAGGATGGACACCCAGAGGAGCTCGTTTCCAGGGCAGCCCAGCTGGCTGTCTCTGCCCAGCCCATCCTGGCAGCATCCCGAGCCCCTGAAGAGAGTCGATACCTGAGGCTGTGCCTGCTGCCCTGCAGTCCCGAGCGGGCAGCCTGGGATGGAGGGCACTGCCTGGGATTTCTCTTGTGGCAACTCGTGCCCCTGGCCTCTTATGCTTTTGCTGCAAGGAGCCTGGCTCTGCCTTCCCTGGAACCTCCCTTAGGTGGCTGGAAACAGCAGCTGGGCACCCCCCGACTCCCCCCCTCCCCCAGCCTCTCCTGGCTGGCCAAACCCGGCTCCAGCTTTCCCTTTGCGCATCCTGTGCTCCATCCCCACGGCTCATGAAGCCCCTTGGCCTGGTAAGGGTGGCTTTGCCCTGCTGCACAAGTGAGCAGGCACATGCCTAAGCCATGGCTGGGTTTCTTGCAGGGCTGCCAAGGAACAGGGTATAAAACAGAGCCACTTCCCAGCAACTCAACCTGCAGTTACCAAAATGTCATTTGCAGAATACGGCTTAATATTCAAGCATCTCCTGCCACAGAGGTGCTTGAATAGCCACAGAAAATGTAGTGAGCAGCAGTGAGCGTGTCTCAGGAATTTCTTACCTCACAGCAACTTGTTGTGGTTGTAAAGCTGAGTATTTCAGAGGCACTGGAACATGATGAAAAGAGCAGGGATCTGATGGCAGGCATGCCCTTTGAGAGCCTCTCTCTTGCACTCTGGCCAGAAAGACATCAGGAAAGTACTTAGATTTCAATCCCTATATAATTTTTTTAATGTATTAATATTTTCCATATACTTGGTTTCAGTGTTTGCCTTTTAAAAGGTGTGAATGAAAATGATGTGTAAAAATGCATTTTGCCTGGAGAAGAAAAGGTTCAAAGTAGTAGAGAGAGGAGTAGGAATTACAATTTAAATATAATTCAAGGAACTTACATGCCCCCTCCATCTAGGGCATGACAGTGGTCACAGCTCCTCCGGAGAATCTTAAAACTATTTCTGCCCATAGATTAACACTTTTAACTGATGATTTTAAAGATAGTAGAAATTGAACTACAGATATAAAACTTACAAGAATGGTGAACATATACCATATGGATGATCTCCAAATGCTGGAGAATACTGCTGAGCTTCCTAGGCTGGAAGCCTAGGTTTCAAAACAAAGTTTACTTTGGCATTTAATAGCCCAAAGGCATAATGAATATGTTAAAATATAATGAACAGTCAGCCAGAACAGAAAAAAAAAAACCTACTCAGTGAAAACACAATATGCTGTTACGCATTGTATTACAAAAACATTCATTGTCATACATAACAATTTAGACATCGGTACTGTTGGTCATTATTGCTTCATCCTTGGCTTTCATTCCTTACTGAGCTGCCTTATTTCCATTCAATCATTTGACCTGACAGGTTCTGCTTCCCTCCTCTGAAGATGCCCAGTTGTTAGCTGCTGTCTTTCACTGTCAGTTGCAGCTTGGCATCTTGGTGCTTTACTTTCTAGGTCCACTTGTTGACCTGGTCTGTATGATCTGCTGGCTGTAGATCTGTTTGGGAGTGAACTCCAGTTCTTTCCATTACTTTATATGCTCCAGGTTCAAATCCACCAAATGACACATACATTAGATATTGCTACAGTTACAGAGTTATTTTTTGGTTACCTTACAACTTTTCCATAACTATTGCCTTTCAGAGGAAAATCTATACACAATATTGGAGCTACTATATACATTAGTGATAATTTCAGAACCTGTTGATTTATAATTTTTTGGCTAATAATGTTTCTTATCTCCAGTGTGGTTTAAATTTTCTGTAAGGCAAGAGAGATCAAATGAGAAATTATCAGCCCTCTAACATCCACACAAGGGTTCCCTTTTTTCCTTACAGAAGTAGGTAAAATGCTAGAAATGCTGCCCTCTGAAACCTGAGACCTGACAAACTGCTCAGATGTTCTTTCTGAGGAACTGCTTTCTTTGCTCCTGTTGTTCATTCCCATGTTCTCAAGTTGGAGATGAAACTTCTCTGAGAACAAGCCACTACATACAGTACTTCACACACCTAGATCAAAATGAACCCAATCTTCTGTGAGATATTCTGATTAAAGCTAAGAACTGGATGCCAAAGGAAAGTTAAGTGCCAATTAAAGCAAATTTTTTCACACTTCACATTTGTTTAGACTCACAGGGTCTTGACTGACAATTTAAGTTGGCTCCACGAATGACAGTGTTTAGGTACAACTAAACCTCCAGCCAGAGGATTACTGAATTCCTGTCTCACACATCTCTCTTCCCTGCTCTCACACCAAGATTAGCTCTTCATTAGGCCTTTCTATTTCAGCTGTTTGTAATTAATCCTAGGACATGGGAAAATACAGTAAATCCATCAAGTCAGTACAACCAGACAGTGTTTGGACTCACTGAGCTTTACGAACTGCATGTGCACACTTAAACTCACTGTGTGTTCAAATAAAAGCACTGAAAGCACTGAAAATCAATGCATCAAAATTAGTCACAGAAAACAGGTTGCTCAGATAAGTGAAGAAACAGATAAGGGAAATAACTGCCTAAAAAAAAAGGTCAGATAAAATGCCTGAGACACAGTCAAGATACAAGCACTAAGTGGTAGCAGTTCCATGTGTAGATTTAAAGAAACCAAACAAACATTAAAAAAAATGCAGGAAAGAAGTATTTGTGGTTGTTTGGGGGATTTTTAGGAAAATAGCATAGAGTGATCTAGGATGAACAATAGCACTCTACATTTCTACGACACCTTTCATCCCAAAGGTTCCCAAAGCAGTTGGCAAATTTAACAAATTGAAGTACATTATCCTCCGTACACTGGAATCATTTTATCTGTCAGTAAAGGCATCCCTGCTGGAGCAAAAAGCAGTATGTGTTTAACAGGTTAGGTCTATTGTGACAAACACCACATCTAAGCAAAGCTACAGGGAGAGGATAATTGTCAACAGCTGGAACTAGTGTTGAATCCTGGATTAAGCAGTTGTTAGGAGAAGGCTGCTAGTATTTCTCCTGTTACCACTGGTGAGGATGACTTTGTCACAGATCTTGAAGAGCTGCCATACCCAGGGCAGGCTTTCTCCTGACCCAGCTCCTCAGGGCACCCGCCTCAGCATGAGGTGCCTTCACATGTCACAGTTCCCCTCCTTGCAACACTTGAGTGTTATATTCACCAGACAGAGTGAGAGCAGAGATTGACTGTTAACATCCAGGCATGAAAACAGACCCAGTGGTCAATCAAGAGGCACTGCACACTGAGAAATGTGGAATCATAGAATAGTTTGGGTTTGAAGGGACCTTTAGAGGTCATTTAGTTCAACCCCTGTGCAATTAGCAGGGACATCCTCAACTAGATCAGAGCCCCTTGAATGTTTCCAGGTCATTCATCACCTCTCTGGGCAGCCTGTTCCAGTGCTTTACCAACCCTCATTGCAAAAGAGTTTTTCTTGCATGTAATCTAAACCAACCACCTTTTAATTGATTTAAACAGTCAACTTTTATCTGAACCTTCACCAAGGTCATCTTTCTTTCATTGCAGCCATACTTCTGGCAACACAGCAAGTGTCAAAGGTGTTTCACACACAACAGACTGTTCACATATGCTGCTTCTTAAGGCACGTGGGTCTGACAACAGCCTAACCAGCTCCTTGGAAATCTCTGAGCACAGAGATTAGCAGAGCAGGCTAAATTCAGTTACACACTACTATCTATAATGGCAAAGGGGGGAGAATTGCACTGAAAAGCTCTTCCAGGCTACAGATTCAGTGGGACGGGAGCTTCACACTCCCTTTTTCCCACAGTCACATCAGGGATCTCAATCCTCTCTATGTCCAATAATGTCCATACACTTACGGCTACTGATGCTATGACCACTGAAGAGTAAAAAGCAAGATGAGTACGTCATGATTATTGAAAAACCCTGTAAACAAAACCACAAAAACTGGAAGAAAGGAGAAAATTCAATGAAAGCTAAACACATGGCCGCTGAACTGGTACATTCCAGCTTTAAAAAGAAGCAACATAACATTGAAATCCCTTTCCAGATGTGCTGTTGGACCAAAAGACTGTCAAAAACTGATGGGTAGTCTACAGTCACATGTTCATTTTGGGATGGCACAAAGGCATGTTTGGAAATGTGCTTTGAGCTGTCGAATAAGGGACAGTGAAATAAAAAGTGGGAACAGAATTGTATGCCAATGAGCAAAATGGATTTATTCAGCAGTCCATATTTTTCACTGGTTTAAAAATAGCTACAAGGTTGATCTGGGAATTAGTCTTGGGACTGTTAGGAGCTGCTGTGCAAACACTCAATGTTGTCCTGCTGAGCTTCTGACAACTCTAAAAAGTCTCACATATTTCACATGGCAGCTGAAATAATTTAATAGCAAAGGAAAACAAAGTGTTAGCATGGGTCAGGCTAGCTGAGTGTGAATGAAACAACTGTAGAAACTTCAGGGCTTGGAAAAAGTCTCAAGAAGTTCCTTAGTCAAGTGCTTCTCAGGCAGGGTTAGTCATCATGGAAAACCAACGTTTTTTTAAATGCTAAGCATCTACACTATAAACTAAGCTTTAGGGTATGAATGCACTCAGTTAACTCACTCACTAGCAAAAATGTAAATCTGTACCAGCTTGACTCTTTTCTTCTCCACCCCCACTAAAAGAGCATAACCCAATGACAATGATTAACTGGGCATTTGTCTTTTCTTTCCACTTCACCTATGCCATTGCTTGCTTTCACTCCGAGAGGGAGAAGATGAAGCTACCTGAGGTGGTGGTCCCTGCATGAACAGGGGCTTCAGCATAATTCCTATCCCCTTCCCTCACAGAGGCTGACATCCCTCCTATTCCCTTATTCCACCAGCAGCAATCAGTTACCGGGACTCAGACACAACTTTTCTTCCCAGGCTCACCCTTACCCAGAGTCCTTCCCATGGAAAGAACAACCCAGTTGAGATCCATGCCCAATCTCTTTCCTCAGTTGAAGACATTCATTTTCTCAGGTACAGCAAAGGATTTTTAGCCACGGCTTATAGTCTTCATGGCCTTTGAAGCTCCTGCCTCCCAAGGAGAGGGTCCTTGGCACCAAGCTACAGACAAGGAATGTTATCTCTGCTGGAGACACAAAATGGCAGGAGAAGAAATGCAACTGTCAAAGGACCTGAGTGAGGAATTCAACTTCATAATGCTCTGGGGAGACACTCACTTGGGGGACAGGAATCTGGGCTCTTAGTTACCACTCCTAGCACTGTTATGTACCCTCTGGAAAGGCTGTTTGACCTGGAACGGAAATGGACCTGTCCTGGGAGAGGGACCTCACATCAACATTTTGCTACACCACCAATACTGTAAGCTTACTCAAAATACAACCTCTTTTACTTTCAATACTCAGTTTGAAAACACTTTTCATGATACCAGTGTTTTCCACAGGAAAGACATTCTGATATTTTACTAACTCACATTTTTTTTCTCTGGCCTCATTCAGTTACGGAGTTTTCTCCAACAGCTTGTGGAAAAACCCTAAAAGTCACAACTTTTGCTGTCAAAGTCATGGCAGTGACAGTCACACAGATTTTGTTGTTGTTGTTTTGCTATCTTCTATATTGAAGCTTTCCATTTCTGGTCAAAGGTGACTTATTTCTATAAACAGAAACATTTTCACACTTTAAATGTTTAAAACAAAATCCTTTTGTGTAAAAAGCCAGCCTGGAGAATTTCATCCTGGCAGCTGAATGCATCAGAGTCCTATGAATGCTTAGACAGGTAATGAGGTTAAAAAAAAGAACCCCAAATTTGGTATTGGCTCCCTATTTCAGACACTCTTTCTAAAAGAGACACCAAAACAAGGAAGCCATTATAGGTCTTCAGTTCCTATATGACAAAGGATGGAAGAATATACTTGGATGTAAAGCAACTCTGACCCACACGTCCTTGAAGAGCCAGAGGGACAGCTGCTACAATCCAGAAGGAATACACGTTAGGCAATAGCTGTGCTACTGCCCTGAACACTTAGCAGAAAGTGCTGTACCCTGTTAAGTGCTGGCTCCAGGGGCTGCAGCACAGCCCCTAACACAGCTCTGATGGTCCCTGCTGACACAGTGACAGGGGCTCTGTGTGCGCTCCAGGTGACACTCTGCCCTGCTCCAACGATGTCACTTTGCAGAGCATGTCGAGGGAGGCACATGTGGTGTGACCTTTCTGAGCTCAGCCCTGCCCTCACCCTCTCAGTGATCAGACACCAGTTCCAGCTTTGCAGGAACCTTCAGTGTGAACCATTCCCACCAGCCACCTTGTAAACCAGGGGAATTAAAATCCAGGTCCCACTAAAATTAAGGGCATGAGATAGCAATATATTTCAGATGATCTCAGGATGTACTGTGATACAAAAAACAATACATAATTTCTTCAGCCATTTTAGGCCAAATAATCCTATGGTTTGAATTGCTCTTCAGATAACATTGCCCTAAAACACAGTCTGAGCCAGAAAAAAAGTGAAATTTAAACTATAAACTTGTTTAAAAATTTGGCTTGAGTCTTAAGATCCTCAAGACCTGGTGACAAATACCAAAACCACTGTTGATTCTTACCTCAGAAAACAGAAGCAATAGTGTGCCAGTAACTGAATTAGATGCATAGTAATACATTTATCCTGAAGTGGGAAGAAACTTGAATTTCATCTCATGCTAGAAAAAGAAGCCATCACTAATACCATCTGGATGACAATCTGAGATGTGAATCTGAGACTGGCTTTCAAATGCAGGTGTTAAAGTAAAGGAAAATAAACCCAAATTAACTAATTTTTCTTTCAAATGGGATCTTCTTTGACTTTTTATCTTCAAAAATTTCAATTCTGTTCCAAAAAAAGAGAAGGAAACACTATTAGAAGCAACACCTCAGAAAAAATTCTGTACTTACATTCACTGGAGTTTTTTCTAGAAGAAAGAACAAAAAAGCCTGTTACTAAAAACTGTGTTCTTCCCTTCACCAAACATTCTCTGGTCTAAAATTCCTTCTCTTTCAGACTGAGATAATTTCTCAGCTCTCTTGGTCTAATGCCACATGGGTTCCTGTAATCCCTCTCCCATCTGGTACGGAAGTCATCAGGATGCACTTACATTCCTCAGCAAAATAGGTATTACTAAAACAATCCAGCACTTCACTAAAATGAAACATTTCAGACAAAACCCTTTTGCCTGAGAGCAGGGCATACAAATGAAGAGACTTGATGAGCACCATGAAAGCAGCTGGAGTGGGACTCGGGTGTCTGGGCTTCTTCGACCACCTGGTGTCCTCCTTCCCTTTGCAAAGATACTCCCACAAGTAGCTTTTTTCCCCCCAGTTCTCACAGCAAGCATAACACAAAGGTACACATTTCCTGAAAAGGAGACAAAGTTTTGCTTGGTCTATTAATCATTAAGAAAGAAAGGTTTGAAATGAGTTTTTTTGCCCAAACATTTGGTGAATAAGGGATAGGCAGAATATAAAAGTAGCTATCTGCTCTAGGTACTTTCAGGAACGGATACTCTTGCCCAAAGGTCAAAACTGCAGGCCAGAGAGAGAAGCAGATGGAATAAGATATTAAAACAGCAGGGTAAAAGCAGATTTTTGTCAGGAGATGGTAAACTACACAGGACAACTTAAGGGACCATTTCATGCATGACTGAAAGAGATTTTGTATTTCTTCTAAACATTTTATACAGAGCAGTTTTTTTTTTTTTTTAAAACCACAGTTTTATGTAGAAATACTACAGAAAATTTTGCATTAGAACTATAGGCAGGTCAGATCACACCCCCTCAATTTCTGGGTGTGCCTGCATGCATGTGCACCCATACACACACTTTGATAAAAATTCATTTCAATTAAAAAAACATTTCCCATTATAGGGAACAATCCTCATTGCTGAAGTTAACTGTACCTTTACTGATCATTTATTCCGGCAGCTGCAATTTTGAACTCTCCATCCAACTGCTCAGCTCAGGAAAAGGCTGGCCTACAGAAAAATAGCATTTTTTATTCTTTGAGAAGCATGAAGGGGTGTTAGATTGTAAAGTAAGCTTTGCTACAGTTAAACTCATGAAATATAGCAGCATATTATAACAAATAAACAGTATTAAATAAATTCTTGAGTTTCCTTATTCTGTCCTGGAAAAATACTAAGTTGCTTTTCAGTGAAAGCTGTTGATACAAATACAGTTTGATTTTCCTCCTGTCAGTGTCTCCTTCTGCCTTTGGTCCCAAGTAACAAATCACTTTCCTCAAGTCAGAGAACCAAATTCTACTGTTATGTCACAAGCTACAATTTGGCTTATATATTTGTGTTAGGATAGTGAGAACAGAAGTTGGTTTACAACACTGATCTTCACACATGCATTAAAAAAACAGCTTTATTGTATTTTCACATTGCTAAGGGGAACTATTCTTGGGCACAAATCACTAGGATTTGGCCTTTGAGATAATTAGCCTTTCTTGTTCGAACTCTTTCACTCTGCTCACTTTTTCCCACCTAATTTCCAAAATTAAAAGTCTGCTCAACACAGGGCTGTTCTCTGCAAGTCACGGAATCAATTAGACTGTAAAAAACCTTTGAGATCATCAAGTCCAGCTTATGACCGAACACCACCTTGTCAATTAGACCACAGCACTAAGTGTCATATCCAGTCATTCCTTAAACACCTCCAGGGATGGCAACTCCACCATCTCTCTGGGCAGCCCATTCCATTGTCTAATCACCCTTTCTGTGGAGAATTTCTTCCTTATGTCTAACCTAAACATCCCCTGATGCAGTTTAAGACTGTGTACTCTTGTCCTGTCACCGGTTGCCTGGGAGATTGATCCCTGTCATAGGTTAGCAAGCATAGTCCCGGAAGGGATGTCCTTGCTAAGGGGTGCTTACAGTTTCCTCTGGGAACTGATAGAACCTATCAGCTGGCCAGTTTGAATATGGACAATTCTCTAAGCCACTTAAAGTTGTGACCGCCTCTGTGATCCACACTTAAGAACAGGAAACTCCCCCCCAAGCTCTCTCTCGTTTCCGGCGCTGGCACAGGTGGCTGCAGGCCCCGTGTGGGGGCCAGCGGGCCCGGCCAGGCCCTGCTTGGGCCAGGCTGGGCCGGGCCACGGCCATCCTGGAGCCGATGGACCTGTTCCAGCCGTGGAACCCCCCCACTGCCTTGCCGTGGGCAGCCGGAGCGGCTCGGCTCTCCCCCCTCTCCACTGCGATAAGAAACATTCAACATTCCAGCTGCAAAGCTGCAAGGCCGAGGTGAGATTAACCCTTTTTATTGCTGTGAAGAGCTGAAAACCTGAGGGAAGAGAGAGAGGAGATGCTTAAAGCTGAAATTCTGTTGTGAAGCTATGATATATCAGAGTATCCCGTTGTAATTTCATGAAGATATGGGGGGTGGAGTGTTCAACTCGTGAGCAAAAGCACCTGCGCTGAGATAGGCAGATGCTGACGCAGCTGTAATTTCATGAGAAGTTTGGACAGGGAGAGATGAACCAGATGAGGACTTTTGCTCCAAACGGGAAAGGAGAAAACCTCAGTCCCTAGAGATGCTCCCAGAGATAGTCCTAACGATGAAGATGATGAAGACCCTTTGCTCCCAGGGAAGGAGAAGGGCCTCTGTTTTTGTTTCTGAACGGCTCAACCTTAAAATTGTACCCCAAAAAACTTCAAGAGTGGACCCTCGAAAGCAGTTGCGGGAAAAGCTGCAAGTCGGGGGAAGGGACTCACACGCAGGCAGAGAGACTCCTCTTCCTAAATGGACTGAACAATATTTGGAAGTGGGCGGCTGTCTCGTTGTGATAATGTTTTCATAGCATAAGCAAGAAGAGGCTTCTCTTTCTAAATGGACTGAACAAGGTTATTATGGAAGTGGTAACAGACTGAACATCTTAAGGGTTGTCTTTTCACATTGACAGTGGGAGAAGGGAGAAAGGTGGGGGGAGGAGGAGAGTTCTGAAGGTGGTATAATTTTTTTTTTTCTTCTTTTAGGTCTGTTAATAAACTTCTTTATATTCTTTCAAGTTTGGTGCCTGCTTTGCATTTCTCCTAATTCTTATCTCACAGCAGATAAACAGTAATGAGTATTTTGGACCAAACCACTACAATCCCCATGTGGCTACACCTTCCTTTGAGGATCACCTTTGAGCCTTCTCTTCTCTAGGCTAAACACCCCCAGCACCCTCAGTCACTCCTGATAGGACTTGTGCTCCAGGCCATTCACCAGCTTTGCTGCCTTTCCCTGGACACATTCCAGCACCTCAACTGTCCTTCCTGAGCTGAAGCACCCTGAACTGGACACGGGACTTGAGACCTCACCAGCACGGACAACGGGGGAAGAATCACTTCCCTGGTCCTGCTGAGCACACAACTCCTGATACAGGCCAGGATGCCATTGGCTTTCTTGGTCATCTGGGCACAGAAATCAGCATCCTGAATAGGCCAAAATCTGCCCTCTGCAGCTGAGGCTGCATCTTCTCCCTTTTTCTGTTTCTTTCAACGCCTCTCATTTCAGACCTGCCTGACCCTGATTTGGTGCAGTGGGAACGTGACATGATGCCCAGGGCGGCACCATGCAAAAGCCTACATCCTCAATTTTAGCCATGCACCGACTTGTTTTTATTTCAATGGAGAGGCCTCACTGAAGGCACAACATGTTCATTACCACTGTAGCACTTTATAAACAAAACATCAACCTAAGGATTAACTACATAAACATCTTGTTAAATTTGCTGTCGTTATTTCCTTGTGATCTGATGATAACTGCATAACATATTGCTAATACTAATTATTAGTCTTGACAGATTTGGCATATATCATGATTTCTATATTCGCTTCCTGGCATTAGCATTTCCCTGCTTCCTGATCCCCACTGACTTTGTGTTACCTAGAGAGCCTCCTGCTTTCTCCAGGGAATTCCATAGTTCTCTTATCTGATCCCACAGCTTCTCTGCATCCACATAATTGAAGTGGTCACCGCTGGACAGGAAATGTAAGGTTGAGTTGATACCATATTCTTCTGGACATTGTTATTCTGAGTGGTGCCATAAATCTCATGAGAAGACCCCAAGGGAAGATGCATCTCAGGCAGAACTGAAAAGAAGAATTAAAGTCAAAGAAGAGGAGTTGAAGGCATCTTTTGTTTCTTTTGTGGTGCAGCAATTACAGCCTCTGTTTAATCTGGTGTAATAGTTGTCTCATTAAAAGATTTACTACAGTCAAAACTGAATACATAGAACTGCTTTTTGATTTAGAAAATGTAACGATTTGTTAAGTATTTTTGTTTAAAAGAGGTAACTCAACACCCTTAACAACCAGGGTGTCAGCAAACTTCTAATTTTAGTTTTACAAATACTGCTCCAAAAATATCTTCCAAAAAACTTTTGGCTCCAAGGTATGAGAAATATGTATACAGGAAACTTAGCCTGAGATTTAGATTTAGTTTCCAAAACTATGGGGTTTTGGATGATTACCCTGAGAGAGAAATTTCTTGGTTAACTGAAATTTAAAAAGACTCTGCTAAACCTTCACTGGTTTGGAGAAAAGGATATTTGGCAGATTTTAGAGAGACGTATAAAAGCAGAATTTCTGAGGGTGAGCATGCCAGTGCGTGTCCTTCACATTATATAGGAAGCAAAGTATTCCCAAAAAGAGACCAATAGTTTCCATAAGTTTATGGAATCTATGAGTTTACCATGTAGATTTATTTTGTACCTTTTTCAGAATGAAATTAGGTTCGATTAAGACCAAAGAAGTATCCATACATAATATTCTAATTTTAACCATACCAAAAATTGCTTAACCTTTTAGGGTATTACTACTGTAGTAGAAGTCAGATTTCCCAAAACATGCTAGCCTATATTAGCCAACAGATTTACATGGTGCTTTAAACCCTCGGGATTCTTGCTTAGTATAAAGAACAAGCAGAGTCTGCTAACAAAGCTAGTACTGTCTGTTTGTAAGTTCTAGCATGAAATGGTTTTACTGTCATAAAGTGGGGTTACACTCACCTACTGCTTTGCACTCACCCATAGCTCAAAACAGGAATACAGAGCAGCATGACTCAGCTGAATAAAATGGATCTGTGGTAATGTCACTGGGCTATGGAGAACTGCTGAAATGTGATAAACCTGTGAAAACTGAAGAGACAATGAGTTATGGAGCATTGGCTTCTCCCATAGTAAAGTGTCTGCCACATTTTGATCTTAAAATAGTGCCACTCTTCCAGAGGGACATTTCACAACAGAATTGACACCTTCCTCAACCCATGGTCCACCCTTCAGAAATGATACTTAGCTAGCTAACAGATATCCTCCCTTAGCAGAGGGGCTGCTGCAACAGTTCACATCCCAGTGTCAGTGCTGTATTTTTGTTCCCCAGTGCCAAAATGTCATCCAGCCTCACATTAAAAGCCTGCTGGTAAATCAAGGATAGAATCACTGTAAGTTTAATGTATCTAAACATGTATTAACATGCTAGAAATTATTTAAAAGGATTAATTTTTGCAGCCATGTTTGACCGTGTCAATACTATTTCAATTTGTCTTGCCCACTTAAGAACTCTCTCAAGCTGCCTTCAAAAATGTATTGACAGATATTTCCTTTACTTAACCTGTTGCTCATTTTCACATTTCCTATCCTGGCTAAAAATTTAAAACATTTCATTTTGCTTCTTAGTTACACCTTAGTCAGCTATGCAATGAAAAAATATCAGTGTGATATTGCAGAGATGTATTAATATAACCAACATTCAAAGTTTTGCTAAAAATCAAGAACTCAGCAAAGACTGAATATATCTTCATTGTGTCACACAACTAACCAGGAGCTCTTTATTTTCCAGGGAAGCACAGATTTTATGGGAAATTTACTGTATTAGACTAGAATATTTTTTAAAACTCAAAAACCCCCAAAAAACCCAACAGTAGTTTATTTCAGGTTGGCTTGTACAGAAATTAGTGTAATTCATTTTCCTGAGCTCTCTGACATGACTTACTTTCTGGCAGTTAAAACAGAAAACTACCTTTTCCTCTGTCCCAGAGGGAATATATTGACTCCCACTCTCATGCAGGGATGACATCACAAATATCTCTCTGCCTGAACTGCTTGATGTGTAGGAGTCACAGAAAAGAAGGTGATTCATTAGAAAATGATTTTGGTAAGGGAACAATAGCTCTAAGATTTTTTTTGCCAAAAGAATTCTTTTTCTCTTGGCCACTCCTTCAAGCCATTGAAAATGGAAAAATCTGGATAAGCAGAAAAGTTAAAAAGTGCCTTTCACTAATTCAAGTCACGTGCATTTTACAAACTTTGAGTATAAGTATTTGTTGACATTGAAAATACTTCTACATTGGTAAATCCTTGATTTTTAAGAACTTTGATCCCCAGGAAAAACTTTGAAACATGAGCGTTTTATATCAGCAAAGCTCTGCATGCAAATACCAGACTTCCTTGTACAGGGGTAAATTCTAAATCCTGCTTAGCTCTCATAATGGTCCCCTTCAATCTGAGACATTTCTGTAGCATGTGTCAGGTGAGTGTAAGTATTACTCTCCTAGAAATTCTTCTATTAATATTTTCTGCTTATACTTTAAGGTAAAGAACATTTCCTTACCCAGGCCACTACTCAATGATACAACTGCAGTTTTCTGAAGCCGAGATGCCCCTATTGGTCTATAAATCAAAGAAATCTTTTAGATTCATTTATCAACTACATCCTGATTGTGCAAACACAAGTCTATGGGGAACCAGGTGGATGCAAAACATCCCCCTGGTTGAGAAGCCTTGCTCTCTTAAATTCATCTTGCCCAGGCTGGCGGTTGCACGCAAAGCACCATGGAGAAAACAAAACCAAGCCGCACGACACAGCAAAAGCAGCTGAGCAGCTTGAACTTCTTTGCACCTGCTGTTCAGTGTAATGATTTAAACCCAAGAAATTCGTGACTCCACTGATGTCTAACATTTCTGCAAAGTACACTGGTTGGTTTAACCATAAGGGGACACTGATTTCCCCATTCCAGCTCAGCAAAGAACTTCTTATGTGACCAAATGGTACAGAACCCATTGAATTATTGTCCCGTTTTCCTCCCCATGATATAAATCTGGCCACATCAAAACAACCACATCCCTGTTGCACTGATGACCCTCCCAAGACTGAGCTGTCACTCATATATCGCTAAGTCAAACCTGTCAAACTGTTCCATGACCGCTAAACTAAGACCAATGACTTCACCAGTGGCCCCTGGGCTTTAACAGGCAGAAAATAACATTGATCTTAATCAGATCAGACACCAGCTTCTCTCAACTCCATTGCAAAGTCTCTTTGATTTCATGCTTCATTATAAAATCAATTAATTGTTTCATTGCCTAGTCATTTTATATGTTTCTTATGGAATATATTGTGGTGATATTCAAAAGACAGTAGGCACTCAGGATATTTTGTATTAGCCACCCACAGTTAGAATGGAAAACAGCATTATTTTTAAGAGACGTGGCACATATAAACCAATGCCATGAATCAGTTCACCAGACCATCCAAAGTAGTGTGATCAATTGTACTGGCCAGGGGGCCTTTCCTGAGTGCCTAAAAGCCCTGTTTTCACAGGGCCTTTGTAGGTTATGGGACGGCCAGACGTAGACGGAGAGATCTCTATAGGCAGGTCTTGGGACACATGGGGTTTATTGTAAAAGGCTTGGGTATAGGGGCACTGCTCAGAGCTGCCAGACTCAGCTCTGAGCAGGCCCAAGAGAGCAAGCAGGAGAGAGAGAGTGTAAGAGCAAGAGTGGAGTGGAATGGAAGTAAGGAAAGGAAAGGAATGTCTGAAGTCCTGGTTACAATACAATAAATCATCTTCTGTACTGAATATTCTAATTGTCACTAACCAATCTAATACAAGATACAAATCCTATAGCATTTACATACAGCCTATAAGAGTTCTTATATTACCATAGAGTGTTACATCTTAACTTCTAAAAACTACTCTTTGGACCCCTTCTGCTGAGCTAGTAGGGTCTGCTCTGACCCTTGGACCTGTTTGCAAGCAGAGGGTATTGTTCCATCAAGAGGGGATTACTTCAGTCGGCCATACCATTGTTTTCTAGTTGTTCAGTAACTAAGACTTGGTATTTCAAAAGTGGCTTTCATTTTGATGTTGCCTGTAGTTTTCATATTCCCAAAATCTTTTGTCAGGCAATCATATTTATAAGGCTTTCCTGTTTCATCTTCCCCAACAGGCCTTCACAACCTGTGACAAGGAGACAAGTGCCATCCACAAATTCATCCTCAGCAGCACCTTCTGCCAGGGCACAAGCACCTCCCAGCACAAGAGCTCAATCTCCTCAGAACTGAAAGCAGAAACATCTTCAGCGCAGTGAGATATCTTAGAAGCTGAAATTAAGCATGAAAAACCAAGTTAATTAGTACAGACATTACAACATGCTGGACATGTGGAAAAGTTAAGCCACAATGAGCCTCTTTTGTGGCTGTGCAATAACAACTTAATTTTGCAAGCAACTTGTAAGTCTGAGTGGATGTTTATGGAAAATGGAATCATTCACTCAAGCGCAAGTTTCCTAATGAAGCTGAATTTTAAGGAAGTTATTTATAGTTTATTCTATCAAGCTTTTCATTTACATCTAGATTCAGTAAAGCACTTAGCCATGATGCATTTAAGTTCAAGATGCAGCTCCATGAATATATAATTAGAAACATTCATTTCAGACAAATGGGATTCCAACATTAGCAAGGAGGGGAAGAAGTTGTTAAGATTCAACCCTACAAAAGTATGCATATATCTTCCCCCCTGCAGATCGTATTTGCAAGAGATGTGGGCTGGAAACTGCTTTTCTGTTTTTATATTAACTTTTGTCTCAGTTGCCACGGACATATTCCAAAGAGTAGTTTGCCTTAGCCTTCTTGATTAAGTGCTCCTATAACACATATTTGATTTTTTATCTTGGATTTAATTATGTGTGGTTTTATCCAATATTCCTTATGCTTATTCCTTGATAATCTGCCATGTTCTCTTCTGTGATTTACAAATATTACTTGGACATGGCACAATGACATTAACCTTGCCCTACTTTTGAGGTGTCAATAATTGTCAGAAGCCTGTTTTGCAGCTCTTTTGAAACCTTTCTTTACTCATATCCAAGCTGTACGAGTTGCAGTCAGAGCTGAGCTTCACCCAGCACAGTATCCCACTTTTGACACTGACCACCACTAATTCTTTCAAAGAACATTCACCAGGACTTAAAAGAGGCAGATATGGAATAGCTTGCTGCCTATGGAATGATTTTTTCCCCTTCTAATTCAGAGTAGATTTAGGTCTCCTCTCACATTATTTTCTTATTTACTTGATATGATGGCAGCTTTTGACAGTTGAATAATTTCTAAATGCATAAACTGTTTTTTGGAGTCTTAAAGCCCTGGGTGTGTGCAGGGCGTGTCCAACCACTCTTGGACACCCACAAAGGCATACCACTGTCTTTGTCACGCAGGACATCTCCTGCCAGTCAGTCTGACCAGCCTCAGGGGCCTGGCTTCAGTCTGACAAGTGCCCTCCTGCAGATCATGGGAATGACTGGAACTGCAAGTGACTGGCTGGCTTTCAACAAGCCAAGTAATATTTACCCAGAACACAAGTATTCAAGGGGGAAATATTAGTCTCAAACCAGCTTACAATATCTTATGGTTTAGGTGCTCCTCTGTCTTTTACACAGAAGCAGCTGAAATCCACAGTATTTCACACCCTCCCTGATAGGTCTGTGTCTGTTGGTCTGTTGGTCAGGGTCTCATTTCTATCCATTCCTGGAAAGTGATCCTGACATAAATTCTGTACTTCTTGTAGCTTCTTCACTACTACTCTGCTCTCCTGTGCCAGCACAAGGCCCCAGCAGCTGCATTTACCTGCATTGCTTACCTGTGAGAAATTGCCTTAATCCAACTTGTCAGGCTACAGAAAACCCCAAGTGTGTAAGCTGAGGTCACGTGGAGGAAACTGTCCTGCAGCAGATATGTCCCTGTCCATGAGAGGAGCACACTGCAGTGCTTGAGTGCTGCCAGCCTGCCTTCAAAGGATGCCAGCTCACATCCAGCCTGTTCTGACCCTCCAAGAGGCCTGGTATATTTGGCATGTTGACTAGAGCCCTACCTACCATGTAGGAGTGGTATGTCAGTAGTGGGAGGCAGAAACAGTGTAGTAAATGCCAGCTGGGAAGCATTGGAAAACACAGTCTGAAAGAACTAGTTTTACTTTGAACACCTGAGGCTAGATAAGCCAACTTGACAAGTCCTTAGCTTCTGGAAGATGAAAACTATTCTTCTGGAATGAGGATAAGTAAACACTTGGACTCTCCAAATTACTGAGAGTTTCCATTGAATTAGGAGGGATTCATTAATTTTTTAAAATTTATTTATTTAATCTATGTGCTGCTAGGAGGAACTTTTATTTAAATATCAATTCCCAATATTTCTCTGAGGCATAGAGGTCTAATATAGCTGGATTACTTATTCAGCACTCTTTGTTCTCTTTGCTTGATCAATACTTATCGCTAGAAATAAGTTAAAATATTTCTTCTGGTAAATCTATTTACAACACCACTTTCATGAACTTTCATCAGTTAGGCTGAATATATACAGCACTCATAAGCTGAGAATCACATTTCCTCATGTGTATCATCCACAATAATGTGAAACTCTATTTCCAGGCTCCTGCCCTCATTATTTCAGAATCAAAGAGTGATTCAGGACTCGCTAAATAACTCTCCCATCCTGTGACTGGGTAGAGAGCCACCAATTTCAAACAGAGAAAAGAACACTTTCAGGACTGTGCCCCAATAGGGAAGAGGAGAAAAAAAGAAAGCTAAGTGTCACAATGTCAGTGATTTTAACATCCATGAACTGTCTTCTCTACTCAATTTATGGAAAGTTAACATCACCATTTGGCAGTGCAAGGATGTAATGTAGGAATAAGTGGGTTCAAGTCTAACTTAATCATGAAGTGTTTTTTCCACATTTCTGTTATGTAGTATTCAAAAGTCTTATGCTGAGTGTTGAGAGCTCATATCAAGTGCTACAGAAAATGAGATTGTACAACACCTTCCTGGAGTAAGTCCTACACTGGCATAGTTTACTTAGGAGTTAAAACTTAGAGAATAGCACAACTCCACAAACAGTTTAAGATCGTTGCTTCCAGTGAGTGTACCAGTGTGGGACTAGCCCAGGGCCACAAATAAATCTAAGGGACTGGAAGATCTCTCATACATAGAGAGGATGAGTGAGCTGGGACTGTTCAGCCTGGAGAAGAAACAGTGGATATACAGCAAAGCACATGAAATTCCATTTTCCATATACCATCAAGGATACACCATTTAAACAGGGAAGCTGGTAAAACACAGAAACAGGTTGTGGAGATGTTAAAAATCCAACTGGACATAGCTCTGAACAACTGGTTCTACCTGCCCCTGCTTGAGCAGAGTGGCTTGACCAGTAGATCTCAAGAGATCCCTTCCAACCCAAACTACTCTACCACTAACACCATAATCTGCAGCAGCAACACTAAAAAGTTATTTTATTACTGCTATGTTCCTGCACATGTAACATCATTTTTGGATGGTCTGTAGTTTTCATTGGGCTACAAGTAACTCCAAATAGTTCCAATCGATTACCCTCTAGTTGGGGATATTGTGAGGAAATGAGGTCAAAGATAGCTTCAGCAATGGAACAAACATATAATCTGCTTTAGTGGTCAGCTAAAGTGTTTGCAACCAAAGTCATAGAAAGGGCAAATCCTCTTTCCAGCAACTTGCTGTGCTAAAAGAGCTAATCCTTGCATTTCCTGTGATTGCTTTCAGTTCAGTTCTCTGCTTAGGAGTAGAAGCATCTATGCAAAATAAACCCTGTGAAAAGGTATAAAGTGTGCTACACTTAGACAATGTGTACTAAAATTTGTTACCTTTAACTTTCCCCTGAAGAATGCAACTGAGCCACTGGGTAGCTAAGTCAACAACTGAACTTCTGCAGGTGATAAAATTCTACCTTGCTTTCAAACATTAACATGCACATACAGCTACTTTACGTACTACAAACTCTTATTGTACTTTTGTTCCAGGGCACTGCACTGTCTCAAGTAGGGTCCTTGAAGGCCTTTTTTTCAGAAGATAACTGATCCATCTCAGGTTGGAAAGAGAAATGTCACTTTTCAGCTTCTACTTAGGATAGAAACCTCCACAGACAACTCAGAAAAGAGGGATCCTTACCTCACTAGCTGGATTTCATCATATCTCGACTCTTCTCATCTCCTTTGTCATCAGAATAATGCTTGATTGTGGTAAGAGATCAGCAGTAAAAGGTGTAGGCAGACAATGCTGTTCCTCTTGCTTTTATAGAAACTTTCTGAAATTAATGTATATCTTTAATTTCATCTACTTCAATTCATCAGCTTTCAAAAATTTGCAAAGTATGATATAACAAGAACACAAAGCTACTTTCATTTCTGAAATACTGTGGTAAGCAAGTCAGAAGAATTCTCCAGTGATTTTGCCATTTCTTTAGAGGAAAAACAAAGGTGCATTACTGGAAGCTTGTACAAATGCAGAGTTTAAAAAGTGAAAGTGACTTAGTAAGTTTACCAAAATCTTCACAAAAGTGGGAATTTCAAAACAGACAGTACTCAGCAAGGAGTATTTTAGTACAGAGGAAGAGATGTACAGAGTGTGGAGAACACATTCTGTAATGTTTTCTGCATGTATTTTGCAATGACAGAGAGCGTTCACCACTTGAGGAGACTCGATGGTTTCCACACAAGGCACAGAAGGAAGAGTTACAGCATCATCTCCTGTTGGGAAACACAGCATTGCAGAGAACAGGATAAGGGGGAAATGTCATCTGAAAAGAGACAGCAGTGCCTGAGCTCTGGGTCTCTCTCTCAGGCATACACCAAGCCTACAGCCCTGCTTGAACACAGGCCAGGGTCATCTCTCAAATGCCACAGCTTTCACTCAGCCACAGCTGGGGACTGTGACTCTGCAACTCCAACCACCACCCTTCCAGGAAGGATCTGTCTGAGCTACTGAGCTACTGCCCTTGGCTGTGTGAGGGGAAAGAAGCAGCCCTTGTTCTATGTAGATCAGCAGGGAGAGTGAGAGGGGTGTGAGACAAGGTTGGCTTGGGTAACTTCTAGCAAATTTAGGAGACTACCTGGATGATTAAGAACTCCCTGATCACTCATTCAGACAGGTCATGAGGTCGGTAAATAGGCGAGAAAGCTGCCTGCAGGAAATCTGTCAGACTGACAATGTAACATTTAGGGTCGGACCAATACCTCTGGTTTATCTTTAGGTACAAAACCAGCCTGATGCAGACCTACATCTGACGTTCAACCCCAGCCTAACATCACAGCCAGCTCCTCCAGGCTGCTCCTCTCTTCCTGCTGCTCTCTGAATCAGTGGAAACAAAAGGCAGCATTGTCTGGACAAGTGAATCGTTTCATGATGACTCCCAGAAAAGCTCAGCAACACAGAAAACACATGGATACATTATCTTGTCTCACTTTCTTGTCTCAGCTTCTCTCTTCTCAGTTTCTCACTGCACCCCTGCAGAAGTACAGTGATAATTTAACACACAGAGAGTGGGGGGAACTCTCTATCCCTCATGGGCTGCCATACACTCACAATTTTGATGCTTGGTATAAAATAGTATGTCAAATGATGTGCCAGCAGGAAGATATCACTACACAGGTCGCAACATCACAAAATTTGCAGTTAAGAAATAATCTTATTAATAGAAACAGTAAAATTAAAACCATCATGGAGACAAGGACAACTTACACAGGTACTTAAAACTCTTGGAAAAAATTAATCTACATTTGCTAAGAAAAACACACTGATAAAGGCGATGTTGCAAAAGTCTTAAGATTACAGCAAATATTTTGGGTAAACATCAAAATACTTGTAGTTCAAGCAATTTATGTTTTCCCACAATTTTATGAGGGTAGACAGAATAGTCCAAAATATGTTCAAGACAAGAATTTTACTTCAATCCAAAGATTTTTTCTTTTCTGCATTAGGCAATGACAAAAATATCAAAGCCTACAACACTACAGACCTTGATTTTTTCACTAGGTGCCCTTCCAATTTTTGTTTTTCATTCTGCTAGCAGAGCACTAGCACCCAAACCCAGAAACTTTTCTGTTGAAGTGCAACTGTACTTCTCTCATCCTCTGAGTCATTCAGTGCTACATACAGCAAACATGAAGAGGGAACTGCTCTGTAAATATCACTGCAGTTTGTCCCTAAGATTTTCCATATTATAAAAGCAACAACAACAACAAAGTTGTATAAATTTAATGACAAAATATGTGTAGATCCTTTATAGTGTCACAGTCAGCATTGGCTGGATGGATGAAGTCAGTTATATGGCAGCATCTGTCAAAAGCTGGAGGCTTTTTGCTCTTGAATGTCTGCAGTTTATGCAGAAAAGGACAGGAGCAAATAATTGAAGGAACAGTGGTTGTTTGAACATATTAGTATTTCTCAGAGACTCTTATGCTATCTGTATCTCCTGAAAAGAACACTGGAAAGAGAAGGGAGGGAAGAAATAAACATTTTCACAATATCATGATTGACAGAGTACCAAGAACTCAAAACTGGAAACCTCCTAGGAACAACTCACCAGACAGGAATCTTGATCATTTCAGGCTTCTCTTGATGAGGCAACAAAAGTACTGATACTGACCTTGAAAGGCCCATCTCTGGCAAGCTGGAGGCATTTCACATTATTTTCTCTTATACTGAGAAGAAAAGAAGGCAAATCCAGAAATCCTGACAGAGTAAGCTCTGGTCTCCATATGAATTAAATCTCAAATCACTGAAGTTGATTAATAATTTTCACTGATAGAAAACAGTAATTGACTTGGTTGTATATTAGTTCATTTTACCCTGAAGTGACTTCCTCCAGCTATAACACTTTGCTCGGTGCTGTCTCTGTCACTCTGGAAACTGTGTCATTATGAGCAAGTATCTCTGGTTGTGTGCTGCTGTTGGACACATCTTGTCTACCCAAATGTAACAGGTACTTAATAATACCTCCAAATATCTCCCCCAAGCTAAAATGACCATGTTACCAGAGAAGACTGTATTTTTTCCATTTTGTCTCTACAGAAGCAACGTGAAGAGACAGTGCACTTTTGCTCTCTCTTTCACAGTGACCACCATGTCTTGTTGTCAGAGTTGGAACATGGAGCACAACTGCTGTTGGGAACTGCGTTTTGATCCAGATCACCCTTTCACAACATGCTGCCATGGCTATTTTAGGCTCCCTGGCACCTGAGAGAAAGGAAAAGGGCAAACACCCACAGTTCTCCAGATCTGCAAGAGGAGATTCTGAAGGCAAAGGCAATCGCTGTTGTTCTCCCTGAAGAACTTCTCCCAACTGATTCTCATTCTAATCGTTGCTGGTTGTTGTTAATTTTTAATTAATTTTGCAGTTTACATCTGTCTAATGCCAAACAAATGCTAGCTCCCTTCCCTTCTGCTGCACTTTAAGCCACTAAACAAAAGACTTTGCTTTAATGTATTTAACCTCTGGGCCTGCAACCACTGTAGAGAAGTACAAGACAGATAAAGTAAAATATTTATAAATAGCTTTAGAAATGGCCTCCAGGTCTCTGCCCCTAGCTTTATGCTTCTTTGCTTTCTATGGGCAAATTAGGACTGCAGCTGCCTACCACACACAGTTACCCGGGGATTTGCACCCTGAGCTTCAAGCCACTGGAAGCAAGCATCCTTAAAGACATTGCCTGCAGGTCTGAACACAGCATCCCTGCAGAAAAAGACGTCAAGGAAAGGCTGAGGCCAAGGATTGCACCACGGGGCAGGGCAGCACGTGTCAGCTCAAGTCCCTGCGAGCCCCAGCCAGACAGAAGTGTCACCTCCTGCTGCGTGTGGCTCATGCACAGCACAGTCACATCATCTGGCAACACAGGGGTGGAGCTGCACTGGTGCAAGAGCTTCAGTCTGCAGCCTCGGAAACCACCAGAGAGATGAAAGAAGCAAAGAACAGAGGAGACTAAACCACTCTTATCTACCTTACTTTTTCCATAGCCAGTATAAAGTCAGACAAAGAACACCTGAGTAACTTCCACTTAAGCACCTCACACTATTGCTAATTCAGGGAGGAGGAAGAACAGCTAGCAATCCAAATGTGAGATTATTTTTACTTTGAGAAGAAGAACATGCAGAGTCCCTTTCTCCTTAAGCACAAGAGCACAAATAAATCATTTTCTAGCTCATAAATTCAAGGCAATTTTCTATTCTGTTAATCTTGTAATGACTTCCACATTCCAGCTTCCCTGGTTTTTGAGTTTAAAGTTGTTTCTGGTACACAAAGCTTTACCCTTTCTTCCTCTTGTCTCTGCAATAAGTTCCAAGAACTACCTCAGTCCATAGGTGTTAATTCTTCCTGAAAATTAATCCTTAATCAAAGGAATCCAGTGTTTTAGCTAGACAAGTTAATTTTTCACCTGGTATTTTCAATAGATTTTTTAAATATATACTATACTTCCTCTAACCTCCTTCACCATTACCAATATGCTGGGGACACAGTGAGCTTCAGAGGTGGGCTATCTGTGGAACTAAGTTCTGTCCTGTGGACACAAATGCAAGCATTCCCTTTGTGAATTTATCTTGGATTTACCAGTACTGGTTTCCATTCTGATTAGAGCAGTTGGTGCTGGAAAATCACTGCTGTAGCCATGGGACAACAACACTAAGGCTTAGACACTGATCATTTTGTCCCACTCGCTTTGACAGATCAGCCCCACATACTTCTGGGAGCGGAAGACTTCTCCTTCAGCAATAATTCAGAAAAGAAAAAAACCCACCAACAACAAATCAACCAACAAAACCCCCCAAAGCCACCCCCCCAGCGCAAAAGACCTAAAAGAAAAAAAAAAATCACAAACCAAACCAACCAACCAACAAAACCCAAACCCAACCACACCAAGTGTTTAAACCATGTTCTTCTTAATCCACTTTAGTTTCCTTGAAAGCAACTGTGATATCGAATGATCCATTTTGTGGAATTACAAAGGATGGCATGAAGAGATTGGGGTTTTTTTAAGAAGTCTCAAATTTCAAAATGTTGAAGTGAATGATTTCTCCCCTTTCATCCCTCCAAATGCATATCTGTAAACAGCTCCTCTGCCTGCTCAGGGCTCTCTTGGGGGCTTCCTAGTGGGACTACCCAGTACTTGTACATGAGATGAAGAGGCTTCATGTTTTTAAGAAGGTTTCCCTTTAAAAGCTTTTATTTGCTTGTTAAGTAACACATTTGTCTAATGTTATCCCTGCTGAAACTGATGTGGATGGAATCAGGCAGACAACACATGTTACATTACGAGTCTTAACATTTCACTAATGGCATTGACTGACTTCTGTGAATTGCAGATTATTCTCCTGCTCATAAAGCACATCTGATTCCTTTACGTAGTTGTTCATGCAACGTGACACAACTGCAAGGGCCCACTAGGGGATGAGACCTCGTGATTTACCTATCCAAATGAAAGCAGACAGCATCTCCAGCTTTCATCAATACTTTGGCCACATGCACAAAACGAGGAACAAAGCTCTTTTATCTTCTGCAATTTGTACACAGTTATTTATTTCTTAACTCTTCCTTCCCTTTTAAACAGTGATAACAAAACATTAATTGAAGTTTGAAAAGCAGCTGATCAACTCTGACTTGGTCATGTGGTTTTTCATTTCCACTACAAATTTCTGTGGGATATAATGGGAAACAAAGCATCAGTACAGAGACCTCAAATGGGTAGAGGTCAGCCATCAGCTGATATATGAAGGACCTCCATTCAGTGTCTCTATGCTGAACTGCATCTTCTGAATAGATGAGTCCTCTGGCTATTCATCAAGAATTTTTACTTAAGTGTCAGGTATGCATGTAACTCCCCATGAGCTGGGAAGAGTGTCATTGCTCCTCTGCTAAGGCAGAAAAGTTATTGGGATAAACGCATTCTATAGGGTAACTGGCTTTTTAAACCTTGGCCAGTTTCTCATAAACAGAAGTGCTAAGATAAAGCAAATAGTCTGCCAGCCAGCTCAGGACTGAGCATTACTTAAATGAAATGCTGAGGCAAATGCACTGGAAAAGGCAATTCCAAATGCTCCAACTAACTGAGCCATTATGATCCTGCCCAAATTCCCAATGGCAAAACCAGCACCTGAGATAAGAGCCCACAAGTGCTTATGCCAGCTTCACGGGACTTTGGTTCAGGGTCTTTCACATAAAACCACCTGTAGCTGGGAACCTTCCTACTTACGAATAAAGCCAAGAGACCACTTCCCAACATGAAGAACAGTGTCTAACAGACAGCTCTTTATGGCTCTCCATGTAGTAATTTGAAGATGAATCTTCCAGCTGATCCTTTTCACTGTACACACAAAAGCTCCCTGCTGCCAGGAGCAGAGGAAAAAAAAGTTATCAGCTAAACTTAAACCCCTAAAATTGCAGGCTTGTCTGTAGTTGATTGCTTCTCTAAGCTGCTCTGTTTCAAAAGCAAATCTCATTATTGCTCGTGTAATGATCTCATTGATCATTAAACATGGCCTTTTGCTAGAGCTACAGTGACACTGGAAGGATATTTGCTTAACAATGGATACTCTCCTTAAAATGAGTGTGTGACCCTTCTGTAAATTTTTAACAAAATATCATAAAAAATGTAATGGAATATGCATGAGCAGGGCAAACTGCACACGTAGGAACATGCTTGTATTGACACAGATGGTGTTTTCAAATACACTAACCTTTTTTTCTATTTCAAATTAGAAAAAAAGTCAACAACATTAATTCACAACAAACTTTAAATGTGTCAACTTTTCAAAAAATAAATACTTGGTATTTTCAATATTCTCCCTGGCATTTCTTTGGTCAAGAGTGTTTATAAACTTAAGCTTCAAAGGTCCAACATTAGGTCTGTCTGAAGGTGTGTTTTTCTGGCTGAATTTATTGCTTGCTAAAAGAGAAGGCAAATTGCTGAGCTCTACTACATATAAACATAAAAGATAAAGCACCTTTGCTGGGTTTGCAGGTCTAACATTTTGCAGGCCTAATATCCCTCATTACGTGGCTTAAAAATTAGGAAACTTGTAATTATTCATTTTGCATACCTTATCCTAAGTGTTAGTTTGCTCAAGTCTCTAATAGCAGCATAGCACTTTAATTAAAAATAAAACAAACAAGGCAGGGGTGGGGTGAGGAAATTGCTAAGGAAGTGAACATGATCACTATGTCTAAATTTCCAGTGAAACTTCTGCCTTGAGTGGATTTATTCTCTTGGACACACAAGGAGATGCACTAACTGCAGGTGACTAGGCTTGATAAGATGTGGAGTGCAAGGCTTGTGGAGTGCAAAAGTCAACTCACCATAAAAAATGGTTGGAATTTCCTTCCCAGCACGGAAAATTCTGCACTGTGGCAATGTGCTTACTATGATTTCAGCTCTGGGGAGCTGGCCTCTTACTGTTCCCAAAGCAAGATATCAGGAATCGTGGCTGTTTCTCCTGGCACATGCAGTAAGCAAGCTACCTCACACAGAGACCTGCAACAGAACACGGGTAGCTTCATGAAATGCTACATCTTGTTTCAAACCTTCTGCTTAGCTATCAGCTCTCAGGCACAAGGTGGAGCAGCAAGGTGGGGAAGGTCTGGTCACAAGTCAATAGATAGAGTGATCCCATAACACTTAGGAGTCACGAGGCAGGAGATCTGCCTGGAGCGTACTCATCCCCTAATAGCCTGTGAATGCCCTGAAAGGGACATCTGCCGAACTAAATCTTGGATTTAAATTTAATCCATGTAACTTCCTCTGCATTTATCTAGGGCTTTCAAACCATGAGAGCTACCATGCTGATCAAGAAAAGAAATGTGTCATTGAGTTAATGTCTTCACTTCCCTGTATAAAATACACAGAAAACATCCTTTCACTGACTTGGTGATTCCACACAATCACCAGATATATGCGCACAGAGTTGCCCACGGGGCTCAGCTGACTACGAGAAATCTGAATGATGCTCAATGGCCAAACAACAAAGGGGCAAGAGGCCAGCTGCTGAGTCCTGAGACTGCAGGGCCTGACTGCAGCGCCTGCCATTTAAGGTGTCCCTGCAACCATTCCTGGAAAGGAGATGAATGTCTCTGCACCCAGCTTTTATACATGTTTCATTTAATACATCATGATTTTGACTGGTTTGCTCTCCCCACCCTGCAGTTTCCAGCAGCTAGACAGAGGTGAAAGACACTTTAGGCAAAGAGCCTCATGTAACAGATCCCAGCCTGACTGCTTCATCGAGCAGTTCAGCCAGTGTTTCATGCTGTCAGCAGCAGTTGCAGGATGAAAGGGAAACAGAAAGGGAGAGCTTAATCTGTAAGAAATCATCAGCAGATGAAACCGAGGTTAGATCAGCTCAGGGCATTACTAACTCCATTATTTTGAAACTGTATGCACAATTCACTTCCCCTTTTAGAAAGCACAGGAATTTATTTGATCATTCACAGTCATTGAGTTGAATCTGGCAGAATTACTTTTCCTTTAGGAGAACCTAGTTCACGATCATATAAAGAGCTGTACTCAGCTTGAGTAATACGTGGTCCTGAGCACAGCCTCTGTAATTCCCACTGTTTGCATACCCACACTCCTGCCAGACCGTAAGGTGCTCAGAGATAGATAGAAGCAGCAACATGACAGATCTAACTGCTAACGTGCATTACTCATGGACACAGTTTGCATGAATCCTTCTTCACTGATGCCAAAAAAACCCACCCATCAAAACCAAGCAAAACCCGAAAAACAGTTTAAATCACACTTGGTACTTATGTAAAAGGCTTAGGATTTGGGGTTTTTTTGATGGTGCTGGTGGAGGGTTTTGGGGTGTTTTTGTTGGTTTTATATCTGACTCTCCATTTGCAGCTATTTGAGGCATTGTTCTATAATTAGATCAAATGCTGTGGGGGTTCCCATTAGTTAGAAATCATCTACGAAAGACATTACTTAGCTTGTTCCACGCTTTTTACATTTAGAAAAAACACCCATCATCTGACTCAGCTCCTCAGTGCCTGTCTTTATTATTATTATATTATTATTATTATATAGATTCAAATGGCACTTTATCACTTTAAATTTGCTTTGACCACAAGCCAAGAAATTCCTGCACTCAGTATGTTCTGCTAGCCCCAAGTCAGCAAACTTGCTTCTTATCATGAATGATGCATTTGCCGGGGGTGTGAGATGGGGGAGGAAGAGGCGTGCAGGCGGTCACGGGGAGGGAGCGGTTTGCATATTAAAACCCGTGCTCGAGCACATCAGCCTTTTCCCTCCGAGGTCGGGGTCGGCGCTCAGAGGGACTCCTGTGCACCGAGGAAGGGACCACGTATCACCGCACCGAGTGAGTGAGTTCTGTTTCAGCTTCGCTGCTGCTGCAGCCCGGCTCCTCTCTTTGCCCTTGCTTCTTCCGATCCTGCTCTGCCCTCCCTAGGCTACCGCTACAGCGGTTGTGTGGGAGGTTACTCTGTCACATTATGCTGCGTGTAGAGCAAGTCCTGAGAGTACTTAATTTTGAGAGTTTTGTTCGGTTTCTTCAGCCTGACTCTGAGTGGTGCTACCGGCAGTGAAGAGCTCCATACGGTGGCTGCAAGTGTAACTCAAGTATTCTGTCTATGAACCTTCTTTGGTACTTACGGGCATCCTTAAACTGCCTGCTGCACTTAGGGCATTTGTACAATCCCATGCACCGCTAAAACCAGACTTTACCAAAAGTTATGAACTGCTTTTCCAGAGGCAAACAGGCAGATCACTGGCCTGTTGTAGAAGCAAGCCCCTGTTCCTCATCAGTGCCTTGCGCAGCCAGTACTGAGCTACTTTGATAATCAGGCTGTGTGTCAGGGTACTTGCCAAAGAAAAGAAAACGTCGTCAGCAAAGAGTCAGAGTGAGGAAGCTCTGGGCATTCTGCAGGGAGTTTTCAGTAAGTGAAAACCCATGTCAAACCAATATTTCATTTGATGTAAAGGCTGACTAAAATGCCTTCACTTACATAACCAAGTTAAATCTAGGTTAATGTCAGAGAAATTAGATGAATATTAAGCAGCACCAACCAATTATGCTAGGTCATTTTTGTGCACTGTTCTGTTCATTTTTCAAATTCCTGTGTTCTAAACCAATGGATTAATGTACTCTGGTCCTAATTCCCACCATCATTCTATAGAGAAAAACCCCCCTGCATCTGCTTCCACTGCGTCCATTTTTCTCCTTATCAAAACTCGCAGGGTTATTTGTTGTTGATACTTGTCTTTTACTTCAAAATGATACTCTAAATAGCCATTAAGGACTTTTTTCTTTGATCCTAACTGCTGTCATTTTCCTATATACATAATCCTCCCACACACATTTCCTTTGTTAAAAGCCATCTCTTGTTTGCTGTTCATTTCAGACTATCCAAGCAAAGAAACTGTAGCTATAAAGTCTCTTTACTGGGCTTCTGTACTCCTTAGAACTGTTTGTAAACACTACTACTGTTATACTCAAAAGTTGCAACGTTTGTAAAGAAAAAAAGACACAGAGGTCTTTTTTAAGTTTACTGTTGTTCATTCTTTTGTTTTCTTTAATCCAAATTAGAAACCACCTCTCCCTAAATATGCACACACTGTGTAAATTACCCCCTGATGCAGATGCATACATGTCCAGGCACACAGTCAAACCTTTTTGTATAGAAATAAGACGGAAGCTCTCCAAATTTTAAGCTGAAAATATACACAAAGTAATCCTTAAAGAGTTCTGGGTTTGTGCATGAGCAAGCACGTTAGCCAGCGCAGCACGTTCCTGTGCCACTGACCACCACGCTCTGCTGCTCTAAGGGTTTGCTCCTAACATTTCTCGTTGCTCTCTGTCCCATACAACCTTCTCCTGAGCAGCTGGAAAGCAGAAGCAATTGAAGTTGGTGCTCATTTTCAAAACACCTTTGATTGAAATCTCTCCAGAAAGTAATTACACAGCCCAGGAGCCACTGACATGGCTAGCGTTGGGCTAGCAGGGAGCGTGCCCTGTCACAGAAAGTTACGCTAAGTCATACCTGCTGGAGACTTATCATATATCCTGCAAATCTCAAACAGGTGAATTTTTTACCCTTTTAACAGTTAGTCCAAGAAGGGGGAGGAAGAAGAAAGAAGGGGGAAAAAAATCTCCCAAGTCCAACATACACATTTCAAAGTGCCACCACTTTGAAGAACCTTGTTTAATCTCAAGTCAATCTGCTAAAACTCCCATAAGAAAAGCTACAACAATGAACTGAGAAAAACTGAAATGCCTAATTTTGAATCTCTTTAGAAGTAGTTAAAAATACAGTTGGAATGACCTAGTAAAGAATAAAGCATGAAATGGAAGAAAAGAGAAAACAAGGACATTCAGTGATAACAGACAAAGTGTACTGTGTTTTATATTCATAGCAGATGCAGAGAGGGAAGGCAAACAAAGGTTTACGCTGTCTCACAAGCTTAGTTTAGCTGATGTGTCACAAAAACCAGTATGTGACATGTAACTGTATGTCTCAGCCAAAGGAACGTGTTTTTGTGCCAGGCACACAGCAGTTGGGACTGCCTCGGAGCCAGACTAGCTGCAGTCTCCATGAACGATTGGCTGCAAACTGTCTCTCAGAAAGTACTTTCTCGTTAAGTGTGGAAACACACAGGTCAGGGCTTTACATTCTGAGCAGTTTGTGACATAACTCAAGAGTCCCGGATGTTTATCACTTATGGCCAAATCTAGGTCCTGAAAATACTTGAGATCTGTATCCCAGCCCACTGGTGCCTCCCAGACATGGTGGTCTATGCAAGGCACTGAAGAGCAGAGCAGGAAGACAGGAGGAGTTTGTGACCAGGACACATAGTGGGTGGTACTGGAGAACTCTGCATAGTGAATAAAACCTTTTCCAGTCAAACCTGTACCTGCTACAGGGATCATATACAGTGCTTAAAAGCCTATCTAATTCTTTCATGCCTGTAATTTTGGGGTTTTTTTAGCAAATTACACAGTAGATTCACAACATGCAACAGGTCAAGAGCAAAGTAGTTTAGACAAGCAGGGGGAAGGATTTGGTGCTTGTACTCCCTCTTACACATATACACACACTCATATCCACACGTGGCTGGGATAGAAAAAAAGACCATTTTTCACAACCAAGGAAAGATGTTAGGTGGCTAAGACAGTTGTTACACAAATTATTGTGCTGGACAAGCTTAAGAGGTCAGAAAATGGACATGATTCATCCTGGAAAAAGCAGCTGGCTTTGGAGAGCCAACTAAACAATACAGAACAACATCACTCACAACGGACCTCTGAGCTTTGTAGGAATATTGAGAGGTCATGCTGATTCATCTGAAGACTGCAGAGAGAGATGCAAGGCATGAATTTCACAGGGATGACTAGGGGTTGGCAAGCAGTAAGATTTAGGCTTTTGTTCTACCACAAAATGCTTCTGGGAATTCTTAAAACATTTGATGTGGAAATAAAAGACTTAAGTAGTTTTTCCTGAGAAATTATCCTAACCACTCTTTTGTATCTTTCCCAAGATCTCTTGCAATTTTATTTACTAGTATTTCATGGTCTTGGGTGTGCAATTTATTCATCCAAAGGAGGCTGCACAAAACAATTTCAAAAGTTATCTACATAAAACTGGGACCAAGTAGATGCAAATCCAAAGTGTGAGGATCAGACAGAAGGCAAAGTCACCACAGATGCTCAGGCCCTAAAGGGAAGGTGTGGCAAGCCAGGCAAACTGAGGACATGCTGCTAAGGTGGGTGAGCAAAGCCCTTGCCATCACCACTGCCTCCTTAATCCTGCTCACATGTGAGAGCTCCCTCATTCACTTCAGTTCAAACAAACGGGGTGAACTTCAGATATCTGAGTTAATTATTACCAGTTTGATTGCAGTTGCCTGAGGTGCAATCACAAACTCAGCTCAGAGAAACCCAGTGGGCCCTAGCATTCTCCTTCCACAAGTCTTGACAGTGGACACCCATTCACTGCCCACTTACACTGGACTCCCACTTTCAAAAAAACCCTTTCATATTTTTCTTATCCTCCTCTTTCACTGATACATTGTGGTTATTTCTCTAAAAAAATTTAGCAAAAAAAAGTGGTGGGTTTTTTTCCCCTGCGTTCTCCAAGGATTTTTCTAAAATTCTGATTTACCACATCAGCAAAAGAAGCCTGAAGCTTCCACAGAGAGATAATTGCTTTAAGGTCTCCTACAGCTTCTTTTTTTAAGCCCACATATTGACAGATCAGGCTTTGCTCAGACAGTAGAGTTTTACTCATCAGGTCACTTAAAATACTCATAACCATTAGTACTATTCAATACTCTAACAGTAATGCCTTAAAACCTCTTCTCATTTTAGGATGCTGATTTCCCCCACAGGTCACAAACAAGCAGCACACCAGGTGCATGCACATGCAAAATCCTTCCAAAAAAGATTTTATATCTATATTATGCTTGAAGCGATCCATGTATCTAACCTTGAAAATCATGCTTAGAAGTATCAGGCCACAACCATTATATTTGGAATTTGTTACTTCAAAACTTGACCCTACACCCTACACTAACTGCACATTTACTTCAGATGACTTCTGTATTAAGCAGAAAAGGGTGCACAGATTTTTTTCTCTTTTCTCTCCAAGGTCCAGATTCCTATCTGACTTAGAAATATAAGAGATCAAATTCAAATGCTTATTTTCTGTAACTGGGCCAGAGTGGGAAAAGAGATCATCAATTTTCAGAAAGAGAGCTTATGTCAGACTGAGAGCTGACAGGAAATAGAATTACTTCAAGTTTTTAATTTTATTTTCTGTCAAAACACATACTGCTGAGAAAATCTTCCATTGGAAGACTTGCAGTCTTCCATCAATCTGCCAATATTCTCTAATCCTTCCCCCCAAAAGATGGACAGAAAATTTCTTACTTTCTTTGCTAAAAAATGAGTTAATAAAAATATCTTTTGGCAGAAAAAACAAACAAGCAAGCCATCAAATCATTACTATTCTTGGTTTTCAAAGGCTGAGAATATCTCTTAAATCTCTAATATTTTTGAATCTGTGCTAAAAGCAGGAGAAGTTTATGCTGAAGAAAATGAGCATTTTTCCTTTTTTTTGCTGGACAACAAGAGAAGACCATCTGATTCTTCAATTCTCTTTTTTTTAAAAAGAATCCCAAGGTCATTTACTTCCCCATTCAGGCAGCACCTCACATACCTCTTAGTTTTTCCCAGGTGAAGCCACAAGCTGGTTGTGTTAGTGTTACATACATCCAAATAAACAGCTTGGATTAAGCCAGGGTCTTTGCCCGGCAGAGTTGCCAACCTTCCTTGCCAATGAGGAGTCAGAAGGTGGCCAACAGTCACCCCAGGGCTGGTTCTTGCTAACGAGTGGATTTCTCAGCATCAAACTTTGCTCTCCAAAAAAAGGACAAATGCATCACTATTTCTCTCTGTAATTTCAGCTCAAAATTTAGACAGAAAATATTAACACAGGGAGTCTCAGAGAATAATTTTTCACCCAAGAGAAAAAACTGAAGGCATTCCTACAGCAACTAATTTGATCAGTAACCAGGAGGAGAGCAGCACCACACCTGCAGGCAGGGCAAGGCTGCTTCTCAGATGGCTTCAATCTTTTCAGCACTGCTCAAACAGGAAAACATAAACAATTATGCCTTTTCCTCAAACTTTCTGACTGTTATGTTGGTTAAATAAAAAGGAAGAAATACTTCACATTAACATTTTTTATCTTTCCTACCTTGTGCAGTTTTGCAGTTTATAAAGTTACAGCTGTGGAAGCTTTTCTTTATTTGCCTTCTGCAGTAGCTGTTTGAGTCTTGTCTCTCTGGTTCCTTCCTCTGAAATCTGAAAATTTAAACAAATAAAGGCAGAAAGACTCACTTGGACAGTTAAAACATCATTTTAAAATTGAGGAGAGAAAAAGTTGCTTTAATGCTCATCTCTCCAGGCACAGAGATAAGGAATTCACACATATGAGAAGGACAATAAGCAAGATGGGCAATTACTATTCCTAATGTTTCTCAGGTGAAACAAGGCAGACTAAGTCTTCTTCCTGGTTAAAGATTTTTCTTTGTACTCTATAAGTAACACAACTATCCCCAATCCCTAAGGAATAGAAACAAAAATCCACGATTCATACTTCAAAAAGTCAGGTCACTCCTGAGATGACAGCCTAAGAAAGATTTCTCCTTTAATATGCAAAGACTCTTTTGTCTGTATTTACAGAGACCCAGCCAGCTCCTCTCCTTTCCTTTTCTAAGTTGAGTATCCTAGCTGACATTAGCACTACTTGGCCCTGTCACTGGGAGTAAGGGAGGCAAGAGAGAGTCTTCCCTCTGAAATCCCAGCATTACCATTAATGGAAAACATTCACCTGACACTATTTTAAGACTTCAAACTGCGTATGTGACAGAAATACATGAGTAAACATAAGGATTGGGTGAAATTGCAGTGCCCCATTCACCCCTGTAGGACACCCAAATCAGGCTGCTGGGTGTGCATCTGCTTCAAAACTTGCTTGATTTTCAAGTCAACTTTGCAGAAAATTTTCATAAAGAAACAGCAAATACTTTGAAAACACCACTAGAGAAAAAATAAAAGAAAGAAAAATGCCCACAAAGCTTCTCACCTTTGGATAGAATAGTGCTTAGAGAAGGCACAAACTTCATGAAGCAAGATTCTTCTTGGCAGAAAGATAGCTGTAGGCTTACGTGAGTGGAAGCTGATTTGTTTTTATGCCTTCATCCTGTAAAATAAGGAAAATGGAATATATAATCAGCTTCAGCAACTCAAACACTCTGAATTAATATAGAAGCTTAATCTTACAATAAAATAAAGAGGTGTTCATTGACTGAATCATCACTCCTGAATCATCGCCATGCTCTGGTTGCAATTCAAGAGAGGACAATGACACCTGGCAGACAAAGACCTCCAGCTCCCCCTTTTTGGCAGGCTCGCAGCCAGGGCAGCATTGTGTCAGGCACTAACCATGGTGCTTTCCGTAAGTGACTCCTAAATTAATGAAGAACCCTCATGTTAAATAAATATAAATACAGTCCAATGCATCATCTTTTCCAAGCACACAGTTCAAGTCCAAATTTTTAGAAACCCCCGGAGGAACCTTACCTCAACCCTACTGGTCTTGCTTCGTGAAGGGAACAGCTGGGCTTTTTTATGTTCTCTAACAATGATGAAGCAGCAAGGCAAGAAAATCCTTAATTTCTTGCAGCACAAAGTACAGTTACAGGGGACTTCGCAGCACAAGCCCTTTGTCAGACCTCGGATGCATGTGAACACATAGCTCAACTTAGCTGGCTTTTTCCCCCTCTTCACCCCCAGCTTAGGGAAAGTTCTCTTCTGCTTGTCACCTCAAATACTAATAACCTTACACAGGAAAATGTAATTATGTGCGGCCTTTTAAAATTGTTTTTCTCTGGATTCGCGTACTAAGTATCGGCCCATTGTCGCGTTCCACTGCAAAGGAATCCTGTGGGGTTTCTTTTAAACAAATTTCTCAGAGTAAATAAAGCAGAAATGCAGGAAATATTACATCTAAGAACTGTTTATTGATAACAAAAGCCAAGTGTTCTTACCAAAGGTGGATAAAAAAAGAACAGAGAGGCAGGGCAAGCAGAGCAGCAGGGAGAAGGCGAGAAGGGGCAGAAGGAGGTGAACCTCCAGCCAAGCCTCCTGCCCCCTGGAAGGAAGTCGAGACGGCAGGCCCCGGGTATGGCGCAGATAACTGCGTTTGTGTGCTAAGGCCCCTCCCATAGTCCCATCAACCATCGGCTAGACTGGGGGAATTTTTCCCTGGGAGCAGCAGGAATTTCACCGCCCGCAGCCCAGTGGTGGAAGTTTTCTCTGCCCTGACTGACTGCCAGGAGAATTACCCCCAGAGCCAAAGCTTCCCACCGTTTTCTACAGGCCTTGTCCGCTTAGAGACCCTAAAATGGCGGCAGTCTCTGCCCCCCTCACGTGTCCCAGCTGCCTCCTGCATGCGGCACACATTAAAGCTCTGTAGTGATTTTCCTCCCCGTGTCAGAAAATGGATTTATAGCAGAAAACCTGGACAATGTTAAGGCATAAATAAAAGTTAAATTGGTTCCTCACACGCATCCAGGTTTTGGTGCCTGTTACGAGCCTGAAGAATATTTTCTTGTATTACCTTGAGGGGTGGATTTTCCAAAAGAGAGATGAAGTACTGTTCCTCTAGAGAGCCCAGCAGAGTTTTGGTGCTTAATTTTGCTTAGGCTGGGCCTGCAGAACCAAACACTGTCTAGCAGAGGCTGCCTGCTCTGGGCACACACACGAAACTCATCCTGAGCAGTGTCCAGTCTGCCCGTGCTTCTTCTCTTCTGTACTTCTGCTGTCTGAAACTCAATATTTCAGTTCGCAGAGAATGCTGGTTCCTTCCTGGGCTCTACTTTTTAACTCTAATCCTGCTTGAAGTTTTCAAATTGATTGCTCAGTCCTGCTTCAACTGGAATAAAAGCATCCCAAGTTCATCAGGAAATACAGCATCTCCATAAAGCCACAAACAGTTTTAAATGATTTGAAATCTGTCCTAAAATTTTTAGACACTTGTAACTCCACACTGATTTTTTGACTCATGAGTATAATGGTGGATGCCAACTTTACACATATTTGACATTCTCTCAGATTTCCTGTTTGATTTTGTCACTGAGCGGTTCCAAGTTGAATTTAATCATGAGATCCATTAATCTGCTGTTTAAAGGTATGTTAAAGCCAGTTAAGCTGGCTTTCAGAAAGTCACAAAGGAAAGCTAGAAAATCAGCTAAGCAGGTCAACAATTTAAAGCTTTAAAGTTAAATTAATAGTAAATACAAAGCTGTTGAGTTCATGGCTTTGAAATCTGTATGCAATGAAACTGGGACTGAAGTGTCAGGAAAATCCAAAAACGCCAGAGGTTTATGTCCAAAAAGGAGACAGAGGAGTCCTGCAACTTTATTCAAATATAGGGAGGGAGTCCACTGGGGCACACGCCCACGGGGTTTTCTCTCTCGAGGTTTCGGAGGGCGCAGCCTCCTTTTATCCCAAACTCCCGGCCTCACGTTGCCCTCTTCCATTCCCCACTGGTTGAGGTACTAGGTAGGTACCTAGGTCCCGAACCACCTACCACATATTCCCCCCTTGAACCTACTATTTTACCCCAAAGTTCAGAAGTTCAGGCTTTTGCAGACCCTTGTCTGTTTTGGGAGCCAAGCTGTCTGGGCTCTGTAACAAACCTGCTGCCCAAAGTTAGTAGAGACATTAAATCCCATTTCAAAGATGTTAACACCCATACCTTCACCCATCAAATTGTTTGTAAAGACATTAGCTTTCCTCTCAGAAGTGCTGTCAGTGTAGGACAGGGCAGGTGTACAGGGCTGTCCCAGCCATGTATTCATCAGTAAGAAATTGGAAAAACAGAGCTTAGATGGCAGGTTTATTGGTGGAAGGTAAATCAGCCCCCTCCTGTCTTTATACACACCTGGCTTTGCAATGAACTCCCCTGAACATATTTAATAGCACTAAGAGGGTGGCTAAATGCCTGCAAGTCTGGATACTGAGGTCCACCCACCACCACCACCACCACCTTTCAGTATTTTTAAGCCATGACTAGCCTAGAAAAAAAGAAATAATTTTAAATAGTTTTAAAGATTTTCCTGTTCTCCACCTCCAAAAAAATCCCCAACATCTTCATCCCAAAAACCAGCTCAAAGACACCAGATAGATCTTTTTCCCCTAGAAATGACATTTTTCATTAATTCAGTAATTCTGCATGGTTTTAATAGTTTTGATTTTCCTTCCTGAACCCCTTCCTTATAAAAAACACTGGAAAAATGAGGTAAAGGAAGACAAGGAAAAAAAACCCCTAACATCTTACTTTGTATGTTTGGCAAAAAGCTATTCTGAACACAACAATTTCTTTCATTTAGAAACTTATCTGTAATTGTTTAGGAAGCACTACTCCTGACATTTCACAGTAAATATAAATAAAAAATAAAACCGACAAACATTTACAAAAACATGCTTACAGTAAAGCTATAAAGGCTTTCAAAATGTCAAGTATTTTTGGTAAACTCCTTGTGGAGTTGGTTTTGGTTTCATTTTTTTTTTTATTCATGGATGGAAAAAAAAATCATAAGCTTAAAAGTGCATCACCACTACAAATACTTGGTTACTCCTTACAGCGTGTTCATTAGAAATTTGTTTAGCTTTGCTTTAGACAACTCAAACAATAGTTTCCGTTGCTCCCTTGACAGACCAAAACATTCCACTGTCTACCACAACAGGCAGAGAGACTTGCTGATCATCAGCCAAAATTCCCAATTCTTTACATCACTTCACTACTCGACTAGACATGTCTTTGTGTACAGAGTGCTCCCACAGCAAGGATTAGGCTCTTCCAACACACTCACCTACCAGAATGTTTAGGCTTCAGCCAACTCCAGCCCTCTCTCTATATAGCTGTCTACTTCCTCACAACTGCACCTTAAAAATCTACTGTTCTTATGCTTTTAAGTGCCTTCCAGCTGCCAGCAACTATTTGCCAACACAGGGCTAAGCAGGCTAGAGGCAGGCAGGAAACAGGAGCCATGTGTGAGGGGTGCAGCAATTTCAGGGCTCTGGGACTGCTATAGATGTTTATGGAAAAAAATCTATGGACGCTCCTAAAGAAGGGAAACAGACACTAAGTCAGTAAATCAGACTACATCAGTAGCATTTGCTTGTCTCTAAAAAACTGAAAAGTAAGACTTAAGGTTTGGGGTTTTCTTCCCTTTGGCTCCTGAATCACTGTCATGAATCTCAGATAACACATGCTCTTTGAAAAATTCTATTCCTTGCTCTCAAATGACCACACCAAATCAGAAACAGGGACAAAAGGGAAGAAAATCCTGCTACAATCTCATTCTCTCTTCTTACGTTAACTTTGTTGACATATAATCCAAATTCATAGCATATAATACTATATTGTTTTATTATATACTCAAAAGAGCATACCAAGTAATAAATCTGGGTACAAAATTGGAAAATGGAGCAGCCAAGCCCTGCCACTTACCTAAAACATGCTTGAAAAACCTGGGATTTTCAACATTTCTCTCTTTTATATTGTGCAAAGGAGCACACTTGGCTTAATAATTGTAGTGGTGTGTCTGTTTTGGAGCACTTGTAGATACCTCCATTGGTAACTTTCCAGCTCTGTTCCTGCTTCTCTGCTAGGCCATCTGACATGAAAAGTCTGCATTCGCTAATAATGCGAATCTCCATTCATTAATAATTCACTTCTGAGTCTGCTGCGTGCTGTAGGGGAACAGATAACTTTCACAATGAATTAAGCAGCCTCTAGTGGGCTCATTTGCTCTGCTTTTTTTTTTTTGTTTTTGTTTGGGTTTTCTTTTTGCTTTTGCTACTTGGAGGACAGAAGGTACGTGCTTTGACTTTAGAGAAGCAAGCGTCAAAAGCAGTTTGCTCTTTTCAGTGTGAGTTAAGTGTAAGCTTTTCTGTTTCTGAACGAAGAACTTCTCCATCTAAAATGGAAGCTGATGATGTATCTCCTTAGGCACATGTTTTCAAGGCAAGATGGCTAAACAGGGGGTTGTTTCTATTGTGAGATTATGTGGTAGCACTTACTCATTAAAAAAAGAAAAATGAGAGTTCCCTTTTTGTCTTCGTGCAGATGATCGGTGTTCCAGGCTTTCTTACTAAACATCTTACTTTTCTTGCTTTCTTACATAAACATCTATAGCTCTGATGGATATAAAAGACTGGTAGATGCAGTGCCTACTTTAAGGCAAAAATGAGAAAAGGTTTTCCTTTGGGTGAGGAGGCAGATGGTTGTTTCACTATCCTTCAGCCAGCACATTCAAATCTCAGCTGAGCTCTCTTTTTAAAGTGCTATGTGTAAATGCTTACCCTTTGGTTTAAAGCAGCCTTATCTGTTCACCTTTCCTGTACCATCCTTGCTGTACAATCAAACTCGCAAATACTTTCTTTTGTTGCCTGTTATCCTGGGAAACAAATAGAGCCTTCCTGTTATGTGACTCCTAATTGGAACTGAAGGGAAAAAAATAAATCACATGAAAACCTAAAAAAGTAATTTCAAGTTTTCTTTTGGCTTCTGTACAAGAAACTGAAAATTCAATGATGATTTTCTCAAAGCAACACTGTAGCCTGGTTTCCATAGCAAATTTTTCTTCTAAAATAATTTTTGTGCAATAGCTTACACAACTAGGGTAATAATTGATGCAAAAAATCACAAGAGTTTGGTAATTCTCATGATTTGGTCTTGGATGAAGGTCTCCATAAGCAGCAGGGGCTGAGCAGGGCAGGCCTGAACAAAATTGCTGCTCAAGATAACAACTATCTTCTGGTACGGAATATGATTTTAGATTTGAACTCTGGGAAAAAAAAGGCAGAAACCCCTTTATTAAAAATGGCCTGAACTTGGAGTCAAGGGAAATAAATGAAAGCTGAAAGTTCCTAAGACATCTAAAAAAAAAAATCAAGCCAGCTTTCTAGAGACACGCAAGGAAGAACTGCAGGTTCAGCTGTCCTTGTCCCCATCTGTGTGTGCTGTGGCTGACAAATGCAGAACAAAAAGGTGTGAGCAATGCAACCATTACAAAGTACAGCACACCGCGGCTTGGTGTAATATTTCCTTTGCATTGTACGAGCATGTCTGTCAAAAGCAAGCAAACAGAGTGGTTTTGTAAAAAGGGAGTTGAGTTAACCCTCTCTAAAGCAACTCTGTCCCCGCTCCCAGCAGGGCCCAGCATGCCGCAGTACAAGCTCACCTACTTCAACCTGCGAGGACGAGCAGAGGTCAGCCGCTACCTCTTTGCCTATTTGGGCAAGGAGTATGAAGACCACAGGATAGAAGCTGCAGACTGGCCCAAAATCAAGCCAAGTGAGTAGCACGGGTTCTCATAGCCAAAGTTCCACTAGAAATGCTGTCAAAAAGAAAAGCAATTGAAGAGGTACCTGTATGTTTCGTGAGCAGAAATACACCTAATTTCTGGCTTTAATTAAGGCTATGCGAGTTTTAAGGTGAGACACCCAAAATGTCACTGCTGATGCTCTCACAGGAGACCGGATCCAAACCTTCAGACAATCTGAAATGATTTACCTGCTGTCAGCCAGCTGGCCTTTTACTCCTGATCAATTCAGTCCAGCTTTTGTGTACCTAAAGAAAACCAAAGGAGTGCTGATCTCAGTTTCTCTGGATAATTTGATCTCAAAGACCACACCTCAGCCTTCACCCTGGGTTTAGAAAGCCAAATAAGAAAGAAGTGTCAGGAAGGACACTCCTTGCAACCTGAAAGGTCTTCAGAGAGGAAAAGTGATGAGAAAACAAAAAGTCAGTTGATATAGCAAAGAAAAAACAAAAGTATCAAAAGAGGTACTAGAAAATAATTATTCCTTAGACCAAACCCTTCCAGACCTTCCAGAAGTACCCTGCAGGCTATTGTACCCCATTCATTTCATGTCTTGTAGTTTAAATAACCTCTTTCCAGCTTTTAAAGGTATTTGTTATTTCTGTTCATTAAATTAGCCTTAGTTCAAATGAAACAGATCTTGAGTTTGAAGACTCAGGGTGTGAAATCAGAGAAATCTATGTCTTCATTTCATGGATTAGGCCTGTATTTGGCTACGTGGGCTATGACTTTCACATCCAGAATGAAGAGTAATGCCTTTAGTTTAGGGAAAAGACGCAACAAATGCACAGCGTGATTTCTGTTAATGAAGCAATGTTTCTTGATAAGCTTTCACACCATTTAGTAAGCCCAGCCAGCAAGCTACCAAATTTTTCCAGGGTGCTAATTTTGTAGGTTTGGTCTTTTCTGTTTGCAGTGACTTGAATGATAAACACCCAAAACAGAGCTGTAATCCAAGTGGCCATTGAAGCCTTCAGTGGTGCTCAAGCCTAGAAAACACTGGCAAAAATCCACAGAGAAGAATAAGAAGCAGTGGAACTGGGATGTTTTCAGCTAGGAATGACTGCCTTTGGAAACCTTTTCCTTAGGAGAGCTTAAGCCAGTTGACCACGTGGTACAGCTTATTTCTCTTTCACTGCAATTCTCGGGGAAGCAGGGTAGAAACTAAAGGTGAGATTAAGAATTCAGATGACCTGAGGAAAGCTCTGCATAGGCTTTTCATACTTAATTACACACATATTCACACATATGCACACTCACTTTTGTCCTGAAACAAAGTTGAGCATATAAGCAAACTATATGTTTATGTAGGGTTTTGTATACTGATTTCTTAAGTAAGACAAATTAAAAAGACAAAGCATAATTAGTCACTTAAAGGGTGCAGAGGCATTCGCATTCTAGGACAAGATGTTCTAACAGCAGAGCTATCAGACAAGGTAAAAGCATTGCATCACTCTTTGAATATTGTTGATGATCCCCATCTCTGAACAGCACAAGAAACAATGCAGGAAAATTCTTCCTATGCTTTTCTTCAGTGCTCACTCCACAAACCTCCCAGTGGAGCTTTATGTATACAGGACTTGCTCACTACAGTGAATGTCCAGCTGCAGCACCATTACCACAAAAACAATGGGAGCAGAGACACCCTAGAAATCTTAAGCTACACAATTTATAACTGTATTGGCTGCATTAATGGATGTTTTTGTTTCCCTTTCTGTGCTCTGAAGAGTTTGCTAGCAGGCTTACCAAGGGTTAATTAACATTTTTCATTTTCTCTGCATAATGGCTTTTCATAGCAGCCTCTATAACTGATCCCTAGATGAAATTCCGCAGCAGATAAGAAGTTTAGTAAAATGTGGGGGCTGCCACTCTAAGATTTGTGAAGTCATCTGTGCAAAATTTATTCTGGCCTAAGAGTTCTTTGAATTTCAGGCATCTGTAGACACCCAGTCAGTCAGTGGATGGGAACTGGAGTGTACCCTGCTGATGGACCAGGAAAACATACACCTACACAGAAACAGTTTGGTGTATATCTGAAAGTGCTGTCACATCTTATGGCAGCAGGCTAAACTTTTGCTTTTCAAATCTCCCTGAAGCCTAGCTCTAGCACCAAAGTAATGGTGCCATCTGCCACCACGGACATCTGCATTACAGACAACAAGCAGTTAAAAGGTTTGCCAATTAAAACAAGAGTAAAGGTTTCTTGCGTGCAAAAGAGTGTAATGCTGCTTAAGTAAATTGTCTGGAGATCACCTAGCTGATGACTACCTCCTCCTCCTTTGTGAGGTGTTTCTCATGGTTACTCACAGTATTTCCAGACAAAATGTTCTCCCACAGGCAAATCATTCAGCAAAACACTGAATCAAAGGTAGCAACAGGGCTTTGGAATAAGCAGCCTTAACTGTTCAACAAGACCAATAGCCAGTGCCCCAATCTGCCCTAGGGCACCTAAACCCTGACTTTGCAGGCTGTGACTCAACACGAGAAACAGTTGTCTCCTGGACAGGGAGTAGGTTTGTACAAGCTTTGTGTGCCTTCACACTACGAGTGTTGCATACAGCATTTCTCTTATGGAAAATAAGCCTTACATTCTCTGCAATCCTGAGTTTTCAAAATGTGCCTCAGCTTTTTCCACAGAGACGTGTTTTGAAGATGAAAATGCACAAGGGATCAGGATGCTTGCCTGCAAAGTTAAACTACTGCTGTGTTCAAAAAGTAAATGTGAAATGAGATCCATCCAACCCATTGCATATACAAAGGCATAGTTCACTCTGCTGAGAATTCTTCTGCGCCACTCTCATTTTTATCTGTATTCAGATCTTTTATATAAAGCTTTTTTTCCCCTCTTACTTCTGCTGAACTGGGTCTGCCTTAGAAAGAAGAGAAATAAAAGAATAGACTCCAGTCAGTCTCATCCTGGTGAAAACCAAAGGGTGGGAAGTGTTTAGCAATGATAAAGGATAAAGAATTACAGCTGCATTTGACGTGCCAGTAGTTAAAGTAATAGCAATTTAGTACACAGCTTATTTTGTAGCCCTCAAAAATCACCAAAATTGGTCCAATTAATTGAACTAATTACATAATTATATATTGAGGTGAAATTAAGAAATACCAGACAAATTACTATGCACACTTGCATACACCATGTTTGCCTTTACCCACTTGCCTATGAAAGATCTGGAGCCAGTTTTGACTGCAGTCTGCAAGCACAATGTGATGTCCCTCTTTTTAAAAACTTCAAGTATGATGAAGCAAGATAAACAAAAAAAATACTTAGGGAAGAAGCTTGGACAAGAGAACGCTTCATGTTTCTTGAGCTAATAAGGAGAACAAATTGAATAATTCAAGGTTGTCTAAGAGCACAAGGAGTCAGGTCTCTGAGATCTGAGAGGATAAGTTTGCTTCAGCAGTTTTCTCAAAAGTAAAGTAAAATCTTGCAACAAATACCAAGCCAGCCAAATCATCATACCATATAAACCAGGAAATACTGGCATTATTCTGAAGAAAAGACCTAGTTCTGTAAAACTGATGGAAAAGAGAAAATCTGTGCCTAAAGACCAGTGTGCAGAAAGGCCATTTAGAAAGCAGACTTGCAGCTGCTGCAAGTTTAATTTTTGACCTGAATCAAAGAGTGCGGTGGGGTTTGTTGTTTGTTTTGGCATTTTTCATGTGGCTGCCACCAATAAGCTGCAATCCTAATGTATCTTCAGGCAAATAAATAAATCCTCCCTCCTGGAAATACCATCCCACTTGATTTTGTTTACACCTAATGGTGCTGTTGTTGTGTATGCAAGGAAAGCCTTTTATAAAATAAGAACTTCTGTTATTTGGATTATACATGCTGAAATTAAAATTTCTATAACTCAGCATTTCTTTTCTTCCCTTCTGACACTAATCAGATCATCTTTGGCAAATTTTCCAGTTGGTGATTTTGGGCAAGGACTGCAGTTTATAATAAAAACAGGTTTAAGGAAGCCAGTGTATAAGCATTGTCCTGCTTTAGCACATAATTTTAAAAATCAGACAAATATTAAGCAGCAGCTTTCCATAACTCTTCACTTTGTATAAGTGAATAATTATTTTAACAAGTAAACAAACTCATTCTTTACAATTCCTTTTGAACAGACTGACTTGCCCATGCCCCCCTTTAAAGGGTAATCAATTCAAGATCTACAATAAGCTCATACAAGATCTCTATTTCCACACAATGGGCTCCTCACACAAAGCATCATTGCACTGACATAAATCATGATGCAGCAGAAAATCCCCTGTAATGGTGCACTAAGTTACCATCACCTTAGATATTAGGCTGGCAGGCAGCAAGAGCTTTTGATCTGTGTCTCCTTCAAGCAACTTGAAGCCAAGACAATAACACAGACTTTATCATCATAGCAAAGGAGGCTTCTGCTGTACTGATGGCTGTAAACATCCCATGAACTGTTTAGGATGTGCAGAATGGTGCTTGAAAGGTGCTTAGGAAACCTGATGGACTAATGGTGCTGAAAACACTCCCAAGATAACAGGTGTTTCTCAAGATTTACCTGACAACAGACAAAAATTCCTCAGGGGAGCAGTTGCCCTGCTTCCTGAGTGACTTTCTGCTATGTAGCTCTAGCTAAAGTGTGTACATAGCTATCTCTGGGTAAAAAGTAGGGCTTAGCAAGAACTTCCAAGGAGAATATGAGTTGTAATAGCACTGAACCTGGGCTGAGATTACATCAGAGCATCCTCCTCATCATCCTTTTCTAAAAGATTCAGATTCCAAGTACCTCCAGCTCTGGGCCTACCATTTTCCAAGTGCCTTGATCCTCTGTCATCGTAAAAAAAAAAAACCCATATTTCATATATTTCTTATTAGAAGATGCAAAGTATCTCAATACATTTGTTTCTCACGATCCAATTTAAATATGAATGGATAGGAAAAGCAGTTATAGTTAGTTTTCAAGGCAAAGGCAAGGCAAACTTATTTTGACACAGATGTTGTAGTAAGAAATATGACTGTGACATTTATTTTCCCCTATATTTGACTAATCCAGCTGCCTTATTATAGAGCCAATCTAAGCTTGATTACCAAACAATTAATTATTCAGCTTTTGAGCAATAATCAAGTGCTTAAGTACAGGCTGCATTGCATCAACACCATGGACAATTACAACATGGGCAGGATGAGTCATGGGCAGGTCAGCACGGGGGAAATGGGGGAACATTTTGGAGGGACAGAACAGAAATGAGCAGAAGAAGAATAATGAAGAAGTTGAGTGAAAATGGAAGAAAGAGGCAAGGGAAGGAGAACGTTAAGAGCTGTATCTGCGCAGGGGAGAAGAGAGGTGAGAAGCACAGCACAGCACCAGCAGCTGACCAGCCTGGATTCAAGGCTTGGACAAAACTGTGCTCAGCTCTGTTGTGTTTCCCCTCCCTGTCCCTGACAGAGGAACAGTCCCACAGGAGCTCCATCCACTGAGTTGTGGCCAGGAGGACGAGTGAGGAGCTTGTGCTCAGAGGGAAGGCCTGAACACCAGTGAGAACCTACAGGCATGGCAGGACCCCAGCAGCTGTCACAGCCCTTTGGGACTTGCTGGGGTGGAAATTAATTAAAGGGATGTCCTTGTTTTTAACACACATCAGGCCTCATCTCCCCTACTCAGCACCCAGCAGAAACCTTTATAAACACCACGGTTCTAGTCACAAAAGCCAACGAAAACTAAAGTAGTATGAAAAGGAATTAATCCAATTCCTAAACACTGCACAGATACTTTAGTGAGATCTTCCTAAAATGAGAAGAGAGGCTGCAGATCAGTCTGATGACTTGTCCTCTGTCAAGGTTTTCTTCATGGCTGGTGCAGATTTCATTCCAGCATGAGATGCAAAAAAACCAATAAATAACCAACATAATATGAAAAGCAAGAATTTGCTGATAAAAGTTCAACTTAAAGAAGACTATGGGTTTAGTTATTCAAAAAAGAGGCTTTTTAAAAACCCTGTTTCTTTTTCCAGTCAGTTTTCGATCTAAATTTGGAAACCAACAAACACGTTCACAGTGCTTTGTACTTCAGATGAGCAGCAAAGCAAGCGGGAGCTAAATGGGAAAGGTCATATTTTGTGCATGTCTGAGAAATGACACTGTTTGCACGACAACAGCAATAGATTTTTCTGCTTTTCCTTCTCAAAATTTATTTTGAGTGGGAGTTGGAAACATTGTAAGACAACATTGTTTTGAAAAACATGGAAAGGACATCATATGGATACACAAGGGTTTAAACTGATGTACCAAGCAGCCCCCAAAATGATCAGGGTTAGAGAAAAACCAGCAAAGTGACACTCACATCCTTCCAGCCTGCACTACTTTGGCATTACTGCTCAGCTGTAATTGCTCCCCAATGGACGGTGTTTATGCCTTGCCCCCATGACCTTGATTCTACCCAAAGAATAATCTCTCTCACACGCCAGCTTTTCACTTGCTTATCTGAAGTAGGAGCCTGGCAGGAACCGACTTAACTGCTCTGCTTATCTGGAGTCACACAAACCATGCTTTTCACCAAAACTGAGAAAACTTCAGCAGGTTTAGTACCACGCTTATACAACGGGGCATTTGGGCATCTCCTCAACCATGTCAGTGAGCAGAGTTGGGCCAAAAGCACCACAGGAGGTCAAAGCAATCCACAGAAGCCCATATCCATGAGTCTAAGGGTAACACTACTTAAATCCATGTGCAGACAGGTTTCTGTTGTAGCATGGAGCCCCTGAGGACATGGCCTGGATGTGGTTTTTGCAAGAGGCAAAGTTTCTAGTGGCCACATCAAAGTCATTTGTCAAACCCCAACCTTACCTCCAACAATCATCCAGTGTGAAGGCTCCTTACACCCTCCCTTGGGATGAGCTGTGTGACACAAATCTACCCCCCTCTTCTCCAGCTGGAAAAAGAAGATTCCAATTTTCAGAGAAAATGCATTCTTCCCCATAACAGCCAAACTAAGATATACAAAAAATTTCCTGGGAAAATGGTTATTTTAAGTTAAAAATGCTAAAAGATACTTTACAACAGGTTCCTAAAAATCTTGGCCATTACATGAATTTTAGATAACATTTCAAAGGAAAAGATTCTTTTTTCCTAAATTTTTCCAGACTGAAAGCACAACTTTATAAGCCATTATACCTTCTCCTTAAATATGAAGGAAATGCACTAGAAATATTTTCTGCCCCTTGACTAGTCTTTGTTATTTTCTTCAGCTGTAAAACAGCCTGAATATCTGCTGTGTTTTCTGGTGTTCAAGCATTGCATGCCCTGCATCTAAGAAGAAACCGCAGTTTTTTAAAATTATCTGCACAGCACAAGTGTACTTTCTTCAAACCTCTTAGAATTGCACTCATTTACAGCTTATTAACTCAATAATCAACAAAACCAGTGTATAATTGGTTACATGCACTCTATCAGCTGGGAAAAAAAAAATCTATGATTACGTAAAATCCCATTTTTTTCCCTCTTCTTGATAAGAAAAAATTAAATAGCATTTGGAACACAGAAGAAAGGAAGGAACATCTATCATTTACCATCTTTTACCCTTTATAGAGTCCATTGTTCAGTAATGATAGCAACAGATTTACTGCCTCCTAACTAAAAAAGCCCAAGTCTCATTATAAATCAAAGCATAAATACTTTTGGACATTATGGGACAACATACAATGAAGTCTGCTCTCATTTATTAATTTCATAATTGTATTAGGAATCATGCAATTGTATGTACACAAAACAAAGCTGTTGTTGTAGATTTCCAATTGCCAACTGTTTCTCTTTCAGAGAAGAATAAGCAGGTCTTAAAGAAAGTAGCTCAGCACTGAGGAGGAAGACCTTCGTAGACATTATTCATGTTTTCAAGGAATGAATAGCAATTCCCTTAAATTCAGAAATGACCAGATTCCTTAGAAACAGAGCATGAGAGATGACTACCACTCTGCCAGTCAGCTGACTTTGACACTGTAAACCATGTTCTTCAGCTGTTCAGAAAGATGCTTCCCTCCTTTAGCTGTAATCAAGGATTTCTTAAAAAAAAAAACCAACCAACCAGCCCCCCAAAAATGTCCATAGAAACAAACTGGCTTTAATTTTTCTTGTAGTGACCCACAAAGTGACACATCAGTCAAAGGTGGGATTTATAGACTTCTTCCACTGTATGTAAACACAGCAGCAAAACTGTCTGTTGGTTTCCGGATGAAGCAATCCCGGTTTCACAGTTTCCCAACCTGAGCAGTGAGTGACAGTGTTTTTTTGACAGCTATTGCCACAGACTGGCTTAGTCATATTGACCCTGCCAGAACTGCATCACCCCATAGCATTCCTACCGGGGCCTCCAAAAGAGACTGCTTAACTCCTTCATGGAGGGAGCTATTATCCCTGCTCTGGCTGCACTTTTGCTGTCCCCTGTTGTCAGGCATTGTTGTAGATCCCTGTGTGGTCTGGGGGGATCTGGAGCAGGCTGCAGGCTGACCACACTGGCGCATCCAGCAGTCACACCTGCTCTCATCTCCTCTACTTGTGCTGGCCTGAAAGATGTGCTTTACATAAGCAAACATTGTTAACATCTCTGCTGCTTTGGAGCAGTGATGCTCAGGGCACTCTGCACCACTAACCCACAGCACAGAACCAAGGCTCTTCTCATTTTCATAGCCAGAGAGCTTTTCTGTTAAACATTCAGGGATACAACTTGTCATCTCTCAATGATTCTCAACGAAACAAAACATGGACTTGCCGTGACCTTGCTGCTCTCTGGATTATAAACATTTGAAGTCTTCTGCACAAGAAGTCTATTATTGCTTCAATAACAACCAGCAGAGCCTGCTTTCTCCCTGGGGTACAGCAGCTAATGCTCATTGAACTCTCTTGCTTCTGCTAGTCATCAGCATCCAAATTTACACCGACTTCACACACTTCCCAGTGTGCTGAACTTAAGGAAAAAAAAAAAAAAGGTATCATGAGTGCTGTGTTCAGATACAGGAAAAAAAAACCAAAGAAAAAAGGCACAGAGGAGTCCTGGATGTCTTGTGCAACTGCAGAATTCATGTTGCAGATCAAGATTTGACATCTAAGATCCCGTACTTAATGTGATTCACACACTGCCTGCTAAACCACAGAGGAGCTGGCAGTGCTCGTCATTTATGAAGTTGCCTGCTATGATCAGCACTTGCAGTCACGTACTTGGAGATAGCATCCTTGGAAATGCAGACATTTACAGTTCCCTCAGTGAACAGCACCAGGTTCCCACAAGCAGATTCTCACTGCCCTAAACATGACAGTTTTGCCCAGATTAAGCTTTGCTCCAAGGTTCCAGTTCCATTTTATATCATGCCAGCAGCTTCTCTGAAACACAGCAAAACAGCAGTCCAAGTTTCCACGTAACTACGAAATTAATAACAGAAAAATAAGATTGATTTCTTATCTCACACTCCTTTGCAGATATCCACGACACCTGCTTAGTTTTTCTTTCCCTATACTTGAAGTCTGGAGGCTTCTTCCCCGTAACTGACTGAATTTTTTTTGAATGCAAAGCCACATCAGCTAAATTTGGGTATCTTTTCAGCATTTGTAGTTCAGTATGAAAGATATATTTGTCTCAGTGATGACTGCCAAGTGAAATGCCCTGTCATGATGTAAGTTCTGAAATGCAGATGCTTCTCTGAATCACTGCTTCTGAATTTAAAACAACCATAAATTTAGAACATCTTGCAGTCTTTGCCCAATCTGTAGCTTCATGCCCCAGTTGGATCCTGCACTACGAAATCTTCAGTAGTACTCTACTTAACCTTGGCAGTCACTTTCCTGGGGAGGAAAAAGCAGGAGAGAGAAGGAAAGACTAATATTCCGTGAAAAGGTCCCCTATATAAAGAACTCTGGATGTATAGGAGCATATTTGGCCTCTGCAGCACAAAGCTAGGAAATAGGAAATGCAACACCTGGTTTCTATGCTATAGTTGCCTTCATGCAGTGCAATCTGATTACATCCTTAGCCTTTTTATTTTTATTCCATTCATTTCTCCACAGAAAGAGTGTGAAACTGTTAAGTGCTGTAACAATGCATACCCTCTGAGTGGTAAAACTACAGCTGTCACAGCCTCCCACTGTTAATGACTATGATTTAACTTTTGGTTGTTTTTTCTTTCTCCTCCAAGCTATCCCATTTGGCAAACTCCCTATTCTGGAAGTAGATGGAGTTATCATTCACCAGAGCCTGGCAATAGCAAGATACCTTGCCAGAGAATCAGGTAATGTATCTTTGACTATTTTCTTTCTCTCTTTTGAACTCACACTTAATGCTCAGGTAAAAATACATCCACAGTAAAAATAGAAACAAACCAACAGCTTGGCAAGCCTAACCATGCAGAAGTCAACACCAGCATGGCAAAAATGGAACCAGTGCCTGGGGTTTGGGCTGACTTCTCCAGCCAGTACACTTTATTCATTATGTCTGCATGACAGAAAGCACATACCTGTGGTTTCCCTAAGGCTGCCAGGGCAGTTTCCCCTAAAGCTAAACCTTGAGCTGCCGGGGTAGCCAGAGAGATGACCAGGAGGAGGAGGTTTTGGAAGCATTAGAGATTATCACAGCAGGCAGAGAACTCTGAAGCAGATTTAGGCAACAATTCAGGGCTAGCAGAGAGATTAGAGGAGGTGGTGACATCACTTGCATCTTCAAATACTTACACGCTGTAGAAGTACACAACCAGTTAGATAAAATGATATAAGACTTAGCAATGCAAGTAATCAAAGAGAGTGGCCAGGCTTTGCTTTAGGTCAAAAAGCTTTCATTCAACACCATCTGCAAAATTGGTCTGGCTGAAGGCAGATGTGTCCATGGCATGCCAAACATCAGCAAATTGAAGAGGGGGGCTGGGAAGCAAGTACTATCCTACTTTTTTACACTGTGAGCAAACTGATGTAGCCTGCCTTTCAGAATATCTCCCATTTTCTAACTGAGGAAAGAAGCAGAAGTTCACAGCATTATTCTTCAAGGCACTAGCGCAGCATATTTTCAAGCATGTCTGCAATACTCTGTTCCTGCCCATTTCCTCCAGCTTTGATACAATTTACTCCTTGCAAGAGAGGAGAATGAGGAAAGCCCACCTGGTGATGAAAAACAGTGGGAAAGCCTGCCTTCCACACAAGATTCCTCCCTCCCTGGCTCCTGTTGGGAGGCTGACCTGGAGCCATGCTCCTTTTGCAGTCTGAAGTTCGGACTTTTTTCAATTGACTTGCACCAGTGACAAAGGCTTGGGATCTGGAGCACAGTCTGACCATGCTGTGCTCTTTCCAGCATTACTCATGCTGTCAGCAACAGCAGGAAAAAGAGCACACATGGAAGGAAAAGAATATCTTTTCAAGTTCATTGTGAAAACTTGCTAGTTCTGCCACTAAGTCAGCAAACATGTCACTAATCGTTTAAAATTAAGAAATGGCATTTTTAGGTGCCCAACACCAACAACTTTTAGCTGAAGGATCACAGAACTTGAGGCCCAGTAGGAGAGGCACAACCTTCACCTTCAAAAGCACAAAGTTTCAGTAAGGGAGATGACCTGGCAGAGGTAGGGCATGCAGTTTGTGATCCAAACCTGCACAAAGGTGAAACATAAACACAAGTCTGTGAAGTGAAAGTGAGGGAGAAAAAGTAGAACCATTAAGGGAACTGCAGGAAAGCCAAAGAACTACAGGGGAGAAAAGCAGATTTGTAAACAATACAAAGTTTGGCTGACGTCCCTGATTACAATGAAGGAATAAAAAGTAAGTGGAAGGGGGTGAAAATGTTCTGAATGGGGCTGAATGAGGACGGTATAGGGAAAAAGAAGCAGACTTTCACAGGTGCACTTTTGGAGAACTTATTGACCAAAATGTAAAGACCATGAGATGGAGAAGGACATTGAAAGCTGGGATGGGGAAAGATTAAAGGAAAGGAATTTGTGCTGACCCTCACTGAATGTGCCAGGACAGTGGAAAGCAGAGAGGGTAAAGAAACAATGTTCAGGCTGTGGGCTCAGGTACTGGATAGAACAACTCACTGCTTTGGATGGCTGTAAGAGGCCAGAGAAGGAAAAAAGCAAAGGTAGATGAGATGGCACCTGGATGCAAGGAGTCAAATCCATGTTGTTAGCATCAAAAAGACCTGGAGAATATGTATTTTTATGGAAATGTTCCCAGAGTTTACCTTTGGGGCATCAAAAACTGCTGCTGACACTGTCTCTAACCTCCCTTCATATGCTGGCTTCCCACAGGTCTGGCAGGCCGGACACCTGTGGAACAGGCTTTAGCTGATGCCATTGTGGACACCATCGATGATTTCATGACGCTGTTCCCTTGGGCAGAGAAAAACCAGGACGTGAGAGTAAGACAATCCCTAATTTAAACAAAGACAGCAAGTAAGCCATGACCCTGTATCTGAGCATCTCCTCTTGAGACACTGACGGGTGTCACCCACTGGGTCCATCAGCAAAGCTGGGCCCGTGGAGCTCTGTGGTTCTTCCTTGAGGCTGATCCCACCTCCTCCTTCACCAGGTTGTTTTCACCTTTGGTGGAAACTCTGAGGCCATCATGAGCTGCCCCTCACTAGTGCAGCTTGAACCAAGGATGTGCCTACACCGAACTGCTCTTCAAAAGGGCAAAGATGAGACACTTCCACCCCAGCTGGCACTGTGGAATTCCTCTCTCCTGTCACAAGGAGCCTGTGCTCAAGTCTTTCTGCCAACTCAATAAGATAAATAGCCCCATCCCATCCTTTAGTGCTTTTGCATTTTGATTTCCTCTAGGTGTTCAATAAGTATCAGTCTTTAATAACATCAGCTACCACGGACAACTGCTTGTCAGTCAGCAGAGTGGTGTAGAACAGTGGGCACTGCTAAAAAGGGCAGGTAGCACAGCACTCACTGTGCTCTTCAGATGTCACAGCCCACCTTGGTCCTCTGCAGTGCTTTTGACAGCAGGCTATGGTGCCATGGCTACTTTAACACACCGTCACGGGCTTGTCCTACAGCATTTGGGGTTTCTTTTGGCATGAGTGCCTCTCACCAGAATCCCAAAAGCAAGCACACAGATCAGTTGCTGGGGGAAGAAGGCGATGGGTAAGTTCACTCCAGCGTTACAATGGCTCTGCACAGCTCTGACCTGAGCAGATAACCACACCCTCTTAGGGAAGTGGAGGTGTAACAACAGGTCTCACTGTAAACTGCCAGTGCAGCCACCTTCCATTTATTCAAAGGTAGCATTTCTGATCATTTAGTGTATCTTATTGCAGAGACCACAGAGTAAAAAATGGTGCCCCAAACCATTAATAATAAAGAAACAATAATCTTGCAGGGGGAAATCTGAAAGCATATTTGGAGCTTTAGTACTTAAAAGTGTGAATTACTTACATTTCCTAGTGATTTCCTAAAGTTTCCTAGTTTGGGGAGGGTAAGTTGACTCACGAGTTTTAATCATTTCAGAAGAGCCACACTCCTGCTGATGTGCTGGTGCAGAGGCAGCACTGCTGCTCCCCCATAGGGAAGCTCCTGTTGTAACTCCTGCGGGTGTCCCAGCTCGTACTCAAGCACTTCTCCAAAAAAGGACCCAGATCGTGTCACCAATGATTAATTTAAACGGGAAGAGCTGGTAGCCAACTCCTGTGTGCCCATCCGCACGTATGCATGCAAGGTTATGTGCTGGGGCCAAGTATGATGGGGAATTTCACTTTCCCAGACTCTCCCAACGCTGTCCTCCCTCTCTCCTCCCGGGTCCGCTGCCACCACCTTGTGGTCGAAGTGGCACCTCATGGTCTCACCAGGCCAGGTTTAAGTCAGTTACACGCACTGAAGTCAGAACACCTCCCCAGGCCTGACCAGTGCTCACAGGAACACACATCCCGGAGATGGTGAGAGGAAATGTTATGCCGTCTAGTCAGTAGCAATGAGAAATCAACGAAAAGTAGGGGAGCAGAGCTGGAAGATGCCTATGGAAGCTCCCTCCGTGCCAGGCACAGACTCTCCCTTCACCCCACATTCCCTAAAACACAGCTGGCATTGCAAGAGCTTTGCGCTCACCATAGCAAAGCTCCAGGGCTGAGATGAGCAGGTTCTGCCACTCCAGAAGAGTGTTCCCATCAGCTTCTCAGCTTGGCTGTGCACTTCTGTAGTTGGGGAAGGTTGCTACCATCACGACCACACAATTGTTTGGGGTTTTCTTTGCAGGGTGAAACAGTGGGGAGGGGATCACTTACCTTAAAGAAAGGAAATACTACAACCCAGGGCACAGATATCAGATTTCTGGACTGCAAACTCCTGGCTGATATTTGCAGTCACCTCATCCAGTTACTAAGCTCTTAACAAAGAAGAAAATTATGTCAAATCTTCAATCATGTCCATAGAAACACTGGTTTGATTTCAGCCTGCGTTTAGGTTTCTGACTCTTCCAATTTATTTTTTCATTAACCTCAATTAAAGCTGTAGAAATAATTCCATTCCTGTACACCAGTGCTTATTTACCCAAGCCTATCTTCCTCCAAAATTAGGCCAAGCACAGTAACTGCACAAATTGTGCCACATGAGTTGACCAGATGACCAGATGGTTCCAGCAGTCTGCAGTCTTAATTGTTTCCATGCAGGTGAGAAGAGAAAAAAGAAGCAGTTTTCCACTCCGAAGAAAACAGCTTAGCCCTTTTAAAAAGCAGCTTAAATACTTTCTGCTATGGGGAACAGCTGGTGGAGAACCACCACCATCCATAACCTCATGCTTCAGCCATTAACACACAAATACTAAGGCCTGAGCCTTTTGATCATCCTTTAAAAACACATTTCAGTCGCCTCAAATCTTATTGCTGTGGAGACAAAAAAAAGCAAAATAACATGAACATTGAAGTTGAGAGATAAACCAACCCCAGAAAAAGTTCAAAACCCGTGTTCCACATCTCACATGAGAAGGGCTGATAAGCAAAGATAACTGTCCAGCATCTTACTGACAGCATGGAAATGCTGAGCACAAGGGATTCTGGAAACATGAGACCACACACTAGAAAAGGTGACATTCAAAAGGGTCCCCCAAAAATAACTATGAGACATTAGGAATATATTTTATAGCTGGATTCTTCCTGAATCTGTGGCAGAGCTCCTGCCTTGCCATGGCTGGGTGGCTGTCAGCAAAGAAAAAGGAGCAGCATCACCACAGACATCACATCAGCCTCAAGGAGCACTCCAGTGTTCATTAAGGGAGCAGTTGGCTTTAAGTCACAGCTCAGCAGGCTGTGAATGCCATGTTTTGGTATCTAACATTAATCTTTTTCATATTTCAGCTTTCTTTTTCATTGTAGCCAGTTTGGTTTGTAACCGGGCAGAAACACCAATTTAGTGTAGTGGTTTGGTCCAAAATACTCATTACTGTTTACCTTCTGTGAGATAAGAATTAGGAGAAAAGCAAAGCAGGCACCAAACTTGAAAGAATATAAAGAAGTTTATTAACAGACCTAAAAGAAGGAAAAAGAAAAAAATAAAATCATACCACACCTTCAGAACTCTTCTCCTGCCCCCACCTTTCTCCCTTCTCCCACTGACAATGTAAAAAGACAACCCTTAAGATGGTCAGTCTGTTTACCACTTCCATAATAACCTTGTTCAGTCCATTTAGAAAGAGAAGCCTCTTCTTGCCCATGCTATGAAAACATTATCACAACGAGACAGCCGCCCACTTCCAAATATTGTTCAGTCCATTTAGGAAGAGGAGTCTCTCTGCCTGCGTGTGAGTCCTTTCCCCCGACTTGCAGCTTTTCCCACAACTGCTTTCGAGGGTCCACTCTTGAATTACTGGGGTATAAATTTAAGGTCGAGCCATTCAGGAACAAAAGTTCTCTTCACCCATCTCTGGGAGCATTTCATCTCTAAGAACAGAAGCCCTTCTCCTTCCCTTGGAGCAAAGGTCTTCCTCATCTTCATCTCTAGGACTATCTCTGGGAGCATCTCTAGGAACTGAGGTTTTCTCCTTTCCCATTTGGAGCAAAAGTCCTCATCTGGTCCATCTCTCCCTGTCCAAACTTCTCATGAAATTACAGCTGTGTCAGCATCTGCCTATCTCAGCGCAGGTGCTTTTGTTCACAAGTTGAACGCTCCACCCCTCATGCCTTCATGAAATTACAACGGGATACTCTGATATATCATAGCTTCACAACAGAATTTCAGCTTTAAGCATCTCCTCTTTCTCTTCCCTCAGGTTTTCAGCTCTTCACACCACTAATAGGGTTAATCTCACCTAGGCCTTGCAGCTGGAATGTCGCTTATCGCTGTTGGTTACATGACCTCTGCCAGACAGCAGGGCAGCTTCAGCTGAAATCTTGGCCTTGGCACTGGAAGAGGGGGGGGGAGCTGAGCTGCTCCGGCTGCCCACAGCCCTGCTATGGGGGAGGGGGGGGGGGGGGTTCCACGGCTGGAACAGGTCCATGGACTCCAGGATGGCTGTGGCCCGCTGGCCCCCGCATGGGCCCCGCAGCCACCTGTCCCAGCACCGAAATGAGACAGAGCTGTAGGGGGGTGTGTCTGTTCTTAAGTGTGGATCACAGAGGCGGTCACTACTTTAAGTGGCTTAAAAAATTGTCCATATTCAAACTGGCCAGCTGATGGGTTCTGTCAGGTCATAGAGGAGCTGTAAGCACACCTTTGCAGAATATCACTTCCGAGACTATGCTTGCTAACCCATGACATTATTAAATGAGAAAACCCCAAAAATTCAATTTTGCTGACTGCTTACACATTGGTGAGAATTTCTGTGTTTGTTTCTTCCCCCAGAAAAAAGCATTTGATGATATTCTCACCAACAAAGCACCTGAGCTACTGAAAGATTTGGATGCCTTCTTAGGGGATAAAAAGTGGCTGGTAGGGAATTCTGTAAGTATAATTCTTGTTTCTCCCATTCCAATCATGTTGCCAGAAAAATAAAGTAATTGACTATTGGTGAATTTCTGGGTTTCATGTCAGGCCATGAAGCAACTCTCCCCTCACATTTAACTCTTTTGTTCTTACCAATACACAATTGGTCACTCAACTGCAAAGTGGAAATTGTTTTCCACAATATTAGAAGTGAGGCAAACCAGGACTAGGATCTGCATTTTCTAAAGCAGTTCAAAAGTATGTTGACACAAAACATTTTAAATGCCTTTGAACTTGTGAACACAAATTCATGACTACACAGAACTCTGCTTATCATCACTGACTTATAAGGCAACATGAAAAAAACTTCTATAAAAACATAGTACCCTTTTTTACCCCAAACTGTTTTAAGCACTTTTCTGCAGCACAGTTTCAGCAGTAAAGACTAATATTGTAATACAATTAATATTTGTACCAAGGGCTTTATTTTAACCAATATTTACTGAAGTCAGGCCTTGCATTGCAACCTAACAATTAGCCCTGTAGTAACAGGCTTAAAAAAAATACCCAAGATGACAAGTTAAACAAAACAGATAAATTCACAGTTTTTTAGAGAATATTAGTAGTCCTGGCTTTTGAGATTACCAACTAAAATTTACTGCTTTTTCTCCTATTTCCACTAGGTAACATGGGCTGATTTCTACTGGGATGTGTGCAGTACGACACTTCTGTCCTGTAAACCTGACCTGGCAGACAAATACCCCAGGCTTTTGGCTCTCAGGGAGAGAGTGCAAGCACTTCCGGCTATTGCAGCCTGGATTCAGAAAAGGCCAAAGAGTGTAATGTAGACCAGTTGTTCAGAAAAACAAATGCATGTTCAGTTTTCAATATGACAAACATCCTAAGTTATTAACTTCAGAATCATTTATATTAATTTCAGATGGCTATGCTGTATCAAATCAAAATCTACCACTTGTATTCACTTCAAGAGAATCTAAAATACTGATTTAGTTGAGTAATAAATATTGATTCACAGAAGTGTGGTTTCAATCACATTCCCCCTCTACTAACACAATGATTGATCAAACCGATTAATATTTTGTGCACTCTCAAAGGGAGAAAAGGTGAACAAATCTTCCTGAAGAGGTGCAATCTCAACATTTTGCGTATTTCAGTCTTTCAATCTGGAGGAAAGCAAGTTAAATAGAGAGGGCAAACGTGTGGGACACTAAGCAAAAAAAAAAATAAAGAAAAAAAAAATGACCCACTTAGTCAATAAAATTCAAGGGCCTGAAAAAAGTGCTTGAGAAGCTTGAGGTTGATGCTGTGCCCCTGAAAGAAACCCAAACAGAAACTTCCAGAACAACCCAAAAAGCAGTTGCACAAAGCTGGTGCCCACACCAGCACCAGTTCTCCATAAATGCACCAGCTGCAAAAACATTCAACAGCTCAGTATCCCTGCCAGTAAGCAGGAGACACAAACTGGGGGCTGGTGGTGGCAACCAGGTTCAGGACAAATGAAGGGTTTGTTCTTCCAGGACCAGAGAGAAGGCAGGTGGAAATCCTGGCAATGTGGATGGCTTGTCGAGGCAAGTGGTTTACAGAAACTCAAGGGGAGACAAGTGCCTGTGAGAGGTCTCTGCTGTGTGGTGTAAGCAGATAAACCACAACAAACTTGGGAACACTCTGGGCTGGAAATGGCCACTGCTGGGAAAGTAGTTCCCTTCACACTTGCTTTTCCCTCCTACCTTTGGTATTATTTCATTGAATCATGAGTGACACCAAACAACGCCTGAGAGAGACAAGTCAGGTACTGTCAGAACAGAAAGCACCAACCTTTACTCATTCCAATCTTCACCTGCTTTGCAACTCCTTGCACGCTTTGTTCTGGCTCTTCAGACATTTTTCCTTCTTTAGCTCCCACACTCCTCTCTTCTTCAGCAACTGACTTCAGAGAGAGTGGCTTTGTGTTTTTTCCCTTCTGTACATCTTTCCCAACCAGAAAAACAGAACCATAGAAAAGCTGAAGGGACCTCTGGAGGTCATCTAGTCCAAGTCCATGCTCACACAACGCCACCTACCTAGACCCAGCTGCCTAGACTGCATCCAGTTAGTTTTTGGTTATCTCCAAGGATGGTGACTCTGGGATCCCTTGAGAGCCCCAGCTAAAAAGGGCAGAAACAGTTACAAGGAAAAAACGCCAAAACACACATGAGCTTCACAGCACCTAAAGACAGACATTGACCCCAGGGGTCTACAGATGTGATTGTTTGAGGAGTAACCACTGCTCCACCAAACTACATTAACTGATCCCATACACATCCACACCACCACACAACCCACCCTGAAGGGCAGGGATCTTGTTTCAACCCACATTTGAACGAAGCAGGTGAGGACATGCAGATACAATGGGGTAAGAGTTGGGTTAGCGTCACACTTAACAGATACACACAATCTAATTAGCTGTAGCATTAAACACCTGTGGTTCTCCGTTAAATCCCTCTATTTAGTCCAGCAGAACCAGTGGAATTAAAGAAGCATGGCAGACAAACTGATTCTTACCCATATCCCTTCTCAAACAGTACAGTATAGCCTCACCTTATTACAGATGTGCGTTTTGGAACAGACAGCACAGCCACAGAATACTTCTAGGAAAAGCCAAGCAGTCTAGTCCACACTTGGAAAACAAGTTTTGGAAAAGCTTTAATTTCCCATCCATTTTGAATTTGCAGAAATCATGTACAGTTTACCAAAACACCAACAGACTTGACCAAACCATTTGGCAGGAGTTCTGTTTTTACAATCAATATCCTCAAACCACTGTAATTAGAGTATAATGACACACTGGTAATTAACTACTAATATTGACAAAGCCAAGTCAGATCAATTGGAACACTCCAGCTGGCTTGAAAGCTGCCTATTTGATTTGTAACATGCACATTACCATCCCCTCACCTGCCCCAAATCACCACAACCATGAAAACATTTTGTCAATCTATGGAATTTTATTTGAACAAGTTGATACAAAACCAGTACGGAACATCAAATGAACCAAAACAAGCAGAAACAGACTCAAGCATTGTCAAATAAGGCACATATAAAAAAATCTACACGCGGAATCCAGTGAAACAGACAGTTTATATATATATATTTTTATATATATATATATATATATTTGGAGGTAGAAATAATTACAAAAATACTGACAAGTCTTAAGCAGTAGCAGATTTGTTAAAACAATTACTACTTAGGTCCCCATTTTTAAAAGTGATCTGTAAAAGCTTTATTCAGCATCTGATGTTGGCACATTTGGGCCATTTATGCTTTTAAGCATCAAAAGAATGCTATTGGTGTTAAAAATTTTCAATATCATGAGCAATACAATAAAGAAACTACAAAAAGTTATAAACGTTCATAAAACTCCTGGTCAACAGTAATGTAAGAGTCCTTGGGGTACATTGTCACCTTTCTTCCTTGAAGTTCACAACATATTTACATTTTAGAGACCCATTGAAGCTTTTAATAGTGTGGCTATATCTGCTGGAATGGTTCCTTCTTCTCCTGAGGAATAAAAAACAAGCATTAGTACAGCTTAAAATATTTCACATAAACAGATAAAAGCCTACGTCCCCCAAACTGTAAAAAAATCCTCTGCTTGTAGGACTTGGTCACTGATTTCTGGGTCAGACTCAGAGGGCACTTCCTGTCAAATCAAAGAATTATCAGCAAAAATACATCTTTCTAGTTTAACATAAAAAGACCTCAAAAAACAAAAGGCTTGTCTGCATCAAGAATCTCCTTTTTTTCAGAGCAACATCTTGCAGCAGCTTTAATTTACTTAAGTGGACATCATTATGTGCAAGACACCTACCTGATTCTGCTGCAGTCATATCTTGCTCTAACTTCAATTTCTGTTGGCTGATTTTGAGCATGGTTTCTTCAATAGTCCCCTTACTGATGAGCTTTATGACTTGTACTTCTCTGAAAACCACAAAATCGGAAAAAATCATTTTATAGCTCAGACTAGTGCAAAAGGGAAGGATGTTATGTCTTCACTCAGCTGGCTGGGGTTTAAAGCAAGGATAAGGAAATGAATGAGAGGGCAATACAAAGAGCATCTAGGTTTTTTCTCTGGAATAACTGTGCTCTGTATTGCCAGAAAACATGTTTTCTCCTGCACTCCCGGCCACTGCAAATGTCTGACAGGCACAAAAATCTCTGTTAATATAAACAAGTCAAATTCCCCCTAATTCCATGTTAGAGTTGAATACAGTTGAAATTAAACACATTCTATGGTTTCACTCCTTATGATAGGGTGGCACTTAAAAGCTTAGAAGTCTCCTGAAGAGAACAAACAGCTTGGCCAGGCAGTCCCAAAGACTTCAGATCTACCATGGAATAGTTCCCAGCACCAGGAATTTGAGAATTATAGAGAATTTGAGAGTTGTAGTGAACTAGAAAAAGGAGGAGAGTGTAAATAAAGGTTTGTTCTGGCAGCAACATGGACTAAGACAATTACAGTTCCTAGCTCTCACACAACCCAGAGCTGGTTTACACAAGTCTCTGCTTAAAATTTTCAACCATAAATACTGTCCTTTTAGTCTCCTTTGAGAGCTTGCCTCCAAGAAAACCCAAGCATTATAATTAAAAGAAGTCTTACCGTGTCTGACCTACTCGGTGGCACCGGTCTTCTGCTTGCTTATCGTTGTAAGGGTTGCAGTCAATGTCATGAAGGATAACAACATTGGCCGAGGTCAGATTAATGCCCAAGCCACCAGCTTTGGTTGACAGAAGGAATACAAATATACCCATATCTGTATTGAACTCATCTATCAGATGTATCCTGCAGAACATAAGACACCATGAATCAGGCCTTGGAAAAAATACCACACTGGCTCCAGAGCTGAACACAGAAGCTGGGATGATCTTTTGGAAGAGAGGACAGAGGCACTGCACAGCAGCTCCAAGTCCAGATGTTATGCAGCAGGAAAAAGGGTACCAACAGTCCTCTGCAGTGAGCAGAGAAACATACTGAGTGACAGACAGATGGATAGCAAAGAATGAAAAGAGGCTCAGAAAAAGATTTTTGACGATCACAGAACACAAAAGAGCCAGCTGGAGGACGAGGGAAGACTGAAGTACATGAAACAAATGGGGAGGCGGGGGATTAATTTCACTTCATGACTGTCTTCTGTACCAACTGCACATACAAAGGCAGGAACAGACATCAGCTCTACATGGGAAGTAACACCACAGCAAGAATGACAGTTTTTTGAAATGAAGGAAAAAGCATCCAAAAAAATCTTCAAAAATTCTTGAGACAGAAACCAGCATAGCTCAAACACAAGAAAAGCACTGCAACGTTTTCAGCTACAGAGACAGGCAGAATGGTTTGTCCTAGAGAAACAAAAGGGTTTATCTGCCTATTGTAAAAGAGATACACTCTACTTGCAAGGAATAGCTACAGCAATTACGGCATGTTGACACGCGAACGAAACACATCAGGAACTGCTGAAGATGGCTGATTTCCATGGCCAAGACTGTAACCCCACCATCTAAACCCCATCTTTCAGCCTTACTCTTCCTAAGGTGATCTGAAATTCAACATTAAACGCCTTCCATAGACAGTGTCCAGCAGCCACAGACTTTTATACATTGAAAAACAAAGGTAAAGGTCTGAAGTCACCTCCCCTTCTCCAACACATTCACTTTCTCTCTCTCATTTTTGGCAAGAGTCACATACCGCTCAGAAATCTGCGTTTTTCCATCCAGCCTAATGTATCTGTGTTGCCAGTGTTTTAGGAAAACTTCCAAGATGTCCAGCATCATAGTGAACTGGCTAAACAACACAACTCTGTCACCCTAGAAAAGACAAAGCAAAGCAAAAATGTAAAACATGTCAACTATCAACTACAGAAATTCTTTATCGGTGCAAATATCCGATTTTTACTTTCACTGAATCCATTTTCCAAAATCAAAGACTAAGCTGAAATTCATCAAGTCCAGATTGACTTTCAGTAAAGATTCCATATCCAGTCTTTCTGCTGCATTAACTCACTGTCATTGCACTAATATTTTAATTACTTTGTACCTTCGTGACTCAAGCAAATGACATTTCAAATGCATAAATGACCCATTACTCCATCCAGAAACATCAAACTATTTTCATTCAAAACATGCAATATTTCAATTTAATATAGAGAGTAGCCCTGTTTTGTCTGAAATAATCAGATACACAGCACCCACATGTGCAAATTCAGGATACTCTGAAACATTACAGCACATGTTTTTTTGTAAAATAAACCTGCTTGAATCTCAGGGCAGGACTTAAAGCATGGGGCCACTTCTTACCCTTCCACTAGCCTTTACATTATTCTAATGTAATACAATCTTATTCAATTGCCAAGAGAAGGTCCAAGTCCCTGAGGTGTGAAAATGATGCAAATCCCCATATACTGATAAAGTAGTTAACCTGGGCTGAATATTCTGAAACTTGGAAAACTGGGAAAGTTTATTTCAGCGGTCTCTAAAGTGATGTGCATACTCAGGGCTGCACATTAAAAGTTGTAAGTGTTGCTTTGCAAATTACGTTGTAATACTCCACAGCAAAGCAACTGGGTTGCATAGAGAGCTGGCAGATATTAACCAGTTATTTAGAGCCACTCTTTAGTCAGGAAAAAGCTTCAGCCATCTGCAATACCTTCTCTTTAAGGTCGGAGAGAATGCGTTCCAGTGCTCTAAACTTTCCAGAATCCAGGATCTGATCCATGTCTAACGTGAAGTCACTGATGTGAGAATATTGCTTACAAAGCACATGCAGCTCAAAATCTGTCATTACTGTCATATCTTCAAAGATAAGGTCAGGGTTAGCATCACAATGTGTGGGTTCCTATTAGCAAAAATGAAGGGAAATAATGCAATACACAATCTCACCAGAGAACTAAAAACAAAGCCACCACACAGTAACATCCATAATCTCTGAAAAAAAAGTAACACTCCTAGACATGGACAAATGCTAGAGCATGGCTCACGCAAGCAACAGAAGATGAACTCTCAGCTTCACGTTTATAGGAGAGGATAATTACTTCACAGTTTAGCTTTCACAAGCACTTGTACTGCCAAAAACTTAAGAAGGATATGCTCAACCTCCATAGCAATTACCTACTTCCCATCAAGCCCTAAGACCTTTTACCCTTTTATCAGACCTCTTCCCCTGAAGACACATTGCCTAAAAGGGAGGTCCAATCTTTGGGTAGATGGCAGAAGACATGGGAAGCCCAGCCCAAGATGTAGGGTGGGTAGAGGGATGCCATGCCTGGAAGAAAGAGGAAAAAAAAGCCACATCTGGAGAGTATGATGGTATAAGTGGTAACAAAAAGGGACAAAAATCCTTCATAAACCACTGGGTCACTTCTTGCTTCTCCCCAACCTTGTCTGGCTTAATTTTAAAACAAAGCGGAAGACTACTCAAAGCCAGCTCCAACTTTTTTAGAGCACCTGCTGCACACAGATTTTTTTATTTTCTATTTTAGAAAGAAGCAACAATTTTCCCCAAGCTCCTCAGGCATTAACCCCAGACAAATCACAAAAAAAAAAAAAAAATATCCTTATCAGATCAATACTTTTATGCCTTCCCTATTTTAGTTCTGTACAATCTAGATTTCTTGCTACTCAGAAAGCTACTAAACTCAAGTGCCTACCTAAGATTTTTTCCATAAACACTTTGGCTTTAAATTTTGGGGTGGAGGGAAGAGGTGCTAAGGGGGAGCTAATGAAAAGGAGATGACTCCAGACCCACAACTGTTCTCTCCGTTCTAATGATACAAAAATCAGCTTTAAATACATACAGGGATTGATTAGAGCACTGGATAGATGAAGAGGAATAAAAAGTAGCAACAATGAATTAAGTTTGGCAAAGACACACTTTTCACCAGAAGTCTGACAAGAAAACAAACAAACAAAGAAACAAGTTTGCATTAGAAATTCTGAGAAATGAAGGATCGCTTCTGAATCTCATCCTCTTACCTTGAGCATAAGTGTGGACATTGTCCTGAGTTTGTCATTCGTGTAATACTGACGATGCAAAAGAGGGTGATTGGCCATTTTTCTAAGTTGCATCATTGCATTTCCCATATCAGAATTTTTCTCTGTAAACAAAGAAGGAATCTTTGTACTACTACTGAAAATAACTATCTCTCAGCAGAGCTTTATTTGCAAGAACTCAGTTTGAAAATTCACCTATTACCTGAACTTCAGAAAAATTCATAGAAAGGATATAGACAGTGTATGAGCATTAGACATTTCTACAAAGCAAAGACTTTGTAGTCACATTCAACACGTCTCAGCATGAAAAAAATCCACAAAAAGGAAACGCAGCCCTTACATACCATTACTGTTAATAGTTTTCTTGAGCTTGTTTAAGAGAGCAAAGTACAGTTGTTCCTGTTTCTCAGACATGGCACAAAGTTCAATGAGATCTTTTTTGGGAGGTAGTTGTTTAAGGACCTGACAAAAAAAAAGATACCAGATAAAACCTGTACTGTTGTGAATCATCAGTAATTCTGCACCGTCTCACAGCTGTTAAGACACTCTGTTCATTCTCCTCATCCCAGCTCCTTTCACTGCTTGCAACTTCACTAACTCGGTTAGCAATTCAACTCCCATCTTGACTTGGATTATACATCAACCTCCCCACCAAGTAATATGGTCTGCACACTCCAGAACTGCATGAAATAATATTATATGCAATGCCTGGAATCTACTCCCCTGCTAATCAGAGTTACCCTCTTCAGACCACTGAAGTCTGCAAGCACCCATTAACGTTTTTTTAAGATCAGTAAGTAATTTCACCTCATATTATACTCAAAGATTGGTCTCAAATATTATCAGGCTTTTTGATAACACAAACCCATCATTTTAAAGGTAAAATGTTACCTCATCTTTTACTCTTCTCAAGATGAATGGTTTTATTATCTGCTTTGCATGTGCAATTCTCTCCTTCTCATATATGCTTTGTTCTTCAGCACTCTTCTAAGGAAAACATTGAAAGAATTCAATTCAAGTGTTAAGCTTTCAGCTGCAACACCACCACCTTAATTTCTCTAACTTGAAAACCCCAGCCAAAACAGACATAATTGACCTGACCACTAGTATTCCAAGATATCCTGTTACAAGATATTTTAATTTAGATGGTTTATTCAATTGTTTCATTTTCTAGATTTTCAAAGTCACATTACCTGTTTCCATAAGATACCAATAAAACAGAAGTTATGCAGCAACAGCAATCTTCCAGCAAAAAGAAAAGAAGTTATTTTCAATAAGAGAATTCACAATACTCACTGTTTTTGAGGAGAACATCCTTCGAATTTCACTTGTGCTACTGCTGAACATATGAGGCATGACAAAGTTCAAGAGGGACATCAATTCCAACAAATTATTTTGAACCGGAGTCCCCGTTAGCAGCAAGCGATTCTTGGCCTGTTTGTCCAAAGTGGAAAGAGCAGCGAGAAACATTCATCAAACAGACTAAAAACTATTATTGGCAAAAAAACCACAGCTATGGAGAAGTGAGAAAATAAGCTTAGTTTAAATTATAACTATTTAAACTTATTATATATTTGGAACTCATGGAGTAATTTCCCTGTTAAGTGAACAAAACTGTTTACAGAACTGTGGGTAACTGTGCACCAATTTAAGACAATTAAAAAAAACATTCCTGGATCTATTAGGCTTTTTCTCGATTGTTCTGTCTGGGCTTTGTTTTGGTTGTTGTTGTTGGGTTTTTTTTTGTTGTTTGGGCTTTTTTCTTCCTCTTAATGACTGTTAGTTGTTGCACCCATATCAAGTTCTCTAATGTCATACAGTACTTATGCACAAGTTTTGAATTTCAAGTACAAGCAGGTTTCATTGCTTAAAGATCAGCTCTTTAAAAATGCTTTTGATGAAAAATTTTGAAAAATAAGTTTCAATAAGTGATCTTAAGTTTATTATTATTGTATGAATACTACAGTGCTAGATCATAATATTCAGAGAAAGAGCTGTACTCAAATCTTTTGCAAGAGTCTGCTGACTCAGGCTGCAAGCCACAAGAAAAAGTAGTTTCCAGCCAGCTCTTCTCGCAGAGCTCTATTAGAGCAGGTCCTGAAATACTACAATGGTTCAGCACAAGTAACCAAAAAAAGTAGCATCTTTAAAATCTTTACTACTACGGGATATAACTGGGAATCTGCTGAACACTGAAACTCAAGCACTACCATCATTGAAATGATGCTGCAGGAAATTTATTACATTTCTTTGGGAGCTTATCTCCCTGCAAGAGTTCACAGTGCAGGAGCCACTCCTTAGACCACACCAACACTTAAATCCACTTGCATACTGCAGTTTCTCTAAAATTATATGTATATGAACTTTACAGTTAATATTCTATTTTCCCCCTGCTTGTAACTACAAAACAGAAAACCCAGGAGCTGTCCCCTCTAACCCAGCAAAAACAAAACCTCTTACATTAATTGTCATGAGGTGCTGGTAGCGGACAGAACTCATGTTCTTGAGCATATGACCTTCATCAAAAATTGCATAGTTAAGCTTCAGCCTGCGGAACAGTCCTCGATCATCTGAGCTGCTGATTGCAGAGTTGTACCTGTCAGCGACAAATATCACTTGCATTTAGTCCCTCTCTGAAAATGAATGTACTGTTACTGTAATCAAATTAAATTCTCTAATATTGTTAAGAGTTATGGAGAGAGTGCATGAGGGGCAGTAAAACTGCCTGGTTTACTTGACTGAAGTAACCAACCATAACACAGTTTATTACTGGCAAATGATTACAGTTTACTTGATGAGCGAATGCTCTCAGTAACACTTTCTAAAAATCTGCTAAAGCCTATTACAATGTAATATTATCTATACATGCTGACAGACACATATCTGTAACACCTATGACACAGTATCTCTTACACAATAATAAAACCCTAGTTAACTATTACCTGAAACCCAACTCCTAGAACTGTCTGGTTTCTTGTACCACTAGAGGTCAGCAGGACCTCACTAAAACTCCGTAGTTTTTTTTACTGTACTTACGTAGTCACAATCACATTGAAATCAACAACTTTATTATGAATGTCCACCCTGAGATGTTTCCTGTCTTCTTGGGATCCTTCAGAAGGACAAAACATAAAATGAGTAAAATTACATATATTTATATACATGCAACAATTAAAGATGCACTCATCAATAAATCTGTGTACTTAAACAACTGTCTTAAAACAACACTTTCATGAGCAATTCAGCTTTTCTTAGACTGACCGCACAAGCAATTGTATTACTGGATTCATTTCTTAAATGGATTCCTCACCATAATAAAAAAGGACATTCAGTTCAGGACACCACAGATGAACTTCTCTTATCCAGTTATCTGTAAGACAACATTAAAACAAAACCCAAGTCATTTATACTTTATTATGTCTTAAAGTTTCACACCTCAGCATTAAACCAAACATCTGATTTCAATGCAAATCCCTTTAAATTCTCCTGAAGGTTAAGAAACACTCTGTCTTTAAACTGGAAAACTGGTAATACGTAAGAAACTGAACCAACCCCAACTGGGCTTTTGCTAACTCTTAACCAGCTTGCACTTTAAACCCCTAAAGAAACAGGTCTTGCACACTCTGTAACCACCTGTGAAATAAATACAATGTTTAACTTTGCAACTCGATTTCCTCCCTAGACAGTTAATTCCTCAGAAAGCACATCACTTCATCTGCCAGTACTTGCCTCCAGAAGTATGTCATCAGGAGAGACGGTGCCTCTGGGAGCAGGCAGGGGAGCCTGACAAGCCGGGTGTGCAGCTCCAGGTGCGCAGCAGCACAGTGGCCACAGGCAACATTACTGTGCTCAAGGGGAAGCTGCTTGACAGCCAACACAACTGCTGACCCCCAACCGCAGCAGAAGGGAGACCCTGCTAAATGCCACTTGGGAATGGGCTGGACCCAAATCAGGGCTGAGGAGACGCCTCCAGAAAAGCGTCAGGAAAGCTGCCAGTAGACTGCACTGCCCAGGCACTGGCAACCAGCCACTACAGTTCGGACTCTAAGACTGACTTCAGGAAAAGCACCTTCGTTCACATACTTAGTACACCTCAGGTTTTAAGTAATATATGCATTATTAAGAGTTGTTTTTAAAAAGGGAGCTCCAGTGGCGTTTGAAAGCACACTAAAAATAGAGATTTCAAACTTAAGTTGAACAACTGGAAACTTTTCTGATGTGTCAAGAGAAATTTCTGAAGCCCAAGTAAGTATTTTATATTAAAAGCAGCATTTACTTTCTAAATTCAACTTGTTACTTTCTCCTTTCATTCAAAAATACCCAAATTTAACTCCATCAAGAACCATTTTCTACTCAACTTCATCAACTTTGCTGACATTTCATTCCACCATACTCTTCCTACTTTCAACTGAGGCCATAAAACAATGAGAACACTCAACTAGAAGACAGACAGCCTCATCATTTTGGGATTTTCATCTGCTTTGACAGATGCTGCGCAGTAAAGAGGAAAAAAGACAGTGAATGTTTAAAATGTCATGAAACCTAACCCTAAGCACAGCCTGAAGACTAGGAAGTTCAGCCAACATTCAGTAAGTAAAGAGATTACTTGGCTACACAAGTTCAAACTGTAACAAGCAGCTTTATTTTTTTCGAAGCATACAGATCATCTAAAAAAGTTCCATGCTAAATCTAATTAATTCAGAACAAGCATGCCTGCAGTATGGTCTGCATTCCAATTCAGATCACCTAAGGAGTTGAGTACCACCATAAAAAAACCCAAGTTTTCCTTCATTAAATTATATTTGCTTTACAGTATGTCCATGATTGGTCTGGGGTTTTTTTCTAACAAAAATATTTTTGAAGCCTGTAACTTACCTAACGTTGAAGCTGGCACAACTATCAAATGGGGACCTCTATTGCCCTCTTGGTAGAGATAAGCCAGAAATGCAATAGCTTGAATTGTTTTTCCTAAGCCCTAAGAGAAAACAAATCCATTTACACAATCTGTAGGACATAAAAGTGTTTTGTACACATAAGACAGCTACAGTGTAGTGAAGGCCCAATAAATATTAGAACTTTGATATGAAAATTTGTTCTGTTCAGCTAATTTTAGAGAAGACAATTCCTCCTTAAGTAGAACCTCAGTCAAACTTCATTATCATTTCAGCTCAATATTTGAACAAGGATTCATCTTTTCCATTTACGAAGTTTTTCATTTTAGTTCAATATCATCCCTCAAATCATGGTCAAAAATGTACCTTCCTGAACCAATGGTGCACAAAAATGATTACTTGGAAACTAAACATTTATTTCCATTTGAGCCAGTTGTACAAAGGATATTCCAGCTATTTCTGAAGTAGAATTTAATATGCAAATCAGATTTAAGATAAGCCTACATTTCCACCAACACTCACTCTTCCTGTTTTCTACATCATGAATTTAAAAATTTCGTGTATCTACCACAGAACACACACATTCTTACTAACATGAAACATAGAGAAGTTGAGAAACACTGCCTAACTCATAGCAAGGCAAACCAATGCTTTCATTCATGGTTCATGAGAAGATGAACAGCAGCCAGGATTAAAACAACAGACCACAAATTCAGCAGCTGCATCACTAAGATTTTTCTGCTGTACAACTATGGGTGGTGTCAGCACTCAACAAAACCTCAAACCCATAAGCTTGTCTCTCTCTTTGCCCAAAGTTGATGGGGAGTGTCATGAAAAGAGATGGTGGAAATGCTGCTTCTGGAGAAGCACTGAATGTTTCCACCCATTTAATTTTTCCTGTATTATTATCTGCCTGTTTTGAAACTGATGGAGAAATGGAGAAAACAGGTGCTCACTACACTAAATGCTGGACAAGTAGAATGAATTTTATTTTGGGTCCAGGAGCTGTTAAAATCCATGGTTTGAAAACAACCTGTTGTGGTAGAAACTGGCTCCACTGCATCAGAAGACACCATGTGACTTGTAATTGTCAGTGTCCACAAATTTTAGGCTACTTTTGATTTTCAAATGGAAAGAAGGAGTTCAGCAGCTTCTAAGATCTTGGAGAACTATTTGCAATTTAAGATTACTTATAATCTGCTTTAGGTTTCTTAGGCAAGGATTTAACAAAGCCTTTTTTGCAAAATTTTAATCATTCTTAAATAAGCTGTTTGACACTCACCATTTCATCAGCCAAGATGCCATTCAATCCGTGTTTATACAGCAGTGCTAACCAATTCAAACCAATCTTCTGATATGGCTTCAGTTTCAAACTGTTAAAAATAGTCAAGCTTATTACCACCTTTTATTTGTTTCTCCATGAAACACAACTTTACACTTATGGTAATCACCGAATGGCAAGTTTAACATTGCCTTTATTTTAATGCCTTCCAGATCTCCTTGTGTAATGAAAACCACAAACTTTATTAATCAGTCACCTGTACACAAACTGAGTTGCTTGCATTTTCATAGACCTAAAATGATCAAAGTGAGTAACACAAGAAATACTTTTCTTCTACAATCAGTGATACACAACCAGATAAAAGCAGCTACAGAATCACTCTTTTTTAAAATACACCATGAATTAAGTGGCATTTTGCAGCTGCATTCCTAATTTTGCTCTGTTGTACAATTACTGTTTGTGTCAGCACCAAAGAAAAACCCAAACCTAAACATACAACGCACAAAGCACACTCAACAGCACGTCACCCAGTCCAGCACTTTTTCCAAAGAAGAAATGTCACTGACGTTCTTCCTCCAAAGACTTCTTGCTTCCTCCCAGGTTTTATTCTCACATACATGAGAATCCTTTTGCTGTTTACTTGTAACAACACCCAACTCTAATTCAAGCTGCTACTTTGGCCAATCCCACTACAAGCCTATGCTTCCTAACCCTTAGGATAATGCCCTCCACCATATCCATATCCATATCCATTTCCATTCCTCCTAAGCTCTCTCTTTACTCCTAATATCTATTTGGAGAACCTTTCCAATTTTGAAATAAATCCTCGCCCACAACACATCCCTGCTGCTACTCCCACTGGATACAGAGTTTCAGATTACTTTGCACATCTGAACTTCCTGACCAAGGTCTTTCATCCAGCTGATAAACCTTCCCAGTTTGCTCAGATTTGTTCCAATTTAGCATCTTTGAAATCTAATCCCATTTGAAATCTGTCCCCTGTTACAGAAGCAGGTTTGTTTGGACTTTTATTTGAAATAAGTTGACAACTCATGATTCCATTGCTTAAGGTTGGCTGTTAAATTCACCAGAAACTGCAGGAAATAAAACACTGTTATAATTTATGTTCTTATCCTGCTCACCAGCTTTCCTGATACACTTAAAAAATCTGTTAGATTCTCGCAAGTGTTGCACATCACTGTTTAGCTCACTGAGAGTTAAGTATGAAAAATCTGCAACTCTACTTTCAGAAACTACATTTTTGAAAATCCCAGTCTTCAAGTACACCTCATTGTCCAACACCCTTATAAAGCATAAAAATGAGAGATACCTGCGATTCAGAATGGAGGGTTGCTCTATGTTCCATCCACATCCTCCATCTCCAGTAATCCTGGTTACCTGTTTTGTCAGTTTATTGGAAATGTCTTCACATTTATTCATGAGCTTTAGAACCACATCCCTCTCCTTCAGCAGTATCTTGCAGTTCCACACTATATCTTCTGACAAACCAGTAGTCTTTGTCATTTTTGTAAACTGCAAAATGATTAAAAAAAATTCTGTGAGTAGTGGTAATAGCAGCAAAGGTGCTGCAGTGAAAATCCACAGCTGCTGCAGGCAGTAATTCAAGTAGGAGACAGCAACAGCATTTCCATCTTCTCTCAAAACTTCAAATACTCCTTACACCTGGCCCACTGCAAACTGTGTGAATCCACACTGAAGGTCATCACTGCAGCTCCCCACAGTGCAAGAGATAAATTCTCTGAAGAGTTTCTAATGTAAAATGCAGGCACTTTAAACTCAAAATCCTCAACAGGAGGCAACATACAGTGCAAAGCCAGCTTTGAAGGCCAGGCACACTAACAGAACAAAACCCCAAAAGGAAGGAAAAAAAAACACTCATTCTCATTAAGATGCCCTTTTAAACAAACCCTATTAGATACTAAAGATGTAGGATGTAAGCATAACGTAGGCATCAAGGCAAACAAATGAACCTATAACGAAGGTTACTACATTTCACTATGGGTCTGTCTGGGGCTCAGCATTACTTGGTTCCAGTTCTAACTCCACCACAAAGGGCACATTCAAACTAGACTTAGGCATATGGGGAAAAAAAAAAAAAAAAAAAAAAAAAAAGAAAGAACGATAAGAAGTTTCCCAAAACTACACCAGGTTTTCTGTGGCCACCAAGTACTGACAGGACAGAGAAGCCTTACTTCTACCACTTGCTTCCTCAAGTCCACACTAGTTACTTTGTATTTCCTTCCTCTAAACTTCAGATCTTCATCTCAGTATGAATATTCTACATGTCTGAGCCAAGCAGCCTGAAGCTGTGTCAAAACAGGCCCTTCAGGCCCATCAATTTCTCCTGAATTCTATGTAGTGCCATCTGCAGAAAGTGTAAAACCTACCACTAAATATGTTTCTGGGGTAATATTTATAATGACAGTATTTTCACAAGTAGTTATCCCTATTTCACTGTAAAGAACAGATACCTTTTTTTGTTTGTTAATGGATTTAAAGAATTGAAGAATACAAGATGCTTTGGATTTGCCATTCTTATATTAAAACAGAGGTAATTTTCACACAGAGTTTTCTGAATTTTAGATCAGGGAGCTGTTAAAATTTACCACAAGACTCCATATGCATATATCCTCCAAGAATTCCTTCCATAAAAAAGGAGTCATATGATCCAGTTATTATGTGTTAAGCAACTCACCAATTTTGCCACATTGCAGAGTAAAAGCAAGTTTTGTTACAGTGAAGAGTGTAACCAGATTGAATTTACAATAAAATAAAATTTTAAAAACAGCTTTCATTAGAAAAATATTGAAAAAATAAATGGAGTGAGGCAATTACAGTTGGGGGATATGTTTGTTTTGTTTCTGTTTTTTCCATTTTAAACAAACCCCAGAAAGTTTACCAACACTCATAGGTTAGACCAGGCTAAAATGCACATGTCAACACCTGCAAAGTTTTCTAAATAGACACCTCTATTTAGAAATAAAAAAGAACACAGTTTTTAATAGGTGTCTACAAAAATTCAAAATTTGTTTTGATGCCTAAAGCTTTGGTTGGCATGAATAAAAATCCTGTAATCCATAAGTAAAGTTGTGGAGAATTGAGCCATCTGTTATTAAAAGAAATGGTATTGTTTCATGTCAGCACATTAACATCAACGTCCAAGTTGCAACAAGAAATACTTCAGCCACTGGTTTGCATGTGAAACACAGGGTGTTACCCTGCTCAGAACACAAAGCAGATCCACGGGTGGCCTTTGCTTTCTAGAGGTTCTGACACCCTCCCAAGTTCACCTTTTTTCAAATGAGGCCCAAAAATGTGAGACCATCACGGAAACTGAACCCATGAGCTTCCACGGCACACCTGGAATTGCCACACCAGCATACTCTGCTTGGGCTTACTTTACACCACTTGCAAGATGATCTAGGCTCTCACTTTAATGCCTAAGGGTGAAAGGCTCAGCCTCAATCAACAAACTCCAGTCGCACTGTTAAGCAGTTTTCCTTTTCTAACCTGATGCATTTGCTGCTTCCCTTCAGCTGGCTTTGGTGCAAGGCGGTTGTGGAGTTTGGGTTTTGTGGCAGTTTGTACATGCGCAGCCAAACAAAATGAGATGACAAAAAAGCTGGAGCTACCTTCGCTTGAGTCTGTATCTCCTAGCTCATATACTGCTGCAGTGTACAGAATATGATGGAGAAATACATCCACCACTGACAGCTCAGTTCTCCCATTCCCCCAGAAGTGATGTGCTATGTCAGCATTTCTATGTAACACTTTCCATCAGCTTTACTTGTGCGTATTCTGTAAGAATTTCTACAGACATTTTTTAAACCACAGTCTTTAAATGCTAAACAAGACAGCTTATTTTGTGACAGAGTAATACTGTGAATGACAAAAATGAGAGGATACAGCAAATCTCACAGAGATACATATATTTTTACACTAAAAGGAAATTCAAATAGGTAACAGTTATACACCTTAAAAATAAGAAGCTGAACAGCATTAAACCCTCTCCAGTTCCTCTCCAGCTTTTACCAGAGCCAGCAGGAAATTGCATTGGGCACACACAGCAGGCCAAGGAACAGACCACCACCCCAGACCCCAACACCCCAGCTGAGCTCCTCTGGGAGCCAGTCTTGGCTCTGCCTTCATTCCTTGGCACACACTGAACCCTGTTGGAACCCTGGGTTCTGAGAATTTCAGCCTTTCAGTGCTGAGAGGCAGTGATCCTCAGAAACACACTGTATTCGATCCAAAACCCTGGGAAAAGCTTCCTAAATTGTGTGATAACACTGAGGCTGTTGCTGTGTAATTAAAAGTTATATCACTGGGTGAAATATGCAGAAATGTAGAAAATTAGGTTTAGAGGATATAGGTAATAATAGGTTGCAATATGGAGGATTTTGGGTGTGGATTTATGTCTTCTTCTTTCTCTTTCTTCTTCATAAATCTAGGGATTATGGTATTGGTTCAGAAGTTCCGCACCACAGGACATGAGAAGTTAGTAATTGGATTGTAAGTAAAAACATATTACTTAGCATTTCATAATTGGTTAATTTAGACTTCAAAAAACCTTGGAAGTGAGAACTCATGGCCATTTTCCACCCTGCCAACTAAGAGGCACACACTGTGCAGCTGTATTACTGATAAGATATAATAAACAACTAAGTCCGAACAAGAATTCTTGATCTCCTGCATTTAAATTCGAACTCTGAGTAAAAGAACTCGAAATACAAAAACAGAGAAAACCAATAAACCCATGCAGGTACTGCCCTTACATGACTGTGCTCTCAGCCTCTCTGCTGAGAAATGGTGCTGAGTGCTGCAGTTTCCAACACTGGTCAATGCCACAGTTTGGAAAACAGAGCACTGTTAAAATATAATTAAGCACCAACAAGATTTTAGAGGAGTGAGGACGGGGCGAAGGGCAATTGGTGCCCAGAAGTTCTTCCACCAAGGAAAGAAACCATGCTGTCTGCTGGCCCACAATGTGTGCCAGTGGGGCATCACCGGGACCTCAAAGCAAACAGGAGAGAGAGGTGAAAAGCCAACACAGGGGATTGAGGGGGGACCTCACTGCAGTTACAAGTTCCTCACAAGGAGAACTGGAGAGGCAGACACTGATCTCTTCTCTGTGGTGACCAAGGACAGGACCTGAAGGAATGGCCTGAAGCTGTGTCAGAGGAGGTTTAGGTTCGGTATCAGGAAAAGGTTCTTCACCCAGAAGGTGACTGGGCACTGGAATAGGAGCCTCATGGAAATGGTCACAGTACCAAGCCTGACAGAATTCAAGAAGCACTTGGACAATGCTCTCAGGCACACGGTTCATGGGGCTGTCCTGTTCCGGGCTACAGGAGTTGGGCTTTGATACCCTTATGGGTTCCCTCCAACTCAGAATTTCTAATACTCTGTGAAAAGACCCACCAGGAGAGGAGGTCTCTCTTAACAGCTGTTGGTTTACTACCTCATGTCTGTCTAGAGGAGGTATAGAGCATAAAGCCAGCACATAGCAGGCCTGCACTGAGAGAGAAAAACATGGCTGTGCCTCTTGCACAAGATCTATGTAACATAAGACAGCAGACCTAGACAATGGGAGGTGAACTTTTCTCTCCACCCTGTCCTGCAGCTTGGTCTGATCCTTTGCTTCACCTTCCCCTCCACAGATGACGACACTCTTGGAGCTCATTCCTGCCCCTCCTCCTGGATGTCACAGCCATGCTTTTCTGCTGACCATCCTTTAGTATGTCTACCACTCATCTGCTCCTCCTGTGTTCTAATGCCCAATTCCCAGCAGTGCAGGGCTGCCCCTCATGATCTCCCATCTGCCCATCACACCTCCTCTTATATCTCAGCTCCGTGCTTGGGCTTTGCAGAAGCACCTGGGCCCACCCTTCCAAAGCCTCTGCCTCAGGAAGCAGTGTGCAGTTTTAGGTTGTGAATATGACAAGCACTGAGAGAGGTGCTCTCAGAAAACACATCCCAATTTCTTTTGTTACCTACTACTTTCCCTATGCACACGACGTACTCTGGAGAGAGGGCACCAGTCCTTGCACACTGCACACCTTGCTCACTTCTCCAAGGAGACAGACACATAAAGCCTCAAGGACATATCCAAGTACTCTTTATGCAAGTTGGTGTTTGAGAGGAGGTTCTCCCAGCCAGTCGTGTCCAGCACTGAAGACTGGATAAAACTACCCTCCTGGAAAATGTACTTAATCTACAGTGTAGGCACTTCTAAACTGCCATATAAATTAATCTTTGTGAGCAAGGACAATTTCAGCTCTCTCCATTTATTTTGAGAGCCACGTCCGCTGAATTATTTTCTATGTATTTCAAACATTCCTAGATCAAGTTAAACATTTGTCTGAAATATCTACTCCAAAGAATAAGTATTTCCAAGTGTTCTTATTAACCTTATGAGCTTATGAAATTAATTTAAATCCTCTTGGAAACAAAATAGCTTAGTCCGACTTAAAAAGATTGTCTAGAATAAAAAAAAAGGCATTCTCATTTGTGTTTTCCTGGAATAAAACAGTCAATTTACAAAACAGCAGGCTTTAGTTTTAATCTCAGGCTTAGAGTCTTAATATCTTCCTCAATTCTAATAATGAACAAGTGGTAACAACTTGTAGTGCTTTACATTGTGTTACACAAGATACCATTACAGTAAAAAGAGACCTTAAAACTAAGCCAATTTCTTTAATGCTGTAACTGAATCAGCTCTCTCCATTATTCTAACCACTCTTATTAATTGGTAGGAGAAACACTGGATTACTGAGCTACTGGATCTTTATAAACAATTAAAGCCACACTGATACAAAACATCTGCTAAAATCTGCTGCAAATCACTTCTATTCTGGGCAAGTATTCACAATACTACATGAACATGTGGCTGCTGACAGCAGCAATCTTCATGAAAGACAAATTTTGAATTCAAACAGGCCCATGCAGCTTTTTTTTTTTTTCAACTGTAAAATATTTTACACAGAGAAGAGCAGAAGAGCCCTGTAGCAAATACTTCTGCAAAGAATTAAGCTCAGGCAAAATCCAACAAGTTTAGAAAGGAATAGCTGCACGACAGATGTTCTGTGAGACGCCAAAGGCTTGGGGCAAAACGGATTTCTTTTGCAGCATACCTGTACCTTGTATTTTTTTGAAGTATCGTCCTCTTGTCTCGCCCCCCCCCCCCCCCCCCCCCCCCCCACCTTGCAACAAAACAAAGATCATTTTGTTTTCCTTAAAATTCTTTTTTGTATCCCTTACTGTTTTGTGGTAAAATATTTCACACACAGGATAATAAATGTTATTGTTTTACACATATTGAAGAAGTTCTTGCATATGTCAGTGGGGGGGGGGGTGTTTCAGAATGCACACTGATGAAAAAAACACCAATTACTTTGTAAAAAGGCCTATGCACAGTTACTGCTCTAAAATCCAAAGCACTAATAAATTAAATCAAGACAATCTGCTGTAATGCACTTCAAATTTCTTACCAGCACATTGCTCTTAGCAGGTTTGATGTCTTGCAGTTAACTGAAACTGTATGAATGTGAAGTCTACAAAAAAGCCGTGGTAAACATCTGAAAGTAACAACGCAGCGACAGTAGATAATGTACTTACCCACAGATATCCTTGTCCCTTCTGTGGTGGATTGTGGCTTAGCCTTCTCCTGCTTTACCTTTCATTAACAAAAACACAGCAGCTCACTCCACTAAAAATGGCTGCATTGCTTAGCTAGCAAAACCATGCTAGACACTAAGTTGCAGTAGAATAAAGGCACAAAAGAAGAAGAAAAAAAAAGAGAACGACCATTTCTTGCCTGAAACTGAAAATATCCATGCTGGCTTCTTCAATCATGGAGCTATCCTGGAAGCTGCTGCTGCTACACAAGCGTCTGCAGTAAAGGTCCTGCCACGTTCTGCCCTCCTGCATGTGTTTTCAGCTACAAGAGCTCAGAACAGGCTAGCAAACACCTCCTTCTTAAGTGAAAGCTCCAATTTCTCCTTCTGCTGTGAAATCAACCAACTTTCTATGCTTACAGAGTGAGTGACAGTAATGTCAGCCAATCAGCTTGAGTTTTCCAGAAAAATCACCCCTTAATTCATTCAAAATCAGGTCATATGACACTATTTGAAACGCTATTGGCTTAGGAGGAACATAGAATTTTAGCCTAATGAGGATAAGGCCACCCATCTAAGCCTCTCTAGGCTGAAGCCACCTTGACTCTAGGCAGGCTGGGGATAGGAAAGGAAGAATGCAGACCTACCAGAGCCTCCCAGCTGTTAAAGGGCCGGAGTGCTATTATCTTCTGAGCCTTTTTCTGAGAACACTGGGGAATCAGAGTCAGTTCGCTCAGGGAAGCATCCTGCAGGAAGCTGAGGATTTTCGCTTTGTAGCCATCCTCCATCACTTCATCACCGCTGCTGTAGTCCTCATCCAGGGAGCTGCCGCCATCTTCGGAAGCGGACTCGTCCTCCATGTGTTCTGTTTCTCTTTTAGCGCTCCAAATGCTCCTTTTGCCTTTGTCCTTTTTCTGAAAGCCGTTCTGCTCTTTCTCAGAAAATTTCTGCTTTGTCTTCTCTTTACTCTCATCACTTTTGCTCTCGGTGGAGGCTTCACTCCAGTCAACAACTTTCCTTTTGGGAGGAAATTCTATGCCTAAGCATGCAACACAGAAGGCAACAAGTCAATGCGTATTGGTTAAGGGCTGGTGCAAACACAAGTTGTTCTTCCAAAATAAAACCTAGAGATCTGTAAAACACAATTCTAGTATTTAATACACAAAAACTCAACAGCAGGTGTTATGAAAAGAAAAGCAAATCTGTATAAAACATGTAAATAGCTCCAACTGTGAGTGTAGGATAAGAAAAGCTAATTTGTATAATGCTCAAATAGGAGAAGGTTTTAAGTATCTTAAAACAGAGATGATGAACATAATGTAATATTTGTGAGCTACAGAAGCTCTGAGGTAAGAGCAAACTGTTAAGAACTCTGATGTATCCTTAAGATGAGATACTGGTCCCACTGCACTTGACTGCAGAGACGTTAATTCTGCTGATTTGAGAAAACAATCCTTTTTTTCACCAAGAAAATGATCTATTTTTTCCTTTTTAATGCATTATAGTACAGTATTAGAGATGGGACAACGAAAACATGCACTTGTTAAAAAAACTCAAAGAATGAGGCATCTCCAACCAAAATAACTCAGCTGTCAGAACAGCTGAAACAAAAGTTATTTAGCAAAGCACAAGCAAGTCGTTTTCAGAAGTGCCTTGCATGGGTTTTGATTCCCTCACTGGAAGCCAGCACTTGCAGTGTAGAAGTTTCTCTTCTGCCCAGTCCCAGCTTGCTACTGACTGAATCCAACCCTGACATCTGCCTTCTCAGAAGCAGCAGTAAGGACTCAACTTCCTGAGTACTGATAGCTCTCTCCACTTGTAAATAACTCAATTAAGAACTCTGCCCTATCCCAAGAACACTTAAATAGCTGATACAGAAAAGCATGCACATATCTGACAGCTGTGTAACACACTGAAAAGTAATCAATTCATTAAATAGTAGTTATAACTCGCAGATTTACTTGGAATCACTGGGTTTGCTCCCTGCCACATTTGAAGTACTGGTATTTACGGATGGGTTGCATAATTCAAGGCCTATTTCTAGTATGTTTCTCTCCTAGAATACATTTTACAAGGACAAAATAGCATATATCACTTGTTACCTATGCAGTTATCTGCAATTACTGGTTTAGAAACCAGTAATTTACAAATTAGTCCAGTTAAAAAACAAGCTTATTTTTAAACAAGCAGGAAGGGAGCAGGTATCAGCTTTGACATTTATCAAAATATATTTTAAGATATACCCATAGGTAATTAAAACTTTTTATGCCTACCTGTATTAGCAGGACAAAGAGATTTATCCCTACTTACAGAGCAAAAGATAAAAATACAGACAAATTTATTTTCCTTCTTTTATCCTCCCTGTAATACTAATTTCAAGTACAAGTGCAAGTTTCTAGGCATGTTGCTGTCAGGACTGTCATTGCTGGACATTCAAAAGTATTTGTATCACAAGTCTGTTTTGTCTCAGGATAAAATGAATTATAAATCTGTCTTTACCCTCCTCATCGTCTGCAAATATTTTCAGGGCTTCCAGTGCATCATGAAACACCCAGTTATGTTCCTGAAGTACCTCTCTCAGCTCCTAGTGAAAAATAAGACATTTGGCATTGTGGTGAGATAAGCACAAGCTAAATTACTGTGCCTAATAACACCAGGCAAAGAAAACCCCTGAATTTCAAAATCAGGCGATTCAAAATAAAGGAAATCAAAAGGAGAAAACCCTTCAGTTAATCTTTACACACTCAGTTTAGGCAGAGCTGCGCTCCACTTGTGAGAAGTGTAAGAACACACGTGAACAGGCTTTGCTTCCAACAGTTTAAAGCTCAGTACTTGATGAGCAGTCGCTGAGAATCATCAGATACTAAACTAAAACAAAGTGAATGATACATTTAGCAGCCTGGGGGAGAAGAGTGAGAGAGGGAGGGATCACTTCCCCTTGCATTATTATAAAAAGTCATCAAATTTGACTATGCTAGGCCTGTCATAGGGCCAGAAATGTAGGAAGAGAAGTTCTGTATAGTCCTAACCACATCCCACTGCTCTCAGTTCAGGACAAGCTACATTCTAAAAGGAGGAACAGCAAAAACCTTCCTACCCTGGGCTCGTTCCAAAATTGCTGCTGGTAAAAGAAGTGTTTCATATGGACTATCAACAGCTGCAGTTTTCTTAAGAAGTCAAAACCTGATGTGCCATAGGGATACATCAGCTCACCTCCTTATCCAATCCAGGGAATGTACCTTGCAACTTCTTCACAAGCATCTCTTGCCTCTCCCATTGTCTTTTGGGTTCTGAGTCATCCAGCTATGTTAAAGAAAGGTAGGTTTAATATAAAATACAACTACAGAAACAGAAGAAAACCTCATCAATATTGCTTATCCTTTAAAGAGCTACTCTAAATGACAAAAGCACATAAGACAAATTCAAGTTGAAGTGATTCCTCATACATAGTCAATGATCAAAGAAAGACCAAAACTGTCATAAACATAGAAAATGCCTTCCATCACAAAAACTGGAACTCTTTGCTTGATAAGCATACACAGTGCCAAGTTCTATACCAAAAGACAGTTAATTTAGAATGGTCTAGTTTATATTGCTTTAAAATCAAAAATTGTTAGTAATTCTAGATGATTTTAAGGCAGAAGAAGTCAAGGTTAGCAATCAGATTAGATTACTAAGCACGCACTGTTTAACCCACCAAAGCCTATGAACATGTCAAATGGTGTGCTTATATTAAGATTGATGGGTTAAAAAATCCCCAAATATTATGTCACAGCATCATGGAGTCACATCAAAGACTGGTAAAACTTTTCATCAACAATAGCTTCACTAACAGCTACTATCAGCCTGCAAAATGGAAGTTAACAAGTGCCAAAACTTCCACAGGCCACAAGCTGCTCTGCTTTGTACTCACCACACCAGTGACAGTGTGGTGTGTTTTATCAGAAAATCCAGTTTCTTCCTAGAGCTTTGAATGCGAAGTGGTTACAGAGCTACTTGTCTACAGCAGAGATACCAGCAGGCTGGATCAATGTTTACTTTGCGGAAGGAGCACAAACCAGATCACCCAGAGGCACTCTGAGTAACAGAGGACATCATTCCTTTCCTCAGTGAGCCTACAGTGTCACTAAGACAGCAGCTACAGTCCATAGAATAGCTGCCCAAGTATGCTCTGGTCTTGAGAACCAGAGGGAAAAGCAAGACTAAAAAAAAACCCTGCAAGTTCTCACTATAGTTCTCTGTAATGAGTTCTAAAAACCCATGTTCCACATTTGTTTTTTCCAATTCTTCCCCTCTTAATTGTAATGAAACTCTCAAGAACAGAAAACAGGTTGATACATGAAACCAGGTCCAATGAAGCATTGTTTGCTAGGCTGGCTGGTTAAAAATTCACTAAAGCCTCCTTTCATAACCAAACCCAGGGTTTTGGTGAGGAGAAACACAAGCCCAACTCAAATCTCTCTTTCAGGAAGAAGGGGACTAAACTAAAAGAGTAGTAGCCTTTTTGCTTTAATGGAAAACCGTGTTTTCTTTATTTGGTTCTGTCTGAGGACAACATTAGCCTAAATTTCAACACAGTCACCCTCCTTCATGCAGCCTCCAGCACTTATGCAGAATTTCCTTTCTCTACGTAAGTGGCTATCAAGGATGCCTGCTGGGATGCCTGGGAGATGGCCTCATGACAGCACTGTAGGACTGTGCAAATCTGCCAAATACCATCCTGAATAGCCCAGGATCATGACACAGTTCCCATTTATTAGCAGAGGTCAAAGTAGTCAGTCCTTTAAATGTAACCAATTCATTATTTTTAAAGATTTTTTTAAGTCATAGTTTCAAATATATAAGCAACATTACTTCTGTAACAAAGAATAGCAGTAGCAGAAGATATTAACTTCATGTGCTTGAGGAAATACAAGGAATGACCTGAGGAGGCAAAGCGATCCAAAGCCTGTAATTCCCACTGATGTTCACAAAAACTGAATGGTACTCAGAGCCTCACATACTGCTGCCTGCCTTCAACCACTTCCCCAAAGCAGTGAACTGGCTGGTGTGATACAAATCCACAAGCACTAAAGAACAAAGCAGGTAATTCCATTCAAAATACCGACAACAAAAAAAGTACAAAAAATCTCATTCAGATGGCAAGGTCTGATTTAACCGGATTTTCTGATAAAACACACCACCGTCACTGACCAAGTCAGGTAATTCAGTTTATTTTACAATGCATAAAGAGAAAAACACAGTACTTACATAACTAGCTTTTGACTTTTTTGCAACTTGCTGATTTTTGGTTTTGCAATTTGTGGGAGAATCTCTTAGTTTCCTTTTAGCAGAGGCAGCTTCAAAAAGAAGTGAGATGGAAGAGAAGATTTAGCTCCTTTTGTTAAGTTCACCCCATAACAGCAGGATATTTCAACTACCACAACAATCTAGTAGCTACTCGTTACCTGCACAGTGTTTACCAGTCTCCATAACAGTTTCCTACCACAGACCACAGATACACTGAAACTTGAAACAAAGCAGCTGCTTGAATGTACAGGTTTATTTATCTCTAAGTTTTCTTTAGCAGTCTGGCAATTAAGCAAGTAATTACCTCACATACAACAATGGAAATAGCATTTTATTATTCTTTTTTCATAACTAACTGCAACATGCTTTTACACACAAGTTGCATAAAGGTGTATCTGTCTCTGTTTTTATTCAAGCTGGTATTTCTCCCAGGCTGAACCCCATCTGTGTGCTGGATTATGTACATCACTGCCGATCTGGAAAGGCTGATGACTGATTTCTGGCTCAGATGCACACTGGAGCAGTTACCAAATGCTTTTCAACATTAAATCCAGACGTCTGAAAGAAAACTATGCATATTAAGTCTGTGATAACCTTATCACTTACAAATAGTCCACATGAGCTGTAACTTTCTGACTATCTTGAGCCCTGGTGATTGTCAGGAGATTATCATCTCAGCATTAAGGCCTGCCCAGCCAGGTGCACTTTCAGACTGCTGCTGTGCACAGCTCATGAAGGCAAAAACATGTTACCAGTATTTCTGCACACCAGCTTGGCTTGAAGCAGCATTATCAGAACAAATTATTGTGACAATTCCTAGTCCATGATCTGAAATAGTACTGGAAGTTAAAGCTTTTCTGGAACAGTAAGTGTCTGCAGAGCTTTGGGGTCTGATACCAGTATCTCCAGCCCACCTCCCCCCCCCAGCCTACCCTGGGAGACCAGTGAATAAGCACACTCAGACACACACACACACAAAGCACACCTGCTTTCCAGTCCAGAAGACTGTCTGGATGATCAAAATAGTTTTAGCTCTGGAACATTAAATAGCTGTATTTTTGCACAAAGAGATATTTTGTGTGGAAATACTTCCAAATAAATTTTCTACTCTAGTCATTCACTCTGACATCAGAGAAGTGACATATAAATATTGAAAAAAAAATTATTAAAACATCCCAAAGAAAATTAAAGTACTAGCAACTCATCCTCAAATTAAGGATCTAGTAAGAGATACTAGAAAACATTGTCAAGATTTTTCCAAAGTCCATCTATTGATAAATACATATATATAGGTAAAAATATCATAGAATCCTAGAATGGTTTGGGTTGGAAGGGACATTAAAGATCACCTAGTTCCAAAGCCCTGCTGTAATCAGGGACACCTTCCATTAGATCAGGTTGCTCAGAACCGCATCCAACCTGGCCTTGAACACCTCCAGGAATGGGGCATCCACAACTTCTCTGGGCAACCTGTTGAGTGCCTCACCACCCTCACAGTAAAGAATTTCTTCCTGATCTCTAATCTAAATCTACCCTCTCAATTTGAAGCCATTCCCCCTTTTTCTGTCACTACATGCTCTTGTAAATAGTCCCTCTCCATCTTTCTTGCTCAAAAAGCAGTGAATATCAGACAGATTTACATGAGGCTTCAGCTCAGAAGCACCTCCACTGCCTTCATGGTTTTTCAAGATGGACAGCAAACAACCCCAGAAACAAATCACAAGCAACAGGTATTACTGCAGCTTCTCATCTTTCACTCAGACACGTATTTTCAATGTGTCACACCTAATCTTCATACCTTTAAAAAACTGGCACTGTTTCTTGTTTTAGCGCTATACAACTGTTGAATTCAAGCTATAAATACAAGTTTTTTGTCATTTTGAAAGGACAGAAAAATTCAAGGATATCATGGTCACACTTTTTCCACAAAGCCGTATCTTGCCTTGACCTCTCACTGTCAACATTTCACAACATGTAAAGCATATCTCAAATTGACACACATAAAGCAGATGTTCAGTAGTGTCTCCATTTTTAAAAAATGTGTCCAAAATGAGGTGATTTATACCATCACTGTCAGGCATGCTTACTCCTAACTAAATATTTTATACAACAGCTGTGATTAGTGAGAATTTTGCTGCCAAGAAGATTCTTCTGTGGGCTCATATTGAAAGGATGTGTAACAACATTCTTAGATCAACACAAAAATGGCCAAAAGGCAGGACCCACATACCAGAAATCAAAGTGATTTAGTTCAAACACTGTGAACGGCAACAAAGTTTAAGGATATATAGGAGCTTAATTTGGTTTAATATTAATCGAAACACTTGAAAAATAATCAGTCTTCCAGGAACAGCAGCACGCAGTGTATTTCTCAAAACATGCCAGCCTTGTTTCCTATTGCCAGCATACAAGAATTTCCACCTATAGAATCTGACCATGCACACAGTGATAAACTCAAAAATAGTTTGGTTGGTTAAAAAAACCCCATCAAACAACACAAAACACAATAGCATCCCTTCATTCAAATTAGCCTGAATGTTCTTAAAGCTTCTTAGAAATTGTTAAAAATCTTTGCACTTTTTATAAAAAATAAGAAAATTAAAATATGGTAAGTACAACAGGGGGAATTAAATAAGCAAAAAATTTTGTACTTTAAACATAGGAGTAAAACAGTTCTCCCTCAGCATATGCTTCCACGACACATTGGAACATATGCTTCCTCCTAGACATACTGCTTCCAAATCCATAGGATACTGCATGAAAAGATGCATGAAGCACTCAGAACAACTAAATAATCAAGAGTGATCATAAATAGCTTTTTCCATAATTTCCATTAAGATCTCTCAAGAAAACCATGACTGAACAATAAAAACAACTGAACTATAAACAGATGGTTGATCTGCTTTCTATAATACCAACATTCCACTCTTTCCTGACCAACTCCAACAAATCAAAAATATATTAATATTAGACAAGACTTAACCCCAGACTTGAGTGATGTCAAGAAACAAACCCAAAGCCCAAGAATTATGACCCTTTTACATGTCTAACGCTTACAACACACTCCCATAAAATGTGATGGGTTTTTTGTTTTGCTTTGTTCTGGTAACAGTATGAGACGGCATAAATTGAGGTACAGAACAGACACCCCTAAACAGGCCCTGAGGGTTCAAAAGCATCGTTTGGGTGATGCTTTGCTAGAGAACCAGGGGGATCTGTCTAATGTTTAAGACTAACAGTTCTTGTTCAGAATTACAAGCAAGTCTTGAAAACAACCTGAACAAAAAACTGTGACAGGCCTTGATACAAACAATAGCTACTTAGTAAGGGCTACATACTCCAGTATATTTTTTCCATACTACCAGACTGCTCACCTAGAACACTTATTATTACTACTGCTAACCCATTACTATCTGCTTCAAGTTCTGGGCAAAGAAGCAACCAGCAAGAACAGGAATCACTTAAGAACCCACATGCAAAGCAATCCTGAGCTTCACAGAACAAATTTCCCTTTTTTGTTTGATTTATGGATTTTGCTCCACATCCTCTTTTCGTCTTTCTCCCTGCAAAGCCAGTAAATTCAGTTTTGTGTTACTACAACAAACAAACAATACTGTAACGTTGAGCACAAGCTTTACCACTTTTTAAATACCTCCCAACCAATTTCACTGAGTTAGCTACAGCACCTAAAGTTTGGATTTTGCTTTTGTTTGGTGGGGGATTTTTGTTAAACATACCTTTGTCATTGAGCTTCAAACCAGCAGCTACTGCTTCATCCATTGTGCACGCCGATTCTATCAGCTGCAAAACAAAAAAAGGCAACTGCTAATTGGAGAAATGTAATCCAGCTGAACAGAAGACATGCTGGATCAGTGGTGACTGAAAAACATTTTAAAAAAAACCCCAAATATATATGTATTATAAAATCCAAGAGCAAAATCAAGAGGTACCAAATTAGCAGGACTGATCACACAAGCTGTATTTGGAAACACTTTAAAACGCATGCTGGAAACATTTTTAATACAATGCCATTTATCATCGCTTTCTTCCCTACTTCACAAACATAACCGCCAGATTTACTTAAAAAAAGCCCACAAAAAAATGAAGTTATGAGGAATCCTGATTCCCAAGTATCAGCCCACATTTGGAAAAAACATTTTAAAATTTTGCTCTAATGGCACAATTTCCTTTTCAAAAGGCTCATGATTTTTCCTTAACAGCCTTCATCAGTTGTGTCAGGTTTGACTGGATAGCCTGTTCCAGATCCTTCATGAAGGAACAATAGATTTGCGATATTCCTTGGTCCTCCTTCAAAAATATCGCAGCTATGTAACTGCAGAAAAAAATCTACACAGCCTCCATTTCCTACAAAGTTCTGCTGATACAGGAGCTATCTTGCATTCTGCTGAAAACAAACACCATCAGCCCCACATGCTGCTCAGGGGATAAGTCACAAAACAGCAGTCAGACACACCACATAGCACTTCTAGCAAGTTACTAAGCTCCAATGAACTTTTATCAGCTTTGAATCAAATAAATTCTAGGCAGCCAAAAACTGAAAAAAAAAAAATACATTCTGGATATATATAAGTGTTAATTACAATGTTCAGAAGAAAAATTCAAAAATTGCTATTTGCAACTCTTTTGTTCTTCCCAAAATAAATGGAGCCTAAGCATAAAGCTTGATCCACTGGGAAACAAAACACCCAGCAAGAGCACCAGTAAAACGTCTGTATTTCTTCAATGCCACTTCAACAACCAGGAAACTTTACAGGTGAGTTTAAACACATTTAGCTTTATAAATTAAAGCTAGTGAAAACCTAATTACGTACTAACATTGAAAAGTAACCTTGTTAAAAATACCTTGCACTGTACTAAAGGTATTTTACTGTAATAAGCTACCATATCTCACTGTACACTGGACAATGGCCAAGAGTTATTTCACACTGACATGTCAGCATAATAAGAGTACATCACAGTAAGTTCAAACCTACTCTTTGCCTCGCTGGAAGGTCTAAAGCATTTGTGTGTCAAATGTCATAAACGCAAGGACGCAGAGTTTCATCTACTGGAGAAGATGGCAATGACTTCACTCATTCTGCATTTAATCAGTTAGCTCATTCCAACGACAGCAGTTACCAACAGTTATCAACCGAGACAGCAATAATTAAGCTTAAATGTCACAACAAAGAAATACTTGAAATATTTTCTATACACTGGAGCTCACTGTTGTTGAACGTACCTAAAGGTGTTTATTTAAAGTGTGTGTCTGTATATTCATTTTTATACATACCCAAGTTCCCATGTATGTGGAAATGTTACACAACTGTACTTCACCTAAAATGTTACTGTTACCCTTTTGCTATTAACAAAATAACAATTAAGAGCTGCACTGTATTTGCATGGCCAGGTTTGATAGTGGCAGGGGCCACACAGGTGGCTTCTGTGAGAAGCCACCAGAAGCTTCCCTCACGTCCAAGAGAGCCAGTGCCAGTCAACTCCAAGACAGTCTTGCTGCTGGCCAAGGCTAAGTGCATCAGTGGCAGTGGTAGCACCAGTAGGTAACAGTTAAGAAGGCTGGGGGGTAGGGAAATGGGGAGGAACAACACACCTGCAGCAGGAGAGAGGGAGAATCCATGAGAGCAAAACAGCCCTGCAGACACCAAGGTCAGTGAAGGAGGGGGAGGAGGTGCTCCAGGCACCAGATTCCCCTGCAGCCCGTGGTGAAGCCCATGGTGAGGCAGCTGTGCCCTTGCAGCCCATAGAGGTCCAAGGTGGAGCAGAGATGCACCTGCAGCCCACGGAAGACAGCACAGCAGAGTAGGTGCATGTCCAAAGGAGGCTGTCACCACATGGGAAGCCCCCAATGAAAGCAGGCTCCTGGTAGCACCCATAGAGAGAAGGGCTGACGTTGGAGCAGGTTTGCTTGTGACCCTGTGGAAGGGACCCACAATGGAGCAGCTTGTTCCTGAGGGACTGCACACCATGGAAAAGCATCTTACTCTGGAGAAAGGGAAGGGTGTGAGGAGTCCTCCCCCTGAGGAGGGCTGATGAACTGACTGCAGTTCCCATATCCCATTCCCCTGCACCGCTGCTGTGGGGGAAAGGAGGTAGAGAAAATCACAAATATAGTTAAGCCCCAAAATAAGGGAGGGGTGGGGGGAAGGTGTTTTAAGATTTGGGTTTATTTCTCGTTACCCTACTCTGATCTAATTTGTAATAAATGACATTTTTTCCACAAGCTGAGTCTGTGTTGCCCATGATAGTAACTGGTGAGCAATCTCTCCCTGTCTTCATCACGACCCATGAGTCTTTCATTCTATTCTCTTTCCTGTCCAGCTGAGAAGCAGAGTGACAGAGCAGCTTTAGTGGGCACCTAGCATCCAGACAGTATTAACCCACCATAAGACTGTACCCTGTAAAGAAGCCAGAGGCTTAGAAACACTGCCTACAAAATCCTAAAAATTAATCATCAAAATAAATCAAAGAACTGAGCATTATTACTTTTAATAATTCTTGGTCACTTCTTTGGGGAAAAAGTTCCTTCATTGTTTGCAGCTTTGAGTCTCTGGTATCTTCCTCTACATCCTCCTTCACAGCTGGCTGCTGATCCCCACCATTTACAAGTGCCAGCTGGGGCAGTTCCTCTTCAGGCTGGTCACCATCATCAGACTGTTCAGAGCTACAATGTACAGGGGAAGAAAAAAAGAATTAAAATTTATTTGTTTTACTCTACCAGAACATTGTTGTAAACTAAACCCAACAGGATTGCATAAAATGCCTTTAGATGCATTCAGTAACACTGAATCAACTTGTATCCAAGGGATACCTCTATTCAGGACAAAGTCAGGCATGTATTGAGTACAGTCTCCTCTTTGCACTAAACAATTTCCACTTGGCAAAGGGAAGAAAAAAGGAAGAACGGACCAGGGAAATACCACAACTTACCCTCATATTGTTCTATAAAAGATTACTTGATAATTTAGCAACAACCACCTTAATACACTTCATCATTTCAGCTACCTCAATTACATCAGACTACCCCAAGTTTATCTCAAACCACTTCGCTAGTGTTTATTTGCCCAACAGATACACAGATGTGGATTAGGTTCTTTGTAAACACTCTCCAGGTACAGTATCGACTCTCTGCTCTAGTTCTCAGCTCACTGAGAAAGAAAATTCAAAGTTCCTTGGGCAGCATCTTAAATGTATAAATATGGGAAGAGCCTTTCTAAAAAAAGAGAATGCTCTGAATTTACTGAAAGATTGATTATTAGAGCTAATCTGCAGGAAAAGCAACCCCTACGTATCTTTCAGGATACTGAGTTGCACAGATGGGACTGAACCAAAGCACAGGTCTCCCATTCTCCTTCCTTCCATAGATGTGTAAAAATCTCATTTTCTGAATGAAAATTAATTGAACTGTAAGGAGTTTGTCCTTTTATAGGGATTTCACCATCAGAAAGGCTTGCCTGCAGGTCTTTCTACATACATGTACGTCAAAGACTAAAAGTAAACCTGGTTTTCCTCACTATATCTTTCTTTAGCAGCTGCAACAGGCAGACTGCAAAAGAATTCTGGAAAAAAATAGTTACATGCCACTTACATAAAAGATACAGATGACTGCTTATCATAGAATCCTTTTCTCCCTTTTCAAAAGGCACACACAGCAACATGGACTCCCTGGTTGTTCCTCTTAAGAGTAGGGAAATAACAAGAGATAACCCAAATTCTTCTTCAGTCCACCAAGGCACTGAGTTGTAAGCCTCAAAACATGAATCCTATTTCCACTTTTAAAAAAGTCTTAATGAAACGTCATATTAAAATTCTATTGGCATATTTCTGATCTTTTTGCCTTGATAAGGAAGAAGGTTTCTTTTACAACATGCACATGAAAAAGAAAACCAATCCAAATGAAAGTGGTAACACTGCAATTATCCTATCCTTTCCTATCAGGGAATAACATCTAGACACTTGTCAACAAAGCCAGAGTTGCATACATCATAAATCTTGTCCTCTGTGTATAATCACATTCTTATCAAGCATAAAGAAACACTCATTTAACTGCTAAGCAACTCTGACCCACAAAACCTTGTGTTAGATTCTGCTTTTTCTCTGATAGACTGCAGACAGTGACTCTCTGGTAGCAAAATTTGTGGCACACTTTCTTTTAGGAAAGATGTGTTTTCTACCCTAAACTTTCTGCTTTCTCTTCCGTACCTTGTTCAGAATGAAGGAAGCTGGGACACTCTGCAAAAGGGAAATAAAAACCAAAAAAAAAAAACCCCACAAAACCCCCAAACTAGGTAACACATGCACTAAAATGCACCATGCAGACAGTGAATTGACTGATTCTATGCAAAGCCAGAATTCAGCACAAACCAGAGCTCCTAAGCCCAGACAGAACCCAGATAACTCCTGCCACACTCTCAATTTGTTTGTTAGCTCAACCAGAACAGCCACTTGTGAGACAGCTCAGTGGGTTCTGCACACATCAACCAGCACCTGAGCCAGCACACTGGGCCAAAGTGTCGGGCACTGAGGCGCCTGGTGGCTCCACGGGAATACTGAAGAGTACAAGAGGATGTAGCCTCATGTTCATCAATCCCACTGGGAGTCACCCTGCTGTCCATGCCTCACTCCCAGTAATCGCAACTCAGTATAGGAATAGCAAGCACTGGCTCTGCAAGTTGCATCCTGTGTGGCTTATCAGCATCAGCTCTGCATGGTACAAAACCACTTGAACTTCTTCCAGGTGGGATTCAGCCCAGAAGCAGAGTAACTACATTTACACAGCACTGCACACAAGCCAATTTGATACATGCAACCAGCTGGCCATCTCTGTCTCCTTACACAATCTACAACTTAAATCACAGGCAGAAACAGGAGCTCACTCGTAACTGCTAATTTTTTTTCTCCTTTTCAAGTAGCTACCTTAAGTTGAAACTTTGACGGAGAAGTACTGAAAAAAAAAGACACCACATCAGAATTTCAGGTAATAGCAGCAGAAAAATGCATTATTTCACTTCTGCTGTAAACTCCCAGTAACTCCATGCTCTGTGTAGGACTGAAAACCTGACAAGAGACTACACCTGTTAAGGCTGCAATTCCCACAAAAGTCTTCTGCAGATTAATTCAACCAGACTATCAAAGAAACAGGTTAAGCCATCTTGTTTTGCTTAGCACAAGAACATCTAGAGGGCACAATTACCACACAGACATATAACTAGCAGGGGTTCCTTTAAACTATTTCAAATGGCTGCAGACGTCTATCTACATCTTGTCTCACCAGCTCTCTCAACACTGCTTTTTTAGCACACACCCAAGTGACTCCTGCACAGTAACTCTTCCCTCCCAGGGCATTCAAAAATATAAATTTCCAAGTCACTTAGGAAAGAAATAGTTTTCCTCATGCATAGGAAACACACCATGCAACTCATACTTAAGTTTACCTCAGGAACTCAAACTACACACTGAAGCTCTACTTGCTTCCCTGTCAAATATAGTTTCATATACAAAAAAACCCAACTCCAACAGTTTAAAATTAGTAAAGCAAGTGCTTTATGGTAAAGTTTTCAAGTTGCACTAAAAGGATTTCAAAGGAGAAAGGCACAAATGTATAAATGAACAAAAACATCACACGTTTCAACATGACAGAACTCCTCCCTCTGAAAAAATGATTTAGCTGGATACGTCTTCCCTGAAAATCCGGTAAAGTTTAGTTAGGGGCAGCTGAATCCCAAAGAAGTAAACCAGAATCCAACCTAGGCTCTGATTTTTAATTCAGTATTTGAACTTAGAACACCCCATGGGGGTGCAGAGACACTACAGAAAGCTGGCTCAAAGCATACATTACGGCCGCCTCTGCCCTCGGAGCCTGGGTTTCTTCATCAGCAGTGACGTTTCTTGGCTCTTCATCCTCACTGTCAGAGACGTCGTGGAACTGCACCCCTCGCTGGCGCTTGAAATAGGACTCCTTCATTGTCCTCTGAGCTTCAGGAGTTTCTGGGACAGTGGAATACTCTGTGCAAGCCATTTCAATAGGAGAAAAAAGAGGAGACAATGACTTATGACTTCAAATATTTATTTGTACTTAGAGCATCAAGTAGCTGTGATTTCTTTCAGAGACACAATAGCCACTTAAAGAGAACTCATATTCTTATGCATGGAAAATTCCTGTAAGCTGCATTCCTTAAAGTGGGTACTTACCTGGCAAAGGATCTTCAGCCCTCTAACATCAAACAAACAATTTTTTACTACAAAGTTTAAGAGAACACATATTTTAAGTTAATAACTACTTATAAATAAATACATAAATAAACATTTTTTTTAATATAAACTAATAATGAGCAAATTCCTCTGAACTACTTCCAGGCTGATCAGAACACAGATAGAAACATTGGCATATGACTGAAGAGAGAAAGACTGATGCACAGAGCAGAGAACACGACAGCTGCAGAGAGCATTTGCTGTATGAAAGAAATCTCGTGGAAAATAAATTTAAAGTAACTCACTCTGGCACCACTGAATGAATGGAAAAAAAAGATAAATCCTAGAAATACAAGCAATTTGCTGACAAAGGAAACTGTGCAGGCTTTGAAAGGAAAAGGCACCCAATAAACTAAAAAAATATAGTACCAGATGTTACAGAGAACGCTACAGAAAAAGAAGACAACGACTTTAAAAGGGAGCTTAAAAGTGATTAAAGGGATGAAGGTGAATGTAACTCCGTGTCTATGAGGAAACATTAATAAGGGTTCAATGACAGTTCACAAAAGCAATCACTGAAGACATGAAACTTCAGGTTGCTAAAGAAGCTTCCCTGTCCAACCATCCAGGAGCCACTCTGGCAGCACCCGAGCTGGAACCAAGACCCCTTTGGAGCTACACATTTCCCTCTCACAGAGTCACACCAGGTTTCCCAGAGCAGTCTCCGATGTCCAGATCCCCAATATCCTTTAATCATGGTGCAGTAACAGAATCACAGCTCGAGCTGGTGCCTCTGAGGAGCGACCCCAAACAAAAAATCCTGGGCTTTTACACCCTCACAGTTTAAGTGCAGGCAAGTCTGGAGTCATCAGCTCCTGAGCGTCCGGACCCCTGGCTGGGCCACAGGTACCCAGGCTCTTGGTTGTGCAATGGGTCAGCAGTTCCTGGCTCTTGGGGCTCGGGGCTCTCCCCACCCACACTGCAGCTACACACTGAGCTACCTGCACTGAACAGATTCCTCAACAAGGTGACCTTAGCCACACACAGGAAAAATCGAGGATAAGGGGCAGGAAAGTCAGCTACAAACTTCTCGGAAAGTTGTGTTTTAGTGATACTACTGTCAGTGTAAGTCTTCATATAAAAAGATCTTAAATCCTCATAAGGCAAAGAAAGCATCAGAGGCATCCTCTTCTAACACATCCATCCTTTCTCAGGTGCCTGTAAACCAAACACCAGTGGTGCTCCTAACTCTGGGACCACAATTTTGGCTGGGAGTAAAGATAGTTTCTTCTGCCTCCATTCACTAATGCAGAAACTTGCTGAGTCAAATTACTACAGAGTGTGACATCAGCTTTCAAAGCTGATTTGCCAGCAGACACTAGACACAGATGAAGCTAGAATAAATTCATCTGATAGTCAAATGCAGGAAGGAGCTATATAGTGTTTGATTCTTTCATCTGTGATAAAAGACCTAATTTTAGTTATCATAAAAATCTAAACCTTTTCTATCACTTTTAAATCACAATAGAGGATTATGGTAATGATTTTTAGAAGAGGCAAAAGTCTCACTTTGCATATTAATCTTGTTATTTTGAAAAGCCCATTCACATGTAAATCTAGGAAAGCCTAAAAATTATTAGTTCTGAAGCTGTAGTACACCGTTGCAAGACAGACCTCCCTGCATCCAAGACCAACACATTAGCAATGGAAGCTTCCTCAGCAGTACCCTCTTCTACCTATTTTAGGAAGGAGATGTGTTGTCCTTGATGCAGTTGCTTCATCTGAAAACCAAGTAAGTTTTTAGATGAATACAGGAAAGGAGCAAAAGTGACCTTTGGGAACACGATGATGTTGGGTTATCAGGGCAAGTGCTATCACAAAAGGATAGAAACATGAAATGCATTAAAAAAATGTGATTGAATATCAAAACAGGTCTCTAAGAAACATGAGAATTCCACTTTTATTCTGAATTAACAGAACCGATCAAGGCAGTTTTCATGGATCCTTACCTTGTAGGTTAGACTAAATTCTAAAGCAGCATGAGACAGAAATGACAAATATTCATAACAACTTTGCTAAGAGACATCCTTACTGAATTTTAAAACAAAACACAAGGCAATTTTACAAAAATAGGATGGTCTTCTAAGTAATTTTACTCTTTACGGTATAAACCTTGTCTAAGGTTTACATTTAAATAAAAAGAGTATTTACTGTTTCACTTAGTGATTTCTCATTTTAGTTTTACTTTATTTAGCAATTATTGTCCAGTCTTCATGACAGCTCCTAACTCCCATACCTGTAAAATGTCGAGTTACCTGGGAAAAAAAAAGCATTCTCCCTCTCAAAAAAAAAGCCCAGTCTTCTCCTCTTCCTCCACCTACTTCACGGAACAGAGTCCCTTACTAACTGGGGGAAGCAGAAGCCACACATGCAATAAGGAGTCTTCATAGTTAGAGCAAACTGTAACCTTGTAAAGTAGTAAAAGATTAAAGTTATTGCCACAACATATAACTGTTGGAGGCAGAATTTTCTGAGTACAGGCAATTAAAAAGAGCTATTACGGAATATCTGCAATCATAAGACCAGTATTTGACTCTAAGGCCAAAAATAGGAACACTCATAAGTATCCCTATATGCACACATTAGCATCAAAAGCAAAACTCAACAACCAATTTTTGCTATTGTAAAAAGAGAATACACAGCCCTTTAATTCTAAACATAACCGCCTACACAAATCATACATCACACTCTGAGAAAGCCAGCTTCTTCTCTCCCAAGTGAAAACAAAGATAAAACCAAAGCAAAAACTGAGGCAATACTTAGAGGCTTACCACATTTACTAACATTGTCCAACAAACATTGTCAAACAGAAGTAATTTCCACCTAGTTTTGGAAAGCAGTATCAAGCACATGCTACTGAAATCTACAAGCTAGTAAGTATTCCATTTTCAAAGGGAAGTCTTTTCCATTGGCTAAAATAATCCTAAATGTCAGTATTACTCCAAGGTACTTCTTAAAGAGGCCCTTTTAAAATGATGATTACTTCAACATATCTTCCCATGAACCCTTAGAAAACTGCATTAGGTACTACAGTCAACACTTTTTTCCAGAAATTCTCTAAGCAGAATTACACTCTATGAACTGAGACATAAGCAAAACACAGGACTTCCTCAGATCCTAGAGGAAACAACAACAGACAGAAAAAAAAGAGCAGTCCCAGCGCAAGTGAACTCTCAGCATTATAATCTCAACGTGCAGTCATTTGGGATACATATTCAAACCGTACAGAGAGGATAACAACAAAATCAACCATCAACAGCAGGGTTATATATTGTAGTTGGATTTCATCTACAACTTTCATTTCAATCCACTGTTGAAGCTTTGTAAGCATGCTTTTTGAGATTTGAATACAAATCTCACTTTGTATGTTGGCAATTATTCCAATTTGTGCAGTTCTGGTACAGTTCTGCTCCATTTCTACAACTGTGTAGAATAATCTCATTATTTTAGCACACCCAGCTATTTACATAATTAAAAACATCTAAATGAAAATTAAGCAGATGTTTCACTGTTTCCTTAACAGACTAAGAGAAACTATTCAGTAAATAATATTCATTTGTATGAAAAATTGTAGTAAGCCACTCCAGTGTATTTTCCCAACTTTTAGAGGTATTTTCAGATAAAATTTGGTAACTGTCCCCAGAATTGGTTTCTATCCCTCAGTTAAATGCTGTTCAGAATTATTCCCTACAACCTGGCTGCAAAGTCACTGCAGGCCTGTGTAATTTTGAATACAGACAAGTGTACAACGATGACCAATTCTTGTGGCCATCACACCACAAACTGCTTATTAAAGCATAAGGGACACATGTTCAACACAAAGCAACAAGAACCACGACCTACAGACATAACTGGGATACAGAACAATCTACCAATATTAGTTTGTTCCGGGAAAACAAAACCAAAAAAAAAATAGCTAAAAAGATAATGGTGGTTCATGACACAACAGACATCATCTGACTATATTTTTTGAAGATGGATGACATACATACAATCATATCACTTTGTTAGATGCATATTTCAGGGCACTTGATAAAACACAATTCAGAAGAAATCTCTCAGAAATTATACCAAACTGTTTGTGCTCCTGAAGGAAAAAGTCAGATTTCTAAATGCTTTTTACACACAAACTGTGGTTGCACGATACCAAAGGAAATAGAAGAAAACCCCCGAGTTATCAGCTATTTATAGCATTTTTGTTTGTATAAGTGAAATAAAGATCACTCTCCTCTTGTTTCACTAGTTTCTTGTACCAGTATTTTGTTAATGACTCTGTCTTCAGAAGAAATCTGAGTAATTGTTGTCCTCACATGATTCATTGAGCACTAGGGCAAGTTATTTTTGGTGAACTTGGTGTAAACTGTTTCTTGTACAGAACAACTCCATAGCCTGACTTGCTGGTGCAGTTAGCAGTAAGTAGAGAGCACACAGTGCCATAAACTCATCTTCAGGCCTTCTCCATGACCATTCAACAATAACAACAAAAAAGGTGACTGTTTTATTCGACCCGAAGCAAGAAAAATTCTGTCTTCCTGACAGTAATTAGGTAACAAGGAAGACAATCAAAAAAGTGCTAATCAAATTTAGTCTTCTCTATTACATTTAAGTGCCTCATATAATTCAGACAAAATCTGAGTGTTCTATTTTTGGTTAACTTCTGTAGATGTAGAAAATATGATTTAATTTCTTAAAAGGTTATTAATTCTTTAAATAGGTTACATAACACTGGTGTACAAATAAGTGGGAGAAGAAGTCACTAAACCACTCGATCTTCTTTAAACATTGAGTATCTGTGAAAGATGAAGCATCATGTATATGCAGAGCACTACTATTACATCTCAATTTTAAATGTTAATTAGTACCCCAGTTTTCCACCAGCATCTGCATCCATGGAAGCTTATTTCAGTTGGACACTTGCTGTAATTTTGCCTGCTCTTGCACTCTACCCTGTTTCACTGTTAGCCACCACCACCTCCAACTAGTTTTCCTCTCAACTACTTAGCCTTGCACTACAGTTCTTTTAGGCTGCCCTTCATCTTTTTATTACTTTGCATCTACCCATCTAAATTGGGTATTACATCCCTTCTCCTCCACAATCCTACCTCTGCAGAATCTAAGCCAAGGGAGACCAGCATTTTAAAAAACAAGCTCTAAAATTTGTTGGCAATTATGGTCTAGCTACATGCTTACACTGACAAAGTCCACAGGCAGATTAAAGGAAGAAATATTAAAATAAAGTAAATCACAAAGACAAATAAGCAGCCTCCTCCATTACTTCACAACTACATTTGCAGTTCCAAAAGGGCCCCTGCACTCAGTAACTCCTCCACAGCACAAGCCAATGATTTACCACAAACAGGAAGAGAACACCTGTTCCAAAGTGCACTTCCTCAGAGTGCCCACTTTTCCATACGAGCATTATAAAGACACATGTGCAGAAGCCAGAACTAACAGTTGCTTGCTTCTTCTCTTAAGTTCTCCCTGTCCCCAAAACATTCTTTGCGAGTGGACAGGTTACCCAATTCCAGACTGGCAACTTACATGCTGTATATATTTTATTTTTAACACAGAACACTGCTTACTATTTACTAATGCCAATAGAAGAGCACTCCAATCAACTGAAAACAGTCAACCTGCACTAAACCAAAATTCAGGGAAGAGTAAATATCCATCTCCTGTAATTCTGACTTGGCTCAGCTTTAAAAGAGGAACTCCTTCTCGTGCATGAAAGTTTCTCTACTATTACATAGATAAGGTATTGTGAAAAACTGCCTTGCACCAAGAGAAAGTCATGTGCAAAAAACCGTAGTTGAACAACATCAACATATATTGTTGTTCCATTTCTGAATAAATGCATAGTCAAAGTCTGTCTGATCTCTCCAATAACACTCTTAACTTGACAACTATAGCAGAAGTTATATGGAATGTCTGAGAAGTACCAAATAATCAGCAGGAGATGCTGTCTGTTCTTCAAATCTTACTCCCTCAGTAGCAGGAAAGACCTCCTGGTGAATGTGATTACACAGTTGACAGCGATTTCAGTCATTAGTATTAACCAACAAATCCAAACAGGAACAGCCAAAGGAAACCAATACACTACTACACAAGCAAGTTTTTGACATTCCCATGAAAACTCCAAGCTTTTGCCCATAAAGAGGACGAACACTACTACAAAACCATTAACACAGTCAGCTTCTGAGAATCAGTAGCAGGTCCCTCAGCTCTTTACAAAAGCAGGCCCGAGTGAAAAGAAACCGTTCTCTTTCTTTTCAATTTCACCTGTGATGCTCCACAATGCATTAGCCAAGGACTCTACGCAAAAAGCTAGAGTCTAGTGTTGCACCATCAGACAAATAAAAGCCATTTCTTCCTTGAAAACCCTGAGGTGTCTGCGTAAAATAAGTATCAGTAAATAAATTTTATAAATAGTAAAACATAACATACTTTCAATATTTAATCTGAAGCATCTTCACTCAGTTTAAAAAAAAAAAGTTATTTCAGGTTACTGACTTGCCTGTAAATACACAGGTTCAATCAGGCCATACACTACTACAAACGACGATACTTTTGTGGAAATTGTTGTGAAACGTGCGCACAGAAAAAACACATTTGTAGAACACGCAGAGGGGGTGAAAAAAAAAAAAAAACCAAACAAAGGAACACCAAAACAAAAGACAATTACTTTATTTCTAGAAATTAAGTAGTTACACTGCCCTCATGCTGCACGCAAAACACCTGACTCACCAGCTCTCTCCGTCACGTCCGAAGCCGGAGTGTCTGGCCTGCTGTCATCCGTACCTTCATCCTCATCCCCTCCAGCGGCACCAACCGCGGCAGCAGCGCCAGGTGCCTCCGCCCGGGCCGCCGGCGGGGACGGCGACTCCTGCTCCGCTCCCTTCTCCTTCCTCTCGAAGCGGAACCGGTCCAAATTGTAGAGGCTCATATTCTTAACCTTTCTGTGGGAAAAGCCAGAAAGAGGACACAGCCGGTAGGGCCCGTCTAATACGGATCAGGAAAATGCTGGCGAAGGGACCGGCCGGCGCTCCCACAGAAACGCGAGGCCAGCGACGCTGTCAGGCAGCTGGAAGGCTCCTACCTGCCCATCCATCCGTCCATCCACCCTCCCTCCCTCTTCCCCGAGCTCCCCTGCCTCCCTCCTCCTCTCACGGCGGCCGGCGCCCACCGGGCACGGGCGCCGGGCCGGACACGCACCTGTCACGCAGCGGGGCGGCCCCAGCGAGGCTGGGAAGGAGCGGCGGCGGCCGGCAGGGGCCCGGCCGGCCCCCAGGACAGGAGTGTCGGCCGGCGGGAGGGCGGGATGAGGGCGGGATGAGGCCCGGCGAGCGGGAGTACGACGCGCTCCCCTCAGCAGCGGTGCGCGGGGCAGCCGGCGCGCGGCGATGACGTCACAGCCACTCCCGCCAATCGCCTCGCCCGGCCGGAGCGTGCGGGCGCGTGCGCCTTCGCGCCTTTTCCCTCGAGAGCGGCGGGCGCCGCGTCCCTCAGGGGCGGGGGCGGGAACGGGATGCGGCGCTAGCGGGGTCCGTGGGGTTCTGGAGGCTTTGGGTTTCGTGTGGCTGCCGCCGTGACCAAGCAGATTTGCGGGTTCCAACTCCAGACGTCGCACAAATAACGTTTTTGATACCAAATCATCGCGTGTTCACACCCCGCCACCCCCTTCCAAGCTGAAAAGTTTGGGTGGAGAACCGCGAAAAGACCATCATGGGAGAACTGGAACCCTAAAACACGGGGTCATACAATCATAGAATAGTATGGGTGAGTAGGGTTCTTAAAGACACCTAGTTCCAGCCCCCCTGCCCTGGGCAGGGACATGTTTTGTTAGACCAGGCTGCTCAAAACCCATCCAGCCTGGCCTTGAGTGCTTCCAGGGATGGGGCATTCATAACTCTTCTGGGCAACCTGCTCCCGTGTCTCACCACTCTCACAGTAAAGAATTTCTTGCTAATGTCTAATTTAAACCTACTTTCTTTAAGATTGGAGCCATTCCCCCTTGCCCTGTCCGCTTACATGCTCTTGTAAAAAGCCCCTCTCCATCTTTCTTGTAGACTCCCTTCAAGTACTGGAAGGCCACAATTAGGTCTCCCCTAAGCCTTCTCTTCCACACCAAACAATCCCAGTTCTCTCAGCTTTCCCTCATAGGAGAGGTGCTCCATCCCTTTGATCATCCTGGTGACCTTCCTCTGGACCCGATCCATCAGGTCCATGTCCTTCCTGTGCTGGGACCCCAGAGTTGGATGCAGCACAGCCAGTGGGGTCTCACCAGAGCAGAGCAGAGGGGCAGAATCCCCTCCCTCCCCTGCTGCCCAAACTGCTTTGGATGCAGCCCAGGACACGTTTGGCTCTCTGGGCTGTGAGTGCAGATGGCTGGGATATGTCCAGCCTCTCATCCACCAGCACTCCAAAGTCCTTCTCCCCAGGGCTGCTCTCCCTGTTCATCCCCCAGCCTGTGTTGGTACTGGGGGTTGCCCTGACCCACTTGCAACACCTTGCACTTGGCCTTGTCAAACCTCAGCAGATAGCCATTTACTCACTTCTCAAGCTTGTCCAGGTGCCTCTGGTTGGTAGCCCATCCTGCAGGTGTGGATTTAGGGCAGTTTTCAGCTTAGGTTCCTCAACGTGTTTTCAGCATTACGTTCCTTTGGCAGAATAGGTGGGAAAACACCTCCTTTTGCTGTCTTGGGTAAGGACCTGCTGCCATGGTGGATTTCAGTGGCTGTGTGGTTGCAGGGCACATGCAGCTGGGTCTGCAAATGCACCTGAGGTTACCTGGTATTGCACAGAGAACCTTACCAGGGATGAAATGGTGGCCTTAAATAGTGAAGTTGTAGAGAGGTACTGAAACTGCCTTTACACGTCTGGCCTTTCAAATACCAGCCACCTGTGAAATAAAGTGCTTCAAGTCCTGGCAGAAATGAATAAGCGTTATACTGGGGACCCAGGTGCAGCAGCTAATAAAGGCCTTCTGGGGAGATTATGCTAGCTAGCAGAAGAACAGAAAAAGAAGCCACTTCACCATCCATCATGCCATCTCTCTAGTTCTGGGCTTGCAGAATGTTCCTTCACCCTTGAAGTTATTTGCCTTTTAAATTGCAGTAGCCAAACACCTGAGAAGCAAAAGGATTTGGAGGAAATCAAGCTTCAGTGAAGATGTCTTGCTTTCACATCAAACATTAATCGAAAATTTGGAGAACAGATGAGTTTAAATTTGTTGGAATCTCTGTTCTGCTAATCTGAAATACAAATAAGTGGCAGTGTAAATGGAACAGAAGAGTGATTTTGCCCCCAGAGGTGGATGCCAAGGCACAGGTGGATTTGCAGACTGGCTGGTGTCTGAACAGTGCAGTTCAGAGATCATCTGAGGTTATCCCCTGAGGTTATCCTCTGAGGAGGACTAAACTGTGCTGGAGAAGGAGTGCCTGGGCTAGACTCACTATTGACATATAAAGAGGCAAGAGATCAAGGGCTTTCATGCAAAGAGCAGGTCAGAGTGAAAATGGGAGAGGGTTTTGCCTGTCAGCACAGGCTCAGACTCCTACCAACTTGAAATTCTACCCACTTAAAAGGCAAGTTACTCCAAAAATGGGAATGAAGAAGCTTGTAGGTACATCAGATGTAAAGCTGGGTGTGGGTTAGAGGAGGAAAAAGTTTGGTCCATGAGGACACTTTTACTTTAGCTCAGGGAATTTGGCTCCTTCTGGGGACCTGATAACCATAACAAGGCTCATGAGCTTCTTTGCAAAGCTTTAGTACTGTTGTTAGCACCTCTGGTGTGCTTGCCTCACACAAGGTTATTGCAACACATATGAGCATCTGAAGGTTAAGGACTTAGACCACTTTTTCCATGAGGAAAGGATAACAAACTGTGCATGTGATAGATGTCAAGTTATATAGTTTGACTGACTTGGAGGACACAGTCAAACAATGTTGTTAAATGTACAGAGACAAAGGGGCTGCAAGGCTGCAAAGCTGAAAAGGTAATACTTGAAAAGTTGAGAAAAGAAAGATGAAACAGGGGAAAGTGAGTGTAAAGGGGAACATGCACTCAGGTCAGTCTGTGTTTGTGACTCAACAAGACAGTCAGGAACACCAGTCTTGGGGGAAAAGATAAGAAAAAAGACATGAATTCCAAAACCTGGAAGAAAAAGCAAGTTCAAGATAAGAAAACAGTGAAAATGAAGGGTACTAAATAGAACACTCCAGAACGTGCCAGATTTTAAAAGCATCGCATTTACAGGAATTAGCATGAACCTAGAAAATGCTGCTGCAGACTACTTCAGTTTTTGCAGCACTTTGAACTTGAAAAGATTGGGTAATTGGTGGTATTAGTATTGTTAACAAGCTATCCTGAATTCCTGGCAATCAAGGCAGGCAAAATGTCTTTTTTGAGGTCCTAATGACTGGTTAGACAGCTCGAGCTTACTGGAGAACTGACAGATTGCTGTCTGCTATTGTTTTGAAGGCTGATTTGTGAGATTTGGTTTTGAAGAATGGCAGCAGAAACTTGAAAAGAATCTATTTATACACAGAATTGCTTTACATGCAACATTAGAGCTGTTACATTTGACTTGTTTTTGCTTAAGACACAGTTTTGTTGCTATGCCAGTGATAGAGGAGCATACCAGATGGTATGTGGGCCTTCAGAGAACTTTATGAAGGTTTATAGATCAGTGATATATAATGGCCCAAACACTGAGAGAAGTAAAAAAAACCAAAAATATCAGTTTAAAATCACTCATTTTGAAATTGATGCAAATTGAATTTGCATTGTCTTTAGCAGAAGGAAATACAATTTTAAGGGTTTGATAACAGGAGTTAAAACCTGGGAGACACAAAGAGTCACATTCTGTGTTACATTTTGCAAATTGGCAAGGCAGTAAAATTGTTGTTCATTAGTAAATAATCAGCCAAGACAAAATGTGTCTATAGCCATTTCTGACAAGTCTCTGTTGTTTCAATTATTGTTCTTTCACCTTTGATTCATGCCCTTTTTGTGCCCTGTCACTTCAAGCAACTTTGTGTTAGGGGAAGGTTTACCTCAGCTACCGTATGAGAACCCACTGAAGTTGTACTGTAGCATAGAATCAAAAGGGTCTGTGGCAGGAAAATGCTTACAGCACTTCTGTTGGGGCTTGCCCCCAAACATTGTATAGGATAGGTGGAAAGTGTTTCTGCTTTGTTGTAAATGGTGAGCAACAAGACCAGCTGTCAAATACAGATGGGTTTGTGCTCGATTCTAAAAAAAAAACCAAAACCCAAAAAATTAAAAATTCTATTAAAATGTTGAAACGAATTCAGCTGCCACAGAAAAAGTGACAAGAGTTGTGTGTAGCACATGATGTTGCTCTAGCAACCTCACCATCCCTAAATATATGAATATCCAAACTATTTTGTTGTGAGAGCTGCACAGTCATGGCAGAGTAAGGCCTCAGGTTGGAACTGTCTCTTTTCTCACTTACCCAAGGGTTTTTTCTTTTTTAATGTCCATTGCATAGACAGGGGTTTTTTTTCTATTCAGCAAACAATAAAAACCAATACCCTTTGGGAAAGAATAAGAGAATAAGGCTGGTTTTGTAGTATGACACGTTTTAGATTGGTATTACTTTATCATGATACTTGGTATCATTATTATGATACTTGGTATTATTTTTTGTGTGTATGAAGATACTTTAAAGCTGTCTGGTGTGGTTCATGTTTTCTGGAAACATGAACCATTCTGCTGCTTTACTACCATTCTAGAACATTTCTACTTTTGTTTTTTTCCTCACTTGAGGTTATTTGAGGTAATTTATTTCCAGTACTGTTATCTTGAGATTGAGCTTATGGTATATGTATCTTTTTGTTGTTGTTGTTTTACTTGTAAAAAAGTAAACACATTTTAGTTTATTGTTCTCTACTTCTCTGAAGTAGTTATTTGCTCTTTTGAAGTTTATATGTATTTGATTAAGAAACAAGAGAGAGAAAAACCTGAGTGTAGAATTTCAGACATTGTGCTTGCTACCCATGTCGTTCATTTGGGCAAATGTTCTCTCAGAAATCAAGCTAACCATAACCAAAGGTCTGGCTAGCTCTCAAAAGGCTGTGACTTGTCAGAAACTATGCATCCGTGATACTTCTGCTGGGTTTTTTTGTTTTAACTTTCAGGTGAATACTACTTACGCTTGTGTTGTGGATAAATCAGCCTAAGGCTGGAACACCCGTTTCACTGGGACAGTGGTGGAGTTTCCCATATCATTCTGCTCCCACAGCAGATCTCCCATGCAGAGTTCACCACAGGACTGCAGGCTATCTTTAGATCCTTTAAACCATTTCTGATAACACATAGTTATGGATGATCATCTGCTGCTCAATTTGTCATCCCTCAACACCCCTGATTTAATGGCCTCCTACATTTCCTGAGCAGTTAGAATCTATATTGAGTGAGAAGATTATGCTAGAAAGGAAAGCAGTAGTTGCTGTCTATTTAACACGAGTTAAATGAATTTGAAAATATGCAGCTTCATCAGAATCAGTTTTGTATGAAATGCTGAATATGTGACCTTTGGAATGAAAAGGAGGGTCAGAAGTGTATGAACATACATCATTATCGAGGATTTTGGTTTGTTACCTGCATCTGAGGCCTCCCGTAGTGTTTGCAGACAAACCACTTTTTTTGTTTCGAGGAACCATTTTGAGAGGAGCATAACCTCAAAAGTGCAGGCCAACAGGTATTTTTTACCTCCTGAGTCAATTGAAACAAACACATTTCCAGTGTGTGCTTCCATGCCTAATTTTTGGCTTACTTCTATCAGGCTACAGTGCTGTAACTCTCCTATACTGTGGCATTTTTGACGTTGTGTAGTACAGAAACTGACAGTAAAAATGAACAGGAAATTCAGCTTCTGGCCCAGCATTCATATAACTGTCCCCATAATTCACCTAAACAATGTCACAGGGCTTGCATAAATACATACACAGGAGCAAATACACATTTGCACCAAACATTTTTACAACATCATTTTGGTTTTGGTGGTTTTTGGTTTTTTTATTGTATTTATAAAACCTGATCCAGCTATTTTTCCCCAGATAGTTTTGAGAGAGAGAAGGGCTGAACTGGACTTCTGAAGGAGTACCTTTCAAGAGCAGAATTTGTCCTTACGCAAATAAAATCTATTCACTAGCATGTTATTAGTGCGTAAGCAGAAGCAGAGTTCTGTCATGTACTGTTCTGAATCTCGAAAGAACTGGAGCAAGGCATATACAATCTTTCATTACATACACTTATGTGTTATATTTTTTATGTGTTTAATTAATAAATTTAAATTCTAAAACCTCATTTTACTCCAAATAGAATGCTAAAAGAATCTTTGCCTGCACTGGATAAAAAAATAATCTAATCCTAAAAATGGCTAGGCCGTTATTTTTCTAAGAGAAAAACTCAAATCATCCTTTGAACTGTTTTTGTACTTTCTTCAGGTTTCTTTATAACCTACTATAATTTGTTACTTCAAATATTGATATTTAAAAGCTGGAGTAATGGTTTTTGTAAATGCACACAGAAAGAGAGTAAGTGCAGGTACACTTGCACTTCTAGGATCAGAGTTCCTTTCTTCATTTCTGTTTCTGTAATCAGAACAATACGCTTCGTTTCATTTTATTTTGCATTCAAGGAAAATAAGCCTCGTTCCTAAAAATATATCTTGATATAAGAGAAATATTTTTACTTCCCGTTTCCAAACTTGAAAATCTCATTAAGAAGCTATCTTTAAAACTTCTGGATTTAGAAGGGTCACACAGGTAAACTGGGATTTACATGACATTTTTTAACTGCTATTTAATCTAACACTGTCATATTATTATGAACGTTGCAAGAAAGGATTACTGTTACTAGGCTGCATTTAACTGTTTGCCCACAGTAAAAGCTTCACACATTTGGGGAAAGGATGACAACTTCCTGTTCTATCTGTAGTGAGATTTTATATTTACTGTAAAGTGAAAGATAATTTTCAGGGCTGTGACACAACCAAGCTTGAAACACTTTTAATGAGAAAGAACTAATGCCAATAAAATGCCAAGAAGTTATAATCACTTAATGCACACCCACACCCTCACCCCACACACACACCTAGGGAGCAGCAGCCAGCATGGATTTGTGAAAATGGGCAACGTCAAACAAATTTAGTTTGTTTTGAAGCAGAGCAGGAAGGTTTATGAATATGGAGAAAACAGCAAATGTTATCTGTGTTGACTTCAGTAAAGCTTTTGGCAGCATGTAATTATGACAGATCCATAACTTGGGATATCCTATGGTATAGCCATAAGCCACAGAAACATAACGCAGATCAATTTCCAGAACTGATTAATGGCCCAATAGTGAGTGGTCAGAATAGAAGAATTTATCATATGGGGGTGGGGGTGTTCATGTGGCTTCTGTCCAATCCTTGTATTTACAACCCAGGTCACAGGATGCAAACTGCAGATGACACCAAACTGAGACAGGACTGTAAACATGCTGGAAATACTGCACTGAACTTAAGATTAAAATCCAAAGTGATCTTGCAAATTTAAGAAACTGTTAGAAAATGATTATGCAACAGCACAAAAATCACTGTTCTATACAGGATCAAAAAGGAAAAAAATAAAGAGTGGCATAAATACAGATAAAACAGATGAGGAAAAACATAGCCTACATAACCATTCTTCTGCAGAAGCATAACTGGGAGTGATAACTGGCCACACCACTATGAAAAATGGAAATGCTGTGTTTGGTTGTACTAAAACACTACATCCCCAAGACTGCTCTTTTCTTTGAGCAGACCTGTTATGCCCAGTGCCCAGTAAGGCAAGAGCACTGTGTCCAGTTTGGGGTATACAGTTTGGGATATACAGCTTTATTGTGGCTGGCAGTTCAGAAACCACCTCTATTTATTCTCATTTCTTGAGATCATGGCTTTTAAGGAAAAGTTTAATAAATGGGATGTGCTGAATATAAAGCAGAGAATACCAAGGGGAACATGTCTGCAAAGTGCACATAAAAACACTGCAAGAGGTAGACAAACATCTGTCCCCTATTTTCATGAAAAACAGAACATGTAGTGATTGCACTAGGCTTAAGCAATTCTTTCAAACCACAGAGATAATTAAACACTGGAGTATAACATCTGGTGAGATTGTGAATTCGTCATCATTAGAAACTTTTAAGAACCAGTTAGGCAAACATCTGTCAAAGCTGACATAGTTATAGTTGATCCTGCCTTCGGGCAGAGAAAGAACTGGATAATCTCCTGCTGCCTCTTCCAACTACGTTTTTAAAATTATAATTTCTCTCTCTTACTGTTTCCTTAGTCTGCTTTCCCCAGCTCCCTAATCTGTTTTCTTGTACCCAGTTTTGACAAGAACATGGGACAACTCAGAAAGTCATGCAGACCTCATGGAAGCTTTCTTTAGTTAAGACTTTCAATTAATTTTTACCGTATGAGACAGAAATATCACATGAACAAGCCCGTGCAGTTGATTTTAATACATTACAGTTTTCTTTGGTCAATATGTACATACGTCAAATGAGAAAAAACAATGTTTGAGTCTATTTACAGTATGAGTTGTAATGAGACTATCAGGGATGTAACAACTCCCCAGATTCCCAGCTCCTTTTAAGGTAAGAACATAAAGAGGGAAGAGGCAATGCTGAATAAAGGAGTGGATCTCAAGCTGTGATGAGCAAGCCTACAGGTTCTAGAGGGAGATGCTACTGCCTCTAAATACCTGCTGCTTCTTCTCCCATGGTCTCTGCCCCTCTGTAGCTCAGGGATGAAAGGAAAGACAGGCCCATGACTGCATGGACAGACTTCCCAGGCCCTGACAGTGACTGCAGCTGTTGCTAGGGTCAGGGATCCACTGGTCTGCCAGGGGCTGGGGCTGGCAGGGGTTCGCTTATCCCTGCTGCCAACCACACTTTGTGATGAATGTCAAAAAGACAGACAGACAGACAGAAAACTGTGGCAAACGTGGAAATGGGCAACTTTCCTTCTCCTGTGATCCCACCAAAGCCAAGCGCTGGAGCACAGAGATCACCCAGCCAATGCATCTCCAGCCTCCGAGGTGGAGAAATCAAGCTGATAAGCAGTCCATAAAGCACCTATCAACCAATGGACATGATCCATATAAATACCATGTTGTGCCTGGTTTGTTCCCATACAGCATGTTTTTAAAAGGCCCTCTCTTTCACTGGGGGAGCCAGCACAAGAGGAGCTTAGCATCACACAAAATTAATCTCCAGAGTTTTTTCAATTTCTGACTGTTCATATTTGCTTCTTTTTGAAGGGCAGGGCAAGGGGAATGGTTAATAAGGGTTTCTGAAGACTTGCTTCACCTTTTAAGGCTTTGTTGGCATTTTCAATTAAAACAGAATAAACCTTTTGGGATGAAAACAAATGTGCCTCTTAATTGGCATGGCACATTAAGCACAAATAAACACAATATATATTGCCTGCATAGCATAAACTATTTACTAAGTATTCCCTAGTAAGTACTGTGGTGCCTTATTTTCTAACTTCCTGTATGCTGACAGTTCCGTTTTCAGACACTCATGAAGTCATTAACATTTTTGTCACTTCTGTCTTAGCTTTACAAGCTAATGATTTTAAAGTACATTCTCTCCTTTAAAAACACCAAGAAGAATAAAATATGTATTTTTAGGCCTTTCTCTTTTCTGGGGCTATTTAGTAAAACAACTTAATTATGACGGATTTTTTTACTGAAGCAAGGCAACTCCATCATCTGCATGTCATGAGTTCAATTACTGCTCCACTGATATTTTGAGTACCACTCTGAAGAATTCTCTCGCCATTTCTATCAAAAACAAAGAATGACTTGTGTCCTACATACTGACTTACTAGCGATTTTCATTTTGGGCAAAAATCTCATCATCAGACTAATAAGAAGGGAGAGCAGGAGCCGGGATGTTGCTGATTTAGGAACCAAAGCAAGCTCATTCTCCTGGCCACCAGGGGGAGAAAACTGCCACCGACATTTATAAAGTGCTCAAAATCAACTTAAAGATGAAACTTTTTTCTCTCACTCAGGCTTTTTCGGAGACTTAGGTCCTTCAGTTTTCTTACTGGATTATTTATGAGAAAATTATAAGGTTTTTTTCTAAACTACTGTAAACCCCTCACTGGAATACAGTTTTACTTAATTAACAAATGTAAAATAATTTAATTATCACATGGGTCATGTTCTTTCCTTCTGTTAATGTTGCATGCTACGGTATTTTAAAGCTAATCCTATTATTTCTAATGGGACTGAATGCACAGTAAGATACAACTCAGCCTAAGTAAGTACAGAAAAATATTGCTGTAAGTGAAAGGAACAAATCTGTTCAAAGCAGGGTGACACAGGGTGACACACACTCACCCCTTGGCCTAGTATAAACTCTGAATAAGAACAGAAATATAAAGAAAAAGAAAGAAAATGCATTTAACTGTTGACTCAAGGAGAGTAATGTGCATTCAAATTATCTTCAGAATGTAAGGAAAGAAGTTTAGGGGGCTTGCATCTTGTTGGAACAACCAATAAGAATATATCTGAGATTAAATGGTAACAACGCGAGTCCTTCATGTAGTTACTTTTACTGATATTGTATCTTGCATCTCTCCTTCTGAGCAGGTATTCAGTATGATTTCCTCACATATCGTCTAATGTTGTTTTTCCATACATTTACATTCATTGTGGGGAAAAAACCCATAGAAAATAGGATTTATGGCGCTAAAGCAAGTTCCATGAAGGAGCTGTTTATAATAGAGCTCGACTTTTTAAGTGGCACCTGATCAGATTTAAGAGTTGCCATGAGTTTTTAACCACAATTAGGACTAAATCTGAATACAACTTGCAGTCAGGCACACGAACTTGGGGTCAGGACGAGGTTTTGGGTGGTGTATAGGCAGCCTTCAGCCCTGCTAACCAAAAAGGCAGAAGTGATGCAACAGCTAATGTCCACTAGATGCCAGGCTTCCTTTGCGGAGCAGAGCGGTGGCGCCGGCTTTCCGCACGCTTTATACCGATGGCCTCCGAGGTCTCCTTTTCTCTAGTGCTGTGGACAGAAGCTTTAGTGTTTAGCACCAAATCCTGATCCCGTTCAGGCTGCCTCTGGGTTTAGCACTGTTATCTCTCACAAATTTTTAAGAGAAGCGAAAGGCTTTCCAGAAGAACTAAAAATAGGAATTATCACTAAGAAGAATTGGGCATTTTCTGAGTCCCTCCTTTTTGCACAAGGAGAAAGCTCCCAGTGAAGAGAATGGGATGAGTTCTGTGATTGACGTATTCAATCTGCAAACAAACCTAGCTGAACAGCGGCAAAGAAGAATGCTGGCTGCCTCCTGTGCTCCTGCTGCCATCATCAACAGGTAGGTGACCTCCAACCTCTGGCTGTCATCAAATAGGCCAGGCAGCAGCCCAAAATATTGACTTAAAACGACATTGGGGCAATATTTGCTTTCTGATTGTCTTGCTTCTGTAGTTGAGAGAGGTTTGCAGAGTGCAAGCATCCCTCTGTACGGGGGGAGAGGGGGATGGTGCGCCAGTAGCTGTCCATCAGTACCTGGGGCAGAGCACACTCTATCTCTCATGGTGGACCAGCCAGAGCAGCAGCAAGACTGCACACTCCTCCAGGAGGTCAACAGCTGTTGGCAGTGCTTCCCCCACACGCTGGCACAAATTCAGGCTTTTCTCTTGGGATTTGGGTTACCTCTAAGAAAATGGCAGGGCTATTGGAAGCCACACTAGCTCCAGTTTCTGAAGAGACCAAAGTTGTGTGGTGCTTGTGGTCTTACTAAATGGAATGGTCTTAGTAAATTCTAATTAATCTTTAGAATCACAGAGTCATTTAGGTTGGAAAAGACTTTTAAAATCATTGAGTCTAACCATTAACCCAGCACTGCCATGTCCACCACTAAACCATGCCCACAGATGCCACATCTACATGGCTTTTAAATAGCTCCATGGATGGTGACTCCAATGTTTTCTATTATATAGGCAGCCTATTCCTATTCTTCACAGCCCTTTCTGTTAATTTTTTTTTTATAATATTTTACATTTTTTTTCCTAGTATCCAATCTAAACCTCCCCTAGTACAACTTGAGACCATTTGTCCTATTACTTGTTATTTGGGACAAGAGACCAACCCCCACCTGGCTACAGTTTCCTCTCAGGCAGTTGTAGAGAGAGATGAGGTCTCCCCTGAGCCTCCTTTTGTCCAGGCTAAACATCCCCAGCTCCCTCGGCTGCTCCTCACAGGACTTGTGCTCCAGACACTTCACCAGCTCTGTTGCCCTTCTCTGGACTCACTCCAGCACCTCAATGTCTTTCTTGTGGTGAGGGGCCCAAAACTGAACACAGGATTTGAGGGGCAGCCTCACCAGTGCTGACTACAGGGGCATGAACCCTTCTCTAGTCCTGCTGGCTGCACAATTGCTGGTATCTTAGTTCAGCTCAGTATTTATTTGCTGTGAGTAGGCACCTTAATTTTAAAGAAATGGTTGCAGAAGAAAATACTTGATTTGAGTAAAGGCCTCTGGCAAGTTAGAAGCTACATTAGTTAAATTGTTAACTTAGAATATTAACTACTCAAAAATGACAACCTATATTATTCAGAAATTCCTTTCTTGAATTCAAAACAGGACAATGGATATGAAATCTGTCTGGAAACCGTAACAGACCAATTAATTTTTAAAAATCACTACCAGAAAATAATAATAAATTCATAACATACTTGCCTCTCTGCAACCAACACAGTTTCATTAAAAAAAAAACAAAAAAGAGAAACTTTTTGATTCATTCATTAAAATCAACTTTGGCAAATGGACCAGTTTAGAAGCATTCAGTATCCATGTTTATTCTCTCTGCCCTCAGATTTTGTCTCTGTGGGCCCTGTGTAGATTTGTGGTATGATTTGTGAAGCTCCTACAGACTCTGAGCAGAGACCAAGGGGTTTGAGAAAACCACTGAGTGAAGCAGTTCTCTGCTCACCTACCACCTCTCCCCTATAATCCTGCCGTACCCTACTTGCTGGAAACAATTAGGGGAATAGAATAGGGCGCTCTGCCACTTTGCCTGTCGTCAGCCTCCCCGTTGAGATCAAGTTGCATAAACGTTAATGGTCCTGCTCGTCTCATGCTCAGCGTCGTCGCATCCCTAAACGCTGCAAAACTTTGGGCTTCAGTCAGAGCAATCAACGTATGTGAAAGGATTGCTGTGGTGTAAAACTTTGTCAGCACCTTGAGCTGGAGCTTTATTTTAGAGCTCGATTGTCCTAGTGAGCAAAAAGAAAAAATGATGAAATCGGCTACTAGAATTACATACAGGAGAAAATGTTATTCCCTACCCACATTAGAGGAACCAGCCATTTTACACTGGGCAGATGCTCGCAGATAGAGACATTTCTTTATTCATGTAACTCAGTGAGTGGTAAATGAGGCATGCTCACAGAAGTTATTTGGGATGGAAATGAGTCTAATTAGTCTATCCAACTTAGGAGTAGCACTGTGAAGCAAGTCCGGGGAAGCTGGGAGTTAGCAACAGAAACAGCAGTGGAGAAACAGAGTTACGTGCTTTCCACAGTTAAGCAGAATATTTATTTGAGGTTTCATCTGACAGAATAAACAATAGATAAGGGGACAGTTCAAGCAGGCAAACATTTCTAAGAAACTAGCTTTAAAACATTCTTATTTTAATTGCAGTGTCTGTAAGTAGCCTCCTACATATTCCTGCCTTAGTTTTCAACTTCATGATTTGTTGTACAGTAAATAGTAAAAAGCTGCTCAGTTACTTTAGAGCTTTCTCAATGGAGCAGATGTGCTCCAAACTTAAGTCATACCAATAAAAATTGGTGTCTTTTGAGGTTAGCAAGGGCATAACGGCGATTTTAAAATAGGCTGCTAGAATATGTACATGTATTTTATGTACTGACAAATCTTTTAATCTGAGAGAATCACATCTCGTAATGAATCGCATTCTTGGAGTGAATAATTCAGCCCTTGACGCCAACCTCTGAGGGAGAATATTGTGGTCATGGTGTCTGAACAGTGTGGTAGCTATGGCTACCTATATAATTCTTAGCAATGGAAAAAAAAGTGACAATGACATTAAATTTAATCAGGTTCCCCTTTTCTGTGGTTCCCACTGGGATGAGCCACTAGTGTCTTGCCTTAAATATTCAAAGCCTTCAAAGTTTGCATGTGTTCATATACTGGGACAATATCCTGCTAATACAGAACAATGGATCTGTCATGTATTTCTCCTGTGGGTAGCCGTAAGTCTGAATTTAGTTAGTATAGGGTATTATGATTGCTGCTTCTTTAGTGATTGTCTTTACATTAGTCTTCACTTAGAAGGAAGAAGAGCAGTAATGAAATGTAGCAAAAATACAATGAACTTGGCTATTTTGGTTTGGAAATATGGAGCAAAGGACTGTGTCTTCTTAAAAAGATCCAGCTTTATTTCCAGTCACACTTCATCTGATATGAATGAGCTGGTACTACATATCACATGGCTGAATACATTTGGGAAACATGACCTAACATATATTTAGGAAAGAGAGCTTAGAATCAAACTAGAGTAGTTAAATGCACAAATTCTTTGAATTCTCATTTGGCAAAATTCATTAATTCTTTTTGTATTTTGTTGATAAAGCTGTGAAAATGTGACTTTTATTAATTAATATTTACTAGTGCAAGAACTTTCCTTAATCTGCAGTAAAAGTCAGTAGTGAAAAAATTGAAACTGACTAAATATTTGTGAGTATTTATTTGAAGCAGATATTTTAAAACACAGTCCTTGAAAACCATTTGCTTTGTTTATTTTTAAGTGGGAAGAGAAAAGAAGGGCATTTTTTGCTGTTAATTTGGAGATAAAAATTTCACAGCAGGTAAATGTGCCACAGAGAAAACTGGTGTCTGTACAGTTAAGCACATTTGACAGAAAATTTTTCTCTCCTTTTGTATTTCTTTGGAAAGTCCCTGTGACCAGAAAATTACCAGATCTGTGATGATTTAATATTTTATCTCACTTTTTTTGTAGCTTAATGATGCTTATCTCTGTTTGTCTGGCATAGTAAACCCAAACCTACTCTTAATACTTTCTGAGAGCATCAGAACCACGAATTTGAAAGCATCCCTAGTAAGATGTGCCTTCTCTCACACACATACTCATGAAGGAATACTGGTGAGTGAACACACTGCCACAATTTCCACACGGAAATAAAAAAAAAATACAAAAAAACCCTTGAGAAGAGGTGGCTTCCTCTGCACACCACGTTCTTACAAACTTTATCTCATTAGATGATTGGAATGAAAACTAAAAAACTGCCGCTCTCTTCTACAGTACAGTACATCATAAAGGAAACAGGATGTCAGCCACCTTTATTTATTTTTCTAGGTTATTATACAGTCATATATGCTACTCATGATCTTGCTGCCTGAATGCTTCTCACAGTTATGATGTATTTATGTGAAAGAAAAATAAAATCATTTCTCTTGCCCTTTCTTTGCTTTGTTCATAACAGAGCAAGCACACAGCTTTATTACCTATTTGGTTATTATTTACCTATTTGGTTTAGGTAATTTAACATTAAAGAATTAGATATCTATTAAGCATGCAGCAAAGACTGCATGCTTTTATTTTTACATCATAAAATCCATTCTGTAGGGAAAAAAAAAAAAATCCGAAAAGTTTGTTTGAGCCAGTGCAGTTTGCATTTTAGCTAAAGAATCAAACTCCACTGATCAGGGCCATCAGTCTCATCAGCCTCAGTCCCTGAAGCTGCAGCACACCAGGAATAATCTAACAGTAGAACCAGACATTTAATTTTAGTTGAAAATAACAGCATCTTTTTAGGCACAGTCTGTCACTATGGGATCACAGAAATTCTTGCCCAAACAGCAGCAAGAGCAGGAGTGTCCATGTTTCCCAGACACACTTGCTTTCTCTGCTTGGAGATTTTCTCCAGGTGGGATGCAGGGACTCTGGCCCTTTGTCTAGGTCTTTACAGGCTGCCCCGCTTAGCGCCAGCCTCTTGCTCTGAATGCAGATTTCACACCAGTGGCTTTTACACATGCACAGGCTGACGACACAGCGTGCGTGCAGCAGTTCCAGTTCTTCCCCAATTTAACACACGCGTGAAGGTTGGATGTCTCAGGCTCCCCATGGGCGTGTGCTGCCGAGCACATGCTTCCATCCAGGAGACATCAGATAAAAAAGGCAAATCTGCCCGAGACTTCTGGGTACCTTCAAGGATGAAGAGAGGAATGAATTCAGCTTGCATGACTTCTCTGTTCCTCCTTGCTCATTACCCAGATGTTCTTGGTGATGATTGCCCAGCCCTGCTGCATGTGTACAGATTTTGGGTTGAGATCCCTCTACATTTTAATCCTGTGTTTGGTCCTGTTGTATGAACACTGATTCAGACTTTGATGTATGTTTTAAAACATCTATAGGACTAGTAATCCCATTTTATTTTTCTGTTTTACTTATCATTTTCTGTCAACCTCCCCTGACTTAAATCAACTTATCCCTCTTACTGCTGCTTCAAAAGCTTTGCTTTACAGGTTGTATCACTGATATGATAACGTCAGAAAAAAAGGCTTAGGAGAATAATCACCCCAAGCCTGTTGGCACCACAAAGTGATGTCTGGTCTAATTAAGGCCTAATAATGGGGTACATCTTAAGATAGGAAACAATACAAAGTAAGTAATGAAAAACAAGTTTTACCCCTTGCTGTGTCACACTTGTTAACTGGACAGTCAAGTGCAAGAAATGACACCTGCTTTGACAAAACAACTTTTGCATCTCCAAAACAGAGACAACAAAATTTAATCTACTTAAAGGAGTGCCAGATCTTAAGCACAGCAGTAGCAAATACCTGATTAGTAGGTAGCACATTAAACAGGTCAGTAAATAAAGGGCTGAGCCAGTTGGTTTAAAATTACTGTGCATGCAAAACTGGCCAGAAGCTTCCAACCTCTGTCCTGCTCCAGGGTTTCCCTGAGAGCTCAGGGATTTAATGGGAGTCAGCTCAGCTTTCTGATCTGACTGAGGCCTGGGAAAAAAAGAGTCATTTCACATTTAATCTCAATACAAGTAGATATTGTGCTTTCTTTCATCTGTGTATTTTATGAATATTTAGAAACACAACAGCTAGTCACTGTGCCTTAAACAAATATTTTTATTAGTATTTCCCCCCGGAATAAATAAAAGGTGAGTTCAAAGTAAATTACTACTAACAAAACATTTCTTACCCAGTCTCATAGCAAACCTACAAACTGGGACACCTAGATATGATAACTCCTGCTGGTCTATATGTTCTTAGATGAACCCAAAAGGTAAAAAGTTCTTTCCCCACAGAAATTGCAGGAACTCCTTTGGGAGCAGATATTACAGAGGTTGAGAGAAACAAGAGTCTTCCAAGGAACTGATGACAACAGGAGGGTTCACCAACAGCCAGCAATGTGTGAGCATTGCATTTCACACCACAGAGGTGCCAAGAGGAGTCACCATAATCATGAGAATATTTCATCAGAAAATCACTGTTCTCTCTTGCCTGGACAGATCATGTCGCTCATGGTCAAAGCACCACTCTTACCTGCCTGATGATCATTAATTGATAGATAGTTGTCAGAACTATACATCTGAGAGAATAAATTTGTCATAGAAGCTTTTTTTCCCTGCAGTAATGTGTACCGATAATACGCACTGGTAGGCTTAGTTGTCATTTTAAATTGAAGGATATACCAGGAAAACAGCAAATTACAGAAAGAACAAAATTACTGTAAGTGGGAGTAGAAAAGCAGATTGTGACAAAATGTTGTGCTCAACACAGAGACAAAAATTCAAATGTTGGCATCTCAGTTTGAATTTTGTCTGAGATTCCTACAGCAATTACTAAAAGCAAGCAAGAAAGCTACCATGATCAGTTTTTTCTAAAAAGTAGTAGTGGACCAAGAGAGAAATGTCGGGAATTTTTGTCCTTCCCCCTCCTCTTGAAAGCCAAGTCAGGATCTTAGCATTAATGCAAAAAATTACTACAGAGTTCAACCTTCTTTGTGCATGTAGGGAAACGATGATGGTGCCATCCTGTGTTTTCTTTCTGGTTCCAAGGTTAGATCCTAGTGCAGGGCGTTACATATGGATTTTCCAAGTAAGTACAAACTTTAAGGGATGTTTAAAGAATACAGCTATGAAAACATTTAAACTACTTTATAAGTAGGGATAGTGGGGGTCATTCTGCTATAGCGTGATACCTAAACTTAGGTTTGATGCACGTTCTGTTTCCTGTGATTACAAAAAGTACTGCACATTATCACTTCTTCATTTAACACTTCACTTATCTTAAAATTGCTTCACTCTTTTATCATCATAGCTTTTAACTTCAAAGTCTTGAATGGTCCAAGACTGAAATGGACATCAGTGTACATATATTTAAGCTCTAGAATCTGTGCATGTCTGCATAAGTATATATTATATATATTATATTAGTATATATAAGTATATAATGTATGATATTATATTATATAAGTATATACAAGTCCCAGTATATCAGCTTCACTCCCTGCATTTTCACAAGAGAGGCACAAAATGTTTTAGATAAGATACTGTAAGTGCTAAAACTGACAAATGTGAGCGCCCAAGAGGTAAAAACAAATGAGATGTACACAGCGACCCCTTCCAAAGGACTGCAACAGAATTTAAAATAGTCACATCATCAATAAAGCCATTTAAGCTAGAGGGAAGACTGATCATCTCAAGATTTGTTAGAAGAGCTGTGTCACTAAATAACTTTACCAATGGATAATAAAAAAACCCAAACAAACAGGAAGAGCCTTTTGAATCAAGACAGCTAACAAGAGCTGAGGGATTGTTGCTGTGACACAGGATAAAACTAACTGTAATACAGATTTCAGATTATGTGGTTAATAGGCCACAAATTAACACTTTTTTGCTTCAAATGCTAGTTCCTCCAAACCTGTTGCAAAAAGCACACACATACTCATACCCCAGCTATCTTGCTGTATTTTAGATGCAAACTCTATCATGAAGTCTTATCTGGGTATGATTAAAATAGCAGTTGGCCAAAATTGAAAGTTTTTTCTTTAACTTTCTGCATTGACCATAGGGAAACCACCTGACTCCCTTTCTGAGGTAACTAAAGGTACTAGTTAGGTACTAACTAAAAGAGATGCTGTTACAAAGTGAGGCTATGTGGGCTTAATGAAGGTGTGGCTTTTTATTGCCCAATTTTCTGGATCCCTGTGATAGCTCTCCAGGGGGGAAGCAATATAATAAAAAGGGTAAGCTGATACGGCCCTTTGAAACAACAATCTTCTTAATTGCTTTATGCATCTCTTGCACGGGCTCGCCTCAGGGGAGCACACCCTGTTGTCAAACAGCAGGTTCTGTAGCACAGGTATTAAACGCTGATTCCAAAGGGCACCAACTTGCGTGTGCCCAGCAGAGCCCGGCTGATCATTTATCAGCTCAGCACAGGGGTGATAAGGTTATTTATCATCCTGTGGCACAGCAAAGTTAGCTGTAGATAATTCTAAAACACGCTCCTGCAAATCGGTATAATATTTATATTATTGAGTGTCAGGACCATGTTAAGACTGGGGCATGAGCTACATATCTGAAGCCAGGGATGTCCTCCTGAACTAACAAAACTTCTGACCTGGTGGCAGGTGTGTCCCTGTTTAATATCATATATCCCTTTAAAATGGGGAATAGCTCTCCTGAGGCGCTATTATTGTTGGGTATTATTGTTGTCACAAACTGAAACGTACAGCGTGACGTCTGTGGAGCTCTCTTCTTGGGTAGGATTTGGTGACAAGCAAATATTCTACCTTTGTTATTATGACAAAGACTCACTGTTCTTCCCATTGCGCTAAAATAAACCAGCCAAGTTGGCACAGTTGGGTTTCAGATTCCAGGGGACAGTGAGTCTCACTTGGGAGAAACTTTTTTATTTCACAGACTGAGGGACACAGACAGTATCAGTTGGAGACACATTGATTCTGTTTTGTTTTCCTGGTATTTGTGATCTGGCCTGCAAACTCTGCTCCCTTCACAAGCCAGTCATTCCCGAGCTTATGGGAGGTGTAGCTTCCTCAGTCTCATCAAGTACTAAAGCCCCATGCTTGCCACTGTTATATGAGGAATTTTTAGTGACAGCGTTTGAATTAAAAGAATCTGTGAGAAATCTAGGAACACCTGAATAAGTTATGAACAATTAACGCCATCAGATTAATGAAGGATCAAAGGGGAGAAGTATCTATAATATATTGTGATTAGAAGGGGTACTACAGGCTAGGGATAATTTAATACAGCTGAAATTCTGCTTTATGCGGTTTGAACAGATGCCACAAACAGAAAAAATAATTTACAAAACCCATCTGGGCAAATACAAACAGCACTGTCCTTCAGGAGAGTAACAACTGGCATATTAAGACTCTCACATGTACTTTTGCCCAGTGATTCTAATCAAACTCGTAACTTCTCAGCATAATAACCAACTAGATGACTGATGGCTGGGATACATTTGCACTGCCCACTGCTGCCCGTGGCCCTGCAGGGCTAAGGCAGCCCGGGCGGGGGGAGTGGATTCTGCAGCGTGGTGGTGGGCAGCTGCAACCACCAACCTCCTCGACCTTGCACTAAATGTACCTTAAAGGGAAGGGGAAAAAGTCTTTCCTTTTCATGATGGGCCCTTGTGAGACTGAACACAGCATCTCTCTTTATTTTTTCCTTTGAGACTAAGAAAGTATTCCATGGGTGCTTGTTTCTGGCCTTGGGAAAAAACCTCCTGAGAACTGCATCTTAAGATGACCTGTTCAGGATTGGTGCCTGCATGAATGGCAGAAAAAGCTGTTCCCACTGCTCCTGGAAGCCAGAAATAACATTTGCACTCTCCAATGAAGTAAGAGGGCAGAGCTGTGACTGAGTCATGACAGAAACCTTCCTTAATTCTTTTGAACAGACATTTTATGCCCCAGTGTGTACATCAGTTGAATTCTGAAACATTTTTTGTAGCTTTCTTAATTTGCTTCCGCACATCATAGTTCAGTATCAAATGTTCATACACTCCTTGTTCCCAAAAATATTTCCCTTTTTTCATTCCTAATATACTTACTAGTGTAAATTTCATTGAGGAACAGGGAAAAATTTTCTTACTGAGCATAAATAGAGAAAAATATCTTTCTAAAAAAGGTGGGCTGTTAAAAACTCACCAAGGACTCACTAAAAACCATAAGGATTTTTTTTTCCTTATTTTGTAATTGAATGAACTTGCAAACAAGCTAGCTTTTTTCTTCCTTTATATCACTACACATTACCAAAAATGTGTTTTTTCCTATATTCCTATGAGCTAATCAAACTTTGTCCTATTAGGAATCTTTGATCTATTCCTATATTGTGTTGATAGTGTGATAGAGCAGACACTTATAGACAAAGAGTGTGGCATTTCTCACATTGTGCCTATCCCAGCCTTTGAACTTGCAGCTTTGAAAAACAGGGGTGATGTAGAAATACAGAGAATCTGTGTCAGTCAGGCAAAATTACCAGTCCGAGGAGTTTTGCTTCTTGTTAAAGTGCATTGACTCTCTCCGGCCCAGCTTAGTGCTTTTGTATGATGACAGGGAAATTCTTCTGGGTAAATAATAAATATTTAGTGAGATTGGCTGCTTCAGTATTTAGGTGCTTGAACATTTTGAAATGGAATAGGAAAGAAGGGGCTCAGTTTTTTCCTTATTAAAGTTCATGCCTTTCAAAAGACAGCTTGGACCTCCAAAAATGGCGAACACAGAGCCTGGTGACTTTCCTGACAATCCTTCTGGTGGCTTTCAACCTTTTTACCTCTGCAGGAGCGCCCCAAATCGCGGAGATTAATGTGAGAAATGCCGGTGCCGAGCGGCTCAGTGTGCGCGCAGCCCGGAGAAGCCAGGGCACCTGACTCCTGCCCGCGGCCGACGTTGATGGATGTCCCTGCGCAGCGCCGGGTTCAAGTGCTGGGATTCCTGGCGCACAGGCCGCGCTCCGCTCCCCTCTCAGATGCCCTACCGCCAGCTAATGGGGCGACACGGCGCGCCAATCCCCAAGGTTCAGTGTCTGCTACTTGGGCTCATTACAATTAGTCAACTTGATATATTGTTTACAATTTACACCAAACAAGCTTGGGGCTAATTATGACTTAGCTAGTTTGTCTCTTTGATGTCAAGATCCTCCGCAGGAGGCCCAGCTACTGAGCAGCAACTATGGTTAGTCTCAGGAACAGGTACAGGGAATCAAAACGGCCTTCTAATTCAACTGTAGCCATGCAAAGTCCTCAGGCACTAAGAATTATATTAGCACAGCTGATAAACTTGCTGCAAATAGATTTATTTCTACATCCTCTTAAAACACCTGCTATCCAGGAAAGCAGCGATTGAGAAAAGAAGCCACACGGCTGTGAATTTCAGCCATTCCTTAGGGTGTTCAGACACAGCGAGGCTTCATCCACACAAAATGCAATGAGAGACATACAAATATTCCTTCTTGGCACTGGAATTTATGGATTGTTTTCCTGGTTTAAGTTGTATCATCATGAAAGCTGCTGCATAAAAGACAGATGGCTTGGCCCTTTCATGTAGAATTCTAGGTTTACTCCACCATTATGTTGCTAAAACAATGTTGTATAAATGAAAGCTACGTGATCAGATGCACCAGTGCATTTAATGTGCAATTCCAGATCACAGAAATGTATCAGTAATGTTTTTAAGGGAGAAACTAGATCCAGTCAGAATTGAGATAGGAAAGTAAAGGGTTTCCAACAGAGCATGGTGCTCCTTCCACCAATCAGAGGAATGAGCCACTAAAGTCCCCTTGGACACCACTGTCAGATCACTGACCTTGACTCTCACTCACACCTTTGGCACTGGGTGTATAACTCATGCTAGAACCAATTATCCCATCAACAGGCCCACAGCAGCAAGAAACGTTGTGGTTAGAAAAGTCTATGGTCTATCATACAGGCTCTCTTAAACACTCCTAGGTCAAATCTGTGCATTTTGGAGCTCAGTTGTGGGTTGGTTTTTACACCCTTCATTTATCCAGCTCAGCACAGGAAAAATGTTTTGTACTTCTTTTAACTCAGTAGCAGCAATAAAGGAGCTGCAGCTTGGTTTGAACCAAAACTGCAGTGCTGAAGTGTCACCAGTGTGGGGGATAGAGAGACTGAATTCACTGGAAGAAGTCTCATATCTCTCCCTAAAAGGTTAAGTAAAATGTAACAATAATAACTTAGGATTTCCTAGTAAACTCTACCATATTCCTGAACAGTAATTCTATCAATTAGTACATAAGTATTTCTAAAGAATGAAAGATGAGTGCAAAACAGGTGTTAGAAAGAAACTCTGTAAAGTCTGATTTATACAGTATGTTCCCAGCAACTTTATATTCTTTTATCTCCACCTGCAATTTTCTGTAATTACAGCAAAATTTGCTTTACTATTGAGGCAAAATGAGGTAATGGATGGGATAAAAATTGGGATCAGGAAAACATTAAAGTAAGAGTGGGTAATCAGACAAGATAATATCTGTAAATGCCACTTTCCCTGCCCACCTATGGAAGTAACCACTTGTGAGCAGTAAGGGTTGAAGGAGAATCATAGCTAGCATCCCTCTACAAAATACCTTGCTGACAGAAATCAACCCAGTTCTGCAGACCTTATTTTTAAAAGCTATTTCAGCTGTGGACTTATCCCTTCAAGCGTTAAGAGATATGCCTCAAACTTGCAGTCTGAAATTAGCTGCAAACTTACCCCACCATTTTGACAGCCAGTCAGCTTGTCCACAGAGATGGTACTAACTGCAGCTTTCAGACCCTTAACCCATCTCTGCTACACAGAGCAACCTGCAAATTGAAACACCAATATCTGAGAGAGTCCTAACCAGCTTCCTCACAAGCACAAAAAAAATAAGCTTTCTATTGGGTCCTTTTGGGGAATAGCACAGGGGATTCAAACTCCTCACGGGGCCCGAAGTCCTCCTGAATGCCCATGTGCATATATGAGAAGATAACTGCAATCACAGCAGTTATGTTCAATATGGAAAGAGTTGCAATGCAAAGTTTACCAGTTACAGATGGGATTTTCTGTTTCTTTTGAAGCTGAGGGACCATTGTGTGGCAGCAATGGCTGCTGTTATCTGCTATCTTTATGCCATTTGAAAATCTCTGACCTCTGCATTCCGTGTGTCATAAAAAGAACAAAGCAGTGAATATTGATTAATAAAAGTCTTTGACTCTACCAGCAAAACAGTTACAAGCACTGGGAATTTGTTTGAGTTGAAGAGTATGTCTTCCAAGACTCAACACCTCTAGTTTCCACTCTTGTGACCCACAGGAACCTGCTTCTCTCTCCCTCCACTAAGTAAATTTACCTGGCCAGGTATTGTATTTCTGTTTCTCCTACAATGGAAGGATAAAGTTAAGGGAATGTTATAATGCCTTTACAACATGAAAACCAGTGGTGAATCTGAGCCACCTGAGTCCTGTCTCTGCAGGACAATGATAAATGTCCGCCTGAAGTGCAAAGATCAAGTGCTGGGAGAGCAAGGTCAGATGCTTTACATGACATCTAATGTGACTGTCATTTCTCAGGCTCGGTAGCCAATGGAAATGTGGCGACAGGATGAGCCAATCACTAAGGTACCATGTCTGGCATTTAAATAGAGTGCAGCAATTCCAGCAGTGCCAAATGATTAGAGATCTAATTGCCATTGTCTAATGAATTCCTCTGTGGTGTGGTGTGCGTGTTCAAAGAAAGTGTAAAGCAAAGTCCAGCAAGGTACTCCCACAAAAAACGCATTTTTAAAAGATCAAATTCTGGTTTTCTACTCCTAAATAGTCTCATGAATTAATAAAAGGTTCCATACAGGCGTATCTATAAATAATGGACGACCATTTTGCTGTTTTATTGGGAATTACCTTTCTACGCATTCCAACATTTGGCTCTAGGGAAATACCACTGTCTGTATTAAATGCCCCTCCAAGATCATGAGAACTATACAATTCAATTTTTTTGTTTAAAAATCGTTATCAACTTCTTTTCTTCAAAGAGTGTATCGCCTTATGATTGTTTCAACGTACCAGTGACAGATACAAGATATAAACTATCTATTAAAGGAGTGGAAAATATGATTTATTGGGACACTGAAGACCTCCCTGTATTCAAGTTAAGGTGATTTGGTTGCACCCTTGAGCACCTTTGGGGGAACAGAAATTTGGTGACAGATTGCTCTTCGGTTGATTTAACTCAGGCTGTTACACCATCCTGTGGTGTCATATAATGAGGGCAGCTTGGGTAAACTCATCCAGAAAATCAGATGCCCCTTTTTAAAATGGGATAGTAGCTAACCAGCCACACAGTTCCCAAAGACCGTCATCACCTTTGTCTTCCTGCTGATGTCTAAATACAGAGGGAATTTTTATTTTCCAGAAAGCTATATTCTCTTTCAAAGAATTGCATCCAAAGTCAGGCAGTTCAATGGGCTGCAGCGGTGTGATTCCTGTCTGCTCATGTAATCTAAACATTCCCACTTGGATTCATATTTTGACACTGGTCTGTGCCACCTCCCCTTAGAAACTTTAGAACTGTGAATTTGACTTGTTCCTATTCCAGAAAACTACAAAAGTCATAACTAAAAGTGTCATCAGCTGAACATCAACTGAAGGGAGGGTTTTATCCACCACTGAAATCTACCTTTTTCATAAATGGAGAAGTCTTTAAGTGCTTCTCCACGCCACTTTCTGATCTCCTCCTAAAGGTCAGATAAAGTAAACAAATGTAGGCAGATAAAGTTGAATGTGTAGGAGTCTGAGCTTTTTTGCAGATCCTGTGATTGACAGCTAAGGCCTTGCACAGTGACAGTGTCACTTGAGAGACCCTACACTTTTTTTCCCAGGTTTTCTGCAGTCTCTGGTGTCACAGGGGGACAGCCCCCTGTGGTAATGCCAGGCTCCTCGCTGTCAGGGGGCTAAGACCTGGACTAATTCATTGCGGTGCAGTTTAATTAAACTGCACCGGAGTTGTTTCCCTGGTAAAATAAGTGTGGGAAGAGAATGTGTGTCAAAAGAGACATGCCTCTTACTGTGTGTGCTTTATTGTTACACCACAGCTAATATATTGTGGGAATTCCCATGGAGTCAATGATAAACTATATTATCAAGCTCCATAAAATAGGCATTCTACTAGTGAGGGTTACTGTAGCCCACAATTCCATTAATCCTCCTAATTTATTATATTATAGCTGTATGTGAGGTCTCATAAATTTATTATACCCCTTTCATCTTGATAAAAATGCTTGTTTCTCCTCTCAAATAAAAACCCTTATTATTTGTTGTGTCTGTCTCTAAAAAATAAATGTATCAGCCCCTTGCAAGAAAATATGATTATTGGCTGAGAAATGTAAACTGCATTTGACATGTCTTCTGACATAAAATTAAAGAATTTTATTAAACCTTGCTTTCTGAGTACAAAAACCAGTATATGAAGGCCCATTGAATTTTTATTTGCTTTTGTTTTAGAGCGTTGCATTCTCTTTTATATATATATATATATATATCTCTTTACAAGGTTTTGTAATTTAAAGCCACAGAACCTGCATCTGTCAGCTTTGCCTTTTATGAAGAAGGCAATTTCTGAGACTCAACATTACATGTCTCTTGGAAATTCATGTGGGTGGCAAATAAAACCATTGCCTCTTTCAGGGCCTTTCACATGAGTAAAATATTTGTTGATAGGTTACGTTGCAGTAGTCAATACTGAAGCATTTGATATATGCTAATATATGTGCTATATTGGGTAAGTATAGATGATGAAAATAGCAAACTTTTCCCTAAGAGCTTGTGTTCCTGAAGGGGGTCAGAGTGGCCTCTGTCTTTCACTGGAACGCAATGGGTGGAATAGAAATCTTGCATCAGCCACGATCAAAAGAGAGGAAGTCCTCTGTCATGGTTCAAAGCAAAATATGAGCATCAGTGGAGTCTCACAATGAGCAGTATCAGGTTGGACTGGGGAACACAGAAAAGGCTGTGCTGGTTCAGTCCAACGGCCCCTCCAGGCCAATGTCTCTGATAGTGGCCAGAAGCAGGTGCTTAACTGAGAAAAGGGCAAAGACCCTCCCAGCTACTATCTCAGGCTGATTTCAGCTCAGATTTCTTGAGAGTCACGTGGTTTGTCTTATTTGCTCATCCACCATGGACCTGTCTTTTGAACATTTCTTCATTCTCTTCTTGAACCCTTGCAAACTTTTTTAAATCCACAACATCCATGCACCTACTTTGAGTTGGGGTGAAAAAACCCATCCTTGAGGTAATTTTTACCCTGGTTTGTCTGTGATTTGAGCACCCTCGATTTTATATTAGATGAAACAACAATCCCTGTCCATTCTCTCCACACTGCTCCTTACGTTGTTGATCTCTACTGTCCTCCCACTACATCCCCTCGGCTGCAAGCTGAAAAAGTCTAAGCCTGCTCAGTTGTTCCTTGTAGACAAGCCACTCCTTGACCACCTACATTTTAAGAACAGGATTTCCTCAGCCTCCTGTTTTTTTTTTTCCTTTTTTGGATTCTACTTCCAGTTATCAAATTACAAGCTTTGTTATGTCATGACCATCCTCTAATCCATCTCTCCTTGCAAGCTGAGTGCAAGAAAAGCTGCAATACTCTTAGTAGAGCTTTACCCTGGAAACAGCTACCACCCAAGGTACAGTGACCATCAGGGAACAGTACCAAAATGTGGTTCCAAATCCCAGTTCAAAGGTTTGAAGCACAAAGAAGTGATGCTGAAATCCTACTGAATAGGAGACTTGCAATATATGGAATAGGGTAGCCTAAATCGATCAGTCCAATGTAAACTTCCCCCAGGCCACATTACAACTAGCACATCATGTGGATCTATAAGTAGTGAAAAGTTGCTCGTGTTAAAGATTACTTTCAAACATAAGCAAAAAGGCTGAGGGAAGAATTTTTAAATTTTGTGATGTGGTCTGAAAGGAGGAATGGGGGAAGTGCAAGAAGGTGAAGATATGCTCTAGGCAGAAACTCTATTGTGAAAGAAGATTCAGTGTTATCTCAAAAACCACTTAATTTTCTCTTTCAACACAGTTTCCTGTTCCAAGCTAGAAAAAGTCTATTATTCCAAAAAACGTGAAGCTGTTAGAAGTGTCTGATTTGGTATAATTAACTACAATTCAAGGAATGAACATGAAGCAAATGGTTTCATTGGGAAACTGGGAAGAAAAAGAGTATTGTTTTCCAAACAGCCTGAAAAATAAAAACTGGCAGGTATTTCCCAAGCACACCTTTGCCAAAATTCTTGGGGAAGAAAATGATAGATTTAAAACTGCATTAAGAGTTTAACGTCACAAGTCTGGGTAATTAGTAACCACAGAAACGAGGCTAAGAGAGCAGTGTCTGGTATCCATGCTGGTGCTTACCAGGGCTGTGTGTATGGGAGATGGGAGGTGGAAAAAGCTCCTGTTCCTCAAAAGAATTGATAGGGTTTGTCATTGTAGGGGAAAAATTCTTTTCCCCTCAAGCTGTTTAAAATAGTCTGATGAGAGTTGCTTTCTATAAATCTTTATGAAAGCCCTCCATGTGTGGAACGTGCAAATCCAAGGCAGGACTCAATCATTTCCATACCAATTTGCACTACAGAGCACGTTTGGACAACACTACTAAAAGTATCAACAGTGGGACTTTCCTGGCAGTGAGAGAAATAAGAATCTGGTCCATATCATAAAATCTGCCTCTCTCCACAGCACCCACTTAACTGCCCCGGGATGCACTTCAGGACTCTTAGCTGCCTTGAAATGACATCATGTTTGGTAGGGAATGAGCTCCCAACTGGTGCCACTTCCTGGTGTGGCCACTTTTAGACTGTTTTGTGTCTAAAAGCTTCTGATCTCATAACAGAAGAAAGAACTCTTACACATTAAACCAAGAACATGTCAGTAGATTTAAACTCTTAGGCCACATTTCTGTCCTGGTTCTGAAACCATGGTGCGATTCACCTTCCACAGCTGCATTCGGCACCACAAGATAGAGAAATAGTTGTGGAAACCTGAAACAGATCATAGGCTGGCTAGGCCATGAAATGTGATACCCTTTGCCTCAACTCTGTTGTTAAAATTTCAACAAAAATTGTAAGGCTAAATCAGAGTGAGATCTTAAGCACAAAGCTGGTATATCCTGGGACAGTGCTTCATAGAGAAATTCACTGTTCAAGTGGCAGCATTTCACACACTCTTCTTCCCCTTGACCCTTTCCTTTGTGTCAAAAGATGGTCTTTGTTCTTCAAATAAATACATTGCTTGTGATGATTTTATTGTGCTGAGTTGTTTTCTCAGTTAAAGAAATCCTTTTTCATGTTAGGTATGGATTTCTACCTGCCAGCAGATTGTTTCCTACCTAAAGATGCCTGGTTTTTAAAATGCACATATCCATATCCTGCTTGTAGTGACCAAAAAAAAAAAAAAAAAAAAAATCCCTATGAGCTGGCAATGTGAGACAGTCTCTCATTCTGGAGTGCAAAAAAAATTACTCTTTAACACTGAAAAGTCTTCAGAAGCTTATGCTGCATTCTTAAATTTACGGTCCTATTTTCAGTATTTCACTTAGTTGTATTTAGCAGCCAGGTGATAAAGACAACAGAAATCTTTAAACCTCTTTACAATTGGTATCCTCAAACATGAGCAAATTTGTTCTATACTGTATTAAAATTATGCATTTCACATAGGAAATTGATCCATCAGGATTACAACATCAGAAGTGTGCTTCTAAATCAGCTTAGTACAGTAACCCTTAAATACAGCCACAGTTTATGACTCTCACCTTAACAGTCTTTTAAGCAGTAGGTATTTGCCACCCAGCTGGAGGATGGGTCACTGCTTTCACAGAGAACTTTTAGTGCCTGTGGGTTTTTTAATTTTTCCTTTTTAAGATATGTGAAATTTAGTTCAAGATTTTGACTAGTCAAAGTCCAGTACTTGAGGCAGAAGAAGCATGGACCCAAATATGACATTTTATCCCACTTAGCAACTTTTAGCATGATGCTAATAAGATTAACACACCCTGTTATTAATGGGCATTGTCTGATTCTTGTGGGATTTGCTTTGCTCAAATACTTTGAGATACCTGTGTGACCACTGCCACCACTGTAAAATGGCAAAGGTCTTCACACAAATCAAGGCTTTGCATTTTTCTGCTTTAATACAAGAAAGTGATTCAACAAATAGAAAATATTTGGCTTTTAAAGCCAAGCTGCACAGGTTGGAGGAGTGCATGGACACTCACTGACCTGCCTCGGCTAACAACTTACAGACAGTCAGTTTGTACACACTCCACTAATCCCAGATACAGGAGCTATGCACAGGAGAGGGTGTATTATGCACATAATCCAGTGCAGAGATAGGAATCAAATTCAAAAAGGTATTTTGGACCAAATGCTGACAGAAGCGAGGGACTGAAGCAGCACACGGATGTGGGTAGGAGTACTTCTATATTAAAATTAATGAATATGTAAAAGCAGGGAAAACTCTGTCGCACAGTTTTCTACAGGTCTAATTTAGGAGTATAGCTTAGAGGGAGACTAGAACCATGTGGAGACTGAAGCTCTGTTTTCTCATGAAAGAGGAAGAACATTTGGTAGGATTTACTGTGCACAGCTACAAAAGCACAGTTAGTGATTTTCACATGGGTCAGAAGGAGAAGGCAAACTCCACCCACATTTTTCAGCGGTGTTTAACTCAGATCACTGAAACTTGTACATTATTTTTCTTATCAGAACAGATCCTATTATTAGTAAAATAACTTAGGAAAATGCATGCCATTCCATTTTGTTAGCACCCCATAATCTGTAGGCTCTTAGGACCCAAACTGAAATTAGGAAAAAAAAAAAAGATAAATAAGATGTTCACAGAATTGATCCATTTTTATCAGTAGGATGATTTGATGTAGTTGATTAAAATTGGAATTAACCCGCCATACAAGAAAATTTTCCTTAAATTCTAGTGGGCAAGTATGAATCCATCACATGTGCATCCTGTCTTATTGACACATTGAGAAAGTACAGCTGCACAACTTGTTCAAGAATAGAAATGCACCAACAAACTAATGAAGTTACCTCCAGTCCAGACAGCAATAGGAATCTCAAAGCTCACCTCAGATACAAATGTTTGGAAGAATTGATTTGAATCATGGCCAGAGAGTTGACACTGAAAGGCACTGTGGGAAAAGTGAATGCTGACAAAGAGAACATTCCAGGGAAACAAGCAAGGTTCCTTGTTCTGAAAATTAAAGCCTCTGCTCTAACTTGGCCAAACTCAGTTGTAGCATCAAGGGGGGAGAAGGGATGATGCAGGCTAATGGTATAACTTTTATATTGCTTTCTATTTGGAGTCCAAAAATTTAGTTGGGAAAAAAGATCAGAGTTCTACATGACTTGGCAAGGAAATGAAATGTGGGCAGAGAGGTGTGTGGGCAGGGAAAGGGTCCAAATATGAATTACTCTAATAAAGTTAAGAAACAGTTCATTCAAAGTTCTTCCATGTTGGTTGGCAGCAGTCCTGCGTTTACAGCATGTGGTGAGCCTTGAAATTAAATAGACTCCAATGACAGCAATTGGAAAAGGTTGTTCAGTCTTAAAACAAAAATAAAGCCATTACACTCTGTCTGGAGGAAAGTTCAGGAGGGGGAAAAAAAGGGATGAGAAAGCTGTACAGCTGGTCAAAGTGAGGAAGAAATAAAATCACAGGACACAGATTCTCAACCTGGGAAGTTGTTTTCACTCTGCTTCCATAGGGACTTCATTGGACTTCGATTTTTTTGCAGCGCTTCTATAACTTGCAAGCACTCTTGTCATGGCTAATACCTAGTGACCAGGTATCAGAGCTATCAGAGCTGCTTCTTACACTGTTTTTCGTCATTTCACCCTTTTTAAATACATTTTCCCAAATGCACAGCTGTGCCCTGTGGTAGGTCCATTGGAGCTGGCTGCCAATACCTGTGTCAGTATGGGTCAGTCTCTGGCCTCACCCCACAGAGGGCGGAGCCCCTCCAGCCCCACACTGTCAGTGCCTGGGCACCTGTGCCCAGTACTCACAAAATTTCAGTGATAAGGCTTAATTAGAACACAAACCCCTCCCCCCCCAAAACAGAAAGACAAACCAACAGAACGCCCCAACAACAACAGTTAAAGAGATCATATGCCAAGGGACAGAAACCCAGATACATATGTGATATGTAACAAACAACAATTAAAGATTAGCATATAGCAAAGGACAGAAACTCATTTATATCTATATATATATAGATGTGTGATCTCCCTCCAGCACCTCCTGCTTTTCCCATGCATGACTGCTTGCAGTCCAAATTCCTCCTAATAACTTTAAAAGGGGTATGTTAGCACATTTGCCATTGATAACAGACCAATGCAAAGGAATTGAAAATGATACTGCAGGTTACAATCTCGCCTCTTGGCATTCAGGGAAACCTCTCCCAAAGGCTTTTTTAACATCTCTCTGTGAGCCCCAGTCCCACTGGGGAGAGGAAGGACTCGCTGCTGGCAGGTTGTGCTTGCCTCAGGCAGGATTCATTCCCATTCTCAGTGCAAGCACAGCCTGCTCTGCAATAACCCCAAACCCAAACACACCCAAATGCAACCCAAGTCCCACTAGACATAAATTTTACTTTCACATCTCCAGCCTGCCGCCGGGGCTGGTAGGAGCCTTGTGTCTACACTGAGGATGTGCTTCCAGGGGGTGGTGACAGCTCTCAGAAGAAAGCAGTGACTGAAAGGGGAACATGTCAGGGGGCCCTGTCTGACATGGACCTTAGCAGCATGGGAGAGGTTGCAGGGACGGCGGAGGGAGTCAGCGCAGCCTGGCAGGGGATGGGGCAGTCGGCATTAATTCTCACCCTTAGACAGAGCCTTCTACCAGCAGCTCGAATCAAAAAGAAAAGTTTGCTTTTAAATCATAAGGAAAGTTGCTGGGTGTTAAAAAAAAAAAATGCCCACAATAAATGATGCAAATTACATTAAAGCAACATTTAAAATGGACTAGGAGTAATACACATTTCTGATCGAAACAAAAACTATTTACCTCAGACTCCTTACACACAAACCAGTACTTTTTGATATCAAGTCCACCTTGTCCCTTGACTGTTTATGTATTTTACTGATTTGTTTGAAACTCTGGTTGGGGACTGTTAGGAATTTGCTGTAAAACAACGTTACAGAGATCAGAAACACCCTGGGTGTTAAATAACCAAGGGCACCACTTCAAGCCTCAGGAACAGCCTAAGAAATAAAATGAACATTTTCAAAGATAAGTTTCCTATTTCTGTAACTAAGAAATGCAAATTAAAGTCAGAGATTGTGTCCAGTGTATGGTAAAGAGCTGAAGCTCAGCTTTTACGCGTGGATTAACTTGTGTGATTGATCACCCAAGTCAGAGCAGTTTTGCTTCTGCTATGAGCTGGCTTCATCGCTTACAGAATTCAGCTTTGCTGAAGTGAGAAAAATGCCAATCCACAGGTAACAGTTTAACCAAGCCATCCACACTCTGGAGAGTAAACAGGCAATGAATGTGAAGGCAGTGTCCTTCCATCCCTTATTCCCAGGATTCTTTGATCTCACAGACAGAGCGGGCTGGGGAATGGTGGCTAGAGAGGATACACACTCCCACATTTATCCCACAGACACACTTGCTAGCTGAAGAGCAACTAGCTTTATTAATCCAGCCTTGAATGGAGAAGTCTGAGTGCAGTTCCTTTGTCCTTGTTTTTGAATTTTGGGGAAAAACACCAATGCAGATCTATCATTCATAAATAACACTCTAGTAACAAAACAGTAAGCAAGGGCTGGTGGTTTTCTGTGGTTTTGTCTGAGAATAGGGGGAGCTGGCAGGCATTTGAAATAATAATATCTTTCAGAGGTGCTTTTGAAGAGTACTAATATGAATTGGCCTCTGATGAGTAGTGAAGTACATACAGGACTTACTTGTCTGTAATGATTTGCAGCACAAATTTCAGTAAGTTTTAAGGTCAGGGCATACTTGAAATATGGACTTATTCTATTACAAAGTTAAATCAGAACAAACCAACATTTTGTCATGGAGCAAAACCACCCATATTTTTAACACAAATTTTTGGTAAATTAATTGTAAAACAGCTTCCAGAACACATATCACACTTGCTCATATAGGCAATCAAGTGGTGAATATCTTCATTAAGTGCAGAAAACAGTCTCAGTAGGGAAACACTCCTAGTGATGCTGAATAAAACCCCCATTAAAGCATATTTCAGAGACATACTGGAAGTGTAGATTTGAGTATGGCTCACATTACCACATGCAGAAAGCCAGACTGAGTCCCAGGTTACCAGGCTGGTAAGACCTGAACAGGTCTGAGATAATATCGCAAGGTTGCAAGGGAAAAAACACACCACCTATCAGCTATCATCTTTAGACAGTATCTAGAATAAACCAAAATAGCTCTGCAAAGGGCTTCATACAAGCCTCCTCTGCCACAATGGTGTAAACACAGGAGAAGTGGCAGGAGAAATTGCACAACAATCTAGAAACCTGTTGGGAAAATAAGCAATTAAGAATAAGAAGCAGCTGTCAGTCACTGGCCGTGCCATGAGGTCATTTCTGAGCATGCCTTAGAGATCTATGTATCATATCTAGCATCTCCAAGTATTTTGCTTGGCTAGAGAGTTTTAAGGACAAAAATGCAACCAGGAAAGTAAAAATCATGGTCCAACCTGAATAATAATAAAAAAAGAATCAATCCAGATTCACCAACCTGGACACTTTCCAGACATTTCCTATTGCAAACCAAAATGAAAGAGAATTGTGAAAAATGTTACCAGGAAGAATTACAGGAGTGGTAATTCTGATCATTTGTACTCCATGGACATACAATCCTTTTAGAGGAGTAAGGGAAGGGCTACCTCTGGAGGTTTTTTCACTCTGGCAAAACCTGGTGCAGGTAACTCCATGCTGACTTCTGGATTTCTCACCATTGTGTCAGCTGGACCTCGGTAACAGCAGCTCATTTTACAGGCAGCTTTGGGAAAGATCTGTCAGAGTTAGTCTTGCAGGCACAGATTGTGACACTCTGTAAGGTCTCCCGGGTTGTCTAGCACACAAATTGCAACTGCAGAGCAGTTATTGTTAAAAGACAAATAATGATTTGGCAATGTGTTGAAGACAAAGAACAAGTAATTGCTTGTTTTCCTTATGGACTATAAAACAGAACTTTAGGCAAAAAGTGTCAGTTGCCATTAATTTCTAGCTCAGTCGATGAGAAATCTTTGTGGCACAAAGTGAGTGTGGACCCCTGTCAAAGTGCAGTATTTTCTCTTGTCTGTTTAAAGATATCAGAGAGGAAAGTGCAAAGGAGAAATGCCCCTAAGGAAGGCCAGATAAGCTCTGCTCACGTTGAAAAGAGCCTGGAATATAATGTGGTACCAGCTCTTCGAGCCAATCTTTGTGCAAGGAAGTCAACATTAAGGCTTGAAACAGGAAACTGAAAGAGGTCACTCTGCTTTTATTGAGCTTTTCCTTCATGTCAAACCAGCGGGTTGTGTGTTATACTCCTCACGGGTCACTGAGAGCCTATCACAAAGCCTCTCTGTTTGGATGCCATCCCCGAAACCTCACCAGCCAGCAGAGCAGAAACACTAAGGTAGAGCTACCGTCCAAAAAGCTTCCCAGCACAATAGCTGCTGCTGTCATGGCAGGACAATAAAGTGGATTTTATGCTGGTATATTTTTCTCATCATATGCATGACAGAAAGTCTAATGGGCCTTACTAGTTTCTTAGTGGCTTTTAAGGCCCTATAAAATAGCCTACTATCAGTTCGATCTGTGTTCTCAAGACGTCTGCCTGAACATCAGAGAACTCCAGCAGGAGCTATGTTTTTATTCCCCCAACCTGCACGGAAGAGATAAGCTAATTAGCTGAGAAATTAGAGAGGGAAACTATTAGCATCACAGAAGTGAAAACAAAAGCACTATGAGAATTTATAGATGGGGAAGACCTACCCCACCTACTGCTCTCTAAGGTCTGGAGGGGTTTTGTTAACGTACTCTATTTTCCAGGGGAAAGCAGTTCCTGCCAACAGCCATGGTAAGAAGGGACTTCTTTAATATTGGTGGAGAAACCCTTTACTCTTCAATAGTCTACTTGCAGTTGGATCTCTGACTCTTTATGTAGTTCCAAAAGGAGCCTAATTCCAGAGGACAAAAAGATTGTGCTTCAAAATTACTGATGACAGAAGCTACAGAAAGATTTAACAAGTAGAAGGGGAGATGCTTCTCTTCTGACCAATACATCATTTCTGGCCACTGAAGTCATACCCCTATCCCTTCTTTCTCAGCAGCCTAGAATTGTCCTATGTCAATTCACTTGGTGCCGTCTCCTTGGGACTGGTAAATCCTCATCCTCCCCTGTATCCATTGTTATCCTTGATTCAGGACAAAGTACAAAACTCATTAGTTTTTCTCTCTCAGTCTTGGTTATACTGGGCTGACCAACTGCAACTGAGTCCACAGAAACAGTACTTCAAGAACAGAAGAGAGATGGATTGCATAACCTTTTTGCAGCATAATTTACAAACTTCATTCTTAGAAGACAAAGAGATTGATTTTTTTCTCTTTTCCATTTTACAAAGATCCAGATTCACTGTCTTGCTTCTAAACATATTATTGAAAAGCTGCAAATAGGCAAAAAAAAGCATAGAATCAGGATAAATCCGCCAGATATATCACACAAACCAATCATGTATTTACAAAATCAGCCATAAAACTCTTAATTTTTAACTTCTTCCCTGAGTTATGGCTATCCTCAGGATGTCTCCTGGAAAGATACCCTTGGCTTTAAACACTGCAGAAATCAAGGGTGAAGGTAAGAAGGAACAGAGAGACAGGAGCAGACCTTGTTCTCATAAAGTCATTTCTCTCAGAAGTTTTGTTCCTAGTTCTGACCACAGTTCCTTCTGACCAAGGAGATCACCTTTCCTGTCACATCTCCTGGTACATCTCTTTCCTGAGTTACTTTCCAGAAGGTTCCAGACCTCTAAGGGAGAGAGTACTGCCAGATCTGCTCCAGACTTCTCTAACAGCTCTTCTTCGTGACTGTTCCCGTGTTCCCTTCTTGCTGCTGAAGCAATTCTCTTTGTTCCTCCTCATGTCTCACAGAAGATGCATTCCCATAAATAGGTAAATACCAAACTCATTCCTTTTAGGAATTTAAGCCAAGTGCACTTCTGAATAAATAACTTCCCCCCAGTAGATCCTTTCCTGGAAATTTCTATGCATAACAACAAAATGAATGCAGCCATCAGTGCTGTGTCCCTTTCCGCCTGATGTTTCTTTAAATACCTTTCCTTAGATATGTTCCCCATATCCATGCTCCTGGAATCCCTCTTGCCTTCATGTGGTCCCACAAATGGAAGCGACCATCTAGGGAGCAACATGCTCCAGAAGCCAGTTCACAGAGGGAAAGACACTGTTTTGCTGCAATAGTGAATTTGGCCACAGGGTGCCCATATACGCGCCCCACCTCTGCTTCAGGCTAAATGCGCGTAGAGCGCTGTCTACGCTTTGCACAAGACAGCTCAGGGGGGTAATTACAAGTTAATTTTGCAGCTACATGACGGCTACTCCCTGTGTTACTGTATCCAACAAATCCCTGCAGCTGCTACCAGGGCTCTCTCTGCAGCCTCATGAAGCAGGTCACAGGCAGACACCCACGGAAGCGGAGAGACATCTCGGTTTACTCAAAGTACCCAGGTCAGGAGAGATGAATATGCATCACAGGCAGCCTTTCCTGGTGCACCCAGGCCCATTTTCAGGACAGAAAACACTTGTTTTAGTACCTAAACATATGTATTACAGCAGTACCTGGCTCTGTCACAGACATCTGGGAACAACCTGACTTCCTGCACTCCCCACCCCTCTCCTATGCATTGCAAAGACATGGGATTATGTGGCCCAATGTCCTACAATAGTCCCTTTGAAGGACATGGAAAGAAGTGGAAGTTAATAAAACTCTCTCAATACCCTCTTGAAAAGGCAAAGATTTTCAGCAGCTATTAAGGCTTCTTCTGTTGACTAGTACTTCCACTGAACAGATATATATTTACATAAACATTTTGTATATTTACTGGTGGTCTTGAGAGACATAATACACGTGTCACTGAGGTCAATAACATTTTAATTCTAAAGAATTTTTTTTTTTTTCAAATCCACCTGGGAATGGTTAAAACAGGATATGGGGCTTTTATTCCTGCCTGCCTGCCTTCACGAAGGCAGCTCCATTCTCTGCTGTACACACGATAGTTGCTATGCATACAGATAGAGCCCTAACAATACTATTCTGACATTTAAGTATTTCACGCTCTGTGCAGGACAGCCTGTTTGTATTTTTAAGCTTGGTTCTTGGGCCAAATGCAAAGAGACTACTGTGTGACTCTGAGCTTATCTTCTGTACTCCCATCTAAAAAGTTAATGCTTGGGTGTGTCAGGTATCACCTGGGGATTCAAGCAAGAGGCTTTTTGTAGTTAACCCAATCCCGTGACCTGCTCTGAATTACCTTTGATTTGAAGGCAGTTTCATTAAGTACCCAACTGCCCCTTCCACTAATTGGAATCAAATTCTCCTGAAATGTGGGTGCACAATAATTCCTATTTTACCTCCTTAATGGCTCTATACATACTCTGTTACACCTTAGAGCAGAGGTACTGGTGAGACACAGGTGGAGAAAGTTGTTTTGTTGTGCTCACCTTCTTGAATCTGATTTTCTTTGCTGAATGTTTGCGGAGTAGCAGCATCTAGTTAATCTGGCAGTTGTCTATATGGAGGCTAGTGCCTCCTTGATAATAGTGCCTTCTCATCAGTAGGCAAACAATTTATTCATTACTGGTTTCTGTTCTACCAATATTATGATAACAATCACTTTTGCTTATCTCACAGCATCTGGAAAAGGAGGGTAATAGGCATTAGCTTTGTCTCCTTTCTCTCATTACTGATTGAAAAGGTGGCATCCAACTTGTGTAAAGAGTGGTGGCATGACTGCCTTGGGGGCTAAAAAAAATCTAATATATGCCCTCAGTCAAGGGCTACAGTAGGGTCTTGTATTGATCCACAAAGGAACTGAGCAGGTGATAGAGGTAGACAAAACAGCAAATTGTACTAAATGGCATAGGCAGTGGCTAAGTTATCAGCTGGGGTTTAGGCTCTGGAAGAGATGATCTGAGGGATGAAAGGATTACTGCTCCAGACACACTGTGAGCCAGGCTCATCATCCCACCCCGGGTAATTCCATGCTGTCCCTGTATTGGCCCACAGAAGGCACAGGCAACTGTGGCTGCGCCAACACGACTCCTGCAGTGCCCTACAGCATCCGTGGGGTCAACCCTGCTGCTGCAGCCAGGATCAGCTTCTCTTGCAAGTCAGATGACTCCATCCCTCTGCAGCAATGCCTCCTCAGCTGTAGCCATGAACTATTGCATTGTGCAGAACAGGCAGCTAGAGGAGCATTTAAGAAATTATGTTTCAGAAAATATTTAATGCAGCATCAGTGACATTTACTTTCAACAATTTACCAAGTTATAACTATCTTATAAATGCTTAGTTATGGCAAGAGTAAATAGCAACTGAAAGAGGAGCATCAACTGGAATTGAGCCTGGAAAGCTGGTATGTTTCTAGTCTCCATCCTTCACTATACCTGCTGATTTTGTCACTGCTGTAGTTACAGAGACCTGTGCCACATATGCCACCTCTTTCTTGTGCAGGCTGACTTGCCCACTTAGGGAATGGTGTTTTTCATAGATATCCCATGTTTTACTTCCACAACTGGTGCAGAGACAGAGGCTTTACAACAGAATCCCTTATTTTGACCTAGGGGACATATGGACATGTATGTACATGGCAATTGTTATAATTTTGCCTCTCTAATCATTCCATGAGGGCTGGTGCCTTTTGCTTACTGTCCCCCAGGTTTTTCGAAGCAGACAGATTACTGGTTATGTTTAAGATACACATTGGATACAACTTTTGGTAATTGAACAACACCTCTTGAAAATCCTGCTAGGAATTGTCCCCAGGGTGTTTCCTCTGGGACATCCTAACTCAATTTTTGTGATTTAAAGGTTCTGTCTAGTTGTTTTAAATATTCCTTTGACGTTGTAGTGCTCTGCTTGTAATAGATTTTTATTGCCCTATATTGGGTTTGCAGAGTGAAGGTAAATCTTTTGTGATGTGATTGTGCTACCCCAAACTCAATATTGTTCAGAGGTCCTTCATAACTCTCTGGTTTCACTGCAACAAGCGGGACAAATTTTCATTTTTACTCTTTTAGATTTTTATTCTCTGCTCTGAAACTCTTAGGGACAATATTTACTGGCAATGTCTAGTGCACTTTTCATGAACTGAGAACTCAAATGCCGTGGTGGGACTGCAGTTATTCCCCCATCTCAATTTACAATATACTTAGGGACAGAGAAGGCAAGAGAGACCACTTGTGAGTCCTGGCATCTTAGAGTAGTATTCCTAATAGTGCAGAAAACAAAAAAGCTTCCAGTTCTGGTATCAAGTATATTGTGGCAGTTCTTGCTTTAAAAATACATAAAGTATAGATTTTCATATAATATCCCCAGCCTAATTGCTTATAAGGGTTCTATAGGTATGGGAACCAGCTACACACCACAAAAGCCTGGTAATCAGAACACTAATGATCAGCAATCAGTAATCAGGTAATCGCCCATCAGTACCCTACACAATATATAGCTATGCTTTTTCCATACGGGATCTATACAGGCAAATGTGTACATAAACACACATACAGTGGAAAAGTTGCTTATTTTTATGTCTGCCCAACTGATTTTTGTGAGAACCCTTCCTAAATGGATAAGTCAAATTTGGCAAGCATGATGTCAGGTCGCACAATACAGGTCAGGAAGCCTTCACTGTTTGATGCTACGGACCCAAAATATCTCTGAGTGCACGAGTCTCTGGCACAGGTCTTGAGTGTCTTCCCAGGTTGCAGGTGTGCAGTCATTGAGAGCAACTGCCCTGCTCCTGAGAACTGTCTGGGGAAAGGAGAGTAGCCCCAAGGCCACTTTTGCAGTGGTCTTTGCAATTGCGTTACAGCAGGTGTGTGTGACAACCCCACTTCAAGGGCACCATCCCTATGCTTTCTCTTGTTCATCACACACCTTGGGAGAGGAAGGCTCCCCTGCTGCCCAATTCCCTCACAGAGGTTTAAATAAAGCCAAGCAAAACTCTGGAGGCAGATCGCATTTCTTGAATGAAGCAATCAACTTCAAATCTCCTCTCACTTCATTTTCGAATATTTGGTAATGGCAGTGCATGTAGAATGGGGGTTTAAAATTTTGTCAGAGAATTAGTATATTTTTGCATGAGAATATCTTCATTTTGCATTCTGCCAAGTAGCCTCCTAGACAGAAAAATAAAGACAATTCTCAGCTTACAGAAGGATTTATTTAAACATCAACTGCTCCCAATCTCTTCTGTTTCTCTAAATGCTATGACCGCTTTTTAATGTTCAGGTTTAATTTGTAAAGCCACTCTGACTGCAGAGACAGTGTTTCTTCTGAGGAAAAAGGGAGCATTCTTTTTTTCTCATCATTGTATTAGCAAAAAATATCTGTACTGCCTAGGGCTATTTCAGAGAGACACTCGACATTTATGCTGGTTAATAAAGCAAAGCAAGAAAATAGTTTATCACTATTGTATAGCTCATCTTGTTTCATTTTGGTTTTCATTTGGGGTCTCTTTTTTTGTGTGTGCACATACTTCTGAGGAGGTAGGATTTCATTACAAATGCTAAAGAAAACCAATCTTAATTAGTCTGAAACACATCAGTAAACTCAAGCTTGCTGGCTCAGAGTCATGTAGTGTGAAAGGCCGATACACTGGGGTCAGTCATGGTGAGTTAGTGGTTTAGTAAGACTCCCATGAGTCTACCTCTCAAAACTATAAGCGGTCAGCAAGACAAAATAGCCTTGATCAGCATTCAAAGTCATGCCTCTCTGGACAGGATGGTTAGCTACAGTTTTCTGCCTACTAATGTTGCAATTATTTGTGGTGCCCTTTGTATCCTGGGTCTCTTATTCTAAAATGTTTGGCTCAAACTCTTTTCCCAGGTGAGTGCGCTTTGCCTTTCTCTCAGTTAGAAGCCCTTTGTGAGATGTGACTTTTACTCAGAGAACATGATCTGCGACCATTTTATGAGACATTTTGGGCTAAAATCCACTCCAACATTCAGGCAGACACCCCCTGCAGTACAGGCAGTGATGGCCAGGACAACAGATATATCTATAGTGTACCAAAGACCTTGGGGTGAACTGAGCTGAATTTCACTGAGACACTCAAAACACTTAGAACACAACAAAAAGTTGTTGATTTTTTCTGTTGTTCTGTCTTATGGTTTTTTTTAACATGCTGAGCTGAAATAAAAGAGATTTTGGACTTGCTGGGAGCCCTTTCAGGAGAGTGGAGAAGGACAGTCATCAGGAAACGGAGAAGCCAGTGAGCAGGGAAGTCCCAGGCTGAATGCAGTGGGGGTGTCTGGTTTGGCACTGTGGGCCACTGTGTTACAGAAGGGGATATTGTCCTCACTCAGAACAGTAACTTGTCCATTTCAGATACTGGGAGTCTGTTCCAGCAAGAACAAGGGATTTAAAAACAAAAGTATCTTGTGGGTATAATTTCTCATTTGGTGACTTTCCTGTGGTCACAAAACCAAAGGTATCTTGGGAGGAAGGATTAAAAGAGAGAGAGATTGCTAGGCATTTGGAGTAGAGGTTTGAAAGCAGAAGTTTCAAGGCTATTCTCAAAAATTCTAAGTTCTGCAATATTGTGAACTGAGAGAAATGGTATCAAATAAATAAAAAAATCAGCATTGCGAGACACAGAGCAGCACTGCAAAGCTTTGGCACCTACAGCCTAAACAGACCCAACTAAGATAAGCAACCACAGAAGTATTCCAATCCTGTCTATTTTCTGAACAAAAGGTAACACACTCACCAAAAGAAACCCCAAACCACAATGTCCTTGCATCCTCAGGAGCTTCTGCTTCCCCTAAGAAGGCAAAGGAAGAAAGGGCATGTTCTGGTGTTTCTGCTGACATGGCCAAAGAAACCACAGAAACAGCTCTGGAGAGACTTCAGGGGGATGCTTATTGGATTACAAGAAGCTGTCCAAATTACTGCAAGGAACAGGGTAAAACTGCAAGGGGCTATTGGAGACAATCCCCAGCACAGCCCAAGGGAGTTGGGCTCCTGAGCAGACCAGGAGAAAAAGGGGCCCCAAGGCCAGGTTTGCCTATTTCGTTGGGATTTTTTTACGTCTGTATCTGTGTGGAGATCTCTCTGGCTGATGTTTAGCTTTCTTTGTAGCGATTTTATCGCTGCTACATAACACATCCCAAGGCATTAACAAAAGAATAAAACTTCTGGGACAACCCAGCTGATCACCAGGCTCTGATAGGAAGAGGTGCCATCATCTGTCTTTTAACTGAGAGCCTTGACTGAAAGGAAGCTGGAAATAGGAGGCGAGGAGCCAGTGCCCAGTGACATTTCAGGCACCGCAGGAGGAAGATCACCTAACGCATTTTGCTTTCTTATTGTTAGCTTTGTCTGCTGCCGAGGTACAGGTGCTGGTAGGTGAGATTTCCTAGGGTCACTCCCCCTCTTCACACTCTGCATTAACTCCTTCTCTGCCCCATGGTGACAGCTCTCACACGCCCCATCTACAGCACTTTGAGAAGTTATGTGGAGAACTGACAAAGAATTCAAAAGAAAGTCTTCCAGTAGTAAAGAACTTGGAACGGAAAAAGTACGCTGAAAGCAAGGAAAATTGTACTCTGAGTCTTCACAGAGCCTGGCTCCTTTGGGTCACATACACACACTAAAGCTTAGAGATGTCATCTCTTAAGGAAGATCGTAGCTTAATTTATACAAACTGGAATTTCTGAACCATGAAATTATTCTTTCTGCAATGAGTAGCAGAGAAAGAAAATCAAACATCATCTTTCCCTCCGTTCCATGTCCTTTCTCCCCCTTCCCCAGACTTTGTGGGACGCGTTTTTCCGAAGAGTTAAACTGGGTGTTTCTCAGGGGTTTACAACAGGCATAACTATTGCTGAAAAACAATCTGATACATTCAACTTAGCAAGGCCCTGCTCTTTCCCTCTAATCTTTCAGCAGGACCCAAGGGAGGCTAAAGCTGAGATCGGCCTATTCTCCCCTCGAACTTTGATTCACTATTAAATTCCGCCTAATGACGATGACTTTGCCATCTCACGTTCATCAGCGGGCCCTGCGCAGAACAATGAGGGCCCAGCGGCGTATAGAGGGACATTGTTCCTGCCTCCTGGGTGCTCTGTTTGAGCAGCATCACGTGGAAACCCTCACAGAGAAGGGACATGTAAAACCAGCAAGGAGTATTACTCTCCAGGGTGCGACGGTAACTCAAGTCGTACCTTGTGCACAGGCGTTTGTATTTATGTGATCTCCTGTTGAGTTTAGAAAAACAACAACAAAGCCTACAAAAGAATAATGTATAAGGAACTACCAGACAACTTGGTGGAAGGTGGCATGCAGGGCTGTGATGGAGGAGTCTTGTTCACGTCTGCTGCCCAAGTGACTTAATGACCTGTGCTAAAATCCTTTACCTCAGTTTGTACACCTGGGCATGGCAGAAAACAATTTTTACAGCCTTCTAAATCCCTGATTCCTTATCTGTTTATAGATAGCACAGCCTTCAGCAAGTCAGCATTTTCCCCATCACTACTAAACACTACACAAAAATTCACATTCAGATTTCTGTGCCATTTTACGAAAGTGCCCCAGCCAGGAGCAGCTCTCGTTACTCTAAATAACAACTTGGTTTTCTTTCCTGTCCTGAGAGCTTATCAGTTTCTGAGATTTCCCAAGCAGACACATGTCAATGTATATCTGCTGTGATAGCCACAGGGTGCCACACGGATTGTGCCATGGGAGGCTGTACCCACAAGGTCAGCACACACAGCAGCCCTACCCCTGGGGTTGGGGGGCAGCCAGAAGGCCAGGAGCTGGCCGAAATGCTCTTCCCCACCTGCATTATTTCACCAGGTACCAGCCCTATCGTTCTGTAACAAGCACAGCAGTTCTCTTTTGTTTTCTATGTCCCTACACAAGGCAAGAAAACAACAAAAACCCTGCATTTGCTAAACTTGCTTTCCTTTTCACACACTAACTCTTCCACTGCTCTGCTCCAATAAATAACATTACAAAATCATTGTAAACTCTCTGGAAAGCTGTAGTCCAGGCATAAAGAATTTTTTGTGTTAGAAATTACTAGAAACAAGGATTCTGTGTCTTTGCATCATTCCCTTAATTGTCTCTTAAAACAACCCTACACCTTTAACAAATTCAATTTCATTATTTCAAATATTTTTCTAAACTACTACAAATCTTTTCTAAACTAGTTTAGTTTTTTATTCAGTGAAAGATATACAGATACTCAAACTAGGTGTTTTTTTGAGCTGGTGCCCAAATATGTTAGTTCAACTTTTACCAATCCAGCTCAAAGAGAATCCACTGCAAACAGGAGTCATGTGCCCTTTATTTACCTTTCTGCTCTTTTTGCACTAGCAAACACATTTTTAACCATTCCATACAAGACATCCAATCCAAAGGAGCAGTTCAGTACCCACTGACAGCAGGAAAGCAAAGTAGAAAATGAAAAAAACCAACCCTATGCCACATATCAGAAAGTGTTAGAAGTTTCTCTGCTGGCACACATGTCAGCCTGACTCAGGAACACAACCTCTAAAGTCATACTAGTGTCAATATTGCTTAGGGTCAAAGAAATCCATTCCCCAGGGCAAAACTTAATCTGATTTTTCTCACAAAGGTGAGATTTTCACTTGAGTCACTAGAATAAACAGATGCAGATATCAAATCTGGTACTTGACACAAATTTACTGAAAATCAGATATTAACAGCTTTGCAGAAGTTTGGTATACAGTAATTAATGTCCAGAATAAATGATCAGAAATAATTGGTGAAAATAGAAGCTTATCCAGATCACTAGAATAGCCAAGCTTGAAGCTACCTGCTCATTTATGAAAGGACTTGACCTAGGTTTGTATTCCATGAGGGCACTGAAATTTGTGCTCATTAAAACACAAAATACTGTCATGATATTACCCTCACAAGGGAAGAGAAACTGAACTTCAGAAGCTGGCACTTTTTTATTATTGTCTAAAAGGTCTTTCAGTCCTTTTTCTGATTATACCAACAAAAGAACAAAGAAAGATCTAAGTACTGGCAAAGAATGTTTTAACCCATGTTCCCATCAAAAGGAAACAAATTACTCTGCCCTTATCTGTGAAAGGAGATCCAGTCCCAGAATAACTTGGCCTCATGCAAGGATGTGCCCAGTACCAAAAAGGAAAGCTTCAGAGCAAAAAGGAAAACTTTTTGGCTTTGTAATTATTTTTATTACCTGGTACGTTCTTTTCCATATCAGGCACACACGTTAGGATTCGTTTACCTGAGTGGTCACAATTTATTTCCCTTTTTAAGACAATGAAAAAAAGTCTCAGCTCCTTTTGTATGCATCTCTCAGCCATTTTGAAACACAAGCCACAGCTCTCCTGTGGGATTACTACTCAGGTTTGTCCCTTGGTTTATCAACCAAACTTGTGAAGCATTGGCTCTGCCAGCCTCTCACAGATGAGCCCCTGCTGCCAGTGGTGGGGAGTTTCTTCCCCACCTTCCCTGGGACAAGCAAGTCCCACTCTCATTCCCAAAACACCCTGAGTTCCACCCCACACACTTGACTCCCAACAACTTTGTAGGTGGCCTGTTATGGGTTTCACACCAAAAATTAATTCCAGTATCTTTTATGGAAGCAGTGCCCCATCCAGACTTCCATTCAGCTCAAACCACCTTGAACCACGGTAACATCCGGACGGGTCATTTTGACAGGGGCAGAAACTGGCATTTCTTTACTACATATAAATATCCAGGCAAGAACTACTTATAAGAAATAGATAAATCTTTCCTCAACTCCTAAAACCAACCCACACTGTCAATTACATTCCCACAATTACTCTGAAGCCAGTACAAGTAACAGACACAGGAAATCCTGTTGCTGGTCCATAGGAACCAATATACATTTTATATATAGGCCACTTGTAAAAATTATCTTTGAACAAGATATAACTGCTTTAATCAAAAGTATTTCTACTATTATATTTTTTCATTTTCCTCCTTTTTAGTTTTGGCAGAGGTGTTTGCAATCAATAATTATTTCATAAAGCAAATGTTATTTCACATACGAGGTAAATTTCAAATCTCCAGCTGGCCTATTAATCACAAAAATCTCAAAATCCTAAACTTTGGGTCAATTGTTCACTGTGCAAGAGAAGCAAAAAGATTGCTGTAATATCATGTTTTCTTCCATCTTTCACTCATCTTTCAAAACTCGGATGTGAATGGATTTTTCCCCTCTCAAAGCCTCTCCCCTTTAAATGCTTGTTGTCTCTACCACTGATCAAGTTTCTGAGAAATGACTTTACGTAAGAGATTGAGCAAGATAAAGTTGCCACATTTCGTTTTATCTTTTTGGTTGAATTATTAGGACTTAAAGTTGTGGTGACAAGACTGCTACCTTCTAATAGGCCTTGTTGCCATGGGAGTGGGCTTTTTGAAAAGAGCAAGACCCACGGCCACCAAGACCTTTTTTACTATTATTTCCATCCTCGGCCAATACAGAAATCCTTAGTCACAGACAGGAAAATGTGGTGTAGTATACACAGTAACACTTGCTGACAGCGAAAAACAAAAGGAGTGGAAACTAATACTGCAGAAAGCTGAATTGCATCACAGCCTACAAGCAAAAGCATTTCTCTTCTGTAAAAGAAATTCTTTGTGCATCCAAACAATTCCCTCGCTCTGGGACTTCTTCAGAGATAAAAAGGAAAGAAGGCTGTCATCTTACAAAGTAGGCATTCCAGACCTGACAGGAATCTATTTTCCTCTGGAAGAAGAAAGCACTATGCAGCAAAAACAGGCAAACAAGCAAAAAGAACCTGCCAGTGGTCCACCAGCTCTGGTGCCTGGCCACCACCTACACCTGGAGTGGGATTAGCCACACGGAGATGATTAACAAGGGAGGATTGCTGTTCGTGTGTAGAGGGAGACCTGCTCCTGCCACCCCCATACAGAGAAATGGCATCATTCTGATACAGAACGATTAAAGCCCAGATGGTGAACTCAATCTGGAATCGCCCACCAGAATACAAAGATCAGGAACAGGTTGGAAAACTCTGGTGTCTTTCTGTAGACAAAGGTTTCACAGGCTTGATGTCTGCACACAGTCAAATCTTTAATTAAAGAGGTCTGTCAGGTAAAGCACTAAGTACAAACTGATTTTGGTGATTTAGTACTTCTACACGGCTGAAAATTCTGAGATTTGTCTGCAGTTCAGCACAGCACCCTGCAGACTGCTGGTGAGAGAGGGGTAAATGGTGTGGTGGCTGGTGGACATTGTAAACAGTTTGCCTGTATGACAGATATTCACTATCACTTTATTCACAGTTATTAAAAAGAAAAATCAGTTTTATCAATAACAAAGAATTCTCTGAGGAAGATACTAATTTAGCTGCAGTCTAAGACAAAACCAAAAAAAAAAATCAGAAAGCTAGAAAGGCATATCTCCATGGATCTGTGTAGAATTGATATGCAGCAAGTCACCTCTGCCTCCTGTGTCTTCAGAGGTGATTGCCTTGCTAGAAGTTCAAGCCCCACAACTGTGGCAAATGCTACTCCCATTCTGCAGTGCAGCTCCTGCAAATTTGCTACCAAGTCCTCTGAAACAGAATTGTACGCAATGGTGTTACTACAGTTTGCAGTAGAAGAGATTGTTTAGGATGTCACCAAAGGGCATAGTCCTGGAGAAGAATTTAATTGGATGAAATTACTGCTAGCTGGTAGCATGTTATAGGAGCTCCAAGAACGTGCAGATCTGTAGGTAAATGAAGTTGTTCCCTTGATGCATCTGTGGATCTGTACTAGTTCAGTACTTTGGTTTAGTACTCTGACCTGAGCAGGCAACTTCGAGCAGCCTTTATTTCCTACAAGCAAGCAAACAGCTGCGTGGACATGAGAGAATGTTTTTACTTGGAGAAGTGAGCAGGTGAGGCTACAGGTCAAGCTGGATGAATCAAGACATCTCAGCAGCTCTGGAGAATGGGCCAGAGCGAGTCTCCTGGAGAAATCAGGAGGCGGATATTGATGGTCCAGGGGAGGGATCCAAGGATTGCAGGGGTCTCTAGACAGGGTGGTTTCTTTTCGTTTCCCTCCCCCTTTCCCACTACTGATCTGCACTGTTCCTGCAACGCCCTCCTCCTAATCTCATGTACAGAACACCCATCTCAAGGGGATGCCTGCACTTGCATTTACATCCTTACAAAATGCTCTCTTCATTCTCAGGCTTCAGTGCATCTCCCAGTCACTTTCAGGCATCTGCCAAGTTTTTCCAAAAAGTTACTAAAGGGTTTGGGGCTCAGAGGAAAGTAACAAATACATTGTTAAGCCAAGTACAGGGACCAAAGGATTTTCTTCTGCTGCAGCCATAGGAAAATGTACATGGTAGCTGTTGATGTTCAGGATCAAAGGTGAATACTGGTATTGCTGTTAGATGTTATATATATGACTAATTCTAGTTCATAATGAAACAACAAGCTGTCTCTAAATGCTTGTTTAATGAGTTTATGTTTGTACTCCATGATATCAAGGGTCTTTTCCAGACTAAATGATCCTACAATTCCTTTCTATGGTTCTGTGAATGTTCAATCAAAAAGTGCAAACAAAAAGAATAAGGTGAAATAATTCTGATGGCTCTCAGGACCTATTTTCAGAATACATTAAATGTGCAAGCAAAATTAAGTTTCTGGGTAATATTAAAGAAAAACAAATAAATAAGACTTATGAAACATAGATAAGTCACTCAAAACATGCTGAAGAAGGATACACATTTTAAATATGAGAAGATTGTATAGGAAGTTGAGGACTGGTTGGACCAGTAAGATATTCACTTGCTGAGGTATTTCACAGTTCTCTACTTATTCTTCTACTACAAAGAAAAAAAATCAGTTCATTTCCTGGAACATCTCTACATATAACGTTATTTCTTATATGCACAACATTTCTCTTCCCACTATTTCATATTAGAAATACTTACTAATATCAACAAAATGCCAGGACTTTTATTGAGAGACACTGGGAGGTGCCTCTAAATTTCATAGACATCACTTCAATTTAATTTATGTAAGAGAAATGTCAAGTGTCCATGAGAGTGGACCTCCTGGGAAGCACTCAGAAATGTAGATGTAAGGCCCATGCCTGCTCCTATTTAACCACATACACCCTTAGAAGCAGAGACTTGAAACTGAGTAGGGGTATTCTCTTGGTTGCCAGCTTTTTCCAGGCATGTATTTCAAAACTGGCTCCATTTTCAGTCTCAACTTACACTTAGTATCTGTCCCCTAAGGTAGTTCCATAAGAATCTGGATACAGGGCTCTGCAGAGAACGTTGTAAAGCAGACATCTCTATAAGTATCACTGTAATAAGTTCCAACAATATTTCCAGCTATGCTCAGGTGTCGGAACACTTATACCAGGTTCTTCCTCACTGACCCCAAGCACCTCCTGTGCAAGTAAACAGCTAAAGAGATCCACATTTCCATCTTACCTCCTGCCTCCACACCCCTACAAGCACGTGTTTTTACACCGACTTTCTTCTTTTCTCTGAGGGGCTGGTATACTGGGGGGGAAGCACAAATAAAAAGCCATGGTCTTTAAACTTGATTTGAAGGTGGCAAGTTTTGTGGTGGTTTTGATCTCCTCCAGGCATTCCATAATCGTGGGCCAAGTTGCCTAGAGATCTTTGTCTCCCACACTTCCAAGTCTCTCTGTTGTGGCTGACAGGTCTATTGTTTTGGAAGCATGTAGCTGTCATGGAGGTCATGATCTCCCAGGCGTGAGGCAGTCCCTTTCCTACTTTGGGTTGGGCTTTGAAGATAAAAATGGTAAATTTGAACTTGGGCGCGAGTGCGTTTGATAGAAAGCCTTCCCTTGTGCTCCTTCAAAGCTTGTGCCAGCAGACAGTGGGCACTGCAACAGCAAACCTCAGATCACAATGATTTTTATTAAATATTATGGTTTAATAGCTGAAGCCAGCTGGGTCGGGGCCCATAGTGCCTGGGATAATGCAGACACATAGTAAGTGGCAGTCACTTAGCCAGAGCACTTCCATTTGACCTTTATATTCCTTCCACTCTGTCCCCTCACTTGTCACCAAAAAACTTCTGCAGTGACACCAGTGTAGTGCCAATATAGTATTGCCTCATAAATTTAATCTAAGACAGCTCCTGAAAGTGAATCCCATATAAACACTTCAGAAGCGTAGACGTGAGGCTCATGCCTGCTCCTATACGATAAAATTAAAGAAAACCCACAACAAACATGTCTATATTACACCCCTGGTGTGGATTCTGTGTCTTCCTACGTTGTATCTGAAACATACACCATTTCAGGGCATATCACCTCCCTCTGCAGAGGGGAAATAACATAAATATAGATACAGGCAATATTAGCTACCACTGAGCTGACAGGCACATGCTCAGGTGGTCCTGACTGAGCCCTTCCTTGTCGTTTTCTCAGGAACCAACCCTGCAGCGTGGTGTGTGACTTCAATCATCAGGGTTTTTTTCCTTCCTGCACTGATGCTCTGTCATCTACGGGTACCAGCAGAGTGGATTAGAACTGCCTGTCAGCTTTCTCTGCCTGTGTGAGCTCACAGAATAGCCCGGGCTCACGGCGCACTGGCCCTGCTCCTCCTGGCAGAGGACTGAGCTCTGGTTTCTGGCAGCGCGTCCCCCTGGCACACGACAGATGTGGGGCTGCCCTCACCCCAGTGCAGCTGGCAGCCTAACAACAGCACTGGGCCTGTGCTTGCCCAGTTTCTTCTGCTCTTACACTGGAAGGGGAATACAGCATATTTGTAGGGATGTATCAGCACCTATACAAAGGGCTGTACAGCAAAACCGCACTGGAGTAGAATATTGTCAAATAAAAAAAAAAAACCCCAAACAACAGAACAAAACAAACCAAATTCTACAGGGATTAAGAAAAACATCTTTAAAAGCAACAGAGTTATGTAGCTCAAAACCTGGTTAACACTGCCTGCACCCAGCATCACACACCTGCCTGCTCCCCAGCCCACCTTGGCAACTCGGGCTTCAGCTGAATACTGGTCATAAAAACAGAGAGCCAGGACTTGGAAAAAGCAAGTAAAGGGAAGCATTTTGCTCCAGCATGTTCTCAGACGCCTGAAGAAAGCTGCAAGACAATGTCTCTGCTGATCACTGTCACACCTAAGAGTTGCTGGATCTCTGCTTTCAAAATAGACTCCCCCAGCATGTACCCTCTTGTATTAAGGGCCAGAACCAGACACATTAATCAAGCAGCACTGCCTAAAATGTAGGCTACCACTGGAAAGGCAACCTGTTGCTGGCCTGCTATCCCAACAGGCAAACCCTGTGGGCCATGCTGAGGGCTGTGCAGGAGGCTGGAACACTCAGTGTGACAGCACTGCCCAGTACCTCTATGGGCACACACTGCACCTGTGACAGCTCTGCACCAAAGGGGATTTGGGAACAAGCTGGTCACTAGAATTCCTCTGTGTCCTCAAGTGTGCCCTGAACAGCAGCATACAAAGACCATACTCCCCCTCAGACAGGTAGTGCTGGTGCTCTACTAAGCCAGGCAGATGAGAACATCAAATTTCAGTGGGTAAATGCAGTCATCTCAAAGGTCAGTTTGGGTGAATCAGGCGGAAAGGAACATTACTGGCACTGTTTGTCCCTTGTTCACCCATTAAAAAGCTTTAACTAGATAAGATTCCAACCACAATTTGTCTGTGTGGTTTACAAAATCCAAAGTAAATACATTGTTATTTGGAGATGGAAGAATTGTACGTGGCAGATGCTGTAGGTGACTCAAGGTGCTAAAGGAAGCCTTACTGAATAAACTAGAGCCTCCTGGGAGGTGCACTTGCTAAGCTTTCCAATGTGAACCTTCATTCTTGATCTGGAGGCAGCTTTTGTGTTGCTTCTCCTTCCTCAAGTGCATTTCTGCAGAGAGAGAATTGCACTCACAGAAGCCCAGAGCAGCATTTACAGGTCAGCAGGCTTGGGATGGGGCAGCTCCACCAAGAGGGAAATTTCCAACGGGAACCCAGACTGAAGAACCCCAGCCAGTATGGTGGAGCAGGATATTCTGGTTTGGAGGCAGACATTGTGGGCTTGGATTTTAATTTAAGAGAATGCCATAAAAAATACTACAGGAAGTATTAATGAAGGTATGAGACCTTAAAAAACTTAAATCATTAGCATTTCTTGCCAAGAGGAGGGGAATAACAGCTTGTGCCCTGCTTTGCCTGCATCATCACCAGGCATGAATTGTCTGCTTTTTTCTTCAGTCTTTTTCTGCTTATACAGAAGTGTTAGTACTTGCAAGTACAGTGAGAAATAAAGAACATGCTAGTAAAAGATTAATATCTTACAATGCTGAATTACTCAGTGCAAAAATTGCTATTCCTGCTACCAATGTAATAATTTTTTAATTTCAACTAGATTAGATGATTATGTTTTTTTAGGTTAAAAAAATACTGGTACTGAGTTTAAGGTTTTAAAAATTAAAATTTATCCATTATTCAAGTCATTAATTACTTTGATGAGTAATACTGCCTGGAAGCTACTTCATTGTATTATCGTTGTTTGTCTTTCATAATCATGCTTTCTCCTGCTGTTTCATGGCATGAAAAAATGAGGCACCTTTGGATAGCCCAGAGTCTGGCGTTTTCCAGATATGGGAGAACACAAGGATTATCATGCAGCATGGAAAAGGACCCTGAACACTGGGAAAGAGTACTCATATGGGTGGTTGAAGAGCATGGGTAACCGTGGTGGAGAAGCAGGGAAAAGAAACCTGACGTGGAGGAGATGAGGCCTTTGGTGAGACCCTCGTGTGCGAACAAAGGGATGGGGCAGCAGGGAGAGCTCTCAGCCACAGCTCCCAGCGACCCACGTGTTCCAGCAGGGCCTGAATCTGTTGACCTTCAGTACCTAACTCGAATGTTAACTAAACACTTAGGCTGTGTGTGAGGAAGGTATTTGGGGAGCTGCTTTGAATTTTCATTTTGCCGGTTTATTCGGTTTGGCCTCTTTGGGTTTATAGCACGGGCACTAGTGAAGATCACTACTGGCAGGTTGCACTGCAGAAAGAGAAATCAAAAAATAAATAACTGTTTTGGGGCAGAGACTGGGGAAAGGGAGTCTTGGATACTATGGAACAGGAGAAAACACAGGAAAAAGTAGCTCATATCTCAACATGATAGCAATAAATAACCCTCTTAGTCTCTGCTTTAGTTTAATGTACATTAAATGCAAAAATAATTTTCATAGGAAAGGTCAAGAAATTATGATTATTTGAGAATCAGGCTGGGACAAGAGGAAGTGAGCTCACCCAACGAAGTACAAAATTGAAAAAAAAAAAAGAAATGAAATGGGAGGGGGGAAAAAAAAAACTAGGAGAGGAATTGGAAAATTCCTTCTTCCAGAAGGACCAATATTCTGAACATCTGTCTTTTCAGTTGTTATCTTTTATGTATCTTTCAGGTTTTTTAAACTAATTCTTTTATAGCCAAGAGGGCTTAGGGAGTTTTCATACCTAAAACCCAAGACAGACAAAATGCTTTCTCCCTTTTAAATGGACAGGAAAGTGATGCACAGGTGCAATCATTTGTTCAAGGTCCCCCAAGGAAGTCACTGACAAAGTCAATTAACATCTTGTCCACTCAACCACAGTGCTCTTCAGTGAAGTCTCTTCCATGTGATACGGGTCAAATTCATTGCATGAGCCATACCCACAGATACTTTGAGTTTATTCCTCAAAAATATGGATAAAGCACAGGTAACTTATTTTTATAAATATTCTAAAACTTCATCCTAGTTCAGAGCTTCATCTTGCACCCTTGTTCCACCATCATATGTTACATTTATGTAGATGTATGTATCACTCCATAAAATATCCTGATGATGCAATATTTCCATTGTTAAGCTGTCAGCAAAACCTTGACCTTTGCTCCTTTCAAAACAAACTTTCCTGTCAATCACTATCTTGTTATACATGGATATGACATTAGACCTGTGAATAACAATCTCATTGATGGACAGCGCATCTGCCATGACTCTTTAAATTGCCCAGACTTTAAAGCCTTGAACAGCCAACCAACCACACTCCCCTCTAACCTGAGAGCTATGCTTGGAAAAATGCAATTAACAGCCACACATACTCTAATTCCCCCGAAGCAAACAAGCAAGTTGGAGAGCTGTAAGTATCTGAGGCTACACCTGAAAAGTAGGGGAAACAGAGGAAAACGTGCAAGAAAGCAGCAGATGATTTTGTAGGGCTTTTTTTCCCACCCACAAGGGGGCTGATATTTAAACGGGGACATTTTCAGCGCATGACTTTAAGCAGTTACCAGTTTGGGGGAGAGAGGGAGGGAGAGGGGGGTAAAGTGAAGTAAACAATAAAACATAGATTAAAGAATAGCTGATTTCTAAACCAAGAGCATCAGTGACAAAAATCAGAGTCATCTGAGAGCTACTGAAACTCCCACCAGCTTGATGCAGTGACTCTGTAGGAGACCTCACACCTTCTTTATCACAAAAATAGTAGTAAGGGGCTAACACCATTGTTTCACAGTGCATTTTTACCACCCAACAGCTTAGTGTGTGGTCACAGACAAACTCCTTGACTTCAGGTCACAGGGTAATTTGGGTTGAAAAGGAGAGCAAAAGCTGTCTAATGCAACCTCCTACTCAGATCAGGGTCAGCTAGGAGATCAGGCCAGGTTATTTATCCAATCAGGTATTGAAAACCTATTCATTTTGATTGAAAATTATCTCATTACTAGAGTACTTCCGTGGAGTATGACCTCCAAAGAACTCTGCCACTCCTACCTTTTATCAAATAAGGAAACAAAAATTGCAGTGATAGATGGGGGGGGGGGGGGGGGAGGGGGGGGGGGGGCAGAATCATTCATTCATTCATTCATGAGGATAAATTAGAGAGGATATGCTTGGGCCAATCATTACAGCTTCCAAATAGCATACATTTTGTACCATTTTGTTCATTCTGCTGCCAGAAGGGCATAAAAAAAGCTTATCTGTTTCCTGCTATACCATTCATGTGCTCATTCTAACTAGAAAGGCTTGAGATAACTAGCCAGCAATCATTCAGACTTGGCATCTTCCTTTAGAAGCTCCAGAAAAGCAAAGCCTCATAGAAGTGCAGAACGATGGGGGTCTGTGCAGCAGAACCCGTTCACACCACAGCTCCTTGGCATCCAAAACTCACCCACCTCCTGGATGCTCCTGCCCATGCCCTCTCCCATGCACCAGACACAGGCAAATGCAGCAGAGGAAAGAATGGTACTACTGCCATTTAGAGCACTGGAAGGGCTTTGGAGAAGAGCACTGAGCATCAGAGGTGAGCAGAATGCCTTGCTGCTGGCATCTACAGGAGGTTTTCTGCACCACTCAGTTGAAGTCAAGCCCTGACCAACAGGACTCCAAGGAGAATAACGCTGAAAAGACACACTGTGGTGGAAAAGACCCAACGTGTCAGATGCTGAATGATGCAGTAGCACTTATTAAAGCACCCTGTCAGACACTCACATCAATATCATTTATGTGTGCCAAGACCATTTAACCTCACAGCTTCCTTTGAAGTGCTGAGGATTTCCTTCAGGTGCACTGGGATCAGGAAGTGGATTATCTCCCAAGAGGCTGCAGTGTAGCTTTCCCTTCTGTTCTTGCTTTTTCTCTCTCACACGTACTCCCTTAGCTCTAACTGCAGCCCATGCTTCAAAGCCACGGAAAGGGAAAGCTTTGGACAGCAGAACACAGCTTGCTGATTTGCTTTCCTCCCACTTCTCCCAGCTTTGCAAAGGTAACTGATTATTTCTGTGTTAATGTGACTTCTCTAGGTATAGGGCAAAGACAATGCTCCTCAGCTTTATATAAAAAGAATGAATGTCCTTGGGCTCTCCAAAGAATAAAGGATTTGGGTTTAGGGATAGGCTGAAGTTCAAGCATCCCTCTCCCTGCACTGCAGAACTTGCTGCGTATGAGGACATCACTGCCCTTGGTCAAAATCTGGAGTACAATGACTGGATATTCTCTCAAGTTTCGACTCAATACACACTTTGTGATTACTTTTTGAAACTGCTAAGAAACTGGATTTGGGGACAGTAATTGTTATATTAGTTTAGCTGTTGCTGTATAAAGTACTAAAAGTTGAAAAGTACTGGCTGCTCTTTGACATTACCAGATCCATCCCTGCTTTTTGTTGCAAGGCAACAAAAACCATGTTCCATCACCTACAACAGGAGCAGAATCAAATACAGCCAGGTGGTTTGCAGGACAGGTTGTCACATCCCTCCCCCAAGAGCTTAGCCAGAGGGCTCCTCCAGTCACACCTCTTCCCTTTCTGCAAACCTCTTCTCAAAAAATAAAAAAGTCTCATATCTCAAACAAAATAGGGTCTACATTATTTATCATGGCCACACCACAGGTCCGTATGATTTACAGATCCTGTAATTTAGGAGAAGGCAGTGAACAGGGAGGGGATTGAAAATGGAATCAAGAAAGAAGGAAACATTATCCTATTCTACATTCAGTAACCATATTGGTGTAGATGTACTATTGTAAGGAGCAGTGTTTTGATGTAACATCAGAGAAGATTCACTTTTACTAAACAAAAAGTTTTGAATTAATGGAAGATGAGAATTAAGAACTATACCCTACAAGGAATCCAAAGAAAAAAAACCAACTTGAACCCGCTGAATGTCATACCTGAAATATTATAGTTGTGTTGTTTTTCTGGGTGTCGCTTTCAGATTTGGGAAATTACAGGCACCGTGATAAATATTTCAGGCAGTTGATTACAATGAAAAGTAATTAACCCAGCTACAACAACAGGTGTTGTATGGGGAAATGCTGGCTTTTATCATAAAGTTGCGGGTGCATGTGCTAAATGCATTCGTCATTTTCTCCTTTCTTTTATTCAGAGAATGCCCTGGGGAAAGTACTCTAGTGCCAGCATTTATAGGATATAAAGAAAACCCATTAAATATGTATCTGACTGCTAACAACAGTGTAGAGAAAGAATAACTTAACTATGGTTATGTAAGGCTGCCTGTTCAGCTGACTTTGGTGGTGGTGGTAGTTGTAATAATCCCATTTTAACTCCTTTGCCCTGTACTTAACTGCTGGTTTTGAGTTGAGGGGACTATTCCTAATTTTTGTGTCATTTCACTTTCTAATTATCAAACGCACACAATAGGATTCAAATCTTGGCTTGCTTTAACAGAAAGAGTCCAGAAAACCCCTAAGTATGAACATGACTGTCTGTAAATAACTAGGGAAGAAAGTTCAAAATGAAAATAACAGCTGTTCAGAGAGCTAACACGTAGCACATGTGTGGGTTTAAATGATGTTGTACTTGCTTGCTCAGAGCCCCCTCCTGACAGCCAGGCTCGGGCAGAGACTGAAGAATTTGGGAAAGGAGGATGCTGCAGTCAGTGTCAGAATTGGACTCACATTTTTGATTCTCTTTTCCTGCAGCAGTCACCCTTACGTAGAAAATGCCATATTGCAACCCACCCCCCTCAACTAATGCAAAATACATGCAGAATCTTCACTCTTCTGCTCCCATCTGCATTTGGAAGGACACTAAGAAGCTGTGAGTCTGCTTTTCCTGCTTTCCTCTAACCTTACATGACCTTCCCCATGCTTCAAGAGTCTTGAACAGAAGACGAAATACAGACAAAATCCAGAGCAGACAAGACAGCTGAGTTGCTTCTGTAGCATGGCAGGGGAAAAGCAACACTGATTTTACTGCCCCAAGCCTCCTTCTCCTCCAGACAACAAGAACCCCATCCTTTGCTTTATTGCAAGAGATGTCTTGGGCTGCCTGGGCCTGTGCAGGATTGGAAAAGGGTCAGGAGAAGCAGTTTGGCACAGGGCATCCTCTGTGCTTACAAACTCCTCGCAGCCCTCGGGGAAGGGAAATCTCCCAAGGAGGAAATGGAGAAATACAGTCAGCATTGGTGACCAGCAAACTCTGTGATCTCAAATACTTTGCATTTTCTTTCCTCTTCATGGGTTATTTCTCATTTAGGGCTACGCAGCAACATGGAAAAGAAAAACAGTATAGATTGCTATTGTCTTCCTCACCAGTGCTGCATGAATTCCCTACAGAAAAGGGCAAAGATATAACATTTATGATGGCACTTGTTCTTTTTCTCCAGAAGGAATAGACGCAGGGGGTGTGTTTGCGAGGTGGGTTTGTTTGTCTAAAGATAAACAGAGTCATCTCCCTTAAGCCAGCTCCATTATTTATGAAGGAAGACTTTTCAGCCTCTAAACAGCCTTAACAGCCCCTAAACATGCTCATAAAGTGTAATGTTCCTCCCGTCTGAGGCTGCGTGAGTTCAAAAGTCATCTCCCACTTGTGCAGGGATCGCCGCTGCCTCATAAACTGTGAATTTACGGGGAGCAGGTTACATCCACTGACCCCTGGAGACAAAAGCTGAACCTGACACTGATTATTTAATATCTTACTGACAAATGCAGCTCAGAACAAAAAAAAAAAAAAAAAACAGAAAAGATTATTTAACTCTGGGCATTTGGAAGTCTGAGCTTTCAGGTTTGGGTTGGACATTAAAACTGCGGTTGTTTTGGGTTTTTTGTGGTGCTTGCTGTGTTATTTCCCAAATACAGACAGAAACATCTTAGTAGAAGAGAAAAAAAAAAAAAGCCTTTTCCTTATCACAAATGCAAGGTGGTTCAAAAAACCATCCATGAAATGACTGTAACTGCTTGTGGTGGATTTGACAGTACAGTTTGGCAAGTAGAACAGAAAGAGGACACAGTGTGACGCAGGCAGAGAATCTATTTGGGGGTAAAAGGTCCTTCGCCTCTAGCAGCTTTGGGTTTCTGTGTTAAGCACCTACCTTAAACCTGCCACCTAAACAGCAACAAGCAGCTTGCAATCCAAGCACAAACACGTTTATCTGTCAGGTAAGGCTGTGCCTTGGCATCTCCAGATTGATAATTTTAATAAAGGCTGTTATCTGGCAGGGGGTGGTTTACCCCAGTATTCTGTAACACCTTGTTGGTGTGCACACGCACGCACACCATAAGCGTGTCAAAAGCACGGCTGTCTTCTGGCACCAGGAGCCTTCCCCCTGAAGGAATATCAGCCCTGTGCTCATGCTCCTGCCGTGCCATCGGCTCCTCAGTGTGCCTGGAACAGCCCCTGCTCTCCCAGCTCAGAAAGGCTCCCCAGGAAGATCCTCTCTCACCATGGAGTGAGAAACAGAACTGCAGGAGGAAAGCCCTCTGTTTAACCAAACACTGGAAGGGGAGGATGGATGCTTCCTCGGGGTGTCCTGGCTGGCCACCACCTCCCACGGTTGAGGCTGTTCCATGTCATACCAAAGAAGGTCCTACCCACATTTCTGCCAGAGGCTTCTGTACATCCCCACATGAAGCTGACGGCCAGAGGGGCTGGTCAATGCACTTGCTATTCCTCTCTCAAAAACACAAACAGAAATTAAACCCAACGTCAAGCAAACTAATTTCACTAAGAAAGCAAAGCAACTGCAATGACAGGCAAGTGCCAGGTAGCTGTTAAATAAATTCCATGTCTGAAGCTAATAAAAACCAAGATATTTAATGTCTTTGGGGAGAATTTTTTCCTGTTTTATAAATTAAAAAGTTACGAGGATTTTACCTAGGGTCTGTTTTAGTATTATGCACCACACAGCTGTATTCCTAGTCTGTAAACCATGTTAAAACAGGGCCAGACAGTAACGGGCAAGGAACATGGCCAAATTCTTCACAAGGTGGGATGCCATTTCTCTTCCTCCTGGAAAACCCTGCTTTCTGAAAAGCTCAGTGGCAACAGCTGGAGCTGAAGCAGTGGTAGATGCCTGCCTATGCCTGCTACAGGATCATAAGCATCTTGGACTGAACACCCCAAATTGGTCCAGACTTTAGGAATATCTCATTATTACTCTTCCTGCCTCCACCTCTCAAAAAAACCCGGCTCCACACACACCCCACTGCCGTAATCCCAAAGAGCCGTCTTGGAGCCAAACTGCTATCTGTGAAGCACTCAAGAAATTTGGGGGGGGGGGGGAAGGGAAGGGGGGAGGGGGAATAAAAGCCTTATAGAAAAAAGTATCACCAATGAAATAATTGCTTTGTGTACATAGTAAAACATAAACTGCATACATTAAAAGGGGCCAACTGAACCGTGCATTCAGTAGGTCAGTACAAAAGCAGTTACCCAGAAATTGAACTAATTAACCAGTAACAGCATCTTGTGCAGAAGAATTGCACGCTAGGATCATGTAATTAAAAAAAAAAAAGACCTCAAGCATTTAAAAATAATAAAATCCTAGGAAGTGGGTTTTCACAACAAAAGTTAATCTGACACCCTGTAGCTTCTGAAATCTTTGTATTTTCACCTTTTACATTGTTTATAAAATACTTCACAGATGGTTAGCTTTTTGTACATAACTGAGGGCAGAATGCCCTTCAGAGGGGTGCACCAGCTCAGCTACCATACACATGGGGGTGATATTGCTTCTGGGAACCAACTGCTAGAAGACTGCAGAACTGCAGGGGTTTTCCTGAGTGTTCATAGACAACAGTTTATATGTAAAGTGACAAATTTTTAAAAAATCACTTGCATTGGGATAGGTTTTATCTTCTTATTATTTAAAAAAACCCCCAAGCCAATAAATGGACAAAATTCTTTTGTGACACTGACTCTAATTTAAACCTCACTTTAGCTAGGCAGCAAGCACAGTATTTGTGGCACAAGCTGACGAGAGATGCTGAAAGTGCAGCCTTGGCAAAATAAAGGTTTGAGGGAAGCTATCTGTAGTATTATTTACAGACTGGACAGCTGTGCTGGTGACTGAAGTAAAACACCCTGACTAAATATAATCTGAAGCCAGAGATAAGTAAGTGTTTCAAAGCTGAGTCCCTACAAGAGGCACATGTTTAGCTTTTCATGCATCACAATGGATGTCCCACATGAACTTTTTTCTTCTTCAGGTTTCCTTCAGCCCCCGACTGTCCCTGTCACCCTGTGCCAGATGGGAAGTGAGAGCTAAGCCGATCCACCTCTTTGTGGTGGAAACCCCCCGAGCTTCGGCTACAGGTTACTGAAGCCTTCATGAAAAATTCAGAGCTGGTATAACAAGCTTGCTGAAAGTAAAATGCATGTCACATTATCCACCCTCCCTTTTTGCTAGCACTGAACTACCACCACTGAGAGCTAGAAAACATGCCCGTAACAAACTTGTACAGGGATTCAGATGCAAAAATAAACATTAAACTCTGTCCTCTTTCTGCCTTTTATTTTAATAAAATTAATATGGTGTGAAAATGAGGCAGCAATAAAAGAACACTGGAAATTGATTTATAGACACATAGGAGAAGTGGACACTGAAAACTGCTAAGCTGCTAAAAAGATAGGGATGTGGAAGTAGTTTGTGCCTTTCTCAGTAGTTAAATCCCTGTTGTCTCACATTAGATGTCATTTATGAGTGGTGTAATAACAGTTAATTTGTAAAACTATTTCAGAGGTAAATGTGGTGCCTATTAAAGGTGTTATTTGCTTTAAGAGATCAAGCAAAACAGTGGAAAGAAGAATGGCCTGAGCAGAAATCAGCTGTGTAATTTGGCCTAACCTTCCTCTATGTGCTTTTGCGCCGCAGGTGTGAGGGGACACACACTCCCAGCAGTTACTGAGGATCATGGTGCAAGCTTGTCCCTACTCTCCAACACCCAAAACCCTAGAGAGGGGCCAGGGAAGCAACAAAAACACAGCACATGGCTCAGTTCAGTAAAAGACCATGGGCTCGGGGAGGTGGGGAGCAGCCTTCCCCTTTCAGCCGACTGCCTGCCATGTCATCCCCAAGACCTTTGCTTCTTGCCTCCATGCTCTGTACTTGAGGATTTGTATGGAAAGGCATAAATAAGAGGGGTGGATCAATCAGAGAGAGGCTGTATAGGGATATAACCAGATTTAACCAGAAAAGGAAGTTGTCTTCAATGACAACTTCTCGCCCCACACCTCTTGAGTGGATGGGCATCAGGATGGGGATGTGGGGAGCAAAGTCTCTCCCAGTGTATGTAAAGACCAGGTTCATGACCTCCTGAGGAACCTGAATGTCTGTGCGTCTCGATGAGATGCATCCCAGAGCCCTGAGGGATTTGGCTGATGTACTTGCTAAGCCACTCTCCATGACATGAAAAGTCATGGCAGTCAGGCGAAGTCACAGGCAGCTGGAAGAAGGGAAACACTGTACCCATGTTAAAAAAAGATAGAAAGATGGAGCCTGGGAACTACCACCCTGTCAGCCTCACCTCTGTGCCTGGGGATATGATGGAGGAGATCCTCCTACAAGTATGCTGAGGCACATGGAGAACAGGGAGGTGATTTGGGACAGCCAGCACCGCTTCACCAAGGGCAAGTCCTGCCTGACCAACCCAGTGGCCTTCTACAATGGAGTGACTGCATCAGTGGACAAAGGAAGGGCTACAGATATCATTTACCTGGACTTCTGTGAAGCCTTTAACAGGGTCCCCCACAACATCCTTCTCCAAACTGGAGAGTGATGGGGTTAATGAGTGGATTGTTAGATGGATAAGAAATTGGTTGGACAGTCACATCCAGAGGGTTTTGGTCAACGTCTCAGGGTCCCAACGGACATCAGGGACAAGTGGTGTCCCTCAGGGGTCTGTAGTGGGACCAGTTGTTATTTAATATCTTCATTAATGATGTAGATGGAGGGATCCAGTGCACCCTCAGCTAATTCCCAGATGACCCCAAGCTGAGTGGTGCCACTGACACACCTGAAGGATGGGCTACCAGCCAGAGGGACTTGGTCTAGCTCAGGAAGTGTGTCCCTGGGAATACCATGAGGTTAAACAAAACCAAGTGCAAGGTGCTGCACGCGGGTCAGGCCAACCCCCAATATCAGCACAGGCTGAGGGATGAGCAGCTCTGCCCAGAAGGACTTGGGGGTGCTGCTGGATGAGAGGCTGGACATGAGCCAGCAGCATGTGCTTGCAGCCCAGAGAGCCAAGCCCTCCTAGGAGAACAAGGGAAGTCTTCAAGGTGTTTTATGTGCTGGCTCCTACTGCGGCAAAACCTCACACTTGCCGTCAGTACAGATGCTGAGCAGACATTTCTCTGTGGGATGGTGGGAGCCAGGGTGGAGGGGACACTTCCACCATTCCTTCCACGCTAATTCCAGAGGCTGACATAGCAGACAGGAGGGACCCAGGAAAGAGACTTTGCAGCTGCATGATACCTGGAGAAGCAGAATTCAGAGGGAAGAGGGCTGGGCGCACAGCAATCTGTGGATTTCAGTAACTATATAAAACACAGGACCTGAGCATGCTGCATGCAGCACACCCCAACTTCACAGCAGGATAAGCTGTATTGCCTCCCTTGCCCTTAACCTTTTTCCTGGGAAGCAAATGTGGGTGTCCAGCCAGGGCTGGAGCCAGAGAGCTCCTGTGCCTTCCAGGCAGGCAGCAGCACTGCCAGGGTGGACAGCCCTTGGGACTGCCTCAGCCAAGCCTGGACACCACATACAACAGCAGCCCTAATAGGCACCCCAGATGTGATCTCCCCAATGGTTAAATTGTGCACGAGAAAGCAGATTCCTGGAAAGCACCTCACTTGTAGTGCATACAGGCAACAAGTGTTGCTCCATGGCATTTATAGCAATTATAAAAACAGACCTTTGCTTTTATTAAAGAGCACTTGGATTAAGGTATAATTACATGCCTGCTTCGAGTTTAGATAAAAGGTTTTAGGCTAAAAGAATAGATTGTGCAGACATGATGTTATTTCTGCACACGTTTCTTGCTTTTCCAATTTCTTCTTTCCAAGAAAACTCCAACATAATAATTTCTGCATGAGTAACCACTGAGAGGACACCACAAAAGACTGCTGTGTACACAGGCTACTGCCAACATGTAAGTAGTCTCAGACACATTGGAGGGGAACCACAAGGAATAGAAACTCATATGACCACATCTGTCTTTCAACTCACTACTTCCTCCTTTTGCCAAACTCAGACATTAAATTAAAAAAAAAAAAGAAAAAAGAAAAATCCCAATCATTTTTTATCTTAACCTCCTCTGAGATTTGTGACATGGTTTTACTCAAACTTGAGGTTGAAAAAATGATTTCAACTGTTTCCCTAAGTTACATCTTTTCTACTGATGTTTTGTAGAACTCTGTCTTCTGAAATCATATCCATCATATCCTACTCTGCCGTCAAACACTGGCACAATTACGTTAATGGAAGTGATTAATAATTCACTGATGTTTTCTTTTATGGTATAGGAAGGTTTTTGACAGTTATGAATAACATTCAGCTTTGTTTGTTCAGGATTTTTTCCTTATTTTCCCCTATCTCTGTTATCTTACAACATAATCGTCTACCTACCTCTCCTGGCTGCTTTTACACTCCCTCATTGTTTACAAAATGAATAATTAATGATTGATAACCTGCAGCCAAATCCCTCCCACCCTATTTCTCCTGCCTGGTCTATGCCATTTTCTAGGTTATTCCAGCAGCTTGGTTTACAGAACTTGATATCACTTACATGTTTGAAGAAGAGAAACGGGAGCAAATAAAAATGTAACAAGGTGAAAGTTCAGGTTAACCTGAGCTGCAGTACTCACCTACTTGTAGGTCATTTTTGTGGCATTTGTGATACAGCAAAATGAAATATATCTAGACTTACTTTGTGAAGTAAATAAAAAAAGCACAGCCCTTCTAGAGCAGCAAGAAAATCACTGCAAATGCCTTGTCCACTTTCTGAAGCACTTCTCCCATTTCCCAGCACCAGCCTACATCACCCCTGTCCCTCAGGGCATCTTCCCAGTACCCACAAACTGGCACTTGAATTTTCCGGCTCTCATGGTTCAGCAAAACCCTCACGTCCACCTATCACTCGTTTTATCATATTTTGTCAGTCAGTGCACAAATGTCAAAACGTGATCTTTGCCCCAAGCAGCAAGTGGCAGCTCACAAAGTCTATGAAGCAGAGCCATCTCATGGGCACGCCGGCTCTCCATGCGGGGATGAGCTTCCGCTTCCCTGCACAGCGACAAAAGCTGGGTCAGGGGATGCTCCATTTGACTTTCCTGTGATTGCCCTGACTTCTGAAGACTCATTTTTAATTTGATTTTCCAGCTCAGCATCTAAAGTGAGACCTGACTGTCTTCTTGCTTCCATTGCTTTGCTCTAGCAGCATTTTGCTAGAGTCACATGTGGGCATCACGGTGCAGGTGTTCAGCTGGCCCAGATGTGTCCCTCAACACCTGCACAAGGAAGCTGAAGCTGCCCAAACTGCAGGTGAACAATAAACTAAAATAAATAATAATAAAAGACGAAATTCATGTGATCTGGACTAGGCATGCCATGAAACTCAAATATTTGGCATCTGTTTTTCCTTTTCAAGCTGAAGTTGCATATATTTCTTTGCTATCGGAGGCAGCCAAACTTTGTAACCAGGAGCACTCAGATACCTGTGCTAACATGAGTGCACACCAGTCTAGTTTAAACCTGCTGAAGGGGGCTACAGAGCAGTGCTGATGAGCTGCTTATTTTTCATACACAACACCCATTCAGGTGGGAGTTTGTGAACCAGAAGAGAAAAGCAAATGTCACTGGTTTTGTTGATGGGTCAAAAAGTTAAGATAACACACCTTTATTGTTCTCCCAATGATACATTTCCTGCAAACAACTACAAAGCCTGTTAAAATTGCTACCAAGTATATAATAAAATGCATCACATTCTGTAAACTTATAGAACAAAAAGAACATTACGATGAAATAAATTAGTGAAATGCAAAAAGCAAAGCTAAGAATTATGAAAATGCCCATGAATTGTAAAAACTGATAATTTTTTATTTTTAAATTTTTATTATAAATAGTTTACAGTTTTTCATGGCAAAGCCAAATCCATGCCTGCTAACAAATAAAAAAAGGACAACTGTCTCAATTCCATTTAATTTGGGGCCTGTTCATCTCTGATGGACTTAGCAGAGGGCAGAATCAGATTTCTGGGCTTTAGCAGCACTTTTACCAACACAATGAGTTGGTGGTAAATCCTCTGCCTTTTGAGAGAAGGAAATTAGTCAAGCTGGCTGGAAGATCATTGCTTTGAGACTTGATTTTGTTCCAGCATCCATTCACTAGAAATTCAGAGATGGACATGGTTTTCGACATGCCACCTCCAGATTTCTGAAATGAAATCTGTTTTGCAGATGTGCAATGAGAGAAATGAGTTTCTGTCAGCAGCTGCCTGCAAAATCCCAGGCTCTGGGCACATCATGCTGGGTCCAGACACTGCCACTGCTTCAAACCACTGTTTTTCAGGCTCCCAAGAACCCCAAACCATCCCCCAGGGGATTTAATGAACTTTCACTGCCCCAGGTTAATGATGATCCTGGCATTGGTGGCATCCCCCAGAGCCATTCACACTGGAAGGTGCAAGTCTCTATTTGTCAGAGATGAATTCTGAAGGGCAGAAGACCTCCAAGCCTCAGTACCTTTGACAGAGAGACAACCTACCTACATCTCAACAAATGTTACTTGAACCTGGCAGGTTTTCTGCAGAACAGTTTGCAAAACACACTACAAAGCAATTTTTTCCCCCTGCCAAGTTATTTAATTAGAAAATCCTGAAAAGTTCACTTGTTTAAAATTAGACATTAGACAGAGGGGCACTTGAAGAGGTTACCAGGGCAAGATGGTAGAAGATATGAGAGTAGTCAGTGGGACATGAACAATTGGCACTATGTTCAGGGTATCACCAGCCAAAATACCATTGCTGATGTCTCCCTAGGAGGGAATAGCAACTTCTGATCATTTCTGCTTTCAGAAACCAGCACGTAGTGGTAGGATGTTCAGCTATGAGCCAGGAGACGCTGGCTTATTCCTGACTGAATCGCAGAGGTTAGAAAAGCAGCTCTGAATCAGATCTTCCACAATTTAAGTGGGGATGTTAATCCCAAATGTAGCTCATCAGGATACTTAGGCATGCTCCATCCAAGCACATAGTAGGACTTGTAGTTTTAGGATGACAAGTGTTATGAAATACAAGGGAAGTTTAAAGCAATTTGGTGGGACTGTTGAAAGGAAAAGAACAGGAACATGGTAGAAAGCTTCCTGCAGTCACAGGTGAAGAAAAGGGGTCAATAAAAGTTGGCATAGGTATAGAGCAGGTAAAGAGAGTCTGAACATTTTTGTAGGGAAGGTATCAAGAAACACATGAAAACTTAGGGTGAGATGTGAGGACATAGGAGAATGTTGGAAGGAGACAACTATGAAACTGCTACATGAAATGAAGGGCAAGGAAGGAAACTTTTAGAAGGATTTCAGAATAAGCAACCCTATTCCAGTCTAGTCCAAGCACTACTCATCTGCCTAGCCCAGATGCTAAAGAAAAATTTGGAGAAGTGGAGAGATATAAGCACTGGGGATAAAGAAAGGAGTAATGGTATCATCATGGCTCTATCATAAATCAGAATAATATATTTCTAAACTTATCAGAGAACCAAAGTATTTCTGTAGGGAAATCTTGTACTAAGAAAATGCATGGCTGCCTAATTTCCAATTAAATCCAATTAAATTCAAGAGCTAAACATTTATATTCTTTGCATTAAAAAATTAAATATGGACAAAAAACCTTTTAAGAAATTTAATACTCTAATCCTCAAGAGACACTTTTATAAAAGGATGCTTACACTCAGCAGTTAAACAATTTCTACTAACAAGACGAGAAACATACAAAGACATTTTGAAAAATTATATCCACCTATGTGTTGCATGCAGGGTTTGGGGCTTTTTTTTTTTTTGCAGTCACACTATTGCCAAAGTAGCTAAGAAATGAAAAGGACCTATTAAGAAATAAAGTAATTTTTATTTTTTCTTTCTGCTACAAAAATTTTACACAAGCGTTCAAAAGGAAATTCTTTCTGTGTTTTTTATTCCAGCCATAAAATGCACTTTACAGTAGCACTGAAATACAACAAGACACATTTATGCTGTGCTCACATGGCTTTATGCCACCTGGCCAAGAGACATTGGTAAGGCAGTGGAGTACACACCCTGTCGTGCATACTCAGCTTTTATTGCCCACTCAGAAAGCCTCGTTTTCATCATTTTGAAAGGGAGCAGAACTCGCTCCAAGAAAAGCCCAGCTTGGATAAAATCAGAGCCAAAAGGAATCTGAATGCCAGCCTACCATGCTGGAAAAATATTTAGCTGTTTCACTGACGTTTGCATTGCCACACTGTACCCCCCTGTTACAAGCAGGACTAAACTTTTCAGACCTATTGGTACCACATGAAGCTGCTGTCCAGTTATCTAATTTAAAGCCTTTTCTTAGGAACTACTTACTGCCCCTTTTCAGACTGGATAACAGCACACATATGTGCAGCTACCTGAATTTTCAAAGCAGGCCCAGGAATGGGCTGGGCTCAGTACTGCATGCCAGGCTCTGCCTGCCCTCCTGCATCCCCATCTGCCAAGTGAATAGGTACTCATTTGTGTAGGAGGCTTTTGAAACAGCCCTTATGGCTGTGTAGGAGAGGGCAGACACCCACTGCAAACACCATTGTTTTGGGGCCCTCCGGTAGGAGTTTCACACAGAGCTGGAGTAGCAGCCCTCTCCGTGGGCGGCTCCTGTGACAGAAGAAATGGCTGTGCTGGCCATTTAGCAGTTGGGTCTGCTACAGAAATGGGAATGAAATTCATTTCTAAGGGAAGGAGGTGAATTTTCCTGTTTGGTTCTCTTTTTTTTTAAGCAGGGATCTCTTCCACATGACCCAAACAACAGAAATGCTCCTGGCAAAAAGTGCTCTGGTACTTCGGTAAGTGTCTGGCAAGGGATCGATTTCTTCGTGTGTTTTATGACTTAGAAGATCACCCGGTTTTCAAAACCTAAATGGCAAAGGTTAACTTTTACAAGGTTCCCTTAAAACACACCACGAGTTGGCTTTTGTGCAGTGTGAAACAGACCCTCAAGGCCCTGATCCCAGCGGTTTCACCTGCGCTAACTGCCTTTGGATACATTAATACATGGAGTGCACAAATGATTGCCAGACATTCAAAGCCAGGGCTTACCACCCTTATTCGAGCGATCACAGAGCCCTAAATGAGACACCCACAGGACTCCAGCTGTGTTTGTGTCAGAAGGGCTTTCCAGCTGCTAAAGATGAACATGTGAAACCAGCAAAGCTAGAATTATACAGCAAAACATCGAGCACCCACACGGAACATGCTAAGAGTGTTTTGATAATGTTTTATAACATCAACACTGAGGGCTTTCGCTTCAGGCATGGGATCCTTGTTTAAATTATGTTGGATAGCCTGTTTTAGTTCGGTTTATGGGCACATCCTGTGCACTCTTGCACAGTTGAGCAATCCCATTCAATTCCAAAGGCTTATTTATGAGCATAAAGATGACTTACAGTAATAAAGAGCTACACCCTTGTCGTTCCAGCACTCACCTGCTTATTGAGAATCTTATCATAGTACAAACAATGAAAAAAATATATACTCAGATTCCATTTTGAACCATGCCTGAGCAAAGCAGAGAAGGATAAACAAGGATCCTCCCACAGCTTCCAATTCCTGTAGTGGTTTGAGGTGAGAGAAGAAAATTTGAACTACGGTTCTTAGAAAGATGAAAAGTTCTCATTTCACTGTGGATTCGAGACTCACACTTCTGCCACTTTTTTCCTTCATAGAAATGAAACACCTGCTTTCAAATGCCATACTTCTGGGTTTTCTTTTGGGATTTTTTATTTGTTTTGGTTGTTGTTGATTGGGATTTTTTCATACTTTGAGTATTCCTTTCTGTCATTATATCAAAACTAAACTCTCATGCAAGACAACCTAACTTTATCAACATACTGCTGTGCGATAGAACTGCAAATTCAAATGGATTATAGGAATGCAGGAATTTGGGATTTTTAATTCTTGTTTCTGTTATATTTTGTCAGTGGTTTTATTTCCACCAGCGATAAGCCTCCATGTTTCTGTTTCACTTTTTTTTTTCCCCTACAGAAGGTACACCAGGCCTGTGCAGATTTTCATCCTGTTTGCTTCATGTCTCTCTGGGATAAAGGCCCTGCTGCAGCAGAGGACAGATTAACATCCTGGGGTAGGCCCAGCTCAGACGGAAACAGATCTTTCCCTGCCAGTCACGTCCTACTGGGATTCTTCCTACACACAGGCAATTCAGGGAGAGGTTCCTGCCAGTATAAATCCAACTGGGCTCTGTAAACAGAGAGAAGGACCAGAGACTATGAGCACCAGAGGGAGATTGCTTCCTTGTGATAGACTAAGCTAATAAATAAGTTTTTAAAAGACCAATATCTCAAATGTGGAGAGCTTTAAAGAAGGATCAGCTTATGCAAAACTTATGGCTGATGTTTTGGAAAAAAAAAAAGGTTACTTTCACTGGCTGAATGCATCCTTTATTTATACTGATAGGAATAAAATCCTTTTAAAGAAAGAAAGAAGGGAGTAAAGGCCTTGCCTATAACACCACAGCTTACCCCTACCAGTGCAACAGGCTACACTGGCATGCCAGAGCCAGAGAGGGAGACCCTGGAAATGTCTGTCCCTCATCGTGTGTCACCAGCTAATGTCCCCTAACAGATGTGAGCTAACAGCAGAGAGCTCATGTTAGACATGTCAGACAGCTCTGGGCCCATCACCACAAGACAGACACTGAGGTGCTGGAGAGTGTCCAGAGAAGGGCAACAGAGCTGGGGAAGGGCCTGAGCTCAGTCGTATGAGGGAGCTGGGGGTGTTTAGCCTAGAGATAAGAAGACTGAGGGGAGATCTTATTGCTCTCTACAAAAAGGAGGTTGCAGCAGGACTGGACATCAGTAACAAGTGACAACGGGGGATGACCTCAGATTACACCAGTGGAGGTTTAGATTAGATATTGAGAAAAAAACCAAAAAGTACAGAAAGATCTATCAAGTATAGAACGTGCAGGGAAGCGGTGGAGTCACCGTCCCTGGAAATGTTAAAAAAATGTGTGGATATAACACTTGAGGACATGGTTTAGTGCTGAACATGGTTGTGGTGCTGGGTTGACAGCTGGACTCGGTGGCCTTAGAGGTCTTTCCCAACCTTAATGATTCTATGGCTGTATGATTTTAGACTGATTCTTAGCACAGCTTTTGCAAGAACTCCTTATATTTCATTCTGAGCATTTTTCCAATATTTAGTTTCCTATTAAACCTCATAAATTGAAATACAGACTGGAACAATATTGTCTGCTTTCTGTTACGTCATAACTAAAATCTGTAGACCCCATAAGAAATTACCACTGTGTCACCTCTGTCACAAGCCAAGCTTCTGTGCTTCATATATCACTGAAGAGTTTTAGCTAGGGGTGATATATAGATTAAAAACACACGCGGCATTGAACAGGGCGGGGTGGAGAGGCTCGCAATGAGGTGTTTGGTGGGGCTGTTTGGTTTCTTTTTTTTTGTAGAGTCAGTTTTAGCAGGAAGGGACTAAACTAAGGAGGGGGAAGAGGACGAGAGGAGAAAAGGGAAAGAAATACGAAAAAAAAAAAACCCCAAAAAATGTAAAAAGAGAGAAAACTGAAAAAAAAAAGAGGGGAAAAGCGATCACAGGCCCCCGAGGGTCTCTGGCAGAGCTGGGAGCCGCAGCTACCATGGACAGAGCCCGCCGCCCGCTCGGCCGCGCCCGCAGCGGAGGAGCCGCCGCGGCGCTCCCAGCGCGGCGCGGAGATGCCGGCCCCGGGAAGAGCCGGCCCCGGGAAGAGCCGGCCCCACCGGGCAACATCCTCCCTGCAGGAGCTCCAGCCAGGCCCCCAGAGCCGGGAGCGGCTCAGCCACGAGTTTATGGGCTCCGCCTCACGCGGTTTTATGGCGCTGTCTGGCTTAGGTTGGGCTCCCCTGTGTTGATTCAGGGCATCCTTCGGAACACCTGCCTCCGAGCGCAAAGCCGTGAAGTTCAGTTGCAATAAAAAGTTAATAAAAGGGTTTATTGCAGGGTGCGTAAGCCGAAAATTTTAAATTAATCAAGACAGCAGCTCACAGGCAACTTCAAAGGCTATTTTTTAAAACATAACAGTGTCCTACTATGTACAACACGAAAGCTTTGTGGTTAAAAAGGTTTTGTTTTGGACAAACTGTTCTTCCTGCAGAAGGGGAAATATGAACCCTGACAGATTTTCCTTTTGGCTATACAGCATATTCATCACAGGAATTCCATATTATGGATTCTGTAGTCCACTACTCCTGAAGGATGGTTATCAGTAACACCTATTTTACCTAGATAATGTGATGCTAAAGGGAAATCTGAATTTGGACACACTGCAATACATACAGGAAGAAAGGGATGCAACTCCATGTAAGCATAGGGTTAAGTGTTGGAGAGGAGAAAAGAAACTTAGAAAAAAAGTTTAGAGAGCTAATAGAAAATATCCTAATTCCCTAATTTGATTTAAAAGTCAGACTTCAATAAAAAAAACGGAATTCATTTCAAAAGAAAAACGGTTATAGTCAGTTGTCATAAACCTGTGCTTAGTAATGTCCTTAAAACCAAGTGCATTGCTGAGGATGTTATTTCATGACACTATTTACATCCTTCATAGAGAATGAAAAATTCTGAATGTATTTAGCCGGATAATGAGGTATTATCATGCTTCTATTTATTACTGATAGAGTTTCAATAGATTTTTTTGATATTTCCTGAGAATCCCCATAATTAATGACATGAATTCACCTGCTGGCATTTGAACATCAAGAATACACTGTTAATGCTGTCTGTATTTTGGTAACAGTACTCCCTTTCTTCAGTAAAGTGTGGAGTTTGTAATGCTTAGGAAATTCCTTCAGAATACAACTGGTTGAATATTATATCGTGGCTAAATGAGAGTTTTATGGAAACACTGAGCTTTCTGTAGAAAATTAAAAATAGTCTTCCAAATTAGGCTGGTGATCTGGTTGACAGTATTGAATTGAATATTGAATATCTACACTCACAATTTTGTGGTCCTCCAAGTTGTGCTCAGGGCTGGCCGAGTACTGAGAGGGTTTCAAAATAGCTGTGCTCTTTGAAAAAGTGTGTCCATGCTCTGGAATGTAACATATTACTTGAGGGTCACTGTTTCTTAAGGCAAAACGATGTGTGGTGGTATGGTTGTACAAAAATATGTATTGGGCTGTGGTGACAGAGATGTGTCACTGCTTCTGGGGTAATAACCAGAAAACTATTCATGGTCACAGCTGCTGAAAATCTACCTAAAGTTATGGAAAATAGGGGGTGAGGAAGGTAAATTTCAGCTTTGTATACACCTTTTTAATAATTATTTGCTTATTTTCACAGGCACAAATATTTGTCCGCATAAGCGGAAGTTGACGGAACTCCATTGCACATCTATTAAAAGACATCGTTTACCACTAAAATCTGTGGCATCACAAAAGTATCCCACAAGAGCTGTGTTCTCTGTCTCAAAAACCCTGAAATAATATTATGCAAGTTAGAACAGCACCTCCTGGCAATAACCACAGCGTTGTGCTCCAGACCCCTCACCAGCTCCACCGCCCTTCTCTGGACACGCTCCAGCATCTCAATGTCTTTCTTGTAGTGAGGGGCCCAGAACTGGATGCAGCACTCGAGGTGCAGCCTCAGCAGCGCTGAGTACAGAGGCACAATGTGAAAACAAGCATTTGGATCAGCCCAAAAAATGGGCATTGGTGTCCCTGTTTGTGGGAGGGGAGATGGAGCTAGATGATCTTTAAGGTGCCTTCCCACCCAAACCACTCTGCGATTCCATGGTTTGCCAGCTATTACCAGATCAGACAGGAAGAACACCTGCACAAGACGGCCAGTATGTATTCAGAGGGGCAACCCCTGCAAAGCAGGTCATGACATTTGCTGTTAGCACATCTACTGTTCATCATTTACTCCAAAACCACAAAATGTGTGTAATGGCCAGCACAGGCAGATTTAAGCAATGCTCTCACATTTCTTTTGATGTCTCATCAGATTTCTTGGTCTTTCCAAACACAAAGAGAGGAGCTGTTTCTCCCGAGCAACCTGTCCAGATCTGTGCATGAATATAGCCCCAAAAAACTACACAATATGGTAATTAACTATCTCCTGGCTTTGTTATTTCTCTCGTCTTTTCCATTTGGGAAACCTCTGGTCAGCTTTCCTATGGTCTGTTCTTTTAGTCGAACTGTTTCCATCATCCAACTTAGATCACATTTCACTTCATACCACAATACCGAAGGTGGCAATTCTTTTCTCCAAAGAGGTGAGACCTTCCTGAATACAGAGGGGGTTTATGCTGATGGAAAACTGTCACACTGCTCTCCTATCCAGTAGTATGTTCTAAAAGGTTAACATTAGACTGCCGCTCAAAAATCCTTACCCATTTTATTAAAAAAAAAAAAAATAAATATTCCTTTGAAAAATCAGAGGCCTGAAGTAATTTCCAGTAACATTTGATGAGAACTTTAGGATATTCTCTTCCAGTGAGGGTATTAGAACTCATAGAGTAATTCAGCCATTTGTTTTCAAACCTCAAAATGCTTGAAGGGGAAAATAAACAGTGCAATGCAAGAATTGTCAAAGGGAGTAGTTAGATGAAGATAGCAGCATTTAGGAAAATCTTTAATGCTGTATTTTCTATTATGTTAATCGATTTTTTTAGCTGATTAAATATATTGATGTTGGTACTGTAGTAAAATCACAGAAACTGAATGCGCCAATTTTGCTGGCTTCCTTTTTTTCCTCTAGGCATACTTATAAAATATGAATTTTGCACGAAAAAAAAAAATTAAAACCCAGCAGGAAACTTTCTTCCTCATGAAATCCATACTTTCCAAAGGCTGATGGCTCAGTTTTCCCAGAGTTGCAGAGTCTCCTAATGAAAACGCCCTGGGCTCCACCACAGAGCAGTCACTGATCTAGAGCCATTCACAGGGTATGAATTTTATGTGATAGCAGAAAACACAGCAGGTGTAATACCTACAGACTGGATATCAGGACAAACAGGAGAGGCTGGCAAGAGTGGTTTGATTTTGTTTGATAGGAATGAGAGGGGAAAAAATGAATTAGAATATATTCTTAATTTTTTTCAGGCAATAGAAAAGCTGAAATGGAACTTCTGACACTTCCAATAATTTTTCAAAAAGCTCCAGAAGTAGAGCAAACATCTTGAAACTTATGTTTTTACATTTCTCAGATTTGAAGCATTGAAAATCAAGAAGATCCATCAAAACAGATCAATTCAAGAAGGAAAAAAAAAGTTCTCATCTCTGATAGTCTGTTGGGTTTTTATTTGAATAAACAAATTAAAGGTCTGCCAAAAGATGACATCAAGTTATTTGTTCCAAATGTTTCTTGCAGACTCCGGAGAGCCTTATTCAGTTTTTGCTTGCTGACCCTCTGTGGAGGCCCTGATTCTGCACCACCATCTATTTCAGGAATCTCCAGGTCAGTTCCCTACAGCAGCTCCACAAATACTATTCAAGGTGTGCGAGGATAATAAGTACAACTGCAAAACGCACCCACAGATACCACTTCAGTATTCCAATAAGAGTCCAAGTTTTCCTTCCCTGCTAAGCACCCAACTGCCACAGAAAACCTCTGAACACTCAGCAGCTTTTGAAGACCAAAAGCCTGGCTTCAGAAGACCAAAACACTTTAATTTTTATTTCTATTTTGGGGAATATTTTTTTTCTTGTTCCTGGTTTAAGAATGCTTGAAATTATGACCACAGCAGCTCTAAGGTAAGTTTAGACCCATTGTTTTCAGTTAGAAGATGCTCTTCTATTTACACTTCTCAGTTATTTAGAAAAACAAAAGGAAACCAAATATAGAAATATCCTTTCCAGATGTCACTTGCTCGGGGGGTGGGAATACCAGGGGAAAAGCTATGAATTACTTTCTAAGCTCTTGTTTAGCCTGGGATATGCAAAGGTTAATATCCTTTACCTCACTTGGTGTGTGTAACCCCATTACTTCTTAACCCCAAAGTTACAATCAGCAATGCTCCCAAGCTTTCACTCTTTCCCAACATGAAAACCCTGGGAACCCTATGCAATTCAGAGCCTTTCCTTCCTTGAAAGGAAGGAAAAACAGACTTTTGTTTTTTAAAGAAAAAGCTTTCAGGATGTTCTGCAATGCAAAGAGGAAGCCACCAAACTGTAGGGCAGGAAAGAGAGTTAATTGAATGTCTTGATAGCCAAGTAATACAAGCATAATTGATTTAATCCAGAAATCTTTCAACAATCAAATATGAACCACACAAAAATTTGCTGTGAGAGTGTTTTTGCAAGACATTCTGGTAAGTGATGAAACATAACAATGTAATTCAGGCTGCATTTATCACATCTTCACTACAAATATTGCAGCACTGCTAACTTCAGAAAAATAAGAGATGTTCTCCCTACCTGAGAGGTGACCGAGGCAGGGAGGTAATGCATATTCTGCACATCAGACTGTGCCTTAGAGTCTCACATGCCCTGGAAAACTACCTCACAGCCATGTTCTCACCCATCCCAGTGGGGAAACTCCAGCAGAAACAGATTCAAACTTAATGAGGGAACAAGCTATGAATCAGGAGAATCACTTTGCTTGCAAAAGCCTGCATCCACTCACCATCCTTCCCAAAATGCTGCTCAGCTTTATCATGTATCAGAAAATTCCACCTCTCCCTCCCTCTTGACCCACCCTAAATAACAGGCTACAGCTGGGGGCAAAACAAGCTGCTTCCTTGGGCTTTGGAAAGGATGACACTACCAAAAACCTTGGTGAAACATCTCTGGAAGTGTAAAGACAGCCCCTGGTTGAATGTCCTTTGCTTTGAGCAAAGTCTTGCAACTGGAAATACTTTTGAAGCAACTGGAATAAAGTGTGTTGTGTGAGAAAGTGCTGGCACACATCCTGGGCTCATGCCCCACCTGTGGCCCTGGGCTCCTGTTGTCCACAGCAAGCCACTTAACATTGCTGGGCCTCAGGTCCTTCTCCACAGGCAGGATAATTCCTCCTCAGGCCAGAGGAGAAGATCAGGGACTGAGAACTGTAAGTAGTGCCTAAATTAGCCCTACGCAAGCTCCCAGCTTTACATGTCTGTAGGATGGTTGTGCAGTCCTACCACAAATCATCACAGCTTGTTTACAGTCGGCATTTTGAGGGACCTTCATGTAACACCGGCCCTTAGTTCAGCATTAGTACTGGCATGAGAAAAATAAAATAATGTAAACTGTGGCTAATACAAAGCAAATACTAAATTTACTTTCACCCACAGCAACTGAAATCCAAAGCGGACAAGCTGTGTGGAAGCACTTATCCCCCTTTTCATTGCTTTCCAAAATGGAGTATGAAAGAGCCCCCTCCCCGCTCTGAAAGGGATCCCTGCTTCCCCTGCCTTCCCTCTTTGCTCTGACCCTGTGGACAGCCCACTCTCGCTCCAGTGGAATAACAGCAAGGCTTCTCCCAGCCTCGCCAGCCACAAAACGTTTAGGCAGAACTATCTTTTCTGTGTTAAAAACCCCCAAGAAATAAATGCACCACCCTCCTCCTTTTTTGAAGGAGACTTCAGAGAAGAGATATTGTAGGAGACATTGTCATGCACGGCTCTTACAGAAGCTGGGCCGGTGGATTTAATAAATGAATGAATAAATAAATAAAAAAGCCGATCTCCTCGCACTGCTCCCAGGAGAAGTGGGGGCAGCCCCAGCTGGCAGGGAAGGGGGACCGGGGTGTAGCTGCTGGTCGCGGATGCCGCCCTGGAGCCGGGAGCGAGCAGGAACCTTTCTCGGGCAGGATAAAAATGTTGACTGTAGATAAGCGAGGTGCAGGTGGGGACTGAGGGCACGGCGGCGGCTCCGGCCGGTCCCCGGGGTTTGCTTTTGGGGTTTATGGGAAGCAGGTGATGCCGCTCAACGGTCTCGAGCTTATTCAGCGTGTGCCCTGAACCAGAGTTCAGTCAGTGCACGTCGGCGGTCCGGGCATCTCCCGGCTTTGCAGAGCCTTTGGAGGAGGAAGGGAGCAGAGAAAAGAAATAAAAGCTCAGAAACTTGCAGAGTCAAACGCTTTCCCCTGTCCGGGGACGCAATTCCGATAGCTCCGCTTGCTCGTTGCGGGGCGCATCTCAGAGGTGCCGGGCTGCTGGGTGCAGGCTCGGCATCCTGCCCGGGCTCATCGGCCCCGGACGGGGTAGAGGGACGGGCCACCGCCCGGCGCGTCCCGCCACAGCAGCGGTGACGGGTCCCGCGCTGCCCGCGCATCTCCCACGCGTGCCGGGGTCCCGCAGGCCGGGGGGCGACGTGCTGTCCGTCCCGTCCCCCCGCACCTGCCGGGCTCTGCCACCCTCTGAGCCAGAGGATTTTGCAGCGCAGTGCAGTGTTACACCTCAGCCCGTACGTGATGCGCTGCTCGCTTTCCATCCTGGCTCCTGCTTCAGGATAAAACTGCGTTTCTGAGCGTCGGATGGGAACAAAAAAAAAGCCCCCAAGGCCGAAGATGTTGAAACACAAAAATATCAGTGGGTGGTTGTAGCTGAAATGATACGAGCTGACCCGGTAGGGTCGAGGGATTTGCTTGTCCCGAGCAGGTCTTTTAAACACCAATCTGACAAGCCGGAGAGGGGTTTACCGCGCCGGTAGGCCGGGTGTCCTGTTTCAGCGAGTCACGTACCATTAAAGAGGCACTTTTACAAGTTTGCAGCGAGGCGCTGAGGCGATCAAAGCTGCTCGCTCGGGAGGAAAACCCGCGGCGGCAGCGCTTGGGGAAAGGGTTAACCCGCTGGCCGCCCTGCCTGGGAAATAATGGTAAATTACCCGGCGCGTTCTCCCGGGGAAGAAATTAGACTTCAAAAGGGCTGGAGCCCTTCTGAATATATATCAAGCAGATGGGCTGATGCGCTGTCTCGCTGATGTGCCATTGATTAACCGCCCCACAAAAGTGCTGCAGCCCCGCTCGCCCGCGGGTGCGCGCCGCCGCCCGCCTCTCTCCCGGGCACCCCGGCGGCGGCAGCGCGCCTCGGAGTTGAGCGAGGGAAAAGGGCTGGCCGCTGCAAGACACCGGGAAAGAAAGATAAGAAGACATCAGAGAGGGGAGAGCAGGGGAAGAAGGGGAAGAAAAAGAAAACCAACCCAACAAAAAACAAACAACAAAACACACGGGGAAAAAACCAGGGTGAAATACAAAAATAAATCTCTTCAGAAACGGAGGGGATTTGCTTTCTCATCCCCAAATCTCGCCTTCCCTGTCAGCACTACCGAGAGCCCATCCCCGCGCTGCACAAGCTCCCATCCCAAGTTCCAGCTGCGCTCCGCGCTGCAGCGGGTGCGACGGGCCGGCACCTCCCCACCCCCAGCAACCTCTGTTAAACCGAACTGGGAGCGAAAAGCTGCGGGGAGCGGCAGAAGACCCGAGCTGTTCCCCCTCCCCGCTGCCTGACGGGGCAGAGGCGGCAGCTCCGCCGCTGGCGCCCCGCGGGGAAGAGCCTGGCTGCGGCCCCGGGCTGGGGGGCTGCGGGTGTCGCATCCATCCCCGGAAGAGCTCAGTAAAAATGCCTGCTCCCTCCTCCCGGGCCTAAGCGGGGAGGGAGAAAAGCACACGCCAGAAAGTCACCCATTGTAGCGTTTAAATGCTTCACCGCTCAAACCGCCTTTGACACGCCTTGGCTGGGCTCCCGAAGGCATCCCGAGCCATTCGATAGCACTACAGAAGAGGCCTCTCTGTCTGCCCCGCTCTGGGCAGCCTGGAAATGGCCAGCGGCGGCAGCGGCAGCGCACACACCGCACATGATCAGCGCACCCAGCGCACAGGTGCAGCGCAGCCCGCGGAGCCGCGCTCCCATCCACTGCCGGGGGTGCAGCAGCTCTGGAAAACGTCCTTAGAGAGAGTCCGTCTGAAGTTAACAGAGGGTGGCGGCAGGGCAGCAGTGGTTTTCCGAGGCCCCAGCCCAGCTCCGGGAGCGCAGCCGGTCGTGCGCCCCAGCCCCGGCTCCGGCGGACACACAGCCCCGAGCAAAGCCCCTTCCGCGTTGCAAGCACTTGGCTAGGGGCGGAAAACTTTGTCCTCTTGTCCCCCGCGGTGCGCCGGCAGCTCCTCGCTCCAGCCTGGCTTGCCCGCGGAGAGGATGCTTCCCACGCGGGGCCGGCAGGGTCCCCCTCACCCACGCACAAGCGGATCCCTCGCCACTTTCCGCGCATTTTTCTCTCCCGGATAAGCCCGTCACGGGCACATGTGACAACGGGTGACCAGACACAAGGCCGGCTCCTGCCGGGTACCGGCATCGGTGCCCGTGGGTGGCAGTGTCAGAGGTGGGGCCTCGGGAGTCAGGGGCGCACAGAGAATCACAAGCCGGGAGGTGCCCCATGCGGGGACGGGGCTGTGGGGCGGAAAGTTTCCGGGGCGCTTCCCTCTGCTCCCGCACGGAGAGAGGGATTTCTACGTGTGTCCATCGCTGCTGCAGCGGCTCGGACCCCTGTGAGCGAGTGCACGTGTGTGCAGGTGGCCACGCGTGTGCACGCCCGGCCGTGCCGGCCTCCGCGTGGGCTCGCCCGTCCCTCTGTGGGCGCCTGCCTCTCCGCACTGTCGGAGCAGACACGCTGGGCCGTTCCTGCGTATCTTTTTCTCCTCCTTTGTCTCCCTTTCTTTGGCTTTGACTCTTTCAGGTGCCCCGGCGGTGCCCTCGCGTGCTGCTGGTTGCTGGGAGGTGGCGTGGCTGCCACTGCGCTGCTGTTGTGCGAGGGGAGGGAGGGAAGGGGGCTTGAATGCTGGCTGTTGTGCTCGGCTGGGGTGGGGAGCCGCCGAGGAGGAGGAGGCCGATGATGATGATGATGGAGGGGAGGGGGTGACGATGGAGCTCACCGCGGGCGCGCAGCTCCCTGGGGAGCCGCCTGAAAGGCCGCTGCGCTCACCAGCTGACAACGCGTGCTCCGCTCCAGACACGGCGCACCGCGGCCGGGAGCGAGGCCAGACCCCCCCTCCGCCCTCCAGCCCCCCCTGTCCCCCCCTCATTGTCCGCCCCAAAGCATTGTCCGCCCCGCTCTAATTAAGAAACACTGGCCCCACGGCCAGCTCCCCCCTTAATCCCCCCCGTGGTTCCTGCGCTTTTCTGGTCTCCCCTCTCTGGGTTTAACCCTTTCTCCCCCTTCCCTTCCTCCTCCCTCCCCGAGGCCAGAGGTTGAGCAAACAGCAGCCGGAGAGCTGCACGGCAGAGATGCGCCACGGCCCCGCCACCACCGCGCCTCGTCCCGCTCCGTCCCCCCGAAACCCCCGCCGCCGGGACGGCCGGGCAGAGCCACGCACCGGAGCCCGCGGCCGTTCTTCATCCGGCGACCCAGGCTCAAAAGTCAGCGGAGCCGCCGTGAGCCTCGCACAAAGGCGACCGCCTCCCCAAGCCCCCCGAGCCGCCGCGGTCGTTTCGCACACCCCGGAGGACAGTTAGCGCTCAGCCAAAATTTAACGCTCGGATAGTGCGCTTCTGACTCGCCCTTTTCAAATAAAAGCCCATTTAGGATGATAAAACCCCACGAAGCAAACCGGGCGAGACTGCTTCTAGGGGCTGGTGCGCGTCCCCGCTCTTGTTAAAAAACTTTGCGGTAGTCTATACAAAACAAACACTGTCGCAAGCTCAATAAAGAGATTTATCCATCTTCATTACTTAAAGAAATGTTGTCTCTTTGTTTGTTTGGGAGATATTAAGCATGCTTAGCTTGCAACACATAGTTGATTCCTTTGCTAGTATCTTGGATACTTGGAGCTGACTTTGGAAGGTAGGAGCTAATTGCTAATAATGGAGAGAAAGGAACCAGCCAGCATAGCGGGAGTGGCCTGGCATATGGGGAATGAGCGGTCTGAAATACTCAATGTTCAAGTTTCCAAAATATTAATGAGATTATAGCAACCTGCAGCTATACGTTACAGCTTGTTAACGGAGTGCAAGAGAGGGGGGCTGCCAAGCGGTTGTTATGCAAACTCTATAGCTGAACCTTAAAATGGGAATGCGGCTGGGTATCTCTTTCAAAGAAGAGTTAAAAAAAAAAAAGAAAAAAAAGAAAAACAAAAAGAAGAAGAAAAAGCCCCTCAGAGGGCGAGCGCTGCGCTGAGGCTACGAGCACCAGCCGCGCCGTGCGCTGCGCTCGTCTGTCGGGGGAAGGGACCCGGCCGAGGGAGCGGGGAGGATTTTGATGCGCTCTTTTCCACCACCTCGCGTGTTCGCAGCCGCAGAAGCAGCGCCCGGGACGGCGGGGCGGCGAGAGGCTGCACGCACCCCTTCAACCCATGGCCGGCACCCCCGGGACCCCTCCGCGGGTGCTGCCCCTCAGTCACGGGTACCCGCGCCGGGTACATCCCCAAACTAAACCAAATAAACAAAACAACATCCCCAAAGTCGGTGGTTTTGTGCTCCGCCGCATCACTCCCGTTATGGGATCCCTCGCGTGCCCCCTAAGATACGAAACGGGCTTCCACAGCCCAGAAATCCGTGCCGGTAACCAAAGCTGACCTACCCCGACAAAGCAGGCGTTTTAATAGGAAGGGAAATGACCCTCCCGATAAACTTTCCACCCTGTGGGACCGTACCCCCTTTCGGCAGGTACGGGCGGCGGCCGCGGGTGCTGGCGGCGGGCAGGGCAGGGCGACAGCCTGGGGTTACCGGGGGGGCAGGTGCCCTGTTTCTGCAGGGGAAAGCGACACCCTCACGGGCTTCGATCCCGCGGGAGCCAGTCCCCCGGCGGCGCCTGGTTAACTGATCACCTCTCCGACACCCCTCTCTCAGTGTCACCTGATGAACCCAGCGGGACCTCGGCACCGACACGGCTCCGGTTTAGCCCCGGGTCTGGTGTCACGCGCGGGCTGAGCTAAGCATCAGCCAATCCCCCATTCCCGCCCGGGTTTAGCTCGAGCCCAGGGGCCACATCCTGATCCCCCGGCGACCCGCGGCGCTGCTCGCGTGTCCACCCCGCCGGCTTCCCCGCCCGCTCCCGGCCCTTTTTGCTCGGCTGATACAGAGGAGGCTCCGTGGGGAGATCCGGTCGCGTCCCCGACTAGAGGAGGAGGTGGGAAGAAGGGAATGATGTGACTCGAGCGGTTGTGCGGGGACAGGCGCTACAGAGCAGCGACAAGCTCCTTACCCTGCACTTGTTGCAATTATCCCGGCTCCGCTGGGAACTGCGGGACGGAAACGGGACACGGTCCCGGCGGTGCAGGGAGCAGAGGGAGTGCTGCTCCACGCGGGGCAGAGCCCGCCCCGGCCCCGGGGTCCGCCCGTCCCTCTGCAAGCAGCCGGGGCGCCCCATCGGCTTCCCGGAGTATCGCCCTCGCCTCCGTACCTCTCACCACCGCCGCGGAGTTTCACACCACCGCGGCGACGGGAGGGCGAGGGGAGAAGTTGAACCCGACCACGCTTTGAGGCTGATTTTGTTTTGTTTTTGTTTTTTTTTTTTTTTCCCCACGTTTATTTGATTTGAAAAAAAATTTTAGAATTAAAATACATAAAACAATGGCAGCTGGCTTTGCTAAAATCAAAATAAACGATTCTTGTCGTAGAAAAGAATTTTTTTTTAAAAAAAGAGAGAAGCAGAAAGAATTGCAAACACTGCATAATAAATACGTTTCCTATTACCACAAAAGGAAGATAAAACGGACATAAAAGTTTGACACGACAAAACTGGTTTCGTTTTTAAGAGAGCGTTATGATTAAGTGGCTTAATTAAATATTGGTCTCCAATTGGCAGTTAGTAGCTTTCCTCTTGAAACTGCATCTCCAGCCGCTGATAAAGTGCTTGCGCCAAGTTTCCCCCACAAAAGACGCCGACATGGTGCTCTAAGGAACATCCAAATTTTCTCCGCTATTTACAGGTTAAGACGGTGCGTTATTGACTTTGTGTGTGTGTGTGTGTGTGTGTGTGTGTGTGTGTGTTTCCACAGCAATACGACCCACGGCAGGATCGGTGTCCTGGAAGACGGGGGTGTCAGGGCGGGTTCACGGCCGGGTGGGGATGGCGCCGGCGGCATCGCGGCACCCCCGGGGCCAGGCTTTCTCCCTGCGCATCACCTGCTCGCCGACGGGGCGAGCCAGGCTCCGCGCTGCGAGGTGGCGTGTTGGCAGGAGGGAACGGCAACGACTTCTAGGCGAAAGAAACTTTCGAAGTGTTAACTAAAAATGAAAACAAACCAACCGACCCTGAGAGACAGGGCGGGTACAGTCACTCGCTAACAGCCATCCCCCCTGGACAAACCAGGGGCTGCCGGGGTGGGAGACGAAGGGGTGGATTTCAAAGCGACCGAGGGGAGCCGATGCCGTCCGTGGCGGCACCGCGTTCGGCTGCTCACCCCACGGCGGAGTCTGTGCTTCGAGGGGCGGCCTTGGGGGGTGCCAGGGACGACACCCCTGCCTTAGCTGGCCTCATCCGAATCGCTGTAGTGGGAGCGGGGCGAGAACTCCCCGTCGCTCCTGTGGGACCGGGGTGACGTCTTGCTCCTCTCCTGCGGCGGCTGCCCGGGCTGCGGCATGAGGAGGGCGGGGGAAGGGGCTCTCTGTCCCATCAGGGCGCCCTCCGCAAAGGAGAAGTGCAGCGGGTCGAGCTGCACCGAGTAGCCCCCCGCGGCCGGCGGAGGGGGGAAGCGAGTCCTGCCTTGCCCGGGGGGCGACGCTCTGGGCGGCCCCGGCGGCGGCGCCGGTGGCCCCGGCGGCGCTCCAGCCCCTGCGGCGGCGCAGGGCGGCTCGAAGGGGGCCCCGCGGTGCTCGGCCTTGCCGGGGGCGTCGAGAGGGGCGGCGGGGCCGTGCAGTAGCTCGGCCAGGGCGCTGATGTAGATCTGAGCCATCTGCAGCGTCTCGTACTTGGAGAGCTTCTTGTCGTTGTTGAAGGAGGGGATGACATTGCGCAGCTGGTCGAAGGCGTGGTTCAGCCCGTGCATCCGCCGCCGCTCCCGCGCGTTGGCCGCCAGCCGCCGCTGCTTCTGCACGCCGCTCACCTGCGCCCGCAGCCCGGGGCCGCCGCCGCCGCCCCGCGGCCGCCCGCCGCCCCGCGCCCCGCCGGGGCTGCTCCCGCCGCCCCGCGCCGCGCCGCCCTCCGCCGCCGCCTCCTCGTCCTCCCCGGGCAGCAGGTAGCGCGGCGAGGCGGCGGCGGCGGGCAGGCGGGCGGCGCAGCACACGCCGAGCCACGAGCCCGGGGCGAAGCCGCCGCACCCGCTCTGCTCCGGGCCCGGCGGCGGCTCGGGCGGCCCCGGCGGCTCCCGGGCGCGCTCTGCCCACGGCAAGCTCATGGCTCTACCGCCGCGCGCCCATGGGGCCGCGCGCAGCCCCCGCCTCGCGCGTGGCGCCCCGACGGCTCCGGTGTCGGCCGGGCCCGCGCCCCCCTTTAAGGAGCGGCACGCGCCGGGGTCCCCCCCGCCCCCGCGCCCCCCTCCCCCTCCCTCCCCTCCCTCGCGCCCCACCCCTCCCGCCGCACGCCCTCCACTCGCGCCGGTCGCGTGTCGGCGCGGCCAATGGCGCGCGCGCGCGCGGGGCCGGCGCGTGCGGGGAGCCAATGGCGCGCGGGGCGCGGGGGGAGCGGAGGCCGCTGCCGACGGCGGCGGGGGGGGGGGGGGGGGGGGGGGGGAGCCCGGGCCGGCGGCACGCGCGGCCCCGCCCCGCCCCGCCCCGGGCAGGCGCGCGCCGGGCGGGCTCCCCGCGCGCGGCGGGGCGGAACTGGGTGGGGGTGCCCGGGAGCGCCCCGACGGCGCGTCCGCCCCGCGCCGGGCAGCAGCGGGCCTGCCGAACCGGGGGCCGGGGAGAGCCCCGCACCGGGCCTGCCGAACGGGGGGTGTCGGGAAGAGCCCCGACGGCGCGGCGCCCCGCACCGCGCAGCGGCGGGCGGCTCTGCCGACAGAAGGAACCGACACCCCGTGGCACCTAGCCGTCCCCGCCGCCGCATTCTCTGAGGACGCTCCGTCGCGCCCGCCGGGGGAAACATGCTTTTCCCTATAGCCGCCGCTGGCCAAACCTCGGAGGCTCCGGTAATTGCCCGCCGTGGCCTCCCCGCGCCGGGCGCGAGTAGCCGTCGGTCCGTCCGGCTCTCACTGCGGCCGCAGCGAGCCTGCCCGAGCTGTCGGTGCGGAGCGCTGCCCGCCCGAAGCGGTGCGGGCGGCGGTGCAGGGAGCGCGGCGCCGCTGTGCGGGGGTTCGGCTGCGGAGCCGCCGAGGCAATGCCCTCGGTTTTAGAGCGATTAATGCCGGGGACACACGGGAAGCCCACGCAGGACCCGGTAGGTGAGAAGCGGTGGCGTTTGCAGCCGGGACAGCACATTGCCCCCAGAGCTGCCACGTTTTCGGCAGGGTCCCGATCCCCCGCGAGCGAGTCCTTTTGTTGGGCCAACAATAGCTGGCCAAAGGTGGTGGAGAGGGAAATAGCTCCGTGCACGCATCTTAACTTCCCTTCCGCGCTGCCTCCCCTCCCGCCACCGCCGCCTGCCTGGAGAGGAGAAGTGGAGGTTTGCCCGTGTGAATAGGCGTGTGGAGAACAAAGTGATGGGCACAGTATGAGGTAGATATGTTTTTTCAAAAGTGAATAACTCGCAAGCCAAGGAGGGAGCGAGGGAGCCCAGCAGCTCAAAGCGGAGCGGCAGTGACATGGAATGAGCAGCCTCACAAGTTTAGGAAGCTGGCTGGGCACGGTTGGTGCAAGCGGCAGGCTCCTGGGGCCCACCTTCCACAAACAACTGGATGGTACTGAGGAAACGCGATGCTGATGGTTTGCTTCCTTTAAAAACAAACTGAGGGAAACTTCCACTGTTCTTTTTTTTCCCCGACAATTATGCTTCAAAGGCAAAAGCTGCTGGATTCCCCCAAAACAAGTTGTCAATTTCTCGCCAAAATGAAAGTGTTTACTCAGTAAGAAAGGTGGCAAGGAGAAGAAGTTAATACCTTGTTTCTGTATAGTATCCATAAAGTTGCCAGACCATCTATTTGTATCTGGTAACAACTTTTATACCCTGTTATTGTTTAACACGCCCCCCCGCCCCCCCTTCAATAAACGCTTCCATCATGAACAGGAGGAAAAGCCCTCTGCACTGTGCTGCATGGTGCTGTTTGCCGGCTAAACTCTCAGCCCCCGGCTTCTCTTTCAGTCTGCAGGCACCACGTGCTCTCTCCCTGGGTCCCTGTGGCACAGGTGTGCTTTGCCAGCAGCCCTGCTGTGCTCTCATCCCCAGGGTTAAGCCTCCGTGTTCCCCGTTTGGGCGCCGGGTGCCACAGCTGTGAGCTGTTCCTTGCGAGGACCGCGGGCCAAAGCTTGGAAATGAGCGTGAGCTTTGCTAAGCAGCAGCCACTGACACGCTTTTCCAGAAGCCTAGCAAGCTCCCAGCATGGGGAGAGCCAGGCTGGTGCAGTGTTGAAGTCTTAAACACCTCCCTCCAGGCTGGTGGCCTGTGTGGCTGTTGGGCCTCCTTGACAGCAGGCGCAATCCTCTGTCCCACAAACCACCCACTGGGCACAGAGGGGAGCAGCATCCCATTAGCCTCACATGTGGATGCAGGGTGGCTGATGCCCAGGCCTCTGGATAGCCCAGGGCTGCTGTCTGGTGCTGGGGACTTCCCTTAGCAGTACCTCAGTAACTGTATGGAGCACTGGGGAGATCAGCCTAACACCTCAGCGTGCTCCTTGGACTGGAAAACTTCCCGGATGGGAAACACTAACAGCTGCTTATTTTTCAAGCGCGTGTTTTGTGAGCGCACGCATGCTTTGAAACTGGAGGCATCTGAGACTCACTCCACAGTTTGCCTTTGAAAGGACACACACAAAAAGGCATTTTCCCCACCAACACCACTGCTCAGAGGAGGAAAAATGTTTCACTGAAATCCAGTACTCTCTGTATGCCTGTAGCTGCTGTGTGTGCACACACACTCAGAGTCAAAGTCAAAGGCAAAGGGTGGTTTATGTCAGCACTGGGTTTAGCTCTGCTCTCCCAGAATAAGATAAATGTAAGTGATGAAGAACTCCTGGGGCTGGCTGAACTCATTTCGTATTCAACACTGCCCGGCCCTTTTCACTTTCCCTTCTCCCTCTCTTTGTATGTTCAAGCCTACTTGAGTTTCTTTTTTTCTTTTGTAGAAGTTGGTTCTTTTGAAGCGGTTCGAGGCACGCCCTGCAGCAAAGGGGACTTCACAGGAGTCGGAAACACAGGCACACCGGTCTGAAACACTTACTGTACAATAGCAGGAATGTAGGAAGCCTTGAAAATGAATCTGCTCTAAGCAAGTGTCAAAGCTTTCAGAGGAAAACAAACTGAACTTATCCCCGTATCTTTATGCATATTTCCCCCATCCTCCTTTCCTCCCCCCTCAGCCTGGTTAAGGGCCAAAGCAGCAACTCAGGGTCAGGCACATATTAGTGTTACAGAAAATGTGCTACAAAAGGGGGGAGAGCAAAAAGCCTCCTCTATCATTACAGCCAGAGACATTTTGAAAGCACACAAAGCACATGGGTCAGTCCTCAAGTTTAACTGTACTCAACAGTCTAACTCTGCATTCAATTCCATTTCAAGATCAGATGGGTTCTCTGCCACTGGTCAGAAAGTATTTTATTCCTTCTCTTTCCCTTCCCCACTTTTCCCACATGTTCTCCCATTTCCTCCTTTTCTTTTGAAAAGTGCATGGGGGGGGGGACACATAGCCCTCTTTGTACCTCCCCCAGTCTTCAGGCAGTAAAACCACAAGTGGATAGAGACCAAGGTGTGAGTCTTGCTCACTGAGATCAGGTAATCCTCAGTGAATCTCAACTGCAACCTGCCCAGGCCTCCTGCAGGAGGAGGGAAGGTGGATTTCTGCCCTCCCAGTGGCTGACCTGCACCCTGGAATGGCAAACCCCATCTAGAAGCTACTACAGTGAGCAACAACACACACAAAAAGACAATGTACAGCTGAATTATTTTCAATCTCTGCATCTTCAGACTATTCACCCAAATAAAGTGTTCATACTTACATTATTCAGAGCAAGATTGCTTAAAGCAGAAGAGGGTCCAGCAGCAAATGTTTCTTAGGCTCCTCCTATGACCAGTGTCTGATGCTTTACTGTCAAATGTGTTTTAAATACACATTAGAAGGGATGACTGCAGGGAATACAAAAGCCCTGCATTTGGAAATGTGGGAAATCACATTTCTGAAACCTGCCCCTTTCCACTCAGGACAACCAGGACCATGCTGCTGCTGAAGCAGATGTGCCCTCATTTCTGCAGAGCAATCTTCCTGGGCAGATTTTTACACTTACCCAATGTCATTTGTTTCAGCTCTTGGAGGGTTTGTAAAACTAATTCCCATTTCTTGGTGACATTTACCTCCATAAAGATCTATGCTCTGGGGCTAACCCTGTGGACACTTGCAACTGTATACAGTTAATTCCAGTGCAAGTACCTCCACTGCCTCCAAGAGAAATGCAAAGCATTGGTATAATAATACTTGCCTACCTCCTGGGGCCATTGTAAGGCATAATGAATTCAGCTTGGTGATATAGTTGGAAATCTTTTCTATGGAATTTGTACCTACGTACATTTTGCCCATTTATTTAAACGGCTACAGATGTTACTGAGACATTAATTCATATTTTAAAAATAAAAAGCTTCATATTCAAGGAAACATCACTCATAATAATTTTCCCTTAGTCATTTAGTTTTAAACACTTTTTTGTTTTACATTCAGCTTGGCAAGGAGGTTGTACTAAAATTGCTAAATGCCTTCAGTCCCACCAAAGTCTTGGACAGCTGAGGCACTTCTCAGCTGTGGGACACTTTGAACAATGATGTTATTCCAGGTGCAGCTTGTTCATCCTTTGCAGCCCGAACAATTTTGCAGGGCCTGTGCATGCTCACAGGCACCACCCACAGGTCCGTCGTTTTAATTACTCCTGAAATGAGCAGTAAGAGAACACTAATGACCATCTCTGCTATGTGAACAAGTGTTTTCTAACATGCTTTCATTAGGCTGCTAGTTGATATGTTTTACTAATATAAATCACTTAAGCAAGAAAATTACCACCGTGATCAACAGTTTTACAGCATATGATTGATACTTCATTTAGTTTAAGATCAGAGAATTAACATCAATCCATCCACAGAAACAATATATTTCCTTCAAATCACATCTGGTCACCTCCTCTTGCTCTCAAGTTCTCTTGCACAAGAGCCCAGGAAGTGTAAGTACTCCAACTTTGCTGGGACTAGATTTATTATTTTTAAATGATCACCTCAGCATTCCCTTTTTCACTGTCACTTTAGTCACTGCACAAAGTACAGTTACAAAGGTTTGCTCTGGGAAAACATTCTAGTCATAGGCTTGGTGTATAAATGAAAAATTTAGCTTGCAGGCTCTCTGTGGCATAGTAGTAACACAAAAGTGAACAAGTGAGAGAAAAAATAACATTTGACATGTAAGCAAGAGAAAAAAAGAAAAAAAATCAACATTTGAAACAATCTGCCTTGCCTCTCAACAGCAGCATTACTTGAGCAGTAACCTGTGAGTGTAGGGGGCTGCTTCAGTTGTATTGGGCCTTCAGTCTGCTGTTCTCACATCCATCACCCACAAAGCTCTGGGCAATCAGGCAGCCCAGTCCCCGAAGAAGGTTTCTTAGCTGTGGAAAAGCCAGCCTGGAATCTGAACCTTTGCAGGTCTCCTGAGGAGGGAACATCTCTAAAATGTAAAGAGTAAATATTTACAGTCACAGAAGCCAAAACAATGTGGAGAACAGTGGTTCCTCTAAGGGGAGGAAATCAAGTGAATGGACCCAGTCTGGTGCTGATCAGCAGTTCACATCAATCCCCAAGAGCAGAGTATTTCCCCAAGAAACCCTTGTCAGCCAAGAAAAAGTAGTACCTTGCCATTCATTGGAAATCCTCTCATTTAATCCCTGACAGCAAAGAACACAGGGCTTCTAGGAACAATCCATTTCCAACACAACACAGCACAAACAGAGCTTTCAGGAACTACCCCTGTGAAAGGCTGTGAAAAGAAACCTTTCTGAAGACATCTTCAGCTGGTTCACTACCTTGTAAATTAGGATGTCTTAAGAATTTCTACCTGTTAAAGAAGTAGAACCATTTTTATTTCATTCCCGTCATGGGGTTAAGAGAGAAAGAAATACACAAAAATTAAGCATTAAAGAGGATTAAGCTTTAGGGACACCTCAAAATTCTGAGCCATGCAAAGAAAATGAGAAAACTCTTCCCAGTCTATTAGACATCAGACAGCTTCAGCAGAGCGTTGTTTGCAGTGCCTGTGACAGTGTCCTCATTGGTTTTGTTCAAGCAGCAATGCTCAGCTGCAGTCTTGTAGCTCTTGGGAAGCAGCTCTCCTGTGGCAGTAGGCTTGCAAAACCCTGACTGCATCAAGACCTCTGGTACACCCCTGAGTTGCAGAGCGGATTGGTCTGGAGAGGGAGAGAGACTTGTAATTATTTCTATTCTTCAGGCATGCAGGATGATTTGACCTCCATAAAAGTTTTAGAAATTCCCAAAGGGTGAAACCTAGTGTTCATCTGCAATGAGCAAAAGCTCTGTTGAGGCAGAAGTTTAGGCTAGACACAGCTGATGGCCTGCTGAGGCCAGGCGCTTGAGAGCTTTCATCAGGAACCCACAGTCTGCAGAGGCCCGAGTGTAGGGCCCCCATGTGACAGGGGCCACAGATGAACTCAGTGAGAGCCCAAGTGGCTCAGCTTTTGGAGGGAGCTATGGCAGGAGGAACCAGCATCTCCCCCTGCCAGGTTCATGCGGCAGAAAACCCCACCTCTTGCTTCAGCACAGGTGTTGCATCCAGGCTAGGAAGAGTTCTCTCTGCCATAGGCCTCTGTGCCTTCACACCCCTGTGAGAGCACGAGGTAACGTCCATGGGAAGGCAGCACACAGGCAATGTCCAGCCGAAGCTGCTGAACAAAACCCTGGTGTCCCCGCGGGTCCTTGAGCGCCCTGCACAGCCGCCTGGGATGGACACGAGGGCATTTCTCTCCTACCTCTCCCAGCGAGTCGGGTCCCCCCAGCTCGGGGCTCCTGCTCTGCTGGTGTTCGGTGAGCACCGCTAGCCAGCCGGGCTGGCCGAGCCCACACCACGCCACTGAAGGTGCCCCCAAAAGCCTCGCCCTGGTGACACGGCGGCGAGGCCACCACTCGGTCCCCTCGGGTGGGGTGTGCGCCCCGGTGCTGCCCCGCTGCCGGCAGCAGGTTGAATATTGTAGGTGTGGGCGATTAAAGTGTCGCCGGCACAATGGCGGTCTGTGTCCCATTCGCCACGCCCGGGCTCCTCTTTGGAAAGCGCACACAAGAGGTGACACGGCGCTGGCCCCCGCCATTATCCCGGCGGCATAGCGGCGCGGCCCGCCCCGTTTCCCGGGAAATGGCGCTCCCCCGGCCGCCGCGTGACCACCGCGGCCGCGCACGGCTCCGCGCTCCCCCCTCCGCTGCCCCGGAACGGCGGCCCCGGCGGAGGGGGGATGGCGAGCGCTTGGCGGGGGGGGAGCCGCAAGGCTACTGCCGGCGCCCCCGGGGCACTTTTCGGGGACAAGAGCCCCCCGCCTCGGGCCGCCCCCGGGCGCCCTCCCCGTCGAGGCACCGGCAGCACGGAGCGCGGCCCGGGCAGGGCCGTGAGGGAGCCGGAGGCGGTGCCGCAGCGCCACCACCCGGGCGGCGCCGGGCAGGGCCGGGCCGGGCCGGCCGCTAAACCCGCCCGGTACCGCCGCTCCTTCATCGCGGCCCTTCGGCTCTTCTAACCCGTGACAACAGTGCTCTTCTCCCCCCAGCTTCCCTTTCCTTTCCCTTTCCTTTCTTTTGCAAGTGCCCACCATTAACTCAGGAAGAAGCCTGTGGCAATGGATGGAGTTCTGCATGCAAACGCACCACACCTGCCAGTTTCTCACATGGCTTCACCGCTTGAAATAGAAACTCATGTCTCTGCTCCAAGTTAACTTCTATTTATGCACTGCAGCAAATTACTGTGTGCCGTGGATAATAACCCTCTGTCTGTAATGCCAATCCACTGGGTGTAAGTTTTGGAAAGAAACACTGCTTCTATCTGTCAATACTTATGGAATAAATGCTGAGGAATATTTATGGATATGTTTTCCCTTTTCAAACAACTCATATAAGACACAGCAGACTTAATATACACATGGATAGACCTACATCTGTCAGACGATGTAGAAAGTCTTAAAAAGTAAAGACCACAGTGATATTTACTGAAGGCAAAAATGTGTCTTTCAAAAGTCAGTTTTCCAGGTGTATCCCCTCTACTTCTACATATCTTTTATCTTGATGTAAGGAAAACAAAGTTCCCTGTGTCCCATATCAGCTCTACTTTCTGTATTGTATAGATAGGCTGACAGGATAACTTTTGAAGCATATAATGGGGTTCACGGAATTCTGTTTTGTTGGTGGGCAGGAGGTAAGAAAACTTCATCTGCAGTCTCCTAAACCTGGGGAGACATAAAACCAACCCAAGCAACAGCAGATATGATTCAGAAAGGTGGGTAAAAGAGCAAGACAAACCATTCCAGGGTTGCCTGAGCACTATTTCATAGAGTAGCACACTTTCCTGTTACACTGCATCAATTTCTTGCTGTGTTAGCCGTCATGCCGCAGAGACTATTCCTTAAAAATGTGTCAGATAGAAGGAGTAGCAAGTAACCACATTATTAGCTTTGTTCACAGTATTTGCTTTCTTTCTCCTGTTCCCCCGTGTGTAAGCAAAAGAATTAATTAGTAACAACATGGGTCAGCTGTGATTACTCTTAATGTGGTCCCCAGTGAATATTCATATCCAGGGAATATTCAAAACCAAACAAGACCTCCCCACTGTGTGTGTGAAGAAGCATGTCCCTGGCCAGTGGGGGAGAAAGGCAAACTTACCAGCAGTGGCAGGGCTACAATACACTCACAGAGCTGCCTGCTCCTCCTTCTTTTTTCTCCTGGCATTTGACAGGGACATGATCTAGACTGGCAGAGTGCAGCAAATGTAGCACAAACAACCCACAAAAAAGTGGTTTTTTCTTAATTTTTCCAACTGTGCTTTTCAGTTTCTAGCAGTTGTATAATATTTACCACCTTCACACTCCCAGGAAAAATGCTTGCACAAGGATCTTCTGGCTGCTTCTGACTGTGCTGAGTGGGAAAAGAGGGTCTCTCCGCAATCAAGGGGAGTAAGTGACACCTGTGAGTCTTTCTTCGAGTGGCAACAAAAATTAGATTCATGTGGAGCATTTTCCTATACGTAGAAGGAGGGTATGATGTTTCCATCCCAGTTGTGGGGAACTGGGATACTGCACCCTGTGTAGCAAAGCTGCTGCTGCAGCCCCACAAGGAGGGAAAAGTCAGGCAAAGCTCAGCTGACCTACTGGGCAACCAGGTGTGAACCCTCAAATTGTTTGTTTGTTTGTTTGTTTGTTTGTGTGTGTGTCTTGTGAGATCTTTGCTGTGAAATAAATCCCTGTTTCCTTTCTCCTCCCATTCTCCATAGCCTACCAGGGCCCTGGTGCTGGGGTCCCAACGGATGTGGAGGTGGCACACGAACAGCTGAAGCAGGGAGAGCAGTGGCAGAGAGCCCAGCACTGAGCACTCACTTGGGGGGCTGTAACACGAGGCACCTGTGGGACTGTGAAAGCAAACCTGCCTGCTACACCTTGGCAGAGGCTGTACCTGAGCTCTGTGGTGGGCTGACCCTGGCTGGGTGCCAGGTGCCCACCGAAGCTGCTCCATCACTCCGCTTCCACAGCTGGACAGGGGAGAGCAAACATAATGAAAGGCTCAGGGGTTGGGATAAGGACAGGGAAAATCACTCACCCATTACCGTTGTTGGCAAAACAGACTTGACTCAGGGGAAGATAAATATGATTTATTACCAATTAGATTAAACTAGGGTAATGAGAAATAAGCCCAGATCTTAAAATGCTTTCCCTCCTCCCCTCCTTTATTCCTGGGCTTAACTTTACTCCTGATTTTCTCTACCTTCCTGCCCCTCAGTACCCCAGAGGGACCAAGAGTAGGGGCTGGGGGCAGCTCATCACACATTTTTTCTGCTACTCCTTCCTCCTCAGGGGAGGGCTCCTCACACTCTTCCCATACTTCAGTGTAGGGTCCCTCCCACAAGGGACAGTTCTTCATGAACTGGTCCCGCATGTGTCCCTTCCACGGTGTGCAGTCCCCCAGGAACAGACTGCTCCTGTGTATGTGCCCCACAGTGTCACAAATCCTGCCAGCAAACCTGCTCCAGCATGGGCTCTTCTCTCCATGGCTCCTCTCTCCTGGCAGAACCTGCGAGGAGTCTGCTCCAGCATGTGCTTCCCACAGCATTCCTTTGGACATGCACCTGCTCTGCTGTGCTGTCCTCCACGGGCTGCAGGTGCATCTCTGCTCCGCCTTGGACCTCCACGGACTGCAGGGGAATCTGTACTCTGGTGCCTGGAGCACCTCCTGCCCCTCCTTCTGCACTGGCTGGGGCTCTGCAGGGCTGTTTCTCTCATGTATTCTCACCCTCTCTCCCAGTGGCAATTCCTCCTGGGCAGTAACGTTCCCCCATTATTAATTCTGTTTTCCCTGAGGCACTAACATCATCTAGTTGTCTTGTGGAGCTGGCTGGGGTCTCTCAGACATGGAGGAAACTTCTGACAGCTTCTCACAGAAGCCATCCTTGTAGCCCCTCCACTGCCAAAATCTGGCCACACAAATCCCAAACAGCTCTCATTTACTTTACTGCCACATCAGCTGCTGCAGGGGCCAGGAGAGCAACCTAGGAAAGCACCTGCAGCTGGGTGGTTACTTCAGGAGCTGGATGATTGTCTCACGTACCCCCCAAACCTTTTATTAATTAATGGGTTCGCCTTTTAATTCTTTATTTTCATTTGCAGGGTCAGTCTTATAACTGATGATATCTGGATTTACAAATAAAGTTCTTGTTAACTTTTGTTTTGGGACTGTGAAGTGATCCCTTATCCCATCTTGTGTTAGTGCGTCACCCCCTTAGAACAAAGAATGGGACACAAGCATTTACTTTTTTTTAAGAAAGGGGAAAAATTATATTGCACTGAAAGAAATATTGGCCTTATTAGTGCTGGTAGGAATAATTAGCTACAGAAGCACCGAGCTGTGATGTCATGGTGGAGGGGTGTTGTGTGCTTGCTGGGCTTCAGGTGGCTTTCTTTTTCCACTGGCATGGCAGTTACTGATCCCAGAAAGATTTGTTTTTTCCCCTTACAGCAGTGAACTTGTTCTGAGATGCTGAATTCTTCCTTCTGCCTCAAGTTTCCTGTATGACCTGGAGTACAGTAGTCAATGACTTGACAGTTCAGTTTTCCAGCTGTAATGATTTCTTTTTTCTTCTGACATATCTTGCAGAAATAGATTCTGTAGTACACACAAAATATCACACCACTGTGATGAATGGGACTGGGGGGGACCACAGATTTTGTATGTCTCGACAGGTAGTAAATTTATTTTTATAACTACACCTCCTGCAAAGTATTTTCTTTCTAAATTATGTTCTTGGTTCCTGCAATTTTGGGGCATTGGTACAATTTTTATGTTTAGGATTTTGTTGAGCTATGAATCACTTCCCCTGCTCTGACCTTCTTTTGGAGGCCTCTATTTCTGACCTCATGAATAATGCCTTGGGTGAGACATGACAAGCTGATAGATGGTGATGATGTCTTCACAGTTGCCCACTGCTGTTGATGTGACACGTGGATACATGTTCATGTCCCAGTGTTTATCAAAAATTTTGTCTGTGACTCAGATAAAGGGGGAGATACTTGGTTTTGACATTTATTTCAAAACAGCTCTGTAGAGTGAAGAGGAAGCATTAATTAGTACTGAGAGAAAAATGGTTAAAGCAGGGCTGTGTTGGTGTGATGCCTTTGCTGTTTTGGAGACTTTTTTCATTAGCTACAGCCACAAGCATGCACAAAGGAAGCTCATTTACTTTTTGTGTCATCACTCTGTGCAGAGTTGAGAAATTAAACTTTTTGGGGGCATTAACCTCTAGCAAGCTGCACTGACCCAGTGAGTGTTGGCAGAAAGGCAGCTTTATGTTCTCATCACTTCATAGCATCCTATGTAAGTAGGAAAGAAAGAGAAAAAGATACTCTGAAAAATCTGATTTGTTTAGGGAAATGGTCCTAGCCCTTTTTTTTTGGTGAAGACAAGAGGGAAACAAAAGGGACTTTGGCACTGGTCGTGCTGCAGCTGTGTCACTCAGGGCTGCAATCATTCACTTGGTTGGCTCAGCAAAACTATTTATCTCCAGGTGTTTCACTGTTGGTCAATAGAAACATCTTACTAGGAGATTCTTCGAAATCAGATAAACATGTTTTCTTCCACTGCTCCCTTTTTGTTTGTAGCTGGTATCTCAAAAAGGTCATATAACTGCAGATACCATGCAAACAACTCATCTTTATAAACAGCTGGCTTGTATCTCCAGTGGAGCTACTGCAGCAGAAACACTTGACAGTCCTTAACACTATTACTTCCCTGGAATTTGTTGTAAAGAAAGGGAAGTGTCACATAGGGTTCACCATGATGTAGCCCATTATAGAGAGTACATATGTCATACCTGTAAAACTACCTGGCTCTAGAGAGGCGTGTCTGTGAGTGGGACAGGGACGCAGTGCCTCTGTTTAGGTGAATGATCCCCTGAATGCCTGCTAAGCTTAATAGAAAATTGTAAGAGGTCAGAAATATTAAGTGAATAAAATACACTGAATGTAAAAAGCCAGCAGACAAATTTTGGATGCTGCAAGTTAAATTGTCATGGCTGATGTTATTGCAGTACATTCCGCACAGCTTGCTAATGACAAGGTTATTAAGTTTAAAATGTTATTGAAACTTAAAAATTGAGAAAGCCATCATGTATGAAATATGGGCTACCTCCTCTCACACTAAAAGTTTTGTTTTAGGCAGTGTATGTCCAGTATCAGGGAAAATTAACCTCCGTGCAAATAAAGATGGCAAAGTGTGATTCTATAAAAATAAAGGCCGTGCTCCAAGAATATTCCTACATTATATTAAAACAGATGAAAGTGGGATGCAGTATTTCTAAAAATCATGTCCCATACATGTCAGTGCTAAGGAACTCTAAACTCATCCTCCAAAATGCTGCTCGTAAATGCTCTCTGAAACCTAAGCCTTAGATTTCTAAGCCATTGATAAACATGGTAAACACTGGTGTTTTCCAAAGATGCTGTTCACTGAGCTGAGTCAGAGCAGCTTGAGGAGCTCATGCCATCTCCATGGGCTAAAACCCTCCAGTAGCAGTGCAGCAAAACCATGAGTACATTACCTTGTCATAGGCTGAAAATCCCCCTGCACTCAGCAATTGAACAGGAGGAAACGCAAGTTTAGAAAACAATTTTATTAGACAAATTATTTAGACAAATTATACACAGAAAGCTCTGCCACTTGTAACTGAGGCCTCCAAAAAGTGTTTTGTGTATCTGTATAATAGGCAACACATCAAAATAGGCCTATTTTAAATATCGTACATGGTTAACAGGTTTTTTAATAGCTAAAATCACTGCAACATCTGGTATGTCCCTATGTAGCTTGTTGGAAAGAAATTTTCTTTTTTTTTTTTCTTTTTTCTTTTTTTTTCTTTTACTCAGAAGTGTGGATGAGTTCATGAATGTTACAAGGGGGAAGCAAGTTGTGCATGCTTTTAGACACTTGCTACCCTGGAAACAAAATGGCCTTTTGCACGATAAGAATTCGTTCTGCCTTACACAGTAGACAATATTTGAAGATTTAGTACAAAAAACAGTGACAGTACAAGATGCTCCCCCAGAACAGAATTAGCATCAAAATAGAATAGATCTGAAGAATATACCTTTTATTTTATCCTAAAGCAAATCACATATGCTGATTCCTATTAATCTTAGCCAAAGAATGAGTTAGATTAAAGTAAGTGTATGGCTGCATTAAAAAGAAAACCAAACCAAAAAACTCACAGGATAAACTGCTTGCTTTCTACTTAACCGCATTTTTAGTGTAAGGATTACAAATTGAAAGCTCTTCCTATGTTTCTAACAGGTAACGGTGTTACTTGAAAAAGCTGGTGCCAAAGTGGGCACTGGTTTTGCTCTCACTGCTGTTCTTTATCTTGCTCTATACAGTTGGCACTAATGTAAAAAATACATAGCTCCTCTAAATCTAATTTAACATAGAAAGGATTAAACTGAGTGCCTGTTCATATTTTTTCCCCTTAGACCAATACGTGATTATAATTAAGGCCACATCTGTGTGTCTTGAGGGCTTTTTTATTTTCTCTGTTAACGCCATTATTTTATTGATCAACTGTACTGACTTGGAAAAGGATTTATTGACCTTTGATCCATGTTTAACTGCTCTAGAGCTATATTAGCTGTTCATGAACATGGTATACCTAAGAGACAGTTCCATTTGTCTAATTAATTAAAAGGAAAATTATCAAGATTAGCCTTATAGAATGCTCAAAAGCCAATGCAAAACCTAACCAAAGGAGTTACATCTAGGTACAAATGTTTAATTGCCCTGGATGCTCTAATAGAAAAGTATAAAATATGCTCTGTTGGCAAACGATGCAAGTCAGAATAACATTAAAGCAACCTGTCTTTTCTAAATGAAAAGACACCCTGCACTGTACATCTCTCCTGTATACAACACATTTTTACTAAAGCTTTATTAAATGAATTGCAATAGCAACGGCTGTCATTTTATAGCTATATATACATGTATATATATATACACATACCTGTGCGTATATATGTATATATATATATGTATGAGATACTAATTTATTTAACACAACAGAGGCTTCTGCCATATGATACAGTTTACTGTACATAAGAAAAACTTTTAACACTGTACAATCACATAAAGGTCATATGCACTGTTGCAGTGCAAAAGTAGATTTAACTGTAGTCTTTACTGGCATAGTAATGGCTTTTTGTAATCCTACAAAATTGCATTCTTATATTATGGGGCCTGAATGATCTTTGAACTTCATTTGTTTTCCTTTTTTTTTTTTTAATGTTTTTTGTCTTTTTGCCTTTTTTTTTTTAATTTTCCGTTTCTTAAACTGCAGGGTTTGCCTTTGGTCCACAGTTAAAAGGACACACAGCAGTGGAGCGCTGACTGGATGCAGCAGAGTACATGAAAAATACTTAAGTTATTGCAATTATAGTAAAAAAAGGCGGTGGGGGAGGAGGAGCGAATGCCCTTCTGTAAAGTAATCCTCAGGGTTTTCCTATGCATGAATCACTGCTTGTTTCCTATATTTAAAGTATATGAAAAGCTTGAAGTAACCAAAACCTAACGTGGTGATAAACTGAAGAATAAGTGATTCAAGTAGTACAGAGAATAAGGGGAGGCAGAAGAGACTGGACTGAGAAAGCAGAGAAGAGGAGGAGAAAGAGTTGCTACTAATAATTCTGATTCTTAAATAAAATAAAGAAAAAACCCCAAAAACAACCCCTGAACAGAAAATAACCCCCAAACAAAAAAAAAAGAAAAAAACCCCAAACCTAAACCACAACCCTCAAAACCAAAAAATAAGGTAAAGAAGAAAGGTTACATCCATGTTAGTCCCACAATATTACAGCTGCTCCTTGCAAAGGGAGTCCTAAATAAGAAACAGTGAAGAAACTTGTTCTGATGCTCAGATGGAGGTGCCTCGGTCTGGATCACTACCGATATTCAGGCCCAGGGTAGGAGTTGGTTGGTAAGGGATGGATGACATTGTTTTGATTGGGCTTCTGAAAAAGCCCCCATTGGGTGCCCTGTGCCTGAAAGGGCCAGTTCGGTGCTCGGGCACACTGCCGAAGGAGAATCCCGAGGCGGCTTTAGCAGACAGCGTGCGGCTCAGAGTCTGGATCTGCTCTGGTATGAAGGTGGTTGTGGTGATGTGAGTGTTCCTGAAGTCACTGATTTGCTCCAGTGCCTGACGTGTGGGTAAAGTGTCAATGTCCAGCGGGGTCAAGTCAATCGAGGAGGTGGAGAACTGTTTATGGGGACTGTCGTCGTCTGTGCAGAGGCTGTTCACGCGCCTGTGGAGGTGCTCCAGGTCGATCTCCTTGTCATCCTGGGGAATGAGAAAAACAAGAGGCACCACTCACCATTGCCATTTGTGCTGGGCTGAAGTTTCACAGGGTGATCAGCACTGCTCGGGGAGCACAAGGCACAATTAACTAGAGCTGGCTCTTGGCTGATGGTGTCCTGAATGTCACCAGCGAACTCCCCCACCGCCTGAAGCCAGGTGGGAGAAGCCAAACCGAGGCAGACCCTTACACCACAGCTACCTTCAAACCCTGGATCCAAACAACAAAACTCAAAGCGCCACTGGTAGATTTTCAGGAAAAGCCAAGCTCGGAGCTAGGTGGGTTAGACTAGCAACAGCTGAATAAAAGCAAACTGCATGATCTCAAATGCCTGGAATGATGCCAGTTCTTCAACTCCGCAAAGAGAACTAAATTTGGATGTCAACATGGGAGGCTCTGAGGGATCAGGTTGCCATCTTTGTCATCCTCTCAGGGTTTAAGGAAGGGCTAGAAACATCTCAGGTTCCTTTTTGCCTTTATAATGTAAATTGTAGCATAGAAAAGCTGAACATACAGAGAAAAAATCCCAAGCACTGGTGACTCATTGACATCGCACAAAAAGGAGTACACCAGGCAATTTTAAATTACAATGCCGATGGAGGGATTAATTATCTCCTTACCTACAAAGAAGCAATTCCATCTATTCTGATGGAATTATACTTTTGTGGGTAAGAAGAGAAGGCAGCCTGATGTATTTATTATAATATAGCATAGCTCCTCTTACCTCTGTCCCTTTTCCTTCTTAAATCTCTCTTCCCAGAGAACTCAATTAAACAGGTTTGTTTGTTATAATTGAGAATTTAAATGCACAGAAGTTAAAAAAGAGGAGAAATCCTAGGTGACCCAATAAATCACCTCTGTTGAAAATACATATTTCTGCTGAACTGCAAAGCTTAATTCAAAGCAGCATTAAGTACACACGTACAGGGGTATTCCCTCAGTCTAAGTAGTGCAGCTCATTCAGAACAAAAATCAATTTCAACTAACCTTAAAATTTACCTTAATCTCTGTGAAATTTACTAGCTCTTCCAGGCCACTAGAAATATCTCACACTCTAGGACCTCACAGAGGATAATTAGGCAGCCGATAGATGTGCACTGATGACTTCCAGCCTTGATTACTGAAATTCATTGACTGGCTTGATCCAGAGCTCCCTGAATCAATGGCAAAACTCCTAGTATACCAAATGGGCTTGAGATCTCTCCTTTCTCTAGGAATGAAGTCAAGCACTCATTCCTAAAAAGTCCACATCTAGAACAAACTGCAGGAGTTCACCTACTTAGCAAAATGGATCACTGAACATTTGCGCTGGCACCATGCCGAACACAGAGCCCGACTGGAAGGAGACTGAGAGGTCAGCTCCCCTCCAGGACTGCACCCTCTGAGGGCAGGGACAGGCAGGCAAACCAGGGGAAAAGGGGAAGGGAACAGGGCATCAGGGATCTCCCAGGGACTGGATGATCACTGACCGCAAGGGCTTTGGTTTGAGCTCATCATGGGAAGGAAAAAATGCAGTGCTCATTTCTCGGACTTAGCTTTCTGTCTATCATTTATTCACAAGTGGACATAGACATGGATGCACATAACAACCACACAGGTGACATCAAATCCAAACGCATTCACCAAACGCTCTCTCCTAAAAAATTTGGAGCTGCATATGGATGCAGGAGAACTGGGGCCACATCAGAAGCTAAAGAAATATACAGAGGCTCCATTAGTGTGTGCAAGTCATGACTATGTCTCTGAGGGACAGTCCTAAATATTTTTCCTTTTTTCGTGTATTTTTTTTTCCTGGTTTTGTTTTTGTTTGTTTGTTTTTATTGTTGAAAAAAACAAACATACAAACACTTTGTAATTTAAAATGCCAGTCGGGAAAATATTGGAATTACATAGTTTCTGAGCCTCTAAGAGTTACTCAAAATATATAAAATAGTCCTCTTTCTTTTACAGAGATGCATTTGGGGCTAGGGTCAGACCAGTGAAAATATATAAGCGGTGATAATCTCCCATGCTTAGCCCACAACCCAATCTCCACCCAATTGATACACCAAAATGAGACCCACTCACAGTAAGATTGTGCACATCTCCATAATATGATCTTTCCTCTTCTCTCTTGTGTGATCAGTAGTGAAATATTCAGCAGTTTTCACATTTAAATTATCATCAGGCTTCAGAGTCAACATCCCATTGAGATTACTGGGGCGGTTCATACTTCTCTCAGAGCTACTGTTTAAGGCTGTCTGCAGACTCAGGCAGACATCAGTGAATGGGTTACTTCTGGCATGCGACCGAAATGTTATCTTCGCAACCATTAGACAATTTGTTTCAGTATAAATGCTTGCATTCTGGAGCACAAGATGGCAGCCACCAGGAAAAAGGGTTGGCTTGCTGACCACAAACTGGCCCAATCTGACCCCCGATTCTGGACTAGTGGCCTGGAAGAGCCAATGGATTTCATGGAAGCTAAAATGAATTTTAAGAAAGTTAGTTAAGATGTATTTCTTTGCCGAATGACCCCCATATCCAGGATAATGGCGACATTCAGCACATACGTCCACGTTAAACTCAGTTTTGAGCCAAGCTTTTCAATTTAACGTTGAGATGAGCATTTAAATGCTAAGCTAATGACCATATAATAAAGATCAAGGAGGCCAAATTATACCATTTGTGGAAAGTACACACTTGAATTTCTCAGCATTTGAAAGTTGAAATAGAAAATTTTATACTTGCGTAAAATATCTGTGTTGGCATTTTTTTCTTTTCCTTTGTCATTGATTTTCATGTTTTGCACCAGATAAATATAAAGTATGAAGTTCTGAAAGTTTGGGTAAACAACAATCCAGTAAATTTTAGCGTTTTAAAATAATTTACCAGGTGAAACTCTATGGTTTCCGTTCCTGAGAAACCCAATTTAAAGACTAGAGATTCCTTTTTTTTTTTCCTTTTAATAATGGTCCGGTCCAGATCTTGAACAAAAAAGAAAAAAAGAAAAAAAAAAAAAAAAGCTTGGGAATTAAAACAGGCAAGAAAAGATTAAATGTATTTTAACATCAGTGCCAATGTTGTCTAATTAGGTGGTGTAATTAATCCTGCCTGATTAGACAGCATTAGATTAGCAGGAATAAACACAATGGAGAAACTGCAGAGAAGGCAAGACCACTGCACACAAATTAACAGCAATACCCCACAAGCTACACAGATGTGCCTAAGCTACACAGACAGAAAAGCTATATTTGATAGTGCTACATTAAAGCTCATATTAGGTTCAGCTTTGGGTGTTGCTTCCAAGGATATTTTAATAAATCGTTTTGTCCCTAATTTCGTTTTAGCATTTTGCAGACGTAAAAACTTAATTATGAACACAAGGAATTTGGTGCAAAGTTGCATAAGGCTCAGATGGCTGGTAGAGGGACAGGTAGATTACCACAGGAAGGAAAGCATTACACATGCAGGTGTAGAACCAAACTCGTCTCAGGTGAAAAATAATATATTTCTCTGTGGCCTCTGTCCAAGATTTTCTGAAACTAGCCTGTAGCAGGTTTCAGAAATAAGTCTGGTCTGAACCTGAACAATCTAACGTAGTCTTGCTTCCCTGGACTTCAGATGAAGTAACAAGAACCAAAGTTCATGGAAGTCTCAAGGGCTTAATGTTTCTGAAAATGGGGACAAGCTTATTCAAGAAGCTAACTGCTGATTAAAGGGGTAAATTTTGCAAATGCATTTTGAGAGGCTCAGCCACTGAGCTTAGGGGATGTATTTTTCAAGAAGAAGCTAAGACACCTAGTGAGAATTAGCTGTCACTAAAGGGAACAATGAACTAAATATTGATGTATTAATAATGTACTATTCTACAAGTAACAGTTGTGTTTTACTCAGAATAGTTGCATATTTATACATCATCAATATACATTTATTTTCATTCAAACTTTTCTAGAAAGAATAGCTAAAAAGTTTTTGAGGAACATCATTCACCTTAAAAAATCAGGAAGCTAAAGAAGTATCTCTGAATTTGATTCCCTTCCCTCTCTAGTGCTATAAAGTCAAAGCAGCAATCTTTAGGGTGCATGAAAATTCCCCAGGAGAAATGGAGGGTCTAATACCTCTTTTGATGGAACCCGGGAGCCTTTCCTTTTATTCCACCACGTTTCCAACATTGCAATGAAACAGGATAGGACAATCCCTGCAGCGAGGATGCAGAAAACACCTGCAAAACTTTTTATGTCCAGGGCACCTCCTTTCTGTTTGGTATCCACAGATGAGTAAAGATCACACTGACCGTTCTTCGGCCACCACTTATGCTTCAGTATGTCCATGTCGCCGTTCTGCTGCAGCTCCAAAATCCTTGGGGAGAAAGCACAGAGTCAGGGGTTACAACGGGCCTGAGAGTGTGAGGATGTAAATCTGACTGCCTGCAACCTTCCCACATGTCTCGGAAAGCCAAGCAGCAGATGAACCTGGACAGACTGATTTAGCCAGAAAAGAAAGCTTGATTATGGGCTTGCCTGTTAGACTGAGCATATGGATATCTATGTCACACTTCAGATACAGGAAAGCACACACAAGTCTTTCTTTCCTTCTTTTAACTACCTCAGTGAAAATGCATTTCTTCATACACTGTATTTTCTCAATTGGCATTTACTACAGTCTATGTCAACTGACTTTCATAGTCCGTTAGATATTTGACAATATTTTGAATTCTAATCACTGGCGAAGAGACATGTCAATTAAAAAAATCAGAAGGAATGCACATTTCAGATCTACCACACGTTACACGTGGTGTTGTTGTAAACTGATCTTTATCAGGTTACCTACTTTTGCTGCTTTGGAGAGAGAGCAAAGCCATCTTATTGCAATCAGTGATGACCTAAACTAGTCTTGCTTAATGTCAGAATGCAACCTGATGATAAGTGATTCCACAGGAAGGTTCCTTGCTGTGGAATTCACTTGTCCTTGGACCTACATACCCAGCCTTCAGCCAAATATTGACTGGGCAGCTTTGCAAGGACAACATATTTAACTAGACTTCCTGTGGGATGAAATGTTTGAAAAATGAGAATTTTGTTTGGAAGAATATTTTCATATTTACTCCATTTAATTCTAAGGAGAATATTTTTTTAAAAAAGCACCCAGAAATGACGATAATAACATCTGGGTGCCTCCGAAATAAAAAATTCAATGATTTCAACCAAAAAAAGAATAAAACAAGGGAAATGTTTTCCTTCATGTAATAAATTTGTTTTTCATTTCAGTGTTGGAAGGCAAACAATTACTACTGCAATCATTTGACACAGCATACAAAAAAATCCAAGTGCACACAAACCAGCAGAGGTCTGGGATGTTGCTACCAGAGAGACTGTACTGCACCAGAGGAGGAAGGAAAGCTGTCCCCCTGTCTCAGGGCTACCACAACAGCTCAGTGCAGTGGTCTACATCAGCCTTGAAAGGGAGCTTGAATGCACCTGGGGACCACAGGGCAGCTGCTCTGTACAGAGGTTGCTCAGTCTCTGATGCTGCTTGAACAGGTAGTTGTGTCCATGAGGCCACTTAATCTGCTATGGCACATCCTAATGACCATACACTTGTGCTGTGGTCTTGCCAGGAATGGGAGGCTTGACACAGCCACCAGTGGCTGAAATCCCTGCACGGGTCTGGAGGGAGCTCTCACTTCCCACTTAGGCAGTATGTCTGGTGGCTGGGATCATGACCTGTTCAGAGGGGAACTGCTTGTTCATTCCTGTGCTGTCCCAAAGGGAACAGTGCCCTCCAGGAACAGATCACAGGTGATACACATGTCCTTAGAGACACTGGAATCACCTTGTTCATGTAGCTTTGAGTTTGTAAGAAGTGGGACAAATTCTGTGCAGTGTCTGCTGACAGTGCATCGCTCAAGGTCCAGGCCTGGAGAAGGGTAGTTAAGGTCAGACTTGCCTGGACTATATTTTGACTTCTCCCAAACCCAGAGACAACTTAGGAAAACCTCATCCTGAAGCTTCCTGATGGTGCAGGGATATTTCAAGGATGGGAGGATTCTCTGTTTTGATGCATGAGACAGAATAGCTGTTATGAGCCACCCATGTTCAGAGAAGCTTTGGAGGGATGGGTACCATAGGCAGGATTGCTGCCATTGCTGCCTGCAGCTGCCTGTTGGGAGTGTGTAGAGAAGATCAGGTTAGACCCTCAGTGACAGAAGGAGATGCAACTGGGATAAACTGGAAGATAAGAAATTACAACCAGATAAGAGGAGAATGGGAGAGGTCAAACACTGGAACAGAGAATTTATGGCATCACCACCCTTGGTAAAATTCAAAGACCCACTGGGAAAGACCCAGAGCAAACTGACCTGCTCTAAACAAAGGACTGAATTGGAGAACAAATTACTCCTCTGCAACTGCAAACAGAGTCCATACACTACCCTCGGTCACGGCATGCAGTCCTTATGGAAAACTCACCATAATCCTGGTTCTCGCTGCCCCGGAATCCTGTACTAGGATTAAGGCGAGTATTTTGGCCCAAATATTCCATTCTGACAGGTTAGCAGGAGCAGACAGCCAGCATAAACAGAGCCCTTTTGTATAAGTTCTTTTGGAGTAATAGTCAATTAATTTTCAATACCTAATCCAAACATATGTGCTTTTATATTTAGGAATTACTGTACAGAACAACATCCATGGGGTTTACTTCTTCCAGCAGCGGCTGTAATCCCTGAGCAGGGCTATTTTCTCTCCTTTATTCAGTCAGGAATAGAATGAACCATCCAAATGATTGCTCTATTCTCATTAATTAAATGATTCTTCACTTGTCAGTATAATTCCTGATTACACAAGACATCTTTTTAACAAAAGGCATTTGCATAAAGACACTGAGCTTTGGCTTGTTCCTTAACGGAGATTTATTCCTAATTGTATTCTTGGTAATTATTGGCAATTTTCTTTATGGATGTAACATATAAGTTCAATTATTTAAAGGAAAACGTGAAAAAAAGATGTAGAAATTGGGGATAGTAATGGTATCATTACATGGGAAAGCTCAAGAAGTGGAAAGCTTATAATGAAGCCTTGTAAAACTGCAGCTGCAAACAGAATTTAAGGGATAAAATACATATTGAGAGAAATGATAAGAGCACTGATATCTAACTATATTAATGTCACACAGGTAAAGAGGGACATCCTGCTTCTGTTAGGCTTTGGAAACACTTGATTCAGAATTCACCTGTTTGTGGAACCAAAATAATAGTTAACACACTAAGGAGATTTAACACTTCTAACCTGTTCCTAGTTATGAAACTTCCTATCTTTGCGGCTCATTTTCAGAGAAGAAAATTGCACTTTTATGGAAATTCCAGGAAAAACACAGGAGGAGGGGAGGTTCCTTGCAAGCAGGCGCGCCGCACACGGGCGCTGCTATCCCTGCGTGCTGCAGGAGCCTCCCACACGATGGCACTCTTTCCATAAAAATACGTGGATTTGCCGCAGCTCCTGGCAGGTTCCCCGATACGTTAATCAGATGTACCTGTTGGGTGGCAGACACTACAATCAGTTTGGTATTTGATTTTCAAATTTAATAAATGACTAAAGCAATAACACATTAACTAAATGCTTCAAATGATAATGATGTTCTAATGCTGTAATTCCAGCAAGGGCATCTCCTTCTAAGTCTCAGAATTTTACGACTGAACTTTTTCCTCAATGGCCTTGGCTCTTTTGAACCTGCTTATTAGTACAGAGTCGTACTGCAAGCCATAAGGCAGTGGGAAGAGTGGTGGAAAGTAATAAGCAGGGTGCATGACTTCCTGATGTTTTGAAATACCATAGTCTTAAAAAGCTTACAAAAGAAGCCTATATATCGAAATAATCCGATTTGTCCAAAAAACTTGACCTTTAAAACTTGCTTACAGATAGAGTGCAGGTCTTAATATATTTTTCTTTAGCAAGCAAACTGCTAGAGTTACATTTTTCAAGGCAATGACGTAAATTTATTGAGCTGCACAAAAGAAAATATCTGTGTGCACTTTAACTGATTTGGCTCTGAATTCACAGTGCCAAGTGATGTCTCATGGATATAAAAACAGAAAACTAAGCTGCCTGTGGTTTCCAAATCTAACAGGGATGTGAACAAATCCTAATGAATCAATGGGAATAGGGCTGGATTCCACTTGATAACTACATACTTTGCTGCTGGCAGTGAAATGTAATTATTCCTCCAAAATGCCCACAGATAAAACCCCCCAACTTAATATGATAGCAAGGTGTCACAAATGCTCCAAAATTGACCTCTGTGACAACATCTTTTTTGATCTAATTTTATTCTCAGCTATCAATAATGAGCACGAGATACGAGAGATCATTTACAATGATATTGGAAATGCCAGTGCAGGTCCTGAGATGTCAAAGGTGACTGAATATCAGCTTTCTGCACCAGGAACATGTTGTCCAGAGGGATAACTTCCCCATTGGCACTGATAAGGAAAAGGATGTGATGAGGTGCTTGGCTCTAGTCAGCAGATCAGACTGCTGCAGAGAGCAGATTTGTAGAACCAATGTAATGAATGCCCGCTGTCAAAGAGGGAAGAAAAAGTAAATAAATTAAAGAAAAATGCTATAGTTGTGTACCTTGGTGGGCTCTGCCTCGGAAGCCTGAGCCAAGGTCCCAGCCCTTGTGCTGGCTCCCAGGGGGCTCACATGGGTCGCCTTGGGAGCACTTGGTGCTTGCAGATGGGACCAGGCAGTGACAAGACCTCTGGTAACTTCTGCTAGCCAAAAGTCAAATTCCTCAGGCAAAATCTTCTTGCTGGAGCTTTTCTAACAAAAATCTGGTACAAAGTCTTTGCAGAACTTGGTTCTCCTCTTCAAGCAAGATACAAAACTAAGCTAATTTGTAAGCATCCTTCAATTATCAAAGTAGACAGGGACCCACAAGGAGAGTTTGTGGGTTTTTTATTTCAATGAAGCAACTGCCTAAATCCTTCCTATTCGCTGCACCAACTGGAGTGATGCCAGCTCCTATTGCATCTCCCTGAGCAAGCTTTAGGTTTTGGCAAAGCAGGGTCCTCTCTCGGCAGCAGAGCAGCTTTCACTGGTGCCACCTGGAAGGCTGGCTCAGGGCTGGTGCCAGAGAGGGATGGCTGCTGCCCAGCCTGGCTTGCTGCCTCGTGGGACAGACAGGGGGAAGGAAGAGGGCAATAAGAATGGAGACAGGCAAGCAGGAGACTCTTGAGGTCTTTTTTCATCTCCTCTCCTGCCAGTGGTACCTCACTGTCTCATTGAGACCTGGTGAGTTTTCATATTTTACCCTCATCCTTGAGGCCTTGTAGGAGACACACATTGGTGCTCAAAGCCTTGACTTTGATGCCCTAAATCATATTTATAAGATTTATAGTATCACATTTCAGCCAAGAAAAGGACATGTGGGAAGGTGTAGGGCAGAAGTCATTGTCCTGGGATGAAAGAAAGAGGGGAGCAGTGCAAGTGCCTGCTCCTGAGTGAAGGAGGTGATGTTGGCAAAGCTTGCAAAATGAGCAAAGCAGCTGGAAGCAGAGATCATTGCTATAGCAGCCCTTCCTGCTACTACAGATCTTGATATCTGTGAGAATTTTTGGTTTTGAAGAGACTGTTTTCTGTTTTTCTGTGTGGATTTTTTTTTTAAGCCAGCTTTTTAATGAGCTGCCAGTCATGGGCTCCATGAGAGGAAATCTTGTGTGCCAGCCAAATGCTGCCAGAATAGACGAAGCAGTGCTCCCTCTGCACCCATTCCCACCACTTAACCCAGCAAAAGAGTGCCCTTGGGTCCAGCTGCAAAGCCTGTTTTATGGCAGGGGCTCCAAGCAGATTTAAGCCCAACTAACTGGAGGCCCACGAGGGCGGGCAGGTGGTCGCCTTCTGATCTGCCCCTCAGCAGGGCTCAGCACCACACTGCTGTCAGTAGGAAGTCAGTGCACAGAAACAAGGATAAGCATCTCGCCTTCCAGAGATAACAGAAGAAGCAGTAGTAAACCAGAGCTGCTGTTCAGCTTTAAGGATTTGCACATCAAACAATATTAAAAGAGAGAAAGCAGCTGACCTTCTGTCTTGTTCAGCAACAAACCATTACCTTCTAAAGATGCAGCACTCATCACTTGGATCCCACAAATTAGTATCACTTTGTTCAATTTAGAGAATTTCTTTTTACCTAAATCTGTTGAACTTACATGGACACTCCCTTTCAAATGCAGAAGGCTAACTTTAAATGAAATGGCATCTGCAGTAATAAGAAATGAGATATTAACTCTATTTATTACATGACTGGTGGAATTTGATAAGGACTGCTCTACGATAGTTTTGTCCAAGCTGAACAGCTTTGCTGAGTACATAATAACAATTCAGAGACCTACATGAAGATAAAAATCAAGTTATTAAAGATCTTCTGCTTACTTTTTATATAGAAAAATAGAAGCGAGCTTTAATGGCCTTTCACTGTGAAGAACCTTCCTGCTCAGGAGAAAGCGGTGATAAAAGTATTAGTACTTATTTATAAATCCCAAATGACAAGAGAACATCTACAGACAGTTGCATAAATATCATGAGTTCATTAAGCTCAGTGCTCTTATGGTAAACACCAAATTAATTCATTATGGTGAGTCACGGTACACCGCCAGCCTTATTAAAACAAAGAAATGTACTTTCAAGGTACATTGGTTCCTGTGCACTACCCAAATTCCAGCCCCTTTTAGAAAATTACTTGAAAAATGACAGTTACTAGGCTTTATAAAATAATTCAGTACTTCATGGCCACATGAACACCCTGGACATAATTTTCCTCTTGCTTTCATTACCATAAGCCAAAAGCAAGAGCAGAGACAGCTCGTGGAGTCTGCAGAAGAACCGAGCAGACTTTGATGTGCTCCCCTCCACTGGGACAGCTCTGCACTCCCTGTCCTTGGTTTGCTCTGGGAAATGTGCCTTTCTAACTGCCCATGCTTCCAAAGTTGCCTCCAAGATCCACAGATCAGCTGTGGTGCATGGGACTGCCACAGAATGGAGACAGTACTCCTTCTTAAACTTACACTCTCTTCACACTGTCTCCTATGACAATGCCTGTGCAACGCTGAGGGCAGTCAACAGTGATACTGGGGCTTTATGAGCAGATTTTATGCTTACAGACATACAGCTCAAGGACTTGAGTTGCAGGTCCCAAGCAGCATGTAAGTAAATCAGGAGCTCCTCTCAGAATTGAAGTAGCTGATAATTTCACACAAAATCAGGAAACCCCAATGTACAAAGCCAGCAGGAGTTTCATCCTTAACTTTCAGACAGCAGAACCCAACACAGAGCACACACGAGAGCCCCAACCCTTCTGGATAGGCTGTGACAAAAGTGGCATTTTTCTGAATCAGTACAGGATTAACCTCGATTAACCAAAAATGGAAGGCTTGGAAATTGCCCTCTCAGCCTGCTGTTAAGGCTAAATGCATACTTCTTAGGTGTCTTCTCCCTCAAATCTCACCTCACTGAACATTTCCTCCAGTGTCACTTGTCAGCTGACCCCTGTCTGAGAAGCCCTGTGGTTAACAAGCTATGTAAATAACTGCTCCCCTGCTTAGCAGGAGAAAGAAAACAATTGAGAAAAGCAGTTTAGTTTGATTTTGTTACTTTTTTTCCCCCAAGAGTGAGATGCAAACAGTTATTAGGCTCAATTACTATTTCAAAATGCATTCTCAGATTTTTTGGACACAAAGCAATAATTCAAACACCAAAAGCTTTCATTAAGAAAATACCAAAATGAAATACGAAAATATTTGTCTTTCCTTTTAAGGAATTATTTTTTAATTAGATCATAAGGAATAATTTTAACTAATCTGTTTAGAGCCTCTGCTGATGTGCTATGAGAAGGATAAATAAACTAGTTCACTGAACCCTGACCTAGCACTTGTGAAGACACAAGCCTTGTCTTCAGCTAAGGAGCAATTACAATAAAAATTAAATCATTAACATGATTAATCTTAAGAGTTGTGGTGACTAGTGAACTTCAGTTTTTATATACTGTATGTGTTTATGCTGCCTGTAAAAGTCAAGCACTTATTCTGGCTATGACAACATGCTATTTGCTAATATCAAAATTGGACTCCAATGAGTTGACAAGAGGCAGAATGAAAGCAAGCCAAAGAGATGCAAGAGAGCTGGAAAGGAAAAGATAGTGAGTCCCATGGAGAGCCAGAGCATATCTGCAGTCAGAAAGGCAACACCTTGGGTGGTCTTTGAAAATGTCAGCAGCATCCTTAAGCACACTGTGATATTTGGGTTACTGGGTGCAGGAAAAGATCTTTCACTTCAGTGTAAGACCCTGGAATTGATCATGTTTGCTTGGAGTCATGCTTCCAGCAGTGTGAAGCCTCATTCTTATACAAACCACCCACATCTATACTTCGAGAAACAGAAGAGAAACAGAAGACACATTAGCTACACTAAATCCCTTGAACTGACAGTCTAGAACAGCTCTTTCTTAAAGTAAGAGATCTAGGTGGCCCTTGCATATTTGACATTTATCTGCTATTTACCTAAGCAAAAATGACAGAAATATTTGGCTGATGATTCTTTCATGTTTTAAACTGCTTGTGCAGTGATTTTTTTTTAAGCCCTTAAAAATTAAAACCTCCAAAATTGCCATTTTGATAGTGTTTAAATGAATGATTTATGTACCTTGACCTAGATATAATAATTTGGATTTTAGAGACCCCAAATCAATAGCTTATCTCCAAGGTGAACAGAGTTGTTGATAGAATAGGAGAAGCTAGACAGATAAATACAGAGTCTGAAGATCAAATCACAGTAATATGCTTTGTGTCTGAAATCTGACATTTAAAAATATCTCAAATGCTTTTATCTTCTTGATACTTGGTTACAGGAGTGAAAGCTTCCCAGATTCATTCCCATACAGGGTTATAAACACACTGAGGTTTGAAACCACTACTTTTGTACATGAACACTGCAATAACCAACCTTATACATCTACATTATACCGAGGGCAGCCGTCTCCAGACAATCCCTTGGACAATGAAAGTAAAAACATTTAAGATTATTGTATAGGATATATTATTGCTTCAAAATTTAATTCATTACTTCGATGTGTTCTCCCAAGCAAAAGCATTTCATAGAGGAACCATTTCTAGAGACACCACCGAAATGTTTTTCTTTAAAGCTTTTTTCAAATCATACCAGTGAATACTTTTCAAATACATACACCAGTGTAGAGACTAGCCAGGGAAGCCTAAGGAAAAGCCACAATTCTGCCTAGAAATTGTAAAAGTTCCCACCAAGTTTTCCAGAGGCACTGAAGCGTGGATTGGACTACACTTAAAAAAAATCGTATTTCTTATTCTGCACCTTGGGGTTTGAGGAATTCTACTCCTGCTGTTAAGGCTAAATGTGTGTCAAACCACACTTTTGACACAAGGCTGGCCCAGGTTACAAACAGATCTGCCTGAGATGGACACCCTGGAAATACTGCTTAGGGCACCTTGGCTGGTTTGGGGCTTGCTCTGCCTACTTTCCCTTCCAACCTGCATCAGGCAAGACTTCCTCAAAGACATGAGATCATAAATGTCTCTATCTCCATGAGCATTCAGGTCTTTTAACAGCCCCCCAAAGAGGGTTTTAACTTCTCCTGAAAGAAGATTATGAAAGATAAAGTAGTACAACTTTGTGAGCAAGAAGCTGCCCGAGCACAGCGCTCGGCTCAATCTGAGCGCAGCACAAACCCATGGGCTGTGCTGCTGCTGCCTGTTGCAACCCTACTGCTCTTATGGATGGGGAGATAAGGTAGGAAGTTGCTCTTCTTCAAAAGACTGAGTGATTACTTCCAGGAAGGCATCAGCATGCCAGGCTGCCACCTCTGTGTCTGCTGGTTTTCTGCCAACAGGAGAACTTCTTGGCGATCAAAGTCCCTTTCCGTGCTCCCCAGGGCTACCAGCAATGCAGAGAGGTGAAAAAGCCTGGCACACAAACCTTGCTAGCTACTGCTGTTTAGGAAAGTTAATAACTGATGGTTTATTGCCCACCTTCCACTGCAGTGTCTGTCCACAGGGCCTGCAGGCTACTTTGCATGATAGGAATCAGGCTTTAAGCAGCATGGTGTTTGCTTGAGGGAGCACACTACCCGAGATTTCCATGTTATGAAGAAGTGTCTTGATATGAACCAAGTGCCATTCAATCTGGATAACAATCTGCAGGAGGACTGAGTGTTTATCCTGTTAATAGAGGCAGCTCCCTGGTAATGCTGCAGTTTTTCAAAAGTTTGGCTGTATTCTTGTCTCACAAAATTTGCCTAATCAGGTCCCCTGGTCTCCTCTGCATTTCAATAAGCAAGGGCTGTACCTGTTCATGTGTGTAATGTTATTTTTTTTTTTCCCTCTGGATTTTAGTGCTTTGGAGCAATACAGAACAATCAAGACCTACCATTATTTTTGCTGGAGGAAGCAGAGCAGACAGGAACTAGCAGGAAGATCTGAAGTTTTGCATTTCAGCTCATACCTTTTTTCCCCTGAAATGTAGGTCCATATTATTCACACACTGATTACTGACCTGAAGGTTATATTCCATTCAGCTCAGGAGAACAGGAGAAAGGAGACATAAACTGGCATAACAATGACAGCACACTTGTATCCTAAAAGTATTCTACAGCTTGACCAACCAAATCTTCAATTACAGCAGATGCCTTGGAGCACAAATCTTTCATAGTCATCCAGACCAGATAATGGGCTTGCTTGCCCTCCATTATAGTACCTACAGTCATGTCTTTTATAGAATTATCAATCCCACTTGCAGTTCTGCAATTTCTACCATGCGAACCTCAGAGGAGGAATCTTGGGAGCAAATAAATGAACCTTTCCCTCCTTCTCCCTTTACTCCCTCTCCAGCAGACACAGCTCATGAAGCAGCTTCCCATGCAGCTTCCCACAGGGGCCACTAAGCTGGGCTTGCTCATTGTCCCGTGACACCGTGCCACAACTGACTGGCATGGTTCACTACTACTGACAGAAGGCAATGCCAGGATTTCCTGTGTAAAGTTAAAAAACACATCCCATCATTTTCCCGTGCATTGTGCCAAATAAACTGTGGTTGAAAGAAGTAACCCCAGAAATAAAATGCAAGGCATTCCCTGGTGCTATTCTGTCATTTTCCCCGTGCAGAATGCCAATGGCTTTGTAGGAAATTTAACATTTTTATAGCATAGGTCAAAACCAAGAGACTTGGCACTGAGATTCAATTTGGATAAGCCCATGAGCCTGCTCAGTTGACCTGTGCATCCCTTTTTCAAGATCAAGGGCATGAAGTCAAATTCTACAGCTCTTTTTGGTAGCACAGAGAAGTGAGCTCCTTTTTGCAGGCAGAGGCAGACCGAAGAGCTCCTGGGCGAGGGCTCCTGTGTCTGCCACCCCACACATCGTGCAGCTCAGAGCATGGGGCAAGTTTGGTGGAAAACTCATCAGAGAGTCTCCCTAGTAAGGGGAGTCAGATGCAGAGTAGATGCAATCAGATGTAGGGTTTGAGGAGAGGCAAAAGAAAGGGAGCTATATAAAAAAATGTCACTTAAGTTTAGAGGAAGAATCAGGACTATCCTGATTTCTCTTGAAAAAGTTGCCTGGCAAGAGAGATAGAAGCATGAATGCCAGGGTATTCCCAACCCTAATTTCCCAATTCCAGAAAGTAAAAGTTTATTTGTGGGAGGGCAAAGGAGGATATTAGCAGGCTTTTATTTTTACCCAGCCAGTTCACCTTTCTTTACCTCTGTGTCTGACTGAAAATCAGGATTCCACTGAATGTCCCTGTCGCCATGGTGCACTTTCACAGCTGCAGAAGATGGCACACAGTAAATCACTGTCCTCTCACTGAGAGCTGCCATAAATAATGCCACAGGAGTTCCCCCCCTGCAAACAGCAGCTGCCTGCAACTGCTGGGAGCAAAGCTGTAACGCAGCCCCCCAGGGAACAGAGAGAAGGTAAAGCAACAGTCTGGAAAATAAGATCCTGGCATTTATCATCACATTAACTTGTAAGCCTCTCAAAATATTTGTCTCTTTTCTTCCACAGGAGAATTTCTATACGAAGTTGTCATAACTTTTGACAAATTTCAGGAATGTCCTTTGTTAATGCTCTAAAAGTATCTAATCTTAAAAGTATTTTCATTAACAGCAAGTATTAGTGCTCTGCTTGTACAGAGCAGAAAGCTGAGTCAGAGCCTGTGAAGCAAGAACGGAAAGATCAAACCTCAGGTAAGTGGTGAAAGCAGTGGCTGAACCCAGTTCCCGGTCCCTCTGCTCCCTTTTGCAGTTGGTGTATTTGCTTGTTTTCCTAAGAGAAGCGTGGAGGAAAGAGAAGGCAAGGGAAAAGAGCAGTTTGGCAGGCTACATGACAGGTGGGAAAGGCTGAAGACCTGGAAGTGTATTAGCCATGACTTCCCGCGCAAGCTGCTAGCTGACTCTATTGCTCAGTCTCTACATCACTGACAGCTCTGAAGGCTGCTGCTGCAGCACAGCCTCTCTCTTGCTGGCCACAGGCATTTCCCAAACACAGGCACAACCTCGGGGTTACCAGCAAGACCGGGCTCTGTGCAGGATTGGCCTGGCGGGGAGCTCCAAAGCAATCATCTGTAGCAGACTGGAAGGGACACGGCCCTCCTGGCAGCTGGGCAGTACCACAGCCCCTCTCCAGCTCCGAGGGGATCAGAGCAGCACCAGTGGCCAGGGACATGAGGGGGCGGTGGAAGAAGGGAGCGAGATCTTCCTCTACATTGCCAGCAAAGCTGCAGCATTTCCCAGCCCTTTACAGCACCACTTGGCACCTTGAGCTCTGTACCATTCACACCTTGGATCACACAGCTGTCCTTAACTGCAATTTCTTCACCTTATTTGGGTCAGACAGACTCCAGGGGATACTTCTCTCCCTGGGAGCGCTTGACTGAAGAGACACATCAACGATATGTATTGCACACCTCACGGACATAGCCTGCAGGTGGGGCTAAATAGATAAAATCTTAGGGTAATGTCAGATTCATTCTTCTCCCACTTGGCAAAAAGCAGGAGCAGGGGCTTTTTCCAGCTCTGTAAATACCTTTTTTAAATAAAGATGTATTCAATCTCTGACAATCGGTTATAAAAAAACCCAAAAAAGACACTAGGAACATTCAGATACAAAGATATGACTGTGATTGATAGTTGAGACTGTGATGGTAGAAGGAGCTTTACATGGAGACTGTTCTGTGGGTATTTAGGGTTGGGCAGATTCCAGTGAGGTTTGTGCCGTTTGTTTATTTATTTATTTTTTTAAGACTAGTTTCTAGTTCTGATTTTAATGAAAAACTAAGAAGATTACTGTTTTTTCCTTTCCAACCTTCTCTTTTTGGTTGGGTTTCAGATCAAACTGGATATTCTGACCAAATTTTTCAGAGAGCAAGATGCACATGCAGGATGTAGGCAGACTGGGCTCCTATCCTTCTTGCCCGGTTCAAAGCAAGGACTGAAAGTGAGATCTCCTTTATAACAGAGGTTATCAGGTAGAGAAGTCATGCCAGAGACACAGATAAGAGCCCTTTGCAAGTAAATCTTTACTTTAGGAAGCTACTGCAGGGAGCAGGAAAATCAGATATAGGAATCTGCCTGCATTAAGGAAAGCTGTAAACCTCTGGAAAAAATCGGATACTGAAGCTTAGGCTTCTTCTTATTTCCCCCCTTTGAAACAGAATGCTTGTTTTCCAGCCAGCTCTTTGAAAAACTGGAATTAAATCCCCAGCACAGCATTTCTCTGTTGGAGAGGGCCACCTTCAGCTGTCGTCCTGTTGGACCAGAGCCTGCACCAGCCAATCATCGCCCACTCTGGCAAGGTGGATGCGAAAAGTCAAAGCTCACCCACACTGCCTGCTCAAGGGAAGCTCTTTGCACCAGTTAAAAGATGATGGAGGACCAGCAGCAGCACTGCCTGCTTTGCAGAAGTCAGAGCAAACCCTCTGACACTCACCTTCTCTCCATTCCCATCCCTTCAGACGAGCAGAGCACTGCAGCAGAGCCATCCCAGCCAGCAACGTGTTGAGCACAAGGCCACGCCCACGCTGTGAGAGTGACCCAACACCAGCTGCCCAAGGAGCCTCTAACCAGGGCCTGGGGCTTCTGATTGTGTGGTTCCAATTACAGGTGAATGGGACCAAAGGAAATGGAGCCAGCTGCAGAACAGGGCAGCGGGGATTTTCCCCTTGCTGGAAACCCAAGGTGGCCACTCCTGTAACAGGGGTGGGAGGCATGCTTTGTTTTATTGCCACTGCTGGCAGAGAGGAAAGCCAGGCCAAGCAGCCCAGCACAGAAAGTTTTTCAGGCAAAAAGATACTTATACTGGCTGATTTTCTTCTTACACTTGTTTTACTTTAGAGCACTAATGCTGACAAAACCGCTGGTTCTTTTCACATCTACAAGAGAAGTCAGGTTTTATGTCTTGTCCGTGATAGATAAGCTCCTTAAGACTGTGCATATATTTGCAAATTGAATTAATATTTAACATTGCAAACTTGATTTTCCCAAGCTTATTTTTAGTGCAAGCACTGAGTCTAACCAGGTTTTAAGTGAAAGGCTTTAGAGTTAAGAATGAAGTTCAAAATTACTGCTTGCTTTTTGATTCTGGTTCTTAAATAAACAAAGAGAAGAATAAATGCCACGTGAAGACTCACTAGCTGCTGGAGCGGGTTCAGAAGAAACAGAAATTCATAATTGATTTTATAATAATTTTTAGGGCTCTTTTAAGATTTCTCTTTTGTAATTTTCCTTCAGAGGACATGAACCTGTTTTACATTTACTTCTATTACCTCTCTTCCCAGTCCTGTGCATGCTCCTGGGGCTAGGGAGAGACTTTACTGGAAAAGTGGCCACATTACAGTGGCTTCTGGGATGCTTGAGCTTTGTTTACCTGCTTAAATCTTTGAGTCAGGAGGAGGGCTCTGCTTTCAAGAGAGAGATTAAGGTCACACAGTTGCTTGAAGTCTGGTGTCCAGAAAACATATGGAGAAAACTACATGCTCCTTGGACACGCTAATCTTTTGCATTGGCAACATTTCCAACTCCCCTAATGAAGCCTTTTCCCTAAAGTACCTGCTGAGGAAGGCCAATGAAAATTTCAGGTGTGCATTTTTTTAGCTGTTCTCTTCATTGCTTAGAGTGTGCATTGCTGTGGGGCAGAACCCCAGAGTGTAACTCTGAGATGCTTGAAAACCAGAGATGAAAATGAAAGATGCATTTCCTTTTCTTTAAATGTATCCCTTTTGAAAAGCTAATATCTTATTTTGGGGGCTCTGATTCACAGCTTTGGGTTGTGCAGTGCTTTAGACCATCACCATTTCTTTTCAGCCTGCAAACATGGGGATGTAATACACTCCTGTTTACCTCGTAATACTAGTTGACTTCTTCTTTATAGATCACAGGCCTAAAAGGAGGCAAGATAGATCACACACACCAAAAGGCAAAAAAGATTAGAAGATAAGGGCTTATGAACTGAGGCCAAGACAAAAAATTGTACACTTAGAAAAGAGAGGCAGAGATGAGACATGAGTGGAGATGGTAAATACCTGAGAGGTTGCAGTACAGCCATTGTGATGTGATCAGGTTGGTAGAGATAATAGGGTGGCTGAGCTGAGACTGGATGTTTAATCCAGAGCACGGGAGGAAAAGTCTCCCTTAACTGAGGGAGATGTCCCTGGGCTGGAAGTGTGGATGCACTAAGATATGGTGCTGGCAGAGTCAACAGCAAATCTTTCCCTAACTAGGGCACACAGCCCCATGGACATTTAGTGCCTAATTCTCCCACTCAGAGATCTTGACCCTCTGTGCCTTGTTGGAGCTGCTCTCCTCAACTAAAGATTTAGTGGAGGGGATGGGGCTGTTGAGCTGATTGACCTCATTTGACTGGAGAGGGAGTAGTGGCAATATGGGTAAGTGGCTGAGGGAAGTAAATGGGCTAATTTTAGCCTCCCTGCATTCTATCACAGTAAATCACAGATTAGAGCTTTTATAACAGTCTGATAAAAAATCAGAGTTACCTGGTAAGTGGCACTGGAGAGACAGGTGGTCATGTGCTCCATAGAGACATGTAAAAATGGCACAAAACTTGCTAGTCACTGGGCCTTAAAATGTAATTAGTTTAATTTCTTTTCATATGGACACACAGTATGTAACAGCAGTACATTATCTCCCAAGACAAGAATTTCAGGCAATGTTTTCCAAAGCAGCTAAATAACGTGAGCATGCCAGGGTTTTGCAAAAATACACCATAGGTTTGGGCAATTTAACTTTTTTTGACACATTATATGGTGCACCCAATCCACCTTTAACCACTACAGAACAAGTGCTGCCTGTCACCGAATCCCTGACTATTTTGTACATCACTATATTGCGGCAATATCCCGGTGGAGTGGCAGCAGGTTTGGGGATCACAAGCTCCTCAAAGGGGGTGCAATTTGACCACAAGGAGCGCATGTTACAACATCTCCTCGTGTGGAGGTATTGTTTAAAGAGAGGTGAACATTTCCTGCACAAGAGCTTTTTGCTCTGGTACAATATGAGATCTCAGTGCTGAGGGCAGCAGACACACGCACAGAGCCCTGTTAGAACAGAGCAGCAGGCAAATCCCATCATCTTTATGGAGCATGCAATGCCACACATGGCAGCCAAGCAGCAAAGCTATTTTCCTCCTTGTAATTACTTACAACAGCACTTCTTAACCTGTACAGCGCTGCCCCCCTCCACACCCTACCCCACTGAAATGCTACGAGGTGTGAAGCCCTCACCTCAGGAGCCATCAAATATGATAAGGTACAAAAAGCTCTTAATTAGGCTGCTGTGGTTCAGAGGAAGAATTTAACGCACATGAAGCTTTTGAGACACTCTGAGAGAGGTCCCTGTCTCGTGGTGCTCATACAACACGAGCTCCAGGACATTACTGACCCTGACAGAAAACACAGAATGGCTCCTCAGCTCCCTCTCGGTTCCAAGCAGCAGGTGGGAAGAGCAGCCATGTGAAGCTGTACTGACAGCATCAGGTTTTCTTCCAAAACACAGGGCTCACTGTGCAGAGATAAAAAGTAGTGCAGCCATAGCTACCTTGCCTAGCTGGTGCCTTTATGGTTTGCATCTGATAAAAGCCTGGTTCAGAAAAGGTCTCCAGCACAGACACTTCATTAACAATGGAGACTGTGGCCTTTCAAACATGGAGTCTTTCTTATTCACGAAATTATTTTGTTCCCCCTGGGCCAAGTTAAGCAAAAACACCCCTCAGCTGGCTCATTTCAGCAGCCAACAGTTGCTCCGTTTTTCTTATTAGCACCTTCTAAAAGATTTCCCAAGTTAAAAAGCCCTCAACTAGCTAGAAAAATAAGATAAAAGACAACTACAGAAAAAATAATTACCTTAATTATACAGCAGCTTTGTCCTCCAAAGGGAGGGTAGTTTTTCCACAAGACAGCATTGCTCTAATGGAGGATGCACTTTAAATAGGACTATGGTTTGCACACTGCAGTGAACTTCTAACCCCTCAAAACCCGTATTTTTTTCCGCTGGAACTGCAGATCCATTTTGCCATTCTCCTCTATTATGTGATGCCTTAGGTTTTAACTTTCATATTTTTCAAACCCTGTATTGCCTAGTGTGTAACTCTGAAGTTTCCTGTGGCCTGTTAACTACTGTTTTCTCATGCTGGTTAGACACAACAAACCTCTCTAGGTTTGCTCTCTAGGTTGTCCCAGGCCCCAAAATGTGTAAAATAAAGCCTTGGGGGGCAGGGGGGGGGAGGGCAAGCTTAGGGTAATTACATCATTAACTGAAGTTATAACTGGAGAATTAATCCTGATATGCAAATGGACCAAACTTTTAAAAGTGTGAAGAACCCATGACCTGGTGTCCATCTTGGGTGTAGCCTTTTGACTGCCCAGGGTATACCTTTGAAGGCCCTTCAAATAAATACCTCCTTTTATTCTCTTATTCTGGTCTACTCTCTGTGCTTTAGGTGGCCACCTCAAGGCATCTATGAAACTAAATATCCCATGATATTCCACAAAATAAATCTATACATATGACATTTTTCTTGGTGGGTTTGTGGGGTTGTAGTTTGGTTAGTTGTTTGGTTTTTGTTTTTTTGCTATGGCTGGCATTGCTCTCTCATTTCTCTGTCCCATTCCCTACTACTCTGTCCATCTCCAAGGTAAAGCTGAACGCTCTGAATTACTGTGGGTACCTGCTGCACAAGAGACTGCTGAAAAGGAGTTCTGGCAAATAACCTTTTTTTTTTTGTTCTGTGATGACTCTTTTGTCTTCTTGCCTCCAGAAAAACAGGTAAAAAAAGCCCCTTTGTTGCAGGTAACCTTCCCTTTGCTAACACTAGGTATTGCACTGCACTCCCCAGTTGGCAACGAATTAAGATGTTAATTCTGAAAAATCACACCAGCTGAAGTCACAGAACTTAAAACAGTAACTTAGGAAAAAGCTGTTGCTTTGCATGTTCAGAAAACCATTAAGGGCATCCTAACATGCTGGATGCTTAAGTGTCTCTGGCCACGGAGATCTGTAGCAGATTCTGAAGATAGAGCCCTATTTTACACAGCACATATCTTAACACAAACAGCATTAAAAGCATTTGTCTGCTACATTTTTTTTCTGCAGTGTTGTAAACACTCAAATTCTCTGTCAGGGTTATCCTTTTAGAAGAAGAAGAAGCTGTCCTTTTCTAATCTTACACAAACCAGGCTTCTCCTGTGTGGGAGTCAAGGCTTGGAGAGCATCAGATTCATTATGAGACTTCAGGCCATCTCATAAAACATACAGAGGAGATATAGGATGGAAGATTCACGCAAGCCTTAAACTGAAATATTTACACAGGAGGTGCTCCTGATCAACAGTTGCTCTTCAAAGGTACAAGGGCAGTTTCTTTTATAAAGACTGGAGTGCACAACCACAGCTTCAAGGAACCCATTGTCAGTCAGGGGTGAGAAAACTCATGTCCGTGATTAAAATGAGATGTGACAGCTATGAAAATTCCTGAAGAACACTGAAGTGAGTTAAAAATAGGAAGCTACTTGAAAATTCATAGCACTTCACAGGTTGGAAAAGCTATTTTGTTGCCACCAGTTTAGTCTGGTAATCAACATCACCAAAAAACTCTCAGATTTCAACAGACTTTAGCTGGCACAGAACACGTTCCATTAGCTTGCTTGCATGTAGATGGGACAGAAAGGAACACCAGTGCTGAAGGACAGAGCCACAACTTCACAGAATCACCAGGTTGGAAGAGACCTTCAAGATCACCTGTGCCCTAACATCACCTCAACTAAACCATGGCACTGAGTGCCACATCCAATCTTTTTTTAAACACATCCTGGGATGGTGACTCCACCACCTCTCCGGGCAGATGATTCCAGTACTTTATCACTCTTTCAGTAAAAAACCTTTTCCTAACATCCAACCTAAATTTCACTTGGTGCAGCTTGAGACTGTGTCCTCTCGTTCTGTCAGCTGTTGCCTGGAAAAAGAGACCAACCCCCACGTGACTACAATTACCTGAAAGGTAGTTGAAAAGGTAGTCTACCTGAAGGAGAGTCACCTTTGAGTCTTCTTTCTCCAGGCTAAACAACCCCAGCTCCCTCAGTCATTCCTCATAGGGCTTGTGTTCCAAGCCTTTCACCTGCCTTGTTGCCCTCCTTTGGACGTGTTTATCCCAGGAAGTTGGAGGATGTCACTCCTCCTTGCACCTGGAATGTATTTATTTATTTGTCCCAATAGCTCCTGAAAACTCTGTCAAAATGCAGCAAGGGCTGATCCCAATATTGGTGCCAGAAGCTATTGTCAAGAAAGAACACTGGAACTCTTGGGAACATCCTGGCAGCTTTCAGACTCGTGGAAGATGCAAGGCAGGGTAACTTAGCTTGGAAAAGCATTTCTCAACAGGAACACATGAAAGGCACCACCACAGCACTGTCACGCACAGAGATCCCATACCAGAATCTCAAGTCACTCATCTCTGGCAGACCCTCAGAGATAACAGAAACAGGGTTTCCACCTTCCCAGGGGCAGACACAATTTGAAGAAGTGTTGAAAAAGTGCACCTCCTGAACCCAAAGAGAAAAGTTAGGCCTAAAGGCACTTTTCCAGTCAATTTTCATTAATTAGGTTTTTCTCTCAGTGGTCTACTTCGAGTTCACAAAAAAACTTCTGATAAAGACATTTCCTTTTCTGCCAAAAAAGCATCACCCACCATGGACGCATTATTGATATGGACAAAACATAACAGGATTTATTTTTGATCTTAAGCACCACTTGTGAAACTAGTTGCAATTCTCTTAATTTATCTATGTAAAAAACCCTATTAAATAACCTGCTCAACATCTGTTCAAGATTCTTTTTGATGAAAGCTATATGGAGTGCAAAATAAATAGGAAACCTAAATATTCCATGCAAATATCAAGACACACTCTAAATATTGTGATCCTACACAATGCACAGTGTCAACTGTGACAATGAAGGCAGGATTTACTGCTCATGGTCCAAATACATAAACCACCATTAATTCAAGTGCTGCCAGTAGCTGATCTACTTTATGTAGAAAAATTACACTCAAATGTGAATCCTAATTTGAGCTATGCAAGCCGAACTTTAAAAAACTACTTGAAAATAAAATGTTGCAATGGTAAAATAAAAAAATCGCATGAATATACAAATTGTATTTTTAGCACCCAGTTTACATAATTGCCCATTTCCAAGAAGGGAGTTTGTCTGAATTTTTGATGATTTTAATGGAATACTTTATTCATCGTAGTGGCTTGTAGAACATCACTTAAATGAGAATGCTCAGACTTGCAATTCCTTTTTTAGTTCAAATAGAGTTGCTCATAGTTGCAATTCCCATTTTTCTTCATGCACTTCCAGTCATGGCTTTCTTGCAACATTTTTTTTCTAGGGATAGTTGTAATATTTTTGAGCATTACTATCTGTAGAAGATCTGTCTCCTTGTTAAAGATTCAGAAGTAATAACCAACCAATACAGATTCAGTTCTTTGTCACGGAGCAGCCATCCTGTGTTCTCATATAGAGAGCCTGATTTGCAACCTCGTTGAAGAGGAGACAAAATAATGCAAAGTACAAATCGACCTTTTATTCTGTGCTGCCAGGGAAAAATGCATTTCCACTACAAAAATCTAATTCCTTCCAGAGTTCCTATGTCCTCATTCAGATACAATGAACAACCACATGGGCTATACCTACTCTCCTGTCTTGATCCATAAATATCATTATGGAAAGTGTTTCTGCAAGAAACCTTTGTCTAAGGGATACTGCAAACCCTGACACTCAATACTAGAAACCTGGTTTCAAACCTTGGAAAGTAAAATTAGGTCTGTATGAAGTTGACATAAATTATGCTTTCTTTTTGTTCTAGAATAACCTAAACCCACTCATTCCTCTCTCATTTTGATAAGCTGAATAGGTTGAGCTTCTAGCATCGTTCATGAGAATCGCGTTTCTCAGATTCCAGACTGCTTATGTAGCTCTGAATTTTTATGAGGTATCTGTAGCAGAAATGAACTTAGTATTAATCACCAATAAAAATACCACCAGTGTTGCACACAGAAACAACAAATCCTTTTTTTCCTGCACAGTAGCATCAAACTTGTGTATTCAATTGCCATTACTTCTCCTCAGGACTCTACAAATAATTAATTTTAGGGCCTGATTGTAATAGAAAAAGATAATTTAATTTCTAACAAGATATTTAATCTGGCCTAGAGCAAAATGCTTTCTTACAGATTTAAGCACCAAAGGACTTTCAGTTTTTAAGGTGAAATACAAAACAACTATATTTAAAATTAATTTTGAATAGAAAAATTGTTATTCATATTTTTATGTAAATATTTATCATTCCTTTTTGGGCCTAATTTCTGAGTGAAAAGGAAGTTTATGTCACCATGACAGCTTTTTTTGTCTTCTCCTCTTTTCCCTCCTGAAATCATCTGAACAATTTCTATGAGGGCCAATTTGGGTTAAGGCAAACTGCAAAACTGAGCTACAGTGGCTACAAAGGTCTCGTTTCTATGCACTTTATTCTGCTTCAGAGTGAACCAATTCGAGTAAGAATACAAAACATTTTGAGAAATAATCTTTACACGCACAGTTTAGATGGAGGTGGATTGTAGTAACCTGAAAGCAGGGCCCCAGTAACGCCAAAAGAAAACAAGAGTGCACTGGGCCACTCAAGGCAAGGTGCAGTTTGGAGAAAGTTTATTAACTGTGATGCTAAGTTAGCACTGAGCTGCAGCAGCTGGCAGCTAGGGAAGCAAAGAAATAGACCTGTTTGAAATGTGAGTGGCACTGATTTGAAAATTTTAAAAACTATGAACTCTGGACCCAGAGGTGTCATTTTATAGTTAATTTTCAGAGAGCTAATACACAGCAGTCAATGCTGGAATAAGCCAACACACCTCACGAAACTATTTATTGTCAGAACCACAGCTGTGATACACACGGTTACTATTCCAGAAAACAGCCCTAGTATTACTTTTTAAAAGGGTAATGAATGCAATAAAAGGTTCTCAGCCACTGCAAGAGCAATAACAATGTAATTTGAAAAGATGGTCAAAACTCTTTGCTAATGCTCATGAATCATCAGCTGCTTTTGCAATGTAATGGCTGTGTTTGGAAATTGCATTTCCCCACTCATTCACATTATTCTGACCATTCTTCCAGTCTGTCTGTTTTTTAAAGCCATCACGTGTCCAAGAAACAGCAAGCATGAGCCTTGAATGTGCTTTTCTCCTGCTTTCATTACAGAGAAGGAAAATAGACTTGCAGGTGCCCCCTCTGAGCAAGAAAACCCATCCTTCCAGACAAGCACCTCTGCAATGTGACCATGAGCTGCTGATGGAGTTGCTATGGTTATAAAGAGGTCCTCTGTGGGGGACATCTTCACTTGTGATTAGGTTTTGACAGAAGCAGAGGGATGCTTGATGTGGGAAGGAAGGATGGAAAGAGTTTCCACCATTTTATCAGTGTGAAAGTGAAGTTAAACGACATCTAAAGTGTTTTTGGAGAAAGCCCAAACCTTGTTTCTGACATACAGGGGTTTTCCATACAGGCCAGAAGCAATAACCATACACAGAAACAAAACAAGCAGAAATGGAGTTGGTCCTGACCTGTGGAGTTTCCTGCAATCTCATGCAAGAGATCATTACGCTCTCCACAGGGCAATGAGACTAAAAATAGTCTAACAGGTGAGCGAGCAAAGGCCTGGATGTGGCAGGGCCTAAGTGAGATTTTGTGTTCCTGCACCAGAAGCACTAAAGGCAAAAAGGATTTAGTATTTTCTTCCCAGCTGCTTCCACTTCTGTTCCTGAAATTGCACCTGGTCACTAACTCAGGCTGCTAAGGAGGGGAGAGGCAGAGAGAAGCCAGGGAAGATGGAGGTGGCCAAGCTAACTGGGTCAGAATTTAAAGGAGTGAAATGCTGAGCATGGGACTGCAGCACCTAGAGACCACTGAGAAGCCTCTCCCTTTCTGTCCTTTGGGATGGAGCCCCTGGTGCAACACCTCTCCTCTCTTCCTGCACACTTCTTTCTATCCATCCTGCCAACTCCAGCTGAGTGGGCAGCCTGTCTGAAATAGCACAGGAGGGGCAGCTACCCTCCACATTGATGCTTGTTAAATTATTTGCCTTATTGTATAAAATTCATTGGTTTCCTTTCCTCTCCCCACATCCTCATCTTAGATCTCCAGAGCAGACCTTTCCATGGGAGGATGGGGTGGGAGAACTACATCTGCTATGGAGAGATAAACACCCTTGTAAAAGGCAAAAATGAACCAAAATCTCTATTTCAAAACACCAGGACAGCTGAAATACCAACAAGCAAAAATCATTCTGATTCTAAAGTTTTAGTGACATAAAGAAGGCTAACTGGAATGGTTCAGAGTGTGAAAAGTTGTGACTAATAAAAAATATGAGTTCTGTTTTACTATAAAATCTCATCACATACAAAAATTGTTCCTGTGAATCATCCTTGATGCTGGCGAGCAGACTCTGTTCAGAGCACAATGCCTGCACTGTCCATAAATATTACCATGGCCAGTAAACTCAAGGCAATGACGAGGGGGCTGTAAAACCATTGAGGGTGCCATACACTGCAGTGGTTGTAAAAAATGCCATAAAGGAAAAATAATCTTTTATTAAATCTTTTGTTTGGGAGGAGCTTTGTATTTTAACAGGGCATTTAGCACCCGAGATAGCTTTCCAGAAGCAGCAGTATCTCTGCCCTTAAACTGGATTTGGAGTCCTGTAAAGTTCTAAAATTACTTCAGCCAAGAACATTTCTACATTTTCTAAGCTGAAACCTTCATTGCCTCGCTCAAATATTTTCAATTGAAACATACAGAAGTTCAGGAAAAAAATTATTGTTTACTTCTAAAAGCTCAACACACAACTGTACAAGCTCAGTAGGGGAGTGCAAAGTCTGACATCTAAAAAGCTACACACAAGCCAGTTACAACTAAAACCCATCCATTTTATTTATCTTACGTAGCTAAAGGTAGTGGCAGGGTAAGAAAGTTGTGTGGGGCCTGATGGGCCAAGTGTTGTGCTGTGGCTTAGTACCACAGATGGTAACCAGGCTGTTACTCTTCTTTTCCTGCAAGGGCATGCATCTGGAAGCACTCTGGGGTATCCACAAAAATCACAATGGTAGGGGTTTCTGAAGTGCATCCATCTTCCAAGATAGGGGGAAAATTTGGTTTTGACCTCTAGACTGTTTTCTGGACTTAAGGCAAATACTGAAGGACCTTCTATGTCCTGACCAGAGTGGAGACAGCTCACAGGAAGACACAGATATTATAAAACTCAGTTAAACTGCCTTCAGTTCTCCTATCAGGACTGACAGGTTTATAACCAAAGCAAAGGAATTTTAATATTAAAAAGCCAGACACAGCCTTTTCTCAGACTATGCAGACAGATGTTGATTACTTCAATGAAATAAAAATAAGTATATTGCTTACAAAATAAATTCATATTTTACAGGTTTGATAGCATTTGTCAACATGTGCAATCGTAACAAAATGCCATATGCTCTAGAGATTAAGTATGACGCTTGTGTAATGCCAAACGAGTACTTTGGGAGTTGTTTTTACGTATTAGATGTTTAGAACTTGTTCCTTAGAGCATTAAATATTTCCTTTGGAATAGCAAATTAGCAGCAAATCCAGCAAAACCCTTCACAGTACACTATAAAACAAATCTAAAACAAACTCTACTCTCACCCACAGAGAGGGTAGGATAATCTTAGGATAGTTCCACACTTCTCATTACTATTAAAAAAAGACATAAATTCAATCTTTATCATCTTTTCTATTACAACACAGTCTCTCTATATTAGGACATGCAGAATCTAATCAAACACAAATGCTTACTTAAACTAGTCAAGCTCTGTGTATTTTGTACCAAAACCAGCATATCGTATCTAATTAACCCTTCTGCTTTTCTGGATGTGTTGCTCGGATTGCACTGACCTGAGCACTAAACCCATGACAATGAAATTTAATTGAAGAGCTCACGAGGGAAAAATTGCACTCCATTCACCTTAGCCTTTTGTGGCATAAACCAGTAGCATTTTTAATATGGCCTGTGTTCCACCAAAATGCATCCCACAAATACTTCCGGAACAGCACTAAGGGGGAGGAGGGCAGCACTGCTTCCCCCCAAACAAGATTTGCAGAATCACACTATAGGATATAAGGGCAGTACTTGCTCCTGCAGGCACAGTAACTGAATTTCCAGGCTATAATTGGATGATGTGGTTTGCACCATCTCCAGAACCCCTTGATGGAATTACATCTGCCTGATAAATTATATAGTTTTCAGAGCTGTGTTTTACACAGTGCATGGAGCCCTGGGTCCTAATGTCTTGATGGGTATCATCTACCTTTTGCTCCAGACATCCCAAGGGAGGCCTAAAATAATATGAGCTGCCCTTTGTTCAGACATGATGCAGAATGGGAATGCCCATGGGAGAGCTCACAGAAGCCTTCTCCTTGCCAAAGGGACTCTCACAGGCTGACATTCATTCTCCCTCTCTGGGCTGAGGAGGTAGGGGGGAAAAGGGATATCTGCTGTTGTCTGCAACTCCTTTTCTTCCCACAGAAAAGCAGTACAAATCCACAAAGCATCAGCCACTGGTTTTTAACAGGCTTGGTAAGCTGCAAGCATGACAGCACCAGGGACAGGCTGCTGAGGTTGGTTTGACCCCACATGTCTTTATTAAAGAATCTCAGTATTTTTTTACACCTGAAATTTTGATGTGTTGAAACAAAGTAGGAGCTTAGCAGGATTACATTTTGGCTTCCTCTGACACCTTTATGCAGAAGACAGTATATACCAAGGGAGTGAATTTCAATCTGAGATTGTAGAAGGAATTGAAAAATAACCTATATATAACTGCAGTAGTCCTAATGGCAGCCTAAACCCCTAAGAACTGATGGAAAAAAACAGGGCCTGCCTTCCTCCATCTATCCCCTGACTAAAAGAGAATACACAATGAGGTTGGACAGAGAATAAATGAATGAGAAAATAGTCATTTAGTATACTTATTTAATTAGTTCTTTCTGCTTCTAATGGTAATGTGGCAGAATACGAGACTGAACAGAACAAGGTGGCTGCCTATGGCATAATTAGGCCTTTTAAGGAGGGAGAGAAAGACATCAGTCTGCACAGGCTGGTAGGGAAGGCAACTTCAGCGAGCACCCAATTTCCATAGCTGGAAACACAGAGCTTCTTTAATGAATGCCTCTGATAAAGCATTTAGGTTTTTTGGTTACAATTTTGAAATAAAACTTAGCTGTTACCTGTCAGTTGAAAAGCTGGGTTTTCTTGGTTTGAAAACTTGGGTTTTCTTTGCATTACTGGAGTCCCCAGACTTGGGGCTCTCTGGCCTCGAATATGTAAAAGATGACTTGTCATAGGTTAGAAAGCATAGTCCCGGAAGGGACGTCCTTGCTAAGGGGTGCTTACAGCTTCCTCTGGGAGCTGATAGAACCTATCAGCTGGCCAGTTTGAATATGGACACTTCTCTAAGCCACTTAAAGTTGTGACCGCCTCTGTGATCCACACTTAAGAACAGGAAACTCCCCCCCCAAGCTCTCTCTCGTTTCCGGCGCTGGCACAGGTGGCTGCGGGCCCCGTGTGGGGGCCAGCGGGCCCGGCCAGGCCCTGCTTGGGCCAGGCTGGGCCGGGCCACGGCCATCCTGGAGCCGATGGACCTGTTCCAGCCATGGAACCCCCCCACTGCCTTGCCGTGGGCAGCCGGAGCGGCTCGGCTCTCCCCCCTCTCCACTTCGATAAGAAATATTCAACATTCCAGCTGCAAAGCTGCAAGGCCGAGGTGAGATTAACCCTTTTATTGCTGTGAAGAGCTGAAAACCTGAGGGAAGAGAGAGACGAGATGCTTAAAGCTGAAATTCTGTTGTGAAGCGATGATATATCAGAGTATCTTGTTGTAATTTCATGAAGATATGGGGGGTGGAGCGTTCAACTCGTGAGCAAAAGCACCTGCGCTGAGATAGGCAGATGCTGACGCAGCTGTAATTTCATGAGAAGTTTGGACAGGGAGAGATGGACCAGATGAGGACTTTGCTCCAAACGGGAAAGGAGAAAACCTCAGTCCCTAGAGATGAACCAGATGAGGACTTTTACTCCAAACGGGAAAGGAGAAAACCTCAGTCCCTAGAGATGCTCCCAGAGATAGTCCTAACAATGAAGATGAGGAAGACCCTTTGCTCCCAGGGAAGGAGAAGGGCCTCTGTTTTTGTTTCTGAACGGCTCAACCTTAAAATTGTACCCCAAAAACTTCAAGAGTGGACCCTCGAAAGCAGTTGTGGGAAAAGCTGCAAGATGGGGGGAAGGGACTCACACGCGAGCAGAGAGACTCCTCTTCCTAAATGGACTGAACAATATTTGGAAGTGGGCGGCTGTCCCCTTGTGATAATGTTTTCATAGCACGAGCAAGAAGAGGCTTCTCTTTCTAAATGGACTAAACAAGGTTATTATGGAAGTGGTAACAGACTGAACATCTTAAGGGTTGTCTTTTTACATGGTCAGTGGGAGAAGGGAGGAAGGTGGGGGAGGAGGAGAGTTCTGAAGATGGTATAATTTTTTTTTCTTCTTTTAGGTCTGTTAATAAACTTCTTTATATTCTTTCAAGTTTGGTGCCTGCTTTGCATTTCTCCTAATTCTTATCTCACAGCAGATAAACTGTAATGAGTATTTTGGACCAAACCACTACACTAAATTGGTGTTTCTGCCCGGTTACAAAACCCAACCCGCGACATGACTTTAACACCTGAATGGTTTTTTTTAAACAAAAGGTGAATAAGAATGAGACAGCAAGAATGGAAGTCTCCAGAAGGAAGAACTGCCCCAAACCTCTTTTTCTCCTTCCCCTCCTCCCCTTTAGAGGCAAAAATCACCACTTTGTATTTTGACTGAGTGTCCTGGAGCTGAGCACTCTCACTTTTCCAATACATAGCAAGTGGTCTGAACACAGAGACACATACCCTGCACTGCCACCCATCACCCCGGAAGAAACCTGTGGAGAATCCACACGTTTTCAGAAGTCATTCAGGCTGCTCAGTACACTGCTGGGAACACTCAGAAGATTTGGTTACCAGCAGCTTGTATAACAAAGGCAGGGTAGCATAAAAAGCTGACCTTGTAAAAGAGGGCTGGAAGCTGAGTGGTTTGACAAATACACCCTTGTATCAGGACCAAACACACCTGTAAGAATTCTAGTTACAATAAGGAAGCAGCCTTAACTAAAATCCTTAAATGAAAAAAAACCCTATTTTGCGCAAAACATAAGTATTTTTCTTGGGCCAAAATGCATATGCACACTTACACATCCTCATCCCCAGGTGAAGTGTAACACCATTATAACCCTACATCTGTAGCATTAAAACCTAGAGACTCAGATGAATTGATTTTTTAATGGATTTTTTAACCTTTTCAGAGAATCCAGCCCCAAATCTCTCTCTTTTCTGAGAATTCTCCAAAAGTATCCAGGCCCTAGACTATGTCAGTGTCCATCTGCAACATACACTGCAGCTTGGCAGAACTCTTTCCCTTAAACTAATCAGTTTTGCTCTAACCTACACTCCTGTGAGATGTAGGACAAGCATTATCTTAAGTGCATCTCTGTTTAGTTAATAACCTCATTTAGGGTACAATAATTACACACAAGCAGCGATCAGTATCGTGTCTGGTAAGAAGCTGCTCTGACTGAAGTTGATAAATACCTAGCAACCGACTTTAGTTAAAATTGGATTGAACTTCCCAAAAGGTCAGTAAAATTAGTATCTACCTGAAAATTACTATAACCACTCCAAATTGTCACAAAGAATTTTTAAAATTAACTCACAGGATAAAATGAGGAATTAATGCCAGGACATCAACAGAAACCTAGAAAGTACCATTAAAAAATATAGTCTGATGGTGACAATAATTTATTTTTTCCGAATTTAATGACAATAATGTTTATGTCTTTATTAGCATTAATAAACTTGTATTTCCCTGCATGACACTGATCCTTCAGTCTTATTTCTTTTAGGTAGATAAGCACTTCATCAGTTTTTTTTTTTCTTTTTTGCTTAGCCATGCTTAGCTTGGCATTGCCCTTTCATCTCCTGCAAGTCTGATTATGCAATTAGAAGGTTTTTCTCTTTTATAAAATTCAACTCAGCCTTGTATTTCAGCACGTTACCTTTATCTGGGGAGAAGAGTAACAATTCCACTTAACTTCTATGGTTAGATTTTCAAAGTCTGGTGCTGCCGAGGCCATTCCTGGCAGGTGTTTGGCACCAGGCTTGCTCCTGCAGGGCAGGTACCTGGGTTTATCAGTCTGCAGGATTGCAGCCAGCCTCCCCAGCAGCTCATAGAGCAGAGCACCAGGTATCTCCACACCAGCCTGCCCTCACATCCCACCACCCAGGGCTTGGCCTTGGCATTTGGCATCCAGCTGGCATGGAGGTGTAAATCACTGTGACCACAAGGCACATTACTTTCACCTCTATGCAAACAGAGGAGATGTTAGATGGACACCCATGGATCTAACTGCATCCCAAAATCAGTTTCTCTGCATGTCATGATCTTGTCCACTGTGTCTACATGGGGGTCAAGACCTAGAATTACACTGGTGGAAACCAGAGCTGAAAGGGGAGGTCAGCCCTCTGTAGGCAAGAATGCTGCCCTCCCTTAATTTTCAAGAACACCTTTGTTTTTCTGCTAAAGGGGAAAAAAATACCAGCAGAGCAGCTGTAGGTGATGGGGGACTAAGCCAACATCTGCTAAATTCCTGGGAAGGAAAATTGACTTTGGTGTGCTTTGGATCTCTCCCTCATTTTGCAGGGTTATTATTTTATCTTACCCAGGTATTGCTTTATATAAGCCTTGGTGCTGCTTCTGCAAATACCCTGCTACACCTGATTTTGAAAATCCAGAGTAAAGTATAATACCTTTGGAGAAGAGAATTGATATATAAAAAAAATATCATTATCTGAAGTCACTGCCATTCCTTTAATCATAAGTTAGAAGAGAGATTTTGCAATTTTCTAAGTGAGATTTGCTCACTGCTAAGAACAAAATGTGAGCGCAGCTAATGTTAGACTGGGCAGTGCACCTTCTGAACATATTTGTAAGCCTCTTACTGGGAGAAAATAGTCACACGTTTTCCCAATCATTATCCTTGGACAAGGAGCAGCTCTTTCCCCTTTCAGATGGGTTTTACTCACAATGACATATTTAGTGTTAGAGGCACCAAAGGGAACAAAATAATAAGCAGGTTTAATTTTTTTTTGTCAGGTCCAAAGCATCAATCTAAAATTGCTATGCCCAGTATCACTTTAAAAAGAGAATGGGTGAACATAGCAGTATTGTGTTCAGGTATTTATCTCAGAAACCAGAATACTGGGGTTTTATAATCAGAATTTTAGTATCTCAGCATTACAACAAAATTGTTTGCTAAATGAATTAATGGGTTTTGTTTATAGTTTCTGTTTATTTATTCTAAATGAATATTTAGGTGATAATGACACAATATCAGCAAGTTGAAGTGCAAAATTTCATAATTAGTGATCATTATGTTACCTCTTTTTTACTATTGTTAAAATGATAACAAGCACTATATGAACAAATTAACTTAATAGATAACATGCAAACATTAAAAAAAATCACCTATATAACAACCTAATGGTTATTATTTATTTTCAGCAGAAATAGCTGCTGTAAGGGTTGGCTTCATGGGAGTCAGTGCAGAGCCGTGTTCTAACCTGACTCAATAAGCCCTGATAACTGACAGCATCTTTCAGAATATGCAGCACTGATACCAAACCAGTATGGTGGGACAGGCACCCTAAAACTACGACCCTTTGAAAGGATTTTGGCCCATAGGTTTCACACAGTGTTGACTTTTCTTCTGTCCTTCCTTCCATTTCCTGCTCTTGGTGCCTGCTAGAGCCTAGCACTGCATGTGATGTGGCTGTTCAACAGACCAAAGTACAAAAAATACTTAATAATGCCTTTTCCCCACCATGGTTAGCATGCAGGAAATGAATGAGGCTTCCTGCACAAGGGATAAATCTATAACTAAATGTCAAAAACTATAACTCTCTCTGAAGGTAGCTTATTAACAATTTGCTATGGTTCATTTTACAGTGACACTTCCATATTCAGGAGTGTCAGAGTACAGAGCAGCAGCCTGGGATCAATTCATTCTGACATTAAAAAAAAGATTAAAAAAAAAAAAAAGGGAAAGGAGGGAGAACAGGACTGGTATCTAACAAAGCATCTGGACTCGTTCAAAGATAAAGAAAATTCAAGGTTCATTACTGAGCCCCCCAGTCCCAATCAGACAGGCTTTGTGACACAGTCAGGGTGGTTATAGCTCACTGGAGGAACACACAGCAGCCCTAAAGCCACATTTGCTTAAGTGGCAGGATATGGTTTTTCCTCCCAAATCATGTATTAAAACTCTGCAGAAAAACAGCATGAGTGAAATACACTGTGTGCATATGACAGAAAGACCAATACCAAAGCTATTGAAAGGAAATTAATGAGCACAATAAACCCAGGTTTCTGATACTATCGGTTTTTGAAACCAATAACAGAAGCAATGCAAGGTTTTGCATAAAGGTTATAGAAAAAAGCAGCTCTGATTCTGCAGACAGAAAGAGAGCAAGAACATAGGTTTGGGGCTAACAATTAAAAAAAAAATCAGTTGTAGGGGCTGGCTAAAACCTGCAAGTGACAACTTCCCCTCTGGAACAGGACACCTCTGTAGCGGTGTGCCAACCTGGACACAGCACCGATGAGGAGAGCTTCCATGCCAATGGAAAGGGAAATGCCTGCCCACACTGCCTCCTCCAGCACACAAACTTCATTACTGTTTGTCATTATCTTCTGCTTGGGAAATGAGGGATGGGTATTTCCCACCTTTAGAGAAGGTTTTAGACCTTTCTAGACCAGAAAAATTTCAGTGGAGCCAGGTGCAGCTCGAGGGAGCACTGCTCAGCTTGTTTGCTGCCTCCAAACTGCTGCAGAGGAAAGTGGGGAGAATGAAGGGCAAGTGTGAAAAGCCACAATGTGTTCCTCCTGCTGGCTCAGAGGGACCCCTGGCAATCTGTGGCAACAAATGGGTGGTCCTGAAATAATTTTTCTATGAATTTGCTCTCACAATAGCTGTCTGACAGCTGAGATGGGGCAGGTACCAAACTACCTGGGTGGTTATTGGCAAAGTACTTAACAAAAGGGAGTAAGGCATGTTCTGGCAGCTCTGTGATATAACACTATTCCTGGAGCTACCACCTCTTAATGACAACAGTTTGAAGCCACTTTGTTTACATTTCAGTGCAACTCGTGCAGAAAGCCTGAGTCAGAGATATCTGCAATATGTCTTGGCTTTGTTTAGCTTTCAGACGTCTCCAGTTCAGTTTCCCCACTTACATATCCTAGTTCCAAGTTTTTACATTGAGCTTTACATCCTGGCATTTGTAAATGATAATAGGATAAATAAACAGCCATCTCTTAATTGCTTTTATCTTTCGGAGTGATTTTTAACGCCACATCAGAAATGAAACCCATCTTCTAAAGAACTAAAATCCCCAGCATTCCCAGACCCCTACATCTTTTATGGAGGTTGGTCTGTAAGAGACAGTTTATGAGAAAGAAAATTACTACCTGGCCCAGAGCTTGGACTCTTAGGTGCTACCTGCTTATAAATTTGCAGACTATCCACAGGAAATAAAAACCACATGGAGAAAAAACTGGAATGCTCTTAAAGGTTCATAAAAGGAATGGTGATCGTAGACCATCCAACTTACCTTTGTATGCTCGGGTGGGGATAACGTTATCAGTAAAAAAGCACAGGTATCTCTAATAAGCTAACAATTTTCTCTTGGGGCCTCCCATTCCACTGGAAGTGTCTCACCTCCATAGTTCTGGATTTGGGTGTCAGCAAGACAGGATGTGGCTTGGAAAGGAGAGATGATGCAGGGCTGGGAGGAGGCCTCAAAGAAACAAATCTGGGGAGATAGTTAACAGTCAGGGTCTCGTGTCTCCTTTCAAAAAACTGTAAATAAATGTAAATGCAAGGAATATGAAGTCTGGTCATGCCATGAGAAATTACCTGTGATTTCTAAGAGGCAGCTTTTCACTCTCTCTATCAGAGAAAATGCCTCGAACGGCTCACAATGGCATTACCCATGCAAGAACAGCTCAAGCGCTGCTGATTTTTCGCTCCTCATGAAAATGAGCAGAATCTGCTGTTAAAGAGTCACCTGACATTGCTGAGGTACTGCTGCTGCATCCAGTGCCAGTGTCCCATATGCTTTATATTATTTATTAACAGAGAGAAAAAGTTAAAATAGTTTGAATATTTTAAACAATGAACAAGCCAACAACTCTCTACCGCGAATAGATACAGAGAGATCAAGTGAAAACAGTAACAACAACAAAAATGAAAAGAAATTATTTTAAGAAGGATGCTTCCATTTGTTGCTAGCGATTTTCCCAATACCAGGGGAAGCTCTCCAAGCCCACATGGAGGATGGTGGCAGCTCTAGCGCCTGGGCACCTCACTGCCTAGAGACTGTTGTTACTTGGACCACACTTGAAAGCTCTCTGTGTTCATTCTCTCCTGTGTAAGTCCATTAACCCGGCTTCCCTCCTGGCTGTGCACTGTCCTGCCTGTTTGCTCTGTGCTCCTTGGGGGCTGGAGCTGGCTGATGGGCCTTCAAAGGCAACGTGCAGGGCAGTGCTGCTTAGGGATTGTCTCAAGCTCTGTGCTTTTAGCAAAATCCTTCCCAAGCACATCTCATCAGGGCAGGGATTGTGACCACGCTCGGGTCCTGAGCCTGATGAAGTGCTTGGAGAGGGACCATTGTGGTTTAATTGATGGGAGCATGAGCACTTCTAATGCCCTAATGCAGGAGAAGAGGCTTTTTTAGTAACACTGCTGGTGTTAAAGAAGGATTCACAGCAGAAAAGTTAATTACACAAGCACATGCTTCAGGACAAAGCTGAAAAATATTAGATAAATACTGCATTTGAAAACCCCTTCCACTCATGTTTTTTTTTAAGTGGCTCTTGTCTATTACAGTACTTCAGTGTGTTTTTAATCACAGTTTTTGAGTAGAGACAGGATGTATAACTAAAATCTGTTACACATCTATTCGATTTGATGTTAAAATGATTTAAAAGACAACTCTGATGCACATAATGCAATAGGGGATCTGTTCTCTCTCCAAGAGGCAAGGCAGGAGATTTCTTCTGGAAGTTTCTGGATGGGACACAGTCACATTTGCAAACGAACAAACTGAGAAACTCTTCTCCTATCACCTGACATAATTTTCTGCCTGCTTTCTTCTGTTTTAGAAGAGCAGCTTTCTTACTTGTATAGAGAAGAGATAATACCTCTTATCCAAAAAAGATCCCATTTTAATCACATTAGCATTAATTAGCAGAAAAATTTGATATTCTAATGATGATACTAATTGCTTGCAGAGATCTCAATACCTTCAAAGCATTGCATGAGAATGAATAGAGTAATGCATAACTGTGCATGCCTTTTATCAACTCCAGTATTATTCAATGCTCACTAAATATTTTCTGGAATTAAAATGCATGGTACTTGATACCTGCAAGCCCAGTTGTTTGAAAGAATAGAAGCCACAGAAGCAGCTTTCTGTAAGCTTTAATTTTCTCATCAGAGGAACAAAACATGTTTAGCTTAGTGTGTTTGCTGCTTATCTTACTATTCCAGGGAGCACTGCATATTGCAGTTGTGTGTCTGTTTTTCAGAGGGACTGTGGATAAGTACAGTTTATTAAACCCTGCTGAGGCAATCTGTTGTGTCTGGTTTAATGTTGTTATAAGTCAGTTAACCATGTACCATACTTGTTAGCTGCATATATACTAATTTAATGTATTGATGGGCTGTCAGTACAAATACCTAATGAATATTAAAATACAAACTCAGATACAGAAATGCAAAGCAGAGCCAGCATGTGGTCAACATTTTGAGGGACAGGCAGAGAAAGGAGACGACCAGAGTTCAGAGTAAATGACAGTAAACACTCATGAAATGAACCTGAAAACAAATCACTAGCGGCTTCCCAGGAAAGACGGAGGAAAATAATAATTAAGGGTCTCAAAACCACGGGCTCTAAATATACACTGTGAACTTTGTCTTCTGCCAGCTGATTTCAATATAAATGAAACAAAGGGTGGTTAGCAGACCAGTATGCCAGTAAGACAAAGGGAACTAGAGAAAACAGAATAAAGACACTGTACCAGGGGAGGGAGGGGAGGGGAGAAGGAAAAATCTCCCACAGTCTCTTCGGCAATGCTAATTTTGTGTTTAACAATAGCTCTAAAAATGGATAGCAGTCGATACTTTGCATGCTCTGCATAATACAGTCTTTCAGCAAGAGCATGTACGTACAAATCTCTCCTGCTTCAAGTGAATGTGGCAGGAGTTTGCTGGGCATGTTGCTCCCTATTAGATCATATTCAGAGCTGCAGTCAGCTGCTTGTTAGAGATTCAAAGGCTTGTGCACCATTCAGACCCAGCTCAGAGGCAGGCTGTCTATCCTTCACAAGGTTTGAAGCAAAGAGTGAATTACAAAGAGAAACCCCTTGGGCCAGAGCAGGAAATATCAAACCACTGTGAGTGGGGAGGCAGCAGGGTAGAGACACGTGAGCAGCCACGAGGCTGATCAAACCAGCAGAAACAGCCCCACAAATGCAGGATCTGTCTGGATCTTGATTGCTGCCTCTTTCCCCCTGTCCCACCTCTCCAAAATAATAAACATGTCTCGAGGGGAACAGGGACCTGGCATATCTACCAGCTGCAGAAAAGGGAAGAAGAACCAGGGATATGCAAAGCTGAGGTGGTCTCCATCTGCAGTCAATAGGGAGAGTGGTCCCTATTGATTGATTTAGAGGTGATTTTCTCAGTGGAGGTCTTCATGCAGGACAAGATGGGAGGGAAATCTGCCAATTTATCTATGACAGAGCCTTCCTAGCTGGCAGCTTACAGCTGTTTTTGTGGATGAGGAAGAGAATATATCTTCATGGATCAAATGCATAAGGATATGTCAGAGTTTCAAGCATTACATAAATGCCCAGTGAAAAGACAAACAGCGAGCCTTTGAAATGAAAAGGAAAATCGGCGAAATTGGAAAATTCTGTTAAGAATCTGAATTTCACATTAAATATATGCTTTCCTAGTGGCATCAGTCACTAAAACATTTTACAATAACCTTCTGATTTAACTGTAACCTAACACCTTACTGCTTGAGCTAGAAGGGTAAGCAGATAGCTTTCTTTGACATGTCTGTGCCTTCTTTGCTGCTCCTCTTCCCTGGTTCCTTTTCAGATGATTGGAAATGACTTTAAATGTGCCCCTATAATGCTATGAGGTGTGAAATGCACTCTGCTTCCCTGATCCTCTGGACCCTGCCTGCTCGTCCTGCAGCCTAGGAGAGCAGTAGCAGCAGTAGCCATCAGAAGTCTGCTTGAGGAACGGCAGCTGGGTGGCAGGCTGGGATAGTAAAGCAGAGGAGCAAGGACCAAGCTTAGCTTGGCAAGAGGTACTTCATCACCTCTAATTTACAGGTAAGCAATCTTGCTGGGGGAAGTGGTGAGGGCAGGGACATTCCTGAAGGTAGAAGAGAAAAATGACCTGCTGTGAAACTTCAGGAGGAAATGACTCTTTGGGCCACTGGCAGACATTGGGTAGATGATGGAAAACCCAGCTACAGAGATCAGGCGAGGAGAAAGAGCACATATTTTGAATCCAAGGGGAACTACACTTTTGGGATGGTGAAAAGCAGAAATTTGCACTCATTTAAATCTTTCTCACTCAACCCAAAATATGTGTTGTGGAGAGCTCAGTGCAAAGACACCACCAAAGTTTTAGTGAAGAAAAGCAAGATCTGGACAAGCACTAATGCCTGGGTCCAACCAATTTGTAAGTCTCTCTTCTCTGAATTTCCAGGGTCTTTCTATTTGCTTTCTGCCATCAGAATAAGGCCTGGCACACAAAGGTAGATGTCAAGCAAACATTCAGTTCAGTTTAATAAGATAGAGTGTAAATAACACAGGCTCTACGTTTGATGCTCACTAAATATGACTGCATTATTCCCGTCTCTTGTGGCTTTTTTCATTGCTTCTGGCAGGAAAACATAGAACGGCAGGAAATCACTTACTCCAAGGTAAAGGCTTTCCTTCTGTAATAACTCACTAAAGCCCTAATCCTGTTGAGTTTGAAAAAACTTGGTAAGACAAAGGATGTTTAATTTAATCAAGTATTAAGGTCATGTGCAAAACAAAAATATAAGGAAAATAAAGATGAAATAAAATGCAACCCTTCCATCAAGAGGATGAAAGCAAGACAAAGAAATAATAGTCTAACTGATGGCTTCATGGATGAATGGGTAGTAATATCTGCTATGCCCAGAAAATAACTGAAACATCTGAAATCACCCTTTAAACCAGAAAACAGCTCCTGCTGCTGAAAATGGACAAGTCTGTAAAATGCTTCACTGTGCAGCAGCAGCGCTGAACAGCGGTGCAACTGCAAGAACAAGGCTGCAGCACGAATCTCCCCATAAGCAGAGAGGGGAGGAGGGATGCAGGACCAGCCCCACGTGCCTCCACTTCAGGAAGGATGGAGCCTGCTGCCTCCCGCGAAGTGCAGCTGGAGGGAGATGAGGCAAGGGCACCGCAGGGATGTGCTGAACGAGGCAGAATAAATCCCTGCTCGGTCTTTGCTGACCTGGGGAGCATGGGGAGGTGTAAGTGTGCCCCCTGGGGTGAAACAATTCCAAATTCATCCAGGCACGGGGCAAGGAAAGTGACCTTTTTTCCCTTGCTCAGTCAACAGCAACCACGAGAGAACAAAACACCTCAAAAGCTTGGCTTAGCTAACATGTGCAATCTCAGCTTCCCATCAGTGTCACTCCTGCCTGCTGCTTGCTTCAGCCCTGCCACACACCAGGCCCACTTGTCTTGCCCTGCTTTTACCTGGATGGTTGGTGTGAGGGTTATTGCTGTACAGTCTTGCTGCTCCAGATGCAGACTGAGAGTTTTTGAAACACCTCTTTCTGCATTTTTCTGGCCTTGTGATTTCTGTGTGGTTAAAGGTCCAGAAAATAAACTTGTCTCTGGCACTGTCTTTAGAGGAATTGAAGGAATGAAACTGTATGGCAACTGAATTTCACATTTGAAGCTATCTAAAGTTAGTTCCAATCAAGCTATCACTTGTCAAAAATTAAGAGAAGGCCATCATTAGGCCTCATTCCAGCTGGTTGGAAATTAGTAATTAACTTCTCACAGAAAACAGATAATTTTGCAGGGAATCAGAGGTGACATTTTTACATGTGATATACTTTGTGAGCCAAAGGAGTCTGCATATTGACAGTAAACATTATGCCAACAAACCTCTATAGGCTGGAAGATTCTCCTGCCCTAATTGGGGATGGTTTTCAACAGTGAGGATATTAAAGCTGAAGTAAGAAAACACATTTAGACTGCAGTAAGCAGAGCATTAGCAATCTGAGGTGATCCTACTAACCACAAGCAGAATTGAGAGAGGAATAAATGCAGCAGCAATCAGCTCTGCCCTGGCTCAGGAGCCTCCATCTGGGATGAAGCAAGCAGGGAGGCAGGGAAAGCCACATCAGCCCACCACAAACCCTCGATTATGGGGCCTCCAGGACAGGAAGGTTCCAGCTTATAGGTGCTTTGCTCTTGCTGGGCTCTCACGCAGAACAGACAGAGGAGCAGTCACAGGTGCAAAACTGCTGGCACCAGGCAAAGGCTGGGTTTCTCTGTAACCACAATGCCCAGTTACATTTACATGGGTCAGTTAGTTGTTCCTTGTTTGCTTTTTTAAGAAAAAATCCTGGGAATTTGGGAAATTATAGAAAAGTCTGTCTTATCTCAAACCCAAAAATGCTGGTTCAGGCTAAAATCTGGAAGTTCTGTAAAATGCTGCAACTTTTTAAAATGAACACATCCCCACACATGAGCACAAGCATTAAGAGTGCAGCTGACAGTCATAAATCATGCCAGCTCACTGTGCAGACAGAAAGGGAGAAGAAAGCTGTCACTTTGGTGCTTGACAACATGGTGATATTGTCATCCATACAAATGGGTAGTGCTCATCTAATATAAATTAGGTAGTTGTTGCCTAAAAGACTACCATTAGGGAGTACAATGCACTGGCGCTTAGGTAAACCAATAATATTAGGGAAACCATATAGTATTTTCTGCAGCAAGCAAGAGAGGAGAGGCACAGAAGAGTGAAGTTTCCTTTATTAATGACTAGACAAAATACTTGGCTTATTCCACTCTGGAAAAAAACCCAAAACCCAAGACAGCAGAAGCATAGGGAAATTCAGAGCACAGCTGAAGCACTGGGAAAGACGGAGGACAGATCTGCTTTGTCAGGGAAACAAACTGAGCGGTCTAACAAGCCTTTCCCATATCCGATTCCTTGTTTTATGTAAAGGGAAGCATTTTCTTCAGCTTGAAGAACTGCTTCTGCCCCAGTCAGGGAGAGAGCATGGGAGAGAGCACAGTAGGGGAAATTTCCTGGCCTCTTTCTTGCAGGGCTAAAGGCACAGGAATCTGCTAACCTGCACTCTTGCCTCATCTTGGAGGGCCTCAGATGCAACATTTCTACCCAAGTACCAGCACAGCCTTTACTGGTCCAGCTAAGGACCAAATTGGTAACTTTTATGCTGTAAAAGAAATTTAATAAAACCAGGAAAAGCAATTTTATTTCACTTTGTTCTAAACAGGGATCTACTTGCTGACACGGATCATTAAGTGAAGTAGAATGAAAAAGCACTAGGAATGACTGAAAGCCTATTTAGCAGAGCAGCAGCAATACCTGTAGGACATTAACAGCAAAAAGACAGTGCAGAGTATATAAGGTGCTGGATGAAATTTCCTGTTCATCTCATCATGGCTGCATAGCCCAGCTGTTCTGAAATTTGTTCATGTGAATCAAGAAGACATACAGAACATACTGCAGCAACATGCAATTGGATGAGAGAAAATGAAATTCCATACAATAGTGACACTGAGCACTGTTATGCATGTAGACCCCTTGGAATGTTTTTTATTATCATCTCTGCTACACAAGGCTTTGAAATGTGGCCATAAGAAGAAAAAAAAAGCTTCATAATAAGACTTGGCAGACAGCACAAGAAGATCTTAGCCCAAAAAATTGCTGTTTTCCTTTCTTCTCTTCTTCTCCCTGTACAGACCAAGACCGAAATTCACTTACAAAATGAGAACAAATAAATATATTTTCATTAAAGATGAATTAAGCATAACAGTCTAGCCTGTCTTACACATAAAAGAGAGGAAAGGAGGTTGTTCCTCATTTAGAAATATACTGCCTTCCTGTGTCAAAATAGCAGCTGGAACCTGAGCTACGAAACCTGGCAAGTGATTAATTGCTCCAGGTATTTAAACAAGTTCCACAGCACACAGAATAGATATAATTAAAAAGAGAGTTTGCTGTCTTAAATCTCCCTATTATCCTTCATCCAAATATGTAATCAGAACTGGCCTAAAGCTGTCGAAGTCTGTGAAACTGTGAGTTTTGTATTTCCACTGGGTCATGTGGGTAATTCAACCCAAACAGACCTTGCAGCGCAGGGTGAGGGGAGGAATCTCTGAGATGTTGCTGAGACAGAAGAGTTCCACAGATCCCTCCAGGTAGGACAGTCCTTGTTTGGTCTACTTTCCCAACAGAGTCTTTTTGCAGGATATGGCATTTTTCTTCCCACAGAAAGGACGCTTGGCATGCTGGAACAGATCTATGCCAAAAGGCAAGAAATCTTGAAGGAATAGGCTAACCAGAACAAAGATTTTTTACAAATATCCCCTGTACAGACTGACCAATACAACAGCTCTAGTTTTAATATGGCCAGAGCCTGCATACTGCTAATTAAGAATGAAATTTGAGCATATTTATAATCACTAAAGAATAGGATGCCAAAGACAAGTATCAATCAGCAAGTACTTAGTTTCTTCAGTAATAAAGTGCATTAAAAAAAAAAAAAGAGTGCTGCACCAAGACCTCAGACCTCTCAGGGAGCCAGTCAATGAGAACAGATGAGAAAAGACTTGCAGAATTCTGATTTATCCCTGCCTTTTATCCAGTCAGTCTGGAAGGACATGCTTTAAAAACTCTTTCAGAAAAGGGGTAGAAATTAAAGCTGGTTTTGCAGGGCATATGGATAATTGTGAATTCTGGAAAGTTCCAACACAGCTCTCCTTTTTACAAATGTGACAGTGCATGATGTTAAATGCTTTCTGTAGCTGCTCATGCATGATTACAAAAGATTCAAATAGCAGCTTTATGAGTTTTAATGAAAGCAGAAGGTGTCCAACCTGTGAGACTGCTTTGTTAAGAATATTGGCAGGGTTGGTACAAAAGCAGGAATTTTCTAGTAGGACTGGGTTGCTCAGTATCTGTAGCTCAGACTTTTGAAAAACAAAGCCGAAAACCTTCTGCATTTGGTGAATTTGATTCCTGGCTATTGTCTCTCAACTTTGCCAATGGCTATTATATGCAGGTATCCTTTATGTAATAGATCCCTCTAACACATTTTATTTCCTTGGCTCCCACCAACAGTTTCTAGAAAGAATGTGCTGTTATTCACTTAAATTGGACAATTCAACAATAGTGGAAGGAATAATGGAGAGGAACCACAATCCCTCAAAGTGATAATAACCTGCAGAGATATTTCACTGCTCATTTTTTAACCAAAACCTGACATTTCTCATTATTTCCGAGTGCAGACTACCTAATCCAGAAGTCTATCTATCACAAGTAATTCAGGTACAGAACTGACATTGCAATTATTTTTACTAGTACTAGCCAAAAATGAACTATGTCTCAATGTGCACAGATCAAATCTCTCCTAGAGATATAGCAGTATACCTGCATGGGAAACTTCCAATTATTGGAATGCAAACACACAGTTGGCGATCCAAAGAAAGTGTTTAGGGAATAAAGTGTCCCTATTTGACTCCATTTATTACTTCCCAATAGCCTATCCCTGTCAAATAACAACTGTATTTTGTGATATTTAAGATGTAAAAATCCATCAGAAAGCGTAATAAATTTATCTCTCGTGCAGATATAACAGTAGTACTAGTGCAAAATGCTTGCAATAAAATATCAATCCATGGGAAACGCACTGGAGTTCAGCTTTTGCTGGAGATTCAAAAGCATGCCTGGTTTTGCTATAAGCTTCAGGACCCAGGTGAAGAGCACTGAGACAATTTGCTTTTCATCTCACAGCTCTTATATGAAACCATTGGTTTCATTGGTCGCAATCAAAAATACTACCTCTGACTAGAAGAAAAAGAGAAAAATAGACTTTTTTCAAATTTTACCAAGGCTGTTCAGCTTTTTTTTTGCAATGAAGTGTAGTAAATCTCAGTGGCACCATAGAAAAATTCAAGATTCTTGTAATTGTCCTACTACAATGAATAATCAGAGACCAAACACTGTGCTATTATTATCAGTTACGTCTCTGATGCAATCTGCATTTATTATTCTCCAGGTTTGCAAAGAATAGAGACTTGCTTGGAAGAAATGCAAACTTTAGTTTACAACAATGGAGTTTTCTTCTGTGCCACCATTCCCTTTATGCTGAAGGTGTGTGGGTGTGAGAAAAGTCAATGGACTAGAATTCCCTCAAAAAAAAGCTCCCCTGAATAACCTAATGAAGGGTTTTTTATCTTGAACTGCAGTACTATATTTACCTCAGGTCTTTTCTTACATAAATGAACAAACTGGAATTACTACATTGCTACTTAAGTACATCATGGGGATTTTTCTATGTAGGGCCTTCTTCAGTCTCAGAGTAAAAACAGAGAAAAAAGAAATTACAGTATCCCCACATTTATGCCTTCTACGTTTATCATTTTTACTGAGGTTTAAGTAAGAACTGTATACCCCATTCTGAGGGCTGGAGAGAGCACAGCTGATGAAGAACAGCACACCATGCCAGCCAGGCATTCATTGCTTGGATGTGAGTGAGGGCAGCAAAGGCTGACACATAATAGTGGCCAACAGCCACCAGCACAATGAAGTTGCAAAATGGGCAAATGGTGTGCCAGAGCACACCAGCCAAGGTATTTCTGATTCAGATTCTGGCAGGTACACATGCAATCTCATCCAACACACTCCGCACAGCTGGCCTTACCCACCTTCATGAAACCAGAATCAGTGCAGATAAGAGATACGGGGATGAACAGGAGAACAGAGCTCTTATCTCAGGAGGTAAAAAGCTTTGCTGACGTGCATGGAAAAGGAGAACTGAGAGTGGCAGAAGGTAGAAACAGAGAAAAGCAATGTGAGGGAAACGCCAATATTAACAAAAGCTAACAGTTACACACTGGCTATGAAGAAATCTGGACTATAAAGAATATCCCTGGGAGTAATAGGGAGAAGGAAAAGCTTCCCAGCAGGAACAGCATCAGAAAAACAACAGACCTCCCAGGGGAAAACACTCAAGTGAAAAAAAATCCCTCAGCCTGGTACTGAGATGGCCCTTGATGAAGCTATGAAAGGACTCATGTGGTGTGCTTGCCTATCATAGCGGGACAATGGATTCGGTGACCCAGCAGACCCCTCTGATTCTTATGGTCATATAACAGCAATAAAGCAAATTGCCTGTAGCTTTGTTGCTTGGGTCATCTATCAGACAAATGAAGATCTTGGGCTGCAGCTCTGAAACAAGCACCCCAGTGCAACAGCAGCAGGTTTTGGCATGCCCCATTGGTGCTCCCCAATGCTGTGGGCGATGTGTGGTGAATGAAGGGCACCAGACCTCTCATCTCCTTGCTCCCCCCGTCTCTGCTCTGTCCTCCTCCTGCCAGTGCCCCTTGGTTCTCCGCCTGCCCGGGAAACCTGGTGTGGGGCACTTGGCTTGTCCAGCTGCAAACCCCAAGCCTTGCTCCCTGTACAGCCAAGAAGCCAGAGGGATCTCAGCCCAAAGATCACATCCGAGGCAATCTGGAGCACCGAAGGCAAAGCAACCTCTGGAGACTCTTGTGCAGTGCACAGCTGCCTTTTGAAAGCTGCTGGCTTTTGAAAACAGTTTAACTTTCAATGGCCTAGAGTAAGTGGTCTTTCTAAATAAAAATGTAATCTTAATGAACCACAACTTTATTAATGCCAACCAAGCTTACTTAAGTATTATCATAAATGAGCATATAAATAGCTAAGTAAATGCAAAGATATTTCAGACCTCCACAGGGGATATTAATAATGATAACTTCACTCCAGTGAGACCCTGAAGATTCTACTCAAAACCTAGGGTTTCCTTAGTAAAAATACATTGATCCAACAGAGATTTATTTACAGCAGCCTACTTTTAGTACAGAGGACTTATAACACTATTACTCTGGCTATGTAATTAGTGGGTAAAACACATATACTAATGAGCTTGAAGGTAGAATTCAAGTGTTTTATGGATGAATGGTTCACCCTCCTTTCTGTAAAGATTTTACACTCTTTACTGTGCTAATTTGTGATATTGGGAAGCAATTTCTTTCCTTTCACTCATTACATGTCCACAAAGGAACAGAAGATTAACTCTCTTTTCACCAGCCCTCTAAATACTTGTAATCTCAAACCAGTCTCTAGTGCCTTTTGGTGATAATAATCCTTGATATACCATGTCAGCACAACTATGAAATTAAAGCACATTATGGCAAAATGCCTTCCAACACTGTTAAAAGTTTTGGCCTCCCACATGAAATGAATCATTTCAGTATTAAGTTTTCTTTTGGCTTTGCTGTCAAGTTCTCTGTAGAAAAAAAACTGCCACGGGTTTTATAATGGCTCCTGTCACCTTGCACCTCATGGCCTCAGAAACACATACTGCTGACTTCAGCTACGGCTTTATCCATAATTTCATCCTAAACAACCCTGAGCCCATAAAAGCCACAGAAGAAAAATCCCCACTTTATTATCATATTGAACATGTCATGTTCTTGAAATAAACCAGCATCATGAGACTTTAATCCTCTTTCAACTTCCCATAAATGCCATCAGTCAGAAAACTGTCAGCTCAAGTGTGACAAAAAACCTGCTTCCATTCCCAAGAGACTCTGCTGAAATGAGTATTATTAGCCCATTTTCTCCTCTAAAGGGGTCTGTTACAAAAGAGTGAAGCATCAAGAAATGCAGTCTCTAGCACAAGATCAATATTGATGCCTCCCCTGTTGAGAGGCTTAAAAATGCTACCCAACATACAGCAAAAACCTTTGTGGCTTTCCAAAGTGTGTGGTTGAGAAAGGGGCTGGAAAAGTGGCTGTGTGACTTCAGAAGGATGTGACAGGGCCTTCTTGCCTCAAAGCTGATCCATTTGTGACAGTGATGAGTGCAAAGTCTCCACTTTTCCCTCTCAAAAGAAAAGCAGACGATGCTTGTCCAGACTTTTGCTAATCAACTACCTAAAGACCCTTCTTCTCCTCTTTGTCTAAACACAAACTGACCATCAAGCAGTCTGGTATATTCCAAAACATCTCTGCTTCTGTCAAGTTGCTCAGCAAAATGATAAATTCATAGCATGGTGTGCCAGAGACACAGTTTTTCCCATTAGGAATATCTGACTTGAAAGGGCAGCAAAACATTTTCTCCAAATTTTGTAAGGAATTAATTTGATCCCATCCATGAAGCTATGAACTGAGCAAATGGAACATGCATTTCTTCTTTCCAGACTTGTTTTGCATGGAAGGGGATTTTAGTCATTTTCAGAAAAGCTCCCAGGAGAGCATATTTGGATTGGTATATATTGTAATACTGCTCCAAGGCCCCACTCTACTGATATTCCCTGTTACTGTTTTACAGAAGAGCATTGATAGATTACTCTTATAAGCACCTGGCATGTTTACATAATTTCCTTTATCTTGCATTTTGTCTACCAATTTATGTCTGTTTACAAGGACTTCATCTTCCTCAGTCAATACAGAAAAATTTCCATACTCATTGCACGTGGATCTCCTTCAAGCTTGTGCGAAGAAGTTTTCAGACTAAGTTCTGCCTCTGCTTCATTAGAAAAATAAACCAAGCCAACCAACCCTTATTAGAAGTGTCAATAGGCAGGCCCAAAGTCCAAAAGCACTGAGATGGAAATTCCAGCCTGTGGGCACTGCCCACAGAGTAATACAGCCAGGTGACAGGAGATATCCAGTTAGCCACCACTTCTGCCATCTTTCTTTCCCAGAGCACCAGGGATGCTGGGGCTAAGCACAGGCTTAGGAACACAGGCTAAGGGACATAAAAAAGATTCCCTGTTGTTCCAAACATGTCTTGGGGCTCCTTTCTAAACTACTTCCTTGTATAAAATGGCCAAACCCCACGCAAGATGGGCAGAGGTATAAATATCACAGCAACCCGAAGAATGACTTCACAGAGGATGACCCATTTCTTTCATCAGCCATTTCAAATGTCATCGTGATTATTAAACCCCAAACCAGTAACATTCATCTAGGAGCTAAACTGAAAGACACACAGGATATTGATTGAAATCAAACTATCTATCAACTGCTGCAGCTCCCAAAATTTCGGTCGCTATGCAGTAACTGTCATTTTATGCTTCTTTGAACTGCTACTTCTTTTGGCCATCAGCTTTCTACACTCCTCCAAGCACACAAGCTGCAACCATCTGACAGTAATTGTCATGACAACTGATGCTGGTCCCAAGAGGACAAAAGACAATACCGCCAGCGAAATTCAATAAGCAATGTAATGAAGTGGAACACATCACAGGAAGTTAGTTGTGGTTTCATGGTATGGAGAATGAGCAATCTGGAGGATCCCTCGAGTGTCCCAGGGCTATCCATGTCCCAGCCTGGAGTATTCACATATGCTGCTGCGTGTGACCTTAGTGCCCTGGATGGGATGGAGAGATGCTGCAAAGGAGCAAATGATCAGCTTGGAGGAGAGAGGCAGCAGGGTGATGTCAGAGGAAGAGTGGTTTAAAATGAAGTGAGGAGATTTGTAGACAGTGGGGCTGGAAAGGCCAGTATAACACTTAGTCTGCCCTACACAGAATGTCACACTGATGTAGGAAAAGCCAGAGAAAGATCTTCAGAACAGAAATTAGGATTAGGCACCTTCCTCGCATGCATTTTTAACTTCCTGAGTTTGCAACTTACTGGCCTTCCCATCATCTGAAGACAAAAATCTAACAAGTTGTAAGAAAATTTAAAAGAAAAAAGCACACTTGTTTTTATCTACTCCAGTTCTAATAACTAAGGAAATGCCTTAATTATAAGCATAGGTTAACTGCATGGCATCATTATAAGGCTGATTTGGAGTTGCATGACTGAATTAACTGCATCCCTTGCCTTCAGGTTTCTTTGATGTGGAACTTTAATTCAGACTTTCATCATCTTATGATGACTGATTCTGGAATTATTATAAGTGTTCTTTTATATTTCTTTCTATCAAATAATAAGTTTTCACTTTCAACTCTAACAAAGATTTCAGTTTCTAATGACATTCAAGTATCCAGCTGACTCCAGCTAATTTAGCTAACCGCTGTGTTAGCATGGAGCAGACAGGCTAACTCAGGAGAAGTGGCATGCTAAGAGGAGCAGTTCTGACTGACAAGGCCTTAAGCTAGCTCCTCATATTTTTCTAATTTGTTCCCTACTTTGACTCAAAAAATAATCGCTAAATATCATACAATTCCCCCCTTCAACCATAAATTGCTCCATTTCGTTAAAACCAAGCCTGGACAAAGAGCTGAAATTTGTTTGAGAAAACTCAAGTTAAGAGAAGGCAATAAACCCCCCAGCTAGGAAACAATTCTCTAGAAAAACAAATGCTGCCAAGAAAGCTTCCTGCAGCCCCGCTGTCAGAGCGCTGTGACTCAAGGCAAGCACCACTAACTAAGCTCAAATGGAAGCAATGCAGACTGCCACAGAGAACAGCAAACAGAAATAAGGACCCTTTTTGCCCAGATGCAATGTTTGTATTTGTGCTGGCAGTACAGCAAGAGGCTCAGAAAGTCCAGCACCAGGCCTACAGAGAAAAATCCTTTGGTTTGTAGGCAGCACACCAGGTATTCTGCCGTATCCAGGAACATTAAATCATCAGTTTTACCTGCAAGCATCACAAACTGAACTTTAAGAAGGCAGCTCCGGATAGGAACAAACTATCTTGTTTATCCAAATCAATATATCAGTGCAGACCTGCAGCATTTCTCCTGGTGAATAAAGATCTGGCACTATTTACACAGAGATAACCTGCATCTTTACTATTAAGATTCAGCCATGTGATAATTCCAGCTGTATGGGATAGGCTACAGGTATATTAGTGATCTAAAGGGATGTAACATTTAAAAATTTTAGCAAGGAGCTTATCCTTGCCTAGGCAAGATGAAGGACTGGCATCTCTACTTTTTCCTCAATTCAGAAAAAGATACTACTGGATATGCAATGCCTGCGGGGGATGAGAAAGCTTTTTGGCGAGCAAGCAAATCTTCAGAATTGAACCTGAAATGCAGCACTGTGGGAATCATCTTAAATTGCAACGGGCTGAAAGGCACACAGCATGGTCTTCTCCCAGTCCTGCCAGCCTAGGACAGAAGTTTCCTGGTGAGAGTCGTTACCCAGGTTTTATTTTCAACACAAGAAAAAGATGATGACAGTTCAGCCCCATGAACGGACAAACCACTTACACCTCTGAGAAACAGGGAAAAAGAAAGGAGACAAAAAATCCTCACTTTTTCACAATGAGCAACAGTACTGACCCCAAACAGCAGCTTTGTTTTTGAGGAGGTTTTGAGACCACTACTCCAAGAGGACAGGCACTTACAGCCCTCCCAGACCCAGACTGTGCCCAACCACCCTGTAGGTCACTCCCTTGCACCCACCCGGGGCTTCACCCCACAGGGTCCCCCTTCAGCCCACTACCCCTGTTTGGCAGGGCAAGGGGCAACAGGCTGCTACACAACACTGAACCAGGCAAAAGGGTCTGTGTTAAGTGAAGCAGCAGTAGGAAAACACTTTGGTCAGAAAAAAGGAAACAGGCAGTGGTGCCAAGGCACCAGGTAATTTGAAATAAAGCTGGCAGGAGCGAGAGGAAGGAAGCTGTGTCTGTGCACTGCTCGCAGCTGTGCCAGCCCTGCTGCCTCCTTTAATGTCAGCTATTGCAGCTCTCCATGAAAGCAGAGTCTACTTCTCCTAAGCTCAGCCCTTAAAAACACTCCAACACCAAAGCCACCCTGGATTTCTTCTACCAAAGAAGGCCTCAGAGCAAGTAAGCAGTAAATCATGTGGCCTGCACTGGTAAAAGCTGAGAAAATGGGAAGAAAACAGCTAGTTGGAGATGCAAAGGGCTTTGCTAGGCGTTCAAGTGATTTGTGGAGTCAGTTTGGACGTATTGTTCATCCCCCCTGAGCTGAGTGTCCTGTAGCAAGTTGGAGTGACAGACCCTTCACTTGCAAAGCCAAGCAGCAGAGGGTATTGCTACATGCTGCTCTGCTCTCTGCTGCCAGCCCAGCCACACACGCAAATATTTCATTCTGGGGGTGAGGATAAAATATAGCCACTGCTGCCAGCACAGCTTACCTATACCTACATATACAACCATGGATATATTTCTCCTTGTGTTAAACACCTGTCAGTGGTTCTTTCTGACACCCTGTATTTTCAAGAGACCTTGTATGTTTAACCTGGTGCAAGATTGCTAGACTTAAATAAATTAAAAATGAGTGTTGTTGGTGTTTTTAACTTAAAAGGGACATGAAGAAGATCAACAAACCTTCACTTCCTCAGGGCTTTAACCATGCCTCTTTTTCAATTGCTTTTCTTCTATGGATTTTACAATTTCCTCCAGACTTATATAAAATGGAAGAACACAGGGGAATTTGATGCTGCAGGTGAAACCCAATAGCTTTTTGAAAGCCCTGATTGCTGCCCAAGTGTGGCTGTCAGAGCTGACACGTTTCTCTAGCTTTGCATAGCACTTCACAGTGTAAGAAGAAGAAATGAACATAAATTCCCTGTTTCATGGGGATCTTAATCTTGAGCCTTACATCTAAATTATGCCAAAGACACATTATAGGATTAAATTCTCCCGTCAGCTAAACCAGTATAAATCTGGAGTAATTCCATGATCTGAAGATCCACTGCTAATTAACTAAATCCCCCCCAAACCCAAGGAAATTAATACAACCAAACAATATTAAAAATAAAGTATCTATTTCTCAGTTAACTCAAGGCTCAGTTCTTCACAGTTTCTCTCACATGTTGCTGTAGGAATACCCTAGACAAAGCCAAAAAAACCAATCAATCCTGGGCCAGGAACTTCTAATCCCTGCTCTCAAGGCTGCAAAACAGTGCTGCTTTTCTCTCCAAATATTACCGTAATGGAGTTTGTTTGGTTTTTTTTTAATTAAAAAACAATTGGATTTTTAATTAAACAAACAAACAAATCCTAACACAGCTTATCTTTCTTATCAGCTTTCTGTAGGAAACTAATGTCTTTGAGATACTGATGATCTCTTTGGTCCTGTAGAGGCATCCCACCTATGAAACTGCAGCCAATAAGAGTTATTTTTCCTTTTAATGCTTGTCACCAGCTGAAACCTTCCTGCTGCTTTGGTGGGAGCAGCTGGAGCATGTACTTATCTACAAAGCCAGGTAATTAAGTGGCAGCTTTTCTTCACTGCTTTGGAAATTCAGCTGTTAGGCTATTCTTTCAGCTGAAGACAAAAGTAGCAAATACAAGGAAAAAAAAATATTTTTCAATTGCAGTAAGAATGAAAGGATCATAACCTTTCCAAAGAAGTGTACTTCCCCTGGCTCAGCCCTTAACTGTGAGGGCTTTTAGAGTGAACTGGCAAAGCCTGTGCATGCTATTAAGCACATGCAAGAGGGAGATGTGCTCATGTGCCATGACAAATTACTGCCACTAGGACTTAATCAGGAGTGTAAGCGCACGTTCCAGATAGGCCAAAACCCCTTGTGATGTTTTTCTGTGACTACAACGGCCTTATTATTAAAATCCTTCTATTCAGGGGGATCGCTAGAGGAGTGTGATAAAGTATTTGACTGAGAGAAAGTCCAAGTAAGACGCACTTTTCTGATTTACTACCAGACAGCTGAAGAGTGCCATTATCAATACCTTGCATATGAACTTGAAAGATCAAACTTTTCCTGATTAATTCTTTTATATTAGGTTATAAACCCTGCATTCCCATTCTCTCCTCCTTAAAAAAAAAAAAAAAAAAAGGCTGGTCATTTAAAATGTCTATTTCTGTTAATTGACTGTAATTTAATTCTATTTTATCTATTGTTTTTTTCTGAAAAATTTCAAAATTCTGGTTCCATATAAGACTTTTCCCTTAGTCAGGAACTGCAGTCTGTAATAACAGCAGTCAAGGCAGTTCATTCTGACAAATGCATGTCAGAAAAGGACTGCTGTGACTTTGAAATATTGAAAGTGACTGATAACATAATGTGTGAAGCAGAATAAATGCATAGAAATGGAAGTTTTAGCTGAGCAGTCAAAGTATGAACTAAATACAGTGTCAGAGCTCTGCCCTGAAAGCTCTCTGTGCAGGTGGTTACAACAGCAAATTACTAAATGCACTTTGCAAAAGTGTTCTATGAATAAAACGGCAAACACAGTTTTTCCTTGGCCATATCATCATTTTTGTCTGCCTGCACACTGTGTTTAAGTGGAAAACTTGGGTCTGGAAAGGCATTTGGTTTTTAGGACAGTCAACAAAGCTATGATGGCTGGGATCAGGGCTCTGCTTTATTTTGGGCTAACCTTACCCAACTGGTGCTAAAGCAGAATATAAACCACACTGTTGCACATTGTGCAAACAAAAGTCTCCGACATTATCCAGCTGGTTCATGTCAGCAAATGCTTGCATCTGTATTGACCCTGGAAAGCCTCTCTGCCACCACCAAGTCTTCTCTGGGATTTGGGCAGAGGTCTTTCCAACTTCATGATAACTCATCTCTGGAACATTTTTTCCTCAAGTCTACAGAGGAATCAGAGAGTAAAGGCTTCCTCACCCCATCTTCATCTTCCAACTAATCCAGACCTCTCTAACCACTGCACTCTGTCATACTGGTGACCCTGCTGGGCAAACTGTCTGGCTCCTCCTCCCAGTTCCTCATGATTTCCTTGGGGAACAACCTAGAGCAACCTACTCCATGAGATTGCTCTGAGACCCAGCAGAAGACTTCTCTGGCTAGTTTTTTTTTAGCTTTCTCACTTTGCTAATCTCCTCCTGCATGAACCTGAGCAATAAGGAAGGCTCCTTTTATCTGCCCTCCATAATCACTCAGGAGCACTCAGCTCCTCCCTGTCCTCGCTGCCTGTCCTGTCACTTCCTCTGCTGCTGCAACAAGCTTTCTTCTTCCTCATACTCTATTTCAGCAAGGGAAGACAGCTCTGCTGGGAAACCTGCTGCCACTCTTCCTTGGCTCTACATTCTGGAGAATTTCCACATGCTCTTTTTCCCTTTCCCTACCCCTGAACTTGGGGGAAGTCATAAACCAAGGCTAGCACCTTCTTCACTTACTGATGAGTAAGTGAAGAGTGGGTGACAAATAGCACATCGGTGTTCCACAGTAGAGCAAATCTCTGCAGGTTGAGGTAGCCTCTGTTGCAGAAGTTCTACTGGTGGAAGCAAAACTCTCACTTCAGATATGCATAAATCCCTCCAGTTGTCATTCCATCGAGTTAATTTCAGCTTTGAAAAGAAGCTTTGTTTTCAGGCCTTTTATTTTTATCTAGGAAACAGGACTAGCTGAAAACGAGCTTTATGGTCCAGCTAAAGGTTAATTACTTTTTAAGGCAACGAAACGGGTTAGCAAAGATCTATTATTCTTTGGTCTTTTGCTACTCTTGCTCATTTTAACTGAAATAGGTTGACCAGGGTTTTGAAAACTGAGGCCAAGAGCCAGGAACATTTGGGAGGTAGTGCTGGTGTGGGGCAGGTGGGTTAAACCCTTGCTTGTGGTTACTATGGTTCTGCCATCAGGACAACTGTATGACCGGATCCTTCCTTTTTCCAAGGAAAGCTTTGCACTCATTTTCCACCCCACTTTAAAGGCAATGCTGCTGCTCAGCTGAGTCAGAGTGAGTAGTTACACCTCTTCCTCTCAAGACTGACGCACACAAGTGTACGAGAAGGCAGCCAGAGAAGAAAAAGGTGTACTCCAGGACAGTGTGCACTGACGGTAAACCTAATCTCTGCTGCAGGAATTCATAAAAAGGCCAGTTCTTGGAGGGAAGCCACTCGCTGAGACTTCTTTTAGCTTTACTGTCATCAGATTTATAACCAAGCAGTTTCAAATTCTGCAGCCATGCACTTACTCACTCCATAAAACTTTAAAACACATGAACAACTCAGCTTACAATAAATGTCGCTTCCACATAGTTGGATGAGCAACACTTTTCCACTGACTGTACTGCACACCTCGCTGGGTAATCTCTGGCCATTTTACACGCCAAGTCTGAGGTGCCTGAGGCTGGAGAAGTGGAGAGAAAGTAGTAAGAAATAGCTTGCAAAGTGCTATCTACTGATAATTTAACACATTACAATTAGACTGTTTTCTTTGGGGTGGTTCATGGGTAATGATGGGGAATTAATATGCATAAGCATACCCTTACCTGGCTTGCCTTTGTGAAAGTTTGAATGCAGGGCCCTTTCTGAAAGTGAGCATTGATTAGGAAAAAGAGGAAGAAGGAAGCTGCCTTTTTTCATGGTATCTTTTTTTTCCCAACATGCAGCAATGTTGGAAAGTTTTCCTTCACCACAGCACTGCTTGGATGCAGAGGTGCCTTCCCATGGTGAAGCAGGCAGGCAGCTCTCTGGTGCTCATAGCTCTATGCTGTGTGAAGGCAGGAAGATCTAATGCCTTTCCTTATGATTTTCTTTCTCATGCTTCTTCTCAGTGCTGCTACTTCATGATTCTTTAACTTACCCCATCAATTAATGTTATGGTGTATTTTAAAAGCCCACTAATTTGCTCACTGCCTTTATTTGTTTTGATTGAGTAATTTTTCACTATGTGTATGTAATAAACTCCAGATCTGCTGCAGAATCCTTTAACCCATCTCATCAGTTAATATCACGGGAGATTAAGAAGTTGCCAAAGCCTGTGTTTCTGTAGGCGTCTCCATCCTTTTCAGCTCCTAATCATGAATTTACAGTGAGACCTGCAAGCACCAGATGCACACCATCAAGAATCGATAAAGCCATTTCTCCTGCTCTTGCAGCGTGATGTGTGGGAGCCACAGTTTCTCTGCAGTCCTACAGCCAGCAGCCCCCGCAAGCAAGCGAGTTGGGGACAGGTAATAAAGCCAGGAAACACTGCTGATGACTGTGCAGGAATCTTCAGAACCTGCAGCTCTGCATAGGCAGTTAGGGGAAGAGGATGCAAAGGGACAGTGTCAGATCATCTGGTCCTTGGGGAAAGCGATTAGCAATGTGCTCAGATAGGATTACAGAGCACTGTAAGCCTGGATCAGATGCTCGTGGACCTGGTAGAAAAAAGAAGAGAGAATAGCAGAGGGACAAAAGATTTATGTTAGGGCTTTCTCATGAAGTAATGGATGCCATTTTTAAAAATCAGAATGAAGCTACGTCTTTGCTTATAATCCATGTGAGGTTACAAGTCTTCAGCCCGGAGTGGGGTGTGCAGAGTGTGAGCACCCTGCAGCCCCAGCAGGGCAGGTGGCTGGCTGAGCAGTGCTTCCACAAGGTGAGTTTCCTGGCATGAAGGGCAATTGCAGTTTGTCTTGGAGGACCTGTCTCAGCAAAAAGGAAGATGGAAGTGTTTTGAGACCTAGGGCCTCGTGCAATTCCCAGTTTTACCCCACAAGTCTAATGCAGACAGTAAAAAATAAGGATAGACTAGTTATTTTGGATGGTCAAGAAATATGACATTGGTGTGGTACTTAAGTTTTTTATTTAGTATCCTGGTTATCTGAGAAACTACCTTGTTAATATGTGCTACTCTGAAGTTAAGGCTTTTATTAACAATGACTCTATCTGAATAAATTAAGACTGGATTCTCATGTCAGACTCCTCAGAAACCTGGAATTAATTTTGATTTTTTTTCCTCTCACTAATGTAATTTCAGTTATATGAACTTGTGACATGATCTAAAAGCAGACTCTCAAAATTAAACTCTTCTATCTAAATTCAGGAGTTTGCTTGAAGTCAAGTAATTCTCCCAATTTGCAGAGTTTCTTAATTTTCTGGAATTATCAGGAAAAAAAAGTGCTTTAGGAGGATTTAGGTAGATTTTACTAGTTTGTCTGCTATATTTTTCAGAATGTTATATATACAGTTCAGAATAGGATTTCAGTTCTTAGCAAACTACCGAGACAAAGCAAAGTTTGTCTCTTACTAAGGCACCACTATTCTGCAGGTGATCACTGTATGTAATAATGAAAAATCCAATTACATCATTATTATCAGTCCTCTGCAGGGTTAGAGTGTAATCCAAAACTCTTATTTTCCACATAGCTGGTAAAAGATAAGTCAGAGAATAAGTGACACATTCTTGGGTTTTCATTAAAAGAATATTAAAAAAACAAAATAGAGGGGGTCTTCTCAAAGAAAAGGGTACATAGTCCCAAGAGCAGAGAAAAAGAAATCAAGGTAGTTAGGAATCAAGTAATTTTCCTTGCACCGGAGTCTTTGGACATAAGTGACCTCCAAGACACAGAATGAAAATGTAACGAGAGAGAATTAATGGTGAGAAGACAGGAGGAACACATATTTATGGCTAAGGGCAGGAACTTTCTAAGACTCAGGATTCTGCTGATGAGATATAAAAAGGACAGGAGAATATCCATACCATTTATTTAAAGCAGCTGGCTAATGATTTGCTAAGGACAGTCTGAAATGCCATGCGATGGCTCTCTTCTTTCCCTCCAAACTTTTGGATACCTGAAAGCGCACCACTTGCTCCTAGGGAGGTGTCTTTGGGCTTGCCATGAGGAAATCATTATATAAAGTGTCCATTTCTTTTTCCCACTTAGGACAAAAAGATGTGATTGTCTTCTCTAGCAGCAGCACAAACTTGCTGTGACTTTTTGTGCATAATGTCAAATCAGACTGAGGTTTCTGCAGAAGCCATATGGTAGTTGCACCTTCCATACTTTTTGCCCTCACACACCCCACCTCCCACAGACAACCACCAGGAATTGTGGAAATGCTGCTGCTTCTTTTGGCACACAGACAACTTTAGGTGTCCATGAGCTTGTACTTGGCTGGGGAGGATCATTTGTGGAAACACAGCTGATGAACAAGCAAGAGTCCCACACTGTGGGCTCTGAGGGCAAGCTTGCCTTTTCTTTTTTATTCTTCCTATGGTCACTGTTTTCTTTTACCTAAAGGGGCAGATCACACACGGATGCTCTTTGGGATGTGAGGGGTGCAGAACAACTATGGCTTGATTTTTCAGTGGTTTTGGGTGTTGACATGTTCCAGTTACTTAAGTGAATAGCTGGCTACTGGCCTCTGCTGAGCACGAAATTAGTGCTTCCTCTCCCTTTGCCTCTAGCGTGCTGTGTGGCCAGGACTGTAGTGCAGAAGAAGAGAGTGAAACAGCAGAGAAAGTGGAGACATGAACAGCATTCCAGCACTTTGCTGCCACCCCTCCTTGACCCCCACCAAAAGCCAGCCACCAGCGCAGTGCCTGAGCCATTGCTGCAGCACTGCAGGAAGCGCAGACAGCCTATGAAATACTCTGAAAGGCGTCTGCAATTATAGTTATACCTCCCAGGGGTGCAGTGGAAGTTTTAAAGTTTAGGGCTGAAAAGAATTCTTAACAGGTGTCAAATTTAGTGTCACCACACAGTTCCTCATGAACCAAAAGACACATGCTTTTCAAGCTCTCCTAGGAAATTTGGCAGTTCCTATTATTACAGCCCCTGTCATTACCTTGAAAAAAAAAATATATATAGAGAAAACTGACATGCTGCCTGGAGGCTGCTGGTGCTCAGAAGGTTAAGTCTTAGTGGCAAAGAAAAGAGGACAGCACTCTACCTGAGCACATCATCTCACTGCCTAGTGGCATGGCCAGTTGTGTTTGTTAACATTTGCAACAATGTGAATGAAGTCATCAGGATGGCTATGACAAGTCTACCTTTCAGATACTACCCAGATTCTTTTCTATATTATTTGTGTTACAGCCACATGCCTATTTTCAGGATGGACCCAGAGCACCTGTTTTCAGACAAAGCATTAGGCAGGGACTGGTCACAGATGCTGTGTGGGATCCCACCTGGCTGCTTTGCCATCCCTGTCCAGCAAAAAAGCCAATCTGACACCGCAGTCAGGCCATTCACTGCTGCTCCTGTCTTTGTTTTGGCATAGAAGGGATTTTTTTTGCATGTGAAAAAGAAAGGTCTCAAAGACCAGCTTCTTTACGCTGCTTCCTGTTGGTAAATTTTACCACAGTGTTACCCTGGGTGCAGCTCACATGCCATAGCTTTAGAGAGAAGGGGTGAGTGTTTTTTCTCTCTGTCTTTTCCTGTTTCTCTGGGAATCACCTGAATGTTCAGAAAAGCTTCCTGCACAGAGAACAAAATCTCCTGTAAGCTTGCCAGACCTTTTACAGCTGCACCCTAGGGATTTAACACTGTGCATCTTATGGCTTTATATGAAATTTCTTAGAAGACCTGTATTTTCACATAAATATATTTATTTTGGGAAAGATCAAGAAGTGCCAATATATTTTAAACCAGCTCCCTGATGCATTAAAAAACTGAAATATTCATATGAACATTTTCTAATCCTATACAATGGATCTATTCCTCTCTCTATTTAGCATGCAGGCTGCAGCTGCTGAAGGTTGTTGAGCCTTTTCATTAGGAAGAAATGTAAGGATGGTGTGTGAAAACCACACGGATGTAAACTTAAAGAACAGTACAGAAGCATGTTAAGAACAAAACCTTGTAAGCTACCTTGTAAGCATGATTTCTCTTTCATATGTTTGTTTCTTATTTGGTCTTCCACTGCTTTAAACTGTAAATGTATATTTATGGACATAATTAAAAATGCTATATAATATGCTCTCATAATACAGAAATAAGAATGTAAGCACAGCAGCACACACATTTTCAGACCATATATCTCAGGCTCTCTAAATTCTCCAGGAGGTAGTATCACTGCAAGCAAATTCCAGTTTCTCTGTTCAACCATTACTTCTGCTAATGTAATGAGTTATTTTCTCACCAGTGCTAAGTTCTGCGCATCCATCCAGATCCTCCTGTGGCCCAGTATCTGACAAGTAATCCCTCTCTTCATCTACCTAAACTCTGACAACTTTAGCAGGAAATCAAAAATGAGTGCCTATGATCCCTGATTCCACCAGGGGACAACACATGACCTTTGCATTTCATTTAAGTCTCCTGATGCTATGGATTCCCCAAGCATTAAGTGGAAATGGCATTTGCTTTCCTGAGAGATGCTAATATTTAAGTATTGCTTTGAAGATCCTCAGATAAAAATACCTATATATGTGCAAATTCTTATGCTTCTTTCCTCTTTTGTATAGCTCCAAGATATAATAATACACTGAAAAGCTGAAATTTCCTTATGAAATAAAATTGTACTTGGAAATGTCAGGCCTGCACAGACCAATGATCCAGGAGTCGCTGAAGGCAGTGTATCGGAAGAAGCCTCTCCATGTGCTGAATGCTGCGGCCAAGAAGAGAGTCTCTTGCCAGAACCAGCCATAACCTCTTTCCCCATATGCCAAGAGCTATACCCAGTATACAAACCCTGTCACAAGCAGTGTCTAAGGGCAGTTTGGATGCATCCAGCTTGACTTGCAGGGCAGCAGTGGTGGGCATGAGGAATGCGGGCGTGAGCCGTGCCATGTCATTTGGCGCTTTCACCGTGTTTAGTAATAAAGACACAGGCTATGAAATTCTCTAATGTCTTCCAATTTTTGTACTCAAGCTTATGTGGATAAGACTGTGAAGAGGATGACTTAACACCTTGACAAGCACCTGAGAACTCTAATAGGTGGAAGAATTTCTATGAAAGATTACAGGAAGGAATTTGCCTCCTTTGTTTAGAGCGCCAGAGATTTTAAGCAGAGCCAGCCTGGTCACAGCTGGAATATGAGAGTATTACAGCATTTGGTAAATATTTGCCTCTAATACTCTTTGTAATATATAAAGCAGATCATGTTTCACAGAAACTACATTTCTCACTGATCCTGTGAAAATTTTATTATGTTGCTGCTACGTTAGCACAAAATTCAGCAATATCACTCCCGATATAGAACAGATTCAATGAATCCAAGTCTTCTCTGTTCATGCTGTAAGTGTGAGCAGAGAATGATTCCTCTGGATCTGCACAGTGTTACTCACTGGCTGCTTTCCCCCCACCACAGTCTTTGGACAAAGGCAAAGGCCCAAATTAAGCATATTTTGTATGTTTACCAGGCAGCCACACAACAGAAATCCCATCGCAGCAACTGTAAAATTTTGCTTCATGCACATAACACAAACGAACAGAAACAAGGCTGAGAGACCAGATTCAGAATGAAAAAAGGATCACGAGATTAGCCCACATCTCCTAAGCGCCAAACTGCAGATATTACACTTTAAGAAAGTTGGGTAGTTTTTTTCATTTCACATGCATCCTGATTTAGGAATCAATACTGGAGTGAAGCACAAATACTGCAAAGGCACAATACATACAATTAATTTAGTATTTCCAATCCTAATAGAAAGACAGTACCAGTAGCATCTCTAGAGATTTCACTTTTGAAACCCAAGAGATCGATTAGTATGGGGATAAGGACCTATGCTTTTGGTTTCTAATAGGGGTCTTTCCACCAAAAAATCAAATGTTCTTGTTCATTCCCTTTAGTTTTCCCATCAGTGTCCAAATTCACTTTCTTTTTCTTTAAGAAACAGCTTCTGTAATAGGAAGGATTGAGTTATGCTGACTCTCTATAACAAATGAAGCAACTCTTCCCTCATTTTCCTGCTAATGAAGTTGAGTTCATCTCATTAATGTTTTTCAAAAGAAACAAGAACAATTCAAATAAGAGCAACACAAAGCATTTTTAATGCAGTTTCTAGAAAAGTGAATAATTCAATGTCTCGGAGAAAATGAATGCCTACGCAAGAAATGAAGTGGATTGCAAATACAAGATCTTTTCCCTTCACCAAAAATTCAATTAAAAGAAGGGTCCAGAGCTGAGAGAAACCTTCCCTTCGTACCTGCTGCTCCTACTGCAAAGCCTTACCTTTGTGAGAAGACGTCTCGGTAGGGGCTGCCGTGCTGCAGGGCGATCCCATATCCTCTGTCCGCGACAGTGTTCCCGACCGTGTAGAAGGAGCACTCCACATCATTGATGGCCACGTACTCCAGCACTGCTGCGTCCCACACAAAGGCATAGTTCCCGTATTTCACCTGCAGTAAACAGAGGAAAAGCTCAGCCTACGGATGGCCAAGTCTGAAAGGAGGTCACTGCACCGGGAAATGGGGCAGTTTCAGCACAGTTCTTCAAAGGAAGTGAAGTTTGGGTGCCCAGCTGCTGCCAGCATCAAAGGTGCCCAGACACTGGTGCTATGAGGGGCTTGGGCTGAGCACCTCGGCTGAAACTGAAGAAACATGACCTGAAAACATGCCCTCAGTGACACAGTGCCATGGAGGAAATCTGACTGTCCCTTTTCAGGCAACAAAGGAAACACCATAGTCCCTCCACCAATGCTAAATTCCATGTGAAATCTTCCCCTGTTTTTATTTTGAAGTGTGAAAACAACCATTTAGAGGGAAGTTAGGTATTCCCATTGGGAGAAGCATGGGACGGTAGGCATGGCTATCCAGAGGGAAGACCACTGTTCAGAATGGTCCACATTTCAGTCATGCTTCAAGTTCTGACGGACTTCACAAACACCCATTTGTCTTATGGGTTCTTGGGTAAGATCACACCAAGTAGATTTTTTGGGATTACTTTTCTCAGCATGAGGCATTTTCACATATCTTCGAAGACTTTCACAGAACAAGATCATGCAAGCCATTTTAACTGCTTGACTAAGATAAATCCAACGAGCTCATTACACTGAAAAGCTTTTAAAGTAATATTTCCCCATCCATTCACACTTGAAAAAAATCCAGAGTTAAAAAAAAATTAAATATATGTGATGCATATGAAATTTCAGCATTTATTCAGAAGCAAGCCTTTAAAACCAGAAATTCGGTCTATACAAATCGGTGAATTTCTGCTTTCCAGAAAAATCATGTTTTTCTGAAAAAATAGTAATCTCTAGCTGCTCTACCAGACCTAGATCTTTTACAGGTTTTCTGTTTCATTGGTGTCTGTGTCAGACCAGAAGAATCACTCTGCTCTTTTCCTGCCCCTCTGCTTGGCTTCACTCAGCGCTTTCCCTGTGCTGTATTAGCCAACTAAGCTATAAAACTAGGCTGAATCCATTGCCTTTGTACATCTAATGGGAATAAATACGTGACGGCTAAGTGAAAAGTAAACAAAACACAAAAAGGCCATGTGGGGCCAGGCAATCCAGAGAGAATTCGAAACCAAGTCAGCATATCAAAGTAAGCAATGTCAGTACATCATTTAGATTAGGCTTTGACAATGTAGATTATGTTTTTAAAGACTGTTTGCCTATAAAAGTTACTGAAGCAAGCCACACCGTCTGCTTGCTCACAAGATGTAGTGCACAAGGAACGATTGCATTTGGGACACATTCCTTTTAACTACAGGCCTGGCAAGGGAATATTTCCTATTGCCATCTGTAGGCATGGCAGGGGGAGGATTTGTGCAGATTTTGGAACAGAAAGGGAGCCATATTATCTGTGGACTGCGCAGGATTTGCAGGATAAAGAAAATTCTTTTCAAAGTGCACACACAAGTGCAGGACTGGGTCAGTTTTAATCTTCAGGCTCTGAAAATAGTCAAGAATGGTTTTTTGCTCATCCCAGTGGAAGTTTAGGTCTATCTAAACAGTCAGGGACTAAGGGATAGAAGTGAATTTGAAATTAACAAACTATACAACTTGTGTGCTTGTCCTATAGGCACTGCCACTCACAGAGCTCTCCCTAGCATGGGTTGTTCTGATCCTCCTGCAGACACCACTTGAGTAAGAAATAGCATGACTGAGACAAAAGCCCTTCCTAGGAGAATTTAAAAGGATAATGACTCAGCCTGAAAAAGGACCATGATGTGCAGAGAACAAGGGAGGGAAATAGGAGACAAAAGCAGAAGATCAGAAGTGGGCAAATGAATCCTGGAAAGGATCAGATGGACTTTCTGAACAAAAGAATTAAGGGAAAGTGGGGTTCAAAACCCAAGTAATTTTACATGTGGGACATAACCTTTGAGGTGATGGAAAGAGCAGAGGGTTATGTTTTGACACCCGCTTTTTTCCTAAGCTGCCTTTTTATCATCCTAGTGCATTGAATTCACCTAAGTGCTTGTAAAGGGACTTATCAACTGCTCAGCTGGTCAGAAAAAATTCTCTTGATTTAGCTGCCTTGCTGTAAAACAACTCACAAAGAGAATATATAAAAGTGGTAAAAGCACTTACTGTCAATAATATCTGTGATGAAGTGGTATATGTAAGATCCTCAGAGCAGAGCTGATAATATCACAGTTCAGGTTCCCACGAAGATATTACTTTTCACAGATAAGATCACAGTGAGCCTCAGTTAAAGTGCATGGGGCACAAAAGAGACTGGAGAGCCAGAAGGGATCATTCCCATCATCTACCTTCAACACATGATTGCTCCATGCATTAAAATACATCCTTTTTAGCATTTCTGCCCTATTCACTTACAAATATGAGGAATTCAAAACCATGGAGTAAACCTAAGTTGCAATTGTCATGCTTGCAATCCATCTCTTTAGAGAATTACTTCTTGCTCTAACATTTTTTGTTACTTCAATTTAGTCTTACTACCTATTTATATATATATATATATATATATATGTATAACTTTCTTATGTCATTCCTAGGTATTTTTGCTCTGCAGTTCTAAATACTCAGTCACACTTTGGAGCTGACACTTTTCAATTATTGATGGATCTTTCTGTCACTTAGCCGAGCTGGATATGGCTTTCTTCCATCCTTCCTTGCAATTCTATCAGTTTGGCCCTCCCATTAGCAGTGACACTACTTTTAAACTGTCTCAAATTCTTAATTTTTATGCATGGGAGAAACACTTTTTTCACTAAGAGAGAATCAGTTTTCTAGCAGCTCTGGAGCTACAGGATTTCCTTCTTGGAATACTCTTCTTCTGAGAATTGGTCTAAACTCCCTGTCCAGGGATCTTTCACACAGCTCAAGACTGGTTTTAGCTTAAAGGACTAAGAATAAAATTTTGCTAGAGTATAGCATACCTGGAACATTGCTGGTATTTCACAGATATTTGCACCTACACTATGGAAAGAGGAGATGATGCTCTCTGTAAAAGGACAAGAGAATTTCAGAACAAAATGTCAATTAAAAACTTATATCCTTCCCTCTCTCTCCCTCTTACTATGGGAAGCACATATTTTGTAGCTCTCCAATAGCTATGTGAAAGACTTCTACTTTGGGCCTCAAAATCAACAGCAAAAATTCCAGCTCTGTATTATGAGAAAAAGTTAGGAAACTTACATTCAGCCAATTATGGGAGCTAAATGAAAGCAAAATCTCCTTGGAAAAAGAAACGGATCCATGCAACGCATGTAACTCAGTACTCGTGGAAAAACTGCGTACCTGATTCTACATTTCCTCACCATTATATTGGCCTTCTGTGCAGAGAGAACAACATTTCAGGATGGTGGCAGATCTGAATGCTGTTCACACATGGTCATGCAGCCCAGGATCACCAGGGAGGTGTTTGTAGGAGGGCAGCACATTATCATTCTGCAGCAGCCCCAGCTCTCCAGTCCACCGGGGCATGCAGAACTGACACTTCGCTCTCCTTCCCTGGGGCTTCCCGCCTGTCACTATGGCAGAGGCTAAAGAGACTTTTTGAGTATCTGATGTCTGTTGTCATAGGGGGAAAAAAAACCCCGAAACAAAACCAGGCAAAATTGAAACTGTTACTTGTTCATCAGGGTATTTTGAAGTCAAGCACCGCAGTGGTCATTAAGTGAAACTGGGAGGTGTGGTACCACACAGAAATGCTTGGCTTGACTTCATGGTCCTGTGAGCAATTCTGAAAGAGTTACTGTAAAAAGAGTTGTTACACAGAACAGGGGTCATCAGCACATAGATGGTAAAACTATTTCTGTAGGGCTGTTATATTTCTATTTTCTATCACTGAACACTTACAAAATTTTTCTTTGCTGAACCCGTGTCTGTAGATATTAGCTAAAATTTATCCTGGATGATTCCACCAAAAACCAGTTGAGTTATAAGAGGAAAACATTTAAAGCCATTGCACTGTTGCATATGCATATATTTTATGTCAAGATGGATGTGAATAGTATTTCTTGCTACAGCTAACCCGCTCATGCAGTGTAAGCTGAATAATGTATTTGTGTACAGCTCTGGCATTCTAAAAATCACATTTCTAGGTCTAGCAAATGTTAAATTTCAGAGAAAGTAATTGTAAGTAAACAACAACCAATTGCTGCAATTTTCCATACGTGTCTTCTTGGATAATATCTTTTCTGTATCTTGAATTCCTCTATAAAAGAAATACAAAGAATCGTTGTGAAAGAAAAAAAATACACAACAGATTGCAGGTTAAAAGGAACTGGCAATTTTTTTTCCTGCAGGCCTCTTTTAAATATTTCATTGTACATAAAATGTGTTAACTCTTATAAAAACAATGGAACTCATAAGGGCAGGGAAGTCTTACGTTTGAACTGATTAAAATGATATTAATTTTCTAGAGGAAAATCTTAAAATTTTTAGATAATGCTGATGAAGCCCATTTTCTTAACTCCCTGTGCCTACACCCCAGAGTCACAGTAGTGGTGCTTTTCTACTCCTTTCCATTATCAGTCAGGTGCCAACTGCTGTGCACCTTTCCCTGCCTATGAAGTTGTGAGCTGCAGTATTTGTTGTATTTTAGCTAAGGATACAAACTGACTCTTCCCCAGCACAGAAGCAGCAGCTCCAGCTCTGACTTAAACCCAGTCAAGGACATTGGTTAATCACCTGCTCCATACAGCATTTTGAGAGTCCTGTTCTCCAAGATGGACCATTCCACTGCACTGACTACACAGAGGAAAAAACACCATCCAGTGCTTCTAGCTAGACCTTTGCCCATCAGTGTGGAGCTGAGACTTTGGCATGTATAAATACATAAATGAAATTTTTGATACACTCTTGCCATGTTCAGCAAGTGTGCAGCAGCTACAGCTTGCAGAGGGATGTGCTCCTCTCTACAGCACAGCCTCACCAAGGCTGCTATTACACAAGGAATGAAGAAGAGGGGAGAAAATTGAGTGAACATTTGCAAATAGATGAGTGAAAGCTGGTATACGTAGTGTGGATATTGTACTCCAAAATGGGAAAAGGAAAAGATGAAATCTGAGGCGGAAGCCTAAATCTAGATTTTCAGATTGTCAGATGTTGGCAGACAGGTTGATGGCATTCACAAGAGAGGGTTTTTTTCAGCAGAAGGGAATGGAAACACTTTCCATAATCCTCTTGCAAGAGGCCAATTAAGTTGTTGTTTATCGGACTGCAGCAGAAGTCAGATCTTCTGCCTTCAGAGAAATTCTCATTTGCTAATTTGTTTTCCTCAGGGGACCAAGGCTTCAAGTCTTGGTTTTGTTCACAAAGGGCACAAATTCATCTGACTTCTGTTTGGATCCCAGTGAAATAAAACCTTACATTTCAGCTTTGTTGAATAGATCCCAATAATTTACAAAAGTAAATCATTCTGTACATCCAAATTGCAATTTTGGAGCTTCTTGCCCCACTCTCCCTTGCAGGACAGCGCGTGTGGCTGATCTGCATAACTTAAGACTGAAATGCAGTCATGCATTTAGGGAATCTGAATCTGACCAACAGCTCTCTGCAGTGCAAGACAGGAGCTGGACTCCCATGATGGTATTAGAGCACAGAATGAAAATTCATATTTTTTATATATATATATATATATATATATATATATATATATATATGTATATATAAGAAACTCATCAAGGTAACCAGCTACTACTACTACTACTACTACTACTACTACTACTAGTACTATCACCACCTTTAGTATGTAATTTTGCAGGGCCTATAGAAAATTATTTAAGTTCAAGGGCTACTATTTGAAAAACATTGAAGTGTATTCTTTGTACTTATTCAAACAGAAAATGCAGAATAGTTTCTAAAAGCATCATTGAGCCCAGGAGAAAACAGCAGCAGAAATGAAACACCTGGGAAGCTTAGGGGAAAAAAAAGGAGATTAGAAATCCCAGCCTCATCTCTTCTTCAGTATGAAGTTTATCTTTCATTACAGTGTCTTATCAGGTGGAATGACATGTCTATTTGTTACTTATAAAACTTAGTAAGGAAAAGCATTAATTCCTCATATGCAGCCTGCCATCAACTTCTTGAGAAAAGCCTCATGATCACATGTTCACTTGTTGCACTGGGCAGACCTTGAATAATTCATCCAGAATAAGAATTACTCAGGTATGAGAGCTCTGTAATGAGAGGGCACCACAGTGTCAGAACTTTCCCAGTGCTCAGTGCTGTCACATTTTGCCATTGTAATTAAAGGTATCTTGTAAGTTAACACGAAAGAAAACAACAAGCAGAGCAAAACAGTGGAGGCCAACTGAAGGTACAGTTCTGAGGGTGGGGGGAGAACAGAGCCAGCTGCCTCTTCAGGTGATCACAGCAAAGCACTAAAAAACCAGCAGATCATGCTGATCACTGACATGCAGCTGAACCACAGGTTCGCTACAGCAAACATTCATTTCAGATGGAAGAGACACAGCAGAATAAAACAAATCCCAGCAAAGCAGGCCTTTGAAAGGTAAGGAAGAAATACCTTTTTTTTATTATGCCAGCTTCTCACTTATTCTTTGGCAACCAAGTGCTGCAGATAGCAATACATACTGTTTTAAGAGTATCACTAGTGAAGGTCATATAGAGAAATTATATGAAAGCACTTCAGAAAATTAGATCTGTGGTAACCAAGTGGCAGTCTCAATAATGAGGCAACTTTAAACCAAATGTTGCTAAAGGCATCCCCCTCTTCTGATAAATTAATATTTTTGTGATAGTTAATTCCCTATAAAAGAACATTTAAATGAGGAAACGTACATGGGTCAATACTCCTCATTTGGGTGGAAAAAAAAATTGTGGATTGACGTACCATGGAGAAGCTAAACAGAGGTAAATTTAGAAAAGCAGAATTCCTCTTTATATTAAATCAATCCAGTATGATGCTCACTGAAGGGTTCTTGTCCCCCTTCTTTAGAATAGAAGCCTAACTGCAATTCTTGGGCAGCATTCCTTTTTCAAAGACACACTTACTGAATACCAACTGCAAGGAGAGAAAAATCATTAAACGTCAAAAAACTACTCATCAAAACCATTCATCAGTTGAAAAAGAACTGTAACCACAAGAAAAATCTTTGCAAAACTACCAGTGATACTGAAAAATTCTTTTTTGAAATTCTATTTTGAAATAATAGTTTCGTTTTAGAAACTTATTTTAAAGAAACTGACTTACCTTTCAGTTTTTTATATTCCTTGTACATGAGCCCTGGCCACTTTCCTAGTGGTAATAGGATTCAAGATGTCCCACTATTCACACAAAAGAATTTAACTACCTTCTTTTGAGCCATTGTATTCTTCTCTTTTTGATAAGCATCTCCTGCCCAGATTTGGATGGAGCCAGCTTGGTCAAGACACAGTCTCTCGAGCTTCAAAAGAAAAGCTTCCCAGCCCCTCTTTTTCACCTATCTGAAATTACACTGCACAGCAACTTAGCATGTTTCCCCTCATTTTGATGACCTGCAGGAGACAAGAAGCACTAACTGCTGGCAACCCGCACAAGCTTGGGCTGAAGCACGAAGGAGGAGGTTTGGATCATGAAGCTCAGTGCTTCCATATCCATTTGCTTGCATACAGACTTTGCTTGTCTCAAAAGCCTCCTCTTCCTTTGGAGAACCTGCATGAAACCACTTATCTTCTCTGGCAGTTAATCTTCCCCCGAAGTGCAGCAGGTCATGTGGCCACGGAAAGAGGCAAACAGAGATTTGTCCCCACCCCTTCAGGTTTCTACCTTTCAGCAACCCCTGGCATCTGCTTTCCCTGGGAGCTCAATAAAGGCTACCATAGGGTGTCTCTGAGTACTTTTGGAAGACTGTAAGTTCAGGCTGCTGCACAGACTGGTTCCTAATGTCACCACACCATCCCTTGTCACTGCCTTGTCAGGTCTTTGGAGACCCCACTGCTGAATGCATTTTGATTCGTGCAAGAAGGTGCTTTGAACCCACAGGAAAAGAGAACATTACAGATTTGAGCCATCAAAGTTTTCTCTTTCTTTTGCGGTTTAGGACCCATGGAAGACATCAGGAGCTGTGGGAGGGGAAAGAAGACCAGTGCAGTCACATTTTTTACTCAGTTCAGATTGCCTTCTTGCTATCACCCTGCAGACAACTGAGAAGATGACACAACAGAACTTGTCCCATAAGGTCCCTGTAAGTCTTGAAGATGACTCCTGTCTCTGCTGCCCTCCCTGCAGCAAGCCTACAGCCCCTGCTTGCAGTCACAAACTAGGAAGTCAAACCCCTCACATAAAACAGTGAATACAAAGGATGCTGTTAAGAGTCATTCACAATGCACAGCCAGGCAGAGCAAGGCCAGGTAGAGGAGCAGGCACCCAAGTTCTGTATGTGTAAAGGTAAATCAAGATGTAAACAGTGTCCAGAAGGAGTTTCAAGTTCAAGCAGCACTCAAAACAGTTCAACAGCTCCTGAGCACTCTTCACAGCCAACTAGGGATTTTATGTTTACTGCCACTCTAATTTCAGGTGATAGTTGGGCTTTTGCATCTTTACAGAGTGAAATACTTACAGCCTTTGCCTTCAAATGTACACAGACCAGTTCATCTCTGGCTACAGGCATTTCCACTTATCCAGGGCTGTAACATTCATTTGGCACACCTTTGTAAATAACAGATGAAGTGCAAGTCACACACTTCCATTATATTTGCTTTTAAATCATCCTGATCTGCCCACACCATAGCTCAGATGCCAGGAATCAGTTTACAGATGACAGAACTGAGAAACAGTTGCCAAACATCAACTGAAAATAAACGAATTACTGAAAAACAATCACTTGTGCTGGAGGAGTCATTCAGGACTTGTATTTTTCATGATTTTTAGTCCCTTCCTTCTCTTGAAACAGGAATCAACAGAAATTCCTGGGCAGGACACTTGACACAAACTCAGAGATGTAATTTTAAACACAGACCTTTTGCTTGGTGAAAGTGATAGATTGAGCTGGACAGAAATTAGTTATCTTTCGGCACAAGGAATTTCAAAATTTTGAATTAAGGAAAAATATCACCAAAACCAGTAAAAAAAAATCCAAACTGGAGAATATTTTTATTCCAAAAAGTTGACTTCAATCTGAATTACTTTCCTGCCATGGATTAACATTTCAAAATGAAAAAAACCCCACTTTGATCAAAAAGAGATAGTCGTTGAATATGAAAATACCCTATGATGACATGTTGACAATTTTAGTGCTTTTGAAACTATGCAGTATTTTATAAAAATACTTATCCTTCCTTACACAGTTTCAGTTTCAATTATGATTATATTCCAGTGAATAAATCCCTAATGATAGCTCACTCTGGTTTACTTGAGCCATGTTTTTAGGCATCTTAAAAAAATCTAAATATGTATAAATAGAATCATCAAGGCAATAAGAAATTGTATTTCCTGCTCCACTACTGATTTCCTGTGAGTCTAATGAATCATGGAGACTGATGTCGCTTTATGTGTTGCTCAAGACTCTCAAATTCAAACTTGGACAAAGTATGCTGAGAAATCTCATTATATCATAAACAAGGATAGTTCTTTGGTAAACATACATTATAATTAGTCACCCAGTCTTACTTATTTTCTTAATTTGAATTTGATGTGTATACCCCGTGTCACTGGGTATACAAATAGAATACAATTGGGTTAAAATCAAGTACTTGTTCTAGTCCTACCCTGTTAATAAAAATGCCAAGGTATCTTTGAGAGAAGTCATGAGAAAAGTAAAGTACTTATGTAAGAGAAAAAAAAATTTCATCATGTAATCAGAGCTTATTTGCCATCTTAAAATGAAGTAGCATTTCAGCTGGAATTAGGAATATCAACTGAGATTTTCTTAGTTAGAAAATTCCCTTGCAAATCAGGTATTTGTGCATGCAGTGTTGGCAGCTAAGTGCCCACCTAATCATGTACATCAGTAAACATCTTACTTGAGTGAATGAAGTAATTTCATTAGGTAGCACCAAACAATGGGAAAGGAAGTTGAAAAACACATGCAAAAGAATCCTAAAATAATGAACTTGATATTCTAGCACTTAATCTAAAGTGTAGCGGGTATCACCCAGCATCTGATGGCTTGAAAAAGGCCACTACCTTGTTAGGAAATGTAATCTCATCAGTGTTGTCTTATTTATTTCACTGAAAACCAAGTTGGACTATGTCTATGTAAAGAAGGAATATCTAAACTGCTGTTCCTTGTTAGTTACATTTGTATCACAATGTAACTTTAAAATAATTTCTCTTTCAGAGCTCTCCCATGAGAAGGACAGTGTATTGGATACATACATACTAAAGTTAGGGAAGAACTGCAGTTTTTCCTCTGGCTTTCAAAAAATTAGGTACTTCATTTCACAGGAACATGTGAGCTGCCAGCACAGTGGCAAGGGTGGAAAAAGACCTTAACTGACTGCCAAAACAGAAAAATAATAATTTAAGTGCCCAGTTCTATATTATTGGCATGCTCCTTGTTCCTTCAGTATGGATTTTTAAATAGAAAATGATGAAATCAATGGGGTTTTTTTTACTTTTTAAGGGAGATACTAAAGGATGCTGCACAGCTTCTGCCACATTGGTGATAAGTACCTGACTAAGTTTTCAGGAAAATCAGCTGCATGCCTGCATCTGTACAAACAGCCAGTGCAGTGCTCTGGGTGCAGATACAGCTCCTTTCTGTGTGCACTTCTATTAAAACATCGTACTGCACACACGTGGGCTCTTCATCTGAAAAGATCATCCCTTCAGACACAAAGGGAAAGCACGATTCCTACAAATCGACATCTATGTCAAGTCCAATATAGTATCATTGTTGCTACATCACTCATGTTCAATTTTGGAAAAACTTTAATTCACAAGATGTATATAAGAAAGCAGAGCAAATACAATGCCAGAAAAATATATCCTCCTTTATCTTATGTATGACATATCTGTGAAGAGCATATTGTATTGTAGCTGAAGAAGATTAAACCACAATAATATTTTCTCTTGTCTCTTTTAAAACTTCTTTTTATTCTTTTTGTCATATTTCAAATTATTTAGAGCTGAACAATGCAAGCACAATGGGAATCTGAGACCCAGTACAGGCATCTACATTTGGCAGCTAGTGAATAACTAATAGTCAGTTCAATGGGCTTACTCTGTACCTACATGGGGCACACACCAGAACCTAGGTCTGGCAATGTATGGGCTGAATGAACTGAGATAAATCACAGACTGTAAAAATATGACAACAACCTAGTAAAAAACAAAGAACAGAAATCTAGAAATTGAGAATAACATGATAAAGATGAGATCAAAACTGCAGCTGCAAAATTTAGATAAAACTTGTCATGGAGTGTTAGAAATGCCTCATAGCTTAAAAATTTTAGGGTAGAAATAAATAAAATAATATAAATAAATAATATAAATAAAATAAATAACTAAAATAAACTGAAACCTGTATAGAAGGTGTGCAATATAAATCCTGAAAGGATATGGTACAATTTGATGCAGTATCAGCCCAAAAGTGTACCATGTGAAACTCTATGGGGACTGAAGAAACTCCACCAGGCCTAGGACTACTACTAGAAAGAAATTCAAAACAAACCTTCTGCAAGCTTCTCTGTTATTTGGTTGTGATTTGTCCTCCTTCAGCCAGGAATGGATCTGGATGTGATATAACGTTATGTTAAGTAATTCTTGTTGTCATGAGATTTCCCCTTTGTAACTCTGTTCACAAGGTCGGAAACAGCCAAGTCAGCTTCCAATTGGTGAATGGAAATAGAAATTGAGCTGAAGTCTACCACTGACTGCTTTCAATGGATGCCAAATTTGAGCTAAAGAATTTTCATGTTGGCTGTAGGGAGAAATTAACTTTGAAGATAGGAGAAAGGATGTGGTAGAAAGACAGAGAAAACGTTTGATGGGATGTCCTACGAAGGTGGAGAAGCCAGCTGATTAGAGGCTGAATTGGGCAATTCAAGATCTTGAAAAGCAGAACACTAGTTTGGGAGGAGAGAGGTACTGCAAGAAGCATAGCAAAATCCATCAGATATGATGAATTTATGTGATCTTTAGTTACAAGCTTGGCTGATATTTCCACTCCACTAAACTTCATCTAAATTTTGCAAAATCACTACAGTGTCTAATAAGGTGGGGAGATTCTCAACACCACACGAGAGGATGTATTTAGAAGTACAATTTTCTAACTCAAGATTGCTATTGGCATCTATCAAAAGACAAAATAATACCCTGAGTATTTTCCACAACTGTTGTAATTAACAAACATATGCTATATGTCATTACATTAGCCAGAATTTTGTTATGAGCTCTTTTGAATTACTTCTGGGTTTGCCTAGTTCGATTCTCTTCTAAAATCTCATATTGCTCTGCTGTCTTTGCTGTGTTCCATCTGCTGCTCACTTTGTTGGATCTGAAACGATTTAATGATCGCTCTAATCAAGAATAAGATACTGTTTAAATAAAACCATCTCCTTCATTTAGCTTTCAGCACAACCATTGCATAATCAAAGAGGTTCAGTTTAGTAACAGCATGATCTGAAGGACTGAAAGCACTTTGCAAACATTCATTTATCGATGCTCACGTTTTCTTTTTGTGAGGAAACATTCCTGCCTTTGCTGGTTACACCTGCCCTGTGTGCACCTACATTGTTGTGTGTTGCCTCCTGACTATGCTGTGAACCACAACATTTGGACTCCAAGAGATTCATACAACAACTTGTGCATAAAGACATCACTGGAGAAGAATTGTAGCACTTAAGGCCAAAATTTTGATCCTGAAGATATTGCTGCTTATAACCACCTAATTTTTTTCATGCCAAATTCTGCTTTTGAGCATGCAGTAGCTGTGGGCCTCCCCTCTAAGAGGGATGAGCAGACTGGTGTCCTCTCCCATATCAATTCCCAGTGAAAACCCATGAATGAGGTGAGTGGGTACTTGTGCCCATTGAGAGGCCCAGTCCAGCAGCTTTCAAGTGCATACTTGAAGTGTCACATAAAACACAACCACGCTCAGAACTCCTGCCATGTGTGAAACAAAATGTAAAGATTTTCAAACTTGGATTTGTCACATTTTTCTGACTACATGCAGTTTAAAAAGCAAGTCCATGCCATTTCTCCATGCTGCAGGACACAAATCATTGTTTTCGGCGTCTTCCCGTGGTAACAAATTCAGACCATTTGGAATCAAGTTATGTTGCAGTACCTTGGATAATCACAAGACATGTCCTGGCCATCAATCTCTTATAAAACAGAGTATAAAGAACTGCATTCAGGACTGAATGGAAGACTGAAATTTAGGGGTTCCCTGGGAATTTGTATTACAGACTGTCAGGGACAAGACTCACTGATGGGAAGGTGCTATGTCCTAGATTTGTTTACTCACAGGTTGAGAATTCTTGCTAGAAATATATTTGTGTTTGTTTTGACTGGGATAGTTAATTTTCTTTGTACTAGTTAGTATGGGCTATGTTTTGGATTTTTGCTGGAAACAGTGTCAATAGCACAGGGATATTTTCATTATTGCTGAGCAGAGCTTCCACCATGTCAAGGGCTTTTCTGCTCCTCCCACCACCCCACCAGCGAGGAGAGTGGGGGTGCAGGAGGAGTTGAGAGGGGACACAGTGGGTACAGCTGACCCCAGGGTATCCCACACCATGTGACATCATGCTCAGCATATAGAGCCAATGGAAGAAGGAGGAAGGGGGGAACATTCAGAGTGCTGGTATTTGTCTTCCCAAGTACCTGTTACACGTGAGCCCCGCTTTCCTGGGGATGGCTGAACACCTGCCTGCCTGTGGGAAGTGGTGAATGGATTCCATGTTTTGCTTTGATTGCTTGTGTGGCTTTCTCTTTATTTATTAAACCATCTTTATCTCAAGCCATGAGTTTTCTCACTTTCACTCTGCTGATTCTCTCCCCTGTCCTGAGATGAGGGAGAGTGACAGAGTGGCTGTGTGGGGTTGTGATGCCAGCTGGGGTCAAACCTTGACTGCATTACAGGGAAATCCTGCTCTGAAGTCAGAGTGATAAAACAAAACAATCTTCTACCCTTTGATTGATGCTATGACCAGAACCCTTGCAGACTTTTATAATGCAGTTGCTTATCTACTGGGTTTTTCATTACAGATGCATTGTGTTCTCCACCCATCTTGATACAGCCCCTGGGATTGATATCTCTCCCTCTCTTACATTCAGCAGGGAATGGGGTCTGGTTTATTTGATTAAACAGCCCTTCTGCAAACAGCCATAAACACCAATCAGCCCCCATGCAGCGGGAAAGCTTTAGAGCTGGGAATAGTAAACAACTCTCTCCTGCCATTGTAATTCAGGAAGGGAGTTGTGCAGCCTATCTAGAGCAGTTATTTCATGCAAAAGAATAGAAGAATGATATGTGATTTCAGCCTGGTTAAAATGCTTCTTAAAATACTCCACGTGGCACTTTAATCATCTCCTTCCATAGCTTGGCTCTTGAAAAGAAACTCATTTATTGTAGTCACATTTTCAAACTGGACAACTCTGCCACCTAATTCAAATGCAAAGAGACATAAACTGCTTGATGGCAATTTAACTAAAGAGAATAAATGGTGAGAAAAACCCGATTATAACTACTCCTCAGCCTGAGGAAAGATTTTGCTTATTTAACAGAAGAATTTTAGCTTTATTTTTAGTTGACACACTTTAGGAAAACCCACTTGCCTACCTGGCAATAACTATGGAAAAGCAAAGCACCCCCAAAAGCCTTTGCTCATGTCATGACACCAGACTGTAGTGAAGCCTGACAACATGTGCAGAAGAGACTTTCTGCTTACTGCAATTATCCTGTAAAGCAATAACCCCCTACCTCCCAATCTCAGGATTTTGTTGGCATGAGTATGGTTTAAGCCCACAAACGTTAATCATAGGTTCTGGCATGCTGCAGAGTAGGACAGCAATTACTTTTGAGTAGCAACTATCTAGTTTGAACCACCAGACCTGCTCCAAACTGGTCCTCGTTCTCCTCTCTCCCTCCTTAAACACGATATAAGCATTTCTTTTTCTCATAACACTGTGAATAAATGAATAAGCTTAAGTGACTGAAATAAATCAATAAAATGATATACTCCAACAAAATGCAGTTTTACTAGAGTATTTCCCACTATGTATAATGAAATGACTGTCAAAAAGCAGCCAACAACAAAAGTCTGCTCAGTCTCTAGCCAGGTGTTTTCAGATTAGATATAAGAGCTCTCTCTGGCTGTAAAACTTCTATGTGCAATTAAATGCACAGAGCTATTTAGAAGAACAGACTTGGAGCTTGTAGAACAACCACCATTTTGGGGATGTATAGGGTTCCTCTTCTGTATTTGAAAAATTACACATTTTTTGTGTTTTATTTCTCTCCATGGTATCTTAAACTGTCCTGTTTTGAAACTAGGATGACTTTAAGGGCAATCAACTGTTTTAATTATATCTTCTGATACTTAGAGGCTTGATACTTATACATGTTAGAGATTAGAAAGGTTGATTTTCCCAAGTATTCTGCGAGTGATTTTTAGTTTGCAATTTAATTTTCCTGCACCATTCTTAGTACTTCACTAGCCTGTCATTGCCTACCAGTAAGTTTATTAATGCATTGACTATTTAAGGATGATATTGTAAAAAGTTGCTATTAGAGCAGATGCAGGCTCTCCTCATCTATCCACTTTTTCTTTTCTATGACTTCCAGCTGTAAGAGTATTAGAAAGGAAAAATTCTGAATCATTTCATGAGGAGCTATAAAGTGTCTTACAGTGGAGATTTCCTACAGATCTACTCACTGCAATTGCATTTGCTGATCTCTGGAACAGACATTTTGTTTAGTAATAAGTTGTTGAACAGAAATTATCTAAAGCTATCAAAACTGTTTTATGAATGATTGATATAGCAGCTCCAAAAACATGAAACAAGATCCCTCTGTTACCTCTTGTCCTCTCATGATTTCAGACTCACAGCCTCACAGTCAAAGTCGTGCTTTAAGGCTGGAACATAGGGGATGTATAAAATGCACTCTTTCTCATTATTTCTGTTCATCTCTCTTTTCTATTGCATATATCCTTTAAACAGCCTTACATTCAATCCCATCATTTACATTTGTTAATGCATCCTGAAGTATTTCGGTATTATTAAAATATGTTAATACACAAAAATGATAGCTGGAAACGTTAAAGCAAGAAAGTGAATACATTACCAAGTTCTGTGCCTGGAGCAAGAGTGTGCTCTCCTGCCTCCATCTATTGATTATTAGACAGAGCCTGCATCTCCCTCGTCTGTGTGTGATACATCCCCAGAGCAGCCCACCACACTATGAGCCAGCAACCCGGCTTCAAAGTCGGAGTTTGGGAATGCTTCATCTGATTGCAAATGGAAATGGTTGCACAGATCAACAGTGAAACACTGTAAGGCAGTGGAGATAACAAAGGGGATGTGTAACAGTCTGGAGAGGTGAAGGGTGGAAAGAAGAAAGGAATTAGCTGGGGAAAAGTTGGAGTAGCTGTTATCCAAACAGAAAAGACAGAGGGTCAAAAAGCAGACAAATGAAAAAGTAAGAGGGAAGAAACCAAATGAAGTGAGAATTCAGAAGGAAAAGAACAAGCAGAGGTTGCTGGAGCTGCGTAGGAGTCTGTGTAGTCCCCAGACACTCTTGGGAGGGTGATGTTATTAATCTTCATGAACCTAGAAATGTTACAGAACCTCTGCAGGAAAAGCACTAAGTTAATGGAGATAAAATGGAGAAATAAGAGCTCACAGGACCAGAATAACAGATGCCTGATAACTTTCGTGTTCCCTGTGGCCAAACAGGAGTGCTCCAAATGCCAAACTACTCTTCTTTGTCAGGCATTTTGTAGAGTTTTTCTTTCTTAGGACAACGAGAATGCAAAATGAGGTAGCAATTTTTGACAGAACTTTTCCATTGATGCTTTTTAAAAAGGGATCTGGAACTAGATTTGGGCACAAAAGAAAATTTGTGGTTGCTGAACTACACAAATTCAAATCTTTTGTCATCCTCCCATAGGAAAATATCTGCAAGAAGTGACCTGAAGAAGTAAAAGAATTACTTAGAGTAGGACATTTTGCTCATCCCAAGTTTTGCTTCCTTACAGGTTGCACAAACACGACCCATATCTGATGTGACCAGACTAGGAAAACATATGCCTGGGAGTTTGTAACTTCCATCAGGAGTCCCTCTTGTTTAATAAAGAGCAATGAATGTGCTACTCAAAAATCCAAAGAATGGAAAATCCCTCCACAAGCCGCTGGCACAGGAGGAGGTTCACTGCTCTGCAGGCACCTCAGCACAGTTTGCTCATCTCTCATCATACAGTTTTTGGTCATTTAAAGCTGTTGGTCACAACCTTTTTTCCCAAAGCAATGCCACAGACTGAACAGCCTGAGAAGGTAGTGGATCAATTTTTACCAACAGCATTAGAGGTAGATTCATGGGTTGGAAAAATTCCAAACATTTATTATCTAGCAGAAGTTTCCTTGCATTGCTTTTTCATTATATATATCCAGCATGTCTTCACTGTAAGATGCCACACCAGGACCAACATCACTCTAGCAGCAGGACCCAAATAACAACTGAGACCTTACAAAACTGACCCCTCAGTATCTTTCTGCCCCAAAGAATCTGCATCTCCCAAACCCTTCCTGACCTCTGCAGCCAATAAACTTTGGTTTTAATTGAGAGAGCAACATGCAGCAGAATTTCACTTTGCTACAAATAGATCTGTAAAGACATTTCCAATCTTGTACTCTTTAATAAATCCCGTGTGTTACTCAGGAGATGGTTTGTAACAGCACCCAGGAGAGCTGTTTCTCTTTCAGACCTCTCCCCTGCTAATGCATAATAAATGCATTCATCACCTACTAAATACTCACAACCCTTTTTATAGAATATGACAACAGCATTGCTCTGTTAGATGTAAATATACACAAACTAAGCTACTCATTTGTAGGGGTGGGTTCAGCATCCTTTTCTGTTTATACCATCCTTTCTAAAAGGTGTCTCCCTAACACTGAGTGTGACCAGCTCCGAAAAATTAGGCAACAAATAATACTAGCAAAAAAAATTCCTGTGAGCATTATCCCGACATGCTCATACTCAGCTTTTACAACCACTGACTGAAAATGCATGCCTTTTCTTAAATTAGTTCCTAATTGTCAGTTTTCTTACTCCCTGATACCTTCCAAAATTTTTGATCCTGTAAAAATCCCAGCTTCAGGACAGAACTTGGAATTTCAACAATTAATCACCTGCCAGTGCAAATGAAAGCAGCATTCATACTGCTTAGTTATGCATAAATTTAAAGTCTCCCATATATAATGCTTGAGATGATGCTATTCAGATGTGATAGGGGCATGGAAACAAATGTGGATACATACTGGTCTGGCAGCAATTCCCAAAGTGCTCAGGACCAGAAAAAGGCACCAGAAGATACAAAGTCCTCACACACGAAGCCACAAGCAGTTACTCCACGTGTGGTGGTCGAGGTACCCTCTCCATCAGAGTGCAGTGTTCCCACCTTCCCTACCTATCAGACACATCCAAAGTTCTCCAGAAATAACAAAAAACCCCAACCAACCAACAAAAAAACAAAAAAGGAAACTCCTATTTGTTATCTCAACAGCTAGAGACTGGGGGCTATTAACACAAAATTAGTGCTACATTTTGCATGTACATAAGGATTATTTTAGACCAAATGGCTGGCAGTGCACCCTGGGCCTGATAGTGGCAGCTACCCCTACACTCCTACAGAGCTGGTCTTCTGCCATCAGGACAGGGATGCACTACAGACATTTTGCTCATAAGTCCATCTTAATTAGCCCAGTTCTACATAAGAAAAAAATCAAGTGAAATCTCCACTCTCAAAGAAATCAGTTTTCCCCTCTGGACTGTTCTGGCCTGTAAAAATAGGGCTCCAGGGTTAGACACAGGCCAAGGTGTGAAGTACTGAGCTTTGCATTTGGCCATCAGGATGAAGGATGGGGACCACAACCCCATCCCATGTTCACTCCTCAAAGGGCTGCCATCTATCCTTTCTCCAGCTGAAAAGTCTGAACTCAGCTCTCTGCAAAATGCAGTTCTACAGGACTGAAGCAAAATTAGTTCCTCAGGGTATATTTTGCTGTGTCTTATTTTTATTTCCATTTCTAGTCAAGGAATACGATCTTAGTTTGGTAGGTACTGTACAAAATAAGCCACCAAGAAAAATAGGATGCCATCTTAGGCACTCCTGACCACTCTCTAGAGAAGAAAATTGCCTGTCTACAATAGCTAGGAAAGAAACTTGGACACCTAAATTAGACACCTCAAGTTACACATGATGGGGGTATACTTATAGCCATTGACAGATCAAGGTGAAGCAAGGTTTTAAGAAAGAATTATCTTTGAACAGAAGATGGGATATATCTGTGGGAAGAGCCCTAAATAACCAAGTTTTCAGGCAAACAAGCATCTAAAAACAAGCAGAAAACTTCAAGATTAGAAACTACCTCTGAAATTAATGCAATGATGTTGTTGTTAATCAATGAGAAAATTCAAAAGAAATATGTAGCTGGCACCACTGAATCTGGAGAAACTGAAGAATAACATGGAGAAATTGCTCAATAAAATCTTATTTCCCCCCTCTTTTTTTTATATTGTGTCAGACTGTTATGAACTTTTAGTTCCCATGCTCATCTTTTGAAGTTAGGCTGTAGCTCTCCTCTGAGGATGAAGGCTGAAAGGTCAGGCACAGAGAGTTTGTTTTTTGAGAGATACTATTCATCTGATAATGGTGGTGTTCATTAATTTAGTTCATTCTGGGGGTACAGTAGTTCTTTGGTTTCCCCCACATCCCATCTATGCCAGTATTTAGATGATTACAGTGTGCATTCCTCTCTCCCCCCTGATTTGGCAGCTATAAAATAAACCAAAGGGAGGGAAAGAGCATAAAGAAGCAACAAAACAGAGCTCCTCAGCTGATGGGTACCGATCATAGCACACCAGGGACCTGGTTGTCAATGTTTTTGTTACTGTAATAACAAAGGGGAGTGCTCAGGAGTTTGAAGGAAAGACATGACTACTGTCTTGAAGGAAAACATACCTTACAGAAGGGTCCTTAGAGAAAGCATAAAGATGCCTGCTTGAAAAAGGAGTTGCACTGGAAGCTCACACAAACGATTTCCACCTCAGAAATGAGAACGCTACAGGGAGAGTCAGAATTCACCATGAAAGGCCTTGAAAGTCAAGGCAATTTTATTTATTTATTTAATTTTTACCCAGGAGCATTTTCAATGGAACTAAATGGAAAAAAAATTCTTTATAGAGGCCCTAGAAAAGAACACTGGAAACTACTGAAGTGACAGGCTGGAGGTCGTATGGACAAAACGTAGACATGTCATGGAAAGTAAATTGGCAAGACTTAAATAGACACACCAGCAATAGAAAGCCACAGGAAAGAAAATTTAAAATGACGAAGTCAGCTTCTGTAGGCTGAAGGTTGAACTAAGTGGTCAGACATGAACAGACAGCAGAGGAAAAACACACAAATTTTATTTCAGATGAAAGAAGCTCAGCTCAGTTTAAGAGAAGTAAAACTTCAAGTTGTCTTCGTGGAGCCAATTTGTTTGGACTTAAGGGACAGGGATAAGCTATAGATACAAAAGAATATGGTCTTGGATGTAGGATGGCCCACAAACATTTCAGAACAGGAATGTCTCCACCAACCAACAAGAAGGAGACGCAAGCTCCCCTAGGTGCCATAGGCTTTTGGAGGATGCATATTCCTGAGTACAGCCAGATTGTGAGTCCTCTTTATTTGGTAACGCACAAGAAGAGCAATTTCCATTGGGGCCCTGAACAGCAACAAGCTTTTGCCCAGATCAAGCAGGAAATCGCTCACGCTGTAGCCCTTGGCCCAGTTAGGACAGGACCAGAGGTGAAGAATGTGCTCTACTCTGCAGCCGGGAACAATGGTCTGTCCTGGAGCCTCTGGCAGAAGGTGCCTGGTGAGACTTGAGGTCGACCACTGGGATTCTGGAGCCGAAGATACAGAGGGTCTGAAGCCAGCTACACTCCCACAGAGAAAGAAATCTTGGCAGCTTATGAAGGAGTCCAAGCCGTCTCAGAGGTAATTGTCACTGAGGCACAACTCCTCCTGGCACCTTGAGTACCGGTGCTGGGGTGGATGTTCAAAGCAAAGGTTCCCTCTACCCACCATGCCACCAATGCCACATGGAGCAAATGGATTGCTCTCATCACACAGTACGCCTGTATTGGAAAACTGAATCGCCCTGGGATTTTGGAAATAATCACAAATTGGCCTGAAGGTGAAAACTTTGGTCTCGCTGATGAAGAAGAACAAGAACAAGTGACACGTGCTGAAGAAGCTCCACCGTACAACCAACTGCCAGCAGAAGACACACGCTACGCTCTTTTCACTGATGGCTCTTGTCGCATCGTAGGGATGAAACGAAAGTGGAAAGCAGCCATATGGAGTCCCACACGACGGGTTGCAGAAGCTACTGAAGGAGCAGGTGGATCAAGCCAACTCGCTGAACTCAAAGCTGTTCAACTAGCCCTGGATATTGCTGAAAGAGAGAAGTGGCCAAAGCTCTACCTCTACACTGATTCATGGATGGTAGCCAATGCTCCGTGGGGATGGCTGGAAAAGTGGGAAAAAGCTAATTGGCAGCGTAGGGGAAAACCAATCTGGGCAGCTGAAGAGTGGAAAAACATCACTGCCTGAGTAAGAAAGCTGGTTGTGAGAGTCCGCCATGTAGATGCCCATGTCCCCAAGAGTAGGGCTAATGCAGATGAGGAGGACCCTTTGCTCCCAGGAAAGGAGAAGGGCCTCTGTTCTTAGAGATGAAATGCTCCCAGAGATGGGTGAAGAGAACTTTTGTTTCTGAACGGCTCAACCTTAAAATCGTAACCCAGTAATTCAAGAGTGGACCCTCGAAAGCAGTTGTGGGAAAAGCTGCAAGTCGGGGGAAGGGACTCACATGCGAGCAGAGAACCAACCTGGGCGGCTGGCTCCTTGTGATAATGTTTTCATAGCATGGGCAAGAGAGACTCCTCTTCCTAAATGGACTGAACAAGGTTATTATGGAAGTGGTAAACAGACTGACCATCTTAAGGGTTGTCTTTTTACATTGTCAGTGGGAGAAGGGAGAAAGGTGGGGGGGAGGAGGAGAGTTCTGAAGGTGTGGTATGATTTTTTTTTTTTTTCCCCTCTTTCTTCTTTTAGGTCTGTTAATAAATCTCTTCATATTCTTTCAAGTTTTGTGCCTGCTTTGCTTTTCTCCTAATTCTTATCTCACAGAAGGTAAACAGTAATGAGTATTTTGGACCAAACCACTACACTAAATTGGTGTTTCTGCCCGGTTACAAACTGAACCCACTACAGTCTGGAAAGTTCTCCAAAAGAACTGAGAGATAAGAGAGAGAGCAAGCAAAGACAGCCATGGAAGGTAAAATGACACAGCACCACAGCAGGACAGCAGTCAGTGACATCTGAAGTTGTTGAAGTGACTGTCGGGCATACGCAGAGTGACCTTTGAACAGGAGTCAGGAGCAACCTGGGTGCCGTTTCAGGGAGAGGAAAAATGGTAAGGTACATTCAGCAGCTTGTAAGATGAAACAGGAGAAGATGAACTCAGATAAACCTTTCAGAAAAATTTGGAGACAAAGGGAATACAGCAATAGTTGGCTTGCTTAGTTGCTGGATGAACACATGTCCATGTAGATCCACTTCTTGATATGTAGGCTAATTCAAATTCTGACTTATTCATTTGAATAAAGCCCAACTCTGCAGAAAATAACTTTTACAGGTGTTCTACTCAAGATAAAACCTGTGAAAACTCTCTCGAAAGTCAGTTAGATCAAACTTTATTATATACTCAGAAGTGTTGGTGAGGGAGAGCAAGCCTTTTATTAGACATAGCCTGAATTCTGAGAAAATGTGGTAGTAAGAAAAGTCTTGCATTTAATTTTTAAAGCTATGCACAAAATCTGCTTCATGCTCTGTTAACTGTCACAGACCACTTATTTTACTTCCCAAACACACTGAGCTCCTAAGCTAACCAAGGTAACTATTAGCTGTTTGATAATGCCTGAAAGTAACGCCACACTGTGTTTGTAGTGCTTTCTGGTCAGGATTCTAATTTTTGTCACTGCTGTAAGTTTTTTAAAGCCCCAGATATGGCAGTAAAGATACACAGGATTATGGGAAAAAAAAATAGCCAGACCACCCATGATAATAAAAAAGTAAGGGCAGTGGGTGCCTTTGGTACTCCAAGGCACCTGCCAGCTCTAAATCATGGACTGTACAGGAGACAGTAATTGCAAAATAGAGAGCCTGCACCTTCAGCTGTGGGACTGAACACATCAAGCTCTTAAGGGTACTTGTTAACCTTATCACTTGTAGAGCAGACACAGAACATCTCACCTGCCCAAGAAGCATCAGCTCCAGAGGCAGAGGGGAACCAGGGAACTGGTGTTTGGGTTGATAATTAGCCTGCTAACCAACAGTTGCATAGTGTAGCTGATCCCCTGGGCGTGAACTGAAATAGGCTGGAGAGCTGTCCCAGCATTGTTACATGCTCTCACCTCTTCTGCTGCCTATCCCTTTCTTAGCCACTGCCAAACTGCTGAGTCATGGTGCACATCCAGTATTCCAAAAGTCTGTCTTGGTTCTCTTTTGTTTTCAGTGTCTTTTCATTGGGCTACTCCATGGCCAGAAATGTTCACAGGAAAGAGGTGGGGACTTCCATACATTAACTAGATGTTTTGCGGTGCTATCAGTGAATCTGTCACAAGAACAGCAATTCCAATGGCAAATTTTTAAGTATATCAGGATAATTAATGAAGTCAGGAGGGGGTTTGGCCCACCAAGGTAAATATTCATGATGTCGCTACTGCTGTAGACAAATTAAGAATATCCATGGTCAGTTACTGACAATTTGTTCTAGCACAGAATTGCAAATTGTTATTACCCCTTTCTTCCCCATACAAGTAACCTTAGCAGAGTTTTGTTATGGTCTATTCATAAATACTTTTACTATTACAGTATTTTCAGGAGGGTAAGACTGCCATCCACAGTGTCCAGGGAAAACAAATGGGCTGAGCAGTTGCTAGCATGCTTCCACTGGCATTGCAATTAGGATCACAAGGAAATCCACATCTCAAGACCAAATTCCTTTTGACACTGTGTGCAAGCTGAAAAGGAAGTACTAGGAGCCTACAAGGAGTTTCTCTTAATGCACCATCCAGAAGCATTGTTTCACCAGACAATAATTCACAAGTTTTCTAGCAGCTAAATATTTTGCAGATAGAGTTAAATAGACAGAAGAGGTTTCAAACACATTCAGATTCCACCTGGGAAAGGAATTTTCCACTCTGTACTACTGAGAGAAATGAAGACGCTGTAGGCTATGGTATCGTGTTCAGAGGAACAAGGTGGGTAGAATAGGGCATTAGGCACTATTATACTCCAGGGATGAAAGAGCAGACAGGGGCACAATGGAAGAGCTCCATTATATTTTAAATGGGAATAGTTCCAAGGATAGGAAAGCCTGTGGTGCTTGTAAAGGATTAAGCAGGGTAATGTGCTTTTTAAGAAGACATAAAGAGGTATGTAATGTGATATGTTTAAGCCTAAATGATTTTTCTCGGAGTCCTCAATGAATGTTTAAGCAGGCATGACTTGGGCCTCTGTAAATCCTCTCTGAATAAATAACTTCCACAAAAATAGACATTCCTATGACAGAATGAGATGCATATTTCATAACCTATGCAAAAAAAAGGAAAATCAATTTGAGATACATGAAACACTTAGGAATAATAAAGAAAAAGGGAAGATAAAAGTGAATATTCTCCAGAATTATCCAGGCTTATATAAAAATACAGCTACCTCCCCACCCATGTTGATTTCACAGAGCAGGAAGACAACTGAGTGCTTCCCTACCTTAAATTCAGACTTTCGACAGCCTTTTGCTGCCTTTTGAGAGAAGAAGAGACAATAAGTGGAAGAAAATATCTAAAGTGCCTGTGCTTTTCAGGCTGTCTCCTGTTTGAGGTATTTAAAACTTCTCTCTCTTCAGGGTAAATCTATCCAGCTGCTCTCTAGCTGGACCTGTGGTATTTATAGCTGTTCATTATGGATGGAACAGGAGCACACATGGTGATATGTATGCACCTGATTTATGAGAGGAACAGGACCAATAAATATCAAAACCTGAAAACTTACAATGGCATGATCTCCCCATCCTATTTCTCTTGCCTGCCCTGCCCTCCTGCCAGGAAAAGGAGGTCAAAGCAGTAGAATGCCTGATGCAAAGTGGGACTGTGCAATCATTGTCATTTGGCTGTATTGTGTTTGCACTCATACAGGTGCCATTCCCCACGAAGCCACTGGTACAGCAAGCAGGCAGTCCTGCTGAGTGAGGGAGGTCATGCTCTGGGTGAACCAGTGGTGGGTCCCTCTCCCCTTCCTCCTGTTTATATATACATTAGCATTAGTCTGCTACTTTCCTCACAATAAAATGGTGCCACCTCCACTGGAGCTGTCAGAATAAAAGCAAGACAAAACTAAAGAACTTCTAGGATTTTACAAGAATATTTGGGGAAGTGTCTTCTGTGAAGTTCCTTGCAAACCCCATTTAACCTCTGAGGTGATGCAGCGAGGAGAGTTGTTAAAGATGGGAGTGTTCACTTCATCCCTGCACACCTCTCTCCCATGGTGGTCCATCCTATCTCACTCCCTTCATGGTCACTACTCAGCTGAGTGGAAATCCCCTTCCCTGTACCTATTTGGAGGCACTCATTAAGTCTCTGCTGTCTCACTTGGCACTCCAGGAAGGTTTGCTGAGGTGATGGCCAGTCACGCTTTGGTGCTGATGGATGGGGGAAACAAAATGAGGCACAGAGAAAGATCTGCTGGTTTAGCTTGCCCGGGGTTATAACTGGGTTAATAGCTCTGATGTAGCCAGTTAAATTCATTAAAGACCCTGAAGAGCATTATGAAGCATATAAATAGGCCAAGGGGACCCATGAATTCTTTCTGAAATGTTGTCATTTTATGAAGTGTGTTACAGAGATTATAATCTCTGCCTTTTATCAGATACCTTTAAAAACACTAGTTTTCCTTGCCTAAGATTAGCTTTCTTAATCCAGCTTTCTTCCTGAGCAGGCCAACTACAACTTCCCAAAAACTTCTGTGTGAACAGCAGCTGGCAAATAATCATTTTCGGTGTCATTTCTTCCTGTAAACTGAAGAAAGGGGAGAAACTGTGCACCCACAGGTAGATGTGTATGTTCATTAGAATCAGGCCTAAGACCTCAGATTTTTTAAAACTGGAGGGTGGGGGCTTGCTCACTTGACACGACTTAGTTTTTTTTGACATCGTGATTTGCTTATTCCTGGGAAGCAGAAGCATGAGAAATTAGGAACTTGGATGTTTCTGGTTTTGTAGGTTTTGCCATGTTTCCAGGAATGAGAAATCAATGACTGTAGTCTGGAATTACCTGCCAGCAGGATACACCACTTGTTTGTTTTTTTCAGCTAAAAGCTGTTAGTCAGCACAGCTGTGTTTGATGTACTCTGGGTTTTGATCCTTCCAAAACTCTTTTTATAACTTGGGAAGGGAAGCCAGAAGGAGGGAAGGTTTTTGGTTTCGGGTTTTTTTTTTTTTTTATACATACAAAAAGCAAACCCCAGCTTTATCAGTCACTTACAAACTGAGCTAAAATATGTTTTCTCAAAAAAAAGCAATTTCCTCTAGCCAATAAATCTTCAGGCCCTTTTTTCTTGCTCTTTCAGCTTATGACTTTATCTAAAAGGGTTTCAAAAGTGCATTCCCCAGGGCCTCTCTTGCCTCTTTTATGCTGTTTAGTCCTTCAGAGGAGAAAATATGATCTTGGTTATCCAGAGGTTGGATTGGTGATTTTTAAAACTCCAAATAATCTTTGTTATTTTGTAGTTCTATTATTATCAAGAGCTCACCAGTGATTTCATCATTCCTCTTAACATACTCTTTTCTCTTGTTGCTATCTAGAGTGAGAACACCGGAAATTACACATTTTCCTGGCCAATGGATTTTGGTGGAGACAAAATCGGAGTTCATCTGGATTTTTACAAGTCTCTAAATCGAGATTGTGACAAAGTGAACACACAATTCATGGATATTTTCTCTAAGAAATCTTCACCTTTTGAAGTTTAAAATAAAGTCAGCAAAATATGATATTTCTTTGATTCGGTTTGGAAGTCTGAATATAAAGATACAATGGTAGGGGAAAAGCTTGTTTACAGTCACTCATTAACCTATATTGACTCTTATACTGAATCCTTTCATGGACTGGTGTTTCTATAAAAGCTGTAGCTGTCAGCCACAATTTGGGAGGGAACTATTCCATTCACAAATGTCCCTACAAAGAGCTCTCAAAGTATTTTTCCATTGCTAAACCTACTACAGAAAGCGGTTGTGAGACTCTTCTTTAAAGTCAAATCATTCATTCCTGCCTTCTTCTCTCAAAACAAACATGACCCAGAGCTACAACAGAAAGCCAGGATTTTCAGTGTCAGGAGACTACACAAATAAGATAATCAATGTCTTGTATTCTGGGGTTCTAAGTCCAGTGATCCTATTTCCATTTTGCACCCTTACAAACACACTCATCTCCTGTAAATATACCTGTAAATACTTTTTGGGACAAACAGTCAAGGTACTCACATATCAAAATGCTATTCAATGCCACAAACCTGAGAAGTCCCAATCCTCCGTGCCAGTGCGATGGGCTTTCGGAAATTGGTTCCAGGCATGACCATTGCAAGGGTGCAAATGCATCCCTTGTAGCTAAAAGCAACGACTAAGCAAACATGGTGTTACACAGAGCATGTCCAATGGGAAGCATAAAGGAAGCGTGCCAGTACCTTCTGAATGCCTGCGGTGGACTCCAGGACGTTGTTCTCCGAGCCGTTGCTCCTGTTGATCATGCGCCACATCTGGGAATACATGCTGTCCCTCTCGAAGGGATTCATGCCTTTCACTCGCACGTGCTCGTACACTGCGGAGTCCAGGACGGTGCCATAAGGAATATCCGTCTGCCTCGAGAGATCCTGGAGAGACCTTAATTGTTGGGGGAGAAAAAGAGACACAGGAGACTTTAATCCACATTTTCAAGAGGAAGGAGCTGCAGGCAAACAAAGGACAACTCAGAGGAAGACAGCTCTCAAGACACTTTCTTCTGTTTTTTTTTTTGTTTTTGTTTTTTTTTTTTTTTGTTTTTGTTTTTTATTTTTTTGTTTTTTGTTTTTTTGTTTTTTTGTTTTTTAAGATAAAGCAAGGCTGAAAATTTGTTTTTATGGTTTAAGACACAAAGAGGAATATGAAGTGAAAGGAAGGGGTAGAAAAAGTGAAAATGGATGAAAAAAGAGCAGAAGGAGTAAGAGGATCCTGGGAAATGCCAAGCTCGTTTGAGCAGGGGCGAGGCAGGGAGCATTGGAGTCCTACAGAAGTTGGGTACCTGCCTATGGTGCAAACACACACCCTGCTGTGGGGAGCTGGTGTCAGCACCAGGACTCATGAAACCCAGCCCAGAGCATCTGGGCTGAGCACCTCTGTGTGTTCCTGGGTTACACTGTGAAGGGCAGTGTGGTGGGGGTGTTCCTGCACTGAACTGTGCATCCATCACATATGTCATATCCTGTATTATTTTCAGCAATAAGATTTCTTTAATGATCTTGCACTTTAATGAACTGTTTTTTCATCACATTTTCATGTTATCATGGTTCATGTTATTTAGTCTAATAAATTTGTTCTGTTTACATGTTGTCTAGTCTTACCCTTCTCTATAAACCAGAAAAATAAACCATTTTAGAAGTTTCTAAAGTATCCCAAATGTGGTTTGATCAACCTGCTTTGGACTTTAAAAATGTATATAAAAATCCTTTAAAGTTTCCTTACCTCTTGGCCTGTATTTTCCTTTCCTGCAGAATTGCTCTCCTGTACCTTTGATTCTTTAATGGCACTCATTAAAATTTCAAAGTGACTACTGCAATATGTCTACTGCTTAAAACCCATTACAGCTTTCCCAGCCAAATTAACTGTGTATAAACTGCACAAATCTAGTGGATGACACATAAGGACAATCAAGGAGCTCAGTGCTGTCTTAAAGAAGGCAATAGCAAATTGTAAAAGCTTATTGCAGACACAGAAAATGCAAACAGCAATGTAGGAAACTCATCAAATTCCAAGCTGTATTTCTGAAAAATGTAAATATGAAGGCTAGTGAAAATGGCCCTATGGGGCGGGGGGTGGTAAAAATGGAATTCTTATATGTTGTAAGGATGGCACTGAAGAAAACAGTAATCACATTTCACAGGATGTGTATGCCATGAACAAAACAGAAAGCAGGAAAAGAAGAAATCAATAGAGATCAATGGCAAGGGTTTAGATGTTAGCTAAGTATAAAAGAAATCCTTTGAAATTTAGACATAGGGGCTTTGAAAAACATTGACCAAGAGCTAAATTCTAGTTAGATAACATATAGTAATTACAAGGAAGGGACGAATGTAATTGTGAGGTGTAAATAACTAATGGTATTGAAATCCCTCAAATCATCTCACTTTCTCCAACAAGATCTCATTCCTTTTAAACAGTCTAGGTACTGGGAACCTGCAAAGAATCTGTACATATATGGGGTCATCAAAGGTGAGATGCTATATGTAACATTTCATGAAGCCAAGTGTACTTCTACCAGAGGACCAAGACATGCCCTATTCTATGAGGAAAAATATGAGACTCTGGTAGACTAAAGCATCAGGACAATAAGTACCGTGGTTAGTTGGCAACTGAAAAGTAAAAAAAAATTATCGAGTCCAGATAAACACCTGTGAGTTCTGAAAGACTAAATGTAGAATGGCTGAGCTGTAAGCAAAAATGTGAACCCTCATTGCAGCCAGTGAGCAAAAGGGAAGCAGTAAATATTTTAAAAAGAGGCAGTCGGGGGAATTAGTAAGCTACTTAGGTCATATGCATAAGTTTAATAAACATACTGAAATAAGCATTGACGTAATTTTAAAGATCAGTCCTGAAGTCGACACAGCCACCAGGTAAGTTTCTCCAGGGAAAGCAGTTCAATCATCTATTACACTTTGAAATTACTAAAGAAACCCTAAGAATTTCAAAAAGAACTTCATCTCACCAAACAATACACAGATGGTGGAAGTACAGACAACCATCGAAGGAGGAATTTAGAAACATTTCCTAGCAACCCTGGGTAGCATCAGAAATACTCAGTTGGAGTGGATGCTCTTGAGGGATTTCAAAAGTAACAAGAATAGCTTTTGCAGAACTAAAAAGCTGAATAAGAAGAGTGTGACCCTGTGGATGGGGGCAGCACTCACAGCTAAAGCTGAGGTACTCAATGCCTGCATTGCCTCACTCTTCCTCACCAAGGTCTCCCAGGCCTTTGTGACTACAGGCAGGGTTCAAGAAGGCAAGGAACAACGAGCAGTAGGTGGTCAGGTAAATCTCAACCAGACAAGGCAGGGGATTGATCGGTGTCTCTAGATCCAGAGAAGTCAGAGTGTGCTGAGAGAGCTGGCCCAAGTCCTTGCAAGGCCACCTGCTTTAAATTTTGCAGGGTGTGAAGGAGGCTAAGGGAGATCCCTTGATACAGGAGAAAGAAAATGTCCAGACTATATTAAAAAAGTTAAAAAAGATGATTAATGCAATTACTGTTGGTCCAACCTCATGGAGTGAGTCCTCTCAGAGCACATTTCTAAGCACGTGAAGGAGAGGCAGCTGCCTGGCAGCACTCAACATTGACTCACCAAAGGTAAGTCAATGACCAATTTGGTTGCCTTCTACACTAAAATTACTTCATTTGTGGACAAGACTAGAGATATTGACAAAATTTACCTTAACTTTAGCAAGGCAGCCTGCCTATTTGCGTCCCACAATATTCTTGTATCCAAATGAGATCATTAGGTACAGCTGTGTGGGAAACCAAATTTGATAAATTCCCAATTGGATTGTCATGCTCATAGGGTAGCTCACCTGCAGGCTGCTAACAGGTACTCCAGAGGTCTAACCTGGGACATGTCTTTACCAATAACTTGGAGGAGGTAAGCAAGCACCCTCCTGTCAAGTTTGCAGATGACATGACTTGGGGGGACCAACCACCTGCTCAAGGCCAGGCTGAAACTCAGATGGGCCTAGAAAGGCTGGAGGAGCAGGGCGTGAAATTCAGCAAGGACAAATACAAAACTCTATAGAGTTGAATAAAACTCTGCAACAACCAGACTGAGCACAGCTCTGCAGAAAGGCACCCCGGTAGGCAGCAGTGGGCCTTGCTGAGAGTTTCTCCTTATTTTACCATTAGGCAAAGTGTTGTGCAAAGTGCTGACAGTCTATCTGTCATAAGCATCACTGATGAAAGGCACTAGATAAATACAGCATACTATATTGATCCATTCTGTTACTGCTGCTGCCGCCAGTATGCTCCTATAATCAACTGGCAGTGCTCAGCAGTGCAACGAGCTGTCACAGGATGCAGACTGCAATGTCCTGTAATTGTTATTTGTCATATTAGAAAAGTATGCAAAAAAAATTTATCCAGTCTCCAATTTCTAGTGACAACACTTGGTAAAATTGCAATCATTACAAGACTCTGTGTGGCCATATAATTTCTAATATAACAAGCATCAAAGCATTTTTTGGATATATTATTGCTAAGCAGTATGCAATTGACAGGTGTAGCTGCTGCCACAAATCAGTTAAAAACAGCACAAAAGAAAAAGAGCTCCTGCGTATATCTTGTGGCTATAAAAGCAACTTTGTTATTTTCAGAAGGGCAAACCAGCAGAAGACATGAGCTATTAGTCTTGAAGTGTACTACAGTCAGGTATGGGAAGCAAACAGGCTGAGAAGCAAGTGTGCTATCACACACAAAGGCACCACCAGCAGGGAAATAACAAGGAGAAGAATTATGTCAATGCCTTCAGGAAGGCATGTTGTAGTTGCCAAGTCTGGCATTAACTAGAGTCTGCAGTGCCTCACTGTTAGATGTGCTATCCTGTAACACACGATGCCTCTCAGCTGCCCTACTTGCATCTTTTCACAGTTGCAGGTGAGGTTCCATGCTGAGAAAATGATGACAAGAGGACAAAAGCAAGACAAATGTAAGTGTAAACTCTATGGATGCACTCAATGCTGCTGTTGGCAGTAAACCCAAAGTTCTGGTTCACCTGACCATATGCTGAGGAGAAAGAAAGACTTTTGGGAGCCTTGGAGGTGTACTTATGTATATTCTGCTGCATAGACAAGCTGCAAATACAGTAAAGATCTATCACACATCAGTGACTCCCTCCCCTCACACAAACATGTAAAATGGGATCATAATATATATGACCTCCTTCAGAAGCTGTTTGTTTAATAACCCGCAGCTCTGCAGACTATTGCTGAGACATTGAACCTAGAAGCTATGGTACAGCAAAACAAAGAGAAATGACAAACTTTGAGAGAACTACTAGAATTATTAAACCACTGAGGTTCCCTTACAGAAGAAAGAACTCTTATAACTGCTTTGCCTCCAGCCTGGTTTATAGGTTACATATTGTTCAGTGTACCTGTGCTCCTGGATTAAACAATTCCTTCTCTTTTCAGACAAATGCCTTTAGTGGACATGTAAATCCTCAGCCTCACTCTGTCACCCAGTCTCAGCACACAGCTGCCACATCAGATCTCAAAACAAGGAAAAAGCCTCTGTCAAGCTAATTAATTCCTACAAGGGATCTTTTGATGCCCAAATTCTGATTCCATTACCCGCACTGAAAATTTTTCGATAGTTCTCAGTTGAACTACCTGTAAAGCAAAGCACTCATTAGCATGAGTAAGCAAATGATAATCTCACATTTTAAAACTTTTTTCTCCTTGAATTTCTAATTTTGAAGCAATAAGGTAACGAATGATAAAATTTTCTTAAGAATTTAAAAAAAGCAGATATAATTGAAAAAACTGTTAAAAAGTAAGATACCTTCAACTGAGTTTGTATACAGACAAATTCTGCTTCTAGGGAAGTGACCATGCAGCCAGGTCATAATTCAGCTTATTTTTTCTATCACTCATGCAGCACTGTGGGGAAAAATATTATGAGTGGCCTTTATGGTAAGTTTTTTTCCCATTGCAATTACTGGGATAATACCAATATTATCCCAGCATCAATATTACCCTAAATTAACTAGGCTAATAGGGCTATTCAGAGGAGGAATTGAGTCATTTGAGGAAGAATTATTAACAGATAGATGTATTTTTCAGCGTTTGTTGATTTTGTTTAGTATTCTACACCCTTAATCAGGCAGCAGTTGTCAGGTCACTTTCATTTTATGGCTTAGTGCAAATCAATTACTTTGCAACTTAAAAAATTACCTCTGCCTCCAGCTAGAAGAAAAACATAGTAGGATTTGGATATGTTTCTTTCTCCAAAGCATACCCTCTTCTATAAATTCAGATCCTAGACTCAGAATTGGTAACATGTTCACATGTCGGCCAAAAATATTAAAAAAGTACACAGAAAAACGCTGAAAACAAAAGGTCAGCTTCATAAATAAATAAGTAACCAAATTTCTTTTTAGGTGATAAAACACCACTGAGGTCAGAGACTTGGGCATCAACACAGCTTTGTAGACCTGGGTTATAGATCAATTCAGGCTGGCTGTGCTAGGCTTGAGTGATGCACAGAGCTGTTTGTAAGAACCAGTTACTGAATTTTCAGCAAAAAACAACTGATCTCATGGCCTACACTGAAGATTTTATTTATTACTAATACAGATAAAGCTTTCCAGTGCTTTTGAGGGTTTTTCAGTTCGTTTGTCCGGTTGGTTGTTTTTTTTTCCCTAGGACAGTAAGGATTAGTTCACAAGCAAATTTAGGGCTAAGGAACGGGGCACATTAAGCCAAGGGGTTTGACTGTTGTCAGGATCAGCTGTGGCAGAAACCATGTTAAATAAAAGATTAATGGACATGCATTGGGCAATATCTAATTACTGAGTTCTAGGCAACCCCCTTGTAGAAATCCTGTAGTCAGTTGCACTGAGCTGTATAAAGCCTTGGGGACTCCTTAGCTTCAAATGAATCACGGTTTAGCAAAATGTTGTGAAAAGAATGATTAAGGAAGGAAAGACCTGCTTTCCCTCTATGCCTCCATGTTTGGAGGCAGAGGTCTCACCTACCAAACAAGACACACTAGTTATAACATGGAGAACATAACGGGAACTTCTGATTTTACAGAAGACAAAAGAAGCAAACTTCCCCCCACAATATGTACAAAGCTCTTAAGCTACCACACTTTTAGAAGTGGATTAAACTTGAAACCACCTAGCACCAGGCTTTCAGATGGCAAATCCTCTGACTTCTTCTCTGTTCACTCCACTTCCCCAACCTTCCTGCAAAATGTCAGTGCCCATGTGAAGGTGGTGACACCCTCTCCTATTTCAGAAAACCGTGCAGTAATTTGAGTAAAATCAATCTCTGCCAATGGACTCTAACTTGGTCCTAAAGGAATCATAAAACATAACAATGTCAACACTGGCTCAGTGATGAACTGCAGAGCATGAGCACCTATTAGAAATAGCTCAGGACCTCCAAATTTATTTGGCATTTACCAAGAAAAGTCACTCCTAATTACTATTAATTTGTGTTGCATTTGAGAAAGTGATCCAAAGATTTAAGACACATAGAAATTATGCTTTGCTGTCACGGTGTTTTGGCATTTGAAATGCTGACTGCCTCGATTTAAATGTCATCTGCAATGTGGGTCAAGTGTGAACAAAAGATGCATCCAGGAACTACTTTAGAACTTGAGTGCCTCTGCTCTTGATATTACATGTTGGCAGAAGGTGAAAAGCTGAGCTCCCAAAGGTATTAAGAGAAGCCATTTCTCTGGAAAAGCAGATTTAACACCCATTCTTTTTCTTCTAGTTTCTGAAAATTAATTTAAAAACCGTAAATATTTGATTCAAATTGAACATTGAAGCAGAGCACAAATGCCATCAAGTGAGGTTATACTGCAAAGATCTACTTTGAGAGTCAATAGAGAAAGGCAACAGTTATCTCTCTAAGGGTCCTCCTTCGTGGATGGATTGATAAAATTTTGCATGCTTTGCTTCTCAAAGTAGAGTTCTGGATACCATGAGGCACTGAGTAGGAAGAGTGGCCCAGTCTTCACACCAGCTGAGGAAGGGAAGCTGCAAGGGCTCTGAACACAAACTAGTTTCATACCCAAAAGCTGAAAGGCAGTAACTACCAAATGTTTAATGGAAATGAAACACGCTGTGGGCTGCATGTAATATGCATATTATCTTCTGTAAAAGATATCACAAGGACCATACCTACAACAACACACTGTAATATCTGATGCTAGCTGGAAATCTGAAATGAAAAACTATTAACTACTTTTTATATCTGTGCAAACCCACTGACTTCAATTTCTTTCCTTTTTTTCTGGCTTGTCTAAAGCTGACAAGCACTACTAGCAGAATATGGATTTTTTTTTTTTTTTTTTAATGCTTATACTCATTTCCATTCTGGCCTTGAAGGCTCCCCAAGGTACAATTTGAACTGCCAAAAAAAAAAAAAAAAAGAAAAAGGAAAAAAGGAGCATCAGCTTTTTTTCTTTATTGCTTATTCATGTTTTCCACTTTGCAGTAATTCAGTATGGTAAAAAAACATCCTCTCTTATGTGCTTGTTTAAGTTCCAATTTTAGCAGTTTTGTAAACTAAAGTTTTATACTCACACCATAGTTAGGATAACTTAATTCCCTCATGGATACTAAACACATCTAATTACTCTATTTTTGAGCTGGAAGTGCTGTTGAAAAATGTCTGTTCTTTCATTCCAGCAGCTTTCCAGCTGCAACATTTTCTACTGAATAAAACATTTTCAGTGACTTTGCCCATAAATAATACAGCACAAAGACCAATGTAGTCCCAACTGTACATGATAACCTCAAAATTCCACCGAGGCTTTTCTAGTGACATCATAATAAACTGCAAGAAAAAGCTGAAGATGTATTAAATTATAGTTTGGGTATATTTTATTCTTTTTTACACACCATAAGAAAACACAGATATTTGTCACAATAATTTGAACATTTTTCTGGACTACTTCAAAACTAGAAGGGACATGATTTCAAAGCAGAACACAGAAGCCTTGTTCAGTCTTGTAAGGACAAACTGAATGAGTGAATATATAATTATTATTTATTTTGCATGCATAAATTCCCATGTTGTTTCTTCACAGTCCTTAGTCAAATTTAAATCTTTTTAAACTTAAAAAAATAAATAAATCAACTTTCCTCAAAATATCAAGGTCAATGTTGACAAGCATTGACACAGGATATCATTTTACTCCCATATAAATTTTGAGGGGATTAAAATTGAGACTGCAGGGTCAAATGATTGAGTTGTGTCTAAATACCCCAGCAGCATTGCATCATCTCAAAATCTGTTATTTAGAACACAAAAGAAAATGATAGCTTGATTTAACTGGTAATACAACTGTATCAAGGGAATAATTTGCTCATGTGACTTTAGTTCATTTTATATATCTCTGTCTTAGAGTATGTAGCCCTCTAATAGATGAAAGTGGTAAGGTTGTTACCTCAGAAAGGAAGGATAACAGCTGTAAAAAATTCCCAGTTGAATTGGGATGAATAAGGACTGGTAAAGCCTGGGCAATCTGGGCTGTGGAACACCAACTTCTCCCTCCACCTCCATCACCCGAGTCATAACCATGCACTCAAAGTCAGGTTTTGCTTCCGCTCTTGGGTCCGACTTGGGCTTCAGTTGCAAATGAAATTTGTCTGCTATTACAGATGTTTATTTGCCTGCTATTGCAGATGTTTACCAGCACATGTGAAAGCCAGGCCTGCTTTTAGCACATAGAAAATCCTCACCTAGAGGAGAAGTGCCTTTGTGTGAGCAGAGTGACTGCTGGCACACAGTGGTGCTTGATCCTGACCTGTGAACACACAGGAGGCCAAGGCTCCCCCTGCTCAGTCTGTGATAGTGGCTCACTGTCTCAAGGGGAATTTCAGGGAGATTTTGAAAGCAGCTGAACTAGAGGCAGAAAGACCTTAGGTGATGATACACACAAGTCAGGGACTTGAATCAATGACTGGACTGGGAAAATGGAATTTTCCCTAAGGTCATTGTTGAGCCTGACTTGAAGGTCAGGTTCTTACCTTTCTGAAGGAAGAAATATGGTGAAATGTGCCTCTCTTCTTTAAAGTCACTCTATGATTTTTGCAAAGAAGGATATATAGGAAAGGGTAATTTTGTCACTCACATACTTTCACAGACTTGTAGCCTCAAGATAAACCTGCTATGAAAAACTAGCCAGCTGCCCCTCACAGTGCTTGGCTAGCTAATGCTTCACTTTATTTTCTAGTGTCTGCTTTGATCCAGGAGCGAGCACTTGAAGGTGAAGGATGTCACTGGAGCCACGGGAGCAAGGATAACTCAGCAGGCAGCTTGCTGAAGGAGAGGATACTGGAGTGCAAAAGGGCAGAGAGAGAGGGTAGAAGACCTAGAAAGATGACATGATCTTCAAAAAAAGACTGGAAGGTGTGACAGAAAGAGTTCACCATAAGAGGGGTAGGAGAAGACCAGGACATTCATTTTAGGGAGGCATGAAGCAAAAGAAGGAATAGATGGGAAAGAGAGAACGATGCAGTCTGTTTATGTAGTAAGAGAGCACCAGGGAGCAGAAGGAGCAAGGATTACTGGTGACTGAGTTTGTTACTGTTTGTTGTGGTTAACACACCTCTGCCTTGGCAAGAATAGGGGAAGTCAGCTTTCAGCTCCCCATACATTGAAGAAGCATTGTGTTCTTCCTGACCAAAATGTCAGAACATAAGTACTGTGGAATACATCTGAATGGAAAGCAGAGCTGGAGAATGCAGCAACAATACTTTCCCATTTCAAATACTGATGCTGTGTGGTCATCTCAAACTCAACTGCTTCTTTCAAAATATGTATGTGTGCAAGCTTACATATGTATGTCTGCCACATGGAAAAGTATCTGCTAGAGGCCAACAATTCAAAGTCTAAAAAAAAAGCGTCTCCAGGGAGACTGACAGTCCATGGTATATTGTTATTTTTCTAACTTTCTAACTACTTCTCAAGAGGATAAAAACTTATTCCTTTTCTCACATTTAAGTAGAACAGTTATACCCCTTTACATGTATATTTATGTTCTCCCTCCTTTCCCTTGAATCATTCTTTGCCAACTTACTGGATGGAGTTCTCAATGCGTGTGATGGTGAGGAAAGCTGCTAGGTTGGCCGTGTAGGAGGAGATGACAATCAGAGCAAAAAGCCACCAGGCTCCCATCATCAGTCGGGTTGCCAGAGTTGTGTATGGAACCTCTCCTCCTGTGGGGAAGAAGGAAAAGCAAGAGTTTTCATTTGGCAGAGGAATGCTCATGCACTGCTCAGGATAACTGGACCCCAAGGTTAACAGCGTAAAGCAGTTCATTAAAACCTGGTGCTTCAGTAAACCAAGCAGGACTTGGAGCTGCACCTTCTATGCAAGAAAAAGCACTGAAGGGAGCCCATGCTGTCAGTTGTCACTCCTATATTTAATCTCTTTTGCTATTGTGCCTTTAATTGCAGTTCATCTGCCAGTCCTGTCCAGTAATGGAAATAGACTTCTAGATCTCAGAACAAAAGCAGCCAAAGTAAATTCTTACAATGGTCTTTCCTTAGAGATCTTATCTACAAACCTTAATTAAGTTTTTCTTTCATTCTGGGGAACATAAAGTCAAAAAATCCCATCAAAACACAATTAATTTTCACAGTTCTGTAGGCAGGCAGATGCTCGTGAGAACCGTATGTGTGGGTACAACTCGCTGCAAGTGAACTTGGACATGCAGGAAAAAAAAACCACACGTATTGAAGAAGAAAGCAAACATTGTTTTGTATTTCTATGGTTGCTTTCCTTTAAAATCCAACTACCATGTAAACAGAACATGAGCAGCAATTAAGCCTCCCAGGATGAGCTGCACACCATCGATTGTGAGACAAGAGCCTAGTAATGCAAGCCATGAGAAGCAGTAGTCTTTATGCAAATAGCTGCCCCAAAACACACTAATTTGGAGTATTTGCAATAGCTCTTTCTGTTAAAAACATATGAATCTCAGATTTTTAGAGGAAGGAAATGTTTTTTTTTTTTTAATCCCCCTTTGGTCTGCAGTATGTTTTGTCACACCTACAAATAACTAAAGGGGGATAGGTGAACGCAGCAAGCACCCACAGTCAACTGCTCGAGATGTTCACCCTTTTCCTCTCCCTCTACACTCAGCAATTTGAGAAGCTGACATTATTTTTGAGGTAGCTTTCTCAGATGTAAAATCTTATGATGGTACAATGCCTGGGATTTGCAAAAGCAATTTGTTACCGATTCAATCATCTGTATGTAGTTTGTTCTTCACTTATGTAAAAACTCCTTAATGTTTCCAGAGCAAGTAAGTTTAAGGGAATACAAATTATAATTATTCACATTCCAAGAACAAATAATTTTCACTTATGTACAGAAACTGTATGTTCAATCAATGTTGTCTATTAAGGATCCTCTTACTGCTTTAATTTTTTCTTACCTATACAAAACACTGGGAACTCTGCATTGCCATACAAATCTGAAAATTTTTTCCTGCATCAGTGATGTGGAATTGTCCCATATGTGAAATAACAATTGCATCCATTCATTTATACTTTTGGTATATAAACACTGAAATCCTTTGCCTTTTGAGAATTCCAGAACTGAAAGATAAAATCTGTTAGACCTACACAGCTGGAAATGAGTTTTCTTTTATTTCCAAGATGCCATGTAATCACCTGAAATAAGAATCTACTGATCACATTGGGAGATATTATTTCAGTCTAAGGATTATCAAAGGTGAACACTAACTTCAACATCTGAAGACTTGGGTTTCACTGCTGCACAAATTTTAAATTACTTTTAATAGAGCATTTCTACTTTACAACAATTTTTGCGATGTCTTTGGAATACTTAATTTAAAAATGATTTCTTAATAAAATGAAAAGAGCAAACAATTATATTAATTTATCAGAAAAGGCTGTTTGTCCTTTTAACTTTCAGGTGCCAATCCCTGCAGATAATCTTCATACTTAATTGAAATGGGTAGTGTGATTGACAAGAAGCCAATAATCTTTTGGGCATACTTGCATTTTCATTTTTCAGCTTAAAACTCTTAAATTCTCACATTTTTGAATTGAAATTAGATGTGAGAAGAGAGAGGACCATTGAAACTCACACACCTGCCTTCTGGTTCAAGGGAGGATGCTGTGCATCAAGTGAACACGAAAGTCACTACAGATGCCTCAGCCACAGCATTCCCTACTGTCCATACAGCTTTCCCATATGTCTGTAAGGTTGTCCCCACTATTCACTATTACTTTTTCCTTTTCCACCCCGTGTTAAAAACAGACTTTAAAACCCATGAACGCTGGTTAGGCCAAGCGCTTTTATTTCATCTAGCTGTTTGTGAAGCCTTGTTCCTAATTCAGAGTTGTACCTTGTATATCAGCAGTCAATAAATGAAGCTTGAGGACAAAACTTGTATCTAAGTACATGTACAATAAACACATACCAAAATAATTCCTCACTCCTCTAACAATCCTTCCACTGAGGCTTCTTAAACCATCATTTCTAAAGCAGGGCTGACACCACAACTGCACAGGTGCAGGACTTTTAAGCAGTACAGGTAGGGTACTCCACCTTTCCCAGAGGAAGAAAAAAAGAAACAAAAATCAAAGGACATCTTTTACTGCCATGGTATAATTTCTTCGGCATCTCTTAGGAGACTTAATGCGATACAGTCTTGTTCCATTGCACTGTTTGCTAAGACACTTCCTGCACCATGACAGTTCACCTTAAGAAACCTCTTCACTCTCCCCAATTTTGTTCCTGGGGACAAAACCTTCTGAAGTTTTCTTTCGGTCCCAATCCACATTTTCTCAGCGCAGAAGAGTGCCAAGTCACTCAGGAGACCAACAATCACTGGTTTTCCCTTAACATTACCATGACAGAGAGCTACAGACCTAAAAGATACTACTACCCTTGACTTTAAATTAGTGTGCAGGAGGGACAGACATGCAAACCTCCCTGAGCTCTGCTTTCCAAGGTCTAGGATGAGTTTTGGGTGCGTTGACATCTTTATGGGTGACAACATAGTCAAGTTACAAGAGGCTACACACAGGACACACAGTACAAAGGATATACTACCTGCACATCACCTATGTTGTGGCTACAGCTCCCAGTATAATGCATCTGACACATGATGTGTGCTAAAATCACTTAAAAAAATCTGATCTGCCTTTAAAATTTTCAGATTGTATGTGCAGGAAGGGAAAGATATTTTCCAGGGTAAACTGGACTAGAAAAATCAATCTTATTGGGAGTTTTCTGAAAAAGTTGAATTACTGTAGAAGTCGCAGTGAAAGAAATTACTTTTAGTCCTCCCACTCTCATCTAATGCAGCTCTACTTCATCAATCCTAGACCATTTTAATGCTGGCCTACTTCAGATGACAGGGTTAGACTGCAACTTATCTTATAAATTTCTGTTTATTCCCATTTCTTTCCAAGTGCTTCAAGCTAAATAGAAGGCAGGAAAAAGAATGCATTGTCTTGACAATGCAAACGATATAATGCATAACTATGACAGACCTAAATATCAGGAAAAACCCAACTTAGAAGATAAAATGTGAAACTCTACAATTACCATACAAATTTGTACATAAAAAAAATTATTTTCCCTCATTAGCAGTCAGTTTAAAGGTTTCTTCACATCAAAAATCACAAAAGAGGAGTACAGGCAAGAAGGAGGGATGAAATCACAGGACAAATGGGCAAAATAGGGAAAATGAGGATCTCAGCCTAGAGAGATCTTGGTATTTTATAATTCTGGACTAAATTTGAAGAATTCAAAATGCATAGGCTCTTTTTCCAAACACCTTGTTCTCAGGGATTTGTCGATTGTTTGCCTGAAGAAAAACCGCAGTGAGCTGAATTTCTGTGTAAGGAGTTTTCTAGATAATTTAAAGAAACATGAAAAATATGTTAATTGTGACTCTTTTGTGGAGGAACTGTAATACTATCAAAATTGAAAGCAAGAATCTCAACTGTGCTTTGAAAAAGAAGGTGAAGAAATAATAGTGTGGGTTATCTGGGGACAGATTTTGATTTTTCTTACAAAAATTCTATCCACATTCAGTGAATTATTGGCCTTTGGTAAGAAAGCACAAAGGACTGGGAGTTGGCTGCAATTTAGCCTTTAGCCTGTTAGAACAGTCACATCAATTATGCTGTGCCTCTGCAATTTCCATAAATAAAGAAATGTAGATGTCTGTTGCAAACAGTTTAGATCAATGTATTTCTTCTGTTTTCTTTGTGAAAGGGACATTAATAGAGAGTGGGTGTAAGGGAAGTAGTTTGTATTAACACAGAGGAAAAGGCATTTTATATTTCCGTTTTTTTTTTTTTCCCCATGAGAAACAAAACCTTAAGTTTGACTGAGCTCTGCGATCTTTGCAAAACTCTGCAAAGCAGAGCTATTCAAAGGCAGAATCTTTCAGGGCACTAGTTATTGCTATTGTTCTGTTAAAAACTTTCTTGATAATATAAAATCTCTCCTGTTTTCAATTGGAAATGTTCAATTCAGTATAGGACAAAAAATATTTTACAGTCAATGAAGCCTACACCTATTTCTACCAGCTGTGAAGTAAATGCAGCTTGGAACTTGTCGGGAAATCTCTCATCATGAATTTTTCTTCCTTTATTTTCTTTTTTTTCCATCCATACATCTCCATTCTTCCTCGAACTTTGCATGTATTCCTTTCCATAACATCTAAGCTCGCATGCCATAACCTGAGCTTGTAATATTTCATTTTGTGCTAAGTTAACACCCATTGACCACAGCTGGCACGATGAATTATTCTACAGGAGAATACAACCCCTTGAACTGGTAATGCCTTCTAAATAAGCTTGTAAATCAGTGGCTGAATTCCCTATCCTTGCAAATATTGGCAGATTGCAGGGGTTTGGGAGTGGAGAAGGAACTGATCATGAGGCAAGGCTGGCAGCCAGGTCTTACAAGGTGTGGAGAAGTTCGAGAGCCAGCTATAGTTTTTACTCACCACACCACCTGCTCCTCCTGTAGCATTTGGTTTGTATCAAAATGTGGTGATTTAAAAAAAAAAAAAAAAAAAAAAATCAAAAGAGACATTCAGATATTTTGTTTCACACATGAAACGTTTCTTCAGGTCTTTACTTCCTAAAGAGAGAGCACTGCATCTACATGTTAATACTATACTGTGAAAATACTTCAAATATATTAGGAACTGTTCTTTGAGTTTTTGGAAGTAGTAGGATTGGAAGGGAACCAATTTTTTTATAATCACTAAAGTGATTATAAAAGTTTCCATCAAATCCCAATGATAACTGCTTTTTCAAATAAAATAGTTAAAGTCATGTGTAGACTTTTTAAATGGTTATATGTTTTGAAATTGTTAAACATCTATTTGTTAAGTCTCATCTTGTTACATCCATATAGTAAGATGGAAGAAAAACTTGCACTGAAGTTTCAGCTTGGTCTTTAGGTTTACAATAGATTTTTTTGGTCATCTTTTTAGAACCTGCCCAATGTTCTAAGACTCAAATCAGCAAACAGGAATCTTGGAAGCTGCACAGCAAACTCTCTTAAATGTTTGGGCGAAATTTGTTTGAATTTGCTGATTTGAAACTGTCTGATGTTAGTAGCTACCATTTAACCTCTACAACACAGAAAGTATTTAATTTGCTATTTTCACAAGCACAGAAGAGAAATATTTATCGTCTTTCTGGCATAACGATTTTGAGTGGTGTCACCTTCACCTAATGCACCAATATCATTAAGGTTTCTGTACCTCCTAACAAAGTTTTCAGCACCCTCCTTCCTGTTGTTCTCAGCTCTGCCTCACCTCTGTGTACACTTTCTCCCCATGTAATTTTTTCTCTGAAGTTTGTAGAATTTAACACTTTGGTGCAATCAATGTTCCTTTTCCTTTCAATATGCTCTACATATGCATTCCAGATGCTTCAGCGTGGGCAGCTGGAGGCTTGAAACATCCATCACTCAGCCGGACTACCCCTGTTACACCTCACACTTCCCCTTATGTGTTACGGATATGCATTATGGGAGCCAACCATCCTCCACTCCAGTGTGATTTGGTGGCCTGCAGCAGACACTGTCTCCCATCTCATTTTGTGCTCCAGTCATTAGCACACAGTCACAGAAAAAAAACCAAAATCAGTTCTTTCCAAGTTCTCAGCTTCTGAAATACCTAAGGCTATTTTGGCACCTTCTTCCCCATTTGCCAACCTTGTCCATCTGACTTTACTTCCAAGTGTTCCTACAAGATTTCAGAAACATCATGAAGACCAATTCTGTATTTCTGAGTCTAACTGTTCTTGTTTATTATTCAGATTTCTCCTGCTGGTCTATAGGCTGTTAAAGAATGTGTTCACTTTGTCTTTTGGTGCTCTGATTAATTTTTTTTGCCCTATAATGTCTTATTTCTGAACTAAACAATCACTTACTCTTACCATTTGTTGTTAGTGTAATGATCCCCTGACTAATCTCATTACTTTTTCTCCCTGGAAGATTGTTTTCTTTCAGCTGGGTGGGAAGCACTGCCCTCACTGCACTCCCAGAAGGGAAGCAATGATGCACAAAAGAAAGCTTTCCTCATTTATTTCTCCCCTTTATGTGACAGGGTAAAAATCTTAGACTATCATTCCTCTCCTTCAGGCTTATTTCAAATCACTCCTAGTTATCTGAAATCTGTGAAGGAGTTTGAGAAGCTGCATCTTATACATGCTTAAAGATCCTTATCAACAGCTCTGGAAGCCAGCTAACCTGAGGGTATATGCAAAACCTTGTGCAGGCAGATCTAGGCTTCCCCCAGCCTCCTACCAAGGAGGGCAGGCATGAGCCAGCTCCAATCTGAAAGAGAGATTACCATGCTACCTTGTCACCCTCTGTTACTGCCCACCAGTAATCACCTCCAAGTTACATTTCATATCTTGAAAACTCCCTCTGAAAATCCTCCATTTGCTACTGCTGTGTATCTCTTTGGATGTGCCTTTGGCATTTGACTCACATACTAAGGCTCATTGCTCAGCTCTGTTTTCTCATTAATAAAAAGAGATTACCCATGCTGAGATTTCAAATGCTGGGACTAATCAAGTCACAAAGCCCTCATCAAGTTACATTCCAGAGAGCCCATCTCATAAATCTGGTCAGAGGGCCTTGACATACGACCTGATGGACAAATAGAAATATCCAAAAGATTGATCAAAGGCCTGCTCACAAGCTACTTTGCTTGAAGTACAGGTTCTTCAGTCTTGTTCTTTGCAAATATCCTCTCCAAAGCTAGAAAATCCTCTAGCATCAAGAAAAGGGCCAGTGCTATCCAGTGCAAAGCACTTCAGCCTACTACAGCATTTCTCGCCACTGGGCTAGTAACCTACAGTCTTTGTAAGTTTGAGACTCTGCTATACCTATTATCAAATTATTTTTTGATCAGTCTTCAAATACCCAGCCTGCCTAACTTGATCTTAGTGTCTACTGCAACTGCTTCATTCTAGTGACAGAGGGCTAATCATTTGGCCACCAGGCTCCCTTGGAAAATTCTGCCAAGATACAGGAGGAATTGTCAGACGTCCTTGAGTAAAATTTTGTTTGAAAATTAATCTATTTGCAGCAGTCTGTCAGACGCACCACTTCACTATGTGCTTCCCTTTCCTCCCTGGGTGTAATTTATATACAACAGTAGTTAGAGGCACTACAAAGATGAAAAATAATTTGTGACAAGAGCACTCCTAAGGGCAAACCAAGGAGGGCATCCAGAGACAACACACCTGTAGGTAAAAGGGAGTTGTAACAATAAAGGTCAGCTTTAACTCTGTCTTAACCCTCAGGTACTGAACACACTTCTTTTATAATGTTCACCATTTCCATTAAGCTGTGACTAGATAGTGCAGGATTCAGCCTCAGAATAATCTAGATAGAACTGTGCTCTATCTGCTGCTACTTTATAAAGCTGCTGTGTCCTTAAAGTTGTAAAACTATTCCATAAACTAAACTCTGTTCCTCCTAAAAAAAATTGTCAGGTTTGCAGAGAAGAAAGCAGAGAATGAAAACAGAGAAAATTTATTTTATAGGAGAAGCAATAGCAAGTCAAAACCAAAATCTAATGGACTTTCTTTAAGGCTATTTTAAACAGAAATTCAAGCCTCTATCGGAAAGGAGAGCAGTACAATGACAAAAATTTCAACTGACTTTTTCAGTCAGAAATTTTTAGATAAAACCCAAACATTTAAATATATATTGAAAATATAAAAAAGGGTCTAATAACTACATTCCAGTAGAATGCGATCTAATGTGATAATAAAACGTCTAAACTCTTTTCAGCTGAGCTGAGATTCCAATTTTCTGCATCACTAGCAATGATAATGTTACACAGTGTTCAATCATTAAATTAATTCCCATTAAATCAATGTCCTTAAAGGCCAAACAGGTTTTTAATAATTACCTGATTAAAGTGATGTTAGCATAACATATTAGTTATAGTATATTTATAATTCCCTTCACAACAATAAATTGTTTCTTTCCACCCATCTTATTGAAAGGGTGGCAATAATGCAAGAATTGGGAAGGGAAACATATCGTATCAACCATTTAGTAAATGCCTGCGGTCTAGCTTCTCCTGGCGTCTGTGATGCTTCAATAACATACATTAATCAGTTTTTCATTCCTATTATGTAGTATTTACAGGATGAATCTTCAAGATCTATAGGAATTAATTCCTGGCTTTTAGGCCTAGACCCAAGGTTAATGACATTTCAGATATTAGCAATTTTGCGGTGGTCAGATTCTGTCTTTCTGGGAATTAGCAAAATGTATTTTCAATTAAAAATCAAAGTTCATGAGAGATAAAAGAAAATGCTACAAACATTAGTGTGCATCAATATAATGCAAATACCTTGTAGTGACTTGTGCAACATAATCAGAGAGAGAGGGGATGAGTAGCCTGTACAGTGTTTCCAAAAGCTCTGGAAAATGTATCACAAAGCATATTTTGTTTTTCTCTCCTGGTGCCATTACAAAAGAGGAGCAATGACTGCAGCTAAAATGAAATGTAGGCATCTACTGGGATTTGCTGAAGTTACTGGGAGCCCTTAGAAGAATAATTACTAGTCTTATACTACAAGCTGGAAATTTGAAAGTGCATCCTTTGATATCTGTAACTATGACCACATTGGAACTGTGAGGCTTGCTGTCAACATCTCATCAATCTGCTAGACAAAATATACTGTATTAATGCTGCTGAAATGCACTGGTTTATTAGAAGACTTGGCAGGGTTTCAAATTTAATTTTGGGGTTACCAAATACAGTACCATCCAATTACATAATCATAAATAATTGTGCAATAAGCATAGCAATTTTACCAACTGCTCTTTGCAAAAAAAAAAAAAAAAAATTCTCTGACCAGATACTTCTTTGTTTCTACTTTTGACACATAAGGCAATAGTTTTACAGAATATAATTATTAATATACACACATGGAGACAAACAAAGACTAGAGCTCAATGTGCATTTGCAAGAAACACAGGGAGCTTCTGGGGATCCTCTTCACGAGCACTGTGATGTGATGTGTGCTTTTAGGATTGCACTTGATTGCATGCCCGTGTAGAGGTGCTATTTGCAGCCACTGGGAATGCATCAAAGTGATATATGCTTGCTAATATTTTAGAGGATATTGGCACTGGATCTTAAAAAATAACCTTGCACGCTGGCAGCATTTAGATCAGATTTCAAGAGATGCTGAGACCCAGACTCTCAATTACTAATGGTTGGATTCAAATGCTGTGAAGCCTCAAAGCAATCAGCCACAATTATCATCTCTGGTACATCTTCATAAGTGGCTAAGAAGATAATGTATGTGTTACTGTCACATTCAGTTTACTTAGTGTGGCCTTTCCATAGGCTACTGACAGGGTTGTGCCTAGCACCTTCATGGACAGCAGAAAGAACTGTGCACAATGGACTGAAAACAGACCATCTGTATGTAAAATTAACATTAAGCTAAGCAACGTCATTTATGAGGTAATAAAGTGTGGCTTTAGCGGAGAGCCTGTCAGAGAGGACATTATAAATATGAGGGAGAGAGTCCCCTTTGGCTGAAACTGAACAACTGTGAGCCAAGAGAAACACAAAACAATGCAGTGTGACCATAAGTACAAACCCTTATTCCAGTAAAGCCTCCACATCTTTTGACAAGGAGTTTTCCCCATAATCTTTTTACCTCTATATAATTCTGTGACTCAAGATTTTAGGGGGTGAAAGGAATTTAAAAAAGGATTACACACTAAAAATTATGCTTTTGCTTGAATTTTAAAAGTTATGACCTGTTTTATAAATCTGTTCTTCCAAGATTTCCAAGCATCCATCAGGACAGAATGAACCCTGACTACCTCAGAGGCAAGAGAATCACAGGCATCTCAGATACCTTAGTTCACTTCTTGTGTCACTAATTCTAGTTATCCTTTAATTTTCAGAATGCTTCTCTGCAATGAACTCCTAGCCTTATAGAGTTCAATCATTACCAGTGCAGGAGCTCTAACTATGTTCCTAAATAACACATTTTAAAATTCAAACTAAAATTCCACTTCAGGTGCGTCCTGTAATGTTGTTATCAAAGTGATCTCTAAAATTCAGATGACCTAACATAGTATTATGACTGTGAACAGAGGACAGAATGAATCCCTCATCCTTTTAATTATCAGAGAAAAATGCTATAATGTCATTTATTGATGAAAATCACTAATACAAATGCTTTTGTTTGAAAGCTGAATAACCTGGTTTTCACTGCAAATCAGCCATCACCCTGCTTAAGATCACAACTCAGGGTGTTCAGAAGTGTAAAGAGACTTCAAAGGTGACTTTACAGGATAGCAAGGATTTTCCTCTTTGGGGATATAGAAATAAAAGAAGCCATTGTAAGAAGGAGGTAAATGCTTATAGCTAAAAATATTCTATTAGCAAGTATATCTGGGCATGAACAACGAACACCCCACTCAACAGATTTATTATCACTGTTCCTTAACAGCCTGTTTGCAGATGACTTTCTTTCCCCTTTATTGCTACCTTTACTCTGTCTTAGTGTGGGGGAAGAAGAGTCTTCAGTCAAAACTGTGTTCCTTCACGTCCCTTTTGCCTGGTAGGTGAGGTATCACACATTTTTAACCCAGCCCCATCTCAATAACTTCAAAAACACTGAAAAGGTAAAGTCCTACTTTAAGATCTCTCCCTCCACTATTGATAGTGGAGGAATATAAATTAAGCAGCAGGAGACTCCTACACCAGGATGCTGCCACGATGAAGGTAACCTCCTTAATTTCCATGCTGGGAGGCTGACTAAAAAAAATTACAAACACCCCCCCCCCCCCCCCCCCCTTTTACCGTATTTGCTGACACTGGTCTTTCATCTCAACAATCAGTGAAATGAACAGGTTAGTTTAAAAAAAAATCATTTGGTAGCATTTTTTGTTTCCTTTCTTTATTAATTTTGGTCTACTCCTTTTATAAACACTTTAATATTACTAGAGGTTCGAGGAAAAATCCCTCAGCTGCTGAAGAAGGGAGACTTTCCTGCCAGCAGCTTGAAAACCTCTTTGCTACTCCTGTCTTTACAGCTTTCAAACAATTTTCCTGGCACCTACCCACCAGTTGATGTTGTGAAGTGGATCTGCATGGGTGGATGCAGCTATGGCACAGCTGTTGCAGAGGAGGGGCTCCTCACACGGCTGAAAAGCAACAGAACTACCACAGGTTGCCTCTAAAACCCATGTTTATCTGGTGCCTTGGATGTCCTCAGCTGAAAAAGGCTAATCAGTTTGTGGATGAAGCTGCTGTCAACCCAAGCAGATGGGAAATATTTTTAATAAAGCTAAAACTCATTTCTCACTTCCTCCCTACCTTAAACACCTGAAGCTGTCAATTTAAGTGTAAATTCCTGTGTAGGAATATCAAATAGCAGGAGAAGACTTGCCTCTTCAGCTTCTAAACATCTTTGAAGATAAAACTGGGGGTTATATTACTCCTCCATGCAAGAAACACTCAGTTCCTGACTAAATTGTTCTTCCTCATTTCCCCAATTAAATGCATATTATACACAGGTGAACCCTGAAAAGTCAAAACTGATTACCTAATCTGAATCTAACTTATCAATTCTTTACCCAATTACAGCATATAGTCATATGAGAAATTATAACAAAGAAACTGTTCTGAGTAAAATATTCACCTTAGGATGTTTTTGGAAGGAACACAGAATGATGGACAGATGCCATGACCTCCAATTCTACTTTCCTTTTGCCTCGTTTGGTCTTGTTCAGCATTTATACTATAGCCAGTCAGACATTGCCTTCTCACAGTCAATCAAAGCTAGTCCTAGGCAATTAAGGTAGTTTTTGGGCTTTCACACTGCCATTCATTCTCCTCTTCTGAAGTGGTATATCAGACACAAAATCTCTAAATATACTGCCTCACGTACCCAGTGCTATTACTCAAGCAACCATGTGCAGACAAGATGTAGAAATGCGTTATTTAAGATGCCTCTGAGAACTGCCTGAACCTTAACTTCAAATTAGGGGAAAATCCAAGCATATCCCCTAGTAGTTTCACACTAGTGGTATCACATTGCTGCAAACAAATGCCCACACTACTGAACTGTTTATTTGGAGCACAGTTATTCCTTGGAATTACCATTTCAAGAAGAGACAACCAAATAAACCTCTGAAGGGACATAAAGCTACATCCAAGGCTTACAAAAGCGTACTGTGTACATGACAACAACTCTCAGTGCATGCTGTCAGTTCCAGTGGTTTCCAAATTCATACAGGATGCAATTGCCAAAATGTACTCATTTTTTGACGCTTTCAAGAGGGCTGGCCAAACCACTGAGACGTGCAAAAGGAGCTTGGGTACCACAGGGCGGCAGTCCCCATTTCAGAGAGATGGCTTTATGAAGGTAAATATACTTACTGATACACTAGCCTAGATTTAATACAATAGCTTGAGGATTTAGGGGCTTCTATCTTGAGGATTTAAGGTGGAACTATCACGTCACAAATAAACCTCTTGGTGTATGAAGTTTGTTTCCTAACATGTTCAATATCTGACTTACCATTTTCCCAGCTCAGTGCTGAGCATTTTAGGCTCAGCAAGTCTGTTCCCCTTGCTACATGAATATGTCAAGACTGGCATTAGTTTGAAGAGCAATTAAAATTGTTAATTAATGAGACTGCCATTTAACTTCTGCCTTCCATCAGAAGATATAAAACATATTTTTATGAAGGAGGATGGGTAATATCTCCATTTTACAACTAAGAACTGATATCTAAGATATTAAATAAAGTTTCTGTGGTCAGCCAGCAGATCAGGTGAAGAAACCAAATTAGGAACTAGGTCCCAGTCTTAAAGCCTTTATACTGGATCATTTTTGTATTTCTAAACATACCCTCCCCCCCCCAAAAAAAAAAATCAAATAAATCAGGTTTCACCACTAAATATCACATGTGAAGATATAATTAATTTCTAACACAACTTTTCCAGAATGATTCTAGAGTTTTCCTCTGAATATTAAATATTTGATTGTTGTACAGTTAATTAAGAGAAAATGTCACTAAGCAAGAATGTTGCTTCAGCATAATGGTTTCCTGCTGATAGGGATATGCCGAGAGTGAGATAAGCAAAATGGAGTAATTTATTAAGCAACAGCAGACTCCAGGCAGTGCATTTCAGGAGGATTATATCACACCTTGGGTGGTAATAAAAGGAAGAAGATGAGAATTCTGAGCAGCTTTAACCATCTGAGAAGTATTATAATGACTTTGAAGTGCCAAAGCTTGGAGGCTGTTTTATTGCTCTTGTGAAATGTAATTTACACAAGGCAAACAGTAAGATTTGCTCATTTACCAGGTATTATCAACATAATTGGCCATTACTGACACCACTGATGACCAATCAAAACATCCAGTTCTGACCAGCATTTTAAACAAATATGAGGGGATAAAAAAATGGCCCACCAGTGGTGCTTTTACATCATCCATTTCATAACTTTGCTAAGTTAAGCAAGTGTAATAAGATCTCTGAAGAAAATTATATTTTTGCAGGTAATACTTCAAGCGCTCATTATCCTATGGTCAAATTCTATTTATAAAACGATAATGAATGTTTGCTTTGTTGCAATCACTAAGAAGTGATTAAATCTTGAATGATTCAGCCATTTGAAAGATATTTTCCATTATAGCAGAAAAACCCCAAATAAAACCCCAAACAAAACAGAGCCTTGCATCTTTACCTGCATAATCTAAAATCCTGCCAAGCCAGCTCAGAAATACCTTCTCTTATACAAAAATTCAAAGCAAAATGAGCAGAATGTGATAAGATAGAGACAAAGTCTTTTATGGTGTCTTTCACATCAAATACAAAACATTGTCATTTTCTCTAACTTCATTATTTTGTCAACATTCAGTTGAATTCTGTTATACTAAGTTAGCTCATCACTGTCTTCTGAAGCTAAATTTCAGAGGCTGCCTTCAAAAGAAAATCCCCTAAATCATTCTTCTGCAAGTCCTTGGTAAAAAATTATGCACCATTTCACCAGTCTCAAAAACTGATCTATTATACTAAAAGGGTTGGGAATAACTCCAGACCTTGAACTTCTGTTTTTTAAATCATTGATTTTCTCCAGTACTGGTAAGAGCAGAGTGGTCTCTAGAGTGTGTTGTAACAAGAGCCCCGAATAGGAAGCTAATAGAAAACCTTCAGGAGATTAAACTAGGTTCTCAGCAAGTAAAAAAAGTCATCAGACTATTGCAGCAACTTGATTTAGTTGATCTGGATGAAGATTTTAGTAAAGTTTCTTGAACCCCCAAATTTCTTCTCTGAGAGTTCCTATGGCAGATTCCCAATATTGGCAAATTCTAGTACGGGCAAAGTTTGAGGGAGCAGCAACGATACCATGGCTCAAAAGAAGGAAAACCTTGGTTGTATAGAGTAGCACAAAAGCTGAGCAAAGAGTACATAATATGTCATTATTCATATATCACTAAGACTCTTTGAAGTAGAAAGGGACCTTGTCAAGCACACTCTGCCCAAGCAGGGCTGCCTAGAGCCAGTTATCTGTCCAATTGACAAAGGGTAATATCCAAAAGAAGCAAAATACAGAGCTTTAGTTGTGGATACAAAAATGCTGCTAGCAAGGATTTTCTTGCTATTTTCTAAGTCCATGAGAGACTTTTCTCTCTCACAGAGAGGTAGCGGAGTTATGTAAACAACCAAACACCTGCAACCTTGAGAAGCCTTGTTTATGGTACAGTAGAAAAATATTTTGACAATAGATCTTTTAGGATTTTAGCCAATCACCCCCAAGGGGTGGCTGATCCTTTGTCCAATTAGACTATGAAGAAAAAAGTCTATAAAAGAGTTTGTAAAATAATTAAATAAATCAATCTTGCTGCACAATTCCTGCCTGCTGGATCTTCTCTCCTCCTCCTCCCTATGGCTGTGGGACATGGTGATATACCCTAGGACATTTTAATATTTAGTCACTTAGTTTTCTAGGATGACCAAAAGGAAAAGAACAAATTCAGAAGCCATGACACTAAATTTCAAGGCAACTGCAATCTTCCACAGTCTGAATCTAAAAATTTGCTTCATCTTTAGAAGAACAGACATTTCAGAGATAACAGATATTGTCTTAACTACTCATGCCTGAATTCTGACTTCGGAGTCAGAAACATTTGCTTTTAATATAATCCACAGCAGCATCACCATGATCACCTAAAAGTCTCTGCCCTCCTAGTGGTCACAGATTCAGTGGGTATATTGGGTAGGAAGCCAAAGCATTTCAGTGCTCTGCCTGCCTGTTTTTTGTTTGTTTTCTTAATAATGAAGGGATTGAGTACAGGATAAAACCCCCACTTTGTAGTTTATACACTTTTATATTAATTGGGCCTCCCCAGTTACATTACAGCCTTATCCCCATGTATCTCAAACATTAGAAAAGAAAAAAAAAGTGTATTATTTTGACTGATCTCTATAATGAATGAACATCAAATAAAAAGGGAAACTTAAAATATACCTACCTCTATATTACCCATCTAAAAATGGTGCCCAGAGCGGTCTCTAAAATATGGAGGGAAGAAACTGAAAGCCAAGTTCAAAACCTAAGTTTAAGTGATACAAGTAGCTGTGACATTAAGTTTCAGTCTACCTTTAAGGAAGCAACTAAAAATACTCAAATTTTGTAACTGAATATGACAGTAATTATAGACCTGCCTTAAAAACCACTGGATTGATCTGTGTTGACTTTTGTCTATAGACAATGACACAGTATTTTGGTGTTTCAAAAATTGCAAAAGGTTAAAACTCTTTAACAGCATTTAAACAAGACATCAGAGTCAAGGCTGAACAAAAATAAAAAGGGACACTGTGAACTAAAGCTACTTGCTTAAATCTGCCGAGTTTTTAACTATTTCAGAAGAAATGAGCTCTTAGTTTCAATCATAATAGGTTATGAATTCCCTTAAAGAATGCCTTGTATTTTTTTGCACCAGAGCGCTCTTTTGTCTTCAGAGCTGTGGCAGGTCTGGAGCCAGTCTCCATGCCTGCAAATTTTTCGTCTGTCTAGAGGAGCGAAAGAGAAGATGACGCCACAAATCACTTGCTAGCCCCAAAGGATCCAGAACTATCAAAGCACAAGCAATCCTCGGTTCATGCAGCTTTGCTTCTGTCAGCACAGGACATAAAAGCATCTTTGGCTCCATGTTTTGATAACAGAAATGAGTACCTTGTCATGCTTTAAATCGCTGCTGAAAGACTTCTTTAGTGAACCTGACAGTATTTGAAATGCTGCTGCACTTAAGGTCTGCCAATCACAATTAACAGCAACAGATTTACTATTCCAAAACAAATAAAACCTGCCATTTTTCTGCTGAATGAAGAGCTGATGAATGAAAACAGAGGCAAAATTACCACAATAGCCAGTTACCCTGACAATGAAAATGATTTTCATTTCTCTGTATTCACAAGGATTAGTAAACAATAACGCTTCAGCTAATATTGTTTTTGCTATATTCAAATTGAACGTGAAATACAGGCTGACATTATAAATGCATCTCTTTTGCACTGAATTTCTGAGTTCTTCTGAGTCTTTATGTTTACTTCAGTCTGTAAGTGTCATGTATTTTGGCATCAACCCTTGTCAATGTGTTTCATTTTTCCTTCTAGCTAATTCAGGACAGTTCTGCTTGTTCTTTGTTCTTTGAAGGAGACATGTGTCTATAGCTTTCCCTTACTCAGTAGCAGCCAAGTGAGTATTTTATATTGTTCTGGTGAATTCTATAGAGTTTTGTTGAGAATCCACATGGTAGAGCGGTAAGGTGTCTCTTCTCTCTGTAAATAATTCCTCCCACCTTCCAAATTTTGTGAATTTCTTTTTCTGAAGTCGCACAACAGTTTTGTTGCCCCCAGATGCTTTGTACCACCAGCAGGTTTTACTGAGTTGCACCTCACATCCCTCTTACCATAGGGAATGGATGCAGATCTGCTCAAATAAGTTCCTCTTCTTTCCTTTTTTTTTTTTTTGGTCGCTGTTGAATTCTGTTATTTTTGTCGCCTGGTCCCACTTCTTTTCATCTAACTTCTTCCTCAACTTCATGCTGAATTCAAGGCTTCTCTCTGAGCCCTCCTTAAGCACTCATTTTCACTGACTGGTCAAAAAATCCTTTTCTTTTTGGGCTAACTGAGCATCTATTGAAGGGCTCCCTTTTGGTCCACTCTGGATCTATGAGTTAGGAAATTTCAGGAAACCAGGCAACACAGGCTTCCTTGGGTAAACCATGAGGCAAACAATTCAGGTTAACAATTTTTCAGACTGAAGTGTGTTAAACTAGCTGTGCCGCCTTTGAAACTTTGCTGGGCAGTCTCCTAGAAAGCTTTTAGGGACTCATGTTGAGAGTACAGCAGGGATGCTCAGACTAATAAACCTGTGTAGAATGACTCACGTTCATGCAGTAAGGAAACTAATTCACAAGTTCTAACCTAACAGGAGGACAGATGTAATGATTCTCATTCTGTAACAGACCAACTGCTCTCACACAGCTGGATTCCCTAAACAGTTACACTGGGGATGTTTTAGATAGAAAGCTTTATAACCCCACCTATACATATTCAAAAAACTTCCATAGGCCTCAGCTACTCTGAAGTCTTTGGTGTTATTAAAAACAACAAAAAAAAAAGAAAATCACAAAACCCCTGAAACAATCTCTTCAGGTCTTCCCCAGCTGGTCATTACTGCTCAATGCAAATGATAATTTTAAAAGTAATGTCTCTATGCTCATGTGTTTAAAATCACCCCTCTTGTGGAAATTTAAAATATAATTTCTTCTTTTTTTGGATAGTGACATTAATTTAGCTTTTTTTACCCTTCTAGGAGCTTCATACTTGATTTTTATGGATACCTTTAGCTTTTGTGGATGTCATCTGATTGTTTCGAAACAAGAATAATGTAATGCTAAATAACATGTTGCCAGTGTTATGTAAATATGACCCCTTTACCTACAGTGTTCCATCCAAATTCAGGTTAAAACACAAGGAACTGTCTGTGAGTTTGGGGCTGTAGTGGCCATGGCTCTTTGTAGAGCAGATGTGCTATGAAATTAAAACAGGTGTACCTGCAGTGCCAGCAGTGACTGAGGAACAATTACATGGATAAGCAAGAAGGTGTTCATTCTGTTTTGCTGTCGAGTGTTATTATCTAAACCCCCTTTTGCTCTTATATTAAGCTGTATTTTCTTATTCCACTTTGCACTACAACCCCAACTTGTAGACCAGAATCCTAAGTACTATATACCCAGCCAAGATCTGCAGTCCCTGATGTCTTTAGGATGCATGATTAAAACTCTGCCAGAAGAGTAAGGTTGTGAAGGACTTGGGAAAATAAGCAGAAGTGGGGAACAGCCTGGGCTACACCAGATGCTAGAGGGGATTGAGAAAGCAATCAGGAAGGCCAGAGAAGCTTGAATCTAAACATTATATAGGAAAATTGAGATAAATCAGAAGAGGGAGGAAAGACTATCAGACACAGTAAGATCGTTCAGCACTGCTGACTAGTCTAAACTTAGTCCAAAATCCAAATCCCAGCATTCTCTGCCTATGTAAGAACATAACACTTGTTAATGTTGAATAATTCTCCAGCAAATGATGAGCAATACTCTTTTTTAGTCAGAGCAAAATCACTTTTCTGTAATAACAAAACAACAAATCACAAGCTAGCATGTAGTGCTCCGAACTTCTCACGGTTCTCACATAGGGCAGCCAGATATCTAGGAAATCTTTTAGCACAAGGCTTTCCAATCCTCCCAGCTCTTGTGGGCTGTGGGAGGGAGGCAGGGAAGAGGAAGGTCTCTACAGCAATGGGGAGGACATACAGATTTTCTCTCAGAGGCAGAGCCTCCCTCTGTCTCTTACCTTGTTGCACAAAGGATCCATAGACAAACCACATGGAGTTGTAGAGAGTTGTAGACGTCATGGACCCCATCTGAAGGCGCGGGGGGTTGAGCCAGTTCAAGAGGTAGACCAGGAGCCCGACTAAGAGCACTGTGCCAGCAATGCAGGCCCACAGGGAGAGGTCAAACGGGGCCAGGCAGGCAAACATGTCCACTGTCTTCTCTGCCTTGCGCAGCAGCACGCCCACCGAGTAGTCCATGTAACGTGTTGTGAAGTCCACCACATTTTCCCTGTCCGGGGTGATGGTTAGGGCAGAGATCCCTATGTCAGCTCGCTGAGGAGAGGAGGAGAAAACAATGTGCATAAGTAGGAGCTAACAAAAAGATCTTTGTTCCTCTGTCATTTATAGCAGCTAAGCTTAGGGAGAATCAGATGCCAGGACCAAGGTCTTCAGCATCATATATGTGAGCACAGAAAGGTGACAAGGTAGATATAACATGTGTCTTAGTTTCTGCAAGCAAACCTCACTTGGCGGACTCTGGCTACTTTATTTTTTACAGGTACAATTAGAACTTCAGTGAAAACAAGAAAGGTTATTTAAAGTGGACACATGAATACCATTTTAAAAAGCCCAAATACTGAGCAATAAGACTGTGAATTCTAGATGTTTTAATATGACAAAAGAGTACTTAAAATATTTAAACTTCTACTACCTTGATTTAATCCATTTTTGTTCTGCCTAGAGCAGTGTGGGGTCCTTTGGAAGAGGGTGAGGAGAGCACAAAAACTTGAAAGTACTGAGTCATTTTATTAATTCTTGAATTTCCTTCTTGCCCAAAGAAGGCAGAGATTCCTAGTTCCTTAGATATGTGATTTGAAATATTGAGTGGGAAGGTATGGCAGCTGAAGCTGATTAGAAAATTTTGTAAATCAACTAGACTCTTTTAATACGATGTGCAGACCACTCTGTGGCCCATGGTACAAACATACTCCTAACCACAGTCCTCTTAAGACTTCAGCTTAAATGACGTTACTTTAACTTTATATTGATTGTTCACTGGCTTGAGAAAGTGGCAGAGCCTAGCTGGAAGCCTGATGATTTGGACAAAAAAGGGTTTGAAAATATTGATTTTCTTAAAAGCTGTGAATTAGAGCTTCAGCTCTAATTTGTGTGTTAAATTCCCTGGTGTCGTAAGTGAAGCTGTGTTGATGAGCACAGCTGAAACCATGGCTTCACGAATTCACTTCAGGTCCCTTCCTACCAAATTCTTGTGAGTGATGATTCAACTGCCCTTGGCCCATGGGCAGCAGCAAACTCAGTCAGTAATTAGAATTGTCTATGGAAATGTTCAGGTTATCTGAGTCTCTCTATCCTCTCATCATATAACTTCTGTTTAACAAGTGACTCAAGTGATTCACAGCATCTGCTGACAGTCAAGTCCTAGCTCCAAGGAGAAGGATGCAAACCAGCCAGCACCTGAACTGTTTTCCACAACTGTGAACATAAATATGTTTTAGAAAGAATTTACAAATATAAAAGTCCAATAGTTGTCAAACAGGAAATTACAATTATATTTAATGAATAGCATAGGTTTGGGGCTTTTTCCCTGAATGTATATCAAAAAGCAAAATAGGAATTTAGGGGTAAAGGAGGACATGTGAAAAAAAAAGTCCTAGACTCAGCCTCTGCTCATTAAGTTAGCTGGGTTATTAATTATCAGCATATTACTAAAATACTTCCCTACCCTACTAGATCATTGAGTTTCTCATTCAAGTTGCATTGTTGTAAGATGTTGAAAGATTTTCTACTGAAAAGCGGCATACACCAGTATAGATACTTTTACCAAATAATAGTTGACTGTATGACTAATAGAATTTTTTTCTGTTTTCCCCTCCTTTTTACAGGAATTTTTTTTTTCCATTAAATACATTGAAGACCATTAAAGGAAAAAAACAGACCACATGGAATTTATGGATATACTACTTCTAATTTGCGTCTCTGGGAAGCAGGCTCTCTGCATTCCCCAGAATTATGGTTCCACTCCAGTTATCAACCAACTACGACAGTGAACAATATTGTGCTAATGGAAATGTCACATTTCCTTTGTTGCACTGCAGCAACAATAGCGATATAGTTGTGTCTTGGTACTTTATACGCTACATATATAATTAAGACTTTGAGGTGACCTAATTGCAGCCTTCCTGTGCCTGAAGGAAGCCTACAAGAAAGATGGAGAGAGACTTTTTTACAATGGCCTAGAGTGACAGGATGGGGGGAAATGTAAACTGAAAGACAGTAGGTTTAGACTGGATCTTAGAAATTCTTTACTGTGAGGGTGGTAAGACACTGCCACAGGCTGTCCAGAGAAGCTGTGGATGTCCCATCCCTGGAAGTGTTCAAGGAAGAACTCTGAGCAACCTGATCTAGTGAAAGATGTCCTGCTCATGGCAGCGGGGTTGGAATTAAATGATCTTTAAGCCATTCTGTGATTCTATATGTCTTTACTTCTTGAGAGGTAGCAAAGTGAAAAACAGAAAGGAGAGATATAAATCCTGACTTGTTAGCACTCTGATGTTCAGCTGTTCAAAACAAACAAACAAAAAGCTACACTGAAATATGACAACTCATATTCTTAAACTTACTAAATTGGATCATAAACACCAGTTTCCCAGAAAACTACACTTTTAGCACAAAATCAAGCTTAAGCTTCACTTGATACTTGATTTACTGATAGTGAGCATTCTTGATTACATATAGACTCTGTCATCTTGTTTCAAAACTGGAAGATGAAAAAAATTAAATGCTCATCATTAACATGTCAGATTGGATCAGAGAAGATATCAGTTTGAAGAAGTAAAGGTTCACTTAGTGCTTTTGAGATAGAAAGGCAAATGCATGCAATTATGTCAATATTTAGATATAAAGCTGCCAATATGAATTATAAACATGTATAGCTCTCCACTCACTAAGTTTTTGCAGTGCCAAAATCAAACAAGCATCATATGTCTTACACGTTTCTCATGAATGAAACTGTGACTCCTGAAACAGATTGAAAAAAACAGCAGAGGGCATTATTTTGCTCTCTGTCACCTGGACAGGAATTTATATTTATCTTCCTTAGCAGCAGTTCTCCTGAGGCCATTGTAGAGCAACATAACCAGAATGAGAAAATCCAGAAGAAATGACCAAATGGGTCTGATAGCATTGCTACTGGTGTCACAGAACCAGCTTATCAGCAAAGCCTAGAAATCCCTGAAATGTCCCTAAGCTACTACTGTAGCAAGCACATCTCATACACATGGAAAGCAATCTTCTGATGATTCCTGTGGTTCATGATCAAATACAGGGAAAATAAATGAACCTATTCTAAACTGGTCCTGTGAGGCCCTTCATTTTATCCACTTTCAATGTTAAATCAAGTTTCAACATATGCTAGAAGTGATAAAATGCAGTCCCACGTTACACAGTTATTAACACGGACATGCAAAAACCAATCAGAGAGATATTTTTACTCAAGTTAACACACATAGATCCAAATAATTCTCCTTTTACTCAGCTATTATTTTTTCTTCTCACTTCATCCTTCCTGTATGATTTCTTCCTTCTTATGCTACCCATCTTGGGAAGGTGCAATAAAAAAAGAGCCTCATAAGAGGTTTCTACTTGATTTGCAGTTTCCCTTAGGAATGATTAAGCATGTATTTTCCCTTTTCTGATGGGCTTAAGTGGAATCAGGCTGTTTTCCCTATGCTATTTGCTTCCTCATGGCTCCTCATTGGAAGAAAAGTCCTCGCAATCAAGGTAGCATGTCGAGATGTGAAAAGCAATGGTTGATGGATGTGAATATCACCAGAAAGCCCACTCATGCTGGAAAGCCTATTGTGCTCTCCCAGAAGTGGCATTAGCCACTTTTCTTGTCTGTCACACAGGCTTATCCCTCAGGCAATCTGGATAGAGGGCAACTAAAGGAATCATTGTGAGAAGACACAGATAATTAACAGCAAGAGAGATTTGTGGTAAAGCACTGCTCCCTTGAGATGGCTTTAGCCTCTCCATGAAGGGCTGCTGAACTAATCCTGTTTGCAAGATGAAGCTCTACAAGATGCAGTGAGAGCCCTCGTCATTCTTCAGGAGAGGGACAAGAGCACCACATGTTTCTCTCAAAGAGCATTTACTCTCTGAAGACCACCTAGTTCAGATGTTTAGAAAACAGAAAGCTTTGTATGGCATGTTTACATTCAGGTTATTTTGACTAGAAAACATGCATAGACCAAATGTGTACCTAATATAGGTCTTGACAGTCAAAGGAGGGGAGGCTTGAATCAGTTTCCAAGTTCAAATTAAAGACCACTTACTATGTGCTGCTGATTCCAGCTCCTATTTTAGCAGCCAACAGAAACCTTGTCTTCAAAGCTGGAACAGAGTGAACTTGGCTCAGGGTCATGTCTGCAAAGCCAGCTGTGGGCCCAGGGCATGTACTTGGAACAACTGGGCTCCTGCCCTGCTATCCAACTCCAGCAGGGCTGCTGCAAACGAGATCAGCCTGGGACTGCTCTCCCTGATACCAGGACCTGCACCAGTGACTGCTGCACACTGAAGATGGTTAATGCAAGCAGTGAATATTGATCTTGAACACAGAAATCATGTGGTTGCCACAGCAACTGCTATTTCATATGGCACATCTTCTGTGGTGGCCACAGACACCCTTCTCAATGAGATGCTCTCTACAACTACCTGGAAGGAGGCTGTAGCAAGGGAGGGATCCATCTTCTTAGTAACAAGCAATAGGACAAGAGGGAATGGCCTCAAGTTGTGCCAGGAGATGTTGGGAGAACCTCACTCACTGAAAAGGTGGCCAAGCATTGGAACAGGCTGCCCAGAGAAGTGTTTGAGTCACTCCCCTTGGAGGGATTTAAAAGACAAGTAGATGTGGCACTTTGGGACATGGTTTAGTGATTGACTTGGCGGTACTGGTTTAGCAGTTGGACTTGATGATCTTAAAGGTCTTTTCCAAGCTGAACAGTTGTATGATTCTGTGCACTCAAAAAGAGAAGGCAGCTATTTTCCATTACCCTTGAGTGAGACTTGTCTCTTGCAGAACTCATTCCTGGCTGACACACTAACAGGCAAAGAGTACTCCCACTGTTCCTGGAATTCCTCCACTTGTTGGCCAGACTATCACGTAAAACTTGGTTGGGAAAACAAGGAAATGCTATGTTTCAAACACGTTAAGCCTTTAATTTAAAACTATTCTCTGCTCCTCTACCTCCCCTTATAAAGTTGCCAAGCGGATGGAAATTTTGGGTCTGGGAGCAGAACTCAGTTCACAGTAAATAAGAAAGCAGCCTTTAAGAACAGCTTGCACTTGGTAAGGGGTAGATAGACGCTGGCTGCTCGCCCAGCAGTTCTTTTGCCTTGAGAGGGACAAAGAATGGGAGAGAAGGACACAGTGAACCTTTACTGCTAATTAATTATATAGGGGTAAGGAAGATGAAAAATTATACAGTGCCACAGTATAGGGAAAACATGGGTTTTGAATTCCAAATGCAGTTCCATTAACTCTTCATGCACTGTAATGGAACAGAAAGATTTCATGTCCACAAAGGCTCATTTACAGCAAAATCATAACAGACTGATAAATCTGTTGCACTCGAGACATCAATTTACAGATCTGGGGGGTTACCACCTTCAAAGAGCTATTCTTTGAATCCCTGCCTGCCAAGGGGACAAGAATAGTATACATGTTTTTCCTTTGAGCCATTTCAGTTGTTATGAGTTCTGCCTTACGAATCATTCATTGCCAATAAATAGAAAACATTCCAGGCCCACTTCCATTTCCAGACCATCTAGGACTGAGACCCCTCCAGTCTGTGTAATGCAGTGGCCTGATGAGTACTGTAGAGAGTAGGGTGTAGCATAATATCAGATTTAGAGGCAGAAAGAATGGTTAAAAAGAAATCAGTGGGCCATTGTGGTGCTACATCTCAAAATTAGATGAGGGATTTTCAGTTGCCAAGGTTTAGAAGATGACAGAAAATCTACTTCTTTAGCTGTGTCCAGCTTACCATTTGTGAATACACAATTCCACCTTCCAGCTTCATAAAGACATAGGGAGACGGCAAAGGAAGTTTATTATTACAGTGTAGCTGTATGAAAGTTGTTATGGGTACAGAATGAGTAGCTGGTTTTTTTTCCTTTCCAACAGGCTGCCGGCGTAGGAAGGCAGAATAGGTTAAACCTATCAGTAATTTTAACCCATGGAGGATAATACTTACTTTTTTTTTTAAAAAAATATTTTCTTTTTCTTTATTACAAGTCTTAGGTCCTGTATCTGACTGTGATTCTCCTTTCTGTTTGCTGTGCTTGTGAATTAAATTCCACATGCAGATTTGGAAAAACACTTCTATAGACAATGTCTATGTTATTTACATGAATATCTGCTCCAGTTCTTTAAGGAAGCACAACAAATGTAGGTCTCAATAACTGTAAAAGCTGCCTTCACATGTTAATTATGAGCAAATAAAATACATATATTCATGGTACAACTGAGGCACCAGCAGAATAGAGCCAGCCTAGTCTTCTCTCTCTGTTTGCAGGGAGAAACTGCAAACAAGTAAGATGAGAGGAGTGGGCAAAAAAAAAAAAAGGAAAATATTGCATATGCATTTGGTTCAATTTATTTATTATATAATATTGAACAATTAATGTCAAATTAAGTAGACTAAATGGATTATTAATTACAGAATAAATATTACTCTTGATTCATACATCTACATAATGTGTCATTATATATCAATAAAACATTTTCTGTTGATTATATACTTCACGTATTCATCACGCCAACATTTTTCTAAGTGCTATACGTTATTTATGTAATGTATCACTAATTACTGCAACACCAATTTTTCCTCTTTTGAACAGCCTCTTCAACTCATTTGTGTCAGGTATTGCCAAACTAATTAGGATAATGCACATCCCATTATTTGACCGCATTTAGATTTTACTTTGGGTGGAAAAAAAGAGATTGCCTTGCCTCTTAAACAGTTACTAGCAAGTGTTATTTCCAGCTTTTTTTGGTACTGCCCAATGGACGTTATCAAGGTCTGGCAACACGCAAGAAAAGAAGTGCTATCAATTACTCATAAAAAAAGGTTACTGGCTGATGCAAACAGAACATACCACATATTCCTTAACTGTATCACACAGCTTTAATCAGTAAATCATTAATGACCTTACCTTAAACACCAGTTCTCCTATCAGGCCGTTCCATGACCCATCATCCTGAGGACTCCCATACTTGTGATCCGGTGCTACATAAATTTCGTATTTAAAGCCGAGGTAAGTGGCCAAGGCTTCCAACACGTCTATTGAGAAGCCCTGATACTTCTTTGGTTTCCCCAGAACATTTTCAGACACCATGACAAAGGGCTCTTCCTAAAAAAACAACAAAGGAGGAATCTGTTAATAAAGCAATTATATGCCACGTTTGGGTGCTGGAGGCTTTTTAAACAAAAGGAGGGACTATTCAAATATTACTTATACAAAACTTTTCTAAAATACATAGTTAGCAGTGCCCCTTACATTCTGTGAAATGCTATTTTTTGTTGGATTTCCTTCAACAGAGAAATTTTATTCTCTATTACATATTTCAGAAGTAGATCTTCTGCTGTAACATTTCAACTGAAATGCTTTTTAGTAATGCCTGCTGACCACACTTATAGTCAGCAGGACAGACATATACTCAATGTCTGGCCATAAATATGGAGGATTCAACAGAACTGCCATTTTCCACTAGCTGGGCAAATATGGTACCTAATGCAACCACTAATTCATGTTGTAAGGAAAGAAAAACATGGCAAAACTGAAACATGTATTGCTCTTGTCCTTCTACTGAACCCTGATTATAGGTCAGCTAAATTTAAATAGTTCTATCCAAAGAAATTCCATTTGATTAGTTTAGGGACTATCAATTATAGGACTTAAGGCTGTTTATAAGAATGATTCATGACTATTCATCTAAAACTTGACCATCATAAAGGATACAAATAGATATCAAAAGCTGATACTGAAAGTTCAGATCTCCAAAAAACGTTTTTCTTCTTACTTTTCCAAAGACTTGTAATAGTTTTCTCTATTCTGTTATTCTTTCTGTTGTGCGATTTCTACACATTCCCCTTCACTTTTTATTTAAATGACACACAAAGAGAGATCATATATCTAAGAGCAAACAATGTATATTTGCCATAGATGGATTTCACTTGTGCTTGTTCTTTATTTTCTCTGAAAACACCTGCCTGATCTAAGTAGAGCAAAATATTAAATCATCCCAAAAAGCATGGAGGCACTGTAACACTTAGGTAATTTTTAAAATATGCTACATGTCATCCTTTTAATTCATTACATGGCAATTTAATTTCATATGAGGTTAACAGAAACACCTTTTCTGAGGCGCAAAAAAGTTAGTTCTGACTTGTCATGGCTTGGCCAGGACAAGCACATGAAACCACTCCCTGACCACTTTGTCCTGGTCTGCAAAACCCACAAATATATCGAAGAAAACAGAATTGATTTTTTGCAGTATTTGTGGCCCAAACTTTCATTGTTTCTCCAGTGGAATTCTTGGTAGTGTTTAAAATATTTCTTTATTACTCTACTACTTATATGTGCAAATTACTTTAAAGCCAAAGCATTTTCACAATTTTTTCATTAAGCCTATACCTCACTACTATTTTTAGCTTGTTGGAATGTCCTTCTGTATGAACAGGTGTCACTGAATTGCAAGCAGGATGTTCTTGAAATAAGAAAACATAATTTGCAAATGCTTGAGTAAATATTCTCAAGGACAGCCACATGCTGAGGATGCTGCCAAAGAAGAAAGGATGCAACCAGAGTGCAGTGACAGGATGTTCTTTTCTGACTCCAGGAAATCCAGAAAAAAACCCAAACCCAAAACAAGTAGAAAATGAACCAAACAACCCCATCCCTGACCAAAAAAAAAGCATTAAGGGTGGACTGCCTCAAGTTATTATTTCTAGTTGTCAGATAGAATTTCTTTCTTCCATATTATCCAACATCAGTGAAATTGACTAAAAATGGAGGAGCGAAAGTAAAATGAATATTTAAAGTTGTTTTCCAGTGCCCAGGTTCCAAGAACATTGAATAAATTGAGACTAAGTTGGTGAAAGCCTCTCTTAAATGAGAGCGCAAAATGAATTCAGTCTTGCTGATCACCTGAATGATAGATTCCGTAAATAAGACTCAAAATTGCTGGGAAGAAATGTTTCTGCAAAAAATAAACATGGTAGTTTATCAATCTAAACACAGTATGCACAAAATTCTAAAGATTTATGTGTACAAAGGATGTTTTAGAAGTTGATAATTTTCATATTAGAAAGGATTAATTTTTATCACTAAATTATTTAGAACATAGTTGCTCATAAACTGATTTTCTACCCAGTTGCTCACTGTAGTGATTTAATGCACTGTTTAAAATGCAGTTTGTCACAACTGATATCAGTCCTTTATTGAGCAATGCAATATTGTTTGCTGTTGAGAGATTGACAAAAAGCCCCGATGTCCAGTGTTCTATATATATGTAATGAAATATAAACAGTCAATCAGCTTTATGCAAAGCAACTAACACTTCCCAATTTTTGTTGAAGTCTGGAGCAGCAAATAATTTAATCATATTCCAAGCAAAACTAAACCAATCTACTGCTATGATTTTTTTTGGTGTAATTGTTTATATTTCTGAGAATGCATTGAAAGAGGACAAAAATATTTGTCTTGATATTTTCCCCTCATAAATGCGGCAGGCTGAAACTATGCCAGTTGTCCTTTTTTTTTTGGGAGGGTGCCACGGGAGCTATGGAATGGTGTATGCATCCCTACAATATGGATGTTAAAACAATTGTCTCCATCCTTGAGAAAGCTGAATTTGCAGAAAGAAAATACACAAAGCAAAGCAGCAAGGATAATGATGAGCTTGTAGAAAGTAGGTGTGAAAAACAGCTGAGCTAACTGATGAGTCTGGAGGTGGAAAAATTCACCTGGATGATGAAAGTTCCATTCGACCCCAATAAATTCAGGAAAATCCTGATACACTTTCTCTCCAAAGCAAGTGTTGATTCAGACTATGTAAGAAGGTCTTTATCAGAGAATCCATACAATTGCCATCCTTGGAGATGCTCAAAACTCCCCTGGACACCATTCCAAAAACCTGCTCTAACATTTACTCTGCTGCACTCAGCTGCCACCCAAGAGTCCCGTCAAACCTAAACTGTTCCAGAATACAGTAAATTGATCCAAGGAAGGCCACTGCTCCTGCTTCTCCTTTTCTTCCTTTTGGAGACACCTCTCTAGGGGTCTTGTAAGGCAAAAGAAGACTTCACAGCCTATAAAGCCTGTGAAAGGGAGGTCTGGAAAAGCAAACAAGTCACAACATTCATGGCTGAGGAACGAAAAACAAAAAGGACAGGTTGCTCAACCATAGCTTCTTGTTTTTGCAAGGCTGATCTGCCTCACTGAACCCCATAGGCACCCAGTATATTTAGGGGATGGTTTTTCACCCAACCTCAGTGGAGATCCTTTAAGGGAGGGGGTATTTTTGTTCAACTTTACCTTCAACATGCCCCCTTTGTCAACTGAATGCAGCACTACTAAGCCAATAATAAGGGTTCCTTTTCAAAATAGTTCTACAATTATCACTGCCTGGCTTCTTCTTGGGATCAAAGCTGTGCTGCCCTGACCCAAAGGAGGATGGGTTTAAGACCTGGTGGATTTTACACAGGACTGTGGGTTTACCCCGGTGGACAGCTAAGCGCCACACAGCCAATACCGCCTGCAGCAACATGAAAGTCAGCAGCAGACAGCTAAAGGTTATATTGGGTGAAGCTATGCATATTGTTTTTTATGGCTGTAGGAAGACAAAGTTTGGCTTCAGAGGTGCTCATGTCCCCCCCAAGCAAGAGAAACTGCAAAATATTAGACTAGCACACCTTAGGAAGGATAAAGGTGAACGCAAGATTAAGGCAACATGGCATAAAAAAGGGAAAACTTTGGGAAGATGACATGTTGTACAAGTACTTTGGGGGAAGTAGCTCAAGAAAATGTTTGTTTCCATTCATTTCTCAATTATCACACGTTTTAAGGAAGAAGCCACACAATAAGACTGACATAGGTTAACAACATGCTACGTATTAAGACTGATATAATTTAACATTCCCAGCACCCCTGGAAACTGATGTGAGATGGTATAGCATAACCTCAGGGTCCTAGCTATGCCCCCTCCTAGCTACTGCAAAACTTAACCCTGTCCTGGCCAAAACCAGGACAATTTGCTAAATGCTTCAAGAGTCTAAGATTAAAAAATACAAAATACAGTTCTTATTTACTCTGATGAAATTCTCAGATGTACCAATAATTTGGATAAAATATCTGGTTTGGAGTAATCTTTTTATATTCTTTACTATACCCCCTAATAAAGTTAAAAATAGGAAAGGAGAGAAAAGCTTTTGGGCACAGAAGGCCTTCACGCTTGAAAACAGAGCAATACTCAAGCTAAATAGCGGAAAAGAACAATTAGGCTGAGTTTAACTTGGTTGTGTTAATTAATTAGACAATCAAAGAGAAACATTTGTTTGTAGCTGTGCTACAGATGTGGATGATAAAGTCAAGCAATAAATTCCAGCCTTAGAGGAGGCAGGGAGGGAGAACAAAAGAATAATTGCTTTTCAGAAGTTCAGTTCCCTAAACCTAGAGTCTCTATTTGGGATGATTTTTAGCCAGTAGAATAGTGACTTTAAATTCCAAGCTTTGATAGTAATCTTTTAGTTCCTCAATGAAAATCAAGTTTTAAAGGTCCAGTGTTTTTGTAAAGATCCTCTCTTTTTGGACAAATTACAGAAAACTTTATTGAAAGAACAGAAAAGCCCCATTCAGATCTTAAAGACAGCACCCTAATTAAATACATGAGAGGAAGAAAAAAGTTGTGTGCACTGGGCTGTTTACAAGGAAGTTGTGGTCTTAGCTCAGCTGTTCATGATTTTACCCGCGCCCACCACCTCATTATGAGATCACTGAATGGGCAGTAAGGTAGATTTTCTCTGCAATTACAAGTGTGGATTCTGTGGCTTAAAGCTGAGACTTATTTCAGGATAGAAATCATATGGGGCTATGATACACTGCTCTGCTGCACTTATTTGTGACGGTCTTTTGCTTGCTCTAAATATAAACGTGCTAAAAATCTAGGATGTACTTTACAAATGAAAAAGCAAAAGCAAAACAGAATGGTTTGGATTATTTTCCTGGTCAGCTGAATCCTCTTTGCCCCTTAGCATGGACAAAAAACTTCCTATAGAGGGCACCGTACAGAAAATATTCAGTAAGGAAAATGTTATTGGCTTTTAAGGTGAGAGAAACTAAACACTATTGGGATTTACAGCACAAATTGGAGCCTTATGTGTTTCTACTACCTTTAGAAGAATCCTTTGTTCAGTTTTAAACCCCTCACTACACCAGAGAAGGGCAACGGAGCTGGTGAAGGGTCCGGAGCACAAGTCCTGTGAGGAGCAGCTGAGGGAGCTGGGGGTGTTTAGCCTGGAGAAAAGGAGGCTCAGAGGGACATAACTGCTCTCTACACGTATGTAAAGGGAGGTCGTGTCAAGGTGGGAATTGGCCTCTTCTCCCAAGAAACTAACTACAGGACAAGAGGAAATGGCCTCAAGTTGTGGCAGGGGAGGATTACTTTGGATATTGGGAAAAATTTCTTCACTGAAAGTGTTGTCAAGCTTTGGAGCAGGCTGCTCAGGGCAGTGGTGGAGTCACCATCACTGGAGACATTTGTAGATGTTAGAGATGTGTAGATGTGACACTTTGGGACATGGTTTAGTGGTGGGCTTGGCCGAGCTGGGTTAACGGCTGGACTTTATGATCTTAAAGGTCTTTTCCAACCTAAATGATTCTATGAAGAGAGTTTTGAAATTAGGTAATTATATGGGTAGTTAGCATTCATAAAGCATATGAAAATGACCTCTGTGTCTACTCATCAAAAATTTCTGAACACACTGTATTCATTCAATAGGACTGCATTCATTAAATTTTCCCTTTTTCTCTACTGAAAGTAGTGAGAAAAAAGAAAGCAAGAAATGAAGCTCAGTTGTGGGCAAGACTGTCAATCTGTACTTGACACTGACTCTAGAAACAGTGGACAGGCACATTAAACCATTCTCCATAGCCCAGGATGAGCCTTGGCAATCTCGTGAAGTAAATATTCACTGTGACACTTTAAAAACTCCCATTCCCTCCAAATGTTAAGAAACTGCTCCCCAAACTGAAATTCACTCTTATTACTAGATTTCTCAGCTCCCTTCCAATGGCTGCTGGATGACCAAGCACAGCCATTATAACCAACAGGAAACACTAAGTCTTGTAAACTATAAACAAAATATTTTCAAGCACAAGATGCTATTGTCTTGTTGCTAGGCAAAATCACTTTTTCCTTGACTCATAAAATAATTAATGCCCCCCTTTTAAATGTTAGTGACTTTGCATTTCCTTCCCCAAAAGATTTTAGTGAAAATTGCAGCCCCAAATACTTAATTTCCTCAAGTGCTTTATTGACCACTGTTTTGGGGATTTTATTTGGCTAGGAACAGCACAGCAGCTTGTTATTTTTAATTGAACAATAATATACATTAATTCATGTTAGAATCAATGACCAAAATTTAATTGAAACATTTCATTCTTTCATTACAGAAATTCTCCCACTATCAAGAGTTATAAAATTCCTGCAAAATATGACATAGCTCCCACCTCTTAATAACACTAAAACATAGATAAAGGATTCAAATCTACAAGATCTTGGATAATTAAATACTACACTCATTCAATATCCTGTAGTGCCAATGGGATGTGTAACCGTACTGGCACTGAAAACCACCATTCTCTCTCATCCTGTGCTTTTCAAACAGATTGATTAGAAAGTCACTTGTACTGACAGAAAAGTCACCTCATCTACAGCAAGAAGTCCATTCACATCCCAGAAACTGAATACCTTATTAAAGGGATTTTACATTTGGCCTATTCTTATCCATGTGCGTAGTCTGTCACTTTTTTTGATATTTTTATTGTCATCTTCAACTAGACATGAAGTTTGTTCTTTCAGTTACGGTACTTTAAACAGTATTTTTTCCTCCAGAGTGAAATGGTAGCTTCTGGATTTATTATGGTTTTTAGTTTAGTGGTATTTACCACAAATGAACAAAGAATGTTAGCCCCTCTTCCCAGTTCCTCCCATTTCTCAGCAATGGGACTAAGACTTCTTTCAAAGTGACCTGTGGCAATGGTCTATTAGGATGTTGCCAAGCTTTGTGCATTGATTTTAATTCACAATAACTTAATGCAGGTAACAGCTCTTTCTGAGCCATATTACAGGAATATGGATTGAGATTGGAATTGATTGGAATGTTTTAGAGTATGTCTAAAGAGTTCAATGGTGGCTTTAATGCAGATAGTTCAGACACTTGATTTAGCAAAAGTGTGGTATGGGCACATTAACCTGCTGGGAACTACACTGTACTCCTTCCAGCAGCCTTGCAAGGGGGCTCCTATTCATAAGGATCGTGTCACACAGTTCAGCTCCTTTTCTGTCTTGCATAGCATGGAAGGATAATTACAGTCAGAGTAAGAGCCTCTTTCTGTTTCAAAGTCAAATTTCTGTGAACTGTGTGAATTGCTCTGGAATGCAAATATGCCCAGAGAGCAGATGGGTAAGGGTCAGCAAGAAGATAAGAGCCAAGGAGCCCTGAGAGGTAGCCCTTGACACAGAGATGAGTTGGGTTGGTCCTACCAGGCTTTGCACTGCCCCTAACTTGCTGTTAAACTCTGGCCCCAGCAAGTTCCCAAAACATTTGAATTGCTTGATATCCACCTTATTTAGTATATAGTACCTGCTACTTTAGAAAAATGGATTGAAAAAAACAATAATTGAAAAAAAAAAGGTGCTAGGTTTCCCAGCAGGCTGTGAGATTAAAGCTTGTCAAATGAATGATCGCAGTAGTCAATAACTGTAAGGTTTATGACCTGTTAATACAAGCTAGGTAGCTCAAAGGGATATAAAACAGCCATTCACAGAAACCTGTGCCCAGTCAGTAGCAATTTAAACTTGGCCCTTGTACAGGTGTGGTGGTTGGAAGAGGAATAGAAAGACAGGTTCTGCCTCTATCGAAGAATATCACTTTCTGCTCTTATAATAATGATTTTAATTATTACTATTTTGGGTACTACTGTAGTCCATTATACCAATACAGAGAGCAATATATAATTCAGTATAATACATGCTTAATTAAAATTATTTTTCTTAGTGCAGAGATAGAACTGCCTGGCAGAATGAAGAGACTTTACAGAAGTCCACAGCACCCAGTTATGAAATGGGGAACGGGGTCGGGACTGTATAGGAAAAGTGATCACTCAAAATATTGGGAGAACATATAAGAAGCATTATCTATGAGACTATTCCACAATTTATAAAATATTTATTCAATATTTAATGAGGTATCCTGCACATGATCTTCCTGAAGTTGATCTTTATTGTACAGTCATTCACTGATGTTTTTGTCCTGACATTTTTAAACCTTTATCACTTCTGACTGTTTGTTCTTCCACCTATGCTTAAACATTGTCTTATTTCATCTTTCTTATGCCTTATGTCCTTTCCCCAGTCACTCTGAAAGTTACTCCAGCTTCTTGGAAAGAATTTTTTTTTTTTTTTTACTTTCTTTAAGCCAGTGTTGGAAGTCAAATCCCAAAGGCAGTTTCAGCTTTTAAAACCAGGCCTTAGCTTCATATCTAACTTTTCATCTTCTCTCTGAGTGGTAAATTCAATAAAAAAAGGGACCGAAGATGCAGACCTCCTGCCAGCTGATGTTCCTAAAGACATTGTCTGCTTTCAAATAACTTTCTTTTCTAATCTGTGCAACAAATGCTCATGAATTTATTACCAGACACTGAGAATTAACTAGTCCACATATGATAACATTTTTCATCGTGCAAATGATGTTTCTTAATTATTTTTTCTTTCTGTGCTTATCTAACCTTTTGCTAGTCCTTTCACTACATCATGTCCCACAGTGCCCACCTGCAGCCAAGGGTGACCAACCTGCAGCTCTGTGCAAGTAACCCAGGTAGTAACTCTCGAGGTACAGTGTTTAGGGATGTATGGCAAAGCATAATTCAGCACGGCTTGCTGTTATCTTTCTTTCCCTTATCCTGCCTGCCTTCTTAGAACCCTCCAGATATGAAAATATATTCCTGTTTGGGAGCTGTTCTGAATTTTCATGTAGAGTCACAGAAAGTCATGTAGAGTCTTTTGCACCATGAGGATATTATACCTTATGCACTTTCAGGAAAGGCTCTGTACCTTTTAGTCAAGGTGTTAATGCTCTAAAACAGGGAAATTCAAACTATTTCCTTTTTTTGAACAACAGGGGCTTTTTTAAAAATATGACTTTACAAATACCTGCTGGCCTTTTCATTGCCAAATGGACCAGATCTCTTTCCAACGTCTTAATATTCATATGAATAATTCAGTAATTGCCACAGCTAGTAAAATTATATTATGAGAGTATCTGCTGTATTGTAGGTCTTTTTCAACAAAACTGAACAACTGAAAAAGAGAATAAACTGAGACAGAAAAAATGGATATATAGCTAAATTTTTTCTTGGCCAATTGTTCATTCAAGACACTCTGAATTTGTTTGGAACTACTATGCTGACCTTTGATTGAGCTACATTTCAGAAACTCAGAATACATTTCAGAAATTCACAAGCAAGAGACTTGAACTTAAGAGCAACTCGTCAAACACAAAGTTCAGACTTCAGCTTCATATGTGGAAGCAGTCCAAGACAGAGACAGCTGATATTTAAGTCAGACAAAAAAACCCCTTTTCTAGAAGTGTACAAAGTTTGGTACTAATCCAACTCAGATTAAACCATTGAATTACATGTACACAAACATGACCATAGATAGTTCTCCTCAGAATAAACCACAAAGAAATATTTCTTATTGCTATTTATGCAAAGGAGAGCATTCACATTTACTGCAGAGGAGCCGGGATTCTCTGCCAAGTGAAACCAGATGATTTCCAGTTTGGGGCTATACTGTATTCTGCCATACTCACAAAGAGATTTTGGTTTGGGTCTGCAGATACATAGCCCATAATTATTAAATTTACTTAGGGAAAGGAATTAGTAGATGGATGATGGGAACTGTTCAGCATTTGCTTACTGAAAGACCGAGGAAAGAAGTCACAATCATTTATTTTCAGACTCCAGAATGTTTCATTTCTTTAGTATAATGCAGTATAAACCCAGGTGCTGCAATTTGTTATCCTCTCAAATTCTACTGCAATTTTTAGAATAAGTCCTTTTCAACCTGAAGGCATAACAAAATGAAATTGGAAGAGGAGAAGGGGTACTATCTAGAAAGACATGAGAGATTTGAACTGTTAACAAAACAAATTTGCAAATGAATGTAAACTTCTCAACTCTCCATGAAAAAGAAACCTATTAATATTCAAAGGTATATTATTTAATTTTTAACACTTTTTTCCCTGGATCAAGATCATACTGTTAGAAACTGGCAGAATTAATATCAATAACTAATCATTCACAGTCTGCATAGATTCTTTACTCTTAAGAGAAAAGTATTGACCTAATTGAAGAACAGTGAGAAAGATGGAAGAGAAAATATAAAGAAGATCATCTCTAAAATAAATTTAATTGGTGAAATCCCTCCTGCTCTCACATCCAAGGTAAGAATCACACATTTCACAGGTTAAATATAAATCTCCAATTTTGTCCTATCCAGCAGATATAAAACTAGTGAGGAGACTGAAGTGTCATGTGCTCTGTCTTGAACTTTAAATGTCTGCTTTCATTTTTATAATTATTACAGAATCCTATCAGCATAGATAATTTTTTTTTTGTGTATCTTTGCACGTTGATAAATATTCATGCTATAATAACGTGAAAGAAGATTGCTCTCCAGCAAGGTAACTAAGATAACTGGGGATAAACCAGTGGGGAGAGAGGAAAGAAGAACAACTTTATCTTTCTAGGGAAAATCCACAGGTCCTTTTTGTCAACAGATAATTATACTGAACCAATTAATACGAGTATCAGGGAAAACAAAGAGCAGCCACTGCCAACATGATACTATTTTGGTGAACATGCAATTAAAGTATGATCCTCCCCCTCTCTGTTACTGCTCCTTTTTTTCTGTGCATTCATCCTTTCTTGGCTGGCTTTTGCTGTTGTTTGGTTTGGTTTTGGGTTCTTTTTTTTTTTAGGTTTGTGGTTCTTGGTTTTTTTGGTTGTTGTTGTTTTTTTTTTTTGTTATTTGGTTTGTTTTGTCTTGTAGATACTGTCACAGGAAGTTCTCTAGTGTACTAAGAGCTGTAACAGAATGTTTACCCTGACAGATAAAGGTGTTTAAATACCCATAAAATAACTGGAGGGGTACAAAACTGTTGTGTCTGTGGCACTGACATGCTCTGGTGATTTCACTTTCCACCCCTGTAGGAGCCTCTTCCTTCATCATGCACTATCTGCAATGCAAAGCCTAAAACCTCCTCTTTTCTTGTTCTTTATAAACAAGTGCTGGGCCCTCAGACACTGAACTCAAACACAAGTAGATAGTAGCAAGAGGAAAATGGTTCAATCTAACCTTTACAATTCTGCAGCCCCAGATCAACTTTGTATTTGGGCATTGGTCCAAAGAGGGCTACATGTCTCATATTATTTTCTTTTTCTTTGTTTAAATTTTTTTCCACTCTTAAAAACTTCTCCTCAAGCAAAGTTTATGGCAGGGAATACATTGGCCTCATAACATGAAGTACCTTCTATTCTGGTAGACATTGTCTGTTCAGCTTTAAACCAAGAATTTTCCTGTGGCTGCTAAACACAAGATGCCCACAAAGGGGAAGAACCTGGCTGAAGAAAACTAGGATGGGACAGGAGATGTTTTACCAAACTAACATTACTTGCCCTAAGCTGACCTTGAATATTTCCTGAGTGTGACAATTTGTGTTAGACTGCTCTCAATTTGCCAAGGTGATTGGAATTGAATCATTTAGAGGTTCAGCTAGGTAACTTTAGCTAACAGGGCACTTGAAGTTGCCCTTTATCAGCTCATATGCTTGTCTTACCTAATTTAGAATGTGCTTGTGCAAGAAAAAGGTTCTAACATGTTTGATTCAGTCTGAAATGCACTATACTGATAAATAATTTTATCTTGCGGAAAATTATCCATTTTTCTGGGGTTTTTTTGACCAGCTTAAATCAGACACTCTAACGCCAACTACCTTCTTGGTAAAATGATGTACATAATAAAAAGATGAGGCAAAAGGAAAAAAAACCCATTCCTGCTAGTGCAGAAGGTTGAGCATCTGCTTACCAGCACAGTCACCACACGCAGAACCACTCCTCGCATGTTATTCTCCAGCTTTCTGTCTGTTAGTGACCCATTCAGACCAGTGATGGGGTTCCAGCAGCCAAGCTAAAAGAGAAAACAAAAATTTTCTCATTGCCCATAAAACTTTGCTAGTCACTCCTCTTAGGTGGCTTTAAGCAGGAACATATGAAATAAACAGAATACCTTCTGGAATCAATGGCATGGAAACTTGGAATGGCTTGTGCACAGATTCAGCTTTAAATTGAAATTTAAGCAATTAAGGATATCAGTTTCTGATTTTAAATACCAGTGCAATGGATGACAGCATCCAGGATTTGGAATTATATGCATTGTTTTAAAATAGCTGAGAGACGACTTCTATATTACTTGAAAACATTCAAAAAGTACTGTAGCTGTAACAATATTTCTACCTTACTTTCAGTAATTGAAGAAATAATAGCTACCATCATTTTAGCACGCTGTCTACTCCAGCCCATCCTTCCTAGTGGAACTCTGACAAAAGGAATTACACCAGCTTTAATTAAAGCTTATACTATTAATTGCTAATGAAACAGCAGTGATTTTAAGCCAGGTTAAAAATCACACTTAAAGATGATTGAGGAAAAGACCATTGGATAGGCACACCACAGTGTTGAGAGAGGACCACAATAGATAATGCAGAAGTTCATCTACGCCATTCTTTGCATTGGTGCTATCGTATTTCTTGAGCTTCTGTGGATGAAGCTTTTGCTCAGGAATCTCTCTAGGATTATCTGCCTTTCAATCTGAGTTTAGTAGATACCGACTTGTAATTCAGCTTCTCTGAAAATACAGCTTGCCTGTTTTTTGTATGATGGTAGATGCTTTTTTTGAGCACAGAGAAAGAAATCAATCAACCACACATCGTGCCTTAGCACCACATACCAAGATAACCAGTTTCATTTTTGAAATTCATTACCTCACTCAGCTGGCCTGCACAATTACCAGTGTTAAATCCAAAACCCAACAGAAGGAAATGACTGACTTCAGAGGACTTTGGAGCAGAGTCTCAATTAAGGCATGTAAACCAATTGCCTGTGTAAAGTCATTACACAGCCAAAGAGACAGCCACCTGCAGCTATGAGTTCTTGCTCTGAATTTCCTTCTCCATGGACTGTGAATGAAACCTTTCAAGGGATGCTCATCTTCTGACTCCTATTTAAAGGAACAAAAGGTCTTGCTCCCTCTGACAAATCAAGATTAACATCAGTAGGTTATTGTTGGGTCCAGTGGCCTCTACTAAGACTATTCTCTTGGAGCATTCAACACTGTAATCTGAGAGAAAAAGAACTGCAAAACATCGAAAATATGACTGTAATTTCACACAGAGTCACAGAAATGGCAGGTTGCCTCGAACCATCTGAAAGGGTTTGTAAAGAAGGGGAAAACCTCTGCTGACCATACTTGAGGAGGAATTTACGAAATCATTATTTTCAGCCTTTGTGTGAAAAGGCTTTGTATATGTGTTTCATAGATCTCTCAAAGTAAAACAGAAAAGAAAGAACTAACTTCAAGTAAACAAATTTAACCATTCCAGAAGTGGATAATTTGAAATATTTGTTTTCTTCATTACACCTATTTTGTAGCGACTTCTATATTTTTTAATTCCGATAACATTCATATCAATTCTTTGAAGATGCCTCCTTAAGAAATGTGTGTCTCAAAAAGTAAAAAAAAAAAACTTTCTGCAATGACATAGGAGTTGGGTTTGACTCAATGGTTTCAAAGGTCTTCTTCAATCTCAATGATCCCATGATTCTATGTTTCCCAAAGGAAGATAGCCTTAAAACAACATAGTCACTTCTGTCTGCTACTTTCAGAAGTACTCACAGCTAATTCTTACCCTTCTGAAGTCAAAGTTATACTATCAGGGAATGAGTGAGGGAAATGCTGAGCATACTTGAAATCTCAAGGAATGACTGAATCAAGGATCTACTAGATCCAGAACACCAGAGAAATTGAAAGCACCAACAGGTTACAAGGAGAATCAAACTCAGGAGGCGTCATGTTACTCTCTTGTAATTGCTCATCTTTCCAATAGCTGTTTCTAAATAAAAGCACAAATTACTCCTGCTTGGTTTCTGTTGGGGAAGATGAAACAGGAAAGCCTTGGAAATATGATTGCCTGACAAAAGATTTTGGGAATATGAAAACTACAGGCAACATCGAAATGAAAGCCACTTTTGAAATACCAGGTCTTAGTTACTGAACAACTAGAAAACAATGGTATGGCCACTGAAGTAATCCCCTCTTGATGGAACAATACCCTCTGCTTGCAAACAGGTCCAAGGGTCAGAGCAGACCCTACTAGCTCAGCAGAAGGGGTCCAAAGAGTAGTTTTTAGAAGTTAAGATGTAACACTCTATGGTAATATAAGAACTCTTATAGGCTGTATGTAAATGCTATAGGATTTGTATCTTGTATTAGATTGGTTAGTGACAATTAGAATATTCAGTATAGAAGATGATTTATTGTATTGTAACCAGGACTTCAGACATTCTCATTCTCATTCTCACTTCTATTCATTCTCTCTTCTATTCATTCCTCTCTTCCACTTCTACTCTTGCTCCTACTCTCTCTCTCTCTCTCTCTCACCCGTTCACTCTCTTGCTCTCTTGGGCCTGCTCAGAGCTGAGTCTACCAGCTCTGAGCAGTGCCCCAATACCCACGCCCTTTACAATAAACCGGCTGTGTCCCAAGACCTGCCTATAGAGATCTCTCGTCTCCATCTGTCACCGTCTACGTCCGGCCGTCCCGACTGGACCCCTAGAACCCCCTTAACCTACAGGTTTCCCCACTTCGTATTCCCATCTGATCACAAAGCCCAACAAGAGATCATACCAGCCCACTCGGCTTCTTCTGGACCTCCACAGTGTATCTAGCTGTTCAGTAGTCATGGATGGACTGCTGACACATTCCAGGTCCTCATCACTCCCCTGGCAAAGCCCTGCAACACTTTGAGCTGAATAACCTAAATGCTGAAGTGTGTTGACTATAATAATACAGCGAAATGCAGCAAATATACTTGCACTGTACTTTGTACGTGACAAACCACTGACATCCCATAAAGCAAAGCATTCCACAGGCTACATTTTCTGTACAAAAAATAGCAAAACCGGTACTAAGCTCAGAACAAAACTGCATTAAATTAATTTGGTGATTGTCATTCTTAGTCACACAAAGAAACTAATTAGAACTTAGACCCAATTAACATATCTAAATGTGTTGGATGTATAATTACTGCAGAAACTCTGCTGCTTTTGCCAGAACTAAAACCCTAGGAAGCTGCTGAAGAGCCTTTTTATCCTTTTGAGGTTAAAGTCCACTTTTAATTATGTACGTTTATGTGTACATATTTATATAATTAAGTTTTTAGCCCAACCCTATCTTTTTTAAGGCAATCTCCCCCCACCAACTTAACTGATTTCTGGAAATGCAGCATAGCACCAATTTTCCTTTAAAAAGGCACTTTTTATTTTCAATTATTGTTCATTTAATTTTCAATTCAATTGTTCCTTTATGCAGCTCAGTCATGCTGAAGACAAATGTGCAGAGCTTGCCAACAAAGTTGAAATTGATTTTGAGTGGGAGCTGCTTACTGTTATTAGGAGAAAACAAATCAACCTTTATTGATGACAATTTGAGCTTGCCGTTGGAGCAAGAAGCAAATGTAACTACTGCTGAAACATCGAGATGGGGTGGTATGAAGCTCCCTCTTCAGCTTTGTCTTGTTTAACTGCTGCTGCAAAACATTTGCTGCTTCTGCATTTACTTCCTTTTTTCTTTTGTTTTCTCTCTAATGGTTGAAATGAGAGAATAGATCAGACAATGACAGAATCTCACATTAACTCTGGTAGATTTGGGCAGATGGGTGATGGGAACTCTCTTACTGATCACAGTGCTGTCATCTTCATACCACATGAAATTTATCATTTGTAGTACTTTGTACTTCTGTTGCAGTTTATTTTATTTATTCTAATGACAGCTTTCACTCTGCTACGTTTGATATAATAAGATGAAGATGGAAAAGTTGTCAGTCTTCTACTTCCTTTGCTATCCAGTTTGCAATCTCTTTCTGTTCATCCCACATCCCAGCTTGTTATCCTCACTATCATCATTGTTGAAATGGGCTTTGTTCTCCTGTTTTGCTGGCAAAGCCAAAAATTTACTTCCCTTCTTCATTAAAATGTTTTGACTATATGAACAATGCATTATGAAAGGAATTTAATTTGTGTATCAATATTAAAGTAGGCAAAAATCTATTTCATGTGTACTTACAATTTCATTATTTATAAGGAACTGGGAACACTAAAATCTATAATGCCTTTACGACAGAGCTTACAGCCAGTTTTCCTCCCCTACTTCCTGTGCAACCATTGAATTCTGCTGAATATCTGAGAGCTTTCACTATTTTTTCTGGCAGAGTAAATTGTGTCAATTAATCAAGAAAAATACATTGACCTGCTATGATCACAGTTGATGACCATCAGAGAAAATGAATAAAAGCAGAATAGTGATACAGATAAATTACTTAACTGCTTGTCACTACATCAAAGTTTAGAGTATTCTGTTACTTCAATGGATATAGAAAATATTCAGGAACTGGTTTATCCAGCACTGCAATGCAACCACCTCAGAACTCAGACTACATTATCACAACACTACTTAGAGTCAAGAGCAGAAAACACTAGAGAAAGTGCAACGGAAATCTGAAAGATAAAAGTGTACTACATCCACAACCAAAATCTGTAAGGACATTGGGATCACTGACTCTTTCATTTATTTCTCAGTCATTTAAAGAAAACAACCCCACCAGTATCTTGTTTTTAGTATGAACAGCCTGATGAAACATTTCCAGTGGAAATGCCTATGACAGAGTAGTTCATACAGAGCTGATGAGCCAGAGAAATAGCAGCCTCCTTGCCTGAAGTACCCACATGCTCTTCAGAAACTCTATCCTCCATTTTCACCCAGGTCCAACCTGCTTTAGGAACTAAATTCTTACAAGATCTGACTTCAACAGAAGGAATGTGCCTTAATAATCCTTTTTTCCATTCCAAAGCATACTAAATTCACAGAAATGGAAAAGCCCCCATGAAGCTGTCACAAAATGCCACTCAGTTGGAAGATTCAAACTCCCAGGAGTGCTGGGAAGACTGGAAATAGGACACATAATAAAAAATGATGAAGAAAAAGGTGGATTTTTTTTGTGATATGTGGATTCAGAATTTGCAACATTTTCCAGGACACCAGTCTAGGCAAAATTCAAGGACAACATAGAAATTGTTTTGCACAGAGTACTGCTGATGCCTCTTGTCAGCTGTTGTTTAATATAACATCCAACAGCAACTGGGAAATCAGAGACTAAATCCTATTGATTAAAGACTGTCTCAAAGAAAAAACACCATAAAAAAATCTTTTCATCATCAATATGATACTATCAGTCATTTAAAATTTAGTCAGATGCTCTGTTACCTGGTTAAAGAATCCTTTCAGTTCAGCTCTTTAGCCAGCAACCAACAGTTTGTCAACCAGATCTGAAAAAAATCTGATGGCCAGGGGTTAACTGAGGGCCTTTGTAACTCTGGGCTTGACTGAAGAAGCAAGGATCAGTTTTGTTCTTCACAGCAATTTCCTAATAGGAGTGGTTAGCAGGAAAGCTTTCTGTGTTTAGCTGCTACCTTCACCGAAGCTTAGGTAACAGTCAGCAAATAGCAAGATGTTAAAATCAATAGAAAATACAGCGCTCAACAATTGGATAATGTATAGCAGCCCTTGTTTCTCCTGCATTCTGCGTGGTGAAATCTATATAGTTCTGTGCATTCAGTTAATTATTCTGTACAGTGTGTTTTACTGCTTTAATCTGTCTCTGGACTAGATGGAATGGCCTGCCCCTAGACTTGCTGTGTTATTTTCGAGCTATTAGGTGGATGTGAATACCCAAGTTTAGTTCTTTATCCAGTGGGCTAAGGATTGTAATTGCAGCAGTCAAGGTGGGGGATTTGTTTTGTTAACTGATCATAAACACAAGTGCAAGTGACCTAAGTAGGAATTTCTTTCCTCAAAGCACAAGGCAGAATAACGCTGACTGGAGTTAATAAAATATTTTGCTTTGGGGACTAACCAAATTTTCTTTTCTTACTGAACTGAAATAAAGAAGCTAATGGAAACTTACCTGCTGGTAACCTGCTGTTCATTTGCCTACTAGCTCCTGACTCATTGTTTTCTCAAGGACCCAGATTGCTGCCAGAAGTTATAATTGAGTGTTTTAGATCACTGACAAATGTTGAATTTATGAGGGAAATGGCACGGACTTCATAGGTGTTCTCACACTCCATGCTCTACTCACAAAGCTGATGCTTAGTGCTTAGGCCAAGATTCTAGAATCTAATGGTCTAATTTTTCAAATGTGTAGTAAATTACCACATCTCAAAGAAAATGAACCATGTCTCCAAGCCAGTGGTGTCATTCTAATGATCCCCCACTTCTCCTCCCCCCCATCTCTTTATCTCTGGCTCACTTTCTCTATCGCTTCTTTCCCTTTCATTTGAAATTCGTTGGTTTTAATCTATCATTTTCCCCTTCTGTCATCTCTTATCTTTGGAAAATACCATTTTTTCCCTTCTTTAGTCCTTTTTTACTGTGAATTCAGTACTCCCAGCAGTTCGCTCACCTGTCGTTATCTTCCTCTTTCCTACATTACAAAACCTCTTGCCATCCATTTCTCTTTGTACTATCAGTGTACTTTCTGTCCTCTCTGCTTTTCTTTCCCTTGATCTTCCTTTTCATTTCCTGTGCCTTTTTCCTATCTTGTTTTTTGTTTGTTTGTTTGCTTGTTTCTTAGGGTTTGGGTTGGTGTCTGGGGGAAAAGGGACCTCACTTTTCACTACATCCAGCTTTGACTCATCTGTCAAATCACTTTGTGTCCTTTCCCCTTTCTCTTTGCCCTTGGATCTCCTTTTCTCTCAGGCAGTCCTCTCAGAAAACTTTCCCCGAACTCCTCCTTCTCCTTTTGTGTTATGAAGGAGATGGGACTTAACAAAACAAATTATTGTACAGCCCTGTTTCCTTTGCTTTCATCTTTCTTGCATCTTTTTTACTCCCATCCCCTGACAATCTTACACAACTCTGAAGAGAAGAGTCAGACAAGGATAATGGTGAGTCAGATGTTGATCTCTTTTCCCATGGCCTCCATATTTCAATTAACGTCAAATACTCAGAAAAGCCTGTTCTTTGACCCAATACCGACATCACCCCTTTGCTAACAAATTTCTTCATACTGCCAGAGTAAAACTCATGAATATCACTTTCATTTTACACTGAAAGCTTTCTCACTAATGTCTGAATTATCCCAAGGTAATTGATAATACTAAGTAAGTTTAGGTTTGTGTGCAGTATAAATATAGTCACTTTGATTTTTAATTGCAAATTACTGTCTCCTTTCTCATTAAGCATATTAAGAGTTAAAAAGGATGTCTTTTATCTAAGTCATGTGAGGTCTGGAAGAAAACCAAGAATCTTAAAATCAGGTTTTATAACTGAACTTGGTCTGTTTTGTCCACCATCTTTATGAAATCAGAGAAAAATATTCAAGGTTATTATTCCAGCTTGTATTAAATCACAATATAAAAGCTTTTGATACCATCATAAAACCTTTGATCAAACCTATTCAATGACAAACAATGAAAAGCAGTTTTCCACTTGGTTGCATGAAGCTCCCTCTCTACAGGTAGCAAGAAAACACACAGAGCACATTTCAGTTTCTCATCAGTTCCCTGGCAGTATTCAAACATTCTTCAGCAGACTCCCAGCTTTCCCCTCAGCTTAGCCAGGCACGTTTTTATGGTCTGAATTTTCAGAAATGGTTTGTCAAAGTGGAATGTCAACAAAACCTGTTTGCTGTTCAGGGCTCAGAAATTCTGGGGGCAACATTCCAGTAAGAAATCAAAATAGTAATAGTGCAGAGCAAACCCACCACTGTTTCATTTGGAGGAAAGTGGGTTTACAGAGCAGCATTCTGAATAAACCCAGTCCAGCAAACGCCGTCAGTGAATCCTTCAGATTAAAGTGGCCCATGGTGAATGCCCTGCTTCTGCAGCAGAGTGCTGCCAGCGCTGAGCTGCTTGGGCACCTCCACACTGCATTGCAGTCAGCTCGGTGAGCACGTATGCTGAGAAGCACCTTGGCTTTTTTTTCCCTGCAATAAAGATCTCCCCTTCAATATAATCACTGAATTAGAAGTCTGGGAGTCAGCTCTGGAAGTAAATCCACGTGGAGAATTGTGTATTAGATTCATCACTCTCCAAGCTGGGAAGAAAAAGAGAGGCTCCTGCAGAGCAGTAGTACCGACCTGTGCTTGCACTAAAGAAATCTGTTCTTATTTTAAAGGCAGCAGACAAGCAATGCATGTTTGAGTATATATGGGGCCCAATGAGGCTACAGAACATCTGGGCTAACCTCAGTGGCACCTCTTTAGCACTATTTTTGAAGTGTAAGCAGAATTATCACACCACTGCTTTCACAGAAATGCATCAAGGAACTCTATATCTGGTTATCTTTTCCTATGAAGTACAATGTTATGAAGTGTACTTTTTTCAGGCATAGCATATGGGAATCTCCATTTTTGTTTGGCAGGCTAAAGGATTTTAAATTAAGCAATACCTCAGCACTATTTACTCAAAAGTATATTTATGTATTTATTTAGCTACTGAATGCTCACTAGGCAGTACTGCTGTGGTTGTTTTCCTCATGCAAGAGGAACGAGTTCATTGGACTTGGGTGAAGGGTGGGGGATGTTCCCAGGATGCACATACCATGAAAATACATGTCCTGAAAACCTTGGAAATAGAGCAACCTCATTTCATATTATACTTACACTTAGCATCTTTGGCATTATTACACAATTCTCAACCTCACCATGAAACACCAAATAAAAAAAGGACACAGAAAAACACTTCCTCCTTAGTCAAGGCACTGATGTACTGACATGAAAACACTACTTTCAAATACAAAATACAAAGTCAAAGAGAGGCAGCTGCAATAAGATACTATTTTTGTCTCAAAGACTGTGGGTCCCTGTCTCCTCAGACACATTCAGCCTCTCATTGCCAACATGAAAAGCAAAGGAATTAGCATGTAGGTATTGTGGAAACATACAACAGTGTTCAGCACAGACAATTTCTATATCTTTAAGCATATTTGTACCTGTCTAGAAGCTGTTCAAAGTTACACAACATCAAAGTAGCTTACACTTTCTGTTGCTCAGCACAGCAGAGTTTTCCAGCTCCTTCTTAAATGTAGTACAAAGAGAGATCTGACAAGAGCATCTCCTATTCATACATGCTATTGCAACATGCTTCCCAAGCAGAGGGGCTAGGGAACAGCTGTTCACAAAGCATCAACACCAAAACGTAAATATTAGAGAAAAAAAAAAAAAGAAAGAAAAAAGCAGATGGAGCATGAGAAATTTGCATGAAAGGGCAATTTAGCTTATTTCCATTTTAAATGTGCATATGTGAAGGCACTCTGGAGAGTGCCTAAAGAATGGAGAGCTTAGGTACAAAGTGACAAACCAAAACAAGCTTTTACTCAAATATTGCCTTCAAGTTTCTCACTACAGAGGAGCTAACATGGTAATGCAGCAGGAGTAGCACTAGATGACAAACTGCTTTCCATTGATTCTTCAGATTCCTGGGATGCTTAAATGAGGAACATGGAGATGGAAACAATCTTTGCTTACACACAGATCAATACTCTGTTGTAAAATTCAGGATTTATTCTTAGCACTGGCAGAAATAAAGAGGTCTGCTAAGTTGGATATGTCACAGAATTCCCAGCTTGATACTGGTTAGTAAATCAAAGCTGCATTTTGCCACTGATATGTCAGAAAATATTACTCCAGTATAACCCATGCTCACAGAGTATATGGCTACAGAGTCACCAGATTTTAGTGCATTATGGACCAGATATAACAAGTGATTTACTGGATCATATATTTTTGAGGGTTTGGTAGTGAAGAAAATAAGATTGAGGATGTTTTTTCCCACTCCTTCAGCACAGAGCAACATTCTTAAGAATCAGAACTATTAGTGAAGAAATAAAAAAATTTAGCACAGCAGTGACCAACCAGAGTTAGTTATCAGTACCAGGCCCCAACTGAGAAGAAACAGCACCTTCTTCTGAAGGCTCTCTTTTGACCCTGACACTTGGGGCAGTGGAGAACAGAAAGGTCCTGAGTGAATTTGAGGAGATGGTTGTGGCCAACAACGTGGATTACAACAAGTAACTTCTTCCCACTAAATTCAACTGCAATGAGAGCAAGTGTGCTCACCTAGAGTCCTAAAGATCAGCACAGGTACCAGGAGCATCCACCACTGGGAAATATTTAAATAATGTGGTCTGGTCATAGACCTCTATGGGATCTAGACAATACTTTCTAAAATTTTTGCCTGCAGATGATCTAGCCTTAGTTGCAAAGCACAGGCCATTTTAGCATCAATAAACTGAAATTTTCTTAGGTCTAGAGGCCATGAGAGAACTGCTATGCTGATAACCAAATGCTATACTGATAATGGTCAAAAGCAATCCTCTAATTACCAACACAATAAACTCACCTTCAGCACAGTCCATAAATTCAACTTCATTTCTTTTTATATACCAGAGGGCATTTGCTTCATCACTAGCTAGCAGAAAGGCTGTCCCTAAAACAGGCCTGTACTCTCTATGGCCTTCTGATGTTGCCTCCAAGGAGACTTCAGAAGCATCCTCCCCTTACCAGCAGAAGAAGAGTAATTCTGACTGCCCAATTGCTTTTCCTGGGGGTGATGCTGTAGAGCTACTACAGCTGTACATAACCTGTTTAAAATATCTGTTACACTTGTGCATACATGATTTAGAGCAAATTTGGAGTCCACTACGCTTACTACTAGTCAGTGTTCCACTGAAGAATATCTAAATCCTATCAAGGTCTGTTAGTAACTAGTTCAGTGGAGCCACATGCAGTAGTGGGTAGTTCTGCAAAAAAGAAACGGAGGCATTAGTGTGAGTAAATTTCGTATGCTTTCATAAATAAGTGGCAAATTATATGCTGTAGAGTACCTGAAGACTTAAATAAAAGATCCTTGTGGAAAACAGTAAACCATTAGTTTAAAAGATTAAATGACACATCTAATAAACCCTGTCTAGAATAGCTGAATCACTAAAATAAATTTTTGTTACAAATGAAAATCACTGCTTTAATGACACTGAAATTTGCCACAAAAATAAATTAGAAATATATCTTAGTAATTAAAACTACAGAACGCTATAAATCTGTCTTGCAAAGGATGAGAATTATATTTGCTAGAACACTATATTCCTACAATAGATTCATACACACTGCTGAAATAGGGTAAAGAAACCAAGAACTTTAAACCACTGAGAATTTTCCTTAGTTAGTTTGATATTGCAAAGATCCTTCTAAGAACATATTGGCATCTATGGCAGTGATAATTTAACCATCTAAGTATTAATACTATGCTCTTCGCTACAGTCTTTCTGGGATTTAATTTTAAGGGATAATACCTATTTTAAAATCATCTTTCCATTTGAAAAGATCTATTACTTTTAAGAAGAAAGAAATGTCTGTCTTAAGAGTACATTAAGAAATCAGTAGTTAGGCTCAAATAACCATCCCAGCTCCTTCCCATGTGAAAAATTTCTTTCATCTGGGAAGGGTGACTTAAAAATAACACCCTTCCAAATGCTAGACAGAGCACAAAACAAGAATCCTCAAGTCCTTTTTCTCCACAGCCTGTGTGTACCACTGCATTGTCTCCCAATGCACACTCAAAGCTTTTGCCTGGGGACACTGATCATCTTTTAAGGAGCAGGCCCTAAGGTTAACAGCTACTGGGGAAGGTGTAAATGTCGGCAGGACTAAGAGTGCTTGCTTGAAAGCTGACTCTTGGTGGGACTACTCTTGTCTCAGAGTTCATCTCCATTATAGTTTTGATGGAGAATGTTACTGGTTTTCCCAAATTTAGAAAGAAGATATTATTGCTACTAGCTTCAAGCTTTAACACAAACTCCCCCTAATAATTTTTTTAACTTATTTCTTTATTTTTAATATCATGGTCTTTTAAAATTTCACTGCAAAACTAACCTTCATTTATGCAATCCTAGCTAATGTGCTGTAAGTCTCCCACTTCAGGCTAAAGAGACAAAAAAAAAAGCCCAAAGAGCCTAGTATCTGGTGTGGCATCTATTCATTGTCTAAAGTAGAGATGAATGCTAGTAGTCTGTCAGCATTTGTTCTGATTTAAACACTTTACTCTGGATGCTTTATTAACTGTGTTGGCATAGCTATATATTACTGATTTAACCTGCACTTCATTGTGCTTCTAATACACAATCAGGCTTTGCAAACATGAACCTGAATATAAGGCAGTTGAGGCTGGAGTCTGGGTTGGTGTAAGCCAGATTTTAGTGAAAAGAAGCCTCCCTGGCCTATATGAGAATCCAATCCTATCCCTACACCTGCAAATGCAACTATATTTCTTCTTAGAATAGATCCTGAATGTGCCTCCATTTTTAGTACAACACCTGGGAACTATGCTCAGCTCACTTTTCATTGCATTAAAGCACTCATTAAAATGAGAATTTGTACTGCTATAGAAAACATAAATTGCCTCTATGCAAGATGCACTAAGTGAATAATTCATCTATTTTTCATATACAAATTTATTCATGGAATAATATCATGTAATAGCCTCCTTTATGGAGATTACAGGCAGTTTCTCCAAAGCATTCAGTAATCAGAAAGCTATGCTGGTTTGTTTGCCTGGACACATTGTCCTTACAGGACATCTTTTTCTCATGATGGGACTGTCTGGTTTCTGGCATGAACATCTACATTTATCAGTTTAATCCTTACCAGTTTTACAAGCCGTGAAAATAGAGACCACATACCTTCTAAGAAAGCCTTGACAGTAACTTAGTGCAAGCATTACACAACTCATGACAGTCCTACTCCCAGGAACCATCATTGTTCAGCAAATTCAAATTCCTTGAACAAGCAGAACTAAGTCCTTGCACAAACAAGCTGTTCTAAGTCCAAGTCCCTGATATCCAAACCTGTCTGTCTTGTGGTTTTGTGATTTTAAGACAGATTTGAAAACTCAGAATACTATTAACAATGTATAAAACTAGAAAATATTCATTAATGTCCTTTTTGCTCAGCTGATAGGATTCATAATTATCTTACTTCAGTAACTAAGAGAATTTTTTCCATATTTCTTTTTTACTCCTTATGTGCTTGTTCACTGACAAAAATAAGATATAAGTCACTCCAAAAGATCTATTCCTACCTTTAGTACATTGACATTTTCTATTCCCATCTCCAGAAACCTATATTAGGCTCATATCTCTTTTGAAAAACAGTCTCTAATCAGCCTGGTCTATTTCTGTGCTAATTATCACTATGCTCAGAGTGACTACATTGAATAGATAACCTTAACATATATAACATATATTATTTTGAATTTTATGGGCTTCTGTCTCCCTGCTCCTACAGAAGTGTCGTTGTAGCTCTGCTGGTGTAATTCTATGAACCTGCTAGGCTTGTAAAGAGAAGTAATATCTTTTATTAGACCAAGAAATATAGTCAGGGGAGAGAATGAGTTTTGAGCTCAGAAATCTAATGAAAGTCCTCCGAGACAAAAATCTTTCTTGTTTTTCTTCCAGCTGTATTATTTGGTCTTATAAAAGATATAACCCTTTCCCCGTAGGCCTGACTGTCCTTGGATGGGCACACTGTCAGCTGTCTGCAGGAAGAAGGCAAGAAACTGGATATTGCACCAGTGATGTTTTGTGCATCTAGGAGGAGTAAGGATGTGAAGGCACTGAAAGAAGCGCTCCTCATCCATATCTGTAACAAAAGGAAGGCTATGGAATGGACAGGCTTGCTGCACAATGGGTAAGGGACCCAGAGACAGCAAGCTCAGAAACAAGAGGAGGAGCATGCTTTCCTTGACTGGATCTTTATTGTCAGGGTCTGTTTTCAGGCCTTCCAGCTCGTGCACCTCGTGTCAGAGTCTGGGGAAATGAAGTGCTACACATGGCACGGGGAAATCAATGAGGCTGTACTTAAATAAGAAAATGAGTTCATGGAACTGCACAGGATATAGCTGATAGGGCTGAGGGAGATACAAATCTCTGATGTTTGAAAGTCTTAGTGGCTGGAAAAGGGCAAACACCTCTTCCATCTTCAAAAGGCACAAGAAAGAGGATCCAGTGAAGCAGAGACTGGTCAGTGCAACCTCAGTTCTTTGAGGGATTTTGAAGCCCTTTCCATCTGAAGGTGATGCTCTCTGGGGATCAAAGCAGGACATCCTGTCCATGGGCTGCCCACACAGTTGATGCCTTTGAAATGGGAAAGCAAACTTCTATAAATGGAGTGAGGAAAAATGGTGGAAAGTTTAAAGCCTCTCCTTCATCGAAGCAATTTGTATCATCCATCCAAACAATTCTCTTTTCCTATGAGACCCTCATCCTTAAAGTCCCATTTTATCAATTAATGCAGATTGCTTTTTATAGTAGACAACTCCTCCTCTAGTTATCTGCAAGTTTTATCAATGATGGTTGTCTAGTTTCTTGAAGATTGATATAAATATTTAAAAGGAAAACCGAACAAGCCTATTTCCTTGAATATAAATACACCTCAGAATTAGCAGCAGCTGTAATACACAACCATAGAATAAATTTATTTATTCTTAGACATACATAATAGATGGAGACTTAATCAGTAATTATTAAGGTCACCCTATCATTTGTGCTGTGAATCAACATTTTTTGTTTGCTAGATTTGGCAATTTGAACTACATAGGCTGAAGCTTTCCATACCAGATGTCAGTTCAGGATAAAATAAACTATCATAAATCATACAAATATATCATTGGAATTACAAAAGATGGTGTTTAAATAAATTGGTAATTTTCTAATTTCTGGATCATATTCAACCTTGGAAAGGTTTTTAAATAGTTTTTATTTTTTAAGTGGTAATACAGTAGGAAGTGTTTTAGCATAACTTTTTACCAAGTTCCCCTCCTACTATTTTTTGACTTGTTTCACACTTTCCAGCTGGAAAAGTTCCAGCTTTTGTCTTCTTTGACTGACATTTAATTTATTTTTTTTTTTAAATTAGGGCAAAATTTCTCCAACTCTGCAAAAGAAAGATTGGAGGAAAAAATTACTCTCAAAATTAAAAAAAGATCTAAAGGTGTCATGACCTACTTTTGATGCTGTTTACGACAGGAAGCTCAATTCAGCGAGGAAACAAACAAACTGTGAAAAGGTTGCATGTGGTAGCTTAACCACTTCTGAGATAGGCAAACAGCTCCACTCACCATTTTCACTTTTATATCATCCTCCAACTCACATGGAAGATGATCTTGGTAATACCTGCTTTTGAAATTTTTAAAAATCTTACTAATGTGCCTTTTCTTGACAGAAGAGGATGGAAGTCCTAATTCACAGCTCAGCATATTAGAATTAGAGGTTTAAAATTTAGCAGGCTTTTTAGAGATTGTTTTCAATCTTACCAAAAAAGGCACTTTTAAGAGAATTAGCACTAGCTTTAAAAACCTGAAATTTCCTGTGGACTACTTGAAGCTGTTCCTGACAGCTCTGATAATGGCTTGCTACTAATCAGTCATAAAAAAAACCAACTCACAACACTGTTTTATGGGTTTGGTTTCTGCTGTTTCTTCTTTGAAGAAACAATTCTTTGAGCTTCAGGAATGGCTATTCTTTAAAGCAAAGAACTCTCTTTTTCTTTTTTTTCTTTTTTTTTTTTTTTTTAAGTAGAGCACAGGGTTCTCATGTAAAATACCTAAGGAAAAATGTCTCTTTGAATAGGATAAAATTGCCTTTCCTAAGGTAGGCTTGGCTCAGTGATTTGTAATTTCTCGAGGCTTCAGGCAGGCTATTTTATTCTAACCCAAACTCTTCCTCTTTGAAATCAATCATGGGTACACTTCATAATTTGAATTAGCATCTTAAAAAATAACAACAGACTCCTGCTTAAATGTAGAGGAACAAAAGATTTAGGCAATTCTGTCACTGAAGAAATAATATCTTTTCTATTCTTTAGCTAGTACAGAAATCATATTAAAAAGAAATTTTGGAAACAGCTGTCTTGCACTCAGGTCCCAAATCAAAGACAAGGAACCAAGATGAAAGCCTACTGACTTCAGATATCTTTGGATCAGAGTTCTCTGGCTTAGATGCTCAGCCCCACTTTTATTTTACTCTTCTCAAATTCTAAAGGTATGTGGCTGAAAAATTCTCTGTCAGTGAATTACCTCATGGAATGAGCTGCCCCAGTTCCTTGTGATTTGTTCATAGCTATTAGGTATTGACAGAATTAATAAAACACAGAATATGGCAGAGCCTCAGATCATCACTTCAGCATTTCTCTACTTGGACTGAATGCCAGAAACTCTTTATTGGATGCTCTGATAGGAAAACACCACGGCACATCCTGGGCACAAGTATTTACCAGAGAATTCCTGGCCAAAGAGCAAAGGTGAGCTATGATGGCTGACTTCAAGCCACCCCCCAGCTCTCGGCTGTGCCATGAGTTTGGCAGCAACACCAGTGTTTCTAGAAGCCTGCGTAGGCTACAGCACTACTTGAAATCAAACTAATAGCTGAAAATACTACCTTTGTCATCATATATTGGTTTTAATCCATGCAGCTCTTAGCCCTAGCATTCCTAGACAAAATGCATAAGAAAGACATTCAACATATTGTTAGAATTCAGAAACTGAGTTAATAAGCAATGAGAGAAGAATCCCATAAGAAACAATGGGGAGCAGTGGGACCAAAAAGGATGAGATTAGTTGGAACACAGAAATGCTTTCTCCTGAATTTTTTGTGTTAACAGTTCTGTAGACCCTCTAATTATTAAAGCACAAGACCTGCAATTCTAAAATGTAGAGTTTAATACGCATCAATCTTCTTGGATTTGCTTTTGCTCTTATGACAAGCAAATCCATTTGGTATGGATTTGCCATTCACTTTATCTGCAACAGTGAAACAGCACAATGACAACAACAACAACACAAAACCACAAACCCCAACAAACCCAGGAAATGACAGAAAAAGTACTGTGTGCCATAAAATAATAAAATCCGTTGCAGCTGCAAGAATCAGTATAATCAGAGTCAATCTGAAGGTGCAGAGAATTTGTGGAGTTAAAAAAAGAAAAAAATCTCCAAACAAACTCTTCTGGCTCAGAGCCAGGATGCACAGCATGTAAATTTGCTAATTCTCACAGACCTTTTGTAAAGCTTACTGCTGCTGTATCACTTACCTACTCAATATTTATAGATAACGGATGAAGTTAATGCAATTTATAATTTTTTCTTGGCTTGTTCTGATTACATGAACACTGCAAAAGCCATAAGCACAAGGGAACTGGGCTCATAAAGCATAAGTTAGCAGTGGAGTTAGGATTTTTCCTGTATTGAAGCCACTGTCATCTTTTTCCAAAACATCATAAGATGAACATCAAACCTCTTCCATAGCACGGAAGATGCTACACTTGCAATGTCTTTAGTCCCAAGTGGGATACGTGGGAGAAACTTAGGGTGATGCAGAACTTCCCACTGCCCCATATTCAAAATCTTGCCCAAATGAGCAGAATCAGACATAAAGACATACTCTTGCAAAAACTGAAAACACACAAAAAAGCCCCTAAGAAAAAGCAATTAAAATAGATGAAGGTCCTGGCCAACCAGTTCTGGATCCAATTAACTCTTTGAAAATTCCATATCTTGACAAAAGTCTTCATAATCTCCTTTGATCACCACCTGCCTTTTTATGACCCATTGTAAACCATAAAGGGTCACCAGTATCATATTAAAGAATCACTGTTGCCTCTCCACCTCACACTCCTACTTTTGAAACCATAGGAATGTAATGAACCCCTTACCAAGTATAAAGTCAAAGCTAAAATGTTGACAGCTGTGATGAGAAGAACGAATTTCCCTTTATCTAAAAGTTGTGCTATTCAAGCTATCCATATCTAAGAGGAACATAGAAGTTGAATTTCATCCTTGATGCAGTGTTCATATAAAAACATCAATTCAAATAGACGTGGTCGATGCTGGTGAGAACTGCAGTACAATATAGACAAAGTTTCCACAATTCTTCCATAGGGCTTCTTATCACTCCAAGTGGTCTTCAAGCAGAATTCATTAGGAACACATCAGTAGTGATAAGGTTCAAACAGACAGAAAAATGGTAAGAAAAGATTTCTTATAAAAATTTCTTCTCTTATTGCTGTCCAACACACAAAGATCTCATTTCCAAAGACGAACTGAGTGATCTCTACTGCATGTCACTATTCCCAACTATTACATCATCTTGGTCTGTCTTATTAAGGGATTCCACAATTTGAATGCACACTGAACTTAGTGCCTGAGTTCTCATTGTCAAAACTGAGATACATTAGCCACCTTACCTCACTAGGATGCTACGAGTATAGTTTCATAAATACCTACTCACCATTTAAAAGAAAAACTTTTACAAAAAGCAAAAAGACACAAGTATTTGAGACATAACTACAGGTCCAAGTTTAAAGAGGAACAGTTCAGAATGACCTTCCAGAACCCCCCTTTGCACCAAAATTTTCCATCTTTTTAGAAGTTTGTGACATTCCAGCACTCCCTTTGCCACAAAATCTGCCTTGAGATGATTCTTAGGAAGTCTGAGCACCCATTTTCTTCCCATATATATTGACAAATGTAATACTGTCCTCACTACCTCCCAATAAAAACTATCTCCTGTTAACCTGACTCAAGCAAACATTCACACAAACACTGTTCACATTATCTGTATACAGCACTCATGACAACATCAAACATCCTTAGGTTATTTTGGTTTCAAACCCATGGTTCTCAAAATTACATGGTTTATTACAAGAGACTGGGGGACACCTCATCACAATCTACAGCTTCCTCATGAGGGGAAGAGCAGGGGCAAACACTGATCTCTTCTCTGTGGTGACCAGTGACAGGACCTGAGGGAATGGCCTGAAGTTGTGTCACAGGAGGTTTAGGTTGGGTATCAGGAAAAGGCTCCTCACCCAGAGAGGGGTTTGGCACTGGAACAGGCTTTCCAGGGAAGTGGCCGCAACATCAGCCTGACAGAGCTCAAGAAGCATTTGGACAATGCTTTCGGGGACATGGTGTGACTCTTGGGGCTGTCCTGTGCTGGGCTACAGGAGTTTGACTCCATGATCCTTGTGGGTACCCTCCATGCCAGGATATTATTCTATGATATCTGTAATATGAGACTAGTCTAAGTGCTATATTAAATAGCTATGCAGCAATATTTTAAGAGTAAATCAAAGTTGTGATAAAAGTTTCAGTTCAATGACTGAAACCAAAATATGATGTAGATGTGCTTAACTTATCAATTCCTGATCTACACAAGATGATATCTATTACATCTGTACTTCAAAATAAATGTCATCGATTACAGTGGAGGCCGCAAAAATTTTTGAAGTTTCCAGGGACAGTGGTAATTTCAGCAAGAAGTCAGATACCTCTTTCTTTGCAGAAACATGATCCGTCATCATATATGAAATCACAAATTATATGCACTCTCAGAAATAATGATCCAATATGAAAAATATCATTTACATACTGAATTACCTGGGAGAATTCTATGTGATTATCAAAGATTATTAATCATAACAAATTGATTAATTTGAATGTAAAACCCAATAAATCTGAAGAATTTTGGACAGTGCTCCTAATTTAGCACAGTGATATTGACTAAATTCTGTCCTCCACACCCTAAAAATAATAATATTGATGGAGAAAAAAATCAAGGATCAATATACATAAAACTGAAGAAAATCGTGACTCAGCATCAAGAGTACACATGTAAAAATGTTGATACCAGATACCAAGGAAATGGATGACCATAGGAATGAAACACAAGAAAAGTTGATTTTTTTGTTTGTTTAGTTGATTTTTTTTTTTTTTTTTTAATATGAACACACTAAATCATTCAAACAAGACCTTAAATGATTTCTTGACTGCATTTTTGACACATAACTTCTTTGTGTGCTTAGAGTTAATGGTCTTATTTCAAAACTTGACGTAAAAGCAACTAGGATATGCTGGGTTTATTTCTCTTTGGAGATTCTAAAAGGGGGTAGAGAAGAGTATTATTGGCATGTTTATTGAGACACTTTCATTATTAGAGGCAATTGATAACAGTACTTTTTATGTAAATTACTGCCTCTGCTATTTATGATGTGGTAGCATTACTATGATTATCGATGTTGTGTTTAGATACCTAATGAATGCTAATATTATCATCATAATGGTGACTGGGAGAAGAACTAAGGCTTTCGTTTGGTGAATCAAAATAAAAGAAGGAGAAATGTCTGTTCCTCAATTATTTTGAGATGTCACTGTCAATCAACTGCTGCCTTACAGTTCATCTGCTGGAAATAGTTTCCTTTCCACTCAAGCTCAGCTGCAGCTCAACTACATCCCATTCAACTATGTGAATTTTTAGATTTTCCTCATTCATATTCAGGAAATATTTCATTTGCAAAATTAAAATGATTAAGACTCTCTCCAGTTTCATAAGGGTTATTTAAGGATGACAGTCAGTCACTAGTGGCTTGGACTGGATTCAAATCAGTGACGTAAACATGGGACATTCTGTAATCTGTTATCATTTCCTGAGCAAAACACAGTGATGTTTTACATGTTCACATCAAGGAAAAGCATGTAATTTGATCAAACTGCAAGTGCAAACTTCTTGGCAGAGCCTGAGGGAAAGCAGTGACAATAAAATGAATAGGCAGGTTGTCAAGAGAAGTGAAAGTATTTTCAACTGCAAAATTTTAAAGCAAGTCTCACCATAGAGAGGCTGAAAATATTGTCTGCAACAGTGCCCATGGCTATCCTGAGGGTGAAGGATTAGTTTCTGAACTGCAGATATGCTATTATTAAATGAATTCAGATAAGAGTTAAATTCATTCATTTACTTAACTCTATTGTTGGCAAGGGAGCAAGTCCTCAGTGATGTAAAATGGAATTGGAGCCATGACAATTTCTAGCACGAGTGTCTGACCCTAGAAGTATTTATTTTGCTTGAGAAAGTAAATACAGTTTATATGTAAATGAGAGGCAGCTTGCCAGTTCTGTATAATTTGTCAATATGGATGCTAATTTCACAAAGACTGAGCAATCTCTATTCTAGAATAATAATAGGACTTCATTGCACCAACTCTTGCTATTATGGTGGTGGAACTAGAGGAACAGCTGGACACATATCATACGATACTTTTCTTCATATAATTTCTTTGATATGTTTCCTGGTCTCTTTCAGCATAATGAGGGATGCTAAGAGCTAAATAAAATTCTAGGACACCAATTAAAAGCCGGCTTTTCCATGGATTTTCACGGAGTACTATTGTTTGCAACTGGATATGGGTGTAGATTAAAAATACTACTTTATAGTGAAAATCTGATATTAAAACTACTGCTGCCTTTTTGTTTCTTCATTACAAAGGGATTTATGCCTGGGTGCAGAAAACATTACGGAGCTTAAACCTGTCACATGAAGAATTTCTTGGGGAGAACTTCCCCTCCTGAGAGTTTGAGATATAAATCCAGATTCTTTGATTTATTCCCGCTCTTGATAGCACTGGCCTCAATCTGGAGACTTGACTTTTAAGGATTTGAAACAAGTATTAAAGCACCTTTAAAAGTGAGAATGCTCAATTCATTTCAAAGTGTCATAAGACCATAATGCAGGCTATAGACAAATTTTTCAAAAAGGACACATTTAAAGTGTTTTATTAGACACAACATTGAATTAAATCACTTCGCCTAAGAGCTACCAAGAGAAAAAGGTGAAGAAAATAAATAAGAGCATAATTCATTTTCACTTCACCTTCTCCTTGAAACTTTTGAATTTATTTTGTTTTCATTTTCTTCTGACCTCATCAACACTGATTTACAGTTTTTCAGTTGACTAACAAACAGATCCATCAGGATTGTGACATACATGTTGTGACACTCTTTTGATAAAGTTTTCTAATAATCTTTTTTCAAATAATTTTGTTTGTAATAATGTCTTTAATAAAAACAATGCATCTTTTGTGTTATATATGCGTCCTGTGATATAGGTTTAAATTACCTAGAACTGATCTCAATATAAAGCTTAGAAGCATCTGTTCTAACAATTATTCTAAACCTCTGTGTCTGAGGCATGAACTTAATTGGTGAGGTATCTAACTTACTTAACAAAGCCTTGTTTGGTTTAGCTTTGTTTTGTTTATCCCAAATTCTTCTCTACCCTGTCAATAGCTCTTTGGGGCTATAACTCTGCTAATTTTTTATATCCCTTAGCCTTGCCTGTCTTATTTCCTGCTGTCTGCTAGACATAATCTCTCCACCCCTGCAGAAAGCAATGGATATTATTCAGGAACATAATAAAAGCACACAGTTTGGCTTGGCTCCTATCTACCAAAATGCCATGGATGTCACTGGAATTTTAGCCCCTGCTTAAAAATAAGGCAGTGTCAAAAGACTCAAGTGTTTTTCAGACTGGGATAATTAAAAGATGGTAACCTAGGAATTACAGCAGTAACAACATTTATCTGAACTCAAAAGTCAATTGCTATAATTAAAAACAAAGGAGTACATTAGTTGCCTTTGGACAGAGAAGGGTCAGCTGGTACCATACCAACAATATTAAAAATGGACAACCAGTACCTTCCAGAAAAATTTCTTTTTCATATTCTTAGTGTCACTTTAGTATTTACAAGGTCATTTGCCAATATGAAGACAGGCAGAGTAAATAAGCATATGCCAGCCCCATACTGTTGCTTGAAATATCTACGGAGCACAAGGCTGGAGTGCAGGTAGACATTTCAGCTTTTTCCTAATACTTCTTCCTTGCCACCAACTACTGCAGTGGTCAGTAACCACACGGTCAGAAACAGGCTATAGAGCTGGGATGATTTTTTAGTCTGACACCATACATCAGTTCTTCTCCTACAAAACCAAAAGACCCAAATGCCACGTCACAGTGCACTGCCAAAACATCACTGATGTTCAAGCCTCATCTACCAATCTTATTTAAGAAACTATCTTTATGCAGGATAGCAGATCTCACACAAGCCTGACTAATCTATTTAAATTTCAACACATTTTAAACAACTAAGCACATTCCATTGTTCTATTATTATTTTTAGAAAGGATGCATTTAAGCTTGGTTTTAACTGTTTGTCTGAATCAGGTCCTGTACATAATTACTCCCAACATCCATACTTGAAACTTAAATCCCCCATAAACAGCCCTGTGCCTTCGGAAACTATAAAACATGAAACATATACTCCAACATTAGTTGTGTACCTCACTGAACGTTAAATCAAGCTCAGAAGCCCAAAGACAGTTTTAAATAAATTAAAAAACAAAACCCCAAATCACCATTATTTCATTCAACTGATAAAGGTGAGTTGCCTCACCTTCCTTTCACTGAAAAAGTTGAGGGGAAAAACTCCTTCCCTTCACTCCAGGAATAAATAAGTAGCACCTATTTCCTCCAGTTTGCTGCACGTCTCTCCAGTAGACTGCTCTTACATACGCAGACAGAGGACTGCAAAACTTGGAATAGGGATTCATGAGCCACATTCTCTTTGAGAGGGAAAATGTTAACAGCTTTTAAGAAAGTAAGGGAACATGGGTATCTTGTGAAGGAGGATGGAGCTAGAATGTTCACAAGTCATGCCTATGCAAAAAGATAAGGATGTAAAACCTGTAGGTCTTCGACTAAAGCTATTTTTTTCCTTCTAAATGTATTGTTCATTAAATGAATTTTTATTTCTTAAAGGACTTACTATAATGCTGTCTTAGCAAGCAGCACATACGAAATTTGTGGTCTTCTCCTGTGTAAATATAGGCCATGGACACACACATCATATATTTTATAGTCACAATTTGCAACCTTTACACTTATTCAGATGTCTGTACCGTTTATTTGTCCTGTTATTGTCCCAGAATATTTTTATGAGCCAAGGCACCTTTCTTTTTTAATCAGAAGGAATACAGCTAGAAAATATACCAAAAGCAACATTCACATTTTCCATGACAAAAGTTTCACAGAACATAGATAAAGGTGCCCTTGATGTTTCCAAAATGCACGTTCCCTTGACACTAATGTTTCAGCATCAACTAACTTGGAAAGAAAAATGAGAAACCCAATGTTTCTAAAAAGACTTTAAAAAAATATTTGTTGGTCAAAGAGACACTTTAGAAAAACTCTTATCTTACTACATTTTCCAGTGAATGAAAAAAAAAATATATATCTTGCCTGCTCTGACAGGTTATCAGGAAACTCAGTTTTGCATTCTCTGGTAAGTATAACTCAGAAAGAGGAAAAATAATGAAGGAAAAAATTCTTTGGTTTATATCATACATTTCACCAAAAGAATGCTATTTGATCATCATTTAAGGAAGTGGAGCACAAAATCATGACACAAAAAACCAAGAAAAGAAATACAGATACATTTTAATTGACAATGCTTAGGTTTATACTTCTGATACATTTACAAGGAAGTGACTGATGTCTAGGTTTGTAGATGGGTATGGAAGTGGCTAATAGAGAATTTAGGCATTATTAATTTTATATGGGTGTCTCTTTCCTTATCAAAAAATTAGCATAAAGTCAAATATTACCTAATTTGATTGTTGATAGTGAAATGTAGTGCTTTACGTATTTAATTTGATTTCTGAGAAGAGACTGAAATAGATATCCTATACCATATATATATGTGTATATATATGTATATATATATATGAAAGACTTGATTTCAGCACTGCAATCTCTTTTTCTCCCTCCTCTCAAAGTTAGTTTGCCTAAATTTCTTTAGGTGCAAGATTTTTCAGTTCACCCCATTGATTTATCTTTTTTCTTAAGTAAACACTGACCTTTCTACTCCCAGCCTTTCTCTCGAGGTGACACAGCCCTGTCTTAGGAAAAGTAGACCTGCTAATTTTAGCGAGAAGCAGACAACCTGGCATTTCCCAATAAATGACCTAATCAAACAGGCTTATAACACTAAAACTGTGATGACAGGTAACTTGGTCATTAGTTTAGCTGTTTTCTTGTGTTTCTTCTGGCATTTCACATCAACTTACAAGGCCAGCAGCTCTCCCGATCTGAATAATGCCAGGCAGTTCTGAGCTTGTGTGAGGGATACAAAAAACCCCACAAACCCCATCAGAAAATAAGAGGTCAGCCTTCAAATGCTATTGTCTGGAGAGAGTTAAAAGTCTAACTTCCAGCACTACATTTGTGTTGCCATACTTTAAACAGCACTGTCCACTAACTGTGCACTTACAATGGCTTTTACTTTATTGAGCTGCTATTTGATTTTTGCACTATGCTTTTGAAAACAGATTGCTTCAGCGTATCAGCAAGATTTTTTTTTTTCTTTTTTTTGCAAATAGGACTAGACAATTTTGCGAACAATATGTAGAAGAATGACCTAAAAAGGGCTTTACAGGTAGGAGTGAGAAATCTCATCTCCAGATCTTCGATACAGTGGGTGCAAGCTCGTCTCACAGTACATCTGTGCATTAGGCTCACTCGAATGAGGAGACAGCTTCTGTGTCTAACACCCTTCCTGAAATAAGTTGTCCACAAAAAGATAAGGCAGTGATATTTGAAGAAAAAGACTTATTTTTCCTGTTTTAGGTGGGTGGAGAGCATCAACCTCTTTTGCACAAGCTTCTAGAAACCCATCAGATGGCTCTAATTTCTGTAGTATGGCCTGAGCCAGGATTTAACTGTAGGCTGAAATAAAAGCTCATTGCTGATATTCTGTCTCTAACAAAAAACTCCATGCACAAGGAAAATGTTCAAGTGTATTTCTTGGACTTGGGCTGCCTCCTCTTTAGTCAGTGTAAAAATTTGTGACTCTAGGAGAAAATTCTCTAAGCACTGTGAAAGGACAGATTTTAAATTTGTAGTACCAATAAAACTAAGACAAGTTTACACAACTGCAGTTCTGCCTCACAGTGAAGCATTTTCATCCAAAACTATTTAAGGAAAATATATACAATTCTTCATCTACAGTCAGACAAATAAAAGTGCATTTACAGTAAACAGGCAACATAAGATATTTAACAACAATCCAAAAAGAGGCTCTAAACCCAACACTTTTAACTTTAATGGAGACAGAAACGCTGCAATTTCATGATTTGCCATAAATGGCATGCAGCACAGAGAGTTTCCTTTACAGAAAAAATAGATGAGTCAAAATGAAACACAAAATAATTCATGCCACGGTGAAGACAGGGAAAGATACTGTAAAAGAATCAGATATGCAGTTAGAAGGAAAAAAAGACATCTAGAAAAGGAGATGTAGATAGCAGTTGGATCTCAAGAGAAAACAATGAATTAGCCTGCACAATACCTGGATGCCTTAAGACAAGGGAGAAATCACAGCAAGAGCTTTAAGAGGCAGGAAAGGCTGCTCCACTCCACTGTGCCAGAAACTGATGGGAACCATCAAAAACGCTGCAAAAGAGTGGGACCACTCCACTGCCTTTCACCCTGCAATAACCTGAATAGGTAGCAGGCAGCCTTGGCTGCAGCATTATAAAGCTCAGGTTGCCACATTTCTCTGGTGTTGAGGAGTAACACCCCTCTCTTGCCAAGGAAGATCTTGTTAATCCTGTTCTAGCACAGCTGCCAGGCACCTGGGTTTTTTCAGTTTACATTATCTGGGTTTAGATGTCAGTCCAAGACTTATGAACAGAGCTATAGTTGCCCCTACTGCATTCCTCAGACTCTTAACTAGTCACTGCTGCACGGCTGCCAGCAATCCTTTTCTGGGGGTGGTAGCAGTGAAGTATGCATATGGTAGACCTTCGGAGTATTTACCATCTAGCTGGCGCTCTCTTTCACCCTGCCTTTCCTACAGCTTTGCTGTACTCAGACTGGAGAAATCAGCAAACTGCAGAGACTATCTTCTGAATATCTTATTAGTAGAAACAGTGTTGCACAGTAATTGTTCTTTTCACACAGTTCACCAGTGATTATCAGTGCTCAGAATTAAATTCTGTTATTACTGCTGGTAGGAAAATCATTGCTGACCAAAGATGTGGGTGCAGCGATGAGGGAAAGCAAGTGAAGATAAAATCATATAGTAAGAAATAAGGCTTGTGGAACATCAAATTTCGCAACCTATCAGATATAATTACAGAGGCATGAAGCTCTTTGAGAAAGAAAGGTGATAAAGTTGATAACTATATTCCATCTCAAAACAATGTCAAGTTTTGAAGGCTGTGGTTTAAAGCGTTTGACCTCAGTCATTCACAAATATGCTGCTAAATCCTGCAGCCAAATATTACACTTATTCCCTGATTTCAGCCACTGGAATAAATGAAGATAAACAAATGAATGAGGATATGTGAAAGGAATTACACGCACACAACAGCTTCTCATCATAATTGAGCACTTCTGATGTGGTACATTACAACTGAGTATTAAAATCAAGGATTAGGGGCAAACACCCCTCACTACCTCAGAATAATTTTGATGGAATCTTACATGAATGCACATGTCAATGCACATACACATATAGATATATTAATACACATTTGACGAACATGAGCAAGTCAAAGACTTGTGCTTACATACAAGGCCACAGATTTCAAGTATGTGCATTTCCACTTACTCAAATTTCCACAATCAAGGTCTGATTTTTAGAAAAGTTCCACGAAGAGACAAAATCAACAGAAATCAATGCCTCATTAGATCAGTTCTTACTGGATAAAACAAGCCAATCACTTTACATCCAGAGAACAAAACATAGAGCTTTTTCACCTGTAAAAAAACCCTGAAAAACTCTGTGTCCACAGATGTGTAGTTCTAGTTTTATCTGGAATAAGCACAGAACAGCAAGACACAGTGCAGAGGTCAAGTGAACTTGGGAATAAGGTATCCACAGAGACAAATTTCTCCTACCTTTCTTCTACCCGTGTCAATTAGGCGGAACTCACATCCAGGAATTAGGGAAAAGGGAGAGGCCAAGTTGTCAGTAAACAGGAGAAAAAGAAAGAGATAGAAAGATTATTCCCTGCCTAAGTATTGAGAGATGTAAAGAAGAAACAACTGAAGAAAGAACTGGAAGGCCACCCAAGTTCACCAGTCTTACAAGGCGAAGGTAATCGTAGCTACTCAAACATTAAAGACAGACTTTTGGCTCTTATGAATGTATCAAATCATAATATTCCCATGCTAAGAACCAGATTACAACTTGATGCATTTTGTTTTAAAGATGTGACCTTACTGAATGAAGGGGTCGGCTTCTGGCTGTTTAAAGTAGACACATCTACTTTAAATACAAGTCAAGGGAGTTTAGAGCATTCTGTGCCTGGATTCACTGAGCAGTAAGAAAAAGTATTCTTTGGGGTTTTTTCTATGTAGCTGTTTGTTTCTCGGGACTTTTCTCACTAAGTTTGAAATCTGTAATGGCTGTGTGGTTTCCCCCCTATGATTTACTCCCTTAGAAAATTCATGATCAAAACAATATTGGGCATAGTTCCTTCTTATACAGCACGATATTCAAATCAGATGAACTCAAACATCTACGTGAATCAGGCTTCCATATTAAAACACTTCATTCAGTTAACAGGAACACATTACTTAATTTATTATAACCCCACATCAGTACACATCAGTAGCCCACAAACGTCATGTTACAATATTTAACAAAAGATATACTATTAAATAAAGTGTTTGTGAATAAATCAACAGTGATTTGTCTGCAATGTCTAAGTATGAGAAAAGAATTTGGCTGCTGACTTTTTCCTTTTGGTACAGGATACAATTGCAAAATACATTTTTAAATCTTCAATTATGTTGCAAGTTGCAGAGTTTGTCATTGGAATTATTAAGCTGACATTTATCCTTTTTTTCAAATTGCTCTGCCTAATAAAATTACCTATCTTTTTTTAACTACGTAGCTTCCCTATACACATGAGGCTTTAAATGTATTTTAAATATTAAAAAACTTTTCATTAAAATGCAGAAACAGGGGTGGGGGAGCTACTAAAAAAGGCTTTACTCTGTCTCCTTTAGTTTTATGTGGAAGCATTAATCAAAACCTTCATTAATATTGCATGAATTCAGAGCCTTCGCACAATTGGAATGCACGTTACTTCTTATTTACAATATTTTTATTGTAAGGTGCTCCATTTAACAGAAAAATTAGGAATCTGAAGATATTTATGCACACGTAGAAAGTGCTATATTGCAGAACTCACGTTACAGGAAAACTTCTGGATTTACAAAATGGAAAATTGAAATTCTGTCAGAATCTAAAGCAGCATTTCCAAAAATCTGCATTTGATACGACTGCGAGTGACTGATTACTGAGTGCTTAGGATTTATGGTTGAGGCTTCCTTTCTTCCTTCCAAGACTTGGGGTGAAAAAACATGCACTGTTGACAGATAAAAAATCCACAGCCTTCAGGAAGCCAGGTGAGGTTAAACAGAATTATCAACTGTGCTGCTAGATACATAATTATGGGGGAAACAACATGCCTCTTTTAGATGAAAGTCACAAGTAGCAAAAGCTGTCATGACATGTAAGGGAAAATTCTTTTCTAAATAACCAATGTTAAATGACAAAAATGATAAGAAGAAAGAAACAGTTTCATATTAGCAGGATATTAATAATATCCTGGTATCTGCACTCGTCTCCTGGGCTCCGCTCTTTGACATATTCATACAGCGTCAAGGAAAGTTGATGAAGAGCAGAGTGGCAAAGTTTGTGTATTGTGCTAAATAATTCAATTGAATAAACATGGAAATGGACAACAAAAAATTCAGATAGATCTCACAGTACTGAGCAACTGTGGTACAATAACAGATGCTGCTCAATGTTGATAAATGTGAAATGTACATTGGAAAAAACTATTTTAACTGTAACAGGACAAAAAACAGGAGGGCAGGATGGCGTCCCAGATTTGCATTAACATCAAAACCTTAAAAGGCTTCAAAAAGCATAAAGAAAAAATGTTAAACACAAAGGCACTATCTTATTCTGAGAAGCCTTTAAAACCTGCACTCCTGGAAAGTGCGATGGTTTGTGGCAGGACTAAAATGTTGGTTTTTTGTTCTCTGTCAGTCTTCAGTGAAGTGCATTGGACTAGAGGACCCTCTCAACCCCTTCTCATACTGTCTGAAATAGATTTGTTGCTGTCAAAATCAGACTTTTCTTATTTGTTATTAAACACTGTCATTACCTTTGTGATAATAATATTACACTGCACAATACTAAAACGCTATGTGCAAATACTCATGCTTTCACCTCTTCCCATTAATACAACTCCCATCTATTTCTCCTAAATACTGCTTCCCTTTCCATGCCTACAGCTCTTGCATACCCAGACAGAAGCTTCACAAATTGGAAAGGTTTCTTTTCTTTGGAAAAAATTGGTTCTACTGGATTAGTTCAGCTCTATATATAAAGAAAAAGTCAAAAAGTCAGAAATTACTTTTGGAAAAATACCACCTGGAAAAATGGCATCCTGTGGGAATAACTTCATTGAGGTCAAAATTTCACTTGTGGATTCAAACAGGTAGTTAAAATTTCACTGAAAGGCTTTTCAGAATCAAAGGAAGGAGAGGACTTGAGATCAGGCTTTTAACTGGAGAAAAAAGACTGCACAGCAGACAATTTTTACAAGATAAGTAGAATGTTGCAAAACTTTCATGGAATTGCATAATTTTTCCCCTCAACAGGACTCATTAATATCTTCTGGCTATTGAAACATAGATTTAAAAGAAACATAAGGATTTTAGTTATAGGCTAGCTGTTTTGAAATTAGTTAGAATATGAGGGAATTCAGGCCTGGCTAGAGTTAATTAAAATAGTTAAGAGAGCTGGATCTGAAATGGTTTTCAAGATGTTAGTAATTGATTACTGAATGATTGATGATCTGTCACTTGTATGTTTGTTTAACTGTGCTTAGAACGAGGAACAGAAACATTGATAAGTCGGTGTAGGGAAGAAGGACAGTTACCAATTTCCTCCCTCTGTGAGAACCAATCCAAAAGTCACACAAGAGAAACTTAGAGGTCACTAAAGTAATTAGGATTGTTACAGTTCAGAGAAGCAAAAAGGTCAAAATGAGGAAGATGAGTTACTTCATGTTTTTAAGACCACTGACCCAATTCAAGACCACCGACTCAGTTCAGGACACACACTACGCATGCTTAATGACATGTAAGCTCATTTCCATATGAAGTGGAGACTGGGAGGTGCTAATGTTATGAATATGCATTTGTATTTTGGATATTCATAATTTTTGTAAATAAAAAGCTTTGTGTTTGCTTGGATCGGGGCCCTGCATCTTAGGGAGCTATCCCATGCAGTGCCTGGTGCCAAATAAAACATGCACTTTCTAACTCTAAACTGTTAGAGAGTTTTTGTCCTTCTCGGTTGGATATTGATACTAGATCGATATTCGTATTTTAATAAATCACTATGATGTTTTGAATTGCGAGCAGCAACATAAAAATGAATAGCTAGATATGAAATCCAGACCTAATCTGTGAACGCCAGTCAGTATTTCGACTGCACTGAGAGACCCAGGTTATGTAAGTAAGCATATTAAATTTATATTCCTAGTTCACTTGTATGGTGTAGGCTTACAATTTATTGCTATGTGAATTTTAGAAACAGTGGGTCCAGTTATTTGCCTCTGCTAGAAACCCACTTGAGCATTTTCATTATATGTATTACACTCAATGAAATTAAAGGACTTTCTAATATTAAAGTGTCATCCTGTGGGGATGCAGAGCATTTAATTTTCAGTATCTTTACTTGGTTTTGTCAATTCTCTACGTATATAAAGTACAAAGCTGATCTATATTTACACTGGATGATGTAAGACATCTGCTTAGCTCATACCTTCTCCAGGGCTTTCATTAAAGAATGGAATTTATGTAGTTTGGGTTTCACTGCCCTCAGATATTTTTCAGTCCAGAATGAGTTTATATTTGTCTACAAGACTGCACTATAAACATGATGATAACATCTCCATCCCAGAAAGCAAAAAAAGCCCTAATTTAATAGTGGTTCCTCTTGAAAAAACTGAGCTATTATGTTAGTGTGAACAAGACTAATAGAAAACTTAGAACTTAATGGAATGTTTTAGATTTATATAATTTATCTTATTTTACAAAATATAAACGAAACTTTCCTACCCCAAAGCAGCACCACACTCTCTAATACTTGAAATACATTAAATCCACTTCGTAATTTCTAGATTATAGCTCTCTTTCCTCTAATTCAGTTGTCCAAGGTGCTAAATTTGCAGGAAGCACCTTTAAATGTTAGTCTAGGAATATATCCAAGTACCATGCGTGTTGAAAATTAAACTGAAAATGTCTTATAAAGCATGTTTGACTGTATAAAATTTGCAGAGTTTTTCATTTGAGATTTTTTCTGCAACCAGCAAACCAGAGGTTCCTCTAATCCAAGGTATACCCGATTGCTGATGTTGGGGGTGGAGGGAGTGTATTTCAAGAAGGGACAAGACAGTAAAGCATCTTAAATTTATTCTAATAAAACTACTCACATTCTGTAGATATAAAATCAAAAGGCGCTTGAGGAGGCCACTGGTCTGAGGAAGCTACAAACCTTATGGGGAACAATTAGTGTCATGGTCCAGGTCAAGCTCCTTCCTTTACCTCATGATGTCCATCTGTTTAGAGTTAACTATTTGGGAGCCCATTTCCTGCTGTCTTTGTAGTTGCACATCAGAGCCCCAATGGTAATAAGATACCAATTACGCATTTAAAAACAGTTCTGTGTTTAGTGACAGTCTAGGATGCTGAGAAATGAATAAGGAATGTTAAAAAGAGAGGTGCAATGTTAGGATTTAGGAAGGATGCCTTACACTAAAATAGTGTAAATTCTTTCTCCCCTCAGAATAAAAATACGTAAAAGTATATTCTTATGGTAAAGAAACATCAAGAGCTATAAACACTAAGGCTAAGAAATATGAAGAGATAATCCTATCTATTTATGTGTACATATATATAAAACTGGTTGCAGAGATCAATGAAGATGATATGTGCACGGATCTGGTGCACAAAAGTTCATACTGTGAATTACGGCAAGCATGAAATCTACATTACCTAGGGAATTTCCAAGATCCCATTTCCAAGATCCATTTTTTTGAATCAAAGTACAAAAAGGAACTGTCTCCATTCCAGGCTGCTGTACGACCTGAACTTGATGCTGAGGATGTTGCTTACAGCATCTGATGCCTCCTCGCCTCCAATACTGCTGTGCTGATATGGACACTCTTCCTACTGCAGGACTTACAATTTTTCCAGTTTTCTCTCCATATACAGTGGTTGTCTTGGCCTGTCTTTACAACCCATGAATGCCTTAGTTATATGGATGGCCATTGCAGTTAACCAAGGTTTTACTATATGTACAACAGACTTAACAGGTAACAGCTAATTATCAGGCAAGATAATTTCAGCCAACCAGCTCAGTTCCTTAAAGAGAGTAAGAAAAAAAGACAATTTCTATTGAGGTGTTAGGCTGCATAGAAATTGAAGCGCAGTAGAAGGACAAGAATAGGATTGATTAGAAGCTATGATATGTTCACAGATCATGCTGGGAATCTCTGGTAAGCACAATGCATCTTTAATGCAAATCAATATAGACAGTCTGACAATGACCCTTGAGAAAGGAAGTGCAATCAAGCCGCTGCTCCAAGAGACGGAGCCGGTCCAGCAGTGAGCTCATGGGTTCTCTCTTCACAGTGTCTACAGGAGTGAGGAATTCATCTGATAATTAGAGCAGTTCAAATGATTTTTGCTGTTGAGTAGGCTGTGAAATTCAGGAAGGTAGTCTGGGTTTTGCCTTATAATGGCACAGTTACTCATTGACAGAGCACAGTGGCACCATTGTGGTGAGTCGCTAGCAAACATCAGCCTCATGAGCTGCAGATGATGCATAATTTGAACAGAAGCTGCAAAGTTTCCCCCAGATTGTCTTGGGAGCTTTAAAAACCCACTTTCAGAGCCATGAAATTTTGCTTTTTTAGTAGCTTTTTTAGGGAGAGAAGTTACAAAAGCAAGGCACATATTTACCTCCAATCCCCCACTCTTAGATGCTCATCTGTAACCACGTAGGCCTTGTTCACCAAGGAACAGTAGGCGGGTAGTAATTTTTACGGTGTTCACTCATTTATTTCAACAGGGTGTCTAGAGTTATTTGAATTGTAATTCAAAGGAAAAAAGGAAGCATACAGCACCCCTAACAACTACATTCCTGTCTGAAAACAATGATTTCTTGAAGCAATTTCACTGAGATTTCAAATCTAGGCACACAGTTGGCAGGAAGCTCTACTCCTGCAGACCAAGAAGCAGAGGCAGAGGCAATGAGAGGACTCGCACCAGCCCTCATGAGGAACACTCATGGCCATTAACTGACCCTGTCCTTTTTCCCCCTTGCCTGAGTAAGTGGGGCAGGGACAGCAGCCAGGAGGGGCAGCTCTGAGACCACTTCAGAGAGGTCCAGTGTGAAGGGTTCAAATCAATTTGTGGAGCCCAGGCCCTTACATTGTGCAGAGCTCTGAAAATAGAAGCACAATGCCCTAGCAGCTGGAGTGAGCTGAAAGCTTTCTAGGACAGCACTGAGCCTGCTCTCTGAACACCATGGATCTTCACTGGAGGAAATATGCAGAGAGAGAGCAAAGTTAATGATTACCATAAGGATTAATACTCACTCTGCGTGACCTTTGAGAGTAGGGGCTACAGTTTCCCATTGGTTTTTCCAACATACTACAACAGCTTTCATCTGGTGAGGCATCTGAAGATCTCAGATGATAGTAACTTAGGCATTCAGTTTAACAGGAAATTTTGTTGCTACCAAAAAGTACATTTCCTTTAAAGCAGGTACTTTTTTTCAAATCCAAACAAAACCAGACAAATAACCAAAACATCACAAATTATTATATAGTGCTTAAAATTCACATGGATAAATCATCCTTGGAGTTTAATTGAGCATACAATTCTGAATGTTTTGTTAAACAGAATAAATACCTGTAAAGTTGTAAAAATGGTTTAGATGTTATTAACCTCTGCACCTAAATTTAGAAACTTAAATCTTTAATTTGCCATACAAACATAAGCACTTTCATCTTCTGAGATGCTTAAGACTCTTAGCTCCCAATAACTTTGTGAATTTAGATATCTAGCACCCACTAAGGAAAAACAACAACTACATGCTTCTAGTATTTTCATCAAGTATACTTTTAGTTTGGAACTTCCTCTCTGAGGAACAATTATATAAATAAAATTAACGTATACGTATTTGTTCACATTACACACTTAAAAATTGCTTTTATAGTGCACTGCTTTATCTTACAATCTTAAATTTTAGTGATTAACATACTTTTTTTATAATTAACAATGTGTTAGTTATATAAATATCTTACCAAAAGAAAGAATAGTAGCTTTTTCTGTGTGAGCTTTATTATTTAGTCGCTAATCCACCAGACCATTTCTAAAGTGCCCGAAAGAGCCACAGATGAAAATTTATGTCTAAAAGGAGTCTAACATATGTAAGGGCTTCAAGCAGCTTTTATGAATTTTCTGCAGGTTTTACTCTTGTTGGAATTTAAAAAAAATGAAATTGAACATTTCAGCAAAAAGTATACATATTAAATATATATGTATGTATGTATTTGTGTGTGTGAAGAACAATTCTTCCTAGCCTACATGAAGATACAGTTTACAGTGAAGAGAATCTATCACAAAGAATAACTCAAGCCAATAGAAAAATCAATCCAATATGCTACAGATAAAGTATGTAGTCTAACACATCCACTAGTGCTTAAACATCAGGAATAAAATTTCAAGTGTAAAGATTAAGGACTACTGCATCGCAGAAAAAACCAAATACAGTGCAAGATTGAAATGAGCATAATAAATGCTACCCAATCGTGACCAGGGACCAGACCATGACTTAAGAGCATAAAATAGATTTGTCTCCTCCTCATAAATCTGCTGTAAGGACTCATGGTATTTCTAATGAACTGCTCCATCAAAGCCTAACACAAAAAATAAAAGGCAAGTGACCCTCTTCTAATTTCCCATCCAAGTCACTTGGCTCATTACACCCTTATATTAGAGTGATAAAAGTCTGGTGAGTGATTCATTCATTTATCAGATGAAGAAGAAAATACAATTTGATAGCTTCCCTGAGTCTATCTATCATCATGTTAGGGAGGGACAAAAAGAAGAAAAAAACTGATGACAAGAATATTGAGAGTTAAGAATGTAAGGACAAATGTGCTGGAGGTTAAGAAGAAAAGAGAAACCAAGAGGTAAAATGGCTCCCTGTGAAGCCATTAATCTCAGAAGTTAAACCACGGGCACAATTTCCTGCAACTGTCTCAGCATAATGGATTCATTATTGCTATAAATACTGTTGATGGCGATGCTCTGCATTTACCATGGGCACTTGGGAAAAGAGGAGCTGGGGCGACTTTCCATTCAAAGAGGGCTCAATGACAAGGACAGGAATAAAAACAAAGACAGACCAGTAATATGTGCTACCGTCCAGAAGCAACCAATGAGTCTTTTGGAGGCCTGAAGCAAGCAATCCCTTCTAGGAACTTAGGCATCCTATGGAACAGAGATTTCCAAAAGATATATGATCTTCAGGAGGGAAAAGCTTTAGGGCTTTAGAAATACATAGAAAGAACTCGAGTCAGAAGTCCATCTCACCTTTGGGGCATTCAGGATATCTGAACATCCCGTATGTGAGGCCAGGCAATCCGTTTTCTCACTGAGAGCTCTGTGGTCTAGGGTTTTCTAGGAAAACTGCAGACCAGCAGCTGTGTGTGCATGCACCTATACGTATTTACGTATATGCACATATATATATTAATGAGCTTTTCTCTGAACTCAAAACTGAGCTCAGCCAAAAAGTTTTCTCAGCTACCCCAGGTCTTCCTAGTGCTCTGAACTTTGGGAGAGGGGTGCAATTTAAAGGCACTACAGCTATTTCTACATAAATAAGATACACACATAGTTAAAAATTACAAGCAGGCACTGCACTGGAAATTCTTTTCACTTGTTGAATTACAGGAAGAAATCTGAGGGCAGTGGCAAAATGCTACAAATACATTTTTCTTTCCAGTTAGTTTTCCAACTTATTAGGAAGTCAGTAGGAAAAACTGACAGTGAGATTCTAACTGTAAAGAGGAGCAGAGCAGATTATCTGTATCCAGCTTCTGGCATTTCACACTGACTGCGTGGACTTGGAACACTTGGACAAAACAAAGCAGGAGAGACAGCACAGAAAGCCAGCATAGGAAGCAGCTATATTAATTCCCTGCCCACACTTCTCCCAAAACAGTGGTTTTTTACTCTAAACTCTACTGTTCCCACATTGATGATGACACATGAAAATGAACATCCTTGCTGTTGTATCAGTCAGTGATATCAGAAACCAAAAATAAAGAGGCAAAGATGTATTGTTACTCCACAATGTTATTGAAGGGCTTCTTCCGACCACTGACTTTGAGCTCCTGTGTGCTTGCCCCACACTCATATCTCTAATTTGTACCAGTTGTCAGTCTAAAACTCACCTCCAAGGGGTGACTGCCCAGACTAGTCAAATCCCAGACACAGAGAAATGGAGACATAGAGAAATGCATCAGCCAGCCAGGTTTGTACTTTAAGTTAAAACCTGGCCTTTCTACTAATACAGAAATAGTCAGTAGAGAATTCCAGCTACTTGTGCGTCTGTCTCCTTCAAAAATGCAGGAGGGATGGGACGTATCCCACAGGACAGACTTGAAATAACAGCTACACAAGAAAGAAGGCAGGGAACTGTGTGGCAGCCCTGAGGCACTTCACAACACTGTGTACCAAGATTGCTGCATCAAATACATTGCATTTTTAAAACGTGTCATGATTCCTCTTTTTTGCTGTGTTGAAAGAGATATGATTGTTTCCCCTTTCAGTAAAGACACAGGCAAAAAATTTAATAGCTATGTCTCACCCTGGCTCTTGAACTGTTTTTGCTCCTTCTAATTTCCTGCCAAAGTATGTAGTCAATTTGCAAGGTGACATTTGCAGAGGCTCCTTACAGATTGATTGGCTAAACTGCTGGGAAGCCAAGAGAATTCATATAGAGAACGACCTTCGTTTATTATAAAATCAGACCTGCTGATGTTGCTGCATGCCAGAAAAGTCCAACCATTCCCCACATGTTTCTCAGAGAGGGCCACTGATGGATGCAGATCACAAGGAGGACAGCAAACAAGAGGCTGCATAATCTGCAGAGTTCCTGACAATCCTTGAGTGAAAACTCATGTCATGGTGCTGCATGCTGAGTGCTAGACAGGAAAGGAAAAAAGCAATCTTTTCTTGGAAGACATCCTGTATGGTAACAAAGAGCTACCTGGAGGGTGATAGTGACTTCAGGCAGTAAACATGCGGATCCCTTCCCTTTGTGAGCATCAGGAGGCTCTCCTTGCCTGTCCATCACAATTCACCTCCCTTTCAGACTTTTTCTTGAAAGTTGCTGTGCTCTTGGCATAGCTTAAACTTTTAACCACTGACACAACTAATCCTCCATCCTTTCGAACAGGGGTACTTGCCAAATTTGCATTTACTACAGAAAAAGTCATTGCTCTGTTTAAAAACATTTAACATGGATTACCAGTAACAGCCATTTGTGTTTTAAGTATTTCTCAGTACAAAGAATCATCTCTGTGCTTTGAAAACAGAACAGATGCTGAACTGCTTTTGTGGCTCTGGACGTGTACCACACTTCTGTTTTCTTTCATTTCTTTGGCTTGAAGAAACACGTTGTCAAAAGACAAGATGTATTGGTTTATTCTTTCCCATTCACTCCTTTGTAAATATTGACATAACATAGACTTCCTGAAATATATGGCGAAACATAAGTCATCAAAAAGATCCCTTTGGGAACTGCAAGTGACACATACAAAATATGTGTAATTTCTAAATTATAGTCCCTCCTGCAGTATAAACTCCCAGCCTTCCTGAACCAATAATGCTATCATTGAAGAATTTGTTTGATTACTTTGAAGTAAAACACAGGATTGACTGAAATTTAACTACACTCCCTGATTTAACTTAATCAGATTTAATCATGGCATGGAAATCAAACCTCATGTTTTTGTGATGTGTTTCACAAAACTGTTCATAATAGCACATGGTTAAAAAAATCAGCCACAGTTTATGGCTCCATGTATGACTTCTTAGTTCTCCCAGATACCAGGGATCAGCTCAGGGGTAACTCAGGGAGCTTGCAGATCTAGATCTTCTTTTCACAGAGTTTTGGAGGAAAGTCTTTTACAAGTTTTGAAAGAAAACAGTTGAAATTAGCCAGCAAATATCTCCAGATACCTTCTGCAGTTTGGAACTGCCTTGTAGGGCAGTACCTCCTCTCCACATGTGGTAGATGAAGATTACTTGTTAACACATGCCCCTGAATTAGCTGCCTAAAATTGACAGGTTTTACTAAAATAGCACCTAGCTAACTATTCCAGCAAGAAACTAGAATGTCATTAGCTTTTTCACTGCTCACAAGACACACAGACTTTGTTTAAATATTTTTAACAAATATTTTGAAATATTTGTGTAAAATTATGGAAAGGAATGTATTGTCATGATGTTTTTATGAGGTTGAATAATTAAACAAATATTCCTAAACAAATATGTGCACACACCACAGAACAAACCAGTAAGCTCACTCACAAACAAGCTGAAATGAACATCAGAAACTTCATGGACAATTATTAATCCACAATATCCAACTTGCTATGATTTCCTGGCAAAAAATCCCCACTCACAAGAAAGGAAAAATCCTTTCTGCTCTTTAGTTAAGGGTTTGTGAAAAAGAGGCCAGTTTTACCTCTCACCAAGAGAGGGCAGTGACATATCTCAAATTATTAGGAGATCCCATATGAGAACCATATACCTTTATAGCAAGCATGATAGCAAATAATCTCTGCAGACATTTAATTTTAAATTCTGTGGAGCATTCAGCTGATGCTGTATTATTTTTAATTAACATCCTCCCACCCTTAAGTGTGTGTACTGTTGTGTTTGGAGAAAATAGAAAGAGATTATGGATAAAACTGTGAGTCCTTATGAAATAAGATTTTTTTTTCCTTTTTCAAACAGGTTTTTCAAAGCAGAATATTAAGAAATACCTGCCTTCTACTATGAACCATGTTCAGAGCACTGTGTAAGCCTTATTTTCAATTTTAATTGATTTCTCCAGAATGTGAGGTCTTAACCACTTAGCTCTATCCCACACTTTCTATTCTCTCAACCCCCAAAATATCAAGTTAGAGGCTGTTTTTGTTCCCAAGTCCTAAAGATCTTGTTACAGGTAAGCAGCTGTACTATGCTGTTCAGGATGATTGATTTTTTTTTTTTTTTAAGGAAGTTAGTATATCCATTTTTTTGCCCAAAGTTATCTCAGGACTATTGGCTTGTGAAGCTTAAATTGTCCTACCCCAAAATCTCTAATTAGAATATGTCCTAAGTCTGTTATTTTTGGTCTCCAAAGGACTGCAACATCTTCAAGTTCATGGCCTCTTGCACATCTACTGCTATCCCTGAAGTTCAAAAAATACAGCTGGCAAAAACCCAGCACCTTTCTCTTTTTCACAGCCTTTCAGTGGGTAGGTGTAGTCCAGAGGAAAATGTTATGTCTTCTAAAGAAGGACTTTGGGGTTAATTTTCAACAGAATTTATGAGAGATCACACACAAAATCTGTCCAATATGGCATGTGGTTATGTATTATTTTCTTTGCAATTTTCAAGGCATCTTTCAAAAGGTATGGAGAGGAGAGAGGAAAAAAGAGGAAGAGAGAAATACACTTCATTTTATCTATAGTCTTTGGAGGTTTAGAGCAGTTGGAACCCCTCTTTGAAAATGAATTTAACTAGATCAGATGCTTTTATATGGGCTTTTTCTCAATTTCTAAGGCAAATGGAATGAATAAGAAGACACAAAATAAAATAATGATGAGGACAAACATTTCTCTAACAAGGTATCATAACATTTTCTTATTGACGTTTTCTTTATTGATGTGTTGATTTCCCCTTCCAGAATGATTTGTCTCAATATTCTGGAGTGTCACAACAAGCTAGAAAGCAGCTTCTAATGACTAATGGAATGACTGACAATTTAGATGTTACAAACCTGTTAGAAAAGAGCTTGGAAGGAATACATAATGGGAACAAAAAAAAAATTGGAGGAATTGATCTGTAATAAATGTGGAGTATCATGTTACATACCAAGTACATTAGAGAAAGGGGGATGAGGTCCACTATCAGAAAAGTTCATCAGAATTCTTTATTTACTCTTCCTATCATGCCTGACATCTCACCACATACATACACCCACACCCTGAGGCCCCCCATTGTAAAAGCAACATAAAAATGTCCACCACAAAATCAGCATCTTGTTAAATTCACTCCCCTTTGGACCAAACAGAAAAGCTCCAGTATATACATATGCTAAAAGCATTTGTATTCAGTGCACCAGTCCTTGTTTAAGGCAATCTGTTGGTGGCCTACAGTCACAGAGCACATAAAGATTATATTCTCATGTGGGAAGATATCCATCACTGAGTTGGTCTTGTCATTCTTGCTTTCCTGCAGACACTGTAAGTAGAAAAGCTAAAAGCAAGCAGGGTATAAGGTCTTCAGCAGTAAGCTTAGCAGCAAGAGAGGACAATAACTTTCACATTGTTGGGGAAGATGAAACAGGAAAGCCTTGGAAATATGATTGCCTGACAAAAGATTTTGGGAATATGAAAACTATAGGCAACATCGAAATGAAAGCCACTTTTGAAATACCAGGTCTTAGTTACTGAACAACTAGAAAACAATGGTATGGACACTGAAGTAATCCCCTCTTGATGGAACAATACCCTCTGCTTGCAAACAGGTCCAAGGGTCAGAGCAGACCCTACTAGCTCAGCAGAAGGGGTCCAAAGAGTAGTTTTTAGAAGTTAAGATGTAACACTCTATGGTAATATAAGAACTCTTATAGGCTGTATGTAAATGCTATAGGATTTGTATCTTGTATTAGATTGGTTAGTGACAATTAGAATATTCAGTGCAGAAGATGATTTATTGTATTGTAACCAGGACTTCAGACATTCTCATTCTCATTCTCACTTCTATTCATTCTCTCTTCTATTCATTCCTCTCTTCCACTTCTACTCTTGCTCCTACTCTCTCTCTCTCTCTCTCTCACCCATTCACTCTCTTGCTCTCTTGGGCCTGCTCAGAGCTGAGTCTACCAGCTCTGAGCAGTGCCCCAATACCCACGCCCTTTACAATAAACCGACTGTGTCCCAAGACCTGCCTATAGAGATCTCTCGTCTCCATCCGTCACCGTCTACGTCCGGCCGTCCCGACAGGACCCCAGAACCCCCTTAACCTACACACATTCTGTTCTGTGTACAGCAAGCCCCAAGGCCAAACAGAGAAATCAATTCAACTATCCAGAATCAAGTGTATCAAGAGACTCACTGTGACTTTACTGGAGACCAAACTAGCTGTGAATTATTCCAGTCCTTCAAATATATTTGAAAAGGTAATTTGTGACCATATAGATACAGTGGAAATACAATTTACCTTAGTCTATACTGACCAAAAGGCTGTACTTCAAAATCTTTCTGCTAGCAACCAAATGTGCTGGCAATCCAAGTACTGTATACTGAGATCCAGGTAAAATATTCCTATAAGCTTTTACCATCATAGAAAAGAAAGTTCACCTTACCTGTTCCCTGATAAAAGACTGTTACACAGATAACATAAAAATCCATTCACTTTTGTTTTGCAAATTGTAGCCTCATTCTGGAATAAACTTTGTGGCACTATACCCACTGACCCCCAACACTAGCTACCATCTGTCTGTGAGCATAACTGCTCTGATACGAGGCTGGAATCTCTCTCTAATTCAAAGCTTAGACAACCTCTTCTGTAACCTTCTCTGAGCAGGTTTTCTGGAGCGCAAATGAACTGTTCATGCTTTTTAAGGCATTGCCTACATCCCACAGCAAAGCCTACAATTCTCAGACATTATTCCTTGCTAATAAAACATCACTTGTGACGCACTTTGCAAGAAAAGCGGGCTCCAATGTCAGAAGCAGAGCTCGTAATTTGTGGAAAATAAATGAATGAAGCAGCAAGAAACACACCCATAGCAGCAGGCCTGGAAGGCTGCTCCAGGGATTGCAAGGCAAGACAGGAAATCAGTTTGTAATGTTGTTTCACCACTGTGGCCTGAGTGGGACTGACACTCCCTTTAAGTAGTTAATCGATATTTTGAAAAAACTGCATTAATTGACACTGCTCCAGTGAGAGTTTTAATAATGGATTTATGCTATTTAACTACATCTTAATTAAAAGACTTTTTTTTCTCACTTTATGTTTATGACAAATATTTGTCTCAAGTAATTTAATACACACCTTAAAATAAACTGACTAATGAGAACTCAGACATGCACATTCAGTGGGGAAATCCCACATTTTATCAGTAGCTAATAAATTTGGAGAGCTAAGAGTACCTGAGTTCTACTTCAGAATACTAATGTTTAGAATACTGAAACCTTATAGAGTCAAACTGATGCAAAACACCAGCATCAAGGCTTTAAAATAAAATCTATTATTGTTAAAGGCAATCAAGTTATAATGCAAAATCAGTAGAAGTGTAGAGAAACTGAATGCTGCATTAAAATATTCATATAAAACACTTATGGCTCATTATTAAGGCACTCCATTAGAATGCATACTTTAAATCAGATTTTTATGAGCTCCAAGCGCATTATTTATTATAAAAGTGTGTTTAAAACAAACAAATAAACCCCTAAAATCAAATCCAGCATTTCAGACTAAGAACTTTGTGATGAGGTTCAGAAGCAGACTGGTTGAGCAGTGATCAGAAAAATGTGTTAAAGCTACTAGTTTAAATTGAAACATTATCAACTTAAATGTATTTTTTTCACACCAATGTATAAATTTTGATATGTTATGCTGTATTTTTTCTAAACCAATTTCAAAATTATTTACATGTATGATCTAAATTAATTAGAGCTCAAATTTCAGTAGAATGCCTCCTGCAGTTTATCCCATTCTATCCTATTCTGTTTACACAAGAAGGATATTCTTTCTACTGCTACACTTCAGAAAGAAATGTCTGTAATATTTTTCATAGATTTTGAGAAATGGAGAGTAGTGTTGGAATACTGATGAGACTATTTTTTGACATCTGCCACAGGTGCCAGACATATCTTTCTTAATTCCTTAAAATATGTTTATCCCCATTTGCTTCTAGCCTAAAGAGTTTCAAAGCCTTGTTAGTGCACACAATTTCCTCAAAAGCCTTGTTTTTTTTCTTAGAGGTTCTATCAAATAATATTAATTCTGTTTATCAAAATAAAATGTAAAGTATTTGAGACTTCATCCATTTTACTTTTTTTATTACTCCTGCTCTGCATTTTAAAGCAGGAGTACACCATGACAAGAATATTTATTATTAAATTCTATTGTAACTTACCCTTTGATTAAGGCATTATATCATAACTTTAGAAGAGGCAAAAATCTGAGCACTGTAATTTTAAGGCTGAATCATAAAAACCTTCCAACACTATCAAGGAACTATAAATATCATGAAGTCATTGAAAGCTTCACCATCCTCATTTTTATTGTTTGCAAAGATCTCAAAAGGTACAAAGAGGCATCCCTAAACAATTACACAGAGGTAACTTTATCTCTGGAAATCACTTTTAAGAATCTTTTAATTGCAGGATACAGCTATAACCACTTTAGGGGAAACATATCTCAGCATTGCCATAAACTCAATATTGAGACAAAATGACATATCAGTTCTACTCCTGGAGTTCTTTTAGCAGATAAGAAGACTTAACTGAAAACTTCTACTTTACAAATGGATTTATGCATAGTAAACTCTGCCACATTTCGAAATATACGAGCTGAGTTATGTGGTGGGAAACTACAGTGCATTATAAACATGATACAGCATCCAAATTGAAACCGCAGGGATAGTTCTCTTTGTCTTCTCAAATATCACCATTTATTTCTTATCGGTCTTAAAAACACCACAACAAAGATTTACTGTACTTTCAACTGTGTTTTGCTGGAATGCAATTTCCACTGTCTGATGTGTCATTTCTCCTCTTTCTCTTTAGCAACCATTGTACCCAAGTGCACTTTCTCGTGCAGCCCAAAGATGAGACTCCCCCTTGACTCAAGCTGTTCTTCCTGCGGGGCGGCCCCTGCTTGCACCAGACGACGGCTGACCCTTGACTCTGCTAACGTAACACTTTCTGACTCTTGCCTATAGATGTCTACATCCTTCTGATTCATTTGGGAGCCCTTAGCAGCTTCATGGATGTTTTCACATTTGTGCCTGCTGTAAATCTTCTCCCATAGCTCTGAAGGCTGAGGGTGGTAGATATTACACACACATATATATAAATAGATATATAGAGGGTGTTCTCAGTGGAAATCTACAATCATCATTTCCCAATTGGTTTATGACTTGTCTAGCTCCTCTGCATCCCACAGTCTGCATGTAGAGAACTAAAGAGATTAAATGTCTGTGTTTGGATTCTCCCTCCTTCAGTGGAAAATCTCACTGAATATTTTATGGCCACAGAGGCAAAGGGTGTTGGGCTTAGCAGGGTTCCTTACCCCACTGCAGGAAAATAGTGCCTACTGCTGTCAACAAATTATTATTCAGCATCATGCTCAATGAAATAGTCTTTCCACAATACAAACACTGAAAAACAAAACAAAACAACCCAAAAACCAAAAAAAACCCCAAACCAAACAAAAATCAAACCCCAAAAAAGCACATCAAACCCCCCCCAAACCCAAGAAACCCCCAAAAAATCAACAAAACCACCCCAAAAAGACCCAGCCAAAATATCTGCCCAAACCAACCACACACACACAAAGATATCTCCTCCACAAAACCCCCCAAACAAGTAAACAAAAACCAAACCAAGTTTTGTCTCTGATATACATGAATAGTCAGTGTCTAAAAAGACACATTTTTATGTTTTCCTGCTAATACACTAACTTGGAACAAAGAGATTTTACTGCAAAAAATACAGTTCTGCCTACTTTAAACTTGTACCAGCAAAGTTTTGATTAATATGAGCATTCCAGGCCTTTCAGATGCGCCACAGAGGCTCATCCAACTTATCAGCCTACAAGATCACACAGCCTTCAAGGAGAAGCCTTTCACTAAACATGCAAATTAGAAGCAATCTATTGAAAGGTTGGACCGGATGATCTTTGAAGTCCAGCCTGGACTGTTGTACAATTCTATATTATCATGGGATGTGGCTGGGAGAACACAACAGGCCATATAATTGTGTCAGTCTTGGCTTGCAGTTCTTCAAGAAAAAGACAATTTATCAAATTCAAATCCTGTGAAATGGCCCAGGTGGCCAATTAGGCCAATGGCATCCAATGGTATCAGTAATAGCGTGGCCAGCAGGAGCAGAGCAGAGATCTTCCCCTTTCTACTCAGGACTGGTGAGGCCACACCTCACATACCAGATTCAATTTTTGCCTCTCTCTACAAGAGGGACATTGAGGTGTGGAACATGTCCAGAGAAGGGCAACAGAGCTGGTTACGGATCTGGAGCACAAGTGTTATGACTTAGGGAGCTGGGGGTGTTTAGCTTGGAGAAAAGGAGGCTCAGGGGAGACCTTATCACTCCCTACAACTACCTGAGAGGAGGCTGTAGTGAGAGGGAGGGTTCTTCACTGAAAGGATGGCAAAGCACTGGAACAGGCTGCCGAGGGAAGTGGTGGAGTCACCATCTCTGGAAGTGTTCAAAAAGTGTGTATATGTGCTGCTTGGAGACAGGGATTAGTGGGGGGCTTGGTGTTGCACTCAATGACCTTAAAGGTCTTTTCCAACCTCAACAATTCTATAATTCCAAATCTGTGTAGATCTACTTTCATGCATTATGGATTAAGATCTGGATTACAACCCACAGATATGTATCAGCCCTCCCAAGGCTGTGCACTGAGCCCTTAATTCTGAGAACTGAAGCCTTTACCACCCTCAAAAGCTAAAATTTAATGACCCATTTCATATTACTGTCACTTCATGCCTCCTGTTAAAAGAAGCAGTTCAGTCTTTTACCATTCCTCTCTCCTGTCCACATGACTTTCTAGTTATTAGGAATTTTTGACTAGGATACCCAAGTTGCATCCAAATTTGGGTGGAAATATATAACTTACTGGAGATATAGTTATTATCTCCCTCTTCACATGATAAATTAGCTACAACACCCTCATTTTTTTGGATTAATGGAGGGTTAAATATACTTATTACTTCTTCCTATTCCTGGAAAACATATGTTTGTTCCAGTTCGAAGCATTTGTGAAATGAAGTAATTTTCATCAGATGATAACCTTGACTGAAAGCAAAGCAGCTCTAAAGAGCAAAAGACAAGCATTAAAAACTTTAATTCTGGAAGAATCTATAATTCATTGAAACTGTCCACCTTAAAACAAGTAATTCCAAGTCAAGCTAAGTGTTTTATCCTATTAATTTCAAGGATGATGAACCACATTCTTGAAGCAGCACCCACTGAGTACTCTCTTAAAGGTGAAGAGAAGTCCCTAATGGGATTTCCAAAATCACATAGAAGCATTACTACCTGAGAGGCCAATGAAGCATTAAGTCCATTCTTAAATAATACAAGTTCCTTCTGACATTATTCAAAATGTCAGTTTTGAGGCACTTCAAAGTTTCCAAGCACTTCAGATCTCTGAAGCAAGTTACAAAGCTAATTTCTTCAGCAGAAGCATTTGAGGATAAAAATTCACAACTTGCCAGCCAGTTTTGCAGATCCTTGTTCACCGGGAGGCTTTCACAGCTACTCAAGCAGAAAAAAAAGCCATATAACCATAATAAAGGTATTTCAAAAGTGGCCCAACCAATCATACTGAAAACTGTAAAGGGTTCTGCCAATATCAAGTTCGGAAAATCAAAAGTGATCTAATCCCTTGGTCTGGTTGATCTGAGCCAAGTGTGAGCAGTTCAAGAGGAATCCAGAAGTGAAGGAATCATATTTGATGGACACAAATCAAGTTTTACATGCTACATAAACATGACCAACATGCAAATTCAAATTTTCTTTTCAAATGTAGGTATTAAAAACTCATCATGCTAGTTCTGCTATTCAAAAATTTTCAGGACAAAAAAAAATTCTCTTCTGCAAAAATGACTGAAGCTCTGTGTCATTCTTTGCTCTCATGCCTATTTTGAAGCAAAGAATAATCACACAGGAGCCTCTGTGGTTAGGCACTTGCCTAGCAGCATCAACAGAGAACAGGAGTTGCTGCTCCCAGCTTTTTTTTTTTAATTATTATTAATTTTTGACTTATCTTTCTCAAGTTTTCATTGTCATAACAAGATATGAAAGGAAATTAAAAACACAGTTTGAAAGTGGAAAATATTTCTCCTGTTCTTTGCTGTCAAGACAACTATATTTTCTGCAGGAGATGGGTAAAATGTAACCTCTTTTCCAGATGAACAAAAATGAATAAAATGCATGAAACTATATAATTTAAAGTGCATAGAAAAAGATTTGTCTCTCTCTGATGAAAGCAATCAGTCAAAATAGGCAGTCCCCAATGCACTGAAAATATTTTTCCGTAAGAACATTCTTATCAGTTTTGACAGGATATACTGAGCAAAAGAGAGACGAGCCCATCCGTGCCAAAACTGTGAAGAGAAATACTAGAGTGTCAAGGTCCCAAGGGGAATTTCTGTTTGACATCACTACTTCTCCCCAGGGCTCCATAGCATTCTCCCCTTCTCCCCACACTGATCCCAATGCAGGAGCATGCCCCTCTTCACTCCAGAGGGCTGTAGTTGCTCAGAGGCTTAAGAAACTTTTTTTTCCAAATCAGCTCTAGCTCTGGAAGTCACTGTTAAAAGCCATCAAACCTGTGTGCTGGAAACTGGATAAACCTGTATCTTAATTATTTGAGTTGAATTTTCAAAAAGCACTTAACCTTATTGTTCTAGACCAGGGAATCTGGACACCCACTTGTACTACAGCCTAAAATAATTTCTCTTTGTTACAACACACTAAACACACTGGAGCTCAGCAGACATGGCTGACTGTTCTGCTAAGAAGAAATAGTGCACTGTGCTTGCCTTGGCTTTGTGGGTATTAGTTTGGAGTTTGACTTCTGGGTCATTTTGCTCATATACCTGATCCTGGTTCTCATGTATTCCTGGTGGATGTTTTGCTCCACAGGTGAATAATTCATGTGGAGTGGGTTGAGTAGTAGCAACTCTGCTCTGCATTTATCAAAAGGATGACTTGAACCTTAATCTTCTGAGTTCCTGGGGCAGCCTCCACCAAGCCCCCAAATTAATCTCTGGCTTTACTTTGCACTTATTACAAGCAAAGAAATACTTACTCATCCAAAGACCCCAGTGTCAGGGCAGGCAGCTGGACAATCTAGCACCAAAAATTAGATTTCGCTCCCCCCAATCTGAATCAGAGAGTCCAAAAGCTGGTAAATTCTCCAAATGGCACACTACTGATTGAGTCAGTCTGTCTCTCTTTCTGCATCCTCAGATTTTAAAAGAAAATGTTCCATTCAAAAGCAGAGAGGGAATTTTGAAAAAATACTTTTAAATTTTTTAAAATTCAAGAATACAACTATGGATGGATACTTTTATTTCATTTTCTGCTATACTCAAATATGCATTTAGTTTGGCCTTTAAGCTAAACAGAAGTAGACTTCCAAGTAAAACATAGCTCTCTATTAACACTAGTTTCATTGTGATAGCATGCAAATCCCCAACACTTTGCAGCCAAATTAAATTTCACTGAGATTTGACAAAAGATTTGCAGAAGCTACCAGAAAGTAAAGAATCAGTCTTAATCTATTTATTGCATACCACTAAATGAAGGAAGGAAATGCTACTCTTCAGCAGGCTTACAGCAAAATTTAAGTACTGTGCTGAATTGGAACAGCAGGTCTTGGTTCATCAAGGTATTTAATTACCTCTTTAGTATTAAGTAGTTTACTTCATTTCTAGCAGGCTGATTAAGTATTTAAAGTTGCTTTAGAAAGAGTATCCTGGTAGAACTGTGCCAGGTCCACCTTCTCCATCAGCACTAGAGGCAAAGCAGTCAGACACAGCAACATTTATTTCAACTGTCTAGAAAATACACCACCAATAATGTCTCTGAATTGCAAGGGTATCTTTCAGTCACATCATAAATTGCATGTCAACCTTTAGAAACATCTACACAGGTCACAGCTTAAAGTACCAGGTGCTGATACATACACCTTTTAAAAGTCACATTACACAGCTCTACCTTGACTGCACTCACAAGGAGAACAGGTGAACCCATCATTTACCTCAAGTAGCTAACCAGGAAGCTAACCAAGAAGGAAATACTTCATGTGCTCTTGGTTATTAAATGGTGTTAGTTAATATGTGTCAGCAGAGCTGTATAACTTATCCTTTTACCTAATGGAACAAAAGGGAATAAGAGATAAAGGATGCAGAAAAGAAGTTTTAACTTTATAAGAATAGACAGCAACTTCCTGAAGATCAAAATATATGCTTGGAACATATGTTGCTCCGTGAGGCAAGTGTAAGGAAAAAATATAGTGTATTAGAAAGAAATGCCACTACTGTAAACAACAAGTGTTTTCAGATGAAGTGGAAGTAGCAATTATTTTATTAGAATGAAAAAATGCAAACAAATAGCACAACTACGGAGTGCTGCTCTTAACCCTTAATAGTCTGTGAAATAAAAACCTGCATGCAGGAAAGTCCTGCCACTTGCACTGGCAGAAGTGAAGAGGAACAATGTATCTGTTAGTGAGGTTTCAATCCTCTCACACAAAATGCATGGCACCACAGATCTGCCTTGGATTAAAATAGATAACATTTCCTCCTTAAGACAATCAAATCAAAATTATTTAGAACTAAACCCTACAATCCTAATGAACAAATGCAGATGGCCCAAAACATCCTGGGTTACCCTGGTGCCCCTCCAAGGCTAACTGTTTTCCTGCATGCTCACAGCTCTATCCTTCCTCCAAGGCATCTCCAGCTGTCCTGAATGCAAAGGAAACCTTGACATGAACATCTTGGTGCAGGCAGAAACTGATGCAAGAGCAAGGTATATCATCTTGCTCCCTCACTGGGAGGAAATAACCTAAAAACATCTTCAGAGAAGAGAAACATACAGAAGGTGGGTGTATGCTAATATGGAAGTGGAGGCAGAGCAAAACACACCCTGATCTTCAAATGCGCACATGTGGTAAGAAAACCAGTGTGGGAACAGAAAGAAAGTCCCCTAAACTTCAAAAGATGTAGAACAGAGCCTTTGAAGATGAGCCCGTTCTGAATTACAAGGGGCACTGTAAGAAACATGAAAACCACTTTATTTCTGCGGTGCTGTTTTCTACACCACTAAGATGTAAGACAGGACTCGGAGCTATCAACTCCCTTTTGTTCGTTTGTTTGTTGGATGGTTATTCACAGGAATGGCAGCTTACATTTCAGCAGTATAGATAAAAGTATTGCACTGAAATTTAAATGTCAAAGAATACATACGCAAATGTCAAATACCAACAGACAAATGCCAACAGAGAAATGTCAGAAATACACCCATGTCTCCCACTGAACATAACTACATCTGCACAAATGCAAGCCACAGTACGATGTGTAAAAGCCAGAGCTTTTCTTCAGTTCCTTTGGTGTTGTAATACCACTGGTGCCAATAAAATCAGTGTCTGGCAGCAATCTGAGTGTACTATTCCAAGTACCCAGCTCTGGCAAAAAGTACACCTAAGTGATCCGTGGTCTGCAAGGTGATGGATAACATTTACAGTCACAAGGGTACAAAACTGCTGTTTCAGGCAAATCCCACTCCGGGATTTGTTAACTTGTCACTAGATGACGGAGCCCAACACAACAACCTTTCACATGAATTCTCTTTCCAGCTATGACAGGAGCCCATGAAAGCTGAAGGCAGGGACATGAAAGCAGTTTCTCCTAGATACATGGCTTAATCTGTCCAAATAAAAAAAAAGCATAAACATGAATTCTTAGTGTATCCTAAACTATTTGCTTTTTTGAGTCCTGGGGATAATCACCTATGAATATAAGTGAACTTTGCAGAAGTATAAATGACTCCAGAACCCAAGGAGAACAGATTTCAAGCAGAATCTGGACTCTTGAGAAATTCGAGTGTGTTTTAAAATCTTACTTGCTTTATTAAAATCAATTGACTGTTCCTCAGGAAAACAAAATAACAGTTCTTTACACAATTGACTTGATGGGAATCTCTGGTCCCAATGACTTCAATGGGCTTTTCGTAATGATTTTACCCTTCATTATGTCCTATAAAAGTACTTGAAAATATGTTGATTAGGGAAGATGCATTAGCTCAGAAATTTCAGTCAGTCTGCTAATTGCAGCTGCTTCTACTAGAGCTGAGAAATAAAAATGCTTAGGTAGTTCTGCAGTCAGATCACTAAATACATGAAAATCTGAAGTGTACTTTAATTAGTGTAGTTAACAAAAATATATCTGACTCCTGTAATTATTGTGATTTGGTTCTCACACCAGTAGTTCTGTAAAGTAGATGTAAAGTAAATCCTAATCAAAGATAAAAGATGTGAATTTTTGTCAAATAATAAAATTCCCTAAAAATTTTCTTCTCTGCCTCTGAAGGAGTAGTTTTAAGAAACCTACCTTGTTTTTCTTATCTCTGTGACATTGACTAGAAATACTATATTAATTTTAAATTATTTTCTTATTCAATTTATTGCAAAAATTTGAAATAATTAATTGGAATTTTTTTTAAAGAAACATCTGAGAACAATTATCACATTCTCACAATATATACAGAACTTTCTAAAGAAAATTTCTTTCTGTACACCAGAACTCTCTAAAGCCTTCTCTGGAATACTGAGTGTTGTTTAGGAAAAAGAAAATTCAAACAGTTTTAATCTGTTCTGCTCTGAACCCTTTCTTCTTTTTAACTAGCTGCAGAGCATCACAAAACTCTATGGAGAGGCATTTACTATCTTGTTCAACAGGAAAATTTTCTTATAATATTGATATTTAATTTTAAATGCTCATCTTGGCAAACGAAAAAAACCCACATACTTTCAGTAGCTTAATTTTAAACTTTTTTTTCTCCTCAACAGGGTTGTATGATGCTGACTTTCATAATCTAATTATATTATGAGCAAAGCTCTATTCTCTGACCAACTTCAAATCCATTTCCCTCCAAAGACAGTGGATATCTCTTTGTTCTTGAACTATCCTAAAGAGTAAACAAGGCAGGTTCAAAAAGCCTGTTTGTATTATCCCACTGTTTTACACAAGTTAGGTGTGCCCACAGTCATTAACATCTGTTTTAAAATTAAACTCTATCAACTCTACTGCTGTTAAACTAGCAGTACAATTCTAAATTACACCATCAACCAAGAATTAGAATAGCTAGGAAGTCTTTTTGTACTTCTGTATTTCCAAGATCTCTGAGTCTCTCTTTCTCTTCTATCTTCTTTGGGAATGAAAAAACACAATTTAGTGCTTCACTCAGGCATTCACCCAGACAGGCCTGAAGTCGAAAAACCCCCAGTCAAAGTCAATGAAACAAATTAAACCAAGAGACACAGATTTGTCTTAGGAAGGTAACTCTAAAGAATAAATAGCTCCTCAGTGCGCAGCATGAAAAATAAGTCAAAATATGTTGAAACAGACAGAACTTAAAGGTAAGGGAATAAGGACTTATCCAAAGTCTTTATCTCCCAAAGACTCTGTGAAGTTCCTCCAGATATCAACCAGATCCAGTTCTGTCTAGTTTCTGAAGCACCTATCAGGACCTCTGCTCAAGGTGACATAACTATAAGCACGTGTGTACATTAGGGTATTGACAAGAGATGGAACAGCAGGAACAGAATAACAATTCTGGTGAATAGTGGAGGAGACAGTTCAGTGTTTAGACACCTTAGACTTCTTATTTATCTCTTCCTTCTTTCAGAGTACTTATCTGTTGCTCCAGAAGGTGTGCAGACAAATGAGGCACTTCATCATCTAGTGACGCACACATGGAACCAGTTTACACATATTAAGAAAACTCTATCGTTTCCTTTCAGACCTCATGTTCCTCCTGTATAAAACCCAGTATGATGTGATACACTAAATGAAGAGATCTTGGTATTTTTCAGGAAGTGTGTCTTTAAAGGACAGCTGCTCCTGGAAAAGCTTATTACTCTTTTATTCACCTGTGAAGTCCCAAACGATTTTTGCCATACTGGATAAGCAGTTGTTCAAAGCTAAGGATATTCATTGCAAATAGAGACCCGTTTCCACCATTTCTTACACAGGACTTAAATTTAGTTTTAGACTGGCAAAACTCAAATACCAAGAAAGAGTAATTTTGTGGGACATATATGCCATTCCCTGTAACATCCAAGTCCATGCATTTGGACTGTGTCTGGCAGCTGAATACATAACATTAACTTATTCTGTAAAAGTTAACTCATTAAAACACCATGTTTTTATTTCGTGAAGAGACTTCAGAAATTTTATCTGTGCTACAAGAGATTTTCTCTTTCCATAGCTATGAATTTTAATCACCTAGCAGGTGGAGCATCCCACTTTGACCAAGTATCAGCGACCAATCTCGGTGCTTTAAACATAATTCAGTGTAAAATTTGCTATTTTGGACAGAGGTTGCAAGGGTTACAAAACAACAGCTTTCACTGGTCCTTTTGGATAATTGATCAGCAACTCAACACATTCTGTATTACAAATGATACCTTGATCAACACAACCTGCTCCAAGGCCTATTTGAAATAACAAAATAGATGAGTATCTCAAAGTTCAAAGCTTTTCTCCCATCTCTTACTCCTTAACAATACAGAACACCATGCTACCTGCCATCAAATGCTTTTCTATTAACACAGAACACAGAAAGGTTTTGAAAATATCAGTAAAAATAGTCTCTTGTTTGAATATATGTAGCCTCACCTTGCGGATGCCTCTGCCAAGATCTTCTCCATAGTTAGTTCCCAAAATTTCAAAATGTACATTGGGGTTCCCCCCATTTTCTGCAAATTCCAGTTCTCCTGTCAAGCCATTCACTCCACCCTATTGAAAAAAAAAGGAAAATGGAATGAAAACTCGTAAGTGGGTAACTGTATTAACCTTCTGTTTCTCAAAGGGATTTATGCACTAACTATGCAGAATACACAGGTAACTACCAGCATGAGGACAGTTTTCCAAAGACCACGTTTCCCTAAAAATTCTGATGCTTACATTATTCTTGCATCATGATTAAGTTCTTCGCAGAAGAATTAAAGTCAGCAATGCTACACAGATGCAATACAAGCAATAGTCTTACTCTTAGCATATTTGCACTCCAATTTCTGTTCTTTGACCCATCAACATATATGTATTGACACTCTAACCCCACCAAATTTAAAAGAAAAACCAAAACCATTTTGCAACAAAGTTTAGTGGAAGCAAAGCTAAACACAAATATATAAAAGAAATTGCACAAAAATTAGTTATGTTTGTTGATTTTTGCTTTTTCCCTTTAAATATTTCTCCCTCATGAATGATTTCCACATGAGGGCAGGCTGAATTTTAGATGAAGTTACATGTTTTTTGAGCTCAACATATGTGATTTGCACAAATGAAGAAGGGCTTGATTCAAGGTCTAGCTGAATGCAGTGATTTTTCTTTCTCCTCCCAATTATCCTTTACTAAGAATACATGACATGGGCAAGAGTGAAGCATCTCTTCAAGCGTGCTTTAACTCTTTTACAGTTTTGCTGGAAGGGGTTAAAATATTACAGATGAAACAGTGAATAATCCCTACAAAGAATTAGAGTTCAAAGGGCTATACACACCACAGCCATACTCAAAATATATTCCAGAGTTAATTCAACATGACACGCATTTCATCTTTGTATAAGAACTATGATGACCTGAACTATAAAATCAACAGAACCATGTAAAATGCCAATAATGAAAACCTTTACCCTTCAAAAATTTCTTCAGTGTACAGATTCAGGGAAAATTTGATGTTTAACCCTCTCCCTCAAAAAAAGAAAGGTAAAAGATATTTTTTTTATGTTTTTATGCACACACACACACAAAAAATCTGCCTCTGGTGTAAAACCCTATGAAATGCATAGTTTTTCCCCAAAACATAAGGCAAGAACTTTGCAGTTGTGATTGCTGTTTCACTTAGGAGCTTTTTTATTTAAACTGGAAAAACTTGCATTATGAACTACCTAGCTAAGCACATGAGCCTTGCTGAATCATGATATTAAAAGCTCTATTCTTACATCTTGAGTTTGGACAAAATCCAGGAAGGACTACAGAATTTGCATCTCCATTGCAAATTGCTGTGAACTAACAGAATGTTCTCCTACTTTTACAAAACATGACTGTAATTATAACAAAAGTTATGAAATTGATCATTGAGAATATCTTTAGAATTTACTAGACAACTAGAAACTAGTACTATCAGGGAATAATACATGAATAATTATATATTAAAATAATAATACAAATATTATAATACAAATACGTAATGAGTGCCATTTACAGTTAAAACCAAGGAAATACTTTGTGTATATACATATTTAATGATTTTTAAAAAATATTTTCTATAATATTTTCTTTCTACAATATTTACTTTTTATTCCATACTACAACAAAAATAAATGTAAAAAAAGAAAGGAAAAAAAATCCAATATCCTGGTTAAGGCTATATCTGAACAGTCTTTTGCAGGAGAACTCTGGCAACTGCAAACCAGACAATTTTGACGTATGCTGGGGTTAGCAAGACACTCTGATTACTTTTTAACTTCACTACAATAACACTTTCATGGCTTTTAGGTTGGGGTTAGCACACCTCTGGCTGGTTCAGAGTAAAGTCAGAGGGAGCTTGTGTTTACCCACTGAATCATTTGAACACATCCTTTGGTAAATAACCGAGTTTCACAAATATGAACCTTTAACTTAAATCTGACTTCATCCTACTCATGGAACAGAAGTGGAAACTTGCCCCACATACCTTTTCTCTCATAGGTTCTTATTTGGCTTTCTGATTACCTAAGGCACAATTTCACAGAACATGTGATGTAGAAATGCCTGCAAAGTGGCACAGACCTGCAATATTTGGGATGCCCAGCTGATTGCTCAAAGACTCCATCTGGACACCTTACCAGATACTGATTTGATGATATTATACTTAATATTTCTTATATTACTTCCCAAAACTTTCCCCCACACTGGGTACTAAAACTGTGGGTCAGAGGTAGGTAAAGTGTGAAAATTAATTAAACTGTTATAGACCACCTGAGCAGCACCATGATCTCAAGTGAGCCACAAGCAGGACCTGGAAAAAGGAAGGGAAAACACTGGAACAAAATGGTGAAAGAAAAGAAATATTCAACAAAAAAAATCCCTACAATCTCTTCACACAGATGCTTTGTACAGCAGAAAAAAGAAATGAAGAATATAGGATTTTCAATCTAGAAAATTAAAGCGACTTTATTTTCCATATTGAGAGTGGTTCCAATACTTTAAGGAACATGAAGATAAAATCATGTCTAAAATGTAAATGATTTTTTGAGACTTAAGATAGCAATTTAAAATTTTAATAAACTTCTAAATTTTTTAATAATATTTTTCCTTATTTGAGCAAATATGATTAAAAATAATTTAAAGAATCATTTAACCTCAATTATACTTGAAGTAATCAAATCCATTTCTTAAGAAAACACAGGATATGGAGATATATGTCCCCTTACATACAGTACAGGTTAACAGAATTACCTGACATATTTTGGAATTCGATCTCCATCCAGAAACTTTGTATAACTTTATTTAACTTGATTTTTTAAATGGCTGCAATTGTCAGGGCGTGATACAAACTGTAAGTCCATCAACTTTATTTGTCTGGAATTCCATCTTAACCACCACAACATTATTTCTCATTTATCTATTTTGGCAATCCTATAAATCTTTGAAAATTTCTCGTTATGGACTGTCTTAATCAGAGCTTCCTCTCCTAGACTGTGTACGTATGAAAATAGTGCAGTAAGAGCTCAGATTAGTTGGGAATGATGCTGGCTCAGGAGGGAAGGGCAGAGGCAAAAATACAAAACAGCAAGGAACTGCCCATTTAATACCAACAATGCTAAATTTATAGGAAATTTCTTGGGGTCTTGATTTCTCCTCCCTACCTGGGACTGATCTTGTTGGACCATGCAATCCTGTTATTGGTCTCTACTTTTCCTCATTGTCCCACACAGCCTTTTTACAACGCTTACACAAATCTGGTTTATTGCTTAGGGCTGATAGAGTGGAACAGGATATCGCCTAGGAAGATTTTCAGGACCCTGCTCCAATTTTTATGCATAGTCTTTCACAGTATGGATCTCTCTGAAACACTTGATTTATGGCATGAGTTTTATCCCTCTGCTAATGCATAGTGGAAGGAGATCACAGAGGAAATGACCATCTGTATGACAGCTACTGATCCAGTAACTTCCTGACAAGATTTTTACCAGTGATTTCAGTGTTACTCATGATAACCGGCAAGAGTAAAAGAAATTTTTCGTTGCATTTATCTTACAGGAACAATGCTACTGGGGAAACATGAAGACACATTTGTTATGTACCTTCTCAAATTCTTCTAAGGTTCAGCTGCAACCATGCAATTTCCTGACACATATGAAACTGAAGAGTGAAATGTCAGTTGCTGGGACAAAAGTGTTTTACTTATGATTCTGATCACTGCTCGGGGCTTTGCAGAGCTGTTATAAAGCTTGGCAATATAATTAAAGCCTACTTGAGTCTCATCTAGACTGGCAAGACAAACTACAGTTTATGTGCGCTTAGGCACTGAAGTAAGTCCCTGAAGAAAGCAGTATTTACCTAGCAGTCAGGACCTCACTTGGGAATGTCAGCTTGCCAATCATCAGCTATAAAATATTGTTCTTGCTCTCAGCTTCTGTTCAAACTTCCTCCTCTTTTTTTTTTTTTTTCAAAATATGGTTATTCTCAGGTACTAGCTGTTTTGCAATTAAGGATAAAAAATGTGGCTATAGGCAGGAAAAAATGCTACAAACATCAAATACGAGTTCCACATTTCATTTTTGAAAAAATATGATTTTGAGAACATGGCTGAGTTTTCAACTAGCAGAGACCATCCAATCTATTACCTGAAAAACAATTTGGCACCTTTTTTGCAAGTCACCACTGAGTGTCAGTGACATTTCTGAGACCAGAACTAGTTGACAATTCCACTTATGATTCATGAAACAGTTCATTTCCCAGAAAGGGACAGGCTCTATGTTGCTGCTAGCACTAAAAATTTGCTGTTAGTGAGCTAAAAAAATGTGACTGGGAAGAGCCCTGAGATGTGTGAGAGAAGGTAGATGCCATCTTGCTGAGTTGATCCCCCCTCTAATCCTACTTACATTTATTCCCAGACTATTCAGGAAGATTAATTTTTCTCAAAGTAGAATTATTTTCTAGTGATACTTATTCCTCCAACTGTGAAATAGCTTTACTGAGAAATAAACAAGTGAGCATGTGTTTAGGGATAGATCCTATACAGAAGTGAATTTAAACTAATTGCTGTAGCTGGCCAAATTCATTAGAAGGATTGTATTTCCAGATGGATTTAACTGTTTATTCAGTTCGAGAATGGGTAGAAACTGATATTAGATTTAAATAATTGTGGTGGGCTTAAAATTTTTTCTTTAGGCTTTGTCCAATCAGCTGAATTCACAAAGAAAAAAACCAGCTTTTGTAGCTGTTTGTAGAAATAGTAATGAATGAGTCGAATATTCAACAAATGACAATGAGGAATGATTTAGACAGCTTTTTTACCACTTTAAGAAATGTTTGAAACTCTCATTTCCTCTGTTCCCTACTCTCCCCTAGCAGCTCATTAACTATAAAAAACCAGTTTATTTACCACCAGAGTTCCATTTTTAACAATTGCTGCTGCAGGTAGAACATCAGCATCCCTTTCTCTTACCTTCTTCAGTGAGTAGCTTAATAAAGATTTCCCAACTCTTTTCTTATTTCCCCCTCCAGAAATCAAAGAAAGATTTCCCTCTGTAGCTAAAACACTTCCAGATGTTCCTGCGTCTGGATCTTAAACTCTAAAAGACAGATATTTCTTCTATAAAAGCTTCCTCTAGAACTAGGTTTGTTGTTGTTTGGTTTTTTTTTTAGCAGCAAAAGCTCCATGGTGCTTCTGCTTTGCTGCTGCCAGAAGAACAACTGCTTGAGTTGTTGGTCCTCTCCTGAGGCAGGCAGCCTGGAATTAGACATCTCTTCCTCAACTCAAAACCATACTTGAGTACAATTTAATTCCTAGAGAACCTACACTGGGAGGAGGGACAACCTGAGACCAGGTGATGACTTCAGCTCTACAGTACAGATCATCATGAAGGAAGAATTAAGGTGTTGCAGAGGATGGAAGTTCTTTTTCCAGGAATATTTAAGAAATCTCAGAATGTATTTTCACCCTGAATTATATCAATATCTTCCTATGATATTCCATTATACACTACATCCTGTAAACAGTGGTGATTTCAAAATGAAAACACAGAACTTTTTATTCAGAAACTATTTAAATACCCCGTGGTGACTTCCTCCTGTTTGCTTTCAAAATTAAGGAAATCTGGTATGTTTTTGTGAAAAAAATTCTATTTCAGTTGATTTTAGAGGACTCCCCAGGACAACAGGAGTGAAAACATGTTTAAAGAATAAGGTGAGATGGGAAAGACAAGCATTCTCAAGAAGAGAGATTAAGTGGGGGCTTTTTTCCCTTCATTACTTTTGGATTTTATTGTTTTTGTGATGCCCCATCAGGCATTCATCAATGCCAAATTTTTAATTTCAAAAGTACATAGCTGTGATCCCAAAGTTCTTCTACCTAACTGCTTTAGTGAAAGAAAAGGGAAAGTAGGCCACAAAACTAAAGCAGAATTCCTGTTCTTGTGCAATTCCAACTCTCAGCTGCAATCTTTAGCTTTCCTCTGCCTACGGATTGAAATGCTACTGACATCCACAGACAGTAAAATTTCTGTATTTCATTTGGATTCGATTTTGACTTTCAATTTTAGCACATTACTTCTAGAAATTCATCTCTGTCAGCACAGTGCAGTGTAAGGAGGATTTGGATTATTCAATTTACACCAATAAAATACTTTCTTTTCAAAGCCATCTAATTGAAATAACAGAGAAACCTAAAAGTGACAGGATGGAAGCGTGGTTAGCTGCACAGATCAGGAATTTCTTTGGCATTTGATTAATTTTTTTAGCAAGCTAACAACAACTCTGGAATTTCCACTTGCTCCTGCCTTCTTGAACACTTTCATAATTCTCCTGGCCATTTAAATGGAAAAGTGTGCAATGGTATTTACAAAATGCAAGGCAAGAGGCGAACCAGCCTTGCCTGAAACATAGCTCAAAATACACAGGATTGCCAAATGTGAATTTGAAATTGCTCTGTTAGGTAGGTTAAGAGCAATACAGTTTGGAGTCCCTTAAAGCCATATCCTGCCCCTGAAATAAGAAATGTGTCCTGGATTATTCTTTCAGTCTCATGACTTCAAACTGCTAGAATGGAAAGTGGAAACAGATACCAAAGAAATCCTTGAACTGTCATTTTGGAGGTAACGCAGATTAAGCTGGGACTGCATAAAATATAAGCAGTGCTCAAAGGAGTCTTATGTTTTGCCTGCATCGTCATAATTTCTGGTATAGCTAAATACCTAATGCAGAATGGCAACTTCTCATCACAACATTATATTTTAAATGGTTTTTATGTTCTGTAGTGAAAGCCACAATTAAAGCATTTAAGATTTTTTTTTTTAAATGGACAAAATTTTTGTCCCTTTTTTTTCCTGTGTTTACAATGCCAGCACTTTAAAAGTAAGTATACATTACAAGTAAGTGTATGCAGACAAATTAGAAGGCAGTTTTACGAAAGATATCAATAACATAAGGAAAATGACATGAATAACTTACAGGGAAGGGCAAACCCTGAACTTGTTCATATTGACTAAATATTGGCCCAGAAGGCTGCAATATTTGTCTGTAAGTATGTGGAGGCTGTAAACATTATGAAGAAAGGAAATGACTAAGAAAAATTGTCTTAAAAGACTGAAGAACAGGAAAAGCATCTTGGGCATGAGCATGATTAAGGTATGAAATAAAAATCACAAGGAAACAGCAACACTGGACAAAGCTCTGTAGAGACTGTTACAGGCACAGTTTTGTGGTGGCTGAATATAGCCTAGATAATTTAGGGGGTTCCTTATTCCCATTTCTATGATTTCACTTTATTAACATCAAAAACAGTGCAACGGTGAATTCCACAGAACATTACCCAGGTGTAATTCTGCAACTTTTTTCTTTTAGAAATAAAACAGTAAATTTATTTTCTTTACTTCCTAACCTGTGAAACTTACCTGTTCACCAGCGACACTTTTTCTTCCTTGAACATCCAGCTGGTTTGGTAGTTTTGGTAAACAAGCTTATTGATTTTATTTCAATATGATTATTATGACATGGAAAAAACACAACCAACCAACAAACAACCCAAACCAAATAAAGACTACTTCCATTCAGGAACTGTGAATATGTAAAACCTATACTGCTGGTACTGGGTAGAGTAATGTGCACCTCAGCAGGAAATACTGCCTAATGTAAGTATTTTAGAAATCAAAGATGAGGAAATACAGAGAAAAAGTACCTTCTTGATGGTTTCCAACATTGATCGTCCTCCTTGCCAGGGTTTAGAATTCTTCCTGATGCAGGTGAGGCTGGCCATGCTGTGCCACTTCCTGTCCTCCAGCTTCTTATGAAAGGCATTTGCCAGCAGGAGGACAGTGTCATATATATACAGGTTTGAAATCTGTAAATGGATCAAAAGGGAAGCATTACCACTATTATTTGTAGCCTCCTGCCAGAATTTATAATTTGTTTTGCCTCACCCATAATCCTCTGGTAATTAAATACTTTATATGGTATTAAGAAGAACCTGTAAGAGGCAAAATGTCACTCCTTTGGGCTCTGGTAAAACCTGCAGCTGACGGCTGTAACGCTAAAAGTGATTTGCAGCAACAAACTACACACACATGAGAAGTGCAAGCAGCCCAGTCACTGGCACAGCTCCACCTGCCAGATTTACAGCTCTACTTATGACCGTAAACTGACACTCTTTTATTTTTAACCAGTTGCTTGTGAGACTCAGTTTTTCAGTCACCAGATATTTGGACACCATCAAATTATCTTCAAGGCTGTTTTGTTCTTTTGAAAAGCAGAAACCCTGAAAATTTAGAAGAGATCATTTCATTGTGTTTTTTGTTCCTGATTTGTGCAGTCAATTCAGATTGGTACTTTCTGGCATGAAATATGACTCAATGAAATTTTTGTCAGTGTGCAGTTGCATGTTGATTCTGCAATTTATAGTGTTTACTGTCAGAGTATTTGACATTGGCTCTTAATTCCCTGCAAGACAAAACTCCTACAGAATAAATGTGTGTATGTTTCACTGTGAGCAGAGCTGCATACAGTGCGAGGAAGTTCCAGTTTGGGATCAAAGACAGAACAGTGGAACTCAAGAAGAGAAATCACTTGTGTGCCACTTCCACTTAACCATGTTCTAGTTCTATGTACGTGCTTTTGAATGCACACAGTGCCAAGTCAGATGTGAAAGACACAATTAAATGTAAAAGAATAGAACCTCAGAATTCATGAAAACTTATGAAACAAGTAATTTTCAATATAGTTTTATATCAGTCTTTCCTGTCCTCAAATGGCAGGAACATTTAAGTTACTGACAGTATCATAAAAAGAAACCTCAGCTGTCCTGAACAGAGGTTCTCATGAAGAAAATTTATGTTCAGAAATGAAAAAGACTTTTGGGAATATTATTTTTAGATAACCTATGGATCATCTGAAGTTACTGAGGGAAACTCAGTTTCCTCAGCTGCATGATAAAGAGCTCTGTAGAGCATTCCTAGTGCCTGACAACAAATTATCCAGTGGCAATTTGAGGAAAGCTTGCTGGGGCTTTTTCTCCATCAGTCAGACAAGCCAAAAGACATTTCCTCAGATTTGTGGAATATGTTGGCTGCTCTCTGTAAAGGTTTTTTACACAGATATAGGTGGTGTGCTCAAAGTTTTAGAAGAAAAAGGAAGCTTACAAAAGGAAAGTTTGGGAATTTAGTGGCCCTATTCTGCTTTTTAAATATATCCAAAGACTGGGAAAGCCCTGCACTATTGGGAGGGAGTATATGGCAAGGAAGCACAATAATGTTGAGGATCTGAGACATTGATAAGCAAATCCACACATCCCCTTAAAAAAGGAGAAAATAAAAATTAAAAAACCCCAAACACCTCTCTTTCTACCTAATTACTCCTTTCCATATAACATATTTTTATGTTTTTATTTCCTTTGGTAAATCCCATCTTTATGCTGGCTTTGCTTGTGTCATCCGCAACCTGTTGTTGCATGCTGTTCCCAGGAAGGTCTCATGACAGATTCCGTACCTGCATAGCACCCAGGAAAGACCTACTCTCTCCTTACCTGGCCAGAATTACTTAAGACATCCCAAATGACTTCCCAATTTTATCAAAGGAAGACTAATGATCTGCTGCTTTCCCTTGTGATAAGCTGCTGGAATCCTCCCTTACCTTTACAACTCTACACTGTTAGTAGCAGAGATGCACAGAACCTCTGATCCTTATTGCCCCTTTTCTTTAAATGATCCTTCACTCTGTCTTTCTGGAAGGTGCTTCTTTATTCTTACTTGAGCTCCTCCAGTGACTATGAATATTTCCATTTTGGTATTCACCCAGGAACAAATCTCCTTTCTTCAGAGGCACAGGCCAGGCATCACTGTGCATGACAGGATTAAAAGCATGGATTGAGAATCTGGGTCCAGGTTAATCAAGCATTTTTTAAAAAACTTGGATGATTTGCCTGCATATTGTAAACTTACAAAGAATTCAAAGCATTTCAGCTAAAACTGTGTTTCCACAAGGAAGTCAGCTCTACAGGGACATTTGTTGGAGCAGGGAGGGAAAGAATTATCACTGCGCTGTGAGGCAAGCTTTTTTCATGTAAGCCTTTTCCAACAGGAAAAAAAACCCCATACCACCTCTGGAGAGCAGAGGGAATAAGGTCACTAATGAGACTAAATTGGTACATGACCAGCTGTGGATGCCAAGTCATCATTTCCCAACAAAATGACATTGCTTTCAAGGTAACTTCTGTAACCTACTATCAAGGGGAATAGAAGACAATTGTCAGTTCATGAGGAAGGATGCACTCACTAATCTAAGAGTAATATAGCTGGGCCTTTATCCAGTATTAACAGGGCTCAGGAGGACAGAGTTCAGCAGCTATTAAGCATTGTTAGTCCTTCACTAATAGTTGAGCTTAACATTTACAGCAATCAATCACTGATAATACAATGATAAAGACCCTACAATTAATTTCTGTTTCCCAAAATCACCCTTTCCTGCCACTACCAGAAGTATGCTTCATTAATATCTGTCCTGATGAACAGAAGGGGGTTGAAATTTAAAGTCACTTGACACTTTTATTAACTTCCCATGTTAATTTACTAGGGCATTTAATGCCTGGTGTCCATTACTGATCCTTTATTTACTCCAAGCCTGTTAGACTAATAGCTGGTCGCTTGCATTACCAAGAAGTATTTAATTGCATAACCTTCTGTTGATGCAGTTCAAAATTCAGATGTAATTTTTTAATCCAGATTGTGGAAGAAAGGCACTTAGCATTAGATTAAGGATGAATGATTAATCTGGATTATCAGTGTCTATTTTATGTGTACCTATAATATTGAACGTAGTTTTTAGACAAAAGGGTTACAGTACTAAATTCTTCTCTGAATCCAGTTTTTAACTTTCTGCCTTCAAAATGACACAAACTCATAGAGTTTGTTTCAACTAGGCCAATTCCAAAGACACAGTGAGATATCTTCATCAGAATGCTTTTCAGTGTTTTAATAAAGATGCTGAAAAAAATTAATTATTCACACAGATTTTAGTAAATCAGAAAAGTAATTCAGAAAAAAATAAATCAAGAAATTCACCCTTATAATTTCCAGAGAATGTTTCTGATTAGTCACACTTCGATGTCATAAAAAAAAAAAATTAGTAATTTCAATTTATAAACTGTTCCTACTCCCCACTGGATTAGAAACTAATTTATAATATTGTTGGGTAGAACAAAGAAGCAGCAAACAAACCCCACAGCTACTCAAAGGACTGTGCATCATATGAAGACACAGGGGAAATTGTGTCAGAGTTTTCCTTCCTTTCAGTTTGTAATGTTGTCTCAGCTAAAATAATGAAGTACAGCCATTCCAGGGAAAGCATGAAAAAAGTGACTCAGTTGCACAGAACAATTAAACCACTCAAGCTTCCATCACTCCTTTGAACAAAAATGCTGTGAAATCTTTCAATAAGAATATTGTAGCTCTCCAAGCTATAGGTAGATCATGGCACATAGGTTAAGGTATAAGATCTAATCTAACAAATTAAATGGAATATTCCAATTTGTCGAGAATAAACTTTGAATTTTAAAACTTATCTTTCCTAGAGTCAGCCAACTGCTGAAGTGAAAATGAAAGTGAAGTAGAAGAGAAAGACAAAGCAAAATGTGAAGCTTCCCATGGACACATGACTCTTGTTTTCTGCCTTGCTTTAGTCAGTAATTTTGTTCATGAGAACTGCTCTTTGCACTCTCTGGCTCCTGCACGTAAGCTCCTGCACATAACACATTGTCCTTAGACTTCCAAAGTTCCCCCTAGGACCATGCTGCCATGACAGACAGGCACAGCCTAAAGGATTTTTGTACTTCCTAAATAGTCTGTAGAGATATCCTATGCACCAATGGGCATCACACATTCCTGTTTGTTTTGAGAACTCTAATAGGATCACTGTGCACTGTGCTATAGCCAGTTTTTCATGTCATCAATAATTGCTGGCTGGCTGCTTTATGAACTAAAATTACTGACAACAAAGGCTCTTACAACTAATCTAAAACAGGACAAGACTATCCACACTTTTTCCCTTACATATTTTCATTTTAAACAAAGACACTCTTCAAAACCTCCCTATTTTCCTCCCGTTGTTTTCTTGCCCTCTCAGAATCATTAGGTGGCTGCTTTTACCTGCTAGGTCAGATATGCTCCTCCCTCCACTGCTAAAAATTATAGTATGCAGTCATCTTTCTACAACTGCACAAAAGATCCCAGAAAAAAAACCCCCAAAAGTAAAATCAACATCGTAAGCCAATTTCACGCTCCTGATTTGCCATAGCTTTTTCATGATGAACCCTAATGAGAGAGACAGAGGACTTGTTCTTGGAAAAACTATGTGAAGTCAGGAGGAGGGATCCTGTAGCTGAATTCATGTGGTAGGAAGGCTCTTAAAGTTTAATTGTAATCTGTGATTAACAACCCTGAAAATAAGGCCTTGGAACTTAGACACAGATTTAGATGTATACACTAAGACACTTGAAAGAGACGGTGTGGGTGCTCCCTGGAAGACTTTCTTAATGACAACATATTTGAGGCTTAGAGAAGCACAGCAACTCAGGAGACATTGACTACGCAAAGGAAATTCTTCTTGGTGAGATGACAAAAATTAAAATTTATCAGGGCAACAAAATGGCTAGCCTACTACCTGGAGATCAGGCAGCTTTTTTTTGACATTTATCTCTATTGCTGTGGAGCGGGCAAGTTGTTCTCTGTCAGACACACTCACCCCCTTACTCCAAGTATTTGGGCATGCCATGAGCCATTAAGCTACATGTCAGAGAGGACATGAAAAATAACACTGTTACAGTAAGCCCCTGGGGAAAAACTTAGAAGTTATCTAGAAAGACAATTCCCAGGTGGGGATAGACTGGCATATGAACTACCTCCATGCTTTGGGAGAAAGGGTCCTTCGGATCACACAGCGATGAAGATATTCTGTGGTTGCCTCGGAAACAGCGCTGGCTTACGTTTTGGGGGACTGGAAATGTCTGTCGAATAATTGTTAACCTTCCAATTGACCTTCTCACCAGCTCCTGCACATCCACATCATTTATTTCCTGAAAGATAAGGCAAGGCAGAGAGTATGCATGAGAGTCAAAATTCAGAAATGTAACCACCAAATTATAAACAAAAAATAAACTGAGTGGACCACGAGGCTGTGATTGACACACAGCTATTGTCAAACTCCACCGTAGCCTCAAAACCAATATGTGCATGCTCATTAAAGCAAATGACATACCACCCTTAACTGCAAAGTTCAAGATGTACTGTGCTCAAACCTCACCAAATATTTGTACATGTAATTGGTCCTAGTTGTTTCATTTGGGGTTTTCTCTGCCTCTCCTTTTACCTCTTCTGATCTTTTATTTAAAAGAGTTTCACAGCATCCTTGACAGATAATGTGTAAATCAGTAGGAAGCCATATCATGATGTATTTCTGAGTGTAGCATTGCTTAGGAGTTGTGAAGGTAGAGACAATTTTTCAGGCCTTAAGTGTTCATTTCCTAGAAATAGAATATCAAGAACCTATAAACAAGGTGCAAGTTAGCAAGCATCACTTACCAAAAGGGTAAAGAAAATGCATAAGAGCATTCTAGGTGTGAATGTGCTTGTTTATAGCAAGACCTAACTTAAAACCAAATTTTAATTCCGTAGGGTATCTATTAAAGCTTACAGCTGAACACTCAGCTCTACAGACAAATACTTTAAAGACAAAATATCTAAGTAAATACACACATATTAAGCTTGAAATATTAAATTTAAGACAGGTTAGGGAAATCAGAAAAACAGTTTTTTACACAGCATAAATTCCTGCAGTTTGGGAACATGGTGTTTTACACAGCTGAATGATGACTCCCTCAGGGAATGTTGAGTAAGAGGAACATGGGCTTCCAAGCACCAGCAACTGACTCCAGCCTTCACACAAGAACTTGAACTTTAGTTAAACATGGTTTTTTCCTGGTGATTCAAATAGACGGCAGCTTTCAAGATAATTCTGTGTCTGTATTTTCCTGTAAAATAGTAGAAATAATCTAAAATTTGTACAGTTTTTTTAACCAGGACTTTCCATCATTCTGAACAGTCTGTCCATGATCTCTCTTAATTACAGAGGCTGATGCCCCGAACTTTCCAGACTTTTAAAATTGTGGATATGCCCCCAGGAAGGGAGGTGATTAAGAGTCTCCTATTAGCAGCCTGCATTTAATATTCCCTTGCATACAGGCACAGTTCATTGAACATTTTTAATTCTCATGTGTGCATTTATAGCTTTGTCATTTTTCAAAGGATATGGCACATCTGCATTGTTATACCTGTAATGAAATGCCATAATCTTTTTCTGCCTTAGCTTCCTGATCTATAACCATATTAAAGAATTTAGGAGACACCAGGAGCTAGACTTGATCTCAAATTATGGAATCTTTCTTGTGGAAATAAAGCCAAGCTTCTTGAAAAAGCAGCTCTTTAAAAGTTAAGACAACCACCCCAGTTATTTTGGCTTTTTCTGCTGTTACAGTATAATATCCTTTCATTATTTTGAAGGAACTACTTTGGACATACTGGTATTTGTTTATTTCCCTTAAATTTTGAAAGAAAAACATGTGAGATGTAAATTTTAACTTCAACATTCCTGACTACAGTAAAAGTATTTTATCTGCCTTCACAGATTATCACAGTTTCTGAATTCGTCTGTTATTAATGTTCTTTATGAAATATAGATTTTTTTTTTTTTTGCTGCAAAGAGAAATAACATAACATCAGCTGTGTTCAGTGTAATATCTTGCAGTTCTGGTCGATTAATTCTTAATGTACCACAGATAATGGCTTATCTCAGCTTAAGATGCTGTCTTTTCATTTAGCCTGTACCATTTCACTAGCTATGAGGTAAAAACCCTCCATATATAATGCTGTTTTAGCAAAAAAAAAAAAAAAAAAAAAAAAAAAATTATAATACTTTCAATATAATCATAAAGGAGAGCTCAAAAAATTTCTTATCTTGATTTTAAATTATACACTTTCTCAGAAGATTTAGAAAAGTTTGCCTGGTTTCATTATACAGCATGCCCAAACGGTAACACCAAGATTACTAAACTCACTCTAATAATATAAAAAAGAGATGCCTGCATGACCATATTATATTGCCAAATACTACTTTAAAAGAGATTTTGACTTTCAAATCCTCAAGCATTTATCTTTTCTGCCATAAAAGCGTATTTATGTTTTCCGTATTCAGCACTTTTTGGTGCATTTTAAATAGAATGTTCTCATTTTAACCTCTAGGTTGCTACCTCATGTTTTTATACATCACCTGGGAAATAATAATAGAACTCAAAACACCAAAGCCATTTTTGTGTGGTGGCCAAGGAGGTATACACATCTATAGATTAATGACAGCTATTATTTAAAATGCTGTGAATTCCACTGATTTTATCATAAATCCAGATTTTAGATTGACAACAAAGCAATGCCATGCAACCCCAAATTCAACATTAGTCATTTGCTATGTATTTCTTTGTCATTTTTTAAATATTTGGCATTGACTGAGTGACAAGCCTTTTATATAATGACTCTCCAATATCATCTCTCATTCTTGAATTTTGGATCTCACTTAAGAAAACTATATAAAGCAACTATTGTATGAAAGGAAACAATTTTCATTTGCACTTCAAAGGAGGATACACTGTAATGATATAAGGGTGGCAGATGATCTGTTATACAAGCACTGAATGTCAAAAAAATTAGAAAGTTGGCCAAGTTGAACTGAGTTGGCACCTGAATAAATTTAGGCTAGGTTATGTGAGGTTGTCTGTTTTTTGTTGGTTCTTTTTGGTTTTTTTTGTTTGTTTGGTTGTTTTTTTGGTTTTCTTTCACATGAGAAGTTCAATACAGAAGTTCAATTCCAAGCCTTTCTTTTGCTAGTCTGAACTTGGAATTAAGGGGAGACTGTCCTGTCACAAATGGAACTAGGATAAAAATTAGATGTACACTTCATCTAAGCAGGCAAATAAATAAGGAAACAAATGGTGTTTTAAATTAAGAACTCTTTACAGATGAATTAGGAAACAAGAACTGAAGAGGATCATCTTGACATATAAGGCAAGACTCCATGGGAACCAAGACTACATACTGGACATCTAACGTGTCCCATTATTTTAAGATAAGCAGCCCAGGCAGAGACTTACTATTCACCACAGAGCAATTGTACCTGCAATGAGAGACATGGAGGGAAAGAACTTACTTACATGCTCCTGTATTAAGCACCAAACGAAGGCAGCAATACCTTTTCTTATGGAAACATCTTAACTTTGGGCCAAGAAGATGTTTCCAGTATTTATAAGATAGTGGACGTGCACTATTTTCCAGTGCATGCCAGGACTTCATCACAGAAAATTTTGACACGCAGAGAGGAGTGTTTCTTCCTCCTCCAAAAGTCAGCACAGGGGGAAAGGGTGGCTTAAGGCCTCTGGGCTGCCACTGCCCATGCCAGAGCATATTTTTGCTGTGCCCCTCCTGAATTTCTCAGCACTTTCCAAAGAGAAGTTGAGGGAAAGGCATGGCTAGATGAAGCTCCAAGAAAGGAAAAGGAGATTTTGAAATGCATCCTCACTTGCTCCATTTTATCTCCCTTAGGTTTTTTAGGCTTTGCAGAAAAGGATGAATAAAACCCAATAGAAGAAGGAGAAATCAACTTTTAGCTTTCTCAGAGAAAAAAATTCCAAGATCTTGGAGAAAGCAGAGTTCACTCCATCTGTGCATTAGCTCTCACTAATGCCAGGAGCTGGCAACTTGGTTGCCCACCTGTTCCAAAGAGGGTGTAATTTCACATGGACCCACCAACCCAATGAAAAATGTAAGTGCTCAAATGAAGCTCTAATGCTTTTATTAATCATTCTCCATAAGAAAATGTTGAATTATGTGAGCTCTTGGAACTGAATCGTGATTATAGGACCTGACCTAACTGCTTGAGCTTGAAACATGGTTATGCTCTACACTCTTATTCATGGTGGAGTGCATTAGGCTGAAACACAATGAACAAGATGAATGCATGGGCCAAGGAGAAGCCCTCTCCTAGGAAAAGTCAGAAAGAATACAAACTTTGAATACAACCTTGTAGGTCCCCCAGTCCTCTCTTGTGCTATGATGGGCAAATCTGTTGGACCTTTTCCCATAAATTGGTCTTTAAAAGACTCTGGAGGTTTTTTTCATTCTTTCACCATGAAGGAGTTTTTCCATCCTCTGGTGCCTCTGGTAATTAGAAACCCTTTCACCAGCTTTTGACCTCAGTTTACTCATGGACAAATTGAACTCATTTGTTCTTGTGACAACCTTGTCCTCTAGCCCTTGACAATGATGCATTTATTCACACTCAGTAAGTGTTTACAAACAGAGAGCACATCCTCTTTCAATCTTTGCCTTCATAGGCTAATCAAGCCAACCTTTCCAGTCTCTTCTTACACAAAGCAGCTTTTCTGTGCACTCATTCCATTCTAATTGTAATAGACCTGGTTATAACTGACCACATTATTGCAGATGAAATCCAAACAATCCTTTGTAAAGTAGCATTAATATTTTCACCTCCTGTATTGCAACTATAGGCAGTGGAAACTGTTTGGGGCTGTCCTTGAGTAAACAGTAGTAACAGAGAACTGGTGGCAGCCTTGGGTATAGCAAGATAACCCTGAATGTTTTAAGGAAAGAAAATACTTGAGCCAGACATGATTTAAAATGGAAAAAAGGGCGTTTCTTGCATTTAAAAAGAGCAAGGGAAAGTGATAAAAATCATACAAAAGCCCCTTCTTCAGTTCCACTAAATAAAATCTAAGATTACTGTACAGTTGTGATTTAAGAGTCATGGAAGAAATATCATTTTCCATCCTGGGTCATTGAAGCTATATTTACTATTGTGCAGAGGAAATGAAGCAAGCAAAGACAGATAGACAGAGGATGAGACAGTGTGAGAAATCCCTTCCCACATTTTGTTAAGGCATATTTGATCATGACTATGTTCAAATCTATGACTCCTGCAAATTTTAAATAAAGAATTGTAACATCTGGTTTAAGGCCCTGAAGAAATAGGAACATTTATTGGGAGAGTATTTCCTCAGCTGACTATACTGATCAGAGGAGATTAGCATTATTTTCCACAGTCTAATGGAATGCATTATGTTTTAGAAAATTATGAATTCTTTCATTTCATGGGAAAAAACCACCTCCTCCCACACTTACATTATGATACACAGTCTTCAAGAAAATTTGCTGTATTGCATAAAGTAGCAAGTAATGGGACAATAAAAATTAAGGAACGCTTTGCAGGCATTATAGCATTTAAAGTGAGCAATTAAAATAGCAGATGTTACCTCACAAAGCCTAAGCATATTCCCGATCACAAAACTGAAGGCGGTTATTTGCTTCTGTATTACTATAGTTGGTAAGAATGTTGTATTCCCTTGAAACATTGATGGAAAAGGAAAGACAATTCCAGCTTATTTTGGTACCTCAAGTCAAGGAATTATTTGAATCATATGCAAAATTTGCAAAACAATGCATTTTCACTGCCACAGATCATCTTAGAATTTCAAATTAGGAGGCCAGAGAAGCAGCATTACTTATTTGACAGTGTCACTTAGCCAATACAGGCACTCAAGTACAGGTGCCTAAGCTGTCACAAAAGATTCACATGAGCAACAAAATGGGCAGAACTCTGAGATCATCTCCCAGTCCTATGGAAGTACTATGGTCATCAACAGTTCATGGATGACCACCTCAAATGGATTGGGATATAAAGACAGCTGTTTTATGTATCACACTGAAAGGGGCCCACAAATAGCTGCATTTCCAAGTCTTGCACTGCCAAATAGAGGCATTGCAATCTCACTACTGAGCTGGCAAAATGTTGCAATAAGCAATTACCCAACATTAAACACTCAGGAAATATGTAGATTTCTGCTTTAATTTGAACATAGTGATAAGGGAAAATTGGGCAAAGCAGAACTCTTGCCATATTATTATTTACCGATCTTATTTATTGCTAATATGATTTCTGCATCCACATAATATTAAGATTATTTGCATTTTTAAACAAACAGAGCTAGAAAGCTATCTAAGTCTCTAAGTATCTAAGATTTAGGTCCAGAAGCAGATTAAGATGAGATAGCATTAAACATGTTCACCTTCTCTGAAAGAGAAAAGAGGAATTACTGAATGAGATGCAGAGACTTTATTGACAATGGTTCAGATCAGTTTGTTGGAATGAACTTAATCACAGCTTTTACCCTTTTCATACACAAGACTATAAAACTAAGAAGGGATGGTGTACATTTTTCTGCGCAGATCATTCAGCTTTTTCTGCTGCTGGGACTGCAGCCCAGAGAAAGAGTTTTGGAGCAGAGAAGGCAGATCAGTGGTAACCACTTTGATTGCTCTGCCATTTCATCTGCTGCAATGTGCAAATAACAGTGCTTGAAAAGCAGATTTTTTTTTTCCTCATGGAGACACAAATTTCTGAATAAAAAGCAAAGAGAAAGCATATATACTAGGAATGGATCCTTGGTCTTGTTTTGTCTTTTTGAGGGTGAAGGAGCTGAAACAGCTAAAAGCAAGAACATTCTTTAGATCATTTGGAAAGTATGTAACATTTGAAATGAAAAATCAATGGCAGTGTCTTTAACTTGAACAGCAAGCCAAAACCTGAGCTTTGTCTAAGAAACTGCCGTCCAATCTACTCACACAGAAGACGGCTTTAGATTCAGTTAATGCTCCTTTTAAAGTACTGAGCGTTAACTCTGAAGTGAATTCTGGTTTAATCTGACACGAAAAAGAAAGCATGCATGTTGTTCACGTGACCACCTGTAGATTCAAGCTGGCTTCTCTCCCAGCAAAGCCCCATTCAGTCCTGGAAAACACACACAGCACCGGTCAGGAGCAAGGCAGGGCCCACACTAATGGTTATGCTGGACCTGGTTTGTCTTCACAGCATTTCCTGAGACATGTTTTTCTCCAAAGAAAACTGGCTAAAAATCCACTGGTTTAGCCCAGCATACTAATGAAAATGCAGTAATTAAGTATGGAAACAGAAGTGTACAGTAAATCCAGATAGCAGAACATGGAATTTACATGCAATATCTCCAAGCAATCTTTTATCCTGAGAATATACAGGAGTTGAATGATTAACATGTTAGGAGATAGTTATCTACTATGGGAATCCAGATATCCTATAACTAAATTATTTTTCATAAAAACAAAAAACCTGAACTGCATTTTTCAATGTTTGTATACAAAACTACTTCACATATTGACTTGTCATATTTTAACTAACAAGCTTTCATGGAAGAACTTATTTCACAGTGTAAAAGCAGGATCTCAATTTAATTTTCTTTTTTCTCTTTATGAACATTCATATGTTACCTAATCCAGAAGTCTACCAAAAAGCCTCCCAACTAATCTCAACAGGTCTGGATATCAATCATGATGGAACATTTGGAGAATTCATAAAGGGATGGAAAATATGGGATTTTATTATTATTACTTTGATTATTAAAAAAAAAATACTAAAATATAAAAAAAAATGCAAGGACTCCACTACATAAGATCACATATTTAAAAAGGGCCTTTAAAAGATCCTGTGAACACAGCCAGCTCAGTTGTGAAATCTCAAAATACTCAGAAATAAAGGGGTTTTTTCATTTTATTTTCCATTTGTTCATACAAGGACTTCCATTTAAAACAGGCAAGACAAAACAGCAAAGTCCAAGAACCTGTCATTCTACTTTTATTAAACAACATCTACTCCCTCAGTGTGCTTGAACTTTGTCATAGCTATTGCTTCCTGTTGGCAAAGTGAGAATCAGCATGAATATTCTCAGTAAGCCTGAAAACAGGATTCATGGTTCACAACAACGTTCACTTGACAGTTACCTCATTTATAATGATCCAGTGACAGTCAAAAGCAACCAAATTAGTCTCCACGACCTGAAATAGAGAACAAACCAGCTATCAGTCAGCTTGCTTGTGAAAGCCAGAAAAAAATTAAATAGATGCTCTCTGCAAATGACAAAAACCAAAGCACATGCTCTCTAGGACTTTTGCTGTTGAACTGAGGATAGAGAACCTTTAGCACTATTCTGCAGAAGCATTTGTGGTTTTGTTTGACTTGCCAATTAAACTTGGAAAATACATTTCATTGCCAGAATCACAGGAAAGAATATGTTTCAGCTGACTGAGGAGAGAAATGAACACATTTTTGCCTTAGCACATTGTGCATTGAGAGGAAGCAACAGAGAGGAAGGCAGAAAATGAATATCAAGTAACTTTTGTCATATTTCTGTATTTCTTGCTTCTAAGGCCTTTCCAGTGTATATCTACGCTGAAAGCCTCTGAATAAAAGAAAAAAGAAACAAACCCAAACCAAAAAAACCCACACAACAAATGCTGGAGTTCATAGAAGTGCAAAGAGCAGGAAGGAAAGGATTCTCCTGAGAAAGAGGGCTGTCACAAGAATGATGAATTATAGCCTGTCTCATGTTCCTTGCACAGAAGGCCTCTCATCCTCCTCTCATACATCTTCTCCTTTCCCTTGTTGAAAATTTTTCTAGGACCTGCTTTCATGCTGGACTGAACATGTGCTTCCTAACTCATCTTTCACTCAATCCTTTCCCTCCTTGAATCCACTACACCTTTGTGGCAAGTCGCTTTTGAATCAACTTCACAGCACAAATGAAGAGGATAAAAATACACTTGTTCTGCTTTCATTAGGTAGGAAAGAAATCATCAACAAAAGAGAGGCCAGAAACAAACTCTGGAAAAGGCTGGACACCTTAAATTATTTTTTCTAATTGAAATTGAATTAGGATTAACATGCAAATAGTTAAAAAAAAAAATTAATTTCTTTTCTATAGTTACCATGATCATCTTGAGTCATAACTCAAAACTACTGGATACTTAAAAATGTATTGAATACCCCCTTAAAAAAAACACAAAGAAAAAAAACCAAAGAAAAACAGAAACAAATCTTGGAACTGACAGTGTTTAAATGTTCAATTAGATGTCTGGTGCTGGGCTCTTATTACTTGGACCATTGGCTTTTAATGATGACCAACAGAAACAGCACTTGCCAAGGATGGTGGCAAATTATACTGTGCTATGTCCAAAGGAGAACAATTTAACTGGCCACAAATCTTAAGAGCATCAAAAAAACTCACACTGATAACCCTCATTATTAATTCAGAGGCTATTAGAATTGGGGTCACTGCTTGTTTAGCAGAATGACAGGCAAGATTGGAAATTGTGATTTGGAGAGACTTGGGAGAGGGGAAAGCAAGAGCAGCCGTATATGACTGATTTCTTATTTGAAACTCTCACAGCACCGATCAGAAATGTAGGGGAGTGAAAGCCATAGCTGCTAATGTGGTTCTGGAAAATTTCAATATCATTAGCATTAGGAATTAGCAAAGGAATTAGGGTCCTTTCTTTATGTGGAGTACGGTACTTAAAAACAACATGATATTTTCTTGTGTTGCTTTCACATTTTCCTGCATTCTTCAGTGCAGGGGTTCCCACGGCACATATAAAAGAATAGGATAGAAACGGAGTAACTGTGATAGGAGGCAGCACAACAGACTGAGCCAGGATGCTTGAATAGGAGCACGGCTGTTCTGATCAGATTGCTCATAACAAACCAGTTGGAATACAAACACACCCAGGAACCAAAAAAGGTCAAAAGAGGACAGAATAGTAACAAAGTTCACAATGGAGCATTTCCTCCTTACATAAACTTCCAAAGGACAGAAAGTTTATCCCATTTACAACATAACCTGTCATTTAAATTTTCCATAAAACAGAACAAATCAAAGCCTTACTAAAGCAGGAACAATTCTGCTAGTCAATCTACATACAGTTCTGCTGAAAGCAGGCAGAATTAAATACAAAAACAGAGAACAAAAGGCAGCACAGTTGACATATTTTCTGATTTCTTGTCAGGGTCCTAGCAACCTTGTCCTTCCTAACTTTTGGCTCTGGGATGTCCTTCCGGGAACGTCTGCCCTGCTGTAACTGCTCTGCTGGAGATGAGGTCTCATAAGGTTCGTGTGGCTCCAAGGCAATCTGCCAGAGTGACACCCTTGAGTCAAGTCTCCCATTTGTGGTAGGAAAATTACAATAACTGTGTTCCACAAAGGGCTCCTAAGCTCTTTCTCTGCTTCCAAGTGGCAGTCAACTGAAAATTCAGATTCAAGGAACCCACAAAATGAAAATTCACATTTTCTGTTCACTTTTTATTAATGTGTTACAAGTGGGCCGGATAACTTCTTTGTGCCCGAAGCTTCAGCTGATCAGATTTTAATGCATTGTATTTCCCATTAAAACTTCTGTTTCAGTTCATTTAGTTTCATAATAAATATTTGGTTTGGAGTACCTACTTTGCCCAGATTCTCAGATTTCAATCAGAGAAGATCTTTTTAATTAAATATGGTCCTAAGTGTCACTGGTTTTGTTATGTAAAGCTCACAGACCACTTAAGCGAGGCACTGGAAGAAGCTGAGTGGTCTCACAAGTCACTGTTATTTCAAACAGCTCAGGGTACCTGTAACAGATTTATTCATAATTTGCAAATAACAAGATGAAATAACCCATTTTTTAGTTACAGCTGAAACTCCTCAGCAGAAAGATCATGTTTTATCCATTAAAGTTTATGCATTCATGAATCTACTTAATATTAAAAGCATTTTCAAAAAGCATATGTCAAATGGAGATGAACTTGTAGCACACTCAGAGACACTCAAACTAATACATTCCAAGTTTAGATGAGCTGCAAATAGCCCCTGATTTAAAAATTCACTTTACCTTTCAGTCAGCTAGAAGCTGCTTTTCGGCATGTTCCTTAGCACATCTACCCAAAGCCTGTTCTAGTATTGACACTTGCTTAAAAAGATGACTGATGATGCCCTGAGAAAGTTGCTAGATTTTTAATATAAATTTACATCTGAAGTGGGACTCAACACTAGGGCTGGGATTTCAAGGCCATATTTTTGTCCTTGGGTCATTCAGTCTTATCTCACACAAAAGAGCTGTTCATTCCAGCAGCATCAAAATGCTGCATCTCACTCCCCCCATTCTTAACATGTCTTCTGCCAGCATGGCCTTTATTGTCCATTTAATTGACTTTAAAGTTGGCAGTGCACATTCTGTCTGTAAGAATTGCAGGGCACGATAATGTTATCATCATCATTAATAGCCTTCCCATATTTTCCAAATATTATGCTCCTTATGTTTTTCAGTGTAGATGAATGCACCAGCACATGCACTGTTTTACAGAAAATAAATAAATGCAATGCTATGTAAACCTTCAGTTTTGATGCTTGAGAGAAAAAGTTGCCCAATCCTAAAGTTTTCTTCAAATGCTAAGAGTAGTCATATGCATAAACTTACAGTCAGAAGATTATCAGCAGCTATTAAGCACTAGTTTACAAGCACAAGACTATAATAAATCAGTTAAACCCCCAAAACCGTCTAAATTCAGCATCAACACAACCTAGATTATTCATCAGTACAGCAGTCATTACTTGCACACAGCAGGTCTTTACAGCCATGACACATTGTTCCAGAATGTCCTTGTCTATCTACTGAGTTTACCATTCTCTTTACTTTAAAAAGCCATGGCATTTTCTCTTAGAAGGGATGATAACAAGTAAGACTAAAGTGAAAAAAACCCAAAAAGACCATGCCTGGGTCTGCTTAAAATTGACCATAACCTAAAAAGTACATAAAGCTCAGCTTCATCAGAAGTATTTGAGGCAGTTGTACAGCAGGTTTCTATGCCTAATATGCTCAGAATGGTAGAACAGGTATTTGTTATCTGAGTGATATCTTTTTCTTGTTGAAATTCATATCTGCATGCATATCAAGTGAGCTGGCATGAACTTGTGTTCTGTGCCAGGGAAAAACGAATGTAGAGAATAATGCTTGCAAGCACATAAGGGCAGTAATGAAAAAGAAATCTGAAATCCTCTATTTTAGAAGCAATATAACAACTTGATTGGGGTGTGTGGGGGTTGGGGATTCAAGACCTCAAGCATTTGAATACAATGCAAGTTTCAGATTCATCCACTGGCTCTGTGACAGGAAGCAGCACTGTTCCCTCCCAAAAGTAAGGGACGGATTGGAAATTTCCATACAAGACAGAGGGCAGGTGAACCTGTGGTTTATGAAGCTCACTTCTAAAGCAAAAACTGAGAAAAACTAGAGTGTGCATTCATAATGAGGGCTGAACACTAAAATTCTACACAGATATTAAATGGAGGAAAGCTGACACTTTCCAAAGCAAAGAAAATATGTACCTATTTGATAAGTTCTCATTTCACACATCCTCTAGGGGAAATCATACAAGCTGTGGGTTAATAAACATATAAAGCTATAGGTCAATGCAAAAAGCTCTCTGAAGCTAAGCAGAGCTGCGAGCTGGGAGAGCATTAGGAGTCAGTATCATGTATCCCTACACAGTTCTTACTGTTCCTTTAGGCATTCAAACCACCTTTGGAGCAGTAAGGCACTGAAATAGTCTTTGGTCTAACCCAAGACAGCTGCCTTTGTGCTTCTAAATATAAGTTGCTTTCTTAACTGTGATGAATGGGACTACCTGTAGCTAGAGGAAGCAGAACTTATTAATTCTGTGCTGACTGTTCTGCAGTTCAGACTGTATTTATTTACTGAAAGGGGAAATATTTGAAAGAATCCCCCCCAAAAAAAGCATTTTGTGCTTCTGGGGTTCCATTTCTACTATGCCATTGAGGACCTCCACTGTGCAGGAACATTTGTAAGTAGAACTCCGGGGTGAACTGGGGTTTCAGTCTAATGCCCATAGCCACTGACCCTTTCCTGTCTCAGACAACTAAATCAGTGTCAGAGGACTAGCAGAGGACAGCCTATTAACCAACTCCTTCAGAAAACTATTTTCTGAATTCAGCATTTTTTCATCTATAGACTGTTGGTATTCAATTATTTATAATGCCATATCACATAATTCTCCATTACTAAGATTCCAAGCACGCCAGTTAGCAGGCCAGTTCTGAAAGAGACCTTATGAAATTGTGGAAAAACTGGGAAAAAAAATCACTATCTACTCACTCAGCCTTTTTTCAGACACAGAGAGTTCACACTCGAGCATTTGAAAACATTGTCATTAGTTGCATAAATCCTGCAGCGAAGGATACAGCCTGTCAAGTATGCAGCACCATTCATGCACAGTCATAGAAATCCACAGCAATAGATACAAAAGATCATTCTTACCATCTTTGTAACTTCAGAAATGTGTTCATGTCAAACTCCAGCAGTTCTCCTAACACCCTATTAAAATAAATCAAACTTATGCTTCATGAGGAAGGTGTTCCACTTAGTGAAACACGGGTGCTATTGAACTGATGAGCACAAACGTGGATGAAACAGAAACTAATTTTCTTTTTCTAAAGAATTCAACTACACACTGAGGGAGATTTAGCAGAGAGCATAAAAACACTGCCAAGATGACAAGTGATGAGCAAGGACAAATCATCTGTCATTGGCAGTAACTCCAGAACTTCTGAATCTTTGGAAGAGCTTGACAATTTATCATAACTATTTCTATTGTTCACACTCAAACCTTCAAATGGCCTAAATGCAAGACAATCTAAAGCAAATAAAGCAGTTGTAGTGCCAGCATGCAGGCTTTTTCCATGGGCAGTAGTAAGCAAGAAAGAAAAAAAAAAGGCTTTTTGACAAAAAAGGACAAGTCATTTAATGGAAAATGACATCAAAAATTATCTACATTGCTTCTTTCTTATAGATATGGGCCGAAAAGTGTGGGCAAAAACAAAGATACAGCTCAGAACCCTTACAAAGGAAACAGGAAGACCATTCTGGATTTTCAAAATTCAGCTCCACGCATATGCAGCTAGTCAGACAAGCCTTGCAAACACCTAAGCGAGCGGTAATGTTGCATGTATGAAAAGATCCTTGCAGGATCAGGCCATCTCAAGTATCTCCTCTTTGCAACACAGAGGAGAGCTCCTGGGCTCCTGTTTTACCTGTGCTACAGCTGGGACTGGTCTGTGACAAGGTACCCAGAGGCCATGACTCGTTTCTCAAAATGCTGAAGGGAAGTGTCTCAAGCTAGAGCTTGCCCTCCTGTTGACTTTCTGCTCCACCAAGAGCTGCAGTATTGACTGTGAATCTCTTTCTACTGGACCACCACAGAGCAAAGCACACTTTCTGTTTGAGTTTTTTTCACAAAAGCCAACAGATGGCATTATCTAGCCCATAGCTCTGGGAATGGCTGATATTGGAATAATTTAGGAAGTGATTTAGAAAGTTAGTTTCCCAAGAGCTGAGCTGAGACACCAACTTCCTGTTAACCTTTCCCAAACACTGTCTGCTTATAATATATCCAATTTATGAGGTTTGGCGATCTGAACTGCACTCTTCCAACCAGAAGATGGATAAAATTCTTCCATCCGATACCTCTAGATTTGCTGTCTATGTCTTTTCACAGGCCAGCCTCTTGGAGTCACCACTGCTCTTTTACAGGTGAACATGTCTTAACCTAATTTTCTCCCTCAGGGGTATAGCAATTTGCTGATCATTAAGATATGATAAAAACCAGGCTTCCAGAAAACACATGAGGGAGGAAGCCCCTCCAATTCAACCTTCCTCCCCCCTTCAGCCTCAATGCTCCTCTCCAAGAAAAGGACAACCAAGAAAAAGCAACAACCAATCAAACAAAAGAAGTCAGAGGTCATTCCTTAACATGACCTCTAATTAAAGACATGTGATTTGACTAGTTTCAGCACCCAGAGCAGTCTCCAATAGTATAGATGGCTCCTCAAGGACTGGTATTTAAAGCAAAATATGAACGCTAAAGACTATTAAATAGCTAATGTCCAGGTAGTACTAAGAACATTAAGGAATAAACTGAAGACTACCTTAACTGATCTGAAGTTTGGAAAGGTGAAAGTGTGGAGCTGTACTACTTAGTGTGTTGTACTATGTTAAACACTGCAGGACTTGTTCATGGAGATCCTCAGGTTTGTTTGCTTGTTTATTTTTACTTTTTTTCCTTCTAGTTCCTAGTTCATCAAACCACCACAATTTTATCAGGCTACTGCCACCATTTCTTCCTGCTGGTGCCACAGCAACTTCTTTCTGTGTCCCCACTTTTATCCTTTGAGCTTCTCAGCAGGGAAATCAGTTGTTGATTTATAAAGCTCATTCTTACACACCAGAAACTAAAGCTCATAAAAATCTCTCTTCACCAAAGGCAATATTTTTGTAATTTAATTTTAATCTCTACCCATTTCTACTCTTGAGACAGGGAAAAAACCAAACCACACATGGCAATACTTATTTATATTCTTCTGGACAGTCACCTCTTTTTGGAATTCCTTTCCCTGATGTTCCTTCTCAGGAAAAAAAAAAAAGACATAAAAAAAAACTTTGGGTGAAACCTGAGAGACATTTACCAAGGATTAGAAAGCAAGCTTCCAAAGCACTTTGGGGAGGCAGGCAGAAATTGTCTTCTAGTGTCCTCCTAAGGATGGGTGATATGGCTTCATTTTCTTCATTTGCTCCTCTCATGAAAATGCATTTCTTTTAAAAAGAAATAAATAGTTGAAGCACTTGATCAGCTTTCCATTTTTTCAGATTTATTTCAAAGTATGATACTTTTAAACTAAAAGTATTGGGCTATTCCACTGAATAATTAGTTTTATATTGACTTGGCTTGCCATCATAACTACATCTGAAATGAATCAACCTTCAGGGAACACTTTGTATCTGCTGTCCTAAGATTTTAAGAGATGGAGGCTGTTAAAGTAGAGAAATCAGCCCCATGCTAAAGAAAAGAAAACAGTTAAATATTCAATAAAAGTAAATAAAGACAGCATTAATACTTCGGTGAGTTTGACCACAGGCTTGTACCAAGAGCACAAAATAAAAACACATTCCGTCTGGTAGAAGTGGCCATTTTAAATGATTCATTTCCTTAATCATTGAGAAAAGCTAATAATGTTTATTTTATAGGTGTCTAAATCTATGCATCTTCCTGAGGTCAGCCTGTAGACTGTAGGTTTAGAATAAAATAACTATAAGCAATTTATATATATTTCATTTTAAGGATTATTTTATTCTTACAGTTGGTTTTCTTACTTCCAAATTTATGCCTTGATTTATATTCCTATTATCCTTCTGAAAAATGTTTGTAATATCCACTCTAGAAAAAAAAACCCAAAACAAACCACCACAGATTTTTTTCACAAGTTCTGAAACTGCTTTGCTTTAACTCAAACCCATGAGCACATTCTCCCATCTGCACTGCAAGACAGTTGCAAGAAAGCAGAATAATAGTATTCTTAATGAACAGTAATGTACCTTCCACCTAGAAACTATTTATTTGAAAGTGAAAAAGTGACTCAAACCATCATGGAAATGCAGAAATTCAGATTCATGACTGTTGAGTGGTTGCCTGTACCTGTCTTTCTTGTTAAGAACTAGATTCTATTTATAGTGATAGTACTAAATTGATCCCTGAAGATCTCTTGTTCTTTATCTGTTATTTCTATTTTTTTTTAAGCTGAATTCTATTTGGAAATCAAAGCAAAAAACTTGAGTATTTGTGTTGGACAGGGGCTTTGAATCAAAGTGGTTGTCATCACCTTTGAAGGTGAAGAACCAAGCATAAGAAGCCTAAATCTATGCTAAAGTATCAAAATTTCCTTGTCATTATAGATTAAGAGCTGGAGTCAGAAACTTCTCCCAGGTGTGGTGTTTGTTTCAAACACCTCACCATCTCCTACATGCAGACATACTCTGGAGCTACCCTTTCAGTGAACTCACCTAGATTGAAGGCTGTTGACAAGTCCTCCAAAAGATGGAAAATAATTGCCTTGCTGATTTTGATGCCTTTGCAACTGCCTTCACCAAGGCCAGAATCTCTCCACAAAGTCAGGGAATAACGAAGCTTTGTCACAGACTTACACTTACTCCATCTGCAGATGTAAATTATTTTTCTAAGCAGAATAAAAGGTTCAGTTCCTAATTTTAACCTGCTGCAGACCTTATAGGCAGCATCTATATTCCAAGCATTATTAATAAGAAAAAAGCTTGCAAACTGTTAATGTGACATGAGAAGTTCAGACAAACAGTCTAACTCGATGCTTTAACTTGTAGAGGAAAAAGGAATGCCAGTTAGAAAATGGATCATTCTTAATGTCTGCCTTAGGTAGTTAGGCTGCTAGTGAAGAGAGCTTTGGAGACTACAAAAAACCACAGATGATAAAATGGTATCTGTCCTAATTTCAATGTATGATACTTTGTTAGCTCATATAAAAATATGCAACTTCATATTTGCTTCCTCTTTAAACATATACATAGTGTTTCTATTCATTAGTGTTTCTAACTGAGATTAACCAAAGTTACCACTTTAGTAAGTCAGTGAACAGTTAAGACTGAAGAAAAATACACCTGAGAGGCACAAGATTCCCTTCCAGTGTGGATTATTATGGGTTGACTGAACTCAGCAAAAGAAAAATTGATTAAGTAAAACTTTTAAAAGAATCATGTAAAGGGTGTATTTTAAATAACCTTTCCCTTCTCATCCATAGTTGATTTTATATAGTTGATTTTACTTCCATAGATTGTTGTACAGTTACTCTTTCTTTACACCAGTTTAAATTAAAAGAATATGAAATTAGAAATTAGAAAGAGGGTAAAAGGTATGAGCCTTGAGGAAAAAAAGTTTTGAAGTGGAGAACAGCAATAGCAGAATAGGGTGCCTGATTCAGAGGGCTATTTGGTAGTGTGAACAAATACTTTTAAGGTGCTATTGCTTAAAAGCCTGCAAACAGAAAAACCAAATACAAACCACCAGTTTTCTAAATAACAGCCATTTTCCACAAAAAAGCTTCCTGTCCAACTCAGGTACCAGCACTCCAAATTAATAAAACTAAAAATACAAATTAAATTTAAACTAGTCAGTTTTGCCCATTTTTTTGATTGTTTTTTGATATTAAGTGTGGGTGCTGTTGTTTTTAAAGGTTTGAAGGAATTTAAGAACTATTAAACGTACATAGAGAATTTTTCTCTTCAAACTGAAAACACAAGGCTTAGTTCACCTTTTCCTCTTTTTTTCCCAAGAATAGCACATGAACGTTTTAGGGCCAGACCCTCTGAATTGCTCAGCATCTGTAAATTACTCAGATTTTCCCCAACAGGGGCTGCAGGATGCTGAGTGCCTTTGAAAACTTGCCCATTCCAATCAGGTTTTTAAATACAAGTTGAATGCCTTGAAAATCCAGCCCTGATTATGCTGGCAGTGTGTTGTTTATTTTATTAGTGATACGGAAATGTGGTTTCAACTCCTTTTGCATCTGTTAGCAAACTCAAGATTTAGTCTTGACTGCGTATCAGGGAAAATGTTAAACTTCATACACTACAGAATATAAGTGTTGCTCTTTTTTCTTTGCTGTCTGCCTTAAAAGCAATTTTTGCCAAACATCAGACTGGCATTACTGAAACAGAAAGTATTTCATTTTCCTATCACAGGCATTATTAACAAAGGTCACTGTTCAAGTGACAAAATATCGCTAAAGCCATCAGCTCTTTTTGCTCTTCAGCTTCATGGTGGTGCCTCTCGTGTCATTTCACATATCTGTAGAGAACAACAGTGGCAGAGGTTCAAGCGAGATAGCCCCCATTTCTGACTTGCTCATAAACTTAGCATTCAGCTCCTCTCCAAGCACACAGGCTGAAAGCATTTTTTATGGTATTAGGAGTTCAAGAATCAGGAGCAGTTTAATAGAGTTCTGATCGGCTGCAGGCTTGAAGCTCCCTATGAAAAACATCCTCTCGACAGTACATGTACAAAGACAAAATCTGTTCTAAACATATTGAAAACATTCTTATCACCAGATTGCAAAGCCCAGTGGCCATTTTTTCTTCTGTGCTTCACAGGATATGAACAAAATGGATCACTCTTACTAAAGCTCCAAAGGCATTGCAGGCCCAGAAGATCTGCACAGGGACTCGCTGAGTCTTAAAGAGGACATGGATCAAAACAGCAGCATTTTCTCATTATGGTTCTAAATTTTCCTAATAAAGTACCTCTAGCTTTTGGGAAATTTGGCTGTTACTTCTGGGAGTAGTTCAGCCAGTCAACTACATGAACCTTGGCAATAATTTAAAGATTTTTAATATCACCATAAAAATCTTTTTGATAAGCAATGTCTATCCTGGCATCAACCATGTTACACAGTTCATATTCATCTTTTCAACAAAATACTGCTTGCCAGATACCTGTTCGCAGACCTTCAATCTGAATTCCTTCATATATGTCACTGAAGGTTATTAAAAACTAATCTTCAAGGTGAATATAAAGTACTCTCTGTATTACCGCATTTCTCTAGCTGCTAATGGTTAAGCTAACATAAATATGATAACTCAGCAGAAACTGATATAGATTAAATTATATTCCAGCTCTAGAAAGATAGAAAATCTCTATGTTTTTCATCCTTGTTGGATGCTGGTTTAAAAGCTGGTTCCACACAGTAATTGCATCTGGATCCACGGAGTCCGAGCAGCATCTACTCCACAGACACTGGAGATATAAACATGCCAAAATTACAAGCTCAAGCACACCTGAAATGCAACTGCAGCTGGGACATCGTATCCTCTCTAAAATGGGACGGATGCTAACAGATTGAAAAGAACTTTATCAGTGAAAGAATAGCATCAGAAGCCAATATGTGTTCAATTACAGAAAAAGATAAAACTTTCTAGCTGTCTAGGATGGTTATTCTAACCCAATTCTGGTTTATCATTAGAAACGAAACACAGAGGAATTGCAGGAGAGGCAAAAGTTGCAATCATAAAAAACCAGAAAACTAGAAGCATTTAACACACACAGCATAATTGGAGCCTTTCTGTGCAGTTCCTCAATAATTTATAGGGATTAAGCTGCTAAGAATTGTTTCTCAAATTTTCATTGTGGAAGAGTTGCCCATTTCTTTTGGCTTACTGAACAAAGAGGCTTAAATTAGATCCTTGCTATCATCTTTTAAAAACAAATTGGAGGAAAGTAAAAAGAGTGGAAGAACTTTAAGAGGATTTACACATCCCAGAAAAGGAAAAACAGAATGCACTTTGTTAAAAATACAATTAGTTCTGCACTTTAAGTTTGTGAAAGCAACTATAGCCCTAGCAAAATGAGCTATATAGAAAAATGAAGGCCTTTTTAACTTTCGTGAAAAGAAGTGTTGAAGACCATTCTACCTAAGCCCATATTACAACTTTATTTTTTTTAATGGAAAACAAGCCAAACTCATAATTGTAATTGCCTTTTGTTTTTTAGTTTAGATAGATAAACAGCAGTTAATTGATTCATTCTCATGATAACAATTCCTCTAAAGTCGATGTGATTACTCAGCTGATGAAATGACTCATGTGAGGAAAATAAGTCATATGTATAAGAGATTACTGGCACAGGTACCTTGATGTAAATTATGAAAGACACATTGCAGAGTGTCATAAATTTTCTAGCAACACATTTCTTTTTCCCCCAGGTACTGTCAAACAGCTTTTTACCTTTAAGCACTGCATTTTTGTAGCATTCTTTCAATCATCTTTTTGACTAACCTGAACCAGAACGGTGATATATCTCTCCTATTCCGACTATTAATATTATGAGCACATGGTCTTTGCTTTTTGACGGTGATAGAAGCAAACTGACAGAACCAATATCCAGACAATCCTTGAAGTGATACATGAGCTTTACACAAGAATGATCAACAAGATAGAGCACTATTCTCTCCAGACTGATTGATAGGAAAAACAAGTTGGCTATAAGGCTGCATTTTCAGCTGGAAGCAAGTACATCAGAAGTCCTCTGTGGGCCCCCATGTATACAAAGTACAAAGCTTATCCAGACAGAAGAATAAAAATAAATAAAAAGGAAGAATGGCAAAAAGAAAAAAGGTTATAACAATATAAGAAGGTAGGTTTTTGCTCTATTATGCAGCAGAGAGGAGAAATACACATCTGTCATAATGACCTAAGCAAAATTCTTAATGTGTGAACATAATTATGGCCCATCTGAAGTTCAGTCAAATCCCAGTTTACCTGAGACAGACAGGCTGGCACAGCTCAGTAGAGCTGTGTCAAATGACAGATGACTTCTTGAACCATTTCCAAAGCTAAGTCAGGGACAGGAAGGGGTAGAGCTCGTCCCACATACCCCAGCCAGAAACCTCACACCTGCAAGCAAGAAGGGAACGTGATCACTGCACACTGCCACGCAATTAAACACAACTGCTTAGACACTGCTAAATACTTGCACCTGACTGCATTCCTACAGCTGCTTTTAGGGCCAAGCTGCACTCCCTCTGTGCTTCATATATGGCACTGCCTACTCTGGGGATGGGCACTTATGTCCTCGTCAGCCGCTGGTCTCTGCCTGGAGCCACCATGTTTTCTCATCTGTCAATGCCACATTTGATCTCCATCCTCAAAGCATCATCAGGATGAGGAAAAAACATTTCAGAGGGAGAGCAGAAATGCACCAACAGAGCCATTGGTGGATATTTAACTGCTTTTCTTGAGTATTTCTCTCCTATGTCTTTTCAATCTTGCTGGTTGGCCCCTTCCTGAGTAGGAAACCATCTGGCTGTCACAGCAAAAATTGTTAGGGATATTGTGATGCATTTTGTTTCACTTCTTGCCACTTGGATAGGCAGTGTCTTTGTATCACATCTTTTCATGGCACTTCTTATGTGCACACTAAGAATTTTGTCAAGAGGAGTCAAGAGAATTATTTTAAAAATGTAAAAAAGTAAACTCTCGTCTGCAATCAATCAGAAACTCAGAGAAGACAAAGGAAGGGATTTCTATAGTTTTGTGTTAATGTTCGTGAGAGACAGTTTTGAATTAAAGCTCAGTGTGACAGACAAGAACTCTAAGGAATCATGAGAAATTCGTGTTCAGATCATTTTCTGCACTGGCATCCTGCAAACATATTAAAAACCTTCATTACTGCAGTGTCTGATGCTGGTAACATAGGCTACAAAACACAGCTATCTGAAAACTAAATAAAATGAGCTTGTTTTCCCCTTGTCCCACAACACACAGTTGGTTTATATATATATGCATGCACCACAAATTTATTCCTATTTGTTTCATCTACCATGTCGTATCCTATACACTGTCAGCTTTTCCTGAGAGACCAGGGATCTATCTCTGTACATGTGAAAATGTCCTCTACGTGAGTTATAATCCAGCCCTTAAATTTATTTCCCAAAGCAGGCATTTTACAGGATCCTCCAAAGGAGAAAATTTTCTTCGTAAACATCACAGAAAATTCATATTACTGAAGAAGATTCTAACTTTGATCCGTGACCCTCTACACATGATAACATGTCTCCAAAATGGAAGAGAGGCCATCAAAATTGCTTAATGTGCATCAATTTCACTCTCCCATGGGCAAAAGATAATAAAAGCAGAACAAGACCATGTTTCTGTCAAAATATGAATCTTCCTGGTTCTATGTTACAATAGCTAATACATGGCTTGGGGTTTTTTTAACATTTATGACAATGAAAGACACTTTTATCACTATAGTTCTGTACTTGTTTGATTTCTAACAATGGCATCCTGGCACATGACTGAGCAGTAGCACAAACAAATGGGGTACCTTTTCTAGCAAGAAGTTATCACTGTTCTTATGATTATAATTCGACATTTTAAAGAAATTACTATAATTTTGTCTTTACTTTGAGGATAAATGCAACAAAAAACCTTGGAATTAAATACACAGTACCGTATCTCCCAACTCCAAAACCAAGTCTGATCTGAGAGTAGCTAGGATTAGAGGTTTCATGGCAAGAACTACTCCTTTGGTTCATTGTGAGAAGGGATACATGGAAAAGAAAGAAAATTGATACTCCTTCACCTAATGAAATTAAAATAAGTGTTGTCATCTTGGAATATTTCATATTCTAAGCATAAAACCTGATTTTGAGGAAGCAGGCTTTTCATTATGTTCCATTTGTAGTTTTCCCTCATACACACACCGAGGCTCCCCACAGCCGTGTTTCACTTGTTCAAAGGGCATTTAAAGTACAAATGCTCTTGACATCAACTAGTTGAAAAAAAGCCTCCAGAGGAGGTCTCAGCTTTGTTCAATCTGTGCATGTATGCTTCTTGTTTTTTGGCAACTGCATACGTGTTTTGGCTGATGAAGGCACTGGAAAGGCAAGCTGAAATATCCATAAGTAAAAATATTGTGATCACATTTTTTAATGCTCCTCCTCTGGTCCTAGGGAGAAGGGGAAAACACAGGAAGTTGTCAACATCATAAACGGGTAGGAGGAGGGAGGTTTTATGGCTCTACCTTCCTTTCCAAGAGCAGGTAATCCTGAAAGGGGCAATTATGATAGGTGCTACAACAGTTACATGGAATAAATATAATGTAACAGGGAATTTTTATAACAATTTTTTAATGCCGTTTTGTCCTCAATCAGCTTCTGGTCCTAGAGTCAGTCCAAGACTTGTGCAGCTGAGCTGGTGTGTTCATATGAGCACTTAAGCAACATTCAAACCTTATTAATGGTGACTGAACAGTGTCTGAGGCCTGTTTATATTAGAGCAGGTTTTGTTCTAAGAATGTACCTACAAAAGCTCTAAAGCAGATAATAAAGTGACCAATTTGATGCAATTGTAGCACATTTTTCTTCACTTTAATCTGAAAAGCTTCCTTTATAATCTGAAGCACGTTAATTAGCTCTAATTTTGCCATCTCTGCTGTATAAGCATGCGGGGAACCTGAAGAAAGGTGCAAGAAAAAGGACAAGTAGGAAAATGACCACAGAGTCACCATGCTGCCTCTGGATTAAATGGACACACCAATGAAGCCAAGAGCTGTTCTCTATAAGCACTATTGAAATACCATTATTCAGTAGCTGTAGCAAGCGCCCCTAACTACAGATATGAAATAATACATCAAAAAATTTATCTGCTGTTAGAAATGTGACCTATAAAATGAAGTAAAAAAGACATCCTCCTAAAGGGAAGGAAATGACAGGAAAATTCTGTGGATATTGATTGCAGAGCACTGAGACTCAGACAACAAAAAACCTCAGAGAGAGAAAAATTTGCAGTTTACTCCTACTTGGCTTATTTCGCATTGTGTTTCAATCTCACTAAGGGAACACAAATTTTTTAAGTCTGCACCTTCTTTTTCAAACCTCTGCCTTCCTCTTTGCTCAAAATGATGATATAAATACAATGGAAAAAGGATACATGACTGTATTAAATTTGGTCCCAAATTACACCCCTTATAAAGAGGATTTTATGAAGCTTTTATTTACTAAAAAAAATTGTTGTTTCCATGGCGGCACAAAAAAAACAAGTGAAAGGAGTTTATATTATTTATGACAGTGTCCAAAACTTAGAAGTGAAGGATCTATGTTGGCTAGTGAGATAATGAAGCCAATATAAACTGATTTAGCTTTAGTCCTTAAATAATTTGGAAGAGTGCTGTGTAACATTCATTTAATCATTACCACAGTACTATGCTGTAAAATAGGTGCAATAAACGAATGTTTTCCTATCTGAGCTTCTGTTCCCTCAAAAAATAGCTAAGTTAGCAGCCCTTTGCCAATTTATACTTATTGGTCTTTGGCACCTAGCTTTTTATATGTGTTGTTAAAGTGAGATTTTAAATGAGATAAAATTAAACTTTTATTTTTTAATTTTTTACTTAATATTTTTGTAAGTCGATGTAAGAAAATACTTCTATTAAAGCTCTATTTGCTTCCTCAATCTTAAAGGTAGAAACAAATTTTTATCTATGGCTTCAGGACCTCTGGCCCTGCTTCCTGCAATGGAAGCTGTTTTCAGCCAATTGCTGTTATTTGTCAGTTCTTTCACTTAATTTCCAGAATAATAGGATGATATTAGTGATTTATTAGGGCAGAAGCACAACTTACTCATGGGAATGAAGCAAGTGTCTCTGAAATAATGGTGTAGAGATACTTAAAAAGACTTTTTCAAGTAATCTTGTAAAAAATAGTTTCAGTGTGATAGGCCTCTTGAAAGACCTTGCTTTGGTGACGGTGATACTTTCCCATTCTGAGAAACTCACCTTCCTTGTGTGATTGTGACTTTTCTTCACAGATAACTATTAATGCAGATGACTAAGGACAGAGGGGACTGCAATGAATTAATTTCCTAAAGTGTCTCTAGCTCTGTAATTAAGGCAGGTAAAGCATGTAACAAATACTGACAAAGAAAAGTGAGACTCTACTGAGCTTATTTAAAATAAATAAATAATTTTAAAAAACCCAGTCCCAGGCATACACATCCCCATGTGACCCTGTCAGTTTATTATTTGTTTTACTTTAAAAGCTCATTAGCTTTGAGCTTTTTCACAGCTTATCCAGTTTCATGTAGAAGGCACCAAATTCCTGTGGTCCAATGCACTGAGACAAATGGTGGTATAACATCACCCCTCCCCACCTTCCTATAAAAAATCATGAAAATTTATGTAAATCAGATCACCTATAAGTGCTACAGTGAAAAAGGCAGCTTTCTTCCAGTCACCACAATTAGCCTGCAGTTAAGACTCCAGATCGGATATGATATTCCCTGTGAACCATTTTTGGTAAGGGTTGAAGCTGGATGTGAACTTTGAATTCAATAAGCAAATTCTCTGACTCATGGATTGTGGGAAGTCCCACATCAGAGCCCAGAACAGTATCAATATACCAGTTCAAATCTTTCAAAATAAATCAAGATTACACCTTTTCCTTCTGAGAATGTTAATTACTGATGGAATGGGGCTTGGGACACACAAGGAGAAGAGAGGTTTGGGCACAAGATGCTTTAAGATCTGATTTACTTGAAGTTATTCCATCTTTCCTATTCAATCAGTTCCTGTGCTAAACACAGTCCTCAGGGTGAAGCATTTACAGTTAATATGGAACTGCTATAATCCATCTTGCTTTCAAATTAACAATTTATCATAGTGACAAATTAATTCCACTTTTTTTTCCCCCCCCAGCATATTAGCACATCAACCACAGTGGCTAGCCTCATTTCACTCCCATTATTAAGACAGTTTTTCCTTTTAATTTATACAAAGAATGAAATTTTACAACCAGATGTAAAAGTCAGCTATGAATAACTTACTGAGGAAATTTTGCATTTCAAATACAAAATGACATAAATGTAACCAAGATTAAGCCACTGTACATAGTGCTGGTGAGGAAATCGGTAACTTTTTGGATAATAGGTTTTTTTATTTACTTCTTACTCAATTATGACTTTCATACAACACTAATGAGTCCAATAAACAGACAATCAACCATTCTTCTAATAAAATGTTTCTTTATGATTCTTTTCAACACCTCATTCCCTTTAAAATCTGTAGTGTTCATTATTCATGGAAAATAAAATTAGAGCAAAAATGTCCGGATATAGAGAAGTATCTAAGATGGCCCAACTAAATATTAATGAACCTATTAATGATAATTATGTTTGCTGACACAAGCATGTGAATATGTTATCATAACCTGCTCACAGGCAATATGTACAATGGTCCTGCAAAACTGTGTTTGAAGAAGTGTTTTGTTTTACAAACCAAAGTATTATGTTTCTAGCTAATATAGAGAAACTGATCTTTTCCCAGGATAAATAATAACTATTTAATCTTAATTTTATAGCTGTATGCTTTTGAAGAAAACTCTTCCTTTACAGGGAACAAAAGTAGCCCTTGCCCCCTCAGCTAGCCTAAACAAAATCAAATATGAAGACACAGAAAAGAGAAACAAAGCAACAGCTGATAAGAAAGCAAGATATGAGATATCTGTGACACTGACCAACTAAAAAGGAGGAGGACCATTACATTTATTATGTACTCCCATGCAATGTTTGTTAATAAACAACAGTATTGTTAGATAGTCCACAGTGACACATATTTCTATATTTACAGAGATGATTACTAACTGCTAGATGCCTTTAATCACTGCAGTGATGCTCTCCTTCCACCTCAGAGCTGATGTTAGAAACAGGCAAGCAGGGGAAGCTCAACAGAGGAGATGAGCATAATTGTGTGGCACCTCAAAGATGCCCCTTGTACCTTCCAGCCTTTGCTCTTTCCCTTAATATTTTCTATTAGTTTCCCTAGCTGTGCTTTTCCTGAACTCCGGCTCAGCATAAAATCTCATTACCAAAATGTCAAGGCAATAACCATATCTTTATCTCTCTTCATTTCCACCCCCCCCCCCCCAAAATATATACACACAGAAAATGTTATTATGGCTTTACTGTTTTAGGAAATTAATAGCTCCAGTTCGGGGTAAGAATCAATTATGACCATATTCTGTAGTGCATTCTGGAGAGCTCACAGTCCATATTAACATACAACATGTATTACCAATCCTATGTCAAACATAGCTGGTGTTCAGTGGGCAAACATGGAAAGAATAGAACGGCTACTATTAGGTGGCTCAAAAATCCTAAACCTTTTCTAAATAATAGCAGGTACAATTCAAATGCTTTAATGTAAGTTTATTTGCTGGACTAAACAATTATGAAAACTGATTTATTGTGCTTTGCTTTAGACACGCAACACAACTTGCCTGTAACAAGTTGTTTGGTTTTTTATTTCTGGAGAACAGATATTTTTAGTGGTCAGCGGAAGGTCCTTGATCATTCCTCACACACACATATCCAGCTGCTAATTGACAGCTATGGAATGGGGAGGATGCCACTTGGCTCCTCTGTCATGGTAACACCACCTGCCCATGAACCCACCCTGTTCACCTGTGAGAGAGACTCTCCTACAGTGCCTCTCCCACCCTACTTTGTTGAACAGGCATGAAAACTGATTCAGATTTGAAATGATCACAGAACTCTTTGTGTGCAATTTCTAAGCAATCATTCCTTGTTGCAGTGGATTTTTATATCCTTTCCCGACACAAGAGGTGCTTGCAGAGGCTGCACTGGTGGGGAGTAAATGGAAGAGCAGACAAGCCCAGTATATACAGATTTCTCTGTATTGATCTACACCATATACAAAGTCACATCAACTTCTGCTGTCCTGTGAACACATAGCACTGTAAGAAGTGGAGTGTATCAAAAGCAGGAATCCAGCAATAGATAAGTCTGTCCATCTGGAATAAGTGAGAGTTTCTTCATGTATTTCTCTATACCACAGTTTCTAGAGCTGAAACAAGAAACAGAATACATCCAATTTTTGTGATCATTAGTCAGCTGTCCAGACATCAGGAATGAAACCTTTTCAGACACAGATTATTTTCTCCCTTTTTTTTTTTTCTTTTCAAGTAAAGAATATGTCCCTAAATTCTCTTCAGGTTGCCTCACTAACTACAAGGAACTTGTTTACAATTCTGCTTTGAAATACACAGACATACCTTTGTTAGTGAAGCATGTCTGCTGCCTGGTGAACAAAGACAGAATGCCCAAAACAGGGACAAACTGTTAATGAGGAGCAGCAATTCTACATTTCTGGCTTTCTTTACATGTTGTAGACAGAGGGCAAGTCCCTTCACAGTTTAAAAATGACAGAATAAACCCTACCTCAGAATCGGGAAAAGAGCCAGAGTGACAAATCTGTCCTTCCTTATTAAAAAAAAAAACAACAACTAAGTAAAAAATATCAGGATTAAGTCTGAAGAATTAAAATTTTTATTTTAAGACAAGCTTGTCATGTTGAGATTGAAACACTGTTCTGTGCCAGGCTACCTACCTGCAAGTCTTTTAAACAGTCTGAGTTGGCACCACCACCCCCAACTCCAAATATCAGTGTCAAAAATGCTGCTCTTGAAGGTCTAGCCAGCAGCACCATAATGTGGAAAATGAACAAAATCCCCCAGTGATCCATTTCTCCATTCAAACCCATTCTTTTTCTTCACCTGCAAAAACAGAACCATTCCTGGTCCTCCAATGCAAAATCCCTGATGCATGACTCTATCCCTCTGTGGGGTCTGCCATTCTCTTGGAAACATGGCCCTCCCTTGAGAAGGTAAGGGGGAATGAAGTCACCAAAACCTGCAGACTCGACTGCCTGCTCTCAGCACTGTTTGTATTTTCCAGGAATCAAACGTTGCATCAAATTTATTACGCAAAATGACAGCTGAGCATCTGAGCATCACCTTTCTCTTCACTGAGCTAAATGGCATCAGACACGCAAGCCACTGCAGAGCACAGCCTCCTTGGTGACTGATTTCAGTCTCTTGCTTTAGACATTACATGTAATTTTAAGGTTAAAAGGCTGTCAATTGCAGAGACTACGCCATTCTTTGCATTTTGAAAAAACCTGAAGTTGGCAGGAAATTAAGTACAAGGACAGTGAGAGGATGTTGAAAACTACCTGTTGTCAAAAGCCTCACCATACCGGAAACCTCTTCTGTTAAAAAACAACCCAAACAAACACAAACCAACAAAAACCCATGCCTGCAACATTTGTTTTAAAACACTTCATTTTCTTTTATGATCTTTAGAGATCACACACATCTCATAGTGTCATTCTCTCAGCTGACACGTTCCTAAAGAGGCTACTGATACAATCCATATTAAAGCTAAGTTCTCTTAAGACACCAGGAAAACAAACAGAACTGCAATCTGGGGATAAAAATAGGTCATGAAACTTTAAGGGACCAGCAAAATGTCTGCCTCTAATGTATGTTTATGAAAATTCACCTTAATTCCCATTCTCTCCTACCTCTTTCTTAGTATGCTATTTGAATCATAAATGCCAGCAAGAAGCAAAATGATTATTCCAAGAAACAAGGAGGAATCCTTTGTATCAACAGTGATTTCTTTGACTTCCCTGACACATTAATTAGCATTTTTTTTTCCTGAATACCCATAGACTCTGTCCAGAAGAGTGTCTAAGAGGAGAGAGTTTAAAATAAACAATGGCAGAGCTACTGTAACACCAGTTAATGAGGTGCCTATATGTGATCAGTTGAAGCCTATATGTGACCAATTCCCACAGTCTGCTGTTAGAATTTAGAGTGATTTAGAGTGACTTCTATTACTAGAAACCATAAGCTATTAGAATTTTGAAGAAAATAATAGCAAACAAAAACTTCCAAAGGGTTTATTCTGTTTAATCATGTGATGCTTTTTTTCAAACTCCATCTTAAGGACAGGGCCCCTCAGAAGCTCAGTTTCCTGGCCAATTTAAAGCAATTATCAAAGTCTGTTCCTATATTCCCAAGAACTTCAGTTCACTAAGTCCAAGCTTTTGCAGTGAAAGCAAGCTGGGAAGGACTTTTATAAAACGCTTAGAAAGCCGAGCGGGAAAAACTCCAGGATTTCCGAAAGGAGACCAGTGTCAGAAGGAAAGCAGCAGTTTAGCAGCACAAGTACTAGCCACAAATGATAAGAAGAGGAAGAGAGTAATTTAAAAAAGCAGTACTAAGAGAATGTTAAGAAAAGTTTGGAACTGACATTAAACTTACATATAGGATGAGATAATTTCACTTACACTGATAAAGTTGGTCTATGCGCAGGCATTACTTTCTCATGTGTTCTAAGACTCAAATTTGTTTCTACAGCCAAAGTCCTAAAGTGACCTAAAATTAAAGTTTCTTCCAGTTTAAGATAAGTTGACCCAGTTCAATGCAATGAAATAGCCAATCACGAGCAAAGTGAGCTTCAGGAAAATAAAAATTAGTGTAATTATATATCAAATTCTATTAATAATGGGTTCTATGTTTTTATAAAAATCACAACAGATGCTATAGCTCAGCACAGCTCTAAGAGTTAAGCCTGTGATATGTCTTCATCTTTGGTTCATCAGAAACCTTTGCTTTCCAAGAGAATTAATTTTTTACAGAATAAAACATTCTGTTCCAAGTGGAAAAGTGGATTGTAGAGCAATCGTTCTGGAATAGCTTTTCTGGAACAGCAGTAGAAATTGAAAAATTCTCATTTTTTTTTCATATAAACTATTCCACTACATTCCCCTTTTGCATTTTCACTCTCAATTGAGTAAAATATGGAATATGAATGTAAAACTAAACAGAGTGGCATCAGACATCAATGACAGGAGGTAAAAATACAGAATTTGCCTGTCAGAAGTATTTCTCAGCTATAACTACAGCTATACAAATAAATAAGAAAGATGAGGGAAAAAAAAAAGATGACAAGAAAGAATTGTAACTTCTGTAGGGTTTTGACAAATCCCAGAGCATTCCTTTGTGTATCAACCACAAACTCAGAATGGTGAAAAGGGCTCTTCAGGTGCTCTTGCATTTACTTTACTGAGCTAATGTCCATGGAGAGAGAGTGAGATGTGGGGAGCATGGGGGCTGGAGTGCTGAATAAAATATCCCAGGACAGTATCTGAGTTCTGTCAGGCCCAATATCATTTTATAGCTCACAGACATATCTGACTATTTGGATCTGGGCTAGATCTCTTGCTTGTGCACTTTTATATTTTTTTCCCCCAAATCTGTATCCTGAATTTTTCCAAGAAAATAAACAAACAAGCAAACAAACAAAAAACCCCACCAAAAAACCAAAACTGCAAAACCCTGCTCTGTTCTTCCCAATCTAATCACAATAAAGAATTTACAAAGGGACAGCAAGAAATCAACCATGTATAACAAAGATGGTAGCCTGAGAATGACAGTGAAATCAAGAGTGCTCATTTCCTAAAGGTAATATTCCTTTGCATCTCTATTTAAGGGGGTGGCTACATTTTCTCATTCGGCTCTGAATGTTTTGCACAAGCTTTTTCAAATGGTTTCACGCAGCAAGTCATTCTCTACTCTTGCACTTTTCATTACTCGAATTTGACTGGTCAGGTATTTCAGAGTGATTCACTCCTACTCTCTCCTTAGGTGTTCATTACATAAATTTTGATTTCTGCTGATATTTTCATGTCTAGCATTGCCAATTTCTGGGTAATATTTTTGCCATTGCTTAGGTCAGGTGCCTCAAGTGTAGCCTTGAGAGATCTTGGAGGAAGATGCATTTATTTTGGCATTTCTCTCTTGAGAATCTGACAACCAAATATTTTTCAAATGATATTCAGAAACAGCTGGCTTACTAGGTAGGGAGAGCAATTTTATCTGTTTGGGGAATGCAGAAAGCTGTTTGTACCACCTGAATTGCCCCTTTCTGAAATACGGAAACCTCGTGAAAACCCGTTAACTAATTTCTACAGTAATATAATCATTCCCGGCTTACCAATAGTTAAAAAAGACAATTATACAAACCTGAGGTTCTGATAACAGTAAAAATCCCTTATGTCCAAATCTGTGCAGAAGATTATTTTTCCCCTTCACATGTGGAACAATTCTGCAGATAAATCTTTTTTAAATGTCTAAGGACAGGTTTAATTCAAAGAAAACAAAACTCCCAACTTTTTGAATGGCCATTTGCATCTACATTTTTATCTTTACATCTTAGTCCCCAAAATTATTTGAATGAAACATGAAAAAGTAAGAGGTAGAGTCAGTCTCCTCCGGGTGTAAGCTTCAAGTGTAAATCATAACAAAGCCAAGCTGACAACCTTTCCTGGGGCAGAATATGTTGCTTCTGTAGGTTTTGTTTTGTTTATTTGTGGTTTATTTTTTTTGTTTGTTTTATTTTTGTTGTAGAATTTTTTTCAGGATAAATACATTGTTTTTTGTAATTGCAATATATGGTTGACTTGTATTCTTCAGAGAGGAAAGGAATTGTATGTCTGACTTCTTCTAAATCCACCTGCTGTGTTTATGAGAAAAGAGAGCAATATATACATCAATGCTCCATGCAAAGCTATTGCTTTAGCTGGCACTATATTGACATTTCAATAGTATAGATTCTATATAGTACAATATCTTTCTTTTGAATACTTATTATAGGATGATTTCTGGGGTAAAATAAAATGTGTCCTGTAAGAATATAGGAATCTTCCTTTTTAAAACATGTATCAATGATAGTATCTTAGTAGCTTGCAAAAGTTCCTTATGTGAGTATTGACTAGGGGATTAATTCCTTGCTCTGGATTTCTGTTCTGGTTTTTCCAAGGTGCCATTAATGAAAACTTCTTTACATGACATTCATTGCCGGGTTACAGGGTATTTAGTATGCAAATAATGTCAATAATGGTAGAAATTTTGATTATACTCAGAAATAAAGTGCGTAACTACTCGGCTTTTTCCTTTTGCTTAACTACACTTGCTAGAAGCGGCAGAAAAACAATAGTTAATGATATTACCCACCATGAACAGCCAGATTAGACAATCCACTAATGTAGAGAATGGAAAACGGAAGACATACAGAAGAAAAAAGACGAGCGTAGGACTCATCCCAAAGGGACTTTTTCGGCTCAGAGACCTCTGTTCCTTGAACATAGTCTAGATAAAAGAAGAAAGAAGGACCTCTGTACTTCTTTCTTCTCTCCCTTTAATGTGCACAGTGGCAATAGCATGACCTTTCCTTTGGTAGTATAAAAGACAGGAGGAAATTCTAATAGCTTATCCACAGTATTTGATATCAGTAAGAAACAAGGACTGTTTTAATTTCTAGTCCAACTTATCCCCCTTCCCAAAACAACATACAACAGAACAAACAAAAAAGAAAACCCTTCAAAAGTGATTATAACTTACTGGGAGTGTTTTCACCTATTGTTTAGGCAAGGACAGCAGGCGCTCCTCTACCCATCCCAGGCTCATGCTTGTGTCTCATCTCCAGTGCCTGAGCACGTCATGACCATTTCTTGTAGCCAGCTGTGCTCACTCCAATCAGATAAAAGAGAGGGGAGACCCAGAAGACCTTCCCCTCCTTGCTTAGCTCTTCTTCTTATTCCTCTCAGATAAAGGCACAGCAGGGCTTTCCTTCACCTGGACTTTCCATTACTGCAGATCAGCATTTTCTTAAGATGGAAACACCATTACATAGAAAAACAGTTAAGCTGCTGGCGCTGTCACTACCAGGCACTCAGATTTGAACTCCTGCATTTCCTCTAAAATACTAAGCCTCTGCCAAAAAGGCAGCTCTCAATTTTCTACTTACTACCGTTTCTGAGAGGACCTTTCGATTGCTCACTGGAGCACGAGCCCTGTGTTCTTCCTGTACAAAACCAGAAAAAGAAACACAGCAGAATTGCCAGAACAGAGCTAAATGACCAGTTTCTCCCATTTTTTTACTTTCTCTATAGCAAGCTCTTGCCATGCTGCTCAAGAGGAAAGGAAGAGGAAGAATTGAAAGGGACCTTTCCATGGAAGTGCTGGACTTCATTCCTCACTCCGTAGCCATTAGAAACACATTAGAGACTGAGCAAAACATCTTCATTTCTGAAGCATTCCAGCCTGAATCACCAAGTAAATATTTCAGATGCTCTTTACACTTTAGAAAATCAATTTCAGACACTAGGCTAATGAGACATTCCTCCGGGAGTTTGTTAAGATGCTAGAAAAGTTCCTAAATTACAGCGTTGACTTAAACCCACTAAAGTAGCTTATTCAGTAACTTTGAAAACAACAAATGATTGTGCTGTCTTCTGGCTAGAAGAAACAATTACTGGTGCATTTGGACTACCTACAAAGTTCTGTCTATAGGGTTTAAACAGTTTTTTTTTTCTGACTGTTCCAAATACTGTTTAGATATCGGAAGTGATAAAGGCTGTATATCAGCAAATTGCCTCATTTGAAGCACAAATCTTCAAAACTGCATGAGAAAAAGGTGTCAGATAAGTTATCATGAGACCAATTATATCTCCTGTTTGTATTATTCAAACACCTGGAAGTGAAATGTAAGACAAGGACACTTTGCTAGAAAGTAAATCAGTTTTGGCATTAATCTTGGTCTAGTTTCTTCTGCATGACAAAAGATTGTGACCCAGATCGCTAAGTCAGCCATGTCAACACAGCTTATTCAGTGGGAGAGGCAGCTGAGGGGCTTGTCTTTGGTGGGTTTGGATACAGTTCAATTTGAAATGACTCAAGCAAATGTCATTTAAGATCAACCTATCTTCCACACCTTCAATTACCCTTGAAAACAGAAGCCTGCTCCTGCATTTCACAACACTTAACAGCTTGGTCATTTTACTGGGCTGAACTAACTAAGTGGCTAAAATCCATAGCAAAAGGATCCTTTCCCAAATATTTGAATTGCAAAGAGGTGAAGCTGTGGCAGCCACCAAGGAGTGAAGAGACTTGGCCACCTTTAGAGACAAAGTAATTAGCAGACATAGGAATTTAGATTACTGAGCCCTACAATAAATGCAAGAGGTCATCAAATACCTTCAAGGTTTCTTTTCTCTATTTTATTATTAAACCCCCCTGCTTTCATGCTAACAGAAGTTTTCAATTTTCCTTGAAAATAAATTTTAACTTCTGGTTTTATGTAAGTCTGAAAGACAGGTCTCATAAATGGAAACAGCAGACCCTGAAAAGCAGCAAAGCTATAATGTATTTCTAATGACTTCATCTTGGCTAAAGCAAGGTATTGCCAGTCAACAGTGGATAAAATTTCATTCTGCTATTTATGAAATATGAATTTTAAAAATGAGTATTTTGCTCAATGGCATAAAATGAAAGTGCTGAATTTTAAAGTTCACGAATCTCATGTGGATTTCACCTCAATTCAGACATTATATTGGTGTTTGGAAATAAGAGCCTTTCTGTGAAATTTCCATGAAAATCCAATTTACCTACTTTATAATTTTAAAGGCTTTAACTATAGTGCATGGTTTATGTTCTCTGTAGCCTTGAAACTGATTTGGTGTTTTCCTAAGCTTTGTTGAATAGTTTGTGACCTTCCTCCTCTCCTCCAAATGTCTCTCTTTAAAATAATAATACTTAGAAGTCAAGAAACAAAAAGGAAAAGCATGTATGTCTAACAAAGCGATGAAGACAGTAGATCATGGCTCTTAAGATGAGAAAAAATTATCCTGGGAACAGCTTTAGAACATATTCAAAAATAATAAAAAAAAGGAACCAAATGAGGAAATGTACTTTCTCTTATAAAAAATTACCTCCCAAGACTATAATCCTTTCTGTAAATATGAATGAACATGTATTACAAAAATCAAGACTTATAAAATGTTCAACTCCTGAAAAATGCCACGGAAATTTCCATTATAAATACACTTCTGGTACCCAGAAGAGAAATTTAAAACCCTGGAGGAATTGTGATCAAATTTTACCTCTCAAAAAATAAAATAACTACTCAACAATCCATTTAATCTGATCATAACACCAGTTACACAGTGCAAAGCCACATGCACTCTAGCAGTATCTCCAAATGCTATTTTCATTAATTTCAGGTTTTGCATCTGCACAGTATATTAAGAACAAATATGAGCTGGCCACACCCATTCATGGACCTTAATGAAAGTCAGAAGAAGCACAACTCCATTTTAGTATAAAGCTTCCTGTCAGCAGAGATAATTAAGTGATGTTCAGCACTATAACAGCTGAACTTGGCTCGTTTCCTACCCCACTCCAACAGTGGACAAAGAAAGCTCATGTCTGCCTAGAATGTATTCCATAGGCACAACCTTTTGGAAATTCACCTGTTACCAACTTCCCACCCCAAAGACAAAGGCAGACCTTTTACCTGCACTGCAAAAATTGGTTTGTGTGTGTGAACTCACAGGTTTATGAGAATGTGCTAGTTGCAGTATGTTCTCTCTAGTAAAATACCAGGACAATCTAATTTTACTTTCTCATTTCAGCCACATCCTAGCGTCTTGATATTGCTATTGTTATGGATTTATGATTTTATGCCTGCATTATTATTATTGTTATTATTCTCATTGTTATTGTTGTTATTATATTGCATTTATAGTTATAGCTATATTTTAGCATCTTGAAAAGAAAATGCTTCAGAAGTTTTTTTTTTTTTCTGCACTTTAAATCCCAAAAGAAACTTTCAAATACTGGCTTTTCATTGCAGCTCATTAAAATTCACAGGTCCCAAGAATTATCTCTAAGTTGAAAATTTTGGATTCTTTATATACATTTAAACATGAAATAGAACTCTCAGATATTCTGAGTGAGTAATTTATAATGCAGATAGCTGAACTGGACTATAATTATTTGAGGACCTTCTTTTGTCTCTCCAATCTCTGCCATCTCTCCTACCGTTCAAACAATAGAAGTTTGAACATCTGTCCTTCTGACTTGAGAGTTGTTAATCCTTGGATTTCATACCTACATTACGTGATTGTGTCATTAATATAACATACATGTATACTATATTTAAAAGAATTAGATACACCAAATAAAACACATGAATATATTTAAGAGATACCTAAGGATATTTTTATGGGCATCAGAATATTGTACCATAAAGCTAACATTTTAAAAAGAGAGTAGTTACAGTAATACTTAAGCACACACTTGAACACTAACGCACCTGCTGGGATTCCAAAAGGTCTACATCATATAAATTTCTCCTGAGGAAAAAATGTGGATTGAATATCAAAGGGAATTTTGCATGTTTAACCTCCCTACATGTCAGTGATAGATTTTCAGGCAGCAGTATGGATTTAATAACAGTTTTAATGTTCAATATGCTTAAGAATTTAAACTGAATGTTGGCATGCATCTCAGGTAATTTTGCTTTCAGATTCTGAAACTAGATGATTTAGTCCAATCTGTATGAATAGCTTAATGGAGTATTTCCATTTTATAATGTCAGGAGCCAACCTGATCTAAATTTAGATTCAAAGCTCAATTCCTTGTCTGCATTGTAGAGTAGCAGTTACCTTAGGGGCTGATAACACCGATACTGGAAAACCCATTGCTCTCTGTGTCAAATATAGCAGTATTCCTCTGAGCAGGAATATAGTTTGTCCTTTTTTTGGTTCTGAAATTAATAGCATGACCTGTCTTGATTTTCCTATTGCCATGTAAAAGATTGTTGAATTAATTGTGTCTGACATTTTCTAATGAGTCTTTTCTTACAGCGCTAAATCTTTTCTAAACTAATTACAAATAACGTACATAAAATCATATGAATGAGACCTGTGACAGAGGTCTTCATAATTTCCAACTGTGAAGAACAGATTCTTCTAAGAACCCCAAGCACTTGCTGGTAAATTCCCAATTTCAGTGGTAATTTGATGCCTCATTCTCGTAGGTTCATTAACTTTGATGCCAAATTTCAGTTTGAGTCTCCATATTTTCCTGTACAACTTGAACCAGTCATAATATATCTGACTTTCTCCCACAAGACACTACTTAGAGCAGTAGACCTGATCTCAGGGACACACACTTCAGTACTTCTTAAAGTGTCATGTCTGACACTTAGCAAATTTTAAATATGTTGCAGTACAGTTATATGAAGGGCAAAGAACAATTAGAATGCCAATAAACTCAGGTACCAACTAATCTATATTAACCAAAACAGACACCATTTTACATTTGCTTACTACTTAGATTGTATATATTTGTACTTGATATCTAAGCATAAAAAAGAAACAAGAGCTGCAAAAACTTAGTGACAAGCAATGTGCTTCAGCAAAGAAAACTGCAGGAATGTATATATGAAATATCACATACAGCCTGAGACTTACCAGAGTAACCACCTCCATAAGTATTTCAAACAGAGTTATGTACAAAGCTCTCTGATATTATGCCAGACTCATAAAAAAACCCAAAACTCTGAAGAATTGAAAAATTGTTCCCCAAATCCACTCTGCGGCAGCTAAAAAACAAAATCTGAAAGTCTCAGCTCCAGCCTAGAGATTATATGTGTCCAATACAAGATAATGGGCACAATTTACTGTTGTAATCGTGGGGTCTTTTTTACTGGTTCAATTAGCAAGACAAGGTAATTTGATACAATTCTGAGCTAACATATTTGAAACAATGGGAATGGAATGTTTGCTGCTTTTAAAATGAACTTCTCACTTTCTAAGTAGCTGTGTCACTTGCTCTTGCTCCCTTTTTACTGGCTTGTCTCCATCGCCTCCAAGATCAATTTCCATTAAACAGCAAGAAAGCTGCTACAGCAGCAATGCAAAACACTGGATTTCTTAGTTAAAATACCAATGCTTGTGAACTGCTTTGAAAATGTAAAAAAACTATGGATATAGAAAGCAATTTTACTAAAAATAATGAAAGGGCAAGGAATATTGCCACTAGGTAAAAAAGATATTTTCTTATTGTGCATCCGGTTGTTTCAAAAGAGATAGACATTGTGAAATCACTATGTAAAATGAAAACCTTTGTCAAGCCTGTGGTTAGACCTGCATGAATAACAAAAACATTTCAAGTGTCACAGGACACAATAACCAAACTCTCTTCAGGAGATGGCCACTGTCTGAATAACCTCCTCAGTTTAAGGGCTCCCTGTGTCAGACACGAACTGGCACACACTAGTGCCAGAAATAGCGGTCACCTCTTCAGTGTGAATGGGCATGTGTTAACACAGCTTCAAGTTTGCAGCAGCAAAAGAGCTGTGTGATCTCTTGTCACTGAACAGTGTGGGAGCACCTTCAGCAAAGTCAGTTCACTGCCATGTCCTTGAGAGAAATATTTTTTTGGTAAAGAGCCAGCCTATTTTGAAGCCACACATGCTACCTGAACTTCACACACTTACATTGTTCTCATTCTTTTTTGTTATGTATGATTTGGCATCACTAATGTTTTTAATTGATATGTTAATTTCAGAATACACTGTCCTACTTAAAAATGAAACTGCTTCAACATTATCAAGACTGATATAACTTTAAAGCACTTAATTGTTACTGAAAACAAAGGCACGTTCCTTGAAAATAATTTCATAATTACATTAAACTGTTTGGGGATTATATATGCATATTAAAAAATAATTTACTCATGAAAATGGAAAATATTCCACTGCAGTGGGAGAGAAAATGGTCCTCTGCTTTGGCATGCCATGCCCAGTGGTTTGTGATACTGACTCTGATCTCCCTCACAGTGACTTTGGTATTTGAGATGGTCAGTCTGCTTCAGCGTTGCTGAAGTTTACAAGGATAAATGCCTGTCACATTTCAAGCGACACTTAAGGTCCTTTAACATCTTACTACTTCTGAAATTTTTTCCTACAATCTTGCTATGGCAGTTCCACCCTGTTTATTAGATGGAAACAGCATAACAGGATTAACAAAGATGAAATAAATATATGTCTCAGAAGTGTTTGATTTAAAGGCTGTAAGTAAATGATGCCCTAGCATTCCACACTACCAGAAACGTTTGTTCTTGATTAACCAAGGGAAAATATTTATCCATCTGTCACACAAAACAGTGTTCCTGACATTCTATGAGGAACTAATTGCTATGGATAATTTGATCTTTAAAAATGAAAGATTTGTGGTTCCATCATTACCAAAACTGAAATGTTAAATATAATTCCTCTGGGATGAAAGAGGGAAGAAATTGCAACTTTAGAGCCAGAGACACACTGCTGTTTCTTCAGAGAATGTTAAAAGGAAGAGCACAAAAGGCTAATTTCTCTTCCCAGAGAATGTATTACACTGAAGGCCAACTGTAGAGGTAATGCTGCACTAGATAAATCAAAATGTATGCAACTATCTACAGGAGACTAACAACAGGAAAAAGCCAATGTGCTCAAACTGCAGAAAATTGAATATTGTTACTTTTAACAATGACTTCAGAAACACTCTATGATATCTGTGTTTATGAAGAACGTCTAGGATTTAATCCCAACAAGTGTTTAGGGATTTTTTTTTTCTTTCATTTCAGTAATCAAAATGTATAGAAAGAAGATCTAGACAATAATTTTTCACCTGAGTGACTATGGCTGTAAAACAGCACAAGAAATTAAATTAGGATATGCACACTGAATAACAGTTTAAACCCAGATATGATGTTCTGATATGTACAAATAAGGCAAACCCTGATTCAGACTGAATATTGAACTAAGTCTTAGAGAAGAGGTGTTTCATCCCTCCTATCCTGTTAGAGTGTCTAGTACAAGTGGGCACTCAGGAGGACTAGTCCACACACACTCCATTTGAAATTCCAGAGGAAACAAAGTTGACCGAGTATGCTCTTGGAAGACAAGAAGATATGAGCAGGTCAGGTACCAGTGAAAAAAGAATCAATGAAATAAAACCTTAGTACATTACAAAACATGTAAGTTGTGGATGCAGTCAGTACAACTGCACTTAGGCATTCAGGCTCCTTTAAACATCATACTTTATGTCACACAATCTCTGAATGAATTAACTGTGGGAACTGAAGCCTCATTCTTCCTTCATAATGATAAAATATTTTCATCTGCTAGTTTCACTGGAATTCCCTTGCACTTTTAACTGCAATGGTATTTGTCATATTTTGTGTCACCTGGTATGTTTTTGATTATCTAGTTTATGTATAAGAGTTTCAGTAATAATTTAGTTTGTGACTTCTACACCCATTTTAACAACTTGTTGTACTGACCAATTAATACTAAAGCTACATTAAATATTACTTCATGGCTTTATGACCTCGAGAAACACACTTCATATTTCAAGTTTTAATTGGCCACATATATGCAATAAAAAAGGCATTTCATTTATTGAAAGACTGTTAATGGAAAGAAACATTGTAGTTATCCTACACGAAAAGTGGGGTTAGAATCATAGAATCATATCAATAAAGCAAACATTTCACAACTAAGCAAACAGTTGAACAAGTGAAAGAGAAGGCATAGAGGTGCTGCAACATGCAAGTAGGAACATAGAGGGAAGGGGAAATCACAGCAGGGAGGAAATTATGAGGGTGTGGGACCTCAGCACAAATAAATCCTTAATAGCACTGCACATTCCACATAGACGTCCTTTAGGTCAAAACCCACTGGGCAGACACCTGCATAAAGATGAGAGAGATCCTGTCTTCTGAAAGTTGGTATCTGACAAGATAGATCAGTTAAGTAGGTAGACAGAGTGATAGGTAGACAAGCAAAAGAGGAACAAAGATGAAAGGGAGTATTAGTCACCACAGCAGGCAGTTGTCTCAGCATAACAGCTGCCTGTACATTGTCAAGTTAATCATAGGAGAGGTGACAAAAGAGTTTGGAGGACAGGTCAGAAGCAGGATAAAGGATTGGTTTAGTGTGAATTAGTAATGTGTTCTTTCCACGTGCAAGGGAAAATCATGGAAGAAGCAAGATCACTCAGAAGAAAGCAATGAACAATAATAGATGGGCAAAGCAAACAAGAGCTGACATCCAAACACCATTTAAAATTCAAAAAAAGCAACATTCAATAATTCAGAAAAAAGCTCTGGGAAAATGCAAAAGCTTTGTGTTCTACACCACTAAGAAGGCAAAATCAAGAACAGGGAGAGCAGCAAGCTAGGAAACAACCTTTCATCAGTATTTTGAACAGCTTCAAGCCAGGTGAGATTGTATTTATCAAGTGCAGAGAAAGAGATTTTGCAATTGCAACACATTATAGCGGTGCACCTTTTATTTAGAAAGTCTGCACCTGAAAGTTACTTCCTAAATAGAATCAGCTAAATTGAAACACTGAGCAGATGTGATGGTCCTGAGAAAATGAAAAATTGAACAATAAGGGATGGATGAGAATATAGCAGCTTGTGCAGAATAATTAAACAAATAAAGGGTAAAACTTGCTTAAGTTTAGGTGATTAGACATTGAACAGATTTCTGAAAGACAGGGAGCATATTTAAGTTGCGTGAAAATCCAGAAAGAGCAATCAGCAGTCATTAGTGCAGAGCAGATTCTGAATTTATGTTCCCAAACATAATTTTCCAGACATTACAGACTTAGACAAGACAGCAGGAAATAATTATGCCCAACTGCAAATCACCAGCATCCCTACTGTGAGAGTCATCCATAGGATGAAAGCTTGGGTAAGAGCTATTCAATTGATAAACTCACCGTAGCAACCTCTCAGAGACAAGAATTTACTGATGTTGATAAATTTTGTTGACTGGTAAATACTGCCTTCAAAATCTTAATAAGAAAAAAATTTCCTTTTCCATGCTAAATTATCCTGTAGTGAAAAGAGGATGTGAATATATATTTATCCCTTTGCTATCATTAATAAATAGAGAACTTCAATCCATAGGGAATTGCCAGTATGGAAAAACATGATACATATCTCCAATATAGAGAAAATGAAACATCTTTGTGCGGAATGTGCACAAATGTGACAGAAGAATCAAATGCTAGACACAACAAAAGATGTTAATAGCAATGGGTTGTGTCAAACAAATCCACCCTACAGCTATCATGGATAAAAGCTCCTTGAAAAAATAAATACCACTAGGAAAATCAGTTAAAAGTCATACAAAAAGAAACAGTGACGTGGTTTTGTGGAAAAAAACCCCACTAATTGGGTAAAAGTAGAAAAACGCTGTTGATTTGCACAAATATTCTTTGGTGTAAAAAATGCTCTTGTGAAAAGTATCTAATGCTCTATTTGTCTTAAATCCATCATGTTTCTTCTGCATCAGAATAAACTACCACCACTAAGTGCTGCATTTTCTGAAAATCTGGTTTTTCTGTATATCACATAAGGTAAAATCAAAATTGCAAAACCCATCAGGACAAGAAGTGAAACCCTTGAGCAAGAAGAGGTGCAGGACTAAGCAAACCGCAGATGACCTTATATCAGCATGGGAAAGGAGAAGCAGACTGCCATGGAAATAAAACTGTGAGCTGTGAGGAGGCTATGGAGTTCTATGTCTTGACTTGGGGAATATGAAAACAAACATCAAATTTTAGAGGTGGAACAAACAAAGAAAACCAAAAATTTTCAAGCGACCAGAAGCTAAAAGTTCCAGTTTAGTACTACTGAGTGCAGTAGGTGTGACTGCCTCAAGCAAGCAAGAAATGTGCACAGAAGGCAAAGAGCTCATCATCTTCAAATTCTAAGCACTTTGACTTGCAGTCAGATTGACTGAACTGGATACAAAATAAAAAAAAGATAAACTAAACTAAACGAGGAAGGGCATCTTAAATCATTAAAGCATTAACTCCTGTCAAGGTTAAAAAACCCCAAACTACAAATGGGACTTTGTGTGAACACCACCAGATCATCATATAAATGATGAGAATCTGACACAGCCACCCTGTGAAAACCACTGTGTCCTCATGAAAAATGTTTTTGTCAGATACAAAATAAAAGGGAGTCGCATGCTGAGTTTCCCTCTGACAGTGTGTGGTGGTCCCCACAGGGAGAGTGGGGAGTGCTGTCTGGGGTCCATATGAGCACCAGCAACAGGGGGAGAGAAGGCAGCAGTGTGTATAAAGGGATGTGTAGAGGGATTCCTTGTGGAATATAGGAGGGCTTGGGCATCCCAGGGCTGTTGCAGAAGTACCCCTGATGGGGCCTCAGGCTGAAAACAGGCTTGCTAGGCACCTGCCAGCCAGCAGCCTTGAACAGCCTTGGGAAAAGGTATACACTGGTCAGCTCCCCCGCTGCTTAGAGGCTTTCTCATGGGAAAGGGGCGTGAACTTTGGGGGAAAAAGTATAACTTGGTGTAACCGAATAATGAAAGGGGAGCGCGATGCTCAAATCGTATCGGTGTTCGTATCGTGACTCTGGCTGGATTCCCCTGCTCCCGGGACCCCCCCCGCTACAGGGATCTATCCAAAACATCAGGCAATCCTGCAATAACCACTTAAGACTAAGAGTCTGCAAATTATGCCTCTGTTAGAAATGAAGACAAATAAACTGCCTAGAACTTTACAAACCCTGTAGTCCTATGAGGGTAACAAAAAACTTCTTTAAAAGGAGCAAGACCATAGCCATAATATATGTATGTTCTCATGGCAATCTTACAAAGTCAAAAAGGCAAGAAGGATGAAGTGATACATCTAATTTTAAGTAACAATTGATATGCAGGGCATCTGGAGAATCTTGGTTAATGGAAGGTTTACCGGGCTAAATATGAAAGGAATTTCATAAAATATTGTGGCAAATGGAAAAAGCAGTATACTACACTGACCTTAAAAAAGAAGAGGTAAATATATACAGAAGAACAGACAAAAGAATAAAATGCTCTTAAGTGGAAACTGCATGAATTGTATTGAAGTATAAACTGTATCAAGTATTCTGAATGCAAGCAAACTGTGGAAATACATTTATTTTCAATCTTTTCACTTTATTTGATCCTCAACAATCATTAATTTTCCTTGGTATTCATTGACTCTTTCCACTTTCTCAATTCTTTCTGCATCAGAGTAGCTCAATCAGAAAAGCAGCATTTCTCATCAAGTAATATTACTTGTAATTCCTGCGAGGGGATGCACATTTGTATCAGGCTAAAAATTGTATTTCTCACTCTATGCTACATATTGCTATTTTTCAACTCAACAAATTTAATCCTGTTGAATTTATTCCACAATCCAAACAAAGCATTTGTGGGAACTGAAAGCAGCCCTGGTGCTTTCTCCCAGGGGAATTCTAGGCCTCTGTTCCTCTTATCCCAAGCGAATGCATTATGCCCTTGAGACAGAACCCTTTTCCCTACTTTTTATACCATACATTAGAAGTATCAAAAACCTTGAGAATGCACACCTTTTTAGTATTGTACAAACATAATAAAACATTCCTTGAGCAAACAGTAACAGTTATACCTCAGGGAGAATCACTGCACTGACAGACAATATACTGTAAAGCCTCTGATTTACCTTCTTGATATAAGCAGGACAGTGAACAGATGTGGCAATACGAGATTAAGTTCTAATTTTAAAATAAAGGAAATCACTTAATTTCATATTTGCTCAATACTGTTTTCTGAAAATAAATACCAAGTCTTCCTCAAGGCAATGAGCTTTGCCATTCCCATAGGCAATGGCAAAGCTTGGGAATATAGTCTGAGGGGGTTTGTCTTTTCACACACTTCAGGTGCGATCAGTGATGGGGAAGCAGCAGTACATTATGAGTTCTCTCACCCTGTTCTGCCTCCTCCCTTGTTCAGTGTGCACTTCAGCCTGCATGAGTCTGTCAACCAGCTTGAGGACACCACTTAGCTTTCCGTGTCCTCTTTGAACACCGGTTTGACAGTCGGCTTGGATTCACTGTTGCAAGCCTAATTAGGATCCTCTGTAATGGCAGGCTGGAAGCCACTTCTCAAACAAGATTCAAATGAAGATTGATTAAATGGACAATGAAAAAGTACTTTCAGTTCAAACTTAGCAGCTGGCAATAAGGATACTTAAATGCCTTCATAGCAAAGACAGTGATGTTCTTTCTATACTGGAAGACCCATGACCGCAATACAACAGGCTGAAATGTAGAGAGCTTGGCTTGGAAGTAAGTTTGAAAGCTAGTCAAGAGAAAAGCAGAATGAAAAGAAAGGTCACATAAGTCTGCAGAGGATGGAGATGTTTGAAAATCTGGTTTTATTCCAACTTGGAATGAAGTGCAAGAGCTTTGAAATTCTATGAAATATGTTTCGGAGTCCAGGCCCTAAGGTAATCTGCCTGCCTATCTCAGAAGCACAGACCATAAGAATATTGAAATTTTTGATGGAAAAAAGCCTCTTAGTTTTAGGCTTCAGTCAGGATCTGATACCTTAAAGTCAATGAAGTTTTACCAACATTTAAGTAATTTACAGAACAGAAACCACAGGCTTTATTCTTTAAATACTGATTCCAACAATAGCATATACTGGCCTGATTTCTGAACTGCAAGCATGATTTTTGGCTTAGACATGTATTAGATAAATATATGTGAAATAATATATAAATAAAACATGGTTTAATTTTATAATTAATTTTATTTGCCCCCCCTAAAATGAAGGCAAAGTATTAAAAAAAAAAAAAAAAAAAATCAAAGAAGCATGAATCAGATCGACTTTTACATCACTACCATGAGGGTACACCAAAGAATTGCCAGGGGATATGAAGCAGGTATTCTGTAGACCCAGCAGCCACTCTCTCCTGAGCAAAGAAAATTTCAATATAACACATGTGTCCAGGAAATTAAAATGTTTTAAAGATATTGCACATGAAAAGCTTTCATTCCTCAGAGCATCTAAAAATGCCAAGCATGTTATTTTTGCTAGTCTCTGTTTAAATTACAGTTTGTGGGAAGGTACTTTCATCATTGCTTAATTGAATCTGGAGAAAACTTGAATCATCCACTTCCCTTCCCTTTTTCCTTCCTCTGCTTTCTCCCCAGCACACCTCACTTCTTGTTCAATGCAAAAACAGTGAATAACATAAGCAATAACATATGGAAATTTTCCCACTATAAATCCCACCAAGAAATGTCCAGTAACATGATGAGAATCAGTCTACCTCCCTAAACTAAGGCCTTCTTTTGGCCTGTCTCCAACTACCTGAGGACAAGCTAAAAGGAGCCCCTGCTCTTGGTGCCTTTATAACTAGATGAATGCCTTCTGTAAAGCACTCTTTAAGGCAACTTCATTTACTGAATTCCTAAAGCAATTGACAAAAAATCTATCTCTTCATTTAATCTCCTTTGAATTTATGTCCACCTAACTCCTAAGTAATACTGGCTCAGAAGCCAGATAAAGAACAAGATACCGAACAAAACAGATTACTTTCCTCTTTTAACACAGCAGGTCAATACTACGATCTTGCAAATTTCCTTTTCCTCCTCGAGTTTTCATGTGTAGCGACTATTTCTTAGACTAATTTGTGCTGACAGCATAAACTCCTACTATTCCTTGTTGAACATGATGAAGAATTTTTTTATTTTGAGGGTGACTGAACACTGGAATAGGCTGTCCAGGGAGATTGTGGAGTCTCCCTCTCAGCAGATACTCAAAAGCCATCTGGATACAATCCTGAATAATGTGTATTAAGGGACCCTGCTTGACCAAGGAGGTTGGGCTAGATAACCTCTAGTGGCCCCTTCCAACCTGACCCATTCTGTGACTCCTTAGTTTCTCTGAAACACAGGAACTTCTGTAAGATCAAAATATTTATCTATCTAAAACCAAAGGTTGATTCCCTTCCTCAGCAATTCACAGAATGGTTTGGGCTGGAACGGACCTTAAAGACCATCTAGTTTCAAGCCCCCTACCATGGGCAGGGACACCTTTCACTAGAACAAGCTGCTCAGAGCTCCATCCAGCATGGCTTTGAACACTTCCAAGGATGTGGCATCCACAGCTGAATGCACATGGCGGGGTCATGTCCACCCTCTCATCCTTCAGCACCCCAAGTCCTTCTCAGCACAACTGCCTAGTCACTTGTAAGAAGAGACAAACTAAGCAAAGCCCCCAAGGAAGCATAGGGCTCTTATTAGAAGACAGGGCCCTCACTGTGGATGACACAGGAAACCAGTAGAAAACGTGTTTCTACAAACTCAAAGTGATACTTTTTTACACCTACTCTCACAATCAGCAGAAGCAGCTGTTACTTTCATTTATGGAAATTCTGAGATGAATTGCAGCACTATTTAATATTCCAATTGAAATAAGAACATCCGGGACAAAAATCTCCAAATCTTTAAAAATTATTTATAAATAAGCTAAATAGCAGAAGTCCTAGCTAGGGACAAATTATGTGGGGAGGTGAGAAACTTTTAATGTGTAAATCTAAAATTAGCTCTTGACATCAGCAGTCCCCAACTCCTGTTGAAACTCTGTAGAAACCATAAAATCAGCGACAGTTGGCTAAGTGCTTCCAAAATAGAATAAATTATCTTAAAACAGTCTTCAAAAGTATTACTGCTGATTATGAAGTGTCTACAAAAGCAACCTGAATGAGATATCCATCACTGTAGATATGGTTTCTAATGGTGTTAATGTGCTGTTCATCTATTTACAGATAAGTGTCCAGTCAGGTTGACCAAATATTAAAGGAAAGAATTTATTTTGACACAAGGATTACAAGTATATGTGGCAAAAGCATTATAGCCATAATAAAACTACCACACACAAACTGCAAAAAGGGGAAAAACGTAGGAAACCCTGCTCAATGAAATTTCATAAGCAAAATTCCAGCAAATGCTGTGGAAGGAGTGATAGGGTATAAACTTCTACATTTACTTCAGACAAACTAATGAGAGCTTCTTCAGTGTCACAGGCAACATTATTAGAAAGAAGAAATAATGGCTCTTAGTTTACTCTTCAGTTTAACTGAAGGAGAAAATTAATTACATAATGATTGATTGTGATTAAATTAATTGTGTTTTGGGGTTAGAAACATTCAACACTGAATTTTCATGGTAGCTAGGAAATCAGTTATATTTTCTGGAAACAAAGTTAAGCTAATGCACTGACTATACCTCTTTTTTCTGGTATAGAAGAAAGGAGGCAGAACAGTTCTGCCAACCAGGCAACATTGCTTTGGAGAAAGAATTGGATTAGAAATAGTTTTGTCAGATCTTATCTCCACTATAAGCTAATCCTCTCTAGCTGTCATTTTATTTCAAAGACACACTCATCCCATGGCAGTCAATTGCACATTAGTTTTGCAGATGTTCAGAGTGGGCTTTTTATAACACTTACAAGAATCAGCCACCCTCAGTTATGCAGAAAATACACGCTTTAATACATACACTGACTGTCTCTACCGATGTGCATGTAATAGCTTTGTTGCATTAATGTGCTTGCTTTCTTTTTTTTTTTTTTTTAATTTATTTACTCTGTTTGGCTGGTTGAAGCAATTTACTCTCCTTGGGAAGACATTTGTCTCTCAAGAGGAACACAACAGAGATGTTTATAGTGAGGCTATAAAAGCAGGGAGGAAGATTAAGCAGTAACCAAGACTATCACATCCAATTAAAATCGCTGGTATGACAACAGTAGAATATAATTAAGTATGATAGCACTTTAAGAAAGCAGAACAAAGAATAGCCAACACAAATTGAAGGAGAAAAGAATTATTACATCTTTAAAGATCATGGGAGGTCAGCCCCTCAGTTATTTGTTTTAGTCCAGAAAACAGCATACCCAGCAAGATCCCAAAGAAGAGGATGTCAATTACTGAGTATTTGAAAGCCATGTAGAGAAACAGAAAGCAATTATAGGAAAGCATAACCAAACAGTTGTTTGCACAACAGCAAGTATTATGAGATTCTCAGAAAGTACATAATATATCTTCTACTCACTACTTAATCACTAAAGCTCCCCTTCTTTTCTCTCAAACACACTAAAAATTTAACTACTGCTTTCAATACAAAATAGTGGTCAGAGCTTACATACAGTGTCGGGTTTCTTTCTTATTTTATTATATTCCAAGATGAAGAATCTTATTGTATAGCTACCCAAATTCTGATAGTGTAAATATTTGTACTGACAACAAGACACAGATCAATTATGGTCATATTGCCCTGCATACACCTCTCTAATGAACGTATGTGCATGTTTTATAAAAAAAAAAAGTTTTGTTTTTACAAAAAAATTAATATGCTACAACTTTTGCTGTTGTCACTAGAGAGGTTGACCTGGTGCATATCTCACAGTTGTGCTACACCCTGACATATGCTAGAAGCCAGCATTGTGTGAATATCTATCTGTAATATAGGTCACATCACTAAATGCCATACAGCCAGAATGAAGAAAACACCGAAAGAATAAAAATGTAGAGATAAGCTGTTAGTTTCTTATGCTGTGAATCACACAAGTGCTCTAGTCCATATTGCCTTTGCACACACACTTCAGTGAGTGTCTCCTTATGCCACCAACACTCCATTAAGGGTATAAAACCCTAGAGAACCATGGTACAATTCATAAGGCTTATTGGTATCCCCAGCCTTGTAACATCAGTCAGGATTTTGCCTGACTTTTCTAACCTATGAGGCGTGGCTGATTGAAAGATGAGCACATCTCTATGCTGCTTCTCCTCAGCTGCTGTTATCAGCAACCCTAATCGAAAACCAAAACCTACAGAGCCAACACAAATGTGCCAGCTGAGCTCCACACTACTGATACTGAGCCTTAACTTTCAGTAACAGCAAGGTACGGCCTTAGTTCTGGACCTCACGTCAGTGCAAAGGACCTGCAGACAGCCCCCAGCTCCTGCTCTTCTAAATGCAGACCCTCTGTGCCGGGATAGATTTCCCAAAACGTTCTTTCTTCATTTTAGATACCAAAATAACTGACCTTGGCTACAGTGAGCACTTCATTCTGTCCCAAGAACCCCAACACTACGTTGCAAAACTGAATTTTACTGTTCCTGAAAACACACAGACAGAAAGGCTTGCTTCAGGCTGCAGTTTCAGTTATGATGCAAATAATACATATCCCTTTGAAGCAGACTTATTTTACCAGTGAGACATTTTTCTTTCTTTTTTTTGTAACTAAAATGTTTTATCTTTGAACTTTCACCTTATGGTAAGCAAATGCATATAAAATCTCAGCCAACGTCACTCTATTCATAGGCAAGACCCCAGTCATTTTCTCATTCAGTCATTCAGCCATCAGCTGGATGGCTTGCATTCAAGGATGCAAGAGCACAAAAAAGCAAGGAATTGGACTACCCAGTAAACCAATTGGACTACACAGTAAACCCTCAGATTTCACCGAAAGGTAAAATCTAAAACCCTCCAAGACCCCTTCTTGAAGGTTATAAAAAAAAATTCCGGGAGACCACTTAAAGGATGGTTCTAGTGGTTCAACATTTTGAACATATTTTCTGAACATTCCTTTACTAGAGATTTGGAAGATCCTATGAAATAAAAAAATCCTTCAAGCCTGTATTTCAATTTGCAGATATAAATTCTGTGCTTTTAAATGCTGGAGAAGGAAAAAAGAAACAAAAGATAAATTTCTTAACGTTGTAATTATCAGCAACAACTAATTACAGTAGAGTAGGCTGAATAGGATTTTTTCCACCACAAACAATGGTGCAGAGAATAGACTCAAAAAAGGCAAGTATGCTTTCCAGGAGAGTTCAGGTCTAAAAGCTGAAATGCTAAGGCGATAAAGATGACCTCAAAGATGAGAACACTCTGCTTACTTACAAGAAAAGCAAAGGAGCAAACAGTCCCTGACCGAAAAATCTGATTTTGGCCTCTGCAGACTATCGCTCCTATATAAAATCCAATCAACATACACACTTCTGATAAAATTATAGGAAAAGGAAATAAAAATAGCAATAGGTTCATATGTCTGCTGCCAATTCTTCACTTTCATCACTGCCCTCTAAAAGAGAGCTGCCTGAACAACTCTTGCCTTTAGAGAATTCAGACTTGTGTTTTATGTAAACAGGATTGTTTAAAAATTCCCAGTGATCATGAATAAACTTTCGCAAAGACAATACTGAAAATCTCTGAAGCAAATTGTGCTGCATATCTGATGTATCACAAACATCATGCATCAATCTATCTGATAAAGAATTACTCTTTTCATTACTGTTAGAGAAACTACCCATCAGCTACCACATTCAGCAGGGCACAGAAAATTATGATGTACTTATACATGTGACAAACCACCACTCAGCCTAACTGGAAATCCAACAGGCTTCCCATGAAACCTGGGTATTTTTCCAGTGCATCACTGGATCAGTTCAATTGCTGAATTCAACAGAGCAAATCCTTGCTCGTCCAATCTCCATTTTACTTTGACAAGAAGAAGCTGTTCAAGTAGTAGAGTTCATCTGAAAGCATAAAACTCTGTGTGGGTTTTAGGTGGCAGATGAATACACTTTTGTCGTTGCAGAAAATGTATGTATGTACACAAAGGAATGTTACTTTTTAGCTCATATACACTGTACACAGATATGCAGACATACACGTAGCAGAAGAGAATCCAGCCTTCCTAAATCCCAATCTGATGCCTGCTCCTGAACATACTTGGGACTGGCAGGCTATGGCACACACAAAAAGGCAAACCAGCCGCTTTGGATTTCAGTAAAGGTTTCAATACTGTCTCTCACAGGATCCTTCTGGACAAAACGTGCAGCACTCAGCTGGATAAACACATCATGGGATGGGTGAGGAACTGGCTCATGGTTCAGGCACAAAAGGTCACAGTGAATGAGGTGACATCAGACTGGGGACCTGTCACCACTGGGGTTACATAGGGATCCATCTCACCCCCTGGACTCTTCAACATCTTCATGAATGACTTGGATGTAGCACTGGAAGGAATACTAAGTTCACAGACAATACAAACCTGGGAGGAGCTGTTGGCTCCCTCAAAGGCAGGGAGGACCTGCAGAGAGACCTTGATGAATTAGAAGGCTGGGAGATCACCAACCAAGTGAAGTTCAGTACAGGAAGGTGCCAGATTCTGCACCAGGGATGGGACAACCCTGGATGTACAGACAGGCTGGGGAATGAGATGCTGGAAGGCAGCGCTGCAGAAAGGGACCTGGGAGTCCTGGTCGATGGCAAGTTGAACACGAGTCAGCAGTGCCCTGGCAGCCAGGAGGGACAACCCTGTCCTGGGGGGCACCAGGCACAGCATCGCCAGCCGGGCAAGGGAGAAACAGAAGGAAGTATTAAGCTGTTAGACAGCATCCAAAGGAGACTTACGGACATCATGAAGGGCTTGAAGGGAAACATACGAGGAGTGGCTGAGGTCACTTTGTTCAGCCTGGAGGAGACTGAGGGGAGACCTCACTGCAGTTACAATTTCCTTGTAAGGGGAAGAGGAGGGGCAAACACTGATCTCTTCTCTGTGGTGAGCAGTGACAGGACCTGAAGTTGTATCAAGAGAGGTTTAAGGTGGATATTAGGAAATGGTTCTTTGCCCAGAGGGTGATTGGGCACTGGAACAGGCTCCCCAGGGAAGTGGTCACAGCACCAGCCTGATAGAGCTCAAGAAGCATTTAGATAACATGCTTGGGCACATGGTGTGACTTGGCACATGCCATGCAGGACCAGGAGTTGGACTTGATGATCCTTGTGGGTCCCTTCCAACCCAGCAGATTGTGTGATTCTGTGAATTATGTGGATTTAATACTTGTCTGGAGTCTTCTACCTCTCCCTGCTATGTATGCTTTCTGTCCACACTTGAACAAAAATCATTGCCATCTGCTCCCACTGGAAACATCCAAATTTTTACTGCAGGTTTCAGTAGTAGTGGCACTCAAGTGCAGCAGTTTCTTAACTCCTATTTTCAACTTCATTCACTTCACCTCATATCTGCATATCATGCTTTTGACTACAGACAGGACTACTTTCCTTATTAATAAAAAGGAATAGAAAAACAAAACAGCTAATTTTTGTCCTAGCCTTCTTTAAGATATATGTAAAATAAGATTTGAAAAAAAAGTGGGGGGGGAAGAAAATACTAAATTTCCATGAACATTGGACACACAAACACTGAATAAATCTTTTGGAGAAGTTGAATAAATTTTCCTAATTCTCAGTAAATAAGCTGCTTAAAGAAATAAGTCTGGCTAGAGTACTATGTAACACTAAAGCAAATCCCTGTCTTTAGATCTAAATGATTAGTGATTTGTTTCATGATCAAATCTAATACCTGGTAAAACAATAACTATGTCAGTACAAGAAAAAACCTGTATTTTTACAAATAATTACATTTAAAATTAACTGTTGTTTTCAACAGAGAGACAAAAATCAAACATAATAAAAATCAGGGCATTTGCTATCAGGAATAATCTTGTTTCACAGAATAAATGTTACTTCTCCTTCTATTCACAGTCACCATTAGTAAAAGCATGTTGAAGGTTCAATTACATGAAGCAATTTCAATTCCATTTGCTCCTTAAACACGCTTTTCTTTTTTTTCCACTTGCCCACTACATGGCAAGAACTCTTCAGTACTTAATTTATAAGCTTAATTCTATTTTCCCTGTATATTTTAACATTTAATTTATATTGAGTTCTTTTATTCATGAAAGTAGCAGTGTAGCTTCCTTTCATCCAAGGTAACCTTATTTTAGGACTGTCGCACATTAGCCTGGGATAGAAAAAAGGAAATTTATTTTCAAAACCATGTGTAGTAGATTATAGTAATGCTGAAAGCTACATGATTTTAATTTTCTTTGAAAACAAATATAGACAAATAAAACAACAGCTATATAAGTTAGTACAATAAATATGGCTGCATACACACAGGCCAGCACACAGGACTTACTTGCTACAACTCTCAGATTTGGCAGCAGCTAGTTTTGTTGAATACACCTTTTCAATAATTATAACCCAGTTCTGTCATGCAGATGAGTTTAACTTTAAATACATTTTTAACAGTAAATATTTCCAATATCTCTATCATGCTTGAAGTCTGGACATGATGGTTCAGTGACTGCAAGTTTGTTGCAGAGTGAAACCTTGGCAATAATAAATAGCTAATAGTTTCCTTCACACAAACCATGCAGTGTACAGTGAGTTGAAAAGTAGTACTCTCCAGTCTGGGAAACGCCAGTGCTCACTTCATTGACAGCTTGAGGTTGTCAAGCCTCAACAGCTTTGTTGGCTCATGCACATTGCCAGTGCTCTGAAAATTCTGCTAGATAAACTTCTGTATCTTGCTGCCACAGCTAAAAAATGTTCTCACCTCTCACTGTAAGAAGCCACTAACCCCTGCAACAGAACCTGAGAAGGGACCTTGCATGGGGCAGGAAGATACACAGTCACATCTGCTGAGGTTGCTGGGCTGGTAATCCCTCCTTTGAGGGAGGATGGAGGCAGCAGTGTCTTCAGCTGCCTCCATCCCCCCTCAAAGAGTATCCAAGGCCTTCCAGAGCTTGCCTGTCAAAACTCCAGCAAAATCCCTGGCTGGTGCTAGGGCTCTTTCACACATGGCTTACTGGATTTTCAATGTGTGAAGTTTTTCTCTATAACTAAATGAATGAATTAGCTGCATTGTCCCTCCTTTGTAGTCCCATTATCAGCTCCTGGAGTCATGACACAAAAGAACACATTCACATTCCTGCACTCAAGTGATAAGGTAGCTTCCTTAGCTAATCAGAAAAAAACCTGAAAGCAGAGACGTACTGACAGCATTTTGGCCCAGTGGAGAACATCTGGCTCGTGTCCTGAAGTATTGCCTCCCAAAGTTTTGCTTCTCAAACTTGCTTTGTTATCCCCAGAACCTCTGCTGCTACCTGACTTTCCTGGCCTGACCCTGCCTACCCAGCCTTTTCACACTCGACGCTGGAAGCTCCTGATTTTTGTTGTCATGATGAGCTGGCAAGGACATCTTATTTAAGGACATCTTATTTGTCCTTTTTAGGGCTTTTCCTATCCATCAGGTAATCACAAATCAGAAGAACACATGCAACAATAATCCCCACCCCAAAATATAAAGCAAGAAAGTGGTACATAGTTCACATTCATCACCAGTGCTGTCAGATAGCAGAGCAAATTTTGTGCAAGATGGATATTTAGTCATCACAAAAGTTTCAGTGGGAATATTATGTTTCATCTATGGGACCTGGGCAACTGTTTGAGAGCAGAGAAAAACTGCACCAGAAAAAAACCTGAACAAGTCACCAGTATATTACTGGCAAAGTATTTTTCCAGATGCTGCCAGAAACTCATCTGTGGAGAGGTGCCAGTCTCTGCTAGCTCCATACGTCTGCACTCCTCAGCCCCAGTGAATTTCACTTGTTCAGCAGAATTTTTTTCCTTCTCCTCCTCCATCCCCAGCTCAAAGCAACAAAGGACATTTGGGAATCTGGCTGGCCCCTCCCTCTCTTTTTACATTATTCCTTTAGCCAGTAAGGAGAAATGCTGTAATACTTGCTCCCAAATCTTCCTGCCTTTCCATGCTGTATGCAGGGCAAATTAATACATAATGTTTAAAGAGAAGGTAGGCTTTTATTTCCACAGCCAGAGAAGTGTATTTACTTCTTAATCTCCATTTTATTGTGTGTGTAAGTACAGATCTGATCTCTGCAAGCTCTAGAGATAGAAAAGCCGCAGAGAAAGAAGTGTCTAACACAAAAAGCAATACTGCTAAAAAAAAAAAAAATAAAAAGATTTCAAACACAGAATTCCAAAGAGTCTGAACAAAGATAAATTCTACACAAGCAAACTCCAGTTTACAGACTGCTTATTTACACAGGCCAGCGTCTGACTATTTACCCTGGAATAGTTGTTACTTGCATAGTAATCAAGACCACGCTTACTACAGCTGTTGCAGTGTGAATGAACCCTCTTCTCAGCTAAACAATGATGGGGTTCAGCCAGAGCAGTCATCTAAGAAGAGACCAAGCAGGAGAGATTATGTGAGGTCTGGGGAAAGGAGCAGACAGTTCAATCCAGCGAGGCAAGCCAAAAGCTTCTCCTGGGCAGAAAAAACCCATGAGCTTTTCTACATATGCAGTTTTTTCTTACTATCTTCATAAGGATTACGTGCTAAATCCACTAGGCTACACTGAATTTCACAGCTTAACTGATCATGCACAAGGCATAGGCTTTAGAATCAGCATGTCCATTAAATTGTTTAGCAATATCTTAGCCCACTGGCAGTCCACAGGCTTTATAATTTCTTTGCCCATACAGTACAGCTGCTGGTTTGACTCAAAATAACAGCTTTTAATATCCCTTGTAAAAGCAACCCCAGCAAACTTCTCCTTGTCCAATGACTTTGTGTTGGAGCTCAATTGTTTAGTTCATTCCCTGTCACCAACAGAAATAATGGCTATAATCACACTTCTGTTTGAGTGACTCTTCCTATTAGAAGGCTCCTGCTGTCAGTTTACCCGTCACATATCATACTCCAAATAAATACTCTTATCCAGCCAAACACCTGTAATATGAAGCTGATGTGAGAGTCTTTCTTTGAACCACACTTGCAGAAGAAGATAATGAGCTTTCCTGGTAGACTTACAGACTCTAGGGAAGGAGAAACATTGGGAGCCTCTTGTTTTGCAGGAATTCTTGGGTGTTCGGTATTGGAATTTTTTTGGAGGGTGGGGGATTGTGGATTTGGTTTAGTTGTTTTTTTAACTGTCTTTTAATTTTTGGGGTCTTGAGTGGCCAGTGACAAAGCCAGAACTCTAAAGTAAATTGTTTACTTTCTTGACAACACATACATGATAACTTCAAAAGATGAAAACTACTTTGTTACTATACCCAAGTGTGTAAAAATAAATGATAAAATGTACCTTTATTTAAAAAGAGTGTTTCTCTGTAAGAACAATGCAGGAGTTTTGTTTTGCTGAGTTACTCTAGTTAGAGCCCCCAACCATGCTGCTTACAAGTAGAATTGTGAAATATCTTATCATGCCTCTTACCAAAAAGTGACACACTTGTGACTTGGGTGATGAAAACACTGCAGAACAATTTAAAGGTGCCCAAAAATTGTTTCAACCTTATGAAGCACTACAGACATTTGGATAGAGCAGCAGACCCTCATTATTCAGAATTAGCAAGCGTCAAGTGTGTAACGAGGACAGTGAAAAACCCAGCCAAAAAAACCCAATGGCAAACAAAATTTTGAAAAAGAAACCAAGAAAGCCCTCTTCTAGCTAATATTCCTAAAAGGCATTCACTCAAGATTGAATATGCAGAAATAGTTTTTGAGCTTCAATTTCTGAAGACCAAGGCAATAGCATAGTATAGAAAAAAAGTAATGCAAGTTAGAAACAGATCCAAAGAGAAATTATTGAAGAGAAAAAGTGTATTTCTGTGGAACAGAAAAGAGATTTTTAAGCATTGGTTGACAATAAAGAGTATACACACAGGTAAAAACCACACATGAAATGACACAATGCTGTGTAAAAAGAAACATGCCACTCATTTAAAAAGATTGTACAACTCATAGTCAAATGTCATATGCAGGTCTTCTGTCTCTAGATCCCAAAGAACCTTTTGAAAATCTGCTCCACATTGCTTGAAAACACTTTACTTTAGTCTATCATCTCAAATTCTTCATGCAGATCAAATCTTTCATATATTCCATTACCTTACTCAGCGGCACATAAGAGAACACTATCAACATGATTTTATATAAAAAAATAAAATTTAAATTAGGTAAACACATCTTATTCACAAATACATATTTTTATGTATATATATATATATATATATATGTATGTAAGAGTAATAAAAATTTCAGTGGTAAATATTTCAGTAATGGGCACCACAATGGCAATACAGCATCTTTGAGCTTCAAACAGAAGCCTGAGGGGTAATCCTTCTGCATATTTCCTAAATCTTCTTGCTCATGCAGGATTTGGTTTTACTTATTCTTTCTTTAAATGCACATGCATATTTAGGAACATGAATAAACACCCTTGCATGCTGATCTCTGAATAGAAAATATTTAAACTTTTACTTGGAGGGGCTGGTTTTTTTTGATTACAATTATGAAGCCAAATAAACTGAATCTTTTGACAGACCACTGTGGTCTTGGTCAGCAAAACAAGAAGAAAGCCTCTTGTTAAAATACGTACCTCTGTCAGGAACGATTTGGCTGTGGAAGGGTTCATTATGAGGATAGCCCGTCTCAGGGTATCCCGATAGCGGTTCAGTTCTTCTATTCTCATAGTGGCAAAGAGCCCCGTGATCATTTTATTGATGTTGTTTTCTACTTTCTGTAATGCTACATCCATTCCCTGTTGAGATACTTTGTCTAAAAATTCTTGTATTCCACGGATATCTAGAAAAATCAGAAGCCAAACAAGATGTTAATTGGTAACTGGAAAAAAAGACACAACAGTTCAATTTATCTCATAGAAACATTTTGTCAGGTAGATCCCTGCAGGCTTTCCCTTAATATTCATTAAACCTCTTCCTGAGACATGTTCATTGCATTTCTTACAGTACTGAAACAGGAGAAAGAGTGGCCACACAACAGCTACTGTCCAAAACAGCCATTAGAAAACAAACCTACAAATACTTGTAGCACTTTTCCCAATTTGGCCATTCAATCATCACACTTCTTCCTAATCTTTCTTAAAGGACTTTCACATTAAAATCCATATGGAGCAGTGAGGCCGTGGTGACCATCACACACAATTCTTCCCTCAAGCAAGAGTTGTCAGAGGGCAGGTGAGGATGAGAAAGGCAGGAAGCAGATTATTTTCTTTTGGGAAACTCAAAACTATGTTATCCATGCTACATAGCTTAATGTATCTAAGTAAATCTTGGGCTGTTCACTCATCAAAAAGTCTCGTTGTTGTTCTAAACTTCACAATTATTTATTTCCTTCAAAAGCAAAACAAAAGCCAAATATGTAGTTGTTGCAATGATACTGTCTGGTCCCATCTGATACTGCTGGCTGAGTTAAGTAAATTTTCCACAGCAAAGTGGTCCTGTAGGGTTTTCTGGCTCACTCTGAGTAAACCCTTCTTTAAGAATGACTTAGAAAGGAAAAATTGATCAGCAAAATGTTGACTGAGTTCACTACCTAGCTTATAATATATTTGAAGTCTACCAAACTGAAATATCTGTGTACTCTTCACAGATAGCTGGTCCAAGGCTTTGGGAGGGCTTTTTCCAGTACTGAATTCCACAAGCAGGCTTGACTTTTTCCTTCCCTTTGCTCTTTTGAATGGTTTTATCTAAAATGCCAAACTTTATGCTTAAAAATTGAAATCATTCAATGACTTCACAAGTCCGATCAGGGCCTTCTGGACCTCAGGAAAATCCCTTCAGCCTCACTGAGTCCTCACTATCTGACCCCTGCTTGCTACCGCAGATTCTCAACCTGTTTTCAGGAGCTGAGCCACCAGTTCCCTAACGTGACTCTTCCCTCCAGCAGTCGCTCTGACCTGCTGTCCCAGAAGATGCTAAGCAGGACATCCTGCCTTCCCTACTGGCATGCCAACCTCCCACACATTCAACTGCTCTCAGTTAGGGGAAAAAGAAATAGCCTTAGAGTCAACACAACAGACACTAGCCGAAACATGCACCATGTTAAAAGAAAAAGAGAAGAAAAAAGGAAACCAGTAACCCCACATCAACGGGAATTTCTGAAGAAACATTTCCCCAAAAAATAAAGGTTCCTCAGGTTTATCAAGGCATTTGTGGCGAAAATCACCAGAAAATATTTCTCCCATTAGAATGCTAAATCTGGTCTCTCCTAGACGTGTAGCCTTAAATCCAGTCTCTGAGGGACTGCAGTTCCTGCTTTGCTTCCCTCTTAGACCCTTGGTGCTGTATCAGTTCCTTGTCTCAATCACTCATTTTCCAGGGGAATGGTCAGACCTGAAGGAACAGGATTTTTATGTGTCTTTCTGCATGAGACATCTTGTAGTTGAGAAAGCTTCCAATTAGACTTTCACAACAGCTTGGCTACTCAGCTCTTTCGTCCTGACCTACCGACTTCCCCTGCTCTCAGCTCTTCTTATGAGGTGGTGGCACAGACAGTAGGATAAGAAAAAAAAGTTCAGTCTGCACACAAGAAAAAAATGCTCTGCCTGCATCACCAGCAAAGATCAACTAACTAGAGAATATTAGAGACAGCCATCCTCCTCCGGCACCAGTTTACTGAGATGCTAGAAATGATGAAGAAACAGCCATGGAATACCTTATAATCAAACAGTACACAAGAATTATTCAACAGGGTTAGTCCTGGAAGTCTGTCACAGTCAGCAATCTGGGTCTCTTGTCTAGAGCTCCAAAATACCATGAACTGGAAAGAAATGGTATTTTAGGCATTAAGGCTATTTTAGACATTTATCACCAAAACCTCACTCTCCAGACACTGCCAAAATATCAGTATTACTAAACACTTGTAGGATAGTTTAACCACGAATAAAATACATGCCTACACTAAAAGTAAAGCGCCATAAGAATCAGATACTAATTACAGCTTCTATTTAATATCTAAATCAGGAAAATTAGATTCACTCTAATCAGAGATGTTAGAATTTTTTTGGCACTTTAAATGACAACAAGATTATTTGAAGTGCTACAAATATGTTTAGTTTTATGCAAATGACAAAATAACTTCTTTCTGATTTAACCCTTTAATTCTAAAGTTCCTGGGGCTCATACACTGAGGATTACTCAGGATCCAGACTACTTAAATCATATAATGAGTAAAACTGGTTGAAGTCAAAATCATTGAAGCCCAAGGAACACTTGCAGATGGGATCTAAATATGCTATCAAAATATCAGGAAGAAAATTTACTTAGGCTATGAAAGCCTTTTTAAAGACTTAGATTCTATCTCAAAAATCCATGTATTTTCTGACACCAGATCATGGTAAGCAGGAACCACCAAGCAAAGTTTTATTTGTCCTTTTTCAAAACAAGAACATAATTTCACTTGACCTGAATTTATAAACACACTGGGGTTATTGACTGATATTCTGCATAATCTGTGTTGGCCAGAAGACAGATTATAGAATCAAATGTCTTTCTTTGCAATGAAGGTCTGCATATAAACAATGAAACAATTATACTGATTCTTCACTAAATGATGGGACAAAAGGGACAGACATCCAGTATCATTCTCTACATTTATTAGGTGACTGTGCCAACTGTATTGCATTTGTGTGATATGCTTTTAGGAAAATACCACCATTCTAATGGAAAATGTACCAAACAGGATTCCTACTTCTTCTTTATTACTTCTGTCTTTGGCATTAGTGCAACAAAAAGATACAGGCAGGAAATAAACACAGACACTGGTTATATCTCGGCTTACCCAGTAGCAGAATGGAGCTATTGGTGGTGCTCACCTGATGCTGTGAAACAGCAGAAAGCATATTAAAACACCCTGCAATTTAAATACTATTTAAATCATGATGGTACTTCCAATATTTCAGCAGCAAGTCACTAGCAACGATCATATTCAAAGAGTATGCCAAAGAACAGATGCTGCCACTGAATGGGCAGCATTATCTTTCCTGCGTGGATTGTCTGAAAGTGGCACATATCCACACTGAACTGTGGAATCATCTTTTTAATAGATAAACTCCTTCTGCAGAAAAATCTGGCAAGCAACCTGTGGCACAGATGGCTTTCCTGAGGAGACACAAGACTGTTCATGTCTGGAACACAGGTGTTTCTTGCCCTGAATTTGCTAGCCAACCTGTTGCCCAGACAGAAGTCACATTTTTACTTTCTATTTAAGTCAGATGAGTCATAGTCATAGCCAGAAATTCAAAAGAGTTTCCCCGTTATCACCATTATTAATTATCCTCCTTGGTGATCAAAGCCAAACTTAGCACATAGAGAGAGATCAATGCTGAAGCCAAAGTTGCTGTCTCCTCTCCCAGCTCAGTGCCACTATTATTTAGTACTACATTTTGTGGTTTTTTCACTAGGCAGGCATCACTCCCAGTCTTGTGTGCACAAGAACAGAGTACCCCTCTGTAATCAGCATCACCTACAGGGTTAAACCAGACTGGAAAATTACATGAAACATTACCAAACATTCTCCTTATAACCAAAACTGTGTTCAGTGTAAGAGTCTGTGAAGTTGTCTTGGAAACGCTAAAAAACAAAGCAAGCAAAATTTTTCAAGGCCTCTGTTTCAAGGCCTTCCCTGGCATAAATAACCATGCCACAAGGTGGAGGTCTACAGGGAGGTCTTACGGTCTGGGCTGCTGGTGCACAGCAGGTTCAGCACTGGGCACACCAGCCTGGCTGCACCCACAGCTGAGGCTCATACACAGAGCATCCTGCAGAGGTGAGCTCAAGGCCCAGAGCCTCTGAAGCTCTGCAGACCTGGCTGATGTATTCAAATGCAGGTAGTCAGTGTAACACTGCCCCAGCTGAGATCTGAATTCAGGTGACAGCTTCACCAAACTTGTCATTACTGTGTCAGCTGCTGTGGATTCTGACCTAAGGAAGAATTTAGGAAATAAAGCATAAATTCACACCCCATCTTTTCATTGAACAATCTTTTTGATACTGAAAAAGCACAAGAAACAGGTAAGTATGTTAAATACAGAGCGTGCTCAGAGAAGAGCAAAGTGCCCTTCACAGACTACAAGTCTAAATCTTAAATGACCAGCCTGGCAGCAACACTCAGACATCACCTAACAATAAGAACCATTTAATGGAAAGCTCACACACATGGTGTGACTTTTGGGGCTGTCCAGAGCAGGGCCAGGCATGGGACTTTAATGAGCCTAGTGGGTCCCTTCATACTCAGGACATTCTATGATTCTTGCACAAGGATTTTTTTTAATGATGGAACCAGATCTCATCTCACTTTTTTGTTCTCTCTGCCCCCCCCCCCCCCCCCCAACTTTCCTTTACCATCTCTGTTTTATACAGAGGGAGCAAGTCCCCTAATCCATCTTGGAGAAAGCCTAATAATCAGGGCATCCTAGAACAATACATGCTGGTTTTCAGGCATCTCATACAGGAATACCAGGATGCATATGCAGTGAAGATTTTATAAGCTGAATAAAATAAACAGCAAATATTAAATAACTCATATGCTAAGTACCTCTTACACCCTTATTAAAAAGGAAACATCTATAAGTAGATGCAAAGTTCATAAAAAAATTCTCAGATCACACTATAATCAGGAGAAGAGAAAGATGGCACTATTCACTAATGCTAATAAATTAATCCATCCACCCATAACATTGTGTTCCACCTAAATTACAAGGCACTCACTGTGCACTTTGGTTATCTCAAGCCTGGCTTACAGTCATTAGCTCATCCTCCCTCTGATGGCATTTCAGACCTGAGAACATTCTCCTCAGAGTATCTGGCTGATAAATACCAACTGATTCAGCTGTGGTGGTAAAGGTGAATGTGCCTGTCATAAATATTCACTGGCTAATTTGTGCAAAAACCCACTTTATTTGTACAGATGATGAGAAAAGCCATTGTGCAAGAAATAACACCGTTCAAATTCTTATCAAGATAGCTTTACAAGTGTACCACAGTGGTTCTTCCTTACACAACGCTGGCTAGCATGACAGCAGCTATTAACTGTGGTAATGCACTGTACACAAGGGAGGTGTGCAGCTTCAGCCAGACTCTGATGGTGCCCCTGCTCTGTGTAAAGGCTTGTGCAATGCGTTTGCGTTCCTGTGCACCCTGATATCTATTAACGTGATTAAGATCCAGCCTGATGAAAACAACAATTTAGCAGCACGATTCAGTAACAGTCCTTCATTTTACTTGCACAGCAGTGGGACTCCCTCTCATTAATTGTCTTATATGTAATTTGTTGAACTGCCAAATTAAAACTAATTAAAAAAAAAAAATCATCACAGCTTTTTCGTATTAGCATGTGGGAACTGAGAGGGACAGTTACTTGAGCAATTTCATCTGGATGATGAACTTCAGAGAATATAGCAGTACTTCAAGCTCATTAGAAGTAAATTCAAGCCCAAATGTTTAATTACATATAAAATCTCATTTATAATATCAGAATTTGTGCAGCCTAAGAAGTGGAGATATATCTTGAGAGAAACTGAACATTTGTAAATGGTACAAATGACCAGGGTCTTTTTCCTCCTTGTTTGTAATTTTCTGACATTTTTTACACATAAAAAAAGAAGACAACAAATTGTCTCAATTTTTTTAGTATCATTGAACTGAGAAAAATGAAAAAAATACACTTGTATACTTTTTTCCTTTTTGAAGATATTTCCAGTTCAAATTGAAAGGTAAGCAGGTGATTGCAATTTTTTGTTGTTTGATATGAACTATTTTGGCATTAATGAAATATCTATGTAATCCCTATTTTAAATGTTCATTCAAATATCATTTACATTAGATACTCTTGTGTTGTATTATACATCAGTTATTAGAAATTGTCCTTTAAATAAATTAAATCAATACAGATAGTCTTGAGCAGCTGAATCAGTGTTGGGGGAAAGATACCAAAATTTGCATTTTTCAAATCCTGCAAGACTTCAGTTTTGAACCTTACTGATGGTTGAAAAAAGATGCTTCCTTTGAGTTTCTTTTTGCTTTTTTTTTTTTTTTTTTGGACTGGAAAGAAAGAGGGAAAAAGCGAAGAGTAAAAAAGATAATAAAAATAAAGCTAGAACTAATCCTTCAGAGTATCAGTTGTTACTGTAGCTTCTCAAAAAATAGAAAGGAAGTCAGATTGCGATCACCAGCCTCATTCGTGAAGACTGACACGCCAATATATTCTATCCATGTACTTTTGACTGTGTAACCTGCTTTCAATCTCTTGGTTCAATTTCCTTTTGACCACAGTTTGCATTAGAGATTTCCAAAAGGCTTCTATGGGTTGTCTTTGAGCGAAACAACCTGTTGCAAAGAAATCAATTGTCCCTGCCTGGTGCTTCCAAATCATGCCTAACTTAAAAAATTATGCTCAAATCCTGTACAACAGAACTTTATATCTCTGTGTAGATAAAAGCCTTTATTAAATAGCAACTATACATATATATTATATAAGTCCATCTGTGTGATTCACCAACTCTCCCTGTAAGTCACTGCTACTCCCTGTTGGTTGTCGTAAGCATGAGGAACAATGCATCCCCTTCCAGGGAGGTGGGGTAAAGATCAACAAAGAGAGTGTCCTTGCAGTGAACAATGTGTGTCTGCTTGGCACGCTGAGAAAGTTGGGGCTGTTCAGCCTGCAGAAGACAATCTTGTGTGGAGATCTCATAACAACCTTCCAGTACCTGAAGGGGGCCTACAGGGAAGCCAGAGAGGGACTCTGCCCCGGGAACTGTAGTGATAGGAGAAGGAGTAATGAGTTCCAAAGCAAAGAGGGATGATTTAGGTTAGATACTAGGAAGAAATTCTTGACTATAAGGGTGGTGAGGCACTACCACAGGTTGCCCAGAGAAGCTGTGGATGTCCCATCTGTGGAAGTGTTCAAGGTCAGTCTGGTTGGGGCTCTGAGCAACCTGATCTAGTGGAAGGTGTCCCTACCCATGGGAGGGCATTGGAACTAGATTATGTTTAAGGTCCCTTGCAATCCAAGCTATCCCATGATTCTATACACATTATAAACTTCCTTAAGACAAACTGTTCTCTGTGCATCGATCTCTTCCTAAAGAGCATTTTCATTTGATTAAAATGTTTACAGCATAGAAACAGGAATATTTTATGAGTGAACTGGTGCTGTGAAGAACATAACCTACAAAAGTAAAGCTGATAAACTAAGATTTAGCAGTAGTGCTATAAATATTTTCTAGTTCTTTCCTATCTCTCTGCTTCCTCTTTTTCTTGACTGGTTAAAACTCTCAGAGACAAGTTTTCTTTTCAATTCGTGATACTACTTGACATTTATGATGTTATTATACCTAATTCATTCTTTTTTTTTTTTCCCAATGGTGATATAATTTCTTCAATTCAACACATAAAAATTACTTTTCTCAATAGTTTCCTCATTTGATTATGGCTCATTTATATAGCTGCCAAAATATAAACTTACAAACTCAATTTTGATACTTCTGAGAAGATAGAACAATGTGTTAAGAGTTGAAAAATACTTAGCGAACAGTAGCAGATATCAGTGTAAGCTTCAGGTTTTCAAATATTCTTTAAATAAATTACTTTTCTTCTGATGCAGGCTGCATATACAAATGAAATCTTGTACCTACCTCTTCAAAACCTTAAAATAGCAATCATTTACAGAGTTTCACCTCTGCACAGCTATTGGGAGAACACCTACAGTTTTATTTTGACCCCAGCTTACTAACAGAACACAGGTCTGTAAGGTGAAACCTTTGAACGCTTTATTCATCCCCTCCATAAGGGCTGCAACATGAGGGAGTGACAAACACTCTCTTATCTTTCTACATATTCACTTATAGTCCCTGCAATACATTTCTCCAAGTGTTATGTGGCTGAAAAGGAGAAGCATGTCCACTTTTCCGCTAGAGAAATTTTGTAGTATAATTCAGAAGCTGAATAATTTTAGGGTCGCCCAAAATATATACCCAATTTGCAGTGGTAATGTCAATCAGCAAATGCAAGTTGTGCCAGAAGTTCTCACCTGACACACTAAAGTTACAGCTGAAAATCAATGCTCCTTTCCTTATCTGAATGACGTAATAAATACTAATGGGAAAAAAAATTCAGTAATAAGCTTGAATTAATTATATGTTTATTGAGGCACAGTGAAGCAAATGAGTGTGGGAAGCTGGCAAAGAGCCAGATGAGTAATAAACAGTTTTAAGACTGTCTGGAGACAGACTTGAGAATATTATAGTCATCAAGCAGCTGAAAACAGCCTCAGGGTAATTATAAGCATTTGCAATCGATTAAAAAGAGCATGATTCTTTTATGAGTCTTTATTAAACTTGCATTAAAACTTAAAATGATTAGAAAATGTTATGGTTTCAAGCACGTCTATGTCAGTGGTCATCATACTTATTTATGGAAAATGTGTGTGCAGGAAAGTGTCCACAGGATCACTTACTCTACATGGTTTTAAAGGAAATGCTGGGAATTTGGGGCCCACATACTGATGGGCATCATCTCAGAACATCATGCTTTAAAACACATGAGGTAGTCTTTCTGCAAGCAGCACAGCCTTTCAAGTTCCAGGTATAATCCCTGTTTTTCCAGGATCTTTAAAGAATAGCACTCCAGTTCTTTAGCATTACACTCAATTTACTTGAAAACCACTGCGTTTCTGGAGTAGAGATGGGGATAATGCTCTTTTATCTTCATAGCTTCACAGACCTGTTTACTTAGGCTGAACTCCTCAGTAATAGAGACGTCACTGCTTTCTCCTTAAGATGCTGTTTTATTTTGTCTCTTGCTCCAAAATCATCTTTCAGATTGAGCTTGAGACAGCTTCTACTGGCCAGGTACCTCACACCACTGCCTTCATTCTTTCCTTGTGCAGAAATAATCTGAAACTCCTGTATATGATAAAGGAGCAAGAAGGGAGATCCATGAGGAAGTTTTTCAAGACAGATGCCCACTAAACTCTTTCTTACTGCTAAGCTCCTCCCTTTTGCTCCAACCAAGTCTTGACAATTACTTTTTCAGCCTTGGTTTCCTATGGGAATGCCTCCTTCAGCCTCACAGAGCACATCCCCTTCTGTAGCCTTAATGCTTGCTTTTTCTCCTCTTTACAAAAGTTAAAATTAAACCACTTAAGGGAATGACAAATATCCACTGCCAAATATCTGCAGTATTAGTAGGATGGTCAAAAAACTGTAAACAAAGATATCTTAGTTCTGGAATCAGTAAATATTGCATGGATCTCCATTGGTGGCTGCATATCAAAAGCATGCTGGGACGAAATACACAAGGTTATGCCAGAAACTTGGAAAGAGAAGTGGGGTTAAGAATTTTTTTCTTTTAATATGAAATACAGAAGGGTTTTAAATTTTACTATCATCACTATAAAAGAATAGTGATTAAGACTAAATTAATTCTCCAGAAAAAAATCTTATTCCCTAAACCTTTCAAGAGGAAAATTGCAGAATCTTTCTATCTACTTTAGCAGCAACAAAACATTAAAAATAAATGTTTTCAAACAGCTAGACTTTCTGTCTTTCATCTTAGAAATGCAGAGATACCTACGCTGTAAAGTGCACAAAATTCACAGCTATGTTCTTGCAGTGATTTACTGGTTTCTTCATAAAGAATTTACTACTACAGAAAAGTATCTACATTTTTTCCTGGAAAATACAGTAAGCTGTAAACTGCCTAAGAGTAAAACACGAATTGCAAAAGCTTGTCCTTTGTTGATACACCACAGAGATAAAACCCAACAGTGTGCTGGAATTCCAGCTCAATCAGTCTGCTTATATGGCCTGGGCTCACACATTCTGGTCTCAAATTACTATTTAATTCCATGAAATGTATCTGTCTTTTGCATGTTAGTTTTTGGGGACTGGCAATTGTCAGGTGCCAGTCTGTGGATGAGATAGGATTTGCGTGTTTCAAACTGCATTTTGCTCGCTTTGAACTTGAAGCCATAAAGATTAAAAACTTGGTAAAGCTTGCTCAAAATATTTACAGATGGCACTGGTTCTTTTCCCAAATCCAAACTCTGTGATTTCCAAAGGTGTAAGTTATACATTTGTAGTGTCCCATATGAAAATGCCTTCCCTGAAAGGGTGCTGGTGCTCCTAGGGAAGAATTCAGACTTAGTGGAGGAGCTTCCCGGTCTCTACATCTGCTTGTAAGAAAGAGATGCACAAACGTCCTTTGCACAGTGATCCTACAGATTGAGCTGAGCAGTCAAGAATGAAGCGAGTAGGAGCTGATTTGGCTGCTTAAATGAAATAAATTTGGCTTGTACATACTGTGTGGATAGTAATTTTAATAGCACTTTAAGAAAGGCATCAGTCTACTGCATAATTTTGCTGCATTTCATGCCGCCTACTCTTTATCTCCACAAGAAGATCCTCTTTAATGGCCTTTGAAGAAGTGCAGACTTGTTCTTGAATGCTTTTAATATCCTTGTATTAAATTTTCTTAAAAAAAATCAGATTTCAGGTCCTGGGCAGGCCTTAACTTAACAAAACACACTGAATTCAAGGGAACTGTCTGCACTGAGAGTTTGGTCTAGATCATGCTTGCAGAGTGCAAGGACTGGGGAAAAGACGACTTGTTCTGATTTTCAAAAGTTCATCTGAATTTATAAACTGCAGATACAATTGTAGCAAATGAAATACAATATCACCTAAGCCTGCTCATAGAAAAATGTTCTCTTTTCTCACACCCCCACTCACTAACTGCTTCTGCTAGTTAGCCTTACATTTGTTACTGGGAAGGCTCTACCACTGACAAGAGACTATGGCTTTTCTCGAGTCTTAGCTTAACTAAGTCAACAGTAAGAAAATATTTTTTACAATTATCAAGGCATCCTTTGTTTTGTCTTAGCCTACCTACAATTTTGCTTGGAAAAGAAACATCATTTGAAAACTTAGATATCAATTGTTTAAGAAATGCATTTCTACCTCACTTTTTCAACACCCAGCTGGTTATGACATAATGAAAGAATTGCTTCCTTCAAAGAGTTAACTTTCTTTGTCAGTAAAGAACCTTTAAGTAGACCTGAAGTTTCTAACATTTAGATATTAGTACAGTAGTGTTAAAACAGTAAAACTGAATATACTCATCTACTTATATTCACAATAAGAATTTGAGATTTTTAAGGAGAATAACATTGGGCAAATTATTCTCAGACCTGCAGAAAACATTTCCATTATAAAAAATGCCCTGATCAGAAAAGGAATCAATGATAGACTGCAAGATAAAATTTGAAAGCAATTCTACTGATAGGATTAAAAAACTATGATTTTGATAAATTGACACATAAAGGTTTGCAGCTTATATTGAAGGTGCAAGGCAACTGGTTTAGCACAGTTTGTGCTTTGGATAAGATCCCAATTTTACTGTAGGAAAATTTATTTTAAATATGAAAGGCCCATTTTCTTCATAGAGCAAAATTATTACTGGAAATAATTTCAGTAATACAACTAAAGTATTTAGTTTTAAGTAATTAAATTAAATCACTATACAAAATTTATTGGAAAGGAAAGTACTGGAATTCTGCTGGTTGCTGGAATCAGTCAATCAGGGTTTTTTCATTTTCTAACTTACAAAAAGACAGCAACGATGAAAAAAAAAAAAAAAAAAAATGATGAATACATACCAGAATCTATATTCTCATTATTTCTCAAGAGTCATTTACTGCTGTGGAGACACCACTTCATGTTATGATACACACCTTGAGAAGGAGCAATCACTACATATGAAAAAATACCACCAGGGTAAGAAATTGCTGCTTGTTCAAACATCAGTTTTGCAGAGGGCTGTGCACAACATATCAATAACCTCTTCCTAATATGAAATTAATTCTAAGGCATGTATCGAACTCCCATCTACTTCAATGTTTAATACTAAATATTCTATTAAAATTTCTAATATTAACTGCTGCAAGCGGTTACACTGAGCAAAGCTTTTAGCAAGAATTTTATTTTAGGTCTGTATGAGTGGAGCAAATAAATAAGTCTCACAATGAAGCAGAACTTCTCAGGCAAACTGAGGAATGGGACTGGGATCTTCCAGAGGAAATTGCAATCACCCTTAGCTGCACTGAAACTGACCAAAAGCATGGATTATCCCTGGACTTCCACCCCATATCTGCATGCCTAATCTTGACTTCTTTCTGAAACAGGCACAGAAGCTAACAGCAATGTTGTCTTCCTCAGGGTCTTCTGGAGTTCTTGGGCCAACTCTCTTTAAAAAAAATCCAAACTAATGCTGCAATCGTTTTTTTTTTTTTAATTTGTAAAAATATTTCACATCTACAGACCCACCTAAAGAATGGGTTTTTCAAACATCACAGAATCATGGAATGATTAGAGTTGTATGGGATTTCAGGACATCACACTGTCCAACCTGCTGCTCAAAGCATGGTGAATACTGAATTCAGACTTATCCACTCTGTAATCCATTAAGAAGTGATTCCAGCTCCTCTTTTCATGACACTAATTTCTTTGTCCCTCTCTTTGTGCTAGTCCCTCTTCCATCAATAGAAAATCCCAGATGAGAAAATGTGAACTGCTAACATAAGAGAAATGGTTTTAGTTCATCAATAAAATAGCAGGAAAAGGAGAGAAAGTTATATAATTTGCTAATATTTACAACAATCTGGCAAGATTACTCTCTAGGTGCTACTAAGAAAATAATGTCATCCTGTGTCTGAGAAAAATTGCTGTCATAGGTAAAAAACTGGGTAAAAGAATTATGGACAAACAAAATGATTTCACCTGACACAGGGTAGACAAGAGTTAGAGGGGCATTCCAGTATGAGCAACACATGGGAATGGAGAGCCAGTGAACAACTCTCATAGTAATAGAAAGAATGAGAGGCCTCAGGTTAGAGATGGTGATCTGAAAGTTTGGCTCTCCTGTTCATTATTAAAAATGGAGGAGGAAACAACAAAAAATTTTATAAAGAAATTGTAGGAAGCAAAAGAAGAATACAGAAATTGGTTGCTGCCCTGGGATGGCTGTTGAAATCAAGGATTTAGCTTGATACAGTTTAAAGAAACATACCTTTGCACAACTAATATCTCTACTCAGAGTTGCAGGTTAATTTAAAAATCAGATTGTATTTAAAATCATCTGTGGTATTAAATTTCAAACTATGCACGCACACCCCTCCCCCCAAAAAAACCAACCTACTCCCCCCTCCCATCCAAAATACTCAAGCCACACAAATGGTTAGAAATATACTGCTCAGTATATACTAAATGCAGAAATTTTTTTTGCACCTTTTCCTGATGTTTGTGATGGTGATCACTAATCAGTCAGATTGCCAATCTGTCTTGGGTTAGTATGGCATTACTTGTAGACTACTGAATTCAGAATGCCAGAGAGGGTGGTACAGAGACTTAGTATTTGCCACAGGTCCCATCTGAAGATGATGTGTCACTGAATGAGCTACTGCTCTGAAACTTATTCCCTGCAGGCAGGTAGACAGGCATCTTTGTTACAGAAGTCACACCATTATGAAGTTCTTAGCCAGCTATCAAGGATAAAATAACATGGTGTCTGAACTATATTCTCAAATTAAGAATTGAAACCTGAATAATTTAAACCCAGTATTTTTGAATATAATTATTCAAAGATATTAATTATAAAATTTTGCTGGAGGCTTTTAAACTCAAAAATACCTACTAAAAGATACCTCTTAAATGAAAAGTTCATAGTTGTCTTCATAGATACCTGGCAATTAAATACATAAACTCAATTTCTGATCAACAATACTCTTTGCCATGAGATTTTTGGATATTTTGGTTTTTGTTTATTTGTTTTGTAGGGGTTTTTGTGTGTGTGTTCCTTATTCCATGGCTGGTGCTTTTAGGTGCTGCTTTATTATAAAGAAAGATTTTCCTATTCATCATTTTCTGTTGCTCTAATTTAAGAATTTATTATGTAGGCAGGGAACAAAAATCAATAACACCTGACCTGAATGAACCAGATATTATGCACAGCATTCCACTGAAGTGAGCATTTTCCTATAACTTAAAGATTTAACTTTGAAAATAAGTTTTAAAATGCTCATCCAAGCCAGTCATGATTACTTATGAATATTGGATGCATCTGAAAAAAAACAGGTCTGGTTGCAAAGCAATTTTCCGTAGAAATAAAGATTATTAAATTCGTTAGATAATGCACCCATAGTGGAGAAATCTTTCCAGTTCTCCTGTCAGCTGTAGAAAATATCTGGACCACAATTGGCTGATTTCACCGAGCTGGATGGTACAGTCTTGTGACACCACCATCTGTGTCACACTTACTCTATCACACAAAAACCACCGATTCAGCACCTTCCAGGAACACTGAATAAACTCGAAAAAGAGGGAATCTTGTCTTTTCCAAGCCCCCTTCCTCAAGTTCTTCACTCTCCAGGACTTCCTTTTACATGTTTTATATTTATGACTAGCACCTCGTTCTTGCCAAACCTGTGACCTACATTCACCCCTGCTTCAGATTCTGGCCAGAAAATAGATGCCAACAAACAGAAGAGATTTACTACACAATAAATAAATCTACAGAATGCAAATCTTATATGTTGCTTCTTGAATTGTCATTTTATGTTTCTACAGTCCAAAAAAACCAAAAGAGTTTGCTAAAAACTTTTATGCTTTGTAAACATGGGCAGAATAGAAAAACACGTAAGTTCTTCATTTATCAGCTAACTCTAACAAAGACATTATCAAATAAATCTGTAGATGCTGATGGATTTTAGAAGTAGATTTCTCTGAGGTGCTGTGAAATGCTGCCAGAACCATAAATGTTCACAAGCAAAACATAATCTATTGGAAGACTATAAAGCTCTAATATGACACTTTTCAACAGGATTATGGATTTGACAAAAATCACCCTGCTAAATAAATACTTACCATAGTCATTATCGTAAAAAATAATGAATTTCTGCCAGGCATATTCTGTGACCACTCTCAAGATGACATCATTTAAGTAGACGGGGGGCCGCACGGAGAGCGTGTAGTCATCGTTGCGGTTGCTCCTGGTGAGCCCGCAGCCGCTCCTTGGCGTTCCTGCCGTGGAGCGCTGGATGAAGAGGTGAGGGATGTGCATGGCGTCGGCCAGAGACTGCAGGGATCCTGCTGACGTGCAGCCAATGGAGCTGACGAGGGCCAGGATGCCTTGGTTCATCAGGTCACAGGCTGGAAGAAAACACAGCGACAATGGGAGTGAGAGCGGGTCAGCGCACAGGGCCTATTTGCTGTCAAAACACAAACACTGGGAGCTGAAACACAACAGCACCAATCAAGAAAAGTATGGGTACATTTTTCAGATTGAGTAATCCAGACATAAAATTAATCAAAATCATGAAGCTAGTCTATTCATTTTGAGGTGTCTTGTGGTATAAGTTGTAAGACTGTCCTGTCCACCCTATCCAGAAATGAATTCTCCCTTAGAAACGAGACCCACCACTGGATCTTCTCAAAAACACTAAGAACTGATTTCAGCTATGGAATTGTCGTGACCACCCAAGGAGATAAGTACTTTTCAAAGCCTAGCACAACAGCTCCACGAATAATAATATCATTGCATTATACAGGGAAAACTCAAAGAAATAACAGCTCAAGCTTTCTGTCAACTTTTGACGACAACTGAATAGCATTATGGACATTAACCTGTCCAAGGAAAAATGCAGTTTCTTTTGGGGTTTAAGAAGTATATGTATATATGGTATATGTATATCTAACGTAAACTTACCATTTTCTTTAGAAGACAAACAACTCTCCCCCTCAAAAAGCTAGTTTTATAAATAGCAAAATGTTTTCAAAATTCAGTGAACAGTTTCTATACATTTACTTTCCTCACCTCCTTAAGAAAGGCAAGAAGTTGACTGTGCAAAATACACCACCTTACTAATGGTCCTATCAGTTACAGTAGACAGCCCTGAGTATAATACCAGTGACATCCATATTAATACAAAAGGTGTTTATCATGAATAATGTTGATGCAATCAATAAATAGCAAAGAAATTAATAATTATGTCAGTAATTTTTAAGGGTTACCCTGTGAACCAGAGTCTATACTGTGTTTCTAACATGCTGGAGAGCTTGAATGAAGAAATAACATGGACTTGTAGCGTAATTCCCCAGAGCACACCCAAGGTTAAATTTTGAAATACTTAGTTTGCCACTGGCAGAGTTACACAAGCAGTTAACCTGCATTTACACATGTAAATGAGTAATGGGATGGCAAAGATTAATATGTATTTACATATTAATATCTAATACTAAACTGTACAATTACTTATTTTGCAGGACTATTCTGCACACGCAACAGGTGCAAGCAAAAACAAGAAACCCACATGTGAGAAAATATTCCCCTAAAAATATAATACCATATTTTAGTTCCAGATCTGTTGCCTTCTATCATATGGCTCTTACTCACACTGAGTAATATTTTAGTTTGCAAACACCTATTGATCTCAAGGGGAATATTTTCAGTGTGAGGAAAGGAGTTCCCCATTCAGGCCCATATGGAGATTGATTTTGAAGCCAAAGGACATCACCAGAGGTCATGAGTGCAGAGAACCACCTTCTCCTAAAGCTAGAGCATTATTCTCATTAAGAGACAGAGATCTGGAACATGAAAGTGTGTTTTCCCAGGGCCTACTGATGCTGCTGCTGAGGTTTTGTCCCTTGTGAACTCTTCTGAGTTCCTTCATGCAGATAATTATGGGAGAGAGAGCGTTCCCAGAGAGAGGTTTCAAAGTGTTTTGGTTTAGGATAAACTGTTCCCTCTGTTACATGCTCTGAATACAGCTCAGCTTCTGGACTTCAAGTTAAAGGTAACACATTTTCAATAACTGAAAGTATCCTTCTTCAGAAAAGTATCAAATATGATTGGTAATGGGACAACAGAATTATCAGCATCTCATACGTTTCTTAAATTTGGAACATTTCAAAACAATCTTAATAGCTATTCATCTTTTATGCTGCTTGTTACAGTCCTTTATCATCACTTTCAACAAAGATAAAATACTTGTCAAGTGAAATTTTTAGGGAGATGCTGAATCTCTTTCTTGATATGGTTTTCCTGTACCAAGGACTGCAATATCTAGGTTGCATATCCCAGTGAGAATGCTACTGCTTGAGACAAAACTATTTTTGTTGATATAATGTTAGATATTGATAGAATTGATATAAATAAAATTTGTTAGATTTTGCAAAAGCCTATTTTTAATACATCAAAAATTTAAGTTTTTTGACTCTGATGTCACCTGTTCAAATATAATATGTAGTGTGACCCTCCAGTCTCTCAAACCTGACTTTTAAAAATATAGCCAAGTCAAAATGCATTACAGAAATTGCTTGAAAATGTCTAAATTTCCAGGCACACTTTCAGACCCTGAAAAACCACTCCCTGTAATGCCATGAAGTGGGAGAAATGCTTTTTATGAAAATTGTTATTGAAACATGAAGGGGAAGAAAACAGCATGAAACGTTCAGCTCCACAGGACCGAATGTTAATACTGGCAAACAAACTGAAAAAAGGATTAAAATCTTCTCCCTTGACACTGCATCACATTTGTTACAATAGCCTCAGGACCGAAGTTGCCTGGGTGTCTCTTTATTCCGTGGAATGCTTATGAGAATTGTGAGTGCTGGATTCGAGCAATAGGCACTTAATTATGCTCAAATAGACCTTACTCCTGCATACTTAGAGACTATTTAATACACAGAGAGTCAGCTCTGGAGAAGGGACAATATTTCAGAGGCAGCTTTTTCTAGAAAATCAGTGCATGAGTTTGAGCGTTCACCTCTGAGTAAAACTGACTGCATTATTCTTTGAGCAGAAATATAATTTCTGCAGTATATACACATTCAAAGTAAAGCCTATGCAATATGTCAAAATATTATTGACAATATTCAAATATTCCTCAGCCAAGCAGATGTTTTGTTCTCTCCATGAAAAGAGATGATTGCAAAAAAGCACAAGACTAAGATCTATGTCTTCTCGAGCCTTTTTTCCCCCCTCACTAACAGAAACTCTACTAAAATCCTTTTCCTACTGTTCCAAATCTTTCAATTGTATCTTATCAATTGACTAAAAGCTACAGTTCAGACATATTTAAAATCCTGGTTGCATTCCTTTCTTGAGCCTGAAATATCCAAGTTTTGTTTTGCCCCGTCTGTACTAAGAAACCCACCCACTCACATATATATCTATATACACACATATACATATATATATATACATACACACACACTTAAATGCTATCTTGGCATTCAAAACTCTGTTGCCATTTCATTTACTACAACCTCCTTCATTGATTGTATTTCTAAGCTGGTATTTAGTCCACTGCCAATATGATCAAGGAATATTAGTTTGCCATCAACTAGAGAAATAAAAATATTGCTGTGTCTGTTAAGTCCTCAGTCATGTCTGCAGAAATGCCAAACTCAAATGGACCTGTACACAGCTCCATTACAAATTTAGCAAAGAAGGGGCAGAAGTTCAGTAATAGTGTTTCTAAAATACTGATTCATACTGTAAGTTACATTTAAACATCTGTTGTCCAGATATTAGTTCACCCTTATAACTGCCACACAGCAGATGTTATTACCAACTTCATCTTCACCAGCTAAAGGAATAAAACTAATCACATTATTTTAAGCATTGCATAGAGAGAATATTAAGAATATCAATAAGATGATTTAAAATGCTTCTCCAATTTTTATCTATATCTATATATACATCACACATAGCACACCCTGGCATGCACTCAGCATTATGTTTAACTCTGCAGCTTATCTGGGTTTTATTCAAAATGCAAAGTTTCTGAATTTTCAGCGCTGGTGGGCCAATCGCCAGTAACAGAAAAGCAACCTTTTCGAGTAAAATCTCTTGTTAGTTTGGCAGGCGTCTAAAGAAAATAAAAAACCTAATTTTGTGGTTAGAATGCTATTTTTTTAAAAATAAAGACCACAGCCAATTCAATTTGAAATAAATAATTTACATCAAGCACTTCCAGCAAAGCAGAATTTAAATGGCTGTGGTAACAAATGTGTCCTTAAAATGAGTTTTCTCTAAAATGGAAACAATGGTAGGTCCTTAAATAACTACTAGTTGCTGTAATTTAGAAAGAAAACAAAACAAAAAAACCCTATAAATAAGAGCAAGTTAAAAACAGATGTAGGAGTAAATAAACACCAAGAAAAGGGGATTACTGAGAATTAACTATTGCTATGAAAGTGAGAATTTTCTTACTTATTTCTCCCATGTTCTTCCTGATAGTAAATCACATCACCCTCATCTACTGTGAACTGATGAGCCAAACTGGAAAAAAAGGAGTATAAGATCTCTAGAGACTTCAGTAGCAGTCCAAATTTGCTCCCACTTAAATTGCTGGTTAAACAAAGTCAGACCAACTCTTAAAATTATGTTTTTGGAAATGCTAAATGCTGTGCATACAGAGTGGGTAGGGTCCCTTTAAATAATCAGACATGTATTCTACAGTCCTTTTCATCTTCTATAATCTAGAAACTACCAGGCTCCTTCAAGAATTGTAGCATTGTTTGACTGTGGTGACGTTGAGTGAACAAAAATCACATCTAAATGCTGTTCCCAGAATCATGGTCCCATGGGCCTGAGTCGCACATCCCAACGTCATTCCCCTGGATGTCCTCTTCAAAGCTGACATCATTCCAACCTCACTGCTCCTGGATGTTTTCCACATATTATCCACATGGATCAATGCCTCAAAGCTATTTATTTGAATGGGAATCTGGGGAAGAAAACTTCTCTTGACTGATATGTCTGGTTTGGGATAGAGACTATAAAACAGTTTGTTACTCTGTACATCTGCTCTATGCTTTGAAAGTGCTCCAAGGATTTTGTCACCAGGAGGGCTCCATACAGTTGGGCCAAATTTGCTTTCCTTTGGTTTCTGTTGAAGGTGAATATAGTCTTTCCATAGACACATTTTTTATCTTCTTACTCTCTTTTGGAGCCTGTACAATTCACCACCTGATGAATCACAGGTTCCCTGGAAGAATACTCAGATTTGTTCCCCATTCCATCCAAATGGCCAGGAACCTACAATCTTGTCAGAGGTCAGGAAAAAAAAAAAATCTAGTCCATAGAAGCCTCATACAATAGCAATGAAGAGAGTATTACTGGATTTATTAATGCGTTCCAGAAATTCATCATCCAAATCAGGATACACAGCTGATTCAAGGGTCAAATATCCAAGCCCCTATAAATTAATATTAGGCAGCTTCTAAGCAGCTTTGAAAATACAAGCCATTATTTCTTGTTTATTTTGAGAATATGCTGTTGGTTGCTCCTCAAATCCTCTCTGGGCTTCAGGGTGCTCATGAACACTGAGGAACCATAGCATGCAAATTCTCTGTTGCAAAGGGTAAGGAATAAGGTTAAAGTCTGCATTTCTTTCACTGTGATGTTCTGCTCCCTCCCAAAATGCAATATTTTTTGTCTTTGTCTCCTTGAAACACTCCCCAAACCACTCATGAATTCATTGCAGAAAGATAATGTAGTCACATGAAAGCACCCATGAAAACTGACAAGAAGTTTAAACAGATAAACTACAGGTCTTTCTGTTTGGTGTTCATAATCTCAGATACAAGAAGTAGAATGAAATGTGATTATGAGATCCATGATTAAGTGAGATTGGCCTCAAATTTCCAATAAATCTTTTTAGTCACTTTTGGATGGCAATTCTGCTCTTGCAAATTATTTTTCCTTCATAACACAGTGGTTCATCCCAGACTTAGAGCTGAATTATTTCGAGAAGAGTGACAGCACATTTTTAATATATCCTGAAAACTCTTCAGAAGGAAATAAGGAGAAGATGGGGGGGAGGGGAAATTATTGACTGGATTTTAAAGAATATTCTCCTCTGCAATGCAGATAACTGAGTCTATCCTGTTCCTTTTTTTTGATAAGGTTATAGAATTCCACTTCATTTACATCTTCTCTGTAAACATTAGTAAAAATTTCCCTCCTGCCACTACGTTATGCACAACTCAGACTGCTAACAATATTTTAAACTCACTTGTAATTAACCTTTAAGGGATTTTAGTTTGTCCTGACTGTAAAACAAACTTGTGTTTGAGCCTTAGCAGCGGTGCTTTCTAAGCCTTGGGATTTCTTTGTTTGGGAAAAATAATCCAAACTTCTGGTACCTAAAAAAATATTACCAGAAAGTGCATTTGCATCTCTGTTGCACAAAACACCCCAACCACTTTTCGAATTTTTAATACTGAAAAGCATTTGAGAGTCTTTTCTGGGTCAGATATCTTCCTGTATACAAGCTTTGCCAATTATGGTAGCATTAAATCCGCTACATTAAAATTCAATAATTAACCTGAGCCTTGAAAAAATAAACTAAAAGTCTCCCAAGTTTGGAGGAAAGCAAGATTTATGTATAAAAGGTATTTTGATGCTGTTGCTTGCAGGATTCAGTGAGAGGGCTTGAAAGAAGCACAGCTTGCAAAGGCTACCAAACAGAAAGAAGGCTCCACAGGTTCTCTTTTTGGACAAATGTCCTGATTTATTTACTTTTTCTTTCACACCAGCCTACAGCTCTTCTGTTCAATTCCACAGAGGCACAAAGAGATACATGTCTTGCCAGGTTAGCACATCAGGCAGAGAAACAGCCGTACAACTTGCTGTATTTTTTAAATCTGGTATCACCTGGCACTCAACAATTGCACCCAGGCTTTGTCTCAGAGAAATGATGGTTGCCAGCCTCTCAAGAAGCCTGAGCTTTTCAAAAAACATTTAGAATCACTCCCATCATTTTAAACAAGTTACACAGCCACAAATCTTCAGCTGAAAGTGGCTTAAGCTGCCACGTCTGTTAGGATGCAAACATGAGTATACTCCCCAAAAAGGACAGGGTGCTTTTCAGGGTACCTATGGCTGAGATGTTAAGAGGCTGTAGTATTGCTAGATCTGGAAAGAGGAGGCTGTGCCAGGCAGCACTGTTGAAGAAAGGCTTGACATATGTGCTAAGGGGTGAAGAGCGGCAGGGAAAGAAGGAAGTTAAAATCAATTAAAGTCAGACACTGACATTCACTGGAGAAAAGGCTAGATACACATCACAAAATTGACCTCTAGAATCCTGGCATCCCAACAGGGATGTCTGTCTGAAAAGGTAATATAGCCTATTGGAAAATAAGAAATGCAAGGAAACCCAGGCATAGATTCCAAGAATTACTCCAAAATATTCTCTTTTATTTGTGCTGAACTCCCACCTACATAAGCCAAATCTCATCTACTGCCAGCATCCTTGCTCAAAGTGTTGCACGAGCAATTTCCATTCATCAATTCAGCAAAATGAAAACTTTTCATTTCAGGTGAAATCATTGGTAGATTCCACTTGATTACCTAATTTGTGATGAAGGACATATTACCTCAGTATGCCATGACAACTTCCTCCATCCCTTACTTTGTTCCTTCACCCTTGCACTGCTTCTGAATCTTTTATTTCCTTAGCCAGCACAGTTTGAGTAGTTATTAAGCAGCACATACTGTCTGATACCCTTTTAATATCTAGCTTGCCTGCTAGATAGCATAGCAGCAATTATATGGAAACAAAAAGGCTGAGTCTTAAAGCAGCTTAATATAAAATGAAATATAATTTTATCAAAAGATAACATCCTGATGCAATCACAGGAATTTACTCTAATTCTATGTTCCCTGGAATTCTGCAGAGAAGGCCTGGGGGGTAAAACCCCTCAACAACAAGGTTGTTAAAACCTTGAGCATCAGCATTTCTTGTTTTATGAACCTACTCAAAATAAGCCAGGGTAATTTTCTTGTTAAGAGGATAAAACACTGAACTTGAGGACATTTGACAAAAATTATACTTTCCTTGCCCCCTATAAATCAAACTGTCTCACAATTTTCCCTTCCCTCCTTTCTGTTTCAATTCTAACTTTCCTTCCTGTCTGCTTTTCTTGCCCTGAGCATCACAGAGCATTGGCTGTCATCGTCCCATTGCCTGTTCTTCCTCTTTCCTTAGAATCTGCTCCAGCCAGGCAAAACAACTTGCTTTTCCTCTTCGTGGCACCTTCTCCACCTCTTCTTTTTAAATTTTTTTTTCCCCACCTACTTCACCCCATTGCCTCCAAAGTCCAGAAACAAGATCTAGAGGACTTGACACTGCAGTGAGAATCTGAAGACTCATATCCTGGGTCCAACTCTGCCATCACTTTGTTGCATAACTAATTTGGGATTAGTAATCTGATTTCCCTTATGCTTTGGCGATTATGATAATTTGACACCTTTGTAAAACAGTTTTTCATGACCTAAATAAAAGAAATTACACTTGTGTTTTCCCACCCATTTTTTTTCAAGGTTATAAGGCCTGTTCCTGAGCATAACTCACACTGCCAGAAGTTCCTTTACATCTCGTTTCTTTTCTGAATGCTTGTGTTTCATAGCCCCCCTTCTCTTGCCCAAACTATTAATATGGAGACAACAGGCTCTGCTGGAGAGATACAGTGGGAAGCACAATACCACAGCCTAGTCCAGGGCAGACAAAAGAACACACAGCTGGTAGCACTAGCTTAATTGGAAGCCCTACAATGGGAAAAGCTGCCTGTGCTGCCCTGGATGATCTTGGCATCCTTCCAAGCATAGATATTACTGAACAACACTGTTCAAAATAAGACCATCCCCCAAATGAAAAGAAATCTGTGAACAGTAATCTGGGAGAGCTTTCTTTCCTACAGTTCAAGCAGCAAATATTCAGGGAATGTTCTGCTATGGGGACAGCTAAGCAACTTTTTCAGTCTTTTAATGTGGCATTGTAGACAGAGTATAAGCCAAAAAGGACACATACTGATTTCTTAAACCACCCCCCCAACAATAAAAATAAAATGAAACAAAACAAACAAACAAAAAACCAAACAAAAAACCCAAACAAACCAATAGTTCCAGCTGAGTGAATCAAACAGAGCAACTTAAGACCAAACAATACCGAGGCCAGATCTTGCATTTGCCACAAAAAAGGGAAACAGACATCAAATAAAGAACTTTGTATGAGAATAAGCAGAAGGCAAGGGAGGTGGTACATCAGTTGCAGAAAATACATGGCTGTGAAAAAACTGAGAAGTCTGTAGGAGTTCAGAACATCAGTTCCATTAGCAACTTAGCCACTCAAGAAAATCTCAGATGAGTCAAAACAACTCTCACCATTATTATTTGCTAAGAATAGACATTGTGCTTGATTCACTGACTGACACACAGAATAACAAGCATGATAAGAATAAAATAATCAACTACCTTTAAATTTTTCATTATTTGCAGTTCTGAAAGTGCTTTGAAAAGATACACGGCATCTTCACCTCTATTTTACAGAATAAAAAACACCAGATGTGCCAAGAAGAGTTTCCTGCCCAAGGTCAAAAAGCAAGGCAAGAAAATTATTTTCCATGCCAAGCTCAAACATGTACAAAGGCTGAAAATAAAGTTCTTTGTTGTAGCTTTTCATTGTTTGTTTTGTGCATTAGTGTGCCACTGAAACTGTTCTATGTTCTGAGCCCAAGGTAACAATGCTTTATGAAAACAAAAAATTTTGAAGGAAGGCAAGGCAGCCTACAACAACAGGATTAAGTAACAAAGACTTCCAAATCTGCAGTGACCCCAAAGCAAGACCCCAAAGTTGATTATGAGAACATATTGAGTCACAAGCATGTAGGTAATGGAGAGTGAATGTGGAAAAGGAGAGCAGAGCTGTAGGTGAGACACAAACTATTGATGCATAACACAAAATGCCAGCAGACATGGAGAATGAATTATAAGCAGAAGTATTGGATGAAGGAGTAAACATTTCACAAGGAAAATTACAGATACAATGTTGAAGAGAAGGGAAATTGTAAGGTAATGAGGTCAGGGGGGACAGGGCAGAAACATTCATGGAAAATTCAACTCCTGGGAGCCGAACACCTGATCATGGGTTTTAGAAAAAGACATATATACTTGTATCAGAGGACTCCAGCATCTCTGCTCATATTACTTACAAACATTCTCCACATGGTTTCAAACCTGGTGGGCAGTGTGATTGGTTCCAACAAACCCAGATAAGCCACAGATTCACTAACAACTACGTAAGACCTTGAAACCCAGAACAACACACTGACAAAGAGCTGAGGGTGCAATTCTGACAAAGTGAAGATAAGGATTCAGAAATGTTAAAACAGTACTAGTGAAAGGCATGGGGAGAGCAAAAAAGGGTACACAGTGTTTTGCAAGCAGCAACAATAAAGGAATAATATGAGGGAAGTAATCACAGCTTTGAGGTAACAGAGAATGTTAAATATTAGTTGGTAAGTGATGAGACAGATTTGCAGTCAGGAAGTAATAAATCCATTTAGATATCAGGGAGGAGGAGGATGCAGGTTGCTGCAATGTGGGAGTAATTGAAGAGAGCAGAAGATACAGCAAGGAGGACAGTGACAGTGCTACTGCACTGTATCTGCTGAAGTGCAAATAGTCAAGGCATTGACAAACGTGTCAGCTAAAAGGGCGCTGGGGAAAAATCAGCTTGGTGCATGTTACAGACAAAGCAGCAGCTGGGCTTGGCAGCAGCTTCAGCATGTGAAGAGAAGGAGAAAGAAGACAAAATGTGCCTAAGTCTGAGAGTCTACTCTTGCTTTCTTACTCCAGGAATAATAATAATGCAGTGTTCCTTTAGTGCCAGTTGCAACCTTTTACTGAGATTGCTTTGACTGTAATGGCTGCAAGAGATGCCAGGAAAAGAAGGTAATGCAGCTTTTCTGTTCCCTTGACTTTTTCCAATGTCACAGAAAAAGAAATTTGCATAACCCCAAAATGGAAAATATACATTTTCAACAAGGAGTATTTGAGTAACACTAAACACTTAACCTTAATTGAAAGCAGCAGTTGTTCTAAACCATGCACACTATGGTAAAACGTGATTGAAAGAAAATTTAAAACCTATCTCTGACATCAGAGAGACGTGTCCAACAAAAACACGCCCAATGAACTATTAGAAATCAATTGACACAAATCCTATTTGGAATCAGAGGTAAAGCTTTCCCGTGCTTTTAAAGTAGCATTTTAAAATTGTGACAAACACAAAACCACGTAGGGAGTGAAAAAAAGGTGGTCTCAGCTTCCAAAGCTGGAGAAGAAGTAGTTTTGCACAGCTATACAGCACAAGAGAGCCACATGCAGGAACACCATGTGGAGCAAAGCACTAGAACTGCTGAGTCTGCTCATTTGCTTTTCCCTGAAATGGAAATTACAATTTTCTTCCTAGATCTCTTAAAATCTTTTAATTGCTGTTGGATCGAAGCACCAGTGCTCACTGTGTTGTTTCAGATACCAGCAAGTCTATTCCTTCACTGAAGACTTCACTCCTGTGGTGCAGCACTTAATGTATTTATTGACATGATTTTTTTCTCCAGCTCTTTCATGCTGCCACAATAACTCCTCAAATCAAGAGTATTGACTCCACTACAGGAATCTGTCTTCTTTACTTATTTTGCCTTGGTATCACCTCTCAAGTAGTAACTGAGTTGGTCTGTCACTACTGGATGTGAAAGAGAGGGGAACCAGGATTACTGTGTATATCAAGAGCTCCTAGTTGTGAATTGAAAATAGTGTCATTCCCTTTGACTTGCTTTTTCCATGCATTTAGCTTGCCCTGAAACTAGCAATAAATGAGAGTACCACAGAACACCTTCTGATCTGCAGTACTACAGATATCATTTGTAGGAAAGCAGAGGCAAAACCAAAGAACTGACATAAAAAGTGTTCTTTTCATTCAAGCACGTCCAATACTTTATGAAAACAAGGACATATGTTTATTTCCATTTTACCACAAGATCTGAAGGATACAACAGAAAAAAAAAAAAAGCAAAAAAAAAAAAACAAAAACCAAAAGCAGCACATCTGAAGGACTGGAGTTACAAAAACCTGCTATTCTGCCAAGTAAAATGCTGGCCCATACACATGGAAGTGGCACTCCAAATGCCTCTTTACTGTTTGAATCCTGTGTGTGCAATCGAAAAAATGCTGAAGTTTCAGAAAGGCTTCCTCAGGACTGAGTCAAGCAGGATTTTCTTAAGTCACATAAGCACTGCCAAGGACATTGTAGCAATGCCTACGTGGTCTTTGTGCCATTGGTCTGGTCTGATCAAAGCACAGGCACTGCCTACCTTTCCCACTGCCCCTCATTAGAGTGTTGCAAGAGGTGTTCCATCGGAAAAAAAAGGTCAGTTTTCAGAAATTTAATTACAGATGACTAGCTGTCAAGAGTAAATAATTTCAAAATTCATTTTAACACATGAGTCTGCATAATTCTAATACATTATTCCATTGTCTGTAAGTCCGTTTCTGCAGAACTTGGATAAAATAGGAGGCTTAAGCTTAGCAAATAGCCCTGATCTCATTTCACCAGTTTTGAAAGGTGTGAAGTTTTCTGACTTTTCCAAGAGTTATGCCTGATTTTCACTTATGAATTAGTGAGAAGAGAGCCAAGCACATTTTTCCATTCCTCAGGCTTTATACAATCAACTGTCTTCCTTTGTGAGAAGAGGAATTTCAGACTGCTATATTCTAAGGCACTGTTAGCCATAATTTTTCTTTTGTTCTCTCCCCTTTACTGCTTTGGGTAACAGCTTATTTTTTAATTGCAACATAGTGAATAGACTGGAGATTTTTTTTTTTTTCTTTTTTAGTAATTGGGTGCATGCATTCTCTTATTTGGTCTGTCAGCAGCACCCGTACACACAAATATGTAGGTATACACAGAAAATATGACTGTCTCCAACTTCTTGTACACAGCAATATTCTATGACAAGATGCATGGGCCAAATGCAAAACCAAGAGAAAAATATATGCCTTAACTTGAAGAACATAGTATCTATCATTTATGAAAGTTGCCTGCACTTCTAAATCTTTAAGACATCCAACCACAGAAAAAGTCTAAGGTCAGTGCTCTGCAAAACTTCAAGTAACACAGGCAAATATTTAGCATTAGTGCAAGGGATGACCAAAAATCCTGTGACTTTATCCCCACAATAGAAAATTAAATCCTTTTTTAGACTTAAGTTGACATTTGAACTAACGCAGCCTTCATTCCTTGTTATTTTGTATGAAGGCAGACAAGTGATGCCAAATACTATGGAATAAGGTGATTGGCACACATATAAGGATTGTCAAATTACCTCACTTCCCAAAGTAAGCAACAAAAGGTGAGACAGAGCAGGAAGGGGAAAAAGGAAATCCTCTTATTCTCAGTATCACTATCATTTCTAGTGCCAAAACTAATCAATGGTAAAATCCAGGGATGTCAAATAAAGAATGGCAAAGAGTAAGCCTCATGCATAAGGTTTGCAAACACCAGGAACTAGTGGAGTATTTAAAATATGAAAAAAACCCAACAAACCCACAAACAAAATGAAGACAAAGACACAACCCAGCCCTATTCTCAAACTTCATCTATTTGTAAAATAAGGACAGCCCTGGAAATGCAGTAAAAAGTCCTGTTTAAAGTGATTTTTTCAAAAATTTTTTCCAGTGAGAAACGCTTTTTCCTATCAGCTCATATTTTTTCCATTGCTTTTTGTCAATTGGCACTTAAAGCATTCAAGGATCTGAGGTTTTGGCGGCAAGCTAAAATTGTGATTACAATACCTTTAAATGCCTTGGGAATGACCCCCAGGACTGGCATCATCAACATGCCTTATCCCAACTCCTTCTTGAAAGGTCTTGCTTCCCCAAGAATTCCTTTTTCTTCAAAGGAGAGGCAGGTATAGATCCTTAAATAGATCTATATGACATGCTCAGCCTCCTACCCATGGGCATCCACACTCCCCAGTGGAACAATGTTTCAGCCACACTTGCACCTTGGAACTCAGGTCTTTAACTCACTCTTGATGTTTCCCATAAAGACAATTACCTACTTCCATATTCCCTTGCCTGTGCCATGATTTGGAGTAAAGTCCTCTACATCAACCTCCATAGAAGAGCCTGGCCAATCAGTTCCTTTTTATTTCCATATGCAGATTCCTGGAAAGGCCTGCAAATCTACCACCACAAGCCAGATTTGCAGATTTCATTGGAGAACAACAATGAAATGTACCATAAAAGCTCTTTGAGGTGGAAGGAAGTTTCAGGGGGCTGCCAACCTCAAGTCATCCTCTTCTGTCACCTTTTCTAGAACCTAATCCAGCTGTTTCTCAAACACAACAAACAAATATGCTTTACAGACCACAGTGACTTCTGAGGAACAATCCCCAACCTAACGTATGCCACTGCTTTGCAATCGCACATACACTGCTGTGCTGCTGCTTCACGTGTTTCTATCAGCTAAAAGACAGCTTTCTTCGCGTGCAAATTTTTTTTCTCTACCTGGGAGTATAACAGAAATAGAAACTCCTCTAGCTGCAGAATATGTAAACTGCCCACTGCCTTGGGTTACTGTCTTTTTGCTGTTAATAGGAGCTGGCACAGGCTCGTGGATTCACACTTGCATATCCTGCTGCAGAGTTAGGAACTACTGCTTTTTGTAAAGTGTCTTCTCCTTTCACAAAGGAAGAGTATAGCACATAATGCTGTTTCGGTGGACTGATACCATTGTTTCATTTTTAATAGATACCCCTGCAAAGGGAATTGTTACCAGTACTATTGTTATGAAAAATAGATTAGACAAAACAATACATTTTACAGAAGGCTGATCACAAGAAGAATGATAACATTAGCAGGGCAACTGTTTTTAAATACAGGCTACTACCACTTTCCCTCAGCTGAAGTAAAGAGGATTAGCAATTCTGCAAATCAGAAACTTGACTATTTCAAGTGAGGGGATTTTTAAACAGCATGTCCTGATGATGTTAGGTAAGCCTGGACAAACCAGACCAGGGAAAATTTCACATAAAGACAGACAACATGGCTGTGAGGAAGCAGACAGCTGTGAAGGAGGAGGAACTGCTGGATGGCAAAGATCACTTTTTTTTGACTTTGCCACTAGTAACAGAAGGCCATATTTCTTTACACATCCATTTTAAACACCAGCCAAGGGACACTCCAGCTTTCTGGATTTTTTTGTTTTCACCGTTCTACTTCAAAATACAGTTCCACTTGGTTTTCCAAGGTCGTATGACAGAAATGGGTCCCTGTGAGATATATTATAAATTATGGCAATTTAAACAAGCTAAAGACCAGCTCTTACAAATTGAACTAACCTAGCATATACCCATAGCAGTCTGTCATAGGTTAGCAAGCATAGTCTCGGAAGTGATGTTCTTGCAAAGGGGTGCTTACAGCTCCTCTATGACCTGACAGAGCCTATCAGCTGGCCAGTTTGAATATGGACAATTCTCTAAGCCACTTAAAGTTGTGACCACCTCGGTGATCCACACTTAAGAATAGAAACCCTGAGACAGAGGCGTGGTCTCGTTTCTGGTGCTGGGACAGGTGGCTGCGGGGCCCATGTGGGGGCCAGCAGGGCCAGGCTGGGCCGGGCCACGGCCATCCTGGAGCCGATGGGCCCTGTTCCACCCACAGAACTACCCCCCCCCCCTCCCCCCCCCCCTTCCCCCAGCCCTGCTGTGGGCAGCCGGAGCAGCTCAGCTCCCCCTCTCCAGTGCGGCCAAGATTCAGCTGAAGCTGCCCTGCTGTCTGGCAGAGGTCATGTAACCAACAGCGATAAGCCACATTCCAGCTGCACGGCCTAGGTGAGATTAACCCTATTAGTGGTGTGAAGAGCTGAAAACCTGAGGGAAGAGAAAGAGGAGATGCTTAAAGCTGAAATTCTGTTGTGAAGCTGTGATGTATCAGAGTACCCATTGTAATTTCATGAAGGCATGAGGGGTGGAGCGTTCAACTTGTGAACAAAAGCACCTGCGCTGAGATAGGCAGATGCTGACGCATCTGTAATTTCATAAGAAGTTTGAACAGGGAGAGATGGAAGCAATGAGGACCTTTGCTCCAAATGGGAAAGGAGAAAACCTCACTTCCTAGAGATGCTCCCAGAGATAGTCCTAAAGATGAAGATGAGGAAGATCCTTTGCTCCCAGGGAAGGAGAAGGGCCTCTGTTCTTAGAGATGAAATGCTCCCAGAGATGGGTGAAGAGAACTTTTGTTCCTGAATGGCTCAACCTTAAATTTGTACCCCAAAAACCTTCAAGAGTGGACCCTCGAAAGTAGTTGTGGGAAAAGCTGCAAGATGGGGGGAAGGGACTCACATGCGAGCAGAGAGACTCCTCTTCCTAAATGGACTGAACAATATTTGGAAGTGGGTGGCTGTCTCCTTGTGATAATGTTTTCATAGCACGAGCAAGAAGAGACTTCTCTTCCTAAATGGACTGAACAAGGTTATTATGGAAGTGGTAAACAGACTGAACATCTAAAGGGTTGTCTTTTTACATGGTCAGTGGGAGAAGGGAGGAAGGTGGGGGAGGAGGAGAGTTCTGAAGATGGTATAATTTTTTTTTCTTTTAGGTCTGTTAATAAACTTCTTTATATTCTCTCAAGTTTTGTGCCTGCTTTGCTTTTCTCCTAATTCTTATCTCACAGAAGGTAAACAGTAATGAGTATTTTGGACCAAACCACTACACTGAATTGGTGTTTCCGCCCAGTTACAAACCAAACCTGCTACACAGTCTTAATAATAGGGAACAAAAATCCAACCAGTCCAATGCTGGCACACTGTGGTCAGATGTTTACTTAGTATTCCATGATTTTTTCTATAATATAATATTAAAGGAAGGACTTAGAGTTTATAACTACTGTATTATTAATTTTACCAATTCTTGTCAATCAATACAGATCTGTTTAAGGCTATATAACAGAAAGTGGAATTGAAAGTAAAGCCTTGATTTCATCTTTTTGGGAAGTCCCTCACTACCTCTGGAGTTGTTCCAGGCAGAATAGGTAAAACCCTAAGAACAGACAGGCTGCTGCAGGATTTTAACTATTGCGTTACACAGTATTTCAAAAGACTTAAGGCAGGACTTCTACATAAGTCTTACTAGTAGCTGTCTCTGCAAGCAAAGGTCACCAGCTTTTCATCCAGAGGGCTGCTGATGCCTTCAAATTCCTGAATTTAATTGGTTCACCTCTATATGGACCCATAAACCCTCCAGCACAGTGGTAGAACAAATGGGTAAAGTGCTGTGCCTTTATGTGATAAGCCCTCGCAACAAAAGCAGATACTTGATGAGGGCCTGCAGTACTGGGAAAATCTTTTCCTTAATTATTAAAACAATTGTTGTGGCACTGTTTATTTGGAGAGACTTACCTCTTGAAATCAACACATAATCAACACATAGCAATTAAAGCCATCATTTAAGATGTGGAGGATTTAAACCCAGTTTTCTTCTTTATTCAACACCACCTTATGCGACCCAGGCCCAGGGATTCTGTCACTACTCAGAGAGGATTATTCTGGGCCCTGAAGCTCCAGCCTGCCTCTCTGACCATTCCACTTTGCATAGGCTGTTCAAACACATAATGGAACATGGGCTGTAACCCATGGGTCCAGCAGCCTGCTCTTCTCCCATCAGACACTTTGTCCTTATGATTGAGATTTAAGTTGAAGTCCTCTGAGGCAGAAAAGAATTTGTGCCTCCTATATCCTCACTGCATGCACAAATCACTCAGCTATCATGTAAAAGAAGAAAATGTCCTGCCTTAGAAATTCTGCAAATCTGGACTCTCACCCCTCTTACTGCTTCTTTAAAAAACTTCAGACAAACAATTTTGCTTTGGATACAGCAGATACCTCTTGTCTACGGGAATATTTTCTTTCTTATTTTATTCTTTTAATATCTTCTTTTCAACAAACCATGAAGTCTAATTGCACACAGGCATGAAATTCCGCATTATCCAGGCAGTCTTCAGTAGACTGCTGAGATCTATGGAACATATAACCAGCAAGCATCTTAAAGGAAAGGAAGCACAACTGTGTCTTTGAAAGCCATGCTCAAAACCCAACTGATGGAGAATCTTCAAATCCAGCAGTATAGAGATGCCTGTGATGATACTTTACATAGATTTTGAAAGACAAATGTGCATTTAATTTATTTAGTTTAGGGTAGGTGACAATACAAAATCAAAACAAGCACACAATAAGATCTGATGCTTAAGCAATATTTGGCCATTTTCTTGATTGCCAGAGAAAGCACACTGATGAGGAGTTGTCTAAGAGGGCTCATTTTGCGTTATACAAATTAAAATCAACCAACCAACCAAAACCCTCAAAATTCAGCTCAATTAAAAATCTGCCAGGCAAACAGGAAATACAAACAAGACAGTAAAATGTCTAAACATAAGGAAATAAACACAAACAATGCCCCAACCCCAAAATCACAACAACAACCACCAAAATAACCAAACAAAAAAACCCTACACCACCACCAACCCCTCCAATACTTTAGGGATTGTATCTCAAAACAAAACCATTCAAAGCTTTTTTCCCACATCAAATAGCCTCTTACAGAAACTAAGGACACTTCATGCCAGACTAATTAAAAAAAAAAAAAAAAGACACATGAAAGCCCCATTTTAGGTAGTTACAGGAATTCATTCCATACTTCCTCTAAATCTGCTATGCTTCTATTCTTTGCTGAACTGAAACCTTTTGGCTTTTGTATTTTATGAGACAGACACGCTTTTAAGGGAGCACAAATGAGCACACACAGCTTTATGCATGAGACAGTGATAACAGATATTGAACTTAGAGTTGTATGTGAGACAATTTACCTCACCTCCATTTTTGAGATTTTAGTAATCTCTATTGCTTTGCATCTGAACAACACCTATACATCTAAAAGATCTGCTGTCAAAAACATTAAAAACACAAAAAGCCTTCAAATATTGTCTATATTTACTGAAAGAGTGCAGGAAGAAAAAGAAAAAAGCTAAAAGGATCAGCAAGTATTTATTTTTGTAGACTGAAAATACTGCAATAATGGAAGACTGAACCAGGGTCATCCTGCAATAAGTTAGAAATAAGATTGTTGACACTCATCTGAGATGAGGGGCAACAAAAAAAATCCCTGAAAATATAAACAAAACCAAAATACTTTACATCCTTTCAACATGTTAGCTTGCCAGGCTACTTTGGGGCAAAAAGAATCCATTGTGGGCCTGCCTAAGTATTTTTAGGTAAACTCTGCTGGAGCATCTACAATAGCTCCATTTTTACATATAACATAAAACCAGTGTGATTTCCATTAGCAAGAATTAATTTCTTCTAAGTGGATAAACTGGGGCAAATTCAAAGCTAGTAAAAGTAAACGGAATTCCATGCTGCTAAGGAATTGTTCAGAAAAATCCACTATGCTTTCATTTGCCCTCTTTTTCCTTGGTACCATTTTTCCTGGGGGAAAGCTTTCTTATCCAATTACACTAACTAGAAAGATAAGACAACTAGTAAACCTACCTGATAGTACTGTTCTGTATCAATTGGGATATACTGCTCAGTACTTTGAGGTTAAGTAAAGCACTGTGTAACGTCAGGAGAATTATATTAGATTGCTGGAGGTAAAACTGCTTCTAATCCTAACAGAGAGGCTTCATCACTCCTGGTTATCCCTCAGGAAGCAGGGGATAATAACATCAAGGTTGCTTTCCTCCTTACTTACTACACTCAGGCCGTTTCAGGTTGCTGAGTCATTGAATAAGATCTAACCCTTCAGATCATCCTTAAAATGTCACATTCAATTAAAACTGTCTTGTTGCCTTACTTCTTTGTCATCCTTCTTTCATCAAAAGCAAGCCTAGACATCGAACCTCACAACAACACCTTTTCCTGATTCCAAAACAAACCCTGGCACAAGAAATATTTATGTTCTAAGTGGTTTGGGCATGCCCCTAGTCTAAATGTACTTAATAAAAAAGCATTATAAAAATAATCAGAAAATTCATCTTGATTTTTATTCTTTTTTATAATGATTCCTTAAGCGATTGCGAGGTACTGCCACACTTACTGCTTCATAACATCTCTATCTTATAAAGGGAATGTTTGTTAAAAGCCCACACGTCTAAACAACTTCAGCAGGTCGAGAGAAACAGAGATAAGGAAAGAAAAAAAGTGAAGCAGGGAAGAAAATGTTTAGGTTTTTTTTTGTTTTTTTCTTTTCACTCCCTTTGGCATTTGTTGAGAGGCTTTAGAGGAATTAATATTCTCAGATTTGTAAGGAAAGCAAGCAGGGGGCCCCAAATTTCATGGCCTTTACAGAAACAGACTTCCTGTTAGCTCCACGAAGGAAATGTCAGATCATGATGACAGCCCACATCAGCAGCTACCCGAGAGCCATCACGTCGACTAAATAGCCCGGAATAGGGGAACTGTGCGAATCATCAGCTGGAAAGTGCTAAAAGCTGTCAGAAAAACAACCCCAAACCCAAAACACATACACAAGACACTGTGTTGTTTTAGCCAGGAGTGAATAGAGAAATAGGTCTTCTAGTTATAAATTATTTTTGGTACCACGGAGAAGTGACGTGCCAAGGCGATCTCTCTAGACAACATCCCCCTGCAGAGCTAACAAAGGCAGCGACTACTCTTGCTCACTGACTGGCTATGAGGTGGCTGGCCATGATGTGCCAAATCTGACTTCAGGAGCAAAATCTTCTCTGTAGGAAAGTGACTGATGTTTGACCACAAGCACCACAGTAGCCTTATCATAGAGAAAGCAAAGAGCAGAAATTTTGCATCCCTTAAAAAAAAAAAAGAAAATCAGAAAGCTGCATTGATTTTTAGCTTAAAAGAAAGAGAGGGGGGAAAAACAAACTGTGAACAAAATTAATGTAAATATTAATTAGTTACAAATGCTCTATTAGATCATCTGGGCAAAACCCACAAAAATAGCAACTTGTGAGAATGGTTGTTGGCCTGAGTGCAGGCCAATCAATCCATTATAATTTAAGTGCAAGCTGCTCTGGTAGAGGCAGTAGTTTCCTACTAGATCACGTTTGCCAGCTTGGCGCAGGGGGGATTGTTGGAACTGGAGACCTCTAGGACTGGGGCTTGCCAATGACTTGCAGATATCAGAGAGAACCTTGTTCATCATGTACAATGACTTGCCAAAATGTCCCGTTTTTACAGCACATGAGAAATGTTCACTTCTCAGAACAAGTGATTTCCTAGGAGTAGGGGCATCTAGATCATATATTCCCGTAACATCTAGGCTATAAGGAACAAAATTTTAAAAAATGTTGTCAAGCCAAGACATACTGACTCTCATCAAAATGCAATTCTCAAACACCACACCACACCCACTAAGATGTGACAAAATGTAATAGATTCCTTGCCAGAATGACAGAAAAATATTTTTCTTTTAAAAACAGATTTTGGGGGCGGGGGAGGGGAGTCGAGAGGAATATAACCAAGAAAACATATATATTATCCAAAAACTTCACGAAAATGAAAGTGTAGAAGGAATCATCCCCATGCTCAGAAGAAGATGGCAGTGTATCATGCATTCATTAACAGCCAGCTTATGGCTTGCCAACCACCTGAACTTTTTCCAAATGCTTTAGCTAGTTCAAATTTGACTGCAGTCCATTTTGGCCACAAATTTAAAAATATGTCCTTCCGTTCATGTGTATTGCAATCATTTGGTAAGTGCTAGAGCCAGGCATTACAATTACAACATGCATTACTCAAGCATTTATGTGCTCTCTTTGGTTATTTTTATCACATTCATGCGCGCAAGCGTACATCTCAAATAACTCAGACCACATCAATTTCAATTCATTTAAAGCACAGAAAACCTCTATGTTTGCTTCAGAAAGCAGTACACTAAGAGATTCCTTATCCAGGAATGGGAAACATTTATTGAAATGCCTTATTTTTAAGGCAATCTGTGTTTTTTCTTTAGCTTAACTGGCAGACACAGAATCACACAATGGGTCAGGTTGGACAGGATCACAGTGTGTCATCTGGTCCAAACTCCCTGCTCAAGCAGGGTCATCCTGCACAGAGCACATGGCACAGGATTGCATCCAGACGGTTCTTGAATATGTCCAGGGACGGAGAATCCACAGCCTCTCTGGGCAATCTGTTCCACTGCTCAGTCACTATTTACCGTAGCTCAGTAGCAGTAAACATTCATGTTCATCAAGTGTATTGTAACAAATCTCACTTAAACAGAATTCTGACATTTTCTACTAGAAATGCTCAGCTCACCACAGATCTCTTCCACACCAGTAATGAGTTTCAGCAGTGAAAAATGATACTCTCTAGTTTTTTTTCTCACTCATTTTCTCAATACCTATTTTCCTCAGTATTTCCTGCTGAGTACCCTTTTAAAGTTTAAATCATTTTTTGACATAATAGACAGGAAAGCGTTTCAATAAAAAAAAAAAACAAAACAAAACAAAAAAAAAAAACCCAAAAAAACCCACCAACATGAAATCTTCCAGGATCAAAATCCCAAACTACTGGAGAAGGGAAAGAGACATTCAGTAGGTGATACATCTGCAACAAATCAAGTTATCTTAGCTTAAAGGCTTGGATAGCTAGTTGTTGAAGACAGAGGCTGATTCAATCTACAAACAATTTTTAACAGGAAGTGTTTCTAGAACTGAACCATCCTCCTGACACCCTGCCTTTGAACACTTGTATACATTGATGAGGCCCCCTCTCAGTCATCTCTCCTTGAGGCTGAACAGGCCCAGATCAGCCTTTCCTTGCAATAGAGATGCTCCAGTCCCCTCATCGTCTTTGTTGCCCTCTGCTGGAGCTGCTCCAGGGGCTCCACAAACCAGAACTTACAAACACCTGTTAACCATGATCATTTCATCAAACAGCCACAATTTCACTCCCATGAACCTATCTATAACCGGCTCTTCCTTTGAACAGACAATATTTACCAAATGCAGAGCAGGCTAGAAATACAGAAAAGACTGTAAGCAGTATCCACAGTCAGGTGTCTCTCAACTTGGGGCAAGGTATGGGTACAAATTTCCCTTCTTCTGTGTGAATACTCACAGGCTGCCTCTCTGCATAACCAACTATTTCTCCACTGGTATTTGATGCAGAAGGAGAACTGTCCCACTTTGCTGGTGTCACTTCAGTTTGATCCATGGTATATGGAGCCATGAAAGTGGCTATAATCTGGAAAGTATTTGGCTGGAGAGGGACTCAATAGACAAAAGTAGATAGAAATTGGACGAAGCAGCTGTTTAGTGTCATGTTTCTGGTTTTGGATATGACAAATCCTGTAGCATTTCAGCAATAACGAATATATTAACTAGCTGTATTATACTATATTGCAATGTTTTGCAATTGTTTAACTTGGTGTCATTAATGATACAGAAACATATCAATTGTCATGAAAAATGCAGCACTTAGAAGAAGATGAAGATCCATAGAGAAAACTTAGTTCTACTGAAGGCAGTGGCTCTTTCTCCTTCTTTTATAAATCCTATTCCTATCAACAACCTCCCTCTTTTTTTGTTTGATTACTGTCAGACTCTATTTGTAAAGTCTTATTTTATTAGAAGGAATGTAAAAGAAATCATGGTTACCTATTTCCAAGTATATCTGAAATGCCAAATTTTGTATTCTGTTTCAGTGGCATCAGAAATTTGACTAAGCTGCAAATCAATTATTAAGGGTAGAAGAGGAGACTAATAAATTACCATTGCTTCTGGATTGCAGTGGTGGCCTTTCCCTCTTCACAGGAGTGTAATACATGCAGTATACACTTGTCATATATGTGTTATATAGAAGTTTCTGATGATTGATAAAAACAGTGTGATGCACAATAAATCACAGTATGACAGGCATGATCAGAGCAGCCTTATGAAATGTCCAGTCAGGTCTGAAAAGCCCAAGATCACAGAATCAAAGAATGATTTAGGCTGGGAAAGACCTCCAAGATCATCAAGCCCAGGCTTTGACTGATCACCACCTTGTCAACTAGACCATGGCACTGAGTACCATGCCCAATTTTTTCTTGAACACTGTCAGGAATATTGACTCCTTACGTCTTAACATAATGTAAATCTTTTACTTAAATACTGTTTTAGATCTAATTCTTTATATTGAAGAACAGCATCCTTCCCTATAATAAAATTATATTTTTCCCATGGTATAAAGCTATGAAATATAAGAAGTTCACAGGGAGGCTAGTAATCCTTCCAATACTTCTTGAAACAGCAATTCACCTGTTTAATAAAAATTTCTAAAATTTTGCCATCATTTTCTATCTCTCTTACTTTCCCTCCTCCTTCCTCTACTTTTTTAATTAAAGCTTCTAAGGAACACTTATTGAAAGGTCTTTTATCCTCTTATTGCTTTTTTAATTCTTTACCTCAGTCCTTTTATACTCCTCCTTAATCATGAATGCAAATAAAATTCAAAGTGTAATCAGCAGCTGCCTAAAGAGAGCATGGAGCTCTGTTTCCATGGGAACAGTCAAGTCAGTCCTTGACCAGCGGAGGAATCCCACCTACCTTTCTGCCTCATTCCTTGCACCATCCCTCACCCCTTTTGGTTTCTAACCATCCTTGCTTCCCTGGAACATGCCGCATCTGACAACAAATATTTTCCTTTGATCTAATGACAAATGATCACCAGCACAAAGTTCTTTTACATGCAAAACCAACCACCAGCAGCACTGGTTTGTGCACTGGTCCCCCCCACTGTGCATCATCCTAGGGCTCATGGCTCCTTCTCCACCCCATGTTTATTTGCCAAACTACGTCATCAATTACATCAACAGCACCCATCACATTTTAGGTGCAGCAAGCAGCTAGTGGTGCTGCCAAAGTAACAGAGCACTTGATTTTAGTCCAGTTATTAACAGGCAATGAAACTAGACTGTTGTTCCTGCAACATTATAAGGCAAATGGTTTCAATTTGAGGGAGAGTCTTCCAACTACAAGACACCTCAGCACCTAGGCTTTCTACATAGTGACTATTTCTTACTAAAGAGCTCTCAGGGGTGCTGGATCACTACAAGAGAAGTAATATATTCAAACACCCATGTATTATATTTACTATTTATATGATTTTGGGGACAACAATTCTAACATCCTGCACTTCCTGCTGCTCACTTTTGCTGAGGTTCTCGCCATACTTTAACACTTTGTCAGTATAAATAGGTCAGCCCAATGTTTCCAACAGTGGGATAAAAATGTCACTGGATTGTTTCTGAAAATCTCCAGACAGGCCTGGTTAAGATCCACTTTAGATAAACTGCAAATATCTGAAGTGGAAGGATCCGATAGTGATGGTCAGTTTTGTATTATTTCTACTTTCTTCATCACAGCTGGAGCTTTTGCCCAGCACTTGATAAATGTCTGACTCTTCTATTGTTTTTCTGGCAAGTGCACTAGAACTCAACAAATTGCGAATATGCCTGAGACATTCAGCACTAATTAAACTTTTCAATTAATAAACAGGAAAACCTTTAATCTTACAAACTCAGAATCCTCAGGGGACAGCTGTTGTCCTGACTGAGGCAGCTGGATATTTATAGCACATACATATATCAGCTCAGACACGCATATATAGACAATATACATATATTCAAGAAAGCAAATGAAAACAAAATAATAAAAAGAAAAATAAGAATTTCCTTTTGTTAACCTTTATCTAGAAACTACATTAAATGGCCAAAATCTAAAATTTCCTGCTTACTTAAGACTTGGTTAATTGCACTTTTACCCCTTGGCACTTGTGCCAAGGCACAATGTACCTCCATTAAATGCAGTAATAAAATATCCTAATTAGGCCACAGTCATCTCCATTCACTCTCATTATGCCAAACCAGTCTCATCAGAGTTGTCCCAACTCAAGCCAGTCTGTTCTAATGAAACAAAAGTAAAACACACAGGATGCCTCTGCATACCTTTAGGAGAAGGCAAATCTGAAATACACCACGTTCCCTTGCCAAGTGAACTTCACTCTGAGACATTCCCAATTATATCCCTGGGAACACAGAGAACCACAGAGAGAACCAGCTTGCTCCTTCTTCTTAAATTGAGGTCTGAAAATTAATTGTACACGAGTCCTTTCCTATAATATCTTTATTCCTCTTTCAATCATTTGAAAGCTGAGTACAAATGAGAGCAAACTTTTCAAGGAAGACAAAAAGGCAAGTCCTTGAACAGAACCACGTGCTTTCTATCACTTCAAATAATTAACTGTGTAGCATTAAGAAAGGCCCTTCTGTATAAGCAAACCTTGACATTCAAAGTGTTTGTTAAACATTGGCTACGTAAAGCCAGTGAAGCATAGCATAGATCTATGTTGTGGTTATAGGCAGTACTTTTTCTCGCAATTGTAAATTCCGTTTGTCTTGTCACAGCAAGAAGGCTTCAAAAGTTTATTTTGAATGTTTATCTTATACTCTGCAAAGAATACAACAGAGAAACTGTAACTAGAAGAACCAAATCAAAATAGGAGATAAATGAAAGATAAAAGCAAAGAAAAAGAAAATCAATCTGAAGAAATTGCTCTGATACCCTATTGGAATGACACTTCTTTTGGCAGTGCGTCTTTCTGGCTTTATGCCAGATGCTTGCTTCAAATAAAAATATCATATATATTATATATAAGACTTCATGTAAAAATGAGCAACACACTCTAATATAATCTCGCAGATTCATCTAACATTGCAATCTCTTGTGGGCAGCCCTCGTCTTGATTAAGCAAGATAGATAGCAATAAAAAATTAAAGTTAATTAAAGGGAATGACAGTAAAAGACAACTTAGGAAAAAAAAGAATAAATGGGAATTATATAGCGTGCATAACTTCATTCTTAAATTCTCTGATTAGGTATGATCCTCCAATGAAGGAAGCACAGAATATCATTAGTTATAAAGGACACCTTGATGTGGTCAGGCTTCCTGTTTTCTGGCAGAGTGGTGGAGATGGGAAAAAAGGTGAAATAGGTTGAAACCATATTTCATTTTCCAGTTTTTATTTAAAAACAGTAATGCATCATCCTCTCTATACATATCTGTTTTGTTCAGACAGGGTGAAACTGGAAAGTCCAAACTCTATTAACATTTTCAAAAAAAACAATAAATCCACCTATCTCAGGACAACTGGTAATCACAAAATAAATGAGGTCACTCTGCCCTTCTCTTACAGCCTATGATTCTTTTATATCTAGAACATTAACCATGATAAAACATGATGTCTGTACCTACAATTATGCCAACACTGCCTCTGGAGGGCCTATGAGGTTTTTTCTCTCTTACTATTTACCAGGCTGTGTATTTATAATTCATGTCCTTTAATTACACTAATATATTTTATCCAAAGGTTGCTATTGTTGCTCTTCTTTTTTTTTTTTTTTAACTCCCACTCCTGCTTAACACATTATTTCACATCCAAACCCAGAGGTTCATGTCTCTCCCCTAGGTATCAGATTTTAAATCAGGTTTGCTTGCAGTCAGTTGTGAGCCTCTGTTAGCACTGTACGTTTCATGCTCTTGTGAGCACGACATGTAGTGCACACCCAGCTCTTGCCATGTCTTTTACCATCCTGATGCTGTACATTCCCTAAAACCAGCCTCGTGGGAGCACTCTGCAGTTACCTACCTTACAAGGAAACTCAAGAGAAGCACATCACACAATGCCTTCTGGAAATCACCTGCAGCTCCATTTGCATGATAAAAAGCAGTGATTTACTCATTCTCCTTGTACACAGTTCCTAGAAACAAAACCCTTTGCAGTGGGTTGAATCCCAATCCCATTGGTCTGAGGCACAGACAAGCTCTTGGGTTGTTTCTTGGTTTGAGAAAAGGAGATAGAAACCCTAGTTGTTTTTGTTTGAGACATTGATTGGGTCTTCCTCAACAAGTCTAACTCACATGTCATTTAGCTACTGAATGGAGCAAAACCTTAAAGAGTAAAGTTCTATGTGTAGAATAATAACCCTTCTCTTTATTGTCTACTTGCACTAAACAGATGTGAAAGATGCATCCTTCACTTCACTTTGGTATTCTCTTGTGTTCTGAAAACTTAAATTTGTGGGGCTGCTTTCAGAACAAATCTGTTTTTAATTTCTACTTGGGCTATGCTATGGCGCATTACTTCTAGAAATGTCTCAAAACCATTTAATGTGTCTCAAAGTAAGCCACAAATATAACATTAATGATTTGCTTTCTGTGCATTGGGATGGCTATGAGGTGAATCAAGAAAAAATATCCTATACTTTGCTTTTTTAAAAATTTATTTTAGGGTGACTGTATTGTGCCCTTTGAAGGTAGCTTCAGCTCAGTTAAATCTCACAAGTGGTTTTTTTTTTTTTTCCATTTAGTCTTTTTAAGAGAACCCTTTGGTTTCCCCTGTAAAATCTGAGCAGAAAAATCCTCCATCTTGCATCAGAATGTGGGGCAGGCTGTGAAGAAAAAACACTATTCAAAATGAAGTTAGAATGTAATAATTACACATTTGCCTGAGTAAGATATCAAGTCACCTCACTGTTGCTATATCTCTTCAATTTTAACTTCTGAAACAGTTTTGCTTTCCCTGTCAGTACCAAAATAAGCCAGTTACTCTTTTAATCTAATAGCCTTCAATTTTTCTCTTGAAATAAAATGTCACCTTAAAAGCAAAGACTAGTTTGATGAAAAATTATTTTGTTCTATTTTTCATTTGTCATCAAGCACGTCTCTGCAACATCAACATGAAATTATCTTCATTCTCCAGGAGGAATCTGCATTGAATGAATTATTTTAGAAATAATGTATCTATTGTTCTGACTGTGAAAAGGAAGATGGTACAGTGCTCAATTTTGACTGCAAAAGAATAGTGTTGCAAGGTACTGAAATAATGTACTTTATAAATAATTGGGATATTGCTTCAGATAGCATAAACCTGATTGCAAGGTCAAATTAAAAAACCCCAAACAAACAAACAAACATGCAAACCAGAAACAAAAATACACACTCCAAACACTCAACTTCAAATCTGCATTTGGCAACTGCTTAACTAACTGATTCAGAAAAAATTGCACCTTTCATTTCTCTCTCATGGCTGAAAGCTGCTTCAGTATCAGACATCAATTCCATTTTCTCCTTCCCCAGAATTAAATCAGATGAAAATATATTGCACACTCTGACACTAAGAGAGCTCATAATCAACACAAGCCATAACAATGTTAGAACGCCTAGTAAAGCAGTATGGGGTTTCTTTGCCATTTCTGGGAGTTCAGAGCGACAATAAGTACAGCCAATTGCAATGTAATCAGCTTAAGTAATTCCAGTTTAACAAGTCTAGTTCGTTTAAATTAAGATTTTTCTAGTCACTTTTTAAAGTCAGAGTTAGAATTATTTGATATAAAAGTAGTGTCAGGGAACACGTCGGAATCATAAGACAAGTTTTGAGCATTTAAATGGCTTTTATATACTCCACCATTATTGCTAGCATGTTTCATCTTGGGTTTGGATACCCTTAGAATTGAAAGCTCTAACGTATGTGGAGGGAAACGAAAGCAATTTATTTGTACCTTGTTTAATGTGCCTATAAAAACTGCTAATATTTTTCCATAGTGGTTGCCTTTCTAGGTTTCTTTTTTATATGCTTCAGCTGTTCTCTTTAATAACAAAGTTAGTCTCTTATTCAGGAAGCAATGCCTGAATGTGAAATATTACAGATCAGACTGTTTTTAATGTAGATAAAAGCATGGCACAGTAAAATAAAAAATAAGTTGTAGTGCCTCCAATAAAAGAAATTTATAACTGAAAACCACTCTTTGCAGATAAAGCTTCATTACAGCTGTACTTGCTTTGTTTTAACCGGAAATTAAAGCAGTATTTAAGCAATAAAAGTAAAAGTTTCATTACAAGTTAAAGAAGTTAGAAAAGAACAAACACCCTAATGACAAATCAAACACATCCAGCGAACACACACTCTCTTTCACCATTGGAGACATTTTAATTTTCATCCCATTAGTAAATCTTGTTTTACTTGAAAAATTTCTTGAGAAATCTCCATTTCCCAGAAAGCTACATTCCAGAACACATAACTTCATAACCACATTAATGGTTATTTGCATAGAAAGAAGGAATTTTACATCTCTCCACTTAACCGGGAAGCATAGAAGTTACCAGGCATATACATAAAATAAATAGTATTTATAACAAATTAAGGCACACCAAAGCAATCAAAGGACATAGAAGTGAACGAACTGCCACAGAGCCAGAGCCACTAACCAAATTGCAAAGGAAGAAAGTAATTGTTTCACACCATGATGTAGAAAGAAATAATTTCTGGTTCAAGGGAAAGAACTGGACCTGATCATCAGGCACTGACTTCAATAACACTTTTTGAACTGTTCGAACTAAATAGGTTTGTAGTTTTCTATCCAATATTCCTGAGGCAGCAAAGTTTACATGTACCTGTTAGGATGCTCTGCTGAATCAGGCCCCTTCAGCACTTAAAAGCACTTAGAGCACTGATCTATAAAATGAAAACAAGCATTTCAAGCTACAAAGAGCTAAATGTTACCTGGTATATTAAGAAAATCAAAACCAAAAGAAAAACAAACAAAAAACCCCAACCAACTAACCCCCAACAAAACAAAACAAAACAACCCCAAACCCCACAAACCCAAATACAAACAATGAAAAATAAACAAAAGGTAAATCCTTCAAATTACTAGAAAGATGATTTTCTTTCAGGCAAAGCTGTTAACTGCTGCTGGGAGTTATGTAAATATTTAAGTATAATCAGCATCCGGCCATGGAGTTCATAGCGGTAAACAATGCAATGATTTACAACCTTTCAAACTGAACACTTTACATTTCTTTTATACTGTATCTTATATGCAAATTTACTTGTGTTTTCTGTTAGAGAATTACATGATGAAAAGTCCAGCTCAGAGAAACAGCTGGGTAGTTTGGGTTTGTTGTGGTTTTTTTTTCATAAAGAATTGGCATGTTTTTACACTTTGGTCTATTCTGCCTTCAGCAACGGCACAAATATTTATCCAGTGTACAAAAGACTGACACACTGATTTCCCTTTAACCTAGTCTAATGGCCTTTGAAGTTTATACATTTAACCACTTCAGGTCGCTCCCTTCTCATCACTTCCCATGCAGGCTTATGGCTCAGCTTACCAAGTAGCATCTGCCAGACAAAATGGTCACACTGACACACAGCACCATGGTCAAGGCTGATGAGTGACAGTTTTACTCTCTCTTGTGACAAGCATTTATTTGGGGGGAGGGGATGAGAAAATATTAAGGTAGGTACTACAGGCTTGTATTTCCCAATTTGTGAATCAGTGATTTTCAGTGTTAATCAGTTAAGGCAAAAGATGTCACTTCTAACTTGAACATTACAAAAATGCTTAGGCTGTAATTCTTCCCCACCCCTTTAGAAACACATCCAATCTCCATGGTTTTGCTCCAATGTCTGAATTATGTACCAGAGGAAAGAAGAGAGTTTGTCTTCTCAAACTACAAAAGATGCAGCAAACCTACGTGAGAGATTTGACTTCTTCCCCGAGTCAGAAATATCTTCTCTTAGAGATGACATAAGGACTTCTTTGGGTATCTGTCTGCCACCCTAGGTCAACATCTTACTCGAAGGAAGGACACAACACACCTTCAAGTAAAAATGGTATTCACACTCATATTCTGTCAGAGAAAACGTAAGCCTGCTTACTCACAGTGAAACATCTGCAAGGCATTGACAGACAGTGAAGCGCTTGAGGTAGGAACGAATACCTTGGAAATTAGTGGTTAGCTGGATATTTCGTAGAAGACAACCTAAAAACAGAATCAATTTTCCCTACATACAGCATGGGGAAACCCTTTGGAAACATTGATGCTCTTGTACGTACAGTACTGAATGCTTTCCTAGTTTATGTTTGATTTACAGATAAAAATGTTCTGCAGATTTCTCCAGCTGTGTTCCCTTCGCAGATTGTGAGATGCAGCAATCTGTTGGAGAGCAGCTGTTACTTCATATGTAGTTTTATTTGCATCAATGTAAAATAGCAGCTTGCTACATGAATAAAACATGCTTTCTTTTGCCCTGTTCTGGTAGAAAGATTTATCTATTTAATTTATTTTTACATCAAAGAGCTTTATTTTTAAAGAAGATTTTTTTTTTAAACGAAAATTTATTTTCAATTATGTATTTTAAGATTCTAAAATGCCCATGTAATCTTTTTAGAATTGGTGGTATCTCTTTTTGCTCTGAACAGAGATAGCTTTGCAAACAGATTTTAAAATATGTTCGGTCAATAGTTTGTTTGAAAAGCCCACCTCCATGCCATTCACCACAATGATCAAATGCACAGTAACTTTCAGAATTACATGCAGAAATGTGCCATCTCCAAGAACAATGGTACCTACATAATGGTTCGGAACTTTTCAAACTTTTAGTGGCTAATTCTAAATGTCTAGGGAGATATTAATGATGATCCCCTATCTGAATGCCTCAGATGCAAATCAACATCCAATTTCGGCTTTAAATACTTACATTGGATTTATGCCTATCACATTCCAGTGGGACTGACCCTGGCCTTCCACACTCAGTGATGTCTGTTAATAGAGACCTTGTGTACAAGGCCACTGACCACTGCTGTAACTTCCCTAAGTTTTCAGTCTCTCCCATCAAACTCAGCTGGGAGCTAGGGACCAGTGGGCAGACAAGAGAAACACTCCAAACAGCAGTTCCAAATGGCTGTGGACCTTTTCCTGTGCTTTGTCTGAATGCTTTCTAAAAAGCTCTGTTTTGTAGAGAACACCTATCCTACTGGTGCCTTAATTTCTGTCTTCTTTGTGTCTTAGATTTCTTTCTTAAGTCTGTCTTTTTATGTTTAGGTAGAATCATTTAAATACACTATGTCACAGCTGCTTCCTCAGTCAAGGAAATGTTTTTTGTCAACAACATATAGCTTTTTATGTGCTGAGATATTGCAGGGCTTTTTGTTGTTGTTGGTTTTGGTTTTTAACTTTTGTTTGGGGTTGTTTTTACATCCCATCCTTTTACTGCTTAAATGAACTTGCTTAAATATAACTTAAGATCATGCTTCCACTCACAGCTGCTGTATGACAAGAGTAGCTGAATTCAGATCATCTGAGTTCATTAAAATTTTTAAATTCAAGACCAAATTTTTCATGAAACCTTTTTAAACATATAGAACACTTCCTACTTGCATTAATGGTATTTCACAGTGGAGTCTGACACTTGAGGGCAAAATTAAAATGTGGGCGTTACTGTACCCACATTTACCTTTCCTCTAAACATTGAAAGAGGGCAGCAGGGAGGAACCACCCAACATGTTTAATTTCAGACGCAGATCAAGAAACACCAGACTCCAAGGAAGAAAGATCAGCGTTTGTTTGAAAATGTTTCAGCAAACCTGCAGCCAAACACAAACATCAGCATCTCATACTTTTCCATATGAAATAAATCCCAGCTTTATCTGATTTCATCAGGCATTCTGTAATGTTTCTTTTATTTTTTTTAAGACCTCCATTCTATGTCTCAGATTGCAATTGCTCTGCCATTCATGAGATTACATCTGCACCAGCTAAAGCCTTACCAGCCTTTACAATAGCTCCCAGATAATTTCCACAGATACAGGGCACCAACCATTTGTCATTTTTCTGCAACAGCTGAACTTTCAGATCAATTACAAAAGGAAGCAGTGATAAAGTAAACAAGATATGTCACCGCTTTGGATTCCAGAAACTAGATTTTGCCACTCTGACAAACACCATTACTCTTCTCCCAGGGCATAACTAGGCTATTCATAAAGCAAGACACCACCTACACTGAAAAAGGGTTAAGGACCTGACTCTACATAGAATAGAATAATTTAGGTTGGAAAAGACCTTTAAGATCATTGAGTCCAGCCATAAACAAACATTGCTATGCATATGTCTTCATAAATTATACATATATATATACAGCATATTTTTAATCATATATCATGTATCTCTATTGTGGGTGTCTGTCTCTTCTCCTAAATTACAAGTGATAGGATAAGAGGAAACAGCCTCAAGTCATACCAGAAGAGGCTTAGCTTTGATATTAGGAAAAATTTCTTCACTGAATGTGTTGTCAAGCCTTGGATCAGACTGCCCAGGGAAGTGGTTGAGTCACCGTTCCCGGAGGTATTAAAAAAATGTGTCGATGTGGCACTTGGGGACATGGTTTAGTGGAGGACTTGGCAGTGCTGGGTTGACGGTAGCACTCAATGATCCCGGAGGACCCTTCCAACCTAAACAGTTGTATGATTCTTTGTACCACAGCACACACATTGACCTTCCAGTCACCCAATTCCCACTCTTATGTTTTCTTCATTTGCAGCCAGACCATGCAATACCTGTTCAGCACCCTGGCTGGGTGCAGAGCCTTCCATCTTCACTTGAGCCTTGTTGGGGTCCCTCCCCTGCCGTGTAGCCCTGGGAGAGGGGCCCTGAGGGCACAGGCACGGGGTTTCCTGCCCCTGCTCAGCCTCGTTCCCATTGGTTGGTTTGTGTTCCCTGCGCGGGCAGAAGGACCCTTGGTCCCGTGACTGGAACAGTTCCTGAGCAGAGCCCCGGCCATGCGGCTGGAGAAATAAACATCTCTCTGAAACAGCTATCAAGAATCTGTCTGTCCGTATATATATTTCCTTTCCACGGGACTCCTGGTTTGATATATGCGTGTTGCAGGATCCCCACTGCAACAAATGGTGGAGAATGCGGGCAGAACGATCCCCGATCCCTAAGCGACTGATTTGTGTGAGTAAACCCTGGAAACTTTGGATTCCTCTTCTTGGTTTTGCTTTGCTATTCCATATCTAAACTATGGAGGAACCGTGGGAAGACTCTTGGCTCTCAGAGCCGCATATGGACATTTATCTTAAACTTAAAATGATTCTTGAACAACGATTTGTAAATTTTAGCTTGATTCAAGCTCAAAAAGAACTGAAACACTTCCTGGCATGGTTGTTTAAGAACTTTTTCTATGTTTCTTGGGATTTAATTCTTACCAAGGGCTTTTGGAAAACCGTTTGGACACAGTTAATATTGGAGTCAAAATATATGCCGATGGAAGAATATTTTCGTGAATATTATTTAGTTACTGAGACTGTTGAGCAATGTCAGCTGTGTCCTGGTGAAGGGAAGCGTGGCGCAGGGACCGTGCGGCCCAGGCCACGTGCACCGAGCGCCCTGCGAGCAGCAGCGAGGCAGTTCCCGCGCGCGGGCGGAGCCACGCGAGCCGCAGTGTCGGTGGCGGAGCGAGGCGCGGTGGGAGCGGCGGGACCCGGCGGTGCCCGAATGGTCCCGTGCAGCGCGTGGTGGAGCGAGCCCCGTGAACGCCCGGCCGAGAGGGGCGGCGCGCGGGCGGCGGCTGGCGGCGATGGCGGTGGAACGGAGCCGCGCCCAGCCGAGACGCGCGCTGGAGCAGGGCGCGGGGGAGTCGTCGCTCGGGGGCCCGGCCGAGACGTGGGTGCAGCGCCCGGCAGCGGCAGCGAAGCTGCGACCAGAGGAGGCGACGCACGGAGAACTGAGCGGCGTGGCCCGGCCCGGCCCGCGAGGCCCCGAACGCGACCCCGGGAAGAGCGCGCAGGCACCAGCAGCTCCGACAATTCCAACACGGGAGCGACCGAAGGAGAGAGCAAAGACGCAGCGAGACAGAAAACAGCAGCCACTCGGAAAAAGGAAAAGATCATAGCAACTAAGACCTTAGGGATAGTAAAATGGTATAATGTTAAGCAAAATTATGGTTTTATAACAAGGTGTGACAACCAGCAAGACATATTCGTGCATAGAACTGCTATTAAAAAGAATAACCCTGAAAAATGCATCCCAAGCTTGGGAGATGGAGAGGTGGTGGAATTTAATATTGTACTAGGGAGAAAAGGGTTACAAGCATCGCAGGTCACTGGGCCTGATGGTGTTCCTGTAAAAGGCAGTATATATGCAAAAAATCGTAGTCATGTTAGACAGTATCTCTATTGTAAGCCCCCCCTACAGTTTCCCTTTCCTAATCCCACCTTTCCCTTTTACTCTATGTCCTATTACCCCCAGTGTATTCCCAATCCGTTTTTTCATCCATGGTTTCCCTCACAAAACCATGCTTTTGCCAATTGTTTCCCCAAAAATCCCTTTCCAATGCCGAGTGGGGGATGAAAAGGGGGAGGGAAGAAGTTAAACCCTCTCCTGCCTCAGTTTCCCCACAAAGCATGCTCAGAGAATTCTGTCTCCCTTCTGTCAGCCCTAAGATGTTCCAGAGAATCTGTTTGGACATTTAAAGACTCAGGAGGGTGGCTTGTTTTGTTTTGAAACTGTTCTTGTTATGTTTATCCAGTTGTTTTCATTCTCCTTTTATTAAAATAAAACGGGTGAGGTGTTGGGGTCCCTCCCCTGCCGTGTAGCCCTGGGAGAGGGGCCCTGAGGGCACAGACACGGGGTTTCCCTGCCCCTGCTCAGCCTCGTTCCCATTGATTGGTTTGTGTTCCCTGCGCGGGCAGAAGGACCCTTGGTCCCGTGACTGGAACAGTTCCTGAGCAGAGCCCCGGCCATGCGGCTGGAGAAATAAACATCTCTCTGAAACAGCTATCAAGAATCTGTCTGTCCGTATATATATTTCCTTTCCACGGGACTCCTGGTTTGATATATGCGTGTTGCAGGATCCCCACTGCAACAGAGCCTCATTTGTATCCAGCTAGATTCTCAAATGGATTTTAAAGAGACACTAGCACACTACTCTGAAAAAAGACACCAGATTGTTTGGATCTCATTATAGAATACAAATTGGATAAAAACATTAACTTTCTCCCCACTTCACATTAGGTAATGAGCAGATTTATCTTCTATTTCCATGTGTTTTTTCCCCTCACAGACAGCAGACAGTATACCAAGATAAGTATAAAAAAGCTTCATGTTTTGAACTCATTTTAACTTGTTTCCTGAAAAAGGGGCAATGAGTGCCACTGCCTACTGATCATTCTTTTGTTTCTTTAGACACTCCCTGAGATGATTTAATGAACTTTTCCCTATATAACCTCCACTGAAGTACTGTGAGAGTGAATGAAGAGTTGAACAGTTCATCTTGTTTTCAATTAAATAACTGCGTTCTTCTCAAGAATCCCATTCTATTTAAACTCTCTATGCCTAATAACTGCTGAGTTCATCCAATCTAAATTTCAGCTGACACCTTTTTAATAGTGTTATGTTTGAAAAGTAAGTCACAAAGCCTCATGTGAACCCAAATTCATTTGGATACTGCCACTGTGGATTTTACATTCCATTGAAATATCTACAAAAAGGCTTTTCCCATTAAATCACAGTGAACCTTAGGCTACTAGCAAAAAGTTGGTATATTCAGGTCTCTGCCCCTACAATGCTTCACAAAAGAAATACACTCTAAAACATACCAGGAACAATGTTGAAATTGATAGAATAGCCAATTAAAATTGCTAAGAGTGATGGGAACAAAACATTTGTGTAAGCTTAGTCAAACAGTGAAGGATAGGCATGAATTAAAGCAATTGGAAGTGGTCAATAAGACAAGTAACAGGAGATTAAATATGAGCTCACATACTGAGTAAAAACACTGGAAGGCAGACAGGAAAACTAATACAAGTAAGCCAAGGTTTATGTTACTCAGGACAAAGATAAGTCAAACGTTTTTACCAAACTCCTCTCTCATTCTCACTGCTGATTCCTGTTGCCGTATTTCTCTACCTGCAGCATTCATCCAGCACGAGCTGTAGAAAGGGGTCCATAGCTCACTGAAGCAGACTCAATGACCAAAGCTCTTTTTTTCACTTTTCACCATTATCCAAGTAATTTCTTATTGTTATTAAAGACATAGCAGCTAAAAATAACTGAAAATCAGTTTTAAAAACACGCTTTTCCCAAGAGCCACGTTAAAAGACTTACCACACTCACTCCTACTCCATTTTTCAAAGAAAATGCATTGATTTTAATTCCTGGCTCCAAATACATCTTCTGTGTTGGGTGTTGTGAAGATTTATGAGACATGAATAACAAAATTTGAAACCAGGTAGAAGTCAAAGTAACAAAGATCTTGCAGAACCAGTTCGCTGCATAGACTGACTGATATTTGACCTGCAAGCCACCAGAAAGGCTCAAGAGATTTTTGTGCCCTCCAGTTTAGATTAGACAATTGACACCAATTTTCAAATAAGTTTAAATCCAATCATCGATTTCTCATCTGTTCTCACTTTTTTCCTATCTTCTATTATTATCTAGCAGCCAGTTATGTTTTGAAGTGAGCTTCTCGCTAAACAGCAACGTGACTTCTTAAACTTTGAAGGGCAGACTTGCCCTTTAATAAAATATTTCATTAAAAATATATTTAAATTACCTTTAAAAATCCCCCAAACAAAACCACACACAAATAAAAACAGAACAAGCCAAACAATCTCCAACCCTCAACACCAGCCATGTTCCAAAATGCTCTGAAACAACCCAGCTTGCCAGTGGTTTAGTATAGCATTGGGGTCATGGGATTTTCCCTTAACCTTGTCAGACCTCAAAATGGGCCCCCTCTTGAAATCTCTGTATCTTTTATACCTGAACAGCTCCTATGCCACAGACATCCCATTCATCATATTCCCCAGACCTTGCAAGTGACCAAGTGCGTGATGCACAGTTTGGAAAGGATGGTGCAAGGATAAGAGAAGTACAAGGAATATATGGTGCTAAAGCAAATATTTGCTGCTTCCTGCATTCAGAAATAATCTAAAGTTCTTCCATCTTACACACTTCACTGAAATTTAAAAACAAAAAAGCTATTCTGACAGCTTGGTTTGGTAAAACATCTGGCTATTGTGTCTGTGGGACTGGAGGCAGAGCGGCTGATTTTGACAGGAGGAAAGTACAAGTCCTACAGAATTGTACAAGTCCCATTTATTGTCATCCTTACTATAATTATTTAAAAAAAGGAAATACATCAATAAGTATTGAAAGACATCAATAGAATCCCACAAATAACTTCACAAGAGAAAAAACTGGCCCCTATCTTCCATATGACAATGAGCACAGAAAACCAGGCCACTTGATTTGACTTAGCACTGATGGAAGAGCTGCTGCTGCTTCTCCCTCCCTTCCCTACACGTTTTTGGATAACATTTGTAGCTCAGCAAAGCACCCAGTCACCACATCCTTGAGGGGTGTGTGTGTGTGTGTGTGTGTGTGTGTGTGTGTGTGAAACAGAGCCCTTCAGTTCTGAACTCAACACTTAAACCCATGTCATAAGTCCGGGTTTGCTCCAAAGCTCTCGAAGGACATTTTCTCCTGGTGTAGCCTTTGCCATTTTTCTGCTGCAGCTGAAGTGCAAAGATCAATGTCAAAGGAATATCTCAGCAAGCAAAGAGGAGATGATACTGGTTTCATTTCTAGTGGCAAGATTCTGCCACTCTGCATCAGAAATAATTGTGTCCTTTACCGTTGAAGACCACAAGGCCATACATAAGCTCAGGCACAGCTTGTGGCAGAACTCTGCTTTTAGGGAAGGTCAGTGAGAGATATGTTATTGTACATACAGATATGGAAGCTCAGAAAGTCCCCATTTTCATTATTTTGAAGGATTTCTTACAACTATACTGACAAATAACAGATTTTTTTGCTTCTTTTATTTAATTAAAAACACTACACAGTAGGAATGCTGCAACACTATACACAACACAGAGTAAAAATGAGCAGAACCTGCAAACTACCCTATAAATCCATGTTCTCCTGCAAAGTTAATTTAGTAAGGTTCTCACAAATGTTCTTGTTTGATAATTAAATGGAGTGTAAAAATAATAATAAAACCTGGCATAATTGCATTGCTAAAATAATCCTGCACCTGCACAATGAACTGCTTGGTAATCAGCCAGATGTTACATTTTATCTAAATGCCCGTATTACAACACTGACAATATCCTTGTGTACCGCCTCCCTTTTCTTTCTCCAGGAGTAAAGAAACCCTCAGTGACCCTCCCGTGGTTGATCCCAATAGTTCAACACCAGCTTCACAGTTGTGACTGACTATACTGAGTGTGGATCTCAGCCAACTTGAAATTATGTCCCAAAAAGTGCAGTACGTGGTGACAGGAAAGCGAGACAAACACATGCTTTTCACCATGGAATACAAGGTTACATATGCACCACTACATTTTACAATTTATTACAGTGTGGATGACTTTCACAGCTATAGCACAGCCTCCTTCCCCACAAAGGATGTAAAGGCAGGCAGAAGGTATCAAGCAGTGGGCCCTCACATTCCAAATAGTTAATTAATTAATATGTTTACTGCATAAGTTAACAAATTGGAAAAAAAGATAGCATTTGGAACTGACTAGAATGCATTTCCTCTGTTAGCAAATGTGAGATCTTATTGCACATCATTCCATACAACACGTTTTTCCCTTTTTTACTTAATACCACAATGTCATTGTGCTTTTGTCACACTATTCATTTGAATAAACATTTTTTTTATGGTTTGTAAGTGTAGGTAACAAAATCAAGACTGAAAAAAAGGCATTTGTTTTCTCAAATGGCCTTTTCATTTTCACATCCAATACAATAATATTCACTCATAATTTTCTTGGAAGACACTTACCTGTGATTCAGATAGCTCCCTGTAATTAAAGTATTACAGATGGTCAGAATGATGTGTTCATACCCCAGTGAAACCTTGAAAATTTGACTTATTATGTTTAGATCACCCCAACCTTTTGGATAAGATCAAGTTGAGCAACAGGTCTCTCTCTGAGAAGCAGCAGGAAACCAGATTTAATGATCTAATAGGATTTTTTTTCTCCAAATATTCTAAAGGTTTTGATTCAATAAATCTTTCACCAATGTCAAGTATCTAAACTAAACTATTATGGACATTTGAGAAGAGTCAGTCTTCCTTACAATAAAAGCTGCAATCAAAGTTATATAAACAAGACTTGCAGACTGAAGGGTCAAATCCTCATTTAGTAAACAAAAGAGTCTCAAAATACTGTCAGACTATAGCTGGGAATTTCCTGGTCCTCAAACTAATAGAAAAATTATATACACTCTCAAAGTTGTATTTGTGCTTGTTAACCAAACGGAGCTATTTTAACCATGTGAGGCATTATATATTTTATATAATTTTATATATATATATTTTTATATATATGTATATTTTTTTTTCTCAACAATCAAGTGAAGCTGCTCTTTGCCAATTGCTGACTTTAGAATATTTTTATCAAATAGAGCTAATGTTTTATTTGCCCAAGGTGGGATTTCATACATAAACACAGCAAACCTTTATCAGCTAAAGCAAGCAAAACATTTCCTCTTTCCCCTCTGAGTTATTCTTATAATTACACTGAGTTTTAGAATAGCACAGCTTAAAAAAGGCAAAGTACACAAGTACTGATAAACAGTCTGTTTTTCACTCTGTTGTCCCCTTCTGATCTTTTTTGCCTCCCTATTACTTATAACAATATTAATTAATGCCCAACCCCTCACCAACTGATTAGAGAGCACAAGGGAATCGTACCTACATGAGACTCAGTGCAACAGTTCAGCAGTTGAAAGAGACCAAGTCCAGCTGAGATAGTGCAGAAACTTTACAAAATACTTTTAGGAACCAACACTGAACAATAAAAAAAAAGAGCAAGAAAATCCCTGTTTGTGTTCCTTCTGTTGCAGAGACAAATGCTGCCGCTGCACAGCCATTGTCATCATTGAAATACAAACCCACAATATTGGTACAATACAATTGCACACTGTGTAATCACTCATTAATTTAGTCATTTAAGCATTTCAACATATAGTACCAGTACTTTGGTAACTGCACTCTTGCTGCCAACCTCCTCAGTTTCCTGACCTAGAAGACAGGAATAGCCACGGAAGGGCTCTCCCCTGACAAACCCACTCTGCTTTTACTCAGGTCTATGGATCTGCAGCTGTAGCACTTAAGACGACTTCAGAAAATAAAGAAAATAACAAATTTCCAACTCTATATATTACAAAGCCAGTAACTTCCTAGACTGCCACCTTGTTTGCTGCTCCAACACTGTATTTTGCTGCTCCAACACTCCAACAAGTACTAAGACAGTACTTTTCTTCTTTCCAGAATACACAACGTCTTCATGCAGCCCAAATGAATTGGCCAAATCTGGACATGGTGAGATATGGGCCATAAATTATTAATTTTCTCAACGTTTATTGAAAACTATTTTCTCATTTCAGAAACAAAAATCTAAGCAGTTTTTAACCAATGTGCCTCCTGTCATTTCTCATCTAAACAAACAACCCTTTCAAAGCTCTTTCATTATGCCTTTCTTTCCCCAAAAGAATAAAGTTCTCTCTTCAGTAATTGCAGGAAGCATAATGGATTAACACTTTTAATCTATTTTAAAATATTATTTGCAATGAACTCCATGTGGTGCTTTTGATTACTCTAACAGATTATAACTATTTCTTTACTTTGTACTGCAGACTCCAAAACCAGTACAGTTTTTGTCAAATATGTAAAAGGAGATTAATTTTTCCACACTCCTTTTCACCAGGCTAAACACCTCCAGCTCCTTCAGCCGCTCCTCACAGGACTTGTGCTCCAGACCCTTCTCCAGCTCCATCACCCTTCTCTGGACTCACTCCAGCACCTCAATGTTTCTCCTCCAGTGAGGGGCCCAGAATTGAACACAGCACTTGAGGTGCAGCCTCACCAGTGCCCAGTACAGGGGCATGATGACATCCCTGATCCTGTTGGCCACGCTGTTACTGACACAAGCCAGGCCTTCTTGGCCACACTGCTGGCTCATCCCAGTGTGTATCCATTCTCCCAGGGAGCTGATGAAAATAAAAATCCTTCTCAGTGTACTGATGACCTCACCGGTGAAAATTTTCTAGGCATTCCTATAATTTACTTCCCAGTTATTAGCAACTTAATAATCTATAGAAGAATTTTTCATCTAATACCTGTATCTCTGAATAGCATTGAAGAAAGTTCATCTTGAAGCTTTGTGGTTTTGTGTGTTGGGGATTTTTTTATAATTATTTGAAACTTGACTACATATTTTGAACCAAAAAAGTTGTTTATCTCCTCAATAATATTTTTTAAGTGCCTGAGTAATATTTGTGATTTAAGTCTTCCTTCAACAGATCTCTGTGGCAGCTAAACAGAGGTAGCAGTGTCCATGTGCAAGAAATGTCATACATGACTCCTTCTTATAAAATGGTTTTAAAAAATATCACCATCTGAAGCATACAGAATATCCATGAATAAATATGTTACTCATCCTTTCCTTGTGCACATGTAGTGTAACAGGCTGTCAACCTTCAGGATTACATGCTGTCTTTTCACAAAAGATGCAAGTCTCAATGGGCAGAACAAGCAATACTAACATATAGTGATTTTAAAATTTGGTATTTTATCCTTATTGCTTAATGTTTGATTACAGGCCTTGTCTAGCCAACATTTCCCAAGTTAATACTTTTATACTTGAATTAAAAAGCAACTGTCCCATAAAAGCTGAGGAATATTCCCTTGTTCTTATTTATTGCTTTCCTAGCTTACAGGCAATGGGATTGTTCTTACTCCATTTAAATGCAAGTAAAACATGTTAGCTCGCATCACCGTAAATAGTCATTATTAAAAAGTGTTGGCGATGTGGGCAGAAAGTCTCCACATGCAATCAGAAAGGAGCTTCTCCATCAATCAGTGCCAGATATTTTTTCTTTTGTTTGCTTTATTTTACCTTAAAACAAAAGACCCTGTGTACAGGAGGGAAACAATCTGAAAACAAAGAGCAGGGCCAGCCAACATTAAGGAGTACTCTCTTGAGAAGGAGGAAAATGGTTTTGTATTGCATACAGTACTAACAAAGCTATTATTGCAATACTCTCTTACGCTGCCCACACTTTATAGAAGACATTGATAATCTGGAAAGATTCAAAATGTAAACTAGTATGAAACAACAAGAAAACTTGGAGAGCTGTTTCTCAGTAAGATAATGAAAGAAGCTCCATGCCCTAATTTACTTGAGCTATTGAGAATAACAAAAATCAGTGTCTCTTTGCTCTCTAACAGCAGCAGATACAGGCAGAAAATTATTCAGTGAGGCAAGGCTTACAAATAAGGTGAAGCAGCATTTTTGAGTAGACACAAAAAATGTAAAAACTCTTAATTCAAGCCAAACAAAGACAAAGCAAATCTAATTTAAAGTACATGCTGAGAATAATAGTTCTCTATATAATGTGATTAATGTAAGTTCAAGAGGAAACTTGGACTGAGCAGTGCCATCTACTTCCTAAAGAAAAACATCTCATCATTAAATGATTACTCTTAGCAGATCTCTGACCATCTAAAGAATTCTGAATATGCAGACCTCCTTCCCCTGAACCACTCAATTTTTTTTTCAGACAATAAGCTCTCACATATTTCAACAAATTAGAAGAACAAAAATTAGAAACACTTTCAACTTACTTTTGCAGTTGTTTGGAGTTTTCTAGTGAAGACATTCATATAATACAGAATAAAATCAGTGACTGTTTCACCATCACACACACACTGAGCAAAAAAACATCATCACCTTTCGAGAGGTCAGTATTATCCACCAAGATATTTCTATATTATCACTACGTGAAAACAATTCCTGAACTATCTGACCTATTTGATTCTTTCCACTGACATTCTTTTTTCCTGCTCAGAGGAACAGCCTGACAACAGTACAGGGAAAAACATTTTCTCTAACTCTTCCTCAATACTCTCACAGCCAAAATAAACTTGTTTGTAAGATGGCTTTCTTCTCATTGACTCAGAGTAAACAATAAAAAAGCACCACTGAAGTGGACACACAGCAAAGAAACAATTTCACCTTGGACAATTACACTGGCTGTTCAGGAAATGATGCACAATGGGCTCCCCCGAAACCAGCTCTAAAATTATTCATATCTGTAATGGATGTATCCCATTTATCACCATCTAGACTAAAATGGCATTCCCGTGTAGAGCTTTATCACAGCCCAGGGAAGAGCCTCTGAATTCAGTCTGCCTCTGGAATCCTGATACACGAATGTAAACTTTCTAGACACATGAAAAATGGCAACGTGGAAATTACTCCATACAAAAATCTACCAACCTGTTCTTTCTCTGAGGAAGTAAGGACTATACCAAGTACACAGAGGAAAAGGATCGATACAGTCAAGCCCCCAGATATTCTCACAACTTTTCTGAGAAAAACATTCACAATAAAGACAAATTTTATCAGTGTAGCACCTGTCAGGATTATAACAGTTACATTGGTTCAGACCAACAAGACCTCACAGCCCAATTTCTTGTCTCCAAGATATTAGCAGGTGCTGAGGTAAGAGTAAAACAAGGGTAAGCAGTTATGCCACTTTGTACTGGTGGGAATGGGACTGGACAGTTCATCCTTTTTGATTTCTTTCAGGAGGAAAAAAACCAAGCCTCATGGAAAGGCATCAAAATATGTAAATAGTGGGGTTTGGTAATGAGAAACATGAAAAGCTACTCTATGCTTCCAATGGTGCAAGTCATGCATCACTTAAATTATTCCCACATTCACTCTTGGGTTTTGTCATGTATTTGTTGCCTGCCTGGATATCGCAAACATAAGCACAGCAGAGCTGCATCAGAATGAAAGAGCATGGTGGCTGCACCAATGAAATATTGAGACAGCCTAATTATAACTCAAAGAGGTCATTAGCATGCCCCCTTGTCTGTTCCTCTTGCCTAGGTTGGGAGATGTCAAAATTGCAGGTTGGGGAGTATCACACAGTGAGTCTCCAGCTTCTCAGTATCCTTCATCTGCAGTGCTACAACTGCTGCCCTGAATTGGACAACAAGTATTTTCAATTAGTTAGTGTAAAAATGCACAGTTCTCAAACACCAACAAGTCAAGCACAAGCTTCATTTGTTTTTCTTTTAAATTCTTGCAGCAAACTGACATATTTAGCAGATATATATTCTCACTTACATTTATCTTTTCATATACGCTGTCCCTCCTTATGGAAATACACGTTGGTAAGCCTTTCATGTATTTAACAGCCTTACCCAAAGTGCAAATAAGATGCCTCTACACAGCATCATTTAAAAACAGGAATGAATTACCTATTTAAAAGAATAACTAAAGGAATTATTATGATTTATTGTACAGTGTGCACTTCAGTGTTGCTTAACAATAAACATCTGAATACAGACTTGCTCCCTAAATAGAGCTACACATCAACATCTCTCACTACTTTCTCTCTCACAGGACTGCAGCAAACTTTAAAGAACATTATGATGATATCTTAAATATCTGAAGTTGCTGCACCAGAAAAGAAACAGTTTTCAACCTATTTTCGATCACAGAACTATTACATTATAATGATGCAGCTTAGCACAATGTTCCTTTTAGTAAGAGCCTTAAAGGACTAGTTAACAGATTCTCTCTGAATACAGTCTCAAAGTCTGGGTTTGACAAAGTCTTTTGGCACAGCTCCTATTCCTTCAATCCCTTCTCTAGTACAGAGATAAAAAGGGTTAAAAGTAAAAAAGAGCACAGAGGTATCAGGCTTAAACAAACTAGCTTAGGCACTATTTCAGTCATCAAAACCTTCAACTCAGCACAGACCATAAAGAAAAAAACCCATATTTAACTAACCTGCATAAAGCTCCATCTTTTTTATGCACAATTAGCTCTCTGAAAGCTATCATAGGTATGGCTAAAGCATAATAAACAAAATAAATATACTGGAAAGGCCTAAAGGAACATGTGGGTAAGGGATTTTATGCAGATGTCTTTCTTCAAGAAGCCTACTCAATTTACTACCAAAGGAAAGCTACAGTGATTTTCCAACTTATTAGGATGAATGTATCCAGAGATGGCTGCTTCCAGCCCCCAGCCAAACCTAAAGCCATCCATCCAGGGCACCAAATCTGATTGCCATCTTTTCCCACTTCTACAGCACAGAGTAGAAAGGAAGGTGAAACGGGTGAGAAGCAAAATGGCTGAGCTAAGAAAAGGACAGAATCTTAATCTGAATTGTGACCATCCCCACAGAGGTCATTTGCTTCACTAAAAAAACCAACACAAGATACGCTGTAAGAGAATCATTAACTTGAATGCTATTGAAGAATTGTATTTTGTACTGCAGTCCACCAGACTGCTCACAGCAATCACATAAAAGTAGCAACAAACACACCCTGATTTATTGTGCAACAACAAATAAAAAAAGAACAAAATGTAGTTTGAATGTTCACAAATACTTTTTAACTGAAACAACCAAATTCTGTTATTTAATCATTTGCATCATATTAGCAACTGTATATGCATTGAATAGCACTTCTAAGTTACAGGAAAATCATGGATACAGGAAAAAACATTCAAATAAAAATATACATAAAATTGCTTTAATAGTCATCTCATGTTTTTCTTTAAGCAGCTCATGTAAGGAAATATCAGAAAATGCTAAATATTTAGGTCACATTGCATGATAAATTCTGCTCTTGTTGAATGTTCAGCAAGTTAGAGTACAGCATTACACTACAAAGTCTGTAAATAATTTTAGGATGGAAATGCCTTCAACTTACCCTAAGACAGTCAGTCCTGTTTCTTTTCAAAACCCAAGAAAAGTTATGTAATATCTTCCTGAGGACTGTCCTGTTTCTTTTCGAAACCCAAGAAAAGTTATGTAATATCTTCCTGAGGACTATACATCCTGAATAAATATCACAGCAATATCACACTAGTTTGTTGGGTTTGGTTTGTCTGTTTGGTTTTTAAACAGGTCAATTATGAAGTTTTTGGTTCCTATAAATGCAGTAAATCCACTGCACATAGCAGACAGTAACTTCTGACTGTGTATAATCCACATCATGTTTTGTACTGACTGCAGTGCTCTATATAAAATTTTCCATAAAAACCTGTAAAAATTGTAGTTAAAAACTACTTAACAACAGCATTTGTACGATAAAAAAGCACTTTAAGTTCCCACTAAACACCACTTCACACGGTTTGGGCAAGTTTTGTTGGAAGAAAATAATGTACAAAGCAGTTGTTGATGTGTCCAGATTCAGGAGTAATTAAGCACATGATTATGCACTTTGATGAACATGAGGGCCATCCTTTGCCTTAGGGAAGTGACTCCCACAGAGCAAGAGCTGATACAGGCAGCTTTCTATGTAGAAATTCTATGTCAGTACAGTTTCTCCTTTCTTCTGATTTATAATTGATGTGCTTGCCCTCTCTTTATTGTCATGGCAGTAACGCTTGGGGTAATATAATTAAGGTTGGAAGTTCATAAATATTTTTCTGAGAAATTTGTTGAGAAAGGACGATCTACTTAGCAGAGCCTAAAACTTCTATAATTTTATGTCTCTTGCTACAGTTACCTGCTACTTTTCTTGAACGACATGGAAGAGAACAAGTGGAAGATATCTTATGAGTTCTGCAAGTATTATATATTTATGTACCTAGAGAGGAGACGACTCTAGAAGTCCACTGGAAAAAGATCTCCCTTTACTTTTAATGCCTTTTTAGAGTAAAATCATGTATCTTATTGGTATAAATTACAGCAGCATCTCAAGAAAGTTTTGATATATGAGCAAAGGCACTTTTTACTGTCTACATGATGATGCTTTTCTGATCTATAAACTTCATACAAAATTACATGAGACCATAATACATGAATTACAGACCAGACCTTGGACTACAAGTTGTAGGCTCATAGTTGAAACAAATTTCTTCCATAGCTAATATATAAAGGATTTTGAAGAAGGGTTAAAGTGAACCCTGGAATATCTTAACAGTTTCCTTAAGCAAAACACCCTCTTACGTGGTTAAATTTTGCTTGCAAAAAACCAATAAAAAGTACTTCACATGAGAAGCAGTCCAGTTTGTGCTCCAATTGAGTCCTGCCTAACTCAGCCATGATCTGGATATGAAAAGTTTCAAATTCATGGAATAATTTATTACAGCATTGTTTGGAAATGCTCTCAAAAACCATACAAAGCCTGGGTGTGCTTTGAGTATATATTTTATGGGTTGATATAAACTTTATAGTTTAAAAAGTTGCAATGAATACCCACATATTGGTATTAGCAGCATTAATTCTCGATGATACTTTTGCAGGTTTTTCCCAATATACTAAAAAACCTTGAAAACTAACCAACAAACCAAGCAACCAACAAATATTTGCGTAATCCCAGGTAGATAACCAACAACTTGTCCTGAGGAACTTTCAATCTAACATTTACTGTGATAGACACAAGATTTGTCTGGTACACACTGATGACACAACTCAGGATATTTCCAGATATAGTTAAATCTTAAACACTATTGTATTTACTGATTGCCTCCCTTTTTAATACTTTGAGCTTTTAAAAAAACCTAAATCCATCTAAACTAATTCAGTGAATCTTAGTCACAGATAAATTTTGGTTCACTTATGTAAAACCAGATGTTACAGTTTATGTTCATGCTAATAAAATTTAGATAAACCACCCTGTCTATTTCTCAATATTGTATAGGAGAGAGTGTGTGGGAAAACAGAAACCCAACTCTTAAAGTTACTTAAGTTATAGAAAAGCAAAAAGAGAAAGAGAAAAAACTTATCATCAGAAAATGCTACCAGCAGCAAAAGAAAACGCAACACATAAATATTTCCATGTAAACAACATCTTTCCCTGTAGCCAGCCTGCAGAGGATGGCAATGCCATTCATTTTTTAGTGCCCTAACACCATGTTTGAATTGTTTCTTTTCTACAGATATGGCAAACCAGTCTTAAGAGATATTTATCATACTCTGAAACAAGATCTCCTTCCCTGTTAGACATGAACTCCGTTTAACACTAAATGGGATTTGGACAAGCCTGTGATATTGGGTGAAAGAGCTGCCCTTGCTGCTAGATCTAAGAAACACCTGAGAAGTTTCCCCATGACTGCACCTTTGGGAGTTGTGCCATAGCATTACTCAATAAAGTGCTGCCTACATGAGAAGCACAACCCTACAAGTCAAGTGTGATTTTCAGTTAAAATAGCTTCCTTAGACTTATTGATTGATTAGACACAGAAAAAACCCTCTGGTTTTACTTCTTTTTTGACAGCCTCACTTTATGTAGCACAGAAAAAAACCCCAGAAAATTTTAAGAAGCTCCGTTGCTCTCTTCTTTCAACTAAAGAACATAAAACAATCTCCCAAGCATGACAGTCACCACCATGACACAGACTAACTAAACTGTATAAACATCATAAAAGGAAGAAAGTTTCCCATAATTGAGACAACAATTATGTCAGCTTTACCTATGGAAATTATAGTATGCATAATCTAATTACTTTTATTTTTCAAAGAAATTCAAGCCACTGAAATTTATGTAATTGATTCAATTATTTTATTGAACAAACTCCTATATTCATCCATCTTGCACGTAACAAAGAGACATCCGTGACTTCCATTTCCGTTTCCAAAATTAAAGTTCCTGTAGGAATGAGTTGCAATAGTCAGAGTTATCATTGCCTCTCCAGCCCTCACTGTAGAGGAACTAAAAGCAAAAATCTGCTCAGAGGCACAGTCAGCTTTATGCTCAGACACGACTTTGTGAAGCAAGCAGGCACCAGCAGTACGGAGAGGAAAAGGAGGCAATGTGTATATTCAAAAGCTCTGCTATCTTTTTACTGTGAGAATTGAATGTATTTAATTTAAACAGAATATAAAATTATTCCAAATATTTTTTTGAAAATTAGTACTGACAGGATAAAAGTGATCACATTTACTTAGCCCCATTCGCTGATTTTTTTTTCAAAACTGCAGACTGAAACACAATTTAAAAATAAAATCTTGAAATAAGATCCTTGAAATCTTGAACATGACAGAGGCATATTAACCATCAGCCTCAGTAGACTAGTCTGCATTTAAAGCTACTCAATTCTACTGAAAAATATAACACAGTTCAGGATTTATTTAAATACATCTCCAAACTGTTTGGACAATTCAACAGATATGTGGGTGTTCTAAATATGCCCTCACTTAACTACTTAATTACACTTCAACTTTGTTATTGCTGTCAAAGGTGTAAGGAAATTTGCAACCAGATATGTTTACCACAGACTTTTCAACACTGCCTAGTTCTTTAAGGCTGAGATCATACACAGATCTCAGCATAACATTTTTTACAGTGAAAGATGAGTGTATTCAAAACAATAACTGCAGATAGAACCTTAAAAATATATGCTGGGAGCAAACCAAAAGTCTGAATGTCAAAAGAGGAGGATAAAAAAAAAAAACCAACCACTCCTTGTGTCCATCCTACAATCATGTTTTGATGTAGAGGATTGACAACACTGAGTCCATCTCTCTGGTGCTTATTTCTGGAAGAGTCACCATCAAAATGAACTACACAGCAAAAGATTTGCTATCCTTTTTGTAAAAGATCTTTTTCTTTTATTCCCAAAGTCCCTTCTTGTTTTAGATGTCTTTTCATTGGGGATTAACTGGGTTGGTATTTTAGCTACATAGAAAGCAGGAGAAAAGGGAGGGTATTTAGTAGAAGAAACAGCCAGTATTGCAGGCTTCTACTGAGTATCCTCCATGAACCCACCTTTTTCCCTGCTTTCTGTACAGCTAAAATTTCTGTTTACATCCTCATCAAGATAAAGTGAGGTTATTGTAACTCCTCCTACCAGAGCCTTCTCTGTCATCTGTGTTACCATGCCTGTTCAAATGAAATGTAATGGTTGAAATTCAACAAGTCCAAACTTGAGCATCTATCTTTATCTACTTTCCTTTAATCCTTCTGGCCATCACTTGCAAAGCCTGCTACAGATATTAGTTCCTAATACCAGAAATTGCCTAATCTTGCCGAATAATCCTGCCTCATTTCTGTGTCCCTGAACTCCTTTACTATTTGGGCTACTGCTTCCCCTGTTCCAGCTGAGCCAGCATCTTCTGGTTTTGTCCAGCTGCTTAAACAGCTACTTGGCTGAATGAGGGCAGACAGAGAAAGTAAATGATGCCTTCTGTTTCTTTCAAACAAGCCAAGGGGAAACTGAAATCTGCACAACAGCAGTGCACACAATTTGACTAAATCTTTCTGAAGTTAGAGTGAAAGGGTTTTTACAGTCACAAGGAAAACTTGTAACTCTTAGGAAAATGCTGATGAAATGGGTTTTCTGCATACAGACTTCTAAAGAATGATAGTAACAAAATTCAGCCACTGTGATAGGGAGCTGTCATTATTTGTTGAGTGCAATAAAGATTTTTGTGGAATTAATCTGAATTATGAATTTGTTACACTTGTTTTTCCCTTGTGTGTTTTTTTCATGCAGGCAGTGTTTCGCTCTTGTAAAAATGTCTCAGGCTGTGGCTGGAATTTCAGTGCCATTTTTAGGTAGAATTTCAGGGCATGGCAAGCATGTATCCTCACATAATCTATGCAGTCTTCAGAACAAACATTGTATTACCACACCCACTACACCTGCAGCTTGTGACTGCACTGGAGCGTCATTGTAATAACACTGTAGTAGCAGTTAAATATTCATGTTATGGATGCCATTACTGTCTCTGGAGGAAAATTCCTTTCTTCCTATAATCAGGTACAAGGAAATTCTTACCTGATTTTTTTTTTAACTTTGATTTTAAGTAACCCCCACACAATTTGCCAGAAAGTGACAAACTAGCACCAAGAGGAAAAAAAAAAAAAAGGAGGTATACTCATTTGCCCCTGAAAAACTGAGAAATGTATTTAAAACTCTTTGGTTGATAACCACATTCTCATATGGAGCAAGTCCAGAAATTAAAAAATCAAGCTCCTTCATGTGACATAGGGAGTAGCAAACTTATCTCTTGGCAAGCATCCTCTTTTAGGTCCAACCAAAATGTGCTGAAGCCACAAGGCAGGAAGAAATGAGGGGGAAAAAAGAGACATGGTATAGAGGATGAGGAGTGGGAAAATAAGGAAAAAAGCAAACATGAAAGTGGGGTTGAAAGAGATCTCAAGATGAATATAGGAAAGAACTGAGACCCACATACTTTGGAGAGGAAGTATGTTTTTATTGCAAAACAAGGAAGGAAAACATGTACAGGATTGTACATAGATTGAAGAGCTGATCCCATGAAACCCAGCAGCCAAAGCAACATCAAAAAGAAAGAATAAGAAAAAGAGCTGGCATTCAGACAAGATAAAATTAAGAAAAAAATAGAGGTTCTTATACTGAGAACAAAAGACAATGGAGCTACTGGCAACTAAAAGGAGAGGGGAAGAAGTAGCGTGGGAGAAATGAAGAGACAGTGCAGAGACAATCTAGACTTTCACATTTAAATTGGTTCAATTACTTCCGAAAAGGAAAGGCATGGGTTTATCACTTTCACTAAATGGAGGAGAAGTGGAGGAGCAGCTCTTCAGAGCGGTAGCAGTTTTGAATCTGAAGAACAGATGATTCAATATTCTAGCAACAATTAGTATATTAATCATTTACTGCATCACACAAGTAAAATCAGACAATTCTTCAAAGTGAAGTATCCTATAGAACAACTGGGGAATTTAGGAATTTAATATAACACATTCAACATCAATTCATCAGGTACAATGACTGTTTATGTAAAATAATGAATCAAAAGCTTTATGAATTTTGGCTCAGGGACTGGAAATGCTTGATACTTGAAATTTTAATAGGTTTGAGGGAAGAAAACTCTCCAATGAATAAACCTGTTTTATCTTACAGGCATCTCATAAACTGTTTAAATGAAATTTGAAATATATTAGCTATCAAAACCAAAACTGTTTTTAAAATGGACCTCTGATGAGTTTAGGGTTTAATTTTCCCACAAGAATCTCAAATACCTCACAAAAGGATTGTATAGGTTATAAAATGTGTCAGTTGCTTTCGTAGCTTTTCCTAATCTATTTCTTAGCCATTAGAGAACTTTGCTCCTGAAGCACTGCACCTTTACCATGATGCCATCACTGGATGCCAAGCATTTTTACCAGGGGAGGAAGCAGTGATGCACGCAGAATGATTATGTGGCTCAATGAGCTGTGACAAAGGTGCAATAATAATACACTCAGGGTAGAGCAGTGAATTTTAAGGCAAAGCCCAGATTTGACGGCAGATTAGAGCCTTATCACCACATCACGGAGAGCTCTGAGTGGACGTGGGTGTTCTGGTTGGAGGTCAGACACTGGTGACTGGCAGTGGCCAAGCTGAAGTGATGCTCATTAATTTGACCTTTGGCTGCCAGGATGATGCACACTTTCGGGATGATTTAGATGAAGAACACTGCCTACTACTGCTGGACTCCAAAAAAAAAAAGAGAACAGCTCTTCCTGAGGGGATAAGGAAGTGGACTGCGTCTGGCTGGGATGAAATTAACATTATTTGTAACAGCCTGAATAGTGCTCTGGATCTGGATTTCTGGCTAAAACAGCACTGATAAAACCCCAATGTTTTGCTGAGCAGTGCTTTGAGACTTTCTCTTTTTCACACTTTGTCACCCTGGTTCCAGGCCAGGGATAAGCAAGAAACTGGGAGCGGGTTCTGCTGACCAAAATTGAGAAAAAGGGTGCTCCATAATGTAGTCAGCAATAAAATCTCAAGAAAAGGTGGAGAAATTCCCGATGTTTGCAGGTATGATATCCCAAGAAATTCATTCTCAGGACCTGCTTTCCAGGAAGCGGCTGGACAGCTGTCTGCAAATGTGAAAGAATTAATACATCCCTTTTTTTGTTTTGCTTTCACTCACAGCTTTTGTTTCACTTCATAAAACATCTTTTTCTCCATCCCTCAGTCTTCTTGCCTTCTTTTTATTTACTCCCTGTCCAGTGGGAGAAGTGAGTAAATAGGCAGCTGGTTGGGTCTAACCCACCTGAGGAAAAAGGAGCTTTTTTTCTCACAATATAGTTTGAAATTCCTATCAGGAGCAACTTACTCCCCACCAAAATCACAGTGAGAAAGAGGCCAGAGCCTCTGTTATATGCACCTGCAGCATCACAAATACTGCAACAGGTTGATAATGATAGCAGAAAAGCTCTTCTCCATTCCAAAATTATATACCTCAAGGTGCATGATTCCACTTAGAAAAAATAACTTTTGGTCTTTATAAATATGTTTAACTTTTCTGACTGATCTGTTTGACAGATATTTGACTACAAGAGCCAGAGGTAGAGGAATAAAACACGTGATTAAAATTTTTACTGGATTTACACAGCTCTGAAATATGATACTGAGTTGGTGCAACCTAAGGCCTCAGACTGCCTGTAGTATATCTGGAATGCTAATTAATGCTGAAAACACATGAAGTCAGTTTGAAATTTCTCCTGGGTGGATTTCCTCAGAGCTGAGGATCACTATATCATTGGTCTGGTATATTTGTATTGTATTTCTTGAAAATATGGCATCTTCTCAAAAATAAATATCAGCTCGTTGAGCTTCTGTGAACCAGTTCAATTTTGCCTGCTGCTATTTTCCTAGGATAGGAAGATGATGCAACACTGATTGGAACAATAGATCGATGTAGAAGATGAAACTCAGATGAAAACAACAGTTCTCACTTCCACAGTGTCTGTGCATTGATCTTAAAATTTTAGATCTTGGATTTAAATCTGGAAAGCACTCGAATTTCTAAATAAGGCTGTCAGCAGACATCTGCCTGCCTTTGTATTGAAGACAGCTGGTGTGGGAGAGTTAATAACAAGGAAAAAATATAAAAGGAACAGAGCCCTCCATCATGGTTGGGAGTCAAATATTAATATTTTCAACTACAGAAAACTCCAAGAAGCTATAATTTTTAACTCTTGTTGATCAACATAGTCTTTAATAAATCCTAGGTATGAAACAATGAGTAAAAGGGACAGCAAAGGCCATAACCATATATGTTTAGCATCAATCTAAAGGTAAAGATGAAATGTGTAAATTATGCTACTATTTTCACTGGATCTTTTGTCATTGTTCCTTCAGTGACTATAAGGGACAGAAGTGAGGAACTTCAAAAGAATAAATAATATCTAAAGAATGGACAAGCTGACAAAAGAGATTAGTGATGAGATGTGAGATCAGCCGAGCCAGATAATCCTAAACATCTGTGTAAGAAATGAAGGAGAATGTGAAGGTTATGTACAGGATTACTTTTCCTAGCAAGAGGCGTCTGAAGGACAAGAGAAAAGAAAAAGTTAACATTAAAGACAATTACCATAAAAAAGAAGTAAAAAAGTTAAAAAGCAGTGGCTGCTGCTTTATAAAGTGGGAACCATTGGCTACATGAAAAGGATTTATTACATCTGAGGCAAGAGCTCTGTTCAAATACGGAAAATACCGTGAAGAGGAAGAGAAATGAAATGTTCACGTCAGGATGTTGCTTGTCTTCAATGTCCCCTCATCTCTTCCAGTTACTAAGCCTTGGCTGTATTTTATATATGCTTCCTGTTTTCTTTCTTTGCATGTTTTTCTCAATGTGCTCTGGTGCTGACACTGAATTCTGGAATCAGCTATGTGTAGGAGAGTTTTATACTTCTCAAGATCAGTATTTTTGGTTGTCTGCAGGCTTGCCCAAACATCCTCAGTGAGGACATATACACCTTTTATACTACTGGCTTTTAGTATAAACCAGTATAGATCTGGTTTATACTAAAAAATCTATGGCACAGGTCCCTGAGGTACAGGCCTACAGGAAATGCAGTTTCTGCTGTACAACCTTGGCTGCACAAAAAGTGATCATCCATTTCAACCCCACATTCACACACCACAGAAGTACCAGACTTGCCAATTTTGCCACTACCACTGGCAGTCTGACATGCAGCATGTATTAGCTAGAGAGAAAGCCATATAGACTGAGGAAGACACTTGGCAGTGTTGCCTTTCTGCACCTGCTTAGCACTTTGGTGTGCATCAATAATTTGAAGAAGGTATGCAAATGAATTTGTGAATCAATTCAGAAATTACTCCTTAGAAACTATGTGGGACTGTAATACCTTCTGTACTTTTCCAAGAATAGCAAACTTTGATCTTAATGATTTCTTACAGGAACTTTTTAGACCTGGGAGCAGGAATTCTCATCAGTCCCAGTACAGAACCCACAAATTGTTGAGTCTATCAGCCTTGACAGGAACACTTTCCAGCTCTTTCAATGTCTGACTACTGCTTTACAAAAGAAAAGAGGAGGAGGAAAATCCAGGATTTAGAAACCCTTGTTAATCCTGTTTTGTTTCCACTCCAAAAAACTATCAAAATATTTAAAAATAAATGTCTGAAATAAATGTCATTGATACACCTATGGCACAAGCATTAAGATAAAATACCAGGCCCATTGACCATATTTTCAAGCAGTTTCAAAGATTTATGTTTATGGATGAGCAATCCCTGGCAGAAGAATTCTTTGCACAGAAGGATTAGAGAATAATAGAGATCTGCTAGCTTTTTTAGGATTAAGGCTTGTGCCATGCCACACTGTGAACCCAAAACACTATGTGTAAACTGTATTATTGTTTCCTAAAGGATCTGATTTGTCACAACCGGTTGGCAAGTGCATAAACTGGATTCAAATCCCTCCTAGTGGTGTATCCCTCTTTTTTAGGTTTCTGAAAGCATGAAGATGCAACACTACCCAGTAATACAGCACCATTTGTTGGAGGGGATATCTGTCACTGGAAAGGTTTGAAGATGATTTCATAGTTATGGTTTTCAAACATATAAATGAGAACCAAAAAGGCCAGAAGTTTTTAGACAATGAGAAGCAAAGTGGATTCCTCTAGTCCAGTATATTGACCCAGGCTCATACAGGTTTGCTACATAATTGCCTACCGACAAGTTTTAATTCATAAATGAAAAACTCTGACTTTTCTACACACTAATCATGAATCCTTTTAGAAGTGAAATAGTCAGAATGCATAAAAAGGCCCATGAATAATAAAACTGTCTGTAAAAAGAAGTTAAGTTTGACAATAACAGCTTTGCCCGAACCCCCGGGCAAATTATGTCTGTGCTTTTCACTTCTGTCCAACTCTACTTTTTATTTAGATTGTTTTCTCCAGAGAACTAGAATATTATTTCACAAGGGTTTTTCACAATCCCCATAGTTCTTCATTGCTATTCTTCCATAAACTTTCCTTTAAGAGTTATTATTAACCTTACTTCTGTAAAAATCATTTTTCCCCAACAAATTCCCTCCATCCCTTACATAATCTTTTTTGAGAACATAGTAAACACCTTATCATCAAAAAAGAACAAAAGTAAAATAGTTAGAAATTCATTCTAGATACTAATTTTTGAGGGAGAAATGCCATTGTATTATACTCTTATTTTATTTGGAAGAACATGAGGGTATCAGAGAGAGAGGATGAAAGATTTTAGACTTGTCAGTCTTGCTATACATGTGGAGCTGTAGCAGTGTCATGACCTCAATTCCCCCATGATACTTGCATCAATAAAACTAAGGATGTGGGTAGAGTTTTCAACCTCTTCAGCTCTTTCTGTTAATTTGTCACTCTCCAAGTTCTGGAGCTAAGAAACTCCCAGGTTTTCTACCTTCTATTAATATTTGACAAAAAAAGTTTATTACAAATCTTAGAAGTCAAAAAGCTAGATGAAGCTGAACTGAATTTAATGTAAGGACAATGAAAGATAATTATCTAATCTAAGAAAATTCAGTGGCATCTTCAGCAAAAGAAAAGGTTTTAAATATATATTTGAAAGTAGACATTTGTTGGCAAAATACTAATTTCTGAAAATGCTCATCTAATGCACATGAACTACTCATCCTATGCATTTTAAATATTTGCAAAATACATTCAGAGTGAAGCAAAAATACATTTTGAAACATGCAGCAAAACCTCACCATCCTCTGTTCAACTACATAAGCATATACCAACATAGGATCCTTTTTTTTTCTTCAGAAACACCTCTGATTTCTGCCATGTCCTATACTGAGGTATCACAGACCCCTACATTTTAAATAATCTTTCTAGATCTAACTTCAGATCTTCAAAGGTATTTAGATACCTAATTCCCTTTGATTTAGTTGAAAACTAGGCATTTATACAATAAAATGTGCTTGAGTATAAAGAAAAAGATGTCATCCTTTTCTGGGAAATACTTAAAAGTTTAAAATACACCTTCTATAACTACAATCAAGAAAACAAGCTGTTATCACAACTATGCAGGAGGAAATTTTCATCTGGTCAAGATACTTTCTTTACTCAGTTCAGTGGATTACTCAATTGGTCATCAACACCAGGGCTTAAAACATCTCGGAGACTGGTTGGGGGAAGGTTTGAATAATAAAAAAATGGCAGTACTTCACTGCCTGCCTGTTGGAAGGAAAGGGTTAAAACTTGAAGATTTTTTAAGGAGGGAAAAATAGGTATTTTCGGTCAAGATGACCTGGCAGCTGGGGGATGCTAATATTCACTGTGGGAAATTTCATTGTTTGCTGCCTGTCTTGAGAAGTGGGATTCCTCTAGAAGATAACACAATGCTGTAAAAGACCTAAAAAAATATTCTTCACAGGCCTAGGCCTGGTTGTGGGGGAGCAGAGAGATAAGAAGCTTGAGGATTGTAAAACACAGCCTTGTGATTGCACCTGTGCCAGGCCTTTGATGGCAGGTGGGAATGGCACGTGTGCTTTTTGTCCCAGCTAAGATGGAATAAGCTTAGCTGTGGATGTGTCTGTCTTTTGCCAGAGTGGGGATGGAGTAAATCTCTTTATGCTTCAGCTGTGGATTTTGGCCACCTTGGTTACCTGCATGTATTTCAGTTCTCACATTGCCTAAGCCTTCTTCCCTTCTCACATGCCTTTACATGAGATACCTTCTCCTTTCTCTCTCTCCCCAGTTACCTCTGTGTTACTCCTCCTCCCCTAGGTTATGTCTACACTATGATGCAAAACTCGCCACACCAATTAGCAGAGATTCCCAGGCATTGTGCACGGGTTAAGAAGCTCCCAAGGGCCATTCCCAATGGGTGTTTTTATTCAGTGCCCTGATTTTTGGAGACAAAATAAACTCACCGGGTTACATGATGGCTAGTCACGTCAGTCAACTCAGCGCCTGAGGACACAGTGTCAGAGTCCTTTACATCTTTATCTATGCTGACACTATTTCTGCCTGCCCTGCTTCTTATTTCTCCTGTTAAATAAGCTTTTACGCACCCTTGCCTTTCTAGAATGGGACAGAGAAAGGAAGGGGTGAAGGTCTGCTCTAGGGCTGCTGTAAGGCAGCACAGGTAAATTGGGAAAAAAGTGAGAAGAGGAGGACTGAAAAGTACAAGAGGTGAGATGAAAAGGTCTTTCTCTTCCTGCTGACACTGGCAAAGAGATTACTAAGATTTCCTTGGAAAAGTTGCTACTGGTTGCTGCACAGGACATCAGCAGGTGCAAAGGGTTAGCCAAAAACAACACACAGGTTTGGTCGATAGAAACATCCAAACCTTGTCTCCTTTAGCTTCAGCAGCAGCCTGTTGCTGTCGTCAGTGCTATTGGCTATTTTGTCTGCTCTTTGGAACCAGCCCTTCAGAAACAAGACAACAGTGTCAACAAAAAATCTGAGGAATGCAGGAAGGCTCAAATGTCAACTTCAAAAAAATTATTTCCTTTTTTTTTCCTTCCAGAAACAGGTACCTTGCTAATGACATCACTTTGACTAGTCTCAGAAAGCATCAACATCCCAATGATGTAATGAATGAATACTATATGAGAAAAACCAAAATGTACAATTGCTGTACTGTCTTTCAGTTACATAAATATGATGCCAGTTGAATAGGAATATTTTAGCACATGATGAGTAGGAAGAAACCAGTGTTCAAAAAGTTCCAAAATATACATTAGCACCAATTAGTCTTCTGTGATAGGATTAAAGCACCACAGTTAAGAAGAAATTTTAAGCTTATTTCATAATGATTTATTCTTAGATGGTATTTCTCTGAAGTGCCATTTCACCATCAACCTCTCACTTACAGTCAAACCAACTCAAACTAAATCCAGCCAGCAGAAATTGCTAAAGCACATAGATAAAGCAAATATGAGTTGAGAATCGCCTTCCATCATAATTTTAGGTTTTCTTTTTGTATGGCTCAAGAGCATATAAATGATGTTTTGAAAAAGTGGATCTCATTGTAATATTTAGTCCAAGTGCTGAGCAGCATCACTTTCCACTTGAGATCTAAATACAGCCTTGAATGACTACTGTATTATCAGAATCTTCTATGTAAAATAGAGCAACTTCTGGAAAAACACCATCCTATAAAAATTTACTCACTGTTTATACAGTTAGGGTTTTTCAGAAAAAGATTTGCAGCAAGACAGAGATATGAAGCAAACAGTCTCTTCATAATCTGAATATGCTCCCACAGCAATTTTTTTTTTTTTTTTTTTAATGCAGATCTGGTAAGCTATGTATTTAAGATACACCCAAGCTATACAAAACCCTCTAAGACTTTAATCGACAAAACATCTAGAACATTAAATCACAAGAATTGGGGTGGGTTGTTTTCTTTTTTGGTGAAGATTATGGGGAATAGCTGTCTATGTATTTTTGTTAAGCATGTTAAAGGCACAAAAATACACCAATGGTTGAGGCAGCAATATAAAAATCTCTCATATTTGCATGAGAAGTACTAGAGTTTGGACATGCAAGTGCTTTGAAAAAGTTCCTTCTTGTTATATCCTAAGTAGCCACTGCATTGTCTGAAACAGAAAGTACAATGCTTTCATGTCTGGCTATAGTCCAGTTTGGGTAATTGCATTCTACCTGCACAAATTGCATTGGCAGTTTTCATAAGCATGATGTTATTCTTTATTTCTAACCTTACATTGTTGCTATACGCTATTAACACACAGTTTCAGTGCTTCAGCCAGGAAGCAGCCACATACTGCAAGGAAGCCCCCCATGTTCATAGTTTCTTTCTTATTCATCCATTCCCCACTGTTCCCCAAAACCAGTATTCTGGATAAAATTAGGAAGCAACTATGAAAGCAGTAATACATTGCCGTAAGTGTAATTTTACACATACCCCCACCATTTTTTTTAAGGTTTTAAGATAACCCTAAAAAAAGGAAAAGTTTTTTGTTGCTTTTCAGACATTTGTGAGGTAGTTACAACTTTTTGTGTGTCTGGTAATTTTCTGGTTTTAATGTTTAGGTATGTGGTTAGCTTACAGCAAATAGAATGAGAAATGAAAATGGTATTCGATCAGAATTTCATCCAAAACTAAATATTAAGAAAGTTTGGAAAAACACAAAAGAAATTGACCCCTCTGCATAACATGCAACATAAGCCCAAGTCCTGATGCAGAATGAGAGAAAGTCAACACCTGTGTTGATGGACTGAAAACAGTGGCAGTGGCTCCAATGCAGAACCTTTCCATTTATTTTGACAAGGCTTTGCAGATTCAAATTAATTTATAATGTTCTACACCAACCTACCCTGTTTCTTTACAGGTATAATACAGTTTCTTTTGCCCATAGTTTGAAAGTGTTTGTGAAGCAATGATTTCCAACTTTTCAGTGCTAATTAATTAAAAGAGTATGTAATTAGATATGAATTAGCATCTCTTCCAGTATAACTGTTGAGAATAAAACTCTGAGCGGGTTTGGTTCAGAAAAATTGTCATTATGTGGGAAAATTCAGATTCTGGTACTAGAATCAAGATGGCAGTTGAACTAAATTGTTGTAAAGAATGATTGCCTGGCTAGTTTTTTAGTGGTTTGGTTTTGGATTTGCTTTTTCCTTTTTAACTGTAGAGCCTCTGCAACAGAAGATGAAGTATCAAGGTGTTAGCCCCATTTTGCTGCATCAGCAGCGAAAATAAAAACAGTCACTCTGAGATGGTGCTCAGTTGTACATTCTTCACTGCCTTTGTTCTGCCTGAAGTAGAAGTTTGATAACATAGGGTAGGTTCATCTTCATTTATCCAAAGATCTTTTTGACATTCCATAAGTTAGACTCGTGGCAGACATTTTTTATAACATCAGCCTTGATGAGCTAAAGACAGGAACGAATGTGTTCTCCTGTGGCTGCAGAGAGTTTCTCAGATCATCTACCACAACTCTGTCATAAATAATATCTAGAAGGTGGCTATTATCCTCTCGGATTAAATGATTAGACTAGAAGCTAAACTCACAGTTACTGATCCTAGAAAAATATCTCATATGTTAAAGTACGAAACCAGAAATGGATTTAAGGGAGGAGGAGGGGAGAGAAGTAGAGGTGCAAAGGACAGATTATGCAGCCAAATCAGTAATCAAGATTTTAGGTAATTATATGTGAAAAACAAAAAACCTGACACTCTAAATTGACTTTTGTCAGACGTTAATCTTTTTTTTTGTCTTTTCAGGAACTTTTTCAGATCTAAAATAATGATTTAATAGCCCTTGGAAGGTGTGTTATTGATAAAAGAGCTCCATAATAACATGCCATCAATATGATAATTCCCAGGGCTGGAATTAACAGCAAGTTCCCAACATGGATCCACATTGGTGAGACTGTGGCTGCCCATTGTTGCCTAATTGAAAATACTTCTTTCTCTTAGTGGCATTACAGATTACCAACACCAAAGGCATTCTCTCAGAGGTGTCTTTTACTAAACTGACAGTCATGGCAGGCAAAGAAGCTGCAGACCCTTCTAAACAATTTTTTATCTTTGTCAACAGCTCCTCAAGATTCTGTGAGATGGAGATGCCAGAGAAGAATGGCCACTACCATACCTAAGGATTGCAATTAGCTTTTCTGGAGACACACCAACTATTCCTTGAAGTGGTGAACCTAGTTAAGTTATCTTAATTGTCTGACCTTATAAAAACTAGTTAAGGTGCTTTAAGACTAGCAGAGAGATTGGATAGTACTGTGAAGGCTCGATCATCTGTTGTAACACCAGATCGACAATGAGACACAGTCAAAACTACAAATCACTTCCATTGATACTTGAATTGGCTTAGTACATACATATGATTAAATCCAAAGAAAAAAAAAGTCAGGAAACATGCTTGCCAAGGAATGCTGCTTCACAAACAGCAAGTCAGGTGAGCACTCAGAGCTGTGGTGGTATGAAAAGAAAGAGGATTGACAGCCTGAAAACCTCGATGTCTTGGTTAGCAATCAGTAGCAGTGCCATTTGACTTAAAAATCATTTTTAGCTCCCAGTCCCAAGGAGGTTTCCTTTGGGGTTTTCCTCAAAGGTGATAATGAAAAAGCACAGCTCTCCAATTCTAAAGGCTGGGAGACCCTTTAAAGGTGCCCAGTGGAAGTTATAGCCCTTTTAAATTAAGACCACAATTTTTATCAGCAGAGATCTTGCATTCATAATTAGAGTTCCACTAAATAGTCAGAGCTTTTACCAATAGAAACAAATTTTCTATTCTTCTAAATCTTAAACCAAAATATCATTAACTTATTCCACATTTAGGACCATGCTTTTCTAAGTTTTTACTGCAAAGAAAGTAAAGCTTTACATCTTGTATTCATACAGCCAGTGCATATCTCCAGAGCCTCTGCTGGACAGAGAAATGAGCATGGTGAGGGTAACTCATTCAGAGCACTGCCGAAATCTCTGTTATTCATAAATTCTACTTTCCTTTTTTTTTTTTTTTTTTTCCTGCTAAAACCCTTAAAGTGAACAGAGCTATGAATAGAAATCATTGTCTTGCACAGGTGAATTCCCAAAGCTCAGCTGCCTCCAGAAAGGGTATGCATTTCCATCATTGCTCCAGTGGATGTCAGCGGAATCTACAATTTGTTTTATTGTATTGAGTCTACTAACCAGTCTAACTCCCGGTGCTTCTATGACACCCAATCCATGATCTTGTGAGGTTACAGAAATTACAGAACCATTTGAGTATTTGCAAGTGCAGCCCTGATAATGGTTTATGGTGGTTGGAATATTATGTTTGAGAGCTGATCACAGTCCATTGATTCATAATGTCAGGAATCCCGGTTCTGAACAGGAAATGCTTTTCCCATAGCTACACATCCTATTTCCAGGACTATAGGCAATTTTTTATTACTAAAAATTAATCATGGTAACCTATGGAGTGCATAAAAGATGAATTTTTATCAACAGAAAACATATCTACATAAGTGACATGAAGGAGCAATATGACAAAAAATTAGTATTTAGGAAATATTTTAGAAGCAAAAGTTGAAACCAAATCCCTCACTAGCAAAGAAATTTTAGTGCACTGAGAATGCAAATTAAATTTCCAAATGAAAAAGTTACAATAAAAGCTTCTTAATGTTCATATGAAATCTTAAAGCAAATGTAAAATGTTTCTAGGAGATGCCTTTGTTTTCTTGGTGTTTACTTTACATCCTTGACATAAATGAATCAATTTCACTGTAAATCTCTGAGTTTCCTCAGTTGTGTGAGATAGTAGACAATATCAAGAACTTTTAATTTGGGATGCAAAAACAATGACCATATTTACAAATTGGGAATAGCACACTTGCATCTTTCACTACAAATTCTGTCAGTCCTACTTGTGTTTTATTTCATTTAAACCTTTAAGGCATATCATCTGCACTGACAGCCTACACTTGGGATTTGATGTTTGGGTTGAGGTGAAGTTAAAAAATAAATCAAAAATATATTCTAAATAGTGAAATGTGATTAGCCAGATGCAAATTCCTCTCTTCTTCTTCCAAGTCCTGACATAATCTGGCTGACTGCTCTTAAGGGTACCAGATCTGTAGAAAGTGAGTATTCAACCATTTCAGCGTATGTTTTTGCCTCTTTTGAGTGCCTCTAGAAGGAATGCCCGTCCCAAATCAGTAGCACTTTTGGTTTCTGGTTGAATAGTAGCATACTCATTATCTCACACATCTTGCAATTAGAGCTTTCCTCTTGGGGAAACAACCCTTGGCAATGGAAGGAACTGGAGGACATTCATGGCATCCTGAAGGTAACTGGCTGACCAGTTAACCCATGGCTTTATGGAATATCTGCAGAAGACTGCACATTTTATGAAATATTCTTCACCAACTCTTTCACTTATATTCAACCAAAATGAAGCTACAGAAGTAACCATAAGTAGATGTCAAACTGAAATGTTTCTCTGTTTCTATCAGTTTACCAAAATCTTGAACAGTAGTTTCGTTTTGAATTAATTAATGCAGCACATTTTCACTAGCTGACTGAAATGCTTTGCATCCACTGTATAGTAATAATTTTAAAGATTGCTAAAAATATTTTTTTTTTCATGTGGCTGTAATAACTGTAAGAAGAACACTTTGATTTCAGAGAAGGCATGGATTCTTCACTTACATTGAAGCTATTACTATTTCCTGAGGTGTACTGGAGATATTGCAAGACTTTTTGAAACAACTCTCAGGCAACAGAAGACGTTCAGACCTGCTGGGCCATGTCTATTGTCTCTTGGTTACTACATTTCTGTCACTATCTCTGTCAGAGTCCTAATAAGGGGGAATGGCCACTTGTTGGTGTAACAGCATCACAGCAAAGCACTGCTCTGTAGTGCTGACCATGAGGTATCAGGACTTGACTGTAATTGTACATGGATCTAGGGAGGGGATGCTCTTCCTGGGTACCATTTCTTGCCAATTGAGAATAACAAAGAGGACGCACTAAAGTGTTCTGCTATGCCTCTTATCCACATTAAAACAGAATTTATCTGGAAGACTGCCACGACACCGTTGCTCTCCCTAAATGCTCCTAATAATGGAGCAAATCTGATGGCAGAGAAGGGATATCTCTTCATGTAGCCAAGCGCCACCTCTGTGGTTATGCAGCAGTATGAAGCTGCTCTTCTTATTTGGAAACCACCACACCATATCTGACAGAAACTGAATTCAAATATATTCTGGCAAGAAAATATTAATTAGAGAAATATCGAAAGGATAAATATACATAAGACTCACATTTTGCCTCACACCTGCCACCCTCAGATAAATAATGATATTGATGCATATACATTTACTATCTGCCACCACATTAGCTGAGAAGCACAGACCAACATATGCAAGCAGCCAAACAAGCATGACAAAGATAGACTAAAATATTTTTCAACAGAAAATAACGAGAGCACTTTACGCACTCAGTATACTACGGTTCCATTTAATCTCAAGAGTTTTATTAAGCATTGCTCTAATTGTACATCACTTACAGTTCTTGATCTGTGACGGGGGATAATAGATGTCAAGTCATTGTGCTAGTAGCCATTCACTCAATTTATATTTTCAAAATAAAAATCACACACATATCAAAAATCCTTACGAGCACACTAAAAACTGCATCACAAAGCCATCTGTTTTAGGCCATGTAGAGCTCAGTAAGAAAACAAATGTTGCATTTCATTTTCAGATCCAGGCTTATTGATTATTTTATCTCCTCTGCTGCAGAGTATGCCAGAAGGCCCTGCTCTGGAGGCAAGTTGCAATGAAAAGAGACAAGAATTTTATTAGTGCTAGAAGACACATAGCTTTGCTTTGGGAAAAATTACACAGCTCTCCAATGGAAAAAATAATTCAAATGAATGAGGCCTGACAAAAAGCAGAAAAAAGCCTGCAGCTGCCATAAAATTGATAAAAGCTGAAAGGGATCTCACAGATAAGCATAATAATGCCTAAGCCAATGACATTTCATTATTTTTTCTCAGTAGCTGTCTAGGAGAGCAGGTGAGCCCTTGATGCATTCTCTACCACGTCAATCACTACTTTGCCAACCAAATTAGAGACGAATCACCCACAGGATCTGCAGAACAGTCTAGTGCAGCTCCTTTTGAGAGAACAGCTCCTTTTGACAAAGCAACACCTCCAGTAACATCATTACTGCCAGTTTTATTACCTGCTAACAGCACCCAGAGAATTCATTGCCTTTATCCATTTACGCTTTTCATCAGTTGGGAATGGCACAAGGTAATGTTGAATACTCTGTGAGCTGGTGCTGTTTGTGGCACTGTGATCTTCATGAAGACATGGCAGAGTCAGTCCCTCCTTTGCACATTTACCGATAAAAGAATATAATTCTTTGTGTTTTGATCCACTCTTTTTCCACTGACAGGACTATGTCTTCCACGGACACAGCTGGGTACTGCAAATGGACTAATGACCACTCAGGCATGCAAGCACTCCCTCTCCATCACCATCTGGGAAAGGGCAAGAACCAGTGTTGTCTCAGTCGGGAAAGAAAAGGTATTTAAGTGGGTATAGGCTCTTCATCCCCAAGTGAGAGTAAAGACAAGTTGCTGCTCCTCTCAGTTGTGTAAAGGGGATACTCGGACAGCTCTAGTTTTAAGTAACAAACACAGCTGTACAAGCACAAGCCCAAATTTGTCCATAAACTAGTATTTTCAAAAATCTAGTTCAGCTCCCTTCTGGACCAATTTGATCAATGCTGACTCAGTTTGGCTGTTTTTGTATTCCATAAGTATGGAATGGAAAAACTGGCTCTGTTTTTTGCCTACTCTCTGCATAGTGGAAATTATTCCCTTTCTTAGGAAATAATTTATTCTCCCTCCCCAGATTCTTAGACATCTTGGTGATTTAATTACTTATCTCTAATAATAGTATATTACCATCAATCTTGTTCTCTTTCTCCCAGGGTTTCATACACCTTGATGATGACCTCCTCATTCTAGACACCCTTGAGCTTCACAGATCAAATCTGGCTAATCTTTCATCTCTTGCAGACTGAAAATCAGAGGTCTCCGTTGCAACCTAATCTCAGCAATGTCCTTCTCATTATAAGGTCACTGGAAGGGCACAAATTACTCCAAATGCAATTTTATTCTTTCTTCAATTTGTGCCAAAATAATTTAAAATTAAAGTAAGCATATTCTGTCTGTTTAAGACTCTGTGTCAAGACTTGTCTCTTTTTTCTGCTTCTATGTAGTATTCAGGGCAAACTGGATTATCTACAAATAATAGTCTTGAACTAAAGTCTACATTTCTCGTCCTTTTCCTACTGTAGGGTACGTATTATTACTTTTGAGTCTCGGCTTCCCTTAACTGTAAACTTTAATGTCTCTAATGCATTAAAACAATCTAATACTGCTTTGTACACCAGTAGAAAAGACTACTGGATTATTTTAATGGATTACAGAGACACTGTATTTAAGGATACAACACAAATTCTGAGTTATCAGCATCAGTGAAAGCTTGTTTTTGCCAGTGGCACAATCCTTTTGTAATATCCTTCTCCAGAGTCAATTACATGTGAGGCAAACACAATCATTTTTAAAAATGAGTTATGTTGCCTAGAAATACTGCCAAATTTACTGACATTTGCCTATTAGAAGAAACAACAACCGAACCCCCACATTTTAAAGCGCTTGAAGTGTTCCCATTAGTATAACTTGATTTCACTGATAGCAGTCCATTTTGTATTATATTAACAAACATGAAATTTAGCTAATGAATATATAAATACTATATGAAATAGTCCTGAGTATAACAGCAGGGCCCAGTGGAGAGGCCAAAGAGGTTTTGCACATACCAGAACAGAACTGTTCAATTGTGATAAACTTTCTACAGATTCCTTTTATCATTCTCTGGATGCTGACAGGAAGCATTTAATTCTGTATTAAACTCTACATCTGATGTACGAAGCATACTTTGACTTGTAAGTGAAATGTCTTGGCATTCATCAGCAATTATGCCCTTAATAAGTTCTGACTATTGTCAAAGCTTTCTAGCTTGTCAGTGAAAAAGATGCAAGTGCCACAAGATGGAAGAATTGATCTCTACAGGAAGGCTTATGAATTCGAAAAAACCCTCTATAAAGATAGCACTAAAATCTGCCTTTAAGATCTACCACTACGTTTTATGCACAGTTTCACAGGAACCTCCCAGTCTGGGATAAGAATGAAAAATTCATAAGAAATGCTATTCATCTCTCATGAAAGTATTTGTAAACAGAGCACAGTTTCTCTGAATGTATTCATTATCACAGAGAACTGCAGTAAGCACGAACTCTTCAGTAATTTTAGTGGGCTCTGGATTAGATCTTATTTTAATTTCCTCTAAACGCATTTTAAGTAGGATTTCGCTTGCTTAGAAAGTTCTACATGGAGCTCATTTACAGATGACTGAGTATTTGGTGCTTGGTTTATTCAGGCGTCCCACTGTTGCTCATATCAACATGAACAACATGGCACCATTCTTTTCCATTAGAGGAACATGATTGTAATCCTAATGAAAGGGAGCATGTAAAGGTAATGGGATATTTTAATCTCTCTAGAGAGGCTCAGGGATGAACTGGATTAGGGTGCCTCACAAAATTCCTACACCAGGTCGACACTGCTTATCCCCAGAGAAACTCTGTAAATTGTAGTTACAACACTATGTTACACTAACAGCATGCAATCTGTAATTCAATGAGGAAAGATTTGGGGAACAGAGGCACAGATATAGAAGCAATGGGAAGATTATTTCAATTCAGGGGTGGCAGAGCTCACAGATAGAAAAACTGGAGACCTGCTCATTAAGCAATATCCCACATGGAAAAAGCATCATCTACTTATTGATCTTCATCTTGCTCTTTACCACAAACGTAACCGGTTTTTACACAATCAATATGCATGCATGCTCCTGGTTAGAGTGGACAGAGGAATACTAATACCATGCTCATTTATGAACTTGGGGTTGTTTTCCGGTTTCTGGCCAAATCTTTGGGTGGGCCTGCAGTATGCACAGCACAGTCCTATCCCTGTATACTCTTCAAAGGATGACATTTAGCATCCTACTTATGAGAACAGCTGCCTGTCATGGCATCCTGGGAACAGGAACACACAATTATTCACCCACAGCCACAAAGGATATCCTACAAACCCTGCTTCTCATTTACATTAGTTCTGAATGAGGAAACTTCAGTGAGCAAGTGCTTAACAACTCAGTGAAACAATTCTCTCTATGCCCTCCTAACAAATGTACAGAGACAGGAGTAAGGGCAGCACCAATTTACATAAAGAAAAGCAGTCTTAACTATCCAATGCAAAGCTGTAAGCTGGTAATATATCCAGTAAGTAATTTGTAAGATCATGGATTTTACTACCTAAATTGTGTTTCTTAAAGGTTCAAGAAACCTGCTTTTAATTTAGCTTTTTAGTAATTTGCTTATTCTTTGTTGTTCTCCTCTACATGGAATCTGTCTCTAGATTTCAGAATTACCAAGTGTCGATAGTGATTTTATCTTCTTTATGAGTGTGTCACAATTCATTTTTCAGCAGGATATTTTTTTAATCCTTTCATCCTAAAGTCCTTCTCCCCTTACCAACAATGAATTTGGATATACATATGACAGATAATCAGTACTCTGCAAGCAATGGTCAATGCAGACTGAACTGCATAATTCTTCTTGAGTCAAAATTCCCCAAATCTCAAAGCACCTACAAAGAATCCAAATTCTTTATCTTACTGCTTATCTACAAAGGTTGGCTCATTTGAACTTTTCTGCAGATCTGAAGAGAAATTGCACTGAGGCTTTTAGCTACCTAGAGCCCACGAATTGCACTGTGCTGCCAGGACACAATTACTGAAGTGGAATGTAGGAATAGAGTAGCTTTTGTTAGTTTTATTTCCAAAATTACACCAGTAGAGAACCATTCACTTGCATTTATAACTGCAGACTATATTTCCTATAAACCAGTAACAGCAATAACAAGGAAAAGCATCATTAAATGGATATGGTTTGGTTTTCCTCAAAAACTAGACATATTTCATAGCAAGATGGACAAGATACAGCCTGGTACAGTGTTCTAAAGCTGAGTCAGCACAGCCAGCATTTCTTGAGTGTACAATTTGTCTGGAATAACAGTACACAGATTTTTACCACAAAATTATGAAGTGATTCGGAACTGCCCAGGATTCAAAAGCATGTACATGCTGTATGTATGTCACAGGACTAAAACTGGGTAAACGTACACAATGGAACCACGGGGGGAAAGTAAGAGAATGAATGAAGCCCTCTGGAGATTCTGCTCCTACTGCTAAGTACAAGAAACAAGCATATACTAGAAGTGGTAAAGGCAAAAGAAACAATGAGACAGGCAAGTGGCCCCAACAAAGTGTGTTTCAAATTCAGCAACTTCTACTACACTTTGTGGACACTTTTTAAAATGCAGCTTTACTGAAGAGTGCAAGAAATACCGTACTGGCCCTGTGCTTTTCATCAGTGATTGCTCTACGCCCCAGGTAACTGTGTGTGCCAATCCACACTGTCTCTCTGACTGTGGCAGTAGGGAAAGCTGCTGTATGTAACAGCTGCTATCTGCAGTTCATACATTCCCACTTCCCCTTCCCAGGCAATTCCAGTCGCTCACCCAGAAATATGGGACAGGAAAGATTTCCCTACCCCTTCCTCGTGATGTCTACTATGAACCTGTTGCCCACGTGTTTCTCTAATGCCCCATGAAACTCCTACTTTTGTCTCTCTGCATTCTCTGCAGAGGCAACAAATACCAATAATTCAATATCACTGTTGAAGAAAAAAGAAAGGAATTCCTTCTCTTCTACATTGTAAATGGGTTTTCCATGGTTATGGCATGTACAGTCCTGCCCTTCATGGTTTTGTTTGCTGCAGCCATATCCTCAGCACAGCATTTTATTCTCCAAACCAAAGAGCCCCAGCCTTTTTACCCTCCCTTCAATAGCTTCTTTCTTATGTCATGACAACTGTTCCTTGGCTCTTCTAGTGCTACTAACAGCCTTGCCACATTCTGCCTGTCTTGGTCCTAGCCCCAGAAACTGTGTCTATCAGCAAAAGAGAAAATATTATGCTCTGAGACTTCTGCCAGAAGAAGGGGTTTTTTTTGCAGCAGGGTATTATTTGAGAACAGAACAGTTCTGAAACATCAGATCTTTTCTTGATACTTTGGAAGATAGCATGCACAGCTTCATGGAGCAAATTAGAGTAATGCTTTCTGCAGTCATGAAATGAAGCATTTAATAGTGAAATAAGCAGAACCAGAGTTTCAAGAAATAATTGTCATCCCTGGAGTAACTCCAAATCCTCAGGAGCTTTGTGCATTTCTCATGAATTCCAAAGCAGGAAAATAGGTGGATCTTAGTAATCCTGATGAAGCTGAGTACTACAGAGAATAACTTGGTGAATTGAATTATTAGTGTCACTGTTGATAAATACATTCAAATATTTTCCCATTTTTGCTGTCTCTTTAGATTTCACATTGCTATAGGAGAAGACTAAGCAGACACAGTATCTGTAGAAAACAAAGATTATGAAGGGCACCTAAAGTTGATCATTATAAAATAAAAACTGAGTGTCCTCTGGGACAAGTATGTATTACTGTAATAATACCTGAAACCTGAACACTTTGAGATTAATTTGGTACTTATGGAATACAAAACAAAATTTGATCTCAGGAGACCTTGTCAAGACCTCAGCACTTCCACACAAGGTACTTAATTAGTAAAAAAAAAAAAAAAAAAAGGTTAATCCTGAAGAGTTTTCAAAGCAAAGAACTTTGGGAACAGATCCAAAAAAGTAACTTAGGTGCTTTCTCTGTCAAAATAAATGAATCCATGCAAATCTTTGCCTAAGTGTTATAATTTGGAAGTTTATCAAATGTATTTTATTTCATGTGGAACTTCTGGTAGTATTTAAGTGGTTCCTTACATCAATGCAAACATTTCCTTTAGTCAGTTTGCCAGTTTGTGAATTGAAATAAAGAAAGACAAAAAAGGTAATTTGGGAGAACTTTGTTTTTCAGGTTTTCAAAACTGGATAAAATTTTCCTTAATTAAATCCAATCATTAAATGATGCAGTTTTAATTATAGGTAATCTTTCTCACCAATGTTGAAAGTACCCAAATCATATTACTCACATATGCATTTCTTAGCACAAAAGTTTTTCTAACTAATGTCAGCTCATAATATCATGGAAGATTTTCTTTCCCCTTCCTCTTCACCTCTCAAAAGGAATTGATATTCATTACACTTCCAAATTCTATATGGTGACCTCTGAAAGCAACCACTGACACAGTACAGAGGAGCTCATGCTGTTGTTTTTGTTCAAGTACATCCTCCACACAGATTCTTGGGCTTTGCTTAATGAAATGTCCACTACCTCTCTCTTTGTTAGTCAAGAGTGATCTCGAGTAAATTAATGGCAAACATTTTCCATAAGTAAACAAAAGAAACTCCTGAAGGCCTCAGTACAAGATACTACTGTATACTTACCCTGGAAGAAATGGTTTGTTCCTTGCCGAGACTAAAATCCAAGAGTCCAGAAACAGAACAATTCTAAAGCAGAGAAAGCAAAATGGCAAACTTCTACAAAATTACAAACAAGTTGTCAGCTCAGGTTTTCTTCATAAGACAGACTTGTGCATTTTACCAGCAATAAAAAGTTACTTGTTCGAAATATATCACTATTATTATTTTTGCAGTCTTGTATACATTCATCATGCCCCTCAAGGAAACAGGACTCTTGGTGACACAGCAATTTGGAAACACTAATCCATACACTCCTTGGTATTCGGAAAGAGACATAAAGGAACAGAAATAAGATTATGTTGAATTCCTTCACTAATGTAAGTAATAATTTACAGGAAACCGATCTATTTATTAGACTGGAGCATCACAGGAAAATGAAATGTTAGACCATCAAAAAATCAGAGGGCCCATATCCAAACTTAAAACCATGAAGCTGCTATATTTTTATATGAGGTTTAACAGAATCACATTGCTGTTTGTCCCCATCCTTGCCCTCTACCACTGGGCTCAGCTGGGACTCAATTAAACTTGAATATATGCTTTATCGATACCCATGGGTTTGACCCCAAGTGCTAATTTTCACTGTTCACATTTTTCTAATTCAGTTTTAGGTTTCTAAATAAATAATATACCAGCTTTCCATGTTGTTTTTGTGTTTTTCAAAATAATTTTGTTTCTTCTAGCAAAATAGGTAATAAAAAAGAAAATAAAAATGAAAAGGACACTCTGGCCTTGATAATGTAGTTAGGAAAAAAGGCTGAGAACAATAACTGTATCACTGTGCTCTCCTTTCTGGAGTTATCACTTCTCACTAAATACAATTGTATGAGAACACACATCTGTTGCAGGGTGGGGGTTTTAGTGCCTTTCAATGTGTCATAACCTAAGTGATCAATGTACGACAGGCAGGTAGGATTTCAGCCAGGAGGACAAGCCCATATTAGCTTTCAGTTACCTGGCACAGAGACTTCAGCAAAGGCAGAGGTGTGGCCTTAACTGCATCCACCAACTTCCAAGCTTGTTCACTGGTCCTGCTCCCTTGGCAGGCTAAAACTGACCATGTAGTCCCACACGGGATAATCATACATTCACTTACTAGCTAGACACATTCTTCAAAATGAAAAAACTTCTGCAGGAGAAAAGGACATCTTCACCTCAAATATGCACCGTCCTTCCAAATGTAATGAGCTATATGTGTCCAGAACTAGTGAAAAATGGAAGGACATTACCTAAAAAAACCTGTAGAGCCTGAAATTGTAACACTGTGTATTGTAAAAAGGGGAAACACTTTTCAGAAGTCAGGTACATCATGGAGGATCCTTTCCTTTCTTCTTGAGGACTTAAAATCTGTGATTTTGACAATTCCTGATAATCAGTACATTCACCAGCTCTGGATAACCTACCTTTCAGATCTCTACATCCAAACTGAAGCAAAGCCTCAATAATTATGTCTGCAGACTAGATAGTCTAAAGCTATTTAAAATAGCAAAATAATAGCAAATATCCGTTCTTCAGATAAACCTTTACTTTTGCAAGGATATATCACACTCTGGGATTAGTATCCCAACTGTAGCAATCATGCAGCTCTACTCTCTCTCTGGTCAGCATTAAATTTTCTGCCCAAGTTTTGTTCAAGTTTTAATACAAACTTAGCCATGCGTCTATGTAAAAATATTTCATATGTGGCATCATTTCTTCATGCACAAATTGAGATCAGTTCACCATTGTCTCATAAAGATAGAAAGGAGGGAAGGAGGTGGAATTGTAAAGAAATAAAGACATTTAGCACTCAATTATTTCAAACAAAGCGGGAAACAATGTCTTGCTAGAAGAAATACTTTTGTGAAACACAGATGCCATGCTGTGTACCTAATGACAAAATAGTTGAACCAGAAAGATGGATGGATTTTCACTGGCATTTCCTGCTGACCCTGTTAAGTACCCTAGCTGAGAGATTTTTTAGACTTTCCTGGAACTATTTTATTTAAGACTTGATTGAACTAATGTGCTCTATGCAAATCTCTATATATAATGAAAACTGGAATCAGAAATGTTCCTTGCACTCACTCAAACCATAACAAACATTGCTGCATTGCCTAAAATACAGAAACAGTGCTTGCAAAAAGCCTTCATGGTGGATAATGACCTTTCTGTGCTTTGCCAGAAGTTTTGGGTGGTTTTAGATTTCACCCTGAATTACAGAGGAAATGAAGGTGAGTTTCCACATTTCTCAGAGTTCAATCAATTATAATACTCCAAATTAAAGCCACTATAGCTCTACAAAGGCTCATCACTACCCTGCAACATGATGCAGACATGATAATTTCATTAGTACATTCTGAGGCCTCAGTCACACATCTTGCAATGCAGTCTTCCAAATGAGCTGCTGCCAGATCCACCTAAAATTGCCAAGAGAACAGTCAAAGGCAACTTAGCTATTACAAAGCTTAAACAGGATGGAAATATAAGATGCGACTACCACACTAAGGCTAAGGCCTTCACCCAGCCAGCAGTCCCTCTTCTCCCCACAAGCAACAAAAACTCCAGTACAGGTTAAGTTGAAATAGGCTTCACTCACCACTTTCTGGCTAACTCAGTGGCTAAAGTAAAAATGCAGAAAATTATCTCAAAGGAATTTGAGAGAAGAAAGAATTTGATCGCTGTCATTGTTAGACTGTCGAGACTATTGTTCTGGGAGTGCTTTAGGCTCACTCAAATGTACCTTCCTGTGTTGGTTTATAAGTTCAAATTCTTTTCTTTTGTAGCTGTACTAGTCTGTGCAGCCCTTTTCAAAGCACTAGAGCTGTATAGATGAACTGCACTGATTTACATCGTTTCAGAATTCAATTCAAAAGACTTTAAGTAGCATGCTGAGATCGGATATGTAACATCTATACCAGAGCATCTAGGATTTGATTGCAATATAATGAAGAGTCATTTAAGTAATTACTTTTGCATAAATTACTCTGTGCTGGTACATTCCAATCTATAATTGCACCACATTATAAGCACCATGGTTACTAATCAAGGGGTGAAAGGAATTCGAGACCTGGAAAGAGCAAGAGAAATTAGGTAGAGCTAATGTATGGACAGACTAAAGAGCACATTATTCATCTTCCATCTTGACATGTAGTATGCATATAAGCAGGAAGGTAAGAAAATGGACCCAGAAGTGACACACCTACCTATCCCAGCCCAGGTAACTTGTACTTCAGTGTGTCACAGAATATATAAACAAATTGACTAGATTAGATTGATATAATGAATTCCCTCAGCGTGGGTTAAATAAAATGATAAATCAAGATGCCAACATTTCAATATTTTGTAATTCCATAAAAATCCATTATCCTCAAATGAAATTGTTCCATTCAGTAGCAAAAACCATGTGTTATAGATGTAACAGCCTCACAGCCTTCCTGTGTTTTAGGAAAGGAGTCTTTGGCCATAGCAAAGTCCTTTTGCTGATTTCCAATAGCAGAGGAAACCACTACACACAACTCCTGGCAAATGCACAAGAGTAACATGAAGTAGAGCACTGGTAACCTGAGCGAAAGCCTACCCATTCTCCAGACAGAATGGGAGCAGTAGCAGTTGCTGACTTCTGAAGAATATTTGCAAGATGTTTATGATCCTGTAGCATGTTTTTCAGTCAAAGCAGTTTTGACTGGTACTCAATTTTTGTTAGGAATACTTGGCACAGCTGCTCTCTTATAAAACTAAATGTCTAGTGACAGTAAATGTAGCATGATGGAGGGGGTCTGGCAAAGACGCCAAATGATCTTTGGCCCTTACAGATATGTGACATTTCCAGAAAAAAAGCGTTTTATTAGATAAGCCACTAGGGAACAATCCTTCAATTGATGGACACGGCCATGTTGTCCTGGCAAAGATAAGCTTCTGAGAATGCCAATCACAGGTTAGGATATGTTCTGCAAAGCAAGTAGAAATGAAATAATAGGAAGAGAGAACCCTTATAGGGGAGTTATATTTGGGCTGATTGATTCTTTAGGTGTTACCACATTCAGAACTGCCCACAGCACTTATCCTGGTAAAGCATTGGCACTACCCAGCAAGCTCAGCTGTCCCACCATCCATATGTCACTGTTATCATAAATAATTATTATATACTCTCAGAACATATTAAAAGCAGAGTGGAATTTGATGTAAATACAGGCAAATTAAGAACAAAACAAGACCAACGTGATACACTGACATTTTCAAAATATTGCAACTTGAGATGATTTCCTTTGACAAATTCCATCTGTAGTCCTGTCTCACAAAAAGTAGGCAAAGATACAAAGCCAGTAAGTTTACAAACCACAAAAAATGAGGCGTGGGAGAACATATCATGTCATTGATAACACCTTCAGCCATCACCAGAAAAAAATCATGACCGTATCTTCAGGAGATTGGGTCAAAGTCTGAACTGCTTTCCTATCATCTGGAAGGAAAAGAGATGCAGAGTTTCTGCATAAGAAAAGGAGAGAGTAATTAGACATAATTAATGAGTACAACAGAGAGTGAGGAATACAAGAAAGAACAGCTTTGCTTTTCCCTCCTCCTTACAGGTTGTGTTGGTGGGCTATGTTGTCAAGCAATCTCAAGTTAAAGCTAACAAAGTCTTCTGTGTGGGAATAGATTTATATACACATATCACGCTCAGAGCTACATAAACACATATGCCCAAAGACAAGCTAATCCCTTTAATGAATCCAGCCCACAACACTCTAATCATTATGAATTTTCTTTATAATAGAAGCTACATTCAGATGCAGAAACAGTGCAGTCTCGCTTGTAAAGTACTGCAAACTTTATCCTTTTTGAACCTGAAAATAAGGCCTGGCTAATTTTCTCTTTAACTTTCAGGCCTCTTTGGGCCCAAATTTTAAATCTTCCTGATGTTAATTTCTGCAGCTTAATTATGTTAACGTGATTCTTTGTCCCCACTAGACATATAGTATACAAATCTACTGAGAAAACATCGATTCCTGGCAAGAGCTCTTGGCAAAAGAATGATACTTCCCCCTCCACAGAGCCATTTTGGATATTCAAACTGCACACAGAAATACAAAACTTTGTCATGGGATGGGTAGGATTAGCTGAAGCCCCCTTTGAAGCATTGTTGAAATTCTGAGTTAGGTTTTGAGCTTGGCCTTTTCCTTGAGATGAAAAAAAGCACAGCAGAAAGATGCAGAGGAAACAAGAGAAAGCTACAGGAATAGAAACATTAGAGTAATCCCTCCAAACCTCCACCCCTCTAAAACTACTCTGAGCAGATGGATAAAGGTGTATCAAGCCAAAGCTGTTACTTTAGGTGAAACCTAAATAGATCTAGAAGCATCTGATTCTCAGTAGTACCACAGGTTGCAAAAAAAATTGACTTGCAAGATACTTACAATTCTGAACCCCACTGGCTAATACTGGGTGCCTCCAGCCTTCAGAATTTTCAGGTTAGGTTTAGACTAAGTACTTGATCAATATATCCCTCTGCTATCATAACCTGTATGATATGAAGGGATTTTCACCTGGAAGGTAAATAACTAAATGGAGTAAATGAGATAGTGACAAAAACAAAACTTCATCAAGTGATCTATAGTTATCCAGTCATTATTCCGTCTTGTAAAATTATCTATATATAAAGGCAGAGACTTCTGAAAATTTAAAAATTAATTAGTGTGGGCAGTCATACAACCTCAGCTTTTCCTTTTAGGAAAGGTGAGGTTTGAGTTTTTTGGGGTTTTTTTTGCAAGCCTCCCAGATGCATTCACTGTAACACATATTTGTAGATATATTGAATAATGAGTAATTAGTGGTAATCAACTTAAAAATAATGCAATTCTAGAAATGAGGCTATTGGACTAGTCATGTTCAGACAAAATCTTCACTGAGATACATATATCTGTCCCAACAGCTCTGCCTGTGATATAGAAAATTCCTGAGAAATACAGCATTGCATGCATAGATTGTGTCAGCCGTCATGTAGAGGAGGTTGTCAGCAGTTGAAAGGGGGAAGAAAAAATAACAAAAACAAGAATCCCAGTTTTTACTAATGGAAAAATCCTTGCTTTCATTCTTCTTCCAATAAAAACTGCAATTTAACAGTAATAATATCGGGTTTAGAAGTATCAAATTCACCCATTTTGAATAAGCATTTCAGCAGTCAAATCAGTGAGGGAAACTGTTAATTCTCCTAAAGGAAGCATCAGGTTTTTTGTGCTGAATTATGAGATCTTCTGTACATAAATAAATTACACATTATGTGGACTAGATTTACTCCAGTTCCAGGAAGAGCAGTATTTGCCCTATAAATTGCTGCAGCACTATTTTCTTCACTCCCACTAGCTAAGAACTGGCTAAACAAGGTGGAATACTGATATAGTATGGCTATATTGTATTATTGAGGCATTAAAGACTTTACTATTACTAAGACATCAAAAGCAAGACAAAAATATTTTCAGTTGCCATTTGACTTTCAAGTGGTGGCAGGAAAAAAAAGCTGAATTTTCTCTCAAAACCAATTTCAGCTTTAAGATTTTGCCACAATGTATTGTTGCCTATAGAGCATCTCTTGTTTTCAAGATCCACAATAAACCATAAATGCTTTTTTTAGCCACAGATGTTAAGGGTAGCTAAGACTTCATTTTAGAAGAACACTGAAAATAGGATAAAACGTTTCACCTCCAACTCCTTAGAGAACAACCAGGCTCCATGTCATCTTGGCTCATCTCAGTAGTGAGCAGATTTTAATACACTGTCCATGTCACACCTGGGACACAGCTCCAGTGGCCACACAAAGAAAATTTCTGGGCTTTTCTAGTTTATGTTACATTTTTATATTAAATTTATATGCCTTGTTGCTACCATAATAGTCTGTTCTGACCTACAGAAGGATATATGGACTGCCAATGTTAGGTGAGCAGAACAGATCAGGGAGCAGTGGCATTCCCCCATCTTGTCTGCATTATTCACTTGAATTCAGTATGTGACTGCTTGAATAAATCACAATTTCCAGCTTATTTGACGTATTATTTTTTCCAGCTCTTATTATTAACAATTATGGGTGTTTTATTTAAAATAAGCTCATGGAGTACTCAGGGAGAAAGCCATGAATTAGACTCAATGTGCTTGGTTTCTCACTAAAACAGAGATGTGAATTTTTATCAGCAAACAGAAAGATTCATCACCTAACTCTGAGAAGGAGAATTGCAGTTTTACTCACACACTGAGACGCACAGCCAGACCCCAGAGCTATTACATAGGTATCTTAAAATATAACACTGCTAGAAATCGTATCATTATAAGTTGGTATAAAGCATATTCTTGGAAATATCATCCTGTGAATAACCCAGTTCCTCAGGCTCTCCAGTCCCAGCTGGTGGAAGATTACCACATAGTGAAAAGGCTTGATGGGGATTTTGTTGGGGTATTGCCAGCCAAAGTTCTGGTGGAGCAAAAGGCATTCTTTGCTGTGAGGAAATTGAGGACAAGATGCAGCACCTGATGCAATCATCAGCTGCCAACTGATTTGCCTTGATTCCCTGGCAGCATGTGAAGTTTGGGCAAAGAGGCGAGTTTTATACAAAATAGAACCTCTAGTCACTGGTAAGTGATGGACTTGTCAAAAGATGAAACACAGATGCCAAATACTGACTTATCTGTACAACTCCAGTTAGAAAATGGAGCATAAAAATGACATGGGAGCAAGAAAGGAAAGAGAAGAAAGAGAAAATGAAGAAAGACTGCACAAAAAAGCAGAAAGAGGAGAAAGTTCAGTGCAAAGGAAGTCTTTCAAACAGCTAGGACTGCAATATGACCCGTAGGTTTGAAATCCACACCTGACTTTGGATCTAGTAGGCTGGAAACATGTGACTCGTGCCACTTCTTTCCCCTCTGTGCATGAAGACATGGAGCAGATGAATGCAAACATCTGAGTGGCTGGGTTTTGCACAGGCAACCAACTGCTGAAGATGCAAGGAAACAGAAAGACGAGGACTGCAACAGGAAAAGCAAGCCAGATGGCAATCTAAACATCATGTTCCAGATATCTACCGTGGTTTAATTACTCAAAATTCTAATAACTCCATTAACCAGTCTAATCAGATTACAAGCTACAAATATTTCTGAAAAATATATTCATCAGCATTAAGGCAAGTTCCTTATTCAAAATTGTAAGGACTTAGCACCAGAGAAACTGTGTTGCAGAGAGAGTAGGAAAATATTTATGATACCATTGTCAAAGACAATGTTTAATGAAGCCAATAAATGCAAAATTGTTTTCTGACTTCAAACTCTGCAAGACATTTTAATGAATTTATGTCAACAACAGCCTGCTTTCAACAGTTACTAATACAATCCCTTTCACTGCAGTCTTGGAAACAGGCAGTTCAGACTTTTATGGCCATATTTTCCAAGTCCTGTACACTTTATGCTACAAACACATCTGTTTGAAATTAAGTCATGAACATGATTATTTAATGTGCACAATAAAGTCAGAGGGTCTAGCTGGCCATATGCTAACAACTGAACAGTACACCTGCCCTCCAACTTCACTATAGATCAGTTTATGCATCAAAATACAAAAGCCTGGGGAAGTTTGGCTCTTTTTCTCTGGTTTTATTTTTCTCTCTGCATTTGCACACCACTGGTTTACAAAATGTAACAACCTTTGGGCCTGAGATAATTCTTTTCTTGCACGGTCTTCAGCACATGGAGAATACTGTTAGGCAGGGCTTGCTTTTCAAAGCAACTCTGACAATAATTGCCAGCGTGCACTTAAATGTGTGTCAATCACAGCGGGCCTTAAAGTCCATAAAAATGTAGAAAGCACTCATTGTGTAATTTTATGTGACACTACTCATGATTCACAGGGGGAAATAAACCCAAACCCCAAAAAGAACCAATGCCAGGAAAGCTATATCCTGTAATGATCTGCTCCCCGGTAACAATGAATGAAATGTAGCTATGAAGATTTGTGGTATGCTATCAAATATTTATGTTGATACTTCATGTCTCCATGTTGCTCTTAATTAATTTATCAGCACTATTCTTTAGAAATGATGGCACTAAGCTCAAGAGCTTTGTTCGCCTTTGACTACTGAGCACTACATTCCTAAAACCAGTAAGAAGCAACAGTTTGATATCTGATACAATACTTGCAACACACTTTGAAAACCCAGTGCTACCTGTGAAGCCAGAGAATGAACTACAGAAGCTTTGGGGATTTTATTTTTTAAAAACAATGACTCTATCACAGGAGGTATTTATCAATATTTTAATTAAAGTTATCGACTAAATCTGAAATATGTTTTTTCCTTCAAAGTACAAATGGAAACTTATTATTTCATGAGTGTAAAAAGGCAACCAGGAACCATATCGAAATGTCTGGTATTTTAGATAACGCATGATATCATTCTGAAATAGCTCATTTAAATTGATTTTTTTGGTACAAAATGGGATGGCCCTTGCCTGACTTCAAACATACTCTAATACAGCACTCAGTAATGAGATCCAGACAAAGCCCAGGACATAGAATAATTAGAATATAAACAGGCTGCTTGCGTATTTGTCCAGCCTTCAACCATTGTTCATTAAAATCAGAATTCACATCCCCTAATTAACGGTCCTTCAGGAATTGTTTTGTCCTTGAATTTGTCTAATGGCTTAGGATTCCTCTTTAAACTTATATAAACTTTAAGTATCTAGATAATTTGACAAGGAAATTCAGAATGTAAACATTTCTTGTGCAAAGAAGTAACTAGGTTTTGTGTGCAAAATGTACTTGTGTGCACATTAAGTAAATTCTTGGCTCTTTACAGAATTCTGAACATGTAACTGGGCCAAATAACAGATAGTTGAGATAATTTGCGTTAATTCTATTCTGGAGAATATATTACTATAAACTATAACTACTGAAAGACTGTAGTTAACATCTGGACTGGAACAGTAAATTTTCTTTTCAAAACTAAGATCTTCTGTTTGAAATTATGGCTAATGCATGTGAAAGAAGAATCACAATATTTATCTTATGTCAAAATAAAGCTAGAAGAAACAGTATATACCAATGATAATTGATATGCTGGGGAACGTGACCCTTGAATGTTAGAAAAAGCCACAGATCTAAAAAACCAACGTCTTGTCAATTACAGCAGCACACTCTCAGGTGCAATGCTGTAATGAGGACAGACTTGTTTAATATTCATTACCCCTGTTCTTGTTTGCTCAGTAGAGAGGACATTTGAACTCTAAGATGTTCAAATGGACTTTACAGACTGATTTCCTTTGGGTAGTCTTTTCATTGAAATTCCTATAAATTGATAGCTAATAAAGAGAATAAAAGGGGATGGGAAGAAGTAAACAGTTGCAAAGCTGGGTTCATGAACAGAATATTTTCTAAGAGCCCTGAAATTTCAGGTATCAGAGGATTATTTGATTTTTAGCCCTAAATGATTTTTATCAGATGGTGTTTTCTTATATTAGCACAGGTGAGAAAAAGACCAATTCTTAAATTATCAGTTTCCTTAGCAGAAATAAAATACACATTTTTGAATGAGTCACTCTGTTACAGAACATGAACAACTCAGAAAGAGAAGGCAGTCCTGGCCTTCTATTGATCTCATGGAAACAGAATCAAGACAAAAGATCGTCTTTTGGGTGAAGTAGTGCTACAGGTTGCATCTGGCAGTGACCAAGAGGTGATGTTTTATAACAAAGATACAAAACCACATTGCATTTAACCATCCACACAGTGTTTTACTGAAAGTTGGTTGTTCCGTTTTTCTTAAATTGGTTCTTGCACTAATTGGCTTATTTTCTCTAACGTGATTTGTCTTTTTTTTCTTAGTTTCACATAAGCAAGAATACAAATATCTTGAATTTGCTGGCCTGGAACCCACTTACAAGAGGCATTTTTCTCTAATACAAGAACAACCCAACACAGAAAAATTAAAATTATAATCCACTAAAAAGGCAACAAACCAGCGCAGCAATATTCCACCTTGAACAGATAAGAGTAATACTCTTAAAGGCTTTCTTGGTTTTCTTAGTCTGATTAGTCTTGTGATGGTTCTCATCTTCCAAGTTTTTCTTCTATTGTTCCATAATCCATCACTTGCCTTGAAAAACAATTTCTCAGCATTTATAATGCTCCTACAAACAGGAATGCTTTTCTTTGTTGCCTAAGACTAATTTTTTACCCTACCGAGATAATCAATCTGACTGAAGCCAAAATTCTCCAAATAGTCATGGTGACTCAACAGGAAAGAAAAAGGTAAAATTGATGACAGGGCTGAGGCCACCTCATCAATGAATTACATGCTGTCCTGGGTTGCAGTGTGTTCTATTACCATCCTCATGAGCTGTTGAAATCAGGTGGGGCAGTGTTTCCTTGCCTCCTCCCCCCAGACCATCTTGCTGTTAATTGCCCATCATTGTCCTGCCGCCTGACTCAGAGATAACTCCCTCCGGACTATCTTCTGTTAATGAGCCTAATCAACACTTGGCCTCATGACTCGTTACCCCATTGTGAGATGCTCCACCCAGAGGGAGGAACCAAGCATCCCATCGTGGATATAATCTGAGGCTGAACACCAGAGACACCGGCTTCCCACTGGATTTCCAGAGGACAGGAGCTACACAGCCACCATTGGACTTTCTGAGGAAGAGCAGACTCTTTTACTACAGGATCACCGCTTCAGAGGACTGCAGCCACCATTCTACCAGACTGCTACCACCACCTTGCCTAACAGGGTGTCAGGTTGTATCTTGACTCTGTCAGTTTGACAGTGTTTTCTTTTACTTTTTTTTTTTTTTCCTTTTCTTTAATTTCCATTAAATTGTTATTCTGACTTGGTGCCTCCCACTGGTTTGTTTTCAAACTAGTACACATGCCTTCAGTGGGCAGAAGTTCAACGTATTATATAGAAGAGACTCATCTAACTAAATTAATAGATGTCCTACTGTTATTATTAATGTTGAAACTTCTGCAGGGACTTGCAGACTGTCCTCATCTCTCGATTTCCAAATGATGTAATGGGTGATATTGGAGCATGCTGAACAGTACAACTCTGAAACTCTTCACCATCCTTTACAATTCAGATCTTGCAGCAAAAAACAACAAGGATACATAAATAAAACCCAGCAGCAACTAAGCAAAAAAAGCCAAGTGGCTTAGGGTTATAGCCCCTGAGTGACAGGGTGAGGAGTATCTATCTTACTCTAACACTGTCTTTTTGGATGGCATGAATCCCCACTCTTCCTCTTCCTTTGCCTTCTCCCATCATCTGCTTGGGCTACATGTTCCTGCAACATATTTGTGTGATGTCTGCCTGGAACAATGATATCCCAGTATTCTCTAGGGTTCTGCTATCTTCCTTTAACCCCTTAACCCTTTACCCATTTAGCATGCTTTGCTAGTGATTCCAAAGTTTGGCTTTGATTAATAACAGGAAAATATCAAATCTGGGAACTGAACTTTGATTTGAATTTAAAAAAGTTCTTTACCAAGCTTCACCAATATTAAAGAGCTAGCTCAATTTTGTGCAATATTAGGTCATCATTAGGGCCTCATTTTGCCCTATAGTCAGATCCATACTGATGTTGTCAACTCACCCTACTTCTTTAGAAGACTTTTGATGAAAATCTTCATTTTCCCAGAAGGACCATGACTTTGTTCGAGTTTTTTTACCCCACCTATTTTTTATTACTACAGTGAAATTGAGAAAGTAGTTCAGACCTTAGGCTTCTAATCTTTAATGAAAATCCTGCAAAAATAGATTTCAGAGTTCTGTCAAATATAACATAATAGTCAACAGGGTTTAACAACTTAAACCAGTCATTCACCTACGTGATATTACATATGCCTGTCACAAATCTGCATTGAGAGTCCTGCATGCAATGCACTAGTAGATGTCTTTTTACTTATCAGTATCTCTATTGCTCATTCTACTGTCATGCCAGCACTTTCCAAAACTGTCCCAATGACTGAGCCATCAGTGCCTCAGTTCCCAAGGAGACTTCAAAAGAAGTTCTCAAAACATCATAGCAGAGTTTTGTCCCAAACCATTATTAAATTTACATCTGAGGTATACCATTACCTATTGACCATCTCTCAGGCTGGTGTAAAATCCTTTGTCTTGGACATTTAGAAATGTACGTGTCCATCAGACCTACATGCTTAGTCATGGACTAGAACACCATGACCTGATGTGGTTACAGAACAGCCAATACTGCACGTGGCTGACACTGAAAGCTTTACAGGTGCTCAATGCAATAACACTATTAAGCCCTCGCTAAGAAGAGCGGCTTAGCCACACCTTTTCCACAGCACAGTTTCCAGCTCCTGAGATATCTCAGAGAATAGCCCACTTTAGCCAGCAGCAAAGCCCAGAAAGTGCCAACCTGAGGAATGACAGAGTTGACAGACTCCACACTCAGCTCATGTTTCAGGTAGGGGCTGTCTTGGAGTTGGGCTGGGCCTGTGGGCTTCATGCCCTGTAGCCAACAGGTTGGATCTGCCAGCTGAAACTCACTTGAAAGAAATCTAGTAAAGTTGCTTCAAAATTACTTCTCCAGGAGAGGTGGATGGGGTTGATCAGAAAATGGGATTCAGAAGCTAAATCCTTATCCAAATGGAAAACTCAACAGTGTCCAGCTCTCACTCTCCTTCACTGCTCAAATGCAACCATGCCAGTGCCCTTTTTTGTAAAAAAAACCTCCAAACTTCAGTTGTCCACATTCTGCAGTAGATTTACATTTCACAGTGATCTTGAAAGATAACCAAGTACCAAGCAAGTCCAGTCCATCTACACAAGCTGTAGTTGATGTAGAACTGACCCTCTTAAGATCAGGGTGCATCATTAAAGGTAGTTCTCTTACAATTGTTGAAACTCATGTACAACTTGTACAATTACAATAATTACAATCATTACAATAATTGTAATTATTTGAAGCTGGCAGTACTACTAAAAACCTACAAAAGTAATCACTTCCTTGTCTGTAGGACTAAGGGGAAAGACTTTACTGAAAAGTTTTAATATTTTATCCAAGTTTAACCTAATGGCCATGAATCCACACACACCTCAACAGGATGAAGTCCTCTGGTGAGAAAAGTTGTGCTGTCAAAAAGCAATCATGAGACAGGGCTGTGGGAACTATGACCTATAAATTAGATGTCACTGACATTATCCAGTAGAAATTCCTCAGTGTAGGAGTGTATCATTGCTGGAGCCATTACTTTTCAATGGTTTGTTGGGGATTTTTTGGTTCTTTTAAATAATTTTCTAACCCAGCAGGGTCACATTAACTCTGAGTGCTGGTTCTGTTGGAGCTTGTCCAACTGTAAACTGAAATTCCCTGACCTTTGAGGCTCAGAGAGGACCCGATAACATAATTTACACTGATCACTTCTCGTAATTTAGCCTATTTGGGTTTTTTTCCCTACATTTTCTGAAAAACAACCACAGTGTGTGTAACAGTCACTTTCAGACTCTATAAATTAACCTGGCTTGACCTCCAAAAGAGAAAAATGTTTTAAAAGGAGAAGGAGTAATTATTAAGCTTTTTGTCCATGCTACTTGTCAATTTGCATAGCATTATCTGTAATGTTTTGAAAAGCTTTTTTTGGAGGTCATCTAATCTTGTTAAATCTGTCACAGGGCTGCTGCTGTATCAGACTTAGATGGCACGTTTGCATGACACAACAAGTCCCCAGCAATGATGATAAATGTGTTTGTTTCTGGCAGTCTGACCACGCAGATGCTTGTTATGCATGTATGCAGGCATTTACATTATTTAATCAGCTTCAGAAAAGAGAAAGAGGGCTCAGGCACCCAAGATATAGTTTGCTTTTTTATGTACTTACTGCCTGCTCATGATAGTTTTAAGCAAGCATTATCTGCTAGCTGATCCAGAAAGATCATGAACTTCTTTATGGATCCTACACTGTTAGCATTGTTTCTATTTGTTTACAGAGACCTATCCAGCAGATGGATAATATCCAATAGTATCTTTACCATGTCTAAAACACTCCAACTGGAGCCTAAAACATAATATGCGACATCAAGTTCGGGGGAAGACAAATGTGCATAGCTACACTGTTTGTAGCAGAAATTTCCTCTGGCTAAAAAAACACATGAAACTATGAAGTGGACTGTGCACAACTCAGCTGCTTTTATAAAGCATGAAAAATTGAATTCATTTCCACTTTAGGAATCTAGTTCATTGGCATGCCAGGACAACAAGGAGCTGAGGGTAAAGTCAATCCTGTAAACCCACGCAGTTTGGAAAAAAAAAAACCCTTTTATTTCAGGCACATCTAGGATTAAATAAGTTAATTTACAAAACAGAACAAACAAAAGCAAGCAACCAACAGACAAAAACACCCAACCAAAAAACCCCCCCAAACAAACAAAAAACCCAACAACAACAACAAAAAAACCCAACCCAAAAACAAACAATGGACATTATTCAGAATCTGGCAGTTAAAAGGAAAACTGCAAGCAAGCAATTTGTATTCCTTAATATGAGAAAAAAGAAACACATCTGTGTCTCAGCATCTCATAAATCTGAAAGCTAATATCAAGCAAGCTTTTTCAAGAGCAGCTTAAGTCCATAAACTATATCAACTGAGACATAAAACTTCAATTTAATCACTGTACTGAAGTACTATTTCTCACTGCTAAATTCTAATTGCTCGGCCATGGGTTTAATATGGTCACTTTCCTTTGGTCAACCATAGCAAACCAGAAGATGAATATACATATAGAGAATTAGGCTCAGAATTCTCATGCCATATGCATTTACAGGTAAACAATAACTCAAAACTCATAACTGCTTAGAGATAAAACTCAGTTTTTCCAGTACCAATTTCAGCCCAAAATGATAAAATAGGTAGAAAAATGCAACAACATCTAATGCTAAACTGCTAAATTAATTAGCAAAAGTATTATCTTAATGTAGCCTGTGGTTTAAATGGACTTTGCAATTTGAAAGACAATTTATTCTTATTGACTTAATGACAGAACATGAAGAACTAAAAAAGACAAACTTGCATAGTCATAACACTGACTGCTGTACCAATGGAGATCAAATGTCATTGCCCTCTGTAGAAAGATCTGTTTGTTTGGCTTCCTATGGAGTTATATCTATTTCAAATTTGAAGTTAGGCTGTCATTTTCTTTGCATGTGATGGGTTGACTTGAGACAGCTGCCAGCTGCCCACTCAGCCACTGTCTCACTCCCCCTCCTCAAAAAGGCAGGGTGAGAAAAACAGACAAAAAAGCTCATGAGTTGATAAAAGGCTGGGAAGATCACTTACCAATTACAATCACAGCCAAACCACAAGGAACATAAAGGAAAGTAATTTAATGCATTGACAGTTAAAATAGATTGGAATGATGAGAAAAAAAAACCCAAAACTACATCACCTTCCCCCACTCTCATGTTTGTCCCTTGCTCAACTTCACTCCAACATCCCCAGTTTCTCATCACAATCTCAGCTATTTCAAGCAAACACTAGACACGTTTAGGTAAGCAATGATACTGTAATTTGCAGAAAAACATCAGTATATTAATGCTGCTTTATCCTAGACTATTTCCATACTCTTATTAGAAGATACCTCTAAATCACAAGTTGCAGCTAGAAGATTGACTTGGCTCTGAAGGCAGTAATAAGTTACCAAAGTCTGTAGATTATTTTTAATCATTTTCCTTTTTAAATCAAAACCCAGTGTCAAGTAAGAACTTAGGAAAATTTAGAGGAAAGCAAAATTAAGAACTCAGGCTTCCATATTGACACATTAGAAATTCTGTTCATAACAAAATTGTACGGTGATGATTAACACAAAGACTACATACAAATACTTCCCATGAAAATATTACTTTCACAATATAATACTACTGTTACTAAGTAGCAAGTGACTGTTAAAAGCAGCATGAATATTAATAAAATTACACTTAATTGGTGTAAGTCTGCTAATTTCAGCAGATTTGCACATATTTTACGGTGGACACATCTAGCACTTTATTCAAACCTATTTTTTCAACCTGTATAATAGGCTTTGAAAGAATAAAAACCACAACTAATTACCATTTTTTATGGAACAAAATGACTTTCACTCTATTTCTAACATGAAGTTATCTTAGCTATTGCAGTAATATAACAAAACCAAAGAATATTTACCTTTAATCCAAAAGTGAAGCTTTAGTTTCCAACAACCATTTTACAAGAATCTTACAAACATAATAGCTTTTTAAAAAGCAAGTTCCTCAAGTAGTTTCATGCAGTGTCACACACACACTGCCAGAGCTCCTGGTGAGCAGATGGGCCAAAGGTTGCAATGGAAGTTGATTCCCAAATCCCTGATTATTCAAATACAACATTAATTTATGTTGCAAGCTGAGAATATTGCAGAAAAGTGTGTTCTGGTTATCTTCCTAAAGGTAATGTACTGTAATAAGCACAGACTGGTATCAATCGCTTTTTCACTTACACATGTCAATGTGAGTATTTCTACTTGTACAGCGTGAGGAGATGGATTTTCAAAAGAGAACTGGGAGTTACAGATCATCAACAAATTCTTCTAAATGTTAAGATATGACATTCATCTCAGCACTTTGAAAATTGCCCACATCAAGTGTTTCTACTTCTAAAATGAGAAGGTAAAATTACAGTGTTTCCAGCATGGCCATCAATCTTTCTCCTTTGGTTATGACTACATATGTCTAAAATCTCTTGATGCATTTTTGTAAGTGAGAAAACAAATGTTCATTGGTCTGAATATATTGCTAAAGGGAAACTTAGAGTACCTGTCATTTGTCAAGAAAAATATTTTTATATATACAAAATATTTTATAAATTATATATATATATATATCTCAGTGTTAGACTGTGCAACATATTTTTCACATTATTGCTGTTCCTGTAAAGAAATAATCGAACATATTCAGTACCAAGTCATAAATTCCAAGCCTTCCTTGACAACCTTACAGATGGTTATTATGCTAATATTGACTCAGATTATCTCTTAACAGTGCTTTTCAATCTTGGAAATATTTTAGAAATTAGGCATCACAAGAGAGAAGAAACTCTTACTCAAGAGTCTGTATCTTATATCCTCATTAAATTTCCAAGTGGCAGAGGAAAGAAATGGGTAAAGTCGCCAAACAAAATCCGAGCATTGTTTAGGAGAGAACAACTCCAGTTCACTATGAGTCAATTTTTGTGTCCTGTTTCATTACAAAAATACTGGCACATCTTCCCAAGAGAGAGGAAGCAACAAAATTTTGACATGATGATAACATAAGGATGCTAAGCAGACAGGATATTTTAAAGATAAATCCCAACTAGGGAAAAAAAAAACCGTAAGTACTTATCATCCATTTAATAAACTCCTTTGGAAATAGTTATTCAAGCAAAATTAGTGGGGTTTTTTTCAGTTACATCAAAGCAATCGCATAATTTTTCATGAATATTGCAAAACAAATTGGAGTACTGTCATAAATCCAGAAAGACTACTGTTTGTCTGATGGAGGGTCTCCTGTCTTGAACGGCGTCAGCAAATAAATTAACCCTCCAGGGAAGAAGTTCACCTCAAAGGAGAGAATGAAGGGGTGGGAGCAGGGAAGACAGTACACATGATGACAAGGGCATGAAATACTTTATTTGAAACATATCTGTGCCTTGACAAAAGACTTGATCCTAAACTTTGATCACATAATAAAGATCTTTTTTTTTTTAATCTGATCTGCTCTGAAAGACTTGCAGGACAACTGCCTTTGACTTTTACATTTGAGCAATTAAAGACATTGATTAAAGAGAGGAAAAAAAGTGTTCAGTGTTAAGCCTCATGTATTGAAAATATAAGTCAGCCATTCAACTAAGACTTTAACTGGGCTGTGAACTAAAGCAGGTGGGAGCAAGGTAGAACCTCGGACCCAGAGGATTTTTTTCCCCACAAAGAAGTTGGGTGAAGTTGGGAAATGTGTGATGAAGTTGGAAATGTAGGAGATGAAGCCAGCTTTTCCTGGAAGCATTATCCTTCTCTCACAAATTTAGTTATTCCTAAATTTCTGCTTATATCTGTATCAAACTACCCCCAGTAAATAAGCTTGGTAATAATTCAATAATAATAATAATAATAATAATAATCCCTTAAAAGGTGCAAAAAAAATCCCCTAAATTTTACATTTGTCAGACTATCACAGAACTGAGGAGGCTTATGAGCCATGAGCAGAATGGGGACAGACTTTATTTTTTCTTTAATTTTGTTTATGCTATGGGTTAAAATATACAGCATCTCAATTTCAAGGTCTCCAAGGAGACAAGGAAAAAACATGTTCCTCTTTCAATCACACAGATAAAAATGTTGGAAAACGTAAACTTCAAGAAAAATTTGAGGAGGTAATCTTCGGGAGATGATCTGTGTTGCAGTGGGGATCCTGCAACACGCATATATCAAACCAGGAGTCCCGTGGAAAGGAAATATATATGGACAGACAGATTCTTGATAGCTGTTTCAGAGAGATGTTTATTTCTCCAGCCGCATGGCCGGAGCTCTGCCGAGGAACTGTTCCAGTCACGGGACCAAGGGTCCTTCTGCCCGCGCAGGGAACACAAACCAACCAACGGGAACGAGGCTGAGCAGGGGCAGGGAAGCCCCGTGTCTGTGCCCTCAGGGCCCCTCTGCCAGGGCTACACGGCAGGGGAGGGACCCCAACACCTCACCCGTTTTATTTTAATAAAAGGAGAATGAAAACAACTGGATAAACATAACAAGAACCGTTTCAAGACAAAACAAGCCACTCTCCTGAGTCTTTAAATGTCCAAACAGATTCTCTGGAACATCTTAGGGCTGACAGAAGGGAGACAGGACTCTGAGCATGCTTTGTGGGGAAACTGAGGCAGGAGAGGGTTTAACTTCTTCCCTCCCCCTTTTCATCCCCCACTCGGCATTGGAAAGGGATTTTTGGGGAAACAATTGGCAAAAGCATGGTTTTGTGAGGGAAACCATGGATGAAAAAACGGATTGGGAATACACTGGGGGTAATAGGACATAGGGTAAAAGGGAAAGGTGGGATTAGGAAAGGGAAACTGTAGGGGGGGCTTACAATAGAGATACTGTCTAACATGACTACGATTTTTTGCATATATACTGCCTTTTACAGGAACACCATCAGGCCCAGTGACCTGCGATGCTTGTAACCCTTTTCTCCCTAGTACAATATTAAATTCCACCACCTCTCCATCTCCCAAGCTTGGGATCCATTTTTCAGGGTTATTCTTTTTAATAGCAGTTCTATGCACGAATATGTCTTGCTGGTTGTCACACCTTGTTATAAAACCATAATTTTGCTTAACATTATACCATTTTACTATCCCTAAGATCTTAGTTACTATGATTTTTTCCTTTTTCCGAGTGGCTGCTGTTTTCTGTCTCGCTGCGTCTTTGCTCTCTCCTTCGGTCGCTCCCGTGTTGGAATTGTCGGGGCTGCTGGTGCCTGCGCGCTCTTCCCGGGGTCGCGTTCGGGGCTGCGCGGGCCGGGCCGCGCCGCGCCGCTCAGTTCTCCGTGCGTCGCCTCCTCTGGTCGCAGCTTCGCTGCCGCTGCCGGGCGCTGCACCCACGTCTCGGCCGGGCCCCCGAGCGACGACTCCCCCGCGCCCCGCTCCAGCGCGCGTCTCGGCCGGGCGCGGCTCCGTTCCACCGCCATCGCCGCCCGCCGCCGCCCGCGCGCCGCCCCTCTCGGTCGGGCGTTCACGGGGCTCGCTCCACCACGCGCTGCACAGGACCGGGCAGGCACCGCCGGGTCCCGCCGCGCCTCGCTCCGCCACCGACACTGCGGCTCGCGTGGCTCCGCCCGCGCGCGGGAACTGCCTCGCTGCTGCTCGCAGAGCGCTCGGTGCACGTGGCCTGGGCCGCACGGTCCCTGCGCCAGGCTTCCCTTCGCCAGGACACAGCTGACATTGCTCAACAGTCTCGGTAACTAAATAATATTCACGAAAATATTCTTCCATCGGCATATATTTTGACTCCAGTATTAACTGTGTCCAAACGGTTTTCCAAAAGCCCTTGGTAAGAATTAAATCCCAAGAAACATAGAAAAAGTTCTTAAACAACCATGCCAGGAAGTGTTTCAGTTCTTTTTGAGCTTGAATCAAGCTAAAATTTACAAATCGTTGTTCAAGAATCATTTTAAGTTTAAGATAAATGTCCATATGCGGCTCTGAGAGCCAAGAGTCTTCCCACGGTTCCTCCATAGTTTAGATATGGAATAGCAAAGCAAAACCAAGAAGAAGAATCCAAAGTTTCCAGGGTTTACTCACACAAATCAGTCGCTTAGGGATCGGGGATCGTTCTGCTCTCAATTCTCCACCATTTGTTGCAGTGGGGATACTGCAACACGCATATACCAAACCAGGAGTCCCGTGGAAAGGAAATATATATGGACAGACAGATTCTTGATAGCTGTTTCAGAGAGATGTTTATTTCTCCAGCCGCATGGCCGGAGCTCTGCTGAGGAACTGTTCCAGTCACGGGACCAAGGGTCCTTCTGCCCGCGCAGGGAACACAAACCAACCAATGGGAACGAGGCTGAGCAGGGACAGGGAAACCCCGTGTCTGTGCCCTCAGGGCCCCTCTGCCAGGGCTCCATGGCAGGGGAGGGACCCCAACAGATCTGGAAATAATTTTGACAGAGATCTCAATTTTCTAATCTGCTACACTGCGAGTGACATAAGTTGACAAATTATGTTCTTTTGTGATTTTGACAACATTGCAACTTCGAAAAGAAGCACTAGAGAAATTACAGACTCTGTTATTGATCAGCTCAGTGAAGATGCCACCAAAATGAAACAGGAACTGTGAAAGATTTATGCACAATTTTCAATAACTATTTGTCTGCTACAGAGTAGCTCCTTGGGATTCAACCTACATGGGCTCAGGTAGACAAAGCTACTTAGTCTTTCCAAAAATATAGCACAGTCCATACATAAATCTGTAAGAGGATCAAATAAAATAAGCAAATAATTGAATGAAGGATCATTATTTACCAGATGACTTCACAATGGCAAAACTAGGAACTGTAAGAAAGAAGCAAGAACCTGTGCATATGTTTAAATATTACAAGAATAAACCCAAACCTTACTTCAAATTACTCTGAGATTAAAGAAAAAGTCTAATTAATTTAGCAAATATTTGTGCTGACTCTGGCTAGCTGCGATCCTGGATGGGAGGAAAGGTTGATGAATATTACTAACCTCCAGGCTCGTGTGCTTAGTGAAGAGGGAAAGATTGTGTTTTCAGAAGGGCACAGCCCTGGCAGGGTGAAGGGAAACTCTTAGCAAAGATACATGCTGAGAGTGGGATAAGTGTGACAGAGCAAGGATCTCAGAGCTGGAAAAGGCCCAGACTGAACTCCACGGAGCTGGAGACTGTCTCTATTTTTCTACTTTATGTACGGAGTATATATATCTATGTTCAGACTGGTCTTTTCCTACCTAGATGATTTTGTAATTCTATACATACTGTTCAGCATAAAGTACATATATCTCACTATACACACAGTTGCCTCTGAACACAAGCCACTTTGATTGCTTGTGACAATTTGTTTCTGAGTGCTAGGAAAAAGCCCTGGTGCTGCAGGCTCACATATAACAGCATTTGTTTACATGTACCATGTGCATATTCTACTAGGCATGTAAGTCCTATTACCCTAAGAGAATACATAATTCTGTCCTGCTTTGCATATTCTGTTTCCATCTGAAGCTCAAATATGGGGGTGGGGGTAGACTGCGGTGGGGTGCAGAGCAGAGGGAAATCTAGTCTCGGTTATTTCCATCACTGGAAAAAATAAAAAAACCAGCAGCAGGATACTTTGCAAAACAAGCTGTCCCCGTGAAATTTCTGCCTACTGCAGATTCAATTGGCAGCCTAAGCTTTAAATAAGCTTCTCAATTTCTAACATGCTTCTTTGGAGAGCTGCTGCACATCAGAGTTTCCAAACCTGTGTGAGACATACAAACTGTGTTTTTTTTATTTTTCACGTCAACATTATTGAATTATTCAAATCTGAAAATACACACCAGAAAGATACACTTGCCTCTTCACTGTGCTGTTTAATCATTTACTAAAGACATTTGATGCTGGAAGTTAATTGCGCCAGGAACTAGATGGTCACACAACTTGTGCTTTTATGTCTTAATTCCACCCTCTCAAAATACTCTCTCTAAGAGCTCAACTGCCTGCATCCTTCCTGGAGACTTTTGAAACCCTCTCCCAGTGCTATAACAAACTAAAATGCCAAACATAGGATAAGAGGTCCTGGTCTTTCTTTAAGATTTCTCCCATAACTTATCAACAGTTTTTTGCAGCATAGGCCAGGAGAAAAACAGTGTCTGAGGGCACCTTCTCCCATATTCTCAAACTTCTGACGTATCAGGCTCCATTTACTGTTGTTACTTGGGGCTCTGGAACACTCAACATCATTTTTTTATCATAGCATTCTTAATTCTTTTCTTTCTATATAAAGATATGTAACTTAAATTTATATTTAAATATGCAAAATTGAAAGCTAGTAATGATAGGTAGAGGTATCAGTGGTTTCCACTAGTTAAATTTTGTTCTGTGTCTAGAACAAATTGTATAGGTGGTGGAACTTGCTATTTCCCTGAATGAATGGCATATCTCAAGGAGGAGCCCCCAGTTCATCTTAGGTTAAATGAATCTTTACTTAGCTTCACAGGTAAAGACAACTATAGTTCATTGAAGATGACTTCCAATACACAAAATCACAGATGCCTAATACTGGTTTGGAAAGGGATGAAATTATTACCAAGGGAAAAGGCATATTTCTACAGCATAACATATTCAAGGATCTTCAGCATCCAAGTAAAACTGACATTTGTTTTAGCCAAGCGCTCAGATTTGGGAGAGCATGTCTTTGGCAGACCTCCATGACGAAACACAGTTTTACAAGATCACACTTGGAGATTACGGGTGTGCAAGAGCACCCACTGGACAAGTCTCATCAAGATTTTTGTCTACTGTCTATCAGTAGCTGCTATAATAAATTTTCTATACCATATGCTCAATATAGAGTTGCAGCTTGCAGAACATTTGGAGATGCTCAACTTCTAGCTTGCAGCAAGAGTAGCATGTCAATAATCCACGTTACTCCGAGTGGAGCACCAACAGATTAAAACATTCCCCAATTATGCCACATGCCACAATAGATTATAACAGCTGTGAAGGAGCCATTGTGTCACTATTAAGTGTTTTGTCATGGTCTGTCAGACAATACTAAGGAAAATTCAAGTCTGTAGATTGCTGCTAAGATAATATGGAACAGTTCATTCAAATACATATAAAATCTCCTTGTGAAAGATTTATATGCAAAATTCTTCTTGGTGTTATGGGAATTAGCTCTCTGAATCCCTCACACACTTATGGCAGCAGGATAGAGCCTTGTGACAGCGTGGCAACAAAAGATTTGGAAATTTGTTAGTGAAGGAGGATTGAGAATTTACTGGTAGGTAGGCTAGTTGTCTTTCTTTGATTCTTTTCTTTGACTGCGATAGCAAGCTGTTTTAATTCCTTTTATACTCACACCCAAAAGGCACTGGTAGTTATCTTGCAACACCTCAACCAAGTAATTTCCCTCTCCCCGCCCTCTAAAACCTCCTTTGAAAAGCATCCATACTCCTAAACCTCTCATGCTCCTTCCTTCTGAATATAAAAGGAAACATTTCTAAATGGGTATATACAAACTTAATTGTACCATGTCATTTCTCAGGTCTTCCAGCAGTGAGAGGATTTCCTGACTTAACAAAAACTAGGACTGATGGAGTGACCCTACACCAACAAACAACATCCACCATATCAGGGCAAGCAGCTCTGCCAGCATCAGGTTTATAGATAGTCCACGTTGACTGTGCTCATGGTAGGTTGTTATGAGCCCTTAACTAGTGCCATAAAAAGAAGCTATTGAGAGCTATTGAAAGCTAAAAAAACTGCCAAAGCAGAGAACCCAAAGTCATTCCTGCACTCCCTGTAAATCCTCTAAGACTACCACTTCAACAGTGCACAACACCTGTTGTCGCAGGCAAATACCATTCCAGAGAAGAATTCAGCAATATTGAAAGTTTTACCCTTTGGCCTTGTCTTTGCTGTTTCAGAAACAAGAAAACCCTCTATGTAAACAAGTCTTTTACATGAGAAAATTCTGAGTTAGTTCTTGAGGACCTTGTTCATACTTCTTCCCTTCCAATTTATTCCTTTCTATACTAATCTACTATATTATTTCACATCAGAAACCTCCAATAAGACTTAAAAATCATATGACACCTCTAATGTAATTTTATTTCTCCTTTAGACAGATGGTCACACATTACATCCCACTCTGTTTAGATTCACACAAAACCTAAATAAATCTTGTGCATTGTACTCACTTTAAATAGCACTGGGTCTTAAGAGAAACTGAGCTAAGGATAAACATCTTTAGGGTGTTCTTCTATACCAGAATCAACATGGCAGGGCATTTTACCAAGTCTGGAACTCACATCAGGTTACAAGTAACACTGGGTGGTTTGCTTTGGACACCCATTACTACAGGCTTGTGTTTCCTTTCAACAAAGTTTGTGCTAAGTCTTTCCATTCAATTTTATGCAAACCAAACACAAATATGTCACCTCATTTTAACTTGCACATTTTTGATTCATGAGAACAATGGAAAAAAGAAAGTTAGTTGCCAAGAGCAGTCTAACAACATCAGACTGTCAGAAAACACATCACATTAGAAGTTTGTACAGTTTCTGGCCTCGCATAACAAAGCAGAGAACAGCTTTGGCTGCGGGGCCATTCTAATACAGAAAGATGTGTTTTAATAATGGATGCAAAGTATTTTATCAGCACAACAAGGAGGGATGAGGGTGGGAAGGTGATGAATGGCTTAAAATTCTGCAGGGGGTTTCTACTGATGTAGTTGTTTAGAAAGATGCCGTGCTCTGTCGCACTGCTTTCCCTTTCTCCAGGCTATAATGAATTGAATGCAGCTAGGGAATCATAACCTAACGCAAGAGCACAGCATGGTCTTATCTATCTTTAAGATCTAGTGCTTTGCTATCTCCAGTCATGTGGCATCAGCTCAGAAGATGAATTTCCTCAAAAGAACCAAGTCAGAGTCTAGACCTTTTGCCTGCAAGGATTGCTGTTTGGATTAGCAATCAGAACACAACCTTTTCACTGCTCTCAAAGTCTACGAGGACATGCCCAATTTGCTTCAGACTCTTTACCTGCCTTGCAAAACAACAGGACCTTTTCCTTAACTACCTCAAAGCTAAATTTTCAAGGGACAAATTATCTATAATTAGTGTTCAGGAATGATATCGACTACATTAACCTTATAGGCTTTAGCTCAAAGACTTTCTCTTTTTTCATGAAACAACTAAGGTGCACTTGTCTCTTTTGCAGTTTATTTCATGGCAGTGTTCTACCTAGTGCCTAACCTAGATATCAACCCTTAATATCAGCATTAAAAGCAGTTGAACTTATATGTATGTGCACCTTCTGTTTAAGACTAATTCACATCACTGCCAGTGATTCCAGAAATGCACATTTACATTTTGCTTTCTCTAGTACCCAACTAAAATAAACAAAGTAAAAGCCAAAACTTCAAAAAGAAATTCCTACTAATTTTCAGTAAGATTCTTCCAGAGGTGTTCCAAGGAAACAGCTGAAAAGATACAAGAAAATTAAATTTGGAATGTATAGTCAGAGGCAATTTCACATACAGTACCTTGGAGCATGTCACTATCAAATGACAAGTGCAACACTCCTAATAAATAATGAGCTGCAAATGCTGTGGCTAAAGCATACAGGCATTAAATAAAATATTAAATCAGAGGTAAAAAAGCGGTACTTGGTCTTTAGCATGCAGTACACCACAGGAACACCAAGTCCTGCACACAACATGTATGAGGTGTCAGGGACCTCACAGGGCACACACTGAACACAAATACTGTTGCCATTATATGGTGTCTCATTCAGCTGCAAATTGGAGCAAAACAGCAGATCCCGAGTCACAAAACACAACTCTAGTAGCAAATTAGACATAAAATATCCGGGAAGTTAAAATCACAGACAACAGTTTAACAATATTGGAGATGGAATGATGTAAAATTAGGGTGGATTTTGACTGCAAGACCTGGAAACTACAGTAAAAGCTGCATTACAAACAGGTTAGATGTGGAGAGAGACTGTAACAGAGAGAACCCGAGCTGGCACTGCTGCTTGTGCCAATAAGTATATACTTCTCAGTCTTTCACCCCAGCAGGGAATCTGATTCCTGGCCTTCCTGAAAGCAGGACATCCAGCCCATTATCTCCATCATACATTTGTCTCACAGAAAGTGCACGAGCAAGACAGAACCTCTAGTAACAGGTTGTGCTTTTGAGGGTCTACACAGCCACATAGCCAGAAATTCTCTGAATACGCTGTGTTTAACAGCTTTGAATACAGCAGAGGAAGCAGCAGCATTTCATCTACTGAACTGTTAAAGGCCATTTATCACAATTTTTCAGAAAATACATGCTTATATTAGATTCCAGGGAGTAAAAGGATGTGTTGACAAAGGGCACATTTATTAGAGGAGACCTAAATTGCATACTTAACCTTAGGTACATGCTGTTTTAATGGCAAATAAAAATATGCCAAGCATTTTGTATTTTTCAGAACAAGGGCCAAAGGCAACAGAAGAATCAAGCTCTCAATACAGAAAAATCTTTTCTTTTTCCCTCATTTCATCACGGCTAAAGCAACCTCTGGATGCCCTCAGATTAGAATATCTGCATAATAATAAACAAGATGTTTTACAGAAGAGAAGCTGTGTTCTCTGCAGTCCCAATTGTTCCACCCACCCATCTGCATATGTATTCTTATCCATCTCAATAATAAAGCAAGTGTCCTTATAACTAGTGGGCAATATTTGGTAAAAACTATGCTATTGTTAACCTGTTTGCACCTTCCTATCTCCATTTTGTTGAACTTCCTATCAAACCTTGCCTTTCCTACAAGTGCATGGCAAAGTACCTTGTCACACTGAGGGAAATCCCCTCCAATCATTTCCTAATAACCAATATGCTCTCAGTAACTGCTAAAATCACAGGAGCTACAGGGACCTAAATTGCTCTCCAAGGCTTTAGAGGGAGATGATGCATGATTATGTATTGAAAAATCCTTTTTGAGGGTAAAAAGAAACAAAACAAAGCGACATCTACATTCACTCAAGAAGAAGTTGTCAAATTGGGAGAAAAATCACAGCGTTCATCTGCCTCTGCTTGAACCATGATGCTGTACTAGAGAGTCTACTCCTCAGACCCAGAGTCACTCTGCTGGTCTTCAAAGTCTTTTATGAACTAATTCCTAGGGAAATGAAGGGGACAAAAACTCAGCACACAGTCATGTCCATCTCCATGAACCAACAAGGGCCAAGAGTGGGTATTTAAGAGGAAATCTATCTGTACCAGGTACCAGAATTTTCTTCCCAGTGTGAGAGGGAAGGATGAGAACTACTTGTTTACAGATTAGACACTCTGTGTTCCTTGCTCTGTGAGCAAAGATCATGTCAGTGACCAAACAGAAGTGAAAACAAAAATTATGCAGGCATGCAATTGTAATCTAAGACAAAACAAGCAATGTGTCTTCCTGGTTTGACAAAACAGATCCTTGGGGAGAAGTACCTTGTTACACTGGCCCACAGCTCCTGATAACCTGGGCGAAAGGAGCCTGAATATAATTCAAAACAGACCATCACAGAAGACAGGGAACTGGCACATGCATATTTGGTTATTCACCCAGGACATCCGTCATTCGAATTGTTTCCATCTTCTCACCACATGCTTAAGATTTAACCAATCCTAGGGCTTACTCCCAGAAGATATCTGACTTGCTGAAGAATTCAGCAAAGAAGAACCAGAAAAGCTACCAAAACAATGGTCATATTTTTTGTTGCTTTCCCTCTGCCTTCATCCTCTGCCCGTGCATGGGTTGTACAAGCTCAGCAGTAAAAGCTCTGTGTGAATGTGTGACTGCAAACCCTCCTGAGACTGGCAGCCACTGAGCAGGTGGGCGATGTTTATGCCTCCTCCTCTGGTAAAGCAGGAAACCTATTGGCACAGCAGCATATTTGCCATGGTCAAACATTACAATGATACAATAAACAGGCTGCTGAATCCTAGCAAAATAACTTAAGAACACAGCTGTTTATCCAAATGAATATTAATGATGCTTTTTCCTGTGAAAGTGCCAACCTGTACTAAAAATAATGAGTTCTTGCCTCTTGCAATGCTGTGAGCAGATAGAATGAAATTCCAGTATGTGACAGGAGTTGTATTTTTGTATTCTCAGAGGTCCCAAAGTATGGAAAACAGGAAGAATCACAAGGTAATATAAAGTAACAGTAATATTTGAGCCTAAAATAGGTTTTTGTATAGTGAAAATAATGCACAAATGCTACTTAATTCTATGAGCATTTTGATAAACAAGCACATATTTTTCTTTACAATTTCAGATGGGAAATGGAGGAGGAGAATTGTGCTTTTGATAGACACGCAGAACCCTGTCATAGGTTAGCAAGCATAGTCCCGGAAGGGACGTCCTTGCTAAGGGGTGCTTACAGCTTCCTCTGGGACCTGACAGAGCCTATCAGCTGGCCAGTTTGAATATGGACAATTCTCTAAGCCACTTAAAGTTGTGACCGCCTCTGTGATCCACACTTAAGAATAGGCAAACTCCCCCTCAAGCTCTCTCTCGTTTCCGGCGCTGGCACAGGTGGCTGCGGGCCCCGTGTGGGGGCCAGCGGGCCCGGCCAGGCCCTGCTTGGGCCAGGCTGGGCCGGGCCACGGCCATCCTGGAGCCGATGGACCTGTTCCAGCCGTGGAACCCCCCCACTGCCTTGCCGTGGGCAGCCAGAGCGGCTCGGCTCTCCCCCCTCTCCACTGCGATAAGAAACATTCAACATTCCAGCTGCAAAGCTGCAAGGCCGAGGTGAGATTAACCCTTTTTATTGCTGTGAAGAGCTGAAAACCTGAGGGAAGAGAGAGAGGAGATGCTTAAAGCTGAAATTCTGTTGTGAAGCTATGATAGATCAGAGTATCCTGTTGTAATTTCATGAAGATATGGGGGGCTGGAGTGTTCAGCTCGTAAGCAAAAGCACCTGCGCTGAGATAGGCAGATGCTGACACAGCTGTAATTTCATGAGAAGTTTGGACAGGGAGAGATGGACCAGATGAGGACTTTTGCTCCACACAGGAAAGGAGAAAACCTCAGTCCCTAGAGATGCTCCCAGAGATAGTCCTAACAATGAAGATGAGGAAGACCCTTTGCTCCCAGGGAAGGAGAAGGGCCTCTGTTTTTGTTTCTGAACGGCTCAACCTTAAAATTGTACCCCAAAAACTTCAAGAGTGGACCCTCGAATGCGGGAAAACCAATTGCTATCTGTGTGTGACCTTGAACAAGCTGCAAGTCAGGGGAAGGGTCTCACACGCAGGCAGAGAGACTCCTCTTCCTAAATGGACTGAACAATATTTGGAAGTGGGCGGCTGGCTCGTTGTGATAATGTTTTCATAGCATGAGCAAGAAGAGACTTCTCTTTCTAAATGGACTGAACAAGGTTATTATGGCAGTGGTAAACAGACTGAACATCTAAAGGGTTGTCTTTTCACATTGTCAGTGGGAGAAGGGAGGAAGGTGGGGGAAGGAGGAGAGTTCTGAAGGTGGTATAATTTTTTTTTCCCTTCCTTTAGGTCTGTTAATAAACTTCTTTATATTCTTTCAAGTTTTGTGCCTGCTTTGTATTTCTCCTAATTCTTATCTCACAGAAGATAAATAGTAATGAGTATTTTGGACCAAACCACTACACTGAATTGGTGTTTCTGCCCGGTTACAAACCCAACCCGCGACAGACCCCAACTCATCCTTTTACATCTCCCAGTGAGGTATGTATTTACCACTACCACACACTTGTTCTACTGTCTTGTATTTTGAGACTTCACAAAGAAGGAACGACTCGCTTCCTTTTACCAGTCAGTCAAATTTTTTAAGGATTATCTGTCATTTGCATTTATTCTTGCATATTTTATCAGCAGTGTTATTCAACGCTTCCATTCTGTCCACATCCCCTTCTAAGTTTACCATGAATGAATGGGCATATCATTTAATTGAAAAAAACCAAAAATCCCAAAAACCATTTCCAGAATGGTGAGGGAGAAAAAGACACTATTAAAGATCCATGCATTTATTTTCACTTTTCTGAAACCAGTCCAAACTATGCATTAAGATACAATGAAATTTTAAGGTGAAAAAACAGACTACGCAGAGGAAAAAATGGTAAGGTTTCTACCACCATCAAAGGATATATGATGAATATGGAACAGAAAAAGTGGATTAAGAAAAAATTTACTTAAAAGAAGAATAATTTAAAAGTTGACATGTGAAAGCTGGAACTGCAGCTTATCTGAATGGTCTTAAGCTCCTATAAGTAAACAACCAGACAAACAAACAAAACCTACTTCTGGTAAGTTCCTAATCACCTAACCTGAAAAAAATCTGTTCGCTCCCTGAGAGTTCACTTAATAGAAAAATGTGTACTTTGTAGTATTTAAAAAAAAATCTTGGACTTACTGGAGTAACTCTGAACATGTTTCATGGAACATGGAGTATAATACATATTTTCTGAATGAAGGGTGACTGTAAGCAACTCATTTCAGATACTGCAGGTATGGATGCTGAAACAGGAAGTTTGAAATTGATCAGAATCTCAGAGTTCTCCAAAAAGATGGCCAGCACCAGAAGGAAAGCTTCATTTCTCCCTCCTTCATCTCCATTAAATTTTCATTCAAAACAAAACTAAACCAACACTTCTGAGTGTTAAAAAATGCTATGGTTTCATCAGTCAGAATGGCAGAGCTCTGTTATTCCTGCCAAGCAAGCTGAGCTCATGAACTGAATCCTCTGAGGGCAACTAAACAGAACCTGTAACCATGCGGATAACGTACCTGAATTGAAGCCTAATTTAATAAACAGTGTAGTCCTCTTCCCAGGAGTCAGGCTGACCCTGGATCTGATTTTGAGGAATTGAAGAATTTCATAGTCAAGCGAGTAGAAGGAATATTGTGAGTGACTTAAATCCCCACTCCAGAGGAAAAAGAAAAGCTTTCACCTTGACATGTTACTGTTTATGAAATACTTAGCTACTCTCTAGCTGCACAGTTCTTGCTAACAAAATTCAAGTACTAAAGAATAAAAGTACTGTCAGTTTAGCCCTCCACTAAGTGCTATTTTGTAAGTTTTTTTCTTCTCTCAATGTTTTTCACCTGCTTAGTTCCAGATTCTGCTTCTAATACCTACATTATGCATTTTGTCACATAGGGTACAAACATCAGTATCAACAAAAAGAGGCCAACTAAACTGTACTAATAATGAATGCTTTCCTGTATTAGGTTTTAAAACTTGTCTGTACTCTTACCAAATTTCAAAATACATTTTAAAGAACATCTATTTTTTTGCAGTTTTTTCCCATGAAGTATGGGTTCCTAAAAAAATTTTGTTTCCATAAACTGAAAAAAGACCTTTCTATACATTTTCTGCATGTGCAGAAAGCTTCCAGATGACACTTTTTTCCCAGTCACTATTACAGAAATGAATATATCATACATGATTTTTCAGGACCCAACACAAGCTAGAAAAGTCTTTTTCCCCTCCCCATGTTAAACTTTTATTTAAGTCTAGCTCAGAGAATTCTAGGAATATTTTAATTAAAGCCTGCCATGTTTTACAAGTTGCCTTTACATGTAAATTCAAGGATAACTGCTGGAAGTGGGAAAATATGCTTTAGAATATCTTTGATGCTTAAACAGTCAGTAAGTGTACAAGCCTCTTTAAGCTATTTAATTGCAAATTGCAAAAACTGCTTAATATCACTGCTATATATAGTAAATTGTTTTATGCATAAATATGTCAAAGTCATTTGGTGCCATTATTAATATAAGAAGCCATTTCAGTATGAATGTTATTAATTGGAGGATTAATCATTCATACAGCAATGCTTAAGCAACTTCTTCACAAACCTTGCAAATTCCAGGGTCATCTCTCCAAATACTTAAAAGGGACAATTCTTTCTCCAGTTTACAAATCTTTCAAGGACACTAAGTCAGGTCCCGCCTATCAACTTATGGAGAATTTCTGCCTCCACAGAGGAAATAGCTTCATAATTTTTAACCAACAAATAAAACAGTGGCTCTTACTACCGCTCTCTGTCCTCAATATATTATTTCTTACATGTTAGGCATCAGAAGCCGTTACCATGATTTCATAATTTGAGTACATTCACCATTATCTACTTTAGCTTGCCCACAACAAACTGAAAATAATCAAATGCAGAAAAGCACCTTTAAACAGTGTACCATCTCCAGGTGAAAAGTATCTATAAATTTAAAATATAAAAAAAAAAAAAAAAAAAAAAAAAAAACTAATTATGGATGACAAGAAAACGCCAAAAATTACTAAAATAATGAAAGATGCATTTCTGAGAGATTTAAGAAAGGACTGCAACTTGACCTACTCTGTTTTGCTAGTATTTTACAGTTTGTAGGAAAAACCACAAACAAAAAACAGTCAAACTCCAAAAAATCCCAAAGCCAAACCCAAGAGAATAGTGTGAACAGAAGCCTCTAGACATGAATGAGGACCTAAGGACTTTAAAATTATTTTATTACCATTTCTATCAGAAATAATTCAACGTCTTGTTTCTTTCTAAAACCCACTAAAATTGGAAGAACAAAACCAGCACAAATATTAATAACTGGTGTTAACATCTAAATCCTGTGTACTGAGTTAAAACATTTCAGAAGATATGAGTTTAAAATACAATCTGAGAAAAATTACAGTTCTGGTTGCTAACTGGGGTTTGTGTACATCTTTTTTAAAGCTTGGTAACATTCTCACTTTTTACTTTACGTTGGGACATCTGATACTGCTGTGGGAAGGGAATAGCTTTTGGGTCGATGTTGAAAAAAAATAGAAGCATTTTTTAAGATGTTCATGATGCATTTTCAGAAAATAATAAGAGAAACATTACTTTATTTGATAAATATTTCTTCAGAAAAACAACCACTAAAGACTAAAACTATTTAAATTAAAATGAATATATTTTGAATTAACATCTAAAATGAGCAATTAGGATGCAATTAATGTAAAATCTGAAAAGATATATATTTTAAAATATTTTAAATTCATTGAAAGCCAATTTCCTTTCCTGATTCCTACCTATGCAAAATGGAGATGAGCAAAACAATATTAAGCCAAAAAACAAGAAGAGGACTCTAACTTTTAAAGTACAAAAAAAAAAAACAAACAAAAAACCATCAGATATTAGAAATAAGTTGTTTAAAGTAGTCCATCCTAGTGCAAACAACTTTAATTTAAACAACATTAATCCAGGATTTTCCCATCAGTAGAGCAATGTTCCCCAGCTAGAAAGCAAAGACCTGATTTAACTGTTTGGAGATTGCAATGAAGCCCACATAAGTTCATATTTTTTCATTATGCCAATAGGCCTTAGGTTTCTTCCTTTGGAAGTATTAAATTAGAGCTTTTCAACTCACTGAGAAATGAGTGCAATAGGCACAGTTCATAAACACTGGCAGCATCCACCCATATGGAGTTCAAACTCTCTTGAGAAATTAAATAGGCATGATATAATGATCATGCTTTCATATAAAATTTACATAAAGTTTTACATACGCACCTGTATGTCAAACTATTGCTCTCCACTTTTCTTGTTCCGTTTATTTTTGCCTGTAACATCACAACACCTTCAAAACACACATACTCACAAAGGCTGGAGCTTCTAAAATAATCTATTTCTTCCCCTCTCTATCACAAATGCAAATTCATGCTTCTTCTCTAGAGGTTTTTAAATAATGTCTCCCTTTCCTGCCATGCAGCTGAGGGGAAGGTAAAAGGAGGGAAAGCAGAGCACAGCTCCTACCATCAGACACACTTGGTAAGTCTGAGTCCATCTGGAATTGTTCAGGCTCTGTGTAAAATGGGCCAAACTTTTGTTGGGGCATTTCCTGGGCAGGAAGATATAGTACACATCTGAACCCACCAGTACCTCGATATGACAACTGCTCTGAAAGCTCTCTTTGGTTGTAAGACTACAACCCTTTTCCAAAATCCACACCTGAGCTCAGTGCAGCAATCCATCTGCTGTTTCTGAGAGGAACTTCACCACATTACAGCTTGACCTGGAAGATAACTGATACTGCCAGGGTGAGTCTGCTCTTTTTGGCCTGCATTAATACACGACACCATGACACAAAGTGCCTTTTACCTTAGAAATAGGTTTGTTGGGGTTCTTCCCCTGCCCATTTCACAACTACTTTTTATAGTACGTGATGAATCACAGCAAGACAGACAACTTAGATAAATTGGATCACAGCCAGTAAAACCCATCTCACAGCTGCTCTCTACCTCTGCAACAGACACATCCTTCATCATAAGATCTGTTAAAATAAGCTGTCAATAAAAATTCTCTGCATTTATCTGGAAAAGAGTTGCTGGCAGAAAAGGCCAGAAGCAATAAAATCAGAGATAGGTTCTGCAGCATCAGTCAGCATTCGGTGAGGAAAAAGAATCAAACCACTGCCTTACGTTTAATTAGGATTAGGCAGAAGAAAATATCTGGCCAAATAAATATTCAGTGTTTGTAAATCACCTGAGCTCCACTAAGCCTTGCACCTACTGCCACTCACTAAAAATACGAGTGCCTTTCTCTGGAAATGAAATGCCATATACACTGATCTGGAAAAGAGAGGAAGGTGTTTATATCCTTATTAACATCCTGTACATCCCATCCAACATTTTCCTTTCAATGCAGTGCCATAGGGAAATATACTACCCTACCCGGAGCAGGCCAGCAATTTCTACACAGCAAATTCCAGCCCCTGGTTTGGGATGTGGCACCTGGTTTAACTGCAGGCAAGGAGCTGTAGTGCCTGGGCTGCTCTAATGCTGGGTATTAAACAGCAAACTGTTTCTCTATGCACTGCACAGGCATAGGAATGACCTTAATAGTCAGTCTTGTTGCAACAGTACTAATAAAGTCATTTCCCATGTAATGGAAATAAGGCAATGAGACAGTAAGTAAATTGTCCAGCCACAGGCAGAGCCAGGAGTAGAAAGGAGATTTTCAATTCTCAACCTGTTGCTGTCACTTCTAGACCATATTTTAATCTTCTTAATAGTCCACTATTGATCCACATATAGAGGTCCTGTCAAACTTCATATGTCTAAAGCAGAAAAGACAAGACCAGATGATCTTTACTGGCATTAAGGTACTCCATTGTCTCAGAGTGATCTACTAAGAACAAAACAGGGTTCATAACAATCCAGCACAAGACACTTACAGCTGTGGAAGAAGTGACTAATATTTTATGGATGTTTTATACTTCCAAGGTTTAACAGTACTTCTTTCTGCTTATAGAAAAACTGTTTTTAGAAAATAACTAGAATTGCACCACTACTGCTTAGCTAAGAGCTAGGAAGAGGAAGAAAAATTACCCTAAAAATTCCAAGAGGGGACACTGCATTAGCTAAGTGTCTATTCTCCTTCACTGAAGGCTGTGGAACTTAGTGAAAATGAATGCTGTCACTTAGGTTATTTGTTGAAAAAAACTTCACTTCTCAAATTAGCTGCCAACTGAAGGTATACACCTTCACATTTTAAATTTCGATGTTTGATATCAAAGCTGTCACAGATGACATTGGTCAGTGCCATTTCCCACTGCTGATAGTTTGTGGGCTTGCACAGAACAAGAAAGTCAGGTTCTTCCCTTTTGATTGGATGGAGCTGAAGCTGTAGCTCCCACTGTAACCATCTAGCTATTTCAAAGGCTTGGCTAAGGTACTCCTAGGTTTCTCCCACTGACACTGTTCTTTAAAATAGTGGGTTTGAATATTTTAAAGTAAAAGGACTGCAAGTCAGCCATTCATCTTCCATTCCTTTTAAAGTGACCATGGATTTGATATCTTCATTTTTTCTTTGGGCACCTGTTTACCAAGAGATGAAACACTTAAAACCCACTCATGGTGTGAAACCTCTCTATATTCCTTTCTGAAGAGCTTTAGTATAACTTGTTTGTGTTTACCATTAATTCCTTTTTCTAATCTCTCATATGAATCTTTTCCTCTGTACATAATCCTTATGTGAAGAGAGAAACAAAGTTTCAGTGCTTTCTTATTGTGGATTTTATTCTTGCACTGCGAATCAATGCATTTTACATTAAGGCAATTTCTTCCATGTTATTTTAGCCAGCAATGAGCTGAACGTTCATCAGGAGCTGCAGGATACAGAAAAGAGAAAGCAGAATAAACTGCAGGGCTACACATTGCTTCCTTTGGGAATGAGGGAACAAATCCAACAAAAGACGTGCACATCTTTTATCTAAATTCACAAAGACTGCATCATGGAGCACAAATAGCATTCAGGGTACCCTACCCTGGATATGGGCAGATTTTGTGATTCCACTGGCACTACAAACTGAGCAAGAAATGGTCTGAAGCCTTCAGATTGATCCTACAACTGCCAAAATGTCACCAACAGAAGCACCCCGAAAATGGTGTCATTCCTTGCCCTGCTGCAGCTTCCATCATGTGAGGCACTCTCACTGACACAGGCTACCAGGCACAGCAACCCCCTGGAAAGGCATCCACCTATTCCCTGTTTGCCCAAGGCTATATCATATGTTCATTCTTATGGTTTCATAATGAAATACAAAGAGGGGGAGAGGCAGCAGTAATGCTTTCCTTACTCCTCTTGCATGAGCAATAGCCAAGTGTTGGGAATTCAGTGAGGAAAGGAAAGCTCTTGGTTCATTCTTGCTGTTTTGCTAGAGGTGAGGTTAACTGTGTACCTACCAAGAAAAAGTGATCCATGCAGCACACTAAATATAGAGCTAGAAGGTGCAGTATGGCGAAAACAGATCAAGATTTATAAAGTAGAGGAAGGAGTGCAATGTCATTATTGAACACTCACATGAAAGATCATCCTGATCCCTTTCCCCTGAACTGCCCACATGCACCACAATCCAACAACTGATAACCTGGCAAGTCTAAACCAAAGCCAGAGCAGCAGTCAAGCCCCCTAGGCACTAAAAATCAACCACTGGTCAGTGTGTCAGGGCTTCTTTCCCAGCACTAACATTCCACCCCCCAGTTTCACTAAAGCCCTCCAAGCCTGTTCTTCACTGCTCTGAGTGAAGTCAATTCCACGCTTACATTCCAGGAGCTTCTTAATAATGACATTACTCAATGCTCTTTTTTTTTTTTTTTACCAGTAAAAGTTTGATGAAATTATTAAATATATTTTAGAAATAGCTTACTGGAAAATAATGTTTTCTTTGAAATCTGCAATATTTACACCAAATTCCTTTCATTATGTTTTCTACTTTGTAACTAAAACAACCTTAAAAGTAATCTGCTGGTTTTTATACTCAAGCCTTCTAAACTATTTTCTTTCATGAGCAGTTACAGCCTTACATTTACACAGCATTATTATACGAGAATTTTCATGTTAAAGAAGGAGATTGTTCCACAACAGGCATTTTTCGGCTGTAACACTCACACAGAAGATCACTGAGTTTTCATATTGAAATTTGGTATGTACCAAAAATGCTGGTGAGGATAGTTCTTACACTGATAACAGGAGATAAGGGAGTTTTAATTTGGACAGTGAGAACACTCAGTAGTTTCTTGAACTACTCAGTTTCAGGAGAGCCTTTGTCATCTGCTGGATGTGAATAATGTTTCCAGCATTATATTTCCGGTATCCTTATGGTGGAATTTCACTCAGGTTATGACTACATATAAACATATGTGCATCTCTGTGTATTACTAGAAATGCTAGTGTGAAGCAATTTCTGGAGTAGCAGTAGAAAATATTTTTTTTCCTCATGCTGATACCTTCAGGGACTCATAAAAACAGTATCTCGTGCTGACCATAGGCAACATACCATAAAGACAATGTGTAATTTGGGTGTCTGTCCCTTATATACAAAGATGAAAAAAAAAAGATATTTTATATATATACATACACACTAGAGCAATCACTAAAATACATAAAACAGTTGTAAACACTGCTTACTTTTGGAATAAAAAAGGTGCAAGAAGCATTCCAGGAATACCACCTTTACTCTAGCATAAGTAATCTACCAGAACCTCTAACTGCAACAAGAGAGTGTAATGTTTGCCTATGTCATTTTAGCCCAGAAAAAGCTCAATAAACCAACACATCCACTCCCTTCCCCATCAGGAATATGTCAGTTTAATTGGACCTTTTTTCACAGAAGATTTTTTTCAGGCTCAGAAGAGAACTTCCATCACATAAGAACAAGCAATGCAGTACCACTAGAATTTGAAGAGTTTACAAGTTACTCTCTTGAATTCAAATAGGCATTATTAATGCAAATAAACTAATGGACATTACAGGCTAGGTGACCATGATACTCTACTGACTTCCACCTACCATAGATAGCCTAAGCTTCCTGCAGCACATGAGATTTATTGGCACACTATGACAAGGTGCTTCCCAATTTTGGAGTTAGAAATGAAGGCACCATTAGACTAGAAAATGATAATTGCCAGGGGTTCAATGCAATGATTCAAGATATGGGTCAAATAACTAGCATGGTACACAAGAAATCTTGATATTTGCTATTTCAGAGGGAAAATGTCCCAAAGTATTCAGGATTACTTTAAAGAGCTCTGAACAGAAGGAAAACTTGCAGAAATCCTGACTTCTTTAGATTAGTTTATTAGATGACATCCTAAAATTTCTCAAGACTTTCAAAAAACTTGTAGGAAACATAACAGAGAGGTAGGCAGACAGAAAAATAGTCCTGTATTTCGGACAATTATTTATTCAAAATAGTTATTTGTCCTTGAATTTTCACCTCTGTGAATTTTTTCACTGTGCCTTGTCTTCACAGGTTGTAATATTAAATGTGTAAGCAGTGAGTCACAACGCATCTGCGTTCAAGAGTATTCAATGTAAAAATTTAAAAACCCCCCACCTTTTTGCTATCATTTTTCAGTATTAAGAAGAGTGTTTTTGATCTCCTAAAATGAGACCAGAAGTTGGCGTGAACTGGCTGGTGTACTTCAGGGACTTTTCTAACCTGAGAGCAGAGAGCAAAGTGTTTGAGCACATTAACATTTCTGAGCTTGTCTACATTTTCACAGGAAGCAACAGCAGTGCATTCCACTGTGCTCTCCCCAGTGCTGAAAAAGCCTTCAAAAGCAACACAAGTATATTGGGCAAGGATTCCCAGGGATTACCCTTTGCCTTCTCTTTAAAACAGATGAAATACGTCAATAGTTTATATCTTAGCATCTTCTAAACATCTTACAGTGTTCAACCGGGATGGAAATTTTTCTACTTGCATGCTGCAAATCTACAGAGCCTGAGTATATAAATGTGAATTCCTATATATTGTGCAATACCTAGTTATTGACTTTGCAAAATTAGTACACTCTATTTCTTAAAATCTACACAAAAATCTAGCACTCTAATTACAAGCAGTAGAGCCTACTAGGAATAAACTATATTAAATGCCTTCTGCTTAGGCATAACAAATTATAGTTTCAGAAACAGACAATTCAAAGGTTTTCTTGCAATTGTTTCACTGATAAAAAGGCTCCACTCATAAAGTGGGTAATTCTAAACTGAGAACAAGGTAGCTTAAGGATTCAAATAAAGAATTCTTTCAAGAGAGATTCACTGCCAAGAAGGCATTACTGTAATCTGTTATTTGTGATTTGCAAAATGGTGATTTTAGCACTAGATCAGTTTACTGACCTGAAACTAAACCTTGTGCACTCCTGAAGTCAGAAACTCAATTTTAAATGAACTACACCTTATGTATGTTTATTTCCAAAAAGCCTCTTTCAAAACAAAGGAGGGGAAGAGTTGACTGGATAAATGATTCTGTTCCCCACGAATAAACACAATACAAAGCTATTTATATTTTCTTGCCTACACAGCACAGTATAACATTTTCCTTCTATATAATAGCATACTCCGCATTTACAGAACAGAGATATTATATGTTATGACAGAACTGTTTTATCCTGCTCAAAAAATGACATGCATCAATGAGAAAATACCAAAAGAGCAGAAGGAGAAGATTTTTTATTATTACAGACATGGTGGTCTGTCGTAAATTAGCGGGGCCATTATCCGCCAGAACACCAATATATGCTCCCTGACAGAAGCCCATTTCAGGAACCGGTGACATTTTGATTAATGCTATATAATAGCACTGCATTTTACATGCTATATATCTTTAGACAAGTATTGCACCTTGGACAGGATTTCATCCTAGTTCTTGCCAGATGACATTAAGAACCTGGGTACATGCCTTAATTAAACATTTGATTATGAATACTAATTACTGCTCGAATTAAGACAACAACAAGTCTAATGACTGCTTTTTGGAATAAAGGGTTTCTTATTTTCATACTATGTAAATAGATGCAGAAACAACATCCATTGTGCTAAAGGCATTAATAAGAGATAATATGTTTTCAAAAGTTAAAACAATCCAGTTGATTGCATTAAGCACTGCTTGTGCTTGCAATTTTTCTTAGATGCTGTTTTCTGGAAACTGTTTCATAGGTGATCCATTTCTGTAATAGCTTCATTGTTTCATCTTTCACAGAAAAGCAAGGCAGGGCCTTAGAAGAAAAGCTGCGTCGGAGATTTGACACGTAACACTACTGAGTCACAAACACACTGTTTTTTAATGTCTGCATTAAATTTGGGATTACTATTCCACTTTTCAAATGCGGCTGAGCTTGAGCTGCAGAGATAGTCATCAAAACCAGGTACAAAACAAGACAGCTGCCTTTTTAAATATAATATAGAAAAAAATGTCTAAAAAGAGATTTCCTATTTACCTGAGACACCTCCAGGGAAGGGGTCCCTATATATTCATTTGCACATTGGGAATAACTAACAAGGAATGAGAGACAATGTGTCCAATGCCACATGCAAATTGTAGTTTAACAAAACAAAGCAGATATAGAATTCCGTAATTCATCTGCCTTCCACTTCCTAAATATATCCTTGATCCTCCCTTCAGAGCAACAGAAGTCCATTAACCTCATCTTCACAGCTGCCCTTCCCACCTCTCCATCTGGATACCAGAAAGGCAAGATCAAAAAAATACAAATGCTTTCTTTATATGGGTAATCTAAAACTCAGCTAAATTTCAGGAGAAAAATCTAGCTTATTTTCAGGAAACAAGAAGAGAATATTTCATGTTTTAAAATAATACATATTTAACATCCCTTTTACCAGCAGCCAGAGGCCCATTGAAGAAGATAAGACACTTTTGTGAGTTGTGGATTCAAGTGAAACCAGCAAGACAGATCACTGTACCAGAGGTGAAACTTCAGCAGACTTGCATGGTTTCCATCTGACTTCTTTACTTTTTTGGGGGGTTGATCAGTTTTGAGAGACAAGACACTTTTACACAGTGTGTTTTATTCAACTGGCAGGCACAGAACACCAGTTGTGTTTGAGACACACAAGATGCAGGTTGTGTGCAGAGAAGGCAAACAGGGTATGCTGTGGTCCATAAACCTTGAAACTTTTTGTGTCAGTAAGACTTGCCTGAAAAGTGAGAAACAAGAAGAAACTCACCTTCAAGACCAACCTCCAAGACCAGTTCCCAATGGTACAACGGGGATGGCCATGAACATCTCACGTGGTACACACCATTTCCCTTACCAAGGACCAGAGGAAAAAAAGTAGAAATGAATTTCAACCAGTAAGGAAAGCACTGTCTGAGGAAGGCTGACTTTAGAAATATGAAGGCATGCATTCTCATGGTGCTCCTTTTAAGTGCATCTTTGTTTGAAATGTATCTGTTATTACTTTATGGGACTTAACACGGGCTCAAACCTTCAATTTCTTCACAGCTCTCCCTGACGATCTTGCCCTCGGGCACATACTGGTGTTCTCCCTCCTTTCAACTTGTGCAGTTAGATCACATTCCTTATATTGGGTCAGCCCAAGCCTGTGTATTTTACTGTCTCTTGGGTGCATAGTGTCAGACAAGGAGAGATTAATGTATTATCACACAGCTTTGATTTAAAATTAGCCTACCTATTGAATCTCTTTCAACTGGCGTTTTGAAAAGGATAATATATTCCAACCACTGAGCACAGATGTCTCCTCTGGCATTGATTGAAATAAAAGAGCATTTTTGCTTGAAGAGGATTCCTTCTCTGACCCTTCTTTCACTCAAGACTTTTGCCTGTAATTTTGGTAACCCGAAGCAAATCTCTAGCATATAGTCATTAACCTCATGAACCAAAGAAGAGTGAAGCTTGGCAAGAGAAACACCTATTTTACAATTTTCCTCCACCAGCATATGCCCTACTTTGTTTAATTTTCTAATCACTCTTCATGTGTGCCTTACAAGCTAATCTCTCCAGTCACAAAAGAAATAATTAGAAGATTGCATTCATGTACAATTAATGTTCAAACTGATTGTGAGTGAAAGTCAGATTTTGCTTTGACTTAATTATGTAAATGAACACTAGAAAGAGTCAGGCAGGTGAATACCACAGGCTTTGATACACAAGCATGTTGTCTCAACCCAGCTGAGTTTCTTTCTACTTTATGCACACATACAGAGAATTAACAATTATTTTACAATGGAAAGTCCATATTAATCCCATTACAGCCCACACTGCCTGCCCATGTAGACAAGAATATTATGTACTACAAATTAAGGCTATACAAACAACATGAACTATACCAAAATTAATCTATCACACCAGAAAGGACTGATAATTAAATTTGCATAGAATCAAGTTAAAACTCTCACTTAATGTCATATGCCCACAACATACATACTTTTACAAAATAAAAGGGAAAACTCTATATTGTATTCTCTACTTTTACTGTACAGCCTTTGCTGATAATTTTGGAGATGAAAGTTTCCTACTGGCAAGTGATTTAGGACCAAAATTAATACTAGGTGTGATAAAGACATTTAACGAAAATAGGAATTTTAGAATGCCTATAAAAAAATATAAGGAGGGCAAACAGTGCAGAAGTGTGAGCTACAATATTACTGTAACTAAATAATATTTACAATACTACTGAAACCTTCTTCAGAATCTAGTTCATGTTCAGGAGCAAGTATATTTACCACTCATTCAGTTGCCAGCATTCTTGTAGCTGTTTCTCATTGAGGCTACAGAAGTCAGAAAGTGCATTTTTAGGGAAATCTCCTTCCCACAGTGAAACACTTCTATTCCTTTTGATAGAGTGAGATTCTGAAAAAAGAAAGCTTGCCATTGCTGACTCTTCAAAGGCACAACTCAGGTGAAGGCAGGTGTTCTGCTCAAAAAGCAATGCTCCACAACATTTTTTTTTCCGAGTACTTGAAGGTGGACCAGATGCTTACACATACCACTGTGAAACATTCATGCTTGCTTCAGTTGAGGTGAGCTAGCAAGATTTAAAGGCCCCAAGGTGCTGAAAGACTATCAAAAATACTGCTTAGGAAAGGAGTTTATTACTTGGAAAACAGAACTCCCAGACTGACAAGTTGCCCAAAGTAAGATGGCATAGAAATCTATCCCCCTTCACAATATGTGCCACATTTTTTCAGCAGATAAAACTGGTTTTGCTTCAAGCAGTAGATATACGACTAACAAGTCTGAGATGTTTTATCACAAGGTATGAAGTAGGCTTTAGCATTTTTAATGGAACAGTTGTTTTCAGACAGAAAACAGTATTTCCTTTTTATCATAGCCTGTGATACAAAGCTCATCTTTAGTTTTAAAAACTGTTTTACTGGGATATTTTCCAATTATTTTTTTAAATGTTTCATTTCCAGCATTTTTATAATTATGTGTTTTAAGATTAATGCAAATTACCATATGGTTTAATGCAGCAATTTTGCATGAGGCACACCTGGCTAAGTTAGGATGAAGGCATTTTTGTCTGTATGCTATTCAGTGCCTAATTCACAATCAAAGACTAATACAGATCACACAAAACTCTTGATGAGCTGTAAATGAGACTCCATCAATCCACAACCTGAAATCAAAACCCACTTGGTTGCTTCAGCATTTTGACATGTACCACTCTGAGTAGATTGGTGGTAGACCCTAAGAAGGCCAAGTTCTTCATGCTGTGTTTGAGATTCAGCAGCCAACTTTAAGAGCCACAAACCTAGTGCTTGCATGGGTGTCTGTGATACTGCTTTCTAAGAGTGCATCCCTGATTTGTATGAGCACACAGACATACTATCTCCTCCTACAGAATGACTAAAGATCTGTGTACAGAAGATCCACTCCGATTTTAGTTATCTTGGTAAGTCTTACACACAGGATTATAAGAAAACTTCTGCCCAGACACTTATATGCCAAAGCATCTAAAAATGCCCTAAACTATTACGAAAATCACGCTGCATTACAAGACATTTTGTTATTGCACAGGACTGCAGGCACTTCCATACTGGCCATCCTGAACAGGACAGTGCTGTTACAGCATAAGGCCAGTTAGGATCCATAAATTATATGCCACTGCATTTCCCATGAGTAGCTCAGCACACGCCTGACACAAGCTCCCAAAAGCCAACTAAGTGCAAAGATGAGCAGCACAAATACAGTAGGTCAAAAACAAGGATGCATCTTTGCAATAACAACCTCCTGGTAGCAGGTGAAGAATTGCAGGCTGAAACTTTTCCCTAACAGAATTAGCTCAAACCATCTGTTTAGTCACTGCTAGTCAATAAAAATTTTAAGCCAGTCCCACAGTGCATTTTCTCTCAACGTGGAACGAGTGCCTTGGAAACACTGCAAAGTTCAAGGGTGTCGCAGTTCTATTAGATGGTAACATGCCGAGACCTTCCCAAGAGTGCCTCCAAGGAAGCCTCTCGCTGCAGCCAGCACGCTGGCACACACACACTGGATAGCCAGCTAAAACAGTCCGACAGTGAATGAGCAGGAAGGGTTTTCGCATAGGGTTCTACAGGAGGGATTTAATGCATCCACACTCGTGCAAGGTTTCTGAGAAGTCCCAAGGCAGAGCAACAGGGGGTCCAGGGTAAGGGAACTAATCAAGAAACTCTCAGGATGTATCAGGTAACAAAGGTTGTGGCAGCCAGTGGAGCCAACCAGGGGAGCAGAACTGGGGTACATTAACACAATAGAACAGAGCATTCTGGGGGAAGCTTTTCAGTCACCACAAGCTGGAAAGGAACCTAGGACTTATCCCACCATAGGACTCCTTTCGTTCCTTGTCCAGCAGGCCCACCGGCCACCACACAAGGGGACAGAAAGAAGAAAAAAAGGGACTTGATACATAAAGAAAAGGAAGAACCCAGGGTTCATGCCATTGCCCCCACCTCTGTGGAGGGCAGAAGCAACAAGAGACCAGCTGGCTTCTTTCTGGGGACAGGGCTTTATCTGCTGCCTTACAGTCATGCACTTGCACAGCATGATTGCCCTAACTGGAAGGCACACATGTCTCCTAAAAGAGTGATAAAATGAAGTAAAAACACTACTCTGAAGCAAGGCTGTATCACTTCTGAGGATCACAGACAAATGAGTGAAACTTGATTTCAAATTCTGCATTACACCAGAATAATCCCTGCATGTCCCAAGATCACTTCATAAGTGAATATATAATAATGAATTTACTCAATAAAATTTTATCAGGTCAAAAAGTAGTTTGTTTCCCTACAAACTACTTTCTTTAAGCTAAAAGAATAAAAGTAAAACTAAACATAAGGAGCCTTAACCTGTTTGTCTGTACATCAATTAGATACTCTCTGCCAAATTGGTGTGCTGACCATTGAGATGCAGAATAGAAAGGGGAGAATACACAAAATATTACAGGAAGTCTCACTGCATTTACGCTGTCTCTAAGTGAAGCAGCACCTAAATTCCTAACCATATGCCAACCAACTCAAGCCAGGTAACAACAACCAATACCATTCTCATGAGAAATGTTTTACAGAACTGGAAGTGCTTCAGCACAAAGTATGAATAGGAAGGATGAATAAGATCTCTGCAGGGAAAGCTCTTCTTCATAAAGAAAAAAAGAGAGCTAAATTTTAATGCTTTCATATTTAAATTTCTGTCAAGAAAGAATACTTTGCATTTTTAAAGCACCTAATTTATAGGAGTTTCAAGACACTCTAGACATATAAGTAAATTTCATTTGTTACCTCCCATGAAATGTGAGAACATTATCCCCATTTCAACATTCAGAAGCTTAAAGTGTTGAGATTAAGCCATTTACCACAGATTACAAAGAAGATCTAAGGAGGAGAGACAAAGGTCACAAGCCTCTCAGTTCCTCTTCTCCCTGCTCTTCAACATTCAACACTATGCTTTGCAGAGCAATTTTTTAAAAATATATCTATATTTTTTAAAAAAATCAAATGAAAATTTATATTTGTTCTTAACATTGAAAGAAACACCCCTATGAAATAAAGGGACGTGCACAAGGGGCCAAAGGGAGAAAATAAATCAGCATGTTCTCAAGGTCTTTCTTTTAGCAGTCTTTTCCCAGCTGAACAGTTAATTTGTCTTTAAAATATTCTTCCAGCATAACTGACTCCAAACCATCCCATGTGATAAACAAAAAACTCTTCTATTTCTTCTCAGTGGGAACACTTAAGCACAGAAGTCAAAGCTTGTACAAAGGTACCCAAGGACTCATTGCAAAACATGGAACTAGCTAGAGATGAACAAACATATTTATTTGTTTTGATGGCATAAGTGAAAAATACTTAAAACCATTTTATGTGTGTGATTCTAGGTCAATCTGGAGTTCTTTTTTCCATCTATTTCTGTAGTGAGGAAAAAAGGCAAGAAAAGGAAAAAACAAATATTCCTCCTCGCTCGAAACTGAATGATACTACAATTCAGTTACTAAAATTGCTAATAAATTTTACTTTTTCCAACATAAATATGTTTTATAAATGTTATAAATGTTTATATATGTTTTATAAATATAATTAGAGATTTTATGTTACTGTTTTTTTTAATTGAAATCAGTTTTGCAAATAAACGCTGTATATTAAAACATTTCTGCCATCTTCACTCTAGTTTGCAGTCTGTCTGAACTAAACGAAAGGATCCAACTTCCAGACCCCATTTATGCTAACCAAGGGTGTAAGAGCCACTGATTAAAGAGCCTCCTATCACAGATCAAAACCCACCTGTGCTTACCCCACAACTCCCTTCTTAGGGCTAGCCACTGGTGTCCAACTCAAGTGACCTTGTTGTGTGCTTTGGTGACCTCTTGATGTTTTCCTGCCCTGCCTTCTGTATCAGGGAACCCAGCCAGCTGAGAGAAAAGCCTGCTCACAAACATGCCTGTTGCATATGGCCAGCTGTGAAAAGAGGGGAATCGGTGACATACAGCCTGCAGCTCCAGGGTTACAGATGTTATGGTGAGGGCTGAAGCTAATCTGGAAGACGCACACACAGACATTCTACTGGACACTTTCCATTTCTTCTGACAATAGCAAATACATGGACAGTCAAAAGGAATTGAAGATAAGCCAAAGGGATCACCCCCTTATCCCATCATTTTCTTTTGTGAGAAATTACAAGAAGTATAGATTTCCAAGACTGGATCAAATGAGATGCTTACAAGTGATGGAGAAATTTTAAAACACCAAAACCTTAGACAGAATATATATAGGAAATAATTTCCGTGCATCCAAAAAACCATCACTGTTTATTATGAAACAACAATTGTGCTGGATATTTACTCAGGCCATAATTATCCTTGTGTACTGTGTAAGCCTAGGCCGATGAAACAAACAAAACTCAGTTCCAGCACTTATAGTACCAGATCTTGTTTTCCACAGATTTAGAGCATTGCACTTTCTAATACAGTGTATTGCTCTGCATCCATTGCTATCCCTGTATCTGTTCCTGCCCAGGAATAAGAAACAGATAAAACTTAGCCTTGGGGAAAACATTCCTGCATGGGATACAGAACTGATGAGACAATCCTGCACTACATAAGCTTTGTGGTCCCAAAGGGATTCAGGGTTTTGAAAGGAAGAGAAGCACATGGCTCTTTGAGGGACACAGGTCAGCCTCCAGCCAAGATCCATTACTGCTGCAGCAATTCCACATTCTCCAGGGGAGCACAGCCAATCTGAGCTCTCTACACACCAGTGCAAAGGCTCCACAAACAACCCATACAAGCGAGGTGTGAAACACTACCTGAAACCCCCTTGTCTGCTCTTTTCTCTATTCTGATCTCTTTTCCCTTCTTCAAACAGGAGACATGTTAACCCAAAAAGAGAATCCAGGGCAAGATTTCTTAGGGAAAGTCAATTGCCCATGAATTCTTCTGAAAGGTGAATACACAGGACCTTAAACCCCAAACTGATGATCACCAACCAGCTGCTGGACACAACACTTCAAGCAATGGTTGACAGTAGTTGAAATAACAGCACATGGGGACTAGACTTTGTTCTTTCAGAAACTGTTTTTTTCACAGATGCTTTAGTTCAGGCCTAAAAGATGTTTATCCTCATGCTAGCACAGAGAATACCAAACAGCAAAGAAAATTCAAAAAGTGAAAAGGAAGGAGCAGTCCCACAGAACTCACAAGTTTCACAAGACTTGAAATAATTTCTTATTTGCACTGTTGTCCAAACAACAGATAAATTCAGCTATGATCCATCTAACATGTCTCCCTCTTATTTGTCACTTGTAAACCAGACTGTCCTTTAAATTTCAAAGCAATTGAAAAAAAATATTTATTTCCCAGTCTATATCAGTGATAAAGTTCTACAGTTTCATTGGAACCATATAATAATAGTGACAATTTCCTAGAGGTTAGGGATTTGTGCTTTTCTTTAAACCTGGATTGGACACTATGATTTTGTAAAATCTAAATTATTTCGCTCTACACAGAAATAGTTCTGGAAGCTCTGTAGCCATTATCATACAGCATTAATGATTCACCAGTCTTTTTCCTTTCTTTTTTTAATCCCTCTAATAAAAAGAAAAAACATGGATTTAAGTGTTTCCTGCTACAGGACCTACTTTACTAGTGCAAGACAAAATGTACCTCAGAAAAAAACCAAAGCATGAGATACATGTGGGTTTGCAGTTTCTAAAAGGTCTTTACTTCAAGATTCAGAGTGTGTAATACACTTCCTGTGTACCAAATCACAATAGCTGTATTTGTCAGAGCACGGCAGGGGTAGTTGTTTCTTGTCTGCTTAAATACACTTCAGATCACTCTAAGTATTTAATGGCAAGATACAATTGGCAAAAGCAGAAAAAGCTGTATAAATACTTCAATACAGTACCATTTTTATTCACTTCAGATTTGAAACTGCTTTTTTTAGCAGGTGGGAGGCCTGCTAAACCTGTCATTTACATATGAGAGTAAACCAAGGATATTTTGGTAGGGAAGATACTGTTCTGACAGCTAGGTGCTCCTTTAAACACTTCACTTGTTTTCACTCCCATAACCTACAGCCTACAAAACAGAAACACGAGAAAAAATATGCTACTGCTAAAATTAGTGAGAAAGGATTTCATCCCTCATGCATCTTAGACCTCTTCTGCAGGAGATGACATCAAGTGCCTCAAGAACTGCATCGTGCCAGCAATCCTCAGCAAACTGCTGCCACGTGGATATTGTTACCACTTGCCACCACCCAGGAGGGCATCAGCACCTTTGAAGAGTGGGATCTTCATGCAAGTAGGAAGATGATTTTCTGTGTAGCACCTACTTCCCAGGGGCAGTGGTAGGGTGGAGAAGCAAAGCAACGTTACGACTGCATTCTGCTCTCCTGATGGTTTATGCAAGGAGGAATGGCATTTTCCTCACAAAATACAAATAGCCAGTGAATTGCAGGAAATGTAATTAAGCCTCATCTAGCTGCCAGCCATGTTTGTCTCTGGACAAACATTTCAAATCATTTGTGTTTTGGAAATAGGCAATGATAGTTTGGGGGGACTTTTTTTCTTCACATAAACACCCAAAATTTTTATATAAAATGAGCTACAGAACTCTGCAGCAACCTTTCTAATGAATGCTTCCAATATCTCAAGGAAAAGAAAAAAAAAAAACCAAACCGAACCCAAATCTGCTACATCTCATGAATTCAGATATGAATACTCCCTAGAAAAGGCTTTCATTTCAGATTCATGAGATGCTTTATGAAAAAAAGCATGATCCCAGTTTGTAAGATGAAGCTACAGGGATGAGAATGCTGCTGAACGGGTTAAGAGAACAGCTAAGAACATCCTCTGCTCACCATCCTGACTTCTTATAATATGTCATTGCTTTAGGAGGAAGAAGACAAAACAAATCATGTCTGGTTGCATTGTTGATATGATTTTAACCTCAGGATAAACATCTGGACCAACTCTCAGCATCATTATTTGTTGCCACTATTACCCCAGAATCCACAGCTCTGGAGCAAGACCACAGCGATGCTAAACCAGTGTGTGTTGATAAAATAAAAAGGTTATTTCCCCAAAGACCTACAGATATTTGGAAAAAAACCCAGAAAATATAAAAAAGCCCCAAACAGTTAAGAAAACAATGTCAAAATACGAATGAGAATGGTATAGCTGCTCTCTTTCTATTGTCTCCTTTTAAATAATTCTTTGCATCTTTTCATGTCTCTTCCTAGTACACAGTAGGGCATTTCCAGTGGAGGAGGGTCTTTACAGGAAACCTTCTGAAACAGCACAGGTTTTACTGTAACTTCTACAACACAGAAAGAGCCCACTAACCACATCTGTAGGGCAAAATCCCTTGAGAAACATCTGAATCCTGAAAGAATGAATGTGACTGACCAACAAGGAAATGCACCCCTTCCCTCTCCTAGGAGCTGAAACCAAGATATAAACCTAAAGCAGACACCACAATACCAGACATATTCCTCAGTTTCTCTTAATGCTTGTTAAACAAACCTTGGCTGAATTTTTCAAATTGAAAACTGAACAGCCCTTCGCCATACTTCTTCTGGTGACCATAATTACTGATCACATGTGCAACACCTCCTGTGACCTTAGCACTTTATGTCCATTAGGTATAAAATGTAATCCAATGTGATAGCAAAATTTGCTCTTATATATCTATGTGTTTATCACTAAAACTAAAGAGAAACTGTAGGCAAAAACCACACAACTCCTTTAATTTAGTTTGAGACTGACCCCTACCATAGAGAAGCTCCAGCATTAGACCCAGACTAAAGAGGAGAGGGGCAGAAAGTCTATGCCAAACTCTAGATTAGCCAAATGGAAAGCTACATGCCTCCCTAAAATCAGGGAGAATGAATTTCTCAAAAGCAGCCAGGATTTTTGCAACAAGTCCTGGTTTGAAATAATTAAAACAGCGTAGATGTATTTTTACAGATAAAAGGTGCATTACAGTGGCTCTTCCTCTTATGAGAGTCTTGATTTATTTTGAGTGTTGGGGGATGGGGGTGTATGGGTTTTTTAAAATTTCTCTGAGCCTTAAAAAAGATTTGTTCTTCTGTCTTTCCAAGCTAAAGGACAATGAGATCATATTTTGTGTTTTAGAAGGCTGTAAGCCTTCCTTTGGAAAACCATTAAGTTTATTCACAGCACTGAACAGTCCAAGTTGACAAGTTTATGGTCAAAACCCTAATTTTCCTCCTAGCAGGTCCAGCATAGGAATGCAGCTACAACACAGTTAGAAGTCCAACTGGAATTAAAATGAATTACAAGAAAACTCGGGAATCCAAGTAGTAGTACAAATTCCCATCATTACGAAATTTCTTCACCACTAACTTCCTGAAAAATTACTTCTTCCCTGTGCTTCATTTCACCTACACACAGGACAAGCATCTTTCCTCTGGCACAACAAGGGGCATGCCAAAATATTTGAACTGGTAACTCAGTTTTGTCAAACTTTCCTGTGAAATTGGGATTACTGTCATCTCTGGTCATGGGACCAGGCACTGCCTCTGAAAGAATGACAATACTTCTTCATCAACACAACTCAGAATGAAGGAAAGTGTTCAAATGACTGTTCTGTTTAGATGGATGCATTTCTCATGATATTTAAAATAAAGAAGGATTGATTCTACAACTTTCACAAAATTTGCAGTTGGGATATAATAGGAAGGAAGGAGAAATACTGACTTTTAGACCTAGGAGGGTATGAAGCACACCAGTAAAAGACTTGAGAATCTCTGAGTTGTGGTTAGCACCTCATGGGAAGTCTGGCACCAAACAAGCTTCCCCAGTGACCTGAGAGGGAACCTGCAGGGAAACATTGCTATTTGCTGCCCCTCTCCCGGATAGAGATCAGCTCACCCACACCATTACATCATACGTCACAACCTCATTTGAAACCACACTATTTCTCCAGTTCACAGAAAAGTCTAAACGGGAGAACAGGAGACCATGAACTGAGTAATATTGACAGGTTCAATTTAATAAACTAAAGTTTTATGAGGATTGCAAATCAGAGTCATTCAGACTTTGAAGATTTCTGACAAATCTTTCAGCCCTCCAAAAAGAACACTTGAAGAGATTAATCAGCTGAAACATCATTGTGAGTCCTGAATACAAACGGATCATTACATACAGTGGCAGGGGGTGTCTTTCCATGCCTATAAATACACACTTCCAGTGATATTATTGGAGAGAAGAACAGTCTAATTAGTGTTGTGTATTTATCTATTTATTTTTTTAGTCTGGGGATTTCTTGAATAAATTTAATTAAACTGTGCCTGTGCTTCCATGCTTTGAGAGCTTGGCATGGGTGGGTTGAAATGTGCCTGCATACTTGATAGTCTGTTCCATTCGCTTAAGAGTCTTAGAGGAAGAAGGAAAAAAAAAAAAGGAGAAGGAAAACATGTCCTCCAAGTCACTTTGACTAAAACCTGCGTTTCTGCTTCACTCAACATTTACATAAAATCATTAAACTTGCTTGTCTGATTATAGAAAGACAGAAACTGATTTTAATTCCAATAATCCGGTCACTCCGCATTAGCACTACATATAGAGGACACGATGACACCATTTTTGCCCTCTCTTTTATGTTTTGCAATGTAAAGTAGGTTACATGCCTCTGCATAGGTCTGTAATATATCAGTACCAGCCTAGAAGCTGAAACTATGACCTTGACAAGCAGGTAGGAATATACAACACAGTTCTTAATTCAATGTTATCTAACTGCGTACTCCTTTTTCTGCAACAGTCATTATTTCTCTGTTTAGTCGGGTTTTTCTTCTTTTTTTTTCGTCTTTTTTTTTCTTCTTCCAAAGTGGGCAATCTCATGACTGAAGTGCTTATTTGGGCCCAAAAACTGAGGATAAAATCTAGGTCCTGCTATAGTTGAAGTGAGTTTTGTCACTGACTTCAAAAGTGTTATGATTTCACCTTGTGAAATTTAAATTCCTTGCCTGGTGAATCTAGTGTATGTTTTCCTTGAATACCCAATTCTGTCAGCTCTGAAATACTAAGTATAATGGAATGATGCAGGAAAAGTACAGGAGAAGAAACAGAGCACTTGGATTTAGCAGAAACCTATCTTTGTGGAAGACTCAAGTAAAAGGCCAAATTTAGGAAGTAGACAAAAAAAAAAAGCAGAAAACAGAAAGGCTGTAACACCAGCACTTCACTTGACTATCAACTTCATGTATATGATGTAAGCACTCTGCATATGAGGAGCTCTACCATTCCACAAGCTGGTAAATTCTGCTACAGAAATCTATAAATTTAGCATTTAGTTAAGATTCTTTTCCTCACTGAAAACCACAAAGAATATAGAAAAATAGCTCTAATTACTACTACATTTCTGATCATCTAGAATTACAGGAAAAACAATATTAAAATATTTTGAAATTTTACCTCACATAATATGTGAGCAAAATATTTCAATGCACAATCTGTTTGCTGTAAAATTTCACCTAGACAATGGCTCTGACAAAAAATGACTAAGAAGAAGAACCAAATTTTTATCCCAAAAACCCACAAGTACTGATTTCACTTATATCAACCAGTTTAGCAATCTTAGCAATAGGTCAACCAAATTCTATATGCAAATATGTATGACAGACTAAGGTGTTCTTTCCTTCCTCCTGTCCTCAAATTCATCTGAACTATTATACTCACACATGCCAATAGCAAGCCATTGTTGTGAGCCAGCACATATTTCTGCCCATATAGATAACTAAACACCCAGAGCACACTATATACAAACACAGAATGAAATTGTGTAAACAAACCACTGCACTGCATACTCATAGGTGCAAATTATAACCACCCCTTCTTTCACCTCGTGGCAAGGAAAAAGGGCACCCCCATGGAGCCTGCTCCTTTCCAGAAGTACAGACAATCCCTGATCTCCAGGCACAATGATCACCCAGATTAGCTTTCTCTGGAGATGCTCTTATCAGACTCAGATGTTTCTCAGCTGTCTGTGTAACTTGGCCAGTACTATCCCACCAGAACTGCCTTCCCTGCAGAAAGGTGCTGCACCCAGTATCCATTCATCTCTGCATTGCTATAATTAATGCTGAGCTCCAAATTGGATTAGCCATGTAAGGCCGCTCCGTAAACAAGTTAATAGGATCTCTCTGCTAACAACGCTGTTACCAATATCCAATTACTGTAACCAGGTATTAATCTAATGGTGTTAATCTAATGGTGTCAGATTCTAAAATTTAAAGCACACTGCTGTAACATTTTAATAAAATTAAAAAGTAATTTTCTCCCTTTACTAAAATATGTGCACTAACTAATATTTTATTTTGATATCACAGCAATGACCACGTAGAAAACAAAAAACCCAAACCAGCTCAGGACCTGTGACTTCCATTACTGCATTAGTCAAACAGCGATGCTGACACTTTTGTTTGGTGGGATTTTTTGCCTATTAGGTAGACCAAAGCATCCAACCTACTACTCTGAATAAACAACAAGAAGTTTCTATCAATTCTTCTAAATTCCTTTGAAAACAAATACCAGAAATAATGATTACTACTAGAATTCACTGTGGAATTACAAAGAGAACACCTGCTCATTATTTAGAACTTTCACGTCTGTCATGGGTTAGCATAGCTATGGAAGTGATGTTCTTGCAAAGAGGTGCTTACAGCTTTCTCTATGACCCAACAGAACCTAACAACTGGCTAGTTTGAATATTGACAATTTTTTAAGACACTTAAAAAGCTTGACACACCTCTGTGGTCCACATTTAAGAAAGGACAAACCCCGGGAAAGCTCTCTCTTGCTTCCGGCCTTGGGACAAGTAACTGGGCAGGGCCCATGCAGCCCAGCAGGGCCGGGCCCTGCTCGGCCTGGGCCAGCTAGGACACAGCCATGGCGGAGCCGTGGGACCCTGTTCCATCCGCGGCCCCTACACAACTCTGGTACGTGGAGATGGCGCGGCCCAGCTCTACACACGCCCCCGAAGATTCAGCTGAAGCTACTGGCAAAGATCATGTGACCAACAGTGATAAGCGAAATTCCAGCTGCGGGGCCCAGGTGAGAGTAACCCTTTTAGTGCTGTAAGTTTCCTCCAGAACAGATGGAGCCTGCAGACATTAAGTAAAGAAGGAAGAGCTGAAACCCTGAGGGAGGAGGAAGAGGAGATGCTTAAAAGCTGAAATTCTGTTGTAAAGCTATGGTGGTGATGGACTATGATATATCAGAGTACCCATTGTAATTTCATGAAAGCATGGGAGGGTGGAGTGTTCAAACTTCAATTGTGAGCAAAAATACCTGTGCTGGAATAAGCAAATGCTGAAGTAGCTGTAATTTGATGTGAAATTTGAACAGGGAGAGGTGGAAGTGATGAGGACTCTTGTTCCAAATCAGAAGGAGAAGACCTTTGTTCCTAGAGAGGCTCCCAGGGATAGTCCTAGAGATGAAGATGAGGAGGACGCTTTTCCTCCCAGGGAAGGGGGAGGGCCTCTATTCTTAGAGATTAAATGCTCCCAGAGATGGGTGAAGAGAACCTTTGTTTCTGAACTGCTCAACCTTAAAATGGTACCCCAGTAGCTCAAGATTGGACCCTCGAAAGCAGTTGTGGGGAAAGCTGCAAGTCGGGGGAAGGGACTCTCACATATGAGCAGAGAACCAACCCGGGCGGCTGGCTCGTTGTAATACTGAAGCCATGAGAAAACTTCTTGTGGAGATGTCTCCGTAGCATGAGCAAGGGAGACTCCTCTCCCTAAGTGAACTGAATAAGGTTATTATGGAAGTGGTAAACAGACTGAACATCTCAAGGGTTGTCTTTTTACATTGTCAGTGGGAGAAGAGAGAAAGGTGGTGGGAGGAGAAGTGTTCTGAAGGTGTGGTCTGATTTTTTTTCCTCTTCCTTTTAGGTCTGTTAATAAACTTCTTTATATTCTTTTAAGTTTTGCGCCTGCTTTGCTTTCACCTAATTCTTATCTCACAGAAGGTAAATAAGTAATGAGTATTTTGGACCAAAACACTACACTCAAATTGGTGTTTCTGCCAGGTTTCAAATTGAACCCGCTACACCATCCTAGGTTTTTTATCCAAATAGTAAATACATTCTATCAAAGAAGAAATGGTGAATTACTGAAGAGATTCAACAGCAAATATATAATAGACCACAGCTTGTATCAAAAAGTGATTGGTTTTGAAGCTCTGTATGAGAAAGGGACTAACACAATAATTACGATTTCTGTTTGTTAGTTCACTTTCAGCATAACAAGTCATGAGCTTGCTAAGGGCTTCCACCACCTTGGGTACAGGAAACTGTTGTAGCACATCAAGACACAATGAGCTGAGCACAAAATTAAAAAACAAACATCCATTAAAATTTGCATTCTGGACAGTATGATTATCTCTCAAAAAGGCATTATTTTCTGAATATCCATCCCAGTGTAAAAAAATTTTTAAAAAACTAAACAAAAGGTAACAATAGATAATTTATCACAGATTTCACATTTCTGAATGAAGTCTAATTCTGTTTTTGCTCCAAACTGATAGTGTTCAGCTCCAAGCAGGAAGGAAACGAGATGCTCTCTGTCAGGGACAGCAGTTGTGGGCTCATCTCGTAACACCTATGGGCTCCACTCAGGACCTTCAGAGAGACTTTTTCCTCCCCACTGCAGCATTGTGTGTGCCCACATCCCAACCCAGTGGGGATGGTCAGGACCCACTGCCACCCCACTGCCCCCAGGGCAATGTTGCTGCTGCTGCTGCCAGCTGGTGCTGGGATGCTGGAGAATGAAATGCAGAGAAACTGGTCACAGCTGTGAGCCAGATCACAGTGCCAGATTTACACACCACCGTATGGGTAAGGGATTCAGCTTGCAGGGACAGCTTTTAACTAAGCATAGGATCAAAACACTGATCTCCTCAAGAGTCCAAGGCATAAAGGAGAAAGGGTAGAGCAATGGATGCCACCTTAGCTATGTTCTTGAGCTTCCTACGAACTTTAAGCATGAGAAAGAAGCAGATCAGAAACAAGAAACCAGACTATGAATACTAAAGCATAAAATAATAATGTGAGGCTGATGTACAAACCAGAAATCTGAGGGACAAAATCAGATACAAGGGTAAAGTAATATCAAGGGTAAAAAGAAATCACAGTAAGTATAAGGAACTAATAAAACATCAACCTCAAATATGTAAGAAAGAGAAAGAAAAGAGCATACTAGGGGATATGTAGAAAAGTATCCAGTCCATCTGATGCAGCTTACATAAAGACACCTTTTGTTATCATTTAAAGAATTGACAGAAGCACTCTCATAGGGAAGAGTGGAAAACAAAACATGATCTTTAAAAGCCAGGGACATATATAGACTAGCAGCATGAAGGAACACAATTGCATGGCAAATCTGTGAGCCCGCATAGATTCATAAGTTGCTGAGGTACATTCTTATTGTCATGGGGCAGAACTAATATTTCCTAGCTGCCAATTTACTTACTTAATGTGGCTTTTGTGCTTCTTTATTTGTGCTGGAGTATTCGCTTTAGCACTTATTTTTCTGCTTCAGACCTACTGACTCAGGAGTCTGCTTGAGCTGGAAACACAAACCTTTGTTCCAATACACAACGTCTATGCTATGACTCTTTTCTATGGAAAAAAACTCTACTCATAGAGTCAGCATTAAATTTCCCCTATGAAAAATAAATAATTTAATAAAGACTTCAGAATTAATAATATAGAGACAATAAACATAACATTCAACAGCTTAAGTTCTATTAGCCAATTGTAGATGTTACATGCCACTAAATGTCAGAAAAAGTAGCCCTGACTACCTATTTCATGGGGGAAATTGGTTAAGATTAAGAAATTGTAAATAAAACATTATCACATCGTTACAAGTCTGAGGGCACAAATTATCAGTCCATCAATTTCTCCTTGTACAACACAAGCTATAAAAAAAGCACTAGCACTTGGTAATCCACCCTTTTCTGACACCCCACATAAACCAGTTTTATAGTAATAGGAAAAACCCTTAAGAAGACGAAACTCCAGATCACTCACTGGTTCACTAATAATGCTCAAGTAAATCTTCCTGAGATCTTCTACGTGCCTTTCTTCATATGCTATAGCTCACAGTGCTTGTATAATAATATAATACAAAGTGCAGTTATATATTTTTAAAGGCCTGATAAACAAATACTTCCATCTCTTAATAGATCCCAGAGGCCTTTGATTCATTTTATACTTCCTTAGCTAACATAGCTGGTGGAAAGTGCAGCACATTTAAAAATAATATAAATACATAAGCTTACATAAAATATAAGTACATAAATTTATGTTAAAAATAAGCTAATGAATTGTTAATTAAATATAACTACAACTTACTCAGGATGAAGAAAGACTTTCTTTTCCTGATTAGACTTTAAAAACATAACTAGAATATCACAGAAGAGGTACCATAAGGAGATTGCCACATTTGGCCATCACGCATAGGTCTGACATAGAAAAGAGAATTTGGAAAATTTCCTCTCCAACACATCAGCCTTAACTGAATAGCTTTTACCTTTCTTTCTATCACTCAGTTATGGGAGGGCTTATATCTTCTTTCAGACCACTGCTACAAAGCAGGGCCACTAAGACATCCGCATTTAACATGTCCATTCGTACATGTATATAGAACATCACTTCTTTTAGGATCAATGAATAAACTGTAAAGCCAGCAGAAGTTCTCTGAATTTGTGATGACTTTCTGTCTGCAAGAGAAGAGGTCAATTGTTCAGAAATCTTTTCCTAACCCTTCTACAATCCCAAAGCACACTACATAAGAAGACAGAGGCAATCTGACACACATGTGAGTGCTTGAAGGTTTCATTTTATTTTTTGTTCCTTATCCAAGCTAAAATGCAAGCAGTGGGAAGAGAGATGACTATATTCATAATGATTTTGCAACTTAAAAATCAAGACTGGCAAATGCTGTGTTAAGTTATCCTTTCTAAATAAATCTATATTATTTTCCCATTTAGAATTCAATTTTCAAGAAGTGTATTGACATAGGAAGTTCAACAAATCTTGACACTACATCAACTTTGGCTGTATAGTGAAGGCATTACAGTGACAATGGGTTAGATTGTACACATTTTCCCAACTGCAACATCCTGGAAATATTCTGTCCCTTGCTTATGTGAGTTTTCAATGATTCACCCTTAACAAACTGTTGGAACTTGGTATCTCTAATTTAGGTAAATATTAAACATGTTATATTCACTTGAGTTTTTCTTTTCTGGTAAAGAAGTAGATTTGAAAAGTAGCCCATGAAGGTATGGAACACAAGACTACGAAAACATAGTAGCTTCACCAAAAGACCTTTTTGGTGTGTGGTAAAGAGCAGTCGGGAACAGATTCCTATTACATATGCAAAGATAACATAGTCTGTGGACTAGGGCCATTAAGAGAAGACACTTTCACCCCATTTTGATCCCCAGATTCTCCCCAGCTAACAGGAGGATTCATGCACCACAGTATCAGGCAGGCAAGTTATTAACACAACATGGTCATGCCTAAGAACTTCATGTGTTTTGCCCCAGACATGCCAGGATGTACATAAGGACACATATTCCTAATATCACATTATTGTCAGGCCTCTCCTGATAGCCAGAATACCCAAGGAAACCTCACTCAGCAGCCCCTTTACTGCTTAAGGGCTACATCATGAGCTACTGAGAAAACCCCACAGCCCTTGCTGGACTTCCCTGTCTGAGCTATTAAAAGGCCCTCCCTTCCCATACATCATAAATATAACACATCAAGAGCAGTTCTATTCTGAGCTACTTTTTAACCAGCCTACAAAGGGAAAAAAGCCTGCTTGTACTCTCCTCCTTGTATCCTTCTAAACACACAGATGAAAATAATCTCTCCTAAAAGCATAGCACACCTTGCAGTGCTTTGGCCCATGTGCACCTGGGTCAGGGTGAATACTCTTTTCCAACACAAGACTACCTGTTGGACTTCCTAGGAGGTGCAAACACCTTCCCCAGACTTCTCCCAGTCATCACATCGGTAGCCCAGGTCCACAAAGAAGGTGCTGGAGGAGGAATGGGAAAGCAGGAGCACAGCTGGAGGCCTGCCCGCGTACTCACTCACCACAGGCGCTGTGTTCAGGGTTATCTATGTGCTGCCCAAGGCAGAGACATGCAGGATTCTGGGGAAAAACATGCAAACATAAAATACCAGCTGTTCAGCTGCTGGGCCAAAAGCACTTGGAAAGTTGGGGGTATTTGAAGCTTATGGTGTTTTGCAGCTTCTGCTTTAGCATGTGGCAAGACAAATCCTATTGGCAGCTCCTAAACTTAGGGCTTTTATAGTCCTGACTGCTATGCCAAGTCTATGCTGGAAGCTCCTGCTGTTGCAAAGTCCCATTGGGGGCCACCACACTTTCACACAGGGCAGGAAAGCCAGAAAACATGTTATAAACCATAGAAACACTTCCTCGATAAGGACCAAAAAAAATCCCCTTTTAAGTGCAAGCAAGCAGCACTGGCCTTGCAAAGGCACTGCTTGACCTTGAAAGAAGTTCTACAGTCAGCAGCACAGCATGGATTTACCCCTCCATTGAGAGAAAAATTGAAAAAAACAAACACAAAGGAGAACATTTATAAAAAGGTTAGTCCCTTTGCAGTGACACAGGAATATTTTACTCAGAGCACTGTCAGATTACACAAACAAAATTATTATTTTTCTCATTGTAGACAGTACAAATTGGTACTGTTCTAAAAGAGAGGACTTTCTCACAGAAAGAGATCCCTCAAGATCTTTTCAGATGGTCTTCCATACTAGAGGCTATTTCCCAGGAAGGACAGATAACTCAGAAAAGGAACAAACAATGTCTGTCTTGACCCTTAAAGCAAGTTGCTTGAGTGCTTGAAAAATAAAGCAGTCCTCAGTAAGAGGAAAGATGGTCTAAAAGATCATCTGATGATGCCAAACAAAAACTTACTTAGCTCCCCTCCTTGTCTCTCTCAGTCCTGGCATCCAAATTATGAGTCATTACGCATTCCATTCCAAGTGTTGTGATTATCCATCTCTGCTCACGTACGTATGGCATCACGACAAGCTACGATCACACCACTGGACTCAGATTCAGCAATTCAGAGTGTGCAGGACAGTCTGGGAGCAGTAAGATGTAGTGGAAGAGGAGATGATGGCTGATCTCCCAGTCCTGACTACTGGTAGCTAAATACTCATGGTCTTATGTCCCAGATGCTGAAAGATCTCAACCTCCAGCTACTGCTCCAGAAGGGCATGACAATCTTGTTGTACTTTGTTACTGCCTCCGTTTGTACCCTAGAGAGTCTGAGAGATTCTCTGAAGCATTTCCAATCTGGGATGTAGCTCTCCACCTCCTATTTCCAAATTAAAGTCCACTCTGAGTCACAACAAGCAAGGAGCAGATAATAAGGAGACACTATTTTTTTTCTGCAGTTTTATCCTGCACTACAGTGGAAAAAGATAACAAGGTCAGCATAAACCCTTGTTCTCAATATACAATTTTTTTTAAAGAAAAAAAGTTTAAAAAGGCTGTCACTCCTTAAGCAGGTCACCAATATTTTTTTTAATCTTTTTTAAACCATATGCCAGTCTGAAAGACACAATCACTTGTGTGAGATTTGGGGCAGAGAATAACCCTTCCGTAGTCCCTGCCTCTTAAATCCATCCTGCAGTCCTCTTTTGGGATGCCTCACCTAGATTCAACTTATTCAATAAAATAAGGTGATCCAGAAATTGATTCCCTGACGTATTGCTCCTACTCCTTAAATGAATGGGTCCCCTAAGACTCTTGACATGGGCCTTCCCTCGACATTGACGGTGGAAAAACAGTTGAACCCTCGTAGCTCACTGTGAATGCCTTCCGGCTCTGTTACACCTCTCTGGAAGAGGTGGTGAAGATACGTTGGCAGCTACTGGTCCACAGACAGGCTAAGGCACGCTCTCCTGAGAAAAAGGATTTCTACTGTCCACATGACTTTTCTAAGGCTGTCTAAGGACCCGGTTAAGGGAAACTTGGAATTCTGCAGATACACAAGGTTTTTGACAACTTTGTTACAAGACATACCTCCACTCCTTAAGTCTGGTGTGCCTCCTTTCCTCCTCTCTTCTCCTCCCAGATATGTGCTTGTTCCACATTTCAGACTGCAGCCTCTTTGTCAAAGCCCTTCTGGATCTTCTCTGCAAGAGGATTACTTCCATGAACTGTTGTTATTACTTCAAAACAGACCTTCTTGACCTTCCTCATTGCTTTGTGGGTAGCTCTCTTAAAACTGCTGTGCATGCATACATTTTCAGTTGATAGGAAGACATAGATCTCCCTGAGCTTTGAGCAGAGCACCCCTCCAAAGCAGCATGCCATGCATGGAAGCATCCTGGCAGCAGTGGAAGATGGATGGTGTGGTCCATGCCATATGTCCTTTAGAGAGATGTGTTGGCAGAATCGGGTCATTCCAAGTGGGTCCCTGGGAGGTGCAAGCCATCCAAACTTCCTGCACACACTTTGGAGGGTGGGTGCTCCTGGGGTTTCACCCACACGTGCCAGATGGGGCATCCCACTGGCACAGCTAGGCACTAATCAGAGAAACGGAATTCCTAGGGAAGCCCATCAGCGAAGTAAAGACCTGCCCAAGGACACCTGAAATTATAGCAGACATGCTTTGAAGGCTCGTGGATGGTAATGATTGATACTAATCCATGGCTGCTTTTGTGGCATTTCATAATACAATAACTGTACAGCGGAAAGTCAAAGGGATTTGCCTTGGGCATTTTCCTAAGATGGTGATTATGAGCTCCAATGTCCAATAATGACAGGGTTCATCAGCTACATGAGTTATTTTTTTAAACTGTTCTTCAATATCCAAAGATTTAGTCAATAAAAGTGCTAAGATGGCAATGTAGTGAAGATGGAAAATGAGCATTTTTCATGCTCCTATGTGCCCCTAAAAATTTCAGTTATCCTATGTAACTTTCATAGAAAATAAAGAAAACTCACAATACACTGTTCATCTACAGCTGGCAAATGTAACCCTTATTTTTTCTCTATCACAGTTTTCTAGTGACTTGCTGTCTAACACAATGAATTAGTCACTTCTGCAATAAATGATGAAAGTTGTCTCTGTAACAAAATCATAGTGTTCCTACAAAATGGTATGTAATGGGGAAAATAGAAGAAACTGATCTACCCGAGCACTGCATGCATTTATTGAGACTGATTTATTAGTTTTGATTAATCTAAGCTCAAAAACATCCTGAGCTCTCACAATATATAAGAAATTAATTTTATTTGGTCCCAAAATAAAACACTAATTCAGGTCAGTTTTTCTTGAGATTTGTCAAAACAGTTCTATGACCTCATAAAGATTCTTAGCTTCATTCAAAATTAAGTTTAAAAGAAATATCTGAACACAGGTGTGCTGCACGAGTCATATCAAAATTTCAGGAAATTCTCATACTGGATTTTGTCAAAGATATTAACTTTAATTTACCCTTTCTTGGAAAAGCGCCACAGGGTTTAAAATGGTCTGCTCAGTTCTTTAGCTTGACCTCTCACCATAAACACAACAGCATAAATAGCACAGTACTTTAAAGCCTTATTACAGTATAAAATAAATAGGAAGAGAACACCTCAATTTCCAGCAGTGCCTATGTCGATACCAGAAGTCACTGCTAAACCTTGTTAAATTCAGGAAATCCCGTAGTCACAGATTAGTAGCAGTAAATACAGTTATTCTGTATACCAGACTACCCAGAAGTGCTTTGATTGACTTAGATTAATTCAGGTTCGATAACATCAAAACTTCGGGTCATTTTGCCAGTTAGACACGGTTTCTAAGGTTTGAAGCAGTATTAAAGCTTTAGCACACAAGCTGCAGCTCTTTTGCTGTTTTTACTCTCGAGCACCAGCTCCTGGGTCTCTCTAGGTCACCAGCAACTCAATGTCCATGTTTGTACACAGGATTCAATTAATTAATTAATTAACTACAGACTTCTTAACATAAGATTAAAACCTCATCATTATATTAATTGCAAACAAGAGTGAATCAATACTACTTTTTTCCCAAGAGAGCTTTGTGCTATTACTCTACTTGTCTACCACCTGAGATGGCGATTACCCTCAGGAATTATGAGACAAAAAGGTAAATCACTTTAGTTCAATAGACAATTCGTATTACACGGAGTAGCAATTCGTGCTTCAGTGCATATCAAATCTCTTACCTCTAGGGTTTTCCTCCCCCATTTTTTCCAGTTAAACACAGGATATAAACTATGAAAAATGTGAGTAAAAACTGTGCTTTTAGGATGAAATATTTACACTCCAAGTATAAAGTTTACAGTATAGGGGACTTTCCTGTAAGGTGTTTACTATTATTGATCACAATGGTGTCTTTAAGCAGAATTTTCTGTTCTTTCCTTTGATCTCTGTTGCAGATGGAAGCTGATAGCATCATTTTCACCTTTAACCCCTCTTAAATTCAGAAAGATATTATCAAGTGTATTGAGCAGACATTGTTTAATGTGATGCGCAGCTATCATCAAGAGTTACCTTCAAGCATAAAGAAAAAAATGAATTTACTCATTTTGAAGAATAGCACCAAATAAATTAAACAGTGATAACTCCAGATATCCTGATGCTACAAGATGCAAAAAGGGGAAGAAAGGTGTGGAGAGGGGTAGAGAAAGGCAGAGAAGAGCACAGAAGATGGCAAAAGAGAAGGGAAAGGGAGTTGGGTGTCTGGCCTATAGTTATGGTTTTGCAACACGGGAGAGAAGGATAGAGGGGTTCAAGGAGGGGAAGAATGACAGAGAAGGGCAGAAAAAAACTGATATCTGTGGGTAGGTATGGGCAGGCAGAAACCAAGGGACAAAAAGGAGTGGAAAGGGGACAGTGAAGGGCAGGAAAGGTCAAAGAACATAAAAAAAAAAAAAAGGTGGAACAGAGGAGAGCAGGGGAAAGAGCAGCAGAGAAGAGCAAAGGGAAAAAATGAGCAAAGAAAGGTGAAAAAAGAAAGCAAGAGAAAAAAAGCAGAAAACAAAGACAGAGAAGAAGAGTTGAGATGGCCAGGAGTAAAAGAAGAGCAGAGGAAAGAACAGAAAGGTGGAGAAGGGCAGAAAAGTTCAAAAAACTCTAAAGAAGGTCAGAGAAGGTTACTGCCAATATTGGCACTAAAGGTGTACTAAGGAAATTCATCCTGTGATTGATCAGATTTGCTTAAGGCTCCATGATCAGTGCAGCAAACCTCATTTCCTTCAATAATAGACACATATATTTGCATTTTTCAGTTCAAAGGGGAAATGTGAGAGTTTTGCTCTCCTCTTTCCCTAGATTGCTGCTTTTGATCTGGGAACAGAGAATACCAATTCTACTCAGGCCTGTCACAGCAAACAATTTCCAAACCATCTGCTATCTAATAAAACGACTCATGTAGACAAACGACCATCCAGGCAACAAATATGATATTGTACTTGAAGTCACCATAAGTATTAACAACCTGCCATATATAAAACAAAATATTTCATAATCAAAATACCTACACTGAAAGAATATTAAGAAGGCAATGCCAAGTACTCAAATCCTAAACAAAAGGCCAGTTCTCTCTACACTATCAGTTTTTAATTTCATAAAGGCACTTTTTATTCCCCTCCTGTGGGATGAGTGCTTCATTCAGTGTGTAGTGTGGGGCCATATGACACAAATTCATCAGGGCCAAGCAGTGAAGGTTGCTGTCCATGCCTCATTTGTGCCAGTTCTGCAAAGGGTTAAGAAATAAAGCTGGACACAGAAGAGAAATGAGGGTTTGATAGTGAAGACAATTGAATGTTACTCCAGAGAATTGGATTCCAACACCATCTCTGCCATCAAGCTCCACTGTGATGCTGGGCAAACATTTCACAGATGGCTACTAATTGTGTCTTTCTCATTTCCTACATGCTCAGTAGGCAACACCTGAGGCCAGACTCACAGAAATACTAAGCATTCAAACAGTATTTGGCTGAAGAACCTTTCTGAATGGAAACACTACTGTAGAAACTTGATGCCTCTGGAAATTCAGATCATGCCTCTTCAAACAAATGTTTGCTTGACAGTCTTGGTCATAACCTCCTGAAGAGTCAATCGTGTATTTGTGAAACAGAGATAAGGCAGCAACTTTCCTTTGGGTATGGTTATGATAAATTCATTAAAGTTTATGCAGCACTTCAAGACTCTCTAATACAAAATTCCCACTACAACACTGATGATGATGATGATGCAGAGTATTTAGTGAGAAGTTGCAATGGAGTGCATTAAATACAACATTCAGCAATACATTGGGGAGGATTAAAAGTACAAATACATATACTGAACAACCAACAATTTCCTCTGTATGTAAGACCTCTGAGAAAAAAATGTGTGACTTCACAAGAAAACCTAATTTACAACAGAACTACGTAGGAAAATGCAATGGATTACAAAGAGAAGGCAATTTTAATATTGATATCACCTATTTTTGTAATATTTGGTTTTTTTTGCAATCCTAAAATTCATATTTTCCGACAGAATTTGTGCTTACATGAATCTATATACATTATAGAAATATTTCTGTCAAATTTCATAAGTTTAACAGTTGCCTTGGCAACTAAATTTAAACAGATCTGTTAGCTGCTCTCTTGACCCTTGCTCTCTGAAGCTGTTTTAAAATCTAGCTTTTCAATACTCCTCAATATCCTTCTGCTCTGAAAATGAAAATATACCAAAGCGTGCAGCAATAGGACTTTTATGAGATTATTGGAAATTCCTGTCCATTGTTGTTGCACACTTCATAAAATCAGGCTTTCTGATAGTAAAAGTCACACTGGTTTCCTGTTCTCACCTGGTCCTCTTTAAGAATTATTTCTGAAATTAGCCACAACCCCAATTTGTGCTGAGGAGCAGGTATGGAATTTTATTTTTTAAACTTTGTAAATGAACTCAAAGGGTTTTTCTGTCTTTACAGTTTGCGCATGCTGTCTTTCTACAGTAATGATCAATAAACTCAAGATGAATGTTTTGCAGTAGGGCTTATCCTGTTGATGCACTAGTGGCTATACCTTGACCTTCCCCTTTTCCTTTCATAATCAAATCACAAATACGAGCTACCTCAAGGCTGCTCTAAATTGTGCTCAAATGCAGCAAAGTAAACAAAGCCCTTCTGGACTCGAGGATTTATTCTAAATATTTTTTTTTCCCCCCTCTCCCTGCTCCCCAAGGTGTCATCTGACACATATTTCATATTGCAGGCTGCAAAGAGGAGTGAAATAAGACAGCTCTCCTGGCATGATGCCACCAAGGGATTTTCTTCCCTTCAGCACACTCCCTGAGCAGAAAGCTGTGCCAGCTGCCCTGCTGCTCCGATCTGCAGGAAGAGTGCAAAGCAGTGTGGAAGACGACAGAAGATCTGGGCCGCGGTAACGTTTTGAAGAAAGCACTGATTCCCATTCTGCGATTCATGCTCAGGATGTTTCAGATTAGTGCTTTTTTAAAACCACAGCTCTCAGGTTGCGGAAAATACTGAGAGTTTTGTGTTCCCTTGCGTTTACCTGCAACAGGCTAAAGTTAAAGGGCTTAGAGCTCCCAACAGTGGGCAAGTAACAATGGATAACGAGCACAAATTTGCAAGAACTGGTTAAGCGTTTGTAAATGAGCCAGCAGCAGCAAGAAATACCATAAACAGGTGCCTCATGTAAGGTATTTTTTGAGTGCTTCTGTAAAAAACTTCCTCTAGAAAGAGAACCATGGTTATTTATGTGCTTTTTACGTCGAAATAATTACATTTGCAGGCTATTTTAAATGGTATCAAGAAACTTCTATGAAAAACTCAACAACCTAAATTTCCAGTGATAATGGTTTTCACCAAGTGACAGTTTCAGAAGATGTTCTGTGTGAAGAACTGTCAGTTTTCATTTATGTTTTGCATTAGAAGGGTGCATTTGGAATGATAAACTGTAAATTATAAAAAACTAAAACAAAATTTCATAAATCTTAGTTATATTAACCAAAGCATGATTCTGACATACCTAATACAAGAAAATCAATCAAACTCAGCTTCAGTTAAGCTCAGCTACTAACCAAAGAGATGCCATTGTCAGGAACAGTGATTGCTTTTGAAGTTCTGAGTAAGAATTCAAAGGAAGTTTTAGCATGTGGTATGTCATGTGGAAAAGGAAATCCTTGCCTTGTGGCTTGGATACACTGTGGAAGGGAAGCCCACGTGCCTAAGAAACACTGGGCAATGCTATTAAAATACACTTTATGCATATTTAGACTTCAATTCAAATCACTTCCATGTGAATTCATTTCTGTGGCTTGAAGTATTTCTCATTATGCTCTTCTACCTTTTGAACAGCTTGTGCTCAGCTGAAGTCACATACTGAGAGGAAATATGATAGTTTGCCATTCTGACCATGGAGGTCCATATTTGTCAGAGGCAATGCTGAAAAAACCCCATCAAGCAGACAGATGTATTTCATTCTGGAGAACTTCAGTAAGAGGCCAACAATATATGCTACATGGGATTATGTGTTTGCATTTGATATCTGTCTAATTCTCTACACATATAGAGACCAAAAGTCATGTAAAAGAAAACTGGTTTAGAGCCTTTTTAAAATTAGAGGTCAAGACCTGGACTTTGATTCATTTCCAATCCAAAGTGAATAATAAAATTTTTAAAAAATAAAAATCAAGTACTGTGCTGTAGTATCAGTTATGTTAAGATGATTATCTCTGGAGGAAAAAGGAATCATGAATATACTGGCAGCAAGTCTTCCCCAGACTTACATATTCTTACAGTGAAAGTGGCAACAAATCCCTAGCTGCACAATTCCATCTGCAGCATCTAAAACTACATGTGCTCCTTAGAGGGAGAGAAATGGAAGTGCTGTGCTCATCTACCAACCCTAGTAGCCTGTGATGCAAGTTTCCATCAAACGGTGCTTGGTCTCATTTACCACAATTTAGTACTGGAAAGGTTTTTTTTAAACTATAAATATATTTCGTTTTAGCTTAATGCTCACGTTTGCGACAACAGACTTTGATCCACTTCCTGCAAGTCTATGGTTCACCAATAAGACCAAGGCAAAATTACCTCAGTACACCCACATACATTAGCTTTTCTCTAGCAGAGAGTTGCTACAGCTGTACCTCCTCTACTGCTAGCTTGTCTTCATTTACCTAGAATTTAAAATTTTATTTCAATCCCACATTTTAAAATAAGACCCTGAACTCTCCACATAGCTATCCGCATTTAGAAATGTATTTCTGTGCCACCTTTAAGTATTTCTGCCTTGCTACATGAAGGATTTATCTAAATTCCTTCTGGCTGTCAAAATCTTACAGCAACAACTTCCCATGATATTATTTCCTTTTATGATGAGCTTCCATCCTAAAAGACAAATGGGGCATACAAGAAATTGAGGGCAGACATGCACACAATCAAATTATAATTTTTACTACAGTCCTTACTTAAGTCACAGCTCTTTCCCAGATGAAACTTTCTCAGGACAGAGGTCATTTCCTGGGGTTTCACTCCATGCTAACACACTCCTACCACTCTTTTTCTCTTGCTCCAGTCCCTAGAGAAGGGAGCTGCTAGACAAAACAAGCCCAGACAAGCAGAGAATACAAGCATACAAGCACAGTTTGCATCCAGCTAAGTACACCAGCTTCCGCAGCACTTCATGTGGTGTTTGTGGACAGGGCTCAGTGCTGGAATTGGTGGTGCTGGGCTGTACTCTATGATCTTAAAGGTCTTTTCCAACCTATACCATTCTGTGATTTTAACCATAAACCACGTGCTCTGCTCTCTAGGCTCCCATGTTTGCAACAAAAAAAGTACACAACACTTGAATATAAGCTCTGTTGGCAAGATTTCATCACACTAGAATTAACAGAATTTCCAGAGCAGACAAAAACAGTAAAGCAACAACTTTTTAAATTTATTTTGAGTTTGCATCCTCAGGAAATGAAGCATAACAATATTTATGTCACTATTTCATCTTCTGTGTTCACTCAGACTCAAGAAGGCAGGTTTCCCTGGCAACCTCCATTGTTTTGCCTACACAGGTTGCTTTAGTCTTACCCTCACCTTGGCACCTGCGATACAGTGCAGCCAGTATAGCTGGGACAGAGCGGCACTCACTTGTGCTGCTACTGCCACAGCCCTGACCTTCAGCAGGCTGCAGAGTCCATCACCAAAGGACCAGGGCTTTGAAGCCTGACCTTGCCTTCTTGGTGGAAGCCCAATTAATTTTCACAGATCTATCCCACAGCTTCAGGTTGTCAAACCACACAGCACCAGCCTGGGTTAAACTGCATCCAAAGAGACAGCAGCTACAGACCAGCTCTCTGATACAGCTGGCAGTCCATTTAAATGAGCTGCTAGTCAAGAGCTAAAGGGAGGGAACTTGAGAGAGTGACAGACAGACACAGGATGAAATCTCTGCTTCCAGAGGAATTGCAATAACGTGTCTGAGCAGGTGGCAACAATGAGAAGAAAAACCTATAAAAAGAATATGGATTTAATTTCTATCTCAAGTTGTTAATAGTAGTTGAGGCACAAGCCCTTTCACAGCTGAACTGGCATTTGGATTGATCAGTATTGACAGCTTGTTTACTAGGAAGATCTTAAGAACTAGAAGTGCTCACCAAGTAGCTTAAGCTCCTTCCTTCCAATGTAGAGAAAATACAGTGAGGAGGAGGCTAGCTCCTTACAATCTGCTGCTACAAGAGGAGAAGAAAACCTTTTACTTTCTGGTTTTGCATTGAATTTAGAAAATTTGACTTGCTAATCTTTTATACGTTGGCATTCTTTCATCTTCTTGAGAGATAAATATTTTTAATCAGGCAATTCCCTTCAGGATAACAGTGATTCAAATTATACTGATGAATAATATCAATCAGTTATTAGGCATGAAAAATGTGTATGTCAAACCCTAACAATGTTTATCCTAACAAAAGTGCAAAGCTTTCTTCTCCTACTTAAGAAAACCCAAACCTCTAATAGTCTTTTTCTACACTCAAGAGGGCTTTTTTTTTAAATGTTAGATTAAAACCGGCAGCTAAATAGTCAGTCCTGTTTGCAGTAGAACATTATTAAATGCACTAATTAATCAAATTAATGGAAGATACCATGCCGTATCCCTGCAGATATACAGAAGATATTTTCTAAAGCTGCTTTTTAAAATGGAAAATTAACATTAAATGGCACCGCTGACTTTAAAAGCCCTAGACATGGTTGGTTTCTTTTTTACCCTTGTTATTTTGCCAGTTATCTATCTTGACTCAGACAGCATCTGACTTTTAAGGATTTTAAATGATCAGAACATCAGGGCCTGTCCCAGGGGAGTTCAAGCAGAGAGCTCTACCTCTCTCTGTCCCTTATCCCAGGAGTCAGACTGTGGCCCTTGCTGCAGGGGAGACAGCTTTGATAAAACAGGACATCTATCAAAGCTGCTCAACCCTCAGCTTGTTTGTGCAGTAGGGGAATGCCTGGACTACACCATGAGGTTTTCATTGGCAAACTCAATGCCATGCCAATGGCTGCACCAGGGCACCATAGCTATACATGACCATTCCACAAACCAGCAAAGAATTTGTGGTGGGTGGCGGCAGAAAATGTTGTAATGAGGAGACTGTGGTTTCAGGCAAAGCCTAAGGAAGGTATAACCACAAGACTTGCTCGATGAGACCCATATGCCAGCAGAAGTAACACCTATATAACCTGAGCACGTTCCTTGTTTGCCTCTAACAGGCTCCTGTGGAGATACAACAGAATGGGCAGCTCTCAGCAGATCTCAGTGGCTGCTGAACAAACTTAACTGATGAATTTGTAATGGAGGAAGCTGTATGTAGTCTCCATCTAGTCCATGAGTGATCTAAGTTTGTGTACAACACAACCTACTCACCTTGTCTTTCCTCTGGATTAAGCAGCACACCCAACACAACATTCCTCTACCTGACAGCAGAACAAATGAATATGTTTGTTTACTTTCCAGAAATTCCAATGAAATGTCCAAAGACCACAATGCTGACAGACCTCAACATGGATGGGATCCACATAGCATGAACAACTTAAAGGGATTCTTCTGAACAATTGAGACAGTCAAGGTTCCCAGCTTTAGAAGGGACTTAAACTGACTATAATTTTTCCCACTACTTCTCTGATATCAAAAGAGAGATAAGATTGCTATCACCTTTTATACTTCCATTCTTTATGCAATAAACTCAAACAGCCTCAAGTCTCTTTGCCTTACTTACTGAGACCCCAAAAGAACCTGCAGACCCTTTGTGAACAAAGGAATTCATGATGTGTATCAGGCTATCCACATGCTTCTCTCAGCTATCATACTGCCTTAAGTTAGAAGGAAAATAAAAACCAAAACCAAACAGCGCAACTCTAATTGGCCAGACCATGTTTTCTGAGGATAACACAAGATCAGTAAAAAGTGGCTGGAAAAAATACACTGCAAAATCAAGTAACAGACTTGTTTGTTTCACTTGTACTCGACATGGCCTGCTTTCCTCATGGGACCAACATTAGGAGTCTGACCCAAGAAGTCACTTGTGCTTCACCTGCTGCTCACAGAAGACTTGTCCCTCCACATCACCACAGTCACAAGTAGGAGTGAAATGTTCAACAAAACACAGTTTGGCCATTACCATTATTTTAAGCTCCCTCTCAAAAGAAACAAAACTGAATGTTACATCTCCAGCATTCAAAGAAAGGAAGGCATCTTAACTGGTGATCGCAAAAGGATCCCAGTAGATAATGAAAACAGTAGAAATCTACAGAAGAAATTACATTCTGAAAACAAGTGAGGAAACACATTCAATATCCAAACAATTCCCTACAGAAGGGCGATAGAGGACAAATAACGCTCATCAAGATTAAGTTAAGTAAAATTAATTCATTTTGTAAACAGAAAATTCTTATCAGTAATAAGCAGTATAAACACCTAAAGCAAAAGAAGATGCAGCTGCAAATTATGGCATAATGTCATTTCTACAGCTACCTTGTCATTACAGAACTAAGCATATTGCTTAGGTCCTGCTTGCAGAAGTAATTTTTACAAAACAATATTTATTTTATGCATAATACAGCTGGTGCTGAAGGCAGAAACACAATATACTAAATATACGCATGAAGATGTTCTACTTGAGTTTACACAGTCATCTGAAACATTGCACCTTCATAAAGAAGCCCAGAAAAATTTCCAAGTTTGATTATCTGTGCAAGAGATGAGTATGTTAAGAGGGTTTCCTCACAAGCCATGAATTAGAAGGTGTAGTTCAAAGAAATGCATTTGGCACAGAGAAGAGCAAAAGACAATTAACAAAAATTCTTGCTTAGAAACATTTTAACCTAGAAGAAGTGCAGAAATATCAATCCTGGGCACAAAGTTCATTTCCCAACAGTGGATAAATACCTAATCCAAATTGATTCTGGCCAATATTTCATGCTTTAATCAATCAACAAATATATGTTGCAGAGAGCTATCTGGGGAAATTAAAAAAAAAAAAAAAAAAAAGCAAAACATAACAAAACATGGGTCCTGATCTGATGCCATGAAGGATATTCATTAATGCCGCAACAGATGGTTAATCTGCAGACTTAAAATATGTCAACTTCATTTAATTAAAAGTCAACATTATTATAATATTGCCATCATGAAATCAGATTCTGACAGTGTGCCAAATTTTATTATTGTTTTACTTTTAAACAGAAACTTTAGATGAGGAGCAACACATTCACCACTTTTGTGAACGTTCATACATCTCAGTAAACACAGAGCAACTTCTCCTGAGGCCTCCCTCCTTCAGTGGCTCTGCCATGCACAGCAGGATTTTTGATCCCTCTACTCCTACACTCAGCAACATTTCAGACTGCAGCAGGTTCTGGAGCCAATACAGATACACTGCTACTGGGAAGGAAGCTAACTGGTGTTGTGTCAGATCAAATAGCTCATCCATCACCCTGTATTTGCAGTGTAAATGCACAGCAGTGGGCCTAACTCTAAGTGAGGTATAACTAATTGAAGGGGTGTCAATAGCTGGCTTAAGTTATTCGTAAGAAACTCAACACAAGGAAGCACCCAAATCAGGTAATACTCATTATTTACCATCACCTGCCACAGAAGTAAACTGGCACTGAGGCATGAGGGGTAACTACTACTGCTGGCTGCCAGCAACAGACAGAGCAGTCATTACAAAACACCACCAGAGCTATCCTGATCTTATGTCCATTACATGACTCTAATTTTGCCTGAGGCTTCTCAAATATTTCTTTAAGGAACACCTCAATTCATCCCCTAGTATTTCTGGATTTAAAATCCCAGATGCAGGGACTGTACCACTGAGAGACTTCAGCCTGCACTGCTATTTTGCAGAGTTATCTCTCAAAAACCTCTTCTCCAACCATAGAAGATTTCAGATCTTAATGGAAGAAGAGCATGAACTGCAGGGCCCAGCAGAGAGCAAGCATTTGACACCCACTGGCATCAGAGCAGAAAGGAATAAAATATTGATGTGCAAGCCCTGGTGACAGCTGGTTAGGGGATGCAAACACTGATATAAAAGTGCCAAGGAAAGAGACAAGCCAAGTCCCATCTGGTTATGGACTACTATGCTCTGAGGTTTGGTGCAGACCTAGTTCTGTTAATAATATGAAATACCATCTTACTGGCTTGGATTAATTTGTCCCAAGAATAAGAAAATAAATGTAATGCTTTTATCTGGAAGAAAAAAAAAAGCTTTTTTTCTGTCTTTAACTAACATTCAATAGTTCTGAAGTATAATGCCTCATATGTCACTGACCCACAGATACAAAGTGTAAGTAACAGCACCACCAGGACATATTGGCTCAGGCGCCAGGGTACGAGAGCTTATTTTTATGTTCCAAGAAAACACCTATAGGCAGTGTTTTAAAACCATTACAAATGTGTGGTCAGCAGAGAGATTGTGAAAAAAAAATCCGACTGCTGTTTTGCTGTGTGTTCTCCGACATCAAATAGGGAGCTAAACTCCTGCCAGTTGCATCTGCATAATGACCCAGCAGCCATGTAACCCTTCGCTAGCCCCTTTGGACAGCTCCACAGCTGCCACAGCCCTGAGGGGCGGGGCTAGACCAGGGGTCGGAGAGGATGACAGAGTCAATCACACAGATGCCAGGCTTCAAAACAAGCAGCAAAAGTCTGTTTTGCAGCTCCTAAGCACACCTCTTATCTAAATGCAGTGTCTGAATTCGGTAGAATTCAACAGAGCAGGCAAATGCAGGGAACAAATTGATCGCTACTCTAGAGGGAATGTGTACAATGGCAATGAATAATACAGCATTTACAGCCTCAAAGCATTAAAGAATGCTAAGCAGAACTTGGTACATGCTACCAAAGCTTGGTATTTTAATAACTCTGTCTTTTCCTCCAGAGTTTTGGACCTTGCTCCTTGGATGCTCAGAACAGTGAAAGACACAGTCTCAGAAACATCCGTATAAAACATGCAGTGCATTCTACAAAGCTGAAGGCAGAAATGGGCTGCAGGATTGTCTTAAAAGTTTGTAATGCTCTTATTTTGAGACTAGATCAATCACTCCAGATTCCTATCACAAATCTGGATGCCACAAGAAATACAAGAGCTAAATACATAGGCATTATTTAGAGGGCAGGTTTTGGCAAATGCTGGTATTGTAAACGAAGTGGGAAGGCAGAAACCAAAGGGAGCTGACACATTCCTGACTCCTATTTCCCATATGCAATCTTGGTATAGTTTGCTGTTAACAGATGTAGAAAAATGGCTGTGCAAAAGCCATGCCTCTTAGGTAACCACATCCCAATCCACTTCAAGCTGTAGCATGATGTCGAGATTTCTGCCGTTATCATCAGACACAAAAACATCTCTGGAAACCCAATGTACAGACCTATAGACAAAACATAGGTCTGAACCTAACATGATTCTAACAACCCCATCCTGAGTTCCCCGAAGTCCTGTATATGAGTGGAATTGAGTTGGACTGAACTGTGACAAACATACTTTCTGGTAGAAAAATATGCAGTGAACCCATCATCTCTCCATTGTAAGTTGTGTGCTAATTAGCACAGAATCTCAGTGAACATGATGTCTTGCTAGGTATAGTCAGGTATTCAACTTTTCCCTCATATTCAAAGTAGCAAACCTGACACAAACATTAATTAGGAGTAATAACTGCTGTTTGCTCAAACAAAGTCTTATTTCCACAAATTCTTTCTCCTTTTTGTAGTTGAACTTTGAACACTCTGATTTACTTCAGTGTTATAGATCATAATTTTTAATATTTAATTATTTTGTCGATATAATGAAAAAAAAATCATTTTCATATAACAAATAGAAGTTCACACCAAACCCTCACTGAGATCAATTAGCTTAGTAACTTAGTTACTTAGTAAATATCTGTACGTAATGCCCTGATGCATGAATACTTTTTCAAAGCAAAGAGTAAGAGTCCAAGGACATCTCAAGCAAAGACATATTTAAGATCCCAGAGCATTTCAAGAAAGAAGAGTGAAATTACAGGAAAATATTAAAGGCTTACAACATGATCCAAAGGTCACCAGGATCAAAGGAGACACTCATTATGAGTTCAGCAAACATGACCATAGTCATTCAGAAAAGGACACCAAGAACACATTCAAAAAATTAACAATAAATACATACTCATAGTTGAAATATTCAGTACTTCACAGTGGTAATACACTATCACTCTCATAGCATCTCTCATTAGAGTGAGTACTAAATTCTCACAACTCCAATAAATTCCAAGTATGATAAAAAGAGATCATATTCAAAGATAAGACATATGCTTATTACTTGGTATTTTTAGGTAACACAAACTTGAGTTTCTAGTTCAAGTCACTTATTTTAATCCTGACTAAAAATAGCAGGCTTGCCAATTCCTCTGCTAGCCTGACAAGTTGTCTAGACATGGTTAGATAATAGCATTCACCTTTGACAGTCCCCTCTGAGGTATTAAAAATTTGTTAATGGTTTAATAAATTCCAGTCAAATAATGCTTTATGACAGTCATGGCAGTTAATAAACTCCAAGATGTTTATAACTACAAAGACCAGCTTTGTCCTCAGACACCTGAATTAGCATAAATTATGAACATACAGCCTTTATTGACATGCTGAATAAAAATATAATTGATTGAAACATACTGCAAAATTCTCTTCATGCTTCCACAAATACAGGTAAGTAACAGTTAAATTTGTTATGACAGATACTATTATGAGCAATTAAACATCTAGACATTTTTGCCCTTCAAAAAATCTTCAGTCTTGCAAAAACATATTTAAAATTTTCATATTACTCAGCATTCTGTAGTCCTGAAATGCAAATACCTTTGATGAGAGGCAATTCTCCGTAGCACTTAGAGCCACAAGTCCAGCATGTCTCCCTTCATCTTGATGTATTTCGTGAAACAGTCTCTTTTCTCCAAAATCCACACACCCTTACTTGTCTAGAATACTTACTTTCTCAAACTAACCCCAGTATCTCTGAATAACATGCATCCTTTTACAAAGTGAAGATACAGTACATTTTCTTACAAGTACACCAATCCACACAGTAAAGAAATTTTTCACGTTACTGAAAAAAAATTAAAGAATGTATGCTATTTCCAGGGTATGTACGTATCTAAACCTTGTCCTTCAGCTTTCATATATAATTTCAAGCCATCATTGACTGGCAGAAGATTTAACAAGGAAGGAATTAAAGCCTCTATATGACTCAGCAGCATCCTAATACAGCAATATCGTAATATGCTGACCCTAAACCTCCAAAGAGCATCTGTATTAGTTGATAAGAGATCTATACAATTGTTAGGTCACAGATCATTCTGCCTCAATGTTTCACTTTGTTGCAGTAAACCCCGATAGCTTCAGCAACCACAAATGCTTTCCTGCTCCTACAATAAAAGGTTTAATATTGCCAACGGATTTATTCACTCTGGTCTTCTTTACTCCCCATCACAGAGCATCAAAACCAGCAGATTTTACAGTATGCCTGAAATCAATGAGCATATGGGCCTCCATTTAAGAAGGATAAATTAGTTCTCTGCTGATTAGTTAAGAGAAATATAATTGGTGTCCAGCTTCTGCAGAGCACCTGGGTTTCCCCTATCTCTCTTTTTCATAGTCAAGAGAAGGATGAAAATTTCCTTCTGTTTAATGACTCTGCAGAAAGAACAATGCTGCTGTTCTTGATGGGGAAGAAGGAAATCAAATTTATGGATGCCAACCTGACAAAAGCTTTGATTAGGACTTTTCTCATCTATTCCAGAATGGCAAGGCAGGGAAATTAATCCACTGGCAGTTTGACTGAGAAAAGCAGTCACAAGTGATTTCCTATACAATATTTTGTTAATTGTTGTACTTGGACACTAATCAAGACATCTGATCACAGCACTTTTTGTTTAGAGGGTCAAGGGCAGCTGAACTAATACAGCATCTGTGATGGTCAGGGCTTGGTCTTCAATGTGATAAAAGTTCACTCATCTAAGACAGACAGGGTAGAGATGTGATACCCTTTTCAGAGAACTCTCTCAAAATATCTGTGAATGCTTCAGGATCCAAAGTACCAACTTACAAATTGGTTCACAATTGAAAGGCTCATTGTTGAAGGGCCAGTCCCACAGCTGGTACATTTCTCACTCTATGGTTGATGATTATTCCTTTCCCATTTCCGTATTTCATTACTTCTTTGTCCAAGAGTACGAGCATCAAAGCATCTGCAGAGTGACACCACCTTTCTGGAAGTCTGTAATGTGGTAACTCTATATGGAGAGGGATAATGTGCAGTTCCACAAAGCCTGGCACCTGAGACCATGCTACAAACTCCCGTGGTGTCAATGCCAGGAGAAAAACCTGGTCTATGGTTTGGTGTCAAGCTGGCCACAACTTCTAACAGCCAGGAATTGCATCCAAAATCCTGTATTGCAATTCACTGGAAACAGTCGGGAAAGGAACTCCATATACCTGAAATTACGGTGAGCCTATCACCCTGGGATCACTCCAAGGTTCTGCCCACCTGAATTTTTCCAAGCAGACTGTCAGACACTACAAATAGAGAATTCCTACTATTTGGGTGCTAGCATGCAACAGGAAGACTGAGCCTCTGGGGCACAATCACATTTGACAGATAAAGACTTACCTGCATTGGAGAGCTGCTAGCCAAGGTTTGCATACAAAGGGGAGGGCAGCAGGAATGCTGCAAGCCTGGAGATGTACATTATCAGGGTGGAATAATTCAGGGCAATCTGCTCTGACCATAATATGAAGAAAACGCTGAAGTGCCTCCCCCTGCTGTGATCAAGCCTGCTTAAGAGCCTTATCCAGACACCATACTAACAGAGCAGCTTTTGACCTCACTGTGAAGATAATACCTCCCTCCTGCTTCCCCTGAACGTTCTCTTTGTGGACGCAAAAAGGCAGTTTTCCCCTTTGCACAGTGTCCTGCCGCGTGGCGCCCTGAGGTCAGCAGGACAGCATGCTCTGGATCTAAATGGCCTGATTTTTCCTGCCACCTCTCTCTCCCCTCCCCCCATCACACTTCAGAAGTTTTAATAGTAATAACAACACTAAAACAGAGATCAAAATATCCTCCAGGAGACAGCTGAAACACATTCTAAATACTTATGTCTAGGGATGCTGAGGGGGAACCTTATTGCTTTCTGCAACTACCTGAACAGAGGCTGGAATGAGGTGGGGCTGATCTCTTCTTCCAGGTAACAAGTGATAGAATGACAAGAAATGGCCTCCAAGTTTCTCAAGTGGAGGCTCAGATTGGCTATTAGGAAAAAAAAATTCTTCACTTGAAAGGATAACTAAGCACTGGAGCAGGCTGCCCAGGGAAGTGGTGGAGTTACCATCCACGAAGCTATTTATAAGATGCGTAGATGCGGGACTTGGGGACACAGCTGAGTGGTGGGCTTGGCAGTGCTGTGTTAATAGTTGGGCTCAGGGATCTAAAGGGTCTTTCCCAACCTAAATGATTATAAGACCAACATCCCAAATTCACCTCAGTGGCTTCCAGTTTCCCTGCTCTCCGTCAAGGTCATCCCGGTGTTTCTACGCACCACTACCTCTGCTCCATAATGAATCCTACAGGGCCAGTTTTCTCTTTCTACCAGGGCCCAAGCTTTTGCTCCTATGTTGGCTGGATGCTCCTCTCCCCTCAGACCTCCATCTCTCTTACCCTTCATCTTCTCCACTTTTTGTCACTCTTGCTTTCTCTTTGCTCATCTTCAGAATGGTCTCAGCACCATCCTTATCAAAGCACTCAGTAACAATTGCATTGATAAAACGTATGAAAATTAATAATATTTTTCGAATCTGTGGTGTATCTAGGTTTGCAACACCCCATAGGGGCTAGCTGATGCCTAACTATTCAGATCTTTTCCCTCAGTAACTCTCTCATAAAACACACAATTTACTTGCATCCATCTTTGTTCTGGCATCCAAGTTAGCTACACGCAAACGTGAACTCACAGATCGTCAAAATTCAGAAACCTGAAGCTCTTTCTTTTTTCCCTGTGACGTAGCTCTCTAGATGAACAAAACACTCAAGACAAACCCCTTCAGAGTATAACTGAATAAATTGTACAGTTCACTAGCAGCTACTCCCTATATCATTTGGTTAATTATTTAAGTTAAGTAGGTCTATTTGTTTTATTGGAAACATGTCTTGTTTGCCCTTTAATGGCTTCTTTTCTTTTCCCCCACCATTACTCAACTAACGAATTTTAAGACATAAAACAAAACTGACAATCCTAAATGTCCCTGCTCCCAAATGAGAGATAGATAATTTTACTGTCATGAACACTCTACTGGCACAAAACCACCAGGCAATTTTTGGCTTTGCTTACTAGAAAACCACCTTAAAAATGTGATAAAGTTTAAAAAAAAAAAAAAAAAAAAAAAAAAAAGGAAGAAAAAAATGCAATAAAAACCCACCAAGACCCTGTCCTCGGGAAAAAGAGCAACTCCACTTCAGTATGTGGTTTGGAAATGGTCATAGGAAACTCACTGCACAAAGCTAGGAGTGAGACATTTTTGCAGGTACATAACTTATTATTGGACAGAAATACTGAAAGAACAGCAATTTTGAAGATGTTATGCACCTGAGTTACTAGAACTGGCATTGCTAGAACTGGCAAATGCATGTTTAACGGGGAACACACATACACACTTCATGTCTTTCCCATACAGAGCACAGAACGTTTTCCTTGCCCTAAAGCAATCACTGTTGCTCACAAATAGGTCTGAGAATGCATACAAGCACAGATGTAACCATGCAGAATTACAGATCCTATTTAGGCACTATGAGACTGATCTCAAAATCCTGGTGGATGTTTTTTCAGTGGAGAAAAACTGATAGAATACAAGGGTCAGCCCCTTGTATTATCAGATAGCTCACCTGGTTCAATATATAAATGTACTAATCACCCATCACCTCTGAGCCGGAGATGATGAGCACGTCTGGGAGAAAAGTGAGGGGAGGAAATCTCCTGTAAGCTTAGTATTGAAAGTAATGAAGGCAAGTGCCTCCAAATCCACCTGGAGGAAGATATATTTTAAAATAGATATTTTCTTAAATTCTGAGCTTTTAGTTCTCTCAAAATATTACCTCTGAAGGTAGAAATTCAGTTTTGAAGAGATGGCATCAACATACCTTATGCTTTCCCTGAATAGTTTCTCCAGAGCAACAAAACAAGTTTAACAACCTAACAAGGAAACAATACTCATGTAGAAAACACTAAGACAGAACTGGACAATTCACTGATAACACAAATGTTCTCATATTACTCCTCAGGTAAAAAAAAACAAAAACATGAATATATAATGTAGGTAATATTTTTGAGTCTTTTCCACACAGGACAACTTTGTATATAAGTAGGCGTATGTAACAGGGACATTGGTGCGTATCACACTAGCTCCTCACAACTCCTTTTTTCTTCTAAGGATTGTTACTGGAATTGGAAAGTATCTTTGCAATGAAGTAAACAACTAAGAGTATCTACACTGAGCACAACCACAGGCTAACTAGTGAACTGCAAATCTACCCCTAATTTGCCTGGCTGTAGTTACCCTTCCCCAGCTAGAGAGAAGAGCAAAAAAAAGAACCCTAACTTGTCCAAATGCCACCACAAAGCACAAAAAGCTACCACACTTCTACTTCCAAAAGAAAAAAATGCGTCAGGAATGAATATATGGAAAACAAATTGTTTTCAATAAATTCTTAGACTATGGAGTGCTTCAGATAAGAGACTTATAAAAATCAGTTGATATTTAGCAAGAATTCCATGTGGTTTTGAAATAAACTGATGAATATTTTCATGATCAATGTAAGAAGTATTTCTGTAATTAGAATCAATATTTTCTGCTAATACAGTTATCAGATGAAAGTGGAGGAGAGGTTGTTGAAAACAGAAGAACCAAGGCCATAGTGAAAGCACAAATGCTAAAAATGTGTTGGGTACAGCATTTTGCAACTGAATTGCCAAGAGAGGAGCTACACAGTAGCTCAATCAGTTTTATTTTCTCATCCAGTTCTTAGTTTACTTCCAAAGTATATTCAGTCGTGTGCAAACACCAAGCCAGGCACTTCACTAAATGATGCCATGTTCCTAAAAGCATTATCTGAAAAGTGCTTCACTTTGGTTAGTTTTTCAAGAAAAAACCAGCGATATTAATAGAATGCTTTTTGATTTGCACCACAGTACCTAAACCTGGCATGCTGCCCTTGCTGCCACCAGCATGTGTGAAGCACTTTTACTCTCTCTGGAGACCTAATGCACAGTAGAATGGGAAGATAAGGACAACACAGCAAAAATCTCCTAGCACATATACCTAGGAGCTCTTGATGACAGACGGCTAGGTTTTCTTTATTGTGTCCATGCCTTTGTGATCAATTCCAAGCCTTTCACTTTTGACTGAGGGTAAAAAACATCAGGGACACAATTCCTGCTCCCTGAAGTAATTTCTGAAAGCGATTTTATTTAGTTCATTGCATTAATTGAGCAATAGATCCCATTTTTAATAAAGTGCTGAATCATTCTCATGTTAAATCAAGAATGATTTTCTCTACCAAGACTAATATCTGCAGTATATCTGGTTAGTGCAGAGATCTTTAAGCTTTATCAAACAAAATGGTAGAATGTAGTTCCAGTCTTTGTTCTTAGTTTGTTGTCTGCCAGTTCACTAACAAAAAAAACCCAGAAGCAAACCCAGACTCTTTTCTTCCTTCTTGCAGCATCAGACATTTCCATAGATGTATTATGAAACATACCTGGAGTCTTTACAATAACACTGAGCTGCTTTATGTTTCTAAATCAAACTAAGCAAACTCATTAGAGCTTTTCAAAGAGCGTGAGAACACTTCTTCAAAGAAGCATCACTAAATTCTAAATATACATATGCTTACTTCAAAAGTTCTCAGTTGAACAGAAATTGGATCTTCCGAAATACTTCAGGATCTAAGCAACGTCAAGGAAAGACAAGACACACAAGAAAGAGCAGAGAGGAGCTTTTTCTAAGAAGTGATAGGGAGTAAGACTGAGCAGTGCAAAATTTTCAGAATAAGGACAAGCACCCAGGGAAAAGAGAACTGCTCTCCCAGAGGTGAGATAAAGACTAAGATCACCTCCTAGGACTTGGGTATCCTAGGTCCAAATGTTTGCTTTTCATTGCAACATGCTGATGTAAAAATGAGAGGTCTTCTGTGATAGATTTGCAACTCTCCTACCAAGTTCAGTCGTACCTATCTGTGCAGTCCTGATACGGAATATGCATCTTCATTAGTCTCAGACACTGAAACTATCCCTAACTAGACAATCTAAGCATTAGGGTTTGAGGGGTTTTTTGCTGTTCTCGTTTTTACTTGTAGGATTTATTTTTTTTTTTGTACACTGATTTTCCCAATCATACTCAATATTATGATTCCATGCCAGCCCATTTTCAAATTAAACTAATATAGCCTCTGTGACATTTCCCCCGTGCAGCAGCTTGTGCACTGCTGTAGGAGCCATTCACAGCTCCTGGCTCTTTCCAGGCGTAGATTTCCAAACCATTACTCCTTGTAGTGTTCCTCATAAAGCAAATCCTGAAGTGAAACTGTATTTCCTAATAGGGGCTTCAAGCCATGTTAGAACAACCTAATGATAGCCAACATTTTTACAAAAATAAAAAAAAGAAAAAAGGGGGAAACATCTCACATCTCTTCATAGCTGCAGTAAAGACATGTTACACAGAATCATAGAATAGGCCAGCACCCTGTCCAGCTGAATATCAAATGTGTCCAGTGTTGGGGGATCCCCCACTTTATTCCAATGGCTGATTGCTCTAACTGTGAAAAATTTTCCTCTTGTGCCCAATTGTAACCTCCCTAGGAGTAAATTGTACACATTACACCTCATCTTTTCCATCTGACTCCTTGTAAGAAGGGAGTTTTAGTAGCCATCCTTGAAATACTGGAACATGGTGGTCCCCTCGCATGTCCCCTAAGTCTTCTTTTCTCAAGGCTGAACAAATCAAGCTCTTTCAGGCTTTCCTCATACGACAAGCTTTATAGTCCTTTGATCATCTCTGTGTCACTTCTCTGGACCCTCTCCAGCCTGTCCACAACTCTTTGCATAGCAGGGACCAAAACTGAACACAGAATTCAAGGCATGACAAGCTGACTGGAGTGGGACAATAATGATTTATCAGCTAGTGGCGCCCTTGTTGATGCCACCCAGCATCCTGTTGGCTTTCTTTGCCACAGCACCACGCTGTCCACTCATATTGAGCTCATCATCCATTAAGACCATCAGGTCCCTTTCCACAGAGCTGCTCCTCAGCAGAGTAGATTCTTGTTTTCCTGGGTTATGTTTTCCCAGGTACAGGACCACATGTACTTGTCAAACTTCAAAGGGTTCTTGTTAGCCCACTCTTTCAGCCTATCCAGGTCTTCCTGCAGGGTGGCTCTCCCACTCAGCCTTCTACCATCAACAAACTCTGCCAGGGTACACTTGGTCCCATCTTATGGCTCACTTAGGAAGACATTAAATACTATTGGCCCCAATATCAATCCCTTTGGGACCCCACTTGTGACAGGTTGCCATTTTGAAGAGCTATTCACCACCACTCTCTGGGCGCTGCCTGTTAGTTCCCCACTCACCACAGGGACCACTTGTCAAGACCCTTAACACATTGGCTTCTCCAGGACAGGGCTTTGGGAAGCCATATCAAAAGCCTTGGAGAAATCCAGGTAGACAATGTCCACCACTTACCCCACATCAACCAAGCGAGTTACTTTGTCATAAAGGGTGATCACGTCTGTCAAGCACATGTTGCCCTTGGTGAATCCATGCTGGCTCTTCCCAATCTTGTGCTTTTTCTGACTTGTGATGGCCCCCAGGAGGATGTGTTCCATAATTTTCCCAGGGACTGAAATAAGACTGATGCGCCTAAAATTTCCTGAATCCTTCTTTAATTCCTTCTTGCAGATGGGGGTGATATTAGCCTTCTTCCAGTCTTCTGGGACATCTCCCAGTATCCACAACCACACAGATTATGAACAGCAGCCTCCCAGTGCTGTCAGACAGCTCTCTTAACACCTTCAGGGGACAAAGTCAGGGCCCATAGATCATTGGGGGCCAAGCCCCTGTCACAGATCACATACAAACTCTTCCTTCACTGACAGTGGGTCTGTGTTTGCATCAGCCTGGGGTTTTGTTCCCAAGGCCTGGGGCCCAACAGTGCTGGTGAAGACAGAGCTGGAGAAAACATTGAGAACCTTTGCCTTTTCAGTCTCATTGGTGACTGATTCCCCTCTGCTGTTTAACACCAGGCCAGTATTTCCCTCCTCTTTCTGCTTGGTGTTTACATATCTGAAGAACCCTATATTGTGGTTTTTGACATCTCTGGCCAATTTCAACTTGAACTGAGCTTTTGGTTTTCTGATTGCATCTGTGCACACCCTGGGAGTGCCCCTGTAGTGCTCAAGGGGTATTGTCTCCTTTTCTATCTCTGGTACACTTCCCTTGGTTTTGAGCACACTCAGAAGGTCACAGTGAAGCCAAGGGGGTCTCTTGCTCCACGTACTTCCCTATCTTTAAAGAGAATGAAACGTTTTTGTGCTTCCAGGGGAATATTATTGAAAAAACTCCCAGTCCTCGCTAGCTCCTTTATCCTCCATGGAACCTTCCCATGGAATCCTTCCCATCTGCGCTCTGAGCAAGCTGAGTTTCCTCTTCTAAAAATCTAAAACTTTTTCCTTAGCCCTAGCCTTCAGTATGCTCAGCAGGATCCCAAACTCCACAATATTGTGATCACTGCAGCCAAGGCTATCATTAACTGAGACATCACAAAGCAGTTTTTCTTGGTTTGTGACTAACAACTCCAGCAGTGCCTCATTCCTGGTTGGCACATCTAACATTTGTGTGAGAAAACAGTCCTCTATGCATTCCAGAAACTTGATGGACGATGTGTAAGCTGCTGCACTGTTCTTCCAACAAATGTCTGGGTGGGTTAAGTCACCCCTAAGAACCAGGTTGTGTTGACCCAAAGCTTGCTTAAGTGACCGAAATATCGCTTTTTTGATTTTATTATCTTAGTTTGGAAGTCAGTGGCAGATGCATACTGTAAGATTCCCCTTGGATCCAATCCCTTTGATCTTGACCCAGAGGCATTCCATAGGGCTGGAATTATCATAGTTCACTTCCATACATTCAAGATTCTCCTTTAACAAAGGGCACAACTCCTCCTCCTCTTTTTCCCTGCCTGTCTTTGCAAAACAGCTTATAGCCATCCATTGTGGTCCTCCAGTCACACCAGTTGTCTCCACCATGTTTCAGTTATTCCTATGACATCCTAACTTCTGCTCTTGAGGGAAAGAACCTGTATTACACATCCACATTGCAAGCAGCTCTGTGCACGCACAACAGTGACCAGACAGTTTAGCTGATTCTTCAGTGAGGGCATCAATTTCAAGGACTTTGATCAAGTCCTGATGGGAAGGAAAATACCTGCACAACAAGCTGTTCCAACATACAAAGGTGAAAGTGGTCAAATCTCATCTTACAACCAAGTGGAAGAAAAAAGACACAAAAGGCACAGTTGCAATGCTGCCTTTGTAACCTAGGAAAGTGGTCAAATTCAAAAATTTCCATGTATTCAAATCGGGAGATTACATCAAAATTTGAGGCTGAATTTCAGCTGAAAATTAATCACCTATTATTTCATCCCATCTTTTGCAAACATCTCGATATATCATATTATTCTGCTGTACAAAAAAAAACCAGCCATGAAATTTCACATCCAATATATTGAAAATTGAGTATCTTCTCGTGCAAGAAAGGCGCATGCATGAATACAGCTGCAAGTACTTAATCTCAATTAGCTTTACACAACTCATGTTTTATATAATTTTCATCCTCCCATATTCATTATCACTGATTCCTTTCCCTTGCACTTTATTTTGCCTGATTTTTTATCCAACACTTTCACTGATCTCTATGGTAGGCACTATGGCATATATTGAAATAAAGTCTGGGCTCTGCAGCACTGTATTCTGAGTCACATAAAGCCTTTGCATCTTTAAAAGATGAAGGAGCATGTACCAGAGAATATGAAATCTCAGCCATGTATAAACAAGTACAGATGGTGCCTGCCAAAGATTTACTGACCTACTAGAAGGCGCTCTGAATATAAGTAATAACTATAGAGATGGAGAACTGGTGGTCCTCCACATCTGGCCCAGCCGTCAAGCTCACCACACGCGCTTACAGGTTTTGTTCAAAAGCAATTCCAGGGGCATGAGCCTAGAGGTCAAATCCATCTTGTACTTGCTTGAATAAACCTTTGCCCTTTTTGTGACCTCCAGCCATTGGGATTAACCAACAGTTTCAAACATGGGACACTGTCCAAACCCAAAGGAAGTCAAAGAGGGTCCTTCCAGGCCCAACACAGGTACTATTTGATGCCCAAAGCAGCAAGCATCATGTAAATATTAACAGCACAGGCTCCAAAGTCAACACCAATTTTGATACCATTTTCAAACGTGCATGGTAAAATCCCATAGGTGCTATTGCAATCCAAGAAATTCAAAAAGGGCATAACCTCTTCTGTTATTACTGTTACTATTATTAATGATTGATCACCCAAAGCACATTGCAGTGAACAGAAAAGTCACTTGAGCAGGTTTTCATACATATGTATTTATGTATTTAAAATTTCTCCAGACCTACCAGTGTCAAATTATATTATGCTATACTAGAAACTGAAATAATTCACATGCTGGCACAGGCGATGCAGTTAAACATCCCAGTGCATATCTGTTGATGATCATGAGCACAGGGCTTCTACTGAAGCTTTTTTCATCTTTTAACGTGAAACACAGGCTCAACTACAGTTAAGAGTAAAACTTGCATTTCTCATGCAAGTATTTTACATATTCAAAAAAGCAAAGGAAAATTGGTGTTTTTGCTTAAGTAAGTTACTCTAGTAATTCCATTTCTTGATTATGACCAGCTGGGAAGTGCTGAATTCAGTCCAAACTCTGCTGTTAATGATTGCTCAGAGGCCATCCTACTTTCCATGATGTTCTCAGCAATTATGTGTCCGGTCTCAAATAGCAACATATGAAAATAACAGTCTCAGGGCCCTGCCCAGATTCTGCCTGGAAACTTTTACTGTTAAAAGATTTCCCATTAGTGAAAGATTTGGCCAGGCAGGAGGATGACTCACTAATGGCCACCCTCACCAGAGCCCAAATCAGAAAGATGATTGCACGCTAGCTGCACAAGAATACATGAGTCTGAACTCACCTGAGCTAGCAAATTGCCAAAAAGTAAACAGCAGCGCCTTTGTTCAGCCTTAACAGAAGCAGAGACATCTGTGTCCAAGCACATGGTCCTGTAATACAGCAGAGACCAGCAAGACTATTCTTTCCTACTCGACAAGAGCTAAGCACATACTTCTCCACAGAACCAGGAAGAAAAAAAAGAAGCTGCCCAAAGCAGGTGTTCCTCGGATAGAAGAGGAAGATACAATGTTAGCAAACTATCAGAAGGCCTCACAGGTGAGCTTTACTTATTAGGCTCCTGCAAATAGCAGACCCAGAAAGAACCTGCTCGCTCTTCACTGATGACTAACAAAATACATTGCAGAACGCAAACTGGCAGATCATGACCTTGGAAAGGAGGAGAACACCACTTCAAACTCTGCTGCATGCATCTCCTTGTTCCCCCATCATGTTTCCAACCCACATGACACATCCCCACCAGCCCCTTGCCCCAAAGGACTTTTTTTGATATCTTCACCATCCTGGGTGGTCACCTTATATCCATGCACTAAATGCAACCTATTCTCAAGTACAGTTATGTCAATCACATTGTAAAAACAAAGCTACAGCCTTAACATCTGTGTCTGTGTCATCCCTCTCTGTATGTCTAAGCAAATCCATGGTCATTTCAATCAGGAAGGCTCTATGTTTTCCTTAAATTAACATTGAGAATCTCAACCTCTCGCTTAACTTTGCCTTGTAAAAACTCTCTTAGAAATGTTCAAGGGAACCTCCCTTCACCTGCTTGCATACTTTAAGGAATTCTGCAGCAAGTTAATTACCTAGGAGGTCCTCTATCATTGTACCAAGTCCGTAACCAGCTATATATACACATAAACACACCAACACACACAAAAACGCGCACACATCAACTACTGCAAAAATCACCTTAACTACTTCATCTTTTTAAATGAATTCATTTCTTTTGGTGAAGGAGACTATATGAATCACTGCTGTAAACCCATTGACGGAATCCTTAGCTGACATTTACTCAATTGAATAAAAATGTAGAGACCAATAGATGTCGAAAGTAGAATAAGAAAGAACGTAATTGTCTCAGGTCCTTTTTTCTTAGTGCTCCTAAATCATAGCAGCACAGTTTGTTGCTCCAATTTGTCTATCAAACTATCAGATCCATCTGAGATCATTTTAAGCATTGTTATACTTTGCAGACTGATGAAGCTGCAAACAAACAGCCACAGATCTTTATATTATTAGAGTCATATCATTTTAAGTTGCTTATGACTTCTAGCATGAGGACTCAATTACCTAAGCATTTTCCTATTCCTATAGGCATACTGTGCTCAGGACTCTCTTTGAAGGTCCCTAGATGAATGTTATATGAAAGAAGCAAGCAAGCAGCAAGAAAATATATGGACCAAAGTCTGCCCAACCATTTCTAAATGCTCATGTCCTGAAAAAAATCAGCAGAAAGCTTAGAGATACATATATTACTTCTGGCAGAAGTGCTTCATTAAAAATAACCCGCAAAAGTGAAACAGGATCAATGATTTCTTACTGAAAAATAGGTCTTAAACATTAATTCTTCAGGCCCTTTGCTGAAAACCTCGCCTTCAAAGTTTCTGCACTGCACATAAATGAAGCTTGGCTTCTGTCATAAGTCTAAAACAAGGCAGGGTTACTTGAAACTCCAACTCTCCCAGCAGGATTTTTTGTTGGGTTTCTTTTGTTTACTCTTAAGTCTATCGGTCTGCTTACTTCTTGTCTTCACTCTAAATATATGTCCTCTTAACTGGATTCCCACCATGACCATCACTTTTAACCCAAATCCAGCCCTTCATTTTTGCATGTGACATTTCCCTCTGTTCATTGTTCTTTCTAGTTTTTTATACTAATCTGCAACCCCTTCAACAACCTGCATTTTTGAAGTCCGGAGTACAATAAATCTGTATTCAGTCACTGCATTAATTCTGCAAACACAAGCATAAATTCTGCTTTAAAGGTGTTCTACACGTGCAATGAACACAGCACTGGCCTAAAATTACAGAAGTCCAAGAGGCTCTGACGTAGGACTCAAAGGAGCACCACTGCCCTACAGCATTTATCATATTTATTCAGTACCCGTGTCTCCATCTGCAGCTCTCTCACAATCACCCAGTAGCTTTAAAACCACATCTATTTCAAATCTTTGTCCTATGCTTTTCTTTCCTCACCTTGGTCTTTTCAATCCTGCTCTGAGAAGCCTTGCATATTATTTTTTGTCAAACAATGTTACTGTTTCACCACGATTCAGTTTCAAAGCTGTTAGATGAATTTGAAAATGTTGTTAAATCTTTTTCAAAACCAAAACAGAAAACTTCTGCTCTTGAAGCCTTTATATTTTTCCCTGAATGCCCAGTGATATTTCCCTGTTTTATTCATTCTTTGCATTTATTTCCAGTTCTACAAAGATCATGTGCAATTGCCTAGTTCCTACCTGATTTCTTTTTCTGAGCTGCACCAAGAAGTGATAAAGAAAATTTTGAATTTATAGACCAAACAAAATATTTCTATTAGTGCTTTAGAAGAAGTCCAACCACCTGCTCATTTTAAATAATATCATACTTCATACTAATAAAATTAATTGGGTAAATAACAATCAGTCCCAGAGTATTCACTTTGTGTTGCTTACAGAGTATTTTAATATACCATGCTCTAAATAAAATATTGGTTTCCATATAAATTGATGGTGGTCTTTAAAAAGATGTCATTATCTCCCTCTTTTGACTGGATTATTCTTCTCAATAAATTTAATTTTTTAAAATGTCGTACACATTTCAGCAGTAATTTCTTGAAGAGGTTTGTTACTGCATAAGGTTTAATTTCAACAAGGACATTGCACTAGAGAGAGAAAGGAAATGGTGCTGGGTGAAGAAGGACATGAAAAGAATCTATTATCCAAAAACACAATGAGGGAGGATTCAACACGCAGTCCTGGCTACACATTTCAAAGCAGAAAATGTGATTTCTAGTGATAAATAATTTTTAAGTATCTTTTTAGCTGAGGTGAATTTTCAGAAAAAAACCCCCTGAAATTAAAATTCAAAACAAAATTAAATGAGAGTCAAGGAAATAAATTGAACAGAAAAACAATTCTTCTCCTGAGCATCTGCTGACTCTCTGAATTGAAGCTTTCATATTGAAGGTCAGGATAAAAATCAGGTTGGATTAACAGGTGTTAAAACTTAAATAATTTTAAGATGAGAAAATATGCAATCAATACAATTTGAAATAACAAAATGTATCTCCCAGAAACCTTACATTGTTGGGGAAATACCAAATAATTTCATCACATCTACAATTGCTCATGAAACTATAGCAAAAGAAATAATAGACGAAACAAAATGCTTTAAGGATAATCAGTAATAATATTCTTTGTCTTTGGAACTGTATCTGTAATATCAACTGGCAAGCAGGTGAATAAGAAGTGAGAATGCAACTCGATTTCAATAGTCCTGAATCACTTTTTTCCATTATAGGTTGCCCTACCTGTACATCACCAAGAAAGAAAAGAAAAGAAAAGGAAGCACATGATATGCTGTGCTGACAAAGTGGTTTGGGTTTTGGGTTTTGTCCAGTTCTTTGAGGGGGTTTAACACTTTTTTATTTAGGTTTTTTCCCCTCTTTTTCCTTCTTTCCCCCCCACCCCCTTTAAGAGCCCTTGTTGGAATGGCCTTTTAAGGCAGGTGGGTGGATGACTATTGCCAACCCTCTTTGCTGTCAGTTTATTTGGGCACAAGCAAAGTACTGCACCAGCAGTACATGCACAGCTTAAAAAATATAAAGCTGTTATTTATTTATGAGCGTGCGCACACACACACAAGACAGCAAGTTTAAGACTTGCTGGGCTATTCACTACCCTGATAAGAAAATCAAAGTATTTTTGCCAGCCAGGCAGACCCAAGCTCAGAGGAGATGGGCCAGTCTCTGGAGCTCCCTGGAGCAGGTACCCTGTGTGACCAAGCTGCCACCCCTCCACCACCTCTGCTAGCACCAAGGACTCGACCGGCTCACAGCTACATCTGCTGACCTCCAACCAGCCTCTCCTGTTCCTTTAGTTTATTTTCCTTATACTTTTCCACATTGACTCTTCTCTCAATTCTGTGAGGTATTAACAATCCTCGTCTCTATAACTCTGTCTCTGCCTGTAATTTTATCCCTTTTTACTTCTTCTTTTTTTTTTTTTTTTTTACAGGCTGTCTCACAGCTTTTTCTTATACTTTAACAATTTTCTCAGACATCTGAGCCCAAGTTTCTGAGCTGGGCTGTATTTGAGTAAGACCTTGGATCCCTGGAAGACTCACAGATGAATGGGGTAGTTCAGAAAGAAGTTCCAGGGCAGATGCAGGCAGAAGAGGGTTACAGTGTATAGAGAAATCAATACTACAGGAATAAAATTGTCATTTTGATGTGTCTCCATCCAGCCCAGGCCAGAAATAAAAATACCTCAAATGTTGCATTGAAGAAAAAAACCCAACAAATGAACCAACCAAAACCAAATCAAGCAACACAACACACTACAAAACAAACAAAAAACCCATCCAACAGTTAAAATACCTAAACACTGCCTAAGCTCACATGTACTGCATGTGTACTTGAGCTTAAAATTTCAGCATTTATTAAGTTATGAAACTTGCTTGCTAAAACAATGTGCCACAGGGAACTCATACTCTCCTGACCAGTAAGGAGACCAGAAGACTTTTGCCCTTCAGCAATTTCAGTACAATATCAGAGATTACAGTGTTATTTGTCACATTACCCTGATTGCTTATCACTGGAAAAGTCATCTCCAACACATTTTCTAGTACTTACTAAACCTTGATGTTAGAGAAAGAGTTGAATACAAGGATTTTAGAAGAGCATTTTTTGCCCTTCCTTATGACCACATCCTTTGTTGAAAATTGGTTAAATCTTTGGAGCATCTGTTTGGATTTGTTAGAAATCATATTTCTCTTCTCTTGTGATTTAATCTTTATCATTCCACTGCCCTTTTGCCCTGTAAATCCCCTTACCATAGCATATCAAAGCTCTTGGGGTACCTCATAGGCTGTGTGATAAATCCCATTTTTTAGTATGTAGACAGGATACTTTGTTTCCACTTACTTAGACAAAGCAAGTCTAATTCTGTGCTTTAATATTTGGGGAGTTATTGTTCAGTTGGTTAGAACATGGTATGGATAATGCCGTGGTTGTGGGTTTGATGCCTGCGTGGGCCATTCACTTAAGAGCTGGACTCAAGGATCCTTGTGGGTCCCTTCCAAATGGAATACTCCGTGATTCTGTCAAGCATTTCATGTAGTACCACCACATGTCTTTATTTTCTAGAATTAAAATCTGAATGATCTGAAGACCAAAACGCAAGAAAGAAATCCAAAGCTAGAAAATAAATACATACCACTTGAAAAAGTAAATTACATGTTCTTGAACTAGCTTATCCTACCTCTTCATCAGCTTCTTGGAATGTTTTCAGAAAGCAGGAATAACCGTTTTCATCATGTTTCTTAACTGCACACACAGGTTCTCTGATGCAAAGTTAAATGAGTTTACCCACTGTAAGATACACAGCTTGAGATGTGTAATTACTTCAGTGGCAGCCAATCTGAAACCCAAGTACAAACCCACTTCTGGCAGTCCTAAGAAATTACAAAGTCTAAAACATCAAGATACATCTCAGGATTCTTTCAGAATCAATAGTCAGTTAAGAAAGGATGTAAATATAACAAGAGTCAGAAATTCGGCTTTCCAGACAGAAATTATTATCTTTCTTTTATTTTCAACTTGAAATTCAGAGCTTTAAAGCAAGGAGAAATATTTTTCTTCTGTAAGACTAATTGGCCTCTGAAAAAGTTACACTGACAAAAACAACAGAAGCACTTCAGAGATTCAGAATAACAACACACCTTTTGGAAAGCTACGCTGTCTGTGCTCTTTAATACATAACTGATGAGATTGCTGTTATGTTCAACACATGCTCATGAGTCTTCCTAAATCTCAGCAGCAATTTATTTATTTTAGCCTCTGTCATATTACTTGTTCAATAACATGAGAGATTTCATTTTTTTATCGTATTAACAGCCCTTTCAGAACAAACATTTTAAAAATATATGTAATTATTTCCCAAAATGCCTGTAATTTTGTTCTGATTCTCTTTGTGACCACTGCATGAGTGAATTAAAATTATATATCACAGCTCTACTTGCAAACCTATAATTAGTATTTCAATTTTTCAAATAGTCTAGAGAGGTTTTTCATAACTCAAATTTATTATTCCTGCTACAGAAGGATGGAAATGTGAAGCCTTGCTGGCCATCATTCTATAGCAAAGATCTCCAAATCACACATTGAAGTAAGCTTCCAATTAATTGTGGGGTCAGAGTTTCTCAGAGAGTAGGAGCTATCTGGATCTTACTTCCATATGGTTTATGAAAACAAAGGAGGAGACAGTATATGGTCTCATTTTTTGTTGCTCTGGAAATTCAGAAACACTGAAGTTTTAATTAACATTGGTAAGTTATCACCTAAAACCTCCCAAGTGGCAAAACCAACCAGTCAGCCTCCCCTTGCTATTATCCCATATATTTTGAGAAAGGAAAGTCAGGCTTTGCATCTCACAGTCAGAAAGAAAATAAAGTGATTTAAAACTTAGCTTATTACATAATTTCTTTTGTATGATGGTCAGCAGCACTAAAGTACTACGGGCAAGTAATACTTGTTTAGCTGGTCTTCAACGAAGAAAGCTGTTTCAGAGCAAGACTTCAGTTGCTGAAAAGGATAATGATTCCTGACTTGCAAGCAGATGAAAACAACTACAAGACAAGTCTTCACAATCATGCATTTTACAGATGCAGCTGATAACTTTCAAGTTTGAAATCATAATACAACAGAGATACCACATTTACACCACAAAGGTGCTGAAATTTCCCTAAGAAAGAAGTAATAACTACTAAAATGTTTTTTGATAAGCTGTTATAGTTCTTAACCCAACCTGTCACTAGCACATGATCCAACTGAGAGAAAATAATTCACCTGTGTTACTGCAAACTCTGGTATCTCATTACATATTTAAGCCCACACTGGATTAAAAAAATAAGTTTGCATATTGTACCTTATCACTTTTACAGGACAAAACCCAGGTTGATTTGTAAAGAAATTATATTCCTGTCTTTTAGCCCAACGCAGTAATTCACAAGCATTGGTAAAGACAGGAAAAGCTATTATCAAACAGTTTGGGGGTTGGCTGTTTTTCAAACATAACCTTTGCAAAGTTCTGTTGGGATTTTTCCCTCAGTAACCTCTAACTTTTCCCAAAGTCACCATTTCCGATTTGGAGAAAGAAGACGACAGAAATTTTTTTTTCTTTCCTCTTAACAGCCCTACCTGAACACTGATCACTCCACTTCTCCAGATTCCTGAGGCTCACACAGCCGCAAACATCAATGAAGGTTGAGAATACAAAGACAGACGAATGAAAATAATTCAAATTTGTGAATGTATCACCCATGCTCATCTCCTACCTCATCTCTGGGGAAGACTTACAGGACTCTCAGGCAGGGTCAACAACAGCAAATACGCAACCAGCTACCACCTATGGCAGCCCAAAATCACCACTTCCTTCTCAAAGACATTTTTCTACTGAGTTTAAATTGTTGACATGCTAGACTTCCACAGCAGCTACTTCCTGGGGAGTGGGGTTTTAAAGACTGTTTTTTCTATTTTATACCGATAACACAACTGAAAACAAAACAACTTTCCTTTTTAATTTTACAGTCACTCAGACTTAAGCAGCTCCTTTGTTTCTGTGATGATATCAACATGTTTCATTTTTATATGCTTATAATTATTTACATGGCAAAGCCCTTAATAGTGTTAATTTTCTCTCATTTTGTAAAAGCCAACTGTACACACAATGTTCCATTTCTAAACTTTTTAGTACAGCATTTTAATGACATGTTCATAATTTTATGAGTGCCACAGTTGGCAGCAAATCACACAAATGACATGGAAAACCAAGGAATTCTTGTCTATTTTTCAGCTCAGTTTTAACCATCTCACTAGAAGCTCCGGGAATAGACCCAACTCTTACTTTAGTTCTTAAACCTGCATCTTGTATTTTATCTTGCCAGGAACAAAATGTCAACAATTCAGGCAGAAGCTCTCAATAGTGAACGCATTCCCTATTTCTACTGATTGCTTGAAAAAAAACCCAACCAAACTACTTTAAGTGCACCCTGTAAAAGCAGAATACCAAGATGAGAGGAAGTTCAGCCCCATCAATACAGTCAATAGGCTTTGGAATTTAATCAATGATGTCTTCCATGAGTGGCAGAGTGAATAATTGCAGGTGCCCTCCTATAGCCACAAACACCATTCACAGATTCATTTTAGCCTTCACTGGAATAACACAGCAAGTAAATCTCCATCAAGTCACTCAGCAATCCCTTCCAACTTTTTTTAGCCCTCGCAGCCTCAGGTGAAAGAAATACTTTAACAACAAAGCACTCCATCTGACTGGGAAATCATTGCCTCATTGATTTTTTTATCACTTCATAATATCACAGCAATATTTCTTAAAGAAAATTTACTAAGCCTTGGAATGGCAGAGTGCACTGAGCTCAGCCAGGTGTGCAATTCTATTGACATCTCGTGTGTTTGAGGTTCAGATTAGAGAGACTTATTTTTCTAGATAAGATAACCTCTCACAGAAAATAATTATGATCTCATTTTGCGAATCTCACACCTTACATGTGTCATTTCAGTTAGTGATCCATGTATCCTTTATACTTTTAAACACTGCCCAGCTCTGTTGCAGTGGCAACAGGTTTCCTAGGCTTTTCCAACCTGAGCCAGCAGCTGAAACATATATAGAAAAAAAAATTTGCTTTATTTTGAAAAGTGAATCACCATACCCTCTTACAGCTTTACCTTTCCTCTCTTCAGTCAGTACAACTCAGGACTCGTGCAAGTAGTATCCTGCCTCTAGGGGATTTGGTTTTGAAAAGGAACAAAACATCTCTCATAGTAATGCCTACCAGATCTCCTAATGGAAATCTTGAACTGGAAGCCACTGAGCAGAGGAAAAGTCAAGCTAAATGGGATCAAAATGTATCCTAATCAACTTCAAGAAAGACAATTCTCTTGCTCTCCAGTTATCAGAAATGAAATACACCTTACCTCCCATTTTTGAAATTATTAGAAGGCATTCAGCCACAGCTGCCTAACAGGCCACTTCCAAACACAACGGGAACTTGTTACTGCCCTGTACTGTCAAAGAAACTTTCAAAAGTCTGCTTTCCAAGAAGCTTGAGTGACTTTCCTTCATCTCAGCTCTTTTAAGAGTTTAAGAGCTCATTACTTTTATCACTTCGTTCTTAGTTAAGAGGGTATGTGCTATTGAAACAAATTACTGTGGGAAGTCGGTATCTATAGCTAAACTACCCCCTGCTGGAAAATATTATATTCTGAGTAATTAACTGCTTCCCTTTCTGCTAGTAGGAATTCATTTCTTTCAGTGTAAACCTCCAATAAAGAAAAGAAATCCAAAAGAAAGTACCACATGAACAGTGTAATGAAAACCTCCTACAGGTCCCAAAATTGTCCCAACTTAGTTATTAAGAAACACTAACAAAAATCCACAGCAAATGTCAAATTTTTTTCAGTTACTTAAAAATTTAGACAAATGTATGTCTGTCTATCCAAAATCATTATAGTCCTCATCTAGAACCTACACGCCCAGCTAACAAGGTTGAAGCATTTTTATACACCTAAATTAGTTTAAAATACACAAACACAGAGAATAATTAGGAAGGTGCTCCTTTGAAAAAGCAGAAGGAAGTTTTAATTATTTATAAAAAATAAAAGTTTTATCAAAAACTTGACTGTATCAATTTAAGGAATATATTCTCACAACAATGATTAATTTTCGGATGGCTCCCAGTAAGCCAAATAAATTACATTTTGGACACTTACACCAGAACAGTTTCTACAAAAGATTACTGTCCCTTTAGAATAACTCATTCATAATTGTCATTATCATCCCACTAACACAAAATTGCCAGTCTCTTGACCATTCCCTTCTTAAGTCTCTAAGGTTTCCCTGAAAATTCAACATTATAATCCATTTACTTGAAATGGATTTTTTCTGTTTAAGGTCTGTCTAAAAGCTTCTGAAAATAAGCTCAGAAAAATAAACGCTATCTAAGCTCTCTAATAAAATCATACTTCCATGTTTTCTCATGACAGCCTACAGATGCATTGTATTTAAATTTAACCTACTGAGTATCCAGTAAGGTTTACCAAAGTAAACAAGCACTATCTTGATGTGTTAATTGCAAGCTACCCTTCCTTTCTTGTAAAATTAATGTGACAGAAAGGCTCGGTGGCTCTCCTCTCTCACTTACCTTGATAGAAAGCAATTTTCTTTGTGTTTGTGGATCTGATAAATATCTAATAATGGAAACACTCATTTGTTCTGAGCTGTTTGGGAAGGAGTACAAACATGCAACCAGTCCAATTAAAACGAAAAGCCTGTGTTAAAATTTCAATACAAGTGTAACATTAATAATAGGCGCATACAACACGTAGAGTAGCAGTTCCCATGGCAACCATACATCTCACAATTTCTCAACTATTTTGACACGCCTGTCGTGGCTGTGTGACCTTGAAACCTCAGACACCCTTTAAACATCCCCTGATGCTTGTTAAAAGGGTCAGTGTCAAGACTTCAGAGTAGCTGCTAATACTGCATGCCCTGTCCTCTTTGCAAATGCAACTTCATGGTTCACTTATGTAATTTTTGCTTCCTAAGACTCTCCCTGCTTTCTCTTCTCGACTTTTTTCCCCTTTGACAACACAGTATTTCAATTCGTATTTAATCAAAAAACTTAAGTCTCTCAAGTTTATTCACTCTGAGAGCCCACTCTTGGGGCAAGAGCTCTTTAGTATTGCCACTCTACCCTCATTTCACTGCTAAATTTTTGCTTTCTCTACAGCTGTCACCCCTCCCCAATGCCCTTTCCAGTCTGATATGTGCATGTGTCCTGTTCAGCAATATGTAAAACAGTTTAATGACTAAAAAGAAATCTTTGAACATGTGCTGAAGTCTGCAGTAGCCTTACTGATCCAGTCCACACAAGGACTGGTCTAGTACATCCTGGATGACCAACAAATCCCAAGCACTGCACAACATCAGTCTAGATGTTCACTCAAAACCACACACGTTCATTTACAATAAACTCTCCTGCTTACAAGCCCAAACCAGAATTTAGGGATACAGTACTTTAGACCTGTCAAGAATAGAAAAGTTGAGATCATCAGAAAATAAACAGCTACAAAACAGCAGAACATTTTCCTCCATAAGTTGAACAAGTTGATTCCTATGGGCAAACCTCAAAACTTATTCCATCCACTGGCCCGAAAACAAACAGCACTAACACTTGAGATAACCACATGCTGCGGCTCTTCGCACCTCTGCACACTCATTAATGCAGTCTCAAAAAGCATTGAGATCCAGAACTATGACTAACCTTCTATGGGATTAACCACAAGTATGTGGCCAATTTCTGGCTTTTCAAACTGCTTATTGTTAAAATCATAGCCTCAAGTCAACAGAGATGGAAAAAGTCTTTGAGGAGACATTTCTGACAGATTTATATAAAAAACCCAGCGCAAATCATCACTCCTAACATCTGGGCTTTTAAGAAGTTGAAAATGACAAATTATAAATCATACAATATTAGAGAAAATCTTACCCCCCTCCAAAAAAAAAAAAAAAAAAAAAAAAAAAAAAAAGACGACAAATGAATAAAATGACATGGAGCGATCTTTGTTCAAAAAAATTCAGGAATTAACTGTGCAAATTATCAATACAGAATACACAGAGTAACAAAAATGTTGCTGGGTTTCTGAAAGGAATAACAAAGAAAGTGATTCCAAACAAGGAAAAGTAACAGAATTAGGAAAGCAAACCTTGAGAAGAACAAAGATAAGTTTTTCCATTTAATATTAAAGACCTTCAGATATGGCACATCAAAAATAATGTACATATAATGCAGTTGTGCTCAAAATTTAGCTGTATTTCTAGTATAGCAGAATATGTATACTAGGAATATGTTAACAGATATTACAAAAATGCATATACTGCAAAAAAGGATGCTCAGATGCAGATTTTTACCTTCATTATACTCACTTTTTTTGTAAGCCATTCTCCAAATTTCCTTTTTTTTTAAAATTTCATTAACTTCTTTCTCACTATTCTTCTCTGTGTAATTTTCCCCATTTTCTGGCAATTTTTCCCTTTCTTTGTTTACCTTATCCCACATCAACCACATAAAAACACTTGGAAAATAAATAACAATACAAGATGTTCCTTTAGTGAATGTCATAGGAGGATTACAAAGCTGTTCTCTAAATTCAATTAAACTTAACAACATTCCTCTGCCTGATGCAAAAGATTACAGTAACAAGCTTAAATATGGAAAAACTGAAACCAAGACAAGAGAGATCTGTCCATAGCTCCCAAAAGAGGAAAAAAAAAAAACCCCACAGCTGATGTGTTGATTTGGGCTGCTGATGCCTCAGATTTTCCATTTTCTTTTTGCAAATTCACTGCTTCCTCCCCTCCTACCCACTCTGTTGAGCACCAGAATTCTTGTAACTTGTTGTAACATAACAGGCACAGAGAAGGTGGCTATGGAATTCTAGACTACAAACCCAATACACTGCCAGAACTAATTCTGAGTTAGAGGGTCCCAATTCAGTAACAGATTGGCAAACTATAGAGGATGCACAACATGTATTAAAGATACTGCTCTCAAAGAAGGAGACTTGCAAGAGGGCTGCCAGGCAGGCCTTGCAGGGGTGGGGTACAAGGAGAAGAACTCAATAAAGGAACTTCTGCTCCCTAGGACACCTAGTCCTATCAGCATAGTGACAGTGACCCCAACAGCAGCTCAGCTGGCATGTCAGTCTAAAAACTGAGAACCTACCATTACTAAAACAATTAGAAATGAAAATAAGAGGTCCAACAACTACAAACATGTTTAACCCAAGGATTTGATCAGGGAATTTCTCCATATTCTATTTTGGTTTATTTTCTATTAATTTAGCTAAAAAAAAAAAAAAATCATTAAAAACTCCTTCAGCTTCAGCAACTTAGCATGCACCTTTGGATTAACTGAGTGGCAAATTTTCAAACAGGAAAGTGAAGAACTAATAAATATATGCAAACTGGTGAAGAGTTAGGGAAAACATTACGAGCTTTACCATGAAACTTCTAACAAAAATACATTTAATACTCAGTGATGCTTGCCTCATAAAGCACATGAACTAGATCTTATTAAAAGGGAGACGATCTTTATACATAATCAGTATCGACACTTGCTCAGAAGAAACTCAGAGAAATGGGAGACTTTATCCGAAGGACTACAATCAGATAGACATTTCTTCTAAAATGAAATTAGATGACAAAAATGGAAGAATCCATACTTTTAAAAAATGGACTTGAAAAGAGGAAAAAAAACCTAAAGCTTTCTACACCATGGAAAAAAATGATTATTTACCTATTTGAATGTTCTAATATTATTCTGAAAATCAGAAAATAATTTTGACTCATCCAGGAAACACAAAGAATTCACAACAGAACCATGATTGAACCCATGGGTGATGTCAAAAAATCAGAACTGGTATGTCTTCTTTCATTGCCCTCTGTATTCTGTTGCTACGTCTGATAGCATCTTGATTAATGTCATTCACAACTGAAGGAAGGAGCCATGTCTATAAGCAAGAGTCATGTCTTGTAAGGGCAGTATGTTTGACTTTCAAGCAAAAGCAAAATGGAGCTTTGCTTTTTCTGTCTAATTAGCCCATTGATTTTTCCAGGAAATATCGTTCATCTAGTTCCATCCTGTCCATGTTCTCTTAGCCAGAAGTGTAATTAAAAAGCCAGTTCCCCTAGGTGCTGGTAAAACTAAATGGAATGTGGGATCTCACAAAGTAGGACATTTCCCAAAGCTAGTAGAGAGCAAAGAGATGTTAAATCTTTTTGATGCTCTAAATATTATGGATCGAATGAATTCCTAAGGTAGCTGTGTGGAAGTTACAGTAATTTGCCCCAAGGGCAGACTTACAAAAGACATAGCACTGTCATAGTGTTTGTGATTTCCTGAACTGCAAACCAATGGCTGACATACTGCAGGTTTAAAGTTCTAAAACTTTTGAAATGGGTATTTGTTGCTCTGGAAGAAGGAAACAGTATTTCTTACTCCAATAAAAATGTCACTGTTACAGCCTCCAACAAGACTAATTAATTAATATATTTAACTATAAAAATGCACAATCTGAAGTATCTTAGTCTTTATCATGATGCTTTAAATTCCTTAACAGAAGTAAGAATAGACAGGAGCACAAATAAAGAATTACCATTAATACTATTAGAATTACAGGAAACAGGGACAAAAAGAAGATGTAAATTTAGACAGCTTTTAAGTGTTCAGTTAAGTTGAAAGTGCTATGGTACCCAAAGTGTACCAAGTTAAAGTGAGAGTTTATGTAGCTCATGATCAGTACTGACTGCCAATTTTGTAAGGTCTATGGTTTTCTGGGATCCAACTGATATTTCCTAGCAAGGATTTCTTCTTTAAAAATAGGATGTTGATGCTAAATATTAATGCATTCAGCCTCCCAAAGTTTGCAGCCAAGGGCAGAAAGCCTTAATAATATCTTTTAACAAAGCTGTGATGTTTGCTAAGAGAAAAATAACAGATGTCTACCACCTATAATCTGTGTCCCTTACAGGCCTACCCTACATGATATAGGTTTGTATGACATGGGACAGAAAACTGAACGTCATGTTGCAAAAAATACTGAACCAGTAATGTATGTCATAGCTTTATAATATTTTCAGCATTTTTCTGTATTCCTTTCTTAATGCTGCCTACTGTTTTTATGGTTCCTGACCATTAAGCAGATATTTTTCATGAATTCCTAATAATGATGGAGAATGCAGGAGGTCCCTGACTAGCTACCTTTGATTATATCTTCTAAATGCATCAGTTTTTTGACTATTATTTTGAGCTATTCAAATTAAATCAATAAAACAATTTAATTTTCAGATATTATAGCTCTTTCCCAAATTTCTGTTATCAGTATTCAAAATACAACTGGAATGAAAAAGACTGTTTCAAGGAATTTTTTCCAGATGGAAATTTGAAGCAGCTCTGAAAAATATGGTGACAAATTATATCTTTCAGCTCTCAGAAGCTGAATAACTACACAATCCTTGAGTTATGAAGAGACAAAACATTCCAGCTAAATATCATTCCAACATGTTAATGTGTAGGTTTCAGTGTAGTGTCTAGCACGTCTCACTTTGACTGCTCACTGTATTATAGCTCGCTGATGCCTCTCCCTACAGTTCATTTTTAGTAAAATTTTATGTACTGCAATTAGATACCCAAGTTCATGTGGGTTTTCTGATTCTCTGCCTTCTCTCCATCAATACAAGCTGCTTGTTCATCTAGAGACTAGAATTATTTGATGCCACATCCTTGCCAGTTTGCACCAAGGTTTCTGAGTGCATTTTTGTATTGTCATCAGAGGATAAGCTACCTTTGTGCCAAGCATGAACCACATGCACATTACATAGGCAATACACACATGACAGAGCAGATGTTTCTGGCGACTTCCTTGTGTGTTCCAACAAAATTTCAATCAGTGTAACCAAGAGGGAGCACACAGAATTATGGTCCTATTAAACATTCAGTCCCTTTCAGGAGTCCTAAAATAAGAATGAACAGAGATTGACTTATTTATAACAATTACAGTGCATTCTGTCAAACCGGCATTGATATTCTAAGACAATCACATAGAAGTTTCAAAGGTGCAGTGTTCCTGGAAAAGATTAATAGTATCAGTGGATAACAGGCTAAGTATCCTCCTGGCAGCTGCAGGACATTTGTGCAGAACCTGTAGCATTTCATCCTATAACTTTGTATATAGGATGCGTATCGAGTTTGGTATAGAGGGTTTTACAAGTCTAAAAATATAAAATTGGTAATCTATGTGATTCTTAAAAGGAGTTAAAAGTATAGCTTTAGGTGCTACACCTGCTCTAAATGAAAAAAAACAACTGTGTAACCCTACAGGCACTGGAATACAGCTTTTTCATGATATAGAATAAATCATGATATCCAAAAAAATACCTGTACAGAATCACTCTCTCAGTATTTACACTGGTTTTTGCTAAGACAAGAATTTTTCCTTAGTTGCTTAGTTTTAGAATTACCCCACCTAACAGGGTTTAAATGCAGTACAAACTGCCTGAGTAAGTGACAGGCATCCTTGGACTGCATCCAGGGGCAGCAGGGGCATCTGGAAAAGTGGAAGTCAGAGACTATTAGTTATATTAGAGGATTTTAAAAATAAACTGACTTACAAAGCTAAGTGGATTTTAATTTCAACTTGCTATAAAGAAAGGCAGCAAAGTCTTCCAGAACTGTGCAATTCATGTCAAATTCCATCTGCCTGAGATACATTAATTGGGTATTAGCCAACTGAAGAGCACACAACACTTTAACCTTGTGTCAGCAATAGCCAGAGCAGGGTTCTTGTGCTCTGCCACTGAAAGTGCCTGCTAAGAAACAACTGCAAAGAACACAAATAATCTATGAACATAGTGTTTTTCTCTTGCATGTGTCATATCCCTTAATGTACCTATCAGGGGACAGAGAGAAACCTTGGCAGGATGAAAGGGCAGAGAGGAAAGTACAGGTCCAGGAAAACAACACACAAGGAAAATTCTGGTCCCAGTGGTGTTAATTTAATGCTTTTCTGCCTCTAATAGGATCGATTTATTTCACTCTAGTAAGTTTGCAAAAGTGAAAGAGCTACGAATTTCTCCTTTCCTTGCTGCTCAGTCTGTAATATACACATGTATATTTTTCATTTCAGCGGTTTTCAATTACAACACTTGGCTCTTTGTCTTCTGAAACATTGCTTTTTCTAAAATCTGATGTATAATACATAGCTTGCAGCTTAATATTTTTCTATAATATGACGTGCTAACACAGTCTTTTCAACAGCTTTTTCATTGCTGCTGCTAGAGGAAGAATATTTTGCCTCAAAAATCCTTTTTTTCAGTCTGCTGTTGGACTGACCACCACAGAAAAGAAATCTGAAAATGAAGAAACTAGAAAGCTTCCAACACAAAGAATATTAAGAAATAGAGTTGAATATTTGGATATTATATGACAAGACATCTTAATGTCAGATTTACATAATCTGTCTGAAGATAAGGTAAGTAAAAGTCATCTTTTATCTGATCTTTTTATTGACCTTCAAGCAGTGATGTAGAAAGAGTAAAAACTTCATGACACTATTAAAATGAAGGTGAGCTGAATGCATAAAACCTTGTGATAATCAGCTAATGCAAAAACCCCTTCAGTCTTAGGCTTCCTGGATGTATTTACCTAAGCTTTTTCCCCATGTCACTGTATTTAGATTGCTGGTGGCTGAATGCTCTTCTGAATAGGATCTCATATTTCTTGCTGGGCTGTAAAGCTCTTTAAGAATCAAGGCAAAGAATTACTCTTGGAGAAACTCTATGAATAAGTCTGATTTGAACTATTTACTACTGACATCAGTGAACTTCACTGCAGCCTAGGAGTGTCACTGGACAAGTTAACAAAAAGTCTGAACCTGAGAAAGTGAGATAACCTGATGGCAAAACCTCTCTATTAGCATTCTGCACCATGCCTAAAGGTACAGGTTCATTCATAGGCTGTATGACCATACACTTGTGAGCATAAATCTGATCTGTTCCAAGAGAAAAATAAATCTCCCTAACAAATTCTTCATCAAGGAAGGACTGAAGTTATTGGAAAGACAAAACCGCCTACCAAATGGAATACAGTTTTTCTAGTGCAAACTTCATTGTTTATATATCTATACATCCTATTCTACAGGGAAATCCACCCAGCATTAGGCTATTGCTGTCTCGAAAAAGTAACGTCATAAGCATACAAGAGTGTAAGAACCATCAGCTCTGAGATGCTATCAGTACTACTCTCAGGGCAAGGAATTATTTTGCTATAATAAAATAGTACTAGGTAAAAATACAGCAGTGGAATATTATTCTGGATGGGTAGAACTGAGGCTTAATTACCATAAGTTAGTGAACCGAATACTCATTTTTGTTAAACATTGCTTTATGTCAAATCTTTCCTCTTAAAAAGAGCAAAACTCAAAAAAGCGCATATTCTTTTTGTGCTTATAACAGTACATGGAGCAGAGCAGGAGCGGCAGTCTCGTCTTTCTTAGCCTTAACACACTTTTGCTAGTAAAACATCTGCTAAACTTGCAGCTTAAAATACATACATTGGTAACACCTTGTTGAACTCCTTAAGTTAATAAGCTTATTGTTTATAAATTGTCTAAAATATCATAAGCCACTAACTGATAACCAGTGAGCACTCAGTCTGAAAAACAACGACTCTTTCTTATCATATGTACTGTTGTACTGAAAATACCTGGACTAGTCAATACTGGAAGCTTGTTCTAGTACTGCCATTAGCAACTAATTCAGAAACAACAGGAGAATGTTCTCCACTCACGATGGTGATAACACCTACATAGTCTCTTGGGCTGCTTTTGCGTTCTTATACAATATACCACAGATTCGTGGTCCCCTGGGATGGTGGCCATACAAAGTGACACTTAGGCCATACCCTTAGGTTTTCTGTGAAAAGCAGCATATGTGCAACAGCAACGGGGGCAGGAATGGAGGGCTTGTGAACATAGCTGAATCAGGACAGTGCTAGATGCACAGCTGGACTCAGATCTGTGTAAAATAATTTGTAAAATGCTCTGAAATACATAGTACGAATGTCTGCCAACTTATCTTTCTTAAAAGCAAACATCACTTGCTTAACAACAAAAATCATCTGATAATTATGTTACATTCCAAACCGATTTATAAGTGCTTGTGAAGACAATGCAGATATGTGAGATTAACTGAGATGATCAGGAGGAAAGGAATAAAAGTGAAGTAACTTTGATATCCCATTATAGCTACATTTTATGAGTACTATAGATACACATATAAATGGAAATGTGTTCTTTAGATAAACAACAACCTCTCTCAGCTAAACTTTGTGGCCTGCATAGTAATGCATTACTGTACAGTAATACAGTCCAAATATAAATGCAGTAACCTTGTTTACTTTCTGATATCTATGGGGGTAAAATAAACAACCAGAAGACAAAAATCATGGTAACTCAAACCACACACAATGGCGTTAAAAAGAGAGCTAACTAGCTCCTGGCTCTAATATAGTACACAAAGAATGAGAGTAAAAAATTTATTAATTCTACTGTTTTAATGAACCTGTAGCAAAAGTTGAAAATGCAAAATTTGGTGTGATGGCATATGTGAGATGGAGAGACTGGTTCAGTTAAAGTGAGGCACAACACAAACCATAAATTAACCATTTTTCTGAAATTTCAGAAGTTTAGCTTTAGAGGCTGGTTTAGGGTTTTTTTTCCCCACTGCCTGATTTTCCCAAGTGAATTAAAATTTGAAGAGAGAAAATTATAAACATGATTGAAGAACTTGTTATGTTTCTGCTCCATTTGTGATTTTAAGGAGTTTTCAAAAAGCTTTTTTCCCCATGAGATTTCTGATCATTTTTTCAAGAGTCAGAAGTCTCAGAAGGATAAAATTTGAGATTAAAAAAACCCCTTTAGTATGTTACCAAGTGTCAGAAACACTTGGTTTTGCACACATAGAAGTTGCCTACTCTTTTAGAGGAGAGGGATAAAGAAGGAAGTTTAAGGCTGTAGAGTCCAAAGTCAGGCAAGAATTAAACCACAGAAAAGTTTCCCTGTATAACATTTGTTGCCTCAAAAGGTGGCAGGTGCAATACAGTCTTTGCTCCAGCCCACCCCTGGTATTCAGGAGAAGAGCATCATGTCAAAGAGAGCCATTAAGAGGGAGGAAGGGGAACCAAAGGAACACTTTGGTGCATATGTTTTGAAGAGATTTAAACCATTTAGTTGTATTCCTAAGAGTTAGCTTAAATCTAAGCCACTCGCACAGATGTCTTTTTTGGGTCAATGGAAGCGAAGAGGAAGCTGTGGAGGTCTTGAGTTGACATAATTTAAAACAGTACGAATTCAGTTGGAATATATCTACCATTCCATTTAGTTTTGAAGGGCTTAGACAACTATATTGTATGCTAAATTTAGCATAAAAACCTTTATTTGAATTGGTGAAGAGATATACTTACCCCCAGCTGTTATTATAGTAAGACAAAGATGCTATTACTCTAAGGTGAGAATGAGTCTGAGCAAAGAAAGTATCAACATCTGGTTTGCAGCACACAGGCTTCAACTGTACTAAGCAGAAAAGCTCTGTGGGTCACTGAAGCTCTCCTCACATTGTTAAATGATAGGAAACCTCTTTTATTGGCCTACTTTATGAAGACGAATTTCACTCCACAGAAAGGAATAGTGGAAAAAAAAGAAAAATCCATCCAGAAATGCTGGAATTTGGAACCACGTATCTGTCAGCCTGTAGCCATGAACCTAAAAAGTGAGGCTGGGCAGATCAAAAATAGAAACTGAAAGCATCTGTGTTGACACTTTTAATTTGATCTGGTGCTCAGAATAGGCTGCTTTTGAGGGGCTGTGTAATTTCCCATATAAAAGGATAGAGAATGAGCAAAATGAGAAGCGTGCAGTCTTTAATATGTTTTTACTTCCAGGGTATGAGATGTTTCAGCCCTTGTAGACATTTAGAAATACCCTGTTTTAAAATGAAAATACTAAACAACAGTGTTCTCTACCAACTTAGCAATACAAGAAAGAAATGAAAAAGCAGATCAAAATGCACAGGGGAGATAGGAAAATTAGGCTGAAAGGATCATTGAGAACCAGACTGTAGGTTACAAACTAATCTTTGAAGATTAAAATGCATCCTTTAATGCAGGCAAGTAGATTATCGTTATCTACTCTAGATTTTGCTTCTTACTGAGAAGTTCCATTCCTTGCAGCATACAATTTAATCCTTTCCACCAATGTGTGTTCATGCTTTCATTGGCTTTAGAGAGAGCTACTGTACATTATGCATGACTTCTATAGGAAAAACCCCATAACTCAAGTTTCATGGTTACTCCTTTTATGGGATGCTGCCAACAATACAGAAATTTTGTTTTGTTTGTTTGTCTTAGATCTTAGATGAACTTGCCACACTCTGATTGAACAACCACATGTGGCCCTCTGGCTACTGAAAAGGAGAAAAGAGCCCGATTATTACTGACTATATTATAACCTTTTAAGGATATAAAAGTGCATAAGTTTCTTAAGGTGACCTTTTGATAAAAGCTGACAGAGGTCACTTTCTGTTTATTTTGTGAAGTGATGTTACTTTAGCAGTGACCTTGCAAACCCACTTTACTAACAATGTATGCTGGGAAACAATATGCTTGACTAGTTTTTCTTATTTGATTTCTATCATGTTTCTTGTAAATTTCAGTAAGCCAAGTGCTGTAGCAGACATCATTCCAATTTTCCCATTCTCTTCAGTATCAAAATTTTTACCATTATCAGGCTCCTCCCATTTATTTCAAAGCCAGAGGCGCTATTTACTCCACAGGAAAGCAGCAAGCACAACTTCCCAGAATTTGTGTGACCGAGGTGCTGCCTGCTGTGAGATGCCAGGTAAATCACTCAGGCTCCTCCCTGCCTCATGCTCCTCACCCACACAGTGCCAATAACTCTTGGTAGCTGCTTCAAGTGCCACAGAGATTAAGTAGATTTATTGTGGATGGCCTTTTGGTTCCATGGGCAAAATTAGTTCTATGTCTTACATTCACATTTTGGTTGATTAGGGGGCTTTGTTGTACTGCTGTGAGCTGCTGTCAAGTATATGCTTGAATACAATTCTAATGTGAAATGTACCAAATCTGCTGTTATTTCATGGGTGAGAAGCATGCAACAGCTTCAGTCACTGCCATCCCTTAGCTTCAAAGAGCAACGTGGCTGTCAGAAGTTCATGGGAAAGAAGAGACAACAATCTTGAGTGTGTATGAAGGAGCTGCCTTTCCCAATGCTTCCCTGAGGGGATGAAGCACATGATTTCTTGGACATACACATGCTCCACTGACCCAACCAACAGCAGAGGTTTTTACTTTTAAATTTAAATTTTGCTTAAAAAGTTAATTCTATGTTTCCTATAATTACATTTTTTTACAGAACCTTAGGCATGGTTACGCATTTCCTGAGCGTAAGATTATTTAAAAATGGCTCTGCCAAAGAACAGTGTTGACACAAAAAAGCATAACATCAGCAGATATTGGGCTGGGGGACAGAGGCAGGTGGGAGCACAGGAGGAGAAAAACTGAGGAATAAACAACAGATAAAGAGCACCACAAAAACTGCATCATAAATGCTTTTTTCCTAAATACAGAGAGACAAATACCAAATAGAGAAATTTTGCAGGCATAACTTCAAAAGAAATGTATAGGATTTGGATTCTTTTGATTGTGTAAGCAAAATTCAGGTGGACTCTGCTGATTTGTAATATTAATTCAGAACTTACAGGCAACAAATATCTTGTATCCAAAATAAAGTGTTAGTCTTACCTCTTGGCAAAACAATCACAATGCAATTTAAAAATTATCACGCTAATTCATTCTCAGAATGGTATGTCAGACTAAAATAGTTATTTTCTGGTATTGTTGTGATGAAACAGGAATCTAATTTCTCCAAAATTTTATAGAATAGTGATAAGCTTTATTAGCAAAGGTTCTACTGTGTTTACTGTTAAATTGTCAGTTTGTTCTTTTCGGGAGATAGCAAGAGTTTGTGCGTGATCCAAAGACAGACAACCTTTGCCCAATAATTCATTGTATTTAGTTTGGGTGAGTTTTTCTCTGAGGAATGGAAAGTCATACACCAACAACCTTTTCTCTCCCTGCTGCAAGACAATCAAAATAGCTTTTACTGTGTTAATAAAACTGATAAAGTCAAGGCATACTTTTAAATTGCATTATCCAGGTTCAGATAGAATACAGGGAGAGACAGTAGTTAAATACCCCATAATTCACAATGGCATTATTCAAATTTAAATTGCTTAAATTATCGTGCAGAAAGGTATTCTAGTTTACATCATGGTCCTTTAAGGCATGGGATGACTTAAAAAAAGCAGTTACGACAAAAAAGAACTTCAAGGCAAATGTTGTGTGGAGTAATTAATTCTATTATTTATAAGTTCACTTTCTTTGCGTGACTGGCTCTATAAAGTTTGGCTAAGGCAGTTATAGCTGTATATCTCGAGTTAGTTCTTAATTTCCAAATGCACCACCCACTGTTCTGTTACTAAGATTTAGTGCAGCTAATAAATAAGATGACAAACTCCTTTGAGCAGGACTCACCTTGTTATTTGTGTAAAACCGAAGCACAGTAATAGCTATACAGTGAGAAAATACAATATTATCTATTCATCATGGTCTTGAACAGACCGTGATAAGCCACTCAGAACCGGGGTCTTGTGTAGAGTTGTATTTTCAAAGCTTCAATATGTATTAAGAAATAGAACTTTAGCTACTTGATAGTGGATGAAATGAGGTTCAGTTATTCATCATGCTACAAAAAATGGACAGTGTGCAAATTCCTGGTCAGAGAATGAGTCTGAGGCTTGGGGGTGGAACAGAGCAATGATGAACAGCTGTACAGAACTGTAGCTACAACTTTAAGTGACTTTTAGTGTTTACTGATAACCAGGATCATCACCCAGATTACACAGAATCATGGAGCATTTTAATATATCTACATTCTGCTTGACAGTTATTTCAATACATCTACAAATTATTATGTGAATTAAGATACTTTTAATTCTAAACAGTGAGATAACTTTAGTGATGTGAAAATCCTACAGCCATAACATTAGTAGGTGGCTCTCAAGCTCTTTCCTTTCTCAATCTCAAAATGTATTAACAGTAAAGGTAAGTTTTGAAATGTCATCATTATTCTCTTTAGTAGCTTTCAGTGGCGGGGCAACATCCAGTCAAAAACTAAGAGTCAGCATTAGTTTATATAAGGATGAGAACTATATATGCAATATGGCTGAAAATAGCCCATCACCACCAAAAAATCCACCGAGGGAGGCACCTAGACACACGAGTACAGGATGGGGATTCAAGGAAAGCCTGGTGGTCTTCTCTCCAGTTTTCATCAGCTTAGAGGATCCTCAGTAATATAAGGACAGTGTAACACATCAGCAGTCGATGCCAATAACAGAAAGACAGAATCAATGAGGTTGGCAAAGACCTCTGAGATCATGGAGTGGGATTATGAGTGACTCATTAAGTAGCCATGCAGGTGATGTATACAGAGCCTCTCCACTACAGGAGGAAATGCCCTCCTGCACTCCCCTCAAACTCTGCCCGACTCTGCAGAAAAGGAAAACAGTGACTGCCCCACATCAAGCCAAGATGGGTCTCCCTGGATCTTGTCTGGATCACTCTGGACAAAAGGTAATGGAATGAATTGGCCTCCCTGCATTCAATATGCAAAGGGAAATTCCTCTGTGCAGGTATTTCTAAGAGTTTTGCAGTAACCTGAAGCTGCTTTGAAGTTGGAACCACTAAAAAGCACTTGAAAAGGGAGACTAACAGATCTGTTTACTTCAAAGCTTCTGAAGCTGAGTGCTCTAAAACTGTGCCATAAGGCTGACATCGCCTCACCATCATCATAACCCCACAAGCCCTGATGCAAGTACAAGAAGGCAGTGGAGACCACTTGGCCTCCTTATAGGAGTTTTGCCAAGGTCCACCACTTGAATCCAACACAGTTTTCCTCCCCAACAGGATGGTGTTACAGTCTTGACCTCCTCCAGACACATTACACTTGAATATTATTAATGGTTACTTGGGCTACAAGTAATTTTTCTATTTTTCCATGATTAATAATTAAAGCAATGTAAGGCTCATCCACACATATTAGCCATTAGGTCCCTAAGTTGTTGAATATGCTGCTATTCTTAAGTAAGATAACACAACTTGGGTATTTAGGTGATAGCTGAGCAAACAGAGGATTAACGTGTGCAAGTGTTTAAAGCAACAAGACAGATAGGACACAAAAAAATGTTCCCTTTCTTTTAAAACTAAGAACACTAAAAGGACTCACATTAGTATCTGTGTGCACAATTTACAGGAGCACATAATGATTTGACTGTGGGTTTCTTTTTAATAGAGAGAGAAGAGATGCAAATGTCAACGAGAGCTGGAGATCCCCTGCAACTGAAAGTCGAGCATTTAATTTTCAAATCACCGGCACTTTTTTTTGAAAAAATAAATCTTGTTTTGAAATCCAGAAGTGTTTTTGAGCACACCCATCAAATTTAAATTTTTAACTCCCGTTTCCAGTTTCTTTTCTTTGCTCTCATAAGTTCTACTTTCTTCTATTTTCCTACTTTTCAGAGGAGACTACTTTGAAGCCTCTTATGCACCTGGACCACAAGGAGCTGCTAAGAGGCCCTGCTGTGAAGGGATTCAAATGGAGACTCATTTTAATCTGTGCATGTAAAATAGGCCAGTGCTATTTAAAGTGACAAATTCAGGCCTTGATTCTTCAAAAGAATTATGCACATGCCTAACTTGATACACATGAATAATCCCTTTGCTTGAATGTATTGTAAAGCTAAGAACAGTTTTCAATGGTTTAGGGTTTTAAATTCCACTTTCAAGTTAGTCTTACACACTTATTAAAAGACTTCAGGGTTTGGAAAACAGAACTTAGGCTTGGTTGTCATTTCAGTGCTTATGTTTTATGCTAACTGAAAATATATTGTACAGTACCTTCAATTCATTTTTCAGATCTATCAATGTAAAGGAATGAATTCTTAATACAGCAGCTCTTTGAAAAGGGACTGTCTGCTGCAATAAATAACACCAAAAAATCAATGGCAGTTGTATGTTCAAAATGAGTTCTGCTTTTTTTTTTTGTCATCTCTGTTCATAATTTTCAGGCTTTGGGCATCCAGTTAAGAAAACCTTGTCTGACAAATAAGGCTAAATGCTGAGGTTCACAATTAATAAGACAATTAAATAAACCACACTGCACAAGTCCCAAAATTTAATATTCAAGAAGTAGTTAAATTATGCAAGAAAAAATAGAAATGCATGTGTATATACAGTTAAGCTTTTAAAAACATCATACTGGCAAAGATCTAGGATGTCTCAGGCATTTTTGGTCCCAGTAAAACAAAAAAAGCCTAACAGTCATGCACTTGAATGCAATTTTAGCTCTCTACAGCACTTTTAGTGTGGATTCCCTGTTTGTAGAGCAAACACAAGACAATGCAAAAATTTAGAAAGATGCATAAGGCCCATTTACTCAGTGCACTGACTGTGATGTCCAAAGATGTAAGATATCAGAAAACTGATACCTCCCTTCAGCACAGCCCAGCGCTTTTGGAAGTCAAAGATTTAGAGGTATCAAGGGCAAACATCATGCACAAGCAATCTTCTACACTTGGAGACTTAAAAAATTTCACATGATAGACAAAGACGAAAGGTCAGATTCTGCAGCATCTATGTATGAATATTTCTTTATCTCAATGAGATTTGTGATGCGCCCAAAAATTCTGGAAATTGAATTTCCTGAAATCAATGGCATTACATTATCCAAAAAACCTGATAAATGTCCAGAAACTCAATAAACCTGAAATACTGACTTCCAGACTGCATATGCATTTTGGCACTCCTTGCTCTAGAAGAAATTATTTTTGAGAACACTTATACCAAGGAGAGATTATGCTATTTTGCTACACACAAGATGAGCAGTGGCACGTCATTCTCACAAAAAAAAAAAAAGAAAAAAAAAGAATAAAAAAAAGAATTAAAATAAGTTTCAAATTTTTATCAAAACCAATAACACTGCCATAGTGAGTCAATTCCCTGGAAATTATTTTCAACTTCCAGTTGTCTTTTTTCTGCATTATGAAGGTCAAATCTTCAACGCTGCAGCAAGCCATACTGAAAAAATGCCAATGTGAAGGCTAAAATGTACCAAGCATTTGCCGTGCCAACATGTCCCTGATGAAAATCCCTTCCACTTCATGAACTGGACAAGCCGTATGCTTCATTAAATCACAGACAGCACACTCATTAAAGATCAATGGCATCTTCCAAATGCATTTTGTTTTGCTTTAGTCCTAACATATGGTCATAATAATGCATCTAGCAGTAAGCCTGAGCACTGTTTTTTAATGAAAAATAATGTTCAGACCGGCCCATGTAATTTGCTTTTATGTTTCTGACCTTGTTCTGAAATGAATCCCCATAGTTCCCCAACGTTCTCATTCCAGGTTCTCAGTTCTCTTGCCAAGAAAGGCAGATGCCATATTTGTAACTTACTACGTCTCTGTTTAAATCATGCCCCTTCATCTAATGCTGGGCTAGGTTTTGCCTTCCTAGGTGCACACCAGCTCCCAAAGAAGAAAAAAGAGATCCAAAGCAATCCCTGTCAACCAAAGCTGGTGACAGCAAGGCAGATATCCCTCACAGAGGCACACCGTGCTTCTGTCTAGCTTGAGAAATGTTGTCATTTCAGACATACTACATCAGCCTATTTTACCATCTGTGTAGGAACTCCATGAGCCCAGAAATTATCAAAGTGACGAGTGATCAAAGGTTTGGCAACTATACTGACATATTTCATTTTTCAATGGAAAAAAAAAAGTCCAAAAAAAAGAGTCAGGTTTTTTGCTACTAAGGCACTGCAAAGAACAAATTCATACATTAGGGTTTTCCTCCAAGTATTTAGCCTAAAAGAACAAATTCTGAGATTAGACTTTCACTTTTGTTTCCATCACTTTTGCTAATTACATATACAGGCAGTGTCAAGCCCTGATTTGAGCTTAACAAAATGGCAGTGAACCAAACCCCACCAAAATTAAGAGGTGTGTATTTTGTCATTTGTGTTATACCCTGAGACACTTCAAAAACCTGTAATAAACTGAGTTTTTCAGTCCCCAAAATCTACCCTGACTTCCAGCTTTAACCAGTCAATACATGTAGCAGCAGGCAGTCCTCTAGGTCTTCCTTCATTACGTACCTGACAGCATCATTAAGTCCTTACTTTCCAAACCCCTTACATTAACTGGAAACCTGAAACAGAGCAATGCCTCCTGCAGAAGTCAGCTCTTGCTCTCCCTCACACCAGCACTTGTTCAAAAACTGGGGCACTGGCACAGCACAAAAAGAAGTAGAGTTCCTACAGCCTGATACATTGAATCTTACTCCTAACTGCAGCCCAGTCCTAGTTTTTATCATAGCTGAAGGCACCTCAATTTTACAAAAGCACACATTGAAACTACTGTTCCATCAGTACTGTTTCACCTGGGATCAAAAATAATTTTAGCTCTGCAAGCCTAAAGAAGGCTAATAACTAGAGGTCCTCAGCAGCACTTTTCTCAAGCCAGCCCTAACCCTTGTTTTAATTAAAGTCTAATGATGCACGTGAATATGAGAACAAAAGCATCCACCAGCATCTTAATCGTAGTAAGTTTGCAATGCTCTTCAGTAGATCTGTCCAGTATCTGAATACCCAAATTCAGTTTCTAATCCTAGTTTTAAGCATACTATGATAATCCACCAATACAAGTGTTAAAAAAACTCAGCAGTCCTTTGTAGAAGAAGTCCTTTGTAGTCTCTGTCCTGTTGATTTTTTTTAATATATTAATGACAGGTGCAAAGAGTAAAAAGCTAAGAAGTGACTTCATCTTTCTTTCAAAAAGATTTCTAAGAGTCCTTTCATAACATAATGTCACTAAGAAGAGCATTATAAGAAATGCATAAAATGAAGATTAAACCTGCTCCAAATTTCAACAGTACTTTAATTAGATAATTATTTAATTATTTTATTATTTTAATGACTTTTCTTTTCTTCCTGATTTTTCTGCCTACAAGGTACATTCCTGTATTTAACTTTTTATTACATGTCATTAACATTCAAAACTGGAAACTAAGTTTCTATCAAAGTCAAATGAATTAACACTAATTCAAGGAAGAGAAATTTTCAATTAAATTTCAATATTTCATTTTTACAGTTTGATTTCAGCTTACACGTCTCAGTAGTACAAATCAGGCAGGATATATTTAGTCACTTTATGCTTTTATCGTGAACAAATTTTTGAGTAGAAAAACCCTTCAGCTGTATGTTTAACTCCAAACTCAGACTGTTTGGACTGTGTGGAGTTCACATATGGGAAAGGCTCAGATATTTTGCTCAGTTTTCAGGTTTTGCACAAAAACTTTGTTTCTTCTACCTAACTGTAGCCTAGCTGCCACTTTTCACATACAGGTATCATTTTAGCAGAGTTGTCATTGGTTTGCAAGGCAGTTTGGAACTGGGGGGTTGGAAGGCACTGTGCATATTTAAGTTATTATCACATTTTGTAAAGTTTATTCTTGACAAGAGCTCCTTTGTGGTTTTAGTATCTTATTTTTGACTTTCCCCTAATTTGTATTTGCTTCCCTATTCCAGTTGGCTAGAGGGTTTTTTAAGTGATTGCAGCCACTGATTATTGTGACGTTCCATTTTCCTACAGCTAATTCTCAGCTCCATTTGCTTTGTTACCTTATTTAAAGATTCACATTTTGTTAGCCTTATTTAAAGATGCACTTGTTTGAGACCTTAGAGTGATCTACCTGCTGACTTAACAGCTATTATTACCTGTAAGGGGAAAATATATTTTGAAAGAAATGGAAAACATGCATTAGTGGAGAAGCTTTCATATCAGCAATTGAGTAACATCTGAATTAAAGTGACAGATTTGCAAGTAAACTGAAATCTTTGTTAAAAATTACACTTCTGGGAGCATCAATGTGGCACGATTATTTAACTTGCTGTAAAGGAAAAAAAATTCCTCTCAGAATAAGCAATACTGTGGCAACCCAAAGTCCACATACTTAATTATTTTAGAAGAGCTCAAAAGACACATTTTCCCCTCACTCTTTCATATTAATTTAGCAAAAGGCATACTTTGTAAATGTAAATGTGTTTTTTTTATTAACTGTTGAGTAAGATCTTGGTGAAGAGAGCCATGAAGCCAATTCTTCAGCTTAACAAGAGGAAGCACAACTGATTAAAATCAAGGACAACTATCGCTGAAACATCCTCATTCTGAGACGGAAGTTTTTAAGGAGAGTGTTTAACTTCAACGAGTTTACAAACAAACAGGTGTGTATCTGAGTGTGTCACTGAGATGAGAGTGACAAGCTATCCAGCACTGGCTGCATACCGCTGGTATAACACAACTAAATCCAAGGCAATCTTTCAGTCATAGTTCCTGAAACTACTTATGTGCTTCAAATTAAGCATACATTTAGTTACTGCTGCTATACCAGACTCACGAGTTGTGAACTGCCCTGTACTCACCTGGTATTAAAGATACACCCTAATTGCAGAATATACCAATGCCAGTGGTAAAAAGTACTTTTGCTTTATTCACATATTGAGTAAATGGCACATGTATAATTTCCCTGCAATCAATGGAAATCACAGATTTCCATACCACATGCTAAACGCTGAGGCTGATTACCATTATATTTAATTTATAGTAATCAGTGTGAGCCAAGTGGGGCTTTAACATTACATGGAGATTTACATCAAAAGTTTCCCTTTTTTTTACTTTAGGAAAAAAACAAGTGTCGATAGGATCAGAAATGGATTTTCATATACAACACACAAAATAAGTGCTTAGAAAATGATAGTATGTACTTTAAAACTATTTGAATGCTGCTATTTGAAAGTATTTCAATAGAAATCTTTGTCTTTCCTTTTGAAGATCTCTCCTGAACAATAATAAAATAATTTAGTAACCCTTTTAACCCCATTTATTTCTAAAAGTCTCTGGAAATAGTTTCTTATCCTTCTCAGACTTCAAAAAATAAAACAAACTTCACATATTTTTTGCACTGGAAAAAATTACATGTTCAAATCATGTCAACACGTGGTAAGTACGTATGTTACCTCAATATAGCTTTTTTTATTTCATATACTGACAGTCCTAAGGCTGAATGTCTTATATTGTATGGGCACACTGTGAAAAAAGGGAAAAAAAGTGAAATAAAATACTTCTTTATCATATTAGCAGGAGACTTCTGATCTTTCAAGTGGTGAAGCTGAAAGAAAGAAAATCAATAGGCATGAGAGAGCCAAATTCTCAAAATACTATCAAACAACTGACAACTCTCACAGAACTGAGATGACACCTGGAAGCAATTACCTGGAATACAGAATAATTCAACACTGACTTTCTTTATTTAGTAATCTGTTTGATCAGGGTTGGGTTTTTCTTTTGGTTGCTTGTTTATTCCTGTGGAGGAAGAGAGGTTGCCCTGGCTGTGTAGGCAGGACAACTAAAAAGGTGTTGTATATAAGCTTCCAGCCTATCTACTCCTTCTACAGGAAAATAAAGAGGCTGGGTTTCCTTTCTGTGCTTTACTTTCAAAATGAAGTTCTATCCATAACGCCACACAAAGTGAAAAATATCAGTATGTGTCTCTTAATACATCTAGGTTTTCTTTTTAATTGAACTGATTCCCATTTATGGTAACAGTTACAGAAAAAAAATCAGGTCCTGGTTAGAGTTTTCTTTTTTTACACAAGATGAAAATCTGTTCCCATATTCAGAAAGGTTAAGTCAGCCAGATTTAATCAATTGTGAGGTCACAGCTATTAAACATTAATGCTGAAACTTCAATGGTTTAAGAAGCTAGGGGGTACTTGTGAGATGGAAGCACCAAGCTACAAGACCAGTCAAAAATAACAAGCATATAGGATGGATTTCAAGTCAAGCAAGCTTACACAGCCCATGAGATGATAAAGTCCATTTCAACATGAAAAGCAAATCAATGGGTAAACTGGGCAGAAAGCAAAGCAAAGCCGTTGACACAGTGTCTACAGTTGAGTGTGTAAAATGCCTTTGATGCATAGGAAGAAGATAAGCTTGACCACTTAAGACAGAGAGGGTAAGGGTGAAAATCCTGAACTGCAGCCTGTAGAAGGAATTCAAAGGAAGAATATTATATCTTCTTACCATGAGAGCCTGACAATCTAATCCTATGATCATGAAAAATTGTATACATTCATATCTTTCTACTGAAGCCAAAATGACCATGTACTTTCTTCATACACTGACTTGCAGAAAATAGTGTTAGACTAAAGATATATGAAATAAGGGCTACCTAATTATCTCTTTGAAATTGAACTATCATGATAACCTGAATTTATATCCAGAGCTCTGGATAATTCTAACTTTCAAATTATTACTTCTTGAAACACTCATCAAATGTAATACTAGCAATAGATGAATTTAGAAGAAAAAAAAAAAGGCAAGAAAAGAGCAGAGATTTTTAGTAGAAAATACTATTCTAAGTTATGTCAGAAATTGTTTTAGGCTAGTGGAACATTTCAAGTATTCAAATTGAAACAGCAAATGAGAAAAACATTAGGCAGCCTTTCTCTGGGCCTTTTAAATAAATTTTTGCAAAGATGAGTCTGTTTTTCTGTGACTGTAACTGGTAGGTAGACTCCTTGTTTTTATCTCAGCCTATAAGCTCTTCCATCTTATTTTCTCCTTCAGTTCCATCAAGAAAGGGGACTGAGAGGGTGGCTGGGTGGGCATCTGGTCAACCCACCAGCTACAGAAGTTTGAATAGCAGGGATAAGAAAAATGCAGTCAGCACCAAAATACTGAGGATCGTAAAGATAAACATCACAGGAAAGTGATGACAAGAGAAAAGGAACATATATTTTTAATGTCTTCCCATATCCAGGTTACCTAGACTCTAAAGTGACTCCGGATGTCAGGAGACATCAGATCAGAGCATGTGCTTAGTGCTGAAGGATTGGCCAACATTAATTTCTGCTTAATATTAACAGCTCTGTGGGTAAAGAGATGTCAGGCCAGGTTTGCAGGTCTACGTGTTGCCTACACGAGAGCACCTTGTTCTGAGAGTTTCTAGGCAAAACCTCTATTTCTTGGCTGCTTAGAAAGACATTGATTTCCTTATGGTGCTTCACTGTCTACTGGCACAGAGTACAACTAGAAAAGCATAATACAGGATCAATACATATTTTAAGTTAGGTCATTATTTAAAGGTTTAATGTTATATTCAGAAACACAGAACAGTTGTACTCTTTTTAAGGGCATCTTGCTAAAAAGGTAGTAATATCAGAACAGATTTATGATCACATGGGATAATTAATTAGGAAGGTTAGGTTTTTATTCAGTCCCTTTTTCATTTATCAATGTTAAAATGAATACATAACACGCATTGCAATTTGCAATGCCAAGCACAAGTGCAAATCAGTTCTTTCATGAGTGTATCATTACACTGTATTGGAATAAAAGCTTCTGTCTTAGAATATACCTTTTGTTACTGCTAGAAGTTAAAGACAAAATTACTTTCCTGAAAGCCCTTACAAGGGACTGAATCAAATTAGCACTCAGCCAGTGAAGTCTGAAACTCATGCAGAGAGAAGTTCACGTGCACTGAATATGCCTGAAATCAGAATTGCCTCTAGATAAGACTCCAACCAAATAATTGCAGCTTTCTTTTTAAAAGAAACAAGAAGGAAAAGAGTATGGAAGAGAAGCAATTTTGCTTGGGTAGTCTATGAGAGAACTCCAGACGCTTCTGCTTTCAGCATGGGTATTCTATTTATCACCCCAAAAGTTAAGCATCCAATTCTTACTCTCACTGGAACAAGACAGAAAAATTGAGGATTTTGGCTCTGATTCTGTTCAGTGGAAATGATGCATATCAAGAAGAAACACAAAGCTGTCTTCTCAAAGATAGAAAAATTCATTTTACCGCTAAAATTAGATCAGTCTCAACAGAAACCAGCATCAATACCATTTGGTCCTATTTCTGTCTGAATGATTTGTTGATTTTGAAGACAAATGCAAAAGAAAATTAATTAAGATTTATAACAGTATTCTTTGTTATTTGTCTTTGATTTTGCTTATTTCAATCTCCAAGAATATTAAAAGGGCAATGACACATGCACAAGCAATAAAGAGCTACAAGTAAGATCTAGAAGTGCACAGGCAAAACTCTATACTGAAAGTTATTACCTCAGATATGGTTCTCAGAAATTAATGTCTGAAATGACTACAGCATAAGTGAGACCAAAATTTATCCAGTTGCTTTGAAAATTAATTCACGGACATAAAATGAATTAGCAATTCCACACAACACTCAATTTCCGTCCCTTCTGTTACTTATTCTTACTTATTTTCTTCTTAAAATTCATTTCACAACTGTGTATAACCAACAGAATATTCAACCTGCATTTCTGGTACTGAATATTGACATAGAATTCTCAATATTACACTCACTGCCTGCTTATGTAATCACAGCACTGTTCGTGGTGAGTTACGATGTCTAAAAATAAAACTGAATTTTTATTTTTAAATTTCTCATCCAAATATCAGCAAGAATGTTAGCCACAAACAGAAGAAATATCTAGGAGGAAGTAGACTATACTTTCTTAATAAAAAGTATGGCAGAGGTTGGACAAAACCTGCCCAGAGCTTCCCCATGATTCCAGGATACTGAAACTTTGACAGAAAGCAGAGCTGTAGAAAGGACAGTAATGAAGCTCTTTGATTATATCATGGAATCAGAAGGAATATAATTCTTTCATGTTGTATGGGGGAAGCCAGGAGCATGGCATCTGGAGAATAAGTGTTTCCTCATGGTTATTCAGATTTGTTATTGGTGGTAACTGGGCTTGTGATCAAATGCCTTTCAAGTCCCACAAAAAAACCATGGACTCAGTAGGAGACCAGGGGCAGGAAGATCATGCATGCCTGGTCCAGATTTTATAGGAAAAGCAAGCCAAAATCCCCACTGAATTTGGCTGCATGCATGTAACTGGAGGACAGTAGTGACAATAGAGCAGGTGTAGTCAGCTCCAAACAAATGACAAATGCAGTTTGACTAACAGTTGTTAATACCATGAACCCCGTTCAAGAAATCTCCAGAAATTTAGCACCCAATCAGTTATAGTCTGGTGACTAAGACGTTTTCCTGTTTCCTATGGTATAGCACCACTGTAAAAATTTAATAGTCCTTGGCACATTCTTACTGCTTTAAATACTACAGGCAAGGCAAAAAGTGAAAAAAAGAAAAAAAAAAAAAAAAGAAAAAAGAAAAAAAAAAAAAAAGAAATACAACGTAGTAGTTCCTGGCCAAATCCTATTACTTGGAAATGTAAATTTACATGCTGAGCATGTTTTTTCTTTCTTATCTCCATTTTCTCATTTTGCAGCACTAAAAGTAGCTTCAGGGTGCTTTAATATTTAATTCCATTGAGACTCTTCAATGCTTACATCTAGCTTTGTAAACTTAATAAAAAAAATTAAACAGAAATACTGCAAATACCAATGCTAGCACTTCAACATTGAGAAAGATCAAAAGGGAGAACACACATGCATACATACAGCAGCCAAGACAGTTTTTGATGCTAACAGTTACAAAAAAAAAAAAAAAATATTGACACTCGCAGCATTTTAATAAATTATCTTATATTAAACTTTGACACAAGAAAACATATCTGCAAAGAAAAGAATCAGGTCACACAACAGAACAACTGGGATGCAATTAATAATTTATGTTACTTTTATTTGTTTGTATAAGAGATTTTAAAGAACTCAAGACCATTTCTCAGTCTAGAGAAATTCCACAGAATACTTTTTTCCACAGAAATTTTCCATATTTGAAATCAGAGTTTCTCCTCAGTGTATTGGTGTTCTGAACAAGGTCACACCAAGTAATCTTTCCAATGAGCATAAATTTAGTAGGGTGAGGATCATTCATAGTTGAGAAGGTTGGAACTGTTTAGCTGGAAAAGTTGCTTGGAATAGCTTCACTTCACTTTATGATGTCAGTTAAGATAAAAATGGACTTCTGTGGCTATTCCAAAACGGTAAAAATAAAAAAAATTACTGAATACATTATTTTAAAGGAAAGTTGCACAAATTATACACAAGCAATTATGTCAAAAGATTTAATTGTAGAACTATTTTACCATCTTGGAAACAAATTTAGACTATATATTAGCTTCTCTACCGCTCTATTTTGTAACATACACCATGCTTCTGTGTCATTACTTTTAAGACAGCAATTCTGTAAGGTGCTCCTTTTTCAACAAGTCCTATGGGTTTGAATGCCTATCACCCTACCATTCTCTTTTTTTTTTTTCCCCTTTGCATTCCAGACTTCGACAAACCGTTCTCAATTTTCCTTTAGAAGAAAAGGCAGAAACTTTGACAAAATGCGAGAGGGGGGAAAAAAAAAATCAATATACTTTGTTTTGGAAACTATCAGTTCCAAAGAATACACAATCCATTTATTAGAACAAAAAAAAGATAAAAGCATCACACCACAGTTTCCCCTTTCACTGTGCCAATAAAGAGTTGTACTAGAGTTTGTCATTCAATATTGCTTAAGTTTTACATAGTTCCTGCATACATTGATAGGAAAAATTCCCCTCTAATTCAGAGACTTAAACCAGAGGGCATCAGAAGCTGTATTGATTGAAGTTAACAGATACCACGTGCAATGCACTTGTGTCTGAAGTAGAGAAGGTGGTGTTCTGTACGTTGGTTTAGGTTTAAAGGCAAAATATTTCTTTTTTCTCCACAATCAAAACAAGGACAAGCGAACTGTAATAATAATCCAATAATTAAATCGGTGACTATTTTCAATACTGGCAGCCTTAAAAAGGAGTTTGCTATTCAGGCCTGATTCTAAGAAGCTGTGTTACCAGGAAGTTTCTCTTCCTTGAGGTGGGGGTAGAAGTGTTCACTTTCTCAGACATATTCACAAAAATAGGACATATTTCTGTATAGAAAAAAAAAAAAAAAAACAACTCTTTTTCAAGCCTTGATTATAGTTAAAATTACCTACTGAATTTTCAGATATCTGTTCAGTTTGAAGACCTCACTGGAAAAATGTTTCGATAGCAGATAAGTAAACCTTTATTTGGTGCCTATACTGAAGGGGTGGGGGGAGGGCGGTGGGGCCCTTCATTTTAAAATATTCAACTATTGGGTTTTATATTCTCAGTTTTGAGAAGATATTAGATCAATCTTCCTATGATTGAGGGTGCAACCATCAGCTGAGAAAACTGGTCAACAAAAATATTCAGCAGCCCACAGGCAAAATATTTTGAATAAAACAAAAATAGTTTGATGATATACAGACAAGCACTGTACATGGTCCCCTGTGAGCCTTCTCCAGCATTTTTCAGAGAAAAGAATGGCTGAAAGAATGTTATAAATGCTAAGGGAAATTTATGCTCAAACAATTTCACTAACTTTCAGTAAATTTCAATTTATTGCAACAAATTGCTGTCTCGCAATGCAATAGAATTGGACTGAGGACATTGCTAACACTCATCAGAAAAGTGTGTTTCCTTTAAATCAGAGCAAAGACACATAAAGCCTAGCACAGTTACACAAGACATAGAAAAAGCTTCTAAATATATAGATCAAGTAAGGTGCACCCCAGAAAGAACCAGCAATTTAAACACCATCAACTTCATGTTTTCACCACAGACTTTAAACTTCTCCCTAATTTAGCAATCTAAAGGTTGTATACAACATAACTGATACAAAATAACATTTGCCTTTAATGCCAAACCTTGTAAGACTTTGTAGTTTAAAATGGGGTTTAGTTTTCAAATGTGAATGTCAAAGCAAAGCTGAGCAGGTTGGAAAGAATCAATTCTATAAATGAATAGAACTTAAACAGTAACCTTAAGGATGAAATTTGAGCAACATTTGTAAGAGTGAATACAATTTTATTAACCGGTATAATTTATGTATTTGCTCTTTTTCTCACTTCATAGCAAAGCAATACTAAGGGTAAGAGCAGTATGACCATACAAGTATTTGGGAGCAGAAAAGTTATCTTGCAATGGAGCTAATGCATCTCATAAACTAGTTTTTTCAACTCATGGCTGTAATTTTGTCATTAAATATGACGGTGCAGAAGAACTTTGAACATAACAAAACATGTCATAACTAGAACTGAAATGCCCACACTATAAATAACTTCAGTCATGGACAGACGTTTGGAGAGAGGGCTGTAAGATTCTTCTACTTCTGTCTCTCTAGTAGATTTAAGCACACTTTAAAAATCATACCTACATGTTATCAGGAAAACAATCAGCTTTCTTGATTCCTAAATATTTTATAGATAAGGAAAAAATAGTATCAGTGAAAAATGACCTGAAGTTATTTATCCTGTAAATAAGAGGTTTTTGGTGTTTTTCACCAGGAAGTTAATAAACAAAGAAGGAAGGAGCAAACAATGTAGAATTTTTTGAGACCTGTGTTTGCTTAAGTATAAAAAATTACCAGCTGAAGATGCCAGTTTTCAAGAAATCTTTCACCTCACATGGTATTACTGGGAGCTCTCACAAGCACAGGCTCCAAGAGCAGGGTCTGAGCTAGCACATCAAGGTCTAGCTATGCAAGCCCCAGGAAGATGAAATCTATGGAAAACAAATGTTTAGCCCACACAGAGGATCTCCTGGGGGGCACTTTAACACTGGAAAAAACAAAAGCAAAGCAGCATGATCCTGTTTCTGCAGCTGAGCTTTCTGCCTGTGCAGTGCCACTGTGCTAAGCCGCGCTGAGCACAGGCCAAAGTGATTTAAAGCCAAACTGCTGGGCTTTCAACCCCATTTGCAGTGCCCCAGGAAAGCAGAGCTCCTGACTGAGCTGCACCTGGGGAAATGCTCTCTTCCATCACACCTCCCCTACTAACTAATAAGGAAAAAAGGATCGGTCATCTTTGAGCACACACAGAGTGAGGTGGCTGCGCCTCTGAGATGCACCTTAACAGCATCTTGAGCAGTGCTGGCACTTCATTCTGGGATACCTACAGCATCCCTGCTGTCTGAAAACATCCCCTCCCCACAAATTGACAAGAAACAAAAAGACAGAGATTTACAAAAGATATTTACAAAGGTAATAAAAACGTGAAATGTTTCCTCCATTCTTCATTTCCCTAACTCTGACTCTCTCTCTTATCCTCTTCCCCCTTCCCTTTTCCAAGACAACTTTCCCTGTATTTTCTTAGAAGACCTTCCTATTACAACACTTGAGGATGATAATTGATTGAGAGGAGATAATGAGATGAAGATCAGTACTTCATCCTTCTTGGGAACTTCACATTCTCATTTCCAGAAAAAAGATACCCTGTAGATGAGCTCCTAAACACATACTTAACTGCCCAAATAATAGGATTGACTTTCAAGTATAGAGTGTAGAATTTTCAACTCTCTTCAGCCTATTTACTTAAATAATTTTTCTTTTAAAAATCTCTAACTATGTGCTTACCATCATTTACTCACAAATACCCCCAGGATAAAAACCCCAACCATACTTGTTTATTGACCAAATTTCAACATGCCCACCAGGTTTCCATATTCCCATTCAGCCAAAGAGACCACATGGAGGGAGAGAAGAAAAAGTTGTGGCCAGGCCCCACATTTTCTTTAAGGATATAGACAGTTAAAAGAGGCTTGGAGTTGAACTTTATCTTGAAATGAAACAAACACATCTAAAGACTAGAAAGCCCTCTTGGGTTCAAAATTACAGGCACAGTCAGAGAAAGAAAAGATACACTTCAAAGCTAATTGAAGTAATTAGTGGTACTTTGAAGACAATAAACTGTATTTAGCAAGATTTAAAAAATGATTAATGAATTGGTCAACACACTGACTTCCCAGGTTGCTTAGTGTTTGTTTATTAAACAGAATTTGATCATTTCCCATGGAAAATTAAATTTTCCAGGATAGCACACTTTAATTGAAAATTTATTTTTCTATTTAACATCATCAGCTGTATCTACTGTTTATTGCATGCTTTCAATAATAAATTCCTAATTGCAGCAATTCTAGTACAGGTGATGATGATTTTAGATAGAATTAAATAAATTATTATAGCTTCACTGCTGAGTGCACCTGTGCTAAGTATCATTCCTAGTATCTTTTTCTGTGAGCAAAAACTATGCATCACACTGAAGCATACATTACCTTTTTTCTTTTTTTTTTTTTTTTAAATAGAATCCATGCATAGGTTGGGGACAAAAACATAAAATATAAGACACTGCTGTTGAAAAAGCTGTATTGAGTCTCTTTAGCTAGTCTGTAAGTCTTTTGTAAATATTCTCATACAAAGAATTCGAACTGGCTGATGTAATGGATTAATTTGCTTCAGCAACTGCATAGCTCCAGACACAATCCATCTAAAACATAATTAAAATACATTTGGTAGATCTGAGGCTAAGCTTTTTGAGAACAACAGATTACATTAGAAAGATTTTAATGAGGCCAGGGCTGATTACATCCTTGCTTCCTCTTTTGGATAGGGACTGGGGAATCCTCTGAATGAGGTTAACATACCATTTACCAACCAGAATTATATGGAAAACAAGAAAAAAGGGACTAAAATAATCATGGGTTTTTTGAGTTTTTAGCACTATAAAATGAAGGTGTTTAGCTTGTATTGACTTCACCAGAAGAAAAGCAAGTGGCTATTATGTATCACTGTCAGCAGAGTACAATTATCTGTGCATTATTCTTGTATCACTTCCACAAAATACTGCTGTTTTCATATTATGTCAGGCATGTTTTAGTATGCATCATCCTCCAAAGACTAACTAAATGCTAAGTACTCAGTGAAATAAAAAGTGTTTGGGTAGAAATGTGCCACACTTCTGAAGTAATTTAAATGTATTAGAATTCACATTAGCAATGTTAAATACCCTCTGATACCTCTAGATGAAAAGCATTGAGTCTTCTGTGGGATGACACGATGCTTTCATAATTATCAAGATTAATTGAAGAAGACAGAGGCAAGGTCTTCCTCAAAATGCAAATTCTGTGGGTACAATTCCCAGGCTTGTCAAATATTTTCTATTTCTTTAATTTTAGGCGAGTCACAGATAATTTCTCTAATGTCTTTGGCAGAGTTGGGATAGTAGTAATATTCAATATTTATTCTCTGTTGGCAAACTGGAGATAATTTTTTTTTTTTTACTACCATGGTACATGGATGCATTCATTAACATTTGGGATACATTTCATGCTAGAGTGGCAGAAATTATATTACTAATCTCAGTGTTAATGATCGAACACTTATAAATTTCAAGACAATCATCTGCATAAATATTCAAAAGGATTTATTGCCTGTTACAGGTACCTTGCCAGCCTCTCCATTTCCCCAGTACTAGCAACCCAGGCCATTGTTTTTGGCCTCGACTATGAAGTCAGAAGACCATATTTTGTTTTGTTTGGTTTTTTTTCTTTAAATCCTATCCTAAACCATCCCTCAGGATGAAAAGGTAAAATACAATATTTGGAATAAAAGATATGCCTCTGTCTTCTTTTCATAAAACCCAAAGGGAAAGTGCAGGCAGTCACAAGAAGTGATCTGGGACTTCACAAATTCAGTGGTGCCTCAATAATGTCATCAGGTTATCAGGCAGTAAATCTTCACTAGCTCACTGTAATAGTTTCATTCCCTACCAGGATAACTACACAGCAAGATGAATATTGACTATTTAAACTTCCCCACTGTCACTCCACAGAATTCCTCAAAACCTGCAGCTCCCACAACCTCTTCAGTATATGATTATAGATTTGCAAGATATTACATAATTACTACTTAACACACAGTGTTGTGCCTACTTACTACTTTAGTTCAAAATTTTATCGCTGAAATACCTTTTGTAGATCACTTAGGTAAATTTTCTAATACTGTGTATGAAGAGTTTAATACTGTGTTCCATCTTTAACATTTACACCATGACACAGTTGCAAATCACCACAATGATATGCTCACTTGGCATTTTAAAACTGAAGTAATCTTTCCAACAGAAAGAGATGCAGGTGAACATGCACACAATAGCTCTTAGGGCTGATTGAAAGCTTAAATGTTTATTATGGTGGTTTAAAAAATCATGCTAGAAAAGGCTATGGGGCTTATCTGCAAGCAGATCATAACCAAGGGAATGTATTTCTCAATGTTAATTTGTTAGATGCCTAAAATTAGGCATAACTGAAGTACCAGGCACATACTGCAGAAAAAATTAGCTTACCCACTGACCCCAACTAGAATTGGAAAATTTTAGTAGTATTTTTCAGGCTAGACCTAAACTGTCTCACAATACTGTGAATTTGTTCTGATAGTATGAAACTAACTTCCAGCAACACCTAAAAATATTTCTTAAGAAATAAGATAACTTTTCAACAATACAGTTGATTAAATTTAAAAAAACCCAACAGACTACCCGAGTTAGGAATTGCAAAGGTCTTCAAACATAAAGACATATCCCAACAACCACAGACACACTTATTGCAAGTTGTAAACAATTCGAGCAAGAGTTCATGATGCGCAGGCAGACTCTGTGTCAGTGAACCCAGAATCACTCAGTATAACCCTGAAGACAAGGGAGCAAATTCAGTGACCCAGCAATGTGACAGAGCCACACAGAAAACCAGTGTTTTTCAGACGGGCACACGCCTGCCTCGTGTGCGCTCCCAGCCGGCCGAAGCAGCGAGACTGCTGCTAGCAGTGCCTGAGCCTGGGGAAATGCTCGGTTCAAAGAGACCGGGTATTCCAGCCCAGGTTAAGGGCTGTGCTTGCCACATTCACACAGCCTGGGGGCAGCTCGGAGTGCGGGCTGGGGGAGCTGGCGTCTCTCTGAGCAGAGCTGTGCTACAACAGGCACAGATAAAGAGGTGTCGCAGCAAGAACTGAGCAAACGTGAGAGCGACGCTCGGGTCAGAGTGGGGAAGGAGAAAGGCCAAGAGAAAAAGAATCAATTACTAGGACTCTGTCAGCATACCATCATGTACATCCTTTGTTTTTCTGCCATGATCTTCTAAAAGTTCTCTCTTCAACAGATTACAACCTTAAGATCTGGTTAATTTGTAGGCATGCCAAAATATACGGGATTACCTCAACTTCAAAAACCAGCAAGAATAACTAATATGATGGGAATTTTTCCATTAAACACTAAAGCTTCTCTTTACTATAAATAATTTATATTATAAAATGTTGCATAATACCTTAAGTACGGAAATTCCACCACCACAAAGACTTAAAGTTATATTGTAAATGTAGAGGATTCTTTCAATCCAAGTTGCTCTGAGAAATTCCGCTTATCCTCTTTCATTTAATTGATGATTCAAATACTAAACCCATTTACTTTCCTTCTGGGGAATCTCATGTGCAAAGAGTTTCTAACTATGCAGAAGTGTATAAAAATATAATAATAACAGGAAGGTTATTTTTTCCTGGGATTAGTACATCTTTGAGCAAAGCAAAGCAACTCAAATGCATATGATTTAAAGGATTAACTTGGTACATAAAGTATAACTCTCAAAAATTTGGATTTTATTAATTCCAAAGACATATGCTCCAATTTTCACTTCATTAGGCTATTTACATTTCATAATTCCTTTCCTTTTTATATTTTAATTAACTGATATTCAAACTTGCTTCATTCCCATTAGCTCTTTATGAATGGGAGGATTCAGGCTGTGACTTGTTTACTCCTTCTTGCAAGAGTGAAACATAAACTTGTCCTTTGATTCCACTGATCCAATATGTCCCTGGGAAAACCAAATGAAACCACACCACGGTTAATTTCAGGCTTTCAGAGCAACGTGAGCTTTTGATACTGGTCACTTCAAGAATCTTCATTCTCAGTATGGAAACAGAATATGACACTTTTCTGAATGTTCAAGATTTTTATGTGGAACATAAAAATAAAATGAAGTACTATATAGCAATTTAAATTATGAAAAGTGAATTATTGGAGAAAATGTGGAATGTAAGAATATTCCAATGACATTGAAAAAGTCACACTCACTTTGACTTTCCCCTAATCAGTTTTGACTGCATACTTGTAGTTCACTGAGGCACAGAAAATTTCATTTCAGAAATTTTCAAAGATCTTTTGTTTCATATACAAAGGTTAAACCACAAAATTTCTTAATGGGAGACAGGCAGCTTTTTGACATCCCATAGAATATAAATCAGCAGTTGCCTTTTTACATTTCACCTCAGTGACACTTTCATGTGTGACAAGTTCTCCTGTGCAATTTATGTGAGGGACAAAGCCCAGCCTACACAAAGAAAAATAAATTTTAAAAATTGCTGAGATTATTTCAATGACTGCTAAGTAGTATTTCCTGTATTTTTAGTAGCAGTTTGGCTCAAGGTAAGTGATGTATCATTCAGGACCTCTGTCTGTGCCCACCAGCACTCACAGAATTAGTGGTAATATTTAGCTAGATCCAAGGGATGGCTACTGTCTGGGTTTTTTAAAATAGTATTTATGACAAGGCATATACACAGTGCAAGTGGAAAAGGGGATGAAATGGAGCACCCATCCTTGAGCACATCTGATCTCTACAAAAGGAAGGGCTTTCAAGAAATTGTGCATAGTATTTCAAGACTATTTCCTTTAAAAGTAGAGACTTATATTTTGCAGTTTCTACTAATAATAGAACTAGAGAGAAAAAGGAGAGCTACAAGGAGCTGTTCACATAATTAAAGATTTTTATAAATAATCCCTCACTTTACTATGCAGCTGAATTTTCCTACAAAGTCTGAAAGGAAATGATACACCTTCTACTAAGCATCGTGGGAGGTTCAAGAAAGCTACACAGGGTGTTTTTCTCTATTTCACTCCAGAGGTGTTATGAGTTGTTTCTTTAGACCTATGTTATACAGATCTATAAAAGAGGTTATTTATCTAATACATCATATGGGCTTTTCGTTCCTTAGAATTATTTGATGGAAAAAACCTTGGTCTTTGAGACTATTACTATTTGAATGGAGACACAAGCAGTTTTTCAGTGTAAATCCTCTTTGCTGATAAATGAGGCTTAGCAGTTTGGGATGACAAGCCAAGTCCCACTACTCCTGAATAGTGGGAATCTCCATTGCTCAGCATGAAGAGCTATGGAAGTTCCCATGCATGCATGAAGATTTTTTCTTGAATAAAGCAAAAAGAGAGAAGCCACACCACTCAGCAAAACTGCTGATCAGCCCATGCTCACCTGGGAGGTGCCAAGCCAAGGTCCTGAACAGCCAATTTAGGCTGCACTTGACTTCACATCTTCAGCAGAGGATAGTGGCCTAGGTTCTGTGTTGCTCCAGGGATGGATTTTTCCCTCTGCCTGGCATTATCCCAAATAATGAAACATTAAATAATGTCACTCACCTAGAGCACAGGACAGCAAGGCTCAAACACCAGACCCAGTGAGTAGTTAATTACTAATACAATGTGGCGCACTTACAAATGAGAGGATTTCAAAGACAAATCAGGAATGTAGCATATTCCAAATGAGGATTTGAATCAGGCGTAGTGGGAACATAGATCTTGGCTTTGGGCCTTTACTTTTGATGCAAAGTCTTAACATTATTAAAACTTGCAGGAGAGTATTACTACAGAAAGCTTTGTTTTGGAAAACTTTCCTGTTCTTAGAAGTACAAGCAACTTTTTTTTTTTGCCCAACTTATTTCAAATGTCATTGGGAATTTGAAGTGCAAGAATTAGATCCTTTCTGAGCTGATTGACACAAAGGAGATTCACACTCCAGAAAGACACAAACAACTATCAACTCACTTAAATAACCTAAACAGAAAAATAATTGGTCTGGAACATCTCTCTAATCTCAAATGAACATAAAGAAAATCCACTGCACAAATCACAAAAATAATAAAGCAGGTCCAGCCTGGAGATCAGAGAAATCACATTTTTCTGGAGAATGCAAAAGGTTTGAGGAGCATATAAGCAAGCAGAAGGTGTGCTCCTGACCAGCAGCAGCTTGGTCAGACGTTGAGAACGAGGTCTCACTGGTAACAGCATGGTCCCTAATGAAAAGCAAACTATTAAGACAAAAGAACACATACATGGTGCCAGCATAGGGTTTTGTAAACCACATCAAACCTAGCACAAAGAAGGCCAGTGGTATAGCTCTTGTGCCAATGGCACGAGACAGGTAATTTCTTTTTTTAGATTTTTTTTTTTTTTAGACATGTTTTTTGCTATTTTTTAATAGATCATGTGGAAATCGCACATTCCCATATAATAAGTACAGCCTTATTTATTTCCTCCCCATTTTGCAACACATTCTTCATTAAAATTTATACCACATAGACTTCCAATAACTGAGAGGGAAGAGAATTCACGACTATCACTTTTGCTGATAAATCCTTACCTTATCTTAGAAAACACTATTTATCCTCCTGTCTGATACAAGTTAACATCCCTGTGCAGAGAGAGGATCTATCTTGGAATTGTACAGTGCATATAACCAACTCCTCAAGAACTGATTTCTAGTCAAAGGCAAAACCCCACATGTACAGCATTCAACTGGTTTTGTAGGAGAGCCTTCTTTTCACTGCATAATCTGTGCACATATTTAAGCTCTTTATGATGTGAAAGGAATATGTTCTGTCACTTTAAAAATCAATCGGAGGAAAATGGGTAATGTAAAAATACGACAGGCAAGCACTGTGCCGTACTGGAATAAGCAATACCCAGAGAGTGCACGATTCTGAATTTCCCAGCACCAGTTCACAAGAGCTTATCTCTTGCCCTGCCTTAATCAAGGTCTCTGACACTGATTTTGCAGAGCCTGCTGATAACAACAACGGTAATAAAAAAGGTTTGGTGCTCAGTCCCACATTTGCTGTTGTGCTTTTCTGATAGGTGTGACACTCTCTACTTCCCACGATGGTTGGGGTTAAATAGCCAACAATAGATGTGACTTCCAGTGCACTGCTCAAACTGTTCAACCATAAAATAAATACTGCTTAGCACGTTTTAAATAAATACTAAAGAATTAGAGAGCACATGGTAGAAACATTAATCTCATAATCCTCCTAGCATGTCTGCTGTTTACATGAACACAGACAGAGGGTTCAGGCTGGGGCTGATGGCTGCCATCAGCTCCAGCCTTGAAATACACTCAGGTCCTAAGTTCAAAAAGCAATGAATAATCACATTCTCCCTGAAGCTGTTGGATCTGGCCCAGTTATTTGGAATAGGCTGCTAACTGATGAAGGTGAGATGTGCATAAGACCAGCCCAGATACATAACGAATAGAAGATGCAGCTGTTGTGCCCAGAACCCCTGATAAAGACAATAAACATCTTCCCCCTTTGTATTTGGAAAAGGTGGCAAACACACAACTGACAGCTATATCCAGATTTCAGCCTGTAAAATATTCACACAGTACGACTTCATTAATAGGTACTCTTTACAATCCACCAGTGTTTGTGTTTTACACCTCTTCCTCGAGAGCACAAGCAGCTACTTGGTGTGATACATCAAACCCACGTATGTGTCCCTAGAATTTGACATGCAGTAGCTAAAGAAAACCTTTTTCCCAAATCAAAATGTCACAAACCAAGAGTACGTATTGATCTTTACTTTGAGTATGATGTTCATGACACAGCCTAATTTTATTTCATTTAAAATAATGGCAAACTATGAAAGCAAACAAGATCAGATTTATGTTGATATTTAAAAGTCTTCTGAGGTCTTCTCTGATCCATTAGCTGTTGTCTGTCAAAATAGTGGATGTGCTGTGCACAAATGCATGCAGAATGAAAATCTGCAGCTGATTTATGTTTTTATTACTTGACACTAGCAGAGTGTACTGCAGATCAGAGAATGCAATCTCTAAAATGATTTAGATCTGGATGATTTTATGTCATTAACATATTATAACCAGAGCTCAGAGGTGATCTTTGAACTGGAAGCATTATTTCCAGCCAAATGGAAATTGACATCACTTAGTCTTGAAAATAAATTAATTAATCCCTTCCATAAGGAATCTAATTCCACTACCACCTGTAAACTCCATGGTATTCAGTTTCTCATAATTGCCATCAAGGTTTCTACAGTAGGACTAATATATCATATTCATTTTTTTAATATTTATTTAGAAAATCTACCAATTAGATGCTAGTACAGTGCAGAAAGATTTTTACACGTGCTAGCTCATTTTGACAGCTGGGTTCTGCTAGCTACAGCAAATATGATGGCAAGAGCCTGTCAAAAGAAGAATAACTAGGGTGAATATGAGCAGAACTGGTCCCATGAGGAAACTCCTAGTCATTGTAAAATCCAGAAGGAAAAGTAAAATTAAACCTTTAGAATTTTGATTGTTATTTAAAAGGAAAAATTTCTCCTTACTCTTACACAACTGCACTTGTACAATTCATTACCAGGGCTTCATTTAATTTATAAATTTCCTATTTCATGACCCATTTCTCTAATCCCTCTCTGCTTTGTTTTGTTTCTTTCTTTGTCTGGCTTTTCATCTAATGGCACAGGAAAAGAACAGGAGTGGGGTGAAGGCAAAGAAACAGAGGAGAACTTATTTAGGTTTCTCTTTCAAACCGAGTTTTAGGTTGCATGTGGATAAGAATGGAGCAGGGAAAGCAGTGATAGCAGAGGATGTGGTGGAAATTGAGGAGTTGTCAGTGTAGTAGTCCTCTTTTAAGCTGTCAAGTCCATGGTCTTTTCTCTACCAAAAGCAAGCACTGCTTGCTCTTTCCATCAATACTCTTCTTTCAAATACACACTGTCTCTCCTTCACCATGATTTTGCTCAAACCTTCCACTGTCCGGAAAATTTGGGTCAAGCTTTGCATTGCATTGAAATTTTTAAAAATCATGCAGCTTTCTCCATCCCTTGCCAGCTCTCCAAAAGCATAGGAAATAGCCAAAAAGTATTAAACTGTATGTTATTTTGCAGATAAATAAGCCTTTTTTCAGATACAAGGAAAATGAATATTAAGGCATTAACAGCATCATTTTATATCAGTTTTCAGTATTTTCCTTGAGGTTTTTTTTGTCCTCCTTACTGTTATTTGCTGCCCAAAAGGTTGTATGTGAGGAAGAGTTATGATTTTTGGAGTTACCTTTCCAAAGTTAACAAGGTAAGGTGATTCTCAGAACAAATAGATTGCTTTGTTGTTATCAACATAGCAGAAGATCAAAACATGTAGCAAGTCTTAAGGACTCCAGTATATTCCATGCTTATTATTCCTTTATTTTGATAAAGCTAACTACTGCAGCCTGCATCATAGGATCAAACAGTGCATGAGCTCAGCAATGGGTGAATTTGGTCATACATTGAAGTCAATTGTTTGCATGCAGGAAAGAGCAGATTACATACTCCAAGAGAGTCTGTTTCCTCCTTCCTTGAGATTCATTAAGTGACTCTAAGACTGTTTACTTTTTACAAAGCCTTCAATGTTTTACTGGGATTTACAAAAAAAATACCTACATGACCTGGGAGCACAACTCACGTTGATTTTTCCAAGAAACTGCTTCCAGATTAACTTGTACGCGTCTGAAAATCCAGCCTCCCACGCTTAACCCTCCATTCTGTTCCAGCCAAATAGATAGGAAAACTTCTGTGCTGGAAATACAGCACATAGTGTCTAGGACAAACAATCACTAAAGAGAAGGGGAAGGATAAATCATGCCAGGAGCACCCCTATAACTGAGAATCTGAGAATTACACCTCACAGGTGAAGGCTGCTTATGACTGAAGCATTTAATTGCAAAGACCAACAGCACAGTTCCTGCATTTTTTTCCTAAAATGACATTTTATGTCAAGAGATGCCCATGAAATTCATCTAAACCTTGTCCAACATCAAGCATCTAAATAGCATATACCCTGTTCTCTCCCAGTCCTCCTTGGCCAAAGTGATTGACTTTGCCAGAAACACTTGGAATAGTATTTTGACAGGCAAAAAGGGCTAAAATTTTACTGATGCCACAAATCACTAAATGCACACGAGCATCTTTGCTTCTAGTTCAGAATCTTTCATTCTCAGTACTGCTTTTGACCAAATCCTCATTTCTGCAATCTGAAAACATCCAGAAAGCCTGGGTACTACTTGTTTCCTATTTCTTAGATGCCTCCCAAGGTACTCTAAAACAGTCTGAACCAGTCTCTGCTTCAAACTTAACTACTAAACACTGTAACATACAGAAAAGTAAATTTCAAAGAGAGCAAGCTTCATGCACTTCCACTTGAGCCTTCACTAACTAATAAAGACCTCAGAATATTTCAGAAATGGCAAGCCATATCTTTTACCCTATTAAAGTTTCACTTTTACTGTTGGGATAGCAAAATGTGAACATAGAGAGTATTTCAGGAAGAGGGAGGAACATGCAAAAAGGTGATGTGGGTGATGTGGCAGCACTAGGTCTCACAAACACAGCTCTCAAGTGAAGTCCATCCTGCTGCTCAGCCCCAGTGTTAGGGGTGAAAAAAGAGAAACAGCAGGTCCCCTCCATTGCACAAGGTGAGCCGAGTTTGGCTTTCAATATACACCAGTTCCTCACCCACCACCTGGAGCATGGCTATGGACAGGTTGCTCTAAAGAACAGATGCCAGCAAATAGCACAAACAAGTTTTATTTAATTAATTTTTATACAATTATCATTATCTCTGTAATTAAAGGAATGAATAGGGATGAAAACTCCTAATAATTTAGAAAACACATTGGACTAACTAGTTTTCTCACATTTTTTCCAACCATAGCTCAAATCAAAATATTATACACCAGAATGCTCTTTTCTCTGTGTGTGGAAGGGAAGCTTAAGTACTATACATGGGTATAATTACAAAGCCATACCTGTTTACTATAAGGATAAGAACAACTAGATTTTTATATTATCTGCTGATGATTCTAGGCCTGAAATAGAAATGCAACTATTTCATACTACTAAAAATAATACTGCAAGCACAGTAGCACAAACATTTTAGTAACCTGAAGATGTCTATGTCACTGGTAAAGGAAATACAAAGATAAGTCACTAAGATACAATAATATAATTTGCTTTATGAGGAAACCAAGATAAGGTTTACTTCCCTTTCAATTAGCTTTCTGCAGGAAATTTTATATTATCAGCTTGTAATTGGCAACATGTCCAAAAAAATAAAAACCATTTTTTTCCATTTAAAGCAAGAAAGCTGGAGTGAAAAGGCAATGTCACACTCTTGGGTGTTAGGATTTCACTGCAGAGATCACAAAGGAATTCTTCCTCTAGAAATAGCTTCAGACCTTCAGCAAGACAAGTTGTATGTTTTCCTGCCCTGACATATCAAGTATTAGCCATCGATGCAAGCAGGATCATGTCTTCAACAGACCAGTTGCTTTGTTATGGAGCAAGTCACATCTCCAGTGGAGAAGAGCCAAAACATCATTTAAAAATAACAAAAGCTAAATAAATAACACACAAACAAAACCAAAAACAAGGAAAAAATATGAATCAGGAAAAAAAAGCCACAAAAAACCACCAAAACCAACCCCAAAACATGAATCAAAAATAGGCTGTAGAGGCCTGAAAAGTGACATTATATTTCATAGGCTGTAAATATCACTGTAGCTCTGTTTCCAAGAAGAGAGGAAAGCAGCATTGCTGCAGCAAATTATTGGAACTTGAAAAACTGGAAGGATAAGAAAAAAACTAGCACTGCAAAAGAGATAGGAAGGTAAAAAAGCAACTCATAGATGAAGCCCTCTAAGGTAGGGAACTGTATCGTCACTGCCTGCCTCCTAAGGCTCCAGGCTGCCAAGGAGAGGTCTCATTTAGAAAGGTTGGAAAGTACAAGTAAAATGTTTTATCAAATTAGTCTGAAAAGTGAGCTTTACACAAATATTTCTTTTGTATAATCAAACAAATTTTCAACAGACACATGGTTTTATTAAGTTATATTTGATAGAAATCTAAGTTTGATCCTGCTTTCTGTAGTTCAAGACAATTACATGAAGATTCCTTTGTAGCAATTTCTAAGCTTTGCAATCTTTTTTTCCCTTTACTTTCAGAATTCACTTCCTTGGTTTCACCTCAGATTATAAAAATGTATGCAACAGGTTGGGGTTTTTTTAAAATTCTGCTCTTTCCCTTTCTATAAAAATGGTTCAGCCTGTAGATGTATATTTCAATACAGTAAATAAAACACAAACTTAGTAGATATTGATAAAAAAATTTCAAAGCAATGGTAGTGTGTGAGAAGGGGAAAAGACAAAGAAGAAAATTATCCATTCCTTTTAAGTAACAAACTTTGTTGGCTAGGCTCCTCTATTAAAGTAGCCATTGTATAACTAGCAACTTCTAAATTGGCCATTTCCAATATACATAATTCCTGCAGCTTTAGCTTTTTCTTATCCTCTTGTAGTAGTTGAGAGCCTTTCCTGAAGCCCTATCAGACTGCAAAAAAGAACAAAAAGGACAGTAGTGTCTGCTCTAAAGACCTTTCAGCCCAAATGCAAGGCACAAGACAAGGAGCAGTGAGAAGCCCGGTAGCCAGGATGAGAGGCACTGCAGCAGCCTGACTGCTGTCAGGCTTCTCCTAGAGAAACAGAATATTAAGGATCCATATAATGAGCAAGGTGGTGAGTGGCTTTGTGTGCCAATGCAAGTGCTCCCCCCAAGCTAATACAAGGAAGTAGATAGAATAAAATAGTAACGTGACAAAATCCTTGTGTCGCCTCCTGTCTCAAAAAGGACACAACGTCGTGATAGAACACAAACAACACATAGGCTGGGAAATGCCTCCAGCATCACTGACAGAAAAAATGAGCACTTGATTCTGATGTGATAGAGGAAAGGAGGTTAGCTGAGAGCAGGCAAAATGTTCCAAGCCAGAGGTTACGAAAAATACTTGGGCAGTAGATGAGAGTAGATGGAGATTAGAAAATATGTCATCTGCCAAGACCAGAAAATAGAATTATTGGAATGTGAAATGTAGTGACTTTCAGATTTGCACATGGCTAACAAAAGCTGCATGTTAGAGCTCTTATGGAAAAACAAAATTGTGTAAGAAGGAAGCAGATGCTGGGATATAAAAGGTAATCAAAACTGAGATGAGATCAAGGTTATAGGCCAAAAAACAGTGAAGAGATGATACTCCCCACAGCTACTAGGAATGCTGCACCCAGCACTAATGGAGAGGAGATGAAGAGCTCTGCTTTAACCCCTTTGAAATGACAACCAATGGCAGGTGAAAATTAAACATTTCCTGCAGAATAACACCATTGTTAAAAAGGATACGAAGAAACAACCAACACTGCTATCAAGGTGTTAATTGTTTCTTACAAAAATACCTTTCAAAGACAGAAGCTGTTTAGAGCCTACTGATACCTCGACCACAAGCTGGACTATTACTGACAAAGGAGAGCAAGCTTCCTCTCACAATCCATTTTACAGGGACCAGAGGTGTGCAAAGCAGGTCATACCCACACCTACTTTAACTTAGATACACTTCCTTCATATTTTCCGAACACTGCAATATCCCCAAGCTTTTTCTCAAGCCAAAGAAAACATCCTTATCATGCTTTCATGATAAGAGACTCGAGAGCACTGACTACTTGTGTGTGAGATGAAGTTACTCTCAGGGATTGTTATCACCACCTCCAAAACCACCACCCCACTCTGATCCTCAGGAAAAGATGGCACTAATTCTGTGAACCCAAGCAAACTTGAGAGGAGAACACTACAAACATAATTTGTCAAACAGTCATAAATACATCCTAAAAACCAGGAGACCTGAGGCAGCTAGATAACAGATTTTAAGAGCAGAATAAATTAAACAAATGGCATCCCCACAGGCAGTTTTTCTTACACTTTGGGCTTCATCTATACAAAACACTAAGCAAAATTTAAAAAAGGGAAAGGAGAGAAGGAGAAGAGGATACATTTCCTGTGATGCCTTTTGGTTCAGTAAAGCAAAGGTTAGCTTAATCAAACTTTCCTTTTGGGAAATATGTGAATATTACACCATGTGTAACAATGGACTGGAAAGAGAGAGGGATAAGATGGAAAAATGATAGACAGGTGGGATTAATACATTCACAAGTGGAAGTGAGCAAGTGCCATTCTAGTCTTATCTGTCTACAGTTCTGACTCCAGATAATGCCTAATTCCCCTTTATGCGAGTTTAAAAGAAACCTTTCTTCACAAGCCATATGAAATAAAATGTTCATGCAATATATGCCAAAAGTGCTTCTAATACCTAGAAAAAAAACATTAGAACCTTGGGAATTAAACATTAATTTTCAAACACAAAAAGAACAAATCATCATGCTTTAAAACCCACACAATTTTGTGCATCTCTAAACACACACCCACACTGTACATACAAGAAATTGTCATTAAATTAAATCTGAGCCCATTTGTGGAGCTTGCAGCAGCACCACAAACAAAGTGAAAGGTATTTTGGAAAGTTCATAAATAATTTAGGAACAACAGAATAAGCTGTGTTGCCAAAGTTCAATAATGTTAATTTTGAAACTGGAAGAAATATTTAAACCAGTATGTTCTTAGCTAACTACAGCAGAAGCTGCACTGTAGAAAACAGATTTGTAGGTGTTTCTGCCTGTACCTAAGTGCAAGAAGGCATTCTAAAGACTTGAATGTAGGCATTTTTCTTACCACTGGAGGTAATTAGACTTACACTTGCTACAACGCTTCTGTTATCCTCCCACACAAAGAGAAAGGATCCTTCTTTTTTCATCATTATTGAAAGACATTTTCAAAGGTAGCTTTCACAAAGTGGGGCTAAAGCAGTGACTCTCACAATGTGCTCAGTTCTTTGGAAACAATTTGAAAATCACAAGTGGGTTCTGAAAAAAACTTTAATAAGATATTTCATCAGAACATGAATAAAAAGAAAAGCTCTGCATTTCAAATATTCCTAACACAGGGAGATGTTTATGGTCAACCATAAGCAGCACATGAGAGTCTAAACCTTTATTTCATCCATGCATATATTTTTCTACCAGTTATCGTTTCTTCCTTTTCACTTCATGCATGGCCCAATATTTTTCCATTTCTTATGAAATATTTGTCCCTTCCGAACTTAATAAAGGCCTTTCATAACAAAAGTAATGCAATTTATTTGTTTAGCCAGGCTGAGCAAAAACCTTTGCAGTTGTGTTTGACCCTGGGACTGACCAGCCTCCCTCACATATTCACAAACCCCACAACCTCCACCAACACACCTGGCTATGCACAGAAGAAGAAAATTTGCATCATCTTAATGCCAGGCAGCATGTGTGAATATTTACAGATTTTTAATTCAACTCAATTAATTTGTTAAGGCCAGTTATTTCCAGTATTAGACCAGTTACCTATATCTTCCAAGTTTTATTTGCTCTAATGTCTGGCAGGATATTATATTGAAAAAAGGTATTTAGGAGCCACTCAATGAATAGCAGAGAATTTAGATGCAAGATAAACAAATAATAAGACAACTATAAGGAAGAACAATAATTTTCCTAGCGGAAGCTCACTCACTACTTTCAATTCACAGAAGTAAATAAATAAAAATTACTATTATCCCTGGAATTTAGTACCTGTGAAAGAATAACCTTGCTTTAGATCAAAAAGTTTAATTCTCTGTTTTGAAAAAGAAGATAGGCACTTCTTAGTTGCAATGAAATCTTTAGGAGTCCCAGAGTAGCTGAGAGTGCAGAAGACACTCAAGTTCCATACCACTGAACCCTCCTGGACCAAGATGTAAGTCTTTGCGTCTAAGCAGATCTACCTGAAAAAACCAAGATCCTAAGGCATAATCTCAGCAATTCAAGAAAAGAACCGACCAAAGACAATAGCAAGAGGCCTGAGACTAAAATCTTAAACCCAAGCTAAAAGTCAAAAAAAGGATAATTTTTATATTCCCTTGCATCCCTAAACTGAACTGATTTTGGAAGTCTCTTTTTCCAGAGTGGGGAAGGTCTGTATTGTTTGGGGTTTTTATCTATAAAATACTGTGGAAAGTGTAACACTCAATTAGACAGCAACAAAACTGCTCCACAAGGATGCATAAACCAAGGCCATGGTTTGCAGGACAACAAAGACAAACTAGTGATTTTTAGTCTGCTCCTGTGCACCAAATCAGCAGTTCCGAGCAGTTACAAATACTCATATTGACTGAAAACAGCAGGGCTGCACAGGTGTAAGTGGAGGGCAATTATACAAGGAAAAAATATCACTGAACCACAGCAACATCATCGAAGTTGTAGCACTGCCAGATTTAGAGTTCTCAGAGGTATACGTAGGGTTGGCAGTTTAGGAAATGCATGTTGTTACCTATCAACTGAGAATATTTTATATGAAGATCAATGAAATATAGAAATTAAATACTAAGCTGTCATAGGTACAAGTCCAATGCTCAGCCTTGGACTTTCACTCTCTGAATGCAGTATGACTGAAGGAAAGGCTGGCACACAGAGGTGCAAGAAGAAAAGAGAACAGATGGTTCCCAACACAGAAATAATACTTGGACTTTGACCAGATTCAAAAGGTTTAAAGCTATTTTAATGTTTCTTCCTAGATGTCTTCAAAATATGTGGGAACATCAGAAATTAATGACCTCCCAGCAGTGCTGGTGAACCAAATTTGCCTTCCCCATACATCTTCAAAAACAATATAGGCTATGTTAAAACTGCTTCCTTCTGTAATAAGAACAAACCTGAGAGCAACAGCGGTGGAACATAAAACACTGTAAAATAACTTAAGCATCATCATTGCAACAGTTTTTGTCATTCTTTATTACCTCTCCAAAGACTTCAGAAGAAGACAAAGCTTTCAGAAAGCAAATCAAAAACAATACCAAGGATAAATTAAATTTTGGATTTACTGCTAGGCATAACCAATGAAGCATTAACAATGTACAAAATTGCATTTAAAGTTATGAAGAACATGACCAATCTCCGGTGTTTTTTACAGAAATTAGGCAATAATTTTATTCTAAGTGAATGTTCCAGAGGGTAAATGACTTCTGCAGAGCAATAAACGGTACAGCAAATTGAGGAGTATATTTTAAAAGTAGGAGCAATTTTCCTTCCATAACCTTCACTTGAAAGAACATTATTACTATTTTATTAAATGGACTAAATGAAAAATAAATTAGAAGGCATTTTATGGGGTTTAAATACACTTAATATCACGGTAAGATATGTGGATTTAAATGGCAACTTTCTAAATTACACCACACTGGAAGCATAGAATATACAGAACAATTTAAAGAAATAATCAAGCATCCTGACAGGACAGTTACTCTTGTTTCCTAGAGGACCCATGAATAATATCAAAGATCTATTCTATCTCTGTTTATGTAACTTATTATTCAAAATTTCTCTTCATATAAATTAAAGATTTTGGCAAGTTATTGCTCCCCTGCCAAAAAAATTGTGGCAAAATCAAATACCTTCAGGACACACAGCCTGCACAACCTATGTAGGGGAAAACTGTTAGATACATTTTACATAGCAATCTAATGCATTTCCCAACCAAGACAAAGTACACGCTACTAATATGCCAAAAAGTTGCTGAGCAAAGTTCTTTTCTTAATACTAGGAGAGAGATTGAGTTCTCAGAAAAAATGAAAGGAGCTTTTGCTGTTACAAGAGGTTCTACAGCACAAAAATAAGCACAAAATAATTACTGAAATAGGTCTTATATTAAAACAGCACAAAAGAACAACTTCTGATTTCTTTTTTTTGCCAAGGCTTACTGGGGATATCAAAACTAAAGCCTTGTTTCATTGCAAGAAAATGCCTGCTATGTTTACTTACCTTGCAGGTGATTTGAGAATTCGTGTTTCCATTGATTTAGTTTATTTTCATAATGTAGTTAATAACCTTACCAAAAAAATGGCAAAAAAAGTATGGGTCTCTCCTCTAACCCTAAAAGGAAGTTGCTGCCTTGTACAGAAAGAGAAAAACCCATTGTGGAGAGGCAGAGGAAGCGCTGCCACTGTACAGTATTGTTTTTCATCAGCCTGTACTTGAGGCCCTGAGAATTTCCCGAGCTGTTCCATGCCTGTAAGTTGACTCTGGAATAGTAGTGGAGGTTGATGGCAAAGCTAGGAGCCCTCAGGTGAAAAACTCCGTGGCCAGGCACAGTTTGCCTTTAGCATGTGTGAATAGGGAGTGCAGTGTCATGGTGGTTTACTTTCTCACATGACACTCATTGCATTTCTTTACAAACGTACACGGAAATGTATTCTGCTCCTTTTTTATATGCTGGCAGTTCAAGACTCCCTCTTTGCTTCTGTTTATGAATTCTTTTGGCTGAAAGCTCTCATATGATGTTTTGAGAAGTGGCATAAATGTGAATATTTATGACTCGAACTATACACAGCGAAAAGGCATATACAAAACCATGTTCAGAAATACTCACTGCTGATGGAAAGACTGTAACTCTTGACTACTCCTAGGATTTTTCCTTGATGGTGCTATCAGTGTTTTGCTGTCTCCCATAAGGATATTCAGCCTACCTTTGGCACAATTCCAAAATTTCAGGAAGGTGCAGACCTTTACCCTTTTTACAGACTGAGGGCTACCCTTTTTGACATACAGAATGTTTTCTCAGTATTCGAGTACCAAAGAAAAATGTTCACAGCTATAAAAACAGATATTAAAACCAAAAAATAATCCAACAGTGCAATATACTTAGCCTAACCTTAAGGGAAAAGCATGGGTCCACTGCTTTTTCCCTTTCTGTTTTTCCCGATTATTTTAAAATCATTTGCTAATGCATTCTCAAAAAAGTGCAACACCTGCTGGAAGGCAGAGGAGGACCACAACAAAGAACTAACCCTGGAAAGGTTTCTGTAGCCCTTTGCCACTTGGGTGTCATCACTCTTTGTCATCAACAAAACAAAAAGTTGGCACACACAGGCTGAGCTCCAGGACTTGAAGAGTCCTTTGCTCCAAAGTCAAGTAGTACCTTTGGAGAAAGGGACAAGAGCAGAAAGTGAGAAAAACTTCATTATCAATTCTTATAGCCTAAAGCCTCTTGAGATTCCATGATACTTAAAACAGGCTGACTGAATCTGACAGGAATCCTTTCACAGATCTGTCCCAGGCCTTTTCAGCTAATTTGAGGCCCAGATGTTTCTGTGGTACAAAAATAAGTAACATCTAGAATAATTTTAAGACTTCCCCAGAATCCCAGTTCAGAAGAGTGTGTTACCAGTGAGTTTCAAACCTCAGACTCACTCTTAAATCTACACTAGGCTAACTGAACTGGTTTCCAATTTTCCAAGCTTTTATATGATTCTTCCTTGCAAACCAAAAATTACTCCGAATCTTTCAGAGTTCAGACACAATCTGTGCTTTACAAATGTATCTTAAACATGGCTTCAAAACTGTCGTAATACTTTCCAAGTTATGCATATAATTCATACATATGTCAGGAAGAAGATAAATTATCAAGCTTACATTTGTAAAGTATAAGCATAAGGCTTTTCAAAGATACGTGCATTTTTTAATTGCTATTTGCTTTTTAAAATTCCAAGGGAGAAGTTTAGGACTAAAACAGGAAGACTTGAATATAAATAGTTCTCTGCACATGAATGCAACAAGCTGTCCCCTGTCCCGCAGAATCTCTGTGGTCTGCTGTGCCAAGGGCAGCTTTCCCTATGCTGAGGCAGAGTTTACAGCGGCAGATGTCTCATCCTTGTTGTCCAAATTAATCTGTCATAGTGAGTGAGTAAAGGATGCAGTCTGAGAGTGGAAAAAAACTAAAGCAACTTTTTAAGGCAGTTTCGTAATACAAAAGTTATTTTTGGCTTGTTTGGTTGGTTTGTTGTTTGTGTTCCTTGCTCGTCTATGCATTCTGCCTCTTTCTCCAATAAATCTCTCTTCAGGATTAAATCTTGTCTATGATTCATAACAGCTATTAGTTAAGAAATTATGGCCAAGCTGAGTGGCACTTGCAGAAAACTGATATAATTTATTTATTGACACTGATAAATAATATTTTGAAACTGCAGAGTGATCTTAAATCACGGTCTTATTTTTTCATGCTCAACTTTGTCATTTCCTCTCTTCTCCTGGTTTTTAGTCCCATCTACTGCATTTTTCTTTGAAAAGTACGAAAAAAAAAAAGGCAGACAGCCCAATCCTAGAAAAGGCATTTAAGCACAGCATAGATCATGACAGGTCATTTCTGACTGGGGATGTTTGGTACTATCGTGAGTACATGTGTTTCTACCAACACAAAAGAAAAAAGAAAGCAAAAAGCTCCCTCCCTCCCTTTTCCCAAAATAAAGGAAAAAACAACACTCCTCACCACAAACAAGCAAGAAACACCAAAACCAAATAAACTAACAAAAAAAAAAATCCTAAACCCTTGCTCCTTGCAGATCAAAATGGTTACAGAAACCCTACAACCTGTTGAAGTTATGTGAATAACACAGCTGGAGTATTTCTTCAAACACAGATGAATGCAGGCAAACAAATTGTATTTTTTGCATTATATCAGGTTCTTGAAGCTAAAAATGAACATGTATTCCCGTTCTAAATGGCAATAATTAAATGTGCCACCATTTGCTCTTTGAATAGAACTGACGAAATGCTTTCTGGATAAAAATATTCACCTCAAATTTATATCCATGAAAATGGCAAAATTAAATATTAAAAGCTTCTCCAGAAGCTGGGACATGGTCTATGAGGTATTTATCAAAATAAGTTATTTAGAGGCACAAATGCAGCAACCAATATGATTCTGTGCTACAACAGTAGCAAGTAAGCTGAGCTGCATCAGAAGGGAAAGTCTGAGTTTCTGTTGGAAAGGAGATTGTTAGGAATTAACAGCAACAAAGTTGTTGCACAGAAAAGTCATTTGCTTTGTCATTCAACAGCTATCTATTTTGAAAACAAAACCCTATTAAAAGATCACTTGTACTCCAGCTTGATTGATGATTTGTCACTTTTGCTACCCTTTTACTGAGCAGCAGACCAATAAATAAAGAGTGACTTTGAGTGACAGTAAACCCAAAATTTAAAGTAAATTAGAGGAAAATAATCTGTATAGATAAGAGTCAAAACAAACACCAAAGTCTGATTTTTTTCAGCTCTTCTTCTGCAAAATTGGATGCAATTAAATTTTGTAATGACAGCTTTGAACTCAACCATCTGCCTTTTCTTTTCCCCCCTCATTTTTCTTACATTTCCATGTAGACTATGACACTCATGTTCCTAGGAGTGAAGCAAAGATTAGATTTACTAAGTGGTGACTCTATCCAAAGGAACGGTGGCTGAAGATGGACATTTACAGGTCGTAGCACCTACTTAGAGGAACCTGAGCAACTCTGCAGTGGTGTCAGTCAAAAAAAGGCACTCGGATGTGTATAGATAAGCAAATACTGAGTAGGCTTAGGAAGGTCCAAGTACCTTTCATCTGCCACTGAATCAAAGTGCCTTTGGATGGGTGAGTCCTACCTGCCTCTTCATACTTCAGAAAAATTGTTGAAGACTGAAGATTCAAAAGACAACATCAAATATGAGCCTAAAAAACCAGGAAAGCATGACATAAAAAGGAGCATCAACCTGCTTTGCCGATCTAAAGGAACATGAAGGAGTGACTTGATTACAGCCTTTAAGAAATACATGAAGCAGAAATATTTGATAATGGAAGAATCACAAATGAATGACCGAAACCCGAAGTAAGATTAATACAGTCTGAAAATAAGGAGGTTATTTTTAACACTGGAGGCAATGAACCGCTGAAGCACCTTATCATGGGCTGACATCAGCTCTGCAGCATTAGAAACGTGAACGTTAAGCTTGGTGCTTGCCAAAAAGCACAGATCATTAGTTAAGAAATAACTTCCTGAAGGTCCCTGGTTAGATGGAAATGACAACTTACAAACTCCAGGATTTAATCTAGAGAAATAATTGGTGGGTACAGGGGGAAAAACAACTGGAGTGAATGGGTCTTGATGAGTTTACAGTCCTGCATGCTGAAACCTCAAAGCAGAATAGATGACAAAAAAGTATGATAAATTCTGTTTTCAGCAAGTAATATATATATAAAAAAATCTTATAGCATCCACTTCTTAATAGTTTTATTTGAATGTATTTCAAATTTCAGTGGCATCCCCTGAATGGTTTCTTTTTACCAAAAAAAAAGAAAAAGGTAGCTTAATTAAATTCTATGAACTCAAGAATTTGAATTGACAAAGAAGGCCAAAACCAACATGTGTTGTCAAGGCAACCTGGGCCAAGAATTGTCTTTGATATCTGTTAAACCTGACAGTTGGTAATATTAGGCATCATTTGTACAGAAAACTGATGTGTCTCACTGTAATTTTAATTTGTAATGAGAATTGAAAGCAATGCCTATAAGCAAGATAAAATCTCATGTTTTAGAAATGTGATGTAATTTTTAGTTTGATTTTTACTTATGCCAATCAAGTAATACTCAATATAACCCCCAGATGTTGGTGTCAGATTCAACACAACACTGGTAAAGAAGTGTTATCTCTAAGGGCCCAATTTAATTTTTAGCAGTTTAGGGTTTGATAAATGTTGGAAGTTAAGCAAAAATGGAATACCCTCCAGCAATCGCAGTCAGATAGTTTATTACAGCATTAATAACTCCATCTTTGTCATGTAATTAGAAAGTAAAATGCAGAAAGGCATTTGAAAAACATACCTTCATGAGCAATTCAGTTCCTAAAAGAAAGGAGAACTTAATACAGAAAGAGGAGGAGCGGTATTATTCTAATTTGTGGCAAGCACTCAAGACAGAAATAAATTCAAAGGCACCTAACACACAGAAATTCAGACATTTCAAATGTACTTCCACAGTCTGGAAGACAAGATTTAACTCATACCATTACAACTGGGGGTTGGGGTGAGCAGGGAAAGGAAGTAAAAGGACTAAATTAGTGTTTAGGGCAGAATGTTTGCGTCAGAATCCTGGAGCATTCACTATCTCTATTTTTCTTGCTGTGAGACATATCAGTAGTGCTGGACAGCAAATGCTTCTGTGTTTACTAACTGTTTACTGCTAAACCATCTAACCAGAATAAGCACAAACCTGGAGCTATAGAGTTGTCAGTGAACTGGTTTTTCTCTCTCCCACTTTCCTCTTTAGAAGAAAAAAAATGACTGACAAAGCAACTGATATTAATCTCTCTCTAGCACTACGCTGTTCCAGTTGGTTTGGAACGTAAGAAAATTCTTAGAGGAATTCAAGAACAGGTGAATAGAAGAATTTCCTATATTACTAAACAGGCTCATCTGTATCCAGATGTTCTTAAACTCCCCCAAACTACAGGTGCTTAAGAGACTACAGATTAAGAGTAGTACCCTAGAGCTTTTCTACTGAAGTTTTTGCTACTTTATAGCTGTAATTACAGTTTTCACAGCTGATACTCCGAGAAACCACTTGGAGTTTCCATACTACTTCATTAGAAAATGAAGTTTCACTGACTCGCCTTCTATCACAAAGCAAATTCAGACCCTACCTCCTGTCAAGGTGGTCTGCAAGACATCTGTTCCCAGAGATCAGCTGGATGGGGAAGAGGCATTCTTCCAGGATCACTGCATGTTTTTTCCACACCTTTTACTTCTCACTCAAGAAGCAAACCTCCCAATAAAAAAAAACCCCCAACTTTACAACCCTGTGGTGGATTTCACCTTGGCTGGCTGCCAGTGCTCACCTGGGTGCCCTCTCACACCCCCTACTCAACAGGAAAGGAGGAGAATATGTGATGAAAAAGCTTCGGGGTTGAGATAGACAGGGAGGTCACTTACCAGTTACCATCACAGGTAGAAAAGGAATGACTTGGGAAAGATTAATTTAATTAATTTCTAATCAAAACTAGACTAGAACAGTGAGAGAGAAAGACAAAACAAACCTACAAGACGCCAACACCCAATATATAATCTGAAAGCAAACACCAAAGAAAGCACAGTTTCTGCATTTCAGACAAAGCCATAGGTCTGTGATTGTTTGGATGTGACACTTGGACAAGCACCAAGTCTCCCATCCCAGCTAAATGACAAAATCCAGAAGATATTTGCATAATCGCAACAGTTTTGGCCTTCAGCTTTTTTAAAATGGTTGCATATATCTGCATTGCAAACAATAAACAGCAAAATACAATTTCTCTCCTAAGCAAACTGGTGAGGAGACAAAGCCCTGGAAACAGGAGTCTCCTGAACCGGCAAAAAATAGGAAATGTTCCATCCTGTTTGTCGAGCATTTGGGGAACAGTGGTAACCAGCGCTGGTGCAGTGAGTGGAAACTTATGTCCATACAGCCAAAGTCTTGGAGTCTATTGCTACCTGAAAAAGTTCCATATATGGTTTTGGGAACAAACAAAAAAAATACATAAAATCCAACAGCCTTGCATATAGATTACAGTGTGAAAAAAATGTATGGAAAACTAGACTGCATTACAGAACATAACCAAGATATGACCCGTTGGAGGAGAAAAAACATGAAAGTCAACTTGAGAGAGATGATTCATTTCCGTGAAGTAAACTGAACATCTAAAATTGATATATTTCTAATTAAAAGTCCAGAGGAATGAATCAATTATGTTTCTAGCCCAGCCATTAGTTCTTCTCTGTGCTTTTCTTATTGGATCTGATTGCCAGTGCTATCCATGTAAGGAGCTTCATTACTCTGTTGTTTTAATAAAGTGGTGTGAAGATTAACTGCCCTTCACATGCTAGTGAAGAAGATTAAAAGATCAAAATAAACCTGAAGTTGAAAATTAAAAGTATGTAAACTTATACAAGACTAACACTATGAAAGGAAATTACTTATGTGGACTATGCTTTTCTTAAAGCCAGGCACCATCCTCGAATATCATTAGCTGAGCAGAGCTATCTACAGTATCACTAACATTCCACTTCCACAACTGTGTTTTATGAGACACAAAATAAGAAAAAATTAAAACAGAGCTATCTATACAGGACCAAAGATCTGTTTTGTATATTCATGTCTTTGGAATGACATTGGTCTGCTCAGCTCCTAATTAGTACACCTGTATGTCCTAAGACCTCACTATCAACTACAAAGTACATTCATGTGGATTTTCAAACTGATCCCTAATTTTTTCAACTTGATCCCAACTTAGAGCTGAATATCTGATCCTTCTTGCTTCATGTAACTATGAAGTATATTTACATATTTTTTTGCACAAGATATGGTAAGTAGAGAGCTGTTGTTTGTACCTCATCTAATGGTGAGCTTTGCTGTCTTGGAAACTCATTGCAGAGAAAATGAGATGACAAAAAAAATATTAGAAATTAAGTATATATTAAGAAAGCCTTATTTTTTTTCTTTTCAGATTACATATGCAAGTGTAAGTGCAATCGAAAACAAATCAGTCAACTACATGGAAGCCCACCCAGGCCTGCAAAGCATAAGGAAATAGCTGTGGCAGGAAGGTGAGAGAACAAACCAAAGCACTCATCTATTCTCTTCCTAATGACCTGCCACTACTGCACTGCCAGCAAATAACCCCCTGAGACAGACATGTTGTTGTATTTAATAAATTCTCTAAATCATCTTTGCTTCTTTTAGCATTACCAAATTACATTTGAACGTGTTTGAACCCTGAAATGTCAGCTCTGAAACCTCATAGTACACATAAAACTGCCAAGAAAAACTAGAGCCATACAAAAGAATAGCTCTGATATGAAGGTGAAGGTAAGCAAAACACAGCAGAAGGAAGTGAGGATACCTTTCTTTCCATTTTTCATCAAGAAAACTGATGGAAGGCATCTTCTTTAAAAATCATTCTTTGCTAGTCACCTAGCAAGTGGTGCTAGTACCTGAGCATTATACAACAAACCGTTCTGCAGTTTAAGAACTATGAGGAAAAAAAATTCATCGTATACCTAGCTCAAGCCTCTACTGCCTCCAGCAGTGACCATAAATTGCATTCACTGGTCTTTCCTGCAAGTAGAATAGAACAAATCATATTTCATATTATTTTACAGTGTATAATACAGAGGGAAAAAAGGAAAAAAATTATTTCTCTCAGTCTTTTATCCCTCAACTAAAATTTTATTTTTGCACTTGTTACCATAAAATATATTTTTCTTACCTGGAATGACCCAGTCATTGCTAATGTATAGTCTTGCTTCTCTACTTGCTCATATAACAAGTGGCTATAATAAATGGCCAAAATCACGCATAGTACCAAGCCTGAGATTTAGAAGACCATCTATCATAGTGATAAATACATTTCCACTTTATTGATATTTTCTCTTTTCCATCCAGTGAACTATCCTTTTCACTGCAATTCTGATTGTTCTGTTTATTCCTTGGAGTGTTTTAAGTAATAACAACTAAGACCAAGTCCAGTTCTAATGAAATGAGGGAAAGCTTTGCCACTGACCTTAATATAATCATGAAGGGGCTGTTAGTCAATAAAAGCTGTGTACCTTTTTATCCTCTGTATATTATTCAGGTTTCATAGCATGTCCAACATTTCTAACTTCTGCTGATTTCCTAATGTATTTATATTTTTCTGCAAACCCACAGTGTCTTGCTGTAATGATCACCATCTGGTTTACTTTTAATTTTTCTTTTACTGTATAAAACACATGTGTATTGTGTAGGTATGTTATAACAGAGCACATTGGGGATGCACATTAGGGGGAAATTTGTTATTGCTTTGTCCTGCTTCTGCACATTGGGTCATGGTGAGGCTCCTGGGGAGAGAAAGGATTTCACTGGGGCTGAGATGCAAGAAGAGTGAAGAAAGAGAAGGAAGAAGGAGGACTGGGAAGGAGAGCTTACAGAAAGGACACGAATCTGGACAGCAGAAATGGCCGAGAGAAGTGAGAGGCAGTCGGGCCTTGGAGGTGATGGATAAAAAGCCTTTCTCCAGAGGAGAACACAAACATTGTTCTCCAGCCACAGAACCACTGTGGAGAAAACTAAGCCTGAAGGAAAGGCTGGGGTTGTACCAGAGAAGGAATGGAAAGACTGCAAGTGGAAAGAAGTCAGGCAGAGTAAAATTTGCAAACTTTTAATATCAGTTTCAGTTTACGTGGATATTTTGAGTGGGGTTATTTTCTGCTTCAAAATATCAATTGCTATAAGTTATACTCAAGATGAGTCTGGCTTTTGAATTTAAAGCTATTTTTGTCTTTTGGGAGCACTTGCTACAGAGGAGAACTTAGGCAAATCCACATAGAAGGTATAGATGACTCAGTCTCATCACACCTACAGAATGCCAAATATTTGTAGGATTTTTGTATCACAAAATATGAACCCATGTGCTCTCCTCTGAAGACTGAGAAGCTTTGTTACCCACAGACAAACTTGCACTACAGCTTGCACTCTGTCTTCCACAGATACCACAACCCTGCCAAGAAGCCCCCTTAAGTCACAATCCTTGCATGTAGAAATTGCAGCCACAGTTGTAAAATTTATTATGTATGCTCACTGGAGAGCTAATTCTCTAAAAAGGGGTACAGTAAGTTTTAATTTCTAGGACACTTCCCCTATTCTGTTCAATTCAAGTCTCCTTGATGACTTATTGTTATTAAGTAGAACACCCTGGATCTTTCCTGCAGGCAATGCTTGATCTCTCTCATAATTTCAGCAGTGGTAGCAGCTTATTTTGCATAATTAAAAAACCATTCTAGTTTATCAAGCACTTGGACGAAATTAGTGTTTGTAGAAAGGTGTTCTCTAGAACTTTATCTGTCCTTCAAGAAATTCAGCCTGAAATATCATCCCTTTCATATTTGGTAAATATTCTTTACTACTTGGTAAATATACCAGTACATAAAATATATCAAATAATACTTTTTTTCTCTGCTAAATAATGGAAGGGTTTTTCAATGAAAGGAGAGGATATAGATAAACAAATGCAGAACTACTTTAGACGTGATCTATTTTATAATTTCTCTGAAAGATTAATTAGTGCATCATGTGGATGCTGGCCACATTCATCCATTTTCCAGTCAGATCCCTGGCAGTTTTTGAAGGCAACTTTGGCCTTTTACCTTTGCCTGCCTTCCAGAAGGGAAATTGAAATTATGCTTCAGAGTTCCCAGTCTAGAGACCCACTGCCCACCTTATCTCCTTTCAGTCAATCTGCTAAGCACTTAAAAATACCTGCAGGAAAAGCAATAAAAGGCAAGCACCTGTCTGTGAAAAGACTAAGTAGGGAAGACATCTCGGTAGTAGCAACTGGTCACTATACTAGTATACTTGTAAGAAAAGCTGAGGAAAACCATTACAAGAATGGACAGATTCCTGAAGGCTCTGTACTGAGATGTTGAGATGGGGACACTCCCCTACAGCTTCTGCCAGCTAAATACTCCCCAGCTGGTAAAGTCACTTGCATGTACAGCTTTTACAGAAGGAATTGATGAAACCCCTTATAATTCAAATATTAATCTAATCAAAAATTCCATTAACAAAGGATGTTGGAGTGGTGGTGTATTACAGATTAATCAGAATTCATTACAATTCTCTCCTGTGGTGCTAATGATTCATTGGTCTTTCAGTAGAAAACTAAGGATTATCTCTAGCAGTTTACAGGAGTTGTCTAAGAAAAAATGTATTAGTTCTTGCTCATTCTGCAAAATGCTGGCAAAAAGTATTCTATCTTGGAAGGGAAATACCATACTGAAAAATAAGCATGCTTATAGCACTTACCAGTGTGGCCACATGCACACAGAAAAGCAAGTATTTTAATCACTGACCTCTCTCAAAACTTAAGAACTCTCTCAATACCCCCAGTAATCTCACAAAAACCATAAGCATACCAGAAATCAGCAGGAAGAAATGGGGCCATAGGAAAGCAGATATGTGCAAGTTCAGTTTTCCCAGTGTTTAGTTAAGCTGTGGAGGGAAGAACCACTAAGCGTATGTTTTGCATATGGAGGGCTTGGGGGAGGGAGATGTTAAATTCTTTTTCTCTGAGGCAAGGCACATTTGATTGCAGTGGCATGCTTTTAATAGTTGGAGGCATTTAACCTGAGTTGCAACCCACACAATTTTCTGCCATCTAATTTACGGTTCTTCAAGGCACAAGTTCTTTGCGTAAGAATAGGCAAGAGATGCCCCACAGAATGCCACGATTTTGTCATTGTTTTTTTACTTTTCTGCTTCAGAAAGTGTCAACTGTGCAATAAAACAAGGTATTTTGTGGCTGATTATACAGGCTGTGGTATGTACAGGTACTGCTCCAGAGTAGTGGTGACAGTGACCTGAATAAAGGTAATTTGATCTTCCCTGAAGTGCATTAGAGCAAAAATAGGATGATAACCTGAATCAACATTATATTCCATTTTCAACAACAAGAATACAGACAATTGTGGTTTTTACCTTTCCTCTTTTCTTCTCCATCCACAAGTATTTACACTTTTAAATGTTACCTTCTGGTACATGCAAAAAGAGTAAATAAATAGCATCAGACAAGAAAATGCAGGTTCTGTAGGCTTTACTCAAGGCCAGTACAAAACACAGGCAAGCACCTAAATTACTGCTGTATAGAAGACATGACAGGATACTTGTTCTTATCTTCCATGGACAGACATCTGCCAGTTGCATGGAACGATATAAAAACCACAGTTTTATAGGGCATAGTCTGCAGCTACCACACCAAAGTTGAGGCAGTGCTGAAAATGTCACTGACTGAGAAAAGGCCAGATTTTCTGTTCAGATGATATGCAACATGCAGCATGTCCTGTCACATGCAGTTCTTTCTCGCTCTCATGAACACAATCCTTATTGTGACATCAGTTAACATAGATGCTGAGGAATGAGGGAATTTATAGATGCTAACGAGGTCTAGAAGCAGAACAGACTAGGATGGTCTGCTATGTCTTTCCCAATCCTGAATTCTCCATATTTTTGAACCATTTCACTGTACTCCAACTTTTATGTGAATAAGAGAAGAAAACAAAGAATATGGGATATCTTAAGTAAACTGAGTTTAGCCTTAAGTAAAAGCAGCTAAAAATAACCTGCATCAATCTTACATTTAAGAGACAGAACCATACCCAATTAATTTTAATTAAGTTATTCCATTAGCACTGATTTTCGTTGACACTGCAGAGCACGACCTCCTCTATGCTATGGGTTAGCAGCAAGGCTGAGCTTCCATCAATAACAAACTGCCTCACTTAAACTTCATTACATTGTTGCACTAATGGAGTGGAAAGGATAAAGAGAGCATCTTGCACATCTTTTGCCAGTATCTCTGCCCTCAGAGAGGTGTTCTGCTAGTTCACAAGCTCATATGTGCACTAGAAAGATGCTGTTGTCTGCTACAACAACTTCAGCATAAACTTCTATCTTCTGCATAACTTATTTCTATCCTAATATGGCAACAGGATGCACAAATTAGCAGATAATTTCTTGTTCTTGCCTTTCAGCTGCTCTATTCTAACCCACACAAGGCAATTTCTATTCCCCTACTATTCCATGTTCCGCTCCTTCCCACCCTTTTCTGCAATTAATATTTTAAAACATTATGAAGATAGAATTTAAAAGAATACAAATATACTCCCTTCTATTGTCATCATGCAACACATTCCCAGAGCAGGAGACAGTAGCCTTCACATTGTGCCCTTCAGGCAAATGAAATGTTCGTTTGCAGGAGAAAAAGCACATTTCTACCTCAAATTTCTATGTCCAATTTACTGAGAAGACAGCCAAAAGGTATTTAGAGAACAGATATTTCCCTCCTTTTTCTTTCAAATAGATTTACCCAGAGCAGTGGCAGCTAATCCAGACACTAAAAGGGTCCATAGATTTTAATAAGATCTCATTGATGAAGACAGCACTTCCTGAAGCCTAGTAACCAATGTTACATTTTATAGCTCAATCTAAAGGTAGCTGAAGTCTATCATGAGACATTGCTTTAGACTACTGTGGACCTCCAGAGGTAATTTCATTTGATCATTTGAACACTGGGCTTTAAATAGCAAAGAATGCAATTTTGAAGGTACTGCATTCTTAAAAACAATATCCAACAGGTAAATTATAGGCAGAACTTAATATTAAAGCCCTAGAGACTCTTTAAAGCCATTTCTCCTAAGAAATGAACCAAAACCTCTTGAATTATCAGAGGTGTCAAATCTGCTTTCCATAGAAACTCTCCACAGATCATTTCATTAAATCATTTGATCACTGGCTATCAAATAAAAAAGGAAATAATTTTGCAGGAGAGCAGAGAGGGAAAAATAGTTATAATTAAGTATAGCAATTTAAAGTTGCACTCTTCACACACCATTACTGTCATTAGAAACCTACTAATATGCTAGCAAAGTCACATGCCAGAACTTGTGAATAAGGAAAAGAGAGTACAGAATTTGTCTGAAGAAGTTCAGCAAAGTTCATTTATGCCCACAACTATCTGAATTGCTTGCTTAGCTTCATATGTGGGAATATTGAAAACAAGAATGTTCATCCAGTTGTGCCAGAGACCACTTCTCTGTATTTCTCCATCACTGTTTAGTCTGGGATTATTGAATAAAGTGCAGAAAGACCTTTAGGATTTTGATTCATCTTCTGCTTGAGCAAAATTGTGTTCTACCCTTCTCTCACAGAACTTGATCTAATTTCAAATAATATATGTACAAATAATAGGAATTAACAAACTGTAATGGAATTCATACATTTGTGGCGTGACCTTGTTTTCCATTATACAGCTCTAGTTCTCAGAGGGCAGTCGCAAAGCACCAGTATGCCTGCTACATTTTCAGTAATAAAAACTCAAGAGAGATGAGGGAAAAGAAAATAAGAATTCAGCTGTGTACAAAAAGGGAAAAGAAAGGTGACTGTCATGCAGAGAAAGGGAGATTACAAATTTGCTAAAATGAATAATTTACAATTACACAAAAATGCATTCAAATTAGATTTTCTTAAGTGAATCTTAAAAATCATATTTTTGAAGAATATAAAAGAAACCACATTTTTAAAGTCTTAAATAACAGTATTTTGCCAGTCTGCACACAGCTACTGGTCTATCAAGTAAGCTAGTGATGAGGCTCTAGGGAGCTGTACTGGGAAGCATCTCCCCAGTTTCTCTGAACAATTTTTGTTTTCTTCTAGTCTTTATTATGCACCCTGAAAGATAGGTTTTGTTTATTTTTTCTTTGTATGTGGAACTCCAAGTGTCTCTGAACATAAAACTACTTGTGTTACAGGTGAGTTCTGTTCTGCCTATGTCCATTACTGCAAAGCACAGGAGAACAAGGGAGAGTCTACTAGATGGATGATACAATTTCTGTCTTCACCAAACCTTTAATAAATAACTGAAAATAAAGCACAAGGTCTGTAACACATCCCATTGTACACCACCATACTGTTACACAAAAAGTCTTCACACGTGTTAAGGCTATTAAGTTTTTCAAGTATTAACACTGAAAGTCCAAGGCAGTTTTAAGAATCATCCGTCATCTAGATAGTCCCTGTGCACATGTAAGAAAAACCTCTTAACCTTCTATCCCAAGAAGCAGGAAACCAATACTGACTAAATGTACATGATTCCCTGTGTCACAAATATTCCACAAGACTGCAGTCACATGCAGAGCTTAGTAACTCTCAGCATAATATGGAGATTTTCTGAAATTATTTTTTTAAAAGCTAAGAAAGAGCTAATAAAAATGACTCTTCTATAAGCTTAGACTTCCCTGCCAGCAGAAAGGCCTCTGCTGAGCACCCTAACCAGAGAGTGCTGAAGCTATGACTCCTGAAACTGCTCTGAGCATAAAGTTTCACAAGAGAGCTGACACAACAAGCTGCTGTTTATGAAAACAGAGTTATCAAAGCCCAGTCTCCCAGCCTTCTACTCCCAGTTGTCTTTCCACTGAGCAGGAGGCTGGGTCTGTTTTCTCCTACGTTGGTGAGCTCAACTGGCTTACCAAGCGAGTAAGTGATCAATGGGGATCATTCAGGGGGAGACAAAGCAGGCCAGCGACAGAGGGAAGGAGAAAGTTGAAACCTTTCTTGCACATTAAGCATCATTTCAGTCCCTGAGATAACCAAAAATCACTTTCTCAGTTAATAGCCACCTCCTCAAATACACCTGAGGAATGAAGACTGCAACAACTACTTATTTATTACCTGGTTGTTCCTGCATTTATCTAGACTTGCACAAAGGGACTGCCACCAAGATTAAGGGTATTTTACATCCCTTCTTCACAATTTTAATGACTGTACAAGCATGTAACACACTGCTGTGGTCCATTCTGGAAGAGAATATTAAATACAACATTTTAACAAGTCAACCGATAGATTTTATGACAAAGCTGCAAAGCTTGAATACTGGAGGTGTGGAACTCAAGAGATTCTGGCCTAGGTGACTGCTGACAATCAAGCTATCATTTATTCCTTCTTAGATACTGGAAGAGGACAAAAAACCCCAACAATCTATATAAGCATTGTGCTCAGTTCATGACAGTTAAAAATTCTTACCTACAGGTCAATAAGCAATCAGCATGATTAAAGAACCCATGTTGAATCTTGGCAAAACTTTTTCTATGAGGAGTTTACTCATCTGCTTAAGGATGCAACTTCCATCAGCAAAAGGCCTGGGAAGATGCCATTAGAGCATCAGATTGCAACACAGATTCAATTTCACAGCTGCTGGCTTGAGGCATAGGCTTGTAATGTTATCTTGATAATTTTTTAACATTTTTCAGATTTTAAAGACTTCCTGCTCTGTGCCACCATCACACCTCTGCAAGATAATGCACACACCTGGATAGTCTAGAGAATCATTCCCCTTAGTCCTGGTCTGCTTGACATCCATCAGAGAAAAAGAGGACATATGCGCAGTGCCCTGGCCTTATTTAGTTATTTCTCACTTTTAGTTCATAGTTCCTATCTAGTTTGTTGAGACAGACAGATGACAAGCCAAAGAGATGGATATTTTAGTGCCTCTAACCATGGCATCTAATCATAGATCTTAATAGTGTTTGGGGCAGAAAAATGAAATTAAGGTTGTGATGTGAGAAGGACAAGATTGAAACTTCCTGACCTCTGATCTTTTAAGCTGAAGAGTGATGTGTCCTCTAATTTCAAACCAAGGAATATAAAAGGAGAAAATGTGTCCTGCCACCTTGGTCTAATCATGCATAGTTAGGTGTTCCTAGCCATCAGCACTTTAGCATACTTGACTAGTGATGTATGAAGTAGGCCACCCCTGGAAATTGGTTTTCTTGCCCTGTGTCCGGGACCAGTGTAACCACAAGCCATAAATACTTAGACTGTTCAATATCCTCTTACTTGTATCTTTTTAGAATGATTTATTCACGTAACCAGGTTAAAACTGCAGCAGTAATTCAGATTGGGGATTGAAAAGCTGTCTGGCTTCAAGGCACTTGGGAGTTATTACCCATTTAGACTACAGGCAGAACAAGCCCTGTAGCCTGATTTGCTGACATTTGTCCAAAAAGGTTTCAGCACTGCTGTGTTAATCGACTGGCCTTGATCTGAGAAGGGGACAGAGCACAGATTTACTCCCCTATTTCACTGTAATCGCAATTCCTGTTTCCATCCTCTTTCGGACCACTTAAAATCTATCACCAGAAATAATTATTGATACTGAAATGAAATGCTCCCGTTGATTCTGCTACCCAAAAGGTTCCAAGAATTGTGGTTCACAGAAATAAGCCATGAACTACAAAGTACAGAAGAATAAAGTTTCTAAGATAACAATCCTATTTTCAGAGTGCTAGCTTTTGGCCTCAAGTTGACCATAGAAAAAAAACCAAAAGACATTGCAATAAAAAGGAGATGCCTGCTTCAAGCTTTCCTAAAGACAGTCCATCCTCATTTTCAGGCACATCACATCTAGAAAGCAATTGCTCTGAAATTTTCATAATTTTCAGACTATACTCCAAAAAGTGACTTGCCTGTCTTCCTGACAGAATCCTGTCACCACAGAGCCAATTTTGAAAGCAGAATTACTCACAAAATTCATGGCAACATATCAGTATTATATACCCCCATTTCACCTCCTAGACTGAGAGTTCTCCATGAGGCCACCTAAAAAGTGAATAAAAATATATCTTCTTTTCTAAACAGAAAGACAATTTTGATTCCTCACACCTGCAAAATAATATTATTATCTGTGTTGGGACAACAGTCCCAGAAACGGCATATTTAACAGAGCTGGAACATCAAAGGATATTCAGATTGATTATCCAGAATTAGTTGCTTTCATTGCTCCTTTAAAATTGGATGAGCAGCGGCCTATCCCTTTCCTGCCAGTAATAACACAGGAGCAACCCAGATGTAGTCAAATTATTTTATTTTATATACGGGCCTACCAGCTTTGTCCATGGTTCTTGTTCTCAACGTGGGTCCTATACGTGATAAAACACTTTGCTAAGCAACCCATCAGTACAGGTGTGAAAAAATGCAAAAAAGTGAAAAAGGTTAATTCATCTAGGAGCAAAAGCTACCCTGACTCACAGAAGTATGCTGAGAGACCCTTTACACCCACTTGTCTGGATGCTGGGATAGGCATCTGGACAAGCACTGTATCATTTCTCCTTGAGTCACCACTTCCATACTGCTGACAGATGCAACCAGCATTTGCCCAAAGAGCAGATCAGTCTTCAACACCATGAGCACCATAGTCTACACACAAGTTGTGCAAAACTGGAAAGAATAGGGGCATAATCCACTTTATTTTGTAGAAATATTACTCCTACCTCAGTTTACTTCCCTGATACTGAGCTGGCTAACTACACAAATTGCAACAGAGGAGGGAAAAGACGATTCCATCAGAAAATGATTTCTGAAATATCCTGTTTAACAGACGTGAGGTGGGATATTTCTGTCAATCGCTAGATCTGGTGACTGACATCTCCTTCATGTTAGCACAACTTACAGAATGGCATCTGGGAGTATTTTTCTTCCTCCTTGTATCTTGCTTAATTTACTTAGCATCATATCTTGAACCATAATTACAAAGCTTATGTGCACTACCCTCTGCTTGAAGTGCAGGTCTGTAGGATTTTCCAAAGGTTAAAATTTTCTCCCTTCATTCTGAATGCATCTGATCAAAGAAGCTATTTTAATCAGATATTGGTCAGAGGTCTTTAATGCTGGCATGTAGGAACTAAGAAACTGAACCTGTGGGATCCACCTACAATGGAATAGTTAGCTTTAAAATAACAAATTCAAATAACTGTGATGGGACAGCACTTAGTGAACAATATTAACCAGTACCAGGCAGTTCTCAGAGGTTTTGTTGGTCTTCATCCTCAAAATTTTCAGTATCAGTATGCTCTTTACATAGTAACAGACTTCCACTTGGTAGAAAGAAGGGGAAAAACAAATGCAACAACTCCAGTCACCTGAAAGATGCAAGATACAGAGGGACAGGACATAAAGCATATTGTGGTGCCAGGGCAGCAGGACAAAACCCTGCACTCTGGAAAGGGCATGCAAAACTGCACAAAATTGCAATCTGGGCAAAGCACTAAGAGAAACACTGAGTGGGACCAGAGCTCATCAAGTTCTGTCCAAAAACCTGGATAAACTTGTCAATAACTACAAATGCACAAATACCAGCGTGTGGTTGACTGCCTTCTCCTCATGCCAGAGACAGGAAATAAAAACACTGTTTACAAATCTCCTGCAAACATTTAGGGCTTTGTGCTAGACCTAACAGGGCTTCAACTCATGTTGTGGGGAACAGTTGGGCTGGGTGGTGTGAGAGAAACTAGAAAGTCTGTGTATGTGGAGATAAACAGAATATTAAACACTGCAGTAAAACAAAAACATTTCCAATAATTTAGAAAGTGTTTTCAATCAGTGGAATCTAGAATCAATTTTAGAAAGGAAACAAAGCAAAAAAATATAACTACCTACCCCATTACCAATCTCACCAACTGGAATAGAAGGCTTGAATTGCTTTCCACACAGATGATTGTGATTGCCAAGTTTGCTTTTGCAAGAAAAACAAAAGTACTGTAGGATTTTCAAGTGTTCAGCACCAGAATGTCTAAAGAACCCTGAACTAATACTGATCATTTCTGTCGGCAGCCAAATTCAAAATTTCTTAGTTCCTCTCTACCTTCAAGCTGTACCTTTTTGTCCTTTACAGTTTTACGCCTGTGCAGAGTATCCTGCACCTTCGAATCAGAACGATCATTATACAAACAACATATTCATTTTAAACAAAGGTATTTTGCTGCAGGGTGCTGGGAGGAAAAGGCACCTAGAAATTTACCCTTCAGTAAGAGATTCTCTGTACATACAGCTGCAGGAGCTGGGAACTAAAAAAAAAGAAAAAAAATGGTCAGTACCCACCTGTCTTCTGATCTGACAATCTGGAACTAAGATTTACATCCATTGTATACTTGACAGGGATATAAATGTGTTTTACATATATATGTTTCGAGTATATATCTGTTATGTGTTAAGACTATGAAATTTCACAGAAAATAAACCCCTTGCAGTGCAGCCTGTCAGTCCCCAGAGTTCAGAGGGCTTTGCAGCTCTGTAAGTCGGGTCATGTTAAATAGGAGCTTCCAGGGGCACAGATTCATAAATAGGGCAGTTTTTCACTTCAGCACTAGAATTCTGGTCACATTCAATAAGAATTTGCATGATCACAGATCCACAAATACTGAGATTAACCAATCCAAACTTATAGGTCCAGTCACGTTTAGTAAGAACCTTGAGATCACACACTGACTAATAGTGCAATTTATTAAAGCAACAGAAAAAAAGTTTTGGAATTGCCATTGACAAATGCACGAGCTGTGATAGAGCTCTAACGATAACAATAATATTGTGTTAACACAGGCAATGGTAATCCTTTGAAGAAGCTTACAGTGAAGGCATCCCTCTTTGGAAGGAGGGAGAGTATCCTCTAGACTGTCTCTGAGGTCCTTTGGGTCTTCCTCCTAACGAGCTGAAATTTCTACCCTTCTTATATACAGCCATCTTATTTTTCTCCTCCTATGTTATGTAAAGCAAGATCTAAGCAGAGAGTTGAGTAATGCAGTCATATATGGGGTACCATTTACTTCATTAAGCTTATTAGCACATACAGGGTGTACTTCTAATATAAATGACACTGAATCAGGCAAAAGTTAATATTTTGGCCATGGTTGCCTTCAAAGTTCCAATCAGACGACTTTGTTCTGTTCTATGCTGTTCATCATAGCCAAACCAAGACCATTCTATCTCCACAGGACCTCATCCTTCAGCCAACTCATTTTTCCTTGACATCAGCAGATCTCTATCTGCAAAGATAATGCAGAGGGTACACAGGGTAGATCACAGATGGAAGAATTAGACCTTGCCTTTCTCTTTTGTCATCATCCTGCAGCTATTACAGCAGCCTCTAATTGCTTCTTACACCTCTTTAGGGGCAAACATATTCAAATAATACCCTAATACATAGGATAGATTAATAAGTCAATTTACTTATTTATTTGATAGCAAAAGGTCTTTTATGCTTTGTTGGTTGCAAAGCAAACTAATCTAAAGTCTATGTGCAGGCTGCCAAACAGAATGGGTAATGAGAATCTATGAGACACACAGCAGACAAAGACAGTGCTTTTACCTTGCTGGCTCTCACACCAGAATGGGTTTTTTCCTTTTAAAGAAACTTATTTTTTTGAGTGAGAAAGAAGGAAGCAAAATCACCATTTAACGAGATTTAATGAGCCTTTGTTTTTCCCATTCAGCTATTTCCTTCACTGTGATAGCTCAGTTAGAAATACATCTTACAAACTACACAATATTTGTGTTGTTCTAAATTTATTTTTTTAATGTAATACCTTTCTTATTTTCCCAGCCCAAGCAACATAGTTAATAGAAATTATAACAAAAGTAAGGGATATGGACACCGCAGAAGATTAAAAGGAAAGAAACTGAAATTGTCCACTTTTTCACATGGCACACGAACTAGAGCTTTTTGATCTGTCAGTATATCACATTAAAAATATTCTTTTCAATATAGAGTGTGTATAATTTATGCAAACCTATCTCATAAGAAGCTATGCCATTGATTTTCAAAGGCCTAACTCTCATTCCAATATGCTCATAGAATATTAACAGAAATTAGAAATCTAAATGCCTTACTGGACTGAGACTTTATCATCAAGCTCAGGAAATATTTATTTGCTATAGTACAATAGATATGTTCTACATTACAACAAAAGTATCTGAATCATGATGCAGGTTGTACTTTCTTAATGTGGCTGAAAACTGTAAAGGATTTTTCTGTTTGAAATAATAAAAGAATATTTTTTCTTTATCATCAAAATTTCCTAAAGAAAATGGGAAAGAAACAAATAATAATGACAAGCAAAGGTAACATAAAACTTCTTCACATTTTAAAGTACCTTCTTGAAAATTTCACTTTTTGCAAAGGGGAGAAATTCTCCCAAAGGGGAGAAATTAATTTTGATTGAGAGTAGTATTACTGCAGTAATTTCAGGAACAAATTACATGGCCTTGGTTCAAAACTAAGAGAAACTCACCGACTAATATATCCCATATAGTATAGATATACTCTGAAAAGAGAGAACCTTTTTATCTCAGGTCTCTCTTATCTATGGCTGTGTCTACCTCTGTCAAACAGTGTTCATTCCTTTGTCATTTTTATATATCAATTCTATTTTGCTTTCACCTAACTGTTGGTTTTGCCTAACTGCACTCAAAAAGTTTATTGAATGTATTACCAAAGGTAAACTGAATTTGCTGAATTATTTTGGCTTAGCTGTCAGGCTCAGAGTGCTCATCCTGTCTCTCATGTGCCATCAGTGATCATAACAATATCACTGTTTTCCTTTTGGAAGTCACAGACAGAAGTGACTTCAGATAAAAATTAAATCCTACTCAGCAGATATTTTCCAACTGGAAGTGCTTCTCTTTGATATTTCCACCTTGGCTGAACAGAGGATGATATTCTCCCAATTATCACCTGTGTATGGTCTTTCACAAATTGCGCCAACTGGATTGAAAAATACCGTTCCTTTAATCGGGTAATGTTCTCCATTCAGCTTCTGCAAATAATTGAACTTGAAAGGTTTCAGAGAGTCATTGATTTCTTTTTAATCTGGCCTGCCCCAGCAATCTCACATAAATAATTCTAATGTTCCCTTGTTTTATTATGTTGAGACACATGTAGGTAATGCAGGTCAGTGCATAATCACAGACATACATATGGCATATAAAATATTTTTGTTTGGAATTTGGGTTATACAGCACAGCGATACAAATCTGAATTTCCAAACTTGCATACTGCTCAAATGAGCAAAATGTCTTGTCTTGGAATAGAGCCATCTCTAGCTGGGATGCAGACAATGCTGCTATTTATCGTATACTTGGTTAGAATTTGTAAAATGAAAAAAATTCCCACAATGGTATGAAAGGGTGGTATGAAATTATGGTAAATTATTCTTTTTAAATCAAAAAATATTTTGATAAACTAATGAAAAGGACTATGGAGCAACAGCAACTGTTTCACTGGTTTGTGAGAAAAAGAGGAAAACACTTAATAAATCCCAACAAAACAAACTTATACCATTCTTCCAAGAAAGGAACACTACGTGATTGAATGAGAAGCCAAAATTTGAAATAACAGTGAATTTTCTCCTAAGTTTAACCTGTAGTTAGCCCAGATTCAAACACACGTTAAGAAAAATGGCAATTCGTCTACAGTCTATTGACAGATTGTTCACTGTATAATTCAAGAGGAAAATAAGCTTCTGAGTATTAGCCTCACCATATTCAGCAATTACCAACAGTTTGTAAAACCTAAGAAACTATTTCTGCTGACACTATTTTACTTTCTCTGTCTCAAGGAAATTACATTTTAGTGACTTGGCCAAGGTCACACAAGGAAAAGGGATGGACTACTTCTTCCCTGTTTCACCTCCATCTGAAGTTAAATGGGCAAAGTAAAACAGAAGATAGTCCATAACAAGCACTGGTTCTCTGAGTGCATAATTTTGTACACACAAACCGTTAAACTGAAATAAAATACTACAAAAAAAATTTTACAGCCAAATTTTTCAATGCACTGCATCGCACTCTAGTTTTCTGAATCTGAGGAAAATCTGTTTGTCACCAAGGATGTTTTAATGAGTCTGGATATGGAACTTATCAAATAAAAGAAGAAAAGAAAGGAAACAGTGTCTTTTTTTCACATAGGTCAAGAAATCATAAACAAAATTTGTGTGTATCATCTGTCGCTCTGGTGGAAATACAAATTAAGCAAAATCCAAAAACCCCTATGCTTGCTCAAACCAAGGCACAGTGTCTTAGCCTCTCTGTATCAGAAGAGCAATACAAGAACAATTCTTTCTCTGCATGCTCCACTGGCTGCTCCATGCTGTTGGAAGATTTCTAATACAGATTCGCCTCTCAGTTATTTCTGGGATACATCACTCTATATTACAAAGGGTGTTTCTCTAGCAAGAATCACAAATGATTTTGTATGAAATCAGAAACTTGCCTCTAGCTGTAGTGACTGACAGAAAACTAGGCTTTATCCCCCTTGGGTGTGGGACTTTGCAAAGGCACACAGCTGCCAGAGTACCCATTACTCAGTGATGAAAAGAAGCTCCATAGAAACGCAGGTGCTTTTCTGCTACCTCACTGCAAAATCTGGCATGAGCCTCAACAATATTGAAATTGCCAGTGCCAACACCTACAAAAAAATGAGATTAAGCCTGAATCCTTCTACTAAACAGGTATGAAGTTCTGTGAGTCTGTCCTGATACACAGGAAACAAAATTCTCTTTTTACCATAAAAACATGCAAGCAATAAATTGACATAAAACAATAAAGGCAGCTCTTTAACCATTTTAAAGTGTCATAATTTTGCTTGTACACTAGTTTGATGAGCAGAAGTTGAGCTTCTCTCTATAGCCAAAGCTGAACCATTAACATAAAAATGTATGACATCTATAAAAGTTAATAGGCATAACTCTAAAAGCAGCCAAGTATAAGAGAAGAATAAAAATAAAAGCTTTTGCCTTGAAAATCCCTGTAACTGTGAAATCCATATCCATCAGAGCACTGTGCCCTGTGTTATTTCACTCCAAATATAACACTGCCAGAATGTTATTTAAGCAGTGCTGTGAGTGCTTATTACATTTTATAAACACAACCACTCTTCAATAGACAAACTAACAAAAAAACCACCAATATACATAATAGACATTTCACAAAAGGATTTCAAGTCACACACCAAACTGGGAGTGAATAAGTCTTCCCACTCTACCTTAAGTACTGCTATTAGCTTGGCTAAATGAAGTCTGGCATCATGCATTGTCTGTATTCATGCTTCCAGACTGATGACAATAGCCAATAAAGGAGAAATCCAGTAGGTCCATTAACAAAGGTTTTCTTATTACCATCCTAAATTGTGGAATGGTTTATGTCTGTAGTCTGACAGCTCTTCCAGCAAGATCTGATGCCTTGGAAGGTTTAAATTGCTCTCCAATGACCTACTGATCTGTATGCAAACATAAATTATCTCCCTAGAATATATAGAAGATCAATAACAAAAGAAATTGGATTTTATACATGTTTATCTCATTCCACAATTAAGCCTCAATTGTTCTACATGCCTGTAGAACAGTATTGATGCTGTCTCTGACAAGAAATATAAAACATAAGCCTAAGCCTGTGTTTAATTAAGAAATCCCTGCAGTCCAAAAGAGATGGTTGCAGACTTACAAAATCTCCATGAAAACTTATCAGTGCAGATGTAAAGACTCATTGTTTCTACTTATAATGATTATGAGAGAAAAGGATGATTGTCTTAACAAAAAAAAAAAAAAAAACCACCAACACAAAAAACCACAAAAAACCCCCAACAAAGCATGAGAATAATAAGCACATAAACATTAACAAACAAGTCAAGGTAGGATGAGTAGAATTGTGTGATCCTCCTATTTGTGGAATTGCAGGATATTAGTGGACAAAACATCAGAATGGACCATAAGTCAGGCAAACATGTTTCTCAGTTTCACATCCCTGTTACTAACACTGAAGTATCATTCTCCTGGAACCATTAATAAATTCCCCTCGGATTATTATACTGCAACCAAATAAGGAAGAAAACTGTTTTTACAAATCAGTAAAGCCCACATGATCCAATTCTCTCTGCATAGCTTGTCTTATCAAACAGGAACTCAAATACAACCTAAACCTAAAATGTTAAAAAAAAAAAACAAACCTCAAACAACCAAGAATCCCAACAAAAAAAACCTCTCCAAACTGTTCTGGGATGATTTTTTTCTAAGTTGATATCCATCCACCCATAGATGAAATCAAAGGTACTATTTGATAATACACAGGAATGCTTTGCATACTTCAGGAGGCACAATTCTTATTCTAGCTAATCACACATGGTGTTGGACAAGGTGATCTCAGGTTTTGCCTTCAACTAAATTGTCTTTTGCTCTTTAATTCCAGAGAGAGAGATAGGTAGAGAGAGAGAGAGATAGGTAGAGAGAGAGAGAGATAGGTAGAGAGAGAGAGAGATAGGTAGAGAGAGAGAGAGATAGGTAGAGAGAGAGAGAGATAGGTAGAGAGAGGTAGAGAGAGAGAGAGGTAGAGAGAGAGAGAGGTAGATAGGTAGAGAGGTAGATAGGTAGAGAGAGAGAGAGAGAGGGATAGGTAGAGAGAGAGAGAGAGATAGGTAGAGAGAGAGAGAGAGAGATAGGTAGAGAGAGAGAGATAGGTAGAGAGAGAGAGAGGTAGAGAGAGGTAGAGAGAGGTAGAGAGAGAGAGAGATAGGTAGAGAGAGAGAGAGATAGGTAGAGAGAGAGAGAGGTAGAGAGAGAGAGAGGTAGAGAGAGAGAGAGAGGTAGAGAGAGAGAGAGAGGTAGATAGGTAGAGAGGTAGATAGGTAGAGAGAGAGAGAGAGAGAGATAGGTAGAGAGAGAGAGAGAGAGATAGGTAGAGAGAGAGAGAGAGAGAGAGAGAGATAGGTAGAGAGAGAGAGAGAGAGAGAGATAGGTAGAGAGAGAGAGAGAGATAGGTAGAGAGAGAGAGAGAGAGAGATAGGTAGAGAGAGAGAGAGAGAGAGATAGGTAGAGAGAGAGAGATAGGTAGAGAGAGAGAGAGGTAGAGAGAGAGATATAGGTAGAGAGAAAAAATGGTCAAATAATATTCACTTAGTCAACAAGTAAGAAAAGCCCAGAGCAGGCAACAAAAACCAGAGTTTGGAGGAAAAAAGCATGGAGCCATACAGCAGCTCATGGGGACTTGGCACTGAAAGTTCTGCTCAACAACTATAAAAAGAAGCTCGGGAAGCAAATACAGGAAGCCATGTGCAGCAAATACAGGTGTTCCCTGGCAATTCTCCTGTGTGGACATCTGCTACTGAATGTCTGTAGAGCTGAGACATCTATCTCTACAATGCTTTGGAAGGAGTTCTTGATTTAGCAACACGTTGGTTTGATGGTGTAAAAAGTTTACCTCCTTCCCAGTAATGCAATGACGTGAACTTATGTCAGGACACTGGACGTTTATACCTTAGTGGGGGAAAGAAAGACATTATTTGTAGATTTTGAAAGTGGAAATACAACAAGCATTCTTAAGAATTTCTTATGTGTCACACTTTTTTATCTCCTTTTCCTTCCATTGCTGGAATCAAGTCATTTGGTTGCCAATGTGTCTTCCTCCATTCCTTCCACTCGTTCACAAAAATACCTACGTCATGGCTCTTTTCTCCCTTTCTCTCTCCCTGTAGGGAGAATATCAGAAAACTTTTTAGTTTCCAGCAACTCTTTGTACCTTCAGGTGCTTTTCCTGTGCTGCCAGCTATGTGTGTACCTAGTTGAATGTAAAGTCTTCCTACAACCAGACACAGTAATGAATGAAGTGATGAGATGAAAGGAAACAGCAGCTCCTTCCATGTAGGAGTAGCATGAGGCGGGAAGGTGTCATAAAGTATGTCCATCTAGTCTAAAACTGTTGCATTGGGAGAGTGAGGCAACACAAAGCTGCCTGCAGTTACATTTAATGGTATCCTGAATGTCAGTCACTCACAGAAAGTTGTGATATATCCCAAGCTTTGGGTTCAGCTCTTTCCCAGGGCTGTGGGGCTTCTTTGTTATATGGATCCACAGCTAAAGTACAGCAGAACAACTCCTCATACCCTACAATTCCTTATGGAAATAAATCAAGTTCCCCCTATTCTTTGGTGAACTAGCCTAAATTAGGTTCAAAGGTACCCAGGTAAACAACAGTTTTGGACATTTCTTTAACTTTCCAGATACAAAATCACACTGTCTTGAACTTCAAGCATCAATGGGGAAAAACCTACTACCACAGGAAGAAACCATGAACTCCCTCCTCTAGGAGCCAACCTGTTGTCACTCTCTGTGCATTAAAGCCAACAAGCTGAATGCCAGTTCCTCTCCTCTCCACACCAACATTCTTTTTCATTTTCCAACGTGGCCTACTAACATAGACAACTTAAAAGCTTTAGCTGGAAAAATGGTTTAAAGCACTACTGTTGTACAATATACAGCTATATAATAGCTTCATACACATACCAAAAATTGCAAAGTGTTTGCTAAGCCTCCTGTTTGCTGTTGTGACCCATTTTATTTATATACATCATGGAGTGTAAATACATGCTCGTATCTTGAGCAAAACCCCATCAATAAAAGATGCAACAAAAAGAAATTATTCTGTGCCAAGATTATCAGGACAGCTTCAAAGATATGGTCTCTCTAGACATTATAGTTTTTTTAATAAAGCTTCTTGTTTTAAGGGCTCTTGCTCGAGACCTTACGGCATTTACTTATAAAAATGTTCCAAATGATAAAATCTCCTGTGAAACCGTATTTTCACCTAGAAAATTTATCATAGAGCTATTTGGTTATAACTTAACAGTGTAATTCCACAAGAAAAAACCTATATCACAAGTGAAACAGCCTAACAGTGGCTGCCTTTGCGAAAAAAGCCCATGTAGGGCTTTGCTGCTTGTTTTAAACATGATCATGACATCCACTAATGCCATTTTATAAACCAAAGCTTCAGACCTGGAGATATTCTTTAATTATAAATTAAAGAAACCCTTTTTACAAGTGTTTAACTATATCTGCATGGCATCCTTCAGGCCTCTTGTACAAGAAAATAAAACAAAAAAGAAAGGCACATTTAAAGAAGCTCTGTGTCTGTCCACCCTGGGGTAAAATTGCCACAATTGCTTCTTATGGGATTGTTTGCTGATTTAGCCCTTGGATGCTCCTCCCAGGGCTCCCATTGCTATATAAGAGTTGCTGAAGGAAGTTATCACTTGTGTTTGGAAGCTACTCGGTAAAGCATCCTGCTCTTCCTTCAGAATCCTACACTGCAATTTACACAAAAGAATTAAAGACTCTGATGCTTTTCATCTGAAAGTGCTAGTTCATCACAAAAAATTAAAACTGTCAAATAGCATAACAGTAACGAGAATAAATTTGCCCTCCCTTGATTTTTCTCTTCCTATTTTTAAATAGGTAATTGCCCTGCATAGGCTGTAATAATGCAATTTGCAGCAGGCCTTGGTAACTTGTTAGTAGAAAAAAACCTTATTACACTCTGTGGTAATATCTTGCAAAGACAAATATTCTTGGAGGAAAGAGATAAAAAGTCATGGACAGAAATAATCACTGAACAGGCAATAAAAGATTAAGTAACTTTCGAAAGAGACCAGTGGCTTAGGAAAACAGCCACAACTAGAGACAGCTTTTACTGGAGTTTATTACTAATGTACCTATAATAATAATGTTAATGATAGCTAGGAAGTGGGATGACACAGCAGTCCTGATACAATTCCCAATCAATTTTAGCTCCTCCATCTCTACCTTAATCTGGACTTTAAAAATAATGCTGCAAATCTGCATTTTATTAACAGAAAGAATAATTGAAAGAATTTAAAAGCCTGGCAGAAAAATTTCTTTGACATTTTCTACTTTAAAGCCAAATACTTGACTCCCTACAACAGATAGGTGAACAGGGAGGCCTCTGAGTGCTTTCTTGGCATTTTGCCATTAACTGAACAGCAGCTGGCAATTAATAACCTTTATCTAAATAATAATTCATACAGGATTAAACTGGTTACAAACACTACAGCTGGATGCTGTTGAAACTATTATGATGCAGTTTTAAATCGGTGCTTTCAATGAAATCATCCCCATGCCAAGTCTATGTGCGTATTTTGGCTTACAAGAGGGGGAGGTAGGAGGTGCAAGGATATTTGATCTGGTGAGTCACAACAAACCCACCTTTTCAGGTTTTTTTGGTGATTCTTATGCCAAGAAAATTACAGAGTTAAGCAGACTAAAATCTGTCTAAAAAGGAGAAGGTTAGTGAACAAAACACCAAGTTCTTGCACATTGTACAGAACATCTTCATCAACTTCAGATAAGTAATAATGAGTACATTCACAATTCGGGCTTCTAAATGGTAAAAAGTACACCAGAAGGACAAAAATAATAAAAAACATGTATCACTGTAGGAAAAGGCAGGAGAGGAATCTTGGGAAAATTAACCCACTTCAGGTCAAAAATCATGGTTTAGACACTTTGGCTATTCTCATATCCATGTTGTACCTTCACACCAAGAAAATCTCACATTTCAGGAACACTTCAAAAGAATTAAAAAAAAAAGAAGCTCTAGAGAAAACAGTAAAAGATGTATATTAGGTGCTAGTCAAACTGCAAATTGGAATGAAATGTAGAAATAGGCTTGGAAGACGAAAGCATATATAGTTCCTCTGTGTGTATGTAGTTCAGTACTAAGACGCCAGCTTTGCTGACACCCACTGTTTTAAGAAAACAGAGTCTTACATCTACCACCAATGATAAAAGTAGCATAAAAAAGCCAACACTCAGCCACAGTGAAGAAACACTGTAGAAACAGTATCTAGTATTGTTTTTTAAGTGAACTCTATTTTGGTAATAGCAGCTCAATAAAACATGAATGGTACAATTACACACTGCAGATAAATAACCTCTCTGGACCAACTTGAATTTGATTAAAAAGATGTTCCTTCTGAGTTTGCACTCAGAAAATTTTGCATATTTGTTAACTGGTTGAAAATATTATCACTGTAGCATCTAATTTGGAGAATACAGATCCTTTTTCTTGATAGAATTGTCCTCTCTCTAAGTTGGGAATGATGTAGCAAAAGGCAGACCCTAGCCATCAAAAATCCTGGGGTATTCCTCTCCCATCTTTTGTGGTATTTTTCATAACACATAACCCACACATGTAAAAGCTGCTGCCTTAGAAGCCCAGATCCCACAGGCAGATGTTGCATTAGGACAGATAAATTTCACTGTCACAAACTTTGTACACCACCTTTTAATACAGGCCATTTTTTGTTCCTCCATTTATAAGGTACACAAGGAAAATTATAACCCCAACCATTCCCAGGGGCAGAGAAATTAAGGAAAGCATTCAGCAGTGTTTAGTATGCCTTGGTAGCCTCTATTCATCCCTTTAGGTTTTGTTTCTCCTCCTGCAAACCTTTGAAATTAAATGAGCAGGCAACACTGAGACAGCTGCACATCTGTAACTCCCTGCTACTTCGTGAGGGTGTGTGGCAGTGCAGCACAGGTGAGCTTCTGACCAGTGCACTTGTTTGAGGCTTTGCATGATTTCCCAATTAAACCATTTCCAAGAATCCTATTATTACCCTGCAACCAATTAAGTTACCACATTCATGGCTGCTGAAGTTATCTTTCACCTTTGAAAACACTAAAAATGCAAATTAAATATACATTGTATTAACTGAATAAAACATGAAGCTCTCTTGCCCTCTTATAATAATGAAGAGCAAGGAGCAAAAGGTGGATCAGGCAATAAACTTGGGCTTGACTACCCTGTATTCAGAGTTTTAGTTAGAACAAACAGATCTAATTTGTTTATACAGCTGTAGAAAACAACCAGAATGTGATGCCAGAGGAAGTGGGTGAATGCAATGAAACAGATTCACGATGCTCAAGGATGTTTAATTCTCGCTGCTTAGGCACAGTGCCCTTCTAGTGACAGCAATTATCCTCTGAAATCTCTCCTCTACCCTTATCCCTGGATTCTTTAGTCCTTCAACAACACACATTAATCTAAATGGCACTCACAGGAGCTTCCAAAACTCATCAACAGCAAGTGGTATTCACTCAGGCTGGGGAAGATTTGTCCCTTCTACTTGGACTTCTGCATTTTGTTATCCTAGCCTTGCTTTTTCTGATGGATCATCATCAGACCATGGGGACAGCCATTCAGAACAGCCTCACCACTGATGCTGGAAGTCAGAGAAGAAGGCTGGGATGCTGGCTGGCACAAAGAGAGACAGCGGGGAAAAAAAGAGCACTAGCATTCCTAAAAGGATGTATCTTTAGTATATGTTTCTATCATTTTCTGAAACAATCTCATTCACCAAGAACAAATGCTTCCAAATTAGTAAAACTAAGTGTCCATAATTCAAGAATCCTAAAAGTTAGCCAAGGAAATAATTGCTATTATGCTGGTACTAATTTTTAAAATAAAGATTGAAATAGCAGAGATCTTCTGCAACACTAAAGTGTTACTACTGCAATACTGAAGGAGGGTGACCTGATAACTACAGGGCTCTCACAGCAGCTTCAACCACACAAAGAGAATAATGAAAAACTGTAGACTCAGAGAAGAGATTATAATTGGTACCGGTGATTCCGATAACTGGAAAAGGCTGAGCTAAATTTCAGGTTGACTTATGGAGAAAGACATATTTCATAACATATTTTGGAAAATTCCAAAATAAGTCTTTGTATAAACTGCTATTTACCTGGAGTGGCAAGACTGCATGAAATGACAGCGAAGCATAGAACAGCTGCTAGGTAAGTTTGCAAGACAGTTTGTCTGGAATGAAATCTAAGTTACTTATTCTGCAGAAAATTAAATGCTGATCAAAATGTCATGTTTTACAAGTAGAGAACCAAGCAAAACACTAAACCAAAAGAAAGGAAAATTCCACATCAAGGAGCACTATGAAATTTTCTCCTGCTCCGTCCTAACCCTCTTCCCCCCCATCTTCTCCAAACTAGATGAGCTATTTACACACATGAAAATATCAGGCAACAAGAAAATCAAAGCATCATGTCCTAAACATTAAAGGATTCTTTTCTATGTTCTCCTAACATTATGGTGAAACTTAATCTCAGGTAGTCTGAAATTCGAACAGCCTAGGCACTACCTGCATAGAAATTTGTTCCAAATTAGCAGTTCTTAAGGTGAGATCACACATGGTTATTTCTCTTTTAATTCATATCCTAGCTTAACACAATTCCTCTGGGTACAAAGTAACCTTTAACCCCCTTTGGTGCATTGTAAAGGTCTTGTTCCTAGTCCATATAACCACAGCCCTGCAGAACTGTAATGAGGAGATCTGCCATAGGGAACCCAGCCAAGGATCATGCGCGCCTTCCAAATTTGGTGATGTCCAGAACACAGCCATCAGAAAGACAAAAACTGATTCAACTATTTCAAGAGGCAGCCTGGAAACAGCAAAGGTAAACCTCAGAAAGCAGGCCATTTAAATATTTATGCTCCACATACTTCTATAGTGAGAGTCGAAATACGAAATTATATTATTAAAATTAAATTCTATGAATCCACAGATAAAGAAACAATTCATGAAATAATCTGACTGCAGACTGTGGGCTCTAAAAAAATTTACAAACAAGCTACCAGAAGCAGGTAAACATTTCAAAGCTCCTTGTCATCCAAGTTTAACATAACATCAGAGAACTATATTTTACCTTTCCAAAAGTATGATATTTCCAAAACTGCAATCTATTCTATCCAGATATATATTCCAGCTGCCAGATGTAATGACTGTGCATGGCAGATACATCTGCCAAGTGATTTTTATGCCAGGTAAAGCTTTGGGAAATGTCTACTTCAAATGCTCAAGTGCTGCTACAATGATAGGTTTAACAGAAAAAATTACTGATGCATTTGAAGACAACATCGAGTATACTCTAGTAGCCTTGGTAACAATAACAATTTTATCACTAGTTAATATTCCATACAGATCCACACATGTCTATCTCTAACCAAAACAATTTTTTTTCCTAGCTATGGTACCTTCTTTTCTTTTTCTTATAGCAATATATTAATGCATTGCTGGTTATAAATATCAAGAATTTATAAACATGGCTGATTTAAAGACATATCTTCAGATTCTTTGTATTAGCTGAAAAAAATCAAACCTGTCCCTTTCTTGCAATATCATTGCTCAGGCTTTCTGCAAAGTCCAACAGTGGTTAGAGGCATGGCTTTCTACTCAATTTCTATTTTGAAAGTGGGACCTAGAGACTTAGGCTTAAACCCTTCATATCTCTTTCTGTGACCCGTACACCAATTAAAGGAGTATAACCCAACCCCATGGGAGCTAGCTTTTCAACTCTTTTAACAGAATTTGTGAGTCCTCAATAGAAATTGAGAGAGAGGAGGAAAAAAGACCCTGAATTAGTCAGGCACATTAGACGAAAAATATTTCAAGTCATGACAAGCAGGTGCATTTCATGTTTCTCTAAAGGTTTTTTTCATTTCCTGTTACAAAAGAGCCAGATAAATACATATTTATACCTTGGGATGATATAATTTACTCTTGCTTGATAAATATTTACAGTTAATATAAATGTGGTTAATTTTGCATAAGTTCTGTGTGTCACAACTGAGGCCCTCAGAGTCTACAATCCTTTTTTCTCCAGACTCCAAAAAGAAAGGTTCTTGCATACAGAAAAAATCTCTGCTGTTTCCTTCTCCAGCTTTTCTGTATCCTTTATAGAACACAGGTCTCTCCAGGAGATAACTATTTAGAGCTAAACTCTTTTGATGTAATTGAAAAGGCAGCTAAGCCCCTCCAGTACCTGCACACAGTCACCCCAAAACTTCTAAAGTTCTCCAAGTCTGTGAAGTCTGAACAGTAGTACGTTTATAAAGACTTACACTTATTGTTTGAAACCAAAATAGCCATCCTAATTCACCTCAAGAAACAGAGCAATTTAAAAAAACTGAAGTAATAATTTCCTAGATAAGAGAACTTGCATTCACTCTGTAAATCTGCGGCTGAGAAAAAAGAGATCTCCTGAGATGCAGGCATCTCATCAAAAATTGCATTAAAAGATCTTTTACTTCACACTGGGATGTTTGTTCCTTAAAAACGTTCAAGTCCTCTTATGTAAGTAATGTGAGTCTTGCAACAAAACCTGTACCGCCTCCCAAGTGGCTCCATATCACCAGTACCATTCAAAATCTGAGGAGGAGATCTTCAAGCCATTTTTATTGTGATATGGTCAATAAATACCTACATTTTTGTTTAATTGGCTTCTTCATCTTCTAGAAAAAGCAGTAAAAAAGCCACCACGAACTTTTTGCATTTGTCCTTTGAACAGTTTATCTAAATCTCTAGTCTTAACACCACTGCATTCTAACACACTTATCAACAACATTTGGAAAGGCATGAACAAATCTTTAAATGTTGCTTCCACATTCTTCATTTTTTACCATCCCTCACTATTTTCCTACACATCAGCAGCATGCTTCAACTTGTCAATTTGTGAGAAAGAAATCTTCTCTGAAAAAAATATATCGGTTTGTCTCACTTCCTACATTGCTTCTGTTGCTCTTTGACAGACCTTTCTTACATTTTGTGTATTTCAGCTACCTTTACTAAAACTGAACACCCTTTTGCATTGGGAAGAATCTGAGTTTAAGTTTGAAATTAATTCTACTGAGAAGTGACACCCACCAAGATCTCAGCAGTGAGGAAATTTTGCAAGACACGGAAAATACTACAGCAACACAGTATCTATGTTAATGCTATTTTGTTTCTATTTTTGGCCTTGACATTGAATAAAATCACTGTAGCAGACACATTGTTGAGCCCACAGATTTTTTCACGCATAATGTTTTTCAACTTGCACACAACCGATCACACTCAACTTATCAGAAAGATTTGCTGAGCCAGATGCTTCCAAGCATTAGTAGCCATACTGATTTTCAGAGGTAATTTAGAATGAAGAATTTTTGGTTTTCATAAAGCCAGATAAAGACAAGTACTTTTGTTCTTGATTCTTATATAATCATGTCATCAAAAATGGCCAGATACAGCAAGCACTACCAGGTCTAAAAATGACCATCCAGAAATAATCAACAAGAATAAACTAAGCAAGAGGAGAAGAATGGAGGAGGTCATCCCTTAAAGAAAAGCTCAAGCACTTCTCTAGAAGCTGTGGAGGAAGATACTACAGTTTAGCAATACAAGAATTCCCATGAAGGAAAACTACTCAAAATTCTGCTTTTCATTATCAAAGGAAATCATTCATCCACAGACACTTTTGATATCACTTTTTTTTTTCATGTTGCAAAATAAATTACTTCTCCAGTTCAGATAAAGAGTCATAGAACACTCCAAGTTGGAAGGGATCCACAAGGATCACCAAGTCCAACTCCTGAAGCCAATGAATAGACAATGAGGAGTGTTCTACATGAATTGGTCCCTGCATTAAACATTAATAGATATGAAGAATAAAAGGGAACAAACTTTCAAGTCACTATTACTGCTGGTGATAGGAAGAGAAGTTGAGCCTTTCTCCTTAAATTCCCTTCCCATTAATGCAGGAGGTAAGTGCAACTTTGCACCATGTTTGATCATGTCAATTTTTTCCTCAAGAACACCTTTTGCAGTACCAAATTACAGTCTATAAAGGCACAAACTGAACAAGCCAAAGGCACAGAGCACAAACACCCAGGAAAAAAGATTTCAAAATGCCAAGTAATTTAAAAAAAAAAAAAAAAGATAAAAGAAAAATATGGAATTTAAAACTCCCTGACAGAAGATACATGGGACCAACTCTTACAAGGTGACAATTTTTAAAGTAACAAACTAATACTGTAAAATAACAAAACTTTGCTCTTATTATTTTGGTAGAAGCTCCAGAAAATAATTTGAAGTTTAAAAACTGATGCAGTAACTAGTTTTAAGAATGTCTTTAATATTAACAACAAGCACAGAAAGGACTAGACCTTTCTCATGCTTTTGGAAGCTGCTGATTTCAGCTGCCCATTTCCACTTTGAAATGGTTGTTTTTCAAGGTACTTTCCTCACAAATATCACAGAACGTGAACTTGTTGATCAGTTAGACCAAAGAATCATGTCTTCCAAAATCATCCTAATTGTAGCAGCAACTGATATTGTACTACGTAAAGTCCAAAACTCTTCTTTGAGGCACAGTTCGTGGCAGAGCCTGAGCATCAGCACTTGCCAAAGGAGGCTCCAGATACCATCTGTGCTCCTCCGGAGTCTGTTCTGGCTAGGAGTAGGAGGTGATCCACTATATTCACTACCTGTAGCCCCTGCAGCTTGCGCAAGGAACATCTGCTGATACACAGAAATTTCTAACTTTCTCATCAAGTTAGACTGCACATGAAATGAATGTCTGAACAGCAAAAAAAAAAAAAAAAAAAAAGTATTACACAGGGACGAGAAACATATGTGAACTGGAAAACGTGTTACGTGTATCAACCTAGTTTGAGGACTTGACACAAAACTTGAACTCAGAAAATCTTGAGTTGTGATCTTGGCATGCCCAAATATATTTAATAAGTACATCTTGGAGTTTTGAAACTAGTTGTGCTCAATTCTCTATGGCAGATTGAGAAACACTGAAAAAGATATATGTTTTATGCTTAAAAAATTATGACTTGAGTGGGACTCATAGAGCCACTCAATAACTGCTCATGAAGCTTCCCTGGATGCTGACCTTATTTTAAAATGTTAATCCTCCAAAAAATGAAATTCAATGAAAAAACATCCCAACTACAGAATTCCTAGTAACTCTCAATATAATGCTGTTATCTGCTGTTGAAAGACATAATTTCTTTATTAAGAAAGAAGCAGTTGTTACTAACAGAGTACAAAGAAAAGTCTTGAATACAGGAACATGTTTTTCTGTATAGTTCTTTTATTGATTTGTGTTTGTTTGGAGGTTTTTTTAATATAAAGATAAGGTAGAGCAATACATCTTTTAATGCCATGTAAACTAAGACAACAAAGAACATAACTTCAGAACATTTTCTTAAGTTAGTGCTTTCAGAGGTTTGTTTTACACTGTTATTTTTATTCTAAATCAAGGTCACTGTGTTTGGCTAACCCAGCTGAGCTAGGTGCCACTTGCTCCTGTACTGCACAGGTATCTCTAGACTGTCTCCTGCTCTCACCACAGGAACCAGTTTCTACTCCACAATGCGTGGAACTCAACGAGCCAAGCACACAGAAGAATATGATTTTGGCTCAGCATTTGATCCACCAGTGCCAAATTAAGAACGAAAAATACATTGAAAGGCATGATATCCAAATGAAAGTTGCAACATTGCTTCATCTATACCAGTTTACTCCCTTTTCCTTTCTAGTATCAGAGAACTAGGTTTAGCAAAGACCTCAGGAAAAAACTCAAATTTCGTGTTTTAAGTAGAACCAATGAGCCTCTTCACAAATGTCATGGCAAGTCGCTATTTTGCATCACCTCACTCTTCAGACTGCACCCGTTAGAGAGAATGTCAACTGTTGCAACCTAGGCAACATTTTTTTTTCTTTTTCTAAACTCCTGGTAAGTCTGAATGGATTTCATTTTCTCGAAACACTCATCTTCTCTGTTCAGGAAACAAAGTTTTTGGTATCCCTTTTCACTGAAAAAAAAGTGAAAAGTGAAAAAGTTTCTCTTAGGGCAGCTGTTTTTTCTGTGTTTGACAACTAATGATCATTTACTTTCAGCTCCTGGCATCCAACATTACAGCAAGCTGCTCCAACATCTGCCTGCACCTGGAACAGGGAGTTCATGCTCTCTTCCTGTGCCCTTAGCAAGGGCTGGCTATCACACGGCTTGCCACTGTTCACAGTTTGCTATTAAAGACACATAATATTTTTGAAAAGAAAGTAGCTTCTTGCTGGCTTCCTTTCCTGCACCAGATCACAAAGGGATGGGAGGAACATAAACTGTTTACCTGTAACATGAAACTGCAATTTCTGAGTACAGCTCTCTGGTACTCTGATGACCAAGCCCTGTACATCATAAACCTCTCAGTGTGAAATGTAATGTCAGAAGCCAAACCTCTGTAGGCTTTTACTTATTTAGCTGTGTTTTGTGGCCTGGCACTCTGGAAGATTCATTGTCATTTCAAACTTTTTTCCAGATGTCACAAGGCACAGCCATGACCTGCAGCCATATTTTCTGCTTCCAGCAATACCAGAGGAGCTACAGCCACCTGGCACATTTGGACAACCAGAGGTGCAGGATGTGAAAGTGCTGCAAAGATCTACAAGTTTCTGGAGAAAATGAGCCCTTAAAGTAAACAAAATAATGAATACCAGCTGCCGAAGAAAATTAAGTCACTGATTTGGGATTGCTTAAGTATATCCCTGCTCAGGAAAGCCTTTAAGCACGTGCTTAATTTCCACATCGAGTTAAGCCCTGTGTGTTAATTCCTTATACCCTTACATAAAGATCCCAAGGCCAAGCTCCCACTTCTGTGTCAACAGAACATGAAAGGCTCTGCAAGACTCCAGTGTCTATTTCAGGCTCAGAGTAAATGTTTTTTAATTACTGTCAACGCTACCTGCTTCATCTGCCTGCTGCAAGTGCTGCACTTAGTGGCTGCATCCTTCAGAGTGGCTTGGCTCACTTCGGTATTCTCCAGACTACACAATGAAAAATTTCAAAATACTGGATTTTAAGGAGAAAAATGAGTTTCAGAAGAGCCTGTAATCACAGAAGCTGAAGGCCCACCCACAGTCAAAATGAATGAGCATCAAAATCCCACAGCAGACATCCTTTCAAAAAGATAGCATGAAAGGTTATGGTTTTCTGATATGATTAGTGTTTTAATAAAACTCTTCCTAGTTTCAAAATCTGTCCTTGTAACTGCACTCTTTTGCTCAGATAATTTTTCATAAATTGGTATTTAGTCAAAATTACTTGGTGGTGTACAATATAAAGGGTCTAAGTAACAAGGAACCGAGCTAAAATATAATTAATTTTCCCATCTAAGAGAATGACCTTCATAATTCACTTCAGGCTTCACCTCCAGAGTTGTCATGGCTCATTTCCTCATTACCAAAATTAGATTTTAAAACACTACTGTCCTCCATAAAGTACACTTTGTCTCTGATTATACAAAGAGAGAGAGGAGTGCGTATAAAATTATTTGAAGCACACAAATACCCAGTTGCCTCAAACACAGTACTTACTATGACTACAGTGGCCAAAGAACTAACAGATTATAACAAAACCAGCTTGCAAATGAAACAAAATATTTTTGAGAAGAGAATGAAGAAGTGCAAGGAAAGCTAAAAGGGGAGAATTAAATTAAGAAATTAATTTATTAAAATTAATTAACTCTATTGACTTTTAAACAAGCACTGACATAGATAGATGCAGCAAATATGGATCTTTAAGGAGTCAGATCCATGTTTGTACCTAAACAGTATGGTGAAACAAGGACCTGGTGACTTTCACTTAATTCATAAAATTTGGCCAGCAGAAAGAAAAGCAAAATCTCCAATTAACACTATGAGAGGACTCAGGAGGACTCAATAGAGCAGAAAACAGCTGAATGCAGCAGTTCATGGCTTGGTAGTTGCCACAACCTGCTGCAAGCTTGCAAGCTGTGAGGCCTGTCTGGGAATATACATGTCTGCATGGGCAGTGATGATTGACTGCTCTAGTAATTTTAGTGGACACTATTCACAAAAGGTTGAGAAGAAAATCCAGAAAGGGTGTCCATTACTTACTTAAGGAGATTACTTTAGGGGACTAATAGCTCAGGGTGCTAGTTAAATAATTGACATCTAGGAAGATGAACCATCTCTCATTTCCTTTGTCTCTATGCTTTTGTTTGTTAAAATACCCCAAAACCCTCCAGGCACAGTGGCTTTAAACGTTTAAACGTACTACTGATATTATTTAATCACATCACAATCTGCATAGCTCTCTTAAAAGTAAACGCTTAGCAGTGTGTCAGAGTACATTAACACAGCAGACTGAAGCTCTGTGCTTAATGTATGAAAACACATATTGGGCACTTGTGAATTGCAAGTGGAAACATGTCTATTGAGAAACCAGAAATGATCCAATCTAGGTTTGCAGAATAGCAGCCTGTCCAGCTTTTCCTTTAGTAATGTGATAAAATTCACTCTGCACCTCACCATCAAAAGGCATCACATTTGTCCAGTGTGTATTTATTCATTTATTTGATCCACCTTTATAAAAGGGGTTAGAGGTTAAAAGTCTCACAGTCACATGCTTTTCAAGCAACAGCCTAGGAAGGAACTTCTTGCAAGCCTATTAAAATTCCTGCCTGTCATTTGAAAGTGGAAGCTCTGATAAAAATGTCAAAATCTGCCATAAAAATTAAGTCGAGCCAAACTTTGGCAACTGAAAATGGTAAATGGCATCAGCGTTAGGAAAATCAGTCCTGCTGTTTTCAAGTCATCAGAAAGCAGAAGGGGGGAAGAAGGACCCCAGAAAAGTAGTGTGGTAGGTAATGCAAAGTCTGAAACACCAAAGTCCTCGGTTTGATGTGTGGCCCCACATAAGCACCTTCAGTCACAGCGTTGCATTTGAATGCTGCAATGCATTGCAGTGTAACGGGGGATGTTACCAGGTCTCCTGGTCACCTGAAGAAAAGTGGTTTCCATAGAAACACTAGTATTCTTTCCTTAAACCGCAGCAAAGACATGCAGCATTCATAAAGTGTACATTCAGTGGGGTTTAGGTACTCTGGGAGACAAAGTGGATAACAGCACCTAAAGAAAGGATGGCTGGATCTTGCCCTAGCTTGCACTGGAGTAAGCCCCTTTCCTCCCCTCTTTGGCTCAGCAGTTTGGAAAGCCTATGGCAGAGAAGGCTGTTCAACCACCTTAATATCTATAGCTTAATTTCTCACATTGCTTAAGCTATCCTGAAAAAAGCCATTCTTGGTAGACTGATTTTTTTTAAAATTTCTTTTTTTCTATTTGAATTCATGTGGATTTGGGGGACTTTTTCAGAGCTGAATATAAACAATTTTTTAAATTTTCAAGTATCTGAAAGTTTAGTGCAGCTTACAGCTGCCAGATTTTACTTTCAAACTGGAAACAAAGATAATGGAAGTTGTCTTACAATCAAGAAAACATTGTTACAGAGAGAATTAGGAACTAGAAAACTTGGAGGCTCAAAAATCCAAAGGCTGGAAAGTGATGGAAGTCTTGCAATTACTGTATCTGCTGTACCACTCTGAGGCCTTTCTGAGAATAAATCTGGTCTCCTTTCACAGCCTGCAGTATGCTCTGAGTAGATTACTTCTGGGCAAAGAAAGGTCACAAAAGCTTTGAAATTGTTGATGAAAATATGTTAAAAGTGCAACCTGCTCATCCTAAACTAAGCCTCTATTACATGTCCCTTTTTTAGTTCCATCAGTGCTCACTCCTCCCCCTTCTCTGTGATCTTCTCCCATGCAACCACTGCCTTCTCAACTGTCAGGATGTTATCACCAGTGTAGCAACATCTCTTTTCTTAAGCTGTCGACACTTGGACTCCCATGGTACATTTATGCAGATTGGAGATCTGATTGATTTTGTGAGGTTAGCAAGACTAAAATGAGAACAAAGGCTGTGTAAGAGTAGTAAGCTCCTCACCCAGCACTTTGAGAACAGGGCCAAGTGCTGCAACTGCTGGTACATTATGAGAAAGCACAGAGGACAGGTAATTCAAACAATCTCCCACCGTATTTTCTGAAGTGCTCACGATACAAGAAATTTGCAATTGCAAACACTTCCAACAGTTTCTGATTTTACAAAGGACTTTTATATCATTATTGAAATGCTTCTCCTCCTCTTCTTCCTTGACTTTTTATAGCTCAAATCCTGCTTGATTTTTTTTCCTCCTCAGTATATCTTTTTGCATCAAAATCCATTTTACTGGGAAATAAAAAAGCATATTGGAAATAAAATGGAGGGCCAGTGAAGAAGTTCAACCCTGTAAAGATTTAATCTCAAACTGAACATGTACTGGTTAATAAAAAGCACAAGGAAGGCTCAGAAATCTGAAGAAATATGTGACACAAAGTGAAAGAAAATTTAGCAGGCCATGAAATCTGTGGATTTAAACAGATTTCTATGGTGATCAGAGAAATGGGAAAGGACAATCTTATTACACTCATCTAGTCCCAAAGGCCAAAGCAGATGTATCCATCAGGTTGTAATTTCTGACCATAAAACTTTGCTTGAATAAAATCCTGCATGTGACCTTCATACATATTGCTGCCCTACAAACCTCTGTTACTCTACAGCTGAATCCCATTTAGTTATGACTCACTGCCTTATTTACTTCACTGATCACAATAAGCTTTCAAAAGCCATTACGAAGGCTTGAGTTGGTGTCTGTAAGCATACTCTGGTGACTAGCCTGAATGACAAAAAGGTTGGGTTAGGAAAAAAAAAGAAAAATAAGCCTCACATATTTCTGATTGCAATAAGAAAATGGGTCCAGCAAAGCTAATTTCAAACAACATCAGTCAAATCTATTTGTCATGTGTTATAGGTAACCTATAGAAGAAAATACTGGATTACTGTAGAATTATTTTTCAAGATAAGTAAAATGTGATATTGTCAAAAGAAAAAAAAAAAAAAAAAAGAGTTAAGAGAAAGGAGTAGGATTAAAAAAACCCCACCAGCACTAAATGAAAAGCAAATATTTGCCAATGGATCTCCAAGGTTGACACACATCTTTGGCCGAGCTCTGACTACCTTCCAGATGCTGTGGATGCCTCAAGCACTGCAAACTCCTGCAGAGTTTGCTCCATAACTCTCGGTGTGCAAGTGGAAATGGCAGCATGAGGGCTGAGGAAACTGTGCTGCACAAGGACATGTGTCAGCAGGAGCCAAGCTATTACCTTTGGTCCAAGCTACCAAAGCCACCCCTTCCCCCCACTTGCCACAAAAACACAAAGGCCATCACATATTTTATATCAACCTTTCAGCTACTCTATGTCATATTACTAATGATAAATTAAGGACTGGAGGAAACAGCAGGCTCTGAACCATTAAATTAAAACTTTAATTATTAGTGTATTGAAGTAAGCACAAGCATAATAAAACTAAGAGAAAGATAAGAGAACAGAGTAATTTTCTGACAAATGAGAAAATAAGTGTTGTATTTATTTCAACCAAATTTCCCAGTGAAAGAAAAAAAAGAGTCCATTGCAAAGAAATAGAGAAGCATGTCTTTTATAAAAAAATAATTACAGTTTAAGTGTACGTAGAACTCAAACCCTTTCGAAGTCCTGTCCCATCCCTATTTAAATACTGCTGTAAATTGGAGTCTCACAGAAAAGGAAGTAAAGATTATACTAAAACACATTCTTAGCACCACTATGGATCTGGCTCATAATTCCTTGTTTCATAGTACTAAATCACTGACTTGCCACCATGCAAAACCTGACTATCCCAACTTCTTTCTGTGTCTATGTACAAAGAAAACTTCAGTTTCTGCTTTTCCTTTGTGGTACCTGACATGGGCACAGCATAAAAAAGCCAATCACAATATTGTTCCTCTCTCAACCACACAAGCAAGGAAATATTTTGAGACACTGCACAGAAGAGAACTATAAATATTGTGCAGTATTTTGTATTGATGAAAGAAAGAAAGAGAGGAAAGAACCTGCCATGTTGGACATTTCCACAGGGATCACTGTGACTTAGCGACTGGGCTGCAGCTTCCACAAGGGCGTGGGATGCACCACACTTGCTGTTGGCCCTTTCTGTGGCCAACAGAAGGGAAGACTAACTTTCCTAACTTCAAGAATTTCACCTCCTATTTCTATGCACTGGAACATGCCTATAAATTGTCCCTGAGGGCACTTCCAGTGATATTATGGGGCATGTCATTCATAGGTCTTCTAGGATAAAACCACTCAGCTCTGCTATAGTATCATCACCCCAATCAGAGCTGTTAATGAGATGCCCTAAGGTACAAATGGAAGACATTTAAGGGCACTGTAATAGTTTATGAAAAACACATTCAGAGAGAACAACACAGTACTGCACAGCTGGCAATCCTCTCAAATTATTTATCTTTACATCCCAAAATCATTAGGAAGTGTCGGAGTATTTCTGTTTACATTGTTTGGGAGTTACTTGCCAATTTCACTAAAAGTGAAATAAAAGAAATAATGCAGGCTGTCCATTACTGCATTATGAAAAATAACTCTGTACCTAACGTCTTGTTTCATGAGGTCTTTGCTCATGACTTCTTGGCTTTTTGAAATTCACAGTCCTAGGCAAATTCTTTATCTTTCTTTTTTGATGAAAAGGGCAGTTTAAAGACAAGTTTAGACCATTTTTAGACCAATTTTAAGCTGTTATTATGGATCTAATGCTTTAAATAAGCATTTTACCAAGCATTAAAAGTTGGGTTTTTTAAAGGCTATTCTGTAGTTTATACTATAAAAAAAAAGTCAAGACCTTAAAGAATTCCAGATATTGTGGCCTAAAACAATGCAAACTTCAATCAGTTTATATAAAAACAATTAAAACAAACAATTAGTAAATTAAATAAATTGTATATTTTTTAACATTAGGCTCTGCTTCATAGGAGATTCCATGGACCTCAGGCTCAGTGCTAGGATTCCAAGGAAAGGGTCATGCTTGCATGAAACAGACAAGTTTGAGAATACTGAATGTCACACATTGAAAAATATGAGATTTAGCCTCATTCTAGTAATTCTTTTACAAATAAAAGACTAGAATGGCCTGAATGTTTAAATGAACTTTTTTTTTTTTCTGGTATTTAGTACAGTGCATTTTGGTAAGCATTTGTCAAAGTTATAAACCACATAATATGTGACAAAAGTTAGAGTGGTCCCCTTCCGTGCTACTAACGTTTCTAGAAATATAATTAAGAGCAGAAGATGAGTGATATAAAGATACAGAGAAAAGGAGAAAGGCAAGAAACTGGTGCAAAGTACCTGAAATATTACACTGCAGCTTCTGCCTGTATTCAGTTAAAACAAAGCACATTAACTGTGGTAAAATATTTTAACAAGCAAAATGTCACAGATATGCACGTGCAAAAGATGCAAACCTTTGTTCTTCACTTGGATTATTCCAAGCAAAACACAGGGCCCTTAAAAGATGGGGAATATATTTGCTAGGCCTGTAGCTGTATTTGACCATGTATTCACAAGAAACAGTTTTTACTGGAAAATAGTGAACTCATCAATATCGCAACAGACCTTTCGTCTCCCCAACAGATGGTAATGAAATTTATGTCAAATCTGATCCATTCACATTTCAAATGTTGACTATACCAAGATACTTTCAACAATGACAAACACAACTTTTGCATAAAATAAATAATTGAATACTGAAATATTAGGTCATTAACTCTTTTGGAATGCTCTACTTTACTAGACACTTGCAGTTTCTCTAAATCACTAATAAATACTGTATTTAAAGCATAATTTCATTAAATAGTTTGCAACTACTCAACCACAATGATACAGGAAATTAATTGCTAATTTTCAGAGTTAATTAATGCTAACCACAGAGCATCAGCTAATATCATCCATCCTGGATTTAAAAAAAAAATAAAGAAAAAATGTAGAAAGCATCTTAAAAAGATTGAGCTCACTTACTCATTTTCCCCTCTGAATTCTAAAAGTATCGAGTAGTTCCAGTTTCTATGTTAGCCTTTCCAGATGGAAAGAGATGGAATTGATTCTAACCGGAATACTTTCAAAATCACTTCTTTTTCTGCTTCAGTTCTATCAAGCACAGACTGCAATGCTTCTTGTTACACAGATCTATCTACTGGTAAAATTTAACAGAAGAAAATTGACTAAATTACTAAATTGTCAAAAATTAAGAATGTCATTGGTAAAAAAACAAAATAAGCACTAAAGGCTTTTTCAGTAGCATTGCCTTGTCAATAACCAATTGAAGCCAAACCTTTGACTACACAAATATTGAAGAAACTATTTGCGTATTTCCCTTAAATCTCAATGTCAATACAGAGCCAATAATGATATAGAAAATCATCAAAATTTACTTTTGTTGTTAAGAAAAATTTGGTAATATACCTTCAGTAAATAACTTTGGCATCTCAAGCAGCTGTTAGTGTGCCAGAACAGCAAAGAAATAACAAATGCTTAAACCCCAAATTTGAATTCGTATTTCTAAAGACTTCTTGAGCTGTTTTTCCAGAGAACTCCTCAGTCACACCAGTGATTTACTAATCCAGCTCAGAGGGATTTCAAATATTATTTTCTGTTATCGTCCTGCCACTATTACAGGAGCCCGAAGTAGTGTTGTCATCCCTTGTCCAGTAATTGTGGAATGACACAAAGGTCAGGCTAAGAACAAAATCATGTTGGACACAGTCAACTTTCGAGTCACCAGGTTATCTTCTCATCCTTCCTTTAAAACATGTAACTTTTTCAGGCGTGCAGGCTGAAAAAGTTACCCACACAACAACCTATGTTTCCCAACAAATTGCCATTAGTTGCACAAAATTAAATGAAAAAGTAGCAGGAAGTAGTCATCATTTTGACAGTATCTTCAAAACAGGCTGGAAAAGAAGAACGATGTAGGCAAAGTGTGTCTGACTTCTTTATCACATTTCAACAGCCTATACATAGAAAATGGATAAAAGGTGACTTTATAGCTAAAAGTCACTATGACCAACACGAACCAAAGCAGCTAAATCCAAAACTAAATGTGCTATTTGATATTACAAAAAAAAGGAGCCAACAAAAATTACGAATTCCCATAAAGCTAAGAAACTATCAGGGTAATATTTTACATGTCACTGCAAAAACAACAGCAAGAAATCTCTTCAGTTGTCCTACCTTCTTGAACCGCCTGGAAAGGATTGTTGCCATCCACAAATGTCACTGAACATGTGATTTTCTCTGTTTGTAAGATTTCATCATTCTGGTTGAGATCAGCAACTGCCATTCGAAAAACTTCCTCATCTTTTTTGGCAGATTCATCAAAAATCGCCCCTGTGCAGAAAAAAAAGAACAGAAATCACATTTCACCTTTCACCTGCAGTATCCCAAAGTATTAATCATAAGCACTTAAGACATTTTTTGCTAGAACATCATCCCTTTCTCACTCCTTAAGAGCAGTTCTCTCTATACAGAGCCCAGAAATTGCTTCACAATATACACAATTTTTACATTTTGACATAATTTAAGACAAATTGAAGAGGAGCATTGATTCCAGCTAGAAATATTGGGGAAAAAACAGTTAGGCACAAAGCAAATTATTTGTATAAGAACACGGCCATGAAACGAAAATTGAGTTTCTTCCAAAAGTGCCATTTAATATATTGAATGACTACAGTGAGCTAGGATATACATTTAACATCATGTCTACTGACAATTAAAAAATATAAAGTTCAAACAATGTGAGACTAAGCCTAAAATGGTAGCAGCACTGGGTAAATGAGGTAGAATTGTCACCCATGATCAATAGACAGGTCAGCAGCCAATATAAATTATTTCAGGTGTAATACCTATAGGATCTGCAAAACAACAGTTCCAACTAATTGTCTGACTCTTGAGGCCAGTAAGTTAAATTTAAATGGTTAATTAAAATAAGTTCTGCCTTTAAAAAACTCACAGAAAGTGAATGTTCTGTCTGTTTCTTCACAACATTTTACAGAACATTGTAAACAGGGAACCAAAACACTCAAGAGGAGCTGGCAGAGTGAGAGTACCCAACTCTCATTTAGCCAATTCTTCATGTGTACTGAAAAAGAACTCCAAGACTGATCCAGAGGTTTTAAGCTTTTTTTCTTTAAACCATAGGATCACCTTTAACATCACTGATTTCCTATTATTTTACGCTTTCTTTTTGTATGAACTATTTATCCAGAAATAAGCTCCAACTACACTGTTATAGTCCTATGACAAATGCTAGATTGTTTAAAACCTTAAAATCAAGGCTGTTAGATTTTCAAGCACCTTTAAAAGCTTTCATTTCCAGGCAGTAGATTAAAGAGACAGAAGGGCTGGTTCAAAATCAGACTTCTGAAAACTGTGTTTATTTATTTTTGAGGGTCTGCTGTCAGTACAGAACTCAGCTAAGGCAGTGAATGTGTTGAGGCAGACAATGACAACAGAAAATAGTGATCATTGATGACTCCAGGTAAACTCCTGCAATCAGTGCTGGAAAGAACTGACTGCAATTCATTTAGAAGAAATGGCTACTTTAAGATAAATAAACTTCATACAAAGTGTTTACTGTGTTTTTCCCACTGACCTCCCACACTCATCTCCCTGCCAGCACCACTCATCCTTCATGAACATCATCTCCTCCTACAATCTGACCGCTTTGACTCCAGCATTTTCCCTCCTGAAGCTCCTACCATCTGGAACAGCTGTTCTTTACCTCTCCACCTCATTCACCTGTCATCTCTGTGCAAATCTCAGCTGAGAACATTCATTTTTCCCCTTGCCCCTGTTCCATTTTCCCTTGTTTTATTTAGCTCCATAAAGCAAAGCTGCACATGGCTGAGAACATGCTTGGTATGCAAGATGTTACAAACCCTGTTTTCTCCACAAAGACAGCTATTTGTGGATACATGTAGCATTTAAGGGGACAAAAAACTGTGTCCAAGACATGCCTAAACATGTTTCTAACCTCATGAAACTCAAACCAAACCCACAAAGGCTTCATTTTGGGGTTACACCTATACTGGTGATAATGACATAGCCCTGCAAGCATTTGAAGGATGGCTACTAAGTAACCAGGGTAAAATTAAGGGGGGGGAAAAAAAGAATTGGAAAATAATTATAGTAATTAGTCAAATTCTATCCCTGTAGAGTAATTCTGTCACAAATGCTACACTGTAAAGAAGTGAACATACATGGATTTCATACACACACACACAGGACAGCTGTCAACTGTGTTGCAGAACAGCATGGCAAAACAAAGATCTTCCAGCCAACACTGCCGAGTACAGCTTCTTATTCAACAGATGGGAAATGTCATCTGAAGCCTGGCCTGGTCCCCAAAACAATTCAGGTCATTTATTGAGTAGAGGATACAGTAAAGTCCCAGGTAACTAGTTTTCTCTTGTATGTGTCATCATAAAAATCCCCTTCAGCACCTTTGCCCTTTCACTGGCTGCTGCAAAGATAATCCTGGGCTGGTGAATCCATCAAGGTTTCTCAACAGAGAAACCTTCTTGACAATCTTCTCTTTCTTTCACACACAGATATTCCTGATAAACTCCTATGCTTTTTCTCCAGTTTCTCAACCTGAAACAAATCCTAACTCTATCAGCATCTGAAATGTAAGGGACTAGGTTAGATCAAACTCGATGTTGTTTTCACAAATGCTGCTCTTTCTCACTTGAGTACAATGCCTCCACTTTTGCTCTGACCGCTGCTTATGTTTTTATAGCTCCATGTTTCAGATGCAAATTTCAAAATTTCTCCTGCAACCAATATTGTATCTGACATTTTAAAGAAACTACCTCACAGAAATGACATCACACACATTCTAGTGTAGGAGTATCTCCACAGGAAAACACATACAGGTGAATTGCAAAAATTAGTTCTAAACATAGCTCCTGTCTAAGCATCCAAGCAGGAATTAGATTGTTTTCCTTCAGAAACTCAGGCCTCATTCATTAGAGTATCTAACTTCTCTACACAAAAACTGTTTTAAGATATCATAAAGATTGCACTGTTCCTTTCAGGAGATGGCAGTGCACAGCAGCACATGCATTACAATTTCAAACAGTGATAAGAGAAATTTTATTACATAATCGATTCTCAAAATTTAGTTTCAGTTGTTATATAAAATTGAAAACCAAAAAACAAAAGAAAGCCAAGCCACAAAACCCCTGAATAACTTTTAAATTGTTACTATTCCCATATATATAATTTTATGTCCCTCTTTCAGCTGTATTTCATGAGTCTATATATGTCTCTGTATTACAGAGATAGATGGAAGGGATATTATTTTTGCTTGTTTTCTAAAAGAAAATCTATTTCAGTGAAAAGATGGAAGGGATTGTTCACATTGTGTTAACATTGCTGGAATATTTCCCTTTCACTGTCATTTCAGAAATTATCCTCTAGTAAACAGGATTGATCTTTCTAATGTGAAACAGGTATATCAAAATTTTTACATCTAGCTCCTTTAACTTTTACCTAGGGGTTAACTTAAACCTTATGTATAAGGTATGATTTGCTCTTGCCAAGGCCTGAAGTCTGAAGATTTTCTGTGTATTCTTTCAAATACAGTCATTCAACCAAGTCAAAAAACCCAAATGAACAAGTAAAAGTTATCAGACTTTAAAATTACTTCCATAGTGAGACCTATATGCTCTCTCATTTCTTCATGTAGAGCTGGAAATGAGAGAACTGGGATGACCACAGTACTTACTTGGAGCACATGTCTAGAATGAACCCTTTGGCCATAAGAAAAATTGTTACAGAAAGTAATAACAGCTGAGGAGGAAAAGCAGATTATTTCTATAGATACTGTAAGACACACTAGAAAAATGATGCAACACTATTTACAAAGGGAGAAAGTCTTCAAAATTATACAAAAGTAATGCTGTTCATTTTTCTTCCACCCCCACTGCTCATCTCAGCTGGAAGTGTCCTCACACTAAACATGTCATTTCTAACTATGCTCAAGGAGCATTCCCATGATTGCATCAAGAGCCGACATGCTGACACAGCAACTACTCTGCACCAGCTTCCCCCTCCTGTTTTATTAGCATGTCATTACTTTCAGCTTTATCTCAGAATCTGGATCAGGACAGCACAAACATAATTCTCTTCTGGCTTTTTAAAAACCCTCAGCACATCAAAAATGTCATGTGGTTTAGCAGAGAAGTCTTTGCATTCAGCCATGCCACCAGAAATCTGTCATTTTAAGTTAATATAGACAAAATCAGACGAATGCTCACTAAGTTCAGATACTGATAACATCATTAGAATGGTTTTTCAATGATCCCTTGTCCCACTGACCCATACACACAAAAAAAAAATAATCCAAATTAAGTATTATCAGCTATTTCTAGAGCGATTTGAGCAGTCTTGTGGAATCAGTCCAGAAAACAAAAGCGTGAGAGAAATGCATCATGATGGCAAGTGCTAAGCAAGAAGAGATTTAAACCACTGCTTGTCTTTCTATCAAGTAAGAAAGGACAAAGTCCACTGCTGGCAATGTTCTCACGTATTATAATTTTATTACATATGGAAGTGTGACATTTCTGGACCTCAGTGCCCCATATTACCCTCAGAAAATAAAGTACCTTATTTCAAAGAGGAGGAAGAGCACATGGATTAAATACCATTGTGAATTGAGGTCACAGTTCAATTTCGGCACGTGTTTGATTTTCACCTCCTAACATTGCACACACACCCCTCACCAATAAAAACCATATATGCTTTGCCTAATAATTTACCAGCTCATTCCAGCTGGTAAATGTTTGGAGAGAAAAGGATGCAAATGGGAAAGTGTATACATAGGAACTTTTTGAGCAACTCTCTCATGTTCTCAGCAGCTCCTGATTCTGTGACAGTTCTCTGAGCCACTGGTATTGCCAACATTTTCCAGTGTCTGAATCCAATTCCACTGTATTTTCTCAACTGCTGCAATTGAATTATTATTCTGAATGAGAAACTTAACACTGCTGCTGGGAGAAGGATGGCCATGCTGTTAATGCTCAGAACAGGAAGCTGGGAGTTTTGACTATTCATGGCAGATCTCATCTGAAATGTCCTTCAGATCTATGAGCTCCTTGCCACAGGTCCGGCTCCACAATATGAAATAAGGATATGAGACACTAATTTCTGGAGGCCTCAGTAAGACTGGTATTTGAGAACCTCAGATACATTGTGCAATCAAATCTCATGTTATTTCTAGGCCATGTGAAGGTCTGGTTGGGAAAATTTGTATCAAACTCATTCATTTTTAACTACAGTGGCAAATGCCTGGCTGTATCGCATACTATCATATCTGATTTACTGAATATATCCATACAGCTTTAGTAGGCCAATTATAATGGCATTATTGTCAACAAAGAGAGGGACTGCAGGAGTTTTAGAGAGGGGCTGCAGTAATTTAGCAGGAATTTAGGAAGTCACATACAGAGACTTGGCCTTGTGCATGCAGCTCCCATTACCATGGTATTCAGCATGCCTTCATACAATTGGACCCTAAATTTCATTGTGACACATTTAGAGCTGCTGTTAAGTTTCTCTGTTGACTGATAGGCAGCTGAGTACGTGCAATCACATCTGATTTTGCCAATGAAGGGAAAACAGCGTCCTTTGTCTCTGTCTTTTAGGTTGTTTTAGAAACCCTGTAGAAACAGTACTGTAAGCTTAATTTTGTCATTGCAGCATAAAGGCAGTTGAACTCCTCTGCTTCCTGTATCAGGAGGGAGTTCCCAGCAGATATGTCCTGAGCCACCTCGCACATCAGGCTGCAGATGCCAGCCACGGTACAGGGCTTGGCCAGTGAGCTCCCCAGTCTGTGGGGAGCACAGCTGGCTCACCTGGGGCCAGCGTGGGGCTTTAGCTTAGGGCACAGCCAATCCCGCGCATCTGGAATCGTCAGCCTCATGTGTTTGCTCCCCAGAGCCTTCCTACTCTGCACCACAGGGATCTCGGCACCAGAGTGCATCTAGGTCAAGCTGAAATTTTTGAAAACACTATTTGTTTGTTCATTTTAATTTTTCAAGACTTTCACAGCTCCCATGATGACGTTAAAAGAGACAGCAAGACAGGCTGAGGAGCACCTGCACCATCTTCTGCAGAGAATGTAATGTCTCCATGTCCACCAAACTCTAAAGATTTGTGTTTCTACTTTATATATCTCTTATTTCAACGAGCACAGTAAAGACATTGAGCAGTACCTTAGCACATATCTTCTACTATTTATCATCAGACACGTAAAAAAAATTAAAACAATCAGCTTAAGAGAATGTACTTGCCACACTAATGTATAAAAGTTCTACCTATAACTTTAGCAGCACAGATGAGATCAGAAATACTTCCCTTCAGTTTCTTGATTACCACTGATGCAAGATTGATCAAATAACAGAAGCATCAGGCCTACTGTCATCTTTTTAATGGACTTCTGTAAAGGTTTGCTTCTGATAGAGAGGAGCGGATATTTTTCCAGACCATGAGCAATGCCCATTTCCCTGACAGCAGTAGCACTGAGTGACCATACATTACATATGCCTGTGTACAGATTGCTGCTATCTCCAGAACGCATTCCTTAAATAACAACTGCATCCATTTTTAATGGAATGAAAAAACCCCCCAACAAACAGCAAAATTATTAAATACAAGGTCCACATATAACCAGAATATGTGGAAAAAAACCCACCCCAAAACAAAACTCCCCATGTTATTTTCTAGGGAAGCCACCCTCCCTACAAATCTTGTCCTCCCTACAAATCTAGTTCTGCAGTCTGGCGTATGTACACAAATTGTACATTACTGGTATTAATTAGAGAAGCTAAGTTTTTAGCTGGACATAACAATTAAATCAGACATTTAATGACGTGGAATGGAGAATGAAAGTTTTCCCTGTTCCCACCCAAGTTTAGCAAATGCTTTTTGAATGTACAAACCTAAACTTAGGTATATGAATAGTCTCTCTCAAGTTACATCTGGAAACAAGACTCTGCTGAGCTTCATACAGTGCTTCCAACTTTGTATGGCACCACTTACCCGAACCATTACCCAAATCACAGTCCATTTTTGTTCCTTTTATAAGCACTTAACCCATTTTCAGAACAGCTATATGACTGGAATATCATGGAAGTGATAAAGCAACTCCTTCCCTTTATTGTTTTCATTTTCTAACTTGAAATATTTGAAACAGAGGCAAATGAGGAATTTTACAGGTGTTTCAATCCTGCAAATTGCTAGAGGCAAAGTCTGTTTAAAAGACAGTCAGAAAAGCGCAGCTATCATCTAAATACAGAAATGTCTCTCCATTCTTCTGCCAAAACATGGTTGTTTTTCCATGTCCCAATCTCACAGTAAAACAACCGATGCAGTTCCGCTTGGCTTTGAAAACTGATACTTGTTTTAAATTATTTGACTTCAGGAGGGTATCCCACTGTATTACACCTTGTCCTTTTTGTTATCTCTAGAGTATCCCAATCAAACTTTGGAAGTATGGTGGCTTGACAGGTTGACAAATTAAATAAAGACTTCACTTCTTAAGCTTTTCTGAACAGATTTACATGCAGTGGGAGCCAATGCTTCAGGTGTTGTATGTCAAACCTATAAATTATAAGGTGATAGAGAATTTCTAGGTAAGATGAAACACAAGCCTGAAGATATGGAATCAATTGTCTTTGCACTGCCTTAATTTAATTTTAATATGATTGGAGGCAGTCTGGAGTCAGTTCATTTGCACACAATAGGTGCTAGAGTTCTCTGGAGCTCAAGAATTTTTGAAAATCACTGTTCTGACAGTTTGCAAGACCAGAATGCATATGGAATTTTTTCTTCTGTTAAATTCTACAAGAACATTGTGGATACACATCAGTGTCATTGGGAATTATGTTCACATTTGGAAAGAACAGATTCTAAGATCTTATCCTCCTTATTTACACTGTCTGTCAGGCACATATGCAGAAGCACGAACTCCTTCCAATCACCATTGAATTATTTTAAGCTCATCCTGACAGATATTTCTAATTGTTCTCAAGTTCTAAACCATCATTTTACACTTATATTTAATGTAGCAAATGGTACAGTTTGTCAAAATCATCTGCTGAGTCTTGTTAATCTCATTTAAAAAACAGCTGTCATTTGCCAGTCCCTTTTGCTGATGTGTTATTGTTGGCTACCAAGTACAAGAAGGAGGAATACAGAGGGAGAAGAAGGCAAAACATTGTAGTCCTACCAAGAAATGCATTTTGTAGGATGTCATGAATTGGAAGGGACCCACAAGGATTATCAAAGTTCAACTCCTGGCCCTGCACAGGCCAGTCCCAAAAACCATATCATGTGCCATCAATTCTGATGCTTTTTTTTCTATGCAACATATAATCAATGGCATCTTAAAAGGCGACTCTGGAAAATCTCTAGCTAAGTAATAAAGTCCCTTCCCAATTGCTTGACATTCTCATTGACTTAAGGAGTCCTCAAGTAGAAAAGGGGTGTAAAAACTACTATATCAAAGAAATAACAATTGACATACACCTTGTTTTTCTTTTTAAGAGCCAACTAATTGATCGCACAAATTGCAGAGCCACGTAGTATTCGTTCCTGCAGACTGAAAAGTGCTGCACAAGCACCTGTTGTGCCATTGGAGACCACTAACTACTTTTGTAAACGCAGCAGGGCACAATATTATCATCATATAAACAATACATTTTATACACAATGTACCTTTCACAGCGTAAGTGTTAAGATATCTTCTGTGCACTGTTCCACTATAAACTTGATGTGGTGATTAACTACAGTGATAATATCTTCGCATTCATTATGCAACAAACGAGCTGATAATAATGAGAAGCTTTTCATGTTTTCTATCATATCCATAACTATCAAGTTAGGGTCTAGCTGTGAAAAGCATCTGGTTTGGTAGATATACTTGCCATATTATTAACATCCCATACAGAAAGTTAATGTGATTATCATAAATTTACTGTATGGTATCCACATTCTTGAAAAGGATATTAAAAAACAACCTTATGATGTATTTTCAGAGCTTGCTTAAATGCTGGCTTAAAACTGCAGCAAACACTGATTCTATGTTCTATTTCATCAATTTTATTAGCCCCTACCTGTTAATGAAGGAACACTTCAAAAAGCCTCAACAAGGATGACTGTATCCTAAAAAATAACTCCTAAACAGTTGTTAAGCTTTTGTCGTTGCCTACTGTCTTCCACTCTCATACTTGTTGTTCTGCCTCTGTGTACAATTCTGCTTTGTGATTTTTGAAAGACAAACTAATGCTTTAATTAGTCAAATGATGCAGACTGCTAGGTAGAGATGAAGAGAATTCTGCTGCCAAATCATTTCTTTATGACATGAGGCAGCTGTAGCACCTTACTCCTGTAGCAGCTGAACTTAATGGAGAATGAGGTTCCAAATCTCCTGGAGATGTTGTTAATACACAAACATATGTCTGCGTACACACACACAGATGTGAAAGTGCAAAGATTAGAGCGTGAGGTTTTTCTGGGGGGTGCGGCACTTTTCTGGTTTTTCCTTCCTATTTCACTTGGAAATTTCACAAGCCTTTTGCTACTAACAATTTAATCATTTCAAGGAGTACAGAAGCCTGGCTTACAAAACTGAAATACAGGTGTTGACACTGAATATTGCCACTGGGAGGGTGTTCCAGGGATAAGGGATTATTTCTTGATTACCACACGGTGTACAAACTCAGCCTCCTCTTCCCTCTAAAAAAATAAGACAGAGGTGCTGAGTCATCATGCCACAGACCCACAGAATGGTTTGGGTTGGAAGGGATCTTTAAAGACCATGGGGAGGGACACTTTTCACTAGATCCAATGATGGAGCACGCACAGCTTGTCTGAGTACAACAGAGAAGTACAGACAAGTAACCTTTAAATATATAGCTTTTTAAAATCTATCTGATACAATGTGTAGTGATATGAATGCCATGGCTAAGAATTAAATAACACAGGGAAGAAAGCAGGAATGAGAAGCTGTTTTATGAGCCTGACTGAATATGCAAAAGCAGACTCTGAAAATAATCTCTCAAACAGCTCTTCTATTCTGCTGGAAGAAAGACATTCAGCAAATTTACACATAGACATGGAATTTGAATGGAAATGAGAGCAACCAAACAAATTAGTCCATTTTCTTGCAAGACAGGACAGGACTACCTTGTAGAGAGCAATTTATATCCCAGTTGAAAATTAACATATGTAACTTCTTTCACTCTTATTTCACAGAGTGTAACAAATCTGGAATCAATCCATTTCCAGTTTCAACACAAAAAAAATCGCATCCAAAATTGCCCCAAGAAATAGCCACTTTCCAAGAAATGGTACAAATTACCCTCTTTCTACAAACAGGATTCTTATTTGCTTCTCAGTACAGATTTTGCTGAACTAGTGTTATTCCACTTAATTATAATTTTTTAATTTTATCATTTTGGCAAAAGGACAACCCACGTGGCTCAGAAATTTTCTTTGAAAATATTCAGGACTATGGGCTCAAAGTGCCTTCATGATCCAGGATGTTGAATACTTAAATTCTTTGTCACTTTCCATAGAAGGTGATGCCTATCATCTTTGTATTTCTTATACAAGTTTGATAGAATATTTTCTACTTTCTCAATTCATCATTTACATGTGTGTATAAAAAATAGATTCTCAGAAAATATCTCTCAGACAAGTGACAAATTTTTTATCTCAAAAATTTCACCCAATAAATTATTGTAATGCAGTTTCCATTTTGGAACAGGCAAAATAAGAAGTGGAGAGTAAGAAAAAGTTAATGTCATCCTACATGAGACACATTAGAACATGACCAAAAAGTCCTGCTTTAAATTTCTTCAACTCTCTGCTGCAATTTAACTTCACCCTTTGTTCTAATAACCCTACTGTTCTTCAGAAATACAAAGCTCTTTGAAAATGATAACACTATCATATGAAATGCCTGCAAATTCGCATTTCCCAAACTTCACTGTAAGTCAATTAAAAGCCCAAGTTCTTCAAAAGAGCAGTTTCTAGGGTACAATAAATGTCTGAACATTTTTTTTTAATCAACACAGAATTTCTGATTTTAAGACAGGAACTCTAAAGAACGAAGAACAGGTGTTTCTTCCAATGGCTTCTTTAATGTTAACCTCCAGATCCACAGTTGGAATAAAGTTTAATCTCCCTAAGATCACAAATACTTTTGAGAAACTAGCCCTGGCTTTGGATTTTTTTAATGAGACCTAGAACTATGTGTTTGGTTTAAGTTATCATCTGTCAAGAACAACTTATAAAAAGCCATATACAAGTGAATAATTACTTTCCCATTTTAGAGATTAAGGAATATTAAGCAGATGTGGAGTGACTTCTTCAGACACTCCATAATTAGTTGCTTGTCAAAATTAGAAGAATCTAATAAAAACCTGATTATTCAAAGTACCTATCTTTATTTCTATCACTTAACACAATCTTGGAACACTGATATTAAAATAACAGTAAGTATGTTATTATTATAGCTCCCACTTTATCTGAAAATTTCATTAGAAAAGAGACTTAGTTTGCTTTTTTTTTGGTTGGAGATTTTTAGGAGGAGAGGTTGTAAGTTTTGGTTTGTGTTCTTGGTTTGGATTTTTATCGGTTTTTTTAACTGAAGTGGCTCTAAACTGAAGGTGACAAAAATGTGTTTAATACCTTCAAAATCATTCTAACTTGAACAGACTCGAAGTCGAGTAACTTAGGCAAAGGCTTTCTTTTACATTTTAAGACCTCATTTAAATCAGGAAAAAAACGCAAGCTGGCAAGTAGAAAAAGAAAATAAAAATGAAATTATATCTATTTAAAAAAACCCAAAATAAAACAAAGAACCAACCAAGAAAAACTGTGTCATTAAGCATATTCAAATTTAAACTTGCAATTTAGAGACCTGAACACAAATAAAAAAACCTCCAGAAGTTATACTTATGGAGGTATAAATCCTGTTCTTATTGCTGCATGATCTCTACTGATCCATTTAAGTTTGTGAGAAGCCAGCCAAAGCGAGAGAGAAGTGTTTTGACAGCAGCCAGTTGTAGGCAACAGATAATTTTGAGAAAATTTTGTTATTTATTTACAAAAGTGGGAAAAAGAGAACAAGAAAACTTCCACTATAATAAAAAATAGCTTTTCTCTTTAACAAAACATGAATATAATCTGAAATAATGCCAGCTACTAACTTTCTGAGAACCAAGATCAAGGTTTTGTTTTCCTCTAGTCAGCAGAACAGTACCTGTAAACAATGTGCATTTTATTTTCTGTCACATGTGATAAGCCTCCAAGTAATAAATAAACAGGGAAACCCAGGAAAGAAGAATAACCTTCCTATTATTCCTGTAATCACTTTTAGTATCAGCAATTCTCCCAGCTCACTAGCTGAAGAAAAAACATTTCTTATGATCTACTACTGCAACTTTGAGAAAACAATCCCAGTAGTCACTTCAATATGAACATTAAAGGAAATTAGGAAATTATTTTACAAAGCAGAAGGACAGGTTACATTCAAGCCTAGAATCTAAATTCTGCTCTCCTCTACATTTAAGTACTCCAGTAGATAGATTTAGTTCCATTTTCCAGCCACTTCTGCCTTAACCGAGTCCTTTCATGGTTTGGGAAAAGAAGCGGAAACTTAGCCCACATTGACTTTGCCTACAGGCCTGTCACATCACAGACATAAAGCTTTAAAATTTGTCTACAGGTTTTGAATCTCACTATTATCGTATCACTTAATTATCGCAGGACCATTTTAATTAGTTATTACTGTATTATTACCAATTAATACAGAATACCTTGAGTATATTGTGGCACATTTTATCTGGGAGAATGTGTAATTACTTTGTCAAATTACTCCAAAAGACTACACCAGAATTCTACCTAATATAAATGCTTTTGCACCCATAACTCCCGGTATTCAAATTCCTAACCAGAGGTTAGCAAAAACCCTGTACAATTAAGCACTCATACAGGGATTCCCCAGCCAACTGTGCCAAACACAACTTGTTTCTTAGAAGATTTTTTTTACATCTCTCATTGGCCTCTTTCCAAGCAAGAAGAGGATATCTAAATATTCTGTATTAGATCTCAGCTGCAGGCACGACTCCTAATCCCTCATTTTTAAAAGCAAGTACAACTTTACTGAGGTCATGATTTTCCATGCTAGATCATCACTGTACGATAATTTACTCTTTATAACAAAGTGCAGCCAAAATAAGATAAAATTTCTGAGAAAAAGGAAAACTATACTACCCAGGATTTGAGAATTAGGTACATGTTGCGTAACAACAGAGCACGTGTACTTAACTGGCCCTTTAAAAAGGGTAATATTAGTTGAAGAAATGGGACCACAACAAGTGTTCACATCCAGATCTCCTCTTCCTTATCCTCTGTTCCAGACAAAATGTGAGTCTGTATTCAGATATGCAGCTCTAAAATCAAATTGTAGGTAGCAATCCACATTTTCATGAACAAAATTCAACTTCCTGCTGCTTGAGGGGAAAAAAACTCAAGCCTCAAAACCAGTTAATATTCTACAAAGGAAAAGTATTTTTCATCAGCTTGACAGGGCAACCAAGAGGTATTTCCCTGATTCTGGGATCTTAGAGGATTTTCTTTCAGTATGACCCTTTCAGCCTCTAGTCATCCCAGTAAAACATCTCCTGATAGTTCCTTTTACAGGTTGAAGAAAAATAAGCCTTTCAAAGCATCTTACCACTCATACATAAGCATTTCCACTTTTCTCTCTTCTTTTTTTTTCCTTTTTTTTCCCCCCACATACAGATAACATAACTTTGCTCTTTGGTCTTAGAAATAGAACGCCAAAAAAAGATTCCTTGAAACATAAGGTAAAATTTAAATCAGACATTACCCTACCCACATTTCTCTTCCCATCCCTCCTTCACTTTCATGGGCTTTGTATCAATAAACTTTGCAGCAGATATATTTATAGCACTGGTAAAGCTGTTCTACTGTCCGGGAAGTAACTCAAAGTACCAGGATGCTGCAATGGTGGCTGGGACATTTTCATGGGACATGGTTTAAACTCCTGAGAAGGCACAAAACTGAGCAGACATCTTGAGCACTTTTTACAAGTTCTTTAACAACGTCCTAGAATACAAGAGGAAATATCAGGACCATTCCTTATTGATTTATTATTATTCTTTATCCCACTACAAAACACATTCCACTGTGTTTCATAAGTAAGGGAGTGCACACATCTATCTCCTGTAGAATATTCAGGGCTGTATATCCCATAGGACTTCCATTCAGTACTTCTCTGCTTCCCTCAACTCAGGAAAGAGCCAGGTTTGAAAGCACACCTTTGTCATCAGCTATGCTTACAGAAGCCAGATATATTCTGGCTGAAGTTTCAGCCTTGCTCTTTGGTTATCTCAGAACAAACAAATAAAACACACATATGCAGACACTTCTGTGCTTCTGATCTGAGCCCCAGTAGCAGACACCAGTTTAGTGCCTGGGTAACTTCTTGACCTGTTTGCTACATGAAGCTATTCCACTGGAATAATTACCTGTCCTCAGAAGCTTTCACTTTCTATTTCTGCTCGTCTTATCTCTCTCCTTCTGAATATACACAGAAAATGGGGAAGATGACTGTAACTCAAGCTTGAAGATGCATGACTTATCATATTTCACTTTAATTACATTTTAAAAAATCCCTCAATATTACTTCATATGAGGTAGAAGGGACATCTCCTCTCCTAGCTATGCAGGGTATATAAATAAAAACATCACTCTAAAAGGTCGCATTGTTATGTTTGCAGTCTGCAATAAGCCATCCTGCATTACATGAAATTCATGAAACCTTGGATTAAAAAATGAAAATGCATATAACAAGCTCACAGAAGGGGAACACTCTATAGAATTATCATCTCATGCATACACACTTTCTAAAAGAAAGTGAAGAAGCTAAAGAACATGGTTTCCTGAAGAGAAATGGCACATCACATATTTTAAGCCAAGGCAGAGCCTTCTAAAAGTGTAATAAAAATTGGTCAGGTAGAAGTCATTTGAGGTTTATCAGCTCTATCCTAGAATGTAACAGGATGACAAGGCTAACAAAGACTAACTATTCTATTACAATTCTTCAGCAGTAGCATATAAAGCCCATTATGTATGAATCTATATCTCAAGCTCCATTTTTTAGAGATGGTTATAGACACAAAGGACAAAGACTCAAAAGTAAAAAAGCAGTACATCTCAAAAAGCCTTGTGGAGTCAGTTCTGCTTTTTAAAGTAAACACTTATGCTTGTGAGTCATTATAAAACCTTAAGATTGACACCTAAGTTTCCACAAATAAAATCTTCAAACTTCCTCTTCCATATGACTGCACAAGAGTTTACCATATTACGAATATAGATTTGCATATTACTTGCCCCTCTTTTTTTTTTCTTTGCATGTTCATTTTATATTAGGTTACTTCATCCTCAGAAATATGCAGAAGAGTTAGAGAGAATTCCAGAAAATAAATCCTTGAACTCACATTAGGAATTGGGAAAAAATAATATACAGTAAGATCATCAAATAATGATTAAGCAGCCATAAATCAGTGCTTAAATGCAAAAGGGAAACTATTTCTTAATGAACTCCCATCAGGAGATTATTTTTCCTAAGAAACCAGCAATAAATTGCTATCCATGCATCTTTTATCAAGAGTACCAGCATTTTGCAGTTGTGTTTCCAAAATGTTTGAATAATCAATTGCAATTTGCAACTATACTCTCATTTAAACAATAAAAATATAAATACGCTTTTGAAGTATCTCCTTGGCTGCTTTCAAAGCCTTTTTACTATCAAATACTATGTTAAGGTTTTAAAAACCATATCCTGGTATCAACTTCTGAAAGTAAAAGGGAAAAAGAACCAAGTCTGAACGCCTTGGTGCTGGCTCTACTGCAATGCAAGTAAGTACCAGATTAGCTTCAGATACTGAAAATATCTGTGTTTAAAAAAAATACCATTTCAATAAAATAAGAGCCTGTAAAGCATTTTGGTTTTTTTAAGCAGCAAGCTAAAAAGCAATCATGATAATCACTGCAGAGAGGCTAACCTGCCTTTCACCTACTTACATTGTTTATGTACTGAAACAGTCTGGCAAGGGGTATAATCAACTGCTTCTTTGAGAAAGTAGAACTAATTTTCAGAAAGATTATTTGTGACAAATTTCCTGAGAAAACTGAAAAACTCTGTGGGTTTCAGGAAGAGCTTGACACTTGCCCCATATTCTTCAATAGATTTTTAAATGCACGCAGGACTGCTCAATACTTCTGCACAGCTCGAGCACATATCATCATCTTTAAATAAAAAAAACCATTCAAAAGCAGATTCTCACCAAGCACTGCAAACTCAGTGCTGGCAAGCCATGGAAATTAAACAGACAGAAAGCTTTTAATCAGCCATGGTGAACCAATGCTAAGAGCAGCTCTTACCCCAGGGAGAAACAACTCATCAGAAGATACAGACAGAAACCCTTCACCAGGAATCCTCAGATGTCCTCCAGTTTAGATTATGTTATAAATGACCTGAATATGTTATTATGTATATATTTGAATATATAGTGAATATATTTTCTCACAAATTCTGCAAACAAGAAATCAGTGTGAGAAGAACAGCTCTAGAAGATGCAGTTGAAATTTTTAGAAAACAGGCATGGATTTGCAGTGGGGTTGTAGGCGTTATCCAGACAACCTGAAGTGGCCACAGTCTTTTTGCCACAGAATGCTATTGTGCAAATGAAGTGCAGCAGTACTGCAAATACAGAGTAATTGGGGGTTCACTTTTTATATGCAATTTTCAAGCCATCCCTCTTGCCATATTAAAGGGCTTGGAAGATGATCAAATAGTGCGCTGCGATTGTACTTTAAGGAAAATGTGGCACAAGGCTGCATGTCAGTGGTGAGGTAAACATGTTCTTGAATGGCAGCTGATCACATGCCCCCATAGGACTCAGTGTACCTGAGGTTTTCTGAACCAGAAAACCAGCATTTTAAGGATGCAGACAGAGTTTTTCCTACGCATTGCAGCAGGCTCAAATACTGTGCTGTGTAGCACAAGAGAAAAGCTCGCCCAGTCAATAGACACGAGGCTGATTTATACAACTGGCCTTTCTCATGCATGCATATTACTCTTCAGCATCACAACTATTAAGTCACCAGGTTTTTAGAGCTACTTGCTAATCAAAACCCCATCAGAACCATGCATTTGCAGCTGAAGAATATAGTGTCAAGGAAATTTCTCTATATATTCTGTGAGGAAGTGACACTTCCTGCAGCTTTGCTGCCTTTGAGAGGCTGGCACACCAAGCCTTGACAGGAGAATGAATAGAGCCAGTCATGCTAAACATGCATCCTATTGTTTTGGGCTGTGTCAGTCAGATCCACTGTCAACACATTTTCTGTTTCTCCCTCTGCCTCCCCCCACCACCATCTTTTGTTGCTGTTGTTGGCAACTTATACTCATCCTATTTGATTCAAGAAGAATATGCTGCAAACCATGCTGCATCTGCCAGAGCCGCTCTTTTAAAGAAACACATGCACATTTGCTTAATTTTTATTTTTTTCTCTAAAAGGCCTCCAAAAATAACCCCTTGGGAAGCAGGAAGGGATTTCCCTTTTGAAACTAAATCAGTCTCAGAGAAAAATTAAATGAATTTCCTCCTCACTAAAGAATGAGTGTTTCGAAAGGTGGCGCTGGCTGGAGACACACCTCTCAATTGCACAGATGTGTGCTGGTATATACACAGATGTGCATCTCTTCTTACTGCTTTACAATGGTCAGGTTTTGAAGGCAGAAGTCTCCCAAACTTTAATCATGCTTTTTTCAAAGACTGGCAGCTTGACCAGGTGTTTGATCCATAACTCAGCCTGAGCCAGCTCTGTGTGGGCAGAAAAAGTTCATGGTGAATTAAAAACCTCAACATGGGGACACACAAGTTGGGACTCAAACATGGGCAAAGTCTGAATGCTCTGCAGGTGTTTGCAGCAATTTCTATTCTACCTAACGAAAAACTGCAGTTTGTCTGGTTTTTTTCCCAATCAACAAATATCTCTTTAATACAAAATAAAATGCTTTAAATGAATGAAATTAAATTTAATTTAGTAAATGCTAATTAAAACTGTTTTATCTCTCTTTGCAAAGAGATTTATAAATTATGAGGAGAAAGAAAAATAAAAAAAATTTTAAAAAGGTGTTATCCTCTAGGAAAATATTTTACCTTCTGTGTCACAAATAGATAAATTTCCTGAAAAAAACATTGTCCAGGATTTTACTGTGGTCTGGAATTCTTCCAGATCAGGAAAAGCTTTATCAGCAGGGAAAACAAAAAAATGGGTGAACCATCCCTCAAAAAGTCATGAAGCCTAATTAAGATTCTATCTTAGAATTTAGGGAGCAAGACCTTAAAAGTCAATGACAAGTCAGAAGTTTTGTTTAATTTTCAAAAGACATTAACCTGACAACCAGCCTTGAGTTTAAAAAACAATAATGAAATGTAAGCACACTGTTCCTCTCAGGTTTCCCCTTAGGGAAAGCAACACATTTGTCAGGATCAGGAATGCCATCTCTTGCCTTCCCTGTGGCCGAGAGCAGAACCTGCCTGAAGAGATGCTTATACACAGGCACTATGAATGAAATCAAATGATGAAATATAAGTTGCCAGGGTTCTGGCCTACACACATTTGAAGGAAGACTGAAACTACAACCTGCAGGGAGAGTCTGTCAAAGCAAAGAATGGCAGAAAGTCACCCTGCTAGACAAAATAGAAAAGACTGTGATATCTATTTTTTATCCATCACACAAGCTGCATCACATCGCTCTTTTTAACCCTGAAGCTTCAGGAAAGAAGGTAGGCTTCTAAGGATGCCTAGGTTACTGCAATTAGAAAGCATAAATGATGTTAGGAAGAGTGGGATCAAAAGAGAAAAAATAAGATGAAAACAGAGGCCTATCAACCTGTTTCAGGAAAGCTTGGGCAGCTCCAAAACCAGAAAACATTTTCTAAGTTGGAAGATCTCTTAAACATGGCAGACAGAAGTTGAATAAACATTGCTTCTCCAAGGAGAAGGGAGGGAAAATAATGGTCATTTAAGGACTTAACAGGCTACCCCTGATCAGCAGGGATATTATAAATTAAGAGATTTTTAGACTTTATTCCTACTTTCTCAACCTTATGCTTCTTCTGATGACACCACTGCAGTATGATAGATTTACTAGACTATTTAATCCCATTTTACTTCAAACTCCAGAAATTTATGAATAGGGAAGAATGAAATGGATTGCCAAGGTGTGTTCCTCAAAAAGTACCTTGAGTAGTATTAAAAGACTGGACAGTGCATTCTGCACTGATCATGGCCAAGGGAAAATAATTTAAAACAAAACAAATAACAACCCCCACATATACTTTTAAATGTTTATTGATCAAAAGACTCTCAAATCTCTGGGTTACACCATCTGCTGAGTTAGGAAACAAAAGAACAACATCCCCTTGGCAAGTTTTCACACCCATGTGCTTCAATTTTAACTTGCTAACTGGGTACCAGGTCTGATTACAAAATACCACAATTTTCATCCTGTGGGAAATGTCTTTGAAAGAAACTTGTTATGTGATCTCAGAGAACAACACAAGTAAGTGTGGATCCTCTTTAAAGGTCTCCTTAATTTCTTCTTTAATCTTTTTTTCAGTGCTCTGTGCACTAAAGCCTAGATCCTTTTTTGCATTCTCTCTTCTCTCCTCCTAGGTTTTCCCTTTCAGCCTTAGCGCCAATTTTTTTCTCTGCTCCATTTACTGCACTGTTTCCCATATACTCCTAACTTAATCTGCTAAGCTTTTGCATTCCCTTGCAGTCTCTTTCAGAAACATGTTTTTCAATCATACCTATAAGGCCTTTTTGAATAGAAATACAATGCTTAAAAATAAAATGGGAAAAAAGTAACAAAATTAGTCTAATATCTTCTGAATGTTTTCTACTTTCCATCCCAAACATTCACTCTCAGTTACACCTTTAGAGCTACTACTTTAAAACAAAGATATTTAAAAGAAATTGGGACTTCAGTTTCCCTGGTTTCCAGCTGCATAATTACCTATAGAATTGCCTATTTATTTTCCATGCCAAACCCTAATTGCTGGGCTCCTCCTACATCCAATTTCTTGCAACCTAAACACAACTAAGAAAGTGGAGAAGTATATAGATATTACAAGATAGGAGTGCAAATGTTAAGAGAAAACTTTATCATTATAAATCAACTCAATTCAAAAACCTACACCAAATTTAAATCAATATAATTAAATTAGGACTGGCTGTGTGCAAATGGCAATAACAGAATAGGTCATAATTTGTATTTTGGCCCTATTTTTTGAAAGAAAAAAACAATATGTTTTCTAAAGGCTTCTGAATATAGTCAATTTCCAATCTCACATAAAGTGTATGAAGATAGGTACATGAAGAACTGTGCAATCTTTTGATACTACAGCAGTATGGGCTAAGTATAATCTATTCATCATCACTGGAGCACTGAGGTAGAATTTGCTTTGACCTCAGATTTGTCTAGCGACTCACAGAAGAATAAGTAAATGTGTATATGTTCATATTCCAAGGGAATGCAAATGAATCTATCAAAGTGAGAATTCAGAAAGTCAGGAAACCTCACCTTGGATTCATTTCTGGCACATTTGCTTACTCATCATTCAATACCTGAAATCAGAAAAGCTTTAGCAGCAGTTACCAGTTTTCTTTTTCAGAAATGCACTAGGCTAGACTTGCCCCATGTATGAACCTCTAGTGATTGCAAACTTGCCATTTTATCAGAAGATTTTTACCTGCAATAATTACTGTTATGACATCCAGCAGCACTACTAATCTGATGTTACAAGTTAGTTCAATTATTTCAGCATTAGGCATTAATAATTTAACTAGTTGTAATTTTTTTTTTATATAAAGACTTAGTAAAGTGCAGTAGAAGTTTTTACTTATTCTAGAAGGATTTAAATGTAGCATTTTGCATCAATAAACTCAGTCTAATTTAAATAAAAGTACTGTAAGACTGAAATCAAACAGTCTTAAGTGCAACAGCAAAAATTTCTATTATTTCACAGATATACCAGTATGTCAGAGACGTCATTTTTTCTGAGAACAATACAATATGCAATTACAATATGCAGTGAAGAGCATCTGGAAGCTAAAACTCTACTTATGCCTGTGTAAAGGCCCCCATTAGCTTCACTGGACTTTGAATCAGGCTATTACTGCAGATCAGTCAACGTAATTCCCCTCAATGTGTCAGACATTAATTAACATGGCAAAGAACAGCACACAGCAAACAAATGATGACTAAACTGCCCAAAGCACTCACCTACCACTGCAGCCTACCTATCAGGTACCATTTCAGAACCTCCTGAAAGGCTTTCAGCCTCCAAACAACATTCTGTTGCTGTCATTAGAGCACACTCATTGACTTTCCTCAACGCATTCAAGGTTAGTATTCACAGTTATTTCTGGCTACACCAAGAGGCAGCGTTTGGGTGCTACTTTGCAAACACTGATTCCAAGTGGGAATTTTTCACCCCAAGTTTATGAAGATTCATTCTCTGCTTTCTACAAAGTCACAACAGGATAGATCTTTACCGTGTCCTTACTCATCCAGCATACAGAAGAAATTTAAAAATGACATCTCTCTATCCTTCTGGAGCCATGCTGCTCTAATGATCACCAGCTTGGACAACCTGGGTTGTGTAAATTCCACCTCTGCTCATTTATGAGCAAGTTACTATGTTGAAAAATCCTAAATGTATCACTAATCTTACAAAAGTCAACTTGCTTTTGAAGACAAGCTTTTAGATTCCCCTAACTCAACAGCTGCTAATTGAAAGCCAAGCAATATTAACCTTTGTAATCAAGAACCTAAAGTCTTACGGTTTTATGACAGTGTACTAACACAAATGTGAACTAATAGCAGGTCAGTCAGCCTATAGCCTCTGTAAAGGGTACCAAGTCAGAATATACATCTTGCAAGACAGATTAACCCAAATGAAATCAGGCATAAGGCTCGGAGCATTCAAATTATCTCATTCGATAATAACCTCTGAAGCATTGCACCACAGCATCCAGAAACTTCTTGCATTTTTCCTTACAAAACACCTTCATCTGTAAATATGTTTACTGTTCTTTTCCCAAATCCCTCAGGTTTCCCTTTGGAACCTGAAACTCTTCCCTTGCTCTGTCCCATGTGTGACAGGTGTGAAAAGATTTTTATTTCCTTATAGGAGAGGATAACTTGTACATGGCCTTAGTAAAATCAGTATTGCTCTGATTTCTCAAGCAAGGCATACACTTGTACACTAGCAGTTTTTAGAAGCCATTTGAGATGGGCCCCATTCACCTTTCCTGTGTGAGATCCTGGGTACTCAGCACCTCTAACCATCAGATCAATACTGCATGCTAAACAGTTCCTGTGTCAAAGGCTCCTCTGAGCTGGCACACTCAAGACAGTTGAGATCAACATAAGTAATTCTAGTGTGAAAGATTTCTTGCAGAGCATACTTTTCAGAAAATTTGTTTTTCTACACAGCTATCTTCCAGTAAGGACTAAATTACAAAATTTAATCTCTTTCATTTGATTTAGGCTCATTTTTCACTCTCCTCTTGCTTTGATTTACTTTATCTCTGTTTCCAGACAAGTAGCTACAAGAGATGTATTTCTGCAAGCTCACTGCTGCTTTGATTCCCCTAAGTCAGGTCTTCCAAGACAGTTTCTGGGGAATACCTGCACAGTGTTAGATTCTTTTAGGCTTTTGTATTTATCCATTTTGCATCATTGTCCAGAGTAGCTGTGGAAATATAACCACTTCATGCATCTCTTACTTAAAAACTTAGTTTGTCGTATAGAACAAACATGGAAGACCTGAAATCAGCAGCTCTTCAGAGAGGAAGACCCTGGGGTTAAAAATGTTACTGAACATCAAGAGTAGAGCACCTTGGCATCTTCAGGGAACTTTTTTCTTGCCTGAGAAACACAGAGTCTCGTGACTGCACGTTCTGTTCTTCATGTCAGTAGGTCATAGAATGGTTTCAAGGGACTGAGAGCAAGATTTCTCCACTCAAAACAATGAGAGTTCAAGGCTACAGATGCAGATGCCCACCAGTTACAGGAAAGGGCTCACAGATTAGAGGAACACATAGGTGAAGGAAAGTGGCCAGGAGTCAGTTTGGATGCTTACAAAGAATACACTCTGCAATCATTCAAACCAGTTGTCAAGCATACAGAACAAGTATTAGCAAGAAACGGGCAAGTTTCTGATGGTACCTCCTCTCCAGAGGGGGAAGGTTTCTGCTAGAATCCTTCCTGGCTTCTATGTGGTTTTCATCACCATCAGCTTCTTATTGAAATTGAAACATCTTGCAGTTGCCTGGATTCTGAAAACACTAACTCTGATATTTTAGGGGTTTTTTCTTTACTCTAAATGAAACCCAACCTGATGCTGACTGTAGATTATCAGGCCTCAAATGACCAGAAGGTGAATTGCTCTGGCTTAAAAATGTATTGGTGCTCTTGCTGTAAAGCTATTTTCCCTTTGTATGGAAAAGAATGAGACTGAGACTTGCAAGGCACATTAAGGCATGCAAATACAACTTCAACTAACAAGGCACACCATTGTCTATTCGGTTAAATCCTAAAGAGGTTTTGGGATTCTGAGACTGTGGAGTCTAAATTACTGTGCTTGCCTTCTAGATCAAGAAATAAAGATTTATGTTTCCAGACTAAGGGGACAACAATTCTCTCTTTTCGGATGTCCAGTTCAAGGAACATTTTTACAGTTTGAAGATGTATTAAAAGTTAGTCACAGTCACTAACTTACAAACACACTGTATTGAATAGATTTTCTTCAGTTAAAATAGGATGATGTACAACACACTACATCATCTCATTTTTTTTCCCCCCCTCTATTGTTATTTTTAGATACAGTTATGCTTTTATACCTTCCATTAACTTTCTGAATCTCACATATAGATCCTTATGCAGAAATTGCTACACCTCTCTTTTGAGTTAGGAAGCCAGCTTTCATTTTCTTTGGTATATTACTATTTTAAACAACACAGCAAGAGATAAAACACATGAAATTGCATTTGTAAGAACACAACAAAATTGGCATGGTGACCCATAATCAGATGCAGTTTCTGAAACCACTGTGAAATTGATCTTTTTGAAAATGACAAGATTTTGTTAACATCCCTTTAAAGTACTACTTTACACCACTGCATATAAACACCTTTTTTAAAGGCACAAAGAGAGACTTATATATCATAAATTAATGTCGTCGTAATCATAAAAGGGAAGTCAGATTTAAAAGCAAAAGAAAAAAGAAAAAACAAAAAAGCAACTGAGCACAAGTAATCAGTCATTCAACTCCAAAAATGAAAAATGGTGAATGCTTACATACTGCTACTTTCATCAATCCACCAGACTGCATAATTTATGTCCAAGACAAGACAAATTTTGCCACATCGAAGAATGTATTTTTTTCACAAGCTTCAGAGAAGGTAATTTTCTCAGATGACATAATCCTCCATTTCTGTTTCAGCAGTATAAAAAATTAAAATATAGTCAGAATTAGTCTACTATGCTAAGTACTCAAGGATCTTGTGCTGTAACTTGTGTAGTCAGCTAGAATATATTGTTTACTTTAATCCAAGTAAAAATGAAAACCACAAATTGATGTCAATTATTTAGGTGTGAAAGACTTGTCCTTTGAATTCAGTTGCTCACACTGGTTCTGTATAATCAAAATAATACACAATCAGATTCTGCTGTTCTTCAACCACATAAAACTTATTACAGCTATCTTTTGCTACAGGATAATTATAAAATATCAAGTTCCTGTCATCCACTTACAATAAACTGAGTACCTCATTTATGATCTCTAACCATACAGTATTTCAGCTTCCATTTGAGAGAATAAAATAAACATAAACAAAAACCAAAAAACAAGTGCAGCCAGAAGACCTGAATTTCACATTCAAACATTCACTGAACCAAAGCATTTCAGGGCAGCTCACCCACTGAAGGGGTTTTCCTACAGATTAGAGCTTGGAAAAATCACAGCATTTCCATTTTCTCTCATAGGCTTTATTAGCAAAGTAAAACAGCCTTTATTTTCAAGTTAACTGTGCTGTTGAGTCATGGGTCTTTCCCATTAAAATATAATTCAGACAAGAGTAAAGCAAACACTTGCTACCTGCCAAACGCAAAACACCAGCACAAAACTTAGCTAATGTCTTTTTCTTCATTGCAGAATGAATACAAACTCTAGGAGGGGAAAACTGCAGGATTCACTCAAATATAATTAGCACTTCAAAAGGATCTCTATATCAATAAAAAGGAAGTTTATAGAAAAACCTTATAGTAAAGGGTTGAAAGAATTCAGTTCAAAATGTAATGAGGATGTGGTTTTGTTCACCCTACCGCCCAAATGAGTGTGTAAATCCTCATCACAACACATAAAAATGATTTAAGAATGGCTGTGGCTGGGTTATCCAGAACAGGTGGTCTCCCTTCATATGCTTCTCTGTAAAATCAATGTCAGAATGCTGGTATCTTATCACATTAAAAAAGAAAAACAAACAGACATACATTGAGGTAAAAGGTTTGGATCTAGCACACCAGACAAAATGCCACTGTAAGGAAAACGCAGACAGCAACAGGAAGATTCCAGGCCTGGCGAAGCAGATTTGGGTAACCGCTCTGGGCATGAATTCTCACCATAGCAAACTGTGGGAAAGGAAGCAAGTCCTTACACACATGCAATCCCAAGCTGTCGGAAGGGCACATACACATGGTGGACACCTGGGACTTGGACTGTATCAAAGTGGTACTTCCAGAGGAACACACTGGGGACCCCTACCACCGAGACCAGAGGAAGGGCCATCAGGACACTGCAGCACCCATGTGGTGGTGACCATCTTTCTACTTAACTTGGCGCTCTCTCTCTCTTCCCCCCACCCTTGTCCTCCCCAACCTTTACATTTACCACTAAATAAAATCCATAATACTGACTTTAGCACGTGGTCTCATTTGAACCTTAATTGGGGCAGAGGCATCTTTTAATAATTAGACCCTAACATTATTTGTTGTCATAAGTGAGATCATAACAAATAATCTGCACATATTTAAGGCCTATTAACTGTATTAACATAAACCAAAGAACCTCAGCTGTGAGGCTATGCATCATAAAGCAAAGAGGCCTGTATCCTATCCAAACTTACGTGGGTTTATAATTAGCATGTCAAAGTGGCAGTTAATATTACTACAATGAATCTTCACCTGAAAAGCTCAAAAATACGGCTTAGGCAGCAAGACAAACATCTGTTCCCTGAACAGTAAGCGAAATTTGGTCTTGATATCTGAACAGTACCTCCTAACCAGAAATAAATGATCCAAAATGAAAAATAAAAATTTAGAGCATGGATCTTCATTGCGTAAAAATTCTTCTATAGATCTGCATTAATTCTGCATGAATATGGTAAAAATGTCACCCTGTGGCTGTTTGCTGTGGGATTGTGCAAAAAAACCAACAGGGTAATAAAATAAATAAAATAATAATAATACAATAATAATAAATAATAAAAGGATTGCTGGAACTCCTTATAGCATTGGAATGCTAAAAGACCAGAGCTGTCCATGGGGACAGGAATAGAAAAATGCTTTTTTCTACTGTTCAGAGAGAAGCCATGGCCCTTGTACTTGCTTCCCAATCCAAATGATGATGCTTGCCCCCGTCATAATTAAAACTGTAAAGCTCAAAGTATGTTTCCTAAGTTAGCTGGCTCCCTGACGTTCTACAGTTTTCATAGATATAAGGAAGATCACTGTGGGAAAAGAAAAAAAATTAAAATCCTATTATATAGTGTACTGAACTTTGCAGGTGAGGCAACATGCTTATTTCTGAAGAATCATTACCACGGTTGAGCACCAGTATATTATAATAACAACAACAAATAAAAAAATTCACATTCTTCTCAAGCAGGAAAAAAGGTGCTGTTGGTGAGGGCCAAAAACCTTAAACACTAGATGATACCCCTTGTACTACCACAGAGGGAAATAAAAGTCAGAGTTATTACTGAGATCTGTTTTCTTGGCTCCTTCAGCAAAATGTCAGCAAACTGACTCAAATGACAGTGACAGTTGTTAAACCTTTGTTCAAGGAGCAGTTCAAAGAGTCAGTGTGAAACAAACAAGACTCTTATGTTTTCTATACTGATACACCTTGCTTTTCTATTGTACAGGGTTTGGATCTTTTTCTCTTATGTATTGACTTGAGTGTTTTTGTGCTGTGGGTATTTTTTTCCTTCCTATTCATTTTCAGTATGGCCACACTGACAGGCTAAATTTTAGGTTGAGAAAATCTGTGAGAATGTTTCTGATAGCTTTCACAAAATACTAACAGAAGAGAGAAAATAACAGCTTCATAGAGCTGTGCCTTGAAGCTCATTTCCTTCTGATGCCAACACAGTCGGTAGATGATCTGATATTCTCTTGTAAAAACGGACAGGGAAACAAAAATTTTCTGGAAGACCACGACAAACATTTGAAAAAGCTAGAAAGCCCGTAACCATTCCAGGGCTGATGTGACGCTCCCGCAGCTGGCAGAGTTAAGGAAGCTTCCCTGTCTGACCATCCTGGAGCTCCTTTGGCAGCCACTCTCACACCACCTGAGATGGGACCAAGGCCCCTTCACAACTACACACCCCATACTCCCCCCAGGCTTCCTTACTGACTTGATCCCATAGCACAGTCTCAGACATCCTGATCATTAAAATAATTTAGTTATTGCACCATGACTAAATAACAAAATAATAGCTCAAGCTGGTTCCTCAAGGAGGGACCCAGAACCAAGGAGCCCCTGGGCTTTCACATCCTCACAGTGTAAGGGTGGGAAAGTCTGGAATCACCAGCTCCTACTGTGTCCCTGGGTGTCCGGTCCCCTGGCTGGGCCACAGGTCCCTGTGCCCTTTGTTCTGCAAAGGGTCAGCACTCCACGGCCTCTTGCCTGGGGCTCGGGCTCCTGCCCCCAGAGCTGAACATGCAGCTGCACCCCGAGCTACCTGCGCTGAATGGATTCCTCAACGCACCAAACACCATGGAAGAGGGACAGACAAGGACACTGGCATCTATAGCTTCCACACAAGGAACACAAGCATCAGTTTTTCTGGATCCAAATCTAAACAGCATTAATACCTCCTCTAGCAGTCCCACAGACACTACTGAGGGGAGCCTGGCTTCTGACAAAAGTTTTTACAGTAGCCATGTGCCCATTCTCAATTTCCCAGCTGCTCTTTTTCATGACAAGAAACCAGCAGGGAGCTGACATAACATCCAGAGTCTGACAGTGAAGCACTCTGCCTCCCTGCAAGCCAAAACACAAGTGCTCAATGATTTTTAATGACACTGACTGCACTTTAACCTGGAAATCCAACAAATGTTTTGAAATTCCAACCAGATTTAATCTGTTAAGAGCACCTGACAGCAACAGTACCCTGGATTTAAATCTTGACATGAGAAGCAGTGACATACAAATATTATCATCAGCTCTGATTAGTTTAGTTGTATCAACAGTACTCTCCTGCTGCGTCTCAAAGTATTTCAAAGAACATGTTTTCCCCAAACAGTGCCAGTTCTCCAGATTTAAAGCCTTTGTTTGGACAACAAACAACAGTCAATAAAACTTGTGAAGCCCAAGATGAAAATCCTGGTTAAGACAGAGCTAAAGACCTGATTATGGAGCTGGATCCTTCACATCTCAAGAGAACACAATATTCTCTGCCAGTTACCTCAAAATACTTTTCCCTGTCATTTTTCTTCCCATTTGGACTGACAAAAATACCAAAAAAAAGAAACTTTCCAATGAATAAAAATAATAAAAAATTGATTCTTGCCTACCCTATCTTTAAGAAGTCTGAGGGCCAACCCTGCTTAGTGCATGTCTAACCTTGATGGTACTTGAAAGCTGAAAAATTTCCTTGGGAAAGATCTTTAAAAGATTTTTACATGGATGTCTGAGTGATATACAGAAGTAGGAAGTAGTAAATGTTTTATATCTTTCTATATTTTAAAGCAAGTCAATAATTAGTGTCTCTGGAAAGACACAAGCCTCAAAAAAAAATTCTGTAGTACTTTTTTCCCCTCAGACAAATAAGCACTGAAAATCTTGTAAGAATTGTGTCTTCAGAACTATGAAGTAGCAATATATGATTTAATAAGCAAAAAAGTTACTTTTGCTCAGCTTTTTTTTTAAATATTCTGTTTTGGTGAACACATTTAACTCAGACATCTGGCAGAGCAGTGGGAAGGAAATCCTTGTGATTAAGGGCCAAAGGAGATATGAGCACTGGGAAGATCTCCAGTGAAAGAACTGAGAAAAATGGTAAGAAAAAAAAATTTAAAATAATTTACACCATCTAGGCTCACAATGTAAAGAAGAATCAAAACCAAAAAAAGAATATGGCATAGAAATTCTACATACCCTTCCTTTTGTTTCAAGTTATTATTAGATCTTTCAGTCTCGCCTCTGATGGTTTTTTTTTTTTTTCTTCCTAACCATTTTTATCACTGGTCTCTGGATTCAGATCAGGCTTAATGCCATCAGAGGATGGTGCAGCCCTAAGGACACAGTAGTACATGGTAACACACTTTTCCTTTCTCTTTGAAAGAATGGCAGGAAACAAAATTGGCTCAGCCTTTAAGTGTTTCACTACATGAATCACTCTGGGGTTGTGTGCCTCCTAGGATGAGCTGTTAAAAGCAAGTCATCTCTGCTCTTACGTCTGTATTCCATTAAGGCATTTAGTGCTGTCAGAAATTAAATTCAGAATCAACAGTCAAACATACCGTATGTAAATGCGAACCTGAACTCTTCAACCCAGCTGTATTTCAGGCCACGAAAAAGATACTGCAGCAACTTAGTTGAATTACACTTAGCTAAATCTCATGATTATCTCTTGTTCCATTTAATTCTTAGTTACTTCTATTAATAATACAAAAAAAAAATTGAAAAGAAAAACCAAATAGATGGAAGAAAGCAGCAGGGAACTGCTTTTAACTGCTCACTCCCACAGTTGTATTTCATCTTCCAGAGCTGTCTTTAAAACACTTCGACAGCTCAGTTCTAGACTTGATAAGCTTCTAGGAGCTAACAGTTCAACTCATCCCAAAGATTTCAAACTGCTCATTAAAGCAAGATGGCTATAGGCAACAATGAAACTAAAAGAATGCACTACAATCTGGTCGCCTGAGGGAAACCAAGATAACTTTGAGAAGCTCAAATCTGCTCAGACTTGAGAAAGAAAAGAGAACAAATTTATCTTCAGGAAGGACTTTCTCAAGTTCTTCTTCCCCCATTCCATGCTTCTCACTGTATTTGCATTCTATATTTTCTTCTTTCTTCTACTTGAATTAGAGGGAAAGGTCTTAGAGGAGTAACAAGTTGCAGCTAGCAGAAACTGCTCAGTCCATACTTCATAAGGGAGCTTTGGAAATCTCTCTCAGATGTCATGTTGCCTATATTTACCATGTTGAAAAGCTCGTATTTAACTTGGTCTGGTTTTCTGCTCTGAAAGTATAATGGCACAGGGTAGAGGTAGAAAGGAACCATTTTAATAATTTGTCTGGTTTGTTTTATTTGAATTACTAACATCCCATGTTTTAGATGAGCCCCCTTTTCATTTTTGAAATTTGCAGACCTTTCTGTCAACAGTAATTAACATAACATATATATAAATATATATATATATACACACACACACACACATACACGTTGATATAATGATAACCAAAATCTTTATCTGAGTGCAGAGACAGAGGCTGGATATGTGAGAAGGAAAAGAAAGAACCAACCTACTTATGAGTGTTCACTATTCCAACAGACTTCAACCCATGGAGCAGGCTTGACTGAGAGGCTTTGCCCACAATGCAATAGACAATTACAGGATCAAAAAGACAAAACACTTGCTTTGACTTTTGAGGCCTGGATATGCTTGAAGGCTCTAACACCTGAAAAAGATTTTCCCCTACTCTTAAACTAGCTCAGACATCTCTGTTGTTTCAACACTCAACCCAAAGCAGCTTTGAATGAAAATTACATTCAAGCAAGAAGTTGTCAGCTAGTTTGCACCAAATTATGAAATGGCACATAATCTGAGATGCTGGAATGTCTTGGTGGTCACCCTATGAAAAACTGACACGACACAGAAGGGACTGGAGGAACTCCAGAGAATGAGGCTGAAGGCAAGGAAACAAAACAGACAACACAAATTTTACAAGCCCTAACAAAACTTTCCATGCTAGGAACGGGTTGGGTTCTCATTTTTAATCCTTGGTCAACAAGGAACAAAAGGAGAGGACATGAGATTTTGATAGGCAGAAGTGGAAAAATATTTCTAAGGGAAGAAATGGGTGTAAACATCTGAAAGATAAGAAATATCTGTGACTCAAAATCTCTTTCCTTTAGACAAGTTTGTGAACAGTTCTCAAATTTACACTAATATTAAGATGCACTTATTTCATTAAACATGTATTAAAATTGTAGAAACATTTTCATATGGAACTTTATTTAAATTATCTGAAAAGACCATCAACTGAATTTAATTTGAATAAATCCAACATTAATAAACAGTATAGCAATAAACATTGATCATTAACTTAGCTATAATGATTCCCTCTGTAGATTTTAAATAGGTACATTTTATTCCATATTTCAAAAGCATCCTAAAACATTTACTGCGAGCTGTACTAGATAAAAACTGCACAAATACTGAGGGTTTGCTTCAGCATGGTTTGCTCAAACAGAACTAGCTCCTCAGATTTAGTCTACAACTGCATGAAAAGGCCTTTTTTAACTTCTGGGTTTTCTCTCAACACACTCTTATAAAACCCCATATTTACCAACTTATTTCACTTCATACTTTTAATTGCAGTTTCTGGCAGTGTTAGGAAATGAGCGGATAACTTGGTAACAGTTAGGACTAGCTTTCAACCTTAGAACAAAACAGTATTTTTCAGGCCTCTGGGCATTTCAGAACATCTGGAAAGCAACCAGAAACAATATCTAAAGAAAACTTACATACTCAATGAAAAAAAAAAAAAATCAGAATACCTAATATATCTCATACATTATTATTGCTTTAAAGACCCTCATCCTATTTTATCATCATTGCATTTGCATTAAGAAACAACTTCTTCAGAGAATGTGCTATTAAGAAATGCAACCCAAGGGGTACCATTAAAATATAAAATAAAATAAACTGATTTCCCTGGGGGTTGAAAATAGTTCTCAAGTTTAAGCCAAGATTCTTCCCCTATAAAGCTATATCTTAATTCTGACGGATTTCTCTATTTGATGGTTCACCTAAAAATTTTACGATGCCTGTTCAAAGAGGGAGTCTGAAAAAGTCTTTGTCTCCTTTCTCTACACAAGGCTCCCTTCCCTTTGAAGCTCTCTGACTCCAGGGCCAGAATATAACATACCAGAAACAATTGACTGAAACCTGTAAGTCTCATTGAAACCTATGAGCTCTGTAGGCCAGCTATGTCACTAGCTACTAAAACCCATCACCCAAAAATCCTGCCCCCAAGCCCACCAACAAACGACCAGAAAACCCCAGCATTATTAAACATGTAGGTTTATCTGGCAAGTATCTAGCAACCAGAAGCTTTTCATTACTGTTAGTGAAGAAAAATACACAGTATCAGCAAGCCAACCATCTCCTGAGCAATAAATACTAAATTGATATGACCCACATGCTAAAAGTATCTTTGCTCTGAAAGGATTGTAATATGTGGATGAATGGAGAAAACACGATGGTGAACTGTAAATTATTTGTAGTTTATTTATAGCCTCTAGATATATTTCTTGTGCTACCCTGAACTTACAAGTAAATTTAATGGCTCAGTTTGTTCATAACACCTTGCATGGCTCAGCTAACCAGATTTTTGGCCGAAATTTTGACTTGCTTCCTCTTTCCAGAATGGTCTGCACTGCAAAAGGAGTATTATTCTGTGCACACAATAATAAAGATATTTACATCTTATTATAATTATAATAAAATGAAATTTTAAAATCCTCAAATCTTCTCGTGCTGAAAACCTGAAGCTGAAAAATCAGAAGATAAACATACAGCTGAGTGTATGGGGTCTAACAGTGAGAGAGACATTCTTATTTAGCATTTAGAGCTCTCTCCACGAAACATCCTCCAGGATCGCAAATATTAGGCTATCCATTCCTCCAAGCACACTGCACTTCTCAGCAAAACAGAAACCTTGGCAATAAGAGATACTCAAGTAGCATTTTATTCTCTCAAGAATTCAGTAATACTGCACAGCAGGTCATATTCATCATCACCAACTTTTTAGCTTCCTGCAGTACACTGTTATTTGTGATGGTCCATACCTACATTTGTAACTTTGGATGGTACAAAACTCGGACACACTCCACACTTGTTTTGTCACAACACTAAGAAGGCCCGCCATTTAGATTTTTAATTGCATACAAGTTCCACTATTTAAATGGACAAAGTGTGAAAAGAATACAAACTAATATAGTTATACAAATGCACCCATGCCAGATAAGCTGAGATGCTCATAGCTGCTGCCGCTGTACACAGCTAGAAAACCTGGCCTACTTACTCTATACACATACTTTAGTTACAATCTTGTCTAAGAAGAGAAACAGAAACAATTAATGAACCTCATGTGTGACATTTCACCAGTAAACCCATCATAGAATTTGAATTATCAGACAGTGAATATCATAGAAACAAGTAAAATTGAGAGTATGTAAACAGTAAAGACCTGTAAAGACCAATAACATCTGACAATGTGTAAGGTTAAGTAGTATGATTCATTTTGCAGACACTGTGCTATTAGATTGATCAACTGTTCTTAGAAAGTTAGTGATTGTTAACCTGTCACTCTGCTGTTTCTAGAAGCTTCCACAATCCCAGCAGTATCATAAATTTAACCATAGCCATTAAGTACTTGAATGATTCAAAGATATTGGCTCATTACCTAGACGCTGATTCACATTAAAATCGAAACCTCTTTTCCATCAGTAGAGCTTCACAAGTGAATTATAGGTCAGTTCCCTTGATTTAAAAACACAGGGGTCTTTTTTTTCTCCTTTGTACTGAAGGAGAACAGGAAAGTTCAGGGCAATATCAGGTTAGCCTCTAACTATAAAGTCTCCTCCAATCCATAACCATTTTACCTGCAGAAAAAAGCCACAAAGTGCTCAACTAGAAACTCAGTAGACATGACTGTGCTTCTACAGAAGTTAACTGGCAATATCTGAATGCATAAGGGGGCACACAAATGCCAAATTGCCAGTTAACTGCATCCAACAGATCAATAAATTTCACTTTCTCCTTCTCTCATTAGTCCTGGAAGTTGACCTGACTGTTGAATTGTGCATACAAAACCTAATAAGCTTATTTTATCTTGTAAAGGTCACACAAGCACTCAAAAGGGTATGAAAATTTAAAACACTGCATTAGTGCATTTCGCTTTCTCAGTTTATAATCTTCATGACTGATTTAGTACTATTTAAGAGTTACAAAGAATATATTCACGAGACTGAAAATATCTATTAGGTTCCGATGACAGACTATGGATCACCACTCATTATTTGAACTTTTTCCCCTTCTTTATATTGGCCTTATCTCAGATATTTTAGTTTTGCATCTTAAGCCCTAACAGCACAGAGTTGGGCACACAGTACATGACACATTAAAATTACAAACCAGTTCATCTTATGTGCATGCTATGCAGTTGTGACTTAAAGAATCACCAGAAAGCAAAAAGAAATAGATTAGCTGCAATACTGAGTTGAGAAAAAAAATCAGATTACCCTATCCTGAGCTTGAAATACGTTATGCTTGCCTGGATGTACCTTCCCAATCCTCATGGTCCTCCTTTGGACATTTTCTAATAGCTTAATGTCTTTTTTATATTGTAGTGCCCAATACTATGATCCCCAAAGGCAGATGATCATAGAATCATGGATTGGTTTAGGAAATGGGTTGAAAGGAAACTTAAAGATCATCTAGTTCCAACCACCTTCTATGATCAATAACTGTTGGTAAGGTCATATCCTTAAAGCACTTCCATTATCTAAGAACCAAATTTTCTAGTTCCACTTTTTTTTGTGACAATAATATCAGGATGTTGCAACCTTGATTGAGCAACGCAGAATACAGAATTGTGCTGGCACAAAACGACATGGAAAGGTGCCATGCAGCTTTAAGCCGGAAACATCCTATTATCAAGGGAACTTAAAATGCAAAGAATACGAACTCTCTGAAGGAGAACCAGAGTAAATTAAGGAAAGCCTGGAAGCTTGTCTCTTAGTGAAGCATGTTAAATTAATACAGTAGGAAGAGACACCTCTTCCACAGAGCAAGGCAGAACTCAAGCAGCATCAAGCAGCCATCATCCGTGTCACTTCAAATTCAAGGGCCAGGCTAACCAAAGGCTATGAAGAAGGAAGTAATTGTTCTAATTCAGGCTGTCAGTTACTTTACTTTGGTGTTAATTCTTTCAATATTTTATTGCTCTCAATACCTTCTTCATCTGCCAGTTGATCAGTGTCCACCTTTAAATCCTTTCAGGTAACTCAGTAAGAGTCTCAGGCTTGGTAAATAAATTATGCACCCCTTTATTTAGTTCTCTACTTTCTGACGGTTCCTTTTGTTTTAAAATGTTGTGATAGTAAAAAAAAAATTATACTGGAATTAATTTCATGGAAGAGAGAATCACATTTCTCAAAGTAGAGCTGGAAAAATTCACCCTAAGCCCTGAAAAACGCAGCCTGCTGTGGTACTTTCTACAAGAAAGGTGGGATAATTATAAATAGATTTAACTCCCTTCAAACTGACAATACAGTATCAGAGGCTACCCCAGAACATCATCTACAATTAAAAATACAAAACCATGTAAAATTGTCAGTCGCAGATGTTATTCAATGACTGTCCCAACTCCTCAAAAATGAAGCAAAAGTTACCTGTCTATATAATTATGTCCTCATTTTGAAATTAAAGATGAATAAAAAGTCACTAATCATGGGGTTTGTAAGGCTGAGCATATAAAACAAATACAGTGAAAAATGCAAAAGTTGTAACTGTGGCACTAGAAACTGAAATGTAGTTTTGTGAGGAAGCAATAAGGATCCTTCAGTGGTGGAATCATGCAATGTTTAGGGTTGTAAGACGAGCAGGAAAGAAACCAGAGGGCAAACAAAGCATTCTTGCCAGTTAGATGTTGGTAATACAAGACAGGATCACCCAGAACTGTAACGATTCAGCCATTCTGAATTCCGTGAAGCTTCTTTAGGTAGTAAATACACAAAAAGTATGTGCAAGTTGCATATGGAAGCAAATAAAGATGACTGCTAGAATATATGCAAACCTCATGCAACAATTATGGTCATAACTTTACCTGAGCAAAAGAGAGAGACTTTTATATGTAAATACAGAACCAAGAGAAATCATGCCTGACCTGGTCAAAAAAAGCTTCAAACACTTCTAACATCTAAGAGTTATTCAGAGCCCAGAGAAGAGTCTACTCTGCTTTTTATCTTCCCTGATGTAGCTCACACAAAGCTATTGTTCATGCTTTCAGAAGACCAGCATTATTGTTTTCTGAAGGCAAACAATGATTTTTTTCCTCTCTTCACAAACCATCCATGGCAAGACTCCCATTAATGTCAATGGAATCAAGATCTGAAATCACACCTTTGCTATTCATCCTCCAATGACTGAGTTATTGGTGCTGCAGTTACCAGCTATGGGAGAGGAGACATAATAAGACATAAGACAGCTGATTTTTAATTTTTTTTTTAAATCATATTGGTTGAGTTACTAGCAATAGGTGTTAAAGTAAAAATAAAAATAAAGTTTCAAAACCCAACTAGTTCACATATGTGAAATACTGACTAGTAATCCATATTCCCTGCTCTTTTACACAATAGTCCTGGGTGCTCTCCTGGCTGAGAGTAAAAGCACAGGAAGAAGAAATTCCCTATGGTCACTTAAACTTCAAGAGCCTTATTTTGGCATACAAAATGAAATCTTCAAAATGGGCTTTCCAACAAAAGCTATCTTGAATTCTGCCTTCCAAAGGAGAAAGCCCCAATTGTCATTTGAAAGCTTTAAAGGTTTATTCCTACTGGGAAATCCATTTAAACAAACATCCAGGCAGAGTTTTCTTAGTGCAAAAGAAGCTTCTGAAAACTTTAAAAATGGCTATAGGGTTTTTAGCCTCCTGAGATCAGTCTTCCTTGCCCAGTGACTGCCAATCTCAGTACCAATCTTCTTTGGAACAGTCAAACGTGTAGGACAGCTTGAGAAATGTTCTGCCAGGTGGAAAATATTTCTCTTGCAACTCTTATTAAACATTAGCAAAAAAAAAAAATTAGTTATCTTTCCAGCAACAATCTGAATATAAATAACTTAGCAAAGAAAGAGACATCCACAATAGGAATGATAGTCAGCACTGGTCTATGACTAACTACTGCAAAAGGTTACCGCAGCCCTAAGCACAGCCAGAACTGATGACAAGAATTGAAGTATCCCAAATGTGAAGTATTTAACTTCAGGACAGAACATAAGACCTTGAGAGAGAACAGGAGAAAAGGCCTGATTGAATGCCCACATGAATAAAGGTTGTTGTAAAACAAAGGTTATCGTGTTTCACATAACCCTTTCAGAAACTGACTACTGGGACAGGTGCCAAACTAAAACAAATTAATTTACCAAAGGATACGTCATTTCTGTAGTGGAAATGTGATCATACTTAAATGCTACCAAAAGCAACATAACCCCCTTGTTCTTTGTAACTTTTCCGGAAAGCCTCCCCGATAGCTTGTCTCAGTTAAGAGTCACATCCTTACAAACCACAGAACTGACATTTTCTTTTAAACATCTATAAAGAATTGATCTTGCATATTCTCAGAAATTTTTTTAAAATACAATTTTACATCCTTTGGGACTGTGATTCCTATTTCTTAATATAATCACAGAGAACTATTGATGAATACTCTAAACACAGTTACCAATGATGAAGAAGTATCATATAATGATCTGGCATTTGCATTATTTACGATTTCCTTTTTTGAAAGTCATTTGCAAGGCTACCAAAGAACTCACCATACCACACATGCTAGGAAGATTACCCTACATGCAAAGAAGTCACACTGGTTTAACATTATTTTTTTCTTTGGGAACTCATATTGGCTTGTTCTTGTTCTTTAGGTTCTTAAGAACCAGTTGTTTGCAACTTTTCTCTACCCTCTTTTCAACTCCTGGAGTAAGGAAAGAGAAACTGTACTATCAGTCATGCTTGCTTTTCCTCTTTTGAGAGATTAATTACTATGTTTGCCCTTCTTCAGCCCACTGGGGCCAACCCATTCTCTATGAGCTCTCAAAGATAAACACTGCCAGTTTCTGAGCCTTTGATCCGGTTAGTTCCTGAGGGATTGTAGGTAAACCTCATCAGACATAAATGACTTAAATACACCGAGATGGGATAAATATTCTCTGATTCATGCTTTTCCTGCTCTGGGTCTATGTACTCATTCTACTCTTGACTTTACTATGTTACATTTTTCTAAGTATCTTTCTTTTTAAAAGGCCTGAAGCACAGAAGAAAATAGACCTCTTTAGCTTACTATGAGCTATTAATTATTTCCTCTTCCTCAATAAAAGGATTTATGGTTTTTCTTTGTTTTCTTTTCATACCTAATATGATAAACAGGACATTTTTATGGCCTTTTATTCACTGGAACTTAATCCATCTTTTTAATTTTGTCTCTGTATGTTTGTGTCACCGTTTTATATGTGCCATTGCCAAGACAGTGCAACTACCACTTACAGTACAGCTCTTTTCTGATTTAGGCATCTCTGACAAAACTAAATTTTTCCTTATTTCACTTCATATCTGTATTTTACATCAAAATAATTTTGTGTTGTGGTTTAGATATTGTCTCTTTTCAAGACCTTTAAATAACTTCTTCTACCTAATTATTTTGTTATTTGACAGAAACCTACTTTTCAATACTCATTGCCTCCAATCCTTTGCTATCATGCCTTCTCTTTCTTTATAGTCAGAAGGATGACAGGCACTGGACCAAGTGATCCTTTCAAATATTATGTTTCTAAGGTGTTTTCAGAACAGTTTCATCCTGATGGTCTTCTGCTTTCAGACTGAGCTCTCTTCTCACCATATTTTAGAATAAGTGTAAAATTATTGTTCCCTTGGTTATTTTCTCCACCTTAGCAGATCACCTTTGTTTGCTGGAAATGCAAATAAAATGAAATTTGTTTCAAGGTGTTTTAGCAGTGATTCTTTTAGCAAATCAGGTATCCTGACACTGGCTGTACACATCAACTATTCTCCCTTGTACAAATCTCTTATGGTAACTTTCCATTTGTTATTTAAATGTCTTTATTTTTAAAAATAATTCTCTTAAAGTGTTTGATGTGGAGCCAGCTTTAGAGTTAAATCAGCTTTCACATTATTTACTAACAGACAACAAATTCCACAAATGTAGGGAAATCATAGAAAAATGTTGGGGGGCAATGAACTGTGAGAAACCTCCCAGCACACAACATAGTGGAAATTTCTATTAATACCTCACCTTGACCAATTCTTCATACAGAAATTTTTCAGCTAAGAAAGACTGCTTTCTACAACTAATCTTCAGAATACTGGAAAACGGTGTTCAAAAAAGAAAGTATAACCCAAAATCCCCAAAGAGGAAATGGGAACTCCACAGCTAACATACAAAAATGGTATTACTATTCTTCTATTTTTTTTGATAGTAGCTGAAAAAAATGTTTTGGGGCCCCAATTGCAAATGCACAAAAGCAACCCAACCTTGCTATTCTTCGCTTCAATGGTGCCCTACATTCAAAGCTAAATAGCATGAAGCACCTTTTGAAATTTAGAAAATTTTGGCAAATTTTAAAAAAATCCCAGAGACTAGGAAATCTATGTTATTTGGTATTCGAGATTTAACAACGAGTTTTTGAATATTTTTGTCATAGCATGTAGTATGTGAAAAATGCAATTATCTAGAAGCAAACATTTTTTCTATTACACTGTGGACAGAGTTACGTCTTTCAGAATTAATCTGTGCATTAGCTGCAAGTAAAAGTGCAAAAATTCAAATGTACAATCCTTTTCTAAATATTTCTAAGCATTGCATTTCACTGCTCAACTGTTCAAGCAACTCCTTGCAACTGGATAATAATGAGCAACTATGAGAATTATTTGACTGCACTCATGGACTGAGGCACTAGGGAACAATATCTTCTTTCCAGTCATGTCTCGAATGTTTTTTTTTCCTAAACTTGCCTAGACTGTGAATAGCACAGGGCATCACCCTCTCCAGCTACTTGAACCAGATCTAGTGTATAAAAAACACAGACTACATACAGTATTCATGCCATTAAATAACAGTAAAATAAAATATTTTAACATGAACAAGCAGTAAGGTCTGAATCAAACATTACATAAAGAAAACTGAGAAAGTTAAAATCCACCTCATGGGAATACTTGATTAGAAGTAAGTGAAAGCAGTCTAAACAGGCAGGCTTTTGCTACCACTTATATTTTGCTGGATTTAGATCACCAGAACTTGCATTCCAAGTGCTGAAATTGCAGTCCTGCTATGTCAATGTCACAGCTTTCTAAATTAGAGAAAAGATTGGGATGAGAGTGCCATACTTCACTGAGCAAGAAAGATGTCTCTGGTGCATTTTGGGTCAAGCATTATTAAAATGTAATCTATTGTTTCAATTCACTGTTCCCTTCATTGCACGAATTGCTGTTACATTGATAAGAAAATGCATTTGAAGAAATGCAGTTGTGACTTCCAAGATGACATCTAGAAGATTTCACTCTCTCTGTCAAATAGACCATTCTCAACTGACTACAGAACACCCTACAGTTAGACCTCTGACACATATGAAGACTTTTGTATCTTTTTTGGCTAGAAGTAATGCAAGCAGCAACCAAGGAGAAAATAAAATTAATACAGGTTCAGTATTTACTACTTTTTGCACTACTCAAACAATAGAAACTTCAGTTCTGGGTGAATGAAGTCTAATGATACAAATACCAGATAAGGACACAAGATTGTGGGGTCCCCTATCAATTCCACAACATTTTTGGGGTTGAGAGAAATTACAGTACATGAAAAGAAATTTTATATCTCTGGCAGAAAAACATTCTGATTTTCCCAGATGAAGCCCAGCCCATGGAATTTATTTGGTACATTAGCTGTGACACAGCAGCATTTCATACTTCAAAACTAAAAGAACTTCAGGAGTACAAAACCAAACGAAAACTAACACCTCAAAAAAAGCAAACAAAAAACCCCCAACAAATCCAACCCAAAAAAGCACAATGGAAACAAAACTCCCTCCACAGTTCTCAAAAAAAATGAAAAAAAAAATTACCTTCCCAGGACCATTTTTGAGTTTTGTTGTTTTTTTGTTTTTTTTTTTTTTTAAATTTTTTGATACCTTATTGTCTTTACTAATCTAAGAAAATCAGAAGGTGTCTTCTGAAAACCAGACATTACTAATGGCTGATGTAATTAACAGTACCAAGATGACAATCACACAAGCCTCAGTAGTTGGATTTCACGTGCTAGACAAGCCCTCACTGAGGTACGATAATTTCAGCTAAGATAGACTGCTTCATATGACTAATCTCATTAGCTTCACTGGGAATAAAAATGATGCTGAACTTTATAGATCACTGACTAATGCCAGACAACATACAGGAAACTGTTTGACCTGTTTGGACTCATAATAAAGAAACCATTTCCCCTAAGGACCTAGAATCTCTATGTAAAAATTCAGTGCTGAGGTTCCCTCATTAATTTTTGTAAAATATGTTGAGGTCTGGGATGGGAGCCACTACAGAAACAGTGTAATTTCCTATGATAAAAGGAGAGGGAAACACACAGGAGAGCAAGCTTCTAATCTTGAAAGCAGAAGTGCCATAGGAGCTCTTAATTGTTTACCATAATTATAAACTTATGAATCCTTAAAACACTACTGTCCCACTGGTGCGGCATATTTTCTATAATAGAAGATGAAAAAGGACAAGTTAGGTAATATTTTTTTGCAGAACACAATTTACATATTATAATGGTCACAAACTCGACACGAGTAAACACTTATGTTTTTACAGAGAAAGATAAACATCACACTGGGATGTGCAGAGTGGTGTTCAGCCCACAAAAAACATCAGTTAATTCTTTTAATTTGTGCGATGCTCTCGAGGAAGCTGCAGAAGTGTGTTCAAAAAAAGAAAAAACAAATGAGAAAAAAAACCCCTAAAACAAACCCAAACACACAGCAAATCAATACACAAGTGAGAACAATAAGACCTAGAAAATCTGACCTGTGAGGAAAGTTCGAAAGGAAAGACACTGTGGTGGTAAAATTAATGTTTTATAATTGAGAGATCTGGCTAAGAAAGCATTTTACTACAATAATATTCTTTTTAACTAAAAGCTAACAGTCTGAGATGATCTCCAACTCCCCACTCATGAGCTAGAGTAATACCAGGTGGGCCATTCTTACAGCCTCCACACTGTCTCATTATTTACTTGAACCATGGCAGTTAGCACGCTACTCGAGTCCATCCCTCCCAGGGACGGACACCTGGCTTTAAGATTGAAATGAGTGTTTTCCCCTCACCTCTTTCTTTTTTCTGAAGCAGTCCATAGGCTGGGTCTCTGCAACCACCTGGAAGAGGACAAGGGACACAGGGCAGGGAGATGCTGTCCCACAGTTCTCTCACTATGACCATAGTGAATAAAACTTCTGTATGACCTGCCCTAATTTGTACTTGTACTGTTATGCACCTGAAGCACACAGATTCTTTAAAAAAAAGGATTAATCCTGCAGAAGGAAAAACGGCCATTGTGGGAAGGAAAATATTTCTGGTTTCCCTAATTTCTGAAGAAAACATTGAGGGGTTTTCATTGGGATTTAAGAAATTCAAACTGAATTCCCCTCACCCTATCTTTTTACTTGTATTTATTTATTTATTAACACCGTGCTTTATCTACATAACACAGAAATGTTACCAAATTTTGTGTTAGAATTCTGAAGGGATGAGTGCCTGACCTCCTCAGGTCCTTTCCAATCCCACTAATTATGATTTTACAATGTAAAGTCCTTTTAGGGTTGAGGATACAGAGTGATCCTGAAACATTCCTTTGCCGGGAGTTGACAGAATGGCCCAGGAGCATAAGACTGACAATAACCACGCTGTACTCCAAAACTAAAATGACTTATACCATGCTTCCCTGACCCTTAAATCACTCCCAGGGAAAAACCATCAGAAATAAATTTATTCACACAATCCAAATACTTACAGCATTTACATTACAGCTTACAAAAGCTTTAGAGAGACCTTAAAACATCCAAGACTAACATTTGATCATTTGATTTGATGAAAAAGCTTCCACAGCAGTCATATAATAATGTTCTCTGTACCATGAATATATTTCAAAGAAAAGAACTAATTTAACTTTCATATGACCATTCAAGGCTTCCAATTATCATATCTAGGGCTTATATTGGAAAAATCAAATACCTTCAATTAGTAATAATCCAATTCAATTGATAATTTTCTCATGTTTCTATAAAAAAGCCAACAGAACCAAAAAACCTTGGTCAAAAAAAAAAAGAAAAAAGTAGACAATAATTCCCACATTTTCTTTTATTTGGGTAATGACTTAAAGGGAACTCTTCAGAAAATCTTGTATTAGAGAGGGAATGTTAAGGAAAACTGCAGACGTGTGAAAAGTGGGAGTTTCAAGGGAAAGTATTTTACCACAGTTGCTACTAGCAACCGATACATTGTTTCACACACTGTATAAAAACGCCCTGTTTTACCTTTAGGTATCTTTCCACGAATAACAACTTTTGTATTACAGTCTTTACTATCCTTCTACCATCAAGAGCAAAATTACAGAAGTGAAGAAACGCACTGGGAGCTTATATTGGTAATTCTTCAATTTCCTATTCCATCTTCGGAACATATTTCTTCCTTCTCCCCGAAGTATTCTGATGAGAAGGCAGAGTTCAACACAATAATCCTTAAGACAAGTAAATGACACTCAATTCCTATAGACACCATAAAAAGCCTGGTCACTAAACCACTTCAAAAGGCTTTTACTTTCCTTATCTTGAAATTCTAGGTTTCAAACCCAATTGGTCAGTTAAGAAAAATGTGCTTAATAACTTAAGTGTTCATTAACCATTTTGAAAAGTTAGCTTAATACAAATCATTTAGCATTTGGCCAAAGACAACCATTTTGACAACTCAAAACCAATTGTTTTATGTTAATCTGGTTTGTTTTGCTTTTAGAAAATGCAAAAAGATTGGCTAAATAAAATAATAGAATTTGGAAATCACATAGCTCTACGTCATAAATAAACAATATGGAAATAGAAGAAAGCATTTGGGATGGACAATTTACTGAATTCATTTATTAGGAATTAATTTACTGCTTTCTTTAAAAAAAAAAAAAAAAGGCATTTTTTGCAGCACAAGTAATTTTGTATTCACCTATTACCCAGTTCCATTAGTACACTCCGAGCAATTTGGCCACCGTTCAAGGAAAGTGTTCCTTTTTTTCCCAAAATGCTGCACTATCTCTTCTATTTGCATTACAAAAATTCCTCCCATCTTGCTGTAAGTGAAAGAATAGAAACAAGGGGTTGACATTTCCACAGGATAGGTGAAATTCATCACTCTGCTACGTTCAAGACAACATCCCATTAGACCCCTCATTTTGTGAGCCCTCCTTAATGACACAGTTAACATCAATTACTAATTTCCTTTCTGGTCAACAGCCTTCTGACACCATGGGTGAGGTGGAACTTCTCTAGTTATGCAGAAAAAGACTAATTGCTGCTGCTGCTAAGAAGCTTTTTAGTTTTGAAATATCTATTCCTTACAAAATTTTAAGTCACATTTGTCTTCTGCAGAAGCAGGAATGTAGTATCATGGGCACAGATCATGATGTGAGATATAAAAATAGGACCCCACAACCAGACAATCAAAAAGAGTTGGCTCCCTCCCTTACCCTCTTAGTCTGGCACCCAGGCCTCATAGGCTTTGCTGCACATTCAGACACATCAGTAGCCAGAACATTTTGTGACAATTGGATAACAAGTGAAAGCACTTGTTCCCAAAGGGTGAGAGACTAAGATCTCAACAATTAAGAAGCTGAAAAATTTATAGTTTAAGCACAATTTCTGACATTTGTTTACCTCCACTGTTATTCCCCCTGCTGTCTTCAAGGGTTCATTACCAAGTCTGTGCTCTCAGCCCTCTCACCAGAGAGCAGAGCAACGTAGCAGCATATGCACCAACATAACAAATAATGTGCAGCTCAAATCTCAGAGAAGTCATCCCTGAAGAAGACTGTTTATTCTAAAGGAAACTCTAAACAGGAAAGTTAAAAACTTCAACAGAGGAAGCAGTATAGGCTTGTTGTAAAATAAATTGAAAACATACAGCGCTGACATTTCTGTAACTCAAGGAAAGTTCAAACCAGAAGACAAACAGGCCAGTCCTCTTTCTGTTGCCTCTGGAATTCCATGAATGTGTATATTAACATAATGCACACAAAGTAGATGTCCCTACTGGAACCTCATTACTATAGTCAATTATTGGTAAAAGAAAAAAATCCTAATGTCTAAATTAGGGTTTCTGAGCACTCCGCTGATTTTCAAAGATTACACAATCAAAATCAGTAGAGCCTTGCCTCTATTAGATTAGACTGAACTATTGGAGTCTTAGCCACTAAAACCATTTTCTCTCCGAACTAACCTGTTTCTTCTGCCACCAGATTAAACTCTGATGCAGGCCTGCTTTCTGAACAGAGCTGCATTTTGGGATGAGTCACACACAGTTCTATTTCTTTAGCTTCAGTTAACAAATCGCACCAGAGTGCTAATTAGTGAGGAGATGATTTATATTGACAGTCAAATATCATTCTAATTACTAATGATGAGAAAAGAACTACAGAAAACACCCTTGTGGTTTAACTGTAATTCATCAATGATGGTGTAATATAAATCCTATTTAACTATATGAAAAAGTTGTGCACAGAGTATTCTCCAGCTCCTCTTTTAATCAAAACAATCACTGCAACCTCTTTTACAGACCAGACTTTTTTGTAATTTCCTCTTCTGTCTTCAAAGCTACAGAAAAGCTGGGGTCATCCTGCTACCCTTTTCACAAACTGGGTGCCTTAATCTCTCCTCTGATGTTTCACTGATGCCTACACATCCCATTTTACCCACCCACTGGGCTTTTCTTAAATGGTTCTGAGTTCTGACTTGGTCCATTGCACAGTTCCAGATTTGCTTTCCCTGTAGGTGAGGCTGGTTTTACCAGTAGTGAAAAAGGGAGAAGTTTTTTTTTAAATATATGCTGCAAGTGAAGAAATTTGTAGGGAGGAGGTACAGAGATTGACCAGTTCAGGCATAAAATATGGAAGCAAGTTACAGAGCCATATTTGACCCCAGCCTAAAGCCCACTTATTTCCAGATGATACTCGAAAACTCTGTCCCAACACTCTCCCATTTGGTTAGAAATTACTCAATAGGTACATTGATAAGAATTTATTAAATGCTTAGAAAACAGAAGTTCAGATCAATCAGATTTTCTACATTCTACTTTGCTTTTTTAAAGTTAATGAATGATGAAAATAGATTGATCAATTTATCCACTTATTCTATTTTTCAGGTTCTCAAACAGATGGACGCTCGTGTATCATCCGAATCTCAAATACTCTAGAGACAAATATTTTAAAAGGTGAACAGTGATTCCATGTAGGACCCTACAGTAAGAGTTGTTTGATTCTTTAAGAAGTCATTATCATTTTTAGCTCAATGTCATGTCATTTCTATTTCACATACCAACATTTCAGGAAAAATCTGACCATAGCATCCCCACTACAAGAAATACTAAGACATAGTTCCATAGTTTCATTGCTTGTTCTACAGACATTTTTTTTTTTATTAGCAATCTCCATTCAGAATCTTAATGCCTCTTACTACCTCTTTAAAATGAGCAGGATATCCATCCAAGCACCACTGAACACCTAGGAGCCAATTTCACATAAAGGATTTTCTTTTCCAGCATAACAGTAATTCTCCCCTACTGCTATTACTGGGTTTTATGCATGCCTTGAGACAGCACTTGTGCATGAATAAAAATTATCTGGTTAGAAATTCACTATCGTGTCAAAGATACAGCTTCAGGGATGGTCATGACACCAAGATCACTAGTTAGAAACACAAGGAGTCACATAAGGAAGGATACAGAGTCCTCAGAATAAGGAATTACACTTAATGCCTACTTAGAGTGTTAAGGAAATGCAACCCTGTTTGAATGCCAGAATTGGGATAAAAACTATGTATGTTTTCTGGTGTACAGTGCTCTCCTCAAAAGAATAAAAAGAATGTGCTTTAAACAAGAAAAAAATAAAAGAACTGAAAAAACAAAGGGAAAAAACCCTAGGCATTGAATATGAGACACAAATAATATTCTAAAGCTCTTCAATACTCTGGCAAATATAAGTTCAAAATTACCTTGGCAATAAGCAGATTGGTGCTGAAGGGATGTCCAGTGTTACAAGAAACTACTGAGGAGCTGCTAAAACTGTCTGGCACGTGTCTCAGCTGTGACAATCTTAACATCCTTCTGCTAAACTAAATACATGCTGAAATCACCTGGCTTCTAACTTTCTAGCTCTTCATATAATTTGGTGGGGTTTAATAACTGAAATTGTAGGGGAGAGGCTAGGCTGATTGCTTGGAAAATCAGGTGGAGTTGCAAATGTTTGACAGATTTCTCTTTAATCCTTTAGAGAAATATAAAATTCAATACAATCAAGGATTATACGCTGATGACTACCACTGTTAGTCCCTTCTTTGGAATAAAAAATTAAACTATTTCAAAGAATTGTTCATCATGCCAAAAAAGGGAAAATTTATTTTCAAAAATGATCTATTTCATTCTAACCCTTCCACAAGGAGTTGATCATGGATAAAACAGTAACTCTCTTGCCTTCTCTTGGACAATGTCTAACCTCCAAAATATTTCTAGTCAAGTCTTTGAGGTGATGACTTTATTTTTAGCTCTGCTGTCACATTTTCACCTACACAGGTATCAGGTAGATATATTTCTTTTATGCTTGAATTATTTCTTGGTCTCAGGAACCCTAACTGCACAATGCTTCTGCTCTCCTAAACTAAAACAATACATCTCCATCTCATGCCTGTCATACTTGGAAAAACTGCTTCCTAATCACAGTACAAAAATCACTGTTGACCAGAAGACCTGAGTTAATAGTTACTTTTTCAGCATCTCTTTCTCCTTTTTAGCATGAGGCATAACATTCTCAATCTGATTTTTAATCTGCACACAGATTAATACTCAATTAAATATTCAAATTTAGACTGGAAAGGTCTAAAAGTCAGAGGAGGAAATGTGAGACACAGCTCTAATAAAAAAAAATGCAAGGCAGAAAACAGCCTTATCAACTTTGGATGACTATATTTCCAAATTTAATTACAGTTTAGAAATTCCTAAATCTACTACAGACAGTTTGTTTTGTGATTACATTTGCATGAAAAAAATACAAACTTAAATGAGCTTGCACTTGCTTCTTCATGGTCAGCTGACACATCTCTATTTTTCACTACCTTGTATTCTTCACGGAGATTTCCCTCACTATGCAGTTCAGGCTCTATTTAGCAGCCAGACTTTCACACATCTACTATCCTCTCTAAGCCCAGGAATGGAATGAGCCATTTAATTGGGCTCTGATTACTTGATTGCTTCACAGTTTACTAATGATCTGCACATTGAAAGGAGAATCCAAATATTGCAAGAGGAATAGCAATGACATTGTGTTTTATGAGACTGTTCAAAAAAGCCTCCCACATAAGCAACACAAAAGTGCCTAAATCTTTGATGCTAGCTATACTGCCTGTTACTTTCTATAATATTAGTGGGAAAAAATGCCTTTTAACACTCTTTTAATCAACTGAATTAGCTAATTGTCTATAGCTGTATTTGAGATAGATACTACCAACCTCACTGGTTTTCCCTGCATTTTAAAGCCTGAATGCCAGTATGCACTAATAGAAATAAAGCATGATTTTATCTCACTTTACTTAAGTGAAAGATAAGAACCAAATCTATTATCTGATAAAGGGACTAATTATTTTCTAAAGTGGTATCCTACACAGCACCTACACTTAGCACTTCTGAGCTCTTGTGAATAGCACAAATCACCTATTCAGATTACATTATTACCTATCCCTTAGGTAGCAGTATTTGCCTAAAGGCATATATCAAGCAATAAAAATATTTCAGTTTATATATACACATATATCTGATTTATACAGACAGATACACAAAGGTGCACATGTTCACACACACACATCCTCTAAGCCAAAAAGTAGAAAATGTGCTTAGACATCAAAGCTAAAATTAAGTATGCAAATTAAGTCCTCTCTTTGTTTTATTCTTATTTTTCTAGGAACTAATTTTAAAAACTAACTCATAGCAATTCCATTGACAACCAACCTATTGCGTTCCTGTCACAGAATATAGAATGTTTTTTCACAGTAAAGAAAATCACCCTGAGAGAAGAATCCCCAAGAAAACCAAAGCAAGCAAACAAACACCTTCCTCCAGGATTAGATTCAAGTGGATGTCTAGAACAAGCCCTGAGGTCACTGAAATTAGGAGTCTGCAGCACTCAAAGAACTGCAGATCTACACTGTGACAAGTGCAATAGATATATTCCAGCAGATTGCCTCTCCTCTTAGTTGTCACCACACTACTGCAATCAGGCTGTGAAGTGTACCTCTGTTGTATCTGTAATTACAGACTCAGATAGATTTGATATGTCGACAGGTCTCCACTGCTTATTCAAGGAAATATTCGCCACCAAGTTATCATGTAACTTCTCTTTTCTACAAAATAAAGAGAAAATAAACTGTACTTGGCAATGTACTTGAACATTGCCAATGCAAACTAATGACATCTAAGCAACGTGAAACTCTTATGCTTCATGTAATGGGGAAAGAAAAACTCACAGCAATAACAAAAGACCAAATGAATCTAACTGCATAAAAGCTTTGGTGACAGGTACAAGCACTGCACCAAAACATCTGCTTTAAAATGTGTGAGGGGTTTTTTTCTTCCTATTTTTTTTTCTTGAGAGTTAGGGAATTAGGTTAGCAAGTGCACTAAAAGACAGCCACTAAAGAAAAGCTAGGCGTGTGCAATGAGGCAGAGCCATCTCAACATCCCCTGGGTAGAATTAGCATATAGTCACTTAATGTGCATCAACTACTTGGTCACCTCCTCCCAAGTTCTATAGGCAGGCAAGTGCCTCTAGCTCATCTACTTTGGATTGCCTCAAACTGGCAGGACTTTCATTACTGAAAATAAACTACCAAGGATGACAGGGCTTATTGAATTTTTCTCTGCTGAGATTAGGCTACAGAGAAAATTTTGGGAGCCATTATTGTGCTGGATACCTAAACTTAACTCAATCTTGAGATTCTACAGCTGAAAAAGATTAACAAAAATATTGATCATCCTAATTTTTACAGTTCTGTGGCTGTGGGCTTGACAAGGCTAAATGCAACACTGAGAAAGGCTGACACTTCCCACAATGGAAGGCTGATAAGAAAATCATGCCGAGTATCTAGTAGAAAGCATTCTTCATTACCTTAGAAGATTGCTTTCACAGCTTTTGCTCTGGAAACCATTAAAATGTTTGATAAGATTTAGCACTTCCCCAGTATTGGTGCTTGCTCAGCTGTGGCACAAAGCTACTATTTCTTCTTACTAAAAAGCACCTGGGCAGATAGTCTTCAAATCACTTTACTTCCTTCTTGCCTCTTCTGACCACTTTGACATCAGAGACAACTCTGATCAAACACATGCCAACTTTGGAAGACAACTATCAGAAATAAATAGTTCAATTCCACCACAGAAACCTGAGTGGAGAAATCAAGGCATGAGAGTCAATGGCAGCATAACTGCAGACTTAGCCAATTATTTGAAATCCCACCACAAATGTATGACTTGCCTGAGAACTGAAAGCTGTAAGATTTCCACTCACTTTCAGTAGGTCTCACACAATAAGGTATTTACAGCTCGCTTAAAATAATCTTCTATGAAATGGCTTCAATAATATGACTAAACCATACCTTTGAATACACTTGTGGTAAATATACTACAGTTTGAGGAAAACCAGCTTTCTCCTCCCTGTGGTTGTGAGAGAATTACTAACTCCCACTCTAGGAATCCTTTACATGCAAATGACACAATCAATTACTGCTAAAAAAAACCTCAAAGCACCGAGTCAAGTACAATATTGATGTCTAAGAACCTTTAACTGTTCTTCCTACAGTAGGAGCTTTTCAACTCATGTGTCAAGTTCTCTCATTGCCAAGATGGCAAGCTGTTTTGCTGCTGTTGCTCTTCCAGATCATCCACAGAAAGACTGAGATTTAAGTTCCCTTAGGCTTAAACACACAAGTTGCTCTTTCAGCTGGCTGTCAGAACTCTCCTGGCTCAGCCACATTTATAACTGTGCTGGTTTGGGCTGAGGTGGAGTTAATTTTCTTCAATGTTCCTCTCCCACTTGGGCAATATGCTAAGAAAATTCCAAGCTTCCTATTTGGAATTACCATTATAAGATGCAATTATTACACTGTCAGTTTTACACCCAAGGTGTACCGATACTTTTCTGAGATTCTAAATAACTCTGAATATACAGAATCTGTCTTTTCACTACTTGAAAAATCCTCAGTTCTCACATGGAATGATCCATGCCATAGTAGAAAAATCAGCCCCTAAGTCCTTTCTGAACCACTACTGTTTCCTTAGGCATGTCTCAAACACCAAACTGCTTCTAGGTTCTTCCCTACAAAGGGCTTCCATATTTCCTTTTCCTAGACCTCAGCTTTCACTGTAACACACTTCCATGCCACTGTCCGGCACCCAGAAGTATCTAAGCAAGCTAAGCATACAAATATCAATGAATGATACAGGAATTATCCCACCAGCAACACCTCCATCACAGGGAAGAAACATTAATGTACAATGGTAAGGGTGTGTCCTTTCATTTCCTTACCTTTTGTCTGAAGTACAAAGCCAAGAAAAACAGCTAGGCTTCTTACCAGAACTTCCATGTGCCATTTATGCTACCTGGATAATATTGTTAGAGTCCAGCAGCATAAAAATAAGTCTAGTAAACACACCTTTCTGGCTGTATTATTATTAATAAGTGCCAGGGGATGGGGTTCTAGCAAGCTCTTGAACCAGTTTGGGCCCTTCCAGTTGATAACAGTGATAAAGTTGAGAGTCTTGGAGGAATTGCATTGGCTTAAAAATTACTTTGAGAGCTTTGTGCTTCGATGAAACATATCCAAGAGGAGACAGTAGTTACAAAGCCACAAATTAAAAAACTACATTTATTATTTTCACTTTGGCAATAAAGGTGTCCAGATCCATCCACAATGGGAAAAAGCTTTCAAAACAATTTAACTCCTCCCAAAAGTTCTATGAAATAATACAGTAAGATCAAATTCAGGAGCAGAAATAAAGTACTGGAATTCAACTTTTTTGAACAAGCAAAGTGATTTTAGGTGTTCTATAGTACATACAAAATAATTTTAAAAAATATAAGAAACCTCACACAGCAGGACGCCAGAAATTATAGTCTGCAGGCCTCAGAAATGATAGTCTACAACTCACAAAGAAATAATTCTAACAAATTTAGAAAAGAAAAAAACTGAACAAAAATACTCTCATTTATCCTTGGTTATTTTTTTTCCCAAATGCAAAATCTGTTTTATTATTGTTATTTGTGATTTTTACAAGCTTTACTGTCATACTGTAGCACTTGACTAATACAGCATCATGTGAAGTGTGCTTGGAATCATTTTTTCTTGTTTTTGGAGGGAGTCCCATAGTAGAGAATTGAATGCATAGGGTCCACATCATAAAGAGGTGAACAGCAAAAAAATGGAAGAGGAGTGCAAGGGGTGCATCCCCTCTAATGACAGATACATCTGGTTTGAGGTGTTCTCCCAACTGGCTGCAACTCACTCTTACCCCCTTGCTTTTCTTTATTTCCATGGCAGAGACCAGTTATTATTGAATGAAGGTACATAAAAGGCTTCAGCATCATAACTACCTTTCTATTTTTACAGTTATTTCTTAAAACATTGATCATCATACATTCTCAGATTCGATCCTGTACACATCCCATTGTGGATTTTATACAGAAATTTCAGTAAACCAGGATCCCCTGTTCTGTGGTTTTCCTCACAAAAGAGCATTAGTCAGTACAGATTCTTAAATGGATAAGGGGTGGAGGAATGAAAATTCTGACTCGACATTGATTTTTTTAGCACCCTTTAGACCAAGTCAGTATCAAGGGTGAACTCTACTAACATAAGCTGTAACAGTTCCTGCCACAGAGCAGGGTCATAAAACAGGATAACCAAACAAGAACCAAGCAGAGAGAGCTGAGAAGTTTAAAATCCCAAGCCATTTCCATCTCTTCTAGGCTTTTCTGATAAAAATCATTGTGTCTGCAGCAAAACCAACACAGAGAATAGGAATAGCCAGGTGGGGAGGAGGAAGACAAAATTATTCACATGCTGCTTTTATTTATTCCTCAGAGAGCACCACAGCTGCAGGAAATCCTGAGTAGATGTTTGCTGCCAAAATTAATGTTATGTAGAAAGAACAAACATGAAACACCTCATTCTCCCTTTTGGTGCTGATACGAATCTTTTACACACCTCTCTGCATGTGGCCATCATTCTTTTAAGTACCTGACAAACCATAAGCACATTACCCCAATCCTTCACTGAAAACAGCTCCATAAAAACTGACAAGAGTTAGTTTGTAAGTATAGCCATCAAATTAATAAAATGCCTTTTTTCTTTCAGGAAATTCACCATTTAAGGGGAGAGAAGCAGGCACGCATAACTGTGCACCACCACCTATGTGGGACAATTACATATTTGTGTGAGTGACTCATTTCTTGTCATACTTAAGTGCACATTGCACAGATGGAACTATCCATTGATATTCAAGCTGTGTGTGTTAACATCACACACCCTTTCAACTAGAGTAGAATTCAAGTCACTGAATGAATGAAAGAACATTCAGGGGAGATGCTGCTCCCTATTACTGTAACTATTTCCAATTCCTTAATTGAAGTTATAAAGTTGCACTGGCACTGTGGCATAACCCAAGTAGCGTACCAGGAAAGATATCCAGTACGAATAAGGACTGAAAAAAGCTCAGAGAACCAAAAGTATAATATTGTGTATCATAAAGGAAGTGTAATCTTCACTTGACTTAAAAAAATAGTAATACTCCCTATGGAAAGAAATGCAGGAGACTATGTAGAGCTCTAACAACTACTCAGACCCTAAAAAATCTAACTCTGCATAGCCAGACAACGAGTACCACAAACTTAAGACAAATGTGAAACTGCGCAGAGATCTAAAGCATGAAGTTCATGTGAAAGTATATGAGAAAGGGATCTCAGAAGATAAGAAAAGAAAAATAAAATGAAGGAGGAACAGAAAAAAATTAGGAAAAAGTCTGTAAGAGATTGTTGGTGTCTGTTAAGATAAATGCTTCCTGAAAAATGCTGCCTGGTATCAGCAAAGAATCTTCCTTTTGATTTCATAGAAACATAGAATAGTTAGGAGTGGAATGGACCTTTTAAAGGCCAGCTAGTCCAATCACCCTGCAAAGAGCAGGGAAACCTTCAACTAGATCAGGCTGCTCAGAGTCCTGTCCAACCTGACCTGGACTGTTTCCAGGTACGGGGCATCCACCTCCTCTCTGAGCAACCTGTTTTACCACCCTCATTGCAAAAAACATCTTCCTTATATCCAGCCTAAATTGATTCTATTTAAAACCATTACTCCTTGTTCCATCACAACAGGCCCTGCTAAAAAGTCTGTCCCCACCTTTCTTATAGGCCCCCTTCAAGTACTGGAAGACTGCTGGGAGGTCTTCCCAAAGCCTTCTCTTCACTCCTAACAAGCCCAATTCTCGCAGTCTTTCCTCATAGGAGACGATTTAAGCAGTTTTTTAATTAATGATCAGAGGTGATTTCACTAATGCATGAAGAAACTGGACTTAACACATCTGTTATTCTTAACTAGGATATTTTCAGAGATATCTGCTTTCATCAACAATTTCCCCTCACCAAAACATTTTTCAGAAAAATGTAACCAGGCTTTTTGTTGCTTGGTTTCATTTATTTTTGATGCACGTTAAAAAGAAAAACCCACTCACACAATGTGCCCTTGTTGGGTTTCACTGATGCTGAGGCCAGTCATTCCTGCTACAGTGCTAGAAGTAAGTAATCTGAGGAGATCGGAAAAGTCTTGTGTTCCAGGAGGAAGCGTTTTTAACCGTGTAAAAAGTATTATCGTTAAAGGTATCATTATGTTCTTAAGTCTGTTTCAGACACCCCAGAATTTCAGTTGCCTTCCCTCAGAACCATAATAGAGTGAAACAATGAAAGCTTTAGTGTGTATAGCCATGAAGTTTGGCATTAGGAGCAAAATTTTCCAGTTGTTTTTCAACTTATATTTAACTATATTTCCTGTCTGGAAGAACTAAATTTCTGTTATCTACTGAAAAACTTATTCTTTCAGCCTAATATTGAGAAGAGCTCCTGACAGATAGCATGACAATGCCATTTAGGATTTAATGTGTGATATAAAAAAATGCACCAGAAACATGAAATTATTTTTTGCTAGATAGATTTTACCCCAAAAATAGCTCATTGTTAGCTCAGGAAACTCAGCTGGCAGAAAGCACCACATCAGCTCGTTTGCTAAGTCCACTTGCATAATTGCAGTCTGAGGACTGCTATCAAGACTGATGCAAACCTAAGACACAGTGACCCTGTATTCGTGCATGATGAGGCATCCCTTTGCACATGGCCATCCCCCTGAAAGTGGGATACAGTTTTTGTGAAAAAGCCAATGACATCATAAGCATTGTCACAAGCAAGATTACAACAGCTGACTCCAAAATGGAAAGAGAAGCTTTGGACAGAGATGACCAAATAGAACTCTGGTGGTGTAGCAGCACTGTATGAATTTGAAAGTCTTTTTGGCCTATCATTTTCTGTGATCCCACAGAGATACAAAGAGGGATTTTAGAAATGGTTACACTTTTTACTGTGGCTTCTGTATTTTAAATGAAGGTGTTAAATCTCCGTCAAACAGATTTGAGTTTAAACAAAAAAGGAAAAAAATCACAAAAAAACAAGAAACACCCCCCCCCCCCCCCAACCCCCATGTATTTACAATCAATATCTCGCCAGACACAATACATATGTGGGTGCATGCACACTTGTATTATCCATGTGTGAATTCTTCCTCAGTGAGTTTAGGCTCCAAGTATCTTCCAGAAGAAAAGAACAGAAGAAAATACATGCACATTCAAGGGTGGGGAGAAAGTGTACACTAACCTCTGCATACAAACATTCCATAGGTCTCTTACTTTCAGGTGTCGTGAGATTTAACCAAAATTCCAGAAGAAAATATAAAATCTGCTATTGCCCCAAAATATTTCCCTATCTCCTGGTTTCAACCTTAGTCAAGGACAACATTTCTTATTATCTATCTCTAAAAATAGTTAATAGTATCTTCACCTTTTACACATCTTGCTTGTCTTTTCCTCTTACTTGTTTTTCTCTAAGTACTATTTCCTTGAGGAAAAGAAGTACTACAACTAACCAAGACCTTGTCATTTTAGGTAGCAAAAAATATGTATCCACGCACTTGCTTTTCCCTTAACACAGTAAAGTCATTTCTTCCACAATCGACCTCTAATTTACTGTATGCAGATATTTCTTTCCCAAGTGACACTTGCTATCAGGCAGCATCTTTTAATTTACAAAGACAACAATGGTAATTTCATATTCCTTAAACACAGTAGCTCACTTTGTATTTTGCAGGGATCTTTTCCTTTGATTTTACTCCAGCTCATCCTGCTTTTTAAGTCCCCATAATCTCTGCACATCTGCAAACCATTAACACATTTTTCAAACTTGAAGTTCTGTCCAAACTCCATTAAAATTATCACCTTTTTATTTCAGATCTTGGCAGCTTATTTTTTTATATTCTACCTGGCTCTTTATTACATGGTTCATCTTTCCATCAGGAAAAGATCCCTTGCCACGCCACTTTCTCACAGAACCTTACTTTTTCTTTTTTCTCTTCCTGTGCAGCTGAGTTTACTCAATCCTAATTTCACACAGATTACAGTTCATTATTTCATTGGTTGCATTTATAACTTGAAATACTTTTTAAAATAACAAATAACAAGATAGAGAAATAGCAGAGAATTTTTAAAAGTTTATATTTAAATTCCTATTTAAAAGCAAAACACTACCGCATCCTCCATTGAGGAACTGTTGTCAGTCATCACAGTTGCACTGGTATCCATTTTGGATCATGAAAGGGGGAAGAATTGCAGACAGGACAAAAAGAATACAGTATGCATGCAAAGGCAAACCACTCTCCTGCAAGGTTAAACAAAGATAATTTTAGAAGCCATTCCCAGTAATGCATTTACGCAGGTTTTTCTGACCTAAGCAAAACCTTCGAACCAAAGAAAATCCCAAACCAACCAAACCCCCCACCACAAGGGTCCTGCATTACTTTCAGCTAAAGAAAGAGGAATTCTCTCTACCCACATGTAAGTGAAGCAGTCAACAACTTAACGACAGAGCTTTTTATAAGACTAGCCTTTTTAAAACAGCATTTTATTATAGTCCACTTATTAATAGAGAAGGTTCATAAGTACCAGTTCTTTTATACATTCAGATAGAAATCAACACAGAAAAAACATGCTTTCTCTCTTAGCCTACATGACTTTGGCTCTATTGAGATGTCATAAACCCTGAAAGGTCTGACAGATATTAGATAATGTCACTGAACCCCACTCTGCCTCTCTCTCTCCTAGAATGTTTCTTCAGCACTGATAATTACATCACTTCTAGGTACTTTGGCCCTTTTTCAAATGCAGATAATGTGCAACACTTGAACAGTCTCTTACTCGTGCTGCAAGTATAAACATCACTGAAATACCCACAGATGAAAGACTGCACACACACACGCCAGTATTCCCGGATCCACAGCTGGAAAAATGCACGTACAAAACTACTAAAATATTCTAACAACGTGTGTACTATCACATGCATTCCTAGCTATCTTAGGTACTGGGATTGTAAGTTTGGAGAAGCCTCTTCTGCAGCTTCCAGTGACTACATCAGTAGTGAAGCAGAGTAAGAAGCACCCTTGCAATGCAGGAGAATGTGGTTTTGCACTTCTCCAGGCATTTTTGCCAAAATCAGCAGGCAGACCACAAGAACCTGCCCTCTGTTCACAACATTACTCTTAATGTTACCTTATTCTGCAATGAAGCAAACATCACTGTTAAAAGCAAAGACTCTAGTATTCCAAATTTTCACTCAGGGTTTCACCAGCTGCTTTTTCAATGCATTTTTGGTGGGGTTTTTAGCAGTACCTTCAAAAGTGTTTGTACAGGCAAATAGCTTGGGGTCATCAGTTTTTCTCCACATTTGCATAACATGAATTTTCACAAACAAAAAAAAGTGATAAAATATTTCGCTGCATTTAACTAGCTGAAAATCAAACATTGTTGTAAAAAAGTAAATCAAGGAGTTTATTATCAAAAAGGAAGACGTGGAGACTTCTACACCTTTGTAATCTCTCATTCAGAACTGTATTTCAAAACCCCAATAATACTTTCTCATGCACATAGCACTTATGTGATTTTCACAAGAAACAAAACATGAACCTATATTTCCCCATGTGAGACTCACAAGCCCATTCCTAAAATAAGAGGTCCTCTACCATAATTTTGTGAATAACCACTGCAGTGATATGTCAGTTAGTTTAACTGATTTTTAGAATAAATTTGTCACACCAGAATGCTGATGTCTCAACATAGCCCAGAATAATGAGCAGTAAGTAAGTAAAAATCAAAGCTTGCTAAATTTTTTATTACAAAAACCAAGCCAAACAAATCCCAACATCAAAATTTGAATGCCTGGATTTTTCCCTCTCTACAAGTGCATTGACAGTAATCTTGACTGTTTTCTGCCACCCTGCTCCAACCCACCATCCAAACACAAACTCAAAGCCTTTGAATAAATGAAGGCTAAAGCCAAGAACAATAATTTTATGTTGTGTTCATCCTTTCTGAGATATAGGAATGAGACACAGTTCTACAGTTTCCATAATATGACACTGTGATTTCAATATACCTACAGAATGAAGGACAGAAAGCTAGCCTCCAACATGAATTTCATCCAGTTAACCAAACTGTCATAGAGGCTTACATAATTCACAAGAACTTTTGATGGTTTAATCCTCCTAATTTTAATGAATCTTTACCCTTGAGATGTTACTTACAATCTGATTTGGCACTAGACCAAAAAGTACTCTGCTTATGCAGAATAAGTTCCACATACTGGAGTAGGAATTTCCTTGATACTTTTGCCTTATGTGATACAGACATAGCTTTTATAGCACAGTTGCTCTCCACAGAATGGAAATAAATGCATTTTTTATTTTGTTTTCATTTTTTAAAAGGAGTGAATCATCCCATTTTCACTGGATGCAAAGTAGAAGCAAGTAAACAGGTCATGCTATTGAAAACTCACCAAAAAGTATCTTGAATTGTATATAACCACTCATTTTAAGCTGTTAAAAAATAACACCCTGTACATATAGATTTTCTAAGAGAAGTAGGATTCTTCAAGAGTTGTGATAGTATATGTGTGAATGAACAGGTGTCTGCCTACTAGATGCTGGATGCTGCTGCTGTCTTTTCAGTTTTTCACTAACAGATAACTACTTCTTTTTGATGGTGCTTCATTTCTTTAAGCTACAGAGTTGAGTGCTATGTGATATTTTTGTTTAAATATGGATGTTAATGGAAGCCAAGGTTTTCACACACCAATTTATATTTAAGAGAAACTTGAACTGAGAGGTCTGATGGATTTTAAAAGATCATCACAATTAAAAAGGAGCTACTCAGACTGCACATTTGGAGAGAGACTGTGTGTTAGTTTTGCAGCCATGCATGCATCCAGAAAAGTCATCGGTGTTACTATAAAATAATTTGCAAAGCCTTTAAAAGTGGGGTAAGCCAATAATCACAGTGACAGTCTGATCTGATCCCTCCTAGTTATTGTAGGATGAACTACTAACCATCACTGGATGCTGAAGCAAGTATCCAGCAGCAGCTTTGCTAGAAAACTGCTTTTCATAGAATATGCCAGTATTTCAGTGCTTTATTTTCACTCCAAGTAAAATATTTCCCATTAAAATCTATTTTGAAAATATTTGAGGGTTTTTGTCTACTGAAATCTGACCATTATATTTCAGTAAGTAAAATTGCTGTCCCTTCTGAATACTTACAATTCATTTCATTCTAAAATTTTTACTATAGCAGTTTTATTTCATTTTAGGCTGGATATTCTAGATGTACTGGCATTACAATACGAAAGGTTTTATCAAAGGAAATTATCTTTCCTTCTTTTTCACTAAATACAGCTTCAAAACTCATTGCATTTCTTTTTTCCTACTGAAAATTGACAAAACTAGATTAACAGTTTTTTATTTGAATTATCCCTGGGAAGAAACAAATCTGTTTAAAAGTGTGATTCAGTTCTAGGTGTCAGGTGCCTCATGAAAACAACATGGAAATTTTCTCCCTGCCATTGCCACACCCACACAGTGCCAAAGATCAGAATAGCAGCATCACCCTGTAGACTTCCAAGCATAACAAAGGCCTTCAATGGAGAGGAAAAGCAGCCTAGCAGGTGAAGAGAGCACAGATTCAGATCAAGAGAAACTGGAGGGAAAAAGAAAGACTATTAAAAAAGAGGACTATAAACACATTCTTGAAAACCCTAACTTGTAGGTATCTCAAACTTCCTTAAATTACTTGGGTTCTTCAGATAGGACCAGCAGAAATTTGCTGTGCTTATTTAAAGTACGATGCATTTAAGTTTATTAAGTAAGGATTTAAAGCATTGTATTACAAAGTACACATCTCTAAATAATTTCTGTTTTCTGACAGACAGAAGCAAACATTCTAATGGATTTGCAAGCTGGATTTTTAAAGTGAAAAAAAGGCCATGTATTTAAGCACGATCATAACTTGATGTCTCAACAATACAATTTCTTCTTGCACTGCTAGAAGAGAACATCTTTGACTCCATACAGGATATACCAATTTGTAACTCCTAACTACAAAATAATGAACAAAACAGAAGCAGCAGCAAAGATGAATAAATTGGACCACATATTGGACCGTAGCCAACATGTAGGTCTTAGCCTACATACAGAATAGGTGGAAAGAATCCTCAATTGCTCCCTTCACATTCATTCCATCAGCTTCCTTTATAAGTCTGTTTTATAATTTTTCACAGTTGCAAGAGTTCAAACATCCCAAGAGTAAAAGAACGTGAGATTCCTTGGAGGTTTTCAAAAGGAATTTTGGAATGAGTCATCACCAGAAAAATTTCCAATGTCCCACCCCAAAGGTGACCCACTAAAGTAAAAAGATGTATTAGAGCTGTTGACTAAACAGCAGCAAAATTTTCTGATATATTCAAAACATTTGCAAGGTGTCTATTCAGTGCCATTTAGCTTGAAGGGAAGAAAAAAAAGGTTTTGACTAGGATAGCTAGATGTAACTGAAAAAATTTTCTTAAAGTTAATTAATTATCAAAAACACTCAACGTAAAAGAGGAAATATTAAGACTCTTATTCAACTAATTTGAAAGTCAACCCACCTTTATGAAACCACCCACAAAAAACTTCAAATAATTTTCATTTGCTGTATTCCACCTCATTTCTTAAAGAATAACCTGAAAATTATTGCAAGGTACTCTTCCTAGACTCTAACATGCCAAAAAAAGGGTAGTTTCATATAAACATCAGTAATACTGAAGTGTGCTCTATGAAGTAACTGGTGAGCTGACAGACTAAACAGTGAACCCTTCTTGAATTTTCTACAGGCAGAACAGGAAAAGTTGTCACCATCAATAACCAAGTCACAGAACACTATTCCTGATGAGAGTGTATTTTTTTATATAAATATTATTAAAACAACAACAACAAAAAAAGACCAAACAAACCTTACCTCACTCCAAAAAAAAAAAAAAAACAACCAAATAAGGAACACTGAAATTCCCACCATGGGGTTAAGAACAGCATCTCAAGCTGTTTCCTAAGCTCCAAGGACAGATGGTTGGAGAGACTGTAAGAATGACTTCAGGGTTATACTCACCATTAAGGGATTCTCTACTTTAGCAAGGAATACCTTTTAGAAAAGCATATCCATGACTGCTGCTATTGTCTCAATAACATTTATATTAAAAACACAACAATGGAAAGCAGCAAGGTCACTCCTCTGAGTCACTAAACTCCCAAGTGACTCCTGTGTTACTTTCAAGACCGAACTACCATCATTGCTTACCTGCTGTTAAACAGAAATCTGCAAAATGACAATAAGAATGAATAGATTTGAGTTTTGCTAATGACACTTTGTACCACACACCACTGTCACTGCACTCCCTTGAATAACATACATGTACGTACTGCATGCACTTGTGGATTTTACACACGTATCTATACTCACTTCTTTAAAAAATAAATTTTATATGCACCTATAAAGCAAACATGGAAAACTTTCTACATGAATAAGCAGCGTTGTGTGCTTTGTTTGAAAAGTAAAGAGCTTCTAAGACACCAAAATCACCTATAATTGTATCCTGTGCATGCAAATAAAAGGAATTTTCCCTGTTGGCATTGTTTGTAGAACTTCTCTGAAACACTGAAGCATACGAGACATACCTAAAGCAACTCTAAGTCAGGAGAGCATTGCCTCAATGCAGACTTCAGACTCGTTCTTTGCTAAGTTTATCCTACAATCCCAACTGTGCAAACACTAACTAACACTAGTGAACTAAACTGAAATCTTAAACTTAGCTTCACCCATGGAAAATCCCTCCTGTAAACAAAGTTGTCAGATGTTAAACTTGGACTCCATGACTGCTCTAGGAATTGCACAAAGATCCAGTGCCACATGATGTTTGGCCCTTTCTTCTGACAGGCCATCTAAAAAAGCTACAAGAATCCTTCCCTCAGTAATTTGCCAGGTGACTTTAAAATTCAGAGAGTTTTCAGGCAGTGAGAAATTTGAAGGGATTTAAGAAAAAGCTATAGAAAGTTAATCTATTCCCAGGGAAAAACTGAAATGAAATGCCTACTAATTAATGAACTATAACTGAAATACATAACTATTTTCCAAAATTTAAGACTTCTGAAGACAATAATGGATTATAGATCCAAACAACCTACAAAAATCTCTCGATTATTTTTCCATTGCAACTAATATTACAGTACTTTATATAAGATTTCAAAATGTATAATATCTTCTAGTCTCTCCAAAATTTCGCTTGTTTCTGTTGGAAACTGCGACCAAAAAAAAATCATGTCAACATACTTCCAAATAAGTATGAAATTAAGGGCAAATGTGTACTGAAGACAATCTTCTAAATTGTCAGTTTCACTTATGTGGATTTGTACTATATTATTTCACTCCTTTCAGTTTTTCATTTCTTCTCTGCTACAAAATTGTCTATACAAATATAATCTGAATGTAATTTTTTTCTTTTTACTGAAGTTATTATGCTCCACTTACTTACCAGTTGCCTGTCTGTATTAATATCAGAGTAAATACCTCACAACTTCAACACACGAGATGAAGAGATCTAAAACATCTCTTCATTGCTGACACAACATTGAACTTAGCCTTTTATGAGTTATAAAACCTCATTTAAATGCAGTGTTTTTAATGAAGCCCTGTTGACTTTGGGCTACCTATATTTATCACCAGATCATCATGCCCTGTAGGATATAAGAATTTCTATGCACTGATGTTCTCGATCTTCGCTTGCCTACTTATGTTCAGACTCCTGCTACATCCAAGTTTCAAACACAATCCACAAGTTGCCCTTTTCGAATATACATTAGGAATTCCTTCAGCATCAAATGATAACTACAAAGGGGGAAAAAAACCCAGTATGAACGAAAATATCTTGAAATAATATCTCATTCAAAAAGTACTTTTCCTCCATGAAAAATATTTAGCATGAACACAAAAAGATTGTCCTGTTGCCTTCAGGCCCTGAAATAGAAAAGGTACCAAGCTTCATCAAGCACGGGAGGACCCATCAAATCTCTTGTCCACCGTTCTCAAATACTTTTTGTGTACAGCACAATGCCCTCAAAAGGGCTCAGAGTGGAGAGAACCCAGTAAATTAGGGAAGCAGTACAAATAACAAATCAGTCAAATATTCTAAACTATGAATACGTAGTGCTGCACCTAAGACCCAGAGGCATCCCCAAGCAGGAGCCCTACAGAAATCCCAAGAGCTTTTACAGCTGACTGTTGAACACCTTGATGGTCACTCCTCAGCAGCAAAACCTGCTCCAGAAAAGCAGATCTGCAAACCAGTGATCCCTTTCATGTTAAACCAGTAGCAATCCATCTTAAAAGCCTTTTGGCACTAGATACAGAGGCAGTGTGATTTATATGTTAAGGCCTTAATAAAGTCCTCAGAGATTTAACTGAGCACCCTATTCCTGTACGCTATCCTGTTGACTTACTACTACACTAAGAAGTAGTACTTCTAATTTAGCATGCAGTTTCTGTGCAGGTAAAATTCCAGACTGAAATAAGAACTTGTTGGGATATAAAAGTGCTCCAAGTCCAGAAAGAATAAATGTCAAAACTCTTCTTATCTAATAAAAATACAGGCCTTTAATATACATCCTTTTTCTTTTGCTCTAGATCTGAGGAACTTCAGTAAACCATTTGGAAAATATTTTGCTTTTGAAATATCAGTAGCTGTGCACTGATAATACTTTTATCAAGGAAAGGATCCAATTTTACTGGACATAGCAGTTGGAAAAAAAACCCCACCAAAACCAGCCCCTACTCAAAAAAAATTCCGTAAGCAAGCCTAGGAAATTATAGAGAAAGGAAAAAAAATACCGAACTGCATTTTGTTGACACTGACCATCACTTTCCCAGATAAAAAATGAAAACTACAAGGTTTCCAAGTGCCCCTGAGGAAACTTATTTCACAGCTACCATAATTTGCCATCTGTAGCTTCCTTCTTTAATGAAGCCTTTAGAATAGACTTTATTGCAGATGAGTAAGAACTGTTAACTCTTCATTGTGGGGGTTTTGACAACTTGTGCAAGCTCTTTTAAATTAGAATTTCTTGCATATTAAAATGTAGGTTTATCCTTTCCTACATGAATCATGACACACTCTGTTAGCCTGTTAGTCAGCAAGAACATACCAGTGGCACTTTGAAAGCTGGCTATCTATTACTGTCTAATGATACATTCCAACAATCTGCCAAAACTGAACAATGCAGAACTTCACATCTCCATGTGCTATAATAAAGAGGTATGATTGATGCTTCATATATTTCATTGTTCACATTATTCAATGAGAAGTTCAAGCAGATATGGAAAAGATTCTCCTAAAATTATTACATGTTGCTCTTTTATTTTGGCCATCAGGTTTAAAATCATCACTCAATGATTTCTTGAATTACTCAAAAAACACCCCCAACAGCTATTGAAATGATTTAAAGACCATTTGATAAGTAACATGTATTACAAAACTGATTCACCTGCAATTATTTTTAGGTCTGTCTTACTTTCTAAATAAACATCTTCATCAACATGATGCTGAGATCTACATTCATTGCTTTATTGTCACCTCAACCTTTCATTCTCCATCTGTCTCATTCATCACTTTCAGTCTGTCATGACCTATGCAAGGAGTCCTTTAAAGAATATCCTGTAGCTAATTCAGCAAAACAAAATGCATAATAGTGTACCCAAGAAAAACATGAACAGGTGATATTGAAACTGGTGTGTTGCACAGTTTGTCATTTAACTGTTTGAGTCATGGTCACTTCCCTTCATTTTCACAATTATGATCATCAGCACATCTGTGACAACCTTTATTTTGTACTTGTGTCTAATTTACCTACATATCTTCTTATCCTCAGACTTAACAGTCTGTTAAACCACAACAACATAAAATTACATTTAAGGATAAAAACTGCTTCCTACACAAAAGCATTGATTTACCATACTGTCGCCATGCCTCCCAGGAATCAATTAAAGGAATAAAAGAGACAAAGAGCTAAAACATTGAATACCCTACTTTCAACTCATCAGTTCTTCTTTTCAATCTCACCAATGTCTTTTTCATCCCCCTATCCCCATGTTTATATTTCAACTCTTACCTCCTCCAGCAGCTGTGATCATGCTTTATGAAGGCTTAAACTAAAATCTGCACAGCTGTGTATATATTTATAGCCCAAGTCAAAGCTATAGACTGGCTCTTTAGGAGGGAGAGTGGTTTGTCAGACTAGCATAATGGAGGTTGACATTAGCACCATAAACGTGCAGTAAAATGGGAAATGGAAAAATTCATCAAGCTGCACAATCTCAGTGTGTGAGTACCCAGATATAGCTAAACAACTAATAAAAATTAAATGGAAATACACAAAGAATAACAGGTGTTTTTGGGAAAAAAAAGGCTAATCCTAGAAATCATAGAAAGTAGCCCTATATTAAAAACACACCCATTTTCTTCCTTTAATGAAGCTGCGCATTTATGCAAACAGACAATATCCTCCAACCACTTAATATTTACCATTACAGTAATATAATCTAATAGTCAGTCAAATATTAAACCATAAAGTAGTCAGAAAGTAAATAGCTCCATGGCAATTTTTAAGCATTTACATTTAACCATGCTCTTTGCTTTATTTATGCCCAAGATAGTGTTCTGTTCTTTCAGTGTTTTCTGTACTATACTAATGGGAATGTAATTTACCAAAACACTAAATATACCTCCCACAGTCAGAATACAGTCTTGTAAAATATGTCAGAAGCAAGCTTTTATCTGTGCCTTTTGGGGGGGGGCTAGAACTATTTATGAAGTTCTAGTTTTACAGTTACTTTTCATACCAGTATTTTCATTTACAGTAGTAAGTAAACCTGAACTTTCAGCAAGATGTCACCTTTCTGACACAATATGCTTGAATTTCAATTAATGCCATGTGAATAAGAACATATTTGTTTTCCTTGCTTCCCTCTTGACAGCTATAATGTGAGAACACAAAAGGATGGAAGGCAGCAGAGTATGTGAAGCTTTATCAATATTTCAGTTTAGAATATTTAATGATTGCCCAATTCCCAAAAATTTTCAACTTCAGCTGTTGAAACTTTCAACAATCACTGTCACAATCATATATGTATTAATATGCCATCCTACAAGGATGAAAATCAGATGACTCAACTCGATATCAAACTCTGGCTAAATGCCCAAACTGGTCCCAGAAACAACACTAACCCAGTCAAAGATGAAGGCAAGGTTATTTACAGTATTGAAGGAAAGGAGATTTCTTGCCTTTTTTTAATGGACTCATTAAAAAAATGTTATCACTAGGATTCAAGAACTAAAACACGTGCAAACTTTTAAATAAAGTATAGTTTGAAGACAGAAAGCAGTAGTCTTTGAGCAAATGGTGTCTTACGCTTCCTCACAGAGCCTAACGGTGCCTCTGCAGGAGTAAGAGCAGGAACAGTCACAGATCTTACACCGTCACTCCCTGATACCATGTGACGTGAAGTGCTTGAGTAACCTAAACCAAAATTAAACTAGACTTACAAAGAACTTACTATGATTGAGTAAAAAAGACTCTAACTTCACATTGAATTTTGTTAAAGTTAACCCAGCTAAGATCTGCATAAATCATTTGAGAAAAAAGGAAAAGTGCAGAAGAAATAGTTTAGGTTAATTACTCTTTCCAAGATGTAATCCTGAGAATAGCTGCATTCTGCAAAAGAGTAACTGCCCCAAACTCTTACTGATACTTGAAAGCTTTAATATTCTACAGCACTTCCTTTAAAATCTTCAGTTTAGAGTATATACAGGACCTGTTAGCATGAAATTTGCAGATATTTTGTAGGTAAAATTTTGAAACATTTATGGAAGTTACATGGAGTACTGAAAGGGGGATTATGCAATAAAATAACATACTCTAAAAAATAATTCAGAACAGAACATAATAAAGAAAATCAGGCAGCAACTGCTACCAGTAGCCCATTGAGTCATTTTTGTTTGCTAAGCCAGACCTTTACTAAGGACTCAATCATGATAATTGTCAAGTACATCCTGCAGGGCTGAGTACCCATAGATCCTGTCTGGATTTGGGCCTCTTAATGGCAATGCTGCTCTCTGCCTGATTCAGAAATATGTGGCTGTGCAAGACTAATGTACAAGAGCATATGAAACACATAAGAATTCCAGGAGAAAGACTCGGGAATCCTGGTGGACAAGATGAACACAAGCCAGAACTGTGCAAAGGGTTCTAGGCTGCATTATGTACAGCATTGCCAACAGATGGAAGGAATTGAGAGCCTTCCCCTGTGCTCAGAAAAAGGACCAGAAGCAATGTGCATAAATTGAAATATAAAACCCCTCATTTAAACATAAGAAAACACTTATTCACTGGGAGAGGGTTGAAATCTCTGGGCAACCTGTCCCAGAGAAGTAATGAAGTCTCCTTGGTGGTACTCAAAACACAACATGAACCTGAGCAATCAGCTCCAGCTGGTCCTGCTCTGAGCAGAAGGTTAGACTAGGTGATCTCCAGAGGCACCTTCAAACCCCACCCATGACTCTGTGTGTGATATTTTGAAATAAATGAAAAAAATGTAGGGACTTGAGATGCTGTTCATTACAGCCTTGTACTTTCACATAATTGGACTAGACCTTAAAAAGTAATTTAATAAAACCAAAGCCTACAGGATTTAAGATTCTACAAACCTTGCTTGGTTTTTTTGCTTGCAGATTTTTGCATGCTCTTCATTTTCTTAGGATGCCTTGTAGAATTCCCCCTATATTTTCACATGTATCAAAAGTACCGAATACCATTTTAAGGTCCTGATATTAGCAGAATTAAGATACCACCCCTTTCTCACCTAGGTAGGGAAATATATTGTGCTCATCAATCACTCCTATGTCCATCTAAAGAGAAACAGTGAGTGCTAACAGAACACATCAGCTGGTTTTACCTTTGACACAAAGTACTTTGTTGGACGTTAAAAGGCAAATTTGGCTTTGAGTCATTTGGCTGCTCTTGGACTTTTTTACTGTCAGCAGTGACACTGTTTGACCATTTTGTCTCAGAAAACAGCTGATTCTTCTGCAAGCCAGAAATTGCTTCAAAGCATAAGGTTAATTAAATACAACATGTATACAAGGGTATACACAATTATTTAAATGTCCTATAGGAGGGACAATCCCTAGAATACTGGAGGTGGGGAATCATGCGATATAGGAAGCAGTGTATCCAGCATGAGCACTTCTAGCTCTATCCTCCCAGAACTGGAATTCCCACCTGGAATGGAACAGAGATACAGAATTTCTCCCTTCCCAAGTTCCCACATAATGAAATCTACTATACTTGGTTTGTTGCTGTAATGCATATTGCTACTTGTTTCTCTTTCAACACAAAAAAGACTATTTGCTTTAAAAAAAAAAAAAAAAATCTGCTGAGTTAGTGGAGAAGGAGGGGGGGAAAAAAGTGCTGAGAAATTACACACATTTTCCAATCTGTCAAAAATAGAGCTTTTAAATTATAGATGCCAGTATGTACAAAAATATCTAACTAGGAAGAGCATAAACACAAGCTTGTTATGGATAATGAACTGAAATTGCCTACTATGTAAATAGGGAAATACTGCTGAGTCAATTCAGTGTTGGGAGGGTGAGCAACGCAGCCTCCTCACTTACTCAACACTTTAAAGCTCTCAGAAAAAACTACCCAATAAACTAAAGTCAATTTAAAGATACAGGTAGGTGATGGCAATTGTGAGATTTTTCTAAGGCTTCTGGATTAACTCCTGACCTCAAAATTGATTCAAACCATAACCCTTTACGAGTCCATTTGAAAGCATCTCTTCTCCTCCTAAGTGGGTTTCAAAATACACTATAAAATGATAAAAAAACCCAAATCACTTTAGATCATACAAGAACAAATTATCAGGAATCAGGATACAGTAAGAAAACCAAGCACTACAGCCATTACAGGTAGGATTTTCTCCTTCAGAAAGACTAGTATTCATTTTCTAAGTGACTATTCCACCTCCAGAGAGTCCTACGGGGCAGCAGCGAGCAGTTCTGCAAGCGTCAATGCCTGCAGGATGATATGGCCACTTACGTGGAACACTCAGATCCTGCTGTCTAACAAACATCCACTCAGTTCAGTTTTCCTCACTCTCCTTTTTTTTTTTCCCCCCTGGTCATTTTGAATGGCAGCAAACATGCAGATGGATCTTCCTTCCAAAACCTCCTTCTCCTCCTGTCCCACAGAGGAACTCTAGGCTGAATCAGTCAACCTTGGAGTTGAAGGGAGGCTAATGTTTGGATCAAATTCTGCATGAACCAACCTATTCCTGAATAGATATTGTTATAACCTTTGCCACCACTAAAAAGTGACTAAACTAAGACTCACTGGCCATGAGCTGCAGGACAGATCAGCCACTTGAGGTCTAACAATAGGACAGAATCCATCATGAGTACATTGTACCATGTTTGTACAGTCTCTAATAAAGACAGAAGGAACAGAAGGCAAACAAGAGTGGTTAAACACAGTAGCACAAAGATTTCCAAGTGTGCAAGGAAACCTGGCCACATGTTTCTGTGAAAAAATCTAGCACTTCAAGAGATAGTCATCAATATAGCTATAAAAAAACCATCTCCAACATTCTTTGAAATGGAACAAAAAAAGTCAAAGAAAAACAAAGAACAATTGGTTATGCTAATGATTACTGAGGTCAAGTGGAAATTTGGGAAAAACTGAGTGATTTGTAGAACCTGATTAAAAATGGCACTCACCACAAAAGATCCAAGAGCACAAGGCTCTACAAAAAGTGAAGTTTTTATTGCCAATGACTATCACATTTTCCAAATGTTGCTTAATAGTGTCCCACAGTGCCAACTAGAAAAAGAAATTGCTCATTTTTCTGTTGCTTTTCTGTATTTCATTATAGCCTTGACTTGCATAAAGATGTGTTCTTTCATCTCAATCAATGCCATTATTTATTTTTCTGTGTTATCCTATACCTCAACTTGCAAGCCAATTTAATATACATTAAATCTGGAATCAAGGCTTTATACTCTGGTAAAAGCAAGAAGATGCCATAACTCTACTATTTGTTCACTAGAGGTGGCAGGAGAAATGTCATGCCTGGACAACTTGATGGGAATAAAGAAAAAATAAAGATGAGGAATACAAGCAGAATCTTTGTTAAAGGTAGACAAAGGAATCTGTAACAAGGTACAAGTCTCTTAATTTGCAAGTAAATGTCTCATCAACTAAGACATTTTTCTCTCTCCTCATAGTGATAATACTTGATACACTTAATATCGTAAAAAAATATAAATACTTTTACAGTTAATGCATAACACTGTATGAAATTTAAAGAAAATATATGTGTGGTATGTCTCAGCATCATCATACAATAGCATTGTAATCCTGCCCCAAGCAGACAGAAAGAATTGGATAACTTCCTAAGACTTTTCTTGGTCCACATTTCTATGGGGTTTTTTGGTAAAAATGGGTTGCAAGAAACACTGTACCACAAAGTACAAATTACTAAGCAATGCACTATTGTAATATGGATAAACACAGCATGAGGAACCTTACAAAACTCAACAAGGGCAAATCAAGTCCTACCATCCAGACTGGACTGACTCCACCAGTACCACTAGGCCCAGAGTGCCTGGTTAGGAGCTCTGTAGACAAGGTCACAAGCGTCCTTGTGGATGTTTGGCTAAAGATGAGCCAGCATGGGACTCCGGAATAAATGAAGGCTGATAGCCTACTGGGATATAACAAGAAAAAATGCTGGAAACTCAAGTTTCTGCACACAGTTTTTACACTGGAGGGCAGCCAGGATGGTCAGGGGCTGGAGAAAACAGGATTTTAGAAAATAGGATTTGTTCAGCCTCAAAGAAAAGAGGGCTGCAGGGGGCTTAACAGCAGAGTTCCAGTACTACAGGGAGGCTACTGAGAAAACAGAGCCAGGTTATTCATGGTGGTGCACAGTGGAAGGTTGAGAGACATCCATCCTGCCATAAATAGGGGCTTGCAACCGGATAAAGGGGAGTGGGCAGGGAAGGTTTCACCATGAGGATAACAAGGCTTCAGAATCCAGAGAGGCTGGGGAATCTCCATGCTCAGAGACTTTACAGCCCCAGACAGCACGGTCTTAATTTAATGCTGACTCCTCTTTGAGCAGGACCTTGGACTAAATGCCTCCTGAGATCTCTTCCAACCTGAGTGATTCTGCAATTCTAAATCATAAACCCAAAGAGATGCAAAGAAACTCCTTAGATAGAACAGCAAGAAAATCCTTTCTGCATGATTATTTGCATAACCCTTGTACTGCTAACGAAGCTGTCTTTTCAAATGTCTGAACAACTGATTTGAGGACTAATGTATTTGACTCTGCTACCATCAAATTAGGAAAAGAAAGCTGCTCATTTCTCTAGCATTATTTAGTTTGGAGAGGCAATTTAGCAAAAAGCATCATTAATGTTGTATGAAGAACAGAATCATATGAATCACCAGCAAATACAGGCAGTAGGTTAAATAACCTAAGTCCTGCTAACTCCCACATTTCGTAGCTTGGTCACTCCCAGGAAATTAACAGTCTGTACATCTCCTGCTTGAAAGGCCAATAAAACAACATGTAATCTAAAGAAAAAAAAGTCATTTACATAGAGTTATTTCACCCCAAACTGTGACACTTCTTTCTTGTGGCATGCAGGAAGGGTCACAGGAATGACTAGACAGGAAGTAAATTTTGAAATGTTAATTTTATCTAATACCAGTTTTCACCTGAGCATTTAGCTTAGACTGCTATGGCAGTGATTTTTCTAGAGCCACTTCCTATACTACAGAAGTCAACACTATATTCAAGCATTGCCCAGAGCACACATGTGGATATTCTGCAGGAAGATAACATAACCCTCATTATTTAAATGCAAAAACACTAACTAGTTTGTTCTCAAACTTTAACTTTGACTTGAGTTATGCTTGAAATATACCAAATAATTTGACATGGGGTTTTTTTCCAGTGATTTAAGGTTAGTTATATATGATAGACATTAGTTCCCACAGTGACAAACAAAGAAAAAGTATTCCATATGCAGCCAGTAATTTCTCACCAAAACAATATAGTTCACAGAAGTATAAGTGAATGCCTTGTCCTGACACTGGCTTGCTGCAGCAAATAACAGAACATACTCCTCCATCAATACACAAATGTACTGACTTACATGACGTGATATTCTTATTGACTTCAAGCATACTCCTTATTCCTGTTCTCCTGGAAGTCTTATTTTTCAAGGAATCATCTGAGAGATCATCACATCCCAATGGGGGAAAAAGAACCCCGCCAAAAAAACATACAAAACTACAACAAAAACAACCTTCCAAGAGACCTAAAACTCAAACACATCCTTTTTGGCACTTACCAGAAATCAAAAGATGGCATTTACCTGGCATAAACCTTGCATTAAAAGGATACTGAAGCGCAGTAGCTAAAAGATGCCACAATAGCATTGAGTTTGCTTGGTGAAAAATAATTAAATAAGTAAACATATATTAGTAATCATTCTTTCTTAAATCACTTCCATAATATGTTACCATTTCACCAAAAATTACTCTCTGGTAACAACTCTCACTTCAAGGCAACAAATGTAATACTTACGAGTATATTTCTGGAATAAATAGAAATGCTCTCAATTCCTTAGAAGAGAAATATAATTCTTTTACTGCCACAAACACCAGTGTTCCTTTCCTCAAAAGAAATAAAAAGCCAAGCTCATTGCCCTACAGTTTAAGGCACTTCAGCATGATAAATCAATTGGGCTGTTCATGCACTTACAATTAGCTAGTTGCTTAAACACTGCTGAATTAGATGAAAAAAGAGGTAAAAGTGAGAACAAAGGTCTCACTTTCACTCTAGCACAATGTGCTTGGTTATATATTAGTTAGGACCACTTATTTTCTAGGCTGGGGCTCTACTCAGAGTAAATTTTCCCCAAGATCTCTTGCAGTGAATGTGAGAGCCACCTTTTTTTTTTTTTTTTTTTAGCACAATATTTATTTCATCATCTTCTGCTGGGCAAGTAATGAAGCAAACTGATTTCCAGTAAGCTTTATCAAAAGGCAATCAAAAGCTCAGCATCATTACCAAAAGCAAAATTGCATTGATTAAAGAGAAAAAATCATTCTAATAAAAACCTGATAGACAAGTAATTGTGACTTCTTTCTTCTCTACAAAGCAGTGAAAAGACGACAAAGATCTGTTAACAAAAAAACCCCAAGAGACTGAAGCAAATATAGGCAAAACTACAATTTAGTTCTGAAAGCGGTATTTGAAAGTCCCAGTTAGAACTGGTTTTTCATTCTCAGAAGATAGTAGATGCTGCATTCAAGGTATGACCAAGTAAAATTAACCTCATTGCACATTAATTTAGTTTAACTCTATTCTTAATCCATCTGGAACTCTGCTGGCAAATTTCTTTATTTTGCAAATTTCACATATAAAACTGGAGATGCAGGAAGAGTCTTGAGCAAAGAGTTTTCTGAGGACAGGTTGAAGCAAAACAAAATTGAATTTTAGGTCAAAATTTCTTGTAACCAAAATGTCTCATTAAGCTGAGACATTACTCTGACTGAACAGCTCTGGGAACAGGTATTTGATACTTGGCTTTTCAAATGCTCTGTAGAAAAAAAGGTAGCATTTTCACACACCATTTTAAAGTACCACCTAGTGGACTAGGTGTTCTTCTCCATCACCACATGACAAATCAGAAAAGCTAGACCAAAAGGGCACTATGCTGAACTCCAAAGCATGTTCCTAGCAATTCCCTACTTGCCTATGCAGGTTGTAAGACCAAGTCTGGATAAGACAACTATCTTGGGATTGAAAACAGAACCAAACTGGCTCATTTAGGTAACTGTGGTTTATATAAAGAGTAATGAAGAAGTAATTCTCATTAAAAAAAAAAAAAAATCTAGGAAAAACAAAAATGCAGTCAAAGTTTGTGGACTCAGTTTGAATGCCTAGACCAAAACAGAAGAGGTCCTTTTTGAGGTCACTTAAAAAAAAAGATGAAAAGCCAGACTAAGACAAAGAGCCTTGGGTAAGAACTAAACTTAATTTAGCTGTAATCTAGGTAGTGATTTTAATTATACTGCTGAGGTAAATTATACACTCAGAGGATGGGCACAAATGGCAAATTTGGCATCTAAGCAATGTTTCTGACACAGGCAGAGAAGGCAAGGGAAATAATAGCAGGAAAAAGCAAATAAGCTTGGCTTAAATACCATTCCAAATTTCTAAGGGCAAACATATCTTTTACAAAATCACCTCCATACTCCTTAAACACCGCTGTGCCATTTACCAGAGTGTTCAAATTCCATTGATACAGATTATGGAGCAGTGGCTGGAGTGTTTTACATGGCTTTGACTTAACCCCAGAGCCCCAGTCCCATCAGGACTTATTTTGCCGTCATAAACAATAGTATAGCTAGGGATAAAACTAAGTTAAGCTATCTAAGAACTAAGTTCATATCTTACAGCAAAGAGGTCGGTAAGATGCATGGCAATAATTCATTTCAAGAAACACTTTTGGACTCTGACCCAAAAACCTCCCCTAAACATTCACAACAGTGTCAAGCAAGCTTGATACATGCTAAATTACAGCCAGCACTTTTGGTAGTGGTAACTTCCACTTTTACTCACATGGACACAACATGTACTTTATACTACTATATACTAGTATATACTATTATACTATATACTACTATACATTATACTACATTATAATACTATAAAGTCTTTTACTAGGAAAAAAAAGGAGTTGCATACTGAACTGAGGCTTAGAGATATTTATTTTCTTTTTTTCCTCAAGACTTGCCTGCATCTGCAGCCTTCACCAAAGAACTTGTCCCTCAGACAGTGAAATAAATTGCATCTGAGAATAAAACTCACTTACCATAAATAAGTTGTAACAATGCTCATATAAGTGAACCAACTCAGAGAAGTATCCACATTACACCTTCTCCCTCCTACACCAGCAGAAACTGTGTCCTCACAGGAAAGTCACCACACCACACCCCCTAAACTTTATCCCAAAGGCCCCTCCTCTGCTGGTTTTACAAAGCAGAAACTGCTTGACAAGGCCTTAATGAACAACTGGTGTGAGCCATTAGCCCAGGTGTTTCCATCACCTCCCTTTCACACAGCTGCACCCACTTTGTAAACAAGCTCTTGCTGTCTGAAGAGGTGTTGGAAATAAGTTAGAGCAGAGAGCTCTTTCAGAGTGGCATTTCTTCCACCTGCCATCCCTCAGCTAAGATGAAGCCCAGCTGCTGTGATTTTACCCGTTATGAAAAATGTCCACTTTATCATTATCACAAATACTGCTCTGTTGTTCAAGGAGCAAACCATACTCTGCTCTTTGACTGCAAGGTGGGTAAATTCCTGCAGCAGTGAAGCAGATAGGAATGGTGCAAGGTAATTTTCCACCAAGTAACATCCATCAGAAAACTGTTAACATAGATGACAGTACCCAAGTCTCTTGTTAATTACTTGACTATAAAACTTAAAGAGCTTTAAGTTGACGAGTGTTCTCAATGGAACAGACATAATTAATTCCCTAGGAAGGGAAAATAAACACTTTGAAAACACTTCTACGTACAATGTAATTTATGTTTTCCACACTTCTGCTTCTTCTTTCTCATTCCCTCACAGACCAGAAAACATCTAGGAGATTTATATCAGCACTTTAACCATAGAAATAAATGTAGAAGTTAACTTCCCAAGATTTAAATAACAACAAATATGATATATGAAACAATATTAAGAACTAAGAAAAATGTTATCACAGGAAAAGATGTGTAACTATTGTTAAAATAGAGTATATTTCATTAAGGTGAGACCATTTTCTATTACTACTAAATAGTTAGTCTTTACTGACTACTAAAAACCACTCAAAATAGAAAAGGAAAATGAAAAAAAAAGCATCTTTCAAGTATGCCGCCTAGTCTCACACAGCTTTTAGCTTTAGTAAGCCAGAGGTGAGGAAAACATTCAAATGCATTATTTTTATCTATTTTTAAATGGTTTTTCTCCACAAATATTTCTAAGCAGCAAGACAAGACCATGTACTATAAAGAAGTTGGTGAAATGGGATTAATTAAAGCAGCAGTATTTTTAGAGATGCTGTGAGAAAAATACAGGGCAATGCTTCTAGTGACACTGGATTTTCTTTTAAATAGCAAAAAGATATTTAAAGAATAATACAGTGTTTCAAGTAAGCTATTAAAATCTAAGTTTCCCATAATAGAAGCAAATCTCATTGTTTTCAGTGTGTGGTTTTTTAAGGACAAATCACGAAAAAAGGGTCATGTTTAACTTTTTATATAATAAGGTGTGACAGAAAAATATTCTCCAGGCTTTATATGGGAAGAAAAATGTACTGTCAGTTTTTCTTCCTCTTCCCTATTTTTTTTTTTTTTCTCCTTGTCTATAATGTGCTGTATTGGCAAATGGAAATAAAAAAATGTCCTATTACTTTCTCTTCTCTAACATCTTCAGAAAAAAGCCTGATTTTTTAGATTTTTTTTCACTGGGTAGAAAAGACCATCTACTTCTCTCCTACACATTTACCCATTTAAATTTTCAAGACACATTTAGCTGAGCTTGGGAATCTCATTGGGGTTTCAGTCTATTATGAAGCTCAGATTTTAAACCATGACTGAAAATCTGAGTTCTCCTGAGTCCTGGTTGTCTGATTTCTCACACTTACAAACTATTTTTACAAATAAGTCAGCCACCTTGCTCTCAGGCAGTTTTGCTCTGGACACTATTTCCCACATGCAGGATTCCACCTCATTCGACCCTCTCCATGCACACCTGATGTGAAGGAAACTTTCCTGTCTGACCATCCAGGAGCCAGTCTGACAGCCACACTCCTACCACCAGAGACTTTATCTGCTGGGGCCAAGGCCCCTCCACAGCAGGAGATGACAAGCGTTACATCATCCAGTGTAAAACTCCCTGCCCCAGGGGGGTACCTGGGCATTCCCAGCTGAATCTGAGTGAATAGGAAACCCACTGGGCTCTGGGTTTTCTGGGCTTTCTCCACTGGTCCAGACTGCAACCACACTTGGATAAGAACAGGACCCTCGCCACTGAGACAACCAGAAGAGGACCAACAGAATACCATCAGGATCCACAGAGTGTAATATTTTTTCTACTTAATGTGTCCCTCTGTCACTCTCTTTCTCTCTCCTCCTCTCTTTTCCTCTTTCTACCTTTCCCTCACATTTACTGTTAAATAAAAATCCATACTACTGACTTCAGCATACGGTCTTGTTTGCACCTTAATTCGGGCAGAGACATCTAATAATTTTAATAACCAGACCTTAAGAGCACATAACGCCTGCCCTTGCTCTTTTGCTTCAAAACCAAAAATTTATTGGACTGCAACACAGAGTTTGCTTCATGCCAGTTACTCTGTACAAAACCAAACAAAAAAACCCACTCAAAGATGGCCAGGAATAAACATTATGATAAAAGGATGTACAGATTACATGGGAAAACATTCCACTGGTTTCACTCTGCTGTAGAACGGATGAGGACAAAGGCAACTCTGCATCTGATCTGGGAGTCAGCCATAGTGTGGATTCAGGCAAAGATGAAAGTAACAGCTGAAAGCGCATTTCATTAAGAACCAAGGTAACAAATTCCTACCAGACTAGGAAATCCCTACTGCATTTCCCACTGTCAGTAAACATTAGCTTTTTCAGATTCAAAGGGTCAAAAATTAAGGTTGAAGTGTGAGCTGTTAGGCAGTAACATAAAAGCCATTTGGATCACTCACCTGCTCCTAACAAGGTATTACAATAGGTTACCTAAATCTCATAGTAATTTACAGGAGAAGATCCTGGTTTTGGATGACAGGTGGCCTCACAAAAACTTCATTTCACCTTGATGCTATTTTACCCATAACTTGCTGGCAGACAGAACAAGACAAAGATGCTGATAGATACAAAGGGCAGACAAAGAATGATCCTTCTTTCTTTGCCTTTGAATCTTCCTCCTTAGGCTGTTCTTGTGACACATTGTGTGTTTTAAACATCAAAGTCTTTTTTAGGCCTGCAATGACAATGTTGAGACAGAAAATAAAAAACTAGCACAAACAGAATGTAAGGAGTATGTCATTGCCCTTCTGCATATTTTTTTTTTTTCCCAGAGCTTTCATGTATGCCAATGTCACATGTCATGAAGTACTATATTGAATGTCACAGTGTGTGACAGAGTTACATAATTTTCACATTTGGAATAGTTGCTCTGTCTGGGGTGGAAAGTCCTTTTTTTTTTTTTTAAATAGAGATCTAATTTTGAATATAGATGTTTATTTACATGAACTGTTTTGAGCAGCATCCATATCTTGATGCACAGAAAATCAGTATAATGGTTGGTGTTGAGAAAGTGTAGTTAACTGATTATAGCTGCAGCTTAAGTTTAGGACTCCTGAATTATCTTCCGAGCTGTGCAAATGATTATTATATAACTGGAGTCTATGATACTTTACAATATTACAAAGAATCCTGAGGAACAAATAATATTTATAGCATAATTTAAGACCCCAAGTGAAAGGCATATTTAGCAGTATGACAATTAAAATTTTCTAGTTAAAAAAAAAAAAGTCATTGAGGGCATAAAAACTTCAGGGTAAGTGTGAAATGATCTGGGCTTATTGTTTCTGATGGAAGTCTTCTCAACCATGCCATGTGAAGATTTGCCCTGCTAATAATTTTTCATAAAATCATAGAATAATTCAGGTTCAAAGGGATCTCAGCAGGGCACTCGATCCAATCTCCTCCCCAAAGTAGGGTCAGCTGTTCTTTAATCCTTCCTAAGAAACCATTAATCATTCCCTCAGAGCTGAGTTATCAAGAGCATCATGAATTGTTTAGTAACCTGATTACAATGATTAATTAGTCAAGCCTGAATATTGTTAATCCAATTACAGTACTCTCAAAGAACTCAAGGCGTGTTTGGATGCACAATGCAGTTACTCGTGATACGAGGCAATTCATAACATTTTGAAGATCAAGACAGTGTGGTTTATTTAGCAGTGCCTTTGCTAAGGGAGTGTAGACATAGGCGTTCTCTGTTAAGGAACCAAAGGGTTTAACACAGCCTGTTAACTGTATAGAGGGGGACAGAATGCTTACAACAGTTCTTCTATGGATGGGGAGCCAGGCTCAGGCAGCCATCAGGAAGGAGGAATATTACTACAGATCTGAGAGTGAGGGTGCAGTCCACTAGAGGCAGCTCATGATTTATACACTGGGGCATATGAGTCACAAACAGCGCAACTGGCCACAAATGCCTTTTAATGCAGAGCTGGTAGAGAGCAGCCTTGCCCTGAAAACATGGATAATCAGAATATATTTCCTCTGTGCACTTTAGGAATGGCTATGAATGACAATCTCTTTCGTTTGAGCCAATGTGTGTGTTTATTTTGGGGAAGAAGAACCACAATAGGAAGAAAACTGAAATTATCATCTTGTCTGACTGACCATAGAATTCAAACCACACAAACCATCTTCTTTACCTCAACACATTATATGGCCCATAAGATCAGTACTATTCTGGTCCTTCAAGGAGACAATACTATAAGCAGATAAAACTTATGAAGAGACAGCTTTTATAAAAACATCTGCATCTACTTACAAATTAACATACACCTTTGGCTAGTCAGAGTCCTCTGACAAGACTCTCCAGCTGGCATAAACCACCACTGCCCTATTGCTGATCTGTGCATTTCAAATGATTCAGTCCACCAGAATCTAAGTCATTCTTTCACCAATATTTTAATGTTCTGTTTATACAGAATCGCTTTTGTCCTTCAAAAGAAAATGAAAAGGCAACACACATAAACAAATAGGATGATAAACAACTGCTTATTTGAAGTGGCATTTAAATTTACTCTCTAATGCTGCAACCACCGGGGAACCAAACAATTGTGACGGGATCGCACAAAGCAATCATGACTATATGGATCTCAGTCTAAAGAGAATACACCTAGAGGAAGTACAGTTACTTACCACGCATGTTTCATAAGTAAGGGTTTTGTACAGACAGGAACTGAAACATTTGTTAGATTTTATTTACCAAAAACATAACTAAAAAATACAAAACACTAAAAGATGACACAGAGTTGCAAAGTTTGAAGAAATCCACAATCTAATAGCGGAAAGTTTAATGCATACTAGCCAAGATACAGAGAAGGTGACAGAGAAGCAAGCTAAAAATAAACCTGGTGGGTGGCAGTGTGGGCGTGCGATTCCACTGGTTTAGCCCGAGAGCTTTTCCCAAAGCCATACTGAAGGTCTCAAGTGCATCTAGTTAAAGCCTACTTTTAAAACTGTTAACCATTCATATATCTGAAGAGGGTTTTTGTTTGTTTTTTTCCATTGTTACATCTGTTGATGTACATCTCTCCTTTTCTTCTGTCATGCAGGCTCCACCTACTACTTTAACTCTCCTCCACTCTCAAGTCTGTGCCTGTACTGAAGGCAGCCTCTCTGGGTATCTGGACCTCAGTGACAACACATTGAATCTGAAGTATCTTTATTTAAATAATGCTTTAAATTATACTGTACTTCATAATAAAGCCACAGCAACCTGCTGGTTTGCTTCTGCTCCTGGGATGTTTACAATTAACCAGAGCATAATGCCATAATGTCATCCCACTCCTAAATTCAAGGCTGTGTGAAAAGAGCAGATAGGAATGCACTCCAACGCATGTATTATGTGCTCCCAGCCCCCAAGTTTAAGAATGCTATATTCAAAATCCTCTGCTGTAATACCAGCACGGTTAAATGACTATGTTTAAAGGCTGTAAGTTTATAAATTGTACTGAAATAATTTGTATAGAAATGATACCATTTCTCTTCATGAGCACAAAACCTATCACATTCTATCATGAAAAGAAGTATTTTTCATTCTTTATACAATGGAAGCAATCTTCCTAATACTCTAAGCAGGTAAATATTATATATTTCATGCATATCCTATACAGTTGCAGAGCGGGGACACAGAAAAAATATCACTTTCTGTGTCTGTAGAATTCCATCAAGCAAACAATTAAGCAGTGCTTTCACTCACTGGGGCACTTCGACCAAAATTTGCACTTTCCCATCTAATATAATAAATCAAAGTTTATTTTAGGTCATGCCCAGCTGCATTAATGTAAGTATACTTGCAGCTTTATACACCATTCATAAAATATCCCCATAAAGCCAGGTACAGTGATGATACCATGGCTCCCCTGCATAGTCGTTCTGTCCTTGCAGACTAGGTCTTCTACAGTCATAATTAAATTCAATCAGCACTAATTTATCTTGTATTTTAGCCAAAATTATTATACTGAGATAGGCTGGAAGGAGCTGTAGGGCTTTCTTTACTCAGTTATTACAGGAACTGCATTTGTTTCCAATAACTAATAAATGAGAGTCAATAGAGCTACAGGACAATACAGTGGCAATGATATTAAGCTATGCAGATTAAAACCATTTCCAGATATAAGTACAAAAGGCACTTAAGAGAGGCGGAAATACACATTTTCAGTCTAAATGTACCATTAACAAATTCAACCTTTCATTAACTAGGGCCAAACCAAAGACTTCCAAGTTGTCTTTAGTACCAGAAAGAAAAGGATTTGTCAGCCCAATATGTAAGGGTCACACCGTGTGAACTGCAGCTATGACTGTCAGGCAAATTCTAAAAGAGAATAAATAAGTGAAGACAAGCTGGTATCAAATGTTGAACAATTACTTTGAAATTACAAATAGTCTTGCCTTCAGAACTACCTTGCCTGGCTCTTCTTTTCACTTATGCCAAAACAAATTAATTAAAAATAAAGACAACTGCACATAAAAGAATAAAAAAGTATAAAATATAACTAAATACTTCACAATTTCATCGTGTAAAAAAAAAAATTCAGTTGTATTAAATAATGCTATATTTTGATCACCTGATGTTACTGCTATTCTGCTGTATGTCCAAACTACCATCACAGATCATTTTTCAGCATCTATATTACTGTTCTCCATGGAGCTATAATGATTTAGATGAGGATCTAACCCTGTTTTCTTTCCTTAAACAAATTTAAACAACATTTCACGTGAAATCCATTTTGCAGAACATCTGTTTAATCTTCATTATTAATACATGATCATCACAGATCTCATTCTGTAAGCTTCTGTATAAAACTAGCATCATGCAAGAAACAGCTTATTTATGAGGATTTCAACATCTTAAATACATTCTGTCCTTCTCAAGTTGTAACACTTTTTTTCTAACCAGATGATCAGCTTCCTGAATGGAATTATATTGTAATAATATCTCAGGTAATTTTGCCTCTGAAATTGGTGTTTAGGCATTGTAAAGTAAGATTAAACTTACAGCGCAATGTTGTCTTGGTCAAGGTAAAAACCACACCTTTCTCTAAAGCCTCTTTTTTTCACCTCCACTAGGTGAAAAAAAACTAATTTCAAAGAATGCTCTAGGACTAATGCATAACATTTACCTCATTATTCTAACAATGCCTTGTAAAAAAGTTCATAAACAAAAAATATGCAAATAGCTCAAGTGAATGAGAAGAAGGCACCGAGAAACATTTCTCTATTAAAACCACACAACACTACATTAAAGTTGGGCAACCCTACAAAGCATCATGGATATTACATGTATTGGGTGGATGTATCTAAGTGATGCAGATGATAAAACTGCAGCTAAACTCTGATAAAGAAATAGCACCCTTGGGAAAGACTCACTTTTTTGATATTTTTGCTGATACAGGAGATACTGTAGCCAAAGACATCCCACAGCCTTAATTGTTTAAGTAAACCCTGTACTTACCAGTCTACAATACTTTGCAATAGTGTTACAAGTACTAGAAAACCTGGCTGAATAGCTGCCTCAACAGAAAAAAAGAAACTTTCAAAAATTGCTATGCTGAGTTTCACCTATTTTTTCTCTCCACATTGTGGGGAAGGGCTTCCAGTTAAAAAAAAAAAGACAGAGTAGAGAGCCATAACTAAAAAGCCATGGAAAGAATTCAAAGTTTCAGTCACAAACTTCAGTAACACAGACTCCAACATTTTGGATGAAGTCTTAAATATGAAAACAGCCTCACATCAGGGAAATTTAACAAAATGCTTTTAGTGATTTATCCTTTAACTTTTACAAACTGTTCTAATTGTTTTGAAATCTTTTCTACTAAGCTAATTTTTTCTGTTAATGAAGAAAAAAATGCCAATGCTTTATGTTAATTAGGTATCCTGATAACAACCACCATAATTCTTGGGATATTATTCTCTCAAAATTGTCACCTCCTCTACTAATGTTTGCAAACACAGGTAGAAATACATGACTAAAGTGCATTTCGTGTATATATTAACTTTAAACATGCAATGCAGATAAGTTCTGATCACCATAAAGATTAATACAGAATATGTGTATAAAAATATGTATATAAAATTTATGTTGTTTATACTCTGCTTTACATCAAAGAGAATAGTGATCACCAATAGACTGGTTTGTGAAAGAGGGTTATGTTCCACAGTAATACTGATTATTTTTTAATATCACAGTATACAAAATGGAGGCATTAATCTACTGCACAATATCACAAACAAATTAATATGGTTGGGCCTCAGTTCTTATTTTTTGCCTTCAGACACAAAATGAAAGAATCATGAATTTCAGTACTAAAACAGAAGCATTTTGTCTCCTGTCTAGAAATAAACATGCTAGAGGTTTCTGATGGTGACGGGAGAGTGTTAACAACTTTACATGCATTTTGGATTGCCAACACATTTTTGCACATGCTTTTCCATTGTCCCCTGTGCATCTGGTCAAAACAATCATCTCGTTTTCTGTTATCCTTCAGCCTTTCCCACCTAAGACTGGGATATCAAGCGGTATCCTGACCTGTACCTTGCCCTATTCTGCCTGCAGAAACTTCTGTCCATTCTAGATTCAATTGTACAAACACAGGGAGAGAATTCTTGCTATCTCCCATAAAAAAAAAAAAAAAACACATTAAGGACTACTCACAATAAAAATAACAAGCTATAACTAAATTTTTACAGCATTTGGGATACTAAAAGTAATATTCTGATAACTACACTTATTGAAGATAAAATCTTCGATACTGAATCTTAATGTTGTTTAGTCAGCACTACCAGTGCACTAACACTTTCAGTGGAGGGGAAAAAGTAAACTTCTAAAGCTAACAATTAAATATTCACTTACTGCTGGTTACTTAGGAATTAGGTTGCTTAAAGTAATAATAATTTTGTTGCATTAAAAATTCTAGGTAAAGTTAGTAAAATATAAATGTGGTTTGTTTTTTTTCTCCCACCAAAAACCCCTAATATCCCTTTTCTTCTCGAGAAATAGCCAATATTGCCACTGCCCATCAGAGGCCCAGAACCAGCAGAGTCTCTGGCATTTAGGCTTTTAGTCCCAGAATTTGTGTTCTATTGACAACATCTACCTACAGCTATTAATCTGCTGTCCATAAAGCAGTTGTTGCCATGGTGGCCCTGTTGGGTTTTTTTCTGTAAATAAACATTAACATAATATCTGACCTCAGTCTTTCCTAGACAAAGCACTAGGCAGGCAAGAAGGCTTGGAGGAAAACCATAATTTTTTCATCACCCTAGAATAAAAGTAGAGCTTCACCAACTATCTAATTTGTTGGATATGAAAATCCTAATAGTCACCTCAAACATACATGCATGATTATCACTTCTTTGGTCAATTCACTGGTGATGCCTCCTCTGTGCAGTAGCTTCCATTATTCTGACAAGCCAATGACACCCAAGAGACACAATTTAATACCGCTCTTTCCCTTCCAAAAATGAGGAAAGCACTTTCAGTGTTGTCAAATCATGCTCTGAAAGATTTGATTTTGTTTTCCACTGTACATGAATCCTTAGAAAAAAAGGAGCATGTCAAGGAGAACACTCAAAGGACGATAAAAATTCCTGGCAGAAGGAGCTGGGCGCTGTCGGTGATGCAGGCCCCAGGCGGGGCTGTGTGAGGGCACTCCCAGGCCAGGCACAGCCACTTCCAGCCAGCGCCAACCAACCCACTTGGGCACAGCTAGGCCCCTCAGCAAAGGCGTTGGTGCCTCAGGGAAAGCATATTTAATAAAGGTTGAAAAAACCTGTGGAGCTGTTGGTAGAGAATAGCTAAAAATTAAATGTGTGAAAAATAGCCCTGTGAACACCATGGTCAGCGGAGAACAGGGAGGAAATGCTCCAGGCACCTGGGCAGGTTTATCCTAAAGGACTGCAGAACCCACTGAGAACCCACAGTGGAGTGGGGAAAAAGTGGGAGGAGAAAGGAGCAGATGAGAGGACCTGTTTTGCACTGACTTCACCCCCCACTCCCTGGCCCCACCTGCGGGAGTTGATAGGAGAAGCTGGGGATGAAGGAGTGAAGCTGAGCCAAGAAAGAAGCAGGGACAGGCAGGGGGAAGGAGAAGGTTGGTTTGGTTTTCCTTCTTATCGTCCTAATCTGTTTTTATATGGCAGAACACGACAATAATTTTTCCCCAGGTCATGCCTGTTTTGTTCATGACACGATAGGTAAGTGATCTCCCTGTTTCTTGACCTAGAAGCTTTCTCATCTTGTTCTCTTCCTGTACTTTGGTGAAAAAAGGGAGTGAGGCAGTGCCTAGGTGGGCATCTGGCAGCATCCAACCCACCCCAGAGAGAACAGGGACATGAAGGCTGTGTGCTGCAGGTACAGAAAGGCAAATTCTCATTGACTGCAATACTCAATCAGGAGAACTGCTGATACCTTTTCCTCCTCATCGCCCAGCGTGATGACCATACACATACAAAATGAATGTCAGATGACAGATTTCCTATGTAAATTTGAAAATGTTACCCAGCATTGCAGCTGTGGCAAATTTTTGCTCTAATTATGTGACAGACGTACATTATGATGTGAACTTTGGCTCTTAGAAGACTTCAGTGTTCTTACAAATGAAGATCACTCCATTACAAAATACATAATCACATGACTAATTTTAAACATATGACCCCACTTCAAAAGAACAGATCAATGATTCAAGTTAGCTACTCAAAATTTAAGTAAGTTAGATGACTATGATTTGATTCTTCATTTCTTAGAGATACCTGAGGAATGTCTGCGGGTAAACGTAAAAAGTAAAAATAATACACAGAATTTAACTGTTTTAACCAGATATTTAAAAGCACGCATTTAATTCCAGTTTTATGTCTATTTTCTTTGCTGACTGGGGAAAATAAATTTCTTGCACCACAACAGAATGATTCTACATGTCTTAGCAACTGTCATTGGATTTTGGTTTTCCCATAGACTCTACCAACCTGCCTGTTAGGTAAAAAACACTGTATGAGACTAAGTGTTAAATTTGACTTGAAACTGAGTATCAAGTTTCAGTGTACTGCAAAATATAAATTCCCATCTGACAGAGAATCCAATTGTCCCTATTCCAGGAAATGCAGTTTGCCCATAACTTTTATTCCTTCAGAAATATGTAATTTACATCCTTTCAATTTAAAAAGGACACAGTAAAAGGTGTCACCTTTATAAAAGCTGTTTCAATAAAACTTTATTCCCATGTTATACTTTAAAATTAATTTGACCTTGAATTCTAAATTTCAGAAAGGTTGGTATACTACACTTCTTCCTAGATGACCACTTTAAAAATTACATGAAAAGTTGACAGCATATCCACTCCATTTGAGACCACAAATTAGGACACTTGCGAAAGAAAGATTTGATGCACCCTAGCTTTTAGGAAAGCATATGTTATGGTTTGAAATATATTACCCCAGTTCCCTTAAAACAACTACATTTTTCTAACAGGTAATTAAAAGTTTAGTAGACTTGTATTCTGGCTTCCCAAGATGGCAGAAGACAAACAAATTATTTCATATAATTATGCCAGTAAGGGGAAGGATCTGAGTCCATTCAGTAGGAGTAGTTTAACCCTGATCTTGTAAGGAAAAGTATAAGGTACACATCAACATAGAGTAGCAAAGCTAAGATCACCAAATACTAGCTGAATTACCACAAAAAAACAAACAAACAAACACCAAAACAAAAAAAACCCAAACAAATAAACCACCCCACACCAAAAACAAAAGCACGACAAAAAGAACCCCTGAAACAAAATCAGCTTCTTTTATTTCTTGTTAACAGATGTCTCCTGAGACAGAGTTCAACTGGAAACTCCAAGAGGACATCCTCAAAATACCACATTTTTTATTACCCCATAATATCCAGTGTAGGTGCAGTGAAACAATACGTCTTGCTAAGGTGTAACTCCTCACAAGACAAGTGGTTTCTATGCACAGCCTGCCTCCTGAAGTAGTGTAATTTTGTGCATTTCATAATGGCACTCACATTATGGGCCAACATCTTTTCTTCAAGGATCTCCAGAACTGCACTCTGAAGTATTTTTCTCTACTCAGACATTTAGCCTTGCCTGTGTTCTTTCACAGTTAGCAGCTATCAGCTGCATTCATAACTTCCTTTTGTACATTTCAGTATGGAAATTACATATAATGCACTGCAAGTCCTCACATGCCTTTTCTCCTTGAAATAGTCTTACAAATCACTGAGACATTCTTCATAGTAATCGGTTACCTCCCTACCCCCTAAATGTGACACCTTATACCCTCAGTTTAGTAATAGCTCTCATGGCTTTGTCCTCAGCCAAAAGACATCTTCTTACTAAGTTTTTCACATTTCAGTTCTCTCAAACTATTGGTAGCATACGACGTTATTTGTGAGACAGAGGGCTTGCAAAATGACTGAAGTAGTTTCAGACTAAAATTTCTAAGGCTCACTTCTAGGATTTATCTGACAATAGATCTATCTTGGGGAGAGGAAGAGAAGCACTCTCCTTAAGACTTAGGATTTTTCTCTGCTTTTTTACATATAGGCTGTCAAAGCCATGGCATTTTATCCTGTGGTCACGAGGAAAGCACTAATTGGAAAAACAGTCATTGGCAACAGATGACTGGTCAGTTTAACTCCTATTAAGCTGATTTTTAATTCCTATCAGAAAGAGCAGGGCATCTGTGAAGATGGGAAGATTTGTTGGTTGAGCACAATGCCTGTTTGCAAATATACTGCCCTTCTTATTAGCAGCTACCTCTGCAGTTTGAGTATATGCTCTATTAGATGTTTTCATAAATTTTTGATCTAAATGGTGCATGTAAAAAGCATGGGAAGATATTCCTGAGGCTTACAAAAGCATACAAATAAATATGTATAATATACATGTTTTTTCCTTAAATATTTTCTTCACAGCCCTCTCAGGGTTATCTGTTTGCACTTTATGAACAGAAGTACTTTAGTCCACTATAAACATGTACAATAAATATTGTATGAGAATACTTTAAAATGTAGGGCAAATGCTAAAATGCACAAAGAGCTGTGCATTGGTGGTATCAATCCAGGAAATACTCAATGGAATATTTTATTCTTACATTCTTTCTCAATGTAATCATGCATTTACTATATCTGTTTGAAAGTCTCTTCAAATGGGAAGAAGAACGCTTGGAAAAGTACTACTAACACTTTCTCAAATGTACAAAAAAAAGTGAAAAGTTGAGTTCAGCACAAAAATGCCATCAAAAACATCTGTATCCTAATTTCCCACTCTGTAAAGACTTATGTATGAACATCATTTTCTACACATATGAAGATTTCCCTGTAAATACCTGAGCTTCTTACATATTTCAAAATAAGCATAACATGCGAGCCTTTGCAGAACTGGGATTTTTTCCAGCTTATGCTGACTTCAATGGGAATCAGTTTATCTATCCTTCAGTCTAACAAAAAGCATGTTAACATAATTAGACTAAGAGAAGAATAGATTGGTTAGAAGTATCAATAATAATTGGGGGTATTTCAAATGCCACCGCACCTAAATTTATCTACAAGTCATTAAACTGAGAATTCCTTACCTTTCCTGGTTTTTGTGCTTGCAAATAAATGCAGGAAGATGTAACTTTTCCATTTTCACATAGTGCATTTTGCACATCAATCCAAACACAATACCAATAGGGTAAAGAAATAAACATTACCGCTTATAAAAAAGGACATGCCAGCTGTTCATTTTCCTCTACTCTGAATTATTTAGGACATTACAGAAATATTTTTTTCTTCCCTTACTGAAAGGGAAGATTATGGTAGAAATCTGGACTGTGAAGACAGTCTCCAAACTGAGAGACAATCATCTTTTAGACTGTTTCTATTTCATAAAGAGAGGGGGTTTTGGGGTTGTTTTTTGTTTGGTTTTTTTTTGAGAGCAAGTGAAAAAGATCAGTACTGTTTTTATGTTAGAATCAAGACATCATTATTATTAGGCTAAAACGAACTGTACTTCTTAAACATGATGCTTAAAGGCAATGGGCTGAGACTCTCAGCTGTTTCTTCATATCAGCAAAGAAACCCACTGTCATTGTTAAGGCCATGCAGGAACAAAGAAGCCCATCTGGACCAGGGATGATATTATTTCTTGCCTAATAAGCAAAGCTCTTAACAGAGATGGTGCTTAGATTTATCATCCAGGTTTCTAGAAAAATTGAGAAAGAAAATGAGGTTAGGAGATTAAGTGTGTTTAAAAATGTCTTCTGTTAAATGATGGGATAATACTAGTGCTTATACAATAATGCAATGATTTTTGATTTTAATATATTACTACAAGCTGCTCATGACCAGTCCTAGCTGAGAAATCTGAAATAAGATCAACTGCAAGGTGATATTCAAAGCATTTGAGACAAGAACTTTCCTACATATAGCAGTCATCCCTCCTCTTTACCCACAGACTTGCCCTTTGGTGAGATCCCGTCTGGTCAAACCCCTTTTCTTACACAGACTAACAGTCCAAAATTCCTGAACCGCATTCTTTCAGTGCTGTACTCCTTGAAGCATAGCCAGAGTGTGATCCAGTGGCCTTTGGAGCAGACAGGAAGGCCTCCATGGCCTATACACAGCTGTGACCATCAAACTGTCCACCCCTGTTACTCTAATTTGGGTTCTGAATGAAAACGTCCAACCGTCCCATTAGATCTTTGATTTCAAGCCAGGGCTTTGCCTACAGCGCCAAGTGTCACCCCTTTCCCAGAGATTTCTTTTGCATGCATGCATGTATACACACACAATTTAAAATACTCTATTCACAGAAGTGAGAAGAAGCAATTGGCTTTCTGTCAAGGTTAATAGAAGCCAAATAGTTAAACATATCTGAAAAGCAAGAAGAGCAGTTCTGCTGTTACAGTAAGGGAATTTTCTGAAAGGGACATATTCTAAAAAGCTTTGCTGATTTTAGCACTACTAGTTTCCTTTCAGTTAGTAAGTTTAAAATCAGAATCTCAAATAAAGATGATTTATTCAGAAATGTTAATATAAGAATTTTGGTTCATTACACTCAGCCTTTTCTCTGACACAAATTGGATATTACCAGCTTTTAAACAAAAATTACATTTCTGTCTGCATATTTTCTGTCTTACTTGCAGGAAAAAACCCATGAAAAAACACAGTCATTTTTTCAATTGAGGTTAAAATCTTATCTTTATCCTCCAAGGAGTGTATTTTCTTTGTGTATGGTTCCTAAATTTTCTTTTTAGAGCTGAACAAAGTTGAATATTCCACAACTCAGATATTCTGTTATTCTCTTTCAACTGGATTTTGCATGAGCTTGTATAGAATCCACAAGTATATTACATTTGTAATTTCAAAATAGCTTCCCCATACTGATTGTCCTAGTGATCAAAAGACATAAATTACTTGGAAGAAAACAGAAAAACTGAGTGATAAGTTTTGCTGCAATCAGTGTCTCTAATATGTATGAGAATGGGACATCATTTCACCAAAACAATCCATCTGTGAAGTATGCTAAGGGATGACTGCGTTTGGATACAGCAATTAATCACCACATTATTTATAGCACTTCAGAAGCAGCTTACAGTACATTAATCAGGGATAACTTCTGCTTAATTAATAGAGCTGCCAAAAATGTCAAACAAGACCATAAAAAACTGAATTGAGAAAGAAAGCAATAGCAAGGGACTGGTAATGATGAAATGTTCAAAGTTCCTCTTCAGCAAAGGTCTTTTCCCAGTTTCTGCAGCACCAGTAAGCAACAAACTCCATCGACAAACTGTGCTAGGTGACCATATTGGTAACATTAGATACTCATGAGCAAAAAGAAAACAAAGCAACAAGAAGTGAACTGCATCAGTTTTAGTGCCCTGCCATGCACACATCCACGTGGATATGGAAGACACTGAAAATAAAGAAGCAACTTTATTTATTTATTTGAAAGACCTTACTTTGTGCAGCTCAAAGGGCCTCTAGAGTGAGAAACTGCATGGATCACACCTAAATTCATTGTCTCTGCTTCAGCATGGACTGCATTAGAAGTAAAGAAGAGGAGTAGTCTAGGGTTTGCTATTTAATCTGCTTTTCAAATCATGGCTCAATGGAAGTCTCTTTCTTATGTAGAGGTTCATAAAATAAAATCATGTTTTCCAGAAGTATGAAAGGCAGTGTAACTCTCCAATTCAAAGTACTTGAAAAGAAGTTTAGCAATTAAAACTAAGTAAAACATTAGTAAGATATGGAGAACACAAGTAATTTGCATGTTAGGCATATGCAAATTGGAAAATAAGATCTGGTTTAAAGGAATAAAGAACTTCATAAAATTACATGGCTATTAAAAGTAGCTTATATGCTGAGAAGTATTCTGATTTACATAAGCAAATTTATTTCAATTACTACATGCAAATGGTAATTATATCAAGTAAAAACAAATTTTTATTGAAAGCACATCTCATTATAGAAAACATTAATGATTTTTTCAGTTTTGGGTCTTCCTTGAGAAAGGGTGATGGATAAAATACAGAAAAAATGCTTTTATTATTCAATGCACAGGTGAAGGTTTAACTATGAAGCAACTGCAATTAGGTTTTGTTAATCTTTTTTTAGCTTGGTGTCTATAGATCTCCAAATAACTTGAGATATCCACTGGAAGTAACAATGAAGTGCTTATTGTTACTTGTCACACTTTAACATTTTTATGTTAAAAAATACTTATGTATTTTTTAACATAAAAATACCTTGTTTTCACTGTTGAAACTGTCTGTCCTTATGTAAATAAGGATACCTAAATCTATTATTAGTCTAAGATTTGACATGTATAAAGGCAGGTACATTTAGGAACTTACATTTAGTCTAGGACCATTTTTCACAGAAGTCTTCATTAAACTGTCACTGGACACTGGAACGTGCGGGCACAAACCCCACTTTAATGTGTATGTTTGTATGCATATTTGTGTTTATGAAATGGAAAAAAATCAAATGGACTGAAATGAAAATGGAACCTTCTACATATCAGAAGTGCTTGAAGAAAGATCTGTGAATTGATGTAGAAGAAACTATTTCTGTGTCACTTATAGCTGAAAGAATCATAGGGCCTAAAAAGAAGGAAAAGGCCCACCAACTTTGTAAAATACAGATCTAAATAATACCACTCCAGGCTTTCACTATGTCCCCTCTGATTAAAAGTTCCTTATCTAGTAGTTGAATTTGGGGCAATATAAAAGAATACTTCCAGTGCTTTTAGTATTTCATACAGTACCATTCATATAGTTATCACTTGTCTTAATGGCTCTTGAAGAGCATTTTTCTTGTCGCCCTGGTAAGAAAGACTGCCATGAGGTCACTCAACACACACCTAAAGGGCTCAAATTAAATATTCATCTTGGTAATTGTAAGACCTGTTCAACAGTAACATCACTTCAAACTATTCCGTAAAATAATACTGCCCTCCCAGAACTTGTGATTTGTTGAGCTCATTGAATTTTCTCCTGACAAACCAAATGCATTTCAGATCAGTGGGGCCTGGGGTGAGGGGAAGGAACCCTGTATAGCTTGGTACAGAAGGCATTAAGAAATATGGTTTACACAATTTTGTCTCGTTACTCCTTAAGTGAAACTATTAATCCAGAGGCCTATAAATTACTCCATTTTCCTGTATCAGCACCTTTTAATGTTTTGTTTCATTGAATGAAGATGGCAGCCTGTGAGCACGTATTGGTAGCATTTTCTCTCGATTTAGAGCAATAAAACACTAGATTAGTCAATCCTCAACAATCCTGGGCAGATGGTGTTCATTCTTCAAACAGGTGTGGGGATGTAAAACGTGCCTCTACCTTTACCCACTGACAGTTCGCTACAACAAATTGCTTAAAATAAAAGAAATAAAGTCTAACTTGGATGAAGCTATCGGCTTATTCTTCATGGATCCAAGACTCAGAGTGATTTAAATGGCATTCCAGCATGTACTAAAAACAGCAGATCAGTCTCTAAGGAATCTTACAATTCCTACCTATAGTGCAACTCAGTTTGCTATTTCCCGACAAGTCTTTTATGACTGAGACCAAATACTATCTATCTGAAGTCACTATTTCAATAAAAATTGCATCAGACCACACAGTCAGAAATACATACCCCTGAATATCTCTACAATGTACTGTAAAATATACTTTTCCTTTCTTTTCTGCAAAAGTCCCATTATCATTGATAACTACTCTTAGACAAACAATGTTCTTTCACCACTGATAAGTCTCCTAGACGGACAGACTATGCCAGACAGATAAAACTGATGCAGATAGGTACTTTGAGCATTTCATAGAACTATAAATAAAAAGTGTTCTAGAAATGAGTGATAACAAAAGTAACACTGCAAGCCTGGTGAAAAACCTCTGAACACAATGAGAGGGAGAGTTACACAAAAAATGGGAAAACTACAAACAAATATGACAGAGAAGGCTCCATCTGTAGAAAAACAGCATTCTGCTTGGAATCAGAATGCATTTTAAAATGTAATGTAAGAAAACCCAGTCAGGCAAGACATAAGCTCTCTGTAAGTACACCCGAGTCAAATCAAAAAACTCACTGTTTGGCCACAAAACCCAACCTAAAAACTGGGACTACTGTGAAGGTCTATCTGAGGAAGTAACAGTCCCCAAACGGTCTTGTGAAAAGTTCCGCATAACACAGAAATTACTTACCTGCAAACTAAATGACATGGTATCAGCTTTCATTGACAACTTCCAAGATGCCCTAAAGTCAACAGGAGAATTCTCCTAATCTTATTCCTAAAAAAGGAGCATGCCTTATCACATGCCAGCTGCGAAACAAGAAACAGACAACCAGTGAAAAAAGAAGACAGAGATGGGTTTGCATGTCTCAAAGAAAACAAATTCTGAACTTTCCCAGGTCCTGGAATAGCTGCAGGCACTTGCATAGGCATAACTACCAACTACCAGGCAACTTCGTCAAGTTGACCCAAAACCACTGTCACAGTCCATTTGAATGACAGGTAAGACCTAAGCCTCTGAGAAAACTCCCTTTAGAGTGAAAAACTACTGCAAAATGGTTATTCCTCATTCAAGCCTTGAGACCCGAGGGTGACTTGCATTTTCACATGTAATCCAATTAGTAAGAGTGAGACTAAGCTAATTACAGTAGAAAAAAAAAAAAACCACTAATCATCACGTAAACCTTGTGGCTTCATGGTTTCACACTTTAATACCTGTCCGACAGACAATACAGGATTTTCATTCTGAACCAGCTCCCACTGCAGTGGGATAAATAAATACCAGAAATACTCAGGAGTCATATGCAATGCATTCTGCATAGAGTATTAGGTTGGAAATGAAACTATGCATGCTAGTAATCAAAGGAATCAGCTTTGAAAGGGAAGGTAATTCTCTTTTAAACCTAAAGCGACAAATAAATCTAGCAAAACTACCCCACAAGATCTTTGTCTTTCACTAGCACATCTTGGAAAGCAATCAACGTGAATTAGCAGCATTCATGGAACTGATATTTTGCTGGATAATTGCTGATTACTATGCAATACATAATAGTGAAGTATTTTGCATGTGTGAATTGACTAAACATTGGAAATAACTGTATTGAGGATTAACCAGTGATTTGGGTGAAAAGTTATATAGTAAGCAAAATCTTCTTTTCCCTGTTTCTTTTATTAGCCATGTCTTTGAGCTTAACGTTAGCGCTCCTTTGAAAGCACTGTGTTTATCAGCCTTAATTTTGTCTCACCCTATTGTAAAACATAGTCACTTACCTCAGTGGCCTTTCCTGAGTCTGTCTGTAATACACTCTTTGGAAAGATTATAATATCACTTCATCAATGGAGGACTTTTTTTTTACAGAGCATGCAGCAGCAAAGAACACAGAAATTCATTTCTATTTTGTTTTGCTTGGATAGCTGGAAGATTTCGATGTTTCAGTTGATCCTCACTAGGCTAACAAGCTAAAGTGACTGTGGTCTAACAACAGAAAGAACTAATGAACGTGAGAACAAAACAACATAAAACAAAAATAATATATACACTGCTGATTTTAGAGAGGTCTGCCGCAAGACCGGGAATAAAATTATAGTACAGGCTCTGCAAATCTACTATCCTAGTTGATGATTCCTATTTTATTATCATACATGTGAGAGAACATTTATGGACTAAAGAGACTTTCATTTTACTTGAGTTTACATCTCAACACAGCTCTAATTCCCAAACCTTCTTACATTAATTGCTATGAGCACAATAGCCTACAAACACATGGAAAATGTAATTCCTGTACTTTAAAAATATATAATCAATCTAACATTTCTAATCAATAGGCTAACACTCAATCCAAGAAAGAAATACAGCTACATACACAAAATATCGCAATTTTCAGCTCTCTGCCATTCTATTGTCGGTTTTTCGTCACTCCTTTCCTAAATGACGTGAGTGCTACTTACTCAGCATTGGTGTCAAATTCCCATTTTTGATCTTTCAGCCACCTGCAGTTTCTACCAGGTCTGCTCACTCCTCTTCCTCTCTATCTTCACCCTTTCTCATACAGTGCAGAAACACTTTCCTGTTATCTAACACATGGAGCTACGCTTTGTCTCTCCTTTTCCATACTTTTGCTATCATTCTAAAGCTCCTTACGTCCAGTGATCTGCTGCTCAGGAGCCTTCTCAATCAGTGGTAATATATTTATGTTTAACATCCTTCTGAAATCTCTTTTTCTGCTTTTGTGCACTTGTTTTTTCAGATCCAAAAAAACCACTCGGCATTCCTCTAATATCCAATGGCCCAGTTTTGCTCATCTTAACTGTGTCTTCTGAGGAGCATCTTCTCTTGCTCATTTTGAGACTGCTTTCTGCTAACTTCCCCTGACGTGCCATTGTTCTTGTACAGAAAAAACCTGTAAATAATAATTGTCTGTTCATCTTCTCTCAACCTAACAATGATTTCTGGATTCCTGTCACATACCCTTTAGTCATATATTTTTTTTTCTAATCTGGACTCCTTGATTTTTCAATTGCTACTTAGGATAAAGTAATTTTCTAACAAACTTTATCATTCTTCTTTTTCTTGACTTTGCAAATAGTAATATACCTGTCCAAGTCAGACTTCAATACGTGGACATACTGTGAGTGTATATAAAGCCATAAAATTTTTTCTAGGGTTTTTCCACTCTTTTCCCTATAATTTCTAATGGCCTAGAAATACTCATTGCAGCCCTTGCATCTCATGCTTAAAAAGTAGTAATTAATTGGTTTGCCATCATTGTGTATGATTGCCGTTGGGATTTTTTTTCTACCTTTCTATGTACTTCTGCACATTTACTTAGACTGAATTTCATCATCTCCTTTTTTGCTGCACTTAGAAGTTGTTCCTTCTCTTCATCATCTTGACTAGCTTGGCAATCTCACAAGAATTTCATTATTACCCACAATAAATCCCTTTTTCCAGAAAGTTAAGACCGCAGTGCAAAACCCTATGACCGAACCCTAACTCTGGCCCTATTGTTTTGTGTTTTGTTTCTGTGGATTTTTTTTTTTTTTTTTTTATACTTCTCCATGTTTAGTACCTCTCAAATTGTCATGGCTAGATAGTTTTTCCTATAGTTGTTTGGAAAAGGGAAATCTTTTCAAATACTTTCTGGAAACCTAAGTAGACTCTATTGACAGGACTACTCTAGCCCCCCAAGTAAATTCTAACTGTGAGGAATGACTAAATAAGCCATGTTGAGTCTTCCCCAAGATACCATATATATTTATCTGTCCAGTTACTACTATTCCTTGTCATAGTTTCTATCAGTTTGGTGAATGCAGGCTCAGTGGTTAGCAGTTCCCTGGATACTCTAAAGAAACCATTTTCTAGCTTGGCATTATATTAATCTTTCTCCAAGGCTTTGGTACCAAGGAAATGTTAGGCAACACAATAAATACAAATCAATTTAACTCGTTCACCCTTAATGGTCCTCTAGACCTCTAGGGAAAATCCCACTGGATTCAGATATTTTTAATCAATATTTACTGTTTATTTTGTCAGTTTGTTCCACTGTCTCTTCTGTTGAGTTACATTCCCTAATCAACTTTTGAAAAAAAAATCACCATGTGGGAATCTGCCCAGTTTATTCTGCATTTGTACTGTTACTGCAACAAATGTTTTCTATGCATGAATGCTGTGCTCCATCTTCTTATACTGTAATCTTACACAGGCCTTATGTACTACCTGGCAGACACTCCACACTTCAGGAGTTTGAGAAAGTCTTTAGAAGTTCTTCCTCTATTGTGTTTGCTCTGCCTTACAGGTTTTTTCACATTTAACATAGCAGATTCTACATTCCAGGGTTTTTTTTAATTATTATTCTTGAGATTTGAATAGGGATTCAATTTTGTGAAGAACATCTGCATATTTGATAATTTCTCTAATCTCAGTATTTAACAATGATGCTTTTCAAACTTGATCTTCCTACGATGCTTTAATGCATTATATTTTTTTAGCTTCCAATACAGTGGCTTGAAACGATATCCATGTCATCTGTTAAGATGATTTTTTAGCCACCTCTAGAAGTTTCTTTTTAACAAGCATCCTTATTCTCCTGAAACTCCCCATTTGTAGAATTAAGTACTTCTGCATTGGCTCTTCTGACTTCTGTTGCTCTTGACAGCATGCTGAATTTAAGCACCTGGTTACAGAATGTACTTTGGTAACAACATTGTGTCAATAAACTGCCCCTGCATTGATTCACCAATTAGCTTCCTCAGTGGAAAGTTATTTATGGCGTCTAAAAGTTTAGTTTGACTTGACAGCTATTACCCAATTGACATGGGAGGCCACAATCATGGTGAGCTGAAATAACACATTTCTCTTGTGTTTCCTGACAAGTATCTCTGACCTATCCTGGTATGCCACATTCATTGATCAAGCACTTATAGTCTTATACTAAACGTAGGCCTAGATATTCAACAAGGATTCTTAATTACTCCCTGACAGTTAATTTGTTTATCTGCTATAAACGTGCATTTCATTTACTGCATGGCACTATTTCTCCACATGCATGACCACCCTTTCATTATTACCTTGTTATTATCCCAGTACTTCTATTCCTTACCGAAAATTCCCAGTATGCTTTTTATAGCAATAGGCTAAAATAAAGTTAGGCATCTCTTGGGGTTTTAGGAGCTCTCCTGGGTTTTTGGGGTTTTTTTCTGTTAAAGGAATTTTCCCCATACGTGTTGTTAGGGGGACAAATTGCTGGATATTTAAGAAAAATAAAAGATCTACTCACTGAGGGTGGGGTGCATCTGGCTACTCTTTTGTTTCAACTGGGTGTGTGGACAGTCGGTCCCCAGCGTTTGGACGGAGAGGGAGGCTGCTCTCTTCGGCTGCTTTTCCTTCTGCCAGAGAAATCCCAGGATCCCAACCCCACCTTCCCTGCCCCACTGGGAGCCCGGCTGTGGCTGCCCTACCCCCACCGCTGCTTTGAGCCTTCGCTACGTTGTAGCCCTGCTCACCCTGCCTGCCCAGACCTCCGGGGGGGGGTTCCCCGTTTGGATACATCTCATCTGCCACCCAGGATTTGTGCTCCTCCCTGCCGTTCCAGCCTGCCGTTCCAGCCTGCTGTTCCTGAGGGTCCGGCCGGACACCGGAATCGGCTGCCCAGGGGTTTGTGAAGCCTTTGTTCCATCCCTTCCCGGGATCCCGGGGCACCAGAGCCGCGTGCTCCCCGAGCTCGCTCCGGAGCGCCCCCTGCAGCCGCGGGGGAACCATCGCACCTGCCCTGCTCACCGGGAGCCGCCAGCGCCCCTGCCGGCTGCGAGCGGAACTGCACCCGAGGGGAAAGGGCCCGACAGCCGAGAAGGCTGGCACTGGGTTTGTGATTGTTTGCTGTTACTGCCATAGTTATTGTTGTTTGTTTGACTTGTTATACACATATAGATATATAATAGTAAAGAACTGTTATTCCTATTTCCCACATCTTTGCCTAAAAGCCCCTTGATTTCAAAGTTATAATAACTCGGAGGGAAGGGGTGTCTCATCTGCCATTCCAAGGGAGGCTTCTGCCTTCCTTAGCAGACACCTGTCTTTCAAACCAAGACAGATCTTGGCGTCCAATATGTGGCCTAAGGGCATTAAGAGAAAGGAGTGAAAGAGGAATAACAGTTCCTGGGTAACTTGATTTTGTGTGCTGAATATAGGAACCTTGCTAGGCAGCACTATGTGGTCTAGTTTACCCTGGTTCTGGTGGCAGGTGGTCGTGGCTATATTCTTCACCTTTGCAGCTCCTTACCTAAACATGGGTCCTCTGATTAAGGCTACCATTGCTGTTATCCAATTTGCACTATGGGTCGAGTAGGTGAGGAATTCATGGGCTTTTAACTTCCTCCGTAATGTGGGCACATGGATAAAGGGCTATCACACACTAAGTGCATGTTTTTGGGGTTATGTTAACAATGGTACCTTCTGTGTGGAAATGACACCAGGGGAAGTTTTCTCCCAACCCCTCAACCAGTTCTTTGGGCTCACCCCATCAATTTTTGAAGGGTTTAGATTTCCTCTGGGTACTAACCAACTGGTGCTGATAGGCCTACTCTATTTAACACTCAGGGATAAGTTGAGATTGGTTTGGATAACTACCCAGACACCGGCACCAGAGACTAGAGATCCTACCCCAGAGCCTGATCCAGCCCCAGAGCCTGACACAGCCCCAAACACTAAAGATCCTGCCCCACAGGTTGACCCTGCCCCACAGCCTGATACCGCCCAACAGCCCACCTCAGAAATGGACTACCCGAACTGGGTGGGGGTACTGGTGAAGGGGATGCAGGAGATGTGCCAGGTGCTAAGGGAATACACTTCAGCTAGTGAAAAACCCTCTCCCTGCCCCAAAGAGGGTGAGTCCGATGGTGCAGCAGTGGAACCCACGGATGCTACAACCATCCAGGTTTCAGCTGAACCACAAGGACAATCACAGTCAGCAGCAGTCGCCCCTGTGCAAAGGAGGAAGTGTAAGACCAAATCAGTACGACCAGTTAATGATGATGGGGAGCCAGGGCCCTCACAACCAGCAGGAGAGCCAGAGCCAGAAATCCTCACTGAGTCCCTGTCGTACGACAGTCTCCGTAGTATGCGAAAAGACATTGTGTGAAGGGGGCATGAGCCTTATACAACCTGGCTGCTTCGAGTTTGGGACTTTATGGGCACAGGTGTGCAACTGGATAGTGGTGAGGCAAGGTATCTGGGATCGTTGACCCAGGATCCAGGTGTGGACCAGATATTTGCGAGGGAGCCAGGGCCCCTTTCTCTCTGGGAGCGGCTCTTAATGTGAGAGAAAGGTTCATCCACAAAGAAAGAATGCAGGAGTACCATCATAGAACGCAGTGGAAGACACTCGAGGAAGGGATCCAGCAGCTAAGAGAGGTGGCAGTATTAGAGGTACTCTTTGGGAAGGAGGGACAGCATGATAATGACCCCGATAAGGTCAGGTGCACAGGACAGATGATGTGGAACCTGGCAAAGCTAGGGCCACCACAATACACCACCTTCATTGCAACAATTGATGCTGACAACAACCGAGAAACAGTGGGCTCTGCTTCCAATAGGCTCAGAAATTATGACAGTATGGTCAATCGTCCACTGAAATCTCATGTCTCTGCTGTGGTTAAGGACCTCAAAGAGGAGATGAGGGAGGAGATGAAGGAGGAGATGAGGAAGATCAGTGTGTCACCAGTGCGAGTCACAGGCCCCCAAGTCAGAGACCATCATTCCCCAGCTAGAGAGAGAGGGTACGCCCCATGAGCTGAACTGTGTTTTTTTCTGTACAAGCATGGGGAAGACATGAGAAGGTGGGATGGGAAACCCACTTCTGTCCTGGCAGCATGGGTGCGTGAACTCAAGGAGGGAGGCACTAACCGAGGGGGTTCCACTAAGGTGAAGGTAGCCTCAGCCTCCCGTGACCGAGCTGCCAGGCATTACAGAAGGGAGGATGATACGTCGGATCCCCTTGAAGGTACCTCGAGCATGTATGCCCAGGGAAAGAATGATAACCAGGGCTAGAGGGGCCCTGCCTCTAGCCAGGAAGAGGCACGGGAGAACCGGGATTTCTGGATGGTGTGGATTCGATGGCCTGGCACATCAGAGCCACAAAAATATGATGCATTGACTGGGGCACAGTGTGCTTTAATGCCATCGGGACATGTGGAGGCAGAACCTGTATCCATCGCTGGGGTGACCGGGGGATCACAGCAGTTGACCCTTTTGGAAGCTGAGGTGAGCCTGACTGGGAAGGAGTGGCAAAAGCATCCGATTGTGACCGGTCCAGAGGCCCCGTGTATTCTGGGCATAGACTTCCTCCGGAATGGCTATTACAAAGACCCAAAAGGACTCAGGTGGGCGTTTGGCATTGTTGCTGTGGAGGCAGAGGGCATTAGGCAATTGAACACCCTGCCTGGACTATCTGAGAATCCTTCTGCAGTTGGGCTCCTGAAAGTGGAAGAGCAACGAGTGCCAATTACCACCTCAACAATGCACCGCCGGCAGCATCGGACAAATCGAGATGCTGTGATTCCCGTCCACAAGATGATCCGTGAGCTGGAGAGCCAAGGGGTGGTCAGCAAGACCCACTCACTCTTCAACAGCCCCATTTGGCCTGTGTGCAAGTCTGACGGGGAATGGAGATTGACTGTGGACTATCATGGCTTGAATGAAGTGACTCCACCGTTGAGCGCTGCTGTGCCGGACATGTTGGAGCTCCAGTACGAGCTGGAGTCCGAAGCAGTGAAGTGGCACTCCACTATTGACATTGCCAATGCATTTTTCTCCATTCCTCTGGCAGCAGAGTGCAGGCCTCAGTTTGCCTTCACCTGGAGGGGCGTGCAGTATACCTGGAACCAACTGCCCCAGGGATGGAAGCACAGTCCCACCATCTGCCATGGACTGATCCAGGCTGCACTGGAAGAGGATGAGACGCTAGAACATCTGCAGTACATTGATGACATCATTGTGTGGGGGAACACGGCATCGGAGCTATTTGAGAAAGGAGAGAGAATAATCCAAATTCTCCTGGAAGCTGGATTCGCCATCAAGAAGAGCAAAGTCAAGGGACCTGCCCGAGAGATCCAGTTCCTGGGAGTAAAGTGGCAAGACGGACGATGTCAGATTCCCACTGAGGTCATCAATAAGATCACAGCAATGTCTCCACCGACCAACAAGAAGGAAACACAAGCTTTCCTAGGTGCCATAGGTTTTTGGAGAATGCACATTCCGAGTACAGCCAGATCGTGAGCCCTCTCTACCTGGTTACCCAAAAGAAGAACGATTTCCACTGGGGCCCTGAACAGCAGCAAGCCTTCGCCCAGATCAAGCAAGAAATCGCTCACGCAGTAGCCCTTGGCCCAGTCAGGACAGGACCAGAGGTGAAGAACGTGCTCTACTCTGCAGCCGGGAGCAATGGTCTTTCCTGGAGCCTCTGGCAGAAGGTGCCTGGTGAGACTCGGGGCCGACCACTGGGATTCTGGAGCCGAAGATACAGAGGGTCTGAAGCCAGCTACACTCCCACAGAGAAGGAAATCTTGGCAGCCTATGAAGGAGTCCAAGCTGCCTCAGAAGTAATCGGCACAGAGGCAGAACTCCTCCTGGCACCCCGACTACCGGTGCTGGGGTGGATGTTCAAAGGAAAGGTTCCCCCCATGCATCACGCCACCGACGCTACTTGGAGAAAATGGATCGCCCTCATCACGCAGCACACCCGAATTGGAAACCCAAGTCGCCCTGGGATCTTAGAAATAATTATGAACTGGCTGGAAGGTGAGACTTTTGGGTTATCTCCTGAAGAAGAAGAGGAGCAGGTGATTCGTGCCGAAGAAGCCCCACCACATAATGAGCTACCAGAGCTTGAAAGACAATACGCCTTCTTCACTGATGGTTCCTGCCAAATTGTAGGCGCTAGCCGGAAATGGAAAGCCGCTGTATGGAGCCCCACATGACAAGTTGCACAGGCTACCGAAGGAGCAGGTGGATCAAGCCAATTTGCTGAACTCAAAGCTGTCCAATTAGCTCTGGACATAGCTGAAAGAGAGAAGTGGCCAAAGCTCTACCTCTATACTGATTCATGGATGGTAGCCAATGCTCTGTGGGGTTGGCTGGAAAGGTGGAAGAAGGAAAACTGGGAGCATAGAGGGAAACCAATCTGGGCTGCTGAGGAGTGGAAAGGCATTGCCACTCAGGTAGAGAAGCTATCCGTGAAGGTCCGTCATGTAGATGCTCACGTCTCCAAGAGCCAGGCTAATGAAGAACATCGTAACAACAAACAGGTAGATAAGGCTGCGAAAATAGAGGTGTCCCAGATAGACTTGGATTGGCAACATAAAGGAGAGTTGTTCCTAGCTCGATGGGCCCATGATGCCTCAGGCCATCAAGGCAGAGGTGCCACCTATAAGTGGACACGAGATCGAGGCGTGGATCTAACCATGGACAGTATCTCCCAGGTTATCCATGATTGTGAGACATGCGCTGCGATCAAGCAGGCCAAGCGGGTGAAGACGCTGTGGTATGGTGGGCAATGGTCCAAATACAAGTATGGGGAGGCCTGGCAGATTGATTACATCACACTGCCTCAAACCCGCCAAGACAAGCGCTATATGCTCACGATGGTAGAAGCAACCACTGGATGGCTGGAGACCTACCCTGTGCCTCACGCTACTGCCCGGAACACCATCCTGGGCCTCGAAAAGCAAGTCTTTTGGAGGCATGGCACCCCTGAGAGAATCGAGTCTGACAATGGGACTCATTTCAAGAACGGCCTCATAAACACCTAGGCTAGAGAACATGGCATTGAGTGGGTGTACCACATCCCTTACCATGCACCAGCAGCTGGGAAGGTTGAGCGGTGTAATGGATTGCTAAAAACCACCTTGAAGGCACTGGGTGGGGGGACTTTAAAAAACTGGGAGGTGCATTTAGCAAAAGCCACCTGGTTAGTTAACACCCGAGGCTCCACCAGCTGAGCAGGCCCTGCCCAATCCGAACCCCTACAAACAACAGACGGGGATAAGGTTCCAGTGGTGCACATGAGAGGTATGCTTGGAAAAACTGTTTGGGTTGTCTTCACTCAGGGACCAGGTTGCACCTGGTGGGTGATGCAAAAGGATGGAGAGACCCGATGCATACCTCAAGGGGACCTTGTTTTAGGGCGAACTACCCATGGCTCTGTACTTGTATCAGTATTTGCATGTGTATATACGTGGTTAAAAGGGTTAAGTTTCATGTAACATGTCAGTGTGGGAACAATTCGGGGTGGATAAAGTTGGGGTTTTAGGAGCTCTCCTGGTTTTTTTTTTTCTGTTGCTTTGAGCCTTCGCTACATTGTAGCCCTGCTCACCCTGCCTGCCCAGACCTCCGGGGGGGTTCCCCGTTTGGATACATCTCATCTGCTACCCAGGATTTGTGCTCCTCCCTGCCGTTCCAGCCTGCCGTTCCAGCCTGCTGTTCCTGAGGGTCCGGCCGGACACCGGAATCGGCTGCCCAGGGGTTTGTGAAGCCTTTGTTCCATCCCTTCCCGGGATCCCGGGGCACCAGTGCCGCATGCTCCCCGAGCTCGCTCCGGAGCGCCCCCTGCAGCCGCGGGGGAACCATCGCACCTGCCCTGCTCACCGGGAGCCGCCAGCGCCCCTGCCGGCTGCGAGCGGAACTGCACCCGAGGGGAAAGGGCCCGACAGCCGAGAAGGCTGGCACTGGGTTTGTGATTGCTGTTACTGCCATAGTTGTTGTTGTTTGTTTGACTTGTTATACATATATAGATATATAATAGTAAAGAACTGTTATTCCTATTTCCCACATCTTTGCCTAAAAGCCCCTTGATTTCAAAGTTATAATAACTCAGAGGGAAGGGGGGGTCGCATCTGCCATTCCAAGGGAGGCTTCTGCCTTCCTTAGCAGACACCTGTCTTTCAAACCAAGACAGCATCCTATAAAATCCAGGTATCATGAAGTTTACAGCCTCCCCCCTAAAACTCCTAGTATTTAAAGAACACAGTATTGGCAAATTCAATACCTCAGATGTTGGAAGATTCCAGAAATAAGCTTGTCTAAACAAACTCTCCCTGACATCCTTGTATGCATATGGCATATTCTCTATCTACATTCAAATGCTGTGTTTCTACAGGACAACTCTTCTGTTCAAGGCAGGGTATGAAGAGCACTCAATAGATCATTATTCCTCTCTTGTTCCCACATTCACCACCCAGACTGTAATCCCACAGTGTATTTACTGGACACGATCCAAATTCTGCACGGAATACAAAATTATCACTTTCCTCATGGGCCTTCAACTATTCTCTTATTCTATTATCTTTCTGTGCTCCTCTTTTAAACAAATGGAATTAATCTAGCTTCATAACTCTCCTGTAAAAGGTGGTTCCATATTACACACAAAGAACAGAGGGGAAGCAAAGGTAAAACTGTCCAGAAGTCAATTAATTTACCTGGCTAATAAGAAAACAATATCTTAGAACCCAGTCTGTATTTCTGTGAAATTTCCAATGATATGATTAATGCCACAACCACTCCTCGAGTAAGAGACCATGTATATCAAGTGGGGGAGCCAAAAAAGAACAAGCAGAAAAGATTACATTTTTGTGACTCACTGCATATGCAGCAAATATTGGTACTCTCCAGCAAATCTTTCAAGTCTACTTCAATTCCTATTCAATTGTCATTTTTTCCACGTGCCTTGAACCAAAATAAGAACAATCTATGCAACTTTGCTTCATTCCTATAGCACAGGTGGTCATGTATAGAGTCCCAAAACAAAAAACAAAACTAAAAATCAAACCTCTACAAAACAACAAATCAAAAGACACCTGATCATATAATCATACTAATGCAATAAGCTCATGGAATAAATGTTAACAAGAACACTGTGATCATCACTATGGACATTCTACAAGAGCGTGAGATGTCTACACTCATGAGATGCTTCTACACAGTGGAAATGTCTGTTAGGGACAACAGGTTGGTTATGAAAATAGTTCACAGGGATCTCAAAGAAATATAGTGGAGAAATTTTTTTCCAGGTAAACAAAGAGGAGGAGATTTTTTCAGCCCTTTAAATCTACCCATCTCCCTGCCTGGATATAGTATCTGCCTTTTCAGAATTTTGGATAAGCCCCAACAAAGAGTACTTAAGAAAGCGGTATAAAAATCTGTCATTTGAGATCTCAGTGATTAGCAAAACAATGCGTAGCAGCATTGAAGACAGGCTAGAGATAAGCTAGAGGAGATGCGGGATGGTAATCCACAGGTACATAAAAGGCTGTTAACAAAGAAGATGGGAATAGTCTGTTTTCCATGTTCATTAATGGATTCCACTTGCAGCAAGAACAATGCATATTAAACATAATGAAAACTTTCAAGCAGGGAAAAGAGTAACAGACTGTGACAAATTGCCTGGTGAGGATGTGGAAAGTCTGTAATTAGAACAGGCAAGACAGATATCTGCCTGGAACAATACACATAAATTTACTCGGGGCAAGAATATTACCTCTTGAGGCCCATTCCAGCCCTAGTTTTCCACTTTTCTTTATACTCTCTAACATCATTAAAAAATTAAAACTACTTCCCTAAAATTCTCTCTGTATGCAATGTATATTTAAAAGAATTCACCTCTCCCAGTAGCCAGTATAAAATTGCTGTGACTATTCAACAGAAAAGGAATAAAGAACATTTCGTGTTTCCGTATACTAGTTTATATTAACTGAAATACTGAGAACCCACTTTTATGGGTAAGAACAAATGAAAAAGCTCCCTGTGCACACAGAAGTCGGGTGGCTGCCTATATACAAGATTATGACATGCCAAGTTGAAGTGCAGTGACCCAAAAGCATTCATCTAAAAGTTAATTCAAATATGTCTCATTTGCCTTTAACTGTTGAAAAAAAAGGAAAAACAGAAAAAGGGAGGGGGCAGAGGGGAACCTGTAGGTAATAGTGTCAATTTTTCACTCATATAAATGTATTCCAATATGACAATCATAAATTCTTATCACAGTTATAACCACCTGAGCACTTTTTTTTCCTCTAGCGAGTATCTGCCTGGGTCTAATTTATCGTTTTTAAACGAAGGCAATTAAACTAATGTTGAAGAAGAGATCGTGTTCCTTGTGTTGCCATTCCAGAATCCCAGTCCCATCAGGTTTCATTTCAACGATGTGCCACAGTCACCTTCACAGATCTCTGACACAAGAAGGTTCTAATGTAGCCTCACTTCTGATTCACAAAGTCTCTTCTGATCTGAATTCACTACCTAAACTGCACTGTTGAGCTCAAGCCCAAGACTGACCAGGACTATCCATGAAGATGCAGCTCTAGTAGCCTGCAGGCAGATCAGGCCCAGGAACTGGAGCCGAAGGCAGACAGCTCATTTCTCCAGTATTTTTCCCAGATTTATTGGAAGAGGACAAGAGCACAGCAAAGGAACCTTCATGACAAGAAGACAAAAGGGAGACAAAAAATACATCAGGAGGGGTATGAGAGAATAAGGGGAAATATGGAAGATGCAAATAAGTGACACTCATAGGTGGGTAAGAAATGGGACTAAAGAAAGAAACTGGTAGCAGGAAGTTGAAGGGAAATGGTAAAGATGCTTGGAAAAGGCATCCAGAATGGCTCTGCAGGAAAACTGTGCCTTCAATAGAAGCAGAGCTAGCATGAATGAAATAATTTGTACAGGGACTAGGACAAACAGGAATACGAATGTTAGGATATAAGGTAATGTAGAAAACTTGGACAGAAGAAATCTGTATTTGCTTTGCATGAAATCTGAGAAGGAGGAGCTAGGAGGAAGAAATAGAATTTATATCAAGGAAAACAATGAAGTTCTGAACTAAACCTAGGGCTGTTGAGAAGATGGGGTGGCGATGTAACGGCACAATGGAATAGGAAGGAGACGATATCTAGATTTGGATTCAGAGAACAGCGAGAAGGGATGAAGAAAAGGTGGGGTGGGGGGAAGAAGAAAAAGACTGGCTCATACAATGGCAGGAGGGAGAGAGAAGTTGCTGGCAAGGAGCTCAAGAAGTAAAAACAGGGTCTTAGCAAGTAAAGAAAAAGAGCCTGGAACAAGGAAAGGAAAACAGTGGAATCAAACATGAGACAATTTGGAGTAAATGAAATATATGCTACGCCAGAGCCTGGAATGCAACCAAGGAATCCCAGTCTTGCCAACACTCTGCTGTCAGCAATCACCTATGAATCCCATCTGAGAAAAAAACACAGTGAGCTTTCACAGATAGTCAACAATTGCAGGCTCCGATTTTCTGGTCGCCTGCCTGGAGACCCTGGGGTCTGACTTGCAGAAGTGCTAAGCACTTGCAGCAGCGAGTGAAGGCAACAGAAGTCACTGTTGTGAGAATAAATTCATTACTATTTGGGATGAACTCAGATACTACAGCAGTGAGTGCCATGGTAAAGCTCGTAACTGTGACTTCCTAAAGATTTCAAATGGAGTGCAGTAAATAAGATACAGAGACACACATGCAACATCACGATAAAAGCAAAGTATCAAAGTTGCTCACAGAGGGAACCCATTTGGTTTATCTAATGCACTGTGAGGTAGAAGATGTATAAAGCAAAAGAATAAAAATAATATAGACTATTAATGTAGGTACACAAGGAGAAAATTTGTTTAGCATAGTGAATGCTTGACTTTTGAAGCTGTATTACATGATTGGTGTTATTCATGTGGATGTTATCTACATATTCCACTCCATTGAGTAAGTGGTATGACCTCAACATACAAGCTACACCTAAAGGCCAGCTCCTGTCTTGCAGACTTACTAGTGTGGGTCACACACATTAAAAGTCAATAGGGGGTTTGGTGACAACTTTCACCAACATGGCCTCAATTCCGTTATTAGTTCTATGTAAAGTAGCAATACAAAAATGCTTTCCTCAGATTTGCAAATATCCTGAAAATGTTAGCATTCATTGGCCCATTACAACCTAATACACATTAAAAGAGATTAAGAAAACAATGCTTATATCTCTGTAAAACAATGAAGTGGTAGTTTTAACAGTGTTAGAGGGGGTTTATTCTGCTTAATATTACCTGATTCCTCTTTCACTGTTGTCAGTTTGGCTAACTATCAAGGCCAGCATCATATCCATACTTCCTGAGGTTACTCAATGCAATTTCTGGACTAAGGCTTAGGACGGTTTAAATCTTGACTTTCTTCATTGCTAAATTTATTTTCTTTTTGTATTAAAGTCAGCTCACCGTATTAGTCCTCAAATACTGGTACAACTACTCTTTCATGACAGTTTGCCAGTAAATAAAAACTTACCTGGCTTAAGAACTGAGCCAAAGATTAAAGTCAGCTTAAAGTCAGATGGGAAGAAACTAATTCTGCCCAAATCCAGAAAACAAATGTTTAGTGCTCCCAAAAAGCAGGATGTCCTCAGCTGAGCAACCCAAACATTTATCACCTTAGGAGAAATCTCCATCTGACTGCTCAAATACAAAATAAGTTGGAATGTAAGTCAGATGTAAATCCAATTCCTTCACTTTCAAAAATTCAACCCTTTGAATTGGCATGGAGACAAAGATGCACAAAATCATTCACTGCTGATTCAACTGAATTGTGAACGATTTAGATCCTTATCAGGATCAGCATTTTTTCAAGTTACAGTCAAGGCCTATTAGTTTTTCACATTATTGGATAATTTTTTATCTGTTTGACAGGACTGCTTACATCAAATATTCCTGTAAAAGCTGTAAGTCACATGCTGTTTGTATGGCACTGGAATTTTTTACCTACACATTGAAGTCACCTTAAAAAACAACTTGAATTCCTGTGATCATCTGAATAAATGCAATTTTCCTTAAAGCTTATGCAGCATCTGCTTAGGGGCAAAAACAGGCCTACTAGAGTGTCTTCCTGCTACTTCCAAGAAGCAAAATTTCCTTCTATTAGATAAAAGGTTTTAACACTTTAAAGTGTGTTATTCCCTAACAAAGCAGTCATTATATCCACACTTAATGATTTCGGGTTTTTTCCTTAAAGTACCACAGAGATGAAGGCTCTCATAGAAATGTTCTATGCAGTAATTTTCACTCTGGATGTGTGAGAAAGTTCAAATAACATATGAAAGAAACTCCATTTGAAAGCTTTTTAAAATTCCATTTTTCAATGCTTCCTGGTTCTCCCCAAAAACATTCTTATTCACACTGCAGTAGCACCCAGTGACTTCTGATCAGGACTAGGACCCAAATTAACATCAATATTACTTCACAAATTTCAAATTTCTTTTAATAAAATATACACTAATGTTGGCGTCTATCACAGGCATCATCTAGCAATGCGTGTCTTAAATGTACACACAGCTAAGCAGAGAGATCAGTAACCTTGGAAGCCACGAGCAAAACCCTTGCACACCAGTTCCCTGTCAGCTCTGACACACATACATCATGAATGCTCTCATTTTTGAGACTGAAATCCCAGTGTCTAAGATGTTTGGGATTTTCTCCTTGTTTAGATTAGTGATAAAAATGGACAGGATGAAGGGAGGAAAAAGATCACTGTTCTAAAGCTATTTAGCAGATTTAAACAGCAATATCAAGTTATCTGCATCCGACCTACAGCTTTAACCCATCTGTTGAGAGCTGGAAAGAACAGCTGAAACACAAAATACAATATCTTATGTTATCGTTAGCTATGTCCCCAAAGACTTTCTTAACTCGCCACAAGAAATTAAAAATTCAAGCAAGCAATGAAGGAATGCTTGAAAAGTTCTAATGTTGCCCCTCAAATCGTATAAGGAACATGACTGAAGAGAAAACAAAAAATTAAATAAATAAATTTTCACTCCTGGTAGAGGAAGGAGGTCCTGATGGAAAAACAAGATAAAACTTAAATTAGAATTCAAAAAACAACAAGATTTACCACAATGTGTTTGCTTTCCGTTTTAATCTGCTGCATTAAAAGTGATCAGGATTTGGAATTTCACACTTATTTATCACCTGGTTAAACAACATTCAGTAACAGAGCACCAGGGAGCTGCTGCACCACTGAGCAGAACATAACCTAATTCTACCCTATCAAGCAGCAGTCATTGCATCTCCGTATCATTAGGTTGCCCTTAGAGAGAGATCCCGGTACTGTGGCTATTCTAATTAAGAGTGTTATCAGTGAGTGAAGTGTGGTGCACAGTAATTCAAACATTTCTGTGGCAGAACTATAGAGCATGTCAACAGGTATGAAAAAAAAAAAATTAACATGAAAGCTTACTACAGCTCTGGTGTACAGCTACTGAAGAAGAAACATTCCAGATTTGCATCTTCATATCTGCCTTCAGAAACCCAGGACTGAGGTCAGCTGACAGACCTTAGGGCTTAATTGAAAAGAAAGCCTGTCAGTAGCTTTCAGTCTCATTTTGCTCCTGGGTAACAGACTCAGTTTTAATTTGTTTTGCAAGATGAGCATGAAAAGGTAAGACTCGGTCACCTAGTGAGTCACCACACAAAATAAATGACTAATGGGTCTATCTGCATTTGACAGATTGAGGTTCAAATCCTGCTGCTCCTTCAGGAAAGGCAGATCTACTGCTTGGAGGAACAGAGATTCATGGTGCATGTTATGCAGGCAGGGTTTAAAAGAAATTTTAAAAGCCAGCCGCTTTCTACATGCTGCCTTTAGAAAGTTCCTGTTAACTTTGTTTATCAAGAAGAAAACATGATTGTTTTGTGTGCAATCACTTGCCTCCACACAAACTCTTGCACTAGCAAATACCACCTTCTTCATTCTGATGATGTGGCTCTTATCTGACCCCTCCATTGTACAGTGGAGATTAAATTTCTTCATTATGCTTCCCTGCTTGCCTACACTATTCTGTTCTCCTATTTGCTTTTTCCCCCACACTAAAACAGTCTATTCAGTCTCTGTACCATCTTCTCACTTTTGCATTTCTCTCAAATTGTGACTTCATCAAAATACAGAGGTTTACCAGACTTCTTTAAATGCCTTCTAAGAAAATTTTGCTTATCACATGGACAGCTCTTTGCTAAAACCGAAGTAGTTTCCTGAGGTTGTCTATTTAATCTCCTTGCAGCTTCTGTCCAGCACTGAAGCATTATGCATTATACGCAGAAGAGAAAAAAAAAATAAAAGAGATAAAAGCAATACACACAAAAAAAAATCAACCCCAAAACACAACACCCCTTGAAACCAAATAGTTTATAAGGCTTGTAGCAGTCCAGAGAAGCAGCAGTCAAAACCAGTGTCCAACCCTGGTGTTCAGACCATTCTATATATTCTGTGGAATGGAAATACATGCATATGCATCAGTCAGTCCTAAAATACCCCACAATTGTTTTCTATTCATCTGTATTAAATAAACACCTCAGTGATTTTAAAAAGTTGCTTGTTTTTAATAGAATTAACTTGAATATACAGGCTAATTGCAGTTACAGAATGCTGAAGTTGGGACATAACCCAATGCTCAAGCAGGACCACTTAGAACTAGCAGCTCAGAACAATGGCCCCAAATTAAGGTGCTCCTTATCAGGCAAGCCATCTCTCTTAGCAGAAATGCTTTTTAAGGTAGATCCTGTCTCTTCCAAGTATCCCACAAAACATGCCCCATGGGCCTAGACCCCAGAAAGCAACCATTAGTATTTCCCTTTAGAGTGGGAGGACAAAGGCAAGAAAACAATCCAAGCACAAGTCTAGTCATCCTGTTCAGATGGGCAGTTTGCTCAGACATCTACTAGAAAGTTTTAGTTGGATAAAATAAAACAGCAAGAAGGTTAGAAAACCTTCTCTCTCCCTCATACAATTCTTTCAATTAGGGAGCTATGTGTAATTCTTGTTCCTTCAGTGTTCAAGCCAGAACCCTCTGGTGTTAGTGTCTACCTCTTTTATCAGCCCCAACTGAAAGTACTTTGGTATAGATTGCTTTGAAGTTGGTAACATTTTCTTTTAGATGTCAACCTCGCTGCAGCAGTTGAGGACACTGCTATGACAGGATCACAGAGTTAAACATTTGAAACCAAGCGGAGCCTTTTGTTTTTTCCGAAAAGAAGCTGAATAACATTTCCAACAGAAAGCATCACCCAACTGCACCTGCAGCAGCAGCTTGTGGGGAGGAAGACAACCAGAATGAAGGGAAAGAAAATTACAGCTAATAGCTAAGAGGAAGAAACAGATTGATGACTTACATTTTTGTTTCACTGCCCACAAAGGCAGCCTGAGATGCTAATTTATTCTAAAACAGAAAGTGTTTTTGTTCTATTAGATACTTAGATTTAGATACTGATTACACAAATCTTTATGATTTGATTTTATTTAATTTGCTAGATATTTCAGAGATGTGCCAAAATGCTTCTTTATTCCTCCAAGTGGAGACAAAGCAGTGAATTCATAACAGGGACAGCTTCTTTATTGTTTTATTTTCAACCCTAGTGCTTTAATTAAACAATATCAAAAATTTCAAAATATTAAAATGTTATTCTTTTCATATTTATTCAAGTGTTACTTGAATAACGTCTTTATGTCAATGCTTTGTTAGCCCATTTTACTACTTTCAGTGCAAATATGTAACAATGACCTTTACTCCAAGAAGCTTATGGAGGATAAAGCTATAGATAACAGCTGGATGTAACTAGAGTACAAAAACAAAGCTGGTATCTCAAAGTTACCACAATACTGGTATCTCATTTCCACAGTACATCAAGGTCTGAATTTTTAATTAAAAAAAAAAAAGAAAGAAAAAATTAAAAAGGAACTCAGACCTTTCTTGCATATCACAAAACCAAAAAGTGCAGAAATTTATTGGTGGCAAGGAAAAGTTCATTCTACAGCACCAGAAGACGCATAGTAAAGATCAGCAAGAGTATGCCCAAACTAACATGAATTCCCACCTGAGGAATTCACTGACCTGAGTAGGCACCATAGTCCAAACTTTTATAATAGGTATGAGCACAGCTTTGCTCATCTTTAAACTTCTTTCAAGTCTAGTAATGTTCTCATCCTACCTTGTAGAGTGGAGCTAGGTTACTAGTTGATAATAAAGAGAAATCTATATGGTACCAAATGCCACTGGGAAGGAGAATTCAGTTTGAGGAGTCAACTTTACAGACTCCCAGGTCGCCATCTGACAAGGTCTGAAAAGCTCATCAGCCTCAGGGAACTGTCCAAGGCAAGGGAGATTTGGCATTGACAAATACCAGAAATTCTGGCACTGCAGAAGACTAGATACCTGTGGAAATGTCACTGGGATCAAATTAGGAAAAGGTGTTTTAGCTTGCTGGACATAAGCAATTGTGGTCCAAGATCTTGCTGTACTGGCTCTTTGATTTGCTTGGACTGGTAGCCAACTTTGTTCAAATAGGACAAAATACCAAATGAATGCATCAGTACTACTTATGGACGGACTCTGCAGGGACTGTCAAAGTAAAAAAGCATGAAAAAAAATATGCTACTCCACTATCTGTAGTTCCCATGCTTGTCTCTTCAATCTTTCTACACAAACAAAGTCATCATGAATGGAAGGTTAAATTCACCCTCCATTCCCCTTGCCAGTGTTTCACCTGAACTCAAGCAGCTGTACTGAAAAAGAAGGTTATTGACACAGATTGCAGTATTAGCATCCATTTTTTTTTTCAGAAAGAGATGCATTAAGGTAACAGACTCACCAAAGTTTAAGAATTGCTTAAAATCAGGTACTCCATCCATCCCAGATTTATCAAATTAAAACAACCAAAAAAAAAAAAAACAAAAAAACCCAAAAAAAAAAAAAAACCAACAAAAAAACCAAAACAACACAAATCCAAACAAATGAAAAAAACTGCCAACATTGTTAACAGTATTTTCTTCCCTGACTTTTACTGGCAAACAGTTTAGAAACTAAAATAAGCAAACCAGATCTAAAAAAAAAAATCTTCTTCCCCACTATTTTATTCATTTGTCACACTCACTTGTAAAGCACTGCACTCTTCTTGACCTGCCTGCAGGAGAACATTGGTTTGAAGGTACAGTTTCCATGATTTGACTGTGAAGGACATGCCCCTTCCAGTCACAGCCTCCCCAAGCTTCTGTCAAAATAATCTCTTTATTTATTATTTGATGCTGACATCCTGGAAAACATTACTTGAGAAAAAAAGGCAAACACAAACACAGATGTGTACACATGCTTGGGAGATGGGTTTGGGAGGGTGGGCATAGCTGAGGAGATCAAAAGAACACAATAACCTTCTATATCAATGAAGTCAGGGGCTTCACTATAAAACTGCTTCAGCTTCATGTGAGGACCAGCATTGATGTATGATTTTAAATGACTTTTGAGAGTTTCAATGGATAAGTTGTTGGAAAAACAACATCTTTTCAAAGTGTCCAGTCCCCTACATACAAACATCTCTGTTCACACCAATGCCTGTTCAGAGCACACTGCAGCACTGCCTTTCTTTCAGCTTTGACAATCCAGACAACAAGGGAAGAAGCAATGGCTGCATCAGTGATGCTTAATCGATATTTACAACCACTGATTACAGAGGGCCACTAGGTGTTTTGGAGGTAAATGCATGCTTCTGTTTTCTTTGTAATATTAGAAGACAGTATTTTGATATCATTTTTTCTACTTATTCTTTGCTACCAATAATTCAGGTGATACTAGCAACTAATCTCAGTTCGGGTTTTGGGGGTTTTTTGTGCAGAGACAAGCAGGGACGTGCTTCTCCTCTCCCTTCTTAATGTTTCTGTTGACTGCCTACAAAGCTGACTAATCCAGTCCCACAGTATCTCAGTATCTGTCCGGATGCAACTGCCTACATCCAGCTGCCGTCTCGTCCTGTATTCAGACTGTAGATGCTTTAGAATTTCAAGTTATCTTTCTTCTTTATCAAGTTGTCTTTATCAGTTTAGCAGCAACAGTGTGTCCCTGGTAAAGACTAGAGGTGTCCAAGTGCTGCAGTATTGCTAATTCCAGTACCTACAATTGTTCACTGGTTTAATAATATTATGTGGAGTTAGTCCAGATTTGTAACATTACAAGAGTAAATCATCTGATACACTCTGTATAAATGCAAGAGTTAAAACCTGTTGCCTGGGTTACTCTCAATGTACTATAAAATGGCTCTGTGATTTAGAAAGACATTTCATTCATACATTAACTTCTAGCCAGATTTACCTCAAAAAAGCAAGCAGAAATGAACTTTTCAAAATAAGATGTAAGAATTCTTCCATTTCCAGTAAACAATATAATCAATTCACAGAGACTTCAACAAAGATGACTGGTGACTAGAAAGAAAAAAAGTATTTCTATTTTACAGAATGTGAAGATGTTATTCTTATTGGCAATATGCAACTAAGAATGGTAAAGCTACTGGTAATAGCAATATCTAAACAGAATTTAGAATCAAATATGAAAATGTGCCTCATCCAGTTCTCTTCCCACTCTACATTATAACCGAAAGAAAGTTCAATGACTAATTTCAATCAGAGACAAATGAAACCCTTGAAACATCCTGAGAACACATGAAGGGAATGTATCTGTCTGGGTTACAAACCAGAACAAGCCCAACTTCATATGTGACAGCACCATAAATGCTACTGTAAATCCACTGCTTACACCCAAGACAAGGATGAGCTCTCTCATTCCCTAGAGTACTTCCTTATGACCTCTCACATGAAGAGAGGCTGAGAGAGTTGGGGCTGTTCTCAATGGAGAAAGAGTAGGCTCCGGGGAGACAATATAGCACCTTTTGGTACTTTCCAGGGGGCTTACAGGAAGGCTGAAGAGCAACGTTTTGAAAAGGCATGCAGTGAGAGGACTAGGGAAGATGACTTTTAGCTGAGAGATGCAGATTTAGATTAGATGTTAGGAAGAAATTCTTCATTGTGAGGGTGGAGCAGGTTACAGAGACGCCGTGGATGCCCCATCCCAGGAAGTACTCAAGGCTGCCTGGATGAGGCTCTCAGGCAACCTGGTCTAGTGAAAGGCGTCCTGGTCTGCAGCAGGGTGGGTGGGAACTAGATGATGTTTAAGGGCTCTTCCAACACAAACCATTCTATGATTCTAAGACTTGAGTCAGAAAGAAACCAAACAGGTATGCTCTGAATGTCTGAGAGTAGACCTGAACATCTGTCTGTCCATAAGCCAGACCTCGGCAGCTGGAAGTCTGTCCTGCACAGCCTTGTTCCTCTTCTTGTGAACCAGGTTTCAGACTGAGCTGACATTTAACAAGTCCAATATTCATGTTGTCAGACTAAGTCTGGGTCCCTTGAAAGTCTACTCAGCTCTGTTTTAATTTCCACTGTCTGCATGCAAATATCATGATTTCAGAATACACTCTTCATCTAAGTGTGACCACAGTGGCAGGGGTAAGCTATAGAAAACAAATGTAAGCTCATTCCACATCTGTCAAAAGCAATATCTGTCGAAAGCAGAATAAAACATGAGGAGATACTACTAAGTATAGCTAAAAACTCTCAACTGTCCTAAGTTTCAGTGGCTGCAGCTTACACAAATGAGTTCAAAGTATTTCCTGGGATATCCTTTAATAGTTAGCTGCTGCCGCAGGAGAAGGCTAAAAAGATCAGCCAAACCAAAGAACACACTCGGATAGGCACAAGGTACCATGTTCACGGCCTCTGAATTCAGGAGGCAAGGAGCCTTCTGGAGATGATGTTATGAGGTGTGAGAGTATGGAAGTGCTAATTCTTGCTCTCAGTTATTTGCTGAGTATTTCATAGGGCATACAGTCTCTCATAAGCAAAACTCTTTAAATTATTTAAGAATACTAAAAAGTATGTATTCTTAGAGGCAAAAAATAACAGCTAGGAACACACTAGTGTATTAAAGACAGTTACACTATCAGAAGTCCCTGGAAACATCAACAGTAATTACCTCAGTTTTCAAGGAAGAGGTAAGATGTTATAGGACAAAACACGTCTATTGATGAAGATTATTACTGAAGAAGGGCTTGATAACTAAAGAACACATTGCACTTATTTTTCTCCTCTCAAACTCTACCAATGTATAGGGGTGTTTGTTTAACCCAGACCACAATTCTTTCCTATTACAGAGTCCATAAAATGTCTCTTTTAAATCTATGATTTATATTCTTAATTCTTCTTACCTTCTTTTTTTAATGTATGACTTTTATTCTTACATTTTTTATAAGAAAGAATGGCAGCAAATAGCACATTACATGTTCTCCTAAAATAGTGAGCATTGCAAATATAAACGTCTGTAAATATGAGGTTTAAATCAGTAGTGACTCATTAGTTTTTTAGTGAGTAAGGACTCAAAGCCCCTCAAAAAAAAAAAAAAAAAAAAAACAACAAAAAACCACAACCAAACCAAAAAACCAACCTATCCCATTCAGCTTCATCATAAAAAGACGACCTGAAACGTATACTTGGGTAATAAATCCGCACCACTTACCCCAGAAATGAAACCACAGTGCAGCCAGGCTGCTGAGGCCTTGTAACATACCCCCATGGATCACGTTTTCTGTTCAGGTTGAGTTATGCATGCCAGTCTCTGAAGTTGTGTAAATAGCCAGGGAAAGCCTCACTGATAGCTGCTGATGGCTTGAGGTACCAGATTTAGTGCTAGCATGTGTGCCAGTCACAGTTAAAAAAGAAGGGAAATAAGGCTCAGAAAAATTATAAAAGTTATAAAGCTTTGGAGGCATTAGACAACACAGTTCTGAACATAGCAGCCTTTCTAGCTTCAGTTCAGACCAATAAACTCAAGTAGGTCTCCTCCTTTAAGCTCACAAAAGGGTATTTAGATTGCATCTTATCCCCAGGTTCCTGCCCACAATCACTATATTTTGAATCAATATATTTTGAATATATTCTTCCAAAGGGTTGGAAAAGTTTCTTCCCTCACGAGATCATCTATTAAACAGATTTTAGTGGTTTAGCAGCAAATACTTACTCTATTAATGCAATAAACTGTAACCTCCTCAGCTGTAGGATTATAAATTACCTGGTCCCTGACCTCATTAAAAAATTACTCTGTAAAAGTGTTAATGAAACAAAAGAGATACCAGTTCTCTGATACATGTTACAAAAGCCAGGAAGTTGGAGTTTGTCCAGAAGGGGGTCAAATCCAAACAGAGCAAACTTATTTCATCTGTGCAGTGTTCAGTTAACTCAGTGATTGTAGAAGAGGAAGAAGAAAGAAGTTGGTTTTATTGTAGAATGAATCAGCAAACACGAAACAAAAGGGGAGTGGAAGCTAAGGTTTCTGTTAATTTGCGCATCTTTGAAACTCAAACATAAAGGTCAAAGGTGCAGCATTCAAAAGGAAGGAATTTTGCCATACAGATGACAGCCACATAAACAAATTAGATAAAATATAACAAAATAGTGCACCTAGAAGGTTTATAAGAAAAATTTCTTGTTAAGGCGAAACTAGAGAACACGCCTAGTTCTTACAAACACTTCTACTCAAGCTTTATTCATTTTATTGTCCACTGACATGCAAGTCACTTCTAATTAAAGCAAAATTTAGAGCTCTAAAATAAAGCTGGATGATATGTTCTTAAGCAGATGCTACAGGAGTACTCATCAGAAAGCATAAGGTTCTGACTCTCATAATGTGTAACTGACATAATTTCTGCACAATCCCATATGGCTCCCAATTCTGAATTCCGAATTCAATTTCCCAATTGAATATAGAGTATTGTATTCCTATTCAACAGAAACAATAAAACTACACATTTACACGAGGGCTTCTCAATATTCCTAAAACTATTGGTACTAATACTAGAAATATCTGCAACTATGTGCTTGTCCCAAGAGTCCCTCACCAACTCGGAGGACAAAACATGACCCAGTAAAACACCATTACCCCGTGTTTTGCAAACTGCCCTATAGCAAAGTCCTGGGGCACTGCTGCTAGGCTTTGGAGACCAGATAAGGTGGATTTATCGCAGGCTACTTAATATTACAAGAAAATCCTACCAAAGAAGGAGATGCTAGTGAAGGCACTGTCACACAGCAACAGAGTTGAATATATGAATCAATATGCATTAGTCTGATTTGCTATAAATCAATATGTCATGCAGGACAGTTATATGCTTTATACTTCCTAATCTATAGAAAGCCTTGTTTTAAGCAGCATCAAATAAATTTTATAATAGTGTTTGATTTCCTTAGCTATCAATTGATTACATGTAATTAGCCCTCCACCAGCTCTTCATTCACTCAGAGAATTCTAAGTAGCAGTTTACTATGGCGTTCCAGTGGGGACAACAAAACCCTTTTTAAAGAGAAAGGATGCTTGGCAAAATATTTAAGCTTTAATCACACTTGTTTCAAGTTGTCACACAGAAAAATACATGCAATACAATAAAATAACAATGCAAAATTGTATAAGTGTGACATAGCATTCATCCCTGGCTTTGAATCCTGTGAAAGCTTGAGCATGCACCTCTGGCCTTGAATGGTGCCCAAACTCAGCAGCCCTGAAAGATCCTCTCCTTGACAGAACAAGCTAAAACACAGAATCTTGTAAGGAACTGCCACTCATGAGACAAAGAACACCAGCTCATGGTATGACCTGCACTGCCTGCTGAGAATCCAGCTATAAATACGAGCTTGCTTTGCCAACCCTTCAGGCTGGGAAGAGGCTGCCAGTGGCTGTGCTAGAGGGGCTCCCATCACCCAAACACGCAGTGTCACCTCCTGTTGCTGGGAACACCTACTTCCTTCTGCAGCATTGAGAGGACAGTGATCAGGACCAGAGGGTCAAGCATTTGTTACTCCTCAGTATTATACAGTTCTTCCTTGCTGATAACAGGTTATTGTTAATCCCAAGTGAGTGTGTGTGCAGGATGTGGTCTTTTCACTGAGGAACTCATGAACCTAGTCACAAATCCTCAAAGATGGTGCTCCAGCAAGTCACTGGGAGCCTACTCCTTCTTACACTAAGCATCACAGGCAATGTCCAGCATGCTTTTTAGTGGCATGGTATGGTTCAGGCACTTTCAAGGCTCTGAGAAATAGTTTCACCCACAGCATGGGATCATGCTTTGGAAAGTGGTCATGTTTGTGGGATAAGCAACCCCTCTGACGATAGCAAACATGACCACTGAAGCTTCATCTACACCAGCCACTTACTGAAATTCACAGACTGCGGTTTATCTCTTCAGACATGCAAGAAGTTCTTACACAAACCTTGACCAGCCAAACTCTCAAAAAGCAATTTAAAGTTGTCTGTCTTGTTCCATACCATTTCCCCACACCTAACGCTTTCCTTTGCCAAGAATTCTAGCTTGCTGGGATTATCGAGCTTTTACTTTACATAAGCAAACATGGCACAAAATGATAAACAGCTGTAGTCTACTTTTCCTCCTCTCAGATGGGGTGTATTTCCCACCAGGAAACAAACAGCACTGTACAGAAACAAAGCAAACCACAGCCTTGCTGACTGGAAAAAATCAATGGCCTTCATACACTTTATGCTTTTTATACATAGTAAATGTAATTTCCTGTTTAATTCAGCAGAATCTTTGCTTTCTTCTCAACCAGTTCATCAATCCATGACATTTGCAATACACCTCAAACTAGAGTCTGCAGTTTAAAGACAAAAGTAAAATGATGCATATAAAGCACTTTTTAAAACCTAAATTTATACATAATTATAGAAAAGGTATTTAATTTGGTTTTGTGTTTGAATTTGTAATCACATGAAATTCAATTTGCATGTCAGCAAATTGAAAATCTTTGAAGTTCTCTGAGAAGTGCTCTGCATAGGTATGCATGCCCCAGTCTCTTCCAGAATCAATACAGCTGAACATTAAGCTGAGAGACAAAAGAGATCATATTGCTTAAACTGATAAAAATTACACAGAAGGGGATTATTTAAGAAGAGATAATCCACAGCCTGAGACCCTCTGATAAAACTTAGTCTAAAAAAAATACAGAATGATCTGTGTATTTCCTATGCTGTAGTGACTTTTGTTTGTCTAACAGCGTTAGTGGCAGGAGATATTTCTAAAGAATGTCAACAATGATGCAAGAATACTGCTAGGAGAAGCTCGAGGAAGCAGAATCTAGATTTTTTGTCTTCCCCAGGATGGAGGTGTATGACTTTTTATTCAAAGACTAATATATGTACAATATAAGATTGGAAACAACAGAAACAAAAACCCTGAAACTTTTGAAAACTGAAAATATACATTCCTTCTCTTTTAATTAACCCACATTATTTTTATATGGATAATGAATGAAAATTTTTTCTTTTATCATAGAGAAGTTCTATGATACTGGAACCACAGGAGAAATTCTTATTTATAGTTTCTCTTCCATAAGTACTGTGGAAGACATGGCTTGATTAACCTTTTCCAAGGCCAGAAATTATCACAAAGAATCAGCCCCAACCTTCTCACTTAGTTCCTAGGCCATTAGATCAACACCAGCTCAGTCAATAAGACACCAGCGGAAAAGGGCTAACCTAACCAAGAATGTTCATTGCCACCAAGTAAATTCAGACAGGATCTTTTCTGTGTGGTTCCCCTGAATTTCTTGGGTTAATAAATATATTAGATTACTAAAGTTATTGGGATTTTTGAACAAGAAAGTTAATATTATTATTTATATTTCAACTGACTTCTTGTCGCTTAAATTTACCCGAGGTGTCTTCACTTGTGTCTCTGCTAGAATGAGGGACTTGGCCAGCTGGTCATCCAAGCTAAATGAATGCATATTCCTTTCTACCTGCCAGTGATACCACCACAACTTCTGGCATAAAGGTCAGTAGTTAAGAGTTTCAATTGGAAATAAGATGATAGGGAACACCAATTTGTCAGATATTGGAAGCTAATGGGAGAGGGAGCTCTGACAAACAGCCAAGACAGGTGTCTTCATCTTAAAGCACTCTAACTGTTTGGTGACTAATCTGGTAATGATTCACTGAGTTTGTATGTGTACATAGAAAGAGAAAGAGAGTTTGTAATTTGGCACCTGCTGTGTACACTGAAGCCATTTCTTTACAGAAGCATTCATGAAATATGCATGAGTTTAACTTGATTTTTCAAAAAGTTCAAATTCCACTGATTTTCTAGCAAGTTACCTCAAAGCTGTTGTCCTCAAAGGAACTAACTGAGCCAAGAAATGATTCTGAAGAAACCACAGACTTTCTTTAGCTTAAGAACACATTGAGATAACTTGCTCCTTCTGTCCGTAGCTACAATCTACTGCAAGAGCAAGAATTCTCCTTGGAAAACATCACAAGAGAGTGAAAAGGCAGCAGTGCCCTGGCACCCATGATTAAAAAGAATGTGGTATTTTACAGAGGGCTGTACATAGGAGGGAGAGAATAACCAGAGTCCTTACGGCTTTTCTTTGTTCCTGCTTCAGAATAATCTTTTGAAGGCCATCACTTGCCAGACGGTAAAAAAAGTTTTCCTACTAGAAAACAAAAAGCACAAATTACTCAGGGCAAAAGTTTTTCAAACCAGCAGTTGGAAGTCAAGGGACCATGGAGTCTGAATTAGATGCTGTGAAAGCCTATTTTGCTCACATTTGACTGTAAGCAGACCAGAAGCTATCACAAGCAGCAAACACTGCTGCAGACAAGAACTAAAATACAATTATATTCGTATTTTGACAATACACAATGAATCAATGTATTACTTGTATTCATCATTCATTTCCCACACCAATCTCATGTATGGTAAAACATACAAATCAAGAAAACCATTCTGCAAATTGCATTTCTCTTTCTGTTTTTCATATTCTTAAATTCTTTTGCCTTTCACAGACATCAGATAGCTGCACAGTGGTGTGGGGGATTAGGAAAACTGCAGAGTAGTTCTCTGCAGCATTTTAAGAGATGCTTCTAATCACAACAGCTAGCACAAAAACAAATGTCCTACTGAAGACAAGTGTCTGCATCATAATCTGAAGTCTCCAACTCCTTAAGTGTTTTTCAATTGCTACAGATGTACATGTTGATGGAAATACAGACTCTAATGAGTTTCCAGCTACTTTGACTGGCCCATCAGCCCTGTTAATAGAATTGTGTTTCTTTCTCTTTTTCACGCTGCTAATGTGCTAATGGCTAAAATTTATCTTCCTCCAGCACAACTCTGACCAGCTAACCTACAACTCACAATGTAACCCTAAAATGGCTTAAAATGCTAAAATATACAGGCTAGGACAACTCATTTGCTTCCTCTTCACAGTGCAGGGAATGTACTTCTCCTACCTTTTACATTGCAAAAACCACATCTTTCTCCCATTCAGAGCAAGGTCAATAGGCAAAGTTGACACAGTGGCTTGTGGGAAGTTTTGAGAATTGGTGTGGTTCAGAAACCAAATTACTTGCTCCCTACAGAACTGGATATTGCTTAGGTCTAGTTCCAGAATACCAGCAAAACATTACTGAAGTCAGTAGGGTGCACAAAACCAACAATATTCACATACAGGAGGCCGAGTTACCTACTGACATTACCACCTGCCTGCTAGTATTACATATGTGTACCCACACACCCCTTCTAAAAATAAACATACTAAAAATTCTAAAAATAAACACTACTATTTAACTGATAAACAGAGTTTATAGCTGAAAGTCCCTTTTAATAGGCAGTTATGGATTTAAAGAACAATCAATGCACTGTATTTCTTCCCTCGTCTTAATTATTGTTCTGCATAGTTACAAATGATGAATAAGGAAGAAGAAAATTAGAAGGCAAATTAATTCCTTAATCTATTCAGAAAAACACTGTAGGATTATACAAACATACACGGAATTACTCATAGAAGAGCTATATAGGCATACTAAGACAGAAGGAAAAATAATTGATATGCAGGAGAAATAACTGTTAGCAACCAAAAGGAATAGTTTATCTTCTACAATAGTAGCACCCTTAACATTACCAATTTAGATAGCAGATATCCATAAAATCAATGTACTTAACTGTTAGTCTGGGTTAAGGCATCCTTAGTAAACACTACAGCATAAAATAAAACAAAATCTTACAAGGAAGCTTTTATTAAGCTATAAAAAAACCCAATGTCCACCCATGTAATTTCTTTGTCTTGAATAAAAAGAAAATAGTAAGTTTGGGGATTTTTTATTTTTTTAATTTAACTCGCCTTGTTTGTTACATTAGTATGTGGGTCAGTCATGGTTCTCTAACCATGAAATTCTTCAAATAATTATTTTTAATCATTTGTTGAAATAGAAGCTATAGTCCATTTTCAGTAATGGTACAAGTAAATCGTCTCTCTCAATATTGCTGGGGGAATGAAATAGTAAAAGTACGTGGTTGCATGTGGCTGTGTAAGTAAATATGTGTATGAACAGTCTAGGAAGAATTCCCACTGCCACACTAAAACATTTTATATATATGCTGTCATCGCCTTGTCAAGATCTGGCAATACCACCTCAGTTACATATTACAGATCTTATCTTTCAGAGGGAACAGAACATTCTGAGTGTGCCTCAGAGTGACATGGAAAAGCTCAAGGCATGGGCTTTTGTTTGTTTTGAAGCTCCAGATTCTGCTTATCTGCTCAGGATGCCCCAGCTTTTCAGTGTTCTCTTATAAATCCTAATAACTGCAAAATAATATTCTGAAGATAGTGACAGAGCCAGAAATGCTCACTGTTGTCCACACAATGCAGCAAGATGAATGACTTGCCCAATGTCATGCCAGAATTAGTGGAAATAGCAAAAAACAAAGGAGTCTCCTGAGTGCAAGTCAAGTGCTTTAACCACAGCATTATTCTTACATCTAAAGTGCACTGCTAATCGGACCTTGCTTGCTCAGAAAATATTCCTAAAGCTGAAAGTCTACTGTGAGTGCTAACATTTCTTCCTATTAATATTTTAAATAGGATTTGACTATTCAGCCAGCATAATAAACAATACAAATCTTCCTAAAATGTGAATTCATGCTTAACACTTAAGACTTACAGTTGTTGGGTAACTTTAAAAAAAACCTGCTTTTACTCAGCCTGGCCTGAAATGAAATACCATAAAATTATCCATTCTTTTAAAAAGCCTTGCAGATGAAGAATCTGAATTACTTTAAACTGAGCTGTGAAATGCATGAACTTTTTAGAGCTTATTCAAACTTAATCCCTTTAAATATTTGAAGTATACAACGTTGCAAACCGGTCGACTTCAGTGTGAAAATAAAGGAATACAAATACAATATGCTTTATACTTGTACCCCTCAGCCACCTGTAAAAAGGCAAATACAGATCTAATAGGAAAAGACAATTAAGGGGAGTTTGCTGCCCTTAAGAGACACAACTGGAGATACCGACACATGCGCTTATAGGACAGCCAGATGAGAAAGATGAATCCCAAACTATAGAAACTCCACACAAATAAGCAGGGCAGTAGGACATCCTTCAGAACACAGCAGTGGATGTTTTTGGAATCACAGAAAAGGTGAAGCTGACTAAGGGGTGGTACACAAGTAAGGACATGCAGAGAAAACACTCATCTTGGATGCAGACTGCTCAGTGGAACAATGCATAATTTTTTTTTTTCTTTTCTGCTCAGGAAACGTGTCTCACCTCTTTTTTTGATTCCTATGTCAACTTTGAGCAGTGGGTGAGGAAACCAACTGATTGCTAGGCTTGTTTCATTTGCTGTACATATCCTGCAGGCTGCGCATCAATTTAGTGGTGCCCCTCTTTCAAAACCACACAATGTTTTGCAGCAAGCTGTTCTGTTAACTATTAGGGCATCTTCAATTATTATTTCCAATAGAGAAGTTGCTCTCAAAATTACTTTTCTGTTTCAAAATCTTGGTAAGAAGAAAAAAAGGTGTGAAATTAAAGATGATTTTAAGGCCCACCTGAAGTACAGACATTAATTCAAAAACAGATGTGTACTTCTCTGCCCTAACACTTGCTCTGCCGTGTAGAATAAATGACATTGTTTTAGTTAACCTGTTCTTTGGCGGACTTACAATGTTGTAGTGTTCTAGGTCAGAGAAAAAACAAACACATAATCCTCTGGTAGTTCAGGAAATCATCTAAAATTTTCAGGTTTAGGCTTTCAAACTGGATATTTCAGGTTCTAATTGAAAGTAGTGCAGCAAATGCAAAATAGAGCAATTCCTTCAGATAACACGTTTACCTGCAACAGCAGATAAGAATATGTAAAAAAATAAACAGTTTGTTTCCTATTTATGGGGAGATGCATTTACAGTGCCTTTTGAAACACTGTCATAATTGCCTTTACACAAGCTAGAGCTTGGCTGCTTTCATAAATAAACATATATATTTTTAACTTGCACCCAAAGCCCCAGTTTCTGCCCATAACAGTAGCAATCCACATCAGCACTTTCCACCCTCCAGTAAAACTGAGCGAATACTCCAGCTCCATCACTCACAATCATCTTGGAAGCATATCACAGAATAAGCTCATTGCTTGCATCCAAATTTTGCCTTCCTAAAATAGAATAGCTTGTTCTAGTCATTGATGCAAAAAATACATTTTTACAACCAACAGTTGTACAGGAAGCTTCAAAGCTCTCAGCTGAAATGGTATCACTGGCGTTGGCCATGCAGATACAATGCAGCACAAAGCAGAGCTCTGCCTGAAGAATGCAAACACAGCAGACAAGGCAAAAGGTGTTCAGTAAGGGGATATATTTCTCCCCGTGGAAAAGAGATGTTCAACAAGTCAAGGCAATAACTGAACAGGGTGCAACACTAGCTCATACGGAGCCCTGATGATCCCATTTTGATATCATTGTCAATCATTGCATGTGTTCCTCCAGATCAGGAAAGAGTCCAAAACTGAATTCAACTTTCACAAATTCTAATCTTATTCTTTAAGTATAAAACTACTGTTTGTCTCCTTTCCTGTTAGCCATAATAAGAATAAGGCGTGGAATAGAGGATATACAGTTGTTGCCCTGAACAGATGTCAGTGTAGTCCATCTTGTTCTGTCTTTAGCAGTTGACAGTAAGCAATGTTTCAGAAACACTGAAAATTAACTTGCTTCTGAATAAGGCTTTTCCTGTTCAGACAAAAATACTTAAAGTAATACAAAATACCAGAAGAGTAATAGGAATAATGTACCAGTGGGATTCCCACCTATGTTTAAACCTGAATGTGAATTTTCCCTAGTCAGTCTTCCTCAATTCACACATACATTACTGAAAGGCTGCTTATGAGTATTGGCAGCTACTAATGCCTTTGCATAAAAAAATGCAAGGCAGTAGTTGATGGGAGAGAGAAGGAAAGGATAAAAGGACAAGAAGGAATTACATAAATATAGAAGATATGATCCAAAGTCCAATAAAGTCAATTGAATGATTCATGCTGATTTCAGAAGTCATGAGAGACGGAGTCTGAAAACACAGAAAATAGATTTCAAGCCCAATGGTAGGCATGCTCTTCCTCCAAAAGTTTTACAACAGAGGACATAATGATTTTATCTAAAAGAATCATCTATAAGAAGATAGTTATAGCCCATTTTGTTTCCTTTTAAGTGGCTCTGGCAGCTTTTTCTAACATGTGATATGAAAAATATTTTCTTTTATTTCCCCCCACATTATGTCCTAAAAAATGGTTCTATCCACACACACTCAGGTCTGTCAGACTGCATTAGTGGCTCCACTACCACAGCCCTTGGGAATGATGAAAATAATGTCAGCTGGGAATTACATGCCCTGCTTGAAAAAAGGTGCATCAGTGACTACTTTGAAAATCTACTTAGCCCTTCACCGCGTTCCAGTTAGAGATGAGAAAAGGAACATGGCCAGCAGTCTTTATCCTGATGACCGTTCCAGCAGGAACTATCACCAAGAAAAGAATTAATACAGGATTAAAGCTCCATTTGAACCAAGCAACAAGTTCAAATGCACACTATGGTCAGACAGTGAGAGGGGACAATGACACATTCGTTCAGATCTTTACAGAATAGAAAAAACCTAAAGTCTGAGAATATTTCAAGGCTGTAGTCAGTCTGCAGCACCAGCAGTCTGCAAAAATACTGCTTTGCATGACATAAAAACAAATGCATCAAAAATCCTTTGTTGTGTCACTGCAAAAACTTCTTGGCTGCACAACTTAGTATTGTCAATTAGAAAAAAAACCCTGAGCTTCTCTATCTGCTCTTCACTTTTGATTACATATAAATGCAGCTCAATACAGACTATACATCGAACATGACCAAGTAATTCAGGTACTGTGCCCAGCCAAGTTAGCTCTAGTATCCCCAAACCAGTGTCATTTATATCATGCAACCAGCAAGAACCTAGAAATCCTCTTTTATAAGGAGCAGACTGATAAATAAGCAATTTAACTAGGATTTTTTTGCTCCAAATATTGTGTAGTGCTAATAAATATAATCTGTCAGCACAGATGGGGAAAAATAAGAAGTAACAGAAGCAGAAATATTTCCCAAATAGTTTCAGGCTAAAAGAATTATTGAAGCTTTCTTTTACCTTTTTGGTAACAAAGATACAAGAGCATTGTCCTGGGGCGTGAGACCAAGTAAATGAAGCTTATGGGAAACAAGACACCAAGATTACAAAAACTTCACCATGGACTGCTTTCTACTACACACTTTTTGCAGACAGCACATCAAACAGATCTATCATCTCGGATGCTCTCACCCCAGCATGGGTACTTAGCAATGCTATTGGATGAACAGCACTAGGGAACACAATTTGCCATTTAGCTACAAATTTCAGTGACAACTCTTGCCTTAAAGCTGCTGCCTCAGAAACTTCTCCATTTCCTCCCTACCATTTTGCCAGATCTCAACATAAATATGCTTGCATGCCAATACACAGTCATTTCATCTCAAACGTATGGATCTCCATAAATACAGGTTTTTGCAACATAGGTACTGTGACAATAAATATCATTGCTGATATCAACTTCTGTCTGGAGGGAGTGGCCCAAGACATGCTGAAGAGAGAACTTGCTAGAGGTACCTGCTAAGGAGCAGAGAACTCTCCACTTTGTTGGCTTCAACCCTTGGCATTTCACGAGCACAGGAAACTGCTGGCATGCGGGTAAAGCCTTAACTGCCCTCTGGAAGTGGTTTCTGTGATAGAAAAATAAGGGGAAGCGTGGGATGGGATGAGAGAATCTTCTTGGGAATGACATAGGTAGGCAGCTGCATACACAAAACAGGATAGTCAGGGGTGGCCAGGAGCACATCCAAGCTGTTTTGGTGAGAAGGTAAGGAAAGGAGGAGAACCTTACACCTGCCCAGCTATGAGCTGGTTTAGCTACCATGAGTGGCTCCTCATCAAACTGTATCAGGATACTCCTGTGCGAGCTTACTCTCAGATTTGTGCCATTTAGACCCAAAACACTTTTAGCCAGGCTACTCTACCTTTTGCCAATCACACTTTTAAAAAGACACTTGCTTATTTACAAATATAGGTATGTACAGAGGAGGATTCGCAGTAAGGACTATGTTTCTGAGCACTTCTAGAATTTTTTTTTAAATCTCACAAAACACCTCTCTGCACAGCTTTAAGAAAATTCCAATGATTCTAAAGGAAGAAGCAGACAATAAATGTGTGCCTTGCACAGCACTTTACCATTTTTATACTCAATCCTGGAGGCAAAATTCATGAAGTCCTGCAACAAATCACCAACCACCTTTTCCCTTGCTCCTTACTCTACGGTGCTAGAACAAGTGCTTCCTTTCCTTGCTCCTGGTGAAATCAACCTCATTCTTCATCAAGATGCTGGGAACTAGAGGGATCAGTGAAAAGACAGCTGCTAGAAATTGCTTTGAGTCCTTTCAAAAATAATGGATTCATGAGGTAGAGATTGGCCTCCTTAGCCCTATCACGAGTTACTTCTTAATAAAGTTCAGTTCCTGCTCGTATGTGCTTTGAATCTGTCAGTATTGAAACAGTTTTAAAAGGCAAGATAAACATTTACATACAAGGAGACAAGCAGTGAAACTGATGTGGGAATGTATCTGGCTTCGTTCTCATGCAGGTCACCATGTGACAGACCCAGCAGAGATTACTCAGCACCCAGTCACAAAAAACAGCGATCCCTTCAAGGGGCAGGTTTATTGACTGACAACTGTGGGCTGGGCAATTCTATTTCATCGGCCATTATTCACTGTAAATGTGTGAAAAATCCATCTGGTTTTATTTCTCTGTATACACCAGATATGAATGGAAAGAAAAACCTGTCTAAGCAAAAAGTAAGAGCATGACAAGAATACACTTATGGTGAGACCTCATTCTCACAGTTCAGTCTCTGTTCCCTCTGCCTCACACAGAGGTTTGCTAACACAATAGAAGATGGCTCTCTGTACTCCCTCTCACATCAGATAAACCAAAATATCACTCAGTGATAGTACAAGACAACATAGTTGCTTGAACTGAGTAACAGACAGACAAGAAATCTTTCATTCATCCTGGATTTACAGTTACTTGTCTCAAACAAGTAACTTTATGGGTAATCAGCCTGTCTACATGAAAAACAAGGAAAGCAGCGTGGGTTTCTGAGGGGCATTTTGGAAGAGGTGAAAATCTTTACACCTAAAATAACAAGTGAAAGACCTGACTCCTCAAACACACAATCAGTTCCAGTTGTACTTCCAGCATGGAAAAAATAATACAAAAGAATAATGCAGGGTAGAACTGGTTTATAACTGAGGAGAATTTGACTTAGCCAGTCTTAGCTACATGGGCCACGTGGCTGTTGCACCAATAGGCCTATGGACATACAGTACCTGTACCTCAGCAAGAAATGCTGATGAAGATTATTTCAGCTAAAAGAATATGAGATATGATCTATTTCTGTGCAAAGCAAGCTAAGAACATTAGTTATACTCCATGCAAGACTATGAATAAACAAAACTCAGCAAGTCCTTCTAGGAGGAGGAAGAGAAAGACATGAAAAACGCTTCCACTTAGCCACATTTTGCCTTTTCTTCTCAAATGGAATTTTTATAAAATGCATCTTCTAATATGGATCTTCAAAATCCTTCCTAAAATAGACAATCCAACAGCTACTTGTAGTCTGTCATTACTAGATTTCTCTTCTTACTCCCTTCTTTAAATACTGTGCAAGATTTGGCTGTTTGCTAATATGAGTGAAGTAGCTTTATTACTATCACAGAAAGCATTTCCTAACAGATACCAGTAAGTTAGACTGGCTTTTGGAATAGGTTTAAAACTGGTCAGACCCTCTTCCTACCAGAAGCTGAATTACTTCTGCATATTCAGCTGAGAGAAATCTAGGGATGAAGATGTTCTGGTACCAAGAACATTTCCAGCCACAGCTCACACTCTTCAGTGCAGCTCAACTTCCACATGCAGAAAGGGCTGAGTGTTTAGGTGGTGTTCAAAACCCCATAGGAACACTGAACAAAGAACAGTTTCTCAGTCCACAAAAGTTATATTATAAGGAATGAAGCTTTTTACATACCCATGGGGAACACACTCCCTTGTTGTTTTACCGTGCAAACTGTATTTTTAGTTACCACTGAATTCTTGCTGTGATGAGAAGTGGTTGTAAATAAAAAGGATTCTGCTTCAAAACTGGGGACCAAGCTGGAAACAGTTAGAAACAGGCACCATTCTAGTCATATACCACAAATATTTACTCCTTTATGTGAGCTGAGAGTGTGACACAAAATCTCTAGAAGTCAGTGGTCCCCACAAAGAGTTTGTGACTTCCTGAACTAAAATACTAATTTAGAGTTAGACTTTTCTTCATGCCGTGACTCCTCTGCTCTTTCTGGGAATTATGGAGATTTTTAAATAGTACTAATTCTCACTAGCAGATGGTAGTAGCACTTTGTCAGAGCATTATTACATTTAAGTTAACACTTTGGAATTTTAATGCAACAGCTCCAAGACTTACTTCTCAAACCCCTCCATAAAAGGGCCATTTCAAAGCTTACATCTACGACTGCTGCCATCCACTGGCTTCAATCCATTTTAAGAAGTAGCCTTTGAAATAGCAATATTAAAAAATGATTAAATACTTCCAAATCTAAAACGGTCAGGGGGAATTTGTGAAATGAACCGCAACAAGGAACCTCTGTTGTATTACCAAAGCAACGCCAACAACAAAATACATCTCCATGGCCCTTACTCCTGAACCTCTTTCAAAAAACCCAAATGCTGGTTATTTCTGAGGAGCAGGTGTTTACTCATTGCAGATGCCTGGAGGTGAGAGCAAAAGAAATCAGCACATGCTTGTTCTGAAGGGAGGATTAGTCAGAATGAAGAGATGAGGGCACCGGGGATGATTCCAACAGCTTCCAAATCACCAACACCAGCAATTTCAATATTCTATTTGTTACTCCAAGTTTCTGGTACAAAATGACGCAAGGACCTTGTTTATAGAAAGTTAGCCCCTCTCTCCCTTTCATGTTCTCTGTGGAAGTCTGTAAACCTAGTATTTTCTGAAAACACTTGTACTCCTTACTTGACACAACACAAAGAGCCAATTAATTCTTGCCTCAGGGACATTTGGCAGTCTTACAAAAAATGGGGGGAAAAATGCATCCCTTTAAAAAAATGCTGAAAACCTCCAACCCCACAGTACTTTAATGAACAGACTTTTTTTTCTTTTTTTTTTTTAACGACTAAATCCTAAGATGATTTTCAGCAATAGCAGTTTCCAAATGCTATCATTATCTACCTTCCCCTGAGGAAGTATTTACCTCCTCCTTCCACACATCGTTCCCTGTTGTTAGAAATCATTGACCTCAAACAGAAAAATATTTTAAAAAACTACTATCCCAGTTCTTAATGTGTCTCATTTACAGGAAACACAAGCCAGTGGCTGTGCCTTTACTGCCTTGAATGGGGGTTGGACAAGGAGGATGTTGACAGAAAACCAGACCAAATGAGGACATATGCCACAAGATAAGCGTGAAAGGAGATCCACTCACCACTCTGGAGCTTCACTGAAGAAAGATGTAACTTTTAAAGCAAGCTATGCAGCTATTCGAGATGAGGAGAAAACTAGCACTCGCCCCCTCATTCCATGAAAGTCACGGCAGGCTTTGCATCCAGAAGCTGCATTATTTACCCTTTCCTTCCTTCCTAAATTAGGTCAAAAATCAATGGAGCAGAAGCTGTGGCTGTGTGCATCCCTTCCTCCTACTCACCAGCCACAGAAGCTGAGTTTAAAAGGAGGCATGGTACAGACCAGCCTATGAAATAAAATGCTAAGATAATGCTGAGGCACAGGAAGGTACAATACTCTTGGAGTTACCCTGGAAGGAGAGGAGTGGAAGATGACACCTCAGTACTCATTGTTTGCATCTGTGTACAACAGTATTAAAAAATACAAAGGTAAAATGGATCTCACTTTTCTGCCAAATAACCAGGTACAATTATTGGCTGAAAAAACTCAAAAAATTAAGGTCTACCACACAAACCAAATGCTGTATGGTAAAAGCTATAGAGGCTAGACAGTGAGAAACAATCCCATTTTCTAATGTATAATTTAGTTTCTTTAAAACTTAATATTATCTCCTAGCTATGTTGTTCTCAAAGCATCATTTGCATTATATTATTAATCTTTTCGGTAATATTTGTGCCATTCCAGTCCCTCGCTCCTTTGGATTTCCCAACTTTTCTCATATGCATAGGCATATAGCCCTCCCCTACAAGGCCTGTCCCAAACATAAAGCCCAGTCTCCAAACATAACATTTCCTGCTATTCCTTGAGTACAGGCATCCTGTACTCTTACAGAGATAGGCTGCCCATCATGCCTGCCAACCCCTCCAAATGTTTCCTGCATCCCTTCACCACCCAGCCAACTCCCACCACTGCTAATCCCCTTATAAAGCTCCCACATAGAAGGCACCACCAGAACCCTGCCCATAGTGGTCCTGCTCCCAGAGCATCTCTGTGGCAGAGAACACGTATTTCTTTCTGGCCCACTCCCCTCAGCCATTTTATTTGACATAGGCCCTATACGCTTTGCAATGACACCAAAAATGGCAGAACTTTTTCAAGTAAATGAGCATTTCTCATGTATCTCCAGGATGCAATCCAATTCCATAACAGGAGAGCTGCTTCCAGGAGTTGGAAAATCATTTCTCGAGATTGTTTCAATAATATTTCCATAGCAATACAAAAGCTTCGCAAGGCTTCCAAATAAGGCTGCAGATACTTTCAGAATAATTGACTATATTAAAGTATCTCCTTTAAACAAAGTAGGGAATTTTGCAACTTATATAGTTCCACTTTCCCAAGAAGGGGTTTTCTCCTCCTACCTGGTCTTCCAAAACTGTACTATGAAATATTTGTCCAAGTGAGACAGAGAGTGAGAGTGGGCATATGCATAACCATGCATTACCTCCTGTACTAGGTAAACTCAGAGAGTAACATGGTGGCAGCTGATGAGGTAATGATTGTTTCTATTTGGCCAATTTAATCAGTGTTACTGGCAATAACATATTGTAGGTAATAATTATAAACACATTGCTGCCCTTCATTTCTTGTCAACTCTTTCACCTCACAGCCCCAGATCAGGAAATTTTGATACCAGCCACACAGCACCTGCCCTGACAGGACATCCCTGTAGATATTTCTACCTGCTTTCATCCCTTTGTACCCAAAGCGATCATTCACAAACATGAATGAGTGAATCTACCTCTCAAAAGACACACAAGTCTCCAGGTGTACAAACCGAGTCACAGACAGATCCAAGCCCTCTCTTTCACTTCATCTTCAAATCTCCTGACAGCCAACTTTTTGTTTCATATTTGTACAACTTCCAGCACGGTGGGGTGTCATTTCATGATTTGTATTCACGTTAGGCTTCCTGCCTGCAAGCAAAAAGCCTCCCGAATCTTCGTGTTGTTACTTAAGATGGAAACTAATACCATCCCAAATTAAAGAAAAATCCAGTCAAATACTTTCAATAAGAATGTTCTTCTGACTACTGAAAAAGTACCTATTTATATATTCTATATGCATACATTAATACATACACAGTGCTTTCTATCAACCTGTAGCATGGAGCTAGAATAGCTCCAGAATAGTAAATCTTTAAAGATGCTTCTAGCAAATAGATTAGTGGACATACTTCAATACTCTTCAGCCTATTTATTCCCAAAGAGGAGAGCTGAAGGAAGACTACCTTTAAGAATAAAAACCAACTTTTCGAGGTGTATTTGTCTCAAAAAAAGGTCAAATAAGTGGAGTTCCAAGGAAATTTCCAGAGAAAAAACAGTTTTATCCGTCCAAATAACAAATATTTGTGTTATGGTATGTTTCACTTTTTTCTTCCTGGACATTAAAAGCAGATATTTAAGAGCATAGAACAAAGTGACCATCACAACTTCTTGCCACGAGCCTGGAATGTGAGAAAGAAACTAATAAAAACAATGAAAGGGAGAAATTAATGTGTTTTAATAAGACCTAAAATAGCTATCGTCTTTCCACAGACCACGCTGTACACTGGCCACACACTGCCACTACTCTACAGTGGCTTCACTGAGCAAGAAATATCTTTTCTACTGTCTTTTTCCCTTTAACAACTCTCTAGTACATGAAAAGGTTTTAAAATATTTCTCAAATGTTTAGGTTGAACACTATAAAGATGGCAAGAAGGCAAAGGGTATACAAAAAGAAATATCCTTGCTTAATAGTGTATGGTCTGGAGATACCCTCATTGTGTGCTTTTAGCCCAGGGTACACTGCCAGACAATTTTAATAGTGATTGTAATCAGCGAGGTAACTCTGCAGTAGTGTCCTGGCACCTGAGAAATACAACTGACATCTTCAAAACATCCCAAAGGCTCAGGAGGCTGAGCTTGACTGAGATGAGTTCCTGCATGCTTTAAAACCAAAGCAATTTACTGTCTGTCATCAGGTCTAGGTCCCAAACAGAGGTCTGGAGTTGGCATCCCAAGGCAGGGAAACCTGCCCTGTACAAAGTTTCATTTCGTTATTTAAAAATGGGTTTGCAAAATTGTTTTATCTGTATACATTAAAATTAGGCACAGCAAATTCAGGCCTGGCATTCAGGTCTGCTGTTCTGCCATCCTCTGCTCTCTCCAGAGCTATCATCCGGAGCTCCTTTCCACAGCACTGGAGTGGTGCTGTTTGATTTTGATTTATCACAAGTGAATTATTATAATGAAATCACCAACTCGATTTAAGCCTCTGAGAAAGATATGGTTGGACTAACAAAAAATTGTTCTGCAAAACAAGCAATTATTGTTAGGTTCACTGGATACTGGCCTTAGCAATCCAACTGATTACAGAAAGTTAATGTTTTAAAGAGCAATGAAAAAAAAGGTATTAAATCCTTTAAAGCTGCATGAAAGGCTCCAGGAGGAATTTTACAGTTATTTTCACTGCATATTTTATTAGATATGTGATATTTTATTCATGGGTAAAGCAAATAAAACAATTAGGAATAATTAGCATTTCAGCACAGAGTGTTATCTAATACATTAAAATACACATCTAATTCTTCATTTAAATTCTGTATCCTCACATTTTCCCCTTTCCGGTTCAGAACTTTTCCATTGAGCATAGCATTTACAGGAGCATTATATAGCTCCTAAAGAAATAGAAACAGACAGAACTAGTGGCTTTTGCCTTTGATATCTTATTTTCCTCCCCTCCTTGCATTTTTACTCATTTTCTTTTTCATTTTCCTCTTGATTATACAGCTTGTCAGATAAACCAAGCATAACTTTCAAGAAACTTTTTCCCTTTCGTCTTTTCCACCCTACTCCCCCATCATTTCACAACTAATGTGTGTAATGGAAATCTACTTTAAATCTAACCCTGCTCTTACAAATCCATCCAGTTTACAGTTGACTAAAACTAGAGTAATTGCCTCTGTACCACCTCTTCCACCATAACTTTAATGCTATACAGAAATGCTGTAGTTACTGTATTATCCTTTCTCATTAAGTAAGTGTCACTTTTTATGAGGGCTTTTCTTTCTTTTTATTTAATGCAGCACTTACAGCTCTCACAATATCCTTTCCTTGAGCTTTTGTGGTTAGTCCCAGACCAAAGCAGGAAGAAGTCTCTCCAGCTGAAGTGCACTCTGCGGTACAATACAGAACACAAAATACCTCCTTCTCTGAATTAAGTATATTATCACTGAAACTAGGACATAAATTCTGAACCTTACAAAATTACAGCACTGCACAATATCAAACACGCTCCCTTGCCAGGTTTCAGAACTGTCATCCAAACACCAGCACATTTCATTTACTAGCCTTCAATTTCAGCCTGTGTCCTCCATATTAGAGAGATCACTTATGACTCTCCAAGTCACATAAGCCTTTATTAATTATAGTGGTTGCAGACACAAGAGAATCTTTCCCTTACTCCACCAGCTCTCACAACTACTTGGCAAGCAATAACCAGAAACCAAAGCCTGACTCCTGTATTGAAGAATAGCAGAGGAAAGTGCCCTGACGGTGCTCATGGGAAATCCAGACAGACACCTGTTCCTCACCCACTCCTCCTCCAAATGCTTCCATATCAGTCTTGGTGTTTAAATTACTATGACAAGAACACAAAACTACATCCTGCCTCTGTGGGGGTGACAACAGCACTTCCTCTTCTCCTCGTGCTGCTTCAGATGGACAAGCCAGCTTAAAGCTGTGCCCAGAAGGCTTTGCCCAGGCCTTCGTTACCTGGTATTGAGGATGGATTAACTAGCACTGCACCAAACTTATCCATTTAGCACATATTCCACGCCACATGTCACACTGCACTCCCTCAGTATTGCACCTTTTCCAATACAGTCTTCTAGCCTAGATGAGCGAGGAAGCCATGGTCAACACTACTCCGGAAAAGGCCAACGAAACTCATTTTGGTAACTACTGCAAGCAACAGGCCAGCAACTACTTCCTCACAGACATAATACATGATGCAGGAAGATAATGTAACACCACAGAAGGAGAGGAAGTGCATCTGTATGCAGGAAGCCCAGTAGGAAGCCAGGGACTACACCACCAGCCTTGGGTACAAAACACCTCAAAGAAACATGAGCTGTCATGACCAGCTCCCAGCCACACTGTCAGGTTGCCAACAACCTGCCTGTTATGCTTTACTTTTGTGCTGTGACAGTCATGCTCTTGGCACTTCTAGATAGCACAAACTGTATCTGAGGCTCTCATAAATGGGTGTGAGCATGACCAGAGCTATGAACTGGACTCTAAGGTCTATAGGATGCGCAGGTGTGGAGCTGCCCAAGTTCTGACATGCATGCCAACCCTGAATCTGAAATTAAAGTTTTCTTCAAAATTTCAACAGCTTAGATAATAACTTACTTCTTCTGGAATTCAAATCTAAATGAAAAAACAAGAAGAAAAAAAAAAGCAACAATTAAATTTGCAGACGCAGAAAGGTATCTGAATTTGCCTCATTACCAATGTATTACCTGAAATCAACCTTTGGCACATACCACTATGTATCATAATATATGTGCAAAATATGTTTTCAAAGTTTGATCATTTTCTTATAATTGCTCAAAATACTTGAATACTACTTCCTTTTCTTATTGGTCGCTTGTAAGCCCAAACATCAATGGTAATTATCTGTGTCTAGTAAGTTTGTGAACATTAAAGATACAAAACAAAATATGTTTGGAGAGAGTGTAGATGGAAAGAGTGTTACCATGTTCTCATATATAACCCAGGTAATTAAGAAAATTAATTAGAAACTGATAGCCAAATAGAACTACTCTTACACTTAAACTGTTTTTAAAACCTTTTTTCACTGTGCTGAAAAAAAAAAATAAAGCAATGGAGTAGCAGTAAACAAAGGGTAAAAATACAAACCTCAACTCAAAAGGCAAAAGCCTCCAATAAATTTCAGCCAAAACCAGGCTGTCATGGCAGATTATAGATAGCTATACATCAAATGGAAGAAAATAATGTAAGTTCAAGTCTATATCTAGGGAGTAACCTAATGGCTTACAGAAGTCATCTCTTGCCAATGCCACTTGCTTTACAGGGCCAGGGAGTGGAAGAGAACCATACTTAATGCCTTTGTTCATTAAGTTAAATGAACCTTAGTTGGTAGGTTTATGCAGTCACAGTCTTGAAAGATTTTTCTCCAGTGTGTTTTTTCAAAGATGGCATTGTGAGAATAAAGGCTCAGTGCATCCCAAAGTACTCATGTGAAAGCACAGAGTAGCAGCAGTGATTGCCATGTCAGACATTTGTTAGGGCACCACTTGAAAACGGATGGTTGATTTTTTTTTTTTTTACTCTGCCTTTATCAAGGGCAAGGAACCTGATATAACACTACAAGTTATTTAGGAACATGAAAAGGAGCTGCCTGCTGTGGTCAGCAATCCACAGGCTCAGCTTAAAATCTTTTGAAGTCAACTAAGCAACTCACCTGGATTATGACAGACTCTGGATCAGGCCCTGAGGATGACTAAGAAACACTCCAGAAAGCAGTGACACCTAATGGCAAACATGCTTTTGGATGATGGCAAATCCTAATCCATGGCATGCAAAGTCATCTGTCTTTAGCTACAGAGTAACTAACACACTTCACAGGGACTGAAACACTACCACAAACCTAAGCACCTGGGAAAGTGTTTCAGAAATAAGGCACGTAGAAGCAGAGAGTTTGTCACGCAGGCTGAGCATTTAAGTAGAACACAGTTACTAATAGAACCTCCTGGCTGCTCAGCCCCAGCACGCTGGGTTTCCAGATCTACACTCCTAGGTGTGTTTAAAATAAGCAAGTAACCTTCCCACACCCTAGAGCAAGGAAAACAGGGACCTGAGTGCTCCTCTGCGGACACTGCAGGCACACAGAGATTTATTTGTTTTTAATAAATCTGTTTTGCTTGTTTGTCCTGTGCTTTACAAATGTATGTGAGAGTACTGTAATGAACAGTTAGTGGCGTACACTACATACCTCCTAATGAGGCTTCACCAACAGCACAGCAAATTAAATCCCCATTACCAATTCACAACACAACCCAAGCTGCATTGTAGCACATCAGCTTACAAGAAGAAACGTGGACGTGCATACCACCAAGCAACAAGAATCCCTTTCCCTTACAAAAAAAAAAAAACAAAAACATTTTAGTCACCACTAATATCAAGAGGAGAAACAAGCAATAGACCCCATGTTGGAATTGCCTTGATATTATTAACTATGGTACAGAAGAACTTAAAGGTACGAGCCAAAGCTAAGGACCCAGCAATATAGGGAACTTGTCCAACACAAGGAATGCAGCAATCCTGGCCTACAAAGTCTAAAAGCTGAGAAGAGTGAGGTAAGAGCAGAATTAGTTTTCTCTCTCAGAAAAAAAAATATTGTATATAAAAATATATATATTAAAAACAGATGTATAATTATACGTAGAAGCATATATAATATATATATAACTGTATCTTACATATATTTATGAATTTCCCATTAAAAATAAAAAAGCCAAGGGCAGTAAACTGACTGTGTATGACTGAAGTTACTGATAAACATGAAAACCAACTTGAAGTAATCAGGGAGGCTGAACTAGATTAATTAGCCTTCAAAAATACTTTAGTGTATTTTTTCAGCAAAACTTTTGTACCACACAATGTGACTGCTGCCCTAGGTGATTTTGCAGCACCTAAAACACACGTATCTGCCTATATGTTTCTATAGGCACAATAGGAAATCCATAAGTGTGTACATATCAGGGGAAAATAATGAGCACAAAGTACAAGATATAAAAGCATGAGACTATCAGCGGTAGAAGATATAAAGCATATGCAAACTGTGCAGTTGACAAGGAATGCCACCTAATCCCTGCTTAATTAAAACACTCTTCTAAACTCCTGTTTAGGGAGTGAGGAGTGTGGGACAACTGATGTATGAAGAAAATATCAGGCAGCGTGGCTAATCTCAAAGACTTGGGAGCTTTCGAGCTACATAAATCAGAGCGACTTTTTGAATAGCCTCATAAAACACAGAATCATTACCATTCCACTCACGACTTTCAGATTCTTCCTACAGCATACAGATCATTAGGAAACTTCTAAGCAATCAAGTAATGTGGGACTGATGAAATTACTCAATCAATGCACGGGTTGAGAGAAGCAGCATAATACAGGATTGCACAGTTTTGACATGGTAACCCTGCCCCTCTCTTTTTTATATAAGGGTAAGGAAAATTATAGTGGAGTCGATTCATTTCACCATTTTCACAAGAGAGCTTAATGTAGTCTTTCTGAACCGCCAGTTCCTATTTATAATAGCAGGGCAGCAGAAACGTACAGACTACAAGCAGCTCTACCGATGTTTACAATATGACACAGGAAAACCTTTCTTTTTTAAATGTGCACATTTACATACACACAGACCTGCTCTAATGATCAAATTAGAAACTGTGCACAGAAGACAGGAATATGAAAAAGCACTATCATAGATGGGTATCAGTCACCGTATCCCTCCCACTGACATCATCAAGTCATTAATGTCTACTCACTAAATTGTAACATTTTTTGGCATTGTCTAAGAGATGCTTGATAAAATACTTTGAGACAGAAAGAAACCTTTTACAGGAAACACATAAAATAAAACACAGCCAAGTTAAGAGAGTTTGTGCATTATATTGAAAAAAGTATGTACTATTAGGAAAAGGGTATTCACAGGTAGCATGTTATTTCTTATGACCATCTGCCCCTCTCAAACATGGAAAATATTTTCCACTTGAATATCTTAGCACAGCAGAACGAGAAAAAAAGATAATGCATTTGTTTGGTCTGTTGCCTAAGGCATCAGTACTCCCTCTGGTAGAATTTCTTTTCCCCTGAACTGAGCATTTTGGTCTTTTCTTTGGCTTTAAGAGTTCTATAGTTAATTTCTTCATAGAGTACCATGCTACTGCTTTTGCTGACTCATTTAAATAAATACAGCTTTTTACTTATGTCTAAATATTTTATGCATAAGTTTATTTAGTAAGAGTGGAAAACAGCAAAAGGGGGTCAGAAGACCAGGTCACAAAATACAGTGGTGCTACTCGGGGCCAAATTTTCATTTGTGAGCTATACAAGTTGGAATATTTAGCTGTGTACCACTTACTGTTAAAACAGTTCTAATTTCAGATCATTTATTTTCAGAGTGTTCATTTTAGTAGATTTAAAGCTCTGTATAACAGTTACATAGTTTGCCATTTTCAGGGCAACATAAGCCAGTCTATAAAAAGAGTTAATCCCCTTGTCAACTGTACTAATTGTCTCTCAAGACAAATTAATTGTGTGAGAAGCAACTACTTTGGTTTTGCTAGTTTGGGTTGGGTTTTTTTTTGCTTTCAATGAGGATTTACTGTGTTGATGTATCTAATCACTAACAGCATTATAAAAAAAATTAAAAAGAGAGTTAAAATGTGATGCATTTATCATATAAAACAAGTAAACCAAACAAATTTTCATTAACACACGGGGAGGAAAGCTGCTGTCTCCCCTGACGGTAATGCAAAGGCATACAGCTTGCCCAGCAGCACTCCTTTAGCCAGGAGGACGGGCGGCAGTGGATTGAAAAGAAACTCATCTGCCACACAGTCAAAATTTCCCCCCAAATTCTAGGACGTGATCGTTTGTTACAAGCTCTTAAGAAAGAAATCCTAAGGCTGTCTCCTAGTGTCGCTTTAACAGTCTACAACTGGGAGGCATTAAAAAGTCCTTCTCCCTTTAAAAGGAGGGCATAGAGCGCTACCTCCCCTGTGCAATATTTGCTGCTTCAGTCGCACACAGCCAAAAGGACTGACCCCTATAAAGTTGCGGTACCTAAGCGGAGCGGTGGCTTGTGGGCTCGGGGACGGCTACACGAAGGGCTGGTGCACCGCTGCCCAAATATCGGTGTCCTGCAGGAAAGCTCCTGACGGCCGGGCTTTCCAAACACTCCCCGCTTCCCCTTCCAGAGAAACCCGCTACGGGTCCCCACGACAAGCACCGGCAGACATATTTATAAAGCCAGCCCCGGGGAGAGCGACAGCTGCCCCACAGACGGGGCCGGTACCGCCTCAGGAACCTCCCCAAAACCCCGGCGGGACCCTGCCCCCAAATGCACCTTCCCCGGGGCAGCGCGGCGTCGGCCGCCCGCCCGCCCCCGCTCCGCCTGCGTGCGGTGCCTGCAGATGGGCGAGCGGCCGCGGGGGAAGCGCCCTCCTCTCCTCATCTCCCCATCCCCGCTGCTCTCCCTCCCCGCGCATCCCCGGCCGGCGCAGGGGGGCGACCCGCTCTCGCCAGGCGCGGGAGCGAAGCGCCTCTCGGCAGCGGGGCTCGGCGCTTCCCAGGGATGCGCCCGCCGAGAGGGAGGGCTGGCGTGCCGGAGATGGCTCGGGATAACGGGGAGCGAGGGGGCACGGGCGGCGGGAGTGCGGGCAGCGCCGTGCACCGGCATCACCCGAGCTGCCCCCTGCCCCCGGGGCGGAGGGGAGGCCGCTGCCCTTCCCGAGAGCCGCGTCTCCGGGAGGCGCGCCCGGAGCCGGCGGGGTGGCGGCCGGGAAGGGGGCGCCGGACGGCCAGAGCCCCCCGCCCCCGCGGCCGCCCTGCCCGCCCGCGGCAGGGGAAGCGCTCACGTTGCCAAACCACCTGTTCCGCCGCGGGAGAGGAAGGCGGGATGGGGGGTGTGAAGGAAGAAAAAGTGTGGGGGGTGGGGGTTTTCCGTGGCCGTCTCCGCGGTGTGAGGAACACGGGGAGGCGTGGGGTCTCCCCCGGCCGAGGGCGAGCCGGGGCAGCGGAAGGCAGGTTGGAGCTGAGGGGAGGTGGGGAGGAACCGAGGAAGCGCCCGAGCCCTGGGCGCCCCTATCATCAGCCTCATCAAAACCTCAAGGTCTAAAGCACATACCCCGCCGCCAAGAAACCTTTACACAGCGCAGTAGGGGAAAAAGAGGACGCCTAAGATCCTGGCTGGAAAGCAGTTATAAGAGGGGACAAAACAACAGGAAAAAAAGCAAGCGATCAAGCGATAAAAGAGAGTAGGGGCAGCGGGGGGAGGGGGAAAGCCTTCCAAGAGAGGGAAGGTTGCAAAGGAGAGCTGGAAAAGTGTCCAGCAGCACCAGCAGGCGCAGCACCCCCTTACCGATATGAATGATTGAATCTGCAATCGCCGCTTTCCAGATTCGAGTCCAACAGACGGACACGACCAGGATGAGGGAGAAAACTTCCATCTCCTCCAGAGGTCCAGGCTTTACAACAACAGATCTCTTCGCCACACGGTGCGGCCGTGGAGGACAGTGCAGCGCAGGAAGCCCAAGAGTTTGAGGTGCAGCCGGAGGAGCGTGTAAAATCCCGATGGCTGGCGCAGAGCCGCGGCTGGTCAGGGAGCGAGCCCGGGGCTCCTAGCGCTTCTCTCCGCGGCGAAACCCCGCGTCACTTCGCGGGGCTCCTGGGCAGCACCAGAATTGCTGGGAGCGCCGGCAGCAAATCCATCCAGCCCGGGCGCCGCCGCGGGCAGCAGACGCCTCTGCTGGTCAGACAATCCCCATCCTTCCGCTGGGTCCAGGGATCCGCTCGGTCCCGCTGCTGCACAGCAACTTCCAACCCACACCACGCACACGCTCACACACACAGACACACGCACACACACAAGCAGACACGCACACACAAGCAGACACGCACAAACCCTCTTGGCCAGAGAAGCCCCAGGAGCCCGCAGCAAATAGCTCGCCTTCAGCGAGGTGGGAGGAGCGGGCGACCGAGGGAGCAGGCGATCCCGCTCCCAGCAGCCAGATTCCTGCAGGAAAAGCCCCCCCGGAGGCCAAAAAACAAAGTGAACTTCAAGGTAATGCAGATAGTAATGCAGAAATTTCCCCCCACCCTTCGCTTAGAAAAATCGCTTCCCACAACTGGAGGAAAAAAAAAAAAATCTGCCAATGGAGCCCAGCGTGCTGTCTCTGTCGCGCAAGGTGGTGGTTGGACAGGGCAGAAGCGAGAGGAGGAGTACCCGGAGCGAGGCAGAGGAAAGCAGATGATGGTCTGCAGGTTGCTTTTGGAGCTTGCTTTGCTGGTGGGATGCAGAGAGAGCTGGCAGCTCCAGCACCAGCCAGCACGTTGCCTAGAAATGGATCACCTAGGAGAAGGAGAGAGAGCGAGAGATAAGTGCTATCAGCCAGAGAGGGAGAAACAGAGAGAGCGAGCGAGTGAGAGCGCTTCTCTCTAATAACCACCTCCTCCCCCTATCTGCAATACATGGGAGAAACAATATAGAGCCCTCGACTCCCTTGAAATCTTCAACTGGGACTAAGGAACAGACATAGGCAGGAGTGCATACAACCTAAAAATACATTGGGGGAGGGGGGAGAGAGAACCTTTTTGAAGTGTTATGCTCAGTTTAAAATAAAAAACCCAACCCACCCCATTTACTTAACCTTGCAACTTCACTGTGGGGATCAAGTTCAAAGCTAGATGGGCACTTCTGCTTCCTCAGTCTTTGACAACTGAGTCAGGGACATTACTTGAACGGGAACAGAAAAAAAAAAAATCAGGGACACCTGGCCTCAAGGGGAAAATGAAGACCTAAAAATCTATTAATATTACTTTAATTATCTGTGTTCTTGATGGAATTTGCACAGTTCTTTAAAGCAATGAATTAGCTTTTTTCTTCCTCTCTCTTTAGGTAATGGAGAAAATTCTATGGGAAACATTTAGAGTGCACTTTTCATGCTCAGGGTTCTATGAATTCATTAACCGATTAATCCTCAGACGTCTTGTGCTGTAGTTAAATACATTATCCCCATTACACAGACAGAGAATTGTACAGAGAGGTTAAGTATGTTCCTGTAAAACAGACTAAATCCCCACTTTATGTCTTACTACACTTTCTTCTGACTTGGATTTTTCTAGTCCCACTAGAGACAGGAAGCAGAAATCAAAGAAGTGCTCATAACGTAGTAGTTATATCCTAAATTGACACAAGCCATTGATAAGTCCTGGTAGTCAACCAGTGAGAGGTTGATCAACCAATTTTCTTCAGAATAAACCTCTTTTGAAGGCATCTTCTTAGTTATAATACTTCTAAATTCATCATAACTAACTTGTATATTTCTCCTGTTTCTCCTGACTTGCATTTGTCTTCTTTCAGCTATGGGACTGGTTGGCAAAAACAGCTGTATACCTATAAAATTTAAGGGTTTAGTTCAAGAGAGAGAAATAAGCATTTCAAGAAAAGCTAAACTAAACCAACAGCAAGACAACTGATTCTACTAAAAGAAAAACAAACAAAAATAACTAACATTACCAAGAAAAAGCACCAGCAGCAATTTCGACTTTGCATAAGTCCACCTTGGCAGGTGAGAACTTTTCTACAAATAGTAACACTCAAAAGGCTTCAAGCCCAATCCAAAGCACAAGTCAGGGCTCATCTTTTCACAGGTTAGAATAGACTCTCTCTCTTCTAAGACATGTAACAAATCACAACTAGAATTGCTTTAGAGACAAAAGAAAAGGTATGTAAAGTGAACAAGAGATGAGCAGTGTGAAGCAAAAGTCTCACAAATTATGTCAGTCATGCGCTGCATTTGTCCCTATCCTCTCTACAAGTCACATATCTATTATCAATAAGGGCAAACAGCAAAAAAGAGGGGATTTTTTTCCTACAAATGACAATTTATGCACAGTATCAGTGAATGTAATGGGCATTAATTTCACAAGTAATAAATTTTGATTCATCTGAGAAACTTTTGGAGCTGCTTGAATCATTATTACTTCTTCACAAAAGAACAGAGTTCACACGAAATGTTAATTCACTTCTTTGGGGGGCATGTCAGAGCAGTACTCTTTAATAATGTACAATGCACAGTAGGCAGAATAAGAAATGTAATGGAAACCTTTGGAAAATAATAACTTTTTAATCCTCAGTTTAGATAATACTAAGAATTTTGAGGCCTTATCTAGGAACCAGATGTCCTTACTGACTCTTTAAAACCTCTAGTGCCCTAAACTGGCCACACTAAATGGAATTTTTTGCAGAACTCTGTAGACACATATAACAGAATACATGAGACAGCCAAGAGTTTGTAGCTCACAAATACCCTCTAACTAATACAAAAAAAGAATTTTGAGTGGATTTCTGAATAATAATTCCAGTGGTAAAGAACACCATATAAAAAATTGACAGGAAAGAGACTGAATTTAAAAAATAAATTCAAATAAAATTACTTCAAATAACGAACGCATTACTGACTTAATATACATCTACCACAGATATAAAGTAATTTTCACTTCCTCATTTCCATTCTCTTTAATACTCATTCATTAAAAACAAAACCCATTTAAACAGAGTGAAAAAAATCTTGTGCTATGTGGTTAGTTCCAGGTATCATAAAAATATTAAAAACGAATAATTGTCTTTTCTATTCAACAGAAACAGAACATTTGCAGAAACTTAAACCTAGGGGAAAGAAAGAATTTCAGAACGGAGGAGTTACCAATACTGTGAAAATATCCTAAAAAATAATGAGCGCATCCAGGCTCCTAAAAAAGCCATAATCACCATTCGCAGGTCTTCAGCGGTTGCTGCCTCAGGAACTTTGGAAGCTGAAGTCCCAAAGGTTTCAGCCATGCCACTCTCTGTTTGCTACGACTTCCCTCCCCAAATGCCCTCAATTCCCTCAACGTCACTCCAGCTCCACTGCTGGTGTCCGTGGGAGAAGTGCCACCAGTGACCAGCCACGGTTTTTAACAGCAGGGAGGGGTTGTCTTCTTTCCAGCAGTCTGACTCAAATGTGGTTAATGGCTGATGTACATTATGTTTGCACTGATCAGCTATTACAGTGTTGCACGTTAATGCAGCCCCTGGAGGAGCAGCAGAGAGAGGCTGTTCTTGTAAAACAGATGCAGTGCGGGGAAAAAGTGTATATCTAAAGTTTATTTCCTCACACCCACATAAAACACACTGCTACCTTAACCAAGCCAGCCTGGGACCTGAGCTTCTGTCTTCAGAGGAGAGAGAGCTAAAGCCAAAAGTTTCACCTGCTTTTCAGTAATCTAAACCCTTAATTTGGATAAGATAATGCCCCCTTCCCCATCTGTTTGGCCATACAAACAGCTCTGACCACGCAGAGGTCAACTTTTCATTTGTTTAATTCTAAGTCCCAGGAGATCCTTCAGGTATTCAAAGAAATTCAGACAGTGATAAGACACATACATGTAGAGAGTCATTTCAATGGGCACAGGATCTCCCCATAAGGACACCATTCCCAGATCATATTCTAATTTACATGAGGCAAAAAAAAAAGTTATTAATATTAATTCTCACTATTTATAATTATTATGATGTAGGTTCTGAGAAGGTGTACCTAAATTTAAAACTTGGTATACTCAAGGCTGGCCAGATTAATATTTCTTGACTAAAACAACCAACCATGAGCCTCCAACCCTAATTTATGTAGGGCAACATGTTCCATTTGACAATACTATTTCAATCTAAATAACAGTTTCCCCCCATTTTCAAAACACAAACTGACAAATATCCCTCACCTTGCAATGCTATATTTTTTTTAAACTGCTTGCATTCTAAAAGTGCTGATATAATGCAACTGACTGAGAGACCTACCAGAGACCATGTGCCACAAGCAAATGCTCCTGTGCCACTGAGCTGGTGCCCAGACTATCGGGGAACGCTGCTCTCTCTAAGAGGTTACTTGAGTTGACACATCCACTCAGTCTTTGCTTTACCTGGCATAGCTTCAGACAAGAAGTCATCTGGGAGGGCTTTAGTTAAGTGGACATCTGTCCATTAGGAAATAGACTTGCTTCAGTGACCGCCAAATAACCTTTAAATTTAAGCTTTAGCCTGCTGCCAACTTTTAGGTTGCTCTCTGCGTTATAAGAGAGGTCCAGGTTAATAAAACCATTCCAATTCTAAGTAGTGGCCCAGATACTGACTCCATCTGTCCTGTCACACTTGGAGTGAAACATACACTCTTGGACCTCTGTCACCCCTCCTGAATAAAGTGGATAATCTTGCCTTTACTTAATGGAATAGCTTGAGAACTAACTAGTTTGTTCATTTTCAAAAAATGCAAAGTATTATACCCTTTTTCCAATTTCCTTCACTCAGTTTCTACATGGTTTAAATATGTGAATGTGTGTATATCTCCAAGAGTGTGTGTGTGTGTGTGTGCACATGCAGATAGGTAAATAGATAGAAAGTAGTTTCATTTGGGCATTACAGAAATAAACAGAACATTAAATATTTACTGCATTTCAACAGACAGTGCATGATGTGGCCTTGAATATCTTATCACAAATGAATGCATCACAAAACCAGAATCAAGAGTTATTCTGCTGGGCTAGAGAATTGGGAAAAGAAAAAAAAGAGTATTGATGCAGTACATAGCAAGGATTTCAAAGCTTTCTGCTTTTTCAAAAACTACAATACAATTGAGTTTAGTTGAGAGCTTGTGTTTTATCCTTTAGCCTCACTACATAAAACTTAGAAAGCGGTTATGAAGTAAAGTCAACCCTTAGAGCAACCAGTGTTTTCAAGTGATTTTGCAGAGACTGCTGCTGAGGTAGATTTATTTTGTCTCCATTCAAACTCATGTTATAGATCTCCTATGTTGCCTGAGCCATCCTGTGATGTACCTTGCTTAGACGCTATTAGGCTGCTGGAGGGAGGAGGACACAGGGCCTAAGAGCCATAAGGTTTATTTGGCATGGTCTGAACAGAAAGAAAAACCTTGAGAAAACAAAACAGAAGAAAAGTGGGGTCAAGTTATTCCTTTCATTGGTGCCAGAGCAAATGTGATGTTCTGAGATACGTACATATGTAACATCTTTTCAATTTTAACTATGTTAAAAGGAAACCAGAGAATAAATTCTCCCTTCACTTGCCACTTCTGTCCAGCGAATATTAAGCCAAATCTTCTAATGCCAAGTTCTTCCTGTCTCTGTAATAACCCAGCTAGCTGTCCTCCTCAGCCTCTCAGACTCTCATTCAAACTCCCTGTTATTCAGCTCTTTGCAGAATTGTTGTGCTCCAGGTCTTTCCTGGTTCCTCCCAAAGATGCTTTACTGTACTTTACATGGTAAATATACACTTTCACTTTTCTGTCTTGCTGGCATTCCTGTCCTTCTATTCCTCCTCCTGTTACTCCCTACATTGCACGGTCATGGCCTTTGTTGCTATCGTCCCTTTGCCCCTTCTTTTCTTTCCCTTCAAGAGCTGTGGGAGGGTGAAAGACATGCAAGGCACTCTCTGCCAAAGCCACATCACAATTATGCTGGGTGAAAAGCACATCCCAAATGGAGGAGAAAGCCCATAGAGGAAGCAAAGAAGCAGGGAATATGCTGACAGCTGCAGACACAGGTACAGTTTGTACCTGTGGATCTTCTGTTGGCAGCAGGAGTGGAGTGACTTTCAGCAAGTGCTTGGGCGGGTCTCAGAACCTGAATAGGGTGCGACTGGCAGTGAGAGTGCAGAAACAGCACTCCTAGTAATTGCCCAAGGGTATGGGAGTGTTTTCTGCTCCAATTCTGTGCATCTTACTCCTACTCCCAACATCCATTGATGACTTTAGGCTCATTCTAGGCACAGGCTAGAAGCCACCATGACGGAGAAGCACCAAGCCAAATATACCAGTCTCTGGAGAAAGCATGCACGGAGGAGAAGTCAGGAAGGTTGGAAAACTATCTTTGAGAACACAACATGTTACAGTAGAGAGAAATCTGTAGGAAAGCTTTGGTGGCAGACAGCAGAGCGGTGGCAGAGCACAGTGAAGTCACAGTTCAGATCCAAGTAGCTCTTCATTTAGCCTTTCAGTGTCACATGGCTGAAGGACTCAGACTATTCTAGGTACTATATGGAGTGAAAGAGCCAACCAAGAGCGAACCATTTTAACTGGGCTCATTCTATGCCTTCACTGCTGCTGAGAAGAGAGAAGGCAGTTTCAACTGTGACAGTAAAAGAAAGGCCAGTTGGAAGTCATCACTGAACCAGAAATGCCACATGCTCTTTGCTTTGTATAATGCAAGACCAGAATCAGCTCAGTCTTTCCTACTGCAAGTGGTGGAAGAGGTAATCAGAAAAGCGTAGTGTGGGAAAACAGAATTACTGTTGCTCTGTGAGCCCATGGATCTAGCAGGGGAAAACTTGGCACACTAGAGTCTTTTACCTGTTTGGAAAAGGTATCAAGAATTCTGTTAAATCTGGTGGTTTAACAAAAATAGGATTCAATTATTTGCGAAACACAAATAGTGCAGGCATTGCTGGTTGTTTAACACTGTCATTAGGCTGACACCTGCAAAGCTCTACATATTTTTCTATTGCATCTTTATTCAGTAATAATCATTAGTGTTATATTACTGTTATATTGAGAATACTAGCAAGACTACGATTTCATTGTGGCAGATGCAGCACAAAAAGTATAGCAAAATAGTCCTCACCACAATATAGTACATTCCGATTACAGGAGAAAAACTAGAGATGGGAAGGGAAGCAAAAAAGACAAACATATTCTCAAGATCCTATGTAATAAAATCTGAAGCAGAATTTGAATTTTCCAATTTGCAGTACAGGAAAGTCCTCACCAAAACTATCCATTCTTTCTCCTGGTGCATTGGAACATCCTCTGGTCTCTTTCAAGAAGCAGCTGCAGCATGAGAAAAAATTACTTTTGCCTGTAAACTTACACGTTTTTAGTACCAGGATCCCAGAAACACTTGATAAGTTCTTGTAACACAAGGTCTGAACTAGGATGTGCACTCATTCCTGTGTGCTGACTTTAAAAAATAATTCTCAGTGCAAAATAAATCTCATGTCTTGCCTAAGTTTTCCTCTTTACAATTATTGGTGCTGGGTTTTTCCAACAAACAAAGCATCACCTGAACCAAATGAAGACCCAGGTAGAAAAAGATGGCTGATGAATTTGAGAACTGTGTAAGTTACTACCTTTATGTGAAGAGTCAAACAATTCTCCAGGCCAGAAGGCACCAGCTGGTCATTACATATTGGATATTATTATGTCTAGTAGTCTCTAAAAGAATCCTTCCTTCATAGATGAGAAAAATATGTTTCTGTATCTGAGAGTCTCTAACCATTCTTTATGACGCATGTTTTCACACTGTCACTTTTGGTACTAATCCCTCACCTTTCCTTCCTTCCCTTCTCCCCAAAAGACATATTAAATCAAGGTAACTGAAATAACCTATTTGAAATTTCTTTCTTTGATGCATTAAACATAATTTCCTTCTTTCTGTGTTTTCATCATAACAAACAGCATCATTATAGTTGACATTTACCTTATTCCACAGAATTTCTGTCATAAATTAAGAAAGAACCATTAGATCTGATGACATGACAAGGGGAAAAGCACCTAAATAACATGATGAATTATTTGTGGTGATTTTTAAGATAATTCAGCTTTGTCTGTACAGTACCTAAAATTAAAATAAACAACGTATTTTTCTCAGTTGGACTGGCTTCTGCAAGTACTTTTCACATAATATTTACCCTGTATAACCATCCCAACAGGACTGGAAAGGCTATAGAGCTCTGAAGTGCTACCATTTCAATGAAAGCCAGTCAGAAAGACTTAATTTCAAAAAGGCTTTTGAAAACATACAATTCTAATAAAACCCTACAATATATGGGAAAAAAAGGGAACACAAAGTAAAATTACCTTCCTATTATGACCTATTTTTCATTGATGCCTACTTCATTTACTTCGAATTACTAACAAGTGAATTTTGAAAGGCAAAAGCTGCATATTCTGTTTTGACTAGGTTAAACATTTTCTTCACATTAGTGAAGTCATGCTGATAAATTGAAACAATTCCTATTAGCATGACTGCAAAATGTGTTTGGATGATTCTAGATATCAGATGTTCATGCATCATCCCCATTACACAGACAAAAATTCTACAATATCTATTTATATTACAAGCTTGCCAACTATTACTGTTCTCCATGTTCATTAATGTCTTTTCTCTTTTCCTCTTTAGTGTTTACTCTTCCATCTTTTTCATCAGCTTAAATCACAAAATATAAGCAGATGGCCAATATACATTTAGGTGACTAATGACAGGTAAGATGTTTCTGAGTACCTACCAGTTTGATGAAACACTGGGAACAAATTCACCACTGGGGATGATAACAAAGCACCCCATTCCACTGTCCTTTACAGTGTCCAGTACTTTTCAAGTACGTGGTCTATTCTGAAATAGCAAGCAGTAACAATAATTTAACTCTTTTAAGTGTTAATTGTAATTAATACTTTCTTCCTTCCAAGAATTAAGAGTATAACCACACTCCTGCCCCAAAAGTTCCTCTACAAAGCCTCATTTTATTCTTCAGAAAATAAGATATTGACAGTAGTGAATGGCTCCATAACATTCAGTACTTCCATTTGCCATTTGGCTATGGAAAAGGGGAGGCGATCAATAAACAGAATGTTTGCCTGTGTTACACTGTAGCAAAATAATTGCAAAGCCAAGCAAGGTCTGAAAGAAAAAGCTGTGCACTATATGCACCTTATAAAAACCACCCACCTTCTAATTACTTTGTTAGACAATCCTCCAAGTAGAGTAACTGTGCAAATGCATATAAATTATTCTTGTAGATAAGCAACTACATGTTTTATGATCCTCCTTACATGCACAAGACTGAATGGACTTCTACTGACACATGAGCTACTTACTTGAAAAGCTGCAAACCATTTAGCCTGAATATCTGGCCTGATTGCTTATTTCCCTTGGGTATCAAAAAGTTGTTCAGGTTCAGTAAGTTCCACTTCACTAAAGATCTGCTGTAAATTCTTTGCTTTTCCCCATTTTTATTCTCATTCATATATATATATATATATATATATTTGTATATATGGACATGGTGAGACATTTATGCAAATACATGGAGTTCTGGCCCTTTAATATAAATTGCTCCTCAAGTAATTGCAGGGAAGTGCAGTGGGATTGTGTAAGGAGTAAAGGACGGGTGACAGTCCTTTGAGATGGCCCTTGACCTGTCCAACTTAATTGATGAGCTGCAGTCCCAGACTTTAAACTGTCACTCTTGCAAAGCAAATTCCACACAGAGAGAGGAAGAACCCAGTGAGGGGGAAACAATAATTGCATTAAATCTCATTTGAAACATTTTTGACGGGTGAATCTTGGCACAAAGTGGAAAGCAGTAAGTCACCTCAGGGGTTTAAAACTCTGGGTGAATCCAGAAACTTGTGTTAGCGTCACAACTTGGTTACCCAACTCCCTTTCAAATCAGTTAAAGCCTCAACTAAATCAAGGCTAAACACATCTGCTCTATTCTCTGCTTCAGAGAGTTTCAATCAAATCAAAGACTTTTCCCATATACAGAAAACTGAACACACAAATACAAGTTTAAAGGACTGGAATTTAAGGGCATGTGATTTGTCTATTTGTTCCCCACGGCATTTTTTTTACCTCTGTTCTTCGAAAAATGAAGCAGAAAAATCAATAATCCATAGGAACTACCATGTCTCCTTTTTGAATGTCCATGGTAAGTGGAGGGAAAAAAAAAAAAAGTATTTAAGAAATGACAGAGCATAAGCAACTTTATAATAAACACCTTGTCAGAGATACTTCTAACCCCCGGCTTTGGGTGAAACTACCAGGCACAATACAAAGCAGAAGTAGTCTGACTCCAGTCTCATTACTAAGAGAAATCAAGCAGTTCCTCCTTTGTAAATGAAAATCATTTTGCAAGAATATATGAAGTTTGGACTTGAGCTTAAATTAAATGTGTTACAAGTGTCACAAAAGGTGAACTTTGACAGGCTAAACTGAGTTAAAACAAACCAAGTAATGAATTAAGCACTTCAGACTAATTAGCTCTGTCTTCTATCAAGCTAGTTATAAAATGAGAATTATTTCTATATAAAAAAATCAGACTTCCAGTAGAATGAAGTGAGAACTGAATTTTTGGATCTACTCAGGGGAGCAGAAATAAGGGAGTGATCTTTCCTATTTTTTGGAAAGTCACCTTTAAAGAAAGAAAGAAAAGGAAGTCTCTAAGGACTTAAAGAAAGAAAGAAAAGGAAGTCTCTAAGGACTTATCACAAAAGCATCCAGAGGAAGCAAAACCAGTTTCATATGCAGCAATAAAATATCCTTCTAACATTTTTAATAAGGAGGATCTGGGGGACAGATCACATGTTCTTCCTCTGGATTAACTTCTGTTATCCAAACCCATGTGTAAAATAACACAGGGCCATGGATAAGGACTGAAGCAGGAGGGGACTTTCATAAACACTATGGGAAGTAATGCTAAACTAAAAGATGGATAGGAATTTTGAATCCCATGTTAGTTTTCTGTGGTATTCAAAGCAATAGAAAGGGGCTCATCCAAGAATGGTACACATTTGAATAGCTGGTTTGTCATCAATTTAGTTTCTCTTGAAAGACAAAACCAAACAAAAGCAAAACCTCAAGTTAAAAGCAAAACATTCAATGATACACCGCTATTAAAAAAAAACAAAAAAATCCAAAAAACCCAACATCATTTCATATTAAACTGTAAGGCAGCCCTTTGGCTGGAACCTGAGTCTCTGTACACCAGATGAGCCCCTGAAGTATGATGCTATAAATAAGGTCTGGCTGAATGTTGCTCAGAGCTCTCAGGTCATGGTTCTCTGTGTGAGCACCTGGCCAGACCAGAAACATTTGCCTTCCCTAGATAACCAAGTCATTGGCAGGACAGAGGCTCTCATACATACCTAGGACTAGAGCCTGACACAGTGAGGGTGAAAATGCAGCACTAGGAGCTCAGTACTCCTTGGAACAGCAATTTAAACAATGCACCTGAGCTTCTCCTGACAGAGCTGTCCCACTTTCTATAAATAATGCTCTAGCTAAGGGAGACTGACTCTCTGCTTAGGCCATTCTCACATATGATTTAATTTGAATTTTCTACTTTTTATTGTGAATGGTCCTGTCCACAAAAGCAGCAGCTATAGTAAGATTTCTTTTTTTCTTTTTTTCTTGTTGTTTAGAATACACTTGGTAAGATTTAAGATTAATTACAGGAAGGGGCAGATCTAAAAAATTTTGAAACATCTGTGAAATAGATCACCTGTATTGCACTAGGCCCATGTATATTATAAATGTCTCCATGATTTTTTTTTAAGGTGTTAGACTGAAGTTGCTGTAGCAGAGTACACCAGCAGCCCTGAAACTGTTCTGTGTTTTCAACTTCAGTTTTAAAAGTGCTGACAGACATAAGGTAAAGGACAAAGATGTGCACCATTCTTTGTTTAAAAAAAACCCCAAACAAAACAAGACATAAAAAAAGTAAAAAGGAAAGAGTATAGATGAAAGCATCAATGGTATTTTCATCTGGTCTTTATAAGAGTTTGCAGTAAAAGTCAGTATAGGTAGAAGAACCTATCCTCAACTTGAAGCATTCCCAGCAGGTCGTAACCATTAAAAAGAAAGCCAGTATTATAACATAGAGACTTCTTCCTGAACTCCAGCCTAATATCAAAGAGACTAACCTTTGTTTCAGCTCCTTTTAGTACATCTAGAGGAGGGACGTGAACGCTTTATGTGTAGGAAATTGCCAGGGAGACAGAGAAACAGGGTCAGTATTTAGCAACAAGTAACACTCCCTACTGCTCTTGGCTGTTTGTACAATTTCCACTCTGTGGTAGAAGTCCGTCTGAAAAATCTTTAGAGAGAAAAACCTGATAATTGTTCCTTTGGCAGAGTTAATAATGTGCTATGAAAAAAAAAAAAGTTGAAAACAATAAAGACTAAATGTTAATAATGCATAATAGCTGTCGGGAAATTTTTGGATGCTTGATTTTTAACCAAAATAGTATCTTGCATAAGCATCCTCGTGCAACTGAACCTCCACACACGTTTCCAAAATACGCAATTTGGCCTCAAATAAAGGATGGAAGCAAGCTTCCAAAAGCTCTCATTTGGTTAGCAAAATTTTTGATACCAGACAATCAGACAGGAGACCTCCAATTCTCCAGTTTTCCCTTGAGTTTTACTGTGCTTGAGAATTTCTAATGGACATCTCTAGTCCACACTGTCTCAGAGTTTCACATACTACATGTGAAAACCACCATTGCAAAATAAGTTCCCTTGCAATTTATAACAGCGTCATGTTTTCATCACAGTACATAAAAGACAGCACAGTGGCATAAGAGACAAGGTTACTTGGCTTGTACATACGTACAGATAATTTCCTTTCCCAGTATGTCAAGTTTCATAATTTGGTTGTGGAGCAGAGTTAAAAAGGAGGCAAAAAAGTGTCTACAGTTGATAAGCAAATATCCACACATATTTACCTCAAAATCATTATTTATATGGACTTTGAGTTTAAATTTACACGTATACTGATACTGCGTATTTGAGAGTGGGTTTGAGGTTTCCCTAAAGAGAAAATCTGTTCCCAAAGTTCAAAACTACTTCAGTTTAGAGCACTAGCACTGCACCTTACAAACCTTCTGACATTAAGATAACTTCACCTACATTACTTTCATATACAGTATATAATATAAACATGATTTGCTACTGATTTTGAATTTACCTGGGTCATAACTTTCAGTACTTCTTAAAATTGTGTTTATACTCTCCTTCTTTCTGTGCTTGATGTCTTGGATATTCATGTGACAAAATGTTACACTGTCTGACTAGGGAGCCAGGCAAAGCCCATTTCCTTTATGGGGGAAAATCTGCAAGCTCCTTGACAGATGTAATAATTTTGAGATTTCATCAACACCTCTCAAGCAAAGCTGCTAAAAGTCAAGTATGTTCTTATATCAGTTTGACCTAAAGAAGTTACCAAAAAGACAGGAGGGCAAAGCCACAGCCTGTTATACCAACAATGAAGTCCTTATTCTCAACATTTCAATAACTTCTCTTTACTTTCAACAAGGCATGTAAATATTAGTTTTATTGCATATCTTACATACTCCCCAAAATAGAAAGTAAGTTAAGAAAAGCAAAGAAAAAGTGTAGAAAAATCACAGAGTGGGAGCTTTAATTTTTCATGAGTCAGTAAAAAAAGATTAAAATTTTAAGTTTTAAACACTTTAAGCTTTTCAAATTTCAGCACAAAGACGTACATAATACGTCTCTCTGTATAAATATATATGTGCACTCATATTTCAGCAGTCATATTTGTTTTGAAGTCTGCTTTGTTTTCACTGTATTAAACGTCTAAATGGGGTCTGCCATGCACGACTAGACTAAAATTTTTACTTTAAACTTTCATGAATTCCTAGAAAAATTAGACTTAAATTATTCCTTAGAATACCAATTAAATATTTTCACTAACCAAAAAATAGAATGATGGTAGTTAAAAAAGAGAACTTGATCTCCCTATCCTCAAAAATTTCTGTCTATAATGAAAGGTGATGGGATACCCCCTGAAGTATTTCTCTAAAAGGAATGTCTTATCTCAGCTGCTTTCATATCATGGAAGTTAATGATCATGCTGAAATAAATGTATAGTATCAATCAAGCAACATTTAGAAAAATTATGATTTCTGCTGCTGGTCTCTTTCTTTCCGTCCAGATATTTTCCTAAAGGTTTTCCCTCTCATTAGACCAAATTTTGCTGAGTTGATCCTATACTTCAGTATACCTCAGTGCTTATAATTTTGGCTGAAACACAAATGTACTCTGGTCAACAGCAAATTAGCATCAAGAGCATGGATGAATCATAGGTCTGCAAATCTTTGACATCACTTTAAAGAGACAGCTGGGAAAAAGAGCAAGCTCTTTGATGAAACAATCGAAGAGACAATCATGGAACAATTTATTATTTCCTTAAAAATGAAATGATGATAGGTATGCATTGATTAAATCTTATCAAAATTTAGATCTGCTCAATAGGGTCTAATAGACTAATTTTTAGATATCCTTTAGGTTCATCTTTTAGACTATCGAGACTCCTTTGATTACCAAGAATACTTATAAGTAGGTTTGGAACCCTGACAATTATGAGGATTCATATTTTGCTAATGTAATACTCTGCTGACATTTTAACAACTCGTCTAGATACATCAGACTGTTTCCACATCATTTGTTCTCTTTCAGACATACGAATTTCTTTCAGCTGATGTATTCATTTCACTCAAAGCTGTCAATTTGTGATGTTCCTTGAGTGCATAAAATTTCTTTAGCAATTGAATCATGTATTTTGGCTTCCATTTTTTTATACATATCTTGAAAGCTTACTCCTCCTCATCTGGCATTCACTTAGTCTCTAAAAGGTGTATGTCTAAACTTTGTGCTCCTTCCAAGTATTAACTCCACGCCTTATTAAAGTATCTCAAGTTGCCCCAGTCAGTCAACACTTAAAACAGATTCACCAACAAAGGAGTTTCTTCCTTAACTGCCCCAACAGAGTTTGAAAAATACCTGATTTTTTTGAGAGATCTGAATAATCCAAAGTGTTAACACAGAGTCGTTTATTGTAGGTTCATAATGCCCTCTGGGTTGTGGATCTCTTGCTAGGGAAGCAGAGCAGATTTCTGCTTTAAAAAGACAGCACTTCGCTAACACATCCCTAGCCTGTCCAAGCAGTTTTCATTTCTGTACGTAGGGCCCAAGGTCATCTTAGGTTTTTGTCTGAAATCTTTCTTTGTAGTCTCTACCACATGTCCCACAGATGGTTCAGAAAGCTAAGCAGCATTCACATGAGCTCAGATAACTTCTCCAGCTTACTGCTTCATTCCTCTCAGTTAAAGTTTCCTTTTTCTAATCCTCAGATGTCACCTATTGGCTCTTCTTCTATGTAGCTATGTTAATTTTTAAATTTCCCCCATTACTCTTCAAGATAAAAAAATATATGCTTCTTTTCTCTTTTTTTTGTCTTGTATTGACTGCACAGACACAAACATTTCTTCAGTGCTTTGAGAATTGCAGGACAATGCTAGCTTTGGCATATTTGAAGATTACCGAGGCTAAAATGTACTCTTGGACGAAGTGTGCAAATTTGAATTTCAGCATCCAAATTCTTATGTCACCCCAAAGGCTTTAAAAAGTCTATTTGAAGATGCACTACAAAAATTTGTTTTATCTTGACCATTCTAAAATTCACTGGAGATTTCTGGGAAAGGTCTGTTAAACCTACTGATTCTGAACTCAGTTAACATAAGCTCAACTCAATGAATACAAGCGTATATAATGTGAGTTTGTTGTTATTGCAGCAGTGAGCTTGCATCAAGGGAATCAAGGGATTTCCCTTACACTGCTCACAGAATTATAGAACCATAGAATAGTTTGGGTTGGAAGTGACCTTAAAGACATCTATTTCCAACCCCCCTGCCATGAGTAGGGACACCTTCCACTAGACCAGGCTGCTTAAAGCCCATCCAACCTGGCCTTGACCACTTCCAGGGATGGGGCATTCACAGCTTCTCTGGGCAACCTGTTCCAGTGCCCCACCAGCATCACTGTAAAGAATTTTTTTCTAATATCCATTCTAAAACTACTCTCTTTCCGTTTGAAGCCATTCCCCCTTGCTCTGTCACTGCATGCCCTTGTAAAATGTCCCTCTCCATCTTTCTTGTAGGCTCCTTTCAGGTACTAGAAGGCCACAAATAGGTTACCCTTTTCTTCTCTAGGCCAAACAATCTGAATTCTCCCAGCCTTTCCTCAAATGAGAGATTCTCCAACCCTCTGATCATCTTGGCAGCCCTCCTCTGGACCCATTCCATCAGGTCCATGTCCTTCCCGTGCTGGGACCCCAGAGTTGGATGCAGCACAGCCGGTGGGGTCTCACCAGAGCAGAGCAGTGGGGCAGAATCCCCTCCCTCTCCTGCTGCCCACACTGCTTTGGATGCAGCCCAGGTTGTGTTTGGCTTTCTGAGCTGTGAGTGCACATTGCTGGGTCATTTCCAGCCTCTTATCCATCAGCACCCCCAAATTATTTCTTCTCAGGAATATGAATAGTTTTTCTTCTTCTCCACACTGTATATGTATACATAATGTTGAATTTTAAGTGTGGACAGTGACTATTACCAACAGTTCAAGGTATATATCACTTTTTAAGGGATGGTCACCCATGGTTGGTGGTTGTGGAAACTACACAACCTTCGCCAAGTAGTACAGATTCAAACTAAGTTAGAATAGGACCAAATATTTTCAATGTGTCTTTTGCACTCTGCATTTACTTCGCATTAGAAACAAAACAACAACAACAAATCCCCAAGCAAAACCACTATTCCTATGAAACAATAAAACTTTCCGGGGCAAAGAAAAGAAGCAAGCACAGAAACTAACCTGACCAGATTGAAAACAATAGGAAAAATTAGTATTCCAAAAATTTGCTGCAATTTTTCCACTTTAGAGCAGCATGTATAGGAAGAGCCCATTGAAAGACAGCCCCTGCCACGAAGATTAACTGCACCACCAGCTTTACACAGTACAGACACAATCAGTTCTGCAACTCACATTAAAGGGGTAAGGCTTGCATTTGTAAACAGATCTCAGCACCTTGAATCTCAGATTCCTGGTATATTTGTTTTGTGTTACAAAGTAGTATTTCAGTCTACTACTTAACTCTATCCAAACAGAAGACAGTAAGATCCCCACTCATGTGAGGCATCAACAGTAATATCTACTGATGTGTTGAATTATGAGGTTAATGCTTAAATCTAATAAGGCTTTACTGTAAATGCTAGGACACAAAAGCTGTAGAAAAAAGAAAATTCTTTAATTATTCTTGGTTTCACTTCCTCTAGCAGTGAAATTTCAATTTATGGAAAATTTCTGTTTACACGGAAATTAGAAAATTTCAGATCTTGCCAATCTCTTTGTCACAGATCTACCAGGAACAGCAACAGAGTCTGAACTTATGTGTGGTTCTTGTGAAAACACGTTTATGGAAACAGCCCTGGGAATTCCATGGGCAGCGTTTTTCCACTGACTTCTCTATAAAGTATTTATTCTCTATAAAAATGTTGGCACTGTGTACTTCCTGGGATCAGATGCTCCTTTTTATCAGCTTCTTCATGAAACACACTAACACTGGTAAAAGAGGGACTGCAGACCCACAGGTATGTCTACAAAACCCTCTCTGGCTCCAGGCCATTCACTCAGTTACACATGTACACACCTATTAGTCTTAAATGGCTTTGGATCCGCAGCTCAGGGGAGTAATCCAAAAAGACTTGAATTGCTCAGGAAAAGTTAGGGGAAGCGACAGGCCTGCAGGCTTTCTCTGACTACAGACAATGCATGAAAAGGAAAGAAGTCAGTCTGACTGTTAAATCTTAGATCTGCTTGCTGGGCTGCAAGACAGATTTTATGTTACAAACAAGTATACATTAAACAGAAAGAATAAAAAAACACAAACCCAAAACAAGTGGAATATAATGAACACAGAATCCTACAAAAGAAGTATACAAATAGCCCATATTACCTGGAGTGGCAATTTCAAAAGACATACTTCTGATATCTTTCCCATCTCCTGAGGAGACCTCACTGTATAAATTTAACATTAAAATGCCTGTAGGATTTTATTTACAGTATTCAGAAGATGACACAAATTCATCCAGCAGATATATCTTTCAACAATGAAATGATAGGTCACCAAATTCAAAAGCTTTTATTTATTTTCATGGTTTGTAAAGAGATATTTGAAGATTATTTTGTTCTGTGCATTTCAGTAACAGATTCTGCTTTATACCTGCGTAGAGGGAAACTATATGAAAAAAAATCTGGGTTCTACTGCTTATGCAAGCTACTGGTATTTTCATACATATAGTTTTCTATTGGTAACAGAGATAAGGATTTTCACAGGATTTGTGCTCCTAAATTGGACCATTAGAGAAAACTCCTGTAAACTACCTCTTTTCTTGCAGGTGCATTCTATGCTTCAAAGTGTGGTCTAGCAACAGACTGTGAACCCATTGCTTTACGCCAAAGCCGAAGGAGTCTCTTACCACAAGGCATGCACCATTCATCAACACTGAATTTCAAAACCTCAGGAAAGCACATGACTTCAATTTCTTGGTGGCTCTCATGATTGATTTTGTGTCAGTCTTACAAGATCTGCTACTAATCCCATGCAGCAAATCCCTTCTTGACATTACTCTATTTTTCTTCAGCTGTACCAAAAACCCGATGGACTGAGCTGCATCAAGAGAGAGATTGTCTGACACTTCGCATAAGACCTTGCTAAAAGGACACCTCAGTGTTCTCAAATCAAGACCTTTTGTTTTCTTGTGCATGTATCTCAGAAAAACATTGTGACCATGAAAAAATTTAAGCAGATACTGCTTTCAGTATACTGCTAATTACTTGCATTTGAGGCATTCAACTGACATGTCAAGGCCAGAGAAAAAAACCCTGCCTTGATAAATATATTAGTGCTTATACAAAATAGGATCCCTGCAATTAGAGCAATGGCATTTGTCCTGCAGCTGAAAAGCATATCTCTGGGTGTGGTTCACCTTTTACAGAGTTGTGAAATCAAAAGAAGGGACCTGCCAGGGAATTCAAGTCATTTTCATGGTAGCATTTGATAGCACCCTGCGAAAAGCACCCATTAAATTCAAAAGCTGTTTCACCCAATGAATGACTGCACAGCCATGCAAGGAGTAGGATCCTACTTGATATTCATCACCTTGTAACTCATGAAAGATTTGAATATTTTATTTTCCAGCCACATACATAAACCATTGAATGGAGGGAGCTGAATAGCACCTTTTTTCCTCTCCTCTGGAGAGAAAGGAACACACATATTCTGCTTGAGGAACATGAAAAGTACATGGACATGCAAGTAGAGGCCAGTGTAGCATTCTGAAAGAAATCCATACAGCGGTGAGCTTTCATTTTTCCACTGCTTTCTTTCTCACAGGATGTGCACTGGGTTATCACCATGCCACCAAAAAGAATTGGGGGATGACCCTTGTAGCCCTCAGTTCCCAAAGCATGAGGGAGGCTGCATAGTCGCTAAGGTGAATTTTTGAGGAGTCTGTGAGACATGCTCATGTTGGGTGCTTCTGTGAACAGGAAATTGCCAAGTTGTGCGATTGTCTGCACACCAGATTTTTTCCTTCAGAAACTGATTAACAAAGTAAGGGGGCTCTGAACAACCAGGTGGAGTTGAAGATGTCCCTGCTCATTACACAGGGCTTGGACTACATGACCTTTCAAGGTCCCTTCCGGCCCAAAATATTGTATGGTTCTATGAAATCATTATACACAGAAAAATGTAACCTCAAAACTTTGTGACCATATACAACTGAATAAAGTCCACAACACCTGTTGTGTCCCCTCCTATTCTCATCCAGTTTTCCCTCATTTCTCCATTCTGAGGAGCATCTAGAAATAACTCAGTGGCAAAAATATAGTCTAGGATATGCATCCTGGTCTCCTTCACACAGACTGCATTATAGATAATATAGTCCCACCCTTCTGGATTTTAGGCCATAGGCATGGTGTTGGGTTACATCACAGTTATATTCCTGGCACAACTGCACTTCCAGTTTTCACATTCAGTAAGTTTTTCTACATAGCACTAGACTTTTCACAGACAACCGCAGTCAATCAATTTCTTTTTTCATAGGTAGGGTCTTGTGTCTCTGTAAGCACTCTCCAGACTGGCACAGCAGACTTGAGCTGGGGTACCTTATCCTTGTCCCCAGAATCACTGAACAGGTGTGAGAAAAACAGAGCTGGTAAACACCTTCCTGACATCTTTACCATAATAATGTTAATCAGGTAATAGCAGTAAACAATTATTCTAATATCCAAGATTGGTCTTAGACTTAAAAATCTTCCAACCCTTTTCTCCCTCAAATATGAAGATGTAGCAGATCTTCATACAAAAGGATGTCACTCAGCATGACATTCCTATGCACACAACAAACCTGTTTCTCACACAGCTCTTCTGCACTGCTTGTGTGAACTCCCTTAATGCTGCAAGCACTGTGAGACTCCAGCAAGACAGATCATCACTGTTATTTGATCGATTAAATTTTGTCTGTAACTTTGGGATGAGGGGTAAACTGTAGCATTCTGCATATCCTGCCTCCAACAGCTTTTGATAGCCAGGAAGAAAGTTCGGTCAAAACACAGTGCTTTGTTTGCTGGAGAGTACTGACCCAGTCTAAAACTCTCACCATGATCATAAGGTTAAATTCATATCAAAAGAATATAGAGTCACACAAGCTGATAGTTTCAAGATGGCCCTGAATGTAATCACTGAGCTCAAACAGGTGGCATTAAGTGGTCAAAAATTTTCTCTACACCCTGAACAGAAGTTTCATAAACTTCAAATAGCGATACCCGATTTCAATTAACACATCTGTATTCTGGTAGCCCCAAAACACTGGATCAGCCATTCCTACTGCTGAACATGCTTCATCTAAATCCTGTGTAGGATGGTCTGAACCGTAGCTTAAGTCTTGCTCAGGGCAGCTATCAATAGTTGTCATAAAAAGCCCAAATGAAATACTCAGAAATCTGAAACCTCGAGTAAAGTGGAGAGAACAGATAAGACAATGACTTCCACCAGAAGAACCAGAAATGCAACTGATATTCCCATCCAACAATCAAAAGAGAGAAAGTGTTTCTGTCCTCAGACACAACACCCAGACTTGTGCAACTACAAAAATCGCGGGAAATTCTTTATGCTTCTGGAACAGGTAATTTTCATCTACTCTGTAGAAATGATTTATGAAGAGTCTGGTGATTTTGGGGATCTGCTAGAAGCCTAAATAAGTCTAAACATGATGAACTTTAAGACGAAAATTCAACAACGATTTACTAGAGATCGACCTAGAATAGATAGGGAAAAAAGCCAAAAAATGGTGTTTCTGATAATACACTGCTGGAATTGAGTATCAAGTCTGTACTTACACTGTTGCTTGCTTTGTCTGTTTGGTGACAATCAGAATAGTTTAGGTTGGAAAGGACCTCTGGAGATCATTTGCTCCAATCTGGCTCTCAAAACTAGGCTAATGGCTTATTATTTCTCTAGATTTTAAATGTTACTTAGACTTCAGATGAGGGAACAGGAGAAGGCAGTCTCAAAACTTCCTTTTCTTAAGAAACACATCCCTCATTTTATCAGTATTAATAGACTAAATATTCTATTGAACTGGAAGAACAGACCATAGAGATGTAGCACTTCTATTTCAAAGAAATACACATTTCTCTTTACTCCCATTGAAGTTAAAAGCAATTCTTACGTCCTGCTTTACATATGAGAACAGATACAGGTCAATGTGAAAGTAAGGTGATCTCTAAACATAAGAAATGTGGCCTCTACTTGTAACCACCCCCATGTGGAACAGGGATTCCATTTTTACTTTGCAGCTCATTAATAAAGAGAAGAAACCAACATCTGCTATGCTTTTTAAAAGAGTGGCATATCTGAATTTCGCTTCACTGTATAGGAAAATGGGGTCTTATGTCTGACATATGACATTGTTTTAAAACAGCTCTACTCATGTCCACTCAAACAGTGACGATGGCCTAGTTAATGAAATGTTTTGGCTTCAGCTGATAGGACTGAATGACCCAGAACTTAAAGGGGAGAAAAAAAGAAAAGGTAGGTATTTCTCTGCAGTTTGATAAATTTCCTTAGCAAGTTTCCATGTGGCTCATCCTTTTCGTAAGTGATGGAAAGTTATTCATATTTTAGGTTGCAAATAATTTTAGTACTTTCAGCTTTGAGAGATTTTTCAAACTATTATTTTTCTAGAAAACAATGTTTACCAGCAACTTATATCTTAAGTTTCCTGTTCATCTCTGTTAATTGGACTAATGACACTGTTGATTCACGCAGATAGAATACTGCATATTCTTGGGAAAATCTGAGCCCTTACACAAGCAAGTAAATGAGAATCTTCCTTTTAACTACATGGCCTAGTTTTCATAGAGTCATAGAATGACTTGGGTTGAAAGGGACCTTAAAGACCACCTGGTTATAAACACAGCCCTGCAACCCCCCAGGCACTTTTGACTATAATACAATATAATTTTCTTCCTAGTAGCTCGTACGGTGCTGGGGTTTGGATTTATCATGACAATAATAATTGATAACACACTTATGTTTTCATTATCGCTCAGAACTGCTTACCCTAAAACAAGGATCTTTTAGTTTCCCATACTCTGTGAGAAGGCACACAAAGAAGCTGTGAGGGAACATGGCCAGGACAGCTGATCCAAACTGGCCAAAGGGTTATTCCATACCACAGAACACCGTACTCAGTGTATAAACCAGGGTGAGTTGGCTGGAACCACTGATCAGTGCTGGAGGATGGACTGGGCATTGGTGAGCAGGGAGTGAGAACTGCACTGGGCATTGCTTGTTTCTCTTGGGTTTTATTACTCTCTCTCCTCTTCACGAAAATTATCATTAGTATTATTAGCATGTTTTATTTTGTTTCAGTTAATTAACCATTCTTATCTCAACCCCGGAGTTTTATTTTCTTTTTTTCCCCCTCTTGATTTTCCTCCCCACCAGGAGGGTGGGAGTGAGTGTGCAGTTGCACAGTCCTTGGTTGCCAGCTGGGGTTAAACCACAACCTTACAGAAGGTTTCTGTTTGAATACCTTATTTGAAAAGCATTTTAGACACAGAACTGACATAATTTAAAAGAGATTAGCTACCCACTCAATGATACAGCATGTTACATGCTACCTTTCACTGTTTTAAAAACAAAAACAAAATACTCAAGGAAATATGCACCATGGACACCAACATCCACACAAAAAGGAGAAATGAGGACAAAATACACCACACAAATTTGTTCCTGGACCGGTGACTCCAGTATTCTACATAGATAGTGAGAAAAGCTCTCTGCAGGACTTCTGTAGAGGGAATTTTTCTCACAAGGGAATTAAACAAAATGAAGTCACAATGCCACAGGGTTTTGCTGGTCATAATGGAGCAAAGATTACTTCACAGACTTACATAATAGAATAAATAGTCTTTTGAGAAAAAGACTGTCTGCTGACATAAAAGACTGACTGACATAATTGCATAATTAAGATTCCACTGGAATGAGGGGAAAATACACATCAGAATCTACTACTAAGTAGAGATTTCTTTTTTCCCTTTGTATAGTAAAATAATTATATAAGTTAAGTTCTTGCCTTAAGGATGATTCTGAGGTGCTTTTCAAATGAGCTTGCAAATGAGTAATGGCCAAAGGAAAATGACTTCAAAAGGTCAAGAATCACCCTGTCTCCCATCAATGTAAATGCTTAAAAGCTTAAACTGAAGAAAGCCTAAGCTAACATGGTGTCTTTGTAATATTCCTCTCTACACAAAGAAAATGGAGTTAGTGCTTCTCTAAAGTTCAAAGCAGGGAGGGACAGCAACCCTCATATCATAGAGGAAATTTTGTTCATGTTGAATTTTGTGGCCAGGTTGTTGTGAGATGTTATCAATTTAAATGTTTCACAAACAAAATTATTCCCAATGATTTATTTCACCCAGGTTTTTAGGGTTTTTTTTAAAGAGTATTAAGAAATGGAGGTGGTTAGTTGTTGAGTATACTGGCCTACTATCCGAATAAACAATAGCTCTCTGTTTATTTCAATATGTCACAGAGCAACCAGAAAGACATTACAAAGCTCTGAGCATCAAACTGAAGGATTATTCACGTTTTCTAGAAAATTCTGTATGTGAAAGGCCTGCATTGTTACTGAAGTTGCAGCCTCACTTAGGAAATAATTCTACCCACCAAATCAGAATCTGCATTTCCATCTATACTCTTTTCAAGTTTCTGAGTACCTGTCTGTCAGAGAAATTGCACTGTATCTTTCCTTCTATAGGATTTGCCTCCCTTGGAGTACTTTATCCAGATCACCTTACATAGAATTAGAATTGTAAGCATCAGATACCCTCAAATCACTGTTTTTTAAGGCTACAGTGTGTAGAGTTCAGTGAGATTTGTGGTTTCTAGATTTTCTCATCTATTTCTAGAATCAGGTCCTTAAACACAAGGGTCATACAATAATACTCATACAATAATATTTTAATTATATTATTTAGTAATAATATCATTTAATGCAAAACGCTAGTAAATTAGTTTTGTGCAGGTTAAAGGTTTTAAATTATATTCCATATTAAGTTACTTCATTTACTGTATTTTTCAATTCTTCCTTTCTTGAGGAATTATTTTATTCTGTACACTTGCAAGTGGATGAATTTTATTTTTACTTTTCTTCTGTCAGTAACAATAATACTTAAGGTACGTGAATAAGCTTCCTCCATAATATTTCAGCTTTTATTTTCATTCTTTTCTGTTTTAGGTTTTTCCTTGTAATTCTCCAGTAAACCCTTGTGGACAGTAAAATACAGTAAGCAAGCTGCTGGCTAGACTATACATTCCAATTTAGTCTGTAATCATTAGTATAACTGTTCTCTTCAGCTTTCAAAATACATGTATTCCCAAATGCCTTTCAAATTGCAAAGCCAGCTCAGCTGCAGATTCAGGTATCATGTGTCACAAGTTTCTCTGTCTTATTTAACATTTTTATAATTAACTTCTGGCTTGTTGAATAGAAATGCCTCACTGAGCTTTTATATCACGAACAATGTGAAGACCCTCTGTTGCCATGAACTGCAGTTAATCACATTTGAAGATTAGGGTCTTTGTCAGAAATAGCTCTATGGTTCTATAGACATGATTTGAGAAAATGTTTGCAATCCTGACATACACATGCAAGAGGCAAAGTTAACATGATGTATGGAATGTTAACTTGATCATTTCCTGCTAGCTAGATACTTTCCTTAACCATATAATTTTTAACTCAAGACAACAGCATCAGATTAGCATTATTTTCTTCTGGAAACAAGATTTTTGGCACGTTCCAATTAAATGTATGATCGCTGAAGCATTCACTTGACAGATTATAAACTACTGCTCATTAAAAGTTACATTGTTTCACAGATATAATTGCTGGAAAAGTTTTAAAATATTTTATTTTGTTTAGAAATAGGGAAGTAATATTTCACTATTTTCCTTATATCCTAAAATTACTTCTCTCAAAAGAAATTATATAGAGTTAACTACTCTAAGTGAAACTATTAAAAAACTTCAGTTCTGATTAGAGCAACATAAAACCTCAGTTATGGCAATTGCACAACTCTCACCATTTCAATCTTCAGCAAAGATAGCTAGAAAGCATTTTGATTGCTCACATACCTTCTAATATTCTTTACATTATGGAGACAACTGAGCTACTGTGCACAATCCTGTGCAGAACTTAAACTGACACATTTTTCAAAGGTAGAAATTTTTGGTTTTACATGTATATGCATATTATTTTTAAGGTTTGTAAGATAACTAAAAAAGAAAAAGAGGAAAGAATGAAAACATGCTCAAAACAACTTGGAGGAGTCACCCTAAATGTGATGATCTAGGTTTTTTAAAAGGGTATGACCTGAGATTCACATGCCACTAGGAATCTTGTTCAGCTGCCAGTCAGAAAGAACCAGATTGTTATTTCTCCAGCTAAATGCATCATGATAACTCTACAAGTTACAGTCTGCAACTTTGAAATGGAAATGAAACTTTGAAATGTGTTTCTAAGACAAAGGCTGCAATGAATTATCCCTTTTTAACTTGATTAATTAGCTCCACTTCCCCTGAGACCCTCGTTAGTAGCTTCTTTTAACTTCAATGTCACCCTTTCATGGTGACACCACCGATCCACATACAAGCCCATTATCACAAGTAGGCTCTTGTTTCAATGATTAGTACAAAGAAACAGAGGGAATAAACAAGAAACAGGAGATTAGCTTGACAGGTATAATAAAGCAGAAGAATTTTAAAAAATAAAAATTACATGTGTCAGCAGAGATGAATCCTAAAACTTTTTAACTTTAGGACGTGGAATATAAATATCTTTTCTTTTGCTTTCTGATACGTGGAAACAACATCCATTTATACAAATATATGTATTTATTACACACTGCACTGAAAGCCACAAAAAATATTCTTTTGCTCCTTGATAGGACAGTATCACATGCTATTTTAATCTAGAAACACCTTTTTTCCTATTATTATGTCCAAATGGTCAATTTTTTTTCATATACATTCATTGTGTTCACTTATATCTACAGAGCTTTTTCTATTTCTCTATTAGAGATATTCTAAAGAATATCTCTGTATTTGGTGTTTTCTCTCTCAAAATGTATTTTGATGAGAACAAGTGTCTTAAAGGTTCAGAAACTAACATATGCTTTCATAAGCACTGGAGTTAATTGTTGCTTCGATTTTTTCTTCTATTTTGGGAAATTAATATATATTATACATTTAAATGGGCAATAAAAAGACTGTAGTATACAGTAATTTGTTATTTCGAAACGCACAAACAAAATAATTCTGAAAAAATTCTATCCTATTAGTCAGCAAGAACTGGTAATTTATTCACTTATTCCCTTTCTGTCCAATAATAGTTACTAACCTATCAGACGTGTGACTTTAATCACACCCTAGTTCTGTGTTGTGAGAAGATTACCCAACTTCCCGTAAGAGGCTGGGACTACTGCTATTACACAAGCTGTCCCATGAACAGAGAAAAATTAGAACACCTCAGTTTCTCTAACTCCATGTGTGCCCAAGAGGGACAGAACTGAAATAATTTCTTCTCATCCATGGAAAGACCTGCCTACCTCCTGCTGTGAGCAGGGACTGCAGTGAGATTTTCTTCTGCTTTCCATTCCCCCTTCAACCTATTTACTCTCCATCAGGAAGCTGGAAAATTAGAAGGGGCTTTCTACAATTTGAATGGAGTCACAGAGATGTCTGGAATAAGCCAGGTGCCTACTCCTTACATATCTTTACCTTTGAACAGGAGCAGAGATAGTCTGTCCTTAACTGTTGGTGGTATTCTACCCACAGATGGAATTTTCACGTTTTAGAAGCAGTCTCACAGGCAAAATATTAATCTCACCAAAATTAGTGAAGAGCAAGGGCCCATAATGCATGGACAGGAAACAAAATATTTGGAAGTGATTCAAGCATCCGTAAATAATTTTTTTGCCTTTGCTGTTTGTCACATTCTAGCTAAAAAATTTAGGCCAGTGCTGCTCATAGTTCAATACCTGTTCCAAATTTAAAATCAGACAGATTGACTATTTCAGCAGTACTAGAGGTTGAATTGGACCCTAGTAACTTAATGTGCTGAGCCAGGATTATTGTGCCTTGTGGTTTTTAGACTCGAGCACGGTGAAGCTGTGAATCAGATACAGGGGGGTTTTAGTTTGGAAGGAATTCACAACTCCTGTACAGCACCAAGGAAAAGAGGAGTGTTTGAGTTTTCAGAAAGAGACTGGGATGCCTTCCTGTAAGTTGGCATGTTTCAAATTAAAAATAAATAACTAAATACGTAAAAGAGTGTTAAGCAATTGCAAGAGGGTAAAGTAAGCAAGTGGCTTGCAATATAAGAACAGGAGCCTGATTGCATCTTGTAACTCAAAATGCACTTCACTGCTATTGTGTTGTCAATGTCTGCAGTTCGTTTTTCCCATCCTGCTCTGGCTTCCAGTAAGTCTGTTCCACTTTTCACCTCTGAGCAGTGCCTTCCTTGTAGAATCCCAGAGGATAAGGGGCTAGTGTGCGTGTCTTGAACACGATAGCCAGATGGTTGTGCAACCAACCAAGGACTGTTGGCAATAACAGACAAGAATTGTTGCTAGTAACACGCCATGGGAAAGAGCAAGGTGTAGCTGGAGCAGGTGGGCCATGTGGGAGCAGGGCACCACTTTTCCGGGGTTCTAGTTCCTGCAGATAAGCACAACACAGTACAGCACTAGAGCAAGGATGAGGCTCTGAAGGGGGCACAGACTGTAGGGGAAGATCAAGACCACCCAAGATCCCCAAAGCCCTCTGGCCCACTTCCAGAAAGGTCTGAAAGAACGGTGTGCATGGAACTCATTTGCATAAGAAGTGAGAAACCTGTCTACAAAAAGGTACCCCCACCAAGGCTGAACGCATGCTCCAGAACCCTGGACATCCCATCGGCTGGACCAACACTGTAACCAGGACTGGTGACCTTTCTTTCCTTCCTTCATTCCCTCCTTCCTTCCTTCTTTCATTTCCTCTTACCCCTTTATCCAAAGCCCACTTCAGTGTGCTCATTTAGTAGGTTAGGAACCAACATTCTAACCTCCGTGCCAACTGTGTAATTTACTGAGAAAACTTTGTGAGTTTTTGCAGACACGCGGACTTTCATCATTCCTTTCAACCACAAGCATCTACAAATCTTGGGTGCTCCCTTGCCCTTAAGGGTTGAACATCACACTCCTGTGCTGTGTGCTGGTTCAGGGGTCTGCAGAGCTCAAGTCTGAGAGATGAGCTCTTGTCTTCAGGTGGGAACCTGCTGCTCCTTAAACAAGTAAACCGAAGAAGTCACGCTAACATAAAAGTGTTCTTCAGGAAATCAGACATCAGGAGGAATAATGGAGGACTGGCAAAAGAAAGATGTGCTAATTGAAACATGCAAGCAGGACACATGACTTAGGTTTTAACAAGAGTAACAAGCATAGAGTGAAGAAGGCAGTATGTGAACATGCAGGAGTAAACAGGCTAAAACTAATTAACAGTGTGGGTTTGTTGAAAATATGATAGGTCATGTCAAGAGAATCTAATAGCTGGCTTGTGCATGTTTGTTTCTGATTTTAGTTTAAAACAGAAGCAGTAGGTTCTGGAAACTGAGTTGGATTTGGATTGGACCAAGTTTAATACAGCATATCATGCTCTAACCATTGTGCAGCACTGCGTGCATTTCAGTGAGAAAAACACCCTTAAAAGAAAACACAGAAAAAAAGCAAACCAAATCAAAGTATTATTTTAGCAAACACTAAAAATACCCTAACAAAGTCCATACTTACTGCATCATTTACCTTCTCTTATCTGTGCAATCAACTAATTACTGCATGTAAAATACAGAAGTTCATTAGCATGGCTCAGTAGAAATGTCAGAAACGCATGCTGTTTACCATTTGGACAATTTTGCATTCTGAATTTTTACATGCTGCCAGGTACAGAAATGGCTTTTGTCACCAGGAAGGTATAATTGCACACAGCTCATTTACATTGAAATGCAGTGATAGAAAATAATGAATCCAACTAAAACTGCAAAAGAACTTGTAAGCAATTAGACTCCAAAGAAGGCTCTGAAAATCTCCCATGACTAGAGAATTTGAATGAAAAATGCTTGTTTCCTTCTATTTTTAGAAGTGGTGAAAACCTCAAGAATACCTCTCAGTAGACAGTCAGTATCAGTAAGCTGAACTTTATTTAGAAATTTTTATATGCCAGCACACAGTCAGGAAAGCACCTCTTTAGCAGCAGATTTGTCTTAGTGATTTTTACTTTTTATATACAAGCATTAAAAACTTTGCTTAGTTTTATCAAACAATATATAAGAACTTAGATTTGTACAAGAATGCAGTCTCTTGCCTTCCAAAAACGTTGTAGTGATTCACTGATCTATACCCAACTAGACTGAAACAAGAAATACACTTAATAAAGTAAGTACCACTGGAATACTACTGTAGTGGAGTGTTAGTGCAGCACTACAGGAACAAAAATATCTATTTGGGGAATTATAAAGCAATCATGTATCCAAGAAACTATCGTAGCTATCGCCTCAAATACTTACTGATTGTACTTCACCGTCACCTGCACCTACGGCTCTTCTACGTGGTCACCAGTAATACATTGGTTATTGTTCGTGCTTTATGAAGGATGAAAAGCATAGAAAAATCCTTTCCAAGATTGCCACCAAGTAGAGTTTAACAAAGTCTACCGAGCAGCTACAAATGTAAACTTTAAAGCAAAAAATTGAAGAGTAATCAAGCACTGAGAATTATATGTATCTTTGAAATTTAGTCCAAATTCATGAGGAAAAAAAAAGAATACATGTACCACATTAACATGATGAAAATCCAGGAGAGTCCCCCTGAAACAGGGTAGGGTTTTTCCCCCCCCCCATTCAAAGGCATGCTGTATACACTATATTTATGAACATATAGTATCCCTCTCATCTGCTTTAAAAGGAGCACTCTGAGTAGCATGGATGGAAGAACCCAAATGAGATGTACCAATCCTATTAAAATGTACACTAATAGTTTATTAATTAACATGTACTTTAACCTTCAAGAATATGGCCCCAGCAATGGTGAATTTTATAGGCACTATGGAGTTCTGCACCGTTTCTTTTTCAGAAGTGGGGTGGGTGACCATGTCAGTGAAAGCATATTTTACTGTAATAAAATACATATTGTGATTCAGCTGGAACACTCCTTCCTGCTATGACAACCAGCCATCAGTTCCTGATTTAACCCTGAGGTGCTAGTTACACCTAACTAAACAGATAACACCACTTTCTTCCATCCAAAAAGCAAGTTTGACAAAGATTAAGTGTCAAAGCTGATAGAGCAAACTGAACCCCTAAGAATATATGACAGAAGGGTGAAATAAACAGTCACTTATACCAGATTATTTCAGGTTAGCTGCCTAATTTAAAAATATAAAAATAGGTAAAAACTGCTAAAAGTACTCAAGATGAAAGTGCTATCCAAATGGATAACTACACTTCTTATTTAGTGTTAACATAACACATAAAAAGGTGCGGACCTAAGTTCTCAGTGGTTTTGCTGTAATTACTATACAGTAATACTAATGCAGAATAAAAGACAATTGGAAACTCTCTACCTAAAATATGACAAATAAAATGACCCCTCAAAATTTAGATGCTTATGAGACCCAAGCTTCACACTGGGGACAAATATTTCCTATTTATCTGTTTCAAATAATTTTTAAAATCAGAGAAGTGAGGCTTTTTCTTGTGTCCTGCAGGTTAGTTTCTTGTTCCAAGGAGAGAACTGTGAAGGCTGCCTCCACCAGAGAGATGTGGCTGGGCTCCCTGGCCTTCAAATTGGGGGGGGGCAGCAGTCTCAGCTCATTATTAACTCTGCTATTGATACAACAGCTTTGCAAGAAAAACAGCCTCTGAAAGAGGGAAATTCAATACCATTTAAGGGTCTGAAAATGCCTAAAATTTTTGCTTGTAGTCCAATGCTTTCTCAGTGCAGTTTCCGGACTACCAGGGTGATTTACACAGGGGTCTGAAACTGATCTCTACAGATGGAAGTTGGATGAAAGTTAGAAAAGTAAAGCACTTAGCAAAGAATCCCTCCCAAAACACACACATATGCAAACACCAGACCTCAACCCCTCTTTCTTGTATGAATAACAGTTGCTGTGGAGACAAAAGCATCAGCTGCGACAGAAGAAACTCCTTAATGGTAACTAAACGATTATTGAAATAGGGCACATAACTGTCCTACTGTGATGTGCAATTCCTTATGAACGCTTCCAGTCATTCTACAAAAAAAATTGAAGGAAACTGGGGAAAACAATTCCTTAAAAAAGCCCCCAGCAACTTTCACAATTTTTCTCCAATTTTCCCAGATTCTCAGACAAAAGCACCTTTGATGGCCATTTTTATCTCCTCTTCCTTCCTTTCACTGTTAACTCTCTATGATCAACATACCTAAGATCATACCTTGCACGTGTATTCCCACAAACACAGTCTCTTTTCATTGCATGGAGAATATTACCTACCAGTTTTTGAAGCAGCCCCAAAGAGTTGTTATAAAACCGATAAGTGTTATATTTAAAACTGAACTGCTGTGAACAAGCATCCTTGAACCTTTCACTCAAAAGAGAAAAGATGGACTTAAAACAGATAAATTCCCACAAGCACACAGGGCAGCTCTTTGACAACATGACCTTCTTAAAGCATTCACTGACATACACTACCTATAACAGTATTTCCTTTACTTTTCTCAAAGGAAAATCTGAAAAAAAAATGAAGCATTTAATAAAAATACATTATCAGTTGCCAATGTGCAGCACATAATACAGTATTCAATCTGTCAGCACTCAGAGGCATCACACAAAATTCAAGGGCAGATGCACCAAAGTCTGAGCCAGTTCTTAAAGTTCCTTCCATCTTTGTCCTTTTATAATTCTATCTTGAGGGTGTTTGCTTTATGAGATGTGAGAGCTGAAAAGAACGCTTCGTGATCATCACAAAAAGATATTCACCTTCTAAGTGGATAGGTATCTTCGAAGGGCACTTTACAAAAGACACATCAATCTTCATCAATTTTTCCTTCAGAAACTCTTTCTACAAACACAGCTCCTTCACCTCTGTGCTGTCATCAACTTTCATAAAAGCTAAGCAGCTGGGGGGTAAATTACCCCACAGTGTGTGTTATTCAATCTGACCTTTTGAATGGTTGAGCCTTTTCTAGCTGCATTTGGTAATTTTGTGTCTTTATTTGAGTGACCTTTATTTTTTTCTGAAACAACTTCTCTAGCAACTGCTAAACATTTTATGGAACTACTTAAAATAGTGTAAAAATAAGTGAAGGAAGAATGCAGGTGACAGAAATTGAAATGAACAGCACAAATTTAACCCTTGACATTTGACTAAAGATTCGTCTACCTTGTCTAACTTAGTATAGAACTGTATCTGGACAAGGTTTGTAACCCTGAATTGAAGTGTAACCAAAAAATCATGGATTCATGTAATTGTGGATTTAGGATGTGCTGGGAAAAGATGGGAACAAAAGGCAATATGGTATAGTGTGAAATACTATTCCTTTTAAGAGAAATATTAGAAACAGAGTGGAACCTTAAAATGAAGAGGGTTTACATCCATTAAGTATTGGCAATTTATCTCTTTACTTGCTGTGGTTAGAACATAGATATTTTGTCTGTTTGTGAACTTAACTTATTAAGACTTAAACTTAAGAAAAGATACCTAGTGTACTACACCAGCAGCAATTTCACATTTAAAAATATTTTTACCTATGCAGCAATTGGAAAGGTCACATGAAATTTATAAAACCTCTAAATGAACAGGGAGGTGGTCCTGCAGATCATTTCAGTACCCTACAATCTTTCAAGTGTCTCTTGTCCCAACAGATTATTTGCCCATATTTCACAAGGGAACAAAAGCAGCTATGCCCTGGTAAACCCTATCACAAGCAGGGAACAGTATATTTAATTTAAATTCTATGGAAAAAGAAGAGACAAGCTTTTCATCAGATTTTGCAAGAAAAACCAACTTGTCTATACATTCCTTAAAGATAGAATGAGCAGATAAAATCTGTCACCTGGCATATACAGATGAGGCAGAGCATTTCGCTTGGGAGAAAAACAATATTTGATGCAGTATAGAAAAGGTTTGCTTTTAGCTCTGGAGAAACAATATGACAGGTCTTCATTACAGTCCTTACAAACATATTTGAGAGTTTGCCTTGTGAATCTCCAGAAAGCACTGCTTCTCCCCAGTAGCCTTAATAGCAGTATTAGTGGTGGTTTCTTTGGAGAACTTCATCTTGCAAGTCAGACACAGGGCAGATGTCAAGCCTGTACTGCTAAAATACCTGTTTAAATGGAGGAGTGGGATAGGACTAGAGGATGTGATAGTTCAACAGGAAATGGCTTCAGGCTGCACCAGATAAAGTTTAGATTGAATATTAGGAAAAAATTTTTCACCAAGAGCGTGGTTAGACACCGGAACAGGCTGCCCAGAGAAGTGGTTGAGTCACCATCCCTGGAAGTGCTTAAAGACGCGCAGATCTGGCTTAGTGGTGGGCTTGGCAGTGCTGAGCTGATAGTTGGACCTGATGATCTTCAAGGTATTTTCCAGCCTAAACAATTTTTTGATTCTATGATACTGCTGTCCAAATAAAATGTTCTAAAAGAAACCTTTCCCAAATTTTAAGTTGCTGCAAGAGTTTCCTATGACTGCTTGCAAAACTAAAGCTTGGTCTCTTTACCAGTTTCCTGAACTTGTATTCTCAAAGTACATGGAAACCAAGTGGGACAAATTAAAGAATAGAGTGAGTGTCTTCTCTCCTCTTTCACTGATAAAGAGGGCTGGTTCTCCTCTCCAAATAAATGGGTCAAATAGAAACACCAGTATCATTGGAAAGGCACACATGCATCCCAACCTTTTATGCCGTGGTTGAGAAATAGAGAATTAGGCTCTTCAGCTAATTATTCACAAGCACATAGCTGTGAGGAAGAGATTTCTGACTACATTATTCACCTGCCAAAAAAAAAAAAAAAAAAAAAGAAGGAAAAAAAAAGAAAAAACTACAACAAATCAAACTTTGTTACATACATAAATAGCTTGCTAAAAGTTATCTGTGAGTCATAGAATAGCATTTCTGCAGGAATGCAGTTACAGAAACAGAAAAAAAAAGCATTAAGTTATATCTACACATATTACTTAATGTTAAATTATATCTAGGCATGACACTTTTCTCCATTCTCTTCCCCCCCAAGTTGTTTTTTTATTCCTCATAAGTTCTTCTGCATAAATACTCTGTTCAAAAAAAAAAATCCTTCAGAAAACAGACACTTATTCTACAGGTACATTTATTCCAAGGCAGAAAACTCCATTTAAACTTTCTCAGAAAACACATGAGAACTCAAGATGAATAAGAAACACCTATTTAAAAAAAATCATTAAAAGTGAGGAAGCATTAACAGATCTATTTGTTTTGCTGGCTAGATGGATACAAACAACATCTAGACGAATTAAGAATCCCATAAAAAAAGACTTAAAACCTGAAGGAAAACAATTACCTGCCTTAGAGTAATTGGTAATTTTGTCAGTTAGTGGCTTGCATTTGGTGGATACAATAAGTGGTAATTTTGGTAACCTGCAATCCATTACCATAAGCACGCAGGAGAAAAACTCAATTCCCGGTCTGGTATAATAGAAATTACAGCAGAGATTTATAACAATCCCAGATTTATAACAGCCCCAGACTGCTAGCCAAGGTCTGAGACAGAGAATAGCCTAAGCATTGTATAATCTATCTTTGAGATAGATGTGGGCCCACTCCAGCATAATGAATCCAAACATACGGTAGTTGACATAATGCCTGAGCACTTCACAAGTAGATGGGTGTTAGTAAGAAGTGCTGATTAACTCATCCTCTAAATTATTTTAGTTCCTGAGTACAGCATGCAATTTAGTTATGTCCATGCACCAAAATTCAGAAGCGAATTGGCTCGATATTATGGTCTTTGTATTATGCACAGGGAAACCAGCAGCAAGAGCAAGCAAAGACACTTGTTCAGGATTATACTGCTGGCTCACGCAGAAGTGGAAGCAGAAGCAATGCTTATGCTCACACTTAGCCCATTAGATCAAAGGTATGTAAGCATCTCTTGAGCTAGTAGATGCTTGTACATCTACATAAATCTGGGATTTCCCCCCCGTTCCTGGGCAGAAAACCAAACACACTTTACATTTTGAAAGGTTGCTGAAGGCTTCTGACATGGTTTCTGGAGTTCATCTTCTTCCCCTGAAGTTTTCTCATTAAGGACAGAGAAGCACAAGTCTTTGTGGAACAGTTTTCTCTGGCACATTTCCCTTTCCTCCTTCCCCATGCACCATTCCATGATAAAGAGCTTTTCCTGATGCTCGCACCATTTCTTAGTGATGGCATCCCAGTTTCAAACTCTACGATCTTCCAAAATAGCTGTCCTGCTGCCTCAGACCTCTATTCTGCACCAAGGTGCAAGCTACCTCTACTTCAGGTACCAAGTCTGAAATGATGAGGTGGGAAGGAGAGAAATCATGTCTTCCATCCATATGATCCTGAAACACCATGCCAGGAGACATAAGAAGATGGAGTTCAGTTTGGTCAATCTATCTTCCCTCTACCCCCTTTCTCCCCAGCCCTCATTTCATATGATATTATTGGGAATAGAATACTTCAAATGCCTGTCTGAAAAAGCCAGAAAGGAACAGGCTGCCCAGGGAAATAGCGCAGTCACCATCCCTGGAGGTATTTCAAAGACACTTAGGGACCTGGTTCAGTGATGGGCTTGACAATGCTGGGTTAAGTGCTGGACTTAAAGACCTTTTCCAACTTAAATGATTCTATGACTCTATAAAAGGAAGATAAGACACGTACAGCAAAAAGTGGGCAACTGAAGAAACTAGTGCAGGGAAAGGATGGGCACTCTAAGAACCATAGCAGGAGTCTAAGAGCCTGGAATTTCACTGCCAAGTCAGGCTCCTGACTGCTCAAAATACAGTACTTTATATATACAAGGGAAGTGTCTGCCTGGGCCAGACAGCTGAATCAATATTAAAAGGGATCAAGTAGGAAGTGTTTAACTGCACTTTGAATAGCTAATTTAAGGGAGATGAATCTTATCCTTCGGGCCACATTTTGCATCCTTTCTTCCCTCTGAGTAGTACATTGCTTAATTCAAAATGGCTATTTGCAAAGTATATATCTTTGCAAAATGAGCAAGGGTATTACAAGCTGACTCTCATACTGTATAACTCCAGAGCCAGGGAGTAGCTTTTATTGTATGCAGAACAAGCTTTGGTTGTGCTGTTTGACACTACTGAACATACAAATATTAAGTAAGGAGTAAATAAGCAGTCTAAGTAAGCAAAGAATCCTATAGTAATTATTTGTTGTTGAGTTTCCCTAATAACAAAATGTCAAGTAAGGAAAGATGGATTTTTTTTCTCCCCCTAATCTTTTTGGTTTCTTTCTTCTGCTAAACTTTTATACTTTAAAAATACTACTATATTTTTATGCATACAAAAGGACATGGGACAACTGAAAAAAGACCTCTGTTATTTTGACTACAGACTTAATGACAGTCAGATGGTTTACAGGAGCCTAGTAACGTGAATATATTAACCCCTCAGGCTGATTGCAGTGCTCTGTATGCTACAGGCAGGGTTAAAGCACTGAATTTAATGTTGCACAGAATGTTGGATTTAATACCAAATGATAACCTTGCGCATAAAATTTATAGTGCAATTTACAGGTGAATTTTAAATACAAAAAATCAAAATATCATAAGAGGAGAAAAAGACATGTTTTATTACTTTTATGTTATTTAAGAAATTGATCAATAATAGCATCAAGTCAGGCAAGGCACAAATTCCTAAACAGAAATAAGCCCACCATTACCATCTGCTAGTAGTAGTTGTATATGAATTAATATATTCTTAGTCTGTAAGGCATCATTACATCATCTAACCTAATTTCCACTGTTTCACCAATAAAATTTTTGCCCATTTTTCCTGTAGCATGTGAATAACCAAGATTTTACTGTAGTAAACATAATAAGAAAGAATTTATGTCATTTTGAGCCTCCCACATCCAAACTCTGAACTACTGTTTCCTATGATGCATGGTTCCACTGTCTATTTAAAACAGGGGCTGATGACTGGAATCCAAAAGGAAGGCCAGCAGGTGATACTGTGCTTGTAGCAAGCTGGAAGAAGTAAAAATTGACTATGTTGAAAATAAACCAAAACAAACCAAAACCCCAAAGAAAAAAAAAAAAAATCAATTCCACTTCTGAAAACAAGATTAGGCTATTTGTAGACTGTTACTAAGCCTAACTGCAGTCTAACTGTCAGAAAGAACATTTGGTATTAATTCCTTATCTTCAGGAAATACACAATCCACAGTTCCCCTTGGCACTTGTTTTTTTTCCAAAGGTTAATCACTCTCAGCATAAAAATCTGTGTCTTATTTTTGAGTTTATGCATCTTCTGCTTCCAGTCATTAGTTCTTGTTATGATGATTCTGTTAGATAAAAGTAGCCCATTAGTACATTTTCTCAAGCCTGTCAGTCTTTTTCTATAGCTCATTTCCACATTATTTTCAGGTTGGTTTTCCATTAAATACCAGCATTGGCTTGTGCAGTGCAGCAGAATCAGTCTCATCAAGACTGAAAGCAAGGCAGCAGCAGCTATATTATTTCTGCAAACTCTTTCTAAAACCTCTAGTGATATAGATTCCTCAAGTCTTCCTTCCAGGTGCTTCAAGACTTCTCCCAGCATATGACAGCCCATCTTTGTTATATGCCAATCAGCTTGATGCATAGGAGAATATGGAAAATACTTAATTCATTCTGTCACTGCAGCTAATTCAAATCTGCTTGCAAATTATCACCTCACCTCCTCTGCTTTCTTTGCATCTCAGAATCCATTGTCTTCAAGAATTCTCCAAACCTTACAATGTCCTAAGCTTCCTAACATTTTGTCAGTGAAATTTTCTAGACTTCACTCCCTTGGCCACAAATTCCATGAAGTATGATGGAAAGTTAGACGCAATAATTAAAGTTTCACTACTACTAAAAGCAGCAGGGGGGTCTCATTTCCACATTTTGCTGGTGATCAGCACCTGAGAAGTCATGTCTACCTTTAAGCACTGCCACCAATGATACCATGTTCCTATTGAGAGGGCCATGTGTATGACATTAGAGATAAGCCCAAATGTGGTGCGCAGGTTTATATAAAAAGTTAGATAGCATTCGACAATACCCAGCAATGACCAACATGTTCAGACACAGTCCCACAGACTGAAAAGGTAGGTTTTGCATTTTTTTGAAGAAGTGGTGTGAAAGAATGAATGTGTAATGGGCTTTATGCTCCCTGTTGTCACACCTCACCTGGCATCAAAGCTTTGCTTGCCCTTAGTGAGGGGAGTGTTTAGTCTGATATGACAGTCTGTGTGATGTACTGCCTCAGCTCCACATATTCTTTGAGGAAGAAGGTGTCTTTATTTAGTTGATTCATTTTGATAGCATTAAGCTTTGGATCCTTCTCTGTACCTGGGCCATCTTTATATCACTATTTGCTGTTTATAATACAAGCAACAGAAGTCTTGGGTGAATAATGAATTCCACAGTTCAGACAGATGCTGTGCTGTTCACTGCAAAATGCTGCAGTTTTACTCTTTCTCCTCCCAGTTTTAAATGTAATTGAGAAAGAGTTTTTCTGTGATATGTTTCCTCCATCAACTTCTATCTTTAATATCATGTTAAGTATAAGATCTTTTCATCTTATGTCATTATCATGGATATTAATAGTGAAAAGACAGAGCTTTTCTTATGAAACTCCATTTATATAATGAGCTCTCAACTGAGATATATAGTATTTTCTATGTTCAGATTTTCAACAAGTAGCAGTGCTTTAACTGAAAAAAGTTTACACACATGACTTCCTTTCACAAATTTATCATATATAAAATATCTTCTTACATGTCTTGCAATTTAAAGAGGCTGGTTTTGTTTTTTTGTTTTTTGGGGTTTTTTTAATGCAGATAGGTACACGTCTAGAAAAAAAAAAGGAAGAAAATTTCATTATAATATGCTATAAACTCATAGCAAATTTGCATCTCACGGACTGTGCAGTATGAATGATCCTCTGTCTACACAGGCCCTGGAAAAACTGGAAAGTCTTCAAAAAAAGAACATAAAGGATAAGATGGATTCTGTAACAAGGAGTGGGGTTAGACTTGAAGACCTCCCAAAATTCTTCCAACCTGGATTCTATGAATTAATAGGTACAGACTTATTAGTCTGAATAAAGAGACGGATGTGCAGCAACTAACTACTAAAACATTAATGACATGGAGGGAAAAGGGTCTACAGTGATCACCACCTCTTCTAGTACAAGAGCTCAATTGTTCCAAATTAAAATTACTACATGAAAAATTCTGAATAACTGAAAGTAGTTCATTCCTCTCAAAGCTTGTAACAAAGCTGTAGAATTCCTGGCCACAGGATATTGCAAGTTAGTACAAGTTCAAGAACAGCCTGGGTACCTTCATGAAAGAGAAATGCATTTATAATAGTTTTATTAACCTACACAGTAAGCTCTTCTAGCCCAGTAACTTTCCAAATTATAAATGGTTTGAGGCTGGGAAAGTAATGAAGTATTTTTGTGCACTTGCCTCAACAGCCTTCTACTCTCCCTCAAGTATTTGCATTTTCCCCCCAGAGACTATCAGAGACAGGACGCCAGGAGAGATAAATGTCCTGCCTGTCCCAGCACAACCTTTTCATTACATTATCTTCCATTGTCCTTAAGCTAAACCATTGACTTCCAATGTTTTAACCGGAATTTTGCTCACGAGTATTTTGTCTTATCCCTTCATTTGCCCACTTTGAGTTAAAACAACCCCACAGTAAATCTCAACTTTGAGCTGCAAACGAAACATTCTGTCTTGAACCAAGTTTTACAAATGCTTAGTAAATTTTAATTGCATTTCTGAATTTTCTTAGAAGCCACTTATCTGTGAATATGATGGTCTGACAGGTTTTCACAGTATGCTACTGAAGGAGTACGTCTACCCAACTCCCACAGTTGTCAAGAAACACCGCTCTGGCACAGCTCACTCCTGTTCTCAGTGGAGTTCATGTCAATGTGACTGCAACTATGACAAAAGATAGGTGGGATTTGCAGGAGGAACTGTCTGGATGCTCACATAATTAATGCAGTCCCCTGACGGGGAGCTGGGGGGATTTTCAATTGACTTCAGTGAACTTTGGCCTGCAAAACAGTGTAAAATGCTGCTGCGGACTGGGCCAATGGGGCAAACAGTTTTGCCAAGGTTGCAGGAAGCTTCCCTGTGGATCCTTCTTTCTGGAAGGGCTGGCTTCAGGCTATGTCCATCCTGAAGACAGGAAACACTCCCTTCTAGATGCATGAGGAAAAGCACAAAAATCTGGTCACATACAGAAATAAAATCCTAATGTAGCTCCATAGGTGCTTTGTTGCTTTGTAATCACGCATTCTGCAAGGCCAAAGGTTTTAAACCTGTATGTTTCTAGCCAAACCTGCCTTATATTATAGCCCTTTAGACCTGATGATGCTACTGCATTGGCAGTGCTTAGGTACTGTATTAGCAATAAATCTAATCATAATCATCTACATAATCAGCATCACGCTTCTTGTATCTGACCAAGAGTCTTCTCTCTACTACTCTGCCACAGTCAATCAATTACAGAAGCTGGATCAGGCCCTCCAAGTGAAATGCCACTTATAGCAATGCCCAAAAAAATGCAAGTTTCACCTTCAGTTCTGCTCAGGAGCAAGAGAATACTGTTGCACAGTACCAGAATACAGTTTTGCTTTGCCTTCAGCATTAATGCACACAGAAAGTTTCACCTTCAAGGAATATCTAGTTATACAAATCAAGCACTTAAAAATTGGTCTTGACATGAATCCATTAGTCCAGTCCTTATGTGATTAAAACTGAGAGTACAAGTGTGCGAACAGTGACTAAGATACTATTCAAATCAAAGTCTAAGATGTCTTTAGGTTTGATCTCTCCTTTAAATTCAATCGACACATCTGAGCAGTGAAAATAGGTTTTATTTAGTTTGCATTAACTAAAATGTCACATTCTATACCATTTCACGCACTTTATGTTTTGCTTTCAAGTTTTTAAGTCTGCCTGAGTTCTGGGCTTGTTTCCTAGGAAATGAAGGAGAAAAAAATAAAGCCACGAGCAAACAAAAAGCTACATACACAAAAAACCACCTCCACCAAGCAGGAAAAGACACAGCCCTGCCCTGATAGTTCCAAAGTCCCATTAACACTTGTTTTCTCTTTGAATCCATTCTTGTTGAATGCCCTTTTTTTTTGCTCACAGACCCATGTCTTTAAATACCTCTGAAGGAAGATGAATAAAAACATGTTCTATAAAGTTACAGTGAAGAAAAAAAAAGTAATCTTTCTTTACTTTGAACCATGAATTACTGTTGTTTTCTGCAGAAAGGTCTAATTGCCTTCTTGGGTCATCTAATTCCTCCACCTTTCAGATATCTCTTGTTGATAAGCCTAAGAAGCCCCTGTAACTATCTACAGTTCCCATGATGTTAAGTTATAAACACAGAAAACTAAATAAAACTGAAGCACTGTGGCTGCAAGCAAAGAGACAATATCATCCACTTAGAAATTCCATATACTCCATTGTGGAAAGGTCACATTATCTGCTCAGAGCACAACCATTCAGGGAAAGGCTTCATATACAACTGCTAGCAGGTCAGTGGTTATTGTGGGATTCATTCTTTTAGCAAATTCTAGGGCACAGAAGTCCAGATGTTTAAAAACAAACTCTTCTTCTGAACACTTGGAAATTTACCACCTTAAGTAAAACAATCTTTCTAGCACTCCTATTGCCAAATGTACCCTAACACACCACATGTACATGGGCATTTTAACATATAAGAAACACAAAAGTTTAAGCATTCAATAACTAAAACCTCCAAATATCAACTGTCTAATTATGCACCAATAATTTTCTTTGAAACTGTGATCTGGGTTAGCAGTTTATCCTGGTAGAAATGCATTTATACTACTAGCATACTTGATTTCAGCTTAGAGAAATATGCTCCAAAGTTATAATCTCTCTAATGAATACTATGTCTTTATTAGTCTCTGTTTATAGACTTACATTCCTGCTATCATGAAGGAAAGGTACAACAAAGGCACTTCAAATAGAATGAAATATCCATTTTGGGAGAGAAAGTGAATAACCAGATAGAAAAAGTGTATGAACTGACATATTTATATTCTATTTTCTACCTCAGAAGACAAAAGTAGTTCAATTTTCCTCTGCATGAAGATGCTTTATAATCAAGTTTGTACAGAATAAATAGCTTTCCATTCAGACAAATACAACTTACAAAACAAAAGGAGGGGCTCCTGATTTGGGGGCAGAGCATTAGAAACAAGAATTTCTACTAACAACAGTTGCTGGCTCTCAATGTCACATTGCAGCAAACCCAAGTAAAATCAGTGATGACCAGTTTTTCTGTAGCCCTTTGCATGGTAGTCAACTGGTCTGTGAAAATCATAGATAAATTATTGCTAAAGAAATAATTTGGTTCCATTTTATAAAACCACAGCTGCTAGACAGCTATGATTTGCTTTCTTTATTTGCAAAATCAGCAAGGTAGCCAAACCCTCTATGTGAGGAATTGGTACTTTAAATACAAGCAATGTTTATAATCATTCTACCCTTCTCACATTTTGGGGTCTGGTAGAGGTAATATTTTAACATAGCATATTGCCAACAACCACATTTAGCAGAGAGAACAAGTTACAAGTGAACACTGCAGAAAAACTAGAAAAGTTTTTTGAATCTAATATCTTCTGGTTAGAAATTATTTTTCCCATAGCAGTCATTGGACTACTTTTGTAATATTACATAAATAAAATTAAAATGTTTGCAGGTTCTTGGCAGTTCTTTTGTAACATGGGGCTTTAATAACACACATGGATTCAATTTAGACTAGATTGCTAATGCAGTCATTTGGAAGTCCACAATTCTGAAATTTGAACAAAAGTACATATTGTGAAAGCAGCTCATGATAAAGATTAGAGGAAGAAAAACCTGATTTATATGAGAGATGGAAAAACTGTTTTGTTGTTAACTGTTTCTTCAATTAGGAAAAATATCTTTAATACAACTCTTACATAACCATTATGAAAGAAAAACACAGAAGGTTAAGAGAAGAAGATGAGGCCTTATGATATCCTGAGTAAAGTACGTGTTCCAGTCATTTTAATATTATTTAATTTAGAAGATAGAAGAAGAAAAACCTGAGTTTCACCAACTGAGCAGTGAAGATATGATGGCATTCTAGCTGATCATTAAATTATCACATTCTGTCTGTTGCCTGAAGATAAAAAAGCAGACCATTGAAAATCCCATTTACCTTTGCAGCATTATTAAATGCTTCAGAGCACTCAGGTGGAGATCAGTTTTAGGATCCCAGGGCATGCCTCTAAAGTCAGAAATTAACTAGCTAGTCTAACACTTAGTTTCATTCCTATGGTTTGAATTACATTGGCCAGACTTTACAAGCTTCCATGAACTTGACTGCCATGGCTTCAGCTGCTGGGAGGGTCACTGATGAGGTTGCCTCCACCCAACAGCGTTCAAGCTACAGCTTTGTCTAAGAGCACCTAAATACCTGAGGGCAGTCTGAGGACTGGCAGGACAATGCTGCTTCCTCCTCCATTGTTGATGGTATAAATTATTATCTCAGAGGGGCAGTCTCAAGCTCATCAATGAGATGTTGACATGCTACTGCAGTACAGGTAGTAATAGTAGAGTGTTCTCCTGCAGGACATGGCTCACTGTTCAGCACTGAAAGCCAAAAGGAGCGTTCTTATAACCCACACTGCCTGAAGTTACAATGCTCTTGCATTCAGTGGCTGGATATCACGTTGATAAAAAAATATCCCTGAATACTTGTGGAGAACAAAAACCTGCCAGTTCTGAAATTAAGTTACTTAAATTAGTAATTAAATACTAATTAAAATTTCCAGTGGTGGGTACCCTGACATATTCATAAATAACTGTCTGCTTCATTGGAAAGACCCTCCTATTTCTATTACAGCAGCTAGTGGCCAGCTTTCACAGACTTCAGCCTTAGTTTCACAACACATGCGTGAGTTTAATAATCTTATAATTTGTCTAGGCTGGAAGGTTCCTATTCCATGAAAATCACTAGGATAAAATCTCTATTAGATCAAACAGCAGAGTACATTTCTTCCAATGATTTAATTCTTTGAATAGCTATTGACACAAACATTTTTCTATCGTTTCCAATTGTTTTCTTTTCTGTAATGTTTAGAAATGTCCTTTGTAAACAGGTGAGGGAGGAGGGAGGACTCCATTTTCTGAAGAAAAAGCACTACAAAGTAAGTAGCAAGTCTCAATTATTGAAGGCCTCACTTGGCAATTTCCTATAGTACAGCATGGAACGTTATATACTATCACAGCAAGTTGTGATTAAGGTTGCTCAAGGATGACATGTCTGCAAGGTTGGCTAAGGAACATTTATAGTGCAGGATTGGAGCTCATTTTCAGAGATGGGTAAAATCCTGCCAAAGCATTTGCACATCCAGCTTTTAAAAGCTTGCACTACTCTTCTGAAAAAATAACTAATCTGTTCAAACTATTATTTTTACAGCCTTGATAATTATCTCTTTTGCTCAATTATAAAAAATAAAGATGGTATACAAAATTTATTATTTTTAATTAAGTCATCAGACTCGCATAAGTTGGTTTCTCATACTGAGAACACTAAATTAAGATTTTTTTGATAAATTAATGGGTACATCTTAAATTGCAAATATTTCTGAAGGTAATGCATAGAACAGCACTTCATTATTTTGAATACATCTTGTTAAAGGGCCAAGGTCTTGCCTATTTCCCATGAGGAAATTGTCACTTCATATTGTCCACTTCAATTTATAGAAGCAGTAACTCAGGTGAGCCAATGTTTCAATTACAAGGCTTCATATGAGTATTGAAGTACTTTTTCTCTTCTCTCAGTTATCAAGGTTTCAGTCTCAATGGATCTGTGACTTGCTCTACATTGCACTTCCTCTTCTCATATTATAAGTTCTATTCTTCAAAGTCAAAGTTCCTTGTGAGCAAAGTATTTCTAGGTCACAGAAAAAACTGGGATGAAACACATGTGGTATAAGACAGCTTTACTTGACATAATCAGTCCAAGTCAAGCAAGTCAACAGTATCTGTTCAAAAAGAAATCTCTTCACTTGTGTTCCCAGAACTGATAAAACTAGCCTGGACTTTAATCAATCTTTATGATGGTTCCTTTACATCAAGCAAAGAAACAATAATTACTAGCAGACACTGTATCTGACACCTAACCTTTGCATTCTGGTCTAGGATCTTACTCTAATTCTAATTCATGATCCTCCTCCTCATCCTTAAGGCTCCCTGCACTGTAGGACCCACCCAAGCACTTCTCTCCATTTGTTTTCTAATAGTCTCCCAAACTGCCCTACAGGAATAGCAAACTAATCTCTTCTTGGTGTGTCTGTCCACTGTGGTTTTCAAGATTTGACATCTGTATCATCTGTATCTTCTTTTTTTTTTTTTCCTTAAATGTCTTCAAATATGAAGAGAAAAACAGATGGGCAAAGTGACACCTGTTTTACCTTGAGTTTCAGTTTTTTGATAGTCATGGTACAGATACTGAACCCATGCAAGTCAGTCATATTTTGATGTAGAAAACTCACCAGTGTAGAAAAAATGTCATAGTACAGTCACATGAGTTATCTCATCCTCACCCATCCATGATTTTCTGCTCAAGATGTATCTCTTTCTTTGCTTCAGAATGATGACCTAAAGTTACACAGTATAAAAAAAACAGATATCAAGCAAGTGATTCCTAATCACTTAGGCAACTCTGAAAGTTTACCAGATGCATAGCCTTGCTTCCATTAATCGCTGCTCCCTCCATTTACCTTGGTACAGCAACAGAATTCTTAACATAATATAAAAATGGAGAAGTGATTATTTGGGGTGCCTAGGATAAGAAACTTAGAAGGCAGGGTAAGCTGTTCTTCTAACTACTCGGGGAATAACATTACAATGGCAGCCCTTCGTCCCAGTGTAAATATCTCCAGTCTAAATAAAAGCACTCTGGATCAACCTGCCAGCACTTCTCTCTTGTTTTCCATTTATTTAGACCACCCATTCTAAGATGTATTTCTGAGCAGCCTAAGTCGTACTGTTATCCATACTGACCTGTCTCCTCCACATCCCTGTGAATACAGCGCACAGGGAAAGTTATGTGCCCTCTGTATAGCAGGACTGACAGGTGGAGGTCTGAGGGGAATTTGCTCTTTCTTTTTGTTGATGCCATGTTTTTGTGTGCCCAGAAAAGGGCAATGGAGCTGGTGAAGGGGCTGAGCACATGTCCTATGAGGAGCGGCCGAGGGAATTGGAGAAGAGGATGCACGGGGGGACTTTACTGCTCTCTACATCTGCCTGAGAGGAGGCTGTAGCCAGGTGAGGATTGGTCACTTCTCCCAAGTATCAGGTGATAGGACAAGAGGAAATGGCCTCAAATTGTGCCAGATGAGGTTTAGATTAGGCATTAGGAAAAATTTCTTTACCAAAAGGGTTGTCAAACACTGGAAGAGGCTGCCCAGGGAAATGGTGGAGTTGCCATTCCTGGACATATCCAAAAGATGTGTGGATGTGGCACGTACAGACATGGCTTTGTCGTGGACTTGGCAGTGCTGGGTTAATGGTTATACTCATTGATCTTAGAGAGCTTTTCATTTTCATGATTCTATGTTTTCTCTCTTTTTTTCCCCCCTATCTGTTCACATGGGGATAAGAAGATATTTTTCCATTTATCTCTTGAGATTCTGAGCTCTACCTCTTCTGGAGTTCAGTGTGCATCTTCTATTTTGGAAGAATAAAAAAAAAGATTTCTCTATATGCTGGTAATGTACAGCCCTCAATAATAAAATAGCTTTTTGAAAAACATTTTCAACCTACTGTTGGATAACAACAATTATACACACGCAAAAAAAAAAGAAAATCAATTTTTTGACCTGAACATGAAAAGGTTTGTCATATTGGAGAAATAGCCACAGAGCTTTATATCAGTGGGAGTGCATCAAGAAAAATAGCACAATAGGATAGAATAGAAAAATAAGTACAGATCACACAAATCGTTGCAGCTCAAGCGCTACATATGTAATTTTCACCTCATTTTACTCTGATCTGTTTAACTTTATGGTTTTTTTCAATAAAGATATGAAGAGTTCTTACTTTAAGATTTACTACTATATATCTAGGTTAAGTATTAATGAATTTCTTTAAAATGTGTTTTTGTTTCAGTCAAAAATTCAATTCAGGGACTAAAAAAATATTTAAAATCACTGTTGTGGCTTAAAAAGTTCAATAGCCCTCAGCACAGCAAAACTAATCGAGATCCAAAAAAACCCCCCCACAAACACCATTCCCCTTCCAAAAGCCTGCTTACTGTTTATGCACTGTATTTTTATTACCAACTGAGAAAGAAGTTGCCTTAATATGCTCTGTTGATTATATAAATTTATAATAGATTATATAAATAATGAATTAAAATGATGACATAAAGAATAACTACACATTGTGGTTGCTTTCATCCATCTGAACACTTCTTTAAACCAGTTGTTTCAGATCAAAACATTATGCTCATTCTTTCCATTTTCATTCATGCACTAGGGACAATAGGATATAATTAGAGAGCTGTGACCATTTTTAAACCTTACAATTCTAAGCTACAATTTCATAACAAAATAGATTTATTTTCTTTAGCAGTCCTATCTTTTTGTTGCAGTGTTAAGCACTTCTCATGCTCAATTTCCATTTTATTCCCTTAATTTGAGTGTCAGGAAGCCTCTATTCATCTTCTACCACACCATATGAGCTGAAATGGATTTTCTCTAAACAACTGTGTGTCCTATAGGTGTGTGGGCTACTGAGGTTCTGTGACACTTATGAAGTAAATTAACTCAGATACTGTAAAGTCACCCAAAAGACCAACTGCAACCCCCCAATTTTGTCTGAGATCTTTTCATACAAGTGTGCTGAATGAAGATCTCTCCTTTTACGTACCAGCACTTTGTATGTGCATAAGAGCAAAAGGAATGTTCTTGGTCACCCAGATATTTGACATTTATAAGATAGACTGGACTGTCTCGTCTGCCTCATCCTTAAGAGCATGAGCTTCTATGGATTGCCATTCTCCTGTAGGGGTTTGCCTCCTTAATCTTTTGTTCACAAAGTGCTTACAAGTTTTAAGATTATAATCTATTCCTTTCTAGTGTTTTCCTTAGCTCCAACACGTCACTGCCTCCACTTGAATCTAAACACAGTACATGGAAAGAAACATAAGATATTATTATCATTATTGTTATTATCATTAGACATTCTATTAGTGTAGGACTGCAATGCTGTGCCTAATATTAGCCACAGCCACATCATCCTTTTCACATTACAGTAGTTACAGCTTGTTTATGTGGCATAAGGGATGCTCCTGCTCTGCAATCACAATGAACATTCAATGGCTTAATGGACATGGCAAAGAGTAAAAGTCCATTTAGTGTCAGGCAACTTTTCATGAGTAAACAGGCATTTCAGGGAAGTGAATATCTCCACATTTTCTCAGAAGTCCCTTCACTTCTGAAGAAAGTAACTTTATCAGCTGCTGCAGTTGTGACGGTGAAAGCAGCACACTGCTCTGCACAGCTAAACCATCCCCATATATATTTGCCTAACCTGTGTCACAAAACCTAATATTTTGCCTCAGGATATTTTTCCTCATAGTTTGAACAGACTGTCGGAAACTGTCTGTTCCACCCACCATTGCTTTCTTTTTCTTTCCCTTAAGTTTAAAGGAGGAGAGGTATAAGAGCTGCCTTTTAAGTTCAGCACCAAAGCTCCTCTTTTCCTTCACCCACCTGGGTCCTGTCATTGCTGATTCTATGGCATTTTAAGCTTTTTGTCTAGTTCAGTGCTGTTATGCCCAGAAGCCCATTGTTGTGACTAATAGCAGATAATCACCTTCACCACCAAATCACTGAGGTCTAGAGGCACCCAGGGCAGAAATTGCTGTCAGCCCGTATTTTGCATACAGATACAACCCCTCATTTCTACTCAACCTAAATATAAATGTGAATTAAATTAGGCACAGAACTATAAAGGATTGGGGGTGGAGGGGGTGGGGGTGGACCCCAAACCGTCATTCCCATTGTGGATGTTCCAGCTAAGCATCTCAATAAGGACTAGACAAAAACATATTCTACTTGACAATCTGACCATAAAGTCGTGAAGTTGCAGTGTTATTGAAAATATTTTCGTGCAGTAACTCAGGGGAAAAGGCTGCACCTTGATTGCTATATGTGAATACTTTAAATCACAGAAGTTTAAGTTCAAACTAATTTAAATCCCATGCACATTTATTAGACTACTGCATTTCTGTTGAAATACAGAAAGAAAATATCCCTTATGCCTTATAATCTGTACAAAACAAATTACACTGGAGGTGGTTCAGTGTATAAATCTCAATTGATTAATATTATATTTCTAACTCAATTTAAGAGATCAATTTCCCCCCATTTCCAGAATACAAGAACTTCAAATACAGTAGTATTTGTACAAGATTAACAATTTGGGGTAATTCCAATATCCTTAATCATGTTGAACAACACTTTGCTTTGCCAGTAGCCTGAGTTAGTATTTGCTGAGAAAATTACTACCCAACAGCAGAAAGAACATCAGAATACTATTTTAAATAAAATCCAAATTAAAAAAAATAGAAGAGAGAGAAGAATGATATATAGTGTAACTATTATAGGGAATATTAATATAATAAAATGGTAGTAGTGTTCCTTGTATGCCTGTTAGATAGATAGCAACAATTCAACATGCACAAGATTGTTCCATTTTCAAAGAGCTCTAGCAACATGTTTTTAACCTTTATTGCTGAGCAATTACAGATATTTGTTTCCTACAAGAAGACTGAGTCCTTAAAAAGCAAAGAAAAGTTGTGTCCTGTAAGCATGGGTGTAAAATTACCACCAGAGGTGAAACAGGATTTTCCCTGCAATTAAGGACAGCAGGAAGAGGGTCAGTGTAGGAGGCTGAATGAAGTTCAAACTCTATGCTTTATTTTTCAAGCCCTGTTTAGAAGTGTTTATGAAAGCTTGAATTTTCAAACGAGCTGGGTCTCCTTCCTCAGTTCTTTGCCTTTGTTACTTGCAGAAGAACTAAATGATAGTTCTCACCTGATACTTGTATAACAAACCTTAATTGGGCTGAAAAAGTATTATTAGTTAGGAAGAGAGTTATAACTGGAAACTGGTACACCTTAATTGATAAAAAAAACTACTCACAATCACAGCACATTCCTTGAGAAGGGCATAATGAAATATCCCATCATGGTCTGAGGGCCTTGCAATGATCCATAGACCTCTGTTGAACAGTACAGACAATTTCCATAGCAAGTGAGATTTGTCAATATGAATGTGTCAATTTCACCAAAAACAGTCTATCCAAAAAAAGGGTGGTCAGCTATGTCAAAACAGAAAACAATCAAGGTTTAATAATTATTTAGGAAGTTATATTCTTTCCTGTAGATAACTGTTTTAAAGTAGGATAGCCATATGTCAAGTTCTCTATATTTGAAATTATCAGCAAGCCTAAGATTCTTTCTAATTATGCAGGTAACTAAATAATAAACTAAAAACTTTTAGAAAACAGATGTGCCTTGCCACTCTGAAGAAAAAGAGCTAAAAAAAAAAGTTCGTTTTTCCTTTACCAATGAATATTATAGCATTTATAAATCTAGGAAAGCTGTTCTTTTCCAAAATTATTTAGAAAGGTAAAAATAAAAGCATTAAATAAATCCCTCACATTGCATATTCTCACTGCATTCAGAAAATGAAGGCCATAGGAAAAACTGAAAATGCCAACATGCAAAATATATGCATTTCTATTTTAGGAGTTGAAGAAAGTGCTAATCTTTACTATCGTCTTTCCAAAAGAAATTGAAGCCATGGAAGCTGTAACAAAAGGACATTAAATTATGAAACTGAGCACTACAATAAGTTCTATCTTAATCCTACCCCCTCCTTTAAGTTGGTATTACGATCCAGACACCCATTAGTCAGTCTTGTCCTCTTTTCCTCCTTCTTGCAAAAGCTGTCCTACCTCTGGGAGGCACTCAGGAATGTGGAGAAAAAGTTAACATGTAGAATTAGCATTCTTGCATTTAATACTCTTGCATTTTCATATATTCAAATACTTGACTTTTGATATATTTTTTTGAAGATGACACAGATCAATAAGCTTTTTAATCAGGAAATCCATCAAGGACTTCCTTTAAGAGCTTAGAATTGATTGCTTCAGATTTAAAGGATCACCTTCCCTCTAGAAATCCTATAGCTAGCAATCTGAAGAAATATCCCTGGTATAAGGGCTGTAAGAAGAAGACGACTTTACCAGATTGTCTTTGGGTAGGTGAAAACTAAACTAGGTCTTCATGGGTGTTCTTCTCACTATGAAGTTGCAGGTACTACCTGCACAGTAACGAAAATTTGAAGTACTGCAGCTACTGCCTTGCTCTGTGCATATTCTGGGGTTCACAGAGAAAAAGAAATACATATTCCTGCGTACAGTATCTCTTTGCAGACCTTGACTGGTCAGTTGTGTCTCTGGAGTAATGCCTCCAGGGCTGGTTTAACACACTTCATGGAATCATTTAGCTTGGAAAAGATCTTTAAGATGAAGCCCAACCATTAATCCAGTACTGCCAAGTCCATCACTAATCCATGTCTCTACACACCCTATCTATGTATATTTAGAACACTTCCAGGAACAGTGATTCCACCACTTCCCTGTTCCAACGTTTGATGACCCTTTCTGTAAAGAAATTTTTCCTAATATCCAGCCTAAACCTCCTCTGGTGCAACTTGAGACTATCTCCTCTTGTCTTATCACTTGTTACCTGGGAGAAAAGACTGACCTCACCTGTCCAGAACTTCCTTGCCCCAACTCTCTGCAGCTAAAGCAAGCAGCAGAGAACCAAAGGATAGGAGCAGCAAACTGAAGCTGTGGTGCTCTACCAGTCTGCTTTGGAAGTCTGTAGAGCCCTAATTAACCAGCATGAATGAAGCAACTCCAGCACCAGCTTGCTGGTGGCACACAATTGCAGCAGTATTCTGCAAACCCTTTCCCCATCAATTGTCATTATGGAAAGCATGTTCTGGTGGAGGGGGGTTTCAAAAGAAGAGGAAGGAGCAGTTGTGCTGTACTGAACCCACAAGTATAACTTGAAAATGTTACTTTTTAATTCTGCAAGCATAACTTGGCCGTTTTTCCTCTTCAGCAGTGCTGCACTGGCAAGGCATGCGAGGCCAGGATCCTGCAGAGCTCTGATATGCTCAAGGTTGCTCAGGCTTGTATTCTTCGCTGATGGCAATTGTAATACATTACTAAGTTAATTGATGTACTGTCAGTGAGATTCATTTGCCTATCATTCTTTCAAGGATCCCACTTATTTGCTGCTGCTGTAGATGATGAAGCTGCACTTGTACCACAGTCAGGCCGAGTACAAAACACAGTTATATGCTAATCAGTCAGATGAGGGTGATTGAATGAGCACTTGAAAGGCTGAAAGCAAGATGGCACTAGTTCCCAGTTTGGAGCTAATGGCTGAAAACATTATAAATAAGTCTTACTGGCTACCTCTTGTCAGCACAGCCAAAAGTGAATATTTTTGTAAAGTATGTATCCTGCACACTGATTTTCTTTACTGATTTGTCCAACTGGAAATCAATGCAACCAGCAATGTCAGCCCAGTTGCAAGGCACGCAGTCAGTGCTGGACACCACATGTGCACACATCCAATAACAGGATTTAGATGTTGTGTGCACATCTTGTCCTGTGCTTTGCCAAGGGTTATACTATATCTGCATGATACAGGAGTGTAAGTCCACACATATTTTAAATTCCTGGGATGCTGTGTAGTAATTGCAAAGCACGATCCTGTAAAGCTTAATAGGTTTCAGGCAAGAATAGATGTGCTGTTTAGTTACATCAGAAGTCTCATAAAATTAATTTCTACAGGTAATTTAATATTACCCCAAAACTTTACTAAAAGCTTTTGGCTCAACCACATCTTGTGAATTTCCTCATACATATGCTAAAGACAGCCAGTTAATACAAGCAAAGCTATGCACTTAATATATTAAAGAGCCATGGAAAAGGAAGTCCAGACAGACTAGTTGAAGCAGTAAAAATATAGCTTCATGGTAATCATCATTTAAGATGAACATGCAAACAAAATTTCACATCCTAAGAACAGCTACAAGCAAAGATGTCTCAATAGTTCAACTGTGTTTTGCTAGGATCGAGATAAAATCATGCATTCCAAACTCCTCTTGAAATAAACTAAACACTTCCTTTGTAATTATATCGCAATACAAACGAGGGAAATGAGCACAAATGCACAGGTAATATGGCACTGCACTTATTCCATGGATCAACAGCACAGAGAAGAAGACTTGTCAGAAAGAAGTTTCACATTCCATTCCTTTTTGTTAAAAAAAAAAAAAAAAAAAAGTTGTGTGATAGAAACATAACACTAACATTTTCTTATTGGGGCAAAGTATGAATTTTGGTAAATTTCTCTGCTGTGGAGGAAAGCATACCTATAGGGCCACTTGCAATATTTTTTAACAAGATATACTGAAACAGAACTACTGAAATGCAAAAGTCAGTGGGGAGTTGGGAGAGGAGTGAAATTAGCACCTTAGAAAGATAAAGAACAAGTGACAAAAAGACAAGATATGACATTTTCTTGCTATGTTCAATTATAGGTGACCACTAGACAGTGTCCAGAACTGCAGAAGCATTTGACACAAACTATTGGTTTACAAAGTGACCTTTAAGAAATTTTGATTTTTTTTCTTCCCCTAAAGGCAATGCCTGAAAAAGTTAGTTACTTATCCAGTCACAGCATGTGCTCTCTGAGAGCAATGCATCTATAGAAGCCTGTCTTCGTTATGGTAGATAAAAATGCAAAAAGCCCTCAAAAATATACATAAGTCTGAAGAAAATGATCAGCAGTTAATCTGGGTATCTTTTTTAATGCATCACAATCAATTCCAAGTGTGAGTTTACAAGGAAAATGGTTTACACTAACATGCTGCTTCTACATACAACCTTACAGAGAAAAGGACTCTTCTCCATTCTAAATTATATCATATATAGAGGATTCATACAAATACTTCAGATGTTTCATTTTGCAGTACACCAAAATGAGTGACACAGTCTACCTAATGTGCTGGTACACAGCAGTCTGACATGAATAAACTGTGGATAATGCCAGGAATCCACATTTATCTGCAGCCTCCATTAAAAACAAACCAAAATGTAGATTGTTTGTTTGTTTGTTTTAGGGAATTATGGAGGGCACTATCCTACACAGAGCTCCTTTCCTTGCATTCCCAAGGCTCCTGTATGTGGTGAAGGCAATGCTAGTAGAATATTCTCTCCAAAAATTCTAGCCAAAAGGAGGACTGTGAGACCTGACTTGAAGCAGTTATTATTTCTCCATGGACAGCCCTGACTTCCTGAAGATCTTGGGGAAATAGTTGTGCATCTATATAACTTTGCTACTGAAGAGAACAAAAACCTTTTAATCTCCTCATGTGATGACAAAGTAGAGCTGCTTTCCATGGAGGGGTCATTCTGTGCAAACACTTCTGAGTTTTATAACAGGAGGAGTCAATCAAAACAAAAGCCTTGTGTAGAAGTACACATGTATTGGACACAACACTTCAGATTCAACACTTCTAGTTGTAACAGGGCACCAGGATAAAAATAAGGATATCTGCACTTTGTAATTCCACATGCTTCCCATACACAATGGCATTCACTAATTAACATTCTGATAAATGTCACACCCCTCTCACTGGGAGTCCAGATTCACTCCAGTGTATTGGCGTGGCTCTGAAAAATAGATAGCCTGCCTACAGGAGACCTTCATTATAGTCCTGCACTAGGGACAGCGCTAGATTATCCTTATTTACCCACAAGGGAGGAAAAGCTAGGTGATAAGATCTGGTGGGTCAGAATAGGGTTTGATGCAACAGATCTGGCCTTAATTTTCCTGACACAGTGTTGAGCGTTAACTGATTTACAAAATGAATAGCACCTGCTGAGTAACTGCTCTGGTTTATATAAAGTGTTACACAAAGAGTCTTGCTTTTGGACAGATTAAATACAGAAATGTCTGAGCTTTTAGCAGTTCAACCTCTCAAGTGGAACCAAATCCCAAGGTTTCCCACATTACATATGAGGAACATCAAAAGTCTCTACAGAATGGGGCAATGAGTCCAAACTAGTCCATGTAAAATGCTAACAATATCTGTGTACTGCTTCCCTTGCCCTAGGCCACCAAACTCTGAGCTGGTCTCATGCTGTGCCTGACTTTGACCTATGCCAGCCCCAAATCCTCCCCAGGAGTCAAAGCACACAGTTGCTCACAAAGACCTGATGAGCTTTCCTCTAGGTGTGGGTTCTACTAATGCCAAGAGTGGTTTCCTTATGTTAAAGATGACTTTCTAGTACCCTCAATTCAGGAAACTGCAGAATGAGCTCAGTTGCTCTTCCAGAGCCAGAAACAGCATGATGCTGTTATATGTTTCTTAAAAACAGTTAAGACATCACTTCTAAATCTGGGACTTGACTATCCCTCAATATCTTTTCTGACTGCCAAGAAAGGGCTCTAAACCAACAATATGCCCATAGATTTTTGTTTCAATACAATGCCCCTGCCTTTCTGCATACCAAATATCTGCAAGTAGAGTAAGGACATGGATAATAAAGACAAACTAGAAAACAAACAGCTTTGGCAGCAAGTAGCAACATAAGTAAATATAGAAAAGGACAGCAAGCTCCCAAAATAGCTGTCAAATTATAAAAGCAAGTAACTGGTTCTTTCTTCTATTAACTGAAGCTTCCCCTGTCCTACATGAGCCTCTAACAGTATCCAGGGACTTGGCATGCAACCACCCTACAGCTACAGGTCAGAATAAAAATGAAACTGAAACGAAGAAAACCCACAGCCTTCAAAGGTTGCAAGCAGCTTCTGGATGGATCCCTGTCCCAGCAAGGAGCCTGCAGGGTATACCTGGCTGAAAATAGGGGAAACTCGCTTTTGGATGGGCAAGTAAAATCACTCAGGTCCTATCAAATAAGGAGACAAAATCTTAAAGAAACTGCTTAGGTGCTTTGTTGCTTTGCAATTGTGCATTCTGCAAGGCCAAAGACTAAATTTGCACATTTCTAACCAAGCCTTCTTATATTTGACTCTTTAGACATGGACCGTTGATCAAATCTGAAACTAAGTGATCCTAGCCACACTTAGACTTCTCTGAGAAATTTAGACAGCAAGGAGGTCTCACTGAAGCTCATGACTCAACAGGAGGCACCACAACCTAATTATAGCATAATCAATTATAATAAATGACAGTGTTGTTATTTAGACACTGCACTGCAATATTTAAACACTGAATTAGCAAGAAATCTAATCATAACCATCCATGTCATTGTTGTGTCCTACTTCTCAGACCTGGCTGAGAACCTTCCTCTCTTGATAGCTCGGCTACAGCTATCAGAACTAGAAGGAAGATATGTTAATTCTCACTGAAGAACGTGTACTTAGTCCAAAACCAAATGAATAGTTCCAATTTGATTAAGAATACACCTTTATAAACTCTACAGCAATCAGCTAGGGAAAGACTTCTCCTTTGAACTGTTAATTTGCAGTCCTCTTCAGAAAAAATGACAATGTGAAAATGATAACTTTCTATTCCCTTCACAAGCAGACAGTCTCACATGATCTGACTTCAGGTCAAATAAAAGATGATATATTTTACTCCTCCTTGTCCTGCAGGATTGGGATAGATTGAATCATCTGCATGCTATTTCTATACCTTCCTGACAGAACTGTCACTAAGTACTAATCAATTACACCTTGCAAATGTATTGTGAGGAAGGCTTAAATTAGCTCTGTTTCCAGTGATCAAATGAATGCCAGAAACATGCAATCATAATTGTTAACCATAGCTGTTTACAGAGCTAGCAGTTTGTTTGCAAGATGAATAACTTCTAAATTAACTGTGCTCATTTAATAAATAACTATCAACTGTCTATTTCCAAGTCGGTTTATAGCTAATTAACTCAGTCAATAGACAGATATATCCGGGTATCTTTTTATCAAAGAAACCATTGGCAATCACCAAGACTGTTTGCAGAATAAAATTCCCCCCTTACTACCACTGTCAATACTTAATTGCCAGATGAAACAACAGCCTTAAAATGTAAGTTCTGTACCCATTGATCCTGAAAGGTATTTGGCAGAGTACAAATTCCAGGAATTAAAGGTGTCAGAGTAAAACAAAAGAGCAGCCAGTAATATAGAGGCAGTCACAGCTCATAGTTTGGGGTTCATTCTGCAATCATAAGGTTTCTGAAAAAATTGTGCATCAGATGAGCACAACAGACAAGCAGCAGTCGAAGTTAAATTCAGTAAAATCCCATGAACCTTCCTCTAAAGAACTTTTCTTTCAAGAAAAAGCAACAGTTGATTTATCTCATTTAGACAACATGCTGGAACCAATTGAAAAATCTTTTGAACACACAAGACAACCATAGTGAGGTTTTTTCACCCCCTAAGATAGGCCAACCAAATGTTATTTTACAAGGGCATTCTTAGGGTTTACCTGCCTTTACAAGGTCACCAACTAGTGATAGCTGGAATTTTGCAAGTGCTCCATCTATGGAAGCATTCAGAACTGTACAAGTTTTAATGTTGGCACAGCTTTATCTATCAAGTTTCTTCCAAAAGAAAAAGACAGACTTTCATATGCTGCCTTCCTCCAAGCTACATTTAACTGTGATCACTGACCTGATTTAAGGATGCAGAGGCTAGACAACAATTTCACACAGAAAATTTCACACAGCTCCCTACGCCTTCAGCCAGTGAACTGAACATACTGGACACCGCAGGTGTGATAAGCTAAGTACCTACACTGTCCATCCATGTCCTGACCCTCGGGTGCATTCACACTGTGCAGTCACATAACCTTCCAAACCATTTCTGGGATATAGAGGCATCTGAAATCAGCAGATCAGGGGCACATGCTTTCCTACAGCAGGTCCCACGTGCTCATGCTGAAGTGCCAAGAGTACTTCAAATCTACAGGAGAGGAAGACACAGGATTCAGAGGCAGCTCTGGCTGCCAACAGGACAGGTTGCACTGCAGCAGCATCCAAGAACCCCTGAAGACCACTTGTGATACTAAACACGAAAGAGGAAACAGCGGCCTGGAAGAACTCTGAATGGAAGTACAACCACAAATTACAATAGCTTGACGAAAATACTTACTGACAAAATTGAGACTCCAACTCACATTTTGCTTTCCTCGTGGTATATAAGCATTTTAACACACCCTCAAGGTCTTCAGACCTGATCATGCCCACACACCATTATTCCTCTCTATAGTTTCATTTGACCGACCCCAAGCCTACGAGGTAGCATTCGGCCACATTGCACAGAACTCAGGAGGAGATAAAAGACTTACCTGGGAAGCATCTTGCTCTTTTTAATCTCCTTCTGGGACCTGATCTAACCAAGTGATACTTACTGAAATACATCTACTGACCCAGAGTAATTACTTGGTCTGTAATAGCAGCCTAGCCTTGAAGTGCTGCCTTCCTTTATGTTTAGAAAATGCAGAAGGTGTCTGGCACTTGACCACATCAATACCTGCACATAACATCCAAAGAAATTGTTTCAAAGAAACTAGTACAGGAAACTAGTAGGTTGACATTTCCAGTTTAAGTCAGGGAGTGAAGACACTACAGAAGCTGAGGGGGAATACTGGAATACTGAAGCACAGAGATGTTACAGAAGTTGAAGGAAAAAGCTATTTCTAACAGAATAATGTTAGAAATGTTATAATCAATTTATAGAAATACTAAGTGGAGCCATAATTTTTATAATACTCAAAATTACCTTATTTTTTTGCTCTGATTTGTAGTACTGAACCAGCCCCAACCTTCTCCTTCACTAGCACTGTCCTAACCTGGTACTAGATCCAGTCTACAAACAATTACAGGGAAAGGATTTAACCTTTAGATGGATAAATTGAGGCTCCCAAGTAATCCACAGCACGATAAGCAAGCTGGAGTTGTGTTGCTCTCACACTGCAACTTAAGCCTGTTAAATGATAACATCAACCATAAAGGAAAGTTGCAGCCTCTTCGTTCTAAGGTACCCCAAAGACTGTTTTGACCTCAAAACCATCAGGGGTTAAGAGAGTGAATGAAGGTGCTGTAATACTAAAGCCTGGTTTGCCTGCTAAAGTCTTATAATGCTCTTCTGGGAAAGACAGGGCAAAACTTTCCTCTATGGTTTTTTTCCTCTTTGTTTGTCTTGGCATTTTTTTTTTTGTTTTTTCTTTTCTTCAATGACTGGGATAAAACTGACATTGTGCAACACAAAATAGTCCAGAACAGTGTTTCATACCTCTCTAGGAGCCCAAAATTCACACAGTTTCATGCAGTGGAAGGGCAAAGACAGCACACTGAAATTAAGTAGTCTGTATAACCTGGCAGTCAAAAGGGACTTGAAAAAGCTTTTCACATCTGCCAATATATCATGGCTCATTGCAGGTGAGCATAAAGAAAACCTTTTAGATATTGTAGTAGCACCTGCAGCAAAACGTTATCCTCCAAGTGTGACTCACTCTCACAGCTCCATTCATAACGTGGCTTGCACCTACTGCTCAGTGCAGGCTCTGAGGAAAACTCTCACAGCTACACATGGCTGAGCAGAGCCGGATCACTGCAGAGCCTGCAGTCAGCAGAGGGCAGTGGAAATTATTTTCTTCTCTAAAACTTCGTGTAATGCTTCTATTATCCTCTGCATTTAGAAACTTCCCTGATACTGATCTCCCACGGTGTTATAATGAACTGAGTAGAAAAGCTCGTTTTTTTTTATTTTGTCTTATGCCTCAGGCTTCTGGAAGGTATTAGTCCGTCACACCTCCTTGATTTTAAATTTCGCTTCATAATAATAGATATACTGAAAAATAGTCCCACTCGAGTATTTATTTCACCACATATTAAGCAATCTGATTTTAAAAGATACAGAGCTCTAGATATAAAACAACTCCTGGCTCCTCAGCAATCCATTGCAAGCAATTTCCTCAATTTGATATTGTCACAGTACATCTACACGCAGCAGCAGAGAGAGAAGTAGTTTAGATGGGCCAGGGGCTGTCATCACAGGCACTGCTTGATTTCGATTTGCTTGAGCTAAAGTCTCATCCCAGCTGGATCAGCAACTGGTAATTAAAATAGATCAGTTCATCATACCAGGAAATACTGAGAGAGCACTATTTCGTGCTATTAGCTATGTGCACTTAGTAACTTCAATTAAATAAAAAAGGGGAAAAATTAAAAACTAGGGCATTTGTCTTGCCTAATCCACACCACCTATCTCTACTGCATGATGACATAACAACCTGGAGGCCATTTTTCTTTAAGCTTCCTCATCATACTCTATATGGATAAATTAATAAATTAAAGTTACCAGGTTTTTGAAATTACTTTTTTTTAATGGACAAATGATTAAAGGGTGAGAAAACAACCCACTCTGCAGCATCCAAATACCATATTAATCCCATTGCTAATAAATATCCTTTCCTTGCTGAAATGCTGTTTGAAAATTTTGAGAAGAACAGCATATTACTACAGCAAAAGTGAATTATAACACATTTTCAGCTAGTTATTCTTTCTAAAGTAAAAGCATGCACAGCCAGAATGGTCAGAGCCACCACAAACAAATCCAGCACCTCTGGAAAAAGCTGTAAGAGCTAAAGGTTTCTCAGAGTTACTGTACAGTAAGAAGGCTATCTTAAATGCATGCAGCTACTTCTGATAAGCCTCTAGCTTCTTTTATCAGAGGACCATTAGCCTTCATTTTATTCATAAGATGCAGAGAGGCCAAGGAAGGGTAGAAAGATAGAGAAGGAAGACAGATGTACCTTATCAGGAAATAAAGCTACTGCCAGCACTCCTTGTGTTACTATTGGGTCCCTGGTTTCTTTGCAAATCTTTATCCTGTCTCTTGCTCCCAAATGACTACAGATTTACTGAAAAGCATCTGAGCAGATATTTGGTACCAAATTCTTGTGTTAGAACCAGCATACTGATGTCTTTCTGCAAACTTCTTGTAAATCAAATTAACAAAACTAAGAAAGCAACACTGTGTCTGAAAGCAGATAGTGTGTCCTATTAAAGTGTATTTTATACTATTTACTAATAAAACCATCATAATTAAAACAGAAAAGCTATACTAATCATTCCTGAGGACAGAGATGTGTCCAGCAGGTTTCAGCCAGGACCATATGTTCCTAGTTATCCCATAGTCCATAATGCTGCCCTTAAGTTGTTACATTGTCACCTGCTTGCTATAAATCCTAAATGCAACTGCAAATTCTACAATATTTTATTTTTACTCTAGAAAGCAATAGAAAAAAAGAAAAATTTTTCTAGATAGAAAAATTATATTGTGTCTAACACTTTGTCTCATTTCTCTAAATTTCAAGTATTACTAATAGTGTATGGAGATCATTTTATGTAAGTTATCTTAACTTGGTTCAGGGGCCCATCACAAACAAATAAAGTTTCATCTATAACTATCATACACTCCTGATACCCAATTTATCTGAGTTATAAAGGAACATCAAAAGCTTTCCTCCTACTTTCCTGAGGTTTTGTGGGTTGTTGGCTTTGGGTGTGCTGATACCTTGTAAAAAATATTTATATATCTATATAAAATTGACATTATGTCAAAACAACACAAGCAGCATCTTCCAAAGGAATTCTTTAAAGATATCAGTTGCTGACAAGTACAGACAGACTGTGAAGTCTAATCTTTACAGCAGTATAATTCCTCAGTGGGGACCACGGTTGTATCCTCGGCAGCACTGCAAAAAGCCAAAATTAACTCAGACTAACCTTTTGAAGTTAAGCAGATAGAGACAAACAGCCCAAAACTCCCCCAATCCTGCCAAATATCAATGTTTGCAGCAGTCACCTCAACATCATGATTTGTTTTCTAGGCATACACACAAATGCCTATGACCTGATTACTCAGCATCTAGTTATGAGATCCTTGAAAGGCTTTTCATTGGGAATAGAAAAAAAGTTTTGACATCCTGAGAACGAAGTAAAAATTAATGAAATTCATCCAATAACATAAAGGCTGCTTACAGTCAAAAGGCACAGAAAATAAAGGTGAAAGGAGCCCAGATATTCCCTCTCCTTCTCCATCCCCTTCCCACTGCTGCTTATGCTCCCTTTGAGCAGTTATCAGCAATCTGATCAGCATTTAGCTTAACTTTACCCAAAACTGACCTTGATTATTTTATAACAAGTCTCTATGAAAGTCCTGCAGCTTCTAGAGCAGCTCCCCCCAAGTAACTAGCTGAGGGCTTCAAAGATATGCAACACTCCCCCTGATTTTGCTCTAATCTGAAAAGGGGTGTAGGCACTTATCTGCACAGGAGATTCAAATTTACCGCTCTAGAGTTTAGCACACAGCCTTACAAAGGTCCTCAGTAAATGTGTATTTATCAAAACTTGCTAAAAATTATAGAGATTTTGCCTTACCAATGCTCAGCATCACATCTTCAATACCAGGGCTTCTACAGCCATAGAGAAATATTTTAAATTTAAGGGGAGGGGTGGGTGGAGTTGTGGTGTGTATCTTGATCCCAAAATCAAGGTTTTAATGAATTCCAGCTGCTGGCAAGGCTACTTAGAGTCACCTGTTGCAGCAATCTGTGATGTCTGTAAAACTTAAAGACTAGAAATTTTTCTCTCTTGCCTTATAAGGCTGTTCAGTCTGTTCAAAACTGTAGAAAAGTGCACCTGAACCTTTTTCACTATGGTAACCCATCCACTGCCCTAAACAGTTACAGATAATTAACTAGTTTCCAAACTCCTGGTATTTTCAAAACTGCACATAATATTTCTCATACTGAAAAAAAAAGGTACTTTTTCATACAAGTATTGTTCATCCCCTTCAAATTTAAAAGTTTCTTTTCCTAGGTACTGTGTCACATTGCAGGTGTCAGGTTTTCTCAGTTTCCAAACATTTGTAAGGTCTTCACATGTCTGTATAGGCAAAAGCCTTTTAACAGGTCTTCTTCATACTTCAGGTAAGGCTGAGAGGAAAAAACCCTGAAGATTTACCCTCCCCAAATGGTGTGTGTCCTCAGTTTTCATGCCAGCAGCCTTTATCATTGCCTTACTTGGGGCATTCTTTGGGGACTCTGTTATATAGGAACCTAGCTTGCTTTTGCTGCAAGTAAAGGATAATCTCCTAATGCACAGTCTCTGCAAAATCATTCTATTTGTCCCGGGAACAGTAGCAAGATATGAGAGTTTAAATGTGGCAACATGTAAGTGCATCTCTATAAACTCTAGAGAGTTTCACTGCACAGCTCCACAGATCTCACTGGGAATATTCTTGCCTTTCAGGCCACTGCCTGCTGTGGCCAAGCTGTGCAAATCTGAAAGGTTTTGTATTACAGATTATGACAACCCCAGGATATGACCTGTAGACAGTAATATGAGAATTCACTAGGGCTCAAGTTTAGAGGTTTGGGGTTTTTTTCTACTCCTCAAGTCTTCCTACTTCATTAGGGAGAATACAGTGTATTAACCAAATCTGACCCAGTCTTATATCATCTACAGGAAAGTGCCTTTAAAGGAATATATTATAAAATATAATTAATTATAATAGCTCTGATACTCCTGCCATAAAAATGCTAAAATATTGAGACTGTTGTAAAGCAAATTATTTTATGAGTTACAGAACCATTTGGCACTGACACTTTCCTTTTTTCTTGACCTGCCTTATCTTTACACTTACCAAGCTAAGCCAACAGCTGTAGCTATATCTTTGGCAGAGATAACAACCTGGATTTAGATGCCAAGCATATGAATACTTTGCGTTTTTCTCCATCTCTCTACCGCCCTCAGGAATAGACTCAAGGTCTGCATATGATCTTTTCTGATCAGTTACTTGGCAAGGTCTTTGAGAAAAACTGATCATTGACAGTAGAGCTTCACTGACTGCAAAAAGAGCTACAGAAAGACTCAGAAAATTTAATTAGGTTTGATATCAGTTGCTTAGACTCTCTGCCCAACAGATGATGTCCTACCACATAGCAAAATTTAACAGTGTCCTCAAGCTTTTATTACTAAATGAAAATAGTTTAATGGTAAATCTCTTTTAGATCCTATGCCCGCTTTCAACACAGAAGTTTCTCTTCAGTAGAATCAGTCAGTAAGAGTAAACTCCAGCCACAATACTCAAAGCTGATGTTGTATGCAGTAGAATCCACTTAATCTTATTTGTTGCCAGCCCAAAAGCCTATGAGAAATTCTGAATTGAAAATGTGAAAGAAAAGAGTAACCGGAATTGCCTTTTTCCTCTCGTTTTTTTAATTAGCCTGCCTGACTGGGTCTGAGCACTGTAGAGGAATGTGCAGGCTGGGAGAGAAGCAGTCTTTGTATGTGGAAAGGGTTTGGTAGTAGCTGAAGTAACTGCTCTTTTTTACAGTGACAGACAAGCAATTTGGTGGGAGGCATTTTAAACAGCAGGCATTTTAAAGTAGTTACTATCATTTAAGAACTCGTTCAGTTGTAAGAGGTAGCAAATGTACAGCAGAAAGGGGATCTGTGCACGTTGTCATGTGAGAGGGGTGATACATTCATAAACCCACAGAGAACTCTCTGGCAGCATTTCAGCCACTGTCACAGCTACTCTTTTGCAGCCATAGAGAACCAGAGGTGCTTTGGATTCCCAAATAATATTTCATAGGCACACCACAGTGAAGAAAACAGAGAGCATTCTTCTTGTTCCATAACCTAATGGACCCATGCCTGCTTAAGGAGTCCATGCATACATGCAGTCCTTTAAACCAAAAATTTGCATCAGCGCTGACACTAGTTATTGCACACAGCGTTATCAAGGCAGCTTTAAATGAAGGAATGTAAAGGCTCTGAAGAAATGGATTTGTACTGAAGTATCTTAATCAGAACCTTTGGAAGGGAGGTCATAAATAAAGCTGGTATTTCATTTCAGCAAGCAATCCATCATCCCTATCATCCCATTGAGTTATAACAACGTGGAGTGAGTTGTTATTTATGCACACAAACACTTCACGCCGAAGCATGTCAGTAACAAAGGAAGAAACAAAGCCACAAGCAGTCTCTAATAAAGTAACAAGTGCTAAGTAAGAAGAAGAGGTATGTAAAGCAGTATTCCATGACAGTAACACCATGCAAGGTCATGCCGAGTAGATAAAAACTCGGAATGACCCGAACAGCCACATACAAGAAGGGTAGAAAAATTGTTTTTAGAAGTTATTAATTTTTCTGAACTACATCAAAATAATTTTGAGGATAATCCCGCCATTGCACTATTCCCAGAGGACAGAAACATACTAACCATTCCTAAGCAAATGCTAAAGGTTAAAGAATTTTACTTTCCACGTGTCATTTGTTACTTGATACAAGAACTGTTTTATCTTAAACACCATTAATACAACACTTCCTAACATAACACAGGCTAACACTCTGCTAGTCATCACCCAAAAGCAACTTAACAGTGAAAAACACAGATCTAGATATCAACAAGTTGAAATCTGACATAGTTATTTAGAACTTGATATAATCCATTGCACGATAATAGGTCAATTTTACAGTCTTTGCTTGGGTAAAACTCCCATTCCTTTCTAAAAGAGCTCCATCTTCTCAAAAAAGATCAGGCACTTAGATAAGAAGGCACTTTGGGAGGGACTGAGAGGATACTGAAGAAAGACTAAAATATATTCAAGTATTTACATGACTCTTTCTACAGCAATTATAAGAACAAATAAAATATGTAGACAATAAAATATATAGACTTCTACTGTAAGTAGAAGGCAAACGTACCTACAGGAGCACTTGAACAAAATTTCATCTCTCATCAATAAAAAGCAACTCCCAAACTCACGCTATTGACTGCCTAGAAGATTATCTTGGAAAGCAGTTGCTTGACCTCTTTCTTGTCATTAGCCTTTCTGGTGTGTAAGTCTCTTCCTGTCATCCACAAAGCCCAGTGATGCAAGCAGCAGCTCATTGAAAGGATACAGAATTAAATGATACCAAGAAATAAGTGTAAAATGCAAGATAACCCAAACAGATCAAATCACTGTGATCAAAATAGAATCTATAAAGCAAGAGTTGAACTACAATAATAAGTCGTCTATCACAGACCAGTGAAGTATGCATATTTGTAGAGAAATAAAATTTGTTACAAAGGACAAAGAATCTGTGATGTCTTACATAAGCCTGAAGATGACCTTTACCTGAAGGGTTTCCCAGAAGACCTGTGTGGAGCACCTTGGGAAAATGCTGACTGTGAGAGCTTAGAGAAATCAAGAGAGAACTGCATGCAAGACTAAACCAACACATGGCAGACATCAGCAAAAGCCCGGCCAGCTCCCAGCTAGGAAAACATGCCTTATCCACAGGTTATAGAATAAACACAGATGCAGCAAAATGAGTCACCAGAGGAAAACAAAAATTTAAATTGAAGGCAAATGAAGCTTTTTGCACATGCATGACAAGAAGTCCATTGAGCAAAACTAATTTTATGTCTGTGCTGGAGTAGCTGTCTTGCATGTTGGAAAAAAAGACTACAATGCTAAGAAGGGAAATATCACATAGCTCAGATTTTAGCAAAAAAAAAAATATAGAATCAAACAGCCCATCCAAATAAAATATTTCCTTTATTCATTTAAAAAAGGAATTGAAAGGCTTCTCATGGAGACTTATGTTAGTATATTTTAATTTCCGTGTAGTGCAGGCTAAGAAGATACCACACTCATTCAAGTGCCTCAGCTGATAGCAGCTCGTTATCCCACAACATTACTTTGTTTCAAATTGCAAAGCATGACTGGTGTCTCTCCATATTTAGGGGCATACAGAAAATAAATGGTTTCCAAAACACATACATGTGAGGAAGGAAGGAAGGGAGGGAGGGAGGAAGGGAGGAAAGGAAAAGAGAGGAGAGAGAGGAGAGAGAGGAGAGAGAGGAGAGAGAGGAGAGAGAGGAGAGAGAGGAGAGAGAGGAGGAGAGAGAGGAGAGAGAGGAGAGAGAGGAGAGAGAGGAGAGAGAGGAGAGAGAGGAGAGAGAGGAGAGAGAGGAGAGAGAGGAGAGAGAGGAGAGAGAGGAGAGAGAGGAGAGAGAGGAGAGAGAGGAGAGAGAGGAGAGAGAGGAGAGAGAGGAGAGAGAGGAGAGAGAGGAGAGAGAGGAGAGAGAGGAGAGAGAGGAGAGAGAGGAGAGAGAAAAGAGAGAAAAGAGAGAAAAGAGAGAGAAGAGAGAAAGAGAGAAAAGAGAGAAAAGAGAGAAAAGAAGAGAAAAGAGGAGAAAAGAGAGAAAAGAGAGAAAAGAGAGAGAAAGAGAGAAAAGAGAGAAAAGAGAGACCCTCACATTTTAATGATTTTATCTTCTTTATAATGAATATCAGAATTCATCATCCAGTCAGACCCTCATCCACTCGGTTCTCTGCTAACTCTGAGGGAAAAGCCAGGTTCAGTTCCAATGAACGGAGTTCAAGTATTAATCAGTCATCTTCTGAATTGTGTGTTAAAGATAAATATTTTCATAAAAGCTCAATTATGAAGTTTTTTTCAGAGGAATGCAGTGTGTGAGGCGGGTGCTTCATGCACAGCATACCCTAAACCTTTACTGTATCAAAGGAAGTGAAAAATGCTTCGAATAATCTGTAAACATTTCCACGATATAGTAAACAGGATTTATAAACTCCTTGAAAACACAGAAAATAACCTACAGCTTCTTGCATTTTTTTTATACTATTATGATTTTACACCAATTTATCTCCCCATAATAGCTTTTCTAGCACAAAAAGCCCTATTCGCAGTATCAGAGCCAACAGATTCCTACAAGCCAGCTGTGCGAAATAGCTGTTGTCAAGGGGCAAAAAAGTCTGTATCAAACTCAGGAGCCACAAAGTAGGGTTTCTGTACTACTATATCGTTCTAACAACTTGTTGAATCTTCCCCTTACCACCTATGTATGCTGATTCTTGATCATCCAACAAGAGAAGGACCTGAATAAATATTTTCAAAGAGATCCACTGTTCTCACATAAAAGGGAACACATCAACAGCTTGGCAGAAATGTACATAGGTATGTGTTTATTTACATTTGTATGCATTCATGCTTTATGTTTCCTAAGTTGTAGGAAGTTGTAGGAAGATAGAGTGTAGAAGTTTAGAAATCTAAGTAAAAGAAAAATACTTTGTTTGTGTAGGAAATGAGGGAAGAGTTTAACTCAAATACGTCACTCATTTTAGGGGATGTAAAATCGCATACAGTGAATGAATACAAGGAGAGAGAGCGTTCAGATATACATGGATAGTTGGACCTTACAGAAAATTCTCTTTTTATATGGTAGCACATAGGGGTACATGCAAGATTGTGATCTTGATTTTAGGCATGGACCCATAGGAATTGAAATGCATTCTGTTACAAGGCATCTCCACATCTTGGAGTCTTTCTCATTTGTGTGTTTGCATTTTAAAAGGGTTAAAAAAAAAAAAATCCAGACAGACTTGTCTGGACATATACTTGCAACAGAAAAGAATAATTGAGAAGAACAGTAAGTGCTAGTTGCTAAGCAATCCACTTTTCCTGGTCCAGATGGAGTGCCAACCTTCATGGGATTCTTACTCTTTCCCTTTAAACACTGTACAATAACACCATTTGCAAACATGCTCTCCAAATGGTATCCTCTAAGTCTGTAGAGTGAAGTGCTTGGTTCAGCCTGGCTGAAGTCATGAGTACTGCCTGAGGAAAGCCCAGCTGTCAGGCACTTCCCCTGCCTCTGCATTCAGCAGTTGTCACGTTAGGAGCTCGTTGCATTTATGGGGACAGACAACTGCATTTGTAACTGCTCTGGGGTTTTTGTCTCCTTGGCAGGTGTGGAGGGGAAAAAAAAGGAGATATGGAAACTCCACTGGTTCATGCCTATGCACTGCCAGCTGGAATAGGCTTTCTTCCCACTTTATTTCCACTCAGGATGAAACTACAAAAAAACCCAAAAGCAAGCCCTAAACAAACACAGGCACACACCTCAGAGCAAATTACACAAACGCGGGGGGGTGGGGGGGGAAAGGAGAAAATCAGGAGTGGCAAAGCAAGGATTCATCACAGTTCAGCCTTGCTCAGCTCAGGCAAGACTGTAGGGGATTGTTCAACCACCAGGTTCAGGCAGCTCCCCCAGCTTGAGAACAAGCTGGGGCTGCCTCCTAATTTCCTATTACAGCTGAACTAGAGCAGAATAGACCATGCCTAGTTACTTATAGAAACATATAGAAACCTTTGCTAGCTTAATTTTCAGAAATACCAATCACTATCACCAAGTTCCCAAGCAGATGTACCAATAAACAAGTTAAGCCAAACATTCAAATATTTATTTACTGACAACTTTCAACTATACCAAATATCACTTATACAAACATGGTAAGATTTAAATATCACAGTTGTGTTATTGCTGTGAGATGATGTGTAACAGCTGGAAATCTGCATTTTCTGGGTATTCAATATTACTGAACAATGTTAAAGAACATATTGCTCTTATAGGGCCGAACTCGTGAAGATGAGGAGCTCTGACTCCCACTTTCTTTGCTGGGAGCCATGAGAATTCATCTCAGAGGAGCATTTTAGAAGGGTGAACTTCAAATTACATTATTTTATTATTATTATTATTACATTCTGGATCTTATAATAAGCACAGCTGTTTACTTACACGCTAACTATATTTAAATAGACATTAGAAGTTAAAATTTGATTTTCTAACTTCAATATTATGTGCAAATGGTCTTGCTGCTGCCAAAAAGTCATAGTGTGCTATAAAAATCCATAACCATCTTCATCTTTGTTTTCATACTTCACATACATGCTAGAATGGATAAACATGCTGACATTCAGAAGCAGCAATGAGTTTTTTGGAACATCTCAAAAATTGATACGGTAGAGCTAACTGCATATCACAGCCAATGAAACACATTTGAAAAGATTGCATGTTATTTTGCTTTTTTTCATGGTTATCAGATATTTTGCCAGACTATGTTATACCAAGACCAAACCAGGAGAGGTTTCACCTTCCTTCCAGTTTCCTTCCATTGCTCTGCTCATCTAGCAAAGGAATTGCCACCACTTGTAGCCCCTGCAGTGGGATGTAGAGCAGTTCTTTACTGTATCACAGTAAAGTCACCTGAATAAGGCTCTTTTTCAGAAAGGGGGGTATGGTGCACCACAAAGCCAAAAAATAAAAAATTAATGTTTCTTAACTACCTTTTAGCTTTACTACACTTTCCCAATTCTGCATGTTGTGCTGAATGTGTAAAACTCTTCTCCTTGAATAAGGTAATTCCATGAATGTGCATTGTTTGTCTTTTTATCATTAGAAGCAATTCAAGCAATTGGAGGAATAAGAAATTTTGTCTTTTCTGTTGCAATTGCTAGTCTACATCAAGTTATTGATTAAAAAAAGATGTTTCTTCATTTATAATTCTATTACACTCTGAAGAGCCTGTAAAGAGAGTTGGAATATGAGCTCTTTTTTTTTTGTGAGCTGCAAGCATATCTTGGTTGGATTTTCAGCAGTTGATAGAAGTGTGATTTTTTTTTTTAATATTATAATATGTGCTTACATTATTATGCATGGTATGTGCATTTATGTGTAGGTATACAGTAGGTAAAGCCCTAAGTTTCTGTTATAAAAGGATAAAATATAACAAACATAAACGGCATTAGGTAGCACTGATATGGACAGCCTTTGAACATTCATTGACCACATAAAGAAGACTTTTGAAAGGATTAATTATGTTATCTTAGCTTCCTTTGTGTTGTAATATTTCTGCTCTTTCAGAATTTACAAAAGTCTTATTTTAGTCAAATACCAAAAACAATATCACAGAAAAGTAAAGAAATATGGGAGCAAGAGAGAGCAATCCAGTGTTGAAACAACCACTGTCAGAAAAGGGACATAAACCAGCCCTGCTTCCATGTGCATGAGCACACAGTCTATGACAGTGTGCTCACATATGTGCTCCATAGGGAGAGGGTTGGCTTCAGAGTGGGGCTGTGCAGTCCCAGAAAGCAGCAGCCAGTGTGCTGGAAGCACAGCATGCAGGGAAATCACAGAGGGAAGGGCTTTAAGGGAAGAAGAAGAAGGAGAGGAGGCTGAAAAGGGTCTTAAGCAAGGACACAGTTTCAGGGAATATCAATGATCTTTAATGCTGTCAGAGTCCTGGTGAAATTGAAGTACATAACTATAGTCATGGGGAAGGGGACTGAGCTCAGCCAGTCTTGGAACACCCTGCTTGGCAATCTGCAGGATCCTTAGTGACCTCATTGGAGGTGTTTGGGGCTCATAATGTTTCTCTGTATGATTCCAGGTCCATACTCAGAAAAAGAGGCTCAAAAATAGCCAAGTGGAAAAATGCAAAGGAAACAGAAAGAGATGGGCAGTAAGATGGTCTTTGAGAATGTTAATATTGAGTTTCACAGCTTAAAAACTTACAGAATGCAGAACTCTGAAGCAAAATAGAGCACCAACACACATGGCAGTCTGAAAAATTTAAACATGGGTATTGGAATTGAGAGATGGGAATGAATTCCCTTGTTGAAAGCTGAGTGCCGTTCCAAAGTGGCAGAAAAGGAGGCACCGCAAATGGAACATCAAACATTTTAAAAAGCTGATATTATACCATATTCCTACTCAAAAACATGGTGAATGACTTAGCGTGACATCAAAGGAAAAAGGAGAGTAATGTTATTATAAAGGTTGGTTTGAGGCTATGTTATATTAAAAGTCATGCAGTGTAACTGAACATAGAAAAATCCTGGGCAGCAGAAAGTATTTCCCAATAACTTCTATTTGTCGGTGGAAATCACTGAAAGAAGGCCAAATGAAAATATCTTCATCTGAGTTCTTTAAAGTTGACATCTACCAGGTGGAAAATATAGGCAGACAGAGAAGATTCCCTAACAGATCAAAACATACTATATGAAACACATTCAGGAAGCAATGAAGTCTAACTTTTAGTCCTCTTCCATGTAGAGACAAACAAATTCAGGTGGAAAGTCCTCAAAGTTTCAGACAGACAATCTGCTTAATTTTAGATCAGGAGCCATTTGGACAGGAATTCCTTGTTTTGTAAATACTTCTATAAACCTAGTACAATTTAGTCCTAGCCCAGAACAAGGATTTTAGATGTGGCTGTAATTAATAATAAGAATGAGAGTGGCCAGAATAAAGAAGCCATTCTCCAATAATGCCACGTCACTTGGAGAAGACATTACCAAAGCAATGCCTGGGTTTTCTGAATAACTTTGACTTTGTCAGTAGAATGAATACAGAACCAGACCATACTTCACCTACTGATACAGTCCTTGAGAGAAAACCATAAAAGAGATGAAGCACCTCATTGCTGGAAAATAGCTATAATTTAAGACTTACTTATGCCAGACAGAAATATGAACGCTCATTTCTCTGCAAATACAAGAAGATACTCATAATTTAGAGATTTTAGTTGCAGTTGTTTTAACAAATTTCCAGGGCTGGGGAGAAGAGCAGGTGAGAAAGTAACTGCAATTGTTCTTGGCTAAAAAGAGTAAACTGTTATTTTTTTCCCTGATTTATAACTAATCAGATGTTAGACATTAACATGGAATTTTAAAAAGTTCTGCAAACTGCTGCAGCTTAAAGGAAAATGCCAAATCATGTTAATTTGCAGGAAGAAAGTATTACAGCTATCAGAGTTGGAAAGATGTGGTGGTGAAAGGAGGTGACTAGCAAATGGAAAAATGACTGCTAGCTAGAGTTTTATGCCATTCTATCCTCAGATTTTAAAGAAAAAAAAGAAGAAAAGGAAAAAAAAGACCAAACTCACTAAAGCTTAAAGTAGCAATGGCTTTCCAAGAGTTTAAACTGTTTGAAAAGCTGTCTGTGGTGAACACTGTTAGAAGGTACAAGGTGCACTGGAGGGGTTTGCAGGAAAGCCAAAACCAAAGTAGCTTTCGAGATCAATCAGAAACTGCTGTTTCAAGGAGCTGTGCTAGAGTTAATGCCAAATAAAATGCATGCTACTCTACAGAGATTTTAATGAACCTGCTTGGAGGCAACAGAATGAAGGTGCCGTTGGCAGGGAGCAACATTTCAAAATAACCTGGAGCAAGTTACCTAAATTCCCAACATTTATAACAAAACTGAACAAAACACAAGCAGAAATAGGGAGGAGGTTAATGAAGTCCTGTGAGCAGCATCAATCACTCCCTAAAACACACAGAGAAAACAAACCGTGTTCAAAGATGTTTTTTTAAGCACCGTGAGATACATTAAAATCCTTTGAAAAGAAGTTCCTTTGAACAAATTTAAGCATTTACATGCAGTAAACAAGACATCCTGAGAAAAATTCTAGTCAAGCTCTCCTGTCCCTTCAAGCTAAGTTCTTTGGTATTTGTCTCTCCTTTTCTTCTCCATCCACCCCACACTCCTTTTCATCTGTGTTTCACTTTCAACACACCACTTGGGATCAGTGCACAGCAGCAGTCGTAGCGCTCCTGTGTAGCTGGGCTGTGCCTTAGGTAGTGGTGAGTTTATTCACCCGTCTGCCTAAGCAGCAATTCCAAGACATTCCTTATTTCAGTTTTCTTTTGTGTGTTAGGAGATTTACTCACTACTCCTGGAATCAGAAACATGTTTCACTCAGCTATGTGGTAATTAGAAATTACGCTCTAATCATCAGTGCATTTTTCAAGCATCTCAGTGTTTGCAAAGAGGTTATTTTTATAGTCGGTACTGAAGCAGAAGGGGTGCTTCTGTTATCTGCCATAACATACATTGCTCCTTTTTTTTCTCCCCAGGTCTAGTATGCATCCTGGCCCTCAGAGGAAAGGATCACCACCACCAGCACCTGACAGAGCTGAGCTGCAGTTGCTAGGATGAGTGTTGCTTGTTTGACCTATGAAGATTGGGCCAGGTTGTTGTTCTGGTAGTATTAATTAATGGTGCTGAGTTCCAGTTGCACCAGCATAATAGTGCTGGATCCTGGCACAGTCCTCACTTCCTTGTAGTAGTGTCCCCCAACTGCAGCTGAATTAGTGAAAGTATGGAAGAAAATCTCTAAGACTAAGAAGAAAAGCCAGAGCACAAGCTCTAAAATCATTAAGCTACTGCAAACTTTCTGGTGAAAACTAAATTTCTCCAAATGAGACATTTTAGAAACTAATTTTTACTTTGAGGACAGCTTTTTCATTTATATTTTTTTCTGGGCAGCTTGAGTGGATGACATTAATACATAAGGTATGGTACTTCAACACGTATGGCACTGTGATGGAACAACTTGCCATAAAATAGATTGATAGCTAGATTTTTTTATCCCACTGGTAAATAAGATGATGACATCAGTTTCAGATGCCAAAAGAACTTGAAAGTCTTTACTATTTAGTACTCACATTAGGAGCAACACTGTTGATGACCATTATGGATGTCCCTCGTGGCCAGTTCTTATTGCACTCTTGTATCTCAATGTGGGCTAGCTGGAGTTAACTCTCTTCCTGAACAGTAGGAAATAATTGATCTGTGCAGCTATTCAAGCCTGGTTGAACATGGTAGGGATGAGTGCATTTGTAGCAGGTGTTGAGCAGCTCGCACAAAACTTTTGTGCCCAGAAAAAGGGAACCTGTTTTGTTAGCTGCATGCATCAGGAACACTTAACTATCAACAAGGAAATGCTCCTAATAATATCTATGGTCTTGTATATATCAGGCAGACCCCAGAGGTGGTGCTGTGTGGGGAGGGTTCATTCTTTATTCTTTTCTTTCTCCTACTTTTCTAAGCTTTTAGAAATGTTTCCGTGAATTATGGTTTGAAAAGTTTCTGGGGCTCCCAGCAAAGCTGCGGTAAAAAGCTATTCCTGGCAGGCAGGTAAGTGTACCAAAGCTATGAATATCCACAGGTGGCTGCTTTGCAAGCTCTACAAACAAGCACCAAGCACAGCTGAAAATGATCATCATCTTTGGGTTTGGATTTGTATCAAGAAATGTCTTTATTTGTAGGCAGGGCAAGGAGGAACAAAACTTAGCAAAACTCAGAAATGTGATGTGTGCAATGAAGGAATCGGTGGCTGCCAGCGGAGCACCGTTTCCATTTCCCTCTGATTCCATTTCCTTTCTTTTAGAGGGTCTGTGCAAACCTGAGTCCTGTGGCCCACTGAAAGGCACAAACACTGATGATGATGAAGCTCATGGTATAAGCAAAATCTTTCAACAGAAACAGTAGGCTGGGTGGTATCAGGTTTAGGATCTCAACAGTCTTTCACCACCGAGCTCAGGGATTTCAGGACTAGGCTGCAAAGGCCTACTGAGAGAAACATTCATTATTTATGACCTTGGATAAGGATAAATGTAAACAAAACATTGACAAACAGCTCAGCAGAAATTATACCATGTGGTTTTACTACATTAGGAGTTTTGATTAATAAAGCGTGGGGGGAGGTTTAGCAACAGTGTACGAATTTAAAATAATAAAACCTAATGAAAAATTAACAATAACATGAAATGTTTCAGTAATGTTCCCTGTAATGGCTGTTGATATGGGAAGTAAATCATCAAAAGGATTTCTGAAGAACAAATTTAGCAGAGAAATATCTAATAAGAGTGGCTTAGATAGCCATATTCAGTACACAGATTTAAAATGTAATTCTACATTCTCACACATTAAATATTTAAATTCTCATAAGGAACAAAGAGTGTGGGACTATCTCTTTCTTCAGGCATATTACATTTCAAAGCAAGGATGTCCTTAGCACCCAGTTAAAGCCTGGATCTGTGGCTGCATTCTATTGTTTGGCCTCAAACTAATTGTAGCAGAAAATTAATTACGTCCAACATTTCAAACTTAGGTTTTAAAAGCAGCTTGATCCTGAAGGGCAGGAGCTGCTCAGCATGTTACATATTGAGCACTAAGTGCCCTGGTTTTTCAGAACTGCTTGACTTGTCTAACACATTAGTTTTTGATAGAACCAGATGGTGTTTTGGTCTCAGTATTTCAAGGCACCTTGACACAGATCCTTAGATGCATTTCTGTGTAATTCAGACTAATTTCTAGCATCTCAGAGGGTCTTGTACATGTGTATGTAATGGTGTCATTTGGAAACTGCAGTCTAAGCATTAAACCTGGGTGCATGTCTGTGTAATTTAAGGATTAGAGAAAAGGGGAAAAGTTCTTTTTTGTATCAGTCTAAACTAGCAAAAGATCATGGAAAGTTCAGGGTGGTTTTTTGGTTTGTTTTTTTTTTTTTTTTTTTACTTTTTTTTTTACTTTTTTACAGTCTGGAACTTGTAAAAGGACTCCAAGGTTAAAAATCTGCTTAGTTGCTCCAGCTGAAAACTTCAAACTTTTTTTTCAGGGATTTCAGGCTATGTATCACAAATCACTTTTCTAACAAATAACTGGAGTGGTGAAAGAAAAATTAAGAGAGAAATCCCATTATATAATAGATTAAATTATGGGGCTTATTACCCATACTACACAAACCCCCTGAATTTTAATTACTAAAAGCAAAACAGCTCGAAATTAAGACTTGTTGACTAGCCATGGTACAGCCAAAGCACTCTGGAAGATTTTGCTTCAAAAAGGTGGGCAAATATTATTTGGGAAAGGCTCAATTCTCTCATGGAGGCTCCTCACTGCAAGGTGGTTATGCTGGGTATTCTCTAAAAGGATTGACTTGAAATAGAAATGTCCTGACCTTGGCTTGTATTGAAACTCTGACACTTTCTGCATTTATCACAAACTTAAATGGTGCTTATGCCTTTTGGAAACCCCTTTGAGGGGTTTATGAAGATATTTATAAACTTCAAATAAAAAAATAATGTCAGCTACAGCACCAACTCTGTAATTGAACCCCATCATCTTTTCCATAATCATTCAACTTGAATATCATACTCTAGACCTCTTTGGTTTAGTATTTCCTTATAGCTTGGCCAGCTGTTGTGTGAATTTAACTGAGGCTACCATACTAAGGTGTTACCAGAGCAATCTATGATATCCACCACCCACCACAAATACCCTATTCATCTTCATTTCCTTTTGTGTGCTATACTAGTCCAAATGCCTTCAACATAATGACTCCCCTTCCTTTGCTCTGCTGTGAAATGAGCTGCATGACCTTTACAAACCTACTAGAGATAGTGTAGCGGGGAAAAAGGTAAATAGAAATCAGAAGTTCTACTGCATTTTAATTCTTGTATCGGTCTTTTAAATACTCCAGCTTCAAAAACAGCACAATTTAAGTGTCAACAATTGCAATATCCCCAACTGGCTGTACTATTCACAGTATTTCAGATTATGTGAGCAACTCCATCGATTTTGATGGAAACAGATATTATTCAGTTTTATTTTGTGGTTTTGTTGTCGACATTAAAAAGCAAGGAGGAAATGGGAGGTGGCAGCAGGCTCAAGAAGCAGCAGCAATGTGTGCAGAAGAGCATAATCAATCAACTATAACCAGTCAAACTTCCAATGTCACATCCGAGGCAAGACTTGGTGTGCAATAAATGTCTCACAGATGTGGTTGTTCTCAGTAAGACCCTGGAGTGGCCCTGAGTGGCCAAAGCAAGGAGAGCTCCCTGCCTTCCTGGCTGCCCTGCTAAATCAAATCTAAATGCAGAAAGGCTGCTTGGGTCTCTCAAACTGTCTCAAGCTGACTTCAAGACTGACAGACTGACAGTACTTAATTTTTTTTTTCCTCTTAGTCTTGCTGGATCCCTTTGGCTCTCTAAGCATCTAATTTTTCCAAAGAACTCTGCTAGAATAATTTCATTTAACCTCATGTTTAACTCTCAGATTACTCAGAAAGTGTCTCACATTTTAAAAAATCCCACATCTTTGACTTGTTATCTACTCAATATCCTAGAAGGAGAGGATCTGTTACTTTCTTTCATTTTCATGAAGCCCATTTCTCTAACTATCTGTGTATTCACATGGGTCATCTCCTATCAGATCTGACTTTTTATTGAAGCTATAAGCAATGCAAAAGCATTTTACAATGTTTATTTATTTAAACTTACTGTAAAAACATCAAGACATAAATAGCATTCTTCTGAAACAAAGATTAATGTTTATACAGAACAACCTGCAGAGCATGGAGGTTTTAAACCAACACCCATTTTGTTTTGAAGGAAAATTATGGAAGCATTTGGAGCAGAACTGTAGAGGAAATTAAGTAGTTGACCTTTTATTATGCTATTCAATGTGATCTTTACTGTGAAATAATAATGATAATGATGGCAACAATGACAACGCTTGCTGATTTGAGCTACTCAGAATAACGAGGAAAAATGTGTCCTGAAACCTGACTTAAAAGCAAAAATGAGCTGTTAATTCTCACAGGATCCCTCTAGTATATAATCAATAAAACTGCAACTGATTTTTTTTTCTTTAAATCCATCTTCCTCAAAAAAAAAACCCAAGAGACAAGAAGATAAGGGCTAATCATACTATGAAGTACTTGCCTACTGATGCCACATTCAAACCAACTTTTGGAATGAATAAATATAACAATGTTATTGAATTATATACAATTTGATCTTATTTAAAAATGTGATGCACTTGCATCGATCTGGCTCTCCATGCATGAAGATTGATAAAAAAAAATTCAAAGAGGGAGTTCACTGTTAAACTAGAGACAGGTCAGAATCAAGCCCTTGTCACTATGCATTGCAGCCACACAAGTGATTATGTTTTAGAATCCACAATATTTTTTCAACAGAGCTCAGTGAGACACTGAAGCCTGGCCTTTGCAAAGTGCTAAAAATGCAGACAGTCAGGGGGAGCATTGAATGTACAGAGAGATGAACAACGTGAGCTGACAGGTCTTTTCAACTTTACCTTGTTATCTTATGGGTTTATCAATAGGGAATGGAAAGAAATCCAATGACTTTCCCAGCCTGAGGATGTAGTTGAATAACAGACTTCTTAAAAAATTCCAACTCTTTAAGGTGTTACAAGCTAGGATTTCACTGTTGCAATCCATTGAGCTAATTAATATACCAGTTTCCAATTCTAAATTTTTTCTTTTCTGACTAAAGCACCTCCTCCTTCTTTTGCTCAGGAAAGAAAAGGTGTGGGGTAAAATTCTGCTTGCTGAAGTCTAGTGAGAAATTACTCTCCTCCCACAGAATGAGTTCACAGCAATGATGTCAAAAAGCTTCGTTTTGTGCTCCTTTTCAAACATCTTGAGCGTTTTGAGACTTTTTGTACTGTGTGTTTTTATGGGTGAGGTATATGCCTTCAATACAGCTCTAGCAATGGCACTGAACAGCCTTGTACGGATTAACAGCAATTAAATTATACCTAAGATGTAAAGGTGTTTTTCATCTTTTAAAAAGAAAAGCAGTGATTATTTATTTCTATTGCAGGTTTCCTTGACATGCTGCTTAATACTGGTTGTATTGAGAAGTGAAATTGGGAAGTGAAATGAGGAAAGGGCATGCAAGGAACAAGATCTTCTCAGTGCAGTCTTCTAGTGCCAGTTCATTCCCTGCTCCCAGAGACTGTCCATAGGTTTTTTGAGTAAAGAGGATCTTGACTATAACCTAGGCCATTCAAAAACTTTACAAATGAATCAAATTAAACTACTTAACAACAGGAAAGAAAGCATGTAAGATAAATATGATGAAAACAGTCAAGCTTAGGAGTGACCACAATCCCTGGAGGTATTTAAAAGACATGTGGATGTGGCACTTCAGGACGTGGTTTAGTGGTGGACTTGGCAGAGCTGGGTTAATGGTTGGACTCAAAGAACTTAAAGGTATTTTCCAACCTAAATGATTCTGTGATTCTACATTCAGGATAACTTACAACCTGTCAGGGAAATGAATGGCATTTATATATATCATTTAAAAGCCACATAGGAAATATGTGGCATAACAGACATGGGAGGTTAGGTACCAACAGGGGCAAGCTTACTTCAATGTTTGTATATTCTTACATTTTTGTTTCTTCAGCCTTTGAAAGGCTGAATATCATATCACTTACAATACTCATTAATTACCTATTTCCTTGATACTCATTAGCATTTTGTTTTTCTTTGGTGATGGATTCATATGTAGACATATTCATTTTTTTGCTTTATGGTCTTGCCTGGGAGACTAACAGAATAGCATTAGCTACAGAAATAATACTGTGATTTAATGTATGAAAACAGATGGTTATTTAAAATTACTTAGTTCTGATGTTTAATATTAAGTAACATGCTTAATGAACACAAATGTGATGCTAATTAGGCATAATTTATTCATGTATCCCTCTGAAACATTGATGACAATTTATTTGAGAAAACTAGGCTCATCTGCATGTTAGTTTGCTTACATGCTATAAAACCAAAAAGACTTTTAAACTGTATCTATTAATATAGATCTATTTTTATTGTTATTCAGAAGAAAAGAATGACACTTCTGTGTTAGCTTGATTTTTTTTTTTTCTGCTGGCAAATGAATCTTGTAAACCAGCAAAAGAATTGTTAACTCAAAAAAAAAAAAAAAAACCAAAAAAACAAAAAAAAAAAAAAACCAAAAAAAAACCTTCTGCCAATCCAAATATTTTTACACAAACTTTGCTTTTACAATGAGGCAACCAAGGGCAAAACCAATTCCTTTGAGGAGAAAAGGCTCCTGCCATTTCCAGGCCATCAGTGCTCTCTGTTGCTAGAGCTGTGTCACTAGTGGAACAAAGTCTTTACTGTATGACTCAAACAGAGCCCCAGAGAACACTGAGAAGTCAGGGATTCCAGCTATGACTCAGGCTTAAAGTGTCAGTGGAGCCTGGCAGAGATACAAACTGACGACAGTCATGAAGTATAAAAACAAAGGATAAAACCCTTAGTGGGTCACAAAGCACATATGAGGCAAAGAGCATTAGGCTTCTGACCATTTTACCACAGAGTTTCCAAGTTGGTAACTTGTTTTTGGCAAACCTAAAGCATGAGGCAAACAGTTTAAAAAGAAGCTCAAACCAAACCAAATCAACTCACACTTTCTAAAAAGCTACAATTGACAAAGTCTAGGAACATATAAAATGGACAAGGAGACAGAAGAAAGCTTTTGACATTACAGTCTATCATCAGAAAAAAGCCATAGTGTGAGGATGTCATCTGCTTTAGATAAAGCATTGACAAGCTATCAACATCCAAAAAGAGAAAACATGATCATAATTGCTATAGAAGCACTTGGGTACAAACATTATATGAAATATATATGGAGAGAAAAGTTGGAACAAGGCCCTCCAAGATCCACAGTTGTCATACCAACAATCAAGCTAGATAAAAAATTTCCTCCAAGGGCACCCACCATGCCAAGGTAGAGACAAAGCTGCAATCATTACAAGCCTGTGCAGCCACGAGATGGCACCTGGAGTGACAGTGTGCAAAGGTACATCCTCAGGACTGTGGAGTGCCTACCCTCTCACTAATTAAAGTTTCCAGTGAACCATACACAATGCCTGCTTAGTCCTGACATTGCACCCTCTGACATGCTAATGAAGGAAGACAGGAGTACAATCTCTAAATGCTTCTCAGAGGCAGAATACCAAGTATGAAGGGGAAAATTAAACAACTGCAAGCAGATGGTGAGATGCATAAAGAGAAACCAACAAGCAGATTATATTCAACCTCTCACCTCAGTAACACCAGTTCAAATCTTGCATATTCTGGAGTAACACCATATCTGCGAAAATAAAAATAAATATAGGCTTGGGCCTTTAGCTTTATTATCTCTTGTCATAGCACTGAAGAAATTATGCCTTTGGGAGTCTCAGCTCAGTGATAAAATTTTTTATTAAGAAATTAATAATTACAAAAATTAGGGGAAAGAATGGAATATCACAAAGCGCATCATAATTCCAAAAGATAATTATTTATTTCAGACATAGACAAGATAACACAACATGAAAGGTTTTAGTTTGAGAATAGAATGGTGTGATGGACCAGGATATGCATTGCCTTTACACTGAAAGTGGAAATGGAACCTACTTTTTTCTCCTTGCTAGTGTGGCTTTTAACTATTAATATACACTACCTCTACAGTAGTAGAGTAGTATATATTAATATACACTACAGCAAGAGACTGTTCCCTTATACTTCCTTATTTGTTTCCAAAGGATCAGCCACAAAGGATGCTGAGAACAGCAAACACGAAGGAGGTAAACAAAGACAGGTTTCATTGCTAAGCTTGACCATTGACAAGTTTTGAAAAATCCAGGTACCACAACTTATTTTTCATCACCTCACATGAACTCTTCCCTTGTTGACTGTGTCATTCTTTGTATAGCTTAAATTTCCTCTCTATAAATATCAATAAACCTGGCTAAGAAACCTGACAAAGATTACACCTGAATATTCTAATTACAGTGGCCTTCGCATCCTCTCTTGCATTATCATTCCTCTTGCACACTGATGCAAGACAGCTGGGAGAGTCTAATCCCTGTTTGCTGAAATCATTCCTTACAGGCTGCTTACAAATGGCCTGAAATGTAGAAAAGATGCAAGTGGCTTAAATAATACTTAACTTCAGTCCTGGGTTTTTTTGAGCAGACCTTGGACAGAAGCAAAGTCTCCTGGGACACTTGCTTTGTATTAGGCTACATCAGTTGTTCCAATTAGAAGTGTAACAACATTTTTCAAGATCAGTCGCTGTGTAATCGACCTAGCATCCACCAATCTTCATCAGGAATGGCAAGTAATTAAAACAGACCAAAAAAAAACCCCACAAGCCCAAAAAACACAAGCAAAAAAAACCCAAACAAAAAAACCACCCAAAAAACCAAACAAAGGCAAAAAAACCCCCAAACAAACCCAAAACAACAACAACAACCCACCAAGAAAAACCCCAGAACAAAAAAAAACCAAAAAGAAAACTAAAAGGAGGCTTGGGTGAAGAGATCAGTTCTTCAGTGGAGTAATTAAAAGAAAATCTATTATCCTCCCAAAGGCTGCAAGATTCACACCAAGTGAGCCAACTCAAACTCAAGGATGATAAAGGGCCTGGCAGTTTCCCAGCACAGTTGCACTACTTTTCTGAAACAAAGACTGACATTAACTATGAGAAAATACTCCCTTATTAGGTCATAGTGGAGCAGATATCAGATCTCCTGACTGTTGTCACACCTGTGGAGTTACTGAAAAGATATTTTAATTGAAAAAATGTTATCTTCCTAAAGACGCATAAACTAGAGTCTTCTTTTTGTCACTGCCTAAAAAAAATGGTATCAGATTCAAAACAACTTCCTGTTTCAAACTTGTATGAGCAAACCACAGAGCTACAACATCAGGGCCAATAAAACTCTGAGTTAGGGTTCCATTCATTTCAGAAGATTGAAAGCAAACCAAAAGAAGTTCCCAACACTATTAAAATCAATTTCCAACTGGCTTTTATGAAAATGCAACTTCCCTAAACACAATAGGATACTGTCTACCAAAGAGGACAGTCGCTGATTTTTAGAAGAAGATAATCTATATGACTGTCCCAAAAGACATTGTCACCTGATACCTCTAAAGAAAGACACTGTTCTTTTTGAAGTAGAAACATGACTGAAATTAAAGCTGGATTTCTGTTCACATAGCACTCAAGAAAAAATAACATTGAAAACAACTTGTCCAAATTAGCAGAGTAGTACTGTGGTAGACAGAAGAACTGGAGACCTACCAAAAATCTTTTCCAGTGAAACAGTCCATCCTGCAAATATGTCTATGATTTAGAGGGTAACACCTTCCTCTGTGTTTTATTAAGCTATTCTTTCAAACAAGAAAATATTTCCAGGGAAGTACCTATCGATGTGAAAATCAAAGACATGCTGAGTTCAAAGGCATCCAATGGGATTACCTAGTTCATCTTCTTTCTTTGAGGCAAGATGAAGTGCATACTTAGGACACTCCAAGCAGATGTTTGTGTGACTTGTTCTTAAAAACTCCTGGCTTACCTCCTTACATAAATCCTCTGCCTACAGAGGATGTCTTATCCAATGTACAGGAATGACACAAATTCCTGATGTGCTAGAATATTTTCTGTTTCTCTAACAAACCTCCTTGCATTGATAAAGGAAATCCAGCACTTCTAGCTTTCTAAATCAAAGTTAATTGCTATTATTTGAAACTTGTCACTCTCTTTTAAACACCACTTCCTTTTTAAAGGGGGATGTGGTGGACAGGTCCTGATACTTCCAAGCACAACGTATCTGCTATTATGTTCCATGCAAAAGGGAACAGAAGCGGTGCCAGCGTCGGCAGCAACAGAACCTATTTGGCTTCCTCCTTCGGGAGCAATCCAACATGTGGAAACATGAGGGCTCTGTCATTTGCACAAAGTGAGGCGATTTAAATGAGACAGGATCCATCTGCTTCAAGATGAGCAGAAGATTGTTTGCATGATAATAACCTCTTTGGATGTTGCAGAGGATCTCTGCCACGTTAGCAAATGGAGAAGATGTGCAATGATACACTTATTTGTTTAGCTGTAAATCATAGCTGTCAATATTATGGAGGATTTAACAAACAGTTAACTTTCACTTAAAGAAAAGCTTACAAATAGAGTTACTTGAGGAGATTTGGCACTCATCCACTGGATGAGTGGAGCTTTTTTTGTTGAAACCTCTGCCTGACCATGGGATTTCACCTATAACATTTTATCCCCTTTTCACAAAACTGCTACTTTTAAAAAATCTCAACTGATATGATTAACATGGAATGAATTTCAGATATGATATGGAGCATCTTAGCTCAGCAAAAGGACACTGGATCAATTGTGGGTGCAGAAGGCAGCTTTTATTTATAACATAGAACTAAGAACAAATACCTATTCTCCAGGTTTATCTACCTTATTGCTAGCTTTTCCTCTGTTACAATAATCTCCTCTCTTCTTTAATTTATGCCCACAATTACCTTGTGCCTAGTAAGTATATGAAATGGTATGGAACACTCAAAATTAATCTCAGTGTTTGACCTGTAATATCAGGTAAAACCCAGAAAAAACAACTAAATGAGCCACTGATGACTCAAATAAGACACCATCAAACAAGTCACTGGCACCAAAACATATACCCTGTAGTTAATTTATTTGAAAGTACTATCTGAGATTTTTCTCATGAGTAACGTTATTTAAAATAATTAGCATATGCAAAGGATGGATTGTAACTCTCTTTCACCAAAGTGTTAATGCAAATAGAGTGATTAGCAATTACTGATTCGGTCCTTAAAATAATGTAACTTTAAGGTTATGTTCTCCCCTTTCCTCTGCTCAGAAGTATTTTTCACAGTGGTGCAGATTGCCTCTAAACTACAGATTTATGATATAATAGTGAAGCAATATGCAATGACACAGTGCATATTATGTTACATTTCTGCTGGTTGGGTTCCTCTTTTTTTTTCCAATTTTCAGCAACTGTATAGCCTGTTTTAGCTACTGAAGCATGGTTCATAGAGCATAGATTATATTCTTTAATACAGTTTGCATTATTCCTCTGCTGGAATATGGATGAAGAGCACACATTCCTATCTCCCACTAGATTACCTGGCACTGTAAATCTAGTATCCAGTAAATTTAAAATACCTTTGATATAACACACTGTGCTGCCTTGGGGAGAAGCAGGGTAGCAAAAGCTCAGGCTATGTAATACTAGGTGACAGTCTCCCTGTTCTCTCCTTTTGTTCCATCAGTGGTCCACCTAGAACAGAGTAGCTCTCACATTACATCACCAGGGACCAGCTCTATCATTTGCTGTGAATTCCTTTGTCCCAGGAGAAGGCACAATATTTGTTTTTGTAATTAAAAAGACTGGGGAATAGAATCAAAGTCATAGAATCATCAAGGCTGGAAGAGAACTGCAAGACTATCCCATTCAACCATCCACCCAGCACTACCACTGTAACCCCTAAACCACATCACCCAATGCCAGATCCAGATGGCCCTCCAACACCTTCAGTGATGGTGAGTCCACCACCTCCCTGGGCAACCTGTTCCAATGCCTGACCACTTAACAGTGGAAAGTTTTTCTAATATCTAATCTGAATCTCCCCTGTGTCAGTTTAAAGGTAATTCCTCTGCTCCTGTCATTGCAGGCACAGCAAAGACCAACCCCTACCTCACTTCAGCCTCCTTTCAGGAAGTTGTAGAGAATGAAGAAGTCCCCCCGAGCCTCCTCAAGACTAAACAAAACCAGCTCCCTCAGCCACGCGACGTAAATCATGTTTTCTAGAATATTCACAAGTCACAGATAGCTTTGAGACTTCATTTTCAGTATCTATTTTTAATTCAATTACCTTTCCATTACTAACCTATGGATGAGAATTTCCTTTCATACAGAGTAACAGTGGAAGCTTTCCTGCTTGTGGATACCTGAGCAAATACATTTGGAATATTAAACACCTGCTAATTGGAGGCAGATTTCCAAAATCAACATGTGTGCCTACTTATGTGGGCAAATTACAAATTCCTCTCCAGCTGGACAAGAGAACTGGTTCAAGGATTTTGTTTTCAGCAGAGAGATCAGTGCCATACTAGTTTGGAATTCCTTTGTATGTAAGGAAGCCTGTAGACAGCCTAACTGGCCAATGTACATGATTTAGACTAGTTATTTTCTAATAGCTCTGCCGTTAGACTAGCCAAGTATGTGACAGGTTTTCTTCACACCTTTGTGAGAGATCTTTATATAATCGTTCATTTTCACTGTCAGACTGTATTTCTTATACCTTAGTGTTCTTCCCAGAAGGAGACCTAGACTTAACACATAACATCAAAATGTCCGCTTGCACGGAGGTACCAAAGGCACCACTCAGTGTGTGGAGATTTTGAGAAATAGCAATAGCAATGTTGCCTTTTAATAAACTATGAGGTAAGTACCAACAGTTTAAAATCTTGCCTTTGAATGACTTAATCTTGTCCACTAAATGTGTAAAAAATTAACAAAATAATGGCTGAAAAAGGCATAATTTTAAAATAAATTTCTAGGACTAATAGTGGTACAGGGTTTGTCTTAAGAATTTGCCATGAATCAAAAAGCAAAACACTTCTAAATTAGAAAATACCATAAAATTATTCTGTATTAAAACTACAATAATATGGCATATCCTTATATTTGTGTTTCTTTTTCAACTCCTAGTCATAAATTCCTGTCTGCCAATGCTAAACTTAGAAAAAAATATCTCTGGATTTTTTTTCTTTTCAAATATGTTCCAGGAGTATAATTTTCTTGTAAGTGGTCTTGTCATGAATGTTCTTACTGTGGCTTTTTTTCCCCTAGAAATATACCCCAAGGAATACTGGTCTTTTCTAAAAGTGTTTTGCAGCTTTATTATAACACATGACAAACTTTCTGTGTATCATAATGAAAAAAAAAAAAAAAGAGGATTTTACAGAGGGGAAAAAAAAACAACCAACAACAAAAAAACTGCCCCAAAACCCAGAACACCCAAACAACATATTTTGGATATGCTCTTCATAATATACCTGATTTAAAAAAAAAAAAAAATATATTAATCATTTTAATATCAGTGCCAAGAATTTCCAGGAGCAATCATTTTCCATCTCTAAAAAGACATGATAGCAGAAACAACTACAGTCCTGTTCCCTGCAATTCCAACTTCAGATCCCTAAGGAATGATCTTCAGAAACTGAGAAATTTCTGGTCTTATTCATCTCCTCTCTCTCAGTACATCTTACTGCCTATTCACTGGTAATTAAGCAAGGATAGCAAAAAAAAGCCAAACAAAACAAACAATACCAACCCAAACCAAGAACAGCAACAAAAAAAAAAGACCCACAGAAAAGAAACCAAAACAATAAAACCAAAAATCTAACCCCACAATCAACATCAAATTGACTCAAGAAGATGAAGAAAATTTGAAATGATGCCCTTATTGTCAGTAACAAAGAGTAAATGACAGACTAATGTGCAAAGATGCAAACCCAGGGTGCATATAAATTGATGGATGAATTACAATGTTAAAATTAGAAAAGAGGGAAGAAAGATAATCTGTCATTTTCATAATACATCAACATTTGCTTATGCTCAGAGATCTTTTTAAAATCCCTTTTTATCACAAACTTCAGACTTCAGCTTGGCTTAGTAACAAAGCATCTGAATAGGGGGAATAGAATGAAATTGTCTCAACAGCCTTAAACAGAGCATTACAGTTGGATGTTACTGTAATAAAACTGCAACACTGCTCTGAAGAGGAAACAGAACCTCATGGCTGTTACTCAGTAATTTTCTGAAAGATAGGTTCAATAAAAATATATCCAGTTTCTGCACTACTAAATCTCACAAGACCACAAAAGCTTTATATATTTTATTGAATTATGCCTGAAGCATAGGCTTGTAAATGAGAAATTATCTGTTCCTGAAGCCTAGCAAGAAGATACCATTTTATTCTCCAAAACTGATTGTATCACTCCGTCTACTCCTCCCCCCACCTTTTTTCCTGGGCTACAAAGAAGTAAGCTAAAATAGCAGAAAATGTTGAAGACTTTCTTGACTGTTTAAAATACTTATCTGCATGCCACAAAAACGCAGATGATTTTCTTTAAAGTGAACAGTGCAATGAGATATTGTTACATGGTGATAGAACAATCCTTTTTATGCTCTCATTACGATTTTAAGTAGGTGAGTTTATTGCATACAGCACTTACTCTCCTAGTGAAGCATGAGCACAAAGACTGTTGCTGAGATACAACTAAATTTTTTAAAACCAACTAGGAAATGCTTTTTGTTCATTTTGTTTCCAACCCTAATAGATCTTTTTGATACATCTACAGGTTTGTTATGTCTATGCAAGTTGGCATATATGCACAATAGAAAGGAGTCAAGATTCCTCTCCATTTTGAATAAAAATATTCAAATTATTTGTTTAGTTTTTAGTAACTTACTGGATTTAAGTCAGTGGACAACATTCACCTGGAACAGCTATCCGCAAGAAATATTTGCACAAAGTCCCCACATCTTAGCTGCTAACATAGTAAGTCTTCGACATTCAAGAGGAAGAAGAAAAACAATCACTAATGAAATTTGCATGACTCTTTCCAACAAGTCTGGAGCTTCTAAAATGTGGGTTCTGTTTTCTCATAAGCCCAGAAACCAGTGCTGCAGCCAGAGATTGCTGCATGTCCTCTGTAGCATTGCCCAGCAAGAGGCCATACGTTTTAGAAAAGCAAACCAGAAGACTGGTGCCTCCCTGTGGAAAAATTACTGTATTTTCACAAATGTCAGACTGATCCAGCCATCAAAGGCAACACTGCTCACTGATGTCTGAGTCAGAGACAAACAAACAAATCTAAAGATAACTTTAACGGAGCAAATATAAAAGGATCAAAGAGGAAAGTAGGTGCATGCAGCAATAGTACACATTCAGAGTTAGCTGAAAAACAAGGAAATTCAAAAGGAGGGAGGGAACATGATTTCCTACTTCCAAAACTCAGACATAAGCATGGCACCTAAAAAAAGACACTGAGACATAAATCTAGTTCACCTCTCCATCACCACATGCAGCTGACTGGCAGTAAAGCCAGCAACAGCCCCGCTGCACACTCTGTCAAGGTACAGGTTGACTGCAGGGCAAATGCTCTGATCTTAAAAGCATACTGAAATCTCAGCTACTGACAGCTAAACATTCCACCAGGCAGTCCCACTGAGAAGCCACTCTCTCCAGTTTTCCACAGTCACATCCCACTACCATGGTGTCTCAAAGTCACTCAGTACTTTCCCAGCAGAGGTAGAGAGTGTGCGTGCGCTAATGTTGAATAGATTATAAAGATGAACAGCTGGTGACCAGGTAGGTTTGAAATGTTTGTGGATAGGGACAGAAAAGGATATATAAATGGAATCAAAGCACTGTTTAGCTGTTACCAAAGCATGAGCTCTTTAAGGTCCGAATTCTTCTCCTGACTCAGGAGATTCACAACAGCAGTGAACCAACTCCTGATTTACATCATTCCTGCACAGCCCCTGCTGATGAGGGCTCAGCTTTTGCTCCAGTTAGTGTCATCTGAAGATTAATCTTTTAAGACCCAAACCCAGATACTTTAAGAATATACTAATCCCCTGATCTTTATCTATCTTCAGACTAACAGCAATAGAGAGCAAAACTTAATATTGTTGTATTAGCTCTATTATCATTTATAACAGAAACCCTTGATCTCTTAACCTCATGCCAACTACATTTTGCCTAGCTTTGCAGCATAGATTTTCCTTACCTTACCAGTAGCTGTTTACCTCTTTAAATAACACACACAGTTACATTACAATAAAACCAATTTGCAAGTACTGTTATTGTAGTAGGCAACGGGAAATTGCTTCTTACAGATTTAGTGCAGTTTTTACTGTAAGAGCAGTTTTTAACATATCCTAGGACAATATCAGTTTGTCATAATCAGCAAATTGCATCCCTGTCACTGAATTTACATAATGACTTCAGCAGAGGTAACTACAACTATTAACTTTAGTAACTCTTCCACAGTTTAATGAACAGAAAACATCTCATGTTATCTCTAAAAATAAGCTGTTAGCAGCTTTCTAAAGCAATCTACATTGCAATAACTTCAGCTTGCCTTACTGTGAAGATCAGGAAAAGGTACTACTTCCTCAGAAGTATCAACAGGAGAAACCCACCTCCTCAAAGAGTTTCCTGTTGTTTTGACAACAAACAGGAAGAAAAGGTACATGTTTCCACCCTGAATGTGTTCCTGCTCCTTTTTTTCATTAGAAAGAGCACTTCAGCAGGGCAGCTTATCCCTTTGTGACTTTAGGGACGCTAATAAGCCACAAGTCACATGTTGGGGACTAGAAAATTCAGAGAATTGCTATAAAATGAATATTTTATGATGATGGGGAGCGATCTTACAAATTCTTTTCTTCTGATTCCCATCAAAACATTATAAGTAAGGCCTACTAGGAATATTTACATATTGCAGTGGTGTCCCAGTGAAGTCCAGCTCCCCTAAGACTAGTCAGAAACTAGCATGTTTTCAATACCTGCCTTTCTAGGTGTTTTAAAATTAAGTTAAAAAGTTATAATTACTAAGAAGGGCCAACAGCAAGGTTTATGGAAAGCCACAAAACACCAAGTGAAAAAGGCAGTCAGAGCCTTGCATACTGAAGATTACTTTTCTTTTAAAATATTTTCAGAAACTTGGCGCACAGAATGATATTTAAGAGAGTCTTTAAAAGAACGTTAATTACAAATTAAACAATTAAATTGATAGGAATAAATTATTGAGGAAGCCAGTGAAAACAGAATTACCTATTACCAGAGAAGTAGGACCCAAAGAGAATGTTAGTCCTCATTTTAACTTTTCATTTTCTACACCTGTTGCATACTACACAAAATCCAGTGGTCCTTAATCACTCTGAGGTATCATAAACTTTCAAATATTAGAAAATACATTTATGCACAACTTTCAATACCTATCCCTATATATTTCTATAACTACATAAAGGTACTTCTGTATCATGTATCTATACTTTAAAGAGTCTTCAACGTTCAAAGTTTCAAGCTTTCTTTAGAACACTGAGATCTGGAGATTTATTTAATGAGCTTCTTTGCTTTTAACTAAGTATCAAGTTGAAATTGTTGAGAAACAAGGAAAAAAAAATCAAAGTGCGTTTTATGAAACTGGAACCAGCTCTAGGGAAAACAAGCACATTAAGATAGGGATGCTAGCTGCTTCTTTGCTTAATGTTTTCTTGGGATAATTTTAGTCAATATTTCCATAGATCCCAAACAATCCTAAAAACTGTATAGTTCACACTATACAATACCTTGATTAAGTGTAATGCCATGTAAGTAGAAGTAATGGGAGGAAAAAAGCGAGATTATCAGCGGTTTATATGACTTCAGGAGCAACCAGTATTGGTTGACATCCAGCTGAACATGAGCTGTCACAGTGTGCCCAGGTGGCCAAGAGCCCCAATGGCATCCAGGCTCATATCAGAGAAAGAGTGGCCAGCAGAACTAGGAAGTGATTGTCCCTCTGGCGCTGGTGAGGCTGCACCTTGAATCTTGTGCTCAGTTTTGGGCCCCTCATGACAAAAAAATAGACATTGAGGTACTGGAGCAAGACCAGAGAAGGGCAGCAGAGCTGGTGAAGGATCTGGAGCACAAGTCTTATGAGGAACAGCTGAGGGAACTGGAGTTATTGAGCCTGGAGAAAAGGAAGCTCAGGGGATGCCTTATCACTCTCTACAACTACCTGAAAGGAGGCTGTAGCAAGGTTGAGTCAGTCTCATTTCCCAGGCAACCATTGACAGGAAAAGAGGAAATGGCCTCAAGCTGCACTAGAGGAGAATAAGGTTGGACATGAGGAAGAATTTCTTTACTGAAAAGGTGTTTAAGCAATGGAATGGACTGCCCAGGGAAGGGGTGGACTTACCATCCCTGGCAGTGTTCAAGAAATGACTGCACACGGCGCTTTGTGCTATGGTTTAGTTGAGATGATGATGTTCCGTCAAAGATTGGACTTGATGATTTAGGAGGTCTTTTGCAACCTTAATGATTTTATGACTCTAAATGGTAATAATTGCACAGACAATGTTAGTTCTGGCCCTTCAGTTTAGTCCTCCATTTCACATTGAATGTCAGAAATCTTCAATATTGCCTTGCTTGATCATACGAAGACATAACAAATGAAAAGTACAGTAGTTCAGAAATGTTACCTGTGTACCATAAAAAAATAATTAAAATTGCTCTGGGAACTATTACCTCGTTTAAACTATTACCTCGTTACCTCGTTTAAAAGTACAGTAGGATAATATTAAGTACTCCCTTTAGGTGTCTGATGCAGAACACTTAACACTAAATCTCCTGCTGTTACTTTGGCTAAAGCAGTTCCATGGTTCTTTTTCAATTAGATTTTGCAAATTTTGTGATATAAAGAAAAAGGCTGAAGTTTTGATAATAGTTTTGCACTTTTTAGTATGCCCATAAGAAATTAATATATCTTTCTAATTGCACATAATTAAGGTGTTGTGAATGCTGTACCACTGATGGTGAACAAAACCTTTTCATACTTAAAAAAATTTAAGAAAATTATGCCCTTACATAAGCAGAGGCAATCCTGAAAAAAATGAAAGTCTGAAATGATATTCAAATGAGTTATCGAGCTATATTTTGATAATTTTTACCAGATTTTTGAAACCTTTCAGCATCTGATTGGGTTTTGCTGTGTCTGCTACATGCTTGAAAACTTAAATCTTATCCAGCTATCAAACCTCACATTTGTGTGCATTATGAACTGGGATTATACTTTGTCTGATCAATATAGAATCCACCTAGAACAACATTAGCCCTAACTAATGTTGCTGGAAACTTTCCACGGTAAGAACTGCATTTCAGTAAACTAAATGCAGCATATGTAAGAACACAGAGTTTATAAAAAGCCTGTGTTTCCCCCTAAATTATTTTTCCATACACAGATTGCATCCTTTGTGGCCTAAATTGGCCTAGAAACAACAGCAGATGAATTTAAGCTGCTCAGACTGAAATTTTCTATGTTGCATGTCTACCTCAGGCTGATTTCTTTTTCCTTTAAGTTTCATTTAAAATAGTTCAGCCTACTTTTAGGGGACAAAAATACAGTGCTTTACACTATGCTGGAAAGCTTCTGTGCTTTGAAGTGCAGGCTTGAAATCAGGATGTGAAATGTCTGGGTGTCAAGAGTACGTCTCTTGCAATCCCTATGAAAAATCCAAGGGGAAAAAAGTATTTTAAAAAAGGTGGCAGTGCAATAATACCCTTCATTCTTCCGCTCAGCTGATTGAGCTGCTAATGTGGAACACAGGGCAGAACGACACACAAATGTGAGAGGCAAAAAATATCCTAGTTTTGATCTTCATGTGGCACAAATAGGAGCATGGGAAGGGGGAGAATTGGTTTTCACTCAAGAGATTTGTCTAAAGTTTCTGTCCTGTTCACCAAGATCAAAATCAGCGATGAGAAATTTGCATTGATTGGCAACAGTTCAAGTGAAATTCCCACACTTCCCTGAGATGTGTTGCCCATGAAGCCCTCTCCTAAAGAGGCAGCCCCACTCTGCCTCTGAGCATTAATACTGACATTAATACTGCTGTGCCTGCCCAATGAAATGGGTCAAGAAATGATCTGCGCTCAAAGCTAATCCCAAGAGATTTAATTATTTATTTATTTGTGCAGACCTAGCCTCCAAAGAGGAACTACTTCTTTTAGGCAGACAGGCATTTCATGACAATTTAAGTGTTCATGGAATCATGGGATTAGAATTGACTTCTATGGAAACAAAAAAAAAATCATATTTTAAATGGTGTTTAACCAAGCATTAATTGTGAAACTCTGAGCCAGTCTATTAATAATGAGGTTGCCAACCAAAAATTTAAAGAAGCAAAGATCAAATAAAGATGAAACAGACTAAATCTAATTTTTATTCTGCATTTTTATATAGTGAAGTATTTTATGTCATTTAGTCTTTTCGTACTTAGAGGCAAAATGACCTCCTACTGTTTTGGGAAAGCTGTTGAACTGGACTAAAATTGTCCACTGAGATACTGCCAGCTAAGGATATATTATGGAATTGCACCTGCATGTCAGAATAACATTTAAAACTCAAATGTGTGGAAGTGGTTTTTTTTCAAGATGAAGGCCCAGTTTTCTGTAGTTTACAAGAAATTTATTCATTAATACAGGCACAAGAAGAATTTCTGTATAAATCAAGATTCATTATAGGGTTGCATTCCCATTGCAAAGGTAGAAGTGAATCCAGATAAAACCTTGTAATTCAAGCTACAACTGCACTTTCCATTTTAGCTTTCTATTTTTCACAGCAGGGAAAGGAATGTTGCCATCTTCATAACTAAATATTTAATGGCAAAGCATGTGCATAAGAGCATGGTTTATGAGTTGCTTTGTAAGAGCATGAGCTCGTCAGAATTACTGAAATAACTCCCTCCTAACTTTCTCACACTGAAGATAGCAAGAGATATTTTGCTTTGTGATTCGTTTTCCTCTCCAGGCAATAATTCCCCGGCATCCTCAGTTTCCCTTTCAAGACACTTTTATAAACAGAGAAAGCAAATGCAAAGCCAAAAGAATTATAAACATAATGCATTATGTATTATATTCAAATGCATTGTGTTAAAAATTATATTCAAAATAAGACATTTGTAAGCGAAAAATTTTTGAAACTATTTCAGAGACTACTAATAGTTTTCTGGTCATTTTAAATTGACTACAGATGTTTCACATTCATCACTTACTCTTTGCACTTGCTTTACAAATATGCTCTTACAGTGTAGTTGAATGTCTGGGTTTAATCTATTTTGTAACAATGTAGTTAGTGCAAATAAATATTTTTTAACCATGTAGTAGAAGAAACAATTTCTGTGTTTTCCTAAATTTGCATTCTCCTCCCTCAAGAATCCACCATACTGACAACAACCAATCCCCATTAAACCACTTTAGGAAGCGATGAAATGTCCTTGATGTGGCCTTAACGTAACAGAGAATAAGGCACATTCGATTTCATAGAGATGCTTTGTATTTCTACTACCAAAATAAGACTAAACTCAAGTGCGGGCTCCTTGTAAATCTGACTGCCATTTACACTGAGACCTCTTCAAAGAACTCCTGCTTCCTGAACTAACATTAGTGCAAAAGCAAATTAGATCCCTTAAGTCAATGACCTAGTAGTTGATCTAGTTAAACTTGGGGGGGAGTGGAGGGAGGTGGAATGGGTGGGTATGTATAATTGGCTCCTTGGAACTTTTCTGTTTGTTCCTTTGGATGTGTGAATAGCTATTGATTACAAGAAATAAAACTTGTTATACAATCCTTCCAGGGCCATTTTTGTAGTTTCTTTGTGTTTGTCTGAATAAATATAAAAAAGAAAGTTTAAAACAGCCTCCCTTTTAAGACAGTGTGATAATCTAAGCTGTACGGGTCCAAGTAGAATTATTTAATATGACTTTTAAAAGCATCCAGTGGTCTAGAATATAATTAGATGCTTAAGTGTGTTTTTGAAAGTCCGTACTTGATTCAGGATCATTAGGATCATATGAAATGGCAATCACAAGTTCTAGGACCATCATCAGCAAAAACACTTCCACTCTGGATAATGACAGTCTTTGAGCAGTGTTCAAACTCTTGAAGGAGAGCATCTGGCATAAAGATGTCCCAACTGATTATGATTTGTCCTTCCAGAGGGTTTGGTGGTGATGAATTAGAAGCTTATTTTTCATGTGTTGTAACCAAGACCTTGAGCAAAACAAGAACAGGCTCATAGGAAAATATCACCAACCAAAGAGTCTATATCCAGGTTGTTTATTTGCAGCTCTCAAAATATCACTAAAGAAATGAAGTGTTGCTATCCACATCTTCCAGATAAGAAAACTGGAGAGTTTTGCCACAGAATAGTAACAAAGCAAGGCAAGTAGTATATTTCCTTCACTTTTCTGTTCAAGAGACAGGGTCCTTGCACTCCTTTAAGCTATGTACCATATTCCTTCTTTACAGCAGTAAGCCATGGCTACCATTACAATTTTTTTCTGCTCAGAAATTGCCTCATTGCAAAACCGCATAGTAATACTTTAAGGGGAATAAAACGTCTTAGTTCTTCCTGTGACCTTGGATTACATCAGAGCTTCAGCAGCCTGTCAGGTGCTGTATATGCACACAGAAGTAGAGCAATTATGGTTCTGTTAAATGGAATTCTAAAGAGGGTTCATCAAGGGTGTTTAGAAATTAACTAATCCACAAGATTGGCCTGTGAATCTGTTTACCATCCAAACATGAATAAAAACATTAAACGGATACAGCAACTGTTAAATACTATTGTAAACACGGAAAGAAACAAGTAATGACATGAGCAGGCCTCAATATTCATAGGGAAAAATATCTTGTATACACACCCTTTCAGTTTAAAGGCAATGCCTAAAAGTTAGTGGACTAATACAGCTGTTTTCCTGCCCCACATCCTCAGATCATTAAAATAACTAAGTGTTGGGGAAGATGAAACAGGAAAGCCTTATAAATATGATTGCCTGACAAAAGATTTTGGGAATATGAAAACTACAGGCGACATCAAAATGAAAGCCACTTTTGAAATACCAAGTCTTAGTTACTGAACAACTGGAAAAGAATGGTATGGCCGACTGAAGGTAACCCCCTCTTGATGGAACAATACCCTCTGCTTGCAAACAGGTCCAAGGGTCAGAGCAGACCCTACTAGCTCAGCAGAAGGGGTCCAAAGAGTAGTTTTTAGAAGTTAAGATGTAACACTCTATGCTAATATAAGAACTCTTATAGGCTGTATGTAAATGCTATAGGATTTGTATCTTGTATTAGATTGGTTAGTGACAATTAGAATATTCAGTACAGAAGATGATTTATTGTATTGTAACCAAGATTCTATTCCATTCCATTCTATTCTCATCACTTCTTCTTCACTTCCATTCCTCTCTTACTCTTCGCACACTCTTACACTCTCTCTCTCTCTCTTTCTCCCCTTACTTACTCGCTTACTCTCTTGCTCTCTTGGGCCTGCTCAGAGCTGCCAGCTGCAGCTCTAAGCAGTGCCCCTATACCCACGCCCTTTGCAATAAACCGCATGTTCCAAGATCTGCTTATAGAGATCTCCCGTCCAGAACCTACAACTAAGATCCTGCTTTCCCTGAGACTCAGTAAAACAGCAAGGACTGAAGAAACATCTAATACTGCTCTCTGAAAGATACATCTCTCAGCTTTGTCAGGCTCAACTTCTATTATTAATTTTCCTTCTACTACTTTAACTCATCTCAGTATAGAGGTGCAGAGAGATGACAATAATATTTGAATATGTTTTCAATCCAGTTCATCTCTGGTTTAGCTCTTCTTTTTTGGAGAATGACAATTGCTACCATAACATCAGTATTACTGCTATCCAAAGCCAATTCTTCCAAAATGTGTTTAAATATTAGCACATTCCTATATGTAAAATGGATCTTGGCTATGTGTGTGTCATCCTACCACCACTCTGAAGCTTCCCCAAGACACTCCTGGATTTCCAGCAGTATCTGCTAGTTAAGCACTGCCTCTGATCTGCCCTTCTCCTTCACACACCTGGTGATGGTTACTGCACAAGAAAAGGCCATTATAGGCTAATCAAGCACTGAGGAAAACCAAAAATCACTGAATTGTCTGTATGTGGCAAGGTTGTTTCTTGGGATGGGAAGGGTGGGCTGCAGGGGCAGCCTTTGTGAGAAGAGGATCAGGGGCTGAAATGCAAGCAACTCTCCTGCCCATGTGATAGCCTTTAAAAGATGGGTAGAATCAAATCTGGTGTGTTAGGAACATTTAAGAAGCAAAGAAGTTTAGTTAAGACCAATTCTACAGGTTTCCAAATTCCCACAGACACCCATTCAAACTGCACAAGCTGCAAAAAACAGTGTATCTCACTACCAAAATTCCTCAGCTCAGATCTTCCATTAAACCTGAAATGCTTACCTTTAAAATCCTGCTACCCTCTCACAGTTTCTGTCCGATGGATCACTTTCCCTTTTTTTTAAATTTTAAATAACTAATTACCTTGTCACAGACTACAGTTATATTGCTGACCCTTCTCAACCCAAGCAAACAGCTCTGGGTTGGTTCTCACTATTCGCAGAGAGCATCACTGGTAAACTTTTGGTATTTGGAGAAATGCTGCTGTTCACACAGAACACGTAAACTGCCCTTTTCCCTTGAGGCAACAGCTTAAGCAGTTTCCTTTCCCAATCAGCATAGCCTGAGGAGACAGGACTCACTCTCACTTCACGTGGGGAAGGCATTTGATGTACAGCCGAGACCAGGTGACCACTCAGCCCCAGCTTCACCTGCTGCCAGACCCACAGCATTCCCTGATCTTCTGGGCTTTGCTATTGATTCTCACTTAGCCAGGGCTGCTTCTTGGGAGATGTAGGACTGCAAAACTCACTAGAGCAGCCATCCAAGTCCTGGTGATGGTCTTACAAAATGAACTAACCTACCAACCAACAAAAAAACCAAACCCCAAACCAAGCCCTACAATCCTAAGCACACTGCTGTGGTGGTGATAGTATTTGATGCTTGCAAAGAAATGAAAGAATTACCCTTTACTTGAATATGCGTGGTGTTCCTCTTCAGACAAAGAGGAAAAGAGCTCTGCTTTCTCAGAAGATTTCTTCCTGAGATTGGTAGGCTGCTTCAGCATAGGGTAAATGGACTTTTTTTCTCTGGAACTAGTTATTAATTTCAAGTTGGACTAAAGGATGTAAGTCAGAAATTTGCCAGCAACACTGATAAAAACATCAAGAGAAAATCTATAAGTCGTAATTACAAAACAGAGCAAGACCGTAAATTTCATAGTTGGGTTAAAGGCTCATTAAAAAGTGTGGGGTTGGAGGGAGAAAAAGGTGGAAGTGGCAATGATAATGAATCCCTTTTTTTAGCTTGGCTGTGTGAAAGAGGAGTTCACATGATGTGTTTTGTGATTAAGAGCTTTATTGCTAGAGGAAAATAGACAAAAAAGCTCAATTTAGTGCAAGAGGAGTTTACAGTTAAGTGACTTCTTTAGAGCAAAATTTCTGAATTAACTTTGGAGCAGTAAATGAAAGATAGGATTCTCTTGTCCAGTGATGTGCACAAGATTATGATATCTTAATCTCCCTTTTATCTACTCAGTTTCCCCCTTTTCTCTTAATATTAAAGAAATTATGGAAAATGCCTTACACAAAAATCACTACAATCAACCCAACAGGGGCATGAGAACGACCTCAGGTAGAGAAGGAAGTTGAGCTGAATGTCTCACAGTCATGTACAAGGACATTAAGCATGGCAACAATGTGAGCAGAGAAAGCAGATATCCCTATTTCCCTCTTAAATGACCTGTATCCTCTAGTAATGACTACTCTGTCAAGAACCATGAGGCAGAAAGCGTCAAGGGAAGAAAATAACCCTTTTCTGGATAGTGACTCTTTTTAAGCATCAACTAGACTACTCAATCCTATCAAAGCTGAAGCCCTTTTAGGCATGAAGAGAAGCAGTCTTCTGCGTGCTTGTGGAAAATAGAGATAAAAAAAAATATGACAGCATTAAAAGAGTGAGGCTGAAGCTGTTTGAAAATGTTTAGGGTTGAAATTTGGGATTTATTAATGTTTTTATCTGAAGTTTTAATGGGTTTGAAATGCGTGATGTGTTTTAAAATGTACTGACTCTTGCTTCCAAGTGTCGGTCCAGAGGTCATCCAAACTTTTAGAGATGAGTGTTTCTATCAAGCTTCTTTGATTCTAAAGTTTGTTATTTGAGCCCTAGATAATATTCTCATGAAGCAATTATAAAAGTAAGGACTTAAATCCTACTTTCAAACAGCATATAGCTTAATTCTACTGACAAATGCACGCTTAGGCACTGGGAGAGACAAGCATTTAGCTACTGTACTCCTGCTTTCAAAATAGGCCCTACAGCACGTATGTGCTGCAAAAGGCACTAATTTTTAAATTCCACTTAGTCAGCTGTTCTATCCACATCGTACTGTGGGTGTATTTCCATCACATTGCATCTTGTTAAAATATCAACCCATGACCTGGAATCACTCCCCCTGCACCCACACTGCTTCTCAGACCTAGAAGCAGCACAGTTGGTGCTAAACTACCTCCAAGTAGAATAGACATGTCCTTGATTTCATTGTTAAAAGCAGTTTAATTATGAAGTATCAGATAAACAGAAATAAATTAATTATTGGGTAAAAATATGTTTCTCTCAAAATTAGGGGAAAGAAAAAGGGGTGGGAATAAACGAGGTCATGTTTCTGCAGTTAGATGATGCCACAAAGTTACTTTCCCTGACTGCTCCGAGGATTTTTCTTACCCTTATCTGCATAGTAATTCCTGGTCCTGGATGGGGAAGGACACTGGAGGAAACTGAAAGTGCCCATATAAGAAAATAAGTTAATTCAGTTAATTCTGCTTATGTAGTTGTGATGATGTTGGAAGTGGGAAAGGCAATTTCAGGCCATTTATTCTTTTTCAAGGCAAATTTTGGGAGTTTTGGTACACACTCCTGAGACTTGCCCTTAGACTTCTTCAGGATGTTATAGCGGCTTTGAACCAATGAACAGCAAAAAACCTTCCCCTAATGAAATTAAAACAAACAACCAAAACCGCAAAAAAAAGACATTATTTATCTTTTAGCTATACCATAAGACCAAAAAAACCCCTTTAAAATACTGACATTCGAAACCAACTAGACACACTAAACAAACAAAACTACCTTGGCTCTCCCAGAAGGATGGCTCATTGCAGAGGCAGCAGAACTTCAAAGTCACTTGATATAATAAAGTTAGTTATTAACATCTTGTATGTAAAAAATTAGAATGAACTTTTCCAACCAACATTCTATTTTGTTATTAATGCTCTTCAAGAGAAATCACTATTCCTGGTGTCCCTGTCGAGTACAGTCAATCTCTTCACTTTACAGTTTATTAATAATCTCCAAGTTTCTGCCAAGATAAGCAAATTTCTCTTGCATTTTAGGTTTAAATTTGTTTGGTTTTTTCTCAAGGGTTCTTTCATAGGCAAGATTTAGAAAGAAAGCAGCTGTCAGTTACATTGTAGAATACGGTTTTGGCAGAGACATTTATTTTCTGAGCATTGAGGTCAAATCTGTCTAAGAACTGATAGGCCAAGGTCAAACCACAGTAATCTTTGGAAAGTAAATTATTAATCTTCTCAAGTATTTTGTCAGGAATCAAACTTTTCCAGCTGAAGGGCCATGGAGATACAGTACACAGAGAGGTGTGCATAAAGATAAATATTTATATACACGTATCCAAATGTGTGTGTATATACAATGCATTAAGAACTGGGGGAAAAAATGTGGCTTTTGCTTCTAACAGCATAGTCTGAGGCAACCTTGATGAAGAACAGGTTTTATTCTATTATATCCTTGTTTCTATAGGAAGTAGGGAAAAGTTGTTTGGGGTGCAGCTGTCCGGAAAGCACTAATTTTTTTAAAACCTCAGGCAACAGTGCATTTCGTTCTCAAAAGAGAAGTACCTGTTAGAAATTTTGGAATAAATAGATCAAAAGATCCTCAGCTTAAAGCATTTTATGAAGCAACTGATGAATGTAAAGGATTGTGGTTTAAATGCAGATACAAATTAAATCTTCAAAACATACAGATCCTAAATACCTGTACTCTAGTTGAACACAAGGCAATGTGACAAATCAATGGATGAGCAGTTCTGTCCCTCCAGCCCCTGACTCCTTGGGGAATGATGTTAACGTATTATTGATAATTCGGCGCACTTCCCAGAAGAGCTGTGGAAAACAACGCTGCTTACTAACGACAGCAGCAAAGAGCAATGCACAGGAGATGAGCTCCTATCCATCCATTCCTGCCTGAGGCTACACTTCCATGCAATTTATTAGTCTCCTTGCAAACTGTCGTGTTGGACTGCTCTCTTCCTGAGGACAAATATGATGAATAGCATCCCAAACTTCTGTTACCGGGTGTAAAGTTTGAATTTCATTTCTCCCTAACCCTCAAAAGCAAAAGTATCATTTTTTGCCAACACAGGTTGGTTAATTTAAATATCCTGATGGAGAAAATACTAGCAACTTTCCTGTTTTCCTTTATAACTAACGTATAGGGGGGAATGGTGAAAAACAGGAAAATATTCTGGCAATTAGTCAAGTCTAGAAAGTAAAGAATAGCATTGAGCTGACTTTAGATGAATGATCACTATTTTCAAGCCACAGTGAGACAGATTTATTACAAGAAATATGCATTTACAAGGGTAAAATGCAAATAAAGTAACAAAGATGTTTTCACATGAGAAGCGAGCTTGTTGCTCCCCTTTTCACCATGCCTGAATGTAAAGCAAACATGAACCAATCTTCATCTTTAAGGTTTGCTCCTGAGAACTTGTGGAAAATACGCCTTCTACAATTCTCAATACGCGTTTTAAAACATAGAGGTAAGTCAATAAGGATATTCAAATCAACAATGTGATTTTGTATTTAGATTTTTGAGGATATTTGAGGACTTTGGATGCTGAAATATTCTGCACATTCCCAACACTTTCATCTACCATCACTGTCTTAAGATAGTTACAGTCAAGGATCACACATCTGCATTTGTCCTTGTATTGTTCCTGTGGTTTTCAGATCAGCCAGCCCTAGAAACAATGGTCTTTTAAGGGCTCTCCCCACTGGCATGTGGGTTCAGTTTTCTTCAGCCCTCTTATCATTGATAGAGGTACTGCTTTTTAAAAAGGTAGATTTTAAAAAAAGCCGAGTTTTGGTGAATGTTTGTCTTAGAGTGTTCCAAAGTCTTGGATTGCCTTTCAATGACAGAATGACTAATGGGTGGTAGAAAGCATTCCTCTAAAAAGGAGCACACTGACATGAAAGGAAGCATTTGAGAGCAACACCACTTGAAAGGAAAGACCAAACCAGCGTTTGCCACTAATGTCATTATGCTTGCACTTCCTGGAATTACTCTATCTACACACAAAATGCTGGTCAGGATGGAAAAATATAAATTTGCGTTTGAAGGTTATTTTAAATCCACTTAACACCAATGATGAATGCAGTAACAGCACAAGGAGAGGACATTGCATAAACCACACATTTAGAGATCCATGTTTAAATGTCTTCTTAGAAGAAAAAAGGAGTCAGATACTATTTCAAAACATAAAAAAACGCAGATATCAAAAGGAGTAGCTTAATTATTGTGATTAAAAAGATTATGTGGTTCTTGATAGTACTGAATATTGTAAAGGAACATTTTAGACTATTTTCACTTATGAAAACAAGACAGGGATATTAGTTCAAGCTTATTTACATTACAAAATAGAACTTTTCTTCCACTAAAGAGGGAAATAGCCTTAATGTTCTGCTGCTAGTTTACCTAAGTGTACTCCACTTATCCATGCATCAACCACTCAGTTCTGTGTTTGAGCCATTAAGAGTAGCATCTGCTACATTTCTCAGCCTAAAAGCTAGCCTAATAACTCAAATTAACTCAAGTCATGTGTGTTTTTCTCTCTACGTTCACATACATAAACCAGTACTACTTCTGGATATCACACTGCAAATAACTTTCATGAATCATAAAAAGATGCTGTAATAAGCATTTTAACAATAGAAATGGAATTCATTTTCTGCTTAAAATTTGTTTCCATTCATCCAAAAATCTTATTAAAGATCATACCTGCAAATCCTGCAATTTTTGCATTTCTTATTCAGGCATCTGTTTTTCTCTTGTTATTAGGGCTGCAGAATCAAACATATCTCTATTGCATTATTTCCTAGGGAACATGTAATTTGTCCTCCATTTTTGGTCTTTATGAATATTTGGAGACAGATGCAAAGGAAGGTGATACAGACCTCGCTTTTAAAAGGGAATAAGGGCCTAAACGTGACCTTAGGCCACAGGTTACAGGCAGGTAATATGCTTTTTCCTCTACAGTCAGAAATGTTAAGAGAGAACACAAAGAAATTTAAATTGTCCTTTTCCGTCCTTTTCTTTTTCCTTGAGGCCCAAGTTAATACATTTCACTAACAGGGAGGCTGGAGGGAAAAACCCATGCAACACAATAGAAATAGTAGGGAAGGAAATACCACAAAACTTTTAAGACTTTAATTCCCTCCACAACCTACTGAAAAAATAGTAGTCCTGCTGCCAATCTCCCTGGCTCTACTCTAATTCAAACTTGTACTCTTCTGGTGTTAATCATTCATTCATAATCTGACTTAAAACACTAGAACTAACCAATACAGAGCTCCCATGGAGAAAACAAATTTTTAGGAAAACTTAACAAAGAGAACAAGTTCAGCACAGGAGAAAAAAAAGACAAATAATTGAGGGTGAGGCTTTTTCAGATAGTGTAGCCCTCAAATATTGGATGCAACAAGAAATAGTGTGGTGAAGGTCAACAGAATACTATAAAAATTGATCATAGGTCAAATAATTATCAATAACGCAGCTGTACTGCAATTCTCTGTATGTAATTCCTTGCAAAGCTTTTTATCAATGTCAAAGGGAACACACTAACTTTTGTCTCCTCTTAACTTCTTCCCCTACTGAGGGGGGACATCAATAGTTAAAATGCTGATTTTGGCACAAATAGCATCACACTTCAGGATTCTTCCCTCAGCCTGACCTCCAAAGGCTGCTTAATGTTTGTGCTGCACACTGTTCCAACAGTACTTCCACTTCAGGTGGGACATCAACTGAGACAGAGTGTCCCAAAATGAGGGGGTGGCTTCTTGCTACATGGTGGCCACTGCTGCTACAGATTTAATACAGGCTGGTGCTCCTGCTGCACTGGATCTAGGTGAATGAAGGAGTGGAACAGGTTTCTGGTGAGGTCCTAATTTCTGTGTGGCCACTCCACTGGCTCTTCCTTTTTGTTCATCTATAAATTGAAGCACTTTGCATAATCCAGGAGAACAATAGCAGGTGCTGATGCCAAAGCTTCTCTATCATTTTAAAAGCTTGTTCCCGACCTGGACCTCATGCCATAACTCCTACCTCCTCATTTACTGCAGCTTCTGCCAGAGATTTGGTTAATTTTCCCAACCCATATAATGTATATTATATCTTTTTGTTTTCACTGACTGAGCAATAAGCAACCTTGAAGAGATTGTCTTTAGGACAAATTTTCTTCAACTTTTTTTCTTTTTTTTACTTCCAAGATAAAAGATAGGCAAATTGTAGAGCACACATTTAGGGATCTGCAATACAGGTGATGATTGTGAATAACTGCTTTGATACGAGAAGTACTAAAATGGGTCAAGAAAGATGGCACTGACTTCCTCAAGCCCTCTAAGAGGGAAAAAAGTTCACAGAAAGGAAAAAAAAAGAAAAATCAGAGTTGAAGTCACAGGTCTTTATCTAGTGCTAGCCAGATCAAAGAAAAATATAGGCAAAAATAGCTACTTGAAAGAGTTTGATACAAGTTCATGGATGCAACCTGTACTGTGGCCATTATCAGCACTTTTTGACCTGCCTTTTTAGATGACTGCAGCAACACTGCGTTTAAATGCATTTTATTTTACTGATTATTTCAAAACATCTGTCTTATTCACGGTCTCAGAACAGAATCAACTTACTTTACATGGAGACATGGTAAACTATATTAATATTATTTATTCACAGTTTTGCAACTATAGTTTGTGATGTGCTGTCAGATGCCTTCCAGATTTTGAATATACACTGTCTACCATGCCAACTGTTAGGTCTGTGACACTTCAAAAGAGCTCAGATTTCTCTCAACTGCTTCAGCCTCTAGCTCAGTGATCAAATCTTAGTTGCAGATTTGGAATGCCTAGATATCTAAATCCAGGAATTTTTTTTGTTTCTTTTCCTTTTATGTTGAAAGACTCTGGTCCTTTTAAGTCTCAAGGGAAAATATTTCTGACTTTTTAAAAATTCCCTATATTTCATGCCAAAATCTGACCATATAATTGAATATAGCTGATCTTATGTGAACGTCTGAATAGCAGGGAGAAGTGCTGGCAGACATGTTACACAATATCTATTAATAAAGCACTTCACTTAGAACAATTTTGCTTTTTGTGGGTTAAAGCTTCACAATAAAGTTATGGGGGAAAAAATCAAATTCTGATGTTTAGATGAATTACAAAGCCAACAATTTGATCAACACTGTGGCAAAGATCTGTCATTTGCCTCATTACAAACTCAAATTTACACTAGGCTAAGTGTACTTTGCTTTAGCTTTTCTTTCTTAGTTTTCATGACAGTAAATTCACTGGTACTACTGTGACTTCAGGAGAAACAGAATCTGTCTTCTACATAGGTAGTTGTTCGTCCAAAAGTCAAACTTGAAAAAAGACTTGAAAAAAGTCAAGTCCCCCACACTGGACACTTGTCACTTCAGTTCACTTTAATTTTTTTGCACCAGAATTGTTTCCCCCACCCTCACTCACCTACAGAGTACTGTTGCTACCACATGCATCTTTTTTATTCAGAGCACACAAGACCAAAGCGTTGGTATTCAATGGGCACAGATCTCTCTCCCTGGTGCTGAGTCTGGAAATTTTAATCAAGATCTTAAAATCCAAAACCACTGTTATATTCCAACAGTTACTTGTTTCCTGTTAACAGTAAATTGGTGCTTACTTTTGAATGTTTTTGGCAAGGGTTTTGCTTTGTGAAGCCAGGAGTTCTGCTACAGCAGTATCACCATGCTTAGCAACTTCTCTAGAATCAGAAATAACTTGGTCTTTTTTTTGCTCTTAAGCACAGATTTTTGAAGAGACCATTTGGATATGCTGGCACAAGCGATTTCTGGTAGACAGAAAGCAAGCAAAGCCGTCCTGCCTGTCACTGCTGTGGTAGGCTTCTGAAACAAGACAAAAGCTACTAAGGAGATACCATCCCTCTTACTATGATTATATAATCCTTATCATTCTGTGGTGCTGCATAAGAGAAAAGGAAATAATGGGAAACTGCACTAACATGCAAACAGAATTCCCCTGAGCTTTGTCTATTTATTGTGAATCTAACCTGTATCATAAAATTAAAACGCATTCATTTTCTTTGCCACACCTGCTAGGAATTCCATGACTGACACCTTTCTCCCAAGCACCAGTGGACATCTCATTAGTACACCAGAGGAAGCCCTATGTGTGCACACCTAAGGTCAACAAATTCACACCACTCTAGATGGCAAGGATACCCCTGCCAGCACCTCTTTTGCCGTGAGAAAAGCTCCGTTTAGAAGCTGGGCTGACCTGGGCAGTGACAGCACAGCAAATGGCTCACTAAGCCACAGGAATTTCAGCATCAGGTATTTGCACATGTACCCTGTCAAAACTGCAACTCTGTTCTGGAGTAACAGCCATAAAGGAACCTTTTTTGGACGATACACTCTCCTTCTATCTCTAAGATCAGGAGATAATTGTTTAAAAGGCATGCCATGTACACCATGGTTGAATAGTGCCCAGGAGAATGACAACAACACAGTATTTCAGAGTGATGAATGGTATCCATTCCCCTGGCCAAAAATGTTTAAGAACATACAGATAAAAGTGATTAATTTCAGAAAGATGCATATTATAAATGCTAAATTGTGCTGCCAATACAGTTTCAGCGCACCTTGAGACTAATAAGGTAAAATATATGTTACTCAATAATATATTTATTAAAATAAGTTCCATGTAAATATCTAGGTGACTTTTTTATTATACTGAGCCAACCAGAGTATTATATACTGACATAAATAGTCTAAAATTACTTATATTTCATGCTGCACAGTTCAATAGCCTATCAATAGTAATACTGGAATTCCGCTAAAAAATAAAATGCTTTCAAAAAGAAAATATCATTTAGCAGGCTTCTACCAAGTGGTTCTGAGATACCTTTTGTAGACTGGAAAAAAAGGTTACTTTCTGTACGTATCTTTTGGTGAAATACAGGTACATAATCAACGCCTCATCCCCTGCTTAAACCGGTTGGGATGCTTCAAACGCACGAGTGCCATCCAGCAGGTTGATTCACCCAAGGATAAGCACTATGTTGCCTTTCCTATTGTGATTTTTGGAAAGTCCTGCTTTGCCCATTAAGAAGGCAAAATAGAAGGTGCAATTCCAAACAAGATCATGGCACAAAATTGGTCATTTAGGAACTGATGTTCCTAAAAACATGTGGTTAAATTATGGGAACTTTTCCTTGAACTGAAGAAATTTGATCTCGAGAGGGATGCTACGATTTATATTTTACAAAACCATTTTTTTTTCCATTAGAATACTTTTTTCTCTATTTTTATAATCTGTTTTAGCATATTGTTTTTAACTACTTTTATTAATTAGAGCTATATCATGGTTAGAAATTGATTTCTACTTTGAATCAATAAGACCACGACCTTTATTTGTTCCATCACAATTCTCCAATATATCTCTAATGAATCATTGCAGTTTGCTTTGGAAATTACAGATCCCATGATGGTTAATTTGTTTATATTTTTCATCTATATTCTAATTCATTTCTCTTGTTAAGAGGATATGCTTGTGAACTTAAAACACTTTTTTTTGAGGCAAGAAATGTCTTGCTAAATGAAGCTATCTGCTATACAAAGTTGTTATTGAATTCCTAGCCATAATGCGTATTGTCAGCTGAGTACAATAGTTTTCATAGCCTATTTTTGTGTAGTTTTACTGATATAATTTTCTTTTGAGTGTATTTTCTTCTCACTCTTTGTGCCTCTATTGAAGAGTATTCTGGAAAAGGTGCTGACCATTTAGCACAAAGTCTTGACTTCTTTAACACACTTCCCTACTTTTTTCGTCTCTCATGGTTCATGCATATAAACTTTGATGGTATTGCTGAAGTCAATGGATAGTTTGTACCTCTAGAGGATATGAGGTTTATATATGTATATCTGCTTCCTAGACTTAGGGAACAAAAAAAAAAAAGAAAAAAAAAATCCGTTCAAAGGACAACTCTAACAACTACAAACAGTATTATGTCAACTATGAAATGGCACTGACTTCCATGGTCCACATTATTTTTTCTGCATTAATGGACATACTAAAAAAAGATTTGTTGTCCCCTCTAAGTTTTAAGATGAGTGAGCATGTGTGTAAGCATGCATATCCACAACACTCTGATGGAGAAGGCAAGCTTTAAATCATACAGCCTCATGAAGTGTGAGCTAATAAAAACAACTGGATTAGGGATAGCACTTGACTATTTCCTGAATAACTTGGGATATAATAGAGGAAGGTAATAAGGAGAATGAAAAACAATCTGGTTGGAGTCTAAGATAAGTATGGCATTAAGAATAATCCAGAAGCTATATTGTAGAATCAGCAATGTTAGTGACGGTGAAATCCGCATACAAAAGTTTTTAATACATATATGGGGGGGAGGGGTGCAGAAATAGCACATAAAAAAGCTGATTGACCTGGGATTTTTAACAAATGTATCATAGATCAGTTCAGATTAATGAATTCAGTTCAAGAATTTGATCTGTAAGCAAAATTTGTTCATTGCACAGACAGCATGAAGTGAAAGGGAAACAATCTTTTGACCCTATGTCACATTATCTTGATCTGAATTTAACCCCCATAACTGGATAAATTCTAACTTGAATCAGAGTCCAGATACAGAGAGAGTAAACGAAACATCATGAACTACACCTAACATAGAAAAAACACGAAAAAATTACATGTGGGAGTGCAAAAAAAGCTGACTTTTTGTGATCAGTGATTACAATTGAGGGGCTGTGTCTTAACAAGATTTAAATCTAGAAGAAAAACAGGTAAGAGCCTCATTACTCATTCCTGTTGCTGATCTCCTGCATTGTTGATGTCTTATGGTTCCTACCATTAAATTCCTTACACAGGTTAAAGCATTTGGCAGTACATCTTTAACATCACCTACATCCCCTGGCACTTGCTTGCAGACCACAGGTTGACAACCAACCTAAGAGGATTACCCAGCCTCCCCAGCATTTGCTGAGCAAACAAGCAAAGCAAAAAAAAAAAAAAAGAAAAAAAGCCTACCAAGGACCACAAATTCCTTTCCTATAGAGATGGGGGGGAATTATGTTTTCTTCAGCAGGAAGGAAAAATCCTGTACAGACAATAGGAAAAATCCCAGATCTGACATCCCTTGTTGCTTTGTTAGCTACTAACAGAGGGAGAAGTTGCCAATAAGCAAACAAAAAGAAAGATAGAACTGGGGTAACTCATCCTGTGTTCACTTCTGTTCTCCAAATGCAGGCATTTGTTGTTATTTCTGTTAAACCAGGTGGGGTTGGGGTGAATCAATTTACACTCTTAAAACTGCAGCTTCCTTCCATGCAACAGCTTGATTGAAAACTACTGGTGTTTTTCCTGATAGTGACCCACTGAACACCCTTAGTACAGTCTCGGTTTTCAATGGAAGGAAAAAAAAATATGGGACAAGTGTTCCAAAAAAATCGTCTTATCTCTTTGAAAATTTGTTTAATAGATGGATATATTTTGGATGCTACTTCATATCCAATAAAAAGGTTTTATTTTCTCCTTTTAGGGCATTTCTTTCTCAAATTTCTTCTTTTAACTGCCATGCTAACAAATTAAGACAAACTAACAAGCCAGTCTTCTCCTGAACTCTTTGTAAATATTACATGCTACCAGAGCAGAAAAGTATCTGATCTGTCACAGTTCAGGATCTGGGTTGATTGACAAATCATCACAGGTTTCTGCAATATGTCTTTTTAAATGAAGTAAGTTAGAAGTAAAATGTTTCATCTTAAGTAAAATTAAAGCACTTCAGAGAATACCATTTGACTCTGCTCCTTGCAAATATTCAAAGCCAAGCATATACTTTTATGAGAATGATTGATTAATGAGGGTTTAATTTAAGATAAATCTCATTTTATAGAAATCATCTAGAACTATTTTCCAGACAGATATTCCACAAGTATATGATGCTAGTCAATTAATGAAATAATATTTGTGTTAGGCTGACAGAATGTCTTTATATATCTCAAGTTCTTCTAGAACAGAGGCTCATATTCCCAATAATTCTTTGCAATAAAAAATTTTTTGACTACATTCAATACTTTATGGACTCTAGAGTATTTCCTTAGTGATTAAGTTACACTAGTAAATTTGAAATACCTTAGATCATACATTTCTATCCAGCATTGCAATGTCATACTTCAAAAATTTACAAGCTTGTATGTAAAAAATTCACTAGGGCTTGGGGGGAGCCTAGCTAATACCTTATTAGTGAAATTGTCTGGGTTTATGTCTTTAATTCTCTCTCATTTAACTTAGCAGCCAACTTACATTAAGCAGCACCTGCTCTGTTGATTTTATGACCCACACTTAAAATTCAAATTTTTTTTAAAAAGTCAGTTGTCTGACTTGGTGCAGAAGAAATGAGAATGTTTTCTTCAGAAGACTACAGAAAAATATTTGGGTGGTTTTCTTTAATTTGTGTGTAAGTGCTTACATATGTGCCTCCATCCACAGCTATATTCACACAGTGAGTGAGGACCAGATCACAGAGTTGAAATTATTCCTCTTTTGAAGCGCCTATAATTCATCTATCTATAAGTACTAAACAAAGGGCACAAGGAATCAAAAAGCCTGGTCAGATTAACTGATATGAGTTACTCCAAGTCAATTGCACCAATAGAGAAGGGGTAAACATTTAGATTTTATATAAGGCACTTCTAAAGATACCTTAAAATGGGTGAATTACATATGGATGCATGGTTGATATAAGAGGGAGTTCTCAGTGTAAAATAAATATTTATTTTTGGTAGAACTTCTCTTTTGTGGACCTCAAAGACCTTTAAAGTGAACTATCCAGCTCAACACAAAGAACCTAAGCAATTAAGAATTCTAATTAAAAAAAAAAAAATTGAAAAGTGGTAGAGAAATTTTTTTCCACAAGCATACATAGACAAGTAACAGATAAAAATTACTCAAGGAATAAATAGAATCTTAATCTATTCATAAATTTTCTTCTTTACAGATCATGAGGAAGGATTGCCTACAAAGATTATAAAAAAGAAAATCAAGGATCTTAAAATACATATGAAAAGAATTGCATCTCATCAGATAATGAGCTCGTTTTCAAGTGATAAAAATGATAATGAGCCCATTAGTAATGCTGTTTCCAGGATTAAAAATGAAGATGGTGATTTTGAATGAGTGTATAAGAAATATTTCCATTCTAGATAGAAGAAAATAGTGTAAACAATAAGTAAATGAACGTTACCTAGGGGAAAAAAAAAAAAGGAAAGATATATGCTCATTACAAAAAAAGCAATAGAAGCTTTACTCAAAAATGAAAAATTTTAGAACAGAATGTGGTATTAGTAGAACTGAAATTGGAAAATACAGAAATCAAACCAGATAAACCAGGAGAGATATGAACCTATCCTTTCTTATCTCACTTTGAGTATTTTAATGATTTTGCAAGTCATTTATATGCTTTTAGGTAAGTCATGACCATGTTCTCATCTTATAGTATACCAACAACATTATTTCCTATATTCTAAGCTCTGCAACATTTTTCACTCTTGAGCCTCAGGACCTGTACAAAGTTGTTCTCAATGGAAAGATGTATGCAACATAATTTTCAGTAGTGATAAATATTACGTTGAATAAACAGTTGATGTTTCCTGACAAATTCAAAACTGAACTCACACTAAATAGTTTTATTTTACATATTTATTCACATTAATAACTGCTCATCCCATGGGGAATTTTAATCTCATTCTCTAGACATTTGAGGGAAAATTTCAATTGAATAAAAGTACTGAACAGTTACTCTATTAAAGGTGCTAGGCATTAAATAGTCTTAATAGTATTTGATGTTTCATAGTGCAAACAACGAAGTCCCTCACCCAGAACTCACAACTAAAGCATCTTTCAAGTCAAATTTCAATCAGCTACTCTACACTAGTTAAGTGAACAAACAGTAAAAAACCTAATTCATTTGAATATTCGGTAAATAAAAATGCTGTTATTGTCAGAGTTACATTCCAACTAGCAATATGCATCTGCTGTGCTAAAAACACATATTTGACATTCACCAGTCTACTAACAAAAAACTTGATACGGCAATCTGCCACAGGAGTTAAACAAAAGGAAGCAATCATTAACTCTTTGGGAATTATTTTTGCTTGTTTGTGAAACCTGAGAAAAAATAATGCTGATTTTATGCTCCATGTTCAAAAATGGCATCCTTTTTTCAGAGGTAGCACAACAGGCCAAAAACACTCTGGGAAGAAAACATTTCCTGAATGGTTCTTTCATCTCTCCTTGAAGAAGGGACAGAGAAAGAACTACCTGAGTGCATTCTGTACTGGGAATAGTGGGAGGGAAATGTTGTCTAGGAGCAGTAAATTGCAGAGCATATTGGGACTACAAGTATTCAAGGCCAGAAGTATTCAAAGCAGACTGCAGTATTAGATAAATTCAGTCAGCGATTTTTAAAAGTGACCTTAGGAAGGAGAGATACAGGTGCTTCTGTCAACGTCTCCAGCAGTAGCGAGAGTACACTGCAACAGACCCAGAAAAGATTTTCAGTCTGGTTTTGGTCTTTAGCATTAAAAAAACCCCTAGAAAATGCCTTATCTTTTGTTCTCATCATACTTGTAACAGACCAGACAGTTTGTCCTTGCTGTAGCTGGCCATGGAAGCTAGAAGCTATCTACTCATACACAGCCAAAATCTGTTTACCAATTTGGACACAACTCCCCACTGGAAAACTGAAGTTCATCCTGTGAAGTGTATTTTCTTGCAAGGTATTCTTCAGACAAAATTTTCATCATATATATTCATATGAATATTCATCAGGCAGGACTATTTCACTCAAACACCCTCAGTTTTGTGCTGTTTCTAAGTTCCTGTCTCTTGTCCTTCTAACTGGTAAAATATACAATGGACCGGTTGCACAGTAAGACTCAAACCCTTCCTCCCAAGGCACTGCAGACTTTTCACGGTTAGGTTTCACTGTAGTTAAAGTCTACCTGGCCAGTTCATGTCATTTTGTTGAGATGGACAAGAGCTCAAGGCTTAGAATAAGAAATTTATTTTAGATTTCTTAAAAGGCTCATTAGTGCAACAGAAAACAGCAGATTAATGTTATTGTGTGTACATCCATTTCTGTGAAGGGATATATAACCCAATTTAATCACCTCAGAAAAGGCATAATATTTACTAATGAAAAAGGACAATGTGTATTAAATATGCATTTACTGACATAAAATGTGGACTATCTGATGCATGGTGGCTGCAAGAACTTGTAACATGTTTGATTCAGACTGAATCTGGCACCTGGATTTTACTCACTCTCAACACAGTCACAGGAGACAATGGTGGGCTTCCTGCTCTTTCATGACAAACACTGCTTTATAAATAAGTGACAGTGAGTAAAATTAGCTGATGTTCTATATCTATAAACACCTTCAGCAATCCATTATTCATTGAGCTATGTACTGAATTTATTGGAATAACCTTTGTTACAGTTAATTTAAATTGAGTTTCTGTTTCTTATACAGATCAGATGATACAATAAAGCACTTGTAACACTGTAAGATATCTTATGTGCTGCTTTCTGCAAAGTAATTGACAGCATAAATCCATCTAGGAACATACTTGAGTGTTGTAGTCCCAATAATTGTAATGAAACTGTCTCAAATCAACAACAGGATGTTAAAGCAGAATCAATTAAAATTTAATATGAGGCTGTAAGCGTCAGACTCATCCTGAAAAAACACTGTTTGTAAGACTGTTTAATTTATTTTATGGAATAGGTATAAGAATCAAGATCGCTTTATCCACAGAAGCATCAAATAAAGTGGCCTTGTGTCAAAGAAAGACTGATTTTTACTTTTACTTCATCTTGGTGCCATTCATAGGACACAGCTTCTGAAATACTGTGGTAGGTGCTAGATTATGTTTCCCAGCATTATTTGTTAGTTGGAAATGTACCACTAATGCCTTGCCCTGAAATCTGCATAATTTTCTTCTCATGCATCTCCACCAGCAATAAAGTGCCAGCAGGGCCCTGGGTGACCCTCAAGGACACACTCCTGCAATGCTTTTAGCCATTAAGTCTTTTTCCAGAACAGAGAGCAGAAATTGAAAAGCCGTTGCATCTCAAGTGGCTAAAGAGAAATAAAAGCTACCAAAACTTATAGAAGAGATGTGGAAGAAAAAAAGTATTGGCTATCTATACTAGTTACAGTAGTTAACTTAAGCTTCCATGTTAAAAAGTGCAAGTGGATTATAGATGAAAAGTAATTATTAGCTTAAGGGGCCAGAAAGAGTTCTATTCCTAAAAGACAGAAATTCTTTCATTCTTCAACTTCTCATTTCCAAACTATGGGGAAAACTCACTTTTATCTTAATCCAGTCTCTTCCATAAAACTGGCAACATGCAGTTTCCTTCTCTTCCCCCACACCTCACATTCACTTAGCACTTACTCCTTTTACATGAAACCTGAATATTTCAATGCATGTGGTATCACTTTGTGGTGAAGGGCCCATAATGTCATGAGTGGGTGCCAAAAAGTAACTAAATGCCCAATTCCATTTAGTGACCTTGCTTTTGAAGCAGGTCAACATACTGTCAAAAACATCCCTAAGTTTTTGAAGGATTTCAGTGCAACTTATATGCACAACATGGAGATGTCATTATTTAAATGGCATTTAGCCATTTTCAATTACATACACATTTGAGATGAGGTTATTGTGCATTAGTCACATAAAAATTCATTATGACAGAAGTATCTAAAACCACGTGTCCTAGTGTTCCTTTGTTCTCATCCTTCCTTCTCACAAAAGGAATGAGAGTTTATTCCTTTGTATTTCCATGTGTGCTATTTGTGAATATTCAGTTGTTAATTTGAGCATATTCTCTTAAGCTTCCTAGTAAATAATTGATATTTCTAGAAATAATTAAGCCCATTTATAATTACTTCAAATTACTCTTAGTTAATCCAACTGTACCATTAATTTGAACTGTTCCATAATAGTTGGCAAAATACACAGTAATAAATATTCATTTTCAAATATTTGTATTTAAAACATTGTGTTTCTTCAGCAGGTCTTTGTCTATGTAGCGGTACAAATAAATGTAAAGCTATACCAAACAAAAATGAGCTTACATGTCATATCCATACCTGTCCTTTTTACCTCTTAGAAACTCACATTTGGTGTAATAAATTCTGTCTTGTTAGTAAAGATGTGAAACAAACACAAAGAAAGAAAATCACCCCAAATATATCTATCTATGTAAAAAAAAAAAAATCTTAGTATGATGCAAAATTTAAGGTTATTAAAAAAAACCCATACAGTTTCTTCCAATAAAACGGCAGAAATGTTTTTGCAAGTTCAAGCAAAACAAACGTAATGCAAGAACAAGGAATGCTGTAAAGACTGCTTAAATATGGAGAATACACTGAAGTAGGCAAGATACAAGAAATTAGAATGATCCAGTCCTCCATTATCTTCACAAAATGAGGAATGCTTCAGATACTTAAAAAGATTCAGAGCACTCATCTTCAGCAGGTTGCTTTACTCTAAACAGAATCCTGCCAGCCAAGAACACAAGAGGTAAGAAGCAAATATTCCCTGAAATCTCAGCATCAGAAACTGGGCACTTACATACTGAGTGCCAGACCTGCTGCAAATTTACACCTCTGGAAACAGAGATGAGTTTGGATGCAGCTCCATGAAGGACTGCACAGGAACCAGCTTAAGATGTGTCCATATACAGTGCTGCAGACATAAACAGTGAAACTTATCTTTCCATGCTAGGACGCTCACATTGCTGACACACCCATGAACAAATATTCTCAATGCTTTACACACAAGGTGTACTAGAGCAAATCAACTTTCTTGTATTGCTTCCAGAAATGCAAATTACTGGAAATAGTCTTTTCCAAAACAACACAGTGAGATGCTTTAAAGGGTTTGCTGATGATGAATTTCATGTTGGAAAATTTTACTACATTTCACTGAGAGAGTGCCTAGTGTGATGCCACACTTCTATTCTGCTGCTCTGTAGGAATCAGATCCTCAAGCAGTTTGGAAGCCTGTAGCTTACGAGCAACACAGCAGGTGGATTGTGAATGAGTTAGAAGTATCACTGTAACCACTGTCACATCTACTGTGGCATGACTAATCCATGTATTATTTTAAATGATAAAAGCCCCTATTAAAGTGAAATTTGTAACCTTTTGCTTTCTTTGAAACAAAATACTTAAAAGGTATTTACCTACTTTCCTGTCACACATGGGCTATGCTAATAAATGTCAGCCCACTGACTGGGTCTGTGCTTTTAGTCAATTGCTCTAATTTTCCCCAACATGTTAGAAATGAAGTTTCACAAAGACAAGTAGAATAATGTATGATGCCATCCTGTTCTGAAATTTCCTCTTAACCACTGTCAGGTTCTATTAAATGTTTTCCCAATTAGAAATTTTGAGAAGTTTTTCTTTTGGCAAATAAATTTTTGATAAATTTACAAGAGCTAAAAGAACATTGGTAAAACTGAATAGTTTACTGCCCCTTACAGTCCTTCTCAAGATTAATCCACTTCAAGAATTTCAGAATGCCAAAAAGTGAATGTGTGCATAACAGTGAGGAATGTATTTTCAGTTTGGAAAAAAAAAAAAGGGGGGGGGGGAGGGGGCGCAGGGGGAAAGTCCCCTGCAAACTTAAGATTATTTGGATCACCTAAGGTCTCTGCATAAATAACTTCCCTCTTACGTTTTTTTGTTGTGGTTCTAATGTTATTTCACTTCACTATCACTATGCTCAAGCTAGCTCTCCTACCAAGTTTTTCAAGTGTCCTTTCCCATTTGAAACTCCTTTAAAACTTCACCATTTCTTCAAGTGAATTTTTTTTAATTTGATGAGTCCATTCATTCTAACCCATTTTGACAAAGAACAGTGTTTGTTTCCAATGATGCATCCTCTATCTTGAAGTCTTTCTTCCTTTCCACAATTCTGTAAGTATACACTGCCTTGGGCATGTTTATCTCATTTTTCTATTACAGAGGTAGGAAAAAAAATTACAATAAAATTAACAGTCCTTCCCTTAGCTAGTGGTCAACTTCGTATTAGTAGACAGTACTGTGCTTTGACTACATTTGAAATAATTTACAGAGAAAATAAATAATCATTTTAAAGAAAACATTCTTCACATATTCAAAATGGTCTAAGAAAGCAGATGATGCTGAAGAAATAATCTAGAGGATATATTTTAATTTTAAACTCTATATTTTGGAGAAGTTTGAATGTAGATATTGGGGAAATCATCCAGAAGAATATTAATGGGTGGAAAAGAAATGCCCTTTTCTGTCTCGAGGTGCCTGGAGTTCGTATGTAGTACCAAATGGAGACTACATTTCATAGGCATAAAAAAAATGCCTTTCAGATGTTAATGCCATTGTTATCCTATAATTTATAAGAATCTGGAAAGTCTGAAGAGCTATTGCATTGAATAACACTGAATAGAAAGGGATGATAATTAAAAGTGAATGTAGGGCTGAAGATTTTTAAGTGAAATACTAATAAATTGGAAGAAGCTTAGATGTTACAAGCACAAATTTAATAGAAGTCCACAGATCATTTTCAGCTCCAAGAAATGTGATTTCTACTAATACTGTACCATATTCCATTTAGTCATCTGAAAAAATATAAACTCTCTACATTATATTTTTTTAACTTGTTACATATTCTAAGGGACTCTGCCTTGCCTGGTTATTGCTTTTTTAGAGGGGTTTTTAAATTTACTTCTCCTCCCTGCTCCTCTCATTTTCTGTATTGTCTTTTCAGGTATATCTTCAGAGACTTCAGCATTCAAAGAAACAACAGAGCAGCAAATAGAGAAGTAATATGAATTCTGCCAGTTTGATCAGAGTGGGAAGGAGAGCAAGGGCAGGCAGGAGGTGAGTGACCAAGGAGGGATAAAAACCACTTAGAGGAGAAGGTGGTCAGAAGGTAGCTCACAGAAACAGGCACATTTTGTATTTTGTGTCATGAATGACTGGGGGAGTGCTGATTTAACAAACAGAGTCAATATAGGTGGTGAAGGATGAGATAAACCAGCTTTGTTGAACAGCTCTGTGTAGGAGTGGGGAATGCAGTGTCCCAGTTCAATTATAATTCGTGGGAGGACTGAGCATCGTGGACCATAGCATTGAAGCTCATTCACAAAGTGATTGTAACCTGAGGGAAAAAGGAGCTACATTCCTTAGGGAGAGCACACCAGAAGGGAAGAGGCCATTATTAACAGATAATGAATTCACAAGAAGACTACAGAATTGGTGTCAGAGTTCAACATTTTTATATTTTGTTGTTAAGACTTGCAGAGCAACAGGCAATAATGCAAACTGTTAAGTTTGGGAAGAAACAGTGAAAAATTTACATCATCTGCCATTGTCCATTCAAGAAACCAAGGAAACTAACTGGACACATTACCAAAGGCCAATCCTTGTGTTCCTATGGGGCAAGAAAATGAAAACAGCAAAATAAGAGAATGATAGTCTGATATTATTTCTTAACAAGATAATGCTTCCTTTTATGGCAAGTCAAGATATGACAATGAACAGAAAGTAATCTCAAATAGTGAGATACACTTGCACCTACAGTCCGCACAAAAAGAACAGGATCACATTCTCTCCTTTTGTTTTCATGAGTCTTGTCCTACAGTAAACCAACAAACAAACTAAAACCAGGATAGAGTAAACTGATTGCACCCTTTTGCATCAATGGCTCATCTCTACCAAAGATAAATCACCACTAAGGGAAGAAAATGCAGTGAAAATAAGGATGAATAACAGTAAGATGATTAGACTGATTAATGTTGGTTCTCCTTCAAGCATAAACCCCATTTCTATATTTTCTAAATATAGAGAAGAAAAATATTGAAAAACCAAAGGATATGTTTCTCTCTCTGACATAGGAATTGTAACTTATATTTTTGAGAAATACTGAGGGGCATCCAAAGTGGGGTTGAAGGGAAAAGAAAGCATAAAACAGAAAAAAATACCTAATTAAAATTTGAATCCAAATTTGTTGATTTAAATTGTCAGATTTCATTCATCTTCACCTTGATCAATGTGATTCTACCACCTTCTATTATTACTTCAAACCATCTCTTGGAAGCATTATGGAACCCTGGTACCTTCACATGTTATTTTTTGAAATCAGGATTATCCACTCTATTATACTTTTATATATGCCAGAACCTTGATCATCCCTTCGTGCAGGGCTGAGTTTGGCTTGGTTATCCCAAACATGTCTCAGGATAAAATCTGAAGGTGTATTCTGTACCTTAAGCCAGCTGGCCTGCTGTTGATAACGTCAGGAAAGTATCTCAGAACTTCTGTCTCGTTCATAATGGGAACCTGCTTCTTGGCTGCATCCATTAGGAAAAATCACCACCTATCACAACCTATTTCATTGTTTTTCTGCAGTTCTGAGTGCCTCCAGGGGCTAAAAATTGACTCGTCAAATATCATCATTCCTCTTCATTGGAAAATTGTTTGCCTTTACCTTACAAGAATTCTTCAAATTGTCAGTTTTTTAAACTGATGTTTTCACACTTCCAAGGTAGACAATTCTGTTTGTGTTAGACAATCTCACATACTTGGCTGCCTACTCAACAATTTCCCCCTTCTACCTCCCAACTGATAATTCACCCTGAGAATACAGTTCAAAAAAAGAGTGAAGCAACTGCATCTACTGAACTTTCTGTAAATCTAAACATTAACAAACTTACTTGATATCAATATCCAAGTGTGATTACACTGTTCATTATGTAAACTTCATTGAAACAATAAATTCTGCTGAGTGAGTGCTGGAAAGACAGCAGATTAACAACTCACACTACAATATAGCCTAAAAATACCCGAGTAGAGACATTTCATAAAAAGTCAGTTGTGGGTTACTGTTCCAATCAAGTTTCTTGCCTCTGTATTGAAGCTTCTTTCTACAATGAAAATGACTTGAGGGATCTTGATGGAACATGTGCATTCTGCCTTTTGTCATTGGCTAAAATACACACGTAACACTAAGGGTTATATGGTCAACGCAGTAGAAACCAGGGTAAGAACCTCCCAGTTGCTGTGATCAAAAGGAGTTTGAGTGCTTAGCAAAGCAATAGTCACTGCTGAATGTAGGCTCATTCTTGCGTGACAAGGCAGAACCCTAATTCTTCTAAGTATGCTTAGACCATCCACAGAGTCTTTGTGGTGAGAGCTTCCCCTGTGGTTACCAGACAAATTGTATTGGTGAACACAGTATTTTAGAGGAAGAGAAGTAGGACAAAATCCTCATCTCCTTGAGGTAACACAGAACTGTAGTTCTCTTCTCCCATGGAGCTATTTACATTCTATTTATAGAAAAAATTCTCTTGTTATAGGAAAAGCATAAGTTCAATTCATGTTAGGAGAACATGGAAAATGCATGAATTAAAGTTACAAAGTCTGAGCTTGCTAAAATCAGTCTTTTTCAAACAGCATTCTTACCATAATAATAATACCTACATGGTAGGCATGTGTGTCAGCTCTTTCAATGGACGCAAGGTTCACCAAAAACCTTCCTGGTTTGGCCTCTGCTTGGAATACACACAAGAAAGCACAGCCATTGAAAACAGATCTCCTGGAGCACAACTTGATTCCAAACTTGACACAGCATTGCTTAAGAAGTAGAATTTCCTCAGATATATTTCCATGAATTTTAATTTACATAAACCAAGAAATCATCCAAGCTCAGACTGGAACATCCTCCTTCCTAAATTAGTTCTGCTTGAATATCTGGGGAGTAATGGGCTCATCAATGTGAATTCAGGTGTGATGAGAATATCACATACTGCTATTGCTACTTTTTCCATGTCTTATCATCAGAATATAAGAAAAAGTCATGGAAGCAGCACTAATTATGTTCTTGCAAAATATTTCCTGAAATGGCACTAGGTAGATGACCAAAGTATTCATCTCCTGCAACCAGCAGCAAACTCTCTTCACTGAACTATAATAAAAAAATAAGGCACTTCAACTATTTATGTTTTTGTTCAAAAGACAAGTTAGACATTAATAGGTTTAATGTTTATAGACCTTCTGAAAAAAACTTGTGTTCATAGAACATTTGTAGGTAATTTACAGTTATTGTTGATTTAACTCATTTACAGGCCTTTCTAATGCAGTGAAGATGATTTTCCCTCTGTCTTTCCCCCTGAGACTCACACTGGTGGCAAAGTCAACTTTACAATAACAAACTAAACGGTATCATTTTGTTAGTTTTTCAGCACAGTAGCAGAAACACTCTGCTGGACCCCTGCTGCTGCTGAGATTTCCTGTCATTGTTTGGCAAGTTAAAATCAGTAAAAACACAAACATTTGGGGTCACAGATTTGTAGCCCCAACCTTGGCACTCTAATACTCAAAGTATATTGTGGGTAACTGAAGCCATGTCACTTGTAATTAGTTTTACCCTTGGCTTCTGCACCCAGCACACTTCTCTAAGTGAAAAGTAGCTTCTGGTACTGAAAATTGGTTTACATTTAACATTTCATTAAAAACAATGCAACATTCTCGATCTCTACTCATAAAAACCTATAAGAAGGTGCACTTCAATTATCACTTTGCTAAGGGGCTAACACTGTGCCTATAGAATGCCTCCTGGCTGTCCCTGAGACGCAGTTCTTACTGAAGAAGCCTGCTAAAGACGGTCAGTTTAAGCATTGTGTGAAGCACAGTCTTTGCTCAAGTCAGGGGACAGCATCTTCCAGGGACTGCCTCCAAGTCCTCGTCCTCGCCAGAGACAAAATAAGTTAAGCCCTGGAGGCATGGAAGCTAATCAGAAAGCAGTTTGCTCTCCAGATCTGTGGTGGCACAGCACTGCTGGATTACTTCCGATTTCCCAGATGGCAAGATTTATGTTCAAACTGCATGTTGGAATTTGGGTCTTTGGGGTGGGTTTTTTTTCACTGTAAAAAAAAAAGTAATAATGACCTTAAATTCCTTCAACAATTACATATTCATTTTAACTCTCCTACTGAAGATACTGTTACTTCTCTTACGTTCAGACTCCTTTCTGTTATTAAACTTTCTTTGAAATTAAACCCATTCATTTAAGTAAAAAAAAAAAAACAAAAAACCACAATTGAGATTTGAGTGCATAGCTGAGTACCCTTTTCTGTGCTGATCTGGGCACATTTCAGGAAATACATTATTTACATCTATACCGTTAAGATCTCCAGGAGTTTCCTGGTGCATTTTAAGCTTCCTATGCCTCCATTAACAGCCTGCCTTCATCACAGGAGAATCAATCTTTAGTTCTTCATACCTATATTACAAATTATATGTTTTTTAGACAGAACTAAATTCTTAGACAAGGTTTAAAAGTATTACTCAGCTCTTGAAGGCTTGTACTCAGCAATGTCTACCAGTAAAAAAAAAAAAACCACCCCACAAATGCAAATGATGGCTATAAGGGATGCGCAAATTGGTTGCCAAGACAAGCTTGTACTGCAGTTGAATTACTCCAAGTCAGACAACTGTCCTTCCTGGACATGAGAATCTATTTAAACTGCTTGGCATGGCACTGCATTTATTCACTTGATAGGTTTAACCTAAATAACTAAGTTATTTTAAGTTATTATCATACATGTAGCTGCCCTCCCCTCTTGTTGTTGTAACCTTGACAAATTAGTAGTTTTTTAGACTAGCATCATTTCTGAACTACATGTTTTACAGTTCAGGCTTCTTCATAATCCATACTAGTTTTTGTGTATCTGGCACAACGCTTTCCCACCTGTCACAGCCTCATGATACAACTTTGACAATTACTTTTTGCTAAAAACTGTTAAAGACAAGACAACAAAATGTGTCTTTGCTATTTCACTATTTGGTTTTCCTCCATTTTGTCTGAACTACTCTCTTACTCACCTGAGTTTAGAAACTAAAGTTTCATCACAATAAATTAATTTTCAACAAGTTTGAACAAGGGGGAAGACTTCCAGTGAAATAAGACAATTGGTCATGTATAAACAATGAAGTGTCCAGCATTCAGCTGTGTTTCTGCAAATCAGTCCTACCCTCAGCATGCATTGAGCCTGCTGGGAAATCTGTAGGCCAGATCTGCTGACCTAGCAAGAGGGGTTTTTCTTGACTTGATCTGGGAACAAATAGCTGAAAGTGACAAAGTTCTAAAATATAAGTTGAACTTATCCTCCTAGAACTGTTTAAGAGGAATGAGCTGTGAGAAAAACTTAATTCCTAGAATGGTAGTAGAAAATAAACTAGCTAAAAAGCAAATTTTTCTTTCATTCTAAATCAAGTCAAAGTCAGGATTTATAAGCTGATTTTCTTCACTTTTTTCTTGGTTTGCAAAATTATGTGTACAGACAATAAAAGAAAGATGATCTTGCCTCTCTGAAGTAAGAGGTAGCCGGATATAGAAACAATAGACCTTTTTAATTGATCAGAACATGTATTGGAATCAAACAGTTTTACTTGGAAGAGCCAAGTAAAGAAAATAAATGAACTCCTAAACACAAATCAGTACCACAACTAACCCTGCCAAATAAATAAAGGAATTTTTCTTAAAAATAGAGATCCTTCTTACCAGCGCACTTTGGCCACGGCATGCTTATTAACAGATAAAGGCCATACCATTTATAAGGAGACCATTGTAGAAGCCCTGTGTAACATTTCAAGCACCCATAGGATTATATGACTTTATTTCTTCCCAAGAAAAGTTAGCACTTAGCTAACAGAATGGGCATGTGTCTTACAACTTATTTTCATGATTTAAAGTGCCACCAAAAATTTCCAAGCTCTCTATCATGGGAGTGTCTCTTTTCCTAGATTGTCTTACTGGCAAAAAGAGATCTTTGATAGTTTTTTCTGAAAACACATAGACTTTTCTCATTTCTAACAGCAAAGAAAAACAAGACAAAACTGGGTCAGAAACTAAAAGCATGTAACAGGTGCAGGTTTTCTTAAATACAAGAAAACTCCCCAGTCTTGGATCTTGGGGTGGCAGAGGTAGATAAGTAATATGCCTGTACATAAAGATTGATGCTTCAGTGGAAGGCTGCCTCTCAACCTGTTAAAGATATTTAAGTAGGGTTAGTTTTCCAGCCACTCTTGATTATTCTGAACTTTTACTGAGCTTTTATTCAGTTACGCTTTTGTTATCAGCTGAAAAATAGACAAAAACCTCAGTCTGTCTTTTTGGAGCCAAAGCACAGGAACTGTAGTTCATCTGACTCCTCAGACATCAAAAGGTGATCACTTAGATGTCACTTGACTTCTGCATGTATTGGCATTCATAGTTGATGCAAGCCCAAGTACTAAAATTGGCTTTCATGGTTTTGGCCATTCAAATCAGAAACAAGATCCCATTAACCTGAGAAGGTCTAGATTGCACTTTTTACTCAGGACAATAACAACTTCAAAAGGATCAAGTCAACACCATTACCTACAATACCAATACAGACACTTCAAAGTTTCAGACATTATATGGACTGCAAAAGTTGCAAAAACTTGCTATGAACTGGTTGAAAAATCAAACTAGAAAAAAAATAGATCTCCAAATATTTTAGAGGTTAGCACAAATTGAGCTTCTTGTAGCATTGCTTGCACAGCTCAGTATCCAAACTGTGATGTGATGCATCACTTAGGAGGCATTTAAAACTTCAAAGACTCTTCTTTTTCCTGCATAGTGTAGTTTTGTTCCCTGAGACAGAAGGCTAAGCTATTACAGTGCCACATTCCCATGCCTTGGAGCAGGGGTAATCCTTCCAGACAGCCCTTGCATGGAGCAGGTAACCAAGAAAGTTTAGTCACTTAGAACACACACCACCCTAACTCAAAACAGCAGCTTGGAAGAGGTAACAGGGTCCTGTGCTGTCATGTCACACAGAAAAGGTTACTTTTTTTACAGTAATACATATGATTTTCACCAATCTATTACTCCTTGGCCTGCTATGCAGGCTGACATACTGTCACCATAATCACAGAGAGTGGCACAGAGCAGAAAGTGTTCTAATGGTATTTATCAGTACCTAGAAAGAAGAAAGGAAAAGCATAATAACGCTCCCAACACAGAGAGAAAACACTTGTCAACACCACTGATGGGCTAATGAAGGGTCAAAGATACCTTATCTTCTCAGCATCTCAAAGCATCCATCCTTTTTTCCCCCCCTCAAAACCTTGCCTGATATTTTGCTGCCTAGTACTTAGCCCTTGTTCCCATCCACTTCTTTTCTCAATTTTCTTGTCTCAAGCTCAAAATTCAGCAGATGTCCTTGCAAATTAAGAAGGAAGCTTATATATTTTTCCTTCCTGATTGGGCTTTCTGCCGGCTATTGGGAAGCAATAACCTTCAAAAGGTGACTGTCAGCCAGATTATTGGCAAGCAACATCCTCGTAATTCCAAACAGCAAAGTGTAAGAGACAAGGGCAAGTACAACTCTAGCTCTTTTACCTCCCAATATAACAACCTGCTTTTATTTTTACACAGTGACCATTACTTCTATTAGGGACATACTTTGAAAAGTTCTTCACCATCAAAGATTAAAACTGACAGTGCAGGATCAAGAATTACTCCAGCCTAATATTTGGAAATCACACGCCAAACTTTGTCATTAGATATTGATCATATTTTACAATAATACCAATAATGGGAGTGATGGTGGCCACCCACACAGATAAAAATGCAGCCCCTACACGGTGGGGCAAGCAGGAGATACATCCTCTGCACTCACTGGAAAGGATGCGGTGACCCATGAAAACACGCAGCTGCCCAGGCCTCAGGCTGCAGCCAGGGCCAGAGCCTGTCACTGGTGTCAGAGGTCAGCAGAGACAGCAGCTGTCCAGGTGTGACAATCTGCCCAGCCTGGTGGCAGAGATAAGGCAGGCACTCAGGGACCTTGAGGACGTAGAATATGCCTCCCCCAGACCACCGTCCCCAAGACAAACACACCACCAACAGCCAGGGATCCCCTGCCCTCCCACCACCAGGCAGGAGGGGCCCAAATGCAAACAGGTTCTGCTGGGGAGAGGAGTTGGCAAATACCTACCCATTCAAGTGCCCTGACACAATAGGCACTTGGGGACCAGGCAAATGACAATAGGCATGAAGATCCATCAGGAAGGCTGGAGGAATTGCCTAGGGCAAGTCAGATCTACCTCCTAGATCACAACCACCTCCTTAAGACAAGGATAGGGCAGTTGTCATTGGTGACTCCTTCCTGAGAGGGACAGAGGGCCCAATAGAACCACCAGACAACACATAGGGAAGTGGGCTCCTCCCAACAAGAACAGTGAGGACAATAGGGAGCAACCTCAAGACCTTGGGATAACTAGCTGAGACATCTGGAGCACAAGCTCTGTTTTCCTCCATCCTGCCTGTTGCCATGAATTATGGGAGTAGAAACAGGAAAAATCAAACAGATCAATACCTGGCTCCAAGCCTAGTGTCCTTGAAATAAACTTCACCATTTCCCCCATCCCATGTTGTAACTTGCTTGCATTGGATATCCAGCCTGTTTTCTGGGTGAACCTAAAAATCTAGGCAAAAACTGGGAAAGAGGTCAATGAGAGAAAGATGAGAAAAGTATCACAGCGACATTTTTGTGCTAGAGTTGGTACTTAGTCAAAAATAAGCATAAACACATGGTAATTTTGACTAAAAGTGTTATGAGTGGGTTTTTTGTTTAAGATGCAAATAACTTGTTTACTTATTGAACTCAAGCTTCCTTTTTTCTCCCTCATTTAGCAAAGTACAGTCATGTTGTTAAACAAAAACTTCATTCTTAGCCTTTTAAGTATTAGCAGTTTGACTGGGCCATGGTGCCTCAAAATGCTTATTGTGATGTACTGTAGAAAGGGTACTGTTGCTGAATGTTATACAGGGGTTTGCAAAGTCGAATTCTCAGTTGCTCAAAAAACCCCTCATAGTTCAACTAGTAACCATAGGACCTCCACCATGTTAGTCCTCCATATAACACAATGCAGAGTTAAACCCTTAAATCTGCTGTCACACTGAAGAAAGGTCTCTAGACTGCCCAGAGAAAGCAACCATCTTTCCTAAAAGCACGAAGACAGCATACTGGAAGAGCAATGCACACAGCCTCAAGAGCACAGAATCCACTTCAATGATACTAATTTATCAAGGAAACTACACTTTTTCTTCAAAGAGAAATGTGGGGCCCCACAGAAATGTGAAGAGCCCCAGGTATCTTCAGAGCTTACAAAGGTGAATGCCAGGTACTTGCTCTGAAGGATGAGACCATTTTTTGCTATTAGCACCAAAAAGCACCACAATTCCATAGCTAAAGTAAACCCAGGTACAGATGTATCTGCCAGTCCTTCAGGATGCATTTACAGTGCAGCAACACAGCCCCTGGAAGAGTTGCTGTAATTAGAACCCTCAGGGCATCTCATCCAGGAATTGCTGAGGTCCACTGCTTGCCTGATACATCAGAAAGTGCTTAGGGAGTCTCAGGCTGCCCCACATCATCCCATACCACTGACCGAGGGAGTTGACTCAATGTGTTACAAGAAGGGTCAATGATCAAGCATTTCTGTGACAGCAGCTTTACACCATAGAGCAATGCTTCAAAATTGAAAAGATACTCTTGCAGCCATTTCTCTACCCACATCACATCCCTTCCCCAGAAGATTAGGCATTAATAGAATCACCCACATTGTCTTGCATATTGATTATTTTGATTCTACATTATGAAAATACAAGAGATGTGCTTGAAAGACTTAGCGAGAATAAGGCAGGACTTGCTTTTTTGTTTAGAAAGAAAAAAAAAGCTTGCTTTCCTAAGTCAAAGACACTACTTCCTGGTTTGCTACATATATACAATTGTATGCACAATTTTCTTTATCTACATAGGAGAGAAACAAATGGCTCCTCTCCTTGCCCTTCTCAGGGTGCCAGACAGTTTCAAGTATGACATATCTTGAACAAACAGCACAATTTTTATGGTGACAGATGGAAATTGTCATTATTTCTATAAATATTTAAAGAACCTTAAACAATTTCTATGAATATTTTGCTGCTTTATAAATACCTTAAGTAATTCACTTTCTTAGTCCTTAAAATAAGGACTCAGCACCCTTGATTATATTCCTTCTGAACAGGAAGCTGCTGTGGCTCCTCTTTTCCTACATGCCAGATTTTAAGAATACGTATGTAAACTCACACTCATGATCATGAGGTTTTGCACTGGGAAGCATATCTCAGTTTCAGTGATACAGCATAAAGTGAATTTGATCTTTTATGGACTAAAGGCTTGGTGTCTGACATTATGACACATGTATAAGTGGGGTTTGGGAGCTGCACAGAGTCTGCAGTGATCTTTCATTATGTCAGAAGCCAGAAGGCTAAAACCACCTGGATAAATTAGATTCCCATATGGCAGGTCCAAATAATATGATGTGACCCAGTGGCCACATGCCCCTGCTGCTGTGGAACAAGCTGCAGCTATTTCAGAAGAAAGAATTTGACATTACCTGATACCACAGCACCAAGGTCAGAGCACACATTCCATATGGGTCAGGATATATGTCCCCTAACTACTTAAGCTAGACTGAAGTGACATTTATTTAAAAGAGACTCCCATAGAAAGGGAGGGAGGGAAATTTTTAAACCTGGGATAGTTCTGTGTCTAGTTTAAAGAACAGTCCTCCAGTTTGCATGGAGGCTTTAGAACCACATCTGTGCATAATTGAAACACAAGTAAAGGAAATCATAGGTTTGTCCTGAAGTAGCCTGCCTAAAACAGTGCAATTTTGATTTCTCAGCAAAGGAAAAATATTCCTCACTGGGGCAATTAGCATTAAGGGCTGACTGATTGTGTCCCCATACACAATTTAGGTTCAAATTACAGATAAAGAAAAGATTCAGCTTGCATTGCCAAGAAAAAAGGCACTTCTTGGGTCTGCTGGTGGTCAGCCTCCACTGTCCAAGTTCTTTGCTGATTTTATAAGCTAGCTACTGTGGAAGGCAACCCATGTCCAGCCCTGGCAGGGTTTTCTGAGATGCAGGAAAGAGATTACATGACAAGGATCTTCATCAGTGTAACTTCTAGACAATAGGCTACAGAAACAGTTCCTCAAGGGATTTCATATGCAGAGTACAGAACAGTTAACACAGACAGAATTGTCTCTGAAAACTACCAAGACATACAGCTCCTCCTCAAGTGAAAGACATTTGCTGGTTAATTGAACCTAATTGAATCCCTTCCCAAGCCAGCACAGGAAGGCCATGTTAGTACAAACCATCCGAAAGCTGATGGGGGTGGAATCACAAATCCTTCAATTTTTGATTTCCCATTTACCACTGGATTAGCTGAACCACAATGTCGGCCACTACTGACCACTACACATTTTCCACTAGATTATAACTCAGTGTTTGGAATAGATTAATCCCTTAAAAAGACAACAAAAATATGTTAGCTGTTGCCAGCAAACACCAGCATGTAAAAAAGCAGAGAACTGAACAGACCAGTGCGTGCCATTGCTACCAGGGTAACACAGACAAGACAAGCACTCCCTGCACCTCCCTAAGAACTTCCATAGCCAACAGATTCCTTTCAACAGTTACCTTACCAGCTCTACCAATACCAGTTTATACAATCACACCTCAGTGTGAGAATGCAGGGCTCAGGGGGGAAAGTGTACTTCTTGTTAAGGTGCTTCTTTCTTTCATGCATCAGTGTCCTGAAGTCACTATCTTTTTACCTACTTCTGAGCCATATACTACAAATATCTGCATTTTCTCAAGTCTTTAGTGCCTGACACACACATGAGTCACAGAAAGTTCTTTCAAATACCCCTCAGTGGAGATGATTCCCCAATTATTTATCAGATAACTATGCTGATAACTCATGGAGCAGATTTAGGGATCTCACTAGCACTCAGTTCCTATGCCATCCCATTGCTTATCACCGACAAGCCTGATTGTGTCGCTTTCCCCCTTTCAAATTACCTTAAAGAGCCCTGCTAGCTCCTGTAGTCAAACCTTTTTTCCCCTCTGGGAAAAGTGCATCCCATCAGGTGTCAGTAGACCTTCCCAAGGGAGGATGCCACAGGAGTGATCTATGGGCATGTGTGTTGGTGTAACATTTTCTTTCTCTCAGAATTTTTTCTGTTCTTCCAATCAAAACAGAAATACCTGTCACGAGGATATACCCCCAGGAATTTCCAAAGGAAAAAAAATGTCAGCAGGTTGCTAGGTCTGAGATTTCCTTTACTGAGGGTATACAAATGCTTACTAATATCAGCCTTAAATTTCCACATTCTAATACAATTAGAAGGTTAATTATATTTGAAAGGGTAGGACAAGAATATTACATTTATAAGTGAATTTCTAATTAATTTATAATCACTCTTGAAATAGGGTATAACAGTCATTTGCTCAAAGCTGTCCACCACTAATTTAGATGTCCTAGCATACCACATCCAGCTTCTAGTTGTTGCTCTGAAGGAGCACAGGTCTTCATTTTTACTTTTATTTTTTCACCTCCTTATCTTGTATAGATCCATAGGCAGAGCTGTTAGGGCCAATCAGACACTTGGTACAAGCAAACCAGGCAAACAGTCCAAGTGGAGAGTGGGACAGAAAAGGAAGTGGGATTCCATGAAACAGTGGAACAATCCAACAAAACTGCTACTGAAATAAGATACCATGGTTTTGAGATGACTATTATATAACAGCTAGGCAACAGAGGTAGGATATTAGCAATTGAAGGAGATGAAATTAATATATAAAAATACTTGTATCATTGCCAGAAAGCAGAAGGGCAAGCAGTGTCTGAACTGAGCAGTCAACTCAGCCTTAGAGTCAGTGTCAAGAGTCACTGGTCACTGGGGCAGCACTGCCTTCTAGAACTACAAGATGAAGTTCTTTTTCAAGGCATAACCTGGGAGTGTTTTCCAGGTTGTTTCAAACAGATACACCAGATTTTAGTTCTGAATTTTTTCCTTGGAGTTTGCCTTTCAGTTCAGGAACCTGAGAGCAATATCAGAGCTGCCAAAGTCCCATTGAACTTAATTTGGATGTGTGAAAACCTTTTAAAAGGACCCCAGTTACTCTGCATGATGCGTTGCCTTTTCCATTCTATCAGCTTTTCCACCGGTTATGAGTTAAAGACCTTCCTTTCACAGCAAAAGGAGATTTTCATTCTGCTTTCATTAATCCTGTTACAGGCTATAAGCCTTTTGAGAAACGGCATGGGTCAATACCTAGCAGTGCCACCTCTGAGTCCATACAAATTGCTTTATCACAGCAATATATTGCAGTGCTATGGTTCCAAGACTCAGGCTCTTAATTTAACAGCTAGATTACTCCCACTACATATGACAGTTTTCTTATGTCTTTTCACATCAGGCAAACAAGTGACACTGTCCACATGGTTGAATTAATGCTGCATTTTGTGGACTACTTCTTCCTTAGCTTTATGTAGTGGTGCATTTCCATAGAAACTAATAAAGAAAATTGCTTACTGCATATGCACTTTAGCTGATGCTTCTCTAGTTCGTACTTTTTTAAGTCTTGGTGCAGCTAAGACACTGAGTTGCCTTAGCTCCCCTTAATGGAGTGGAATGCATAGAAAATTCCACAGTTAGGTTCCTCCTACTCCAAGATCCTATCACAATACTTTTTCTATCATCTTCTTATCTAGTTTGGTCTGCTTAAAAACCTAAACTTAGAATCAAACAGACATGGGAAGAATTGCACCCCCGCAGCAAGAAAGCAAAAAGGCTTCAAGAAAGGGTAGTAACAGCAGGTTCACAATGGCTCACCTATAAAATTTTACATTAGATTTTGTGTGTGCATGTCCATGGGTAAGAGCAGACCACAAATTTGGATGTTTTTCTCACTTGGGTCTTAAAAATCAAGAGTCTCAGACCTTAAGCTAACACAGTCTGGAAAAAAAAGGCCAAAACCAAAAGCAGTAACACAGAAGAAATAACTACCCCAGGACTACACACCAAGTTACCACACACACCTAGCAGAATTAAGAACACAAATTCACACAATTTATAGTTGGAGCTCTCTCCATTAAGCCATGTTAAGTAGCAGGAGAAATATCACATTGACTTCAGTAGACACCATTCACATTTCAAAATGAAAATCACTTTAATAGGAAAAGAAATATAACAGGCAAGTAATTATATACTGGCATAACTTCTAGGCCCATAAGCATAACAAACTAAGGGATTAAACACAACCCAATGTTACTTAGTGAGTGCAAAAACACTGGACTCCACAGCATAACCATCTCCACTGAACAAACCATAAAAAAAACCCCAAAACCAAAAACCACAGGAATGCATGGACTTACCAAGCACTTTTTCATCTGGTTTCTTGCAGCATCTTTTACGCAGACAACTCTTGAATTTGTGCATTCAAATCAAGTAAAGAGCCTAAAGTACTATACTCTTAAACCCAACTAACCAACCAAACAACAAAAAGACCACATAAACCAGATTATGCCACTTCACAGCAGCATTATCCTACCCCAAAACACACTTCCACTACCTTTTTCTGGGTGTTACTCACCCCAAACCTCAGCTACTAATGAAAACAATAATTGCCTTTCCCACCCTTACCTTTTAAGGCCTGGTACTTATCTCATCACCTGGTAATTAAATTAAGCACAGGTGAAACTCAGTTCTTAATGTTCCCAGTGTCTGAAAGGGATCAGCATAGTTTAGACTACAGATAGAAATTTGTAATAAAGGGAAATATGAGAAAAGGAAAAAAGTGAAGGGTGGAAGGAGGAACAGATTAAAATAACAAGTAATTTGGAGCAATATCTGCATCTAGCCAGTGCTGCAAGCAGGGCTGGTATGCAGCAGCCTAAGGGTAGATGCTGATTCCTCTGACACAAAAGTATTTCACGTTTGTCATCAAAAGAAGTGAAATCGAGCTATGCTGACTATTAGAGCTCTTCCAACACTTGAAAAATCTGAGAGATCAACTCCCTTTAATTTCATATCAGTATTTTTTCAATCTGAAACTATGTTTAAGCTTAGCTCATTCTCTTATATGCAGTTTTTCTAAAGTGACAACATTCATATTATTTTTTGAGTTATTACAACATAAAATATTATGAATTATAATACATACAAACTAATTGAGGAATTACTTTGCTGTCTGATGAATATTGTTTTACTCTCAGTAATCAGTAGCATTTGAGGTATTTCTGTGATAGGGAATAAATTCCTCTCCCATTGTTTCATAAAAGAACGCTTTACAAGGAAGTAAAAAACCATGTATAATGTAACCATGAAAAAATCCTCAGGCACTTTAAAGACCATCACAACCCAAATACTAAGGCTTCCATCATTTTGGACACACTCAAGCTTCATAGAAGTGATGTTATGTGGGAAAGCTTCCTTAGCTCCCAAGCACTTTGTATAACCTGTGCTAATTTCAAAGAATCTTCCGTTTTCCACAACTTGCATCCAATTTGATGTTTCTTTAGCCTCATTTAGCAGAGGCCTGATAGTACAGTAATTTAAATTCACAGAAAAATATCAGATAAAAAACTTTTATTTCAGTTTTATTTTTCCTTGGAAGATTATATATAAAGTCAACCCATTCAGTTTCATATTCCTGCCAGGGACTGAAATGCTCAAAAGAATTACCATAAACAGCACTGAAATGGTGCAGCTATTCAAGAGTGGATGGTAACAGGAAGAAACAGCTTAGAGTGGGACATTATTTTAAACAGTATTACTGAGAGAGTAGCAGGCATCTAAGTCCTGTGAAACGAGCTACAGCCATCTCTAGATGAAGAATTGGAAGCCAAGCTGAGGCTTTCAAAGCAGGGACTGAAAATGGTACGCTAGTAGTGATGCAAAAAAAAAACCCCAAACCAACATCCAGTACCCCCCCAAACAAATAAACCTCCTGGTCTGAGAATGCAGCCCAGAAGAATTATTTACATGCAGGCAAAAGCTGAAATGGAACTCAGTTATGACACGATGAGCTAACACTTTGGTCTTCATGCTTCTTTTATTTATATACTACTGTCAGTGATGAAAAATACTTTATAGCCTTACAAATGTGAAAGTTTGCTTATTTCTTCTATATTTGAATTAAAGTAATATTAGTGATTTTTCCCTTTGAAGGTGAAGACATATCATTTAGATATGCTGTGGGAAAAATGAAGCAAAGTGGAGGAGTGTTTTATAGCATCCTTAATTGAAACACTGGGACGGACAACACAAAAATACACACATACTATAAGAGCAAAAGAATAAAGTGGTACAAGATGCTAAAGAGAAGAAAAACAGAAGTAAAGCCTAATTTTATTTATGCACATTACTATTTTCACACTAAGAACAACTGTGAAGTGGAGTAGGGAATTGAGAAATGCTGTGTAAGAAAAATTATTTGGATACACAGGAAATAGTGTAATAAAGAATTTGCAAAATACCAAGGCAGAATGCATTTTTTTTTCCTGCAACCCAGTAGAACTTTTGAAGATAACCTTTAGATTTTATAAAATGTTCTGAACAGGTGTTTGTAATTTATTATTAGCACAGTATCAAATAGCTTCAACCTAGAGTTCTCATCAAGTGATTAAAGGACCTCAGGAAAAAATGATAAGTCTCTTGATCGTAACAGACTGCTAACAGCATTAAGCCATAAAAGAATTAGTCTTTATTAAAGTGCAATATGTATTTCCCAGCAAAAGTATGAAGAAATATCCAAGAAATAAAAGCTATTTCAAAGACAAAACCAACACAGGCTCATCATAGAACACAGGATTTTTATTAACAAATTATCTTTTGGCAGCATGAAAAGAAAAAACCAAAACTGTAAGAGCCCTTCATGTTCATTTCAAATAGGGAAATATATGAATGTGCATCTCTACAATAAGGTTTAAAGTTAAAAGTCCATACAAATATTCAAAAATAACATTTCTTTCCATAAAACATAGAAGGAGAAATAATGCCAACTAAAATCAGGAACAAACAAATGACCATTGAATAATACCAATAGAATCCCATAGTACTGTTTTACAAACTGCCATAACTCTTCAGAGTAATCCACAGAAATTATTTAGCCAGTAATCTGATTTACAAAACCAACAGAATGCTGCTTGATATTCTTCAGAGAGAACAGTGTTCTCGTCTAAAGGCTATGTAACTTCTTTCAGTCAGTGCAAAACAACTGAATTTGAAACAATCATATTCTTATTGCACAGAAGTTACAAAACCTCAAAAAAATTAAAAAAAGAACAGAAAAGAAAAAAAAATCAGAGGATATGTGGTACTGTGGTACTAAAGTCAAAGGTTAGGGTTATGCCTTGGCAATTCTTAAATAATACAAAGTATTTGCCTGCTAAATAACAATGAGTTTAACCAATCATGGCTTTGTAGAGTAAAATCACTTAAAATCACTAATGAACTTGTTGAATCAGAACTTAGATATAATTTACAGTTTTCTTTTCAGACCACACCTTGAGGCAAATACCTTCACTATTGCAAATTCTGCTCCAAGTTGATTTTTAGGTTGCCTTTGTGTGTTATCTCTTAGCAAAAATATTCTCTTTTCTTTCCTTTTAAATCTAAGTTACCATCTAAATCAGCAAAGTGATCCTGGACTGACTGCAGTCTGTTCAGTGAAAAAACTTTATCTTGTCTCCCATAGATCTTCACTCTTAACACTCTTCAGCAGTGCATTACATATACCTAACCTTCAAGTTAATATTCTCCTCCTTTTCTCATCTGTGTTGCTCTTCTAAAGTCTCTAATTCAAGTAATCTCTATGGTACTGCCAATTACATTTAAAAAATTAATTTCAGTAGTATATAACAAATAGCCTTGCTGTGTACTGTTATTAAAATTACATGGGTGTTTAGCAGCACAGAATACAAAATTCAATGTCTTATTAGTCATTTAATTTTTATAGTGGTCAGTAGTTTTGAAAAACTCCATCCTGGACAGCAGGATATTCACAGACAAGTTCACAATGAGGAAATGATCAGATAAAATATCCAATTTTAATACATGAAACAGAACACTTTTGTTTACAGAAAAATGCCCAAAGCCCCCTAATGGCCTTCAGCAGTATTAAAGAACATATTTTCAAAAATAGTCAGAGTTGTAAACATCTTTTTTTAATTAAAATTTTAATTTTCCCCTAACCAGTGTGAAATTCACATAGGCCAAGCTGCTTGTGGAGACGTTTGTACAAAGGTTTTCTCACAAGAATCCTGATCCTTTATTGGAAAGGAAAACCAAACCCTTGACCCTGTTAACCAAGTGCAGCTCTTGATGTAGGGTCGGGGTCATGACTCTCTCTTCAATGTTTTCTCCTTGTTACCCAACATAAGGGCATTTAGTACCACAGCTGCATGAAATAAAATTACATAAAACTACTTCAGATAGTTAGAGAAGACTGTACAAAGTGCAAGGCTTTAGAGATAGAATCTTTTAAATTTTTTTGTCTGAATTGTTTCTATGTTAGAATGCAAATTGCACTGTTCCACTTACAATTATCCTTCAGATAAAGATAATACCCTGGTAATAAAAAGATGTAAATTCACTCAGATGCTGTTTGATCAAATTATGGAAGTACCCTTAACCATACTTTGGGGTGTTACACGACCATTTTATCTCATTTCTTATTATTCCAATAGATTTACTTTATAAATATTGCTTCAGTGTTATTTCACAGCAAATGGCTCTGCACCACCAGCCCTGGAACAGAAAAAGAGCTATTAATCCATCAGCCTTTACCCTTCCATTAGAGTTTTCTGAGCAACAAAACATCTGTTCTCCTCTTACACAGATTTTTATATCCTGTTGATCCTCTTGCTTAAAAAACATCAGATGCATCACTGATTAAGGACTTTGATTGCTTATATTCTCCTTGTGATATTGATCATCTCTCCACACATTCTGTAGAGCATGTACTAAAACACTTTGTGTTTTTCACACTCTTAACCACGGAAAACAAATAGATTTTCTTTAAAAAGAAATTAATGATTTGGAAAACAAAGCCTAGTGGTATAGCTGGACAAGTGATTTTAATATTAAGGTACTTTCTTATCTTTTCTACTTTGTGGGGTGTTTGAAACGTACTTATATTTAGATATAAGTAAGAATACTTTTTATACATTGTACCTTTCAAACAATAAATATGAATGAAATTGTTTACGTTGGAAAAAATATTATTTACTTGTGTTTTAGCTTTTTAAAGAAGAGGAATTTGACTGTTTTATGGGATTGCTTACATGCTTAGATAGTAGAGAATTCTGAACCCTGTTGAAATCAAGTTTAGGTTATAAAAAAATAAAAGCCAGTGTGTTGTTCACACTAAACCCTCATATAAAGTGCAATGACATAATGGAAAATTGAAAATCAATTAAAATTCTACTACTACTGTTGATATCCATATGCATTTAAAAAATGCATTATTAGGGCTTTTTCAGTGTGACAAAAGAGGGCTCAAACCTGGCAAGGTATTTGTTTATGTAGGTGCTTAAGTAAGTTTGACAGTTTTTGTGTAGATGTAAGTCAGCTGTGACTTCAGCTCACCAACAGCCTTCCCAGATGGAAAAGGGACATTTTCTGTGAATGCACTGCTTTTTACTACACCAGCAGCACAGCAGTTCTGGGGGAAAATGTTAAAACATTTTAATGATGACATATTTTAAATAAAAAAAAAAAAAATCCAGAGGAGCCTTCTCATAGCAGAAGTAACACCGTGGTGCAACCTGTTAGTCATCACAACTCCATACCTAAGGGAAATGTTCCTGAAATCCAGAGACACAGAAATGGTCATGATACAGAATATAAGGAGGTACTATTTGCCCACAAGAAAAATCTTCTCAGTGGAGTATTTTCTGTTCTATAACCTCTATGTGGATTTAGAAACAAAACCGATCTGCTACTTGCCACATCCATCAGATTCTCACAATTCCTTCACAGTTAAAATTAATAAGAAAAGGTTTTCCATGCCCAGGAAACACACAGAGACCTTCAGGCAAGTTTCTTGTTGCCCTGCTTTCAGAGCACCAGGATTACTTCCACAGAAATCCTCAACAGCCCTCCCTGTGTGTTTCAAGTACTGGATTGATGGCCCAAAAACCCCAGAACTAGGGGTAATGATTTGCAGGTAATGAAGGCAACAAAACCAGCAAATCCAAAAATGTTTCACAGCTGTACAGAATGGAAGTGACAGCTGTGGCTAATGAGAATCTCAGATTTATGGGAAATTTATTCTGATAAAAGTTTGGGTTTTTTTCATGTGTTTAGATACAGGGAGATAAATTCTAAGTGCATTTTAAAATAAGATTAACCACAACATCTTTCCAAAATACTTCAATAAGCAAGTTTCTTTTCCACTGACTTCAAGATCCTTGAAGAAGAAGATAATTTAATCCAGATACTTCTCCTAGACTGAAAATACACTGCAAATCTCAAGCTCTTCAGAGAGGATATCCAGTGTCTTTACAGTGTGAAGAGTTAGTATCATATCCCTTACAGCAGAGAAACTCCCACATCCTGGGCAGATCACCAGTGAGCAAGCAAGTTCCTTTACAAGGTTAAAACCAGCACATGGCACTTTTATCTCAAAGAAACCCCCCAACAAGCCAGCAAGGTGTGTTCTGCAGCTGCTGACATTTCCATATGATTTTAGAAGTGCCTTATATAGAACATGTTGAAGTCCATTTAAAGGCAGTCATGGTCTGCATGGTTTGAGGCTGCTCTCCTGAGGAATCTCTCTCAACTTCTTGCTGGCTAAAGAACACTAAGATACCTCCTGGAAATGATGCTGTGTGCTTCCCCAAGCTGGGAGAAGACCTCCACAGTTACTTTCAATGTACTTCCTCACACTGTACTGCCTGCTTTGTCTAGAACAAGCTTCAAACAGCAAATTCTCCCCCTGAAAAAAATCATCAGATTGAGAGCAGTAGAGGCCATAGAACACATTCATTAGTGCACTCAGATACAGAACTTACCAACATCTTTACAAACATCAACTTTACAAAGATCTGTGAGAAGACTCCCATGGATTTTTTTCTCTAGGTATTTATTTCAAGATTTTGCATTTTGTTAGCTGTTACTCTACTTCATTTATGAACTATGTAGAGATACAAAGGGACTTGCAGGAATTTTTTGCTTTTGAATGTGAAGGAGGGAAAAAAGTGCATTTACCATAGATCATGATCTGGTGGTTTTGTTAGATTAAATATTTTCTAGTCTTTTTTGTGAACCAGGAAATATTTCCAGATTCAGAGCTCTCCTATGCATAAACCAAGACTAGTTGGATTAAAGGCCACAATATCAATCATCAGGTGACTTAACTCGGCATAATCTAATCAACCTCATACCAATCAAACCAGTGTAGATATGGCACAACTGTTAGGGCACGTAAATTACAGTACTGATTTGTAAATAAATACCTTATTTTTATTATTTTGCAGAGCATACTTTGTATTTAACAGTGTAAAGAAATCATTACTTTCAAACTGGCTTTTGGGAAAGGGAAAAACAGCAGTATTTATTGGTAACAAACCTGTAATGACTGTAATGAACCTGTAGGACAAACATGAACATTTTGGTAAGCTTTCAAATGCTTATCTAGACATCACTTAGTCTGGATCTTAGTCTGGATATATATCCTTTCACAATTTCCAGAAAAAAAACCACATAAGGAAAGCCCTTCTAACATTTATGTGGAGGTCTGTGGAATAAAAACCAGTAAGAGCCTGGATTGAAGTAAAGGAATCTAATCTGGCTGTTTAATTTTGCATACAGAGGGCTGGCCTGTCTGGAAAGGTGGCAGAAATTTATGTTGCTGGATGTTTTCATTTGCTGCTAAATAGCCTAAATAGAGGAGAGTTTTTCCCTAAGACGTCTCTTTCCAGTATGCCCAAGCACACAGCTTGAGCTTCATTCACATGCACAAGGTATACAAAAAACCTTTCCACTGCTCTGAAAGCCAAACAAAACCAGTTCTGGACAAGTGTTTTCCTTCCATCTCAAGAATTTATGACCAGGGCTGGCCCTAGCGTGTTACTGTATCTTATAAACATGTCCTAGTCAGGGTAAGTCTAGAGCTGATGATAAGCCATTTCAGGTGTGGCTCTGCTAAATTACTAAAAAAATATTTAGGACATAGATCTAAGGTTTCTTTTGCCAAATGATTGCTTTAAAAAAATGGGACGGATACTGCTTCAAATGGAAACAGCTTTTCTTTGGGGATTTCCTCCTCCTTAAAATGCCCTCTATGACACTGAAAGACAGGGAACTAACAAGTAATTTTAAGCAGAAACTTTGCAGTTATGCTTTGTTGTACAGAAAGAGGAAAAAAAAAAAAAAAAAAGACAGGAAGAAAGGTACATCAATGGAAAAAAACCCAATAAATGCCTTTTCCCCCGGTGTCATGTCTTTGGATATGTACAGCCTTGGAGAAATGTATAAATCATTTTGTACATGGAACTCTTAAAAAACTAGAGATTTTTAGTACAAAGGAATCAATTCACTGCAAGATTGTCCACATGCTGTTGCTTTATGATTTACTATATACACAAGAGGATCAAACAAAGGACCTCTGTTTTACAGTTACTGCTGTACTGTACATTAACATGTGGCTAACACCCTTCTCTGGGTGAGATTTACACTCAGTATTACAAATAACATAGCAATGCTGAAAATACTGATACAAAACAGCTTCAAGATGACATTTTAAAAATATCCCTCACTTTGAACTGTTTTTTTTCCAGTTTTTTAAAGTTTCAGCTCTATAAAAGATTCTCCAAGAAAATAGTAGCATTTAAAGTCCTATTTTTGAAGTTTATAGATGGATTTTTTTAATAAAGTGTAATCCAAAAGTCCATTTTCCCAGGAAAAAAACAACTATAGATACAATACATAACCTAAAAGTGAAGAGGGTATTGGGGTTTGTTTTGTGTTTTGTTTTTTTTTTTTTAATGTAGTACAGTACATTTATGTCCTGGAAAAAAATTCCTTGATTACAGTGTATGTTTAATTTATTTACAGATCTGAAATTGAATTGCATACTTCAGCTCTTGAGGTGAGCAATACTGAAATGAATTGTTAGTAAGAATTAACTGTCCTTTCAATCTACCATGACTTTAAGGTATTGCTAAGAAGAAAAAGTGATTCTGAGTAGTGAAATTATCTTATTACTATTTTTAACTTGTTTGGTAGACTTTTAAATTATGAGTTTCAACACAGGACTGGGAGTCTTGAATATCCACAGTTAATTCGGTAAAGCTGTGTTTGCAATTTTTGCACATTCTCTTTTGGCAGTAGCAATGCACACATGAACATGAAGAAATTTGGCAAATATTTGTCTTGGTTCTTATGTATCCATCTTTGGATACCCAAAATTATCACTACAGAATATTTAGACAAAACCTGCTCTCTTCAACATCAGATAATGTAATAAAATCTGCTCTAAGCAAAATAAAATCCTCGATAAACAGAAGCCTGAAATTTCAGGCTGCTGAAATTGCTTTACGGAATATCTGCCAAGCTCATAGCTTATTTTTTTCTTTATCTAAGCAAGATTTGTTAATACAATTTCCTTGTATTAATCCAAACATTAAGTAGTGAAGCAGATACATTTAACACTAGGTAAAATTTTATCTTTAATTCATATCATACACTCTATGTGACTTACCTTTTAAAAGTTACAGATTTTGAGTGGCTACAGATGCTTTATTTTTCATTATATGCCATCTCTGTTAAGTCACAATGGCTTGTTTCTGTGTGTGAGAACGTGCTGCTCCCATGGCTTCCCTTATTAATCCCCAGTTAAAGAGAGAGGTGACTTGTCTCAGATCTGCCTCAATCGTACTTAAACATGCCAGATCATTTATAAACTACTAACTGCATGTGCCATTACAACTCAAACAGATTACCCTGCATCAGAGAGGTTGTAAACCAAGTGTCATGTTTCATACACGCCACATGTTTGGAGTAACTGGACTGAGATGTTTCCAAGCCTTGAGAGGGGAAAACCGGATCTTATGCTACCAACAGCTCTTCAAGTTCTGTGGTGTGGTCGGATGATTTCATGCTCCCGTGAGACCAGACAGTAAATTAATCTCACTTGTCTGCAACGTGTCAAGACTAAAAAACCCACTGAGCTGGTGTAAACCAACAGGTCCTGAAGTGCAGACAACACAGCCCACAGAAAATAAGATGTAGGCAGGTCATATAGCCTGGGTAATAAGACAATTTCTCTTACTTTAGTCTTTCAGTCATTTTTGGGTTGGGAAGTGAAATGAAATTAGAGGATGCATTACACAGCAGAATGTCACATTGCATCATGAGTGCCACAGTGCCTGTAAAGCACAAAGATCACCACAACTTGACACGTCCCCATAGAACAGAAACACTCAAAGAAATGTAGTTAAATAGAAGTGTGAAGAGGGAAGGGAAGGTTGAGGAAACAAGCTGACATCCTCAGTTTGGGACCCAATTATTGACTCAAATACATGGCGACTCTCTATGAACCTGTTAGAGGAAAATCAGTCACTTCCTCTACTTCTGGCATGAGGCACTCATGAAACAAACATCAGGAAGTGGTAACACTCTGTAAGTGACCACATTTCACCATATTTTAAAAAAAAAAAAAAAAGTGTAAAAAAGAGGGTCCTAAAGATTTCTGGCTCCTTATTTCCCTAATCTCTATGAAATTCAAGAGGGTTTACTAATTACTTACCTATTCATTCTTCACATCTACTTTAACAGTAATATTATTAAACATACAGGTATTATTTAAGATCATCTTCTAGAACTTTAGGGAATGATAGTGACTTATAGATGGGAAAAAATATATTTAGCCAATATTGGCCTAGCAGTGCCAGCCAAATGGTCCCATTCATTAAACCCATGGTGACTTCTGCATGACAAATCAGCCCAGTTGTTGAACAATCTCATTCATCCTTTTGCCTTAGTCTAAGGTGGGAAAATATGGAACCTACAGACAATGTCAAATTTTTATTTTATTTTTTTTTCACATGAAAGTAGCAACAGAAGAGAACTGAAGACAGAGCTCTAGGCGAGCTTACATCCCTCTTTAATTAACTCTCCCTCCATGGCAAGAAAATAAGCACCTTGTTAGCCATCTTGTTGACCTAAAGTCTGTAGCTCTGCCGTGTGTAAATTGTGGTGGAGGAAAACGTTTTTTCTGCTGTACATGTGTAAAGAGATGGGTCCCCTCGGGGGCTGTCCCAGTCTCCCTGTGAAGGTGCTGTGCTGCCGAGGCACAGCAGTTTGGTCTTTGGGAGCTCCTGAGAACATGGGGAAGCCGTCGGCCTTGGATGCTGGCTTTGCTGTACTGGGGGCTGTGACAGCCAAACCGTTCTGGGTGACCTCTGAAGCCAGGGTTTCGTACGTGCCTCGGGTGTGCTTGATGACTTCCACGATCTCCTTCTCTTTCAGGAGGCTGCTCAGACACAAATTAGACAGCTGACAGCTCTTGCTTTCATAGGCTGCTGCTTGGTTGCCTGGCAGGCGTCTAAAAGGGTCCTCGGTGGGAGTATGTGCTGACTTTCTGTCCCTTGTGCTGAGATTTTGGCTCACCATTCTGACTGGATATGTAGTCTGGGGAAACAAAACAAAACAAAAAAAGTATTAGTAATAGGACACAGTAGAGAAATGGTGTGGAGTACATAAACCACTCCTCACTACACATGAACGGCACATGGGTCTGGCAGATTAAAATGGGAGAAAACTCTCAGTTGCTGGTAAAACTTCCAAGGCATTGCTATCATAAAATAGAAGTATTGTTCATTCACATTTAACAGCACTAGAATTGAAAAATGCTTACTGCAGGTAATGATTTGGGCATTTTCCTTATCAAGGGAGGATTTTTTTTTCAGAACATACTAAATAGATAAAACGTTTCCATGAATTGTAAGCAGATTTTCAAAAGCATTCACATAGTGAAACAAAGAGAATTTTGATCGCATAGAGTTCAACACTTAATACTCTCAAATCCTTACAAAATCTAAAGAACATATTTTGTAAATATCTCCATGACTTGGTTAAGCTTAGAACATGCTCAATTTTCATTGTCCCTTGAATGCAGGTGTTCTGTTGTGTATTTACAAATCAATACATGCCAAAATTCTCTGCCAGAGAAGAACAAAAATTTTATTTCATGCTGCCTGGAAAAAACATAATGTAAGCATGTTACCAACTTCTGATGCTGTGCAAGCATGCATGCACCTGATTTTGTTGAAATGATGGTAATTTATCTGTGCATGGCAAATCAGATCACTGCAGACTTTCAGTGTGTACCTGGTGCAATGGTTCATACTGTCTCTAGAACACCTGACTGGGGAGGAGATGATGGTACATCTTCCCAGGTAATGGCTAAAGCAACTGGTTAATTTGAAACCAAAGTCCAATTTGGCTCCTTACAGGTTTTCTGCAACAGAACTCTGAAAGGACATAGGAGCAGCTTCTTGACATTTACATTGACATATGGGCTCTGACGTTGCAGAACAAAGCTGAGAGAATAAAAAATATTACCAAGCCTTACAACAGTACTTGGCTAAAAATATTTCAGGATGTTTCCATGATTCCACAGGAAACTCAGATAGATTGTATCAGAATGAATTGTATCACTTCACATGCATTTCTATTTTAGGCAACACAGAAGAATGATACAGTCAGTATTCACAGCTTAAATCCTTTTTTTAGTGCAGGCAGGCTAATGGTCATGATTCCATGCAGAGCCATGTGCAGGTTTGAGTACAAGGATTGCAGTGCATTTAAGGCATCAGAGATGATATTTTTAAAAAAATTATTAGTACTGAAACATCATTTTTCCCCACTTTATTCAGTGCTGATTGCACCCAGATTCATAAATGGGAGTAGAACACTTCAGAAAAACATTACTTCAAGTTTTTACACCTACAGCACATAGGTGTTGAAATGAAATTCCATGTAATTCCTAGCGTATCCTTCTTGGGAGGACCTGTCTGTAAGTTCAAACGCTTCTCATTTTTTTATTTATTATTTATTTCCATGTCAGTAAATATAATCTTCCTACTGGGACAAGAGAGTCCAATTTAATGCCCCGTCAAAAATCCATGCATTTATTGTAAGGAATGTTTCCAGAGTTACCATATGTCACCCTATATCTTTGAAACCCTAAAGATCGATACAGAACCTTAGAGGAACTTCATGGTGGGACCTCCATGAAGTTAACCTGAACTTCTGGTTAACTCCAGTTTATCCCTCTGGAGATTTATGGTCCTTAACCATCTCTTAAGGACCTTCATCAATGTAATCTGTACAGCCTTCTCCACTAAGATTTTTTCACCCTATTACCTTTACTTTTAGAAAAGGTCTTCCTAATGTCTAAACCGTACCTTTCCGGCTTCAAGATCATTCTTTTTCTCTCTCTCATGAAAATGAAGAAAGAATTATTGTTTGATCTTGAATACCTGTTTATGTCTTCAAAGAATGGCTGTCAAGCAACGCCTTCATCCTCTCTGCTCTAGAATAAAAAACTAACACATTGATCTTTTCTCACCGGTCTCATCTGCTAGACTCTGAGTCATTCACACTTGTCTTCTTTACAGATTCCCTTTAGTAATTCCACTGTTTTTTTCTTGAATTAGAAGGCTCAGGAGTACAGTACTCAAGGTAATCCCCCACCATTACAAAGCAGAACAAACACTATTAATCCTATGAAGGACTTCTTCATCTGCTTCTTATTAATTACTCCAGTAGGAGGTTAGTAATTTTATTTGGCAACAGCATGAAATTGTTCATTCGTGTTCATCTAGTTGTCCACAATAGTTTCATGATTTTTTAATGCAAAATTATGTCTAAGTGCAGCTGATTATTGTCACCTAGATTTTTTTAATATTGCTTTTTTAACCTGATGAAACACTGTTATGACTGTAGCACTGGGGTGTTTCTTTCCTCTTCCTTATCAAGGTTATATTTCACATGAAATATTTTCAATTTAGAAAATAAATGCTGCGTTTATAGGTCTGGGAAATATTCGCTTCTGGTTGCTGGCTGATGGGGGGGGGAGACAATGTGTGTGTATGTATGAATAAATATTTAATAATATATATGTGGTTAGGGAAGGTCTTAGTTTTGTGAAGCTGTAACTTGCTGAAATTCCCCTCCTATTGAATAATTAAACAAATACCAGGTGGCGACAAATTAAGAGCTAACTTACCTACATTTTAAAACATCAGTAGAAATTCAGACTATGCCATCAGAATTTTAAGAAATTGTTTTGGCCCCGTCCCCAGCAATAAGATAATAGGATGGTTAGCAAGGAAAGACAGACTCATTCTATCAGATGCATAGTTACGCATCAAATGAGCAGAGATTTTAACAGAAACACTGCCAAAACCCAATACTACTGTTGTTATCTATGACAAATTACTGAAGAATAGCTTCTAATCAGGAAAAGAGAGAACGGTTGTCAGATGGGAGTCAAAATCCACATGAAATCCTCTCCCCTCTCCTCATCCCAATAACATTATTCTCTCTCCAAAATATTGTCAATAAAAAGTCCAATGCTGCTTTGATTTTCATGCAACTTTGGTTTTTTTTTTGGTGTGATTCTAGCATTGTTATAAAGATTGCAACCTACAGAGTTGAAATTAATTAATTGTTCTTTTGATGAATTCAGATAATTTTGCTTGAAAGAATGCAGTGCAACCAAGTTTTCTTGCTGGTCCATTTTACAGTTATTTAGGATCCTCATGAACTGGTCAGAATAAGAAAAACATCCCAGAATGAGATGCACAAAAGCCACACATGCCATACCAAAAAGAACCCCAAATCAAACCGACTTTGGACAAACTTAAACATTTATTTTTAACCTATTTCTCCTTATCTTCCTGCAAATGATTAATGCAAAACTTTCAGTGCTGAACTTTCAGGTACCAACCACATTCTCTGAACATTAGACACGAGCGAGCAAAGCCACAATCCCAACGCATCTGTTGGCCAATTTGAAGGCTGAGTCCTTGTCCAAAGCTGAAGGTGGCTTCGTGCCAGTCGTGCTCCAGCCCAGCCTAGAGCAGCTGCAGGGCTGCTGTAAACTGCTGCTTGGCGGAGCTCCAAGGAGCCGATCTGCCAGCTGGTGACTGCTGAAGCAAAAAATCCATTCATCTTTTTCCCTTTTATTTTTCAGTAGCTTAGCTAGAACCAACAATTTCCCTGCCCCAGAAATCCCCAGTGCCACTCTATAGTCTGCCTAACTGTGGACCCAGGAAATGGGTTGCAATTAGGATGCAAATGGGGTTCTGAAATTTCTTTCAAAAGTAGCCCATTTTAAATACGTGCAGAGGAAAGAAAAGGCCCCCTTTGTTGTTTCAAATATGTCTTAACCCTTAAGAAAACATCTGGATTTGAATTTCCTGCTCATATTAAACATACTCACAAGAAGTGCATGCCTTCATGCTTGAGTCTATTTCTCAAAAGGAAAAAAAATATTTTATTAAAATCTGATTGGCTGTAAAATTTTTGTAAGTTTGTATCACGATCACTTGTGCTTTAAGGTACATAAATGTGAAAAAGTTCGAAATACTTTACGTTTGATTATTCCACAGTAAATTAGGATTGAACCAAAATGGGAAAGTTAATATTCTTAAAATATTCTTTCCCTAATTTTTTTTGAGGGTTCATTTTTTGCAATTGGAAGTCTAGCAACTTTTTCTTATATTAAGAAAAAAACCCAACTCATATAGTAATGCTTCAACAACTCAGCATAAAGTAATGAAAATGTACTACTTTTATAGAAAGCTCCAGAAGGAAACGTTATAAACAAAACACTGCAGCCATTCATCACTTTCCATTTTCAAAGACAATGAGTGAAATATGACAAGAGTTAACAACAAGACAACACTGCTGCAGGACATTTGAAAATGAATATTGTTTCCAACTGTCTGGTGATAAAGTACTAATAAAAAATGACAGGAAAAGACATGAATTACAAAAACACCCCAAAAAGGGTGCAGATTTTTAAGATGTCTGTGCCCATAGGCATTTGGGAGTCTTAGACACCTATAATGTAATTCTTCCAAGTACAGCAACTTTCTTAAATACATCATTCCGACAGCCAACATAGAGAATAAAACCAAACAAAACACACTCTCATCAGTGTACCTGATGCACCCTGACAACCAAACAATGGTGCATTTGAAGAACATGGTTTTACCACCCCAAAGGATTTTACACTTTCAGAGGTGTTAATGGAAGCACACTATAGAGAGCAATTATTCTGACAGAAACCTGAAGACTTTCTGGATTCCGTCATGTTTTCTACTGCTTAATTACTTTGTGTTTGCAGATACACGAGGAATGTAAAATGTGTTCCCCAATGTAATATTTACTACACAGCCCAGCACGGCTCCCTTGGCCCTTGTCAGGTCTCAGCTGGATTGCAGCACCTTCCGCAGAACTGTCTCCATTTGCAGCCTAGCCCAGAATTCATAAAATACAAAGCAACATAAAGGAGTCCAGACACAAAACAAGGTGCTATAGCTCTATATTTCTTTTAAGGTTGGAAAAGATGAAGCCTTTCGTGATGCTTTTGAATTTATACACCTTCAGATGCCTTTTGCAGTTCTGACAGTTTATATAAGTGCAGATCTAATTTACCAAAACACAGGTTAACTCAGTGCTTTGATATGCTACATCTGTCACTATGTCAGCTTCTTAATTTCTACACCTCCTCACTTTTGCGCTTACCAGCTTCCAGCCTAGAGATGATCCATCACAAAATGTAATTTAGCTGCAGCAGGTAATTGTTCTTCATTCAAGTCTCTTAAAAATCACTCACTCTTACTGATTTCAGTAGCACCTGGACTGAGAGAGTAGCTTTTACAATCCAGACCTGCATCTATTGAACATCTGATGCTGCCTTCTGGCAACATGGGACAAATGAAAGAAATAAAGTCCAGCGTGGCAAAATAAGGCATGGACTTGTATCAAGAGGTTATGGGTAAGGACCAGCTGCTGATCAATGTGTCAACTCTACTGTTGTCCTTTATAAAATGAATGCAGTCAACATAAATCACAAACATTTTTCTTTCTGCCTTTCATTTCTTTACTGAAAGCAAAAATTATGAGATACTAAAATGCTGCCTCTTTGCCATGAGGCCATTTAAACAACCAGGCAAATTGAATAAAAGTTAACTATAGTGGTGAGTTAATGTCCTAAAGGAATTTTATGGTAGTGATGCTACAATGCAATAAGTAACAGACTGAGTGCTTAAATAAGATCTTCATCTTCTCACAACATGGAATTATCCTTGACAAATTTTATTTATCTGAGTAATAACACACAGTTAAGGCAACAAGGTGCAAAAGGATGCAATACTATTTTATAAAGCAGGAAGAAAACAGCAAAGAATTTCCCATTAATTTCTAGTAACAGTAAATCACTGGTCTGCATTCTCAATATTGCATTTCAAGGAAATGGAAGTAACTGGAAGATTTTTCTCATTAGTAAAGCTAAGAGAAAATTTTGCATTTTACAGCTGTTTGCCACACCTTCCAAATAAAACAATTGGAACTTTGAAGCTGTTAATCACATTCTTCAAAAGTACTACAAAGTTCATTTAGATGATACTGAATACGCCTTGTTACACCCTATGGCTTAAAACTCTAAACAACTGCAAAAACACTTATGAAAATGAAAGCTACTAAATAGTGTGAATCCTTCAATGACAGAACTACCAAACAGCAGGATATTCTATGTGAGATAACAAGTATTTCTCAGTCTGCATCTAAGTCTTCCCCAAGATCAGAAAGTCAAAACAGAAAAGTTTCTTATGTTGTAGTTGGAGAAAAAAATGGTAAAAAAGATGCAATAGACTTTTACACACATTTAAAAAATCTGTTAAATCCCTAACCTAAACATCCTGTCTTTAGCAAATACTAGCTCCCCTATCTCCAGCAATTCTCATAACACCTCTGCCTCTACTGAAGCCTGTAGCCTCTTTTTTTCCTGATCTTGTATCCCCTCTGATTCTTTGGGCAGACACAGCTATTGCAGCCATGATGAGGAAGATCTCTTCATTAAGCTCTTTTTACACACAGGCTCCACTGTTGGTTACAGGCAGCAGAGCCTAGAGTAAGATGCTCAAGTCAAACTTGCCCTGGGACCCCCCAGGGTGCATTCCAGGAGACTGGATAAGCCCCATGTTCACCCAGCACTTTGGGTCTCACTATCTCTGTGCAACCCAAGAAATTAGGGCCACTTGGGCAACACTTTTAGCTACAGTCATCTAGAAAGCTAGAGGTGTATACAGCCAAGGTCCTCTTTTGCATAACTGATGCAAAATGAACTGATAGGAAAGGAGAAGTGGATCCACGGGAACACAAGGATCACTTCAAAAGACCACAGTTAGTGCAATGTGGGCAGTGAAGTAAGACACAAAGGTCCTGAGGAAACACTAAGGGAGTTTGCTCCGGAATTACAAGCAGGAAACCTGCACAAGTGCTAATTAGCCCTTCTGAAAGCATGTGCTACTCAGCTGACATTTATTGCTATGCTGACAGGGAGTTCTGGCTTTGCAAGCCAAGCCAGTATTTCTGTTCAGCATTTCATGTGCCATGTAGACATAAGAAGTTGTTCAAGGATCTCTGCCTTCTGCCTTACCTATTTTATTGACGACCAGCTGTCTGAAAGCTGTGAAGCCCGTTTCCAGCCTCAGGCCTGACATGTGGTCACCAAAACCCGATTTTTCTAGATCATCTGAATTAAAACTGACTTGCAGGTGGCAAGTACCTTGGACAGCTACTCATACATGCTTAGTCTCTACTAAGTTTCCAATTATACTATTATTTATTTTCTTAATCTAATATCACCTAACATGATTTCCCAGCATACCAGAAATTCCATATATAAAATGAAATTCATATGATGATGTATTCCCTTAGATAATACACCAGGACACAGCAGCCTTAGTGGCTGTTGTGGTAGTCTCAGAAAGATTTTAATATGCAGTGTATGGTTGCTTATATCCTATATTGCTCTTTATCTGAAAAATACTTTTAGGAAAAGAAAGTAAAACTATAGATATTATATTTACAGGTGTTATGTTCAGGATAAGAATTTTAATACTTTGGCATGTGAGAGATTTGCTTTAATAGCTGGGCATATTATAGGGTCTCAAATCTATTGTGTCTCTGTATATTTTTTGTATCACACATATATACTTATCATATATACTTAATCATATATACTTAACTTTGAGTTCAGGACTTTCTCGTCTACCTTTCAATTAGTGAATGCCATAAATCAGATTTCTAATGAATGTCTGCCTTCTGAAATAAGCACTGCTTGCTTTTTCATAAAAGAACATACAAAACCCCAGATGGATTGTACTTAGCCAACACTCATCTTTTTTCATTACATTATTTAACAACAATAAAAAATCCTTCTATTAAATTTCCATAAATGAGTTCCATAAATTAGCATCCTTATTGTTGAAAGCAGTAAGGGCTGAACTTATAAGTACAGTGGGGGAAATTGCATACATTGGCAAACGATGATCACTTACTGTCATATTAATCAGCAATGCTGTCCCTCAGGTCAATATACAGTCTGCAAAGGAGAAATCAGCAGACTAATGCAAAGGGCAAATTTTATCCTGATGGCAAGAAAAGAAATCCTAATTGCCCTTAAATTGACGTGACTTTTTATTTTTATGATGAGATTACTGAGACCAAGATATTTTTGAAGGGAAAGAAAAAATATTCTTTTTATTTTAATATCTAGATATGAGGGCACCTGTTTTACGAATGAAATATCACAGAGTAGTCAGATTTTTTTATCCTAAAAGTAAATTTTCATAATTAGGCCTTTTTTTCTGGTTAGGCCAAAAGATTGTAACATAACTACAATCAGTCTCTAGGCTTAACTTGTTGGGTTTAGTGTTTTGAACAAAATGAAAAAATAGACTCCTATGAGAGGATAAAGCATTACTATTCCAGAAAGATACTGACTCCCCACTGTAGGATTCAGTCAGGAAAAAATCCTGTATGAAGTTTGCATCATAGGCCATCACTCAGTGAATTAAACTTCACTCATAATAGAAAATTTCCCTTCAAATATTATCTTCAAAGATCTTACTATCTATGATGGTTACAAATTTATGTTGTGTGAATCACTCCATGCCTAGTTTTTTTAAAGGCACTGACAATCTCAGAAATAGCAAAATTACAAATAAGATTCTCTTGGAATAGGGAATATCTCTACCTTTTTTTTTTTTTAAATCAGTGACCCAAGAATGTTTTGGCTTTGTTGGTATGGAATTGGCTCATATAAATTCTGTTCTCTAATCTCCATCTGTCAGTATCAAATATATTTACAGCAAGAAAATCCTGTCAGAGAGAGGAAAGGGACTCCCAGACAAGGGGTGTAAGTAGTTGTAAAGGAAATGTGACCTCCACAAGGAATCCATACAACTGATTTACATGAAAGAGAAGTTGCTTTAACAAAACAGTGTTTGCACTTGAATGATATAATCACAGAGCCATAGAATGGTTTGGGTTGGAAGGGACATTAAACATCACCTTGTTCCAACCCTCCTGCCACAGCCAGGGACACCTTCCACTAGACCAGGTTGCTCAAAGACCCATCCAACCTAGTCCTCAACACTTCAGGGATGGAGGATCCCCAGCTTCTCTGGGCCATCTGTTCCAGTCCTTCACTACCCTCTGAGTAAAAATTTCTTCCCAATATCTAGTCTAAATCTATCCTCTTTTACTTTAAAACCATTCCTCCTTGCCCTGTCACTGTATTTCCATGCAAAAAGTCACCCTTTCTCTTTCTCTAAGCCCCCTTTAAATATGGGAACGAGCTGTCAGGTGTCTCCAGAGTGTTCCTTTCTCCAAGATGAACAGTCTCAGCTCTCTCAGCCTGTTTTCAGAGGAGAGGTGCTCCACCTCTCTGATCATCTCTGGACATGCTCCAAGAGGTCCATATTCTTCCTGTGAGGTTGGGGACCTCACAGCTGGATGCAATACTCCAGGTGGGGTCCCACGAGTGCAGAGTAGGGGTGCAGAATCAACCCCCTTGACCTGCTGACCACTGCTTTTGGTGCAGCCCAGCAGGTTTGGTTTCTGAGATGCGAGTGCACATTGCCGGGTCACATCAAGCTTATTCACCAGCACCCCTGAATCCTTCTCCTCATCCATTCTCTGCCCAGCCTGTGTTTGTGTTTTGGATTGCCCTGACCCACTTGCAGCACCTTGCACTTGGCCTTGAACTCCTGAGGTTCCCGTGGGCCCACCCCTCCAGCCTGTCCAGGTCCCTCTGGACACCATCCCTTCCCTCCAGCGTGTCAACCACACCACACAGGTTGGTGTCATCAGCAAGCTTGCTGAGGGTGCTCCCCACCCCACTGTCCATCACCAACAGTGATGTTAAACAGGGCTGGTCCCAACACCGACCCCTGAGGTCACCAATTGTCACTGGGCTCCACCTGGACACTGAGCCATTGACCACAACTCTTTGAGTGTGACCATCCAGCCAACTCCTTATCCACTCAGGAGTCTATCCATCACATCCATGTTTCTCCAGTTCAGAGACAAGGATGTCACGTGGGACGGTGTGAGATTCTTTGCACAAGCCCAGGTAGATTATATCACTTGCTCTTTCGTAATCCACCTGTAACCCCGTCACAGAAGGCCACCAGATTTGTCAGGCGCAATTTGCCCTTAGCAAAGCCATGCTGGCTGTCATCAATCCATTATGCTCTAAAAATATCCAAAACCTTATCTCCTTACATTTCTATATTGTGTACAGTTGGTGGAGATAGAAATTTCCCTTTACTGTGTACTTTCAGAGAAACCAGGTTTCACATAGGTGAGATAACCCATCAGATAAGTACATGAAATAACCTCTTTCTGCCTACGCTAGCAGCTTACACAAAAGGAGAAAAATATTTCATAGCATTTTTACTCTACCTCTCTAAGGGTCCATTCAGCTCAGCTCTCTTTAACACAGCTAATGCAGGACAGCATTCATGATGAGATACACTGCTCAGTGTCCAGGAAAATTAACTCTAACAACGTAAAGCTATTTTATATATTTCATGTATTTTAAGGCCAGAAAATGCCACCATAACATCTTGTTTGCCCTTCTCTGCAGTAGGAGCCACAGATTTCTCTTGGTGAAATCAGGTAATCCAGAAGAGGGGGTGGAATTACAGCATAATTTAGAAAACTAAAAGTAATGGAGAATGCATTTTATTTCTTCTTAATCCACTAAAATATTTTTATAACAATGCTATCTAGGTCCTTACTGGAAATGTTGCTACATTCTGGTGACAAATCCTACATTAGTATTTGAAAAAGAAAAAGTAGGCATATTGCTGCTGACAAAACTTCCACTAGGAGATAGTGTGTCTACAGAGCAGAGGGGACAAATGTCTAAGACATTTAGGAATACACAATTCTTGGAGAAAGTGCTGGTTGGATTTGGAGCTAAGCCTGTCTGGAGAAAGTTTTGGTTATTTAAGTAGTCTATTGATGATTTAATTTGAAGAATTCAGATTTGAAGGCCTTATTCTCTTACATGCATGATTATATAGGATGCATGACCATGAGGAGCCCAATACAGCCTTCAAATGAGAAAAAACCCAAAACTTAAAAGAACCCCAAAACCTATAGCACCAAGATCATGTTACTTAGAAAAGTAACCTTCCCTTCTATCTTACTTCCCTGGAAATATGAAGGGGAAAAAAGAAGGGCAGTTATTTCAAAATATTCAGATAAAAGCCTCTTATTTTCTTCAGCAAAACTATATTACACAAACTTAAAATGGGAAAATGAACAAAAGAAAACAAAACCATAAACAAACATTAATTGAAATTTCATTTTTTGCCTTTCCTTCTAGGAGAACCGACATCAAAAACTTTGGCAAAAATACTGGAATACTTCTACTGGTTTCTGCTTCTCTATTCCTATGCCTAGCCTAGGGAAAGTTAGCAAGATTGTATTTCATATTATACCTACAACTTTCTGTAATAAAGCACATAGGAAGGCACTTACCTACTGCCTGTTACAGCATACCCTTTCTCTGTAAAAGGTTACACTTTCTTTTCTTTGCAGCCCATAATGTCAGTTTCTCACTTGAAAAAAACAAAAAGTAATAGATGATTTGCTCACCACTATCACCAGGGCTGAAGCTCTGAAGTATGCTGGACCAGTGCATCAGTCCTAAAGAAGACCAGAAGAGTTTACAGCTAAATCTGGCAGGGAACACAAACTTTTCCAAGGGGTGAGTCCTTTTGCCAGTTTAAGTGGCATGACCTGCATGGCTTGCGGTCAAGCCATTCAAGCAACAAATAGCTCTCAAAACACTCTCTAGAGAGATCTCTGACCTGACCATCAGACTTTCTGCTGCAAACTGAAATCCCTTCCAAGTATTTGAAGCTGAATTCCTCAATTTCTCACTGTTTTCCCTCACCAGCCAAAACAGCACATTTTTTAAATGGCTGCTTACCTACAAAGCATCCATTTAATGTAATCCACAGGCAGTGAACCAGGCTTCTGGTTGAGAGGTACCAACAACACTTAAACTGGACAAAAATTTAGCTGATACAGCAAAAAATTTAGCCAGTATGGCCAAATCTGTGCTTCAACTCAGGAAGCAACAAGCAGGACAAGAAAACCTTGTACACAGACAACAAAGCTGTCTACGACAACATCCCAGACACTCCAATTAGCTGTAGAGTGCGAGATAAAAGATAAGCAATGTCTGAAATCCATGAAGGAGGACAATGTGCACGCACACACTCACACCCACCCTGAGGACTGACAAAAGATAGTCTCCCATTTGACTGACATCCACCAACTCCTAAAAACCTATAAAGCACACACGAACAACTCCCAGAATATCCCAACTCGAAGCAGTTTGTGTAGGCTATGCTTACCATGCAGAACTAATTATTTGGGATGGAATGTCTTACAAGCTGCCTGTCTCACCTCTGGATTTCTGCCTCTCAGCCATTGGCAAATTGCTCCCCTCACTTGTGTAAACCTTGCAGGAAACAGGGAATACTCTATAATTCAGGGCACACACCCACTCTGCTGCCTCCAGAAGTTCAGCTAGTGCGTGTCATCTACCTTTCAGTCTCTTAAACACAATCTCTATTGTGATCTGGAAGATGATTAGGCACTAGTTTGACAGTTCTTTGCTCTGGTCCCAAAGTAAAATCCTTCCCCAGCTGTGGAAAGAGAGATTGATTAAGCAGGGTGTCCTGGAGTAAAAACAAATACACTGATGACTATACTATTAGGTGTGCTGAAAAAGCACCCTTATCTTGTCTACTCGTAGGAATATCAAGTAGAAGTTTTGAAAACCCCAATTCGCAAACACTTTCCTATCAACCAGAAGTAAATATGACGAATCAAGTTTTGGGGCATTGGAGCACATTGGAACCCAACCCAGCGTATTTGTCCTAACATATACCTAATTTATGGCTGCCAGGATAGTCCCAAGATTGCATTTCCCTCCAACTGGCTGAGCAACTGCATGGAGAGCCACGAGTAACCTCAGGAATTCTGGCAAGCAGTAGGACACCCACCAACTGGTACCTGCCACATGCAATAAACAGCTCACAGTCACCCTGTCAGAGCAGTCTCAACAGCTCACCTCCACAGGCCAAACAGGTTAACAGCCGACTCCTGGCTTTCCATGTAGGAATAATTACACACTTCTCAGCACACAAACTCCCATGCTGACATCTGCCTGCATAGTGCTAGGGAAGGAAATGAAATGCATTTCCTTTTTTGGCTCTACACCAAACCTGATTACCCCAAACTTGCAACACAGCCCAGCCACCCCAACCAGTTATCCTGTAGTGCACAGTACATTGCTGCTTTGGGAAAACTCAGGTTCAAGAAGCACCCCTGTTTCATCTTTCTCTTCCTTGTCCCTCTCTTTTTCCATTTCCTCATTTTCCTGGAGGCATAGCTACAAGGAAGAAGAACTTGCAGCTTGCAGTTGCTTCTATGCCAAAAGTCAATCTGTCCAACAGTCACAGTGACAGCACGTCGAATACTGACAACAGAAAATGTTGAATGTGCTTGAGTGCCAGGCTGCAGTGCAGAGAACTGCTCCTGCCCCGAGCTCCAAAGAATTTGAACAACCCTGCCAGAAGAGGAGCAGTCTATCAAAGCTGGATACGTGCTCTGTCTGCAAGCTTGACCAGGGACATGACACTCTCTGATTCCCTTTCCATGAACTACCCTCTCTTGAAATGTGGGAAACACACAGGCACTTGAAATCTTTTCATGAGCTGCAGTGATATATGGAGTAAACTGTGTTGCAAAAAACCCCTCAGACTGACTCCTTTGCAAACTGGATTTGAATTGAAATGGGGATCTTAACTTTTCAGACTGCTTCCCTTTAAATTCAGAAAAGCATGTGTAGGAAAGTAAATAATAAGCAGCTGCTATGGAGAAAGAAAAGCATTCTCAGTACCTGAAGAGGAATGGTGAAGGTGTATGTGAATACAAATCTTTATATGTGAAGGAAAATCCATCCCATGCCAATGAAAAAATGAAATTGTTTCTCAATAGCAGAAACGTAGGTTCTCCCCTCACTTCAGAAATTACCTAATTGAAAAATAGTCTGCATTTAACAAATTTGATTTCAAGATAGGAGCACAATGGCTTTGAAATCTTAATGGTGGATTTATCAAAATTTATGCTGTAAGTTCAACACACACCCTTATGAGAATCTATAACCAAAATGACCAACTGTAAGTTTTCATTAATATTAAAACACATCCTCCTGAAAGCTCTAATAAGGACATATAATATTTTATTTTTCTTTTTTTTTCACCTGGTAACAGTCACCAAGCTTTATTTTAGTAAAATTTAAATATCACAATATCACCCTAAAACAAGATCAAGCCGACTTGCATGTTTACATAAAGAAAAATAAAATAAAAATGACACCTACAGTACAAACTTCTCTTTCTATGTTTAGTAGATATTTACACAGAAAAAATATTACTGATTGTTATTTAAGATTCTGCTTAATAAAAATATTTTACTTCCTTCTTGGAGCTTTTAACATTAAATAGTGTTCAAACAATATTGCCTAGAACAAATCTCACAAATGCAGACAAGGAAAGAACTCACAGAGATATCAAAATGCAGAAAGGAAAAAAACCCTTTACCCTAGTGAAAAAAACAATGAATCTCTCACCCACAAGAATTGTAAGAACAGGTCAGGTCACATTGCACAGGTAATATTTTCTATAATGCTACTAGAAATGCTGAAATGATGTACTGGCTGAATTAGACCATTATAAATATAAATATAAATATAAATATAAATAAATATATATATATAGCAAGTGTAGATGTGAAATAAAAAGCACACTAAATCTAACTAGTCTACAATGCCATAAACAATACCTATTACATGTTATTTCATTCTCTTGGGAAAGAAATATATGGTAATTTGCTAAGCTATTTTCACTTTATTCTTAACATTTATGGCTATTACTGGTAGAAAGCAACAACAGCTTGACTTTTTAGCATGCAAAATGCTTGATTTGAAAAAGACACATAAAAGAAAAATATATGCAGCTTCCCATTTGTACTGTGTCAGCAAAGTCTTTAACTAGGCATTCTTAGTAGAGTGTGCTAATTATAGGTGAATCCTGGTTCTTACAAATTCTCAGGGGAAGACACGGAAATGAGGTATGAGAATGAAATAATTTATAGAGGTGTGGCATTAAAAAAAGCCCCTAATTTCCCTATCTTGCCAAAGCTCTGCGTGTGAATTCCGACACATGCAGAGCATTCCAAAGCCTGTTTCAGAAATGCCCCATATTTAGCAGCTGTGCCTCTGCTCAGGCTTTATTTGCTGTGATTAACTGTGGTCATTACTGCTTTGTTCTCAAACATGAGGCTGTAAAAGGATGTCTACATTGTAAGGAATCACCTCAAGAAGTGTATAGCATCCACACAGCATTATTTAAACTTTTGCCCTGGGGACTTTGGGTTCTCTACAGGATATTTCTCTTGAGAACCACACCTTTTAAAATTACAGCAACTAAAACAATCACTGCTTTGCTAGCCAATATGGGGCAGAACCCTGTGTGTGCAAAACTTACCCCACTACACTAAGTTTTGCACCTTTGCCATCTTTACTGTTTACCTTTCTGCAGCCATCCCTGCTAATTCCCTTGTGCCAGGGTCAGGGTTTGAGTGGCTATGCAGTGAATTAAATAAGGAAGCTGGCATGCCTGAAAACTACATCTTTCAAATCACTATGTGGAAAGTTATTTTTCAATCAGAACAGTTCACTGATCAAATGCTTTCTAGTCACACAAGAAAAGCAGCCAGAGCAACCAGCTTAAGACGAAGAGGGAGACGAAGGTGTGGGGGTTTTTTGAGTTTGTTTGTTTGATTTGATTTTTGGTGGTTTTTTTTTGTTTGTTTGTTTGTTTTGTTTTGTTTTAATGAGAGGGCAGTGATGTTGCAAGTGAAAGCGTGTTATGCAAAACAGTTTGGTGGGGTTCCATCCCCTCCCCTGCCTGAGCTCTGCTGTCAGATGCAGAACACTTCTGCCTCTGTTGTGCTGTGATGCACCAGTGGCATTTGTCCCTGAAGGGAAGGAAGACTCCTGTAGACACAGGGCATTATAAAGCATCCCAGCCACCTCCAGTGCCAGAGTTTTCCCTGTGCATAACTACAACCTTCCTACTCCTAGTCCTATGCCACTGCCACCTCCATCCAGCCTGCATGGCTACTGGATCTGCCACATTCCTCTCCGAGACTTGTTCCTAGTTCTGGTTTGTCCAGGCATGGAAGCAGCTGCAAGTACTGGTTAAACTTTCCCTAAATTATTTTGTTCTCATACCTCATTTCCTTGTCTTCCCCTGATAATTTGTAAGAACCAGAATTCACCTATAATTAGCATACAATCTACTAGGAATGCCTGAACTTTTCTCTATGTGACATCAGTGGGAGTCACCAGCTCTGGAATTTCCCAAGAGCACCATCTAACTTGATTTTGCTGTTACGGAGCTGCATATTCACTGCTTCAGTAGGAAAAAGCCATAAACATCCAACTATCTTACTTCCTAGTAGGCCATTAAATGATAGCCATCATCATGGTAAATGTCATGTCTTCAAGTAAATGATGGCAAAAACCAAATCAAAGCCTAAAATATATACAGAGCCCTTCATTATTTTTTCTAGGATGTAAATTATTAATAAAAATTGCATTGGAATAAACAGATTTACATGGGATTTGCAGGGGTTATATTACATCATCTTAAAGCACTAGCTATCAATTGATTTCCACTCTGAGATCAGATTTGTTTAAAACCAGACAGAATATATTGTTCTGTAGGATGACATTTTAAAAAGCTATCTGCAAAACTACAATGTATGTATATTTCCCAGGTTTTGAAAAGAAGCTGTAGAGACAAAAATTTATTACTAAATTTGGGAGATAAAATGATTCAGTAAATGCTGCTGTGAAAGCCTACTGGTCATAGGAGGATGTAAAGCATTCCTGTCCATATTGTGGAAGTGCCAGTTGAAGGATGATGCCAGGGATAAAGTACTTGAGTGTTTCATCTTTCAGAAGTTCAGCTTAAGTAATTCTTTTTCATTTAACACTTCCCTCATTTTAACTTGTCCACTCATACAACAACTATGTCCTCCGCTATATGATCACTTCACAAATATTAATGCAATCATTCTGATGTCAGTCAAGGGACAAAAGGATGAAATAGCAGCTAATAGGCACACGACAAACAGAGGAGGATTTTCTAATTTTACACAAGAATCTTTCAACCCCAGAACTGACTCAGGCATTCTGGATTCCAGTCCAGAAGAACATGGTTCTTACACCTTCGCTGCTTGTAAAAAGTACCTGCTTTTACACAGAGCAAATAATAGGTTCACAATTTGTTCTTACAGAAGAAATAGTGAAATTCTTAATGCACTCTTATCCTGCAACACCCGAAGTCCATCTGTTCTGGTCTAGCAGGCATTTTCTTATTTTTAAAATGTGACAGATTCTTTATCAGATTATTTTTTATCACCATTAATGCTATTCTCAGACACACTATTCAATACAGGATAAATAAATGAGCACCACTTCTATGCCCTGTTACATATATTGAAAAAGGCTTTTCCAAACGTTTTGAGACTGAATTACTTTGATATTTCCATTTTGAGAGTAAAGGTACTAGGGTTTTTGCTTATCCACACTGCTCATAACCAAGTAATGTAATGACCCAGACAAAGCCTTTTTCATAATGAAACTTTTATTTTCTTTACAGATTTCTGGGAGAAGATCCTGAATTTAGACAAATGACTGCAGATGGTGATATAAAGCTGTACAGAAGACAAATGGCAGCTGTAGCTTTCAGGTTAAACTCTCTGTTTTATACAGAGCCCTTGTAAGGTCTCCAGAACATTTTGTTGCTAAAATAGAACTTCACTACTATTTAAGTCTTTTGTATGCACTTGTGCCAGCTACTTACAAAGAGCACTTGCTCAGTGGATCTGAGCATACACCTACATGACTCTTACTGAAGGTTTGGGGCTTTAAGGAATACACTTAAAAGGCTCTTTTGGTTGGTTGGTTGGTTTTTTCCCCTTTCTGATATCTTCTGAGTAACAGGAAATATTAGATCTAGCAACTCCCAGAAGTATCAAGTGAGAACTTGTTGTCCCTGGCTTTATAGACCAGATAACTGAGAAGGAAGAAATTGCTTTTCTTCTTTGTTATGTATATGGTGAAATGTGTATGATCAGATTTTTAGAGGAAGATATTGCTATCAGAGTATATTTTAAGGACATATTTTCAGTATGTTTTTAAGACCATTAAGGACACAATCCTAGTTATTGAGCTTTTAAGCAAGAACACAAAGGGGAAATCCACCTTCACTTCCCACTTTCTCCATTACAATGGAAGCTCAAACACTGGAATGGAGAATTTGCCATGATACAAGAAACCTTTGCTTCTCATTTTTATGTCAAGTCTCTGAACTCTGCACAAAAGGTAGTGGAAAGGTTTCCTGAGGCTATGTATGAGGTGCATGTATTCCATGCATGTATCATTCCATCCATTGCACATATTGTTTTCAAAACAATCCAGCAGATTTATTTTAATGCCACAAGTTTAAGCTATGAATTTTTTGAAAACCTTGCTTGAGGCTTAAAATGAAGCCCTCTGAATCCAGCGTATACCTCCCTCAGTGGTCTGAACATATTTGTTAAAAACATCTTTAATCCTACTTCAAATTTCTAGTCTTTTTTATATTCCTCTTTTTTTTCCACTTTCTTTTTTTTCTTTTTTTTTTCAATTTTTTATTTATTTTTTTTTTTAATTTCCTCCCCCTGCCTTTCTTTTAGTGTCTCCTCACTCACTCAGGATTGCTTTCCTGGCTGAAAAGGGTAACTTCTGGCCTTCCTCCCCAGGACTGCTAACTATTAACTTTAAAAATTATGTAGAAAGAATCTAATTTATATTCCCAGGTGCAATTATATAAAAATTTTAAGGGCTTCAGTTCAGCCCTTAAATGATATAACTCAGTGGTTTCTTACCAAGGAATTTACAAATTAACCCACTAACTCTAGAGAGCTCTGAATTAGGGCCCTTAATAATTGGAATTTACTTCTGAATGTTTTAGTGTGCAGGGGTAGCACATTAGAACCCTGCTGGAAAGAAAGCTCCTTAATACTATATTAATATGTTACACATTTTTAAAGAGGACCTCATAATGCTACTCTGAGCATGAGTGATACATCCCATGTAAGACTGAGTGCTTAAATGGAAATAACCAAAACATCATTCCTCCTTTCAAATTAACTCCAGTAGTCTTGCCAAAATGCACCATTACCAAGCAGCAGAACACCTGGCTGAATTTCAATAATATCCCCACTAAAACTAATTACAGAAAAGGAGAAAAACTTCAAAACATTTGTCTAATGATTGAGGTTTGAGCTTTGCTAAAAAATGTCTGGAGGAAATACACAGGACCTTTTACAATTTCAGTTAAGTCTGTGTAACTCCAGCTGACCCTTTTTGAAAGATAGATCATGGTATTTAGTTTTCTGAAAAGTCACAATAAAATGTAATGGTGTATTAAAATTCTGTTTGAAGAGTAGATACTAGGGAGTCTTTAAGCAAAGAGGGTATTCTACATTATTTTTTTTCCTGGTATTTTGATAAAGAAAAAAAGAAAAGGAAGCAAATTATTTTTTAACAGAAAGCTATTTCATTTTTATTAACTTTATTCCGGAAGCTGCTTCCTCAGATTCAAGCTAATTCAGTCCTCACTGAAAAAAATGGCAAAAACTTCATTTTATTTCACTAGTCTTTGGGTGAGAACATCAGTGGGTTGCTGTAATTCTGTGGTCTTTGTTTTTAACTCCTCCTTCATCACAGGAAAAGGAACCGGAAAAGACTGTCTATAACTTAGAATAAAAAAATCTATTGTACTCCCAGTATAAATTTGGGATTGTCAGATCACTGAAAATTGTCACAGTTCTCCAATTCTACCACACATGGCAGTCAGTTCACCATGTTTTATATGGAAAAACAGTTCCATAAAGAACACATTAAATCTTTAGGATGCAATGCAGGGGGAGTTGGGATATCATCATATCTTTAAAATTAGACATGTCTAGATATTTCGGATGCTAAACCTCTTGTTTATGCTCTCAAGGAAGGGACACCTACCCACTTCAGAGGTTCTGTTAAAGCTAAAAAGAGCTGCTTGTCCTAGGACTGCAAATATGCCATGTCTGAATAATGCCAATCTTAGCCACTGAGATTCTTTGTCACCCACATTACAAGGGATGGGGAGTTGTTCAGATTGCTGTGGTTTATAACCAGTTCCCTGTGTTCAACACGCTCTCTTACAGACAAGAATCAAAATTCACCCTTTTCCCTCTTGAAGACACAACATTTATTGGCATTAAAACTGTCAAGTGATTTAATGCAAGAAATTTTACTCTGAAACTGCTCAGACTACAAGATGCTGGAAATAGTAACAAAACATTGGAAAAAGGAAAAATGCAGACAAATAAATGTGGCAGCACTCCCATGACAAACTGCAAAACCATATGATATCTTATTTTTTGAAATATAATTAAAATGTCATTAAACTGCTTTACGAAATATTAATTTAGTCAGCATTATACTGCACATTGAATTGCAGATAATACTTTAAGATTCTTTTCTGATACCACCATAGAATATTTTCAGCCCATTTCTTTCTCAGCAAGTATACAAAGTGTCTTATTCTGTTGATAAGACAATTGTACAGTAGCACAGCCAACAGTCCTCGAAAGAAAACATGGATTCTAATGACAGAGTTTGTATATGGTTTTACTCTATTTTAAACAGTAAAGCTGTGAACCTAAAAACTTATGGGAGTCAAAATCACATCTGGATCCAAACTTGTTCAAAACTGACAGCTTGGAGCTCATAGAGCTCTGTGAAAAGCAACAATCAAATTTCTACTTTAACTCTGTTAAAAGGGGAAAGACTGAAACACCACCTCTGTATTTTCAAGGGAACAACAAGACAGATTATAACTTACAGAAATTTATTTTGCTATTTTCTTAATTTTGCGCAGTCAAGTAGTAACGAGAAACACTGCAATTCTTATGACTAATCAATATTCTGTAATGATCTTGTTCAGAAAACCTCGGAAGAAGAAACAGAAGCCCCAGTTATTCTGTGCTGTGTAATGGCCACTTTACACAATGTACACTATTTTCCATCTTCAGTCTTATAATAATGCATTACTAATAAAGCAGCAGTAAAGATTACACTGCATTCTGGAATTTAATTAGGGAACATTCACCTTTGACTCAGCAATCCCCAGGTTTTATGCTTTTTACTACCAGGCAATAAATTTTATTCTAGCTAAGAAGGCTACACCACTGTGAAGTGTAAAGGGCTTGTTGCACCCCTGCATGCAGGGATTGACCTTACTTTATTTTCAGATTAATAATAAAGTGAAATTTCCATGGGAGAAAGCAAAGGAGAAGGCAGTGAAGCGCCAACCAACACACTGCAGGGCACAGCTGAGCCCCTCAGCCAGAATGGTGGTGCCTTGGGCAAAGTGTGTTTGAGAAAGGGCAGAAAATGCTGGGCAGAGAGAGGATGAGGGGAAAAAACACATATATAGTCTATGATACAAAATTCAATAACCCTGAGGAAGTGTCATGGGTTAGCAAGCATAGTCCCAGAAGTGATGTTCTTGCAAAGGGGTGCTTACAGCTTCCTCTGGGACCTAACAGAACCTATCAGCTGGCCAGTTTGAATATGGACAATTCTCTAAGCCACTTAAAGTTGTGGCCGCCTCTGTTATCCACATTTAAGAATAGGCAAACTCCCCCCCAAGCTCTCTCTCATTTCCGGCGCTGGCACAGGTGGCTGCGGGCCCCGTGTGGGGGCCAGCGGGCCAGGCCAGGCCTTGCTTGGGCCAGGCCAGGCCGGGCCACGGCCATCCTGGAGCTGATGGACCTGTTCCAGCCGTGGAACCCCCCACCACAGCCCTGCTATGGGCAGATGGGCAGCTCCCCCTCTCCAGTTCGGCCAAGATTCAGCTGAAGCTGCCCAACAGCGATAAGCCACATTCCAGCTGCAAGGCCTAGGTGAGATTAACCCTTTTAGTGCTGTGAAGAGCTGAAAACCTGAGGGAGAAGAAAGAGGAGATGCTTAAAGATGAAATTCTGTTGTGAAGCTATGATGTATCAGAGTATCCATTGTAATTTCATGAAGGCATGGGGGGTGGAGCGTTCAACTTGTACTTGAGCAAAAGCACCTGCGCTGAGATAGGCAGATGCTGACACAGCTGTAATTTCATGAGAAGTTTGAACAGGGAGAGATGGAAGCGATGAAGACTTTTGCTCCAAATGGGAAAGGAGGAAACCTCACTTCCTAGAGATGCTCCCAGAAATAGTCCTAAAGATGAAGATGAAGAGGACCCTTTGCTCCCAGGGAAGGAGAAGGGCCTCTGATCTTAGAGATGAAATGCTCCCAGAGATGGGTGAAGAGAACTTTTGTTTCTGAACTGCTCAACCTTAAATTTATACCCCAGTAATTCAAGAGTGGACCCTCGAAAGCAGTTGTGGGAAAAGCTGCAAGTCGGGGAAGGGACTCACATGCGAGCAGAGAACCAACCTGGGCGGCTGGCTACTTGTGATAATGTTTTCATAGCATGGACAAGAGAGACTCCTCTTCCTAAATGGACTGAACAAGGTTATTATGGAAGTGGTAAACAGACAGAACATCTCAAGGATTGTCTTTCTACATTGTCACTGGGAGGAGGGAGAAAGGTGGGAGGAGGAGAAGAATTTCTGAAGGGGTGGTATGATTTTTTTTTCTTCTTTTAGGTCTGTTAATAAACCTCTTTATATTCTTTCAAGTTTGGTGCCTGCTTTGCTTTTCTCCTAATTCTTATCCCACAGAAGATAAACAGTAATGAGTGTTTTGGACCAAACCACTATACTAAATTGGTGTTTCTGCCCGGTTACAAACCGAACCCGCTACAGGAAGGGAAGGGAGGAACAGGAACAGCAAGAAAGGGAGGGAGGGAGGCACCTAAAGTGATCATTAAGAATTAAGATTCAACGGAACTTTTTTCATGAAGGCATCCATTCATGTACTTAGCATAGCTTTGCTATTTACATGGTGCACAAAAACATACAGAAAGCTGATCATCTGGGCAGGTTGAGCACTTGCAATGAATAATGAGATGTAATTTTTGGTGTGTCTCTAAATTCTATTTCTTTCACTTGGACACAGTAATAACATTCAGAGAAGAAACCAGCTTGTATACTCCTTGAAATTAAAGAAGTCAGCAAGCTATTAGCATGAAATAATCCCTTTAGAGGTATTTTCAAACTATATTTCACTGATGTATGTTACCTTCAGATTTATTACCAGAGCCATTCAGTACAACCTGAAGTGTATTTTAGCGCCTCAACAAACTAGCATCTTTTGGGTTTGATAGCAGCATTTCAAACCTCACGGTTGCTTTATCAGTGCGAATAACAAAAGAACAAATAAGCTTTTCATAAGCCTTCTATTCCTGACTTGGTGGGGTTTTTCCTCATAGTTATAGAAAAAGAAAGTCTTGCAGCAATGTAAGTACTGTGCACAGGCTTTTGTTTTCCAGATTTGTTGCCTTAAAAATGTATTTTTATTATTAATCTGAAAAGCAGTTTCAGTGTTCAGTGGATATGAAAATGATTCATAATGGAGAGGAAAAAGCTCTTGGGATACACAGTGCTTCAGGGAAGAGACGCAATATACATACAAAAAGTAAATAAATTCCCTCTCAGTGCCCTCTGATGTGTTTTTTTTATAAATATCTACAACGCATTCTGTCAATCCTAATGTTCAAAACATGTTCCAAACATGTGACATGGGAAAGGGAACCCAAGTAAAATTCATTAAAAAGTCTCTTTTTTTTTTAGCCTAGACCAGGAAAATCAAGCAATGGCTTTCTCAGTAACAAATAAAGCAATTCTCATGTTGCTCTGGCAGCTTCACATTCTAATACGGGTTTTCTGATCCTCTACAAAATATAAACTTGCTAAGTAGAGCCACGTTATATATTATTTTAAATTCTGTTTTGAAGACAAAGAAATGACAGGAGCAGCAAATTATCATTGCAGGTTCTAATATTTTCATGATAAGTCCCATCACAACACTTTATCATCTAATGCTCATGGAAAATAAAACTAAAACTGACACAAATACAGTAAAAATAATTCACATTAGTTTGCCACATCTCTGTTTTTGTATTAGTTTTTATATGATTCTATGGGGCTTCATATTCACTTAAACAGCACATGCCCAAGAAGTTTTATTAAATAATGACAGATTCTTACTGGACTAGACCAATTCTTAAGGCACTTTTGCTAAATTAATTCAGTACAGCAGGACCATATGCAAATACAGATGATTTCTGATGTTATGAGGGTCTGATGCACTAGGTAGTGATGTGACACGACACTGAAAATCATGTGTGACTCTCAGGGCTTTCTCAAAGCTTCTAACTCCATATTTACTTTTAGGAAAGCACCCAAAATTCATTAACATTATAGCTTTACATGTGTTCTACACATATGTAGATATGTACTGCACACTGAAAATCAGTACGTAACAAAATTTGATGGTTTCTTTATTGCCCGCTCCAGTTCCTTTTTATTTCACAGTGTTCTTAGTGTCTTCTAATGAAAAACACCAGGGGATATACAGTTGATAAGGTGATATAAAATCACTTGTTTATTGCCTATGTGAGACCCACAACAGAATACATGTGCATGAATCTGTCACTTTGGTGTTTAATGCACACACATGCCAGGCTACAAAACTCCAGGAGGACAGAAGGATAATTTAAAATTCCACGAGTACTAATCTTAGAAATTCCCACAGTTTAAGAATTGAGCAGAACAAATGCTTTACCTTATCCTTGTAATGTCATTTTCTGAAAACAGGGGTCCTGCTTTTCCATGGTATATGTCCACTATTTTAAATGACCTTGTACCTAGGAATGAAGTTTCCAGCCTGCCAAACTTTAACAAAGGCTATCCTACAGAGCAATATTAGTCAATTATACTCAATATTCAGGCACCTTCTACAAACACAAACAATTCTCGAAGTCATAAGGAGAGTTGTTTGAGTGTTTAATTTCTATAATAAAGTAGACAGCTCATAAAGGTCTTGGTCATAAATTGAGAAAATCAAACTATGAAATTTTGTAGAGCTGAACAAAAGGAGACAAAAATAATATCAAAGTAATGAAACAGTAAGATGCAACAGTTTCTAGAGGAAGAGTTTGTCTAGTTCCTGACTTTTTAAAAAATACTTATGACTTTCTGAATATACAGCTTTGACAATAGCAATCTCCTTATAGAAGTGAGATCTGTCATTTTTGCTGAAAGACTTCTGCTTAGCAAAACTGAATTTTCACCTTCAAGGGCACTGTGAAATATTGCCATAGAGACCACCTATTTTTAGAAAGAACCATCTAATGTGCATCTAGAGCTCTGCACTTGCTTTTTCTTGATCTGCATAATGTGGAGAATACTACTTTGGAAGTCAGAGGGGAAGTATTGTCGATACTGAACACTGAAAGAAAAAAAATATCAAAGTGGGAAGGGAGGAGGTTATAGAAAGTAGGAAAGAGTAGAACAGAAGAGAGACTTGAGTTTTACTGTGTTTTAATTTTACTGGTAAGCTTTTGTCTTCTCCCCAGTCTGGAAAACGTGCCTTTTCCTCATGTGTGGAATTCTGATTTGCATAATTGAAGTTCTCTAATTCTAACAGCGTAGCTTGCAATCATTCCCTTGAAGGAGATGAACACCAATATTACTCCTTGTATGCTTGAACAGTACATCAGTGAAAGCTTTGCCATCATTTTCTGCTTTGGTTTACTTATTTATTTCTGTTTTAGCATGTAATTCCTTGACTACAGGCTTTTTTTCTCACTTTTTCTGGCACCTGTTCCACTGGAGGTTGGTGGAGGAAAGCCACAAAAGACTTAGCAAGTGTTGATAAGCAAACCTGTAGTGCTTGCAGCCCCTGCAGTATGAAACCAGCACAGCATGATTAATAGAAATAGTAGGGCATAGGCCCTATCTGCATTGTCCTGGCTAGGTTAGCTCTCTGATAGGAGGATTTTCTACAGCTGAAAATCTCCTCTAAGATGATTTGTGTAACTACTCTAGATCTCTTCTAGAAGAAAAGTGATTTTCCTCCACCTAGGCCATAGAAGTTTAACTTCATACACTTCCCCTTCTCCTGAAAACCAAGAACACCAATAAAGCCAAAAATTAATGGTGCACATGACAGAAAGGTGAGGAAAAACCTGAGAAATTTCTTTTCACATTTTGTCCACCTCAGAGAACTATGACTTGTACTAGATGCCAGCTATGCCTTATGACTGGTCTGAAGACTAAAAGCTTTTTAAAGATTCATGGAATAATGAATAAAATCCATCTGTTCTATCATAAATGTCTATTCAAGAAAAATCAAACCTTCCCCTTTCAAATTCTAGATTTTTATCACTTACATATGTGGCATATTAACATATATTTCTTACTGGAGATAAATACATAAAAAGATAAGACAGTTTTAGTGGCCCATAACAGCACAGACATGAATTACTACTAATGCGACTTATTATTCATGGTCCTAAATAAATTCTAAATTATTATATTCAAAGCTGTCTTCACTTATTTTTGTTTTTAACCACCATCATCTGAATGGGCTTTTATGCTTTGACATCATTCACAGATCAATAACACTTTTATTACACCTATTCTTCCTTATATAAAAATCCTTTTTATAGGAATTTTTAACTTCTTTCCTGTTTCAATGAGTGTTATTAAATTCAACTAGACCACATGTTCAGTAAGGTTTTATTTTGTGCAAACAGAATACTAGGCTCCAGCTTGAGATTTTCCTCATTTCTCTCTATATACTGTGTTCAACGAGATCTGATTTTTATCTGTTTTATTTTTCTTTTCTCCTTTCCTGCTCCCTGGACTCCAAAGGAAACTGTTTTAAAACCAGAAAAATTATAGTGCTTGTTTATGGCAGTAAGTAATCTCACTGGAACAAACAGTTTTTAAACTGATGGGTTAAGAACAGTAAGACTGATTTTATTTCAGATGACATTTCATTTGCCACAATTAGTAAGCATTTATCTGTTTGGGTTTTTTCCCCCCTTTCTTTTCAACAGGATTTCATTTGCTGTGCTATGCTAGGGACCCATGTGTCCATATCACACATTGAACAGGCAGTGAATTTCACACCCAGGTGCTGCTTCTAGTCAGCTGTGCACACACAGAGGGAGCAAGAGGGACTCTCATGGCAAACAACTCTTGCGGGCAAAGCTGGATGCAGCTACACCAGGAGTAGCTGCATCCAAAGTCAGCTCAAAGAAACCCTCAAACGCACACCAAAACTCAGAGGTAACACTCAGACACACCAGGCACAACTCAGGATGAAACTCCTGGGACAGTTAAGATTTGGGGTTACTTTATCTTAGTGCCAGAGGTGCTACATAATCTTGCTTTAAAAACTGTTAGAGCTCTGCCTTTTAAATGCCACAAAGGCAGATGGGGCACCTGGAACAGCTTTTCCACTGTTTCTCAGAATTTTCTCTCCAAGTTTCTAATGCTGAATTGATTCATCCCATTCAATTGTCAATGTGTGTGAGCTACAACACTTCCTTAACAACAATTAAACAGCACATAGACTTTTTCTCACTATATTTCTAGGGGAAAAAACTGTTTAAGTCTCATGTTCAATAATAAAAATCACAGGGGCATTGGGAAGTAACTTTTTTTTTTTCTTTTTCCTTTCTTCCTTTTCCTTTAAAAAAAATATAATCATAGGCTTATGTAAGAAATTACCCTGGAAAATGCATAGTACGTCAAGAGCAGCGGCAATATCATTTATAAACCAAAACTCTAGCAGAGAAAATAGTATTGCATTACCATGCAGTACCAGCATTTATATATTGATATAGAAAAAAAGCTCATTAATAAGAAATCATGAAATATGTTATTTGGAAATACAGCTGATGACATTTGCATTGCAGAACATGCATTACAAGAATTCATGCTACCAAAAGAGAAAGCAGCGACTAAACAGGTTGACAATTTATTTTTTGATCTATGGATAAATCTGCTGATTCATACTTTAGGAAGGGTGAAAGAGAAGAGCATCTATCCTATATAAAATTCTTCAGCTTTTCATCTGAAACACCACATTATCCTCCCACAAAAGAGAACAGAAAACCTGTATTCTGCAAAGGCTGATTACAACAACTTGCACAAATGTCAGTGGTTTTTCTGCTCCATGCTGGTCTGACTCTCAACCATGTGAAAAAGTTCCAATGGCAGCGAGCTGTAAAACCTCAAACACTTGTTGTGAGCACAGAGATAAAAAACTTGCAGGGTTTTTTGCAGGATGACAGAAAGGTACAAATTCAGAACCTGCTGAAAGAGGTGCTCAAGAGAGAACACATCATATTTGTAACAACACAGTAACAGTGCTACAGATAAGATAACCTGAAAGAAACAACTCCTTTCTATACAACACAAAGCTGCTGAGCAAGAAATGCTTTGTGCACTAAAAACAACAACCTGTAAGGTCAATGTGGTGTAGCAGTAAGATTCTTCATATTCAGTAGCACCAGAAATAGTCATTTCACATGTTTTACTTGTAGTTTTAACATCCTAAATTCAAGCCAATGTCTTGAATACAAGTATACATGTTTTTAATTGGAGAGATTATTAAAAACCTGCATTTAAGTTTACCCTCCTCATTAATGATATTCTATACAATGTAATGTTTATTTTGGGAGATTACATCTTGAGTTTATGTGGTGCTAGGCTGAAATATATGGGGCTAGACTGGGCAGGATGAATACACTTTCAAATTCTAACTCTTTTGAGGAAAATGAGACAAACCCAGCAGGCTGGGGTTTTGCCTATGGCAAATAATCATTTATTGTGAAGGATTTTTATGAAAAATTTGCACATGGATTACTTCATGCTTTCCAAATGCACTCTGTTAGTGGTAAGGCTTACACCAAAATGATCACTTTTGATCTTTCAGCACAATTTCTACCTGCATTTACTGTCCTCTGACCAGATATAAGAACAAATCCAATGTACATCATATAAATTCCACTTCATGAAGAGTACTATACATTAATAACATAATCAAAAGAGAGCAAAGAGAAATGGCAAGACTTTGAGAAGCCATTTGACCTCTGTGCCTAGGAAAGTCCATTGGTGCTTATGTCATACTCAGTACTTCTAATTTTTTTCATGAAAGCTCTCAGTAGACCTCCACATAGCTTAAGTGACTCCTCCCACATCTTGGTAGGAATTAAACAGTGTTGTGAACATGTATTCTTGTTGCTGGGAGTATTCAGCATTTGAACTACCTTTTTTTTTTACTGAAAGCTTGTCTGGATAAAGGCTTTCTCTCTTACTTCCCAGAATACCCACAAAGTTTCCACTTTAAACATTTTATCTTAAGAAGATGCTGCCACTACAGCTCCCCACCACCAGCAGTTCTTCATGTGCCTTTGGTAACCCACAGGTAATAGAAGCAAATAAATTTTCCAGCCTTTGGAAGTAATGTAAGAGGAAGCCATTAGCCTTATTCTGTACTCTTCTTCCCAAAAACTGTCTGCATAGGCATATCACACAAGGACTAGCTACTTCTCTCTTTAAATATAAAACCTGAACAACTGACTTCTTTCATGACTGGGGTCAGTTACAAAGGCATCAGAAAGCAAATTAGATAGTACATGCTTAGACATAAAATATAAAACAGATCAAAGCAATTTAACCATTTCATATTTCAAAACAAAGAGCATTCAACTGTTTGATGCTGCCTTCAAGAGTAATCTCTAGAGCAGTGGTAGTTGCTAATGAAATCTTTATTTTCATTTTCCAATCTGTTTAAAAGTATCACAAGAAATAGTCTCATAAAGCTCCAGTGATTTCATGATGCTACACCAAAGTAACACAGAGGAGAATCTATCTGGGCCACAATTTTTTGCCAACATTGCTTACAATTTGAAGACAAAAACATATGAAAATTTGTAATAATTTAAAAATTTTATCAGGCTTTGAAAAGCATATCAGGTTAGGACACTGTCTGGCTTTTGACAATGCAGACATCATGAGGAAGGAGTTTATTTATGTACCCTACTAGTCACATCTGAGGGTCTTAAATCAAGGCCGTTCTTAGTAGCCAGTAATGAGCAGTATGGATATATACATATTTGTATTTTGCAGAAAAAACTATGGTCAGTCTTGTCTTATATCAACCTGTTGACCACCATATGTTCAAATGCTAGGACTCACATCCACAGAATTTCTTTCCTTTGCTTGAATGGAATAAGGAAGTGGCCTCCAAGAAGAAATAAAGACAGTGATATTCAAGGCAAATTCTGAAGAAAAAGGATTCCCTACAAGCAGGTAGAATTTTGTCTCAACTTAGTAATTAATCCTGTAATGCAGACCTTAAACAGGAACCCCTTGCTGCAAAGTTTTCTGCACTAGGATTTCCATTCAGATACATGGGACAAATGCAGGACATGTGACCAACAAAACCAGATAATAACCAGCAGAAAAAGGTGGAAATAAATCGAAAGCCACACTTGTTTGACAATTGAAACATGAGTCTCTAGCAATACTTCTTCATTTCACATCTATGGAAAATCCCTTGAATTTTTCCCCATACTTCATACCCAGCCATCTGTACTGCTACAGCCAAATATGCCACCTTAACAACTCAAATGAGAAAAGTGATGATAGAAGTCATTAATACTCTCCACTAATACTCTTCATACAGATCACCATGCTACATGTGAATTAGTTTCACTCACTGAATTTATTCCTCTAAATGTTGCTGTAGTTCTCTTGATTTGTATTAAATTGTTTTTCCTTTAATATCCTACCTAATACTATCGACAAACAAGTCAGTCACTGACATGGTGATTTGTACTGCATTAGATAAATGAAGGTTTCCTCCTTATTTTTCTCTTTTCTGTTTTGGTTTTGTTTTAATGTTCTAAGGCAGATGTTCACACAGAGGAATGTGTGTGCACTCCTGTAATACAGAGGGAGGCAGACAACTGTACGAGCAGCTGACAAAGACACAAAGGAGAAGATTCATCACACAAAATGGCTCTACAGATGGGGATGTCACCTATGATCTTCTACATTTCATGGGATGAACACTGACATTGATATAGTCAAGCTGCTAAAGTTACATCAGTTCTTCAAATGTTGTGAACATTTTTGAATCCCTGACGGTAAGATCACTGACAACTCTCAGATAACTTTTTTGTTCCAGTAACAACTGGCACTTTGTCTCCCCTCACTATGTTCAGTTGTTTATTTATTGTTATTGCTGAACAAACCCAAAAAAGAGTGTCAACTGAAAAAGGAATATAATCTTTGAAGTTAAGTACTGCAAATAGGGAATTGTCCCAGTAGGGTGGTGTTGAAACAGCACATTTCAGATTCAAGCATGAGAGTAAGCTGACAAACTGCAGGAGTCCTACGCATGAGAACACAAATACACTGATCAAAATGTTATTTTGATACTGTATGCATGTGTGCATGTATCTATGCATGAAAGGGACCTTATTGTACATGAATTCACAGTAATTATCACAAATCTGGAAATAATAATTGTGTGATGTTACAGTACTTGCTGAAAAAAGTGCTAGACTTCTTCCTGTTAATTCTTATAAAGAAAATTTTTACTTAAAAAATCCTAGAGTTCTACCAGGCAGACTGCACAACAGTCCCTCACATTTACAGGTACATCACAGCTTCCTATGCTAGAAACCTTGGGTAAAAATTCTTTCTGTAGGCATTTCCATAAGAACAGTCAGCAGCAAGAGTCTTCTGGCAACTGAGATCTGTGACCTCTGACCACCAAGGAGCTTCAGTGACACTGCCATGACCAGGGTTCTGCCCCACAGCAAGCTCCCTCACTCTATTCACAGGCAGTTTGATGCTAAAGCTGTTTGTAGAACAGAGTTGTTTTTTTCTTTCCTTTGAAACTTAAACAGGGTTTTTTACTTTCACCTCCTCCAAAACTGGATGATGCCCATTTGGAAAACCACCTTGTAAAAACTTAAAATAGTAGATTCGCACATTATATACATCAGACAAGCCAAAAGAGGAGACAAGATAGTTTAATTTTGAATTCATTTTCAGAAGGGTGGCATAAATGGGAAAATTCAAGTGAGGATGTGATTTCATATATTGTGTGTGATGAGTGCAAATTATAAGCAACAGGGACATAATTAAGAAGATGAGATGCAGAATGTAGAATGTAAGGGATTGGTCAGGAGAGTGAAAAACAAGTGGGTGTTTTAGATTGGCATTTGTATAGTGGATACATAACATAGGAAAGTGTGTGAGTACTGCTAGGGCAGCACTCATGGAGGGTAAGACAAGGAGAGCTCATGAAGAAACACTTAGGGACGTCATAATGGACTTAAGCCAGGAGGAGGTGATCTTATATTGCCAATCAGGAAAAAGTGCATGGACGGGAAACAGGAACATGAGCAAGACAAGACAATCACAGCTTCAAGATACAGAGCTGAGCATTTACAATCATAAACGTTCATTTTGGGGGAAACTTGAAAATCACGCCGTTCCCCAGGCATTACCTAGCTAGAATCAAGTACTAGGAATAATGCATTGGTGCAGATAAGCTGTTCAGGGACTGGATGTGATTTTAGATTAAAATCTTTTGTACTCTAAGAAAAGGGTTGCATCTGCATTGTGTACCAGAAGCTGCAACTATGCAGACAGCACAATTCAATCCATTATCCTTAAAGCTCTTCACACAGAGTCTGGAATAGATAGTTTCTCTGTGAAGATCAGTGTGACAGCAAGTTATCACTAGATACACTGCACAGTACATCAGATTGTACAGTACAGATACTGTGTTTTTCACACAGCAAAAGCTGCATTTTGTTCTTAAAATACCCTGGCAAATGTCCACTGCTGTTGCAAAGTTCTGCTTAGAAATCCAGAGATAGGTTTTTTCTTGGACTGTCCTTTAAAATGTGTAAACTTGGGGCAAACATCAACAGATGCAGAGCCTCCTGTACAGCTAATCTGCATGATTACCACATGCTGCTTATTTTAAAGGGACTCTGTGACTCAGAGAAGACCCCAGCAGAATGCTAGGTAAATGAGTTATTAAACAGATGCTAAAATGAAGGAAAAGAATGCAGGAAAAAAACCCTCTAACTTTTTTAGAGTGATAACTTTAAATTTGCAGTGCAACTGGGATTAAAGACGAGACTGAGCTAATAACAGATTTTTAGTGAAAATAGCATTCTGTGTTAGAGGTTCTACATTTAAATCCTCATCTCAACCCAAACTTTGAGCTCTAAACTTCAACTCAAACCTAGTTTTGCTCTGCAAACAGGTTGTGTTAAAAGACAGCAGCTGGATTCATCAGTTCAAAGGCCGTGTTTTGTTGCAGGGGCATCACTGTTGGGGAATGGGTTTTCAGAAGAAAAGCAGTGGACTGTAACGAAAGACTAACACACTGCCTTGGCAGCTTGATTAGCCACGAGATCAAGAGCAATAATCAATTGCTGCCTTGCAGTGATTCCTGTTAGTATCCTGTCCAGGTTCCAGCCTCACTCAAAACTAACAGGATGCAAATTTTACTTTGTCTACGTAAATATAATTGCACAAAACACCAGTTTCCTTTACCTTGTTTTGTTATAATAGAGGATTAAAGTTATAACCTATTTTCAATTCTGTGTAGCTTTACATATGGGCAGAAATGTATCAACCTGGGAATTAAGCAAATGTCTGAAAAGCTGATTGAGTAATCCAGGGGAAAAAAGGGCCAAGACAGACAAAGAGGGGCTCTCTTGTTAACAGTGTTCTCAGAGAATTGGTATCTTCTAACTGATTCTTCCAACCAGCTCAGTCTTGCTCCCAAATAACATTGGTAAAATGATTAGAAAAACAAGATCAGGAGTACTGTAGCTTGAGATTGGCAATTGGAAGTAAATGTCCCCTGAGCTGGTGGTCAAACAAAGTGCTTGATTTTTCAAATCTGATTTAGTCTGCAAATTAGGAGGAAGACATTTCTGGAGTACCAGGAACAGCCAAAAGTGGCTTGAGGAAAGGGAAACTGACTATTGCCTAGAAAGATGGGAGCCTTTAGCGCAGAGGAAAAATTTCAAGTCAAACCACTGTCTGCTTGCCACCTTTGCTAATGTACCTCTCCTGTTAGAAGTTAGCAAAAATAGAGTTGATACAGAAAAAGGAAAACACACATTTATGATTTCAAAACACCAGCTCACTACAGCTTATGAGTGTCATCTAGAAAATGCTGTGCTAGGGACGTGTTGTTGGACAAAGATTACAGCAAACAGGTCAGGGAGAGCAAAACCAGACAACTTAGTCCGACATACAGTAGGTGTGATAGCCTCTGCTAACCTCGTAATGCTAGAGAACCAACAGACTGTTGCTGAAGAAAAATAACATGACATAATAAACCATCTGCTTAATGGGAAGACTAAATGGAGTCTTTCACCATTTGGAACAAAAACATTATGAGCAAGGTGAAAGAGCTGGCAAGCTCCTGGCAGCAGATCTAAATCTGCAAGGTGTGCAAATAAGCACAATTTATAACAAGATAGAATAAAGTCAATGAATTCCACCGATCTCATGGAGCTATCCATACACATAACTGTAACGTTCATATTTACAATTATCTCAGGCATCTGCTAAATAATTATCTTCTCAAAGGTAATGAACACTGAAAACGTGGAAAAGGGATCCATTTTCTTGTAAGAAATAAACAGGCCATTAAGTAATTAAATATAGACACCGGTTTGTCTGTGTGGTTTTATAAATGATTCTATGATCATCCAAATCTGGAACTAAAAGCAGCATTTGGAAAGCAGAGAAGAAAACACATCTGCACACTGCTTAATAGAGAAGGCCACAACACTTATAAACAGAATCCATCTCTTTAGCTGGGGAAAAAAAAAAAGGAAAAAAAAAAAAAAAACCAAGAAAAATTCCCCCTAAGGGAAAAGAAGAAAGAGAAGGACAACAGCAACAACAAAAGGCCAAAATACTGAGCATATAGGACAACGTATGCATTATGTTGGGCATAGCAAGGCCAGGGTTTCACAGGCACACCACATACACATGTGAAGTCCATACAGTTCTGTGGTCCAACCTACTGTGGCATTACATCTTTTTACAAAAAAAAGGGGGACTGGCGGAGCAGGATGGAGTTAAAAGTATGGTATAATTTTGTTTCAGTTTTCAATACCTGAGACTTAACATCTGTAAGATAATCTGCTTCAGAGAATACTTCTGAATCTCTGAGGAAAAAAAAGCTTTGTGTTTCCCTTTAATTTATGATTTATTACTGTCTTTTAGAACATATTCATTAGATCTGTCCTAAGCCATTTATTTCTCATGTGCAGAGGGCAGCAAAAGACAGAAAAAAAATGCAAACTTAGCTTTCTTTTTATTTAACAATAATAAAGAAGTTGTCTTCCACTTAATTTTTAAATAAAATATCAAGTAGAATAATCTTATTTGCATACCATGGTGGCTTCTCTCCTTGACCTCACTGTATTCATTGAATTTGATCTAACTTCATGAATGGAACATTTGCTGAACTTGTTCACTGACATTATGTGAAGTTCTACTTCTTATAGGGCTTTTATATTAACTTGGATCATTTGCTGAGAAAGCAGCATGCTTCTTGTAGCCTCTTTTGCTTTCATTCTTCTGAAAACACATTTTTTTAACCAGTTCCTTCCTGATACATGATTAATTATTAAAATTAAATACATATGTAAATATTTGTCCACAAGTACTTACTACTAAAAATGAAGAACTTTTCACATAAAGGCAAGTCAAAATAAAAGTTGAGTATTGTTGCCACCCCATCTCTAGCTCCTAAAAGTATACAAAAGTCTCTAGCTCCTAAAAGTATACAAAAGTATGGTAGTTGTCAACTGTTTATTGCTTTTTCTGGTCAACAAGGGTCATTTATTTCAGGTGTCCCCTGGTACAAAAACTGTGAAGATTTCCTTTTGATGGATGTTTTACTTTGTTTGATGGATGTAATGTGATGCAATTTAGCAATGGCTCATTCTCATCTAGAAAAGCACTTAAACAACAGTCTGAAGCTGAAGCCTTTTAGCAACTGTCATTGACTTCAGCCAGACTACACGTGTGTTCAAGATTACAGCGGTATAAAGAATGGATGAACTGCAAACTTTTGGGGATTTTTTTCTTCACAGAAAATGCAACAAAAATGAATGTTCTTCCTAAAACTCATTTCAAAATTGGAATCTCATGATATTGCTTCTAATTGACACAGGAAAAAAAAGTCAGAAATGGATAGTGAAAACCTACAGCTTGCCTAGGAGTTATCCCTGTGCTAAACCACTGTTATTGCCCTACAATAGAGTTCAGTTCTTCCTAAATTAAACTTCTGTCAGTGACAGCTCATAAAGAAGGCCAAATCCTTTGATGCCTCTGTAATACAGGAAAAAGCCCCTGAAATATCTTCTTATTGCTAATTCTTTAACCTGTTTGTATAAATTAACTGAATTCCACACCAGATAAGTCAGCTGAAAAACAGGCATGAACCAAAAGCACTAAAACTCCTTGTTAACATTTACTTGTAAAATAAACCATTTATTTACCATGCCAGAACAGTTCACCTATGGCTTTTACTATTTCCTGTATATTTATTGGTCTGCACGTACATTACACAGGAGTATTTTCATGTCCTATTCACCAGAGAAGAATATCCTGTAGCAATTTTGCCATCTAATGATTGCAGTAGCTGTACCATTATTATGCCCTCGGTATCCCAGCCTCCCTCTGGCATTTTTAAAAGCTGCTCTTACTAGTAAGCAGAACTCTCTAATGCATTACTGGAAAGGAGCTATGAGAAGTCAAGGTAGAGTTTTTTAATGCTGCTACAAAGTGAAAGAAATCTCAAAGGAAAACAGCAAACTATGAGAATCCAAGCCCCATAATTTTCACTGCAAAGATAGTGGAAGTCTGCAAAAACATTAGGGTCTCTTGCTCAAAGACTTATTTTTAATGGAGTTTAATTAAAAACTGTCTGATGCGCTCTCCTTTGAACACAGCTATGACTTGTTTCAACTTCAGTGGCACAGCACCCATTTATGGCACAACATTTTAGAGCAGAATAGCTCCAAATGACATGGTAAATTCCATTATTGTAGTGCTCTTGCAGAGAGACACAGGAATTTCGGAGCAAAGTTCCTTCCCTGGTGACCCTGTTACCTTTTCAAAGTCCAGGAGCCCAAGCTCAAGCAGATAGCTAAGCCACCTGCTTAAAACAGACAGGGGAACTGAAAACTTTTCTCTGCAATTGAAAAGCTCACTATCACACATGAAAAGCCATATCTAACAGTTTGTTCGGTATCCCCACTACCACCTGGACTATAGCTTAGATTTCTTTATTTCAGGGCTCTTGCCAGTCTTCCTTCTCTCCTTGCTAAACAGAACTCTCACCATTATTTAAAGAGGAGTCACATAAATAAATAAATACACACATATATACAGACATTCATTTATTTAGAGTAGGACAATGTAAAACTTAACTTCTCAGTGAATGATGTTTGGGAAAAGACAATGTGTATTTGCAGTGAAATAAAATTATTTAATGTATTAATTGCTATATATATCTTGGAGTGGAATGGTTTCACTGATGGCAACCACTGCAGCAAATAAAACTGCTCCCAAAAACACCAAATAAAAGGCAAAGGTATTACTTGTTACTGCACTGCTAAAGAGTCCCTGTAGAGTAACACAGGGTACTACACCATCCTGCTTAGTGCACTGTATTTTCTCCTTCCTCATGCATTAAAAATGGATTTGTCAGAGTTGCCCATGACTTCATGAAAATATAGTTTCACTTTTCCCTATCATTTTGTAACAAAGAAGCAAACAAAAAAGGGACACATTTATTAGTTAATATGCAGAGATATTTAAACTATAAACCTGCCATGATTCAGGTATGTAAATTGACTCCTTCCAATATTCTCCCATTTCCTCCACAATCCATAGCTTTTCTCAGCTTGTTAAATCATCCTTTTGTCCTCTAAAGTATTCCAGAACAATGTCTTCTGATGACAGTGGCATTTAGTGATGACAGTAGAGCTGATAAACTGATTATTGGGTTGCTATCATTTCCTATTCTCCTCCCCCATTTCTATATAGCTGGAATATTAAAAAAAATCCTCTATCTGTACTGCATTAACTGGTTCTTTTAGCCTTCCCTGTGAAGCTGAGCCACCTGCAGACTGAAGAAAAATGATGCTAATGTGAACTGTTGTTTCTTGTCCATATAAAAGTACACTCATGTCTACGTTGTATCCAGGAAAACATTGTGCTGCTAATATTATATTTATGACCCAGAGATTCATAGCTGATTCTGCTGTGTAATAAGTACATGTTGGTTATCTTGGTTGTCAAGGAAGAGACTCTCTTAATGCTGCAACTTCATTTGAATGGGATGGAACTGAGGGGAACAGGGCACCAGGGAAAAGAGCTCAGCACCTCCCTCTCCAGGTCCTCTCCTCAGGAAGCTGTGGAGAGCAATGAGGTCTCCCCTCAGCCTCCTTCTCTTCAAACTAGACAGACCCTGAGTCCTCAGTCACTCCTCACAGGGCTCCCAGCCCTTTCACCAGGTCACCTGCCCTCCTCTGGACACATTTAAGTGCCCTTCACATGCTCCTTAAATTGTGAGGCCCAGAGCTGCACACAGCACTTGATGTGAGGCTGCATCAACGCTGAATGTAACAGGATAAAATCTCCTCTTTTGAGCAGCTGGTGTTTGATGCTCCCCAGGACACAGCTGACCCATATTGACTCTGCTGTCAACCTGAACACCCCTATCCCTTTCTGCAGGGCTGCTCTCCAAGCACTCCTCTCCCTTTTTATGCCTGTGTCCAGAACACTTTCCACTAGTGTATTGGGTTGACCCTGAGTTGATGGACAGTCTTTAAGACCAATTATGCTTCTCACAATTTACATATTTAAACCGCACAGAAAGGCGGGACTTCCCCTTTTTGTCGGAGCTCACCTGCTGGAAGGTGGGGGGGGGCTCCGAGCCTCCCGGCCCCACCGGGCCGGGGCCACTGCCCCTTTCCCAGCACCGCGGCACGGACCCTGGGTCACTGAGGGGGACTGTCCCAGAGCCGCAGGCAGCTCAAACCAGCCATGGACTGCTCACAGCTAAACCCATCCAGCGCGGCTTCTGGGGACAGGCGGGTCCCTCTCCTCTCCATGCGGAGCTGGCGGAGCCAGCGGGAGCCGGCAGAGCCTCCTGTCTGCAGCCAGCACACTCCGTGCTGAACTGAAGAGGACACCACGCAGCCAGCAGCACAGAGGGAGCGAGGCTTTCCCCACCGTAAAGCCCGAACAAGAACACTCTTCAACATGGCGGCTTCAGAGTCAGAGAGAAAGAGAAGTGAGTCACGTGGGACGGAGCTGAGCATGGCGACGGGAGAAAAGAGGGCGGTGCCGCAATTCTAGCGCGCAGCTTAAAAGAAACCTTCTTGCATGCCGTGGTAAGAAACTGTAATACCACAAACTGTTTGTCTCTTTAATCCATTTGAAGAACATGGGGGGATGGAGAATTCACATGTGGCCTGTGAAGATTGTGAAGAGTGCCTATGCCAGGCTATATAGAAGTAGTAAGAGGCTGTTAGAGACTTGTGGCGAAGAAAAGCCTTTGTGTGCAGGCCAAAATAACTTATCCTTAAAAAGATGAATAACCCCATGTGATGGCCCATGTTTTGTAGTGTGAAGGAACTGTGAAATTCTTCATGGGAGAGATGTTCTACACACAGCAGATTGTTTGTTTCCGGGCGGATCTGCTGTTAGTGGCAGTTTTGGAACCACGTGCAACTGAAGGAAAACCCTTTTTTCCTTAAGCATAAGAGAGAGACTTTTCAAGAACTGGAACACTGACTAACATCCCATGTTCTGTTATCCCTTGTGTGAGCTGGGTAAAAGGAGAGAAGTGCCGGGGGGGGGGGGGGGGAATTTGCTTTAATTTTGTTTTGTTATTTTCTCCTTACTTTTAATTCTATTAGTAATAAAACTCTTTTCATTGTATTGCAACTGTTTAAGGTTTGTGCCTGCTTTGTTTTTTCTCCTAATTCTTATCTCACAGAAGGAAAATAAGTAAGTAATGAATATTTTGAACCAAAACCACTACATTTAATTGGTGTTTCTGCCCGGTTTCAAACTCAACCCGCTACAACTAGCTACTCTTTCCTTCAAAATCCTTCTCTGCACCCAGTGAAAACTGAAATTTCTTGTATCTTTTTGCAACTGCTTATCTTCGGATCTTTGACAAGTATCCTTAAAACAGATAAATACGCAAGCCAACTACAATTGATTTCTGCCAAAGGACAGTTTCATATTTGCAAATGTTCCTTTTTTTTTCTACTAAGTTCCATTTTGTTCATAGTGAATTAGGTATGGTAGGCTGCAATCTGAGTTTCAAAGTCAAGCTAAAATGTGGCAAAAAGAACTATTTCAGAGAGCGTATCTTACCATGTTTCTAATAATTAGGTAAATACTGTTACTCTTCATTAGGGAAATGCAGGCAGAAAGAGACTACAACTCAGAGTAAGTCTCAGAGCAAGCCTCTAGATCATCTAGAAACAGAACAAATTAATCCTAACTCCTTGTTGTTTCCAGTCTATTACGTAATGGGCTTGTTACCTGCACTTTCAAAGCATTTGATTAATGAATGCATATGCAGGAGGAGACTTAATCAAATCTTCCCTTTGCTCCATCTGGGTGAAGGCACTCAAGCTTTGGCTAAGTGAACCTTCCTGCTACTTGGCATTGTCCTCTCCCTCATCACATGACAGCATTTCTCATGAGCAGTTCTAGGAGCCTGACTCCACGGTCTTCTCAGTCAGTGCATACCTGTGCTTGCTAATGAAAACACATCAATTTTTATCAGCTTCTAGTCCAGTCCTGGAGTTTAAATAGAAAAAAAAAGTCTTCTGTGCCTGCTCATGGCAAGAATCCTAATTAGAATGAGATCCCTGTTTATGCAATAGGATGTCAGTTATGGATTCACGGGAGTTAAGACTCCATGTATTACCTTCTTTGGAGGCAGATCAAGAACTCCTTAGAAAATAATATAGTATTTTTTACTTTGACACCATCAACTCTTGTTTCTGTATCTCTATTAACTTCAGCAGAGTAAGATGAAACTAAACATAAGTCAGGATATTAAATCTGCTTCATATTTAATACTTCTCAGAGACATTGTAGCTTAGCTATCCACTTTAGCAGCTCCTCCATTTTCAAAATGCTGTAAAATTTTATAATGTAATTTCAATCAATTTTACACTGAGGAAATGACAGCAGATGTTCTACTTCTTTCTTTATAGAACAAAACCAGTAGAGTAACACGTGCTTCCCCTGTCGAAGGTGAACCATTAGGATGTGTCCATCTGAGTGAGCACTGAACAGCCAAAACTGCAAATAGCTTTTGATATATACTCCAGGCTTTGCAAAAAATGGAGGCACTATTTCATTCCTGTAGTCTTCTTTCCTGCATGCACTGTGTCCTGCCATCTCACTTCAGCCTTCTGGAAGTTGTCTCACTTTAGATTTCCAACATGCAAGTTTCCCTTTTTCTAATAAAGGTATCAACGCTGGTAACTTTCCCCCTAAGACTTTTTTCTTTTGGCAAATAATAGAATATATTCTGTTTCTCAAAACTTCAGTCTGTGTGTCAGTAAAAACCCCACCTCTTTAAGCTCTATTCCTTTTCTACACAAGACATGAAAGATGATGCAAACACACAAGCATGAGTGAAACCTTAAATGACTTTTCACCACTGCTTTTACACATCCATGAAAATGCAAAACCTTCCCCGTATTTTTGTTATACTTCACTTCTCCTCAAGTTCCTTCTTACCTTCTGCATCTGCACAATTTTTCAGCAGTTTTTAGTATTCCACATTTCATAATCAATATACAGAGTTTTGCTTTCTGAGAATTGTGCTGTTCTTTGAGTGAATTGGACTACTATTCTAATGACTGAAAGATCCTCCAGTAATTCTTGTAAACTTGATGTTTTCCACCTACTTTACATCCTCCAACCAAAGCAAAATGTCTCTGAATGAGAATTGTTCTGTTTCCTTACTTCTCTCTGTCTAATAGATTGAGACATATAAATGACAAGTGGTGTGATGCCTGTAACTGTGCAAAATAAATTTCACAGATGCACTGCCAGACATACTACTTCACCACAAAAAAAGAAAAAACAAAACAAAAAAGACAAAAAAAAAGACCAAAAAAGCTACAATCTTGCAACTCCTTTGTGAAAAGTGATTAGATTAAAAACAGAGCTGTTCTGGCAGTATTTGGAGCCTTTTTAAATTTAATTCTTTACAGCATTCATTGAGAACATCAGGCACTAGATTAAGACCTCAAAATTTATCTCTAGACAATCCAACCCATTTTAACAGCACTTCAATTAAAAAAAAAAAAAAATTCAACACAGCAGAGACTAAGGAGGTCTAAGAATTCAAGTAAATTACAATCCAATAACATTATTTTGCCATAACCCATACCCAGCTAGTCAAAAACGTTTGAAGAAGGGAAAGCATCCTGAAAAGGGTAGATCTGTCATTCCTGTTTAGAGAGCAGAGAGAGAAGCTGAACATAAAAGAAAATCAGATTCTTCATCCAGCTGCTGTTTGCTGTGTGACCTTGCCAACTGAAAGCTGTACAAAGTGCCCAGTGACTCAACACGCAGACTTTCTGAAGCTGAAGTACCAGAAATAGATATGGGAATGGTTGGGGGAACAAAAGGTCGATGAATCTCCTTTTCACACACATGCCTATGTAACAGGTACCTTTTCACTAATGATCACAGCGAATGAATCACTCTTCTGGTACTCTGAGATGACTGAGTTCACAGCTAAGGGAGCAAGTAGCCTTCTCCATGCCCACCTCAACCCAGTATTACTCAGTTCCACTCATTCTGAAGTACTTCTACTAACTCTTGCAGAAAAGGCTTTATATGGTAGCTCAAATGTTGAATGATTATGCTTCCATAGAAAAGGTGAATGCATTAATCTAAATGAAAAAAAAAAAAAGCCAAGAAGAAACACACACACAAAATACAAAGAAGGCAAGTAAAAGATTAATTAATATAGGGAGAGCCATGTACTGGGCATGTTCTGTGGATATTCAACTGGCACCTTTCTCAAGCACACAGGACTCTGAGGGAGCGGGTGCTTCAGAAGGCCTGGCATAGATTTTCTTACTACAGGTAAATCTGCAGGTCAGAAAGAACAGCAATTAACATTAAAAGTAAATATTTTAACTAAGTAACTATTTCTCTAAAAACAGCAGTTATGTTTTATTTTTGAACTGCAAATTTTATTCCTATGTCAAAGTATAATATCTTGACAGAGCTGCCACAAAGACTGGTAAACAAACTGACAAAGGACATCTCCTTAGTGGGAACCCTGAGACATCCCTGATAAGCTCTGCTGAAACCCTGATAGGGAACAGTTGCAGGACAAAGAAACCTTGATAGGTGTAAGGCAGAGATCTTGATGGGTGCAGGACAAAGAAAGAAAACCTGATGGGTGTAGGACAAAAACCTTGAAGGGTGCAGGACAAAGAAACTGTGATAAGGAACTGACCTTTCAGAAAAACACAAGGCAGCAACAGTACTTCTGGGAACTGATGTCTGACATTCAGTTACACCAAAAGTGATAAAAAGTGAACTGCTGCCTACAAAATGAACTTCTCTGCACAAGACCTCCTGGACAGCCTGGGACCCTGGCTAGGGACACCTGGCTGATGCTGGGCTCCATGGCGTGGGTCAGGCTTTGAAGTGAGACTTTTCTGCCACTGATTTGCCTCTCTGCTGGGAGTGGTTTGCTGAATGCCACAGTGGTAACACCTCACATAATACATTTATAGGCGCACACAGGTAAAGGTTTGTAACTATATACTTGTTTCACTAGTTGGAATTCTGTAATAAGTTTTAATATATGTATTCGCCTTTCTAGTGGTAATTTTGTAGAGCCTGTAGTGTGTTTGTGAATATTAGTGTGCTTATATCTTTATTAATAGTAGTTTTGTAGTAATTTGTAATAATTACTACAAACCTGGGTCCCCGTGTCTTTGTGTATTGCAGAACCCTGAGACCCCCACCCTCACATTCTTTACATACCTGTGCTTCAGGTAAACCTCAAAAACTGTGTCACTACAGACATGAGAAACTTTCCATCAAAAATTTGGCATCCATTTATCTCTTCATAGGGCCAGCATTTGATGCTTATAACTCACTTACCCATGTTCTCTCCTGAAAACACTGTCAGCAGATCTGGATGAAGCATTTAACTTCCAAGGGATGGGGGAGATGGGGAGAGGATTTTTTTGTTCACTGTCAATCCTTGAGCAGATATTTCACTGTATCTTTGAAAACCTGTGGCAACATAGCCCAACAATAAGTTCAATTTAACAATTTTCCTTAAGATAGACCATGAGAAACCCTGATGCTAAAAATACACAAGTTGTTAAAGACAAAAGTTGTCCAAATATTATGAAATTTAGCTAAGTGAATAAATATAGCTTCTTAAAAAGCAGAATTCCTAAATACATATAGACATTACTGTAAATCCTGAAAAACTATTTGTGTGAAGACGTTTATAAAATATGCCACTCTTTTATTATTCAGTATTAAACCAAACATGGCACAATAATTACCATTATTGCTGACTGTTTGAACTGCTTTTACGCTAAGCAGACTGTATTAAAATAATCCTATCTCCAAGAATGTCTTCCCTCAAAAGGGAAAATAAATGTTGCTTCTGTGTACATTACTTATTCTCTCAAATCTTTCCATTAGCTTATAGCCTTTTCTCCACCAAGGAACTGAGCAACTTTCCAGGAGCTTCTGTATTCCTTCCATCTCCAACACAACGATGGCTCCCTCCTTCAGGCAGGTTTCCTCTCTTTTGAAATACTCTTTAACCATATTACCTTTTAGGCCTGGAGCTTCCTGGTATATTTTAACACTCCCTTAATTTTCTCCTTTTTGAGGCTTCCCTCACAGTGTCTGTTTCCTAAGGGGTGGCAGAAGATCCATTAGAGCTTCCTACCTCCCTGAGCACCCCAAGCTGCTGCTCGTAACAGTTCGTGCTGGATACTCTGGGGAGGCTCCATCTGCCCAAAAACACACCTTTGTGAAGGCTTCAAACACGTGCCGAGTGTTTTGGTGGTGTGTTTGACACCGCAGTACCTCACCTACTAAATTCAGTCTGGAATAAGGATTTGCAGGACGCAGCCCAGGGACTGAGGGTTGGATTTAGGGCAGTGATTGACAGGTGTTCCATTTATTCTGTGTGTTCATTATTCTGATGAGCTTGGTACATGGCACGAATGGAAGCCATTATGATATTAGAAGTAAGAGAGCCTTGAGAATTTTTATTCCCCAAACCAATCTGAGTGCTTCATCTCCTTTAATAAAAAATGTTATTTTCTAACATGGAGATGCTCTCTTAGGCTTGATGCTGTTAACCTGAGCAAGGCAGGAAACTTGCCAGAAGATCTGTGAACATATTTATCACATCAGCCGGCTCCACCAAGATGCAAGCCTAGACTTTTCTCACTGGTACTCCACTTCTCTTCACCTAATTTCAGGTGGATTCAGGACATTGCTTCCATCATTTTTGTCAGTGGCTAGCAGATTGGCTTTCACTCATTTTCCCTCCAACCTTACAAGATATTATTCCTTCTTACCAAGCCAGAGCATGCCTTCTGTATTTCAGGGATATAAATCTGATACAAAACCCCAAACCAATTATGCTGTATGCATTTAAACCCCAACTAACAGAAACACAGCATCTCTAGTACCACTGAAAAAAGAGATACACCAGGAAAAAAAAACCCATAGAAAAAATAAAGACTTCTGCATTATTTTATGAAGGACAGAATGTAAAAAAAAAGTGCCCTGCTATTTATCTCAGAATATCTACTACTAAATCAAACAGCTTGAAATTTGGGAGCTTTCTTCTCCCTTGAAAATAATGTAAGAACCCCTGCTAAGTGACCTCCCATCCCACCATAGTGCATGCCAGCCCCTATGGGACATCACCACCATCTAACTCTGCCTGTTCTTTTATTTCCCCAAACAGTGAGGAAAAACATTATCCACTTGCCAGTGGAAAGTCAGTATATGGGTAATTTCTGGGGGAAGTGCTTATAGGAATAATGACGACTACAGTAACTGACTACAGGTTTTTGTTCTCTGGGAAGGCAAGGGAGAATCCAGTTGGATGAGCTGCCTTAATGCTATGTTTCAGGTGCATTAGGAAAGCCTTCCTATGCATGCAAACTATCTTTTTTTCACAAAGCACATAAGATATAGAAACACTTCTGTACCAAAATGACCTGCAGGATTGAACAAAGGCAGGTGCGAGTGTGCGGAGGGGTAGAGAAGAAACAATTTATATACAGTGCTGACAAAGGAAAAGAGGAATTTACATCTTCTCCAAAGATACTCTAAGTTGAGGAAAAGACCTCAATCAGCTTTAACAAAAGCCCTCGGCCTCTACAGTGGTGCCCAGAAGGGTGAAAAGTTGCTGCAAGATAAGCAGTGCTGCAGTGTACAGAAAGGAAAGATTTTCAACACAGATATTTTCATGGCTGAGAAAAGCACGTTTGTACCAACACCTGTGTGAAGCCACGGTCTTTTTTTAGCTATATACAGATATTTCTGTAGTTGCTTCTGTATTCATGCCAGTTGAATGCAATTTCTCTCAATACTGATAACATGCCGAAGACTTGCTGCTAAAAAATGTAATTTCTCTAATTACTTGCAAGTATTAGTAGTAATTGCCTTCATGTTGATTTGAAGATGTATATCTGACATGCTTTCAAAGGTAAACTTGAATTAAAATTTTACAAAATTAGAGATAATATGAAAAAGGGGTTTTGTTATAATCTAAGACTCAGAAATATTTTATTATGTTTTCAATAAGGGTTTCAAAGGAAAAAATATTGTCAACAGCCCATTAAATAATTTATCTAATTAGCAATCATTTCTTTCTTTATTTTGAAAAATAATTGAATGCTTTGTATATTTTGATGTGCGAAGATTGTTCCCAAACATGGCAATCATAAATACTATTTTTTTAATTATTTTTCTGCAGTCTTATTGGTCAGAAGTAGGCTTTGGCCATAAATTATGGAAAAAGTTGTTTAAGTCGTATGCACGAAGAAACAGCAATTTTTAAAACAATTACACATAATACCTTTTTTTAGTGTTAGGCTTGTAAAATGAGAAAAAAAATCCTATTCATGATCTCCAATCCAATATTGCCACATGGACAACAAGAAAATGAAGCTGTTGATAAACAAGAATTGATGCTTGAATATCATAATTCTGTTTCTTGCAAGGGACTTGCAAAAATAAAACAAATGTATATTAAATCCAGTCAGAATAGTAATATATTCACATGCAGAAAGCCAGTCTATTTAAATAATGCTGATGCGAAGTGTGTGTAAAATTAACTCTGAGCTGCCAAGTTTTCTTAAAAATGAGCTTCCTTTTGGGCAGCTTTCTCTAAATGAATAATCTGTACAATGTTAAGTAACTTTTATGATAAAGCAAAACAGAAAAATAACTTCAGATGTTTTACCTGATCTTGTATGGTTTGTGGAACCAATGACACAGCTACCACTCTTAATCAGAGGCACCAGAATGTGATTCTTAACCATTTTTATTCCAGACGTTATCTGACACACACACACTTATGTTTATTCCTACCAACACTGGTTGAAACATTCACAAAAAAATTCATTTTCTTGGTAAGAACTTCCTTAAGGTGTTATTTTACCTAACCAGATGTGAGAAATAAACAAATGTTCAATTTTGCCTTTGAGCTGCAAGTAAATTCCCACCAAGTCAGGTTTTTTTTTTTTGTTATAAAAAATGAGGCAGGTAAGTGTTAAGTACAAAGAATAGCTTAGATGAACAATTTCCTTCTGTGGAAAGCTAAATTAATTGCAATTCAGCAAATTTATTATGCCTATAACAAAGGCAGGGCTATTTAAACTGACTGGGAAATCCTGTATATGGAACATAATTTCCTTCTGCTATTGCTTTAAAGCTATACAAAATATACATGCCAAATTCATTTATTTTAAATGATTACTTGCTGCAACCTGATGATTCTTCTGACCTGTCATTTAGGCAGTATCTTTCTTTACTCTCAGCAATCTCTCAAAGGCATGCTGTGCAACGGCCCACATGCAATAACACTTCATCTGAAACATATATTGAATTTCAATGTGTTTTACTTCTTTGGTACAAAGTAAGCTGAATATTTTATTTACATATACAGCACTACTTTCATTGTACAGAGAGAAGATGACCTCTGCTTCTCATGCTACCACACCACAAAGATTAGAATTGCCCCTCTCTCTCCCAAAAAAAGTTTGTCTTCAATGCAATGTGATCGATTAAGACACAACTTTACTGGCTTTTTCTCTTTAGCCTAATATCCTCTGAAAAAAAGGTATGCTGAGGTTGGGCAGATTGATCCAGACTCAGATTAATCTATCCAATGGATAGATTTAATGCTGCTCATGCAAAAAGTAGTTGTGTGCGTCACTACTGAGTTTATTTTAGTCCATGTTCCCTGCAACAAAATGAAAGAAACCTCCTAGGAGCCTATTTCCATAGCACCTACACGGAAGGACAGAACAGGCAAACAATTAGAGGGCTATGTTTTTACAACTCAGAGAGTAATTTTGATACAAAAAATTATGAATCATTATGATAAAACCATTCCCCAATTTTTTCCTATCCCCAAGACCAATGTATTCCACCAATTCGATGGAAACTGGAGCCATTTTACATTTTTGTTAAAAACTGAATAAAGAATATCCATGTTTGCTGACCTTTATAAATCTAAACAACTATACTAAAACATCGCACTTAGCTTCCCAGAAAAGAAGAGAAATTGCAACTTGAAGAGAGAGGTGAAAAAAAAGAAGAGAGTAGGGGTGACACCAAATTGCAGATACACCAAACTGGAAACATTATGAACAGTTTTTGACTCTAGAAATACATTCAATCACTGTTTCCAAGAGTTAAACCCTTTACAGCCTTGCTGCCACCAAAGTAAGGGTAGACCCTGATGAGCTTTCTGGTAGTGCTAAACACACACATCATCTTAAGCAATAACAGCAGGGAAGTGAACACAGGTAAACGTGGTACTAGTCATGCACCAAGCATTGCGTGTGGTTGCAGAGGAATAGACAGAATGCAGCAAATGTGTAAACAGAATTTATAAAATGAAACATAAAAAAACCCCCAAAACATAGCACATTTGGTTCTTTAAACATCCCGTCTGAGTTATACGAAAGAAAAGGCTATTACAAAGTCACAAGGAAACCTGTTTAAACAGAAGTGTTCACATTCTGTTTGTACACAAGCATATCCTTGGGTCAGCATGAAACATTTATGAAATACAGCCATACTAATAATAAGCCCATACTGAGTCTTGTCAAGCACATATTTTCCTCATAGGGCTTCACATTATGCCTGCTGGTGCAGCCATACTTAGAAGTGTTAATACGCAGTAAATATCAAGTGTCAATTCTACTTAAAATTATGCTTTATAAGTAAATCAATCAAAAGTCTTTTCAAACTTGACAGTATATAATTATATTTATTCTTTAATGGAAGCATCAGATGCTACATCTTTGCTACAGAAGATGCTTGTCTCTGAGCTCCAGAAATCTATATGCTCGACTTATCTCTTTTATTTCCATTGTCCCTTGGTGCAAAGCCTTTGGAGACCACAGCATGTAACTTTTTCGTAATGGGTGGGCCACAGCTTTGGAGCCAGGACCCTATTGAAGCACTGCAAATATTTACCGCAGTTCTACCGGTTTTGGCTAGGACTGAGTTTAACTTCTTCACAGTAGCTTGTATCGTGCTGTGTTTTGGGTTTGTGACCAAAGCAGTGCTGGGAAGACTCAGAAGGATGTTATAGCTCTTGCTGAGCAGTGCTTGCACAGCATCAAGGCCTTTTCTGCTCCTCACACCACCCCACCGGTGAGTGGGCTGGGGGTGCACAGGGAGTTGGGAGGTGATGCACCTGGGACAGCTTAAGGTTCAGTGAAGTCCCAACACTGAGGTGCCTGGAAGTTGTCCTAAATGAGTATCACAGAGGGAAACATCTGAGTGGGTGGCTCTGCTTTACATTATATTTTCTATGTGAAAATAAGCTGTTGGACAAAGCCTTGAGGGTTACTCTGGTATACCCTAGAATGCAAGGTGATCTGTGTTTCCACTCATCACCATTGGTATAGGTCTTCTGAAGAACAGCTGATTCTTGAATTCCTACCCCTGTTGACTTCCCAGTTAAAAACTCCACGGAGTTCTCTTTACCATATGATGACAAAAAGCATCTGGAATATATTCAGTATTATATTCCAGAAAATGAGACTATGGATATATGCTACATTGGTAACAACAAAGAAAAAGACAGAGTCTGATTTATCAAGGAGGACTTAGAATTCCTTAAGAAATGACCAGGAGAGAAATGTGGACAGAAAAGAACTAGTATGGATGGTGGCTGAAAATGCTTCAGATGGTGAGTTAGTTATAGGGATAGATTGTTGCCCCTATTCTCAGAAGAAAGAACAACTGGACTACAAAATAATAAAAAAAAATAGCATTTTAAAAGGTTGAAATGATAGCAGTGTAAAATTTGAATTAACCAGACACATAGAGCCTAGATTGCACCTATTTGAAGTAATAAGACCAGTGGGTACAATAAGCTAGAATATCTGGAAAGTGGTTAAATTCAACATGTACATCAAATTTCCAGGGAATAGAATGAAAATGACAGTGTGTTTTAAGGCAGAGAGGAATCTCAGCAACACAGATTTTATTAAAGAAGTAGTTAGGTCAGGAAGAAGACATATACTGTCAAGGCTTGGTGTAGCTAAAACCATGTGGAAGCAGACAGACTGAGGCAGAAAAGTAAGAATAAGTGAAGAGAAGAATTGAGAAAGATTAACTGAATGTACAAGATAGTACTGACACTGACTATAGGAGTTAGAAAGTAAATAATACATTGCTGCCATGCCACAGCTCTGTGACATTTGCCTGGAAAGGCAGATTGACAAAAGGGCTGAGAAAATACCTTACTGGAATGTATGAATATTAGTGAAGGAGGCTGAGTGAAAGACACACAATTAAATTAGAATCTCAGCATGGATGAGCAGATATAAAAGCAGCCAGTGAAATAAAAATAGCATAGAAAATAATGATGAATTGGAAGCAAGTCTTTAAAAATCCAGGATATGAGCAGCATGATGAAGAGACAGTAAGACCATTAAGGGACAAAAGTGACATCGTGGTGACAGATGAAATCAAATTGCTGAGAGGTTGAAGTCTCTGCCAATTTTTTAACAGTGAAAGCTGAAGGTGATCCCCTGAGAGAGATATCTTTCTGATGGAGAAGTGCTTTACTTACTATTTTCATTACCACAAGGCAAAAGAACACTTGATAATGGGTCATGACTTTAGGCATGGACTAAATATTTAATATCCTGGAATCAATTAGAGACTTCATTGTGCTGGTAACCAAGACCTGGAAGATGCACTGAAACAATTAGAAGGTCACAGACCCAGAAATGAATGAGGAAAAGAGGTAAACCTTTGGCAAGTTGATTTGTCATACATCCTGAACAAACTCCAAGAGATATCCAGTATGTGCAGATATCTTCACAGGCAAAAAAACCAACAAGATGAAGAAATGGTTCTGTCTTCAGCTGTGAGGACACATTAATAAGAGAGAAAGATTATATGCAGTGAAGGGCCAGCCAGCCCACATCCATGAAAAGAGGATTGCACCTGTCATACACGTCTGAGATCCTCCAAGCACACTACTGAACTGGGAAGCAAAATTGTGAAGTAATGGATATGATTTGTCTGAAGTGAGAAACCGTCTCGCAGTGTAAGGTTCATGCCTGCAGTGCGGTTCGATTGCTTGTGTCAGAGTGCCACAGGAGAAAAGAATTATTAAAATGAATTAAAGCGCACTTACAGACACAAGAAAAGGTCTTAGCAAGAATTAATAATTAAAAATGTAGAAAGATAACAGGTGAACTTACCTGTGCCACAAAACTTAGTCTTGGGCTTGGGTTTTTATTCTTTACATATGAGTATCCAGGACCATGAATATTTCCGAAGTACAAAGGAACAGAGGAAATACTTTCAAGTTGGGGATGAAGTTAGGCATGGTTAAGAGGTGAACTGAAAGTCTCTTCTTAACTATCCTAATATGCAGGTGACAGGTCTCACAAGAAAGTGTGCAGTGAAGTGAAAATGATAACTACCGTAAGAAAGGAGTGTGGCCATGTGTCCCCCCACCCCATTCTGCTTTAGAACTAGCCCCCTGTGGCAGTCAGGATAGTCACATCTGGCTTAAGCTGAGGGCTGTAAATCTTTCTCAACAGCTAAGGGCCAGTTGACAATGTACCAGCCAAAATACAACTACAAATATAACTCAGTCATTTCACTCCATAAATAGTGGGCAGCCCACAGCCTGCTGGACTCTCCTGCATGACAGTGGGCTGCACACCAAGACGAGAGACACCCCTCAAGGTTGGTCCTTGAGGCTGAGAGAATCCTTATTGTGCCAGGTACTCGGTAAGTGAATTAGGAATAAGTTTGCTGAGACTGAAATCTTAGCTGAGATGAACAATTGACTGTGCACATACAATCCTTTAGACATAAACCACTGACCAAATCTGGATCCAGACACACCTAAACTCTCCCCAGAAAATAATTAAGAATGCAAGGGGGTCCTTTCTGAACCCCATGATGCAACAGGAGGGTCTCCTTGGCAGTTTTGTCTGACCCTGTCCTCCATGAAGTAAATAATGTGTACCTTGCTATCTAATCTTGTTAAACCACAGCCACATTTACTATCAAACCATATTTAACCACTGTTTTATATCAATAAGCATATTGCTACTTCTGTCGTAAGAGTAAAGTGTGTCACTGCATCCATGACAAAGTGATTTATGGAGAAACAATGAAAGCCCTCTTCAAAAGAAAACCTAAGAGGCACCACAAATGAGATTCTCTTATTTCTGCCAGTTATAAACCAGCAAACAACCACACACACACACACACTCCTCCAACTTTCACACTCTGATAATTATTAACTGACACAAGTATTACAGCACATGTGGTCCTTCCTACGGAATTCTTACGGAATGGTCAACTGAAACATTGTGCTGAGTGAAGCTTGCTTTAATACATTCACGGTACCCTTAATTGGAACAAGTAGCAGGACTTACCTAGCCACTACTCCTGAATCACAATTTGAGCTGCTCCCATCCCACTGATCCATATCACAGTTATGAACATGGAATTAAAGCTGTGTTTGTATCTTACAGATATGCACAGCCAAAGGCTGTTGAGACTCTCCAGCCTATTTTTAAATCTTGTCCACAAGTTTTAAATCACACTGTAATTCATTTTAAGCGCAGCAAAATTTTCAGTGCTTTATAGACAGGGGAGGAAAAAAACTGTATTAAGCAACAAAAGAAAAAAAACCAAGAGAAAACTTCAGGTGCAGAAGGTTCGTGATTTTCACTCATCATCCTTTAACGTTGTGTGAAGAGTTTAAGGAAAGCCTGACTAAACTGTTTGCAACCAACTCTTATTGATTGCTGCAGGAACGTAAGATCAATTTTAAGAACAGAGTAAATCATCAGATAATACAGTAAAAGATGTGATGTTGCCCTGAGATCCAATAATTTAAACCATCATTCTGATATCTTTACAGCTATCAAAAAAGGTTATTTAACACTGTGTTGATTTTAGAATAATATAAAGGTGAAAAAACATAATTTTAAAACATTTTTGTTAAAAGATAAAATCCACAATCTTTTAACATTTTTGCTTTATATTAAAATATGCAGAAGTTTTACTCTGCAGAAAATTTCATCTTATTCATCAAGTATGGAATGGAAAGTAAAGTTTTCTGCATTATGATATTCCAGACATATAGAAAGCACCACTTCTTCCTTGCAAAGAATGCAAACAATAGGTGCAGGAAATAAATAGGTGCAGGAAAAGTAGAAAGTATAGGCAAGAGGAGTGAGTGCAAATAAATAGCAATGGGTGAACTGAAGCCAGGTATCTGTGAGAAAGAAATAAAGGGGGAATGGGAAAAGAAAGGGGAGGGTAAGAGCACTCAAATGTCAGGTGAGAGAAAAGCAAGTTAAAAAATGGATATAGCCAGCAATGACAAAAACCTTCCTATCTTCATCACTCAAAAATCTGAGGCCTAGTCATTTATGAGAAACTCTGCATCTGCTTTTTGTGATACAGAGGTAACTACTTCAGTTTCTCTTCATTTATGTTAGCATAAGTAAGACAAGAATTTTAAATGGTAGGCCATGAATGAGATCACATTACAGAAATCTCAGTGCAGAGTTGTAAAAATAAACCTCCGCGTTTATGAATAGAAAGCTAAACTTCATTTCTCTGGATTATGCCCCCACCTTTATTTTAAAACCTGTTATGTGAAGTTTGGCATATTTTTGCTCTCACAACCTCGGGGAACACAAACGTGCTGATTTTAAATAGATAAATAGGTAGAAGTGGCCTGATTTGACACCTCTCTGCATATCCCTCAAGGCAAAAGACACTGCAGAACTTAGATGCAATGCTTGCTAAGTGCCTCTTTTCTGAAAAAAAAAAATGAAATCCTGGCAGCACTTTTACACTAAGTAGCTACTTTTGGTACGAGCTGGATTTCTGTTTGAGCTATATTCCTTTAGAAGGTCAAAAGAAGTTGACCCTACCTTAAATGTACTCTACTTCTCATTTAGCAAATAATAGGCATTCTGCACTTGGGCTGTTCAGCTGGGCATTAGATAACAGACATTTAACTCTGGCTTGTAAATCACAGTATCCAACCTATTTGAGTCACCACAGACTGTTAAGTATTGATGCTGCTGTACATTGACCCCAAAATCTTGCTTTCCAAAACCAGGTGAGACTGAAATGGATATTAACCCCAAATTCCTGTGAATACTCCTGTGACGGTAAGACCATCAATTTAGCAAAATCTGATCTTACACTTGTATAAAAATGTCATTTATACCTGTGAGCTTTGACACTCAAGCTGCCTAGAATTAAACTATAAATCTATGCCCACTGTGTTCAGCAATGAACCTACATCACTTGATTTGTGAATTCATTTTAACACTGAAGCAGCTGAGGTGCCTTCTCATGTCATCATGCTGGAAAAAATTTAATGTTCAGAGCAACATGAGTGCAAAAATCCTACTACTGAAAACATGCAGCATGACAAACAAATCAGGACCACACCAGTGTCTTCTACTTCAGGTGGCACAGCTGCAATAATTAAATATAATAAGGCTTTGTCTAGTATTTCCCTTTCACTTCTGGCCATGTTAGTTGAAAAGAAGAATTCCATTTTATCAAGAATACCATCAGCTTGAGAGCAAGTAAAGCTACACTGATGGTTGACATCCCTTTCAAGAGAAAAACAGCTTGTGTCTATATTGTTCATCACTCCTTGTCTGCACAAGCCTGAAGACAAGCATCATTTTACAGATTATCACCCTGTTAGCACAAGGAAGGAGAAAGTATAATGTAACATAGATTATAAAATATAATTAAAGCTTGCACAGAAGAAACATCATTAAAATTATGTCAGCCTGCTATAAAAAAAGAAAAAAAAGCTGATTAATTATAATGGAGCAGAGAGATTAGAAGAAAGTAGCAAGTAACAAACTTATCTCTAGATGCTCTGATTAATTTCCCCCATAAAACTGTCAGTACACCATGGCACATATAAATTCCATAAATACAATTTGGATGACTTTGCAATGACAGTAGACATGAATAATGTGAGCACTAAGTATGCGAGGACTGCATATGAAGATTAAAGCCGAAGGTCACAAGTTATGATCACAGAGAAAATACTGAATATGGCATTTGCATAAATGCTAGGATCAATTTTGAGCCTCTGGTGAAAAGATGGAAGTGACAAAAGAATCCCTGCAATAGCTAAAAATACATTTTCTGGCATAAAAGGTGCTTATGCACATATTATAGTATATTATATTATATTACGCATTATATTACATATAATCTATTCCTGTATGCAGCTTTAGGCATTTGAACTCGCAGAGCACTACAAATGTACACATTACGGATGGATGGATCAACACACAAAGCCAAGCTCCCTTTCTTCCAGGAAGTAGAAGATCCAACATAATGGAATACTTTGTTTTGCACTAGCTGTGAAAAAATGCTGCACAAATATCAAATAACTGTAATAAGCAAAAGAAATACTAAGGTTTCAGAAAATGAAACATTCTCTAATAACCTAAAGAACTTCTGAGCGGAAATGTTTCAAATATTTATTACCACAGAATGTACCACAGAATCTGTCAAAACCTCGTCACCCTTCACTTTGATTTCACTTTTTCTACCTAATTAAACTTACGTTAGGAACTCTTAACTTCTCCCATTCTCCCCCAGAATTTCAAAACACACAACAAATTCACCCATACACTGGTGAAAAGAGACATACATACCACAGAAAATTTTGAGCGCTCTATAAAGTATTTATTTTTACGGTAGCCTTTTTTATCTGAGAAACTGCAGTCATGAGGGTCTCTATCAGAGACAATATGCATCCTTCAACCTTGTAGAAAGGGAAAATGGTGGTTTAAAGTTAAAGCCAAATAAAACAACCCTGTGAATCCCTTTAGGAGAAGGTAACTACGAGACACTTCCTTTTGTTCAGCACAAAGTCTTCGTTCGGAGAACAGTGGAGAGTAGCAAATATCTCCAGCTCAAGACAAAACAGATTTGAATCTTCATATTAAAAAGAATGAATGTGAAGTCCCATATCTGAGCAAGGATTATAACCACAGGGCTACACAACATTCTGAGATAAGACCCATCATTTTTCCTATTGGTATTTCTTTATGAAAAGCTCGAAAATATACTGAAATAGGGATTAAAATACAGGCATTACTTTCCCAAATGTTCACAGCCACCTATATATCCTCTTTTGAATTCCTCCGTTACAAAAAAGCCCATACGCGTTTGAAACAAAACACAGAAAAGAATCAACAGGAAAGCCTGAAAGTAAGCCACCTCTTAATATAGGTGGAATATCTAGGATGGGAGGTGGAAACTGGGACTTCAAATTCTTCAGTCAAGGAAAAAATTCAATCCAGGTTTTCTCCCAGAGGAGGAAAAAAGAGTTCACGTTAGGCTACAAAGGCAACTGAGAAGGCATTGGAACAATTTCTGAAGTAACTGCAAGGACATGCTTTTACAACATAAAAAGATCACTACAGAGATGTATTGGGCAAAACAACAATTATGTACACAAAAAGATATACAGAAACATGAGATTTTAAGTCAGCTTTGAGAGTAAGAAAAAATACAGCAAAGTTAAAAAATGCAATCTCTATTTTGTAAAGGAGTGAACAATGTAGTATTTAACTTTCAAGTCCTAAACCACCAATCTCTCCCATACAAACTTCAATCTCAAATTAAAATACTATTTATCAAACTTGTTTCTACAAACAGCTTAAATGGAATTTGAATTGTGATACACAGTGGACTCTTCAGTTCACAGTTTCTGACTCCCAAAACCTTAAAATGATCTTCAAAAAATCAATAAATATTTATCTATTTTTAATGAGGACCATGAAAGTTCTAAGGTATGCTCCTTTAAGAGTTCAGACACTTAGGGATCTGCAGGGAAGGAATGCAAATTCTCTCCTCTGGGGTACTACTCAAGATAATATAATCACTGATAACATAATATAATACTTTGTATAATACAATCAATAGATAATAATCACTCCTAGAACAGCCTGCCCCGTAGTTTTATGCTGACTTAAAAAAAAAAGTAATCAAAAGCTGAACTCTCTCATTTTTGCCAAGTTTTAAACAACATATTCCAGTCTTCCCTGCAGGAGTAGCCCTTCATTGTGTTATAGGTACTTTTATAATGTTCTCATCACAGCAGTATCCATCCATATTTACACTCTGTTTCAGCAACATCTGCTCTTCAGGAAAAAATAGAAGCCATCCCTCTATTCTCCATAGTACTTCATAAGAGTTAGGTTTCAAGTACTTTAGTCAGGGACAGAAGCTCTTCCTACTTGAAGATTTCTGCAAACACTGATACAAACTGGAAACAGCACAGAAACTGAAGTTCAGTTCCAAGGTATCAGTGCAGGGATGTAGCCATGGGAAGTTCCTTTGCTTCAACAGAAGGAAATTGCAATACTTCGTTTTCATGCAGCACCTTTTTTTCTTGAAGCTCTTATGTGGTCTTCATGGCACTGAGACTTGAGTGGCTAACATATGCTGCACAATTGTGCCTGTCAAAGGATAAATTTTGGCTCAAGAATTAATGTATTTATTCTCATATTAAAAAAAAAAAAAAAAAGTTGGGCTGGAGAAACAGCATCTTTTTATGGAGCTGTGAACTGAGAATGAATGGTTGTCCCACTCCACGCCTGCAGAAAGAGGAGCTTCACCAAACAGAAGAGTGAACTTCTCCAACGTGTACCTGGATTTCTGACATTAGATCAGGGCGTGGTAGCAATGCCACACACAGATGTCCCTCCAAAGGACAATGCATTCACCAAGGACTTCTTAGTACCCATCTGTTAGCACTTGAGACAAGAGCTTTGGCCACATCAGATGGACTGCAACGATGCACTATTTCATGCACACAACTTGAGGACTTCTGCAAGAGCTAATTGAAAAAGTTCAAAGCAATCTGTGTTGTGCTTGTACACACCCTTCTAATTGTGTCACAAAACTAAAATGTTAGAGAAGACCAGCTCCATTAAGGATGTAAGTAACAATTTTGCAGCTAGCGATCACATCTTTGCCTTGAGAACATCTTATAGTCAAATATCTAATAAATCATCAACTTCTGCTACTATCTCCTCTAACTTCCCAAATAATTCTCAAAAATTGAAGGGATTTTCTGGCAGACTGCTGCCTAACTAAAACACTTTTCCTTAAAGCTCAATTTTCCATGGTGCATTCTGAAAGTATTTACTTCCTAATAATACTGTAATATGAACTTTCACTTTATTGCTGTGCTTGTCCAGCTGTGTAGCTGGATTACAGCTAAAACACCTGGTTGAGATCTTTTTACCTGTTATGAGGGGTAGAAGGCATCTTTACTAGAAGTCCTAGTTACCACTAAGTTTTTACAAGTGTTTTTCTTTAATAACTGTGAGATGAATGCGGCATACAAAGATGATCAAATTCACTATAAACAGTACAATGAACCCAGTTTTGACTGTTGTCAGGAATCCTTAATATCATTTGGCAATCAACAATACTACATTTAGTGGAAGACTGTAAAAGAACAGCTGAACCATATATCAAAGAAGTTCTGAAACACCCCAATATTAAATGCCAATTTTACAGCAGCTAATCAACTAGATTTTTTTTTTTTTTTGTTTAGGTAGAAAAATATATTCCAATCAATTATTGAAAAAGTTTTTCATTTTCCATTACATGCAAAGTGCATATTAAAAATGTTGTTTGGCAAACTGGTGTTTTGCTTAACTTCTCTTTGTATTTTTCTGAGTTTTGTTCAACCACACAGACAGCTTTCCATCTGTCTGCCTGTAAGAGACAGTCCGAAAATCCCTCATCTGCCTCACGATCATCGCCGAAGACAGAGACTGAACACAGCAGTCCTGGCCTGGCTGAGGTGGGATTGTCTGCCAAGTGTTGCCTACGGGTGTGCCCACTGGGAACTGGTACGCATTCCTGAGGAAAATTAGTGCAGGTCACAATGGACTGTGCCGTTCTTGCTGCCCAGGCGGGAAGGACTGCGCCGAAGCGGAAAGGAATGACCTGTCCTGTACACCTCTCCGGTACACCTGTCTTGTACGTCTGTCCTGTACCTGTTTCCCAAAGCAACGGACCCCATAACAATGGCTGTAGATTTCCCAACCTCTTGGCCAGTTGCCCCTCGCTTCTGAAAAGGACTATAAAGGGACTTTCTGAAATAACCGAGTCCGAGATCTCCCCACGGAAAGAAGACGAATCTATTGGCGGAAGACCACGAGGACTTCGTCTCATCCGTTGGTAGCTATTGCCCCTCTTTTTCCCCCTCTCTACTTTGTTTCTCTCTCTCTCTCTCTCTCTCTCTCTCTTACTCTCTTCTATTGCATTACTGTGTTGTGGGCACTTAATAAAGGTGCACTGTTTTGATTAAAACTGAAATCTCTTGTGTCCTTTTACACTCTGAGATCGATAAACGAACCATCACGACTCCCGCTTGCATTAGCGGATCGTGACACTGCCCCTGTTACTGCTTATGCTATGACCTAACATGGTCATCCTCTTCCAATATTGTGAGTCTGACTCTTCTTCACTAATATTAATTGACCTAAAAAAAATAAAAAGCACTAACCTATTGTTCCTATTACAAATCATTGGTGAGGAGCATCATATTCTCACAACCCCCCATATTTCCTTCTTTAAGGACAAAGAGTAAAAAGTACTGCTTACTTTAAACACATAATTTATACTTATTATGTGTTTACTACATTATTTAGTATAAAGAACAACAGGAAGCACAAAATGAAATAAAATATCTTCAAGTTTAAATGATTTTGTCACTTTTTCTGGTGTTTTGTGGAAGACAATAAGATCACCTAAGGGGCTGGTCAGGCTGGGTTTTTGCTGGCTTTATTACCCAGCAGATGGAATGGCAAATGTGTGACATATGGAGAGAGCTATCTTATATGCCAGTTTGTTAAACAGATTGTCTTCATCATCTGACCACTTTTAGAAAGGCAATTGAAAACCACAGGCTTCTAGCTTCTCCATAATGAATGTTAAAAATGCAAATATGGAGCCATTTCTCACCCTTCAAAATGACTGTCAAAACCACATATACAGCTAAAAATTCTATGCAAGACAAGGTGAGCCAGTATCAGCAACAATCCCCATCCTGAAATCCTTCCATGTGACTCAAGGAGAATTTAAATCTTAAGAAACTGGTCCTTGGTTCCTTTTTCATGGGTATTAAGTGGGAAAAGATTTCCAAAGTCTGTCAATGCACACCCACAATAAACACCTCCTCCAACTTTAAAATCTACCAAAAAAAAATCCACAAAAACAAACAGAGGGAAAAAAGTGCTCTTCATCTCTTGGCCTGCACACAGTATCTTGGTGTTGGAAAACCAGGGAGAAAATTTCTGTTGTATTATATGTGCTGATAGTGCTGCAACTGTGCAACTGCTACATTTGCAAATAGGATGTAAAGCAAGGTAAACTAGCATGAGTTAGGGGTACCAATATTTCTGAGTACTTGGTGTGTATCAGCTCTCACACCTGAGCAAACCAATGGCCAGTTTTGGGCACAGCAGGGACTCCTTTGCTTCCATTAGGTCATTGGCATCACTGGGGCTTTGGTATGTACTGCAGGGTTATATAGGGGAGTTTTATTTAATGCTGACACCGATGTTGCAGAGACCTAGGACACCAGCAGCATTATTGTCCTCTCCCCTTAGTGGCATGTTAAAGGTTCTGCCTCGAGTCTTTTACAACAGGTTTTGAGACTGCCAGAGACAGCTGCACCTGTCCTGTGTGTGGGGTTGAGACTTTGTGGGTATCACCAGCCTTTCCTATGGCACTACATTCAATTGCAGATACACCAATTTTTCTGTCCTGTGTTCCTATATAAGGAATGCGTGTGCTGCTGCTGGATGTTTATATTCTTTTTTTGAAAGGACATTTGAAATAGAACTCCTTATCCACATCAGCAAATTTCATCTTTGAAGCTCTCTTCTTCCCATTAAGCTAAGCCCAGTTAGATGAGAACAAGAAGTCCTGCAAGAAGGATAAAATGCGCAGGTATGCTCAGAAAGGCACTTGGAAATATTACCATGGAAGAGGTGCAAACTTTCCTGCAAGCCTACAGCAATCTCTCTAATGCATATGTTGCTTAGCATGTGAACAGTTGTAATACATTTTAAATCAAGAGAATAACACTCTCCTTCCCTCAGGGAATCTCAAAGGTTACCATTGCTTCAAACACTTGCAAAGAAGCTACACACAGCTCACAGTCACTTGGTTCAGTGCTGAACATAATGCTGGCTTAAGTGTCAGTGAGATGTATTTTACTGAGAAATGCACCATTTCTTTCAAGCATCATTAAGCCATGAACACAAACAATCAGCAGCACTACAACTGCTAGAATCATGCTGTCATACCATTTACATTAATACAGCCCAATGCCATGACACAGTTTCAGGCTGTGCCACCGGAAGGCGTTCATTAATTTCGCCCTCTATGCATTCACTCTGCTCATGTGCCTTATTATTTGATTGATTTTTTTTTATTTCCATACCATTCCCACACTGCTTTCTTTGGTACATGATTTAACTGAGCCTATGCCTTCAGAAAAAAAAAAAATAAACAATTAATTTGTCATTTTGAAACTTGAGCCTTTCACTTAATGAAGACATTTAAAACCAAGTAATACTATTTACTACTTTTTAAGATCCTTCCTTTCAGCTGTTTTCTGATTCTTCACAATACTTTGATGCAATTAAATCTCATTACTCTGCCTTTAAAGAAGGGGAAAAAAGACAAAATTAAGTGAGTATCTTAAGGCGCTGTCAATGGGAAGGGAGACATAAAAATGAAGACGAATATTTTGGAAGCTTTTTTTACAGGAAAACTTAGGCTTATCTTTTTAAAAAGAAAACTATTTCCTTTGAATACTTCTTAGAAGACTGAAATAAAGTGGTTTCTTCTGAAAACATTATATGCCTTCAGTTTTCAGCTCAATTTTTTTTTAATGAGGTGGCACAGTTTTCTGCTGTGTCATGAATACGGAGATATTTTCTGCCCAGCCATGTTCAGGCTTGCAGTTCAACACTCCAGCTGCAGCTTCACATTCACAAAGTCTGAACTAGAGATGCTCCAGTAAAATGCATAAATACACCCAACACCCAAATACCTTCTCTTTTGAATTCTGACTGCTTCTGTATTGTCATCTATTTCCGTGTTTCAAAAACAACCTACGAGCTTCAGAGCTCAGCAAATGTGGCATGTGAATGAAAAAGCCTGCTCAACCCAAGAGAAGACTGCCAGGCTTGATGCAAACACAATGGGAATCTTTTTGGAAATCACAATATAGAATCATCATACATAATCTGAAATCAAAGAAAGGGAGACATCCTTCTTCTAATATAGAACAGAAAGAAAAATAAATATTGTGTGTGCAAGCTTGGATCCTAGCAGCCTAATCTCGAGAACTGTGGAGAACTAGGCAATCTAATGCCATTTCTGAATTTGACACGTTGGGTTGAAAAGCTCTTGAATGCTTCTACAATGTGTAAAGCTGCTATAGTCCTGTATCAGACTCAAATCAGAAATTCCTTGTGGAGTTACAGCAGACTATTTCTCAGGTTGATTTCTACTGAATTTATTAGGATTATTTTCAAGAAAGATAACATGCACTGTAAATGAAGACATAATTCAAAATTTTAAACTTCATGAAGAATTACTCATTCCATTTTGTCTTAACTAGTGTACACTCATAAGCAACATGGAGCAGTAGAAATCCCTAGGATTTGCTTGAACAGTCCAAAGCAACTCAAAGACAGGAGAAGAAACCCAGAAGCACAACTATCAGATCAGTCTAATCTTTGATCCTAAATGAAGGAGAATTTTCAAAGTCATTCACATGTCTAAAAGCTTATATTTTTTTTTTCCCATTTTTTTCCCCCTTCACTTGTATTTGTTGTCCATGAATTATAAGAGAAGTACTGCTTCCAGGTTACTTAATTGCTTCTGTAAATCCTTTCTAAAGGCTAGATTTTCAAAGCAGCCTGGTGATCAACACATCCTAATCTCAAAGAAGTGAACAGCAACTATATCAAACTTCCACGGCATCCTTCAAAAACCCTGTCAGAAAACAGAAACAGTGCCAGAAGACACAAAAGATTTTATCTAGTGCACTTCAGTGACCCATTACAATGAATTTCCCTTAAGAGTTGATAGCAGTGTAGATCACTATCTCTTGGAAAAACAAAAGTTGAGTCAACTGCTATTGCAGTTAGAGATCAGGCTAGGCATGAGGGGGAAATAAATAATTTTGTTTCTTCTAGTACACTACCTTAGTAGAGGTCTCAACAGGGAATATTAATTATTCCTAATGCATATAATTTTCCTAGAAGGAAATCAGGTCATACTGTGCAACCTGAAGGGCAGAGAGTGAAACGTGAATATTTGCCTCTTAGGTAAGTGAGCTTTAATATCTCCAACACTCACTTTTACAGTATTACCAGTATTTTTAATTGTAAGTGAAATATTTCCATCATAAATGATGATCGCTGACAATTAATGCTGTTGCAAACAATCAACTCTTACTGCTTTAAAGCTGTTAACATGGGAGATTTATCCTGAAGTGCTGCTAAGAACGCACCCTTGTTTCTAACTGGAATTTGTCTTTTGTCTCTTTAAAATTATATTCTGAATATTTTTCAATGGTTTAAATCAACTTGAGGAACTAAAAAAATTAATAAAGATCACTCAGTTCATTCATTGACACACCCCCCACCTCCACCCCAAACTGTACATACAAGACTGAGAAGAGCCACCTTTGTCTTAAAACATGGTTAGAATTCAGTGATTTCAGTAGGAACTGATTTAGGTCAATGCTGAAATTTGGAAATCTGATCTCAATTATTCATCATCAGATTCAGTACAAATTACAATAGGTAAGAAAAAGCAAGAAAAAAATTCTCCCTGAGTTTTTTTTTTTTTTAAATCCCATTACACCTGCCAATGAATCTTCCTAATTAATAAACATTCATTTCTTTGAATAGTGTATCTTCATCAAAGCTTTCATCAAAACGGCATACAGAAGATGTTAACCTTTAAAACCTGCCCTTCAGTGCAGCTTAAATTACTCTGTTCATTGTTAACACAAGGAGCTAAATATCACAAGTGCTTTAATCACTGAAATTAAAGTTGGTAGTTGTGAGAAGGCAAGAAAAAAAATCTTTTCTGATTTTATATGCTTAGGTTCTCTTACATATAGAGTTCAACATAGCACGAGAGGTTTTCTTCATTGCCACTTCTATTGCTGCAATAGTTGGCCACAGATTTTACTGTGCTAAGTAAAGGCATCAACAGAGACAGCAAAGCACCTCTTACTGTATCAGCAGCAGATTTGTGAGTACTCATCAGAATTTTTTTAACTCAGGAGGTTGTCTTTAGACTTGCACAGTTTACACAGGAAAACAGATGGACTTACTCAATGACGTACTGCAACAAGTGAGCAGCTTGTGAGTTGGATGGAGAATGTGAGTCTGATAAATTAATGAGAAATCTTTTGCTCAGAGTACAGGAGTCAAGCAGGACTCTGCCATTAGACCATTTATTTGTGCCTTGCTTTATATTAAACAAGTACTTCTAGAAGGAAGGATACAGAAAAATCTGTAGGGGTATGCAAATCCCAGCTTGTTACAGACAGATGCTATCAGGAAACTGATACACACACCAAGGATCACATCGGTACACCTGACTGATGTCAGGAGTGAAATCCTTCACATCATGGGATGAAAGGTATACGAACCTGGCCCAGCAGGAGCAGGTATCAGATATCCTGCATCCAAGAGCAGGAAACGAGGACCAAAACTTGAACTCTTTGATTGAGTCTAAACACAATCCTTCCAACTATCTTTGCATGAAAATTATGAAAGAAAAACAGAACATGTGAATGAACACTTGTTCAGGCTAGAGACATCCCCTCCCGTAACTAACAGAATCAACAACTTCTGAAAAGCTATGAAAAAGAAAAGTAATTGAAATACTTCTATTTCTAAAAAGAATATTAAAAAATAGTATGTACTGGTCTCTGCCTTCTTCTTATAGCTGAGAAACTATCTTGGATTCTTAAATTAGGGAGAAAATAAAATCAAGGTTCACTTGCATATGAAAACCAAATGAAAATATACAAAAAGCAATTCTTGCTTTCAACAGTGATCATGCCACAGGCTTCCTGACTATGACAGCTGTGTGTGCTCTTTGGATGACAGTGCAGAGGATGCAACAATACCTTTGGCAATCTGTGGATGTGGGCTCACTGCTGCAGGGATGCCACATCTCCCCACAGCAGTGTTATGCAGTCAGCAGGAGCACGGCTCTGCTGAAAGTTACACTTAAGAGATGTATATAAAGCTTTGGAGAGAAAAAAACTCAGAGAAGGCTAAAAACATGAACACAAATGGAATTCATGCACTCACTGCAGTGAATCTCTTTTGACTGTCGCCACATCCATATGTTTGCATTTTTCATTGCAGGCACGTGTTTCCCACTGACCCATACGCAGGATGGGCTCTTAGGTCAGCAACATGACACAAACTGTGAGAGGCCAGGTGATCATTGTGATAGTGTCATTCTCCAAAAAGATAGTACTATTTGGAGGATAATAAATTTAAACAACTCTTACAGCAGAAATTGCATTATGCTTCCACTGCTGTCATGAACAAAAAAGCATCTAAAAAGATCAATCACACAAAGCCAGTAGTAAAAGCCAGTGTAAAAACCTTGCAATTGTCTTTATTACTCTATCAACTGACTTCCTTTTTTTCCCTCTACCTCTGGAGGAATAAAAAACGACAGTAAATTAACTATTTACAGTTAAAAAAGTAGTGACTTCCATTTGCTAGAACTTGGAAATGCCGTCCCAACAACTTGCATGTTTGATGAGATATAAACAGCAGAATATAATGAGGTAATGTGAATGACATACAGGCACTTTTCACTAAAATACTCCTTGAAAAAAAGAATATTAATATGCCAACCTGATAGTACGTGCTAGGTATACCCAGAAAATGAGAGGACTTAAAATATTTTTGGAACATTATCTGGAATATTTTTTCCCCTTTGGAGAGCTCTAGAGGACTCATATCTCAGCATTGCCATCCACAAATGAGTACATTACTAAGACAAGCAGCACGCAAGTTTAATAACAGATAATATTTAGACAATGATACTAAGAGTCTGGGGGAAAAAAAACACAAGATGAGAGTGCAGCTGTTCTCATTTTTAGCCAAAAGTATCTGAGCAACAATTAAAACTTTTCAAAGTGTTTAAGTGATACCTCATAGAACCATCTGTTTTTCATGCAACTCTGGTTTTTAAAAACCTAAATAACAATTCAGTTATCCATTGTAATATACAGTAGAGGCACTGCTGTCAAATGAAGGTCTCACTGAAAATAACAACTGGCAAACCAAAGCATTCCGTCATTTTCAGAAATATTAACTCCCAAATGAGCATATCTAAACTTTGTGAGAAAATACACTAAATAAATGAACTTCTCACTTTATCTTATCCTGCATGAGTCTTTCCATTTAGGAAACCCTTAAAGACTTGTCCTTTAGGGTATATTGGGAGAAGTTGCACTGCTAGTGTTTAAATTATAACTGTTCTTCAGAAAAGATTTTTCTGAGCAACTTTTGTCAACAATATTTTTTTTCATATGGAAGAGGAGAAACAAAATTATATTTAAATATACCTTGAGGTCTAGCAAATAATTTAGCAGCCAAGGTCTTCTAGTGGTACTCAGAAAAAACAGAACTTCTCACAAATATACAGACATTATGGACAGCTCATCAGCAGCCAGAGGTTTTGTTTCTTTAGGAGAATCAAATCCCTTTGCTTCATCATAGAGAAAAATATGACTTCAAGTAATACTTTGAGTACTTTATCATACTTTCTCTTCAGTTATTGTTACCATTTATTTTCCAGACAATCAGCAGTTTTGAAAGTTCTCTTTTTCCCCTGAACAATTCCAATCCTAAGATGTTTGTCTCACAAGTCAGTGACTGAGCAAAAGCAGAAATTCTAATTTAAATGCCAGCAGACTTTCATTTTCAGAAGAGTCCAGATGATTACTCCACTGAAACAAGTGCATAGGAAGGAAGCTCTCAAGAAATAAGTTTTTAAATAGTCTCTTCCAGCATAGGAGTAAATTTCTATCTTATTTAATCATTGCAGGCATTAACTCTTAATAAACACTCAAAAATAAAGCAAGGTTAAGTAGTATGATGATAAACACCTTTTATTATTTGCTGAGGACAACAAAATCTTCCATTTGGATTTGTTTCAAGTGATTGTGGCTAATCCTATCATTCACCTTTCTAGAAGAACTAAATGTGGGATCATAATGGATCCCTAAATCCCACCAACTGCAAGGGTACTCAGGCTCCCAAACGTTTCTGGCATCTGCGGAGAAACCTCTGCCTTCTATTGTGAGACAGGCTATGATTATCTTGACTACACTGAGGAATGAATCACTTTTCACATTATGCTTATTGAAGAAGTCCTCACTTTTCCAATATGGACAATACCTCTGTAATGAAGGTTAGAATCCATTGTTTCCCCTGCTGACCCTTCAGCACATAATTAGTGAATTAGAGAATATGTGAATGATCCAGTTGGAAAAACTGTTGACAATTAAAGCTAGGGTAGGGTGATTTTGTTCATATTTTGTCACAATGGAAAAGTTAGAGGCACAGGCAGATGATCTACCTACCTGCAATCACCATGAAGTGCACCCATGCAGACATAAGGCTTCCTAAATGCAGGACTCAGTGGTTCCACTTCCCACCATAATATATCCCTTATTTATGCACATACACAGTTATGTGCTCATGGCCTTCAAAAATTGCACCCACAGTGCTCTGCAACTCCCTTGTATTTTTGAATTCTCACCCTCATATTGGTGGACAGAGTTGTAACACAACAGTGTTTGCCTGATCAAAGGATTGCAAACTCATTTTAACAATCCATTTCAACTTAGGAGGGATGGGATGGGCTTATTGAACAGGCATGAGATTTCATAGAACGATTTGTACAGGTATTTTCTTTCTTTCAGTCGTTTATTTTTGCTTGTATGCATCTTAGGAAAGGCCAGGCATGAAATTGGAGCTGTAAAGGAAGTCAGAATTTATTGATACAACTGTGCTCTGAGAGCTCAATAGGTGTGCAGCAAAGCAAGAAGGGTAAAGGGGCTGAATTATTCATTGAACCTTTAAGCATCAACAAATAACACTTACAGTGAAAAATGCCTGTTTTGCAATAGGAGGTGTGAAGTGCACACATAAAAGAAAATGGATGTTACAAAACCTGTCCTTTCAGACTCCCAACCATTGAATCTTTTTCTTATTAGAAATTTTGAGGGGAAATAAGACTACCAAGTTATTTACAGGAGGTACATAGCACAATTTCTTTTTTTTGTTTTAATTTTACTTAGAATAACATCTTGAATACTGTACCTACTTGTATCAGCTTCAAGGGAAAAGAAAAACTGATGAAAACTGATAGAAGGAAAAGCCCTTCTAATCAAGAAATTACATTGTTGGCATAAACCAGCTGTTTTTAGCCTAAACTGAGCATAAGAAATGAAAATGTGTGAACAACACCTAACAAAGTATATATATAAAAAATATATAACAGATACTAACTACGACACAAGCAAATTGTTACTTTTAAGTTCTGGCTTCCATACCTAATTCCACTTCTCTGATAACTTTCCCAAACAAATCCTTTCAGTGAAAAATTATCTTTGAGCTAAAAAATAATTATTTTCCTATTTTTCAGGTATGCAAATTTTAAAATAATATATTTTCTTCTCTCTGCTCACATCTATATAGCCAGATCCATTTTACGGGGAGAGCCATTCAATTAATTGATAAATCTGAAACACTCTGTTGATAAAGTCAGGTGGCTGCAAAACTTTGTAACAATGCAAATGAAAAGCTGATACTACACAAAAAGATGCAATATTGTTTTCAGATTGAATTAAGCTTTGACCAATGGTATTTGTGTTGCAGTTTTACCATTTGCTATTTTTTGAAAGATCCAGTTACATTAACACTGCTCATCCTCAACTAGCTTTCAGTGTTCATGCTTTGATACTTCAATTTTTTTTATTTCATCCGTTGCAGGCCTAATCCTAACAAATCACTGCTATATCTTCTGAAGGACCACTTGCAGTATCATTTGGGAAAAACAGAAAATAAATTTACACAATCTGTTCTATTTCTCATTTTCAGTGAGTTAAAATCTTATCCTTTTCCTTTTAATTTTCATTGTAGTTTGCTTCCTCATAAAGAGTTTCCAAGTCTCCTGCCTGCTGCTTATGAAACAGAGAACGCAGAAGGAAATAGGTAAAATCGTGGCAACCCAGCATCCTACCTCTGACAGCAGCCAAGAACTACTGCCCAGGGCAGGGTTAAAGACACTGGGCAATCACACATTCATACTTCCCAGATTTGCTCCACCAGCCTTCAGAAGGGAGTCTGTAGATTTCTAGCTTCACTTTTCTTTGTGATTCTTCAAGAACATCACATATGAACGAGTTAGGAACTGCTGCTCTTAACAAAAGCAAGAAAGCAAGGCATGGGAGTTTTGTTCCCTGCAGACCACATCAAAATGCCACAAAGATGCTCAAGTACACTGGCCCTGCTTGCTGCTGCTATCAAAAACCCATGCACCTGCAGCAGAAACAAGTGTGCCCCAGGCCCAGAGAACGCAGCTCGGTGTTAGGAGTACAGAACTGGCACAGCTGTCCAGACACACATTTCTATCCAATGCTCCTGCTGTGGCTTCACTAATCCTTCCACAGAGGGTGGGCACCACGTGTTGGTAATCTCTCATAACTGCAGCAATCACAGAAGAAAGAATAATGGTGACATTTGACATGGAAGTATTGCATCACTTCATAATAAAACATTTCCAGCACCATCACCTGTATTCCAGCATGGCACAGCTTCCCTCATGTGACAGAAATAATTTCCTTAGTGAGTTATTATGTGTAAACACCCTCGTGTGCTTTACCTATGCCAGGCCCACATACCACCATAAAGTAAAAGAGTTTAGAGTTTGAAGCTCTCAAAGAGTAAAACTAGATTGTGATGAATTCTCCTCTCACTTCCTAATAATATAACCTTTATGTAAAAGAAATTATCTCTCTTGTCTTGAAGTCTGCACAAAACAAACAGTGTTTCCAGAAAATTGAGTAATTAAATTGTACTTCTACTTTTAATTAACTGGAGCAACTATTTATTATTTTGCTGTACTACAAAGAATGAGAGCTATGTATGAAATGAAATAAAAATAAAATAAAGCTTTTCATTTAATTCAATGTTATGCCTTTGGCACAAGTTTTGTGAATTCCTTGATACCACTGTGAAAACAAACAGCTGGCTTTTACAGAATGATTCTGTAAATGTGAGATCTCAAGTAAGAGCAGAGTCCTGTTATTGTACGACTTGTGTAAGTCACGGCAAGGACCATTACTATCTGAATAAGTTACACTTTGATAGCCAAGATGATAGAGGTACAATACTGTAAAGCAAAAAAAAACCAGGCGCAAAATATTCACAAACAGTTGATTTACCACTGCATCCACTGGAACGGTGGATGTGCTGTCCTCCTGCTTCTTGTCCTCACTGAGAAGCCCAGGGCTACTTTCAGAAGGACCAGATCTTCCTTGCTTTTAAAAGGATCAGCTCTCCCTGGACATTTGCCTGCTGCTCAAGAGGATGGTTCAGGATTGTATTGTCTTAAGAATGTTCATTACAACAACTAAGAGAACTGGAGCAGAAACCCCCAGGGACCAATTCTGCTTTTGCAGAAGGGTGTGAGTGACCTACCACCACAGCACACAGCTTGTGGCCACCATGTGGAACCTGCTTTGCCCCAGGAACACCTCCAGAATAAACTGAGCTGGAACTAAACTGTAGGAAAAGATCATGAAATTACTTCATAATGAAGTATAATTTCCCCCTCACTCTTCTGTAGTCTATTCTACAGAGTCTTCACTCTGTGCAATACTTCAAACATAGGTCTGCTCTGCTAGGAAGAAGTGGATCTACAATCTGCATCAGATTTTTTTTCTATCTTTTATCTTTACATATTTTGAGTCAGCAATCAGACCCCACAAGGAGAATGCAGCTTCATTACTCTTTGCTCTCTATCACGGGGATTTTACAATGCCACCTAGTCTTGTCTCCAGATTGATACCCTGTACAATATTTATTAACTTCTAGCTAGTGTGTGCATGTTCCCTTTTATGTCCTTTATCCCGTGTTATTGTTATTCTATATTTCTCTAGGTGTAACTGGAAATCCATCTATCCAGCTTGAAGCCAAGCTTGTCTAAATCACTCCCAAATTCATTGCTTTCTTCAGCAGTCCCAGCTCAACAGAGGATTTAATCATGTTTAAAAGTTCTTTCTCTTCAATCTTTAATCACATACCAAACAAAATGCTACTTAATAGATTCCTATCAGGAACACAATCATGTCACTACCCTTGTATCAAACTACATCCACTCACATACGTTCTGGCTACTACTCTCTGATATCTCTCAGTCCTCTGCCACACTTTCTAACTTTGACCTTCCCAACCAGTAATTCAGTTAACTTTCCCTACTGTCAACCCAGAGAGAAGAGAAATCTTTTAACATCTCCCCACAAAGTTTACTAAATGAAATCCTCCAAAACTTCAGCGGGGAAAAAAAAAAGAAAAAGAGGAAAAATTGCATGCGGCAAACCATCCATTGCCAGAGATGTCTATCAAAGGGATCACTCTCTAAGCTCCAGATGGCAGGTCTCCTACAGGAAGCAGCTGGTCCTTTGGCAGCATGTCCTCAAAAAGTGCCAATGGCTAAGTCTGTCTGTAGTAATTCAAGGCCACCACAGGAATTTTATGCTGAAATTATTTCAGCTGTACAAGCCAAGCCTTTGCTCTTCAGCGGACCAGAGACAGTAGCCAGACCCACTGCTTCTATCACGTACCCCTTCCATCTCTTCTCTGTGAGAGGGCACATGGGGGTACTGTGTGCTTTGAACTGATTTTAACACAACCACAAAAGTTGGTGAGCTTGATTTGTTAGTCAAGGCACTGTCTGAAACTTTGTGCAGTGATGTGTTACTGCCTGTGTAAAACAGTCACCAAACCTATGGAAATAAGGTGTGCAGGAAAATGAAGATTAGGTCATCTCTCACACTCAGGGGACGATACCCTGATTTCCTTACTTGATGGTTTTATTCAGCCCTTTAGCAGAGGAATTATAATTTAGGTTCAATATTTCTTGTTTTATTACCATTTCTAAATTTAATATACTCCATAGATAAGAAGCTAACCATAAAAAGATTTTGTTTTCAAATTCCTCTTGTTTCCGATCAGCATATTTGGTACATAGTTCGATTTTATTTCCGCCTTTCTTGCACTGCACCAGTCCTCTAGAATCTCCTTGGGACAGCAGACAGGTAGCTTACTTTCCCTCACACTTTTAAAGCCATAAAATATGTAGCTCCTCTCTCTCTTTTTTTATAGCACTCTCCTCAACACTTTAAAGATGTAAGATGACCACCTAACTTCTCCAAACAGCAACCCAACCCTGTGGGTGTCCAACAGACTTGTTCTGCCCTAGTGTGCAATTCACTCACAATTCATAGTATTGATCTTCCTAAATCAGCTGCATCACAGAGAATTAAATTCCCTAAATATTAGAACACCTTCTAACTTACCTGAGCACAGTAATAGCTTAGGAACCAGACAATGATACACAATGTCAAGATTTCCAGTCGGGCTGCAAAGCCCTGCTCGCTCCACACATCAGTGGCACCAGCTGTAGCCCAATTAAACTCAACAGTGCACAGGTGTTCCCAGAAATGAGTAACACAAGCAAACTCCCCTTTAGGGTTCTGAAAAAAATTAGACTTCTTTAGCTTCTTTAGGTGTCCAAACACGAAAAGGATTGGAAATCAGAGAGAAAATTACATACAGAGGAATAACAATAATATGAATTACAGCTTAATGTAATTCAATATATGTTTAGACTAGAAAATATGAATTGTTCCTAGCTTACCTGTACAAACTGAGACTCATGAAACATTTTAGGTCCACTTTTGTTTTAGCTCTGTGTTAAAGGACTTATCTAACCTAGGAAAATAGCATGTATCATCCAAAAGACAGAATGCAGTATTTCTAAATAATATTGGGAAGCTTCTTTTATCAACATTTAAAAGCTATCTGCAGCAAAGACAATTTGCTGTAAAGGTAACTCAACTACGTATCTACAATTCTGGGCAACATTTCAGTGTGTTTGTGAACCAAATGGAATCAATCCACATAAAATAGGAAATAGAAAATGTGATCATCTCATTTTAAAAATGAAAAAAAGTTCCCAACTGCAATATTCCAAAGGGCTTATTGAAAGGCAAAAGGAAGGAAAACAATTCTATGGAAATGTATTAATGGAAAAAAAGCGGCTATATTAAATTCACGTTAGAATAACCTGTTTAAGAAATACGCTTCGTCTTCATGCTAAGAAATTAATCAAGATGAAGATTTGGAGAGTTTCATTCACGAGTAAAAACATGATTACATTATACCAATAAACTTGCTCCAACAAAATGAGCAAATGTATGTTTATTAATTAAACTAGTGGAGAGCCAAGATACTGCAGTAGAGTTGTCAGCATACAGGATTCATAGACTCACATTCTCTTAATAAAAATAAGAGTGCTTATACCAAGTAATTGATCTTATTTTCTTAATAGAAGTTATAAAAGAAGCTGTGGGGCTGTACAAAGAGCACAAACAACAAAAAATTAATAACACTTTGAACAACAGCCTTTTCAATTTAAGGCAGTATTTACCTCTATTAATAGAGCCAGCCAATATCACAGAATATAAGTAGCAGATGGTCAATTGTATTATAAATTTTTCTAATATACTAACTGGCAACACAGCAGATTTTCAGTTCATAAGAAGGTATTAATTAGTAATACTGTTAATACTCATGGAACAGAATTTTTTGGTCATTTTATAAGGCAACAACGGTTCTACAAAATGAATAGGTCAATAAACAAGAAGTGGGTGTTCAGAAACTCAAGACAGTTAAAATAATAAAGGAAAATAATACAGATTCATTTGGTAGACCATGAAAAACATTAATTCCTAAAACAGTCATTTCAACTGCAGCATGATAATGTGGAATATTTTTCGTCCTGCTGCTGGGTAGATATAATGAACTCACTAACAGACTCCATTTTTAATAGTTTTGCTTACCTGGCATGTTACCAGTTAAGAAAGATAAAGAGTGCACAAGCACGTTGATCTTTACTAATGAACACAGAAGTGGGAAAAGGGAGCTCAAGAGAGATTCTGCAAGCCCTCAGAAGTAGTTCAGAAAAGTAGTGATTTTGGGTAATAGATCTCATGTATTCAGCCAAACTCTGTGATGTTTTAAGTTGAAATTTAAGAATGAAATAAGGCAGGAGAAACAATATATTGTGAACTAAAGATGGCAAGTGGATGACTGAATGTCTGGGACCAGAAACCAGAATCTCATACTGTGTGTTTCATGTCAGTATGTATGACTATTTACTGACCCATGCTTACGGCATGAAAACAAAGCACTTCCAAAGAGACGAAAAGAGACCAAGTTCCACACACCTCCTGAAAAATCTATTCACATAAATTCTTTTTATTTACTCTGGAGGAAAAGGCTCACAGACAGGATTGGATCTGTCTTGCTGAGCTCAGATCACACCCCCTCCTTTATAAACAGCTGATGCAAATCACAATACTTAGACCGAACAAAAGTTTTTCAAAGCAATAATAATTTATGGGGTTTTTTTCAAACTGCATGCACAAATAATGATCCCTGTCTCTCATTCATAATAGGATTGCAGATGATATTTGATGATGATTGCACTTAAGAAATACGTTTTCTTTTTTTCTTTTTTTTTTTTTTTAATTGGGGTTGCATGGAAATAGAAACCTGAGTGTGAAAATCTGCAAGGTTTGTCTGCAGGTTTCATGACACTTAGTCCATTGTATAAGTTATACACTGTGAAGGTCAGCGAGGAAACTGGCCTTTCAAAAAGCTTTTCACACACTTGGCCTGGTTCCCTGCCAAGTGCCAAATGGGAATTTCATAAACTCTGGAAAATCACTGTTGTAGACACCTCAAAACTTCTACCTAGATCCAGTTTGAAAAAGAAATTTTTATTTTTTTTAGAGTAAAATTTGTGCTTTGTCAGGACTACTGGGCCTGACAGTAGACTCAAATGGTCAAAGGCATCGTAAATCTGTCAGGAAGGTAGAAGCCAAGAGAAGGTGACATGATGTCACAACTGTCATAAGCAGTGACAGTTTCCTCGTGCATGGCTTGGAAACACTGGCACACTGCTAACGAGATACAGTGGTTTAGGGCTGCTTTCAGAAGGTACTCCAAACTAACAGGGGTGGAACAGCTCTCTTCTGAAAACTTGCTTAATAGTGGGGAATAACCAGATGAAAACAATCGAGAAATGAATTAATTTTTTTCAACCTTTTAATTCATTACTTTTCTTCTTGGTAGCCTGTAAACTCAACTACTGTACTCTAGACAGTGCATGTAGCTGACATTTTCAGAGAAAAAAAGAGAGAGACTTGGTTTTCCCTCTTTGCTAGTTCATCAGATTTTGGTCAAATGGCTGCAATCGAGCCTAGACTTGGTGGATATCAGATTACAAAGGCTGGGTGCAAATGTGCCCTTTGGCATTTTCGTTAAAAATATTTTTCAATGACATTAGTGAAAATTCTGGAGAGATTACATTAGGGTGAGAAAGTAATTTTCAAACCAGCTCTAGGAAAATGAACATTAAAGAAAAGCTACAGGTACCCTTAAGTATGTCACATGTGTTGTCAGGTAAGTATTATACTTGTGATACACAATTTATTTAAAAGGTAGATCATACGTGGCAGCAACTATCACAAATTGGTTTGTGGTTGCTGGGTTGGTTTTTTTGTCACAATCCCTGAGCAAGAGGTTGAGAGGAGATAGAAAAATATGGCTCAAAACGGTTTAGCCACGACGCTCCCAGGCATGAGACTGAAGTGATTACATCACTCTTACTGAGCTACAAAACCTTCTCAATAAAAGAAGAAACAGAAGCAGTTCCACCATTAAATGTAAATCTGAGGGAACAAGGGAGCCTTAACAGACACTTGCTTCCTTCTAGAGGAAGCATGACAATTTGGTCCTCAATTTCAGCAGTAACCCACTATTTTATCCTAGTTTCATTCCATTGGTCTGGAGGGCTTTTCTATAAAGCTTGGAGATGAAACAGAAATAAAATAAAAATATAAAAGTACTTCTGATTGCAAGTACAACCAAGGGAGAACTTCATTTCAAAAAGCCTTAAAAGACATTAAAATGTTATCTTTTTTCCCTCCCCTCATTATACAACAGTAGATAATCCTCTGAATTACAAGTCACGTTCTACATATAGTCTTAAATTACATTGCTAAAATATTGATACAGCCAGACCTGGTTAATTCAAGCCAGTTTTGCTTCTAATTAAGATTTAACAGAGGCTGAAGCATTTATGGTATAATGTCATGCAGACTTAGGGACAAAGGGAATACAGCGAGTGTGAATTAGGTGGGAATACAACAGCAACTGAATTACTTTAGAAACAAAGAGAGTATTTGATGTGGAGAAAACAATGTTCTCTTGGGCTAATGGTAAGGGCTGAAGACAAGGCCAGCCACCCTTCCCAGAGAGTTTCCATTCAAGAAAGACTTTGATGGCCCCTTCTCCTCTGCCACCAGAGTGGCAGTGCCCAGTGGGTGCCACTGGTGTGCATCAAACACCTCCCTGAATGCCACACAAGCCTTGCTACCTCTCAGGTGACCCCATTTCAACTCTAGCCCCCCATCACAGCTGCATGGTGGGCCCTGGGCTCTGGGCTGCACAAACAGACAAGGTGGTAAATCTAAATGCACTTTTAATTCTATGGGAAAATAAAGGAGTAGTTCAAGTAACTGCATTAAAAAAATACTTCACAAAGTCATCACTTTGCAGAATGGCAGCACATGCACTGTAGCTTTAGATCAATACAAGATACAACTTCATTTAATCCAGAAGAAACACCAGCATGTAGTAATTGTGACAAGGATAACAAATGTATTCCTGAGAAGTGTTGCAAAGATGTGACAGAGATGTTCCAGGCAATCCTAAGTTGCCTGTACTATCACAGACTGCAGACCAGTCAACAGCAGCAAAATATCTTTAGAGCAAGAACTTTAATGAGGCAAGAAAAAGCAAAAACTGTCACAAGCTCATATCCTGTTCCAAGATAGTCAGCTGAAGCATGATTGCTGTTAGGGCTGTTACTTCCTATCAGAAAATTGCCTAACCTGAAGACTAAGTGGCATGATACAAACTTATACAAAAAAATACCAAGGTTTTCATTCTTATAGAATCCAAGTACCCGATGATGAATAAAGTTGTTCATGAGAAAAGTATTTGTTACAAAATACAGAAATTGGAAAATCCAGATAATCGCAGATTTTAAAAAAAGCACACTAAAACCACATTCCTACAACACTGAATCTCTCAACAACAACAACAACAAAATATCTAAAAATATAAATCAAACATTGAACCCAGTAGATAAGAGAACCTCCTGGTCTACATGGTGACCATGCATTACTCCCTCAAAGTAGTTGCAAAAGCATGGGAATATCAAGAAGGTGAAAAGAAACATTCTTACTGATGAATAGTAAAGTTATTATTAAATCCACAGGGAAACAGCAAATACTATCTTTACCAATACGCTACTGGAATCTGCAGAAATGTTAATTTGGAATTTATTTATTTATTTTATTCAGAAAAAAAAATCAGGTAAGTTTTCTTAGTATTTCTGAGTTTGAGAAAGACACCTCCTTCAGGGTTCCAGAAACAGGAATAAATGTGCAGTAAATCTACACACAGTGTTTTAAAATTAGAAAATCTGTAATCACACTCAAATTTCCCTGTTACGGCCACTTACGGATGGATGGTATAGAGCACATTTATAGTTTAGGAGTTTCAGGAGCTTGTTTAAGTGAAATGACGCAGCTCCAGGAAGACAGAGGCTTTGTCTCAGCAGAAAGGAAGTATACTCCCTGTATGCAGTGACAAAACCAGAATTTCCCTGATTGAACATTTATCCTTCAACTATCCCACTGCCTTTGTGCCAGCAGAAAAGATGAACACATCCTCCCGTAACATCAGACTACACCATCCATCTCACTAATAATTAAAGAGCAGATAAATGATTCCTTTTTTTTTACTGTACATCAGAACCAGAGTTCTTAAAACTGTAAAAATCAAAGAATATAACTCACACTGGGCATACTAATTCACATCGCATTTGAAGGCACTTCCAGGCCTTACAGCAGAACTAAGACAAAAGTCTCCAATCTCTTTCACAAAAGGAGCTTGATATCTCATCTGCAACATTTCTGAGCAGGGCAGCTCTGCACAGCTCTACAGAGGGTAAACGAACAAGAGACTAAAATTCTGCAAACCCTCCTTGAGCAAAAAGCTACGCTGCAGCTACAGCTTAACTGTGATGAGGTAAGGAAAATTTTATGGTGACACAGGACTTTTCACTTGCGCTCTTACTTCTGACAAACGCAGAGTGTAAAAATAGTAAATAAATCACAGGTCTCTATTATTTATCATGCAGCAACCTGGAACTTCCTTCTGACATCTACAGAAAAGTAACTAAAATATTCACAAGCGTCCTAGTTTTCAGTATTCACTACAACTGCAGTGAATAACTACAACTGCAACCAAGCTCTGCTGGTTTCACATAGAAGTCTTAGCTGGCTCCCTCAGAGAAGAGCGAGGCAGAATCAGAACAAGGATATTCTCCAGAAAGGCACCACTGCCCAGCTGTTTTCCAGCTCCTTTGGTTTCACCAAGTAGCATGACACTGTCATAGGGCTAAGCAAAACCAGGAGGCACTGCCAATTTTTTCCTACTTCTGCATTAGAAAACCAACTAATCTTCCCAACTTGTGTATGAGAGAAGGAGAATTCTGCTAAACAGGAAAGAGACTCAGATACTGAAATATAAAGTAAATACAGAAGCTTGAAGACAATAGTAAACTAATTTTTGGAAATTCTAAGTTAAGGCTACAAATGTGGTCACCAGGACAATGCTGAATGGTCCAGTAAATGGCTACAAGATACATTAGTGAAATTAGTATGAAAAAATGATGTTATCACTGTCCAAATAGATTGCTACTTAAGCTTAATTAAGTGAAAAATTCAGAGAATATATTCTTCAGATTTATGGGAAAGACTCATTAAAAAGTTGTGAACAACATGTCAAATTAAATGACAGAAGTTATATTAAAATACTGAAAATACAACGTTAGTGGGTTTTAAGAAAAGAAACTATCACTGGGTTAATATTGAGAACTGCATGTTCCTTTTACAGCTTCTTTGCATAGTGGTTCGGACTACTACTTCTTAGGTGGGAGGAAAGATCCTACATCCAGTTAATATTATTATTAGTATTACCACTGTTGTTATTATAAATCAAATCTCACTTTTACACATTATCCAGTGGTAGCAAAAGAGGCAACACCTCATATCTGAAAAAAAGAAAGACCTGTAGCTGATAAGCAGTGAAGCAGATCAGAGACGGTCAAAAAGGAAAGGACTAAATAAAAGTTTGAAATTTTTGCATATCCTCCAAAATGAAAAAGACAAAACACTACAGAAACAGTGTCTTCCATGAAGAGCCTAATTTATTTAAAAAGAAAGCAAAGATTTGAAACATATATAATGAGATATCACTTATTCTACTTCAGCCTTTGTAGAAGAGCCTTATTCTTTTATCTTGATTATCTACATCTAACACAATGGCTGGTGTAAACTTGGTGCTACCTGCAAGTCCCATTCTTAAGCCTTCCCCTTTGGTCCCAGGGCAGACTGACTGAAGGCCTGTCACTGTTCTCAACTGTGATCACTCCCGGGTGGGAGTTATGGCATGACGACTGCACATTTGCTAAACACCTGACATGGGTCCAACTTGTGGATGCCTTGGACGGAGTGCACAACACAGAAGAAAAAAGGCAGCTTTAATGTCTTTATGCTGCTTTATGGCACTTAAGGTCAGGCTATGCCTGAACCCATGAAAGTCTTTCCAGACAAATCTGACCTGTCAAGATTCTTTGAGCCAAAGAGTGGGTTTATACTGGACTGGCACTTCATTTGATATGACTGCGACATTTCTGATTTGTATACCAAGAGGTCTGCACACACTGCTACAGCTCTTCTATCTAGAAGTCCACAGTTTGGGTTCTGCTTGGGCAGGAACATTTAGGTCCAGGCATCATTCACTTTAGAAAAGAAATTTTGTCTTCACTCGTCACTGCTGCCCCCAAAACAACCAATTTTCTAAATTGTCTTCCATAGACAAGGAACTGCAAATGAGGAATGATTCATCATTCAGTTCCCCCCAAAGGATTTAGTGTGATGAGACATGTAGAGGCACTAATAGACTGTGAAAGAAGTGTGGGCTAAACTAATTGAGTAGTATTGATCCACCAGTGCCAGGGAGATTATCATGAGCGCCTACAAGTCCTCACAATATGGAAGATTTGAGAAGAAGTGAGCGGATTGAGAAAAAATTCAACCCTCCAACTAACTCTCAACTATGCATTTAGCAACCCTGTTACAGTAATACTTTACACGCACACTGCATAACCTGATTTATCTTCGCAGCTTCACAAATATTAGCTAATTAATCTTTCACCATTGTAGTTTCACTCCACAGCACATCTTAATTTTTCTTTATAATTGAAGCTAAAGATTTAAACTGGCACAGAAATGTGTGTTATTTCTAAGGAAAACGTTCCATGACCTCATCCTACCTAATTTGTCACAGCAAAAAACTTAAAAAAAAGGGATAGAGAAAATATGCATATTTAGAGAATGAACTACAATAATTTCTCTGATTACTATTTAAAATAAAATGCATGTTGACAGTCATAACAGTCAGTAATCCTGTTTTACTGGTAAGGAGGGATTTGTAGTTGAAGTTGGTACTTTTGCATTGCAGCTGGCTGAAGTGCTAAAATGTCAAGCACTGACTGATTACTGTCTAATTACAGACCCATAAACAACTTTATATGGCTACAGAATTATTCCCCCAGGTCTTCCCAGTGTTACCATCAAGACTAATTTTGAAAACGTGCTTAACTTGTGCACTATATTTGACATAAAGTTTTCTTGTTGGACATTTTGGCATTAGCACTGTTTAAAATCTGGATGAAACCTTCCCAGATTATCTTTGCAACAAAAAGCTTTGTCTCTTGCCTCTGAAAATTATTTATTGATTTATTTTTACTCCTAGACTTTACTTGCCATTGAAGCTGAAAATTGCATCAAGAGACATGGCAGTTTTGTGAACACATAAATTTTAGCTCAAGACAAGAAAAAAACAATTCACTGCAACTCAGGTGTGAAGGGGTAGAAAATTTAGAGTGTGTGCTCAGTGCATCACTTCTTACTCAGAGCATTCAGAAACATAGCGTGTACTAAAAAATTACTTACAAAATTATTTATGTTGTATTTTGTGAGGATGAGAAACCCTTCTGAGCTCTTTTGCACTCATACATGACCTCCATCCCTTTTTACATCCCTTACATCCCTTTTTGCAAATGGGCAAAGTGAAGTTTGAACTGTGCACAATTATGACTCTCCCCTCCAGGTGATTTAAAAGAGGAAAGAAACAAGTAGAAAGAGCCAAAAATGAGAGCAGGGCATGAGGAATGTGTCTTTAACTAAAGATGGGGAAAAAGGTAGATGGTTGTTTCCAGCGGCTTGATTTTGGAACTATCTTATGAAATCTTTGCCTACAGCTTTAGATTATCTGACTTTATGAAATATCTAAACGACAACACAGACAAGCACAAGTTCATTTGGATCAGAATTAATAGAGGATTAGTGTGCCATCAAGCTCTACAAATCTAAACTGCCCTCAAGAACACAAAAACCAGATTTTAGTAATAAAATATTTTATTACTCACACATGTTTTAATAAAATTTTAAGTTAGTAATACAATTGATATGACTTCTACTAGTGTCTTAGATTTTTCTTAAATTGCATCATTAATTTAAGTGTAAAATGACACACTGTAGTGCATCAGTCATTAAGGACACTTCTTCACCATTTTTACACTGATTCTGTTTATTAACACATCTGCTATTTATTTCTTAATGTCTTATTGAACAGCCTAACTCATTACCTAACTATATCACACACATTTTACACCACCACACTGTGAGGTCAATTAAAGTTTTTGTTAAAATAACACAAGAATAGAGTATATGATTTCCTTGGTGTGTACTTTAAAAGCCAGCCTCAGGTTTATTTGATTATTTTGTAGTTTATGCAAATAAGCCGTTAAGCTCCCAAGGAAAATTTCACATTTCCCAACACATTTTCAACTCATTTTTCTAATCTGAAAGTGTAAACCTAATTTGAGAAGTGTACAGCTTCAGCACCACTGCTGTGTATAACACATTTCCTTCATAGCAAAAGTGATTCTTAACCATTTTTCTAATAAATAGCCTATTGTATTTATTGCATATTACATTTTTGTTTGTATCTCAGCACATTTTGCTTCACATAAAAACAATATTTTCACCGCTCTTTTAAGAGCTCAGTAGGTTTTCTTAAGAACTCGGCTGACTGAACAGCCAAAAAATGTTGACTATTTGAAACAGTTAGCCATTTCCATTGCATTCTCTACTGCTGACTGTCCTGTGAATCTACAGCTTTTACCACAATATTGCAGTTCCATGAATCTTTAAAACGATACCATTGTTTGCCCCTCTTTTCTGCTTCTCACCAAAACTGCATTACAACTCTGATTGCAAAAAACCCACAACTGGTCTTGACTATCAAGCCCAGTAAGACAGATTTGTATGGGGTAGTAACACTGGCACCTACACTGCTGTCACGACACTCTTATTTCCATCTTATTTAGCATGCTTTAATCTTGGCAGCTTGGCTGAACTCTCATTTAGACCTCCTATATCCTGTACCTCCACAGTCCTTTGCACAATCTTATTCTAAGTTGGTATAAACATACTAAAGGAGTGCTTTTTCTTTCCCTCTCAGAAGATGTAAAATCACATTGGTTTTGTGACTGACAATGAAGCTGCATAAACGAGTTTCCCATCTGTCTGTCCCTTGACTGCTCATTCCTGTCTTCAGGAGTGTCAAGATCTCTCTCTACCTGAGGTGTGCTGTTATAATTTATGGCACAGCTGCTCAGTAAACTAAATCCCTAATTTGCTATTGATTAAAAATAAACTTGAAATTTATTTAGAAGTTACCCCATTCAATCTGTGCTGCTTCTGTGAAATGGAAAACAGGTATGAAAAATGAATCAGAAAGCATTGCTTTGGCATGTTTGACAGTGTGACAGCATTTTTTTCTAAATCAAAATGAGTAAGCTTCTGGCTGCCACTTTCTACTATAGCCAATGATAGACGAGTGACTATCATTTACCTTTACTTATATCTTCTCTTGAAAGGTTTCATACAGATAATACCTCATATTTAAAATTTCCCACATTGGTCAGAGTATGCAGAGGAGCATTACTATCAACAATTAGATACTCAACTGTAGGCTTTTTGAAGCTGACTTGTACAGCTGTTTAAATGCCATAGTTCTCCTTTTCCTAGGAGTAGAAATGTGAATTTATTTGTTTTGTTCATCCTACACTGGAAATACATAAAAACAACCTGAAAGCATACCCTTATCATAGATGATACTACTAGCACAAGTTCAGATTACATTCTGCGTTTTACTCTCTTATGTGAATGTGTTAATTTACTCTGACAATAATTTCTGTGCTTCCAACGTTTGGAATAAAATATGCACGTGTGAGATTGAGTGCTTTCTTTTTTTCCTCTATTGCCTTATCTACTTCACAGCTTCTGCAAATTTTCCTTCCTGCTTTCCTGACAGTGGCTAATAAAACATTGTCCCTTAAACATGCTGCTGAAGTTTCCATAAAGCTGGAGCTTCCTAAATTAGTATATAAATACACATATTATTTTTATGCTGCTGACTCAGGACTGCAACATTTGCATCTATCAGGGTACCCTAGGGCATGGCATCCTCCCTGGCAAGGGAGAAGGCCCCATCAGATCTCAGAGAGAAAGGCAGAAGCCTCTTACTCTAGGTGCAAAACAGGAAGAGAAGGGGAAGATAGGCACTTACGGGGTAATTTTTTAAGCAGTACTGTTTTCATCCTCTCCTCAGCTGCATAGCCAAAGTCATTTACCTCTAAGCTCCTTCTAAGAGGCCCCAGCACTGGCCAAGGATCACAGAGAGCAGAGTACTCACTGCTCATCCTAATGATGCTGTGCCACTGTGAAAGGGGAGATTTACGGGCTCAGAAAGAACACAAGTGGTATAGAGCATAATCGAGGATCTTTGAGGTGAGGGCACTCCGTAGACATTACTCCTAAACTGACATCACAAAGACCAGCAACTGACTAAAACAAGAAACCATATTTAACAAGAAACCATATTTAAAGTGAGGCTGCCACCAGAGCTACATGCAAACAAGGAGAGAAGAACTGGAAGGGGAACAAGAGCAAAAGTTTGAATAAGAGGTGTTGAGATCTTGATTCTACATAAAATACTCATTAAATTACCTGTAACTGTGATTTAATAGCAACTTTCCTTTTGTCCCTAATGCTTTCAATCTCTTTGTGTCCTAGGCAGGTCAGCTCGATTACAACTAACAACTTCTCCATCATGGTTGCTCTCTGTGTTATTCCTCAGTTAGCCTCTGTATTTTTTCCCAATTATGTCTGACTACATTGTACTGTTACATCTCTCATTCATGTCTCACCAACGTGCTGTTTATTTGAGACAAGTGCTACACCTCTGAGCAGAGCTATGTCTCCGTTCTATTATTTCTATATGGGGTGTTTACTTATTTGTGGTGCAAATGAGAAGGCTTGGTTAGACAAGATAGCAGAAGCCCATGTTTTCCTGGAAGTATCTGAAACAAAAAATAAATAATTTATGCTTAACAAATGAAGCAAAAGAAACAAAAGCAAGAGCAAATTGCTACTTTGGAGAGCCCTAATTATAGACAAGTCTGAAAGGCTCTTCAGCACTATGAGAAAATTCTGAGTGATGAAAATGGGAGCAGGCAGTACATTTTCCTGGAACAGACTTTTATTCATATTGATCCTGCCTAAACTCCCTTGTGCCCTTCTTCAGGTAAGGTCTGAAATTACAAGTCACAAACACCTATGGCAGTACTTTATCTTAAAATGTAAATTATTACTGAAAGTCAGAATGTCCTGCTGAGAAGCAGGAGGCCTGGGGCCTTGGACACAGATATCCTTGCCCATACTTTAAGGCTTCCTGCGGTGCCATGCATGTGGATCCGTTCCCCTCCAGTGAACAAAAATCTCAATGGCTAATTAGCAGTGTGCATAAATAACTTCTGTGGGAGAGACACATTTTGGAAGTAGTAATTGGCACGCTTGTCTAGCTCTGATTTGCACTTATACTGCATGACCGACATACGGCTGGAAAGAAGAAATCATTCATTGCCTCAGCCTACTGTAGTGTCTACTTAAGTAGCTTAGATGAGTGGAAGTGGAAATAAAGTGATTATTCCAATTATCAAAGGCTCACAGGAAGACCATGAGCCATGAGAAATTTACTCTCACTTAATAAACTGCTTAAAATTAGCACTGAGAAAACAGCAGGAGAGTCAAAGGCGGTGTGAGGTTCAGCTGACCTAACTGCAGCAGCACAGGATGGCAGCAGGTACCAAGCAGACTGGGACACACTCATCTTCCCAGTCTGTGCTGAAAAAAACACCAATATCTCTAAAGGACTCTGGCTAGACTTGCAAACAACAAGAATGACATTTAAATTGAGTTTGAATATCATTAATCTATTTAGATTTACTGAAACATGCTGCCCTCTGCTTCCATCCTCTGGCATTTGTCCATTACAGCTGTGTGCCAAAAGTGAATTGTTTCATTAAAATCTGAAACAAAAGGCACTGATGTTTTGAGTCACAAAAATTAGTCTTTTTAAAAGATAATATTTGTTAATAGAGAATATTTGATCACCATGATTCACTGTCTGCACTAAATTCCATCAAGCATTCATATTCCCAGTGCATTTCAAATATACCCACAAGCACATTTTCTGAGAAACTGTAATAGTATTTTCTTTATAAAATACAATTATAGATAGATTTGATTTCTTGCTTTTCCACAAAATTATAACAGTGTAGAATTTCAGCTGCTGCATGAGTGGAACTACAGGGATTTCTTTTAACTCGAGTCTTTGGGGGCTTGGAATTTTTTTCAGCAGTTAATATGTTCTGCATAAAACCAAAACAGACTCAGAAGAAAATCCTCCAGCAGATTTTTAATGATCTGGGTGAAAGAATACTTTGAAATCTCACAATTTCATCTCAGAAGAGCATATGGATATAACCCAAAATATCAATTATTTATTATCTAATGTAAAAGAACAGTACTAATTACATGGCATTCCACATTACATTTATTATATTTCTTAGAAACTAAACTAAAAATGATAAAAAATATAAACTATTTAAACGCCATTAGACATAGCCATACAATCTCATGGATGTAGTTCAAATTGCCAAGATGTGACCAAAAAGAAAAGGCTTTACAAGTGAAAATACACAAACCAGAAAGTTCAGTAGCACAGGCCAGATACAAAGAGCACTCCTTGCTTAGCTTCATTTAGTACTGATTACATCTAAAAAATGCTACCCCATTCTGTGCAATCATTTAAGGGATGTTTGTGATTAACAATACAATACAAACAATGTAATCACAAAAGGCTTAGATTACCAGGACTGCAATTCAAGTATCAGTAGCTAAATACAACTTTTCTTTTTCTCAACTTACTGCAAATTCATATCCATACACTATAATAACACTTCTGTGTCCATTGCCCTAGTTTCTTACTACGAACATATAATGCAACATATAATGCAGAAAATAGGCAGAATTATTTGGTAGATTTTACTAGCACTGTTGTGAGCAGTGCTACAAGATGAGGCTTTTCTGTTTGTTCCCAGACTGTTCCCAGAAGCAAAATACAGACTTGTGTATTTCATTCAGGTCCTGTTCTCCTCCCTTATCATACAGCTTCACTTTAAAAATTATTTTCAATTACTACAATTTACTGAACTTTGACCACCAGACTAAGGTTATGCTTAAAAAATGTAAGAAAAGTGCTGCTGGAATTATATGGTCCTCATATACCAAAAGAGAAGGTGTATGAACTTCAGGAGTGATCTTGAGATTGCAAAACCTTCGTAAAAGTCGAATATTTAAATTAGCAAACAGATTTAAGTCTTATTTTAAGCATGGGAGGTATACTGTGTGCTTCTGTGATCCCAAAATACTGTTCATAATGTGGAATTGTGTCTACTAATTTGAGTCCAAAAATGCTGCAAAATGACTGAGCCTACCAGTGGGATTAGACTCAGTTACACAACTATTCGTCCATCCATTACATATGTCTTTAGTTATCTAGAGGTTTCCAGTTATTCCTTCTCTAGGAAACTCACTGTTCAAAACAAATCAATTTTTAATTATTTTAAGCTAGATTTGTGCTTTTGCAAAATGTGATTCTACAGCAGGTACCATAACAAAGCCATTACCTCACATGATTACAACAACTGAACCACAGCCCTTATCCATTGGCTTAATTGTGTCAATTAATAGATAATTTTACATCCCACATATTTTACCTTACCAATAAGTAGGGAAAATCCATAGAAGTAATGTAATTATGCAACATTGGAACACAACGAGGAAGCAATGATAGTTCATCTAGGTTTGACCTCGAAATAACACATCTTGCTGTTTGCATGCTACAAAACTGCAGCTTGCAGCTCTTTAGGACCTCGTCCTATTTATGCCAATAAACATCCTGAATACCTCCAGCTTGTGAATGAGGTACTGAGATGGATCTTAGCGGCTCTAAATTTCTCACTCAATACATGTAAAAGTTGTACACCTATATCCAGCTATTTCAGAGTATTACTTTAAAAAGAAGTACTTGCCACTTCCCTTTTCCTAATTTATTACCATTTTACAGTCTGAAGTTGTAGGGACAGACAAAAAACAACTAGTGTCCTAGCGATACCATATAGGACTACCTAAAAACAGAGGCCAGACAAAATTAAGAGAATAAAAAGCAGCTATATTTATTGAAGGGCCTTCAGGTACATTTGGGGCAGACAAAGCCCCCCAGGGGCTACACCCTAAAATGGATGACTGGTCACGGGTTTTCATACTTTTGTAAGTTTGGTCCATTTTCACATCAGGGGTTAATCCTCCAATTACAGCTTCAGGTAATGAAGTCTTTTACCCCAAGTTTGCTCTCCACTAACCCACTTCTGTTTACATTTCTCAGGGCCTGAGACAGTAAGGTGTCCTTGATTCTCAGGCTAGAGAGGAATTGTTCTGTCTGACCAAAATGGGAGAACAGTAGCTAACACAGTATAGGGAGTTTAGAGTTATACACTAAAGAATTGCAGGATTACAAATATATGAAAAATATAAAAACTAAAATCCTAAGGCATCACTAGCAAAAGAGGAACTTACACAGAAAGTTAACTGTGTTTACATTGGAAAATGGTTATGCTGTTGAAGTTGTTGAAGAGATACTGGATATCAGAATGAAAAAGCTGAGATATGACTAAAAAGCCTAGAAATAGTTGCTGTGTAATTTTCAAAACTTTCTTTTCTCATTCAGAAGAAGCTATAGCTTTAGGTACACTGCAGCTTAGAGAGCCATAAGGAGTGGAAGTTGATCCAAAATAAATATTAAATTTATTTATTTAGATAAATAAATAAAGGACTGGCAATAAATAAAGAAAGGACTGTTGTTAGAAATGGTGTTATGAGATGTGTCACCATCAGAAGCAATTGGGCTACATGCATTTTTACCAGTTTGGATTTGGTAATTTGCATTTAGAAAGAGCACTCGTTCCTTTTTATTTCTTGTAAGAAGAATGCTTAGAAAGACATGATTCATGTTCCACGTGTCTAGGTATAATAAATGTGCATAAGCTCATGAACTCACATTAATTACATTAATTTTAATCCCTGAAAAACAGGTTGTAGGACATGGTTTTCCATTATTGCTAAAAACAGTTTCTTGCAACAGCTCTTTAATGAAATTTTCTTCTGCCAAGTGCAAAGGTAATCAAGCTACAAGGCAGTGATGTTCAGAAACATCATTAGAAAGTTATAAAAATTTGCATGTAAATGAGCATCTTCACAATCTTACTACTTTCTCAAAAAACTCAGCTAGCCATGTAGCAATCTGCAAATAACATGTTTCTAAAGGCCACATAAACACTGAAGAATGACAGTTTAGATACAAAACTAGAACAATAAGGATTGACAAAAGCACTAATTTATCCATTTGTGTTTACCATTACAGAGGTGAAAACTACAGCTGAGAATCAAGATTTTAACATAAACCAATCACAACCAAAATAAAACATAACTGAACAATGCAGCTCAGGGATTTTACAAAAATAGAACTTCATAACAAATACTAATCTATTGAAAAGATTATAGATTCCAGGCCATAACCTGTGGACAACCAGAAACCTGTACAGGTTTTTTAGCCCTTAAGAAAAACAGTACCTCTTTGATCCAGAAAATTAAATTAAACTTTTTTTTAAAAAGAAAATAATGTAAAAAATCACTTTCCTGCAGCAATGTTATTTCATATCAAATGGGAAAGGAAGAGAGGAAGAAAAGAGGTTAACATAGGAGAAATTTGCTATGCACAACACTGACTAGGTTTGAGAACACAAAACCATGTTTTCTGACATGTGACACCATACCTGGTGACGTGGGAAATTGCCTTCACACGGTGGTAACAATTACACAGACTGTAATCAAGAATGCAGTGCATGACAATAGATGGATGGAAGGTAAAAAGAAAGAAAAAAAAGAGAGAAGGCATAAGAATGATATTCAAACACATGTAACACAAATGAACAACTAGAAAACTTCATGGACATAGCCCCCTCATGAAGTACCCTCTTCAACTCACTTCAGATCTCTAAACTGATCAACTTTACAGACCTCACCTTGATTTTTGCTTACTTTCTGCTTGTAGCTGCATTAAAGAAAGACTGGTCCTCTCTGAGTATAACATTTCAGTTGATACTACCCTCCATTATTAGAGTATTACAGACTGTGGAAACAAGTCCCACCACTGTCACCAGAGTGCAATTGGGGTTTTGTTGTTGAGCACCTTGACCTTACATGTTACATTAGGTTATGAACACATGAAGCGAGGTGTTTAACATCTTTTCAAACACTGGATAAAAATCATGATTAAATTACCAAAAGAAGAAGCATTTAAAATTTATCTTGATACATTCCAAAGAGGGTTAGATGGTTATAAAGAAGGTTATAAAAAGTACATATAAAAATATATAACAACCACCTCCACTGAAACTTCACCCTGTGACAGTATCTTCTGGTTTTTTATATATCCACAAGAAGAAACAAATGGGGAGGTAAGAGAAGGACAAATCCCACCAAGCTCTGACTCTCTGGTTCAGCAGGGTACCCATGGGGAGCTAAACAACATGGTGTGATCCATCTGCTGTCAGAAAGCCCAATCCAGGCATTATTTGACTTTCTGTGAATCTGGTTCCCCATCATTTTTTTTGTGCTGAGACACCACTTAGGAGGTTCCTGTTGTTTGTTCTTTCACTGATGTGCTTTGGGTCCCTCCTCCTGAACACGGCCATCACTTAACAGAAGGGAAGGAATATGCTGTGGTTTGGGGGAGCAGGGATGGATGGCAGCAAAGGGAGGGGACCTCTTTAATTCCTGTTGTCAACATTAAGCAGCAGCAAGACTGCTCACAACTCCCATGTTCAGCCTTTCAAGCAATACACGAGCAGAAAAATAAAAGTACAGATACCCTTAGACTAATCAGTCATTTATATCTAATGTTTTAATTACCTTGTTACACTAAAATTGGAATTACAAATTTCATCATACGTTGGTTCACTAATGGAATAGATTCTATTGCAAGATGTAATCACTGCTGAAAGCCATTCACAGACAGAGATACAAAAGAAAATACTACATAAGAATCTGCTGTTGTTACTTATTGTATCATTTGGGATTCTTTTCTTTCTGTAACAGTAAATAGCCAGGTTACTGACTGTGGGAGAAGGAAAGGGTAGCAGATTTAACTGCAATGCTCTCATGCATAGGCAGTGCTCGATATGAAAGAAACGGAGGGACTGCATTTCTAGATTCAACATTAGAAATAAGAAATACAGCTGTAAGGACTGGGCTAACATTATGGGGGTTTTTCAATTAGAATACAGGTTCATGAGAAATTAAAGATTTGGATTACTGAATCTTTGAATCTTTTGAAAAATCTTCTCTCATTCTGACAGTATCAATTTATTAGAAGACAATGGTACCTAAATTTAATAAGAATTTGCTCGTAAATGTACAAAAAGTGAAAATTTATTGAATTGGCACTTCTTTTTTTACCAATATTGTCTGCATGTCCTCTGCTAATATCACATTATTGAATATGTACACTAAACACATTGTATATGTTATATATTTTGTGCGTACACAGATCATGTTCATTTTCTGAACACTACCTAACCATGACAATTTGGAAATAAATGCAAAACCTAGTACATGAGTCTTCTATGATGAAAAGCAAAAGAACAAGTAATTAATTATAAACAATTCTATTTACTAAGAACTGAGTTTGCATTCACCTTATGCATTCTTTTATTTTTTTTTTTTTGGAAACATCAAGTTAAGTGCTCTTAGGGGTGTTGGTTTATATATTTGACTAGGGTAATTTGAAAAGCATACCATAAATAAAACTGAGAAATCAAATACAACTGAAGCAATCATATAATGAGGAAAAATAGCATAAATTTTTCCTTCTATTCAGTTGTCTGAGAAATAATTTATACTATATTTAAATTAATTTAAATTACCTTATAAATCAGCAATAATCAGATTATAGACTGAAATCCCATGTTTCAAAGCAAAATTTCTACATATCATGGAGGCAACTGATGGTTCAAAGTGAAATGTTGGAATCACTGCAAGCTAATTCTTTTATGCTACTGTTCTCCTTAGTGCACCATCACAGCTTTCAATTACTGAGAAAATACATCTAAAAATAAACCACAGAACTAAAACACAAAAAGTTATGTTCTAAAGTCACATATAAATCAAAGAAGTGAAAGCCATTGTAATAACATACGAAGTTCAAGGCACCAGGATGAAACAGCAATTGAATCCACTGATGCAGGCAGGAAAGTCACTGCGTTATCCCACCTCTTCCTAATGTTTTCATGAAAACTGGGACACTTTTCAGTAGTTTCAAATAGAAACTTTGCTAAAATTTTGATGGTAGGTCAGCAAAGCCATAGTCAACTGATAGAGGTTAAACACCTTCTACTACTAATTGGATACCACTAAGATCTGAAGGAAGACCCAAAACAAATGGTGTGTAACCAAACTGCCTGTAACTGAAACTAAAAATTATTGCCAAGACATCTGCTGAGGACAGATAACAAAGGCGACCCCGTGCCATGAATTAAAATAATCCTAAATGCAAAAGACTACCAGAATCGCAGTTCAAATTCAGTAAACTGCTGAATGCACATGGTCCTGCTGAAGCCACCCAAAGCTCTGCCACAGCTCACCCTGCTACCTTAACCACTGGGCTTCATTCCTGGAATTCCACAGGGAAACCCATGATAGTTTAAATACACATTCCATTCCTAGCCATTTGTTTCCACCTTACATTTTAATGCAATTAGATTGGACTGGGATATAATTTAGAGAAATGTCCATTAATTCCCCTACTCCTCCACCATTTGCATGGCAATCTATCTCATATTCCCAGTACTTTACTGATACTTTACTGATCTATCAGTACTTTAGAGGGGGTGGGTTTTGTCTGCTGTTGAAATTCACTCAAAGAGCTGTTGTGCCACTTATCACTGAGTTTGGTAGTCTGGAGGAAGACCTGGAAGGCATTTTCTTCTCTTTCATCATAGTCCTACGCAGTCTTGAGACAACCTGTTCTCACTGCTGATGTGGGAAGAGTTCACAGCTCTAAGATTTTAAAGCAAACACTGATATGAAAAGGTAGAAAATCCTGAGGTGGAAAAACCCCCTACAACTAAAAGAAAATCAAAACAACTAACCAAACTAAAAAAACCCAAAAAACCCTAAAAAACCCAATACCCAGAGGATCAGAGTAGAGCTACCCAGCAGCATGATCAACTCCAGGTGCAACTGTGGGACATTTCCCCACCTGCCTGGCCAACAGGGACTGAAAACAGTAGGAGACTGCTTTCTCTGAGGGTTGGTTTTTAGGTTTTGGTTGGTTGGTTGGGTTTTTTTGTGACATCCTTTCAGCTCATTCATTGCATCAAGTGGCAATTTCTTTCATTAATTTCTTCTGGGTACACTCTGTTATTCCAAATGTTATTCCCCTTCCCTTGCATTGATTCCCATGTGTTTGCCTACAGAGTTTATTCAGAATCCTTGTTACTACTGTCTCATACCGTGAACTATTCCCAGCAGAAAACATAAAATCTGGTTGCCTCAAAAGACTTGTTTCCTATTTTAGAAAGAAAATTTATTCTTTTCCATATTTTTTTCAGGCAATCTCCTTCATGAATATCATCAATACTACATTTCTTGGTATGTCTTTATTTGAAGGGTTCACAATTGTCTTATCTGTGTCTCTTTACTGGGGAAGAAAAATGTTTCTGTGTGAAAACATCCAATAACCACTTGGAAACTTTCCATAAGAATTGTTGCAAAATGAATGTTTATAAATACTTCCTTGATACACATAGATTTCCTGACACTTCATAATAAAACTCCAAATTGAAGACATAGCCCTAAGTAAATATCTAACATTTGGTAAAACATTTCATATTATCTCTCCAGTGGAGCACGTCTAATAAGTCTTTTGGCATGAAAGGGAATAGTTACAATAATTATTCCTACGATGGTTAACCAGCATGCAAGTACTGCACATTCAATATTTCAACAACAAATTTTATACGGCACAGTAAGAGAGAGAGAGATTTATAGGAAGACTGGAAAAGACTCACTTTAGTGAATTTTCATGGGGGTTAACTTCACATGTAGCAACAGCAAAGAAACTAGAGGTTAAGGAAGGGATTTGTGAGTTTGGCCTCGATGGAAGTTTTGAATGCTTGAGAGTGACAGGACACAATTTAGCAGGAACAGGCTCACAAGGATTTGTATTCAACCTTGAAACTGAGAATGAGACTTTTACATTTAATTCTCAAAGCAAGGGATCAAAGAGTCCAGTGCAGTAACTCCTCACATAAATCATGCTCGAGTACCTCACTCTATAAGTAGATATACTGATTTTAATTAATCAAGCCATTTATTTCAAGTCATTTTACTGACTAGAAAAAATCCTCCTTTCCAAACTCACTGAGTTCCTACTTTAATTTGCTTTTTTTTTCATAGAAGTAGGAGCACTTTGGGCATCAGAGATTCATGATACCCTTCAGCTATGCACAGTCTTGTCCTTGGCAAAACACAACAGCAAAACAACTCTCCTGCAAAACAGGAGTTGGGTGCCAGGTATTGTCAATAAATGGCAAGAGAAGAATACAAATATTGTCCTCTACACACTGTTTTGGCCAGTGCTCGGATATGACATCTTCTGCAAGGGCCTGTTGGAAGCCACAGAGTATTCTGACATTGGTGTGCTAAAACCATATCTGAAACTTAGTTTGCTTAACTGCTTTATCAATGTTACTCTGGGTTTTTTCTGGGCAAAGAACAAACTTCTTTCATTTCCTCTTGTAACATCAAGGCTGCTACCCAAATTCATTGGTACAAGGCTACAGCTATTCACGAGGATGAATTAGTTTTAAACAGACTTTTATAGAGATTTCATTTCATCAGAATTATCCCCTGCACCCACTTAGCAGTAGTACATACTTTTCAATTGAAATACTGTATCACTTCTCACCATATAAAACCTAAACTTGACAGCAACATAATTGCAAAATGCTATCTAATATTTCATGTTCTGCCAACCCAGAGGACAGACATGTAGAATCATATCTATCACTGGCCCATCCCAAACTGCTACTGTTATAATTTAAAAGAAAAAAAAAGCTATACCATCAAAAATACGACTGACTGAAGAAAAGAGGGCTAAGAAAATTGCCAGTATGATATGAAGCACAGCACATGCCAAAACCTCCTTACATTGAATGGGATTTGAATACCATTTCCTGCAGAAGCTCAGAATTTTACAGAGTGGCTAGACACTCATCAGTGTTAATTAAAACAAATTCTTTACAATTTTCAGCAATAAAAACGTGGAAAATCATTAAAGATGCAGTGAGGTACCCTCAATACCCTAAGCTAGAGCAGCAGTTACAAACTTAATATACTTGTGTCTCATACTAAGCTGCTCAGGGGAGAAATGGAAAACTGGAGGACAACAGATCTCTTCCAGCTTCCACACTGGTGTGGACCTAGTGCAGATCTACTTAGGAGAAACCTGAGGTTTGGTTGGTTTTTTTTAATGGACTCCAGAAGTTCATTAGAGCTTGTAGACCATTAGTTAACCACCTGTAAATATATAAAAAGAAACCAACTCTGTCCCATAGAAAAACGATCTCAAGTAATGGAAACACATTAAAAAAATAAAATGGTGGTGGTGAGAATGAGGAGAATAGAAAAATATCAAAAACTCCTCAATGATTATAGTGGGTATAGGATACTCCAGCACATCAGCCTGAACAAATGTGTGAACTTCTGAGAGATGACTTCAGTTCAAGCAAGGGACATTTGCCTGCTCCATACACTCAATGTCTTGAAGAATTGGTCCTTGAGGCACTTTTGTTTGTTTGCTCTACAGAAAAATCCTAATTGGGAGTGAATGACAAACTGGGGGCACAAGGGATCCTAATGGGTGAATTTTGTACATTTAACTTGTACAGTGTGTCTAAACATGCAGCTTGCAGCAATTATTTCATCAGGTTTAGTACAAGTCTTTTTTTTTTTTTTTGCAGTGCTAATGAGTGGATGTAAATCAAAAGATATTGCCTAGAAATTAAATGTGTCTCATGTTTCTCTCTGAGGGTACCAAGCAGACAAAAAACAAAAAGAAAAAAAAAAAAATCAATCTTGCTCAAAACATTTAGCTTAATTTATGTAATTCCTTCTGGAAAGGTTTCCCCTTCCCACACTTACTCATCTTTGCTATAGTTTACAATCCTACTTATGATTTTTAAGTTAAGAAAATTTGTCAGGATTTTTTGATATTGTATTGGTCATTGATCTTGCATTAATCATTTAGAATAAGGATGGTTATGCATAACTTACATAGTTCTGTGTTCTTTAATTGTATAAAAAAAAGAGAACAATAATATCAGAAAGAAAAGCAAGAGTGGTTAACTGGCAAAAGTGAAAAGATTTATTTTTGCAGGTATCTTCCAGAAGATCATAAAACAGCATAAGACTGAATGCTATTATTCAATTGCAAGATTCCAGTGTCATACATATATATTTTAAATAATTCCATAATTGCTGTAACATTTCAATTTACATGCACACACCCCATGTTCTCCTCAGAGGAGGTCAGAACATGACAATCAGCTAAATCTGTCAAACTGCATGGTCTTATGTACAACAGCATGCCCTCCTATTAGCTCAGTTATTTTACTGACCTAGAAAGTCATACTGGGCACCTTCATTTTTTTTTTTTTTTACTGAGATACGCACATACACATTCTTAGAATTTATCTTCCCTGTCTGAGCTTCAAGAAAGGTAATCTGGGTTTGCAAAGTCCTTTGAAGGCTAACTAGGATTTCACTTACTGAATAATAGGTGGCACATATTTGCAAAAATGCATGTGCAAACACTCTGAAAGATAGTCAAGTTTTTACTTCTAGTTTTCCTACTGAAAATCATCCAAGAATTATGGCAATATGTATACTGTGATTCGTACCATCTTGCTAATTCTTCTGTTCAGCCTCATGGCTAAGCAGAGAGTTTTCAACATGAAAGTTTGAGAAACTGGCAATGTCCAAGAGCTTGAACTAAATGTCATTTCCATCCTTGATGATGCTGTCAGTTTTATGAGCTGTGGCACACACAGAATATATTGTACACTTAGAGCATGCTCAGCGGTGTTATTTTAAAACCATGACAGATGTACAGCCCCAGCAGGATCTCACATTACAGAAGCCACAGCAACCCTGCCATACAGCTGATCCCTTTGTCCAAGCAGGCAGAGTATCACCCAGGAAAACCAAATGTCCAAATCCATAAAATTCTTCCATCTATTGAAGTTCCTAATGCATTCCAGCTCCATTTCGACACTTCAATCTGAAACTTTTAAGATCTTTATGAGACTGAGACAATTACTGGATATGCTTTTCATTTCTTGAGCACTCATCCTTAACAAGAGAAAGCACAGAGTAACACTGCCCCTTACGACAGAAGATGTGTCACTTCACTTGGCATGATGTGACTCATTTGCTGAATAGGTGTGGAGAGCTCTGAAGTTCACCACCTTCAGACCAGCTTGCTCTCACGCTTCTTCCTTCAGGCGCGTCCAGAAAAAAGCCAGCAAAAAAAGAAACAGAGTGGGAATCCACTCTTTGTATTTCCAACCAGAATTTGATGTAATCGAGTGCCAAGGGTGACAAATGAATAAAAGATGAACTGCTATAATTGAAAGAACATTATGGTAGGATCTTTAGTTAGCATCTTTCACACACATTTTCTTTTTTTTTTTTTTTTAAACTCATGCCATCCTTAAACAAGTTTTTTATATACCAAATTATACATCAAACAATAATCTATCTCCTGGTGAGAAAAAAGAAATTGTGCATCTATACCAAGCAAAAACTCTTATGAGAAGCAATCTAACCATCTGAAATGACAATTCTGTCATGAGAAAGTATCTGTTTGATGAGAAGGAATAATTCTTTTTGAGCATTTTTCCAATTTTTCTAACTCAAGCAGACTTTCTCTTTTGAACTGGCTTTTCACTTGTGGCGAAAAAATATCAACTGTCTTTGCAGGGTTATGAGGTAATTTTTTATTACAGTTCTTTTTTTTTTCTTTGCCTTCCACTGCTAGTTATATCATATATCAGATAGCCCCAGGGATGTCTGCTTACTTTTAAGAACTCATAAGAACATGAAGTTTTGAATTTCCTACAGAAACAGCAGGACTGGATAGGTATTTAAAGTTTCTTGTAGGTAGAAGGATAAAATATGCTTTTCCTCATGTCCCTCTTTCATGAGGGGGACACAAATACCCCTTATCACACCTGAGAGCTAGTGCAAGTATGAGCATCACTGACCTATCAAGAGTATCAGTGTTTAAGGAAAAAATCCAAAGAAAGCAGCTGTAATTGGAGCAGAGTTTTTCTTATAGTGTGGATTCCAGGATCAGGATATTTGGCTCTGCAGCCCACAGCCACAAACACCTTTTTAACCCTGCTGCAAAGCTCTTCCTCCAAGAAGGCAGCAAATTAGGCCAAGAATAACTTCAGTGAGAAGATGTTTTAGAGCCATGTTAGCATGTAATACACACAAACTTAAAGAAAATTTCACCAGAAGGAAAAGTCAAACAATTACTCTTGCAAATAGAAAAAATCACAAAATATTAATGTTCCATTGAACAACTGTTTCATAGAGTTGTGACTAATGAATAAACATCTCTGTTTTCCAAGATAAAAGTAATGGGTAATTTTCAAAGCCCCAGTATTCTAAGCTATTAATATTTAATTGTGATTTCAGCCTGTTTTTCTTGCTTAGGATCGAAAGAGAAACATAACAGTGCAAAGCACTAAGGATGTGTGGGCACATTATTCCTAGCAAAGAAAAAGTAATAAAAGAAGAAAGATCTGTGAATTGGCTCATGCATTAACCATAGAGAATGCTGGCAATGCAAGAAAGCAATGTTCAGTACAAAAAATGGGTGAGACCATGAGTCTGATTTGAGACATCACACTACAAGGCTGCACCACATGCTTTAATCTCTGCTTTTCTGCAGAATGCTAACAACTCTGAAAGCAACCTTGGCCAACAAAATACTTCTCTCTTGGTCCTTTGTCTGTCTCATAAAGTTGATGATAAAAGAGACTCTCTTCACTGGCCCCATATTTAAAAAGGCGGCATAAGAAGCAGCAGGGAGAATTAACTGAATAAAAAGATGGACAGTGTATCTAAAGCATCATTAATTCCTGTGGGCTGGTTTTGATGCTTTGTTGCTATAACATAACTCCACATTTTAGCAGATGAGCATGGTCCCACCCAGTACCTCAGAGTTAATGTGGTAGTGCATCCCAGTAAGCTCAGTTTCAAATATACATGGGGAATAGTTTATTCCTCAGAAAATGAGCACTGTCTTCCAATGAAAAGCAGTAGTAGGTCATGTACAAATCCCGTAGCCTTGCTTCTTTTTTTTTTTTTTAAATGCTATAGTGTTTAGACTCCCTCTGTTTTCATACAGATCACTAGGAAACAATTACTCTTAGGGCCTGAGAAAATAGCTGGACAGGACCACAACAGGCCAGTCAATAGCTTGGTGGATAAGCTTTCACTTTCCTCTCCAAGACATAGAAATGTAGTGTACACAAAATATTTGTGTGTAAAGTCATGGCTTCACTGTATCATGACCTACAGAACATCTGAAAAATCTTCTCCTCTGAAGTGGTTATGCCTCATAATAATGTAAAGGAGCTGGCAGGGAAGAAAGAAGCAATCAGGTGGATCAAAGGGACTTAAGGAGTACTTGATCACTCGTGAAACTGGTGTGTCAGTGAAATGAAATCAGGTTTCAGCAAATCAAGCTACTCTGAATATCTTCACAGTAAGAGCAATGACTCACCAAGACAACTGGCAGGTAAACTCTTGGTGTGTCTCTGAAAGCTGCCCTAAACACCCTGCACTGGTAGTTTCCATTTTCAACAAACCATTGATCTATTTGTTGTTGTTTCTCTTTTAATCAAAACTCACTGACATATATTGCTGCCTCTCCTATTTAAAATACTGAAAAGTGAATTGTACAAACAAAATATTATTTATATATAATAATATATATCATTAGCTCTAAAATGCTTAGACAGGCCAAATTCTATGAGCAAAACAGAGGGGAAGTTCTGGAATCAAAACTAAATGCTAAACATGCTTAAACAGCGTTTAAGTGTCTTAATATTTGAAGTCCAAACTGTAATTTTTAAAGTATCTTTCATTGTTAGTAAAACTAAGGATGAAAATGTTGGAACTTGAAATAATTTTTCAGATTTTACAAGTTGTATGAGAAGAAGCCTCAAAAGAGTAAGCTTCTGGAATTATTGTCTCTACCTTTCTTGGTATTTCACTTACATGATAAGTGCTCAGAATTGTAATTACTAATATTTTCCTTCCCTCAGGCGTATTCAAAATACCAACTTCCTGTGTGGCACCAGAGACAAGAAAAAATAAAAAAGCCCACTTCTGCATCTAAGGGAACTATACCAGATACAGGTCAGGGTTTTTGATGACACATAATGAAACAGCCATACACTGATAATATGTGGAGGAACAGCACTACTATGACCAGCCTTGCTTCTTTGTCCTGTGGTTACCACAACTTGCTTTTAAAAGTGATGGGGGGAAATTAAGAACCCTGTTGAACAGACATATACTTAGAAAACACACTCCATTATGGGTCTGAGATAATACAGATCTATCAAACTTTACAGCAGTGGGTTTATTCGAATTTGGTCAACGTAGCATAGAGAGTAGTAATGTCTGCTTTATGCTTTCCCACGGCGTTGTTCAAGACAGGAACAATGGAAGAAGACAATGGAATTGCAGTGTGTTTACATTAAGAAACATCAATGATAAGTTCAATTATCTGCAATCTGTAGTGCAAACATCTACTGACAACGGGCAGGAACTAACGGGGGTGATCTGCCCCTCCGAGAGGCGCAGTGTGCTGGTAGTTAATGCGCATGTTGTGCAAGCACGGAAAGAAAATGTTATTCAGTAATTTGGATATCGTGGGTGCAACTTAGATTATTTCAGTCGATGGCTTTTAGAGAGCCTATAATTATTTGCACAAAAACAGGAACAAAACCCCAATAAAAATGAGTGTGATAGAACTACAGGGAACCAAATAAAAAAGGTCACTAAATCCCTCACAAAAAGTAGTCAAGATATGAAGAAATATAGATATCTTGTACAGAATGCTTTTGCATTCCCGACTTATTTGTATAAGAATACATGAATATCTATAATCTTTTAAGGCTATTCAACCAAAAAGGTTATCGTTCAGGGCTTTTTTCATCCTGTATGGAAGGATTATTTATATTTCAAGATGCAAAACTCATTACAATAACTGCTTCTATCAGTAAGTTTGAAAGTAATTTATTACAGTAATTAATTAGTATTTTCAATATTTTATAAGAAATTTATTATACTCATCCTGATAATAATGGATTTTTTAACAAATCAAAGAAATGCTGTCACTGAAAACTATTGATTTGTAAATATAACCATTACTTTATCACATTACCTTCTGCATTCATGATGAAGTTATTACGTGGTTTTGAAATTGAATCTTGACCTAAAAAGTTCTCGACTTTCAGGCGAAAAGCTAAGCTGTTAGTACTTCTGCAAGGCTTGAATGTTCAGGTTGCAAAATTGAAATACACACTGCACTTTAGTATTTAGTTCATATTCAGAATTTGATTAGGGAGCTGGCAGTTCCTTTTTTTTTAATGGAAAGATTCTATCAAGTACTTCCAAGCCCATGCTCTTATTTTAAACAAATAACTAATGGATTTATGAAGAGTTGGACCAAAAATCACGAAATTATTCCTGGGGATTAATTAATCACAGCACAAATAGCAGAAGGCAAAATTTCCCAGCTGTATTCTTATGAAGAACTAAACCACTACATTCAGAAGTGATGATTATTCTAGTCTCAAACACACCAGGTGTTTCAAGACACATAGCTCCACTTGTGGAGAGAAAAAACAAGAAAGACTTAGTGTTTGATGACCATGAAGTAAAAGAAATGTAGTGCTCCTAATCTCCCCAGAAGCAGCAGTGAGGGCAGCAGCATCCCTGAAACCAACTTGTGTCAGGAGACACAAACACAGGCTCCGTTTGTATCTCTGAGAGCACTGTGTGGGGAGCAGAAACCAGCTCACGCCCCTCTTCTGGCACGGGGTAGTCCACCAGCTCACCTCCCTGCCCTTTCCTCTGTCTTGGTTGTATCTCAGGACTGACTTCAGCAAAAGTTAACTTCTGTTTCCTTGTGCTGCCTCTGAGAAACCTGGTCCTGGCACTCTTGGACCAATGTAAAAATTCAAGAGGCCTCTAATTTTTTATAAAAATATTGCAGCATCTTTCTTTTGTTTGATAAGGTACTACAGTTGAAATTAACTTAAAAAAGAAAGATGAGAAGTTTGTTTCTCATTGTTCATTATAATGCAGTATCTCATCCCCAAATTTTGTATTTCATTTTTGTAGTCAAACCTTTTTCATCTCTAACACTACCTCCACCTATAGTAAATTTGCTAGCAATGAAAAGCTTCTTCCAAAAGGCCACAATATTCTGAAAGTTAGAGACTACAAAATTATCATTACTTTATAACTATACAGGGCTGCACTCACTCCTTTGTGATTCAGACACAATCTTCCACATGCACGAAGACAGAGCCTCAAAGCGAGCCAGCTCAGCTCCAGGCCCTGACTACAACGTTTGGTCCTCCCGTATTCTTCCTTCGTGTCCAGGCAATGCCTGGCACTGTGAATATTAAAGTGCCTGTTACCATCACTTAACACTTTAACGCTCAATTGAACACGTTGATGAGCAGTATTCTTTCTGCACATGAACTGACCCAGCCACTGGGTTCCACAGCACCTTATCTCTCATCCTCCACGTGTGCTTTGCTTTATTCCCCAGATGCAATCGAATGATGAGGCTATAGCCTGTCTGGTAATAACTTTCTTCTCAAATTCTAGTCTCTAAGATGAGACATTTTCATAATGGGGTTAGGAAAACCATGAAACAAAGGAAACAATATTAGGGATGCTTTATACACACACACACATACTGTCTACACACGAAGGTGCAGAACTGCATCCTACAGCACAGCAGGAGCAGGGCACACAGCTATTCATTTGTCTCTCTCTGCTACAGATAGACTAATTGGATTAATACTGAGGGGTAAGGAATATCCTGAACTCTTCAGGCTTAACAACTTGGTAGAGATGCTTAATCCTTCACAGGAATTCCTCTGTGAAAGGGAGAAGTACAAATCATGTTACCCTGATCAGCCTAGAACAAAACATCCTTTTCCAATTAAGAGCACTTGCTGCATTCACCAGCTGAGAACTGATAAAAGCTACTACAAAATGGAAATCAAAATCCATATTTAACCCCCAGCTGTACAAACGAAAATTTGGTGGTGATGAAAAATAATGAAACTTCAAGTGCTATTTAGTTTTTTGTCACCCTACAGCTCAATCTAAAACCTGCAAATTATGTACTCTTATGCAAATAAACACACAATTAATATTGAGTACTTCTGGTCCTGGAAGTACTACATTCACCTATAAGGAAACAGATCACATTTTTAAAGAACTACCTGAATAACACAGAGGAATTTACTGTAATACACTGTTGGTGACTGTATATCCTGGATGACACTTACTATCCTCCTGCAGCACCTACAACAAAAGTCATTAAACAGGTACACCTAGCACTAGAAGATGATCAGTATTCAAAGAAATCTTCCCAGAGATTATTATCTTCTATAATTGAAGAAGTTCATTATCCTTACTAAGCTCACTATCAAAAATATCTTCAGTGAGAACCAACATGCCTTAGGAATAGTTTCATCGTGGGTGCTGCCTGTGTGTAAAACCATATGCGCATAGTTCGTTGACCCTTTTAATAAATGACTGGAGTAAATGCTTCCCAGATATTCTTTCCCTTTCTCCTACAAGGATCTGTTATATCTAGTAACACACAATCATAAAGTAATTATTTGCTTCTTTTCTCCATAGTGAATGAAACACGTATTATCTCCTCGTCTCTTTTCTCCTTACACACCATCCTACTGCACCCTCTTGCTACTACATCTTCTCTGCCTCAGAAGTATCAAGTTAGTGTTCCACTCACATAAACACATGAATGCACATCTGAAACTCTTAGCTGTTGGTTGTGATTTGAATTTTGCTGTGTCTGTGGAGCCTTTCATGGACTTAAAAAACTGTTGTTGAACATGATGCCACCTACGACACAGTACCTTGATTCAAACAGGGAATAAATGCTACTTCTCTTTTGCAGTCTCCCTTCAAGAACTAATATTAAATAAAGGTGTAATTTCAACGCTCACATTGCTATTTAAAAGGGCAAGCTCCCCTGAGAGATCATCTTTCTGTTTTTCAGGTTTAAAATCAATAGTGCCAGCAATCTGTATTGCTTTGCACAGATGAAGAACCCAGCAGTTTATCAAGTAAGTTCACTCCAGGATTCAATGATTGGCATTGACTTTGAAGCCTTTGAGCACTTAAGCAATGTTATCTGAGTATCACCTAATGCCTGTATTGTATCTGAACCCACAATTTTCTTGTATTAAAGTTCATATATCACATATAATGATGTTCCCCAGACACCAAGGTTTTCTAAATATAAAACAGAGCCATTTCTTCGGAGGCAGCTTAAAAAAAACAATAAAATGTGCTCCTTCAACATTTTTTTTTGCCTTTTACCCTATATTCTTCTCATATTATAGCTCTTACAAGAATGAAGGCAAACATGATCTTTTTATATAAGCAAATTATTCCAGGATCACCTCCTGAGAGATACTACCTCATGTGTGCTTCACTCAAAGGGAATGCTGTGAGAGATTTGGTAATTTATAATAAATAAATGGAACCTAAATCATTATGGATTCAATATAGCAGTATAGCCCAGATATTTTACAGTTTTTCATACAACTTGAAATAATACCTTGAGGATTTTCTGGTTTAAACAACAAATACATAAAATAAAATTAAAAACAACAAACCAAAGCAAATGGAAGAAAATAGATGAATGGTCAAAGTAATACTGTGTTTATGAGGTCTCTTATGTTTGAATAAACACGCATGTACTCCCTTTCTTGGGTTTTGCAGGGGGGAGGTGAAAAACAGTGCATATCTGAAAGTGAGGATACTACTGCTTAAAAAGACCTCTTAGAGGAAGGTAAGTGGAAGCTGGAAGGTGACTAAGCAGACAACCTATTTCTGATTTTGCTGGATTTGCCCTACACTCAGACATACAGAAGAACTTAAGAAAGAAAGCAAAGTGATTTGTAATAGCTCGCTGTTTGGTACAAAAATAAAAAGAATAAGATAATTTCCAGCCTGCAACTGTTACAATTAATCAGATGACTTGAAGTCAGTGAGCAAATAGTTAGTGCTGGTCTCAATGAGCCAGAATAGATCTGCACACAGGAATTAACACCCATCCAGACAAGTCCGAATAGTAGTAGTTGAGCATAAATAGTTGCTTAAGGTTTTGATATTTGCCTGGTGTCTCAATCTCAGAATACAGTCCTCCAAGCAATGCTCTGATCTCTAATTATAACAGTGGCAAGAAAGGTACTGATAGGGTTAAACAGGTTAAAATTATAGGTGAAAGTGTATTTCACAAATATTTATGTGGTGGAAAGATTTTACACTCTATTTACAGAGTAATAAAGGAATTCCTTAATTTTTATACATATTAGCATTCTGCATTCTTTAATACATTGCTGTGTACAACAGAAAGCTTGTCTTGAAATAAGTCACAGCAAGAAGAAGAACTTTCTTGAGAATATTAAGTCTCTGGCTTGAAAGTTATGTTGGATTACCAAGAAAACTAAAAACACAGAGTCCTCGGGTCAATTATTTAAGCTTCACTGACAAACAGAAATATTTTTTCCACCAAAGGCTTAAGTCAACTTTATAAAATTAGTTTAATTGGAATGCTCAATGTAAGATTTTGGTTTATATGATGTGACATGACTACTGCTAACACACAAATCATATGTGGGCTCTTTTCTCAGACAGATCTGCACCAAGGGTATGAAACATGGTCTTTCATCTTTTTTCTCCCTTTTCATCCCGTTAAAAGACTACAGGTTAATGTATGCTTAATGGCATCTGATTATATAGAGTGATTTATAAGGGAGTGGGAAACTACCAAAATTATTTCTGATCTCAACAGACTTTCCCAAAAAGTCATACAACTAGTCTCACTTTTTGGCCTGATCTAGGGCTGGACACAACCTAGTATGGTATACTGAAGGTGTGAAGACTCAAATATAATTATATCTGTTACATTATTTTAAATGTGTTACTCTTCATACTTCAAAGGAATTATTTACTTAATATAGGATTTGGTGAAGCTCTTCAACTATATCAGGACAAGAATACTTGTATCTCTCTTTCAATTTAGCAATTCACTGATCTGGGTAGAGAACAGTCCTTGCCCAATGCTGTCATTGCATAAACTGTGTACTAATAGCAATCCTATACATCATAATTTAATTAAAATCATAAGCTATCCCAAATTATAGGAAGATAACCATGTCTAATCACACTACCTATTATGAGCCACAGTGGGTCTTAAGAAGATAGGTAACTTCAAACCTGTGAAATATATGTTTATAAACGTCAAGCATTTCAAAATTACCCCCACAGATGCAAACAACCAAGGAAAAAATTTAACTGGCAAAAAAAAGCAAAAATAAACAATCCCCCAAAACTTAAAATGCTGGTAGAGCTAAAACCATTAATGTCAATGGACCAAATACTGAAATCATTGATACCAGTGGATCAGCATTCCCCTGTGCAGGTAAAGCAACAAAGTGAAGCGCTTAAATTTTCTCATTGAGAAATTTATAGTTTATAATTCTATTCACTTAAATGGACAATGACCAGACAAAACTCAAAGCAAAATTAAAATCTCCAAGGCTATCCAATAAAAAATAATAAGGAAAATTTAAGCTAAGTCTGGAAAAAAGCTCTTAATGTTTGCTTGAAGCACAAATAAGCATTTAATACTTTTGACATCAGGATCTCAAGGTGAAACCAGCATGCAAAATTTTGTAATGTGAATCACCCTGGAGCTTTTGCAAAGTATGTGTTGGAAATGGGATTGTAACAACTCTGTCTGGTTTTACAGATTTGCATTCTTATCACTGATTTCAACCGGGAGCATCAAACTACATGATGCATTTTGTGTTTTACTTCAGAGGTCTGATTGTGAACTATTCTGTTTACCTGATGGGACCTGCACTGTTTCCTTGGCAGTGGCTGATTCCAGGGGAGCCAAAAGGCCATTCTGCACCACAAACTTGTACTACAGCTGTACTGTCCTCAAGGAAATCATTCAAGGAATCAGAGGAGTCCCTCTGCTGCCACTGATGCTTCTCCACCAAACATTAATAAAAACAGAATAGGGGAAACACAAGGTACCTGTGGTGGGACTCCACATCATCAGCAACGACAAGGACTTACACAGATCATGGTTTAGGTAATACTCAGTTCATATTATTTAGACTAAGGAAGGACAAGGCTTGACATGTCACTGAGTCATGACTCCTTTCATGCCTTTCCAAAGGCTTGTGGATTTTTTTGCAGCACAAGACTTGGCTACCTTAATCTGAATGGGCTAGAAACAGCTTTGTAGATTCATTTGGCATTTCACTTCAAATCAGCACAGGAAAGTGCAGTAACTTCCCTTTGCAGCTGAAGCTAGCACTAGACCTCATACCTGCTAAGAGCCACATTTGGATGGTGAGGGTCAGCATATGCAGCGCCCTTAGTGGGATCAGAATGTTAATTGCTACATGCTCAAATTATTTGCTTTGAGCTGCTTTAAATACATCATCCATCAAAGATAAATTACGGTATTTGAATTGCCTTCCGCCTGTTGTTTTTCAAAGGAAAAAGAATTCCAAATCAGTCTTCAAATAGTTTGTAACTAAATAAGCAATATGAAGAATTACTTCATATTTGTCTTTATTTTCCACCTAATTCAGAATCAGGGCAACTGCTTAAACATTATACCTAATAAACTGCAACAATATAGCACCTCATCCTGTAATTGTTTAGTTAGGTATTTTTAGGGAATGCTTGTTCCATGTCATTATAAATCCATTAGGAAAAAAAACCATCTTCCTGCAGTGGTTGCTTTTGTAATAGCTCAGTGTAAAAGTGAATGCTGAATCTGGAGTGAGGCATCCTGTGCTTACGGCCATGAAACACACGTTTGGCACACAGAAGTACTCAGACTCAGTAATTTTCCTTCAAATTAATTTGCAGACAAATTAATACTGCAGGGTATTTTCCACATTATTGTTTCATTCCATATGACTTATTGCACAAATTGCATTTAAATTTTAGCACTGAAGTAAAAGTGAACTGTAAAATGTCCAGATGTGATTCCTGCTTTAGTCTTGTGTTTGACAATTCATTTAAAAATATCTGAAGTATTTATAGTACCATAAACATAATATTTAATATCATACTCAATAAATAATAAAAGATACTGTCTTTGCATCCAAAGACAGATTCTACTTCACAAAGATGAGTAGAGAAATAATTTTTCAAATTATGAGACCCATGCTCATACTTGACCTGGTCAGCTAAATGAAATTATTGCATCCTCAAAGCTTTCAGGAAAGCAACAGCTCTGTTACTCCTAACAGAACATTTGACTCTGCAACTTGCTGGCAAGTTTCACAGCTGGATATGAGATCTTCCAAGGTTTTTTAAGTGTTTTATAAATTAATAAAACTCCTTCACTGTAACATGAAGTGCCTAAATGCCCTGATCCTCTTGCTGTGTGGTTAGTGCTGAGGCAAGAGAACAGCCACGGGGTAGCAACACCTCCACCCTTGCTCCAAGAACACAGAACCATTTAGTCCTATACAGGAAAAGTCTCACTTTCTCCTATTCACACACCTGAATCATTAACTCCTGCCATGTGAGACAAAAGAAGACCAAAAGAAGAATGGGGGGATTATGAGCTGTCTTTCATGTTATGTTAAAGGACAGCCATACCTAGGCTTTGTTTTAATTCAAACAGCTTACGTAAGTGGCTCTTGTTTCATAAGGTTAGATAAAATTTTCAACTTACAAACAATCAGTGCAGCTGAAAGACAAAACTAAAGGGGTTTACAGTTATGTGAAAGCAGGCCCAGCTTTATAATCTTTTGTATAGTCCAAATAATTGTCATTCTTTGAAATTTTCCAGCCAAGGAATGTGAACAGACCAACAGAAATCTTTAGGTGAATCCAGTCAGTATATGCTCACTGCTCATTGCCCAAGAAAGGGTTCACATAGTCAATGAAGCTAAACTAACAGCTAGACTGCAAGTAAAACTAATACAATCACAAACCGGTAGGCAAGACCATCATCCATGTGCAGACATCACCATACATGCCACAGTTGAGGGCAACCAAACAAGGCGAAGTGACAGAGATCTCCATGCAAGCTCAGAGCTTATCACCTGGGAACTCTGCCTTCTCAAGACCAGCCCTGGACACCAGCAAAAAATGAAAGAAAAAAACCAAAACTGTTTGGCCTCAACTTGTGTTTTTTTCATGGGAAGACTCCTTAACCCTTTCTAATGAATATTAGAAATAGCGTATATTATACTGATTATAATTCATTCAGGTAGGAGCGAGTAGCTGCACATGGCCAAATTAGCCAAAACCCAAATAAATTTGAACTTCAAAATCTCTCCAAGCCCCAGTGAAAAAAAATCACAACACACTGAACATCTCTGTCAAAGTTTTATCTACAAAAGCATTAGCTCGGAGTGGAAATTCAGACACAAACTGTAAGCATGTGAGGGTTACAAAACCATGCCTACTGACAAGTACAGAGCAAGTTGATCCCACAGTAGTATTGTCTCTTTTCTCAACCTCCACAGATTTTTATTTCTTTTTGAAAAAACCACTATGAATAAATAGAATAATAAGGCTTTTCACACCAGGAACTATTTTTGATGTTATAAGAGATACAATACAGCCAGCAAGAACTGGTTGTGTTCAAAGGACAGCCCAGAAGCAGGCAGGGACACATGGTGACACTGGAACAGTAGGGATTGTTCTGTACATAAACCCATGACAAGTGCAAGCTGATCCAGCCTTGGTCTTCCTGGGAGAAATACACAAGGACATGAACTCATGCTTCTGGACTGTTTCTGTGTCTAGCTAGTGAATCACACCTTTGTACCACTGCCTCTGCTTGCCTCCCAAACACCTCTGCATGCATGATGGCATTTTGCTTGTTTGGAGTCATGCTTCAGTTAGCTTAAGTGCCTGATCCCGAAATTTCAATGTCTGAGCCTACATATAAAAACTAAATATAAGCAGCTCAGGGGTAATGATGATAATCCGATGAGTAAAATAGTCAATGCTAGCATGAGGCCAACTTCATGCATATACTCACTAGCCTAACCAATAATGGTCTCCGTTAACTCTTCCTATGGTTCTTACCTGTAAAACCATGGCATACTGCATCCTTTTGCTAGAGAAGGACAGGGGACCTTTATGACTTACACAATAAAAGTCATGGAGCATTTCTACTTTCTGGTTTGCTAGCCCAGGTCCAGAGTCATTCCCAGAGAGCTGGCAGGAGACTGTGGCAGAGGTATGACAGACTCCACAAGGGAAACTGAACAATTCTTTCCACTTGGGAATTACCAGTGGGTTTCTTCAGCTATACTGTTAGTACAGAGGATAAGATTTTTCACTGCCAAAACATGTAATTTTAAAGTAAGTAATAAAACCCCCATGTATCTTTATTATCTATGGTAGAGTTCACTTTTACTATGTTCATTTTTTCATCTCTTTTCTTTGGTCTTTTAAAACCCCAAAGACCTGATATACAGGGAAATGTCAACAATATTACTTATTTTTTAAATAAAATTCTGGAAGAAGCAAAATTCATATAATATGCTATTCTAACAACCAAACTGAGGCAATTATTAGCATGTTGAAGAGAAGGAATGTAAAAATTATTATTGCTTTATAGAAAAGCTTAACGAGGTTTTCTATACTGCTTTTATTGTATTTTCTTATAACAAATGCTTGAAATAGTTTCCTGAAAACATTCAGCAGATATTTATTTCCCAACAATAGATGACTCTAACAAGGCATATAAAAGCCTCTCATTCTTTTCCTGTGTGTTTGAACTTCAGCAGCATGACCAAATGACAATAATGAATTGAATTTTCTATGAAAGCAAAGCAGAAGATACTTTGCAGATGTTAGAAATGAATGGATGAAAAGGAGGCAAATCTTCTTAGAAAAATAACTGGACAAGGAATAAATTGAGGTGATATTGAAAGTATTATATATTATGCTACTTAAAACTGTATGATGCCAAATGTTTATTTTTAGCAAACCATACCACATTAATTGTATTTACAGTTTGTATGGATGAACTTGATAAATACCCATAGATAATTCCAGCATTAGCAATGTCTTGCTCCATCACATTAAAAAAAAAGTAATTCTAATTAATGGTCTACGAAGCATATAAAATCCATGGTGTTTATGGGAAAACAACAGAGTGGATCGTTTGTGTAGCTTCTCTCTAGAAAGGTACAGACTGTCTCTTGTCTGTGAGGAAGAGAACAGCAAAAGGGTGCATTCATACATGCTTGTATGACACAGAGAAATGGTGAATATTTTTACTCCAACATTTAACTCTCTTTAACCATCTGAAGCAAAATGTCTGTTGGTTTGCTTTTTCCACTACTAATAAAATGCAAAAGAGATTGCAATAATAACACTTGCAAAATCTCAGAAGGGAAATCTGGGACAAAAAGTCATGCTATGTTGATTAAAGGCAGTGCTTTTTTAATCTATTCAGTGGATTTAAATACAATACAGAAAACTGTTAAATGGTTCAATAGCTGTATCAGAAGAATAACAAATGCCATTGTTTATTATTCAGCCTATACACATCTGTAGCAATGCCAAGCAAAACACATTCATGATATCTCTGGTCACATATGCAACAAACAGCAGTGTGGCAGGAAGTGTAGTTCCACAGAATTTCCCCACTGCATTTAATGCAAGCTAATGGCAATGGCTTGGGAACTTTTTAATACTGACTTGCCTGTTAAGCCTTTCAGTAATTTAAATAACCATCTTCAGCAGTCCCAAATTTCATTAATATTCTGAAGACAGAACTACTGACCGAAACAAAGAATACAACAGTTTTTCATTTGACTACATATGAAAGAAAAGCACTATCCATTACAATGATTAATCAAAAAAGCAAATGCAGTCTCCATAATTTTAAGTGCTGAATGTCACCCAAGGTAACTAAAATACAAGTGTCTAGCCTGTAAGTCATCATAAAATGATTTTGTAACTCCTCACATCTTGGAATAACTTTTTTTCATGACTGCACATACTCTAAATCAGAAAAACATGGGTAAATATGTTCCTTAGTTTTAATTCTGCCTGAGACTGCTTTGCTCAAGTCTGCTCCAGCATCAATGAGAAGACTGGTATCTGAAGCCATGAAGTCTCCGACACTCAAAGGTCCTGAGAAAGTCTTTTAGCTGCAGGTTTCACATTTTCTGAGATGAATGTTCACTGTTCACATTCATTCTATCACATCCTTTCTCTATCAGTTTCTTTCACTGGAAGCCTTATTTCGAATTGCTATGTACTCTTCTACCCTATTACTCTCATTAATGACATAAAGCAAGTAATTTTTCTTCATTTTCCTGACTCTTTTCTTATATAAACATCTGATAACTATGTGATCAACAGAATATTTACAAAAAAATGAACAACTAAGCAGGTAGTAGGAAAAATTTTTCACAACAAAATTTATCAATAGGCAATCTGAAAGTACATATCACTATTATTGTAGCACAGTAGATGGTCATTGGGGAAAGGGAAGGATTTTTCTGTGTGTGTGGAAAAGTCCAGGAACAGCAGTGCTATTACAGTGGGCAAAGGGGAAGCACTGAATGATGGAAATTACTCCACCGACAAAGCATAAGTTATCGTATGGCTACACTGATAAGTCATTGCAGTTCAAATATAGATCTAAAAAAAAAAAGAAAAAAAATCACTGTCAGATTTTAGACAATTGACTGATCAGAAATAGGATTACTTTGAGATGTAATTTATTCAGAATAAATGAAACTCTGAGTTTACTCCTGAAGGAGATCTATCGACGATTCAATTTCATTACTCAAAATTCAGTTAAGCGAATAAGGGACTCTTCAGTTTGATGCCTGACTTAAAGTGATCAGATCAATCAGAAATATTTTGTTAGGCCTAAAATTAAATATTACTTTAATTGAAGAATTATTTACTGTGTTAACCTTATTTTTAGAATTAAAAAATGCACCACCACTTGGAAAAGTCAATCTCATTGGGAAAACTTGAAAGCAATCATTAGCCACTTAAAAAGATAAATTACCAGGTTTAGTAGCTAAAGTTTCTTAGATTAACTGCACATGAATTGGAAAACAGACTATAAACTTGAAAGAAAGATGCAGCTTCAGAGACTGCGCATTTTTTCCCTTCTTTCCATCCACAGAAGCGCTTCCCAAATTAGAGAGTCAGAGAAGCCTTGGCTGGAAGGGGTTTCTGGACATTATCCTTCACTGCCTTCTGTTGGTGACAGACACAAATTCCAGCACTAGAGATAAGGAATTGTCAATTCCCTGTTCATGGACAAGTTTAATGAATTTCTGTAGAAAATATAAAGCTCAGTCTTCAGGAAAGGAGTTATTTTAATTACATATTTTTCTCTGAGATCCTAGAGGGGAAGAGATCCTACAGACTTTCTTCCATTTTGTATTGACCACAAACAGGGCAACCACAGAAATTACTAATAAAAATGAAAAAAAAACCCCTTAGCATGTAAATGTCATCTGTTAGAAACTGCCATTTCTGCTAATTTTCATGGGAAGAGAGAGTTTACAAACCCCCAAAATATTAAAGGGTTTCATACAGAAATTACTTCAAAATACATTTTTACTAATGAACGATATTTTATAGAGGTTTTGAAGGGAAAATTTTCAGAAACATTCAATTACAGGAACTTGAGGCAGCTCAAGAAGCCCAGAGAATGCTTTATTTTTAGAATCTCCTAGTGGTTTAAAATTTATTCAGCAAGAGCCTACCTAATTTCAATAGATTACCTCAGTTTCCATCTTTTAACTTTCAAAATAAGTGCAAAACAATGCATCTCATTTTTACACACTATAAATGGCAGCAAAAGCAAAGACAAAAACCAGAAAACAATTCTTCAAGCTCATGGCTTCCATACTCTACTTTTCCTTGATTGAGGTGTAATCAAGTCCATGAATTCAAAGCATGACAAGAAGAAGTGATTATGCCTGAATTTAGTGAGTCTCGCCCTGATAGACTATTTATTTGGAAGATGAAAAACTAATTTTTTTAAGGGCTATTCTATTTAAAGAGGACACAGTATCTGATTTTTAATCAAATTATGACTATGGTATTTTTTGCATGTTCAGTGATAAGACAGCCAAGAATGCCACAGAAAGACAACAACAACGTATTTGTTTTCTTTTTCCATAGTCAGATGAAGTATGCAAACCAAACTGGCTTTTAATGCACCACTGTACATTGCAGTCCAATAAATTCTACTCTCCCTCATCAAGCATGAACCGATGAATAACAAAATTATCCTTCTTTTCAATCATGGAATGAAGAAACAAAGGCAAATAAAAACCACATGTTAAGCTATCACATAAAAACTTCCTATTTCTATTTTACATCTTCTATGTAAGTTCTATGATTTTTATGAGTGGGTTCCAAATTTGCTAAATGAAATCTCCAGTCGTCAATGTTTTAAAATAATCACTTTTTAAAAATTTTCATTGTGCTGATGTTTGTTTCCATGGAAACAGGAATGAAAGCAGAAGCTGCTGTTAAAAGAATTAGAATTCTCTCCCACAAATTAAAGACTTAAAAATAATAATATATTAATAAAACAATTCTCAGAATATATATTTTCTCATTTTGCCAAAGCAGAGTATGATCTTACATTCAGTGGAGTTAATAGGGCTATAACTTTTGATTACATTACAGTAAGCCTAAATCACCAAGAACATATTACTGAGTTAAAAAACCTGATGAAAAGCTTATTCAGTTAAATAGATAATTTTCTGATGAATTTTTAAATCGAATTTAGCAGTTGACTGTCAGATCAGGCGTTTTTTTCAAACAGTACAATAAAGAATTATGAGCCAAAACCAAACCAATAGATACTAAGGATTATTACTATTTACATAATTTATTTCTAATACTGTTGTTTAATTTTCTTGAAAGTGAATTACTTCCATTAAAACCTGACTGGAAGTTTTTTTACAATTAGTCAGATACAGTTCTATGCTCTAGCCAAACAGCAATGGAATCTGTGGACATCCTAGCTGCATATATCTGAACTTAATGTTCTACAGCATTTTCTTAGTCAGATGTTCAGTCTGGAGAACTCACATCTGGCCCATGGTTGGAAGGAGAGTTTTGCACCCTTCTGTGAGGGTAAAACCTCCTCATAAATCTCAAAATACACTGACCTATTTTCCTATGCTTACAATTTTTAACCTACATAGAAGAGAATGCTGATAGATAAACCTTTATTACCACGCTATGACTTTACAAACATGCAGGTATTTTTAATATGCTTTTATAAAGCATCCTTTTATCCAAACTACTATTTACATCACAGCTCCATAAATTTTGATCAAGTCTACAAGAAAATGACTGCCAGTAGTTTTTCCTAAGAGACTCTATTTTCACTAGTATGCTAGCCTATTCACTATGAATTTCGCTAAAATTCTGAAATAAATCATCTTAAATCTTTTCATTCACAACTCATACATTTACCACAACCACCTTGGGTTTTACTCTTTATCAGAAAACCACTCCATTGAAAAATCTTTCTTCCTCTGCAATGCACCATGAATCAAAAAAATAGTTAACTTCTCAGCATTTTATCTTATTTTGTCTTGTCTTTTGTTTTGTCTTTTTGTTTGACCAAGGAAGCTTTCTAGCGCTTTGCAAAAACTTACAGTCGACACATACAATTGTCTACACTAGGAACTTAACTCTCATCATTTCAGTTCTACATATTTTCTGCTGTAATTAAAATCACCACAATTTAAAAATCTGACATGTTTATATTTGTCCCCAGTAATTAAACTTTGTGAGATTGCAACATTAAAGTGCCATTTATGAACCAACTAAGAATCCCTTAATTTCGATATTAGATTGGTTTATTTTTAATTTTTCATTGTATGAAATTCCAAGCCTAGAAGGTTAGTTTAGCTGCATTCTATTCTGGTGCTTTCCTTATCACTAGATGGTACAAAATTCTTTGGATATTATACAGCTATTTCAAGCATCTGATCCATTTTTTTTTTCTGTCTGTGCAGTTGATTGTCAGGTACCACATAAATGTATTGATTTTTGTTGCCTTCCCACTCTGTTTCAGGAACATCTATTAGAGCAAGGCTCTTTCTGTGATATTTTTTCCCATTGATTTCTTCTTCTAAAGAGTGCTAATCAAAACCGGTAAGCATTTTTCATTTCCCAAATTACATGTAAATTATAATATATTCTTTAAAAACCTACTACCACTATCACATTCAATTAGTAATTACTTTCAGTTTGAGGACATTTCAGGTCAAATAAGGAAAAATATTTGGAATAAAGTCCTTACAAAAAAGGACCACAGATAGGAAAATGTTAAAGCTTCGTCATCCGGTGCAAGATCCACTATGCTGCTTTAACACAGGATATAAACCTACAACCCTGACTCTAACATGTACCTTTGCAGGACAAGGGTGCAGATGGAAGGAAATCTTGCAATGAACATGTGTGTTTTGAGAACTGTGGCATTTACCCTACTTCACGTATTTCACTTTGTGCTTCCACTCCATGTGATGAACAAGCAACAGGAGAAAACATGAGTGCTCTCTTCTCCCTAAGGCAATTATAGTGCAATTCTGCCAAAAAATCTGCAGCTGCATTTTGTTTTGATACAACATTTTATTTAGTCATAACTGTATTTTGTAAATCTGTGTTTTGCCTTTAGGTCAGCAGTACTCCAATGACCAAAGCTCTGTCATACAGCTATCATTAGACTTCTAATGACATATATATTGACCTTGGACTCCCCATTCAGTTTATCCTCTGTCCTTGGATCTTATTTTGTCGCTAATTACAGATGCTCTCATATTTTTTGTTAGTTTGAATTGTCCATTTCTTTTTTTCCCACTCCTGGTGGTGCCTTTATTGTAAAACAGAAACAAAGTTGCAATTTATTCAAATTCACAAGGCACGTTTTTATCTTGTGGAAAGGACTCTTAACTTCCATATTGTAATATATTAGCTATCATTACACCCAGTGTCTCAGAGTTTATAGCCAGAGTGTTAAAATGTCCCATGAATAGAAGATATTTATTTTAAAATGGTTCATAAACAGCATCTTAGTCTCAACCACTCACTGCTTTGCCACATTTCACCAGCAGCTCCTCTGGAGCCTGAGCCCCTAGAGGAAATGTCATAACACAGCACTGGCACAGACACCACTCAATGTCTTTGACAGCTTTGGATGCCCAGAGGTGACTTCCCAGTGACTTCCAACACCACCACTGAGCTCCCCCTGCTCACTCTGGAGGTGAAGCAGCCACAAGTGCCCTGTAGTCTAAAACATCTCGCGTGAACTGAGATCAGATTATTCTTGCCTCTTCCATTGCAGTAGAGTTACTGTAGGATCACCGGTCACACCACCTGGAAGAAAAGATTCCTGCTACCTTTCAGTTTCTGTGTAATAGGACATGACACTCATTCAGTAGCACTGCTGCTCTGGATTACCACACATCCTCGTTTCCCATTTTGGTACATGAACAATAACATCCAGTGCTTTGCAAGGACCAGAGCAGTTATCCCCAATGACTAGAAGACAAGCTCAGGATGTTCAAGCTCTAATTTTAGCTTCCTGTTAGAACTTTACCCCAACGCATTCGTTGTTCCACATAATCTTTGCCAACCAGAACACATAACCAAAGGAAACAGCTGGCTGAAATAATTCACCTGGATATTATGAGTTCCCTTATTTACGTGGGGTTCTTTGTTTCCTTTTGCTTCACAGTTAAGCCATTGACACATTCTATATACGCTGCTTTAAACTTACTTCTCACAACTCACCCTTTCAGCAATGTTTACTTTTATTTCATCAAGAGAGAGTGGAAATTCTGACCACTTCTTCCAGCCTACACATCCACATATTTAACCCAACCATTTATCCACTACTCTGTGTATTTCAGAGCTCTGCATCTTCATTTTGTTACACAAATTTTAACCCATCTTTGCCAGATAAAACATTTTCTGCGCTTCCCACACCTTCCCTTATGTTCAAATCCCAGACACTTCATTCAGCGACACTTCATCATTCACCTCAAACAGGAGCTCCATACAAGGAAGGAAGTTGTCAACAGTGAACATGCTGGTTATTTATAACTAAGCATGTTAAAGCATGTTAGTGTTTCAGTGTGTTTCCAAAGCCTTCACTGAGGTTATTAATCATATAAATCAGTAGCAGGACTAATTTAAATGTGAGTAAGCCAGCCAGAAATTTAAATTTTCATTTCAGCAGACTGCTAAGTGACATACATAATGGATGAAAAATAACTTCAGCATTGTTTTTCTGAAGGACACAATGAGAATATTAATTCTTTCCACCATACCTTAAATAACTGTAATAGGAGCACAATTATATTTCATGAAGGTTGTTACATCTTGGCACTTTTTTCCTCCCTTAGATATACCCAGGAATACCCAGATAGGAACGTCTTAGATAATTGCACAAAAGAAAGGACAGTCATATACAGACCATATTTTTTGTTACTTTTGCAAGACCCACACTCATAGACAAACGCCATATGTTTTCCTAGGAATACACAAGAGCAGCACCAGTGAATTTACGCAAGCAACATGTTTCAAGACTGCCAACAATGAAGCATCAGTCAAACTGCACTGTATTTATGAATAAGCCTGTAATGTTATACTATAATGAATCTGTTTGACATTCAGCGGTGTGATGCAGTGCACAGCAATCATAATAATGCAGTGCATGGCTGTAGCTCATTATATGCATATGGAAGACACCAATGTCTTTAGGATGGACATTAACTCAAGGTAGGAGGAGAAAGACAGAAATAACTCAAGGAATGTAAGAAAGTCCTCATCTCAAAGTCTGATGGTATTCTGAGGATCTATATATTCAATATACACACTCACACACAAACACTGTTAATGCAGCAGAGAGAACATCTGGAATTAGAATGCAAGCCTCTTTTTTTTTTTTTTTCTTTTAAAAAATATATAGCACATTTTGTTTGTGATTTCTTGGGGTTTTGGTGGATGACAAGGGGAATTTATTTTAATTTAAAAGAAAAATTATTCATTGTCAATAATCCCAATGGATTTAAGAAAAAAAAAAAGAATGAGATCCCTTTCTAGAAGTTCCCTTTTCTCCCCAACTCAGCGGATGGACTTGTTCTTCAAATTAATTAGAAGGAAAGTCCTATAAGGAATACAACTGGTCTCAGTAATGTTTGCCTTACACCACATTGTTTGATTTTCCATTTCTTTGTTTCTTGAGGTCCAGATTTATTTTTTTTTGTCTGTGAAATGGAGACATTAATTTGAACAATAGGAAAAAGAGATTCTTCAGTTTTAACAATGCTACTCTCTACTATGTTGCACACGTGAACTGATAACATCATTCTTATTCCCCTCCAGACTTTGAGTCATTATGGTATTTTCTTCCCTTCTTGCAAGTCTATAGTGCACAGCACAGCCCCATTTCATGATGTGTTAAACAAAACCCAACAAAGAAATAAAAAAGGGGTCAATAGAAGCTGTTAGCTACACACACATTACAGGCAATATACAACAACAGCGGTTGAATATTGACCTCAGGGCATTAACTCTAGTTTGGCATGCCATGCTACAGCACATGAACACATAGTCATCTTTACAACACAGAGCGGAATTTAAGAGACTCACATAATTGCCTGCGAGAAGGTACAGGAGCACTTCCAAATGCTGTGCCCTGTAAATAAAACACATTTTTTTTTGGAGCAAAGGATGTCAGATTAACAGCAGCAGCAAATGAAAAAAATGACAGGACATGAAGAAAATGAAGGCAGTGAATTGAAATAGAGACTGTTTAGATAGAGGAGTTTATTATTACTGAAGAACTGCAGTTCCTATTTTCAGATAAACATAAATTATAGTGGAGAAGGTTCTATGAGTAATCCACCCGTCAGTGAACACAGTGAACCAAAAGGAGAGAAAAGAGAGAGAAAGAAAGAAGACAGGAAAAAAGTATCAGCATAAGACAGGCATGCTCACACTTGTCAAAAATTAAATTTGATGGAAAGGACAATGTATGGAGTATATATATTAATATGAATTCCTTCACAATAATAAGAAGGCTCAATGACACCAATGTCTTAGCTGATACTGTCACTGTTTGAAGGTACATTTCAAACAGGTAGGAAGGAGAGCAAGCGCAGTACTGTTTGGTTCCTGCCACTTCCTCTTCATCTCGTCTCCATAATTTTTAACATGTCCTCACTGGGTCAGTTTTATGCCAGCTGACAGGAAGCAGCTCTATTAAATCCCCAATCCATACACACAGTACACTCTTCCAATAGAGAGAGTGCTTCATCTTTTGTGCATTATGCCAGCAATTACCACACATCTCTGAAATACTAACTGTGCATGTAAACAAAACATGAATCAAATACCAAGCAAGTGATACCAGTAAGGAACTGTAGACAAATCTCTTCCCAGTGTGATCCCCAATTCCCACAATCTTCCTCAGCATACCTGCTCACTCCCCACCAAACCAACAAACCAATCCCAGAGAAACAAACTAATAACATCAAGAAAGAAGATGACTAGGTAAACTCTCATGTATAAAATTTGAAAAGCACTGTTAAAACAAACTATATTGTCTCATTCTGAATCCAGATCATGAATCAGAACTTCACTTTGAGTTTGTGTCCAAGACTGCATCCTCTTTCCCAATATAAAAGGGCATACAGATCATTTGGACTGGGTAGTCAAGGATGACTAATTACAGTAATACTTAGATTGGAAGTATTATCTTAAAAAAGAAAGATCAAACACCTGAAACTTATGAGACTTGAGTGGATGCTGGCTTCCATTTTGACTTTCATCATCTTTTTGAAGTCAAGGCTGGGAACTGATTTACCAGACACTTAGAAAGGGCTAGGCATTGGTGCTTAGAGATAATTTTCTCTTTCAGGTCTTGTGAAATTCCATTTTCCTTTGTCTAAGATGAGTGAAGCATATATATGCATATCTAGAAAGCCCTGTAGAAGACCCACCTTTACATCACTGATTCCCATACCACATTTTTAAGGAAAATCAGAATAATTAGGATTATTCTTCACTTAGATATCATGGCTGTGCCACTGAGACCATGGCTTGCTACTCTGTGGCCGCATGCAGTGCAGGGTAGCTCTGCAGAAACCCTTTGTCTCACTACACCCCAAGCTTGTCACGCCAAGATTCCTTCCTGAAACTGCAGTAAGAGGTCACAGTCATGGCAACAAGGAGCCAAGGGAGCAAGCTGCAGTTAACTTGTGCTGGGCCAGCAAAAGTAGCTGCATCTCTGGTTTTCAGGCTGCTAGGAAAAGGCAGTAAGCTCTCCTATTTATCAGGAAAACATGCAAACAGGCAGTGTGCTCAAAGCTCTTTCCTTCAGGGCAGGCAGTGCCCTGAAAGTGCACGATCCTCCAGCCCCACAGTTTTTTATGGAGTTATTTCAGCATTGTCAAAGCCCATCTTTATTTCCAGCTAATTTCTCAGAGTAGCCAAAGGACAAATTGTTTGGGTACCAAATCCAGTAGTACATTTAGCACTTAAGACAAGTTCTTCAGTGGCTGCTAAGGCTTTACCTATTATTTCCAGTACTTTCTTAAATATTTTGAAAATAAAATACAGTTATTTGAGATGCTAAAAATGTTTATCTAAACCAAAGCTAAAAATACTGAAGAAAACACATTGTATAAGGGCAGTACCACTGTCTCCCCATTCTCCCAATTCTAAGTTATTCGGGGATGCTTAAAGGCAGCTGGCTAGAAAAGCTGAGGTACACAGTGGTACCTCATATTAAGGTACTTCCTAAAAGTAATTTTTCAGAACATCATTTAAGGACATTGAAATGATTTGTGAAATCATATACACAAAACAAAAAGCACAAAGTAAATTGGTCTGACAATGGTTAAAAGACCGCTTGCTTATTTAGCCAAAAGGGGTTTTTTTTCTGTAATTTGAATGTGCAGCATCTACATTGTACCCTCCATGAATCAAAAAGAAAAACTTTACACAGCCTCAACTTACATGAATACATCAACCAAAGAATTGAGAACTTAATTATTCATTGCTGGTTACTATCATCACTCCTGACACAAATTATATATATACTAATTACATAATGCTCCTTTGAAAAGCAAGAAGTCAATGGATTTGACTGCATTATTTTACTCACATTTCTGATTTCCAGAGTAATTGGCCTTCTCAGGGGAAAGGATATACACCTTTATTTTTTTCTGACCATACTCCAGAAATACATGTTTTCCTCCAGTATCATCTGGCCCAATAATAAAGAGTGTTTTTTAAAAACTAATTTAGGTTTCAGACATTCTCCGTAGAAAATTCAGGCCCTGCTAGAACTCATGGCAGTTCAACAGTTTCAATCACTTATAACTCTTTTTCTGTCCTCTCTGAGTGGTGTAACACTTAATCCTAAAAGTGTCTAGGCTTCCATGACAGTTTCAGGGGTAAATACTACACTAAGTTTTCTGAGTCCCGTGATTCATAGAAATGTAGAGCCTTAAACAAAGATAACGTTACCAATAATGTAGAGGCATTGTAGATGACTAGTTACCTTGTAGTTACTAAGTTAATGCCTTACAAAAGTTAGCACACTCATCTGAAGCTCTAACTGGGGAACCCTTCCCCACCTTTTTGCTCTGCAATTTTAACTAAGAGATCAAATACACAACAGCATCTCTCAAATGACACTGATTTTCAAGCACTTTAAAGGCATTTTTGAATATACATGTGAGGAGAGAACAGGTGTTAGTACCTGACAAGCTGGAGCTCAGGAATCCATCAAGATCTGGAAGCTTCTAAAAGTGTCAGGATGCCTCATTTATAACACCTGGCCTATGCCGAAGGCCAATGAGGGCTGTTTTTAGGACTGCTTTGCACATGAACTCAGTATGACAAGAAAATACACCAGCTCAGTTCTTGATTCTGGCCTACATCCTATAGCCTTTGTCACAAATATATTGAGATTTCAACCTGAAGTGCTTGCTGGCCCGGGAGGGCCAGGGTGGCTTAAGGTTTAAGTACTATATGCAATCAGATTAATTTATTTAATATTTTTCATAGCATCACATGCTGAACTAAGCATGAACCAGCTAATTAACTCATGCTTAGGATAGATTTCCACGTTCCCAGTGAAAGAAGGGCACAGACTAATTTTTCTATATATTCCTGTGCCATGTAATTCAGTGCTACAGTCTCTGTTCCTCACAAGGGACAAGTAAGGGAGGCTTTTATTTTATCTTTTCTGCCTTCATATAACATATCTGCAGCATCCCCTCATTGTTAATGCAGGAATGTTTGATTACCCAAGACAGCCCTAAAATGAATGTGGATTTTATGCACCAGACAAGCAGATACACAGTTGTTCCATTTACATTCCTTCAATCAGTCATTTCTAATTTCTTTTCACTTAGCTTTCAGAAATGCAATCAGAACATTACAAAACTCAGTTCTTTTTGAAAACACTATCAATTTTTAAACTTGTCAAGGTGAGAGTATGACACAGTTTCTGTCAGAAGTCACAGTTAAGTATTCACTGAAAACTCCAATGAACTCTGCAAGGGAATATGGCATTTAGTTCCCACTGCTGTTTTGTTCCTCACATCCTCACGTTGAACAAAACCAGTTACCGTCAGCTTCTCAAAGTAATGACTAAAACCACCAACCAGTCTAAATATTTATGACTGTAGCTATTCTGGGACAACAGCAGCAAGGAAATCCAAATGAAAAGGGTTCATCATTCCACCTGTTCAACAAAACAAAACGTCCAAGTATGTATTAGTTTGCTGTTCAAAGGAAGCTTTTCACTAAAAATACTTTACCAACTGCGTATGTTTCCTACATCTCTATGAACCCTGAAGTTAGGATTTCACCTGTTATTAACTGAATACAGTGACTGAAGTCCTCTGGGTTCACCTTGAGCAACTTGAAAATCTGAGTATTGAAATATATGAAACAATCAAATCAATACAGCTAAATATCCCCTCTGCAGCATAACTACACAAATACTGCTGTTCTCTTTTTGTCACTTGCTATGAGAAATCTCCATGAAGATGTGTATTGACAACAGACCAATCAATGCCAGAAATAAATAGAAGAGCTCGCTACCCATCAAATGAATGTTTTTCCAATAAATGCCCTCTATTCCCTTAGAGCACAAACCCACCTGCTACATGCTTAAAAGGCAGATTAAGAAAAAAAAAAGAGACATCTGCCCCAAGCAACCCAAAACCTCTAAACCATCCCAGCCTCATGTTATGGTTTTAAAAGAGGGTAACTCATTTTCCCTAGAAGTTTCCCTAGCACACAGTACTTTAACATGAACTTATCCCTTGTTTCTCATCACAGAAATTACGGCAATACCACAGAATGTTTCAGAACACTACTAAGAAAAAAACCCCACAGTCTTAGCAGACAGGCCGTAGTGAAGTCTTAGTTCTTACCACATAAAAAAAAAGTTCAACTGATCTCACAAGTGTTCAGAAAGGTAATTCCACATTAGTACATGATGGCAAAATACCACTGTAAGATTTCCTAGAGACAGAAAGACTTGCTATATCACTCCCACATTCTCCTGTAAGAGCAGAGTATGTTTCTTTCATAAAGAGAGTAAATACTAAAATGGTTTGATGTGCTTTGGTGTGATGGCTTTCACTTGTATACACAGCACTTCACCAGATGAGTCTATCAATGAAGTGATACACAAAGTAGTGTGCTGCTACTCTGAGCTCAGGACTGAGTTCAGGAAAGGCTGCCTTGGATCTACTACTTTTCCAGTGCAATACCACTCTTAAAAGGTTTTCTATATGTAAGTTAATTCAATGTAATGACATTAGCATGTCTTCAGATATGGTGCCACCAGATTCTAAAAGATGCAGACTTCTACCAAACCTCAGGTTCTTTCTTCAAAGTTTCAGTTTTGGTGCAACAAACTTACTCATGAACACCTTCTTGATCACTGGATTTTACTGTACAACACTCAACCTGCACTCAATTTCATTTCAAGATGTTTACTGTCTTGATAGAAAAATTTGCTTTTTGTCACGACCTATTTTTTGTGTGAGCTGATTCAATGGGACTATGTCAGCTAGCTTAGCTTTGCCCTGTTTTCTACCTGAAATTCATACACTACCTTTTAGTAATTTAAAAAAACAATCCCATTTATATTTTATTTTTAAAAAAATCCCATTTAGAATTTTATTTTTAAAAATTCCCGTTTAAAATTTTAAGTGCTGAGACCACTTCTACTTATGTAGAAACCATCCATCCTTCAGGCTCATTTTGACAAGTTGAATACAGAGAGGGGAAGACCTTGAGACTCTGGAAGGTAAACCATCTGCATAAAAATAAATGAAAAATCAGAGTCAAAGCAGTAATATTAAAGAGGAGCACCAACACTTTACAGCCAAACTCAAACAGAACAAGAACTCTTTTTCCTTTTAGAAAGATAGGATTAGAAAACGCTAAAAAAACCTCAGGCAAGCACACCCTCTCCCATTATTTTTCAGAAGCAATTGTTTACAACTTAATCTCTTCTATAGCATTACCCAACTTTAATAATGGCCAGCATTCAGTCTTTACATTCCCTCTGATGAAAAACTGCTTATCATTTGTGTCTTCTTCCTTTATTAGATTTCAGATCGCAATGTGCTTTACCTTTAACAAAGAAACAACAACAAAAATGTTTTGTTTCTGTGGTGGCCTAAAATAACAAAAGGCCTTCATACAATACCAAAATATTTAAATGTATATGCAATTGAAGATGATCGCACATAATCACACACATTTATTTTCATTTCTTTGAAAGCTATGCCAGGCATGAACAAAATTACTAAAAGAAAATATCCCCAAGAGCAAATGTTGCTCCACAGACTACAGATATATTAATACAAATATGTTCCTCCTCAAAACACAATCCAAACTGAACTTATAGCTCAATAAGGAAGACATATTTCCATCTTAAAGTTATCAGTAAATATTTTACTAGCAGTCTCTTGGCACATTTTCAACTCTGAATCAACATTTACATACACTTTTCAGCAATCTGCTTCCACATTTAAGTGAAGTATCCCAAAATACACTTTCACACCAGAGTTTGGACTGCCATCTCATAAGGCCAAACTACACATACTACCTTAGATCCAGATACAATCAGTCAAGGCAATAACAGTCTTTCTGGGTACTTACAGTCCCTCATGTGATAGTGATAGGATACACGTTTCAAATGGATAATTCAAGGAATGTTTCTGTACAGACAGCTTCCCTTTTAACTGAATGTTTCCTTGCACTGCCTCACGAGAAACAAAAACCTGCTCAAGTTCCTAAGGTAGGAATTTCTAATAAATTGTGGATCCCTGGATGTCCCAACATCCGCTGAAATACTGTTCTTACATTTAAAGAAAACTTTCTGTAAACATAATAAAAGAAGTAAATAGGAAAATACTAACTCATTTGCAGACATCTCATTCACACTATAGATGTCATGTTACATTAATTTCTTACTCACTTGATCTCCTGATTCTTTCTCCTTTTGGGAGACTTGACTTAAGGGAACTTGAATTTTGCTGCCCTGCCTTCAGTTCTATACAAATCATTTTAAAGCCACCATGCTTTGCTCATTTTTTTGTGAACCTGATTTTTCAGGTCTCTTAGGCACTACTGCCTATGATGTCTTTCATTTAAAGCATATTCTCTGCATACATTTCAGTAAAAGTGTTCCTATTTTAGGGCTGTGCATGGGAAATTCAGACTGAAGTTGCTGGGCAGCCTCAGTACTTAGTCACCTTCTACCCCTTTTCTCATTCTTCTAAGCCCTTTGCTCCTGCCAAAAGCCATCATTCTGCTGACAGTCTAATCCAGGCTGATCCCATGTACTGAGGTCCTCTTACCCGAACTAAGTTTTTCGCTAATGGCCACTTTTTGTCTTGTACCTGGTTCATAGCTATGATACCCAACTCTGCAAAGTGAAGTTCAGCTACTGTTTGGCAAAACATAAAGGATCTCTTTAAAAACAACAACCACAACAAAGTAATTCATTGCATTATATAGCAAGTCAATTTGGCATCTATTTTAAGGACAATTAGAGACCTTCTATGCTACAAATTGCCACATACATTAGACAGTGTGTCGCAAAAGAATAAAACTCCCCAACATTTAAACTTATTTCATATCAGAAAAATACTTTTTGCTGATCTGTGTTTAGTACAGGGCTCTAGATGGCTTAAGGAGTCCTGGGTACCTCACTGCCTCGCAGTGCACGTTACCTTTCCAGGTGGAGTGGATGTCATTCCTTATGTGAACAATGTACCTGGAAGCAATGCCTGTGGGTGAATCTGATATTCTCCAGGAGTAGACACACTGATTCTGAGACAAGGCGACACGGGGCCAGGTCGGTTTTTTTGAAGACTGCTCTTATTTAGCACTAAGTTACTCGCTGCATAAACCATAGGAAACTTTCTTCACTAGATTCAAAGGGAGGCAAAAAGACAAAGGATTCTGTTTGTGAAGTTAATTCTTTTCACATCTCATTTTTAGCTATTGTTGTTTTTGCCATACAACTATCTTCAGATATATACATATGCATTAGAAGTGCCTACAGAACATTCAAGAACCACTTCAAAAATACATATGGTATAGATGTATGCACACCCTACTGATGGATTATTACACAACCCACACCATTCTAGTTGGAAGAGACCTTTCTCACATAGTCTTCCTGCTCAAAGCCCCTTGTCAACAATGAATTTTGACTTAACCACCCCTAAATTAAAAATTCAATAGAGTTAAGGGCAGAGACCATTGGATGATTGTATCTAGATCAGAACATAATGCTGCAGTAAATGTTTGTACAAAGCTTAACTAAATGCCTAGGGATTCATATTCCAATTTTAATTTAACCAGAACGTAATGCTGAAGCACACATTCACAGCTACCTTTTCAGCTCAGCTCACATTTTCACTAGAGCTCATTTATTTCTAAAAAAATCCCTCTGTGGTTTCATAAAAAACAATGTTAATGCTGAAAAGAAATATACAGTAACGTAAAAACTGTGCTGGTTTTGGCTGGAGTAGAGTTAATTTTCTCCCCAGGGGCTGGTATGGGGCTATGTTTTGGATTTGTGCTGAACACAGGGTTGGTAACATAGAGATGTTTTTGTTATTGCTGAGCAGGGCTCACACAGAGCCAAGACCTTTTCTGCTTCTCATCCTGCCATGCTGGCAGGGAATTTGGGGGTGCATGGGAAGTTGGAAGGAGACCCATACAAGAGAGATGACCCAAACTGACCAAAGGGATATTCCATATCCTATGAAGTCATGCTCAGGATATAAAGCAGGAGGAAGAAGAAGGAAGTGGAGGATATTTGGAGTGATGGCATTTGTCTTCCCAAATCACTGTTACACATGACAGGGCTCTGCTCTCCTGGGGATGGCTGAACACCTTCCTGCCCATGGGAAAGAGTGAATGAATTCCTTGCTTTGCTCTGCTTGCATGTGTGGCTTTTGCTTTACCTGTTAAACTGTCTTTATCTCAACCCATGAGCTTTCTATCTTTTGTCCTTCTGATTCTCTCCTCGATTCCACTGGTGAGGGAGTGGGTGAGTGGCCGTGTGGTTGCTGGCTCGGGTTAAAATATGACAGCAATGTTTGAAATTTGGATTTTTCTCCCTCTTGCAGGCTGCAAATCTATTCACATGCCTAGAAACTGCAGATGCAGACCTGCAGACCTTCAGTGTTTGCTTTGCCACATTATATAAATACTTCCACAGTTCTGTATACTATTTCCTGTAATTGTCACTGTTGGAAATACCCCTGCAAATCAAACTCATTTTCCTATTTTTAAGGGGTGAATATGAAGCTTGTACAAATCACCATGAGTGTGATTACCAGTGCCAGTTTCAATGTGATTACGTTACAGGTCTGACCAAAAGTCACTGGAAGTCTTTCGAATCCCAAAGTATATTCATGTGTAAGCTGAAATACAGTATAGAGTGTTCTCTGTATCAATTAGTTGTCCACATGAAGGCAGGTACTCACAATCCACAAGGTAGAATAACTGCAAATCTCCTGCTTAATTCCATTAATTTAAAAGTTATTTGTAACAAATAATATAAGCAGCTAACACCAATAACTCATTAATACAAATAACATGAGGCATTAAACCAATTTGATGGCTCAATTATGAAAGTAAGGATTATAGTTAAAAAATACCTGTAAATAAAAGAATTCATATTATTATACACACAAAAAAAAGGTGACTGATTGGCGAGAAAGAAAAGGAATGGTTATTAGAAGATGAACAATCGCAGTCATTATAAAAACAATTGCCACTGATCAATGTTTGATGTCCCCCATGTCAGGACTCCTGGACCTAACTGGTAAATGCTCACATTACAACAAAACACTGCTGCAGGGGTGTGGGGCTGAGAAAGGCAAGGAAGCAGGAAACATTATCATCCTTACCCAGTAGAAAAAAAAAAAAAAAAAAATTGGATAAAAGTTCTTCTCTTATGCCCAAAGCTGAAGCAAACTGAGAAAGATTTTATTGCTGAGATGTATGTTAATTTGTATCACCTTCAAACACAAGACTTCTTTTTTTTCAGTCTGTTGATTCAGCTTCTTTTCAAAACCAAATTAAAATATAAATAAAACACATCCTACGCAAGAAAAGGGACATGATTCTGGATACATCTCATTTCGATTTTTCTTTTACAAGCAGTATGACAAGCCCTCAGAATTTAATTTCCAACTGCCTGGTAGTAAATGTCTTAATTTCTCAGCTCCCCAAGACAGTTATCTTTTCTGACTACTCTTTTCCTTTAAAAAGAAAATAATTTTTTGTTTCCAGAATATGTAGATGGGAGTGTCTTGCCAGTTAAATCTTACAAATAACAATAATTATAAAAATCCCAGCAGAAAAATTAAAACGGCAAAAATTTTTATGATTCCCATACCTAAACCACAGTCTGATTAGTGTGCTCATGCTTTGAGCCACTTTTTCAGCATCTGAGCTTTTGAATTGATACAATAAAAAATGATTCTTTGTTGAACAGATGGCCAATCACAACAGTTTGCTTTAGATTTAGCTTTGCTAACTGCTTCTTGTCTTTGTTTTCATGTAGTTTAACATATATATGAGTTAATTTGACCTATGTTCACCTGAGAAATACAGTATTTCACCTTTTTTGGCAAGTCCAGATGCAGATCAGTGATGAGTGGCACGCCTCAAGGGTCAACTGGGACCAGTACTGTTTAATATCTTCATCAAAGGCCTGGACTGTGGGATCTAGTGCACCCCAGCAGGTTTGCAGAGGACACCAAGCTGAGTGGTGTGTTTGATGTGCCTGAAGGACAGGATACCATCCAGAGAGATCTGGGCAAGCTTGAGAAGTGGGCCCATGGGATCCCACTTTAACAAGACCAAGTGTTAGGTCCTGCACCTGGGTCAAGACAATCTCCGGTTTCATCCCAGGGGATGAACAGATCCAGAACAGCCCTGCCAAGAAGGACTTGGGAATGTTGGTGGATGAGAGGCTGGACATATCCCAGCCATCTGCACTCACAGCCCAGAGAGCCAAACACATCCTGGGTTGCATCCAAAGCAGTGTGGGCAGCAGGGGAGGGAGGGGATTCTGCCCCTCTGCTCTGCTCTGGTGAGACCCCACCGGCTGTGCTGCATCCAGCTCTGGGGTCCCAGCACAGGAAGGACATGGACCTGATGGATCGGGTCCAGAGGAGGGTCACAGACACAATCAGAGGGATGGAGCACCTCTCCTGTGAGGAAAGGCTCAGAGAGTTGGGATTGTTCAAGCCTGGAGAAGAGAAGGCTCCAGGGAGACCTTATGCAGCCTTCCAGTACCAAAGGAGGGCCTGGAGGAAAGATGGGGACAGATCCCAGCAGGGCCTGCTGCAATAGGACCAGGGGTAATGTTTTTAAACTCAAGGAAGGTCAGTTAGGGTTAGATACAAGGAAGAAGTTTTTTTACAATGACAGTGGTAAAACACTGGCACAAGTTGCCCAAAGAAGTGGTGCATGTCCCACCCTTGGAAACATTCTTGACTAGGTTGGATGGGGTTCTGAGCAACCAGATCCTGTTGAAGATGTTCCTACTCATTGCACAGAATTGGACTAGATGACCTTAAAAGGTCCCTTCCAACCCAAACCATTCTATGATTCTATATAATATAAGGCTACCCATCAGCTTTTTACAGAAGCATTTTAGCATAGTGTTTCAATAGCATCTTAGCTGTTTAAGGAACTTATTGCTAAACAAACCCCGAACCCACAACACAACTGCAGGGCATTACTCTGTTACCAACCTGTGTGGTGCTATTACTATTTTTCTGTTCCTACTTGATTTTGTACTTCTTTCAGTGTGAGGGCTGGCACACCTTTCAGACACACACTCTCTATTCCATTTAAGCTTGTCCCTTCCCCAATATTTATCTAGAAATAATCAGCTGAACATTATTTTTTCCAACCTCTTATACAAAAGCATTTTCAAAACAAGTGAATGCCTTGTAACTACATTAAAACATTCTGAACACAACTCAGTCCCTTGCCTCTGTTGCTTGTCAGATGCCCTGATATCTCATTAATGCATATTTTCCTAAGAATACCATGCTGCATGCTTCACACAAATCATGTGTGGCACAACAAAACCTAATTCGGTACAAAACATTTCTTCCTTCCCACACTTTGCAATCGAATTAATATTTTTATGCAGTCCCAAAATGGAAAAGTCTTTTTAGCATTTAATATATTAAAATTCACTACTATCATTAGATTTGCTGGTAGCGTACATGCAATAATAAATTCCAGCTTTTTCCTGAATGGACAGTAGGCTATAAAGAAAAAAAGGTATCTATTTTACTAAGTAGATTTATCAATGAAGCATAAAACAAGAGAAAACTATAGATGGGGACAAAAATGAGGAAACAGAAGAAATGGAAAAACCTGGGAGGAGATGATGGCCTAAGAGTCTGCTCTCTTCTTAGAATCAGTAACAATGCCAAGTCAAGATCTCAGCTGCAGCTTACAGATTATGCTGTGTGGAAATAACTACTAATAAATGTAGGTTGAAACATAACTGAAAATAAGGCAGATGATGTTTCTACTTTGAACTCCAAAATGCTGCAGACATTTTGGGTTTAGGTTTGGGGATCTTTGCAATTCTCATTTGATTAGAAGTCTGCGCAGCTAGAGGTACATTCAAGCTGGGTCGAGCCTTCTAACTGAAATTTCATAACTTCCCAAATCACAGGGATAACCACTACAAAACAGAGGAGATTAGATATGGGAAAAAATAACAACTATTGGAAAGGAGGTTATTAAACACAGTAGGATTCAAACCTGAATGACAAGGCAAGAAGTTACAAGGGGTCTTTTGTGAGGGTAGTGTTAGTTACACATTTACATAGACACAGGATTTGATACCATAGCAGCTTTCAGAAGTACCACAAAAACAAGAGCAACATCTGTTTGTTTTCTGTATCACTGATGAGAGTCACCTTGACCTTTCAATATTTCAAGATTTCTTTTTTTAAATTTTTTTTTTTTTTTTTGTTATAGCCTTGAAGCTACTGTCAAAGAAAGGACATGAGCTATTAAGAAGAGAATACCAGCTATGATGAACAAAACTGTCCTAGAGTGAGTGTTGTAACAACAAACATGGGTTTTCAAAATGTTTTCCCTCTCCTTTTAGAGAATGTCTACTAGAGTGAGAAGGAGGTATTACCAAGAACATGAAGAATAAAACGCAGCCATTTGTCTGGAGGTTCAGGGCATACTTTTTCTGTCTCCCAAATTAACAAACATATAAACTAATAAAAATAAATGAAAGGAAAAAAACCCTACTAATCCTTTAACTTTCAATATGCTCTGTGCCTTAGAACTCAAGTTTCTCCTTCTAGTACCAACAGTGTACTTGTCACCTCATCAAAGAACTTGTACCTCTGAGTACTTCTTATCAGTATGCACCTCATCAAAACAAGTGTTTACTATTATAAACAAAAAAAATTATTATCACTGCAACAACTATTTAAAAGCTGCCAAGACATGATTAACAGTAACTAAAGTTACATTTAGAAATCAAACTCTCATTTACATATTATCCACTGTCCTGATGATGCACCTTCAAACAGAGACCCCTTTTTAATAGAACAGCTTTTTTTGAAGTTAAATTCTTATGATCAGAAAGGTTTATTTCACTACCCACTAAAAAACACACTTGAGAATGAAAAATTATTAGCAGTTTTATGGCACACAGCACTTCAATATTTCGGCACATAAACCCATCATTAGCTTGGAGGGAAAAGAGGCACAGCTCTAACTGTACTTTGAATAATTTTAAGTATTTGTTAACACACACACACACACACACACACACACACACACAAGACTTCTCAATGTATGTCATGCATCCAAGCCTCCCAAACAGGAATCTTCTTTTTCTCCAACAGAATGAATATATAACACATGCTCACACTGCCACTATGCCTTCCTGCGTCAGACATACAGCAGGAAAAATTTTACACTACCCTTGCCTTGAAAAGCTCTTCAACTTCTTTTTCACTACCTCAAAAAGACTGACAGAGAAAAAGGCAGACAATGAATGATGAAGAGGTAACACTTGCCAAGAAACCAGAGCTATTATTAAGCAACCCTTGTCTGCCCTTCATATGGTACCTACAGCCACAGAAGGAAGGCTGGATGGGAAGATCATCTACAGTGTAGGGACAGGGCAGGGGCAAGCAAGCAGATTTGAAAGTGCTGTTCGTTTTCAAATTCTACAAACTTCCAAGACTTCAATATCTTCACAAAATCCAGAAGAAGTAGAGAAGAGAATAAAGAAAAAGAAAAAAAAGAAGAATTTTTCATAGCAAGCTATACCTCTCAAAGCTCAAGGAGGAATCAAGGTGATTAAAGTATGAAAATGGAGCTCCATCCTACTGTGAAGCACATGAAAAGATATACTCAAACAGAAACCAGAAATGCCTAGAAAATAAACATTACACTGTACATGGAGGTAACTTCAGTTACAAAAGCCGCAAAGCCCCAATAAATATTCACTGCAGGAACCAAAGGAAAGAGCACAAGACAGGTCAAGAAAAGACAAGTGCAAAGGTTTTGCAGATCAGCAAAGAAACACATCACACACTCAAATATAAGCAAGAAAACCAGCAGAAAAGCAATCTGAAAAGGAGAATCACATGAGTTTGTTGACCCTGCAGCAACTGATACAGTCAGAATAGACACGAAGAATGAGAATTGAAGAGTTGTAGCTCAAAATGTCACCAATTTCCTGTTTTCTTGTGCTTTACAAACATGGATGAGGCCACCAAGGTCTTGCTTGTGCTCTCACAGAGAACCTGGTCTGTGCCCAGGACCAAGAGGTGGAAGGTTAATGCACTGACTTGCAGCACTGGCTCACCACTTCCATACAAACCTTCACAGGTCTCATTTGAATAGCTTTGTGTCTAGCTGAGCTAGTGCTAGTTAAAATGAGCCAAAACCAATTAGTGAATAAAGATGCTGCTATAGCAACAGCATCTAATTTTCCAATTAGTAATAATTGCTGAAACACCTGCCATAAAACATAAATACGTTTGGATTGGGGGTCTCTAAACGAACTTTGCTTTAAAGGTTTTTTTCTTTCTTTCTTTTTAAGTTGACCTTTATCATGATAATGAAAGAGAAGAAAGTGCCAGTTCTCTTTTTGCTGTAACATAATACAAATAGACAAAATATTATTTTTTTTTACAGGAATCCCAAGAATGTGTCCTAAAGTCTTAAACTAATTAACTACGCTGTGCTTAGAGATTCTCAGGAAGGAAAAAAAATCCAGATGGCACTCAGTTTACAAAGCAGAGCAGTGCAATGAATGCAATATTGAAATACCACCTGTAGGATGAAAATGCTCTGATTCACAGTGTGTGTTCTGAACTCTGAACATACACTTTTCACGTCTAATTTTGAGTATAGCTGTACTGTCCAGTTCCAGTCACAAATGGAAATGGGACTCACACTTGCTCTGCGTTACACCTAGGAGATTCTTAGCACCCTTTTGTATCAGCCAGCACCCACCCACACATTGGATGTATCTGAAGTCAGTAATCTAATGCTGATTTCCTCTCTTAGACAACCCCACATGAGAGTGCACAGTACTCCATGGTCTTCCAGTACTTCAATTTTCTGTATTTCAAACATTTACCCTCTCTCTCCACCTGTGCAGACACTAAACCCCAGGACAACTACACAATCAAGTACTTACAGGTTTCAGTGAGGCAAAAGAAAGTGTGCCAATTTTTCCTCTGCAGTGAAATGACTGATCATACAACGGTGAAGCATTTCAGCCATTTAGAGTGTAAAAGACCAGCCACATACTAATTCCCCGCTTGTAAGAGCCTAAAATCACCCATAAGGATTCCCACTTAAGCCTCTTCAGAGACCCTAACCAGAGTGAACATAAGCAGTTAATCAGAAAGGCAAGTTTCCCAACAAATGTAATAAATTCCCAAATGGCCAAGCCCAGCAGCGCTTCTTGAAACAGCAGCAGCAGTAACTGCAGCAAACAGATGTTGTTGTTTCACAAAGATAAGTTTTAACAAACACTTGAAGACATGGCTCAAAAACATTATTTCTGTATCACAACATAGTTTTAACTTTTTTTTTTTTTTATTATTATTTGAACAGGAAATAAGAACAACAGTCATAAATAACAAATTTACACTTTTAGCAAGGTACACTGCTCATTGCATTTACATTTGTAAACTGCTTATGCCATCTGTTGGGACCAACAGAAACAATCTGTAGATTTTTTTCTGGGGGCTTTTTAGCTTATCAAAAATAAGCTGCTTTTTGTTGTTTAAAAAAATTATCTAAGTAACCTTTTATGGAAGCGCCCTCTCAGTTACACGCTAGTGTATTGCACTTCAGAGTTTCAATAACACTAACCTCAACAATTTACATAAAATCACACTGCTTGCCCAGTTATTATGCCTGAACTCCAAAGGGGCATCTTTAGATAGAGGTACTTACCTAAAAATTCCTATTTCACTAAGCAAGTCACTTTCACATCACCTTTGAAAGGTGCTGTCACAACAACAAATACATTTTGAGATAACAAAGTTTGTGATAAAGGCTCTTCCAGAATTATGGATTATGCTCACACTCTGAATGCTTAGAAATAAGATATAGATTATATATCTTACAAGATTTCTATAAGAAATAGATATTTTCTATGCTTAAACCATACTAAGGCACATAAGGTGCCAGGGAAGCTACTGGAAATGTTGCCATTGAAATGAATGCAAAATTGTGTCAAGGCTGAAGAAAAGCCTTAGCGGTCCCATTAAACAGCATAAGGGGTTGTTTTTTTCCTTGAGTTATTTCAGCCTCTGCAGAGCTGGCTTTTCATCCTGATAGCACCTTCTAGCACTTCTATAAGCCAAGAGAACAGGTAGACTAAAAAACAAACCAACCAACCCCTCTGAAGAGCCAACTAACCAAAACCATCCTACTTGTTATTACACAGCAACAGAATACTCTACACTGTAATTATATTTTATGACCAGCTTTCCATAGAAGGCCTTCTTCCTGTATTTCTAAATCAGGCAGGAAATTCAGTGTGCTTGAAATGCCAGAAGAACTCCTCCAACCCAACTTTTTTGGCAGATTCTAAAATCATTGTATTTATGAGATTATTTTTGGCTGTAAAAGAACAGAAATGTTTTCCAAATCTTCACACTAGTGCAGGACATAAGCTCACTTGCTTTAAGCATTGGTAATCTCATTGACACTGATAAAATTATTCATGCTTTGAAAATTAAGTGATTAAGTATGTTCTTACATTTTTTTTTCCTGGGCTGGACCTCTAGGTAATAGGCTTAACACACTGAACAGGCTGTGCATTACTTTTACATGACGGACTCTGTTCTAAAACAACTCAAGAAGTCAAGCATACTGTTTGTCTCTGGTCTTTTTGAGCATGTTAGTCTTTCAGGGGGACAAGTATGAATGGTGCTCTCTGAAAATGCCCAGTCTAGCATGAGAACTGAAGGGGGTAGAAGATATGCAATTACTTCACAAAAGGACCGATCTGCGAAGAATTGACAACGGGCTACACTGCAGGGAATGAGCTAAGGTTTGTACTGTGAATTAAGATTTAATGAGTCCCTGGGCAAGTTTTGTCAAAGAAACTAAAGGAAAAAAGAAAAAAGAAGACTGCTTGATCATGTAGATTAGCTAAATGAAAATGCTACCTATGTATGTTAAAAATAAAATCTATCCAAAACAGAGTGACCTTGAACATTTAGCTACAGCACCAGCCATCAGGAGGTAAAGTATTCTGTTATTTCAATGTACTGATGAATTGGCTGCAATGAAAAGAAAACTACATTGTAAGAGTATTGCCAAATCAGAGTGACAAATTTGTAATATGCGATTTCTGATAATAAGAGATTGCAAATATGCATTTTTTCTTTACGGAAAGGTTAAAAAAAGGGAACAGTTTTCTAGAACAACTAAAATAATCAATGAAATATACAAAATTTTTAATAGAATCTTATTTTTTTCCTTATACCCCCACAGAGATGGTAATCTTTAATTAGATGGGCACCATACCACATCCAACACACAAATGCAACTACCAAGGATAATTATCTAAATGATGGTAAGAGTTCAGTGCACAAAGTGATTGTTTTCCTTTGATAACTACACTGAGGAACTGGTTTTCAGGACAGAGCAAATAAAATTTATGGACTGATGCAGATATATCATAAGCATAAAGGGGTCATTTGGACAAAACATTTCAATCAGTTTGTCACAGAAGTAACTCCATTTCCTATTTCCAACTGATGATAATTTTAAATGTAATTGATAGTAAATTATTTGTGGAGCTAGGAACTAGAGGTCTCAAAATCATAAATACGAGAACATTTTTCAACAGTTTTTATTCTGTATTAGACATAAATTGGCACAGAGAACAGTGGAGAACATTCTGTTCCCAACAAACTGAAATCATCCACGTAAGACATAATCACAGCCCAGATTTCAAGTACCATAATTGCTGACTAAGAACACAGCCACCAAAGAGAAAAAGCATGATCCAATGTCTTCTCAAAGAGCTCATTGAATATTGCACATTTCCCAAAATAACAGCAAAAATGGCAGTTTTACTCTCTTTAAGTGACATAATGTTCCTCTGTAAAAGTGCAGGACAGAAAGTTCTCTATGGCAAACAAGAAATTCCAAGAAACTTAATTCTTCTAACTAGGGTCGTAATCAAAGGCAAGGCCAGAGGCATAAACCTGATGAGACGTGTTACAGCTTTTTCCCAGGACTTGATGGAAGCCATAGGAGTATCTGACCATGCTCAGGTCCAGATTAGACAGATGAGGCTCAATCCCCTCTTCCATTACCCAGCAAGAATCATTAAGTTGCAATCACGTCCTTAGCACCAGCAAGAATTTAAGGCTGTAGAAACATTTTCATAAGCAAAGTATTTTGTAGTTTTAAGGGAAGACCTCTCACAAATTATTATGGAAAAGCAGATTATAAAAATGTACAACATAAGTAACAAAATTGTCAGAATCTTCATTTTTCCACCCTCAGAGTTTAGTTTTTCTTTAGAAATGAGACCCTAAGGGATTAGCTCCCTTCTGCATTGAACAAATACAGGATTTTAACACTACTGAAGCTACTTTTCTGTTGTATAAACAAGGTGCTTACTAGGTGATAGTATAACTAGTTGTCATAACTAGAGAAGAGCAATGCACTGAAATCATCTATATAGAAACAGCATAAAAAAGAAGTAATAAAGAAAGCAGAAATCTTCATAATTTCATGCAAAACACTACCATCAGACTACATCTCTTAAATGCTGCAATTTTTTTTCCTTCATCTGCACTTACTTGAAATAGCTGGAAAAAATGTTCATTCTTATTTGCTATGAGAATCATGGTCAGTAAGTTAAGACTTCAAGATCCCCATGAGATATGGGCTACTAACAATAGCAAGCAAAGAGCCCTTCCCTAAAATGATACCATCTCAATAACAAGAACATATTGACACTTCTTCTCTGTTCAGGACATATATTATCAAGTGAATAAAACCCCCCTAATTCTACTCACTCAATGCTAGAAAAATACTTCTTGATGTAGTCTTCAAAAATCACAAAACACTTATACATCAATAGAGGCAGTAAATCATGGCCCTGATAAAAGCAATCTGGTTTTTGACTTCACCTTCTGCGTTCTCCTTCTTTCCATAATGCAGCTGGTCTTTGTTTCAATAAACTTTTGGGTACATGTTCCCTATCAATCAACACAAAGACTTATTAAAGACAAACAAGGTGGAAGAAAATCCAAGCAACATGAGAGAAATTCTAATCCAATGATGCCAGCAGCAAAACTTCTGTGTGACCAGGGCATCGTCTCCAGGCAATTCCCCAGGGAGAGGTAAAGTGGCCTAACGGTTTCAGCTCAAGTCAGAAAATGTGGAGAACTGCCAGATTTCAGGTATGACCCCCAGCAAGTCACACAGCTGCTCTCAATTTTCTCATTTGTTACACACAGATAACGAATCTGGCAAATGTACACTACCATAAAATAGCTAAGCATGACTATTGATTTTTGCCTTATAAAAGGCAACAGTACAGAACTCCTCTTAAGAACACTATATCCCTAGCTAGTAAGCAGGAGAATCTGGGAGGAGGATGATTGTCTACTTTCATAATTATTGATTTTTATAGGGTACATATCACTTTATTACCGTGACACTCTTTACATATGGAGCTTCTTAAGGAATTAACAAACCAAATAAAAGAAGAAATGGACCTTACATAAATGCCAGTAGCAGATCTGCTTTAAATTACAAAAATGATAGAAATGCTATTAAGTAGGCTACATGTCAGAGAGTCCTTAGTGTTTAAACTTAATTAGAGGAAGACTTTCTTTTAGTAACATTCTGAATCTAAGAGAATTCACAGTCAGTTGTATATCTGTGAAGAACAATCACCACAGATTTCTAAATTCTATAAATGCAAAAAACTGAAAGAGGCTTTTTTGTGTATGTCCTGTTGGGGAGATCTGTGAAGTACAGCTAAGCACCCTCATATATGTATACATATAAAACACAGAAACTACTTCTGGAGTTTCTCCTAAAAGCTAACACAGTTTGGTTCTTAGTTGTTTGCCACCAGGACTTTAATCCTTCGAGCTGCACTCAGAAGGCCCAGGTGCCCTGTCCATGCAGGAGAAAAAATGAACTGATCAAGAGATAAACTTTTTCCCCCATGGAAACTAAGGTATAAATCCACACAAGAATTTTTTTTAAAACAGATTTCTTTTTTAAAGCCTGCTGAAATGTGCTCCTAGCTCCACCCTGTTCCAGCTCCTCACTGTTCCCTGCCATGCATCATTTAAATCATGGGCAGTAACTGCCACTGTAGCTGAGCCAGAACCTGGCAAGGAGCAGATGAAAAAGGAAGGGATCATAACCTTTTTGACCAGCTTTTTCAGGAGAGAAATCATGATGCTGGTACATACTGGCAAATAAAAAACACCTTTATTGCAAAATATCAGAAAGGCTGCTGCAACTACCATACTGAATGTAAAAAATATCAGCAACTCTGACATGTTACATCTCTCCGTGGCAAGCCAAGGTTCAACAGTGTTTGCCACCTCATGGACAAACAGTAAAATACAGACTGTGGGTATATTCATGGCTGGTAGCAACTGGAAGCAGGATTAGAGGCTTTCAGATGAAAATTTGTTCTGTTCAGATGAACAGGATTTGTAGTCTTCCACAACAGTACTGAATATTGATTACAGCTACATGTAGTTGGATCTAGCATTTTCAAATCCCTTGCAAATAAGAGAAAAATTGTCTTCCTGAACACACTTGTTTGTTTCAATAGAAGAGATAGAGATGATAAGAAAAAAGAAAAAGGAAGAAAAAGGAGAGGGACCATTATCTAACTTTCTGGACCAATGATGGTTTTAATGTGCAATTTACAGAGCAAGTTTACTTGCATACTGCTCAACAGCAGTAAAAATCTATACCAATGCAGAATACACGACACCACAGCTCATCATAAACTACATTTTTCAGAGAAATTAACATGCATGATTATTGACTATTAGGATAGAGCATGTGGTGAGAGTTCCTCTCCCTCCTCACACACCAGTGTTTAGTAGCACCTTTTTTCTTTCAGTCTAATGTAATTCGTGAGGTGCCAATTAACTGGCTCCAGATTCCCTACCCTTGTCCTAAAAAGTTCCAGAACCTGACCTGCTTCTCATTCCAGTCAGAGACTGCACAGAAAACATATGTTCAATCTCTTGCTTTTCGTCTCAGTCTGTGACTAGATTATTTGAAAAATCCCTTGCTAAATGGGGAATTTATGCCATTTGTCTTAAAGGGGGTATTAGCATTAACTAGTTGCTAGAGCTGTTAACTAGCATGCTAGTTAAGGTGCTAGATGAAACACGAAGGCTCAGCCTATATCTTTAAAATGCCATTATTCAGAAAAGGATTCATTTGGAATAATTGGAAAGGGATTAGATTGACTTCAAATCCAAGACCATTGTACAATAAGAATCAAGAAAACATTTAACCATTACCAGTAAACCACACATTTTCTGGGAGGCAAACTAAATCGCTTCATTAGTCCCTGCCTTATCTAGCCAGGGACTAGGGTTCTCCCTCCAAAAACTGTGCAAATGTGTAATTTGGTACAATATTTGAGTAGTATTTTGATTTGTGTAAAAACTGGAGTAAGAGTATTGAGAGCAAGGGAATGTAAACTGACAACTGATATCTGTGACATAAATCAGCTGGAGTTACTGATTTACTCCCACTTCTAAAACTTCTTACTGATTATGGTGTTTTTATCTCCCATAAGCAGTGGTTTGTGGTTTGGTTTGTTCATCATTTAAGAAGTGCAGTCTGGCTAGATACTGCCCCAGGCAGAGTAATTGTACTTAACCAGAGATGGAATAAAAATATCCAATTTAGACTGCAAACTGTCTCTGTCTATAATGCATGTTAAAAACTTAAACGAATCTCAGACCAATACAACTTAAACCAATTCTTAAACGAAACTCTGTAGATCTTTTAAACTTACATTTATATTTTGACAGTCCACTGCACTTGGTTGCACAATTTTCTTTAGAAGGTTTCGGCACTTTGGAGATGGTTAGTGTGACAAATGGTTGAGTCTTCAAGAGATTGTGCTTTCAGCTCTTGCTCAGATTCAGATATGTGGAAGATGGCTCTTTTTCTTAAAAAAAGACCCCTAGTAACTAATAAAGAAGCTTATGCCTTCCTGCGGAAATCATTTAGACCTTTCCTGCAGTATTTTTTCATAGAGCACAATTTATTGCAACTCAGTGATCTTCCCTCCAATTTAAAAGCAAAAACAAGGACAAAATCATAGCAGGACCCGGATCTTGCTTTTTAAGTAGAGTTTAATCATAAAAAAACCCAAAACAAAACAAAAACCAAACTTACAAACAAAACACTTCATGGGGAAACCCACCAAGAAGAAAGGTGAAACAACTGGAGACCTCTTGACAAATTGAATAAAACACCTGCAGGTGAACAAGCCTGCAGACTTATTCTAATGGAAACAGTATGTAGACAATTGCTCTTTCCCCCCTTATTTTACTCATTTAAGGCCACCTTAATGATGTGGATACATTAACTGAAATAGAAACTCCAGTTCTGAGCACAGCCAAACTACTGGTTATTAATCTTAGTTTCCTCCCTATTCCTCCACTTTCTTTATATATCCCGAGAAACATCTCATTATATGACAAAATGAAACCAGACTAGATATATGTGAATTAGTTCAGTTTCTGAGCACTTTTTTCCTGTGAGAACAGAATCCAACAGGCTTGCTGGATTTCTTGCCAATTGTATTTACATTATTTACATTTTCACTATAGCTGCTGTCAATTCTACAAATCACTTAGCATTCAAATACTAAGACATTTAAAAGCAACAAAACATACCAATGCAATTACAATGGCCACTGGAAATAGCTCAAATTCCATGTCCATACCATAATGGAAAAAACAAGTCTCCTTACCTGACTCTAAGCTCTGGACACATTTCCTAAGGCTGACTCTAGACCACTATTTCTAACAAACTGCCCATCTCTCCTTCCTTCCCTCCTTTCTTTTCCTCCCTCTCTCCCTCCCATGGTTTTCTGCAACGTTCATGTCACCAGTATTAATATATTAATGCTTTGTCCTCAAATCTACATTTCAGCCCTTGGTAATGCTGAGAATTCCCTTTTACTCAGGCTTCACATCCCTTACCCAGACTTAATATGTTACTTTACCCTATCAGAAGGGCTGGGATGGCAAGCCTTTCCTCACTCCCCAGTGAAAGCTTTCTGAGATACTGCTCTTAGATTCTCTCTGGTGCAAAACCTGTAACTGATCTGATTTAGTTTCTAACCTCTCATTTCTTCAATTTTTTTATCAACTTCCTTGCTGAACTTTTTGGCTTCTCTTCAGTTTCTTCCATCACATAGCTGCGTCTTCCTGCAGCACTAATGTCTGCAGGGTTTTTTGCCAGTCTATCAGAACTACTGATTATACTTAACTTTTTTTTTTTCTTTTTCCTTCAACTGAATGTGACAAGCAGGAAAAAAAAATCTTAATAAAAATCAGTATAATCACAACAAATTAATCTGAACAGCATTTTTTCCAAGTGAGTTGCCAGCAAAAGTGGAAAAAAGAAGATCATAGTCACAAGCCATCAGCCTGTACTGGAAGCAGAAATAACTGTCCTCCAATCCCATTTTGCAAAGAAACCCACATTAAGTGCTTTCTCATGCACTGAAAAATATAATACCAGGACTGGAGTATATGCTTCCTTTCTGTTTCTAAAACTCTCTGACACACTCTGCAGGTCACAAGGCGTCATGTCATCGTGTTACAGCCTAAGTGGAACAGAGGAAAGTGGCTCAGGACCTGAGGGAAGGGAAAGCAGACTGTAAAGACTCTTTGAGTGGGGAAGATAAATTAATAATAGTTTTAAAAAGTAAAATACAGGTACAGCAGCTACAATTCAAGAGTTTGTTTTTCAAAGACCAAACATCCCGCTTGCACAGGAATTTAAAGAGTTTTAAAAGTTTACCCAAATATGTTACTTTACTGCTAGGTTAGGATACTGGCTTTCTTTTTCCATGTCATGTCTCCTTGCCTTGGAGAAGCACTAGGATGGCAAGTGAGCCAGAGGTGAGGTGAAAGGGACCAGTGTAGGATAGGCACAGAGGCACTTGGAGGAGTACAAGAATGTTTGCCAAAGGAAAGAAGAGGAGGAAGGATATTCTCCAACTGTGAAGGACAGTGACCACATCGCCGTGGCTTCTGCCAAAATGCTGACACCAGCCACTGCAACCCATGACCCTTGTAATTCACTGGTCTGCATAAAGACCAATTTCTTTTATCCCAGCAGAGCTTCCTGGTGCTCCCCCACCTTTTTAGCTGGCTGTACAGTAACAGAATTGAACAGAGTCTCGTTTTGCCAAGTATGCTACTGATGTCCACTCTCCCATGATCACACTGGCTGGAAAAGGAGGAAACCCAAAGATGTGCAGTACAATACCACTCACATGATTTAAAGGTTTGCTTAATGGCAGAGGGAGCAAAGATGGTGAATCAAACTCCAGCACAGATTGAAGCTTACACTGGACTAAAGAAAATAGTGAATTTAACTGAGTGGAGGGGGAAGGGAAGTAAACCTCATGAAGCAGCCACAACATTCAAATTAATTTTAAACGTTTCTGTGGAATAACTGCTGCATGTAATTTCCAACACTAGTTAGCACATTGTAGATGCTGCTAGAGTAAATATGTACTCTTACATGTAGGTGTGAATTTTACGACTACAGGCTATACCTCTGAACCTGCCACTGCTGCTTTCTTGAGAGGAGCTCTCAACCGTGACACCTGGCTCCCTGTCTATAAATGTTCTCTTCATATAAATGATGTTTGTTCTACATCTCAACAGGAGCAACTCACCAGAAACAGGGAACAAAGAAGTCAAAATATTTTCAATTTCTTCAGCAGTAGAGGAAAAAAACCTTCCAACATTTTACTTTACACTTCTAGCTTACCCAGCCCCTGGAAAGTAAGGTCTGCTACAAGCAGCAGAGCTGCTTAAAGCCTAGGAGCCCTTAAATTGAACAATCAAGCTGTACAGACATGAGTGGCACCCACTGATTCACCACTACTGATTTGCATTTCGGAAGCGCAAATTTCCAAATGACCAGCTGATATATATGCAATTTATAAACATTAATTTTGGCATGACATTTTCTAGAGACGAGAATTGCTTTTTACGTCAAAAGTATCTTGATGACATCTGCCAAACAGTGTGATTTCAGTCAAGATATCAGGTAGGAAAATTGGTATAAAAAGGGCAGGTACAAGGTACCCCTGTGCTACAGGATTCCTTGTTAAAACCATTTTCCATACATATACTTCTTCCAGAAAGGAAACCTTGGCCATGATGTATCATTTACATTTTCAGAGGTAAGTTTATTGCAGGAGAGTCTTGGATTAAAAAAATAATAAGAAGTGATATAATGGAAAGCTTGATTCAAGTTTAAATATTGGAATAGTTACAGCTGTGTTATACTCTAGAGATGGATGACTGGATAAAGAAGTACAAAAGATGCAAAATGGCTTTGTAAGAAGCCAGCCAAACACTGATGCTGAAATAAAGAAATTGAAATCTTGCTGAATTACTTGAAAGGACAGAAAACTTATCATTATGGAAACAAGATAAATCTAAATAACAAAGATATATTAAAATGCAGTAAAGTTGTTTTGGTTTAATTCTTTTTCCAATACTGACAGTTTGTGAGGTATTTATAATAAAAATACTTAAAAAAGAAGTTATTTAATTTGAAACAACAGATCACATTCAAATCTCATCATAATATTTCTTCTTCCCTCCAAGTCCATCACGTCTATATTTTGTGAATAGATATGCAACAAAAAATGTCATTTTCTGAGGAAAAGAAAGGAGCTTTTAGCAATTAATGGTATAACAACTAAACCAAAAACTTTCGGAGAAGCTTTTCAGGGTATCGCATTTATTATATATTATGCAGCTAGCCTAATTAGACTAATTTGTTAAGCTGACAATGATTTAAGTTGGGATGAACTAAATAACTTGGTGATTATATTCTTTAATAAAGACTCCTTTTTGTTTGGTTCTCTTGAAGACAAATCCTTACAAAACAAGCAAGCAGCTGGTAGCTAAAAGCTACCTTGTACTACACAATTGTTTACACCAAACAGCTAGGAAATATAATGCAAACAGTATTTCAAGCATCTACACTCCTACACAGAATTACACACAAAGCTCTGATTAATTTTTACAAGAAAAACTATTGGTTTCTATCCACAGAGTTTTTAAATCATTATCCTGTGCAGCAATAAAGTTGACAAGGCAGTACAACCCCTCTTTGGAAGCACTTTCCCAACCTTTAGTCATGCTGTCCAATCTTAAAACTCACAGATGTTGAGGAAATTTCATGCTTACCTGACTAAGATGGGTTGACAAATGCTATATTTCCACCCTTTACTGTCCACGAAGAACTTTGCAAACTTTACCGTGTCTCTAAACACACTAACCTCTAGGCACAGAAAAATCACAACTATAATGTTCATGAATTGTTATTTGTACAAAATTTTCAAATTTGGCAGGGAAAATAAGAATAAAATTAAGGAGCAATGTCTTCTTTTGACTATTTAATAGTCAAGCACGAACGGGTGTGTAATTTAGCAGTGCCATAGTTACATAAGCACACATTTGAACACACATCCAATTCAAAACCCCCACCCTCTGGGAATCTGTGCCCTAGTTTCCAGGTAGCCTACAGCACATGCCAAATTTGAAATGGAAATATTTCCCTAATCAGCTAAATCTGGGTCAAAATGTCAACTCCGCTTAGGTCCAAGTCATTGCCACTCATGATCTCTGGAACGACCATAATGAATATTTGTGCAGCATGAGGGACTCTGGACGTTGACTGTGGGGCACAGCCTCCTAACAACTGCCACAAAGGAGAAGTATATACACACTTTGGCACACTTCCTCAGGAAACTGAGCATCAGGAAAGACACACTGCACTTGTCTCCACTTGCCCTTGTGCCCTCTGCACAGTAGTTCCTGCGTCCTAAAAAGGCACTTTGCAGGCATGACTCCTGTTGGGATGCAGCTAAGCCGCACAGAAGCACTTTTGCAGTGGAACCATAGCAAAGTGAAGGCACTTATTTTTCAGCCAGTCAAATAAGCTACCTTAACTAAGATACATAATGTTTTCAGGTAAAACACCTCATGCAAGGAAGAGTCAGACACACAGCACTTAACAGGAATTGCTCAACTGTACTGAAGAGGAGTGTTGTGATGCCAGCCTAAACTCAGGGTAAGCAGGTGAGTCTCTCACTGGCACATACAGAGTCCCAAACCATCTATAGTCAGTGGGTACTCATATTCTGCAGACTGAGATAGCAAAGACATTATTACCTGTTCATGGTCACTTATATAGTATCTAAAAAAAAAACATTACACAAGAAAACTTTCACTCTGCAAACTGCCAAAATAGATAGTGATTTATAAATTACTGAGAAAAACTGTGCCCATGCAATTGGTGTCTTCAGTGAGTTATACAGAGGAAGAGGACAAAACTAAAGCCAAGTCTTAAAGATAGCCTACCATCTGACTTTACTAGGTTTAACCAATTTACACCAGCAGCATGCCTAGGTCTTTGCTATGACACTTCCATTCCTTTAAATCACTAATGCACAATCTCAACACTAATTTTAGATAATTTTTCTGGCCTGTGAAAAAGCTACATACATTCGATGTGTATGCATATAAGCACATCCGTGTATTATAAACATATATTAGAGAAACTCAAGTTGCAATGAGTTCAAAATTGCCTTCCCTTACTTGCAAATAATTCCCCTTTTGATGTAATTGGCTATTAACAAAATGCAGATGTACTACAGTAAAACTGCATTACTTGTCTTGGACAGCACCTTTACATAGTCTGGAAGCAAGACACTTTAACCTATAGAAAGTATGTCCTTCACCTAAACCTGATGTCTTTGCAGGTGATACATTTTGTGGGAAGTTATCTTCTGTGGGGGCACTATCTTTTATACCTGAGGCAATGCCTAACCTGATGCTGAGAGCAGGCTAGCAGCTCTCCTTAGCTACAAAGAGCATTGCTTCAGGGGTTAATCACCGGGGATTGTTTGAACAGAGGGACATCTGGCACACCTCCCCGCAGAGACCAAACAAATAACTTCTAATCTTCCTTTACTGTATCAGGGTCTGGGTCTCATCCAGTGCTAATTTGCAATTTTACTGTGCATTCCATCATTTTTACAATACCATGTAGTTAAAATACATGGCTTTACATTTATTCCAGGAGAGCTTTAAACTGGCAAAAGACAAAAGAAAGTTTATTTTTCTAAAGAACACTCACCTAGTACTGTTACTGTTTTTAAGAATACATCTGTGCTATTTTTCGGAGGTACTGAATTGTGCTAAACCAAGAGTGTGAAGAATAAACAGAGCAAAATGTGGCAATACAAAATGTATGTTATTTGAGATAATGGAAAGGGTGAAATGAAAAATGATACTCTTAGAAGTACCAGTTCTATAAAAATTTCAAGCCATCAATTTTACATAGCAAAATGAACAAAGCAGCTCTACAAGCAAGGCAATTACTTATTTCTCTTTGTACTAAATGCAGAAGAAATGGAATTAAACAGAAACATTGCTTTTTCACTGTGAACATAAAAGCTTCAAGTTTCATATGTGAAAAGACTTCAAGCCTTCTTTCCCCTTTAATTATTTTTTAATTGTTCTACTGCTTTTCATCTGAACCGCATCAACGGGCCACTGTGATGGAGATAAACAAGTGAAGCTTTGACTAGGATAAAATCCATTACATTTCACTTGAAAGATGAAGAGGTGGAAAGAAAATAAAATCCTCTGAGAAGTATATCACAAGGCATCTGTGTCAAGCAGGGTAGGAAATATGACTGTATCACCCAGCTGTGCTAGGCAGAGTATCATAAACCAATTGGAGATTCTATCTCCTAGTTTCATCTGTTAACATATGTCCTGTTTTTCAGGGAATAACCTCATACATTATAATTTAGAGGTAATAAACTGTACAAGTCTTTGAACAGATTATCACCTCAACAAAGAAATCAAGTCAGTAACTATATTCAGATATATTCAGGGACTCTTTCATCATAGAGAAATATTGCTGCTATGCATCTTGGGAGGTACACTGAATTTTAAAATGTTGCCTTCTACAAATGGACTTAGGAGGTGGTGGAGAAGCAGGCTGAGGGCCTTTACTACTGAACTGCTAAGCTGTGGCAATGCCATCAGTCAGTAAAGAAAACTCTACAGCCTTTCTGAGATTTCCATATTTTTACTCCCAAACCAAACAGGAATCAGCCTGGACACTTGAAATATGAAAGACTGTTCACACGAAACCTCTAAACGCAGTTTGTCTGCTGGCACACAGCCCATTTTGCTAGAAGAAATAATGATGGTGATAAATGCCATGACACTGAAAACTTTATGTCTGGAAAAAAAAAATTCATAGACCACAATACTCAGTAATTCTTAATTAATTTTCAGGAGAAAGTATAACTGGCCTTTGTATCTCCACAGCAACAATACAGAAGTGAGCTGATCCACGGATAGCCCTATGTTCACCTTGAAGGGGCCTAAGCATTAAGAGTTAGTTATGGAAATGTTACTGAACTCAATTCAAGCCATTACTCATACTTGAAGCTGATGAGGCTGAACAGAAGCTGAAATAATGTGATACTAAGATTCCAAAGTGGAAAAGATAAATGACATTTACTGAGCAACATCACAGCTTCTGTATATTTGATGACACACACTACAAAATCTGCTAACATTTCCCAAGAAAATGATATATTAAGCAGAAAATGGGTCAAGTTAATAATAGTAAGGGTTTGTAATTTAACCTTTGAAACTTCACTATTACAGAAAGGCATTTACATACAAAAAAATACACACGTGTATATCTGAATGAGCCCATACATAATGCTAAACCATGCTAGTACTCGTCAGGGAAGCTAAAATACACAGTATAATTTCTGTGTAATTGTCTACAAGAAGAAACAATTTACAACAGAATATTTACATTTCTATGGATTTAAATATGCAGCTTACTTAAATACTATAAATAAAGGGATGTTTGCAGGCAATTCTTTCTGTCTACACAATTATTTTTCTATTATTTCACATTATTTTTATGCATGTACATACTCTAGGCTACAAATATATACATATGTAGGCATTAAAAAAATATAAACAATGAGTATTTCCATTTTATGGCTAAACTTAAGTGGGCCAGATTTCAGACAGTGTAAATTACTTCTCACAAAAGAAATTGCATTCTCAAATCTTGGCACACTTCAACAAGTGCCAGCTTATCTTCAAATTTTTAACCGTTATTAATATGATTTCTAAAAATGTGTAAGCTAATTAAACATCATTATGACCTGAAAGTTTTTGGGCAGAACCACTTTAGTTTCTATAACTAGTAATATCTTAGTTAATAAGCTTCAGTAATGTGAGGTCACTTAATTCTGAATTGGAGCAGGTGGTGGAAGAAAAAGTCAGTCTGTGGCACAGAGGCATTTCATTCATGCTGTCTTACAAATGTAAAGATTCAGCCATTTCAGATACATTTCAAATTGTCTTATGTATCAGATACATACATATTTAAATACACTACTGAAAGACATATTAACATTTATATTGACTATTAAAATACCTATATAGACTTGGGAGCAATAGATGTTAATTAACTGCATTCCTAAGACTGTACAACCTCATCTTGAAAAAAAAAATTCCATTTCCTAAGCATCTTCAAAGAATATGAAATAATATGTCCGTATTCCTCCTAATACAATCGGCCTACCAGCCAAGTCACAGCAGGCATGACTTTGACCCTTTAACAGGTGATCTTTACAGTTTCTACTGGAGATAAAAGAGCTCTGGACAAGACAGAGTTAAAAGGCATTGTAACTACAAGCAGGATTTGATCATCTAGTAAGATGCAGATTTTCATCATTTAGAGAAGAGCCAAAAACATAATAGGCAGCAACCTTGTTCTAGGCACCACATGGTGGTCATCAAGCTTGGCATTTCATTGCAATAAATGTTACATAGACTGGAAAAGACCAGGGCATGACCTCTGAAAGTGGCTTGTGATGTTGCCATCTAGGTTGAGACATAAGCAGAAATGAACCACTGCCATTTATTTTAATAGAACTCATTTATGTTTAGACAACTCAGATTGTGCTACCGGAAACAAGTGTTATAGGTGCCATAATCAAAGCAAACAGGCACTTGCTCTGAAACTGTAAATATTTCTTTTATTTGCCATTTTCAAGGATTCACAGAAATTGAAACTTGCCAAAAACAATTCACAATTCTGAATGGTAACTGAACAAATACCCTTGCTAATTGGATCCTTCAAGATGGGTTCAATGTCCTCTAAAGGATTTCTGAAACCTTTGGCCTTTATTTCCACAAAAGATGCACCTCTTTGCCACTGCCTTCCATTGCTGTCTCCAGGCCTGCACCCAGCAGTCATTGCCATGGACTCTGAGCACACTGCACGCCCTGCAAGTCCCCATTAGGAAACCAGATAACCAAACGAGAGCCTGAAGTGTAAGCACAGGGGGATGCCCTGTTGATCTCCTTCCATCTCAAAGGCCACCAGGCCCTCCTTCCAAAAGGCAGGAAGTATTAAAGTCTAACACCACCAACTCGAAAATTATGAAAACAAGGGAAATTCACTCTGTTCTGAGCCTTTATGAAACAAAACTATCATAAGAGCTTAGTCAAAACCAGATTTTAACTAAGACTGCACAATTTTATCTAATGTTGCCTAATGTTTTTAATTAGCACCATACTTACAGGTGTCATTTTATTACTGAAATTATATAAAATAATCACTGATCAGATCCCCTCACATCTTAACAATATCAAACAAAAGAACTTGCAAATGTAAATATTTCTTGACACTGCTTGCTAAAGAACAGAATAATGATGGTACATAAACCCAATATTAATTTACAAAGCCACACTAAGACGGACTTTATATGATCAATGGGCCTTATGGTATCACACAGATAATGTAAATATATTTACTAACATCTGGAGAGATTATTATTTTTAAAGAAATGATCCCTCAGTTCTTTATAGTTTTGAAAGTGAAGTATTTTTTATTCCCAAAAGAAAGTGTGTTTCAAATGTGCCATTCTTAATATCAAATTTTTAAAAATTTGCTAAAAATGTATGCCATATATAAAAAAATAAATGCTTACAATGCCTTTTTTCAAACTTTAACCTCAATACATGCTATAAAATGTTAGAGTGTGATTATTTCCACTGTTCAAATTATTTACTCTGTGAATTTCCCATCTTTCATTAGAACTGGATGATAATGTCACCTCTGTGACCTCCGTTTTTCAGTCATCTTTTTGATGCTTATATCTGTAAGCATCAGTAAGAGTATTCCAAGTAAGGCCATAATAATTTACAGGTTTAATAGAATTTCGTATTTGTCCTTTACCCTGATCTCTTCTGAAAGAGGGTAGGAGGGATTTAAACACTCTTTCAGATCTTTCTCCTCAGTGTCTCAATTCCAAGTTCCTGTACAGGTAGCAGAAAGAGCTAAACTCCAAGTTTATGTGATGGGGATAGAAGGCAAAGGGATCTTAATGATACTCAGAATTATAATAGGAAAAGCAGGCAAACAAATGTATTTCTCCTAACACTCTGAATGACAAGTGCAAATTTAATGGCAACATCAAATTTTAAATTTGGTAGAGAAAATGAAACTATTAGCTCATGAAATATTACTTGCTTCCTGGCCTTCACAAATGACTCTGTAAATCATCAGAAGCTGTTTGCACTAGAAATATTCTAATTATGCCAAGACACAGTAATGGCAGGAGGTGTATGCAGTAGTAGGTGGTGAGAAAAACATAAAATGCATTTATTAATGAACTATTGAAGCTGCTTCTGTGGCAGAAAGACACTTGCCAATCTCCTAATGCTGCACAGGAACAATTTTCTCATTTCTAGATTCTGAAGAATGCCTTCTGAAATCACAGAGAAGGCACATCACACAGACAGCAGATACATCAACTACATCTGCCCATTTCTGGGAGATTCCCAGTGCTGGCATAACATGCAAGTAAGTAGCAAAAGATAACCACTAAAAAGGTGTAAAACCAGTCTGAAAAATCCTAAAGAAGTTGAATGCTCACTCCAGGACCATACTTTGAAAGGGTACAATTTCTGGGGAGACCAAAGAGTTTTATATTACTCTTAAGAAAACACTTTAAAGTGCATTTTCTAAGAGAAACTCAGCACTCTGGATTCCGAGAAAAACCATGTCACCAAAACAACTATAAACAGGCTAACAAACAAGCTATTTTTTCCAGGAAGATTATTCTGACTGAAGCTTATTCAGATATGAGGTGTTCTCTGATATAACATCACCTGCAACCATGAATTGTATTTCTTGTTATAAACTAGGAAGATTGATTATGCATTTTTTCCTTCAAGCTTGATACACCTGTGAGAATTTTAAATGTCTCTCCACCCAAAACTGTAGCTCTGTCTTTGGCTGAACTGCATCTATTCTAACAGAAAATGTGCTTTCCAGGCTGAGCGTGTTTAACTAGTACTTGAAATGTTGGCTTTTTCTTTCATTTTCTGCAGCACATCTGTGTGGACTGAAATGGGATTTAGATTGCTTAATCAATAACAGGTTATGAAGCACATCATTAGGAATGGAGTTTAGTTGAAGGGAAAAGGCCATCAAAAGCTGCAAGTGCAATAGCATGATTGGCAGCTCACCCTCTTGTTGCCCAAATAATAACTTACTTCAAGGAAGAGGCACAATAGAGCAACCACAGTGCCTGGATCTATCATCAAAATTCTGGATTACTACATATTTGCATTTCATGAATTCTGGATTTTTTATTATTATTAGGAAAAAAAACAAGAGAAGACCTGCTGAGAAAAATATAGCTATATTCCACAAGTTATAGTGCGAGAGAAAACAGCAAAAATCTTAATTTCCAAAAGAGAACTCAAATCTTAAAAGGAAAATTATTAATGTATGTATATTAATGTATTCTGCCTGCATATTTTACCATTTATGGTACATGTTGTTAGCAGATTTTATGAACAATAAGGAATGGCTACTAAAACTAGAAAAATGCCTTAATTTTCAAGTCAAAATTCTGAGGGTGTTGAGCAGTATCTGAGACCAGCTACTCTGGTATAGCCTACAAAAATACTTCCACATCAATAAAGACCACATTTTATAGGACAAATCTAGCTCTTCAGGACACTGCAGCATTACCAACAGTGTAATGGCAGCCACACAAAGTAAAGCAACTCTCCTACGGCTTTCAATAGTGAGATTTTACAACTTGTGACACCACAAGCCTTCTGGAGAAGCAAAACGTGTGTTTGCTTGCATGGCACTGAAAAATTTTGGGTGTCACTGTGATAATGCCAGCAGCAAAGACTTTTGGATTCAATCCAAGTGACAGGTTGAACTATCTTCTGGGAGAGAGGAAATCTAGGCTTTAAAAGCTTAAAATTTGCTTGGATAGTGACAGTGTCAATAGGATGTGAACTTTCCTACTGAAAATAGTTTGCAACTGCTTCAAAAATAAGTATCTCACCTTTGTCTCAGAATTCATCTGTCATTGCTAGATAATACTAAGAGAAACACACACTTACAATCTATTATCTTTTAATTACATTCATTTGGGGTTTTTTTCACTGTCTGAAGGCAGCATATACACTAGGCTTTTGGTCCCTCCTAGAGCAGGACAGTTTGCTGTACATTTGACAGCTGCAGTGGGATGCTACTGCTCCACCTTTTCTCCCCTTCCTGTCCCTTTCATAGGTAAACAGAGAACAAGGTGGGGGAAAAAAAGTAATTTTAGACATAGTACATAGGCAGCTTGCAGAATACAGGACTACACCATTTAATGTGGAAGAAGGCTGGAGAATTTGCATCCTGGCAGTTTTCCATTAGTGTTACAATTTGCTTCTCCTCCAGTCACGAGCCTGTTTACACCTGGTGAATTTCCAGGTGATTTCATTTTTTTAAAGCAATTCCCCATTTTGATTTTTCACAAATATCTTTCACTGCTTTCTGTTTATGGTATCTGTCTTACTTAGTTACTAAGTCTCCTATCCAACTGTTCTGCTAATACATAACAATACTAAACTGTAATGGGACTGCCTAAACTCATTTCTTCAGGATAAATTGCATTAGCACAAGGCAGTTTTACAGGTAAAAGAAAATAATACCACATGTCTTAATGACATGCAGCACATTGCTTTCATCTCTAAAAAGGCATTTCAGCACTATGACTCCTACAGCATAAAGCATGTTTACTGAAAGTACTACCAAAAATTTGAAAGCATCAATTAGTAAATGACTGTCATTGCTTAAAATGACAATTTCTACTCAACTTCTTCTTTGAATACCCATTTGCCTCCTTAACTAGAGCATCCATTAAAGTAATGAAAATAAGTATCTTGGGACTGGGAAAACCACAAGGTTTATACATGAAACAAAGACTTAAAATCACATACAAAAAGTCTTTAAAAGAACTGAAAAATTCTTAAATCATAATTCTACTACCACTCCTAAATTCTAGCAGTCACTTGGATTTAAAGCTGTCTGTAATATAAACTGATAATTTAAATTGCCTCAGCACTGGCTTATTCTCTTAAGTAATTACAGCAAACTGAAGTACCCTTCAGTGTTTCTCAAATAAGAAAACAGTTTGTAGACTTGGCAATTCTGTTCATCTTTATACAATAGTAAATGAGACTTGAATTAGAAGTAATTCCTGAATATGTGATTTATTTTATGTACATTTTACATATAAATGTCTTCTATCATCCTTCCTCAAAGAACACAGGTCTAAAATACATCAGAAGGGTATTAGGAGGTAAGACTGCCGCCTGCCTGCATTTTGAAACCAACAGAAGCAAATTCACGAGCACTGTAGAATATGCAGAATATTTATTACCTTTTTAGTTTACATGCACACACTTCAGGATCAATCCTTTAGTTTGAAAAATAGTGAAGGATTCTACAATCACAACATAAAGAGAATAAAGAGGCCTTCAGAAGGCTCTTTTTCAGTACAGCTTTATGTATTTACTACAAATAACTCAGGAAAATAATCCTGTCTTAAGAGAGCATAGTGTTTAGATTGAAGTGTTTTACTTCATCTAAATAATTTATTAACATATTGATCTTCCTTTACTCCTGCCTTGTGAAATACTCAATATTTGTTCAAGAATGGCATTGGATTTTCAAGTCATCTAACTTTTCATATTTCACAGTTATTTCCTTTTAAAACAAGTAGTAGAAAAGCAAGCTGACTGTCCTCAGGAGAAAGGTGGGTTGGAATGAAAGGATGCAACTGAGGTTATATGCAAAACTGGCTGCAACCCAAGAATCCTACCAGCTGAACCAATGAACTAATTGCTGGCTTGAATTCTCATTATATACTGCTGCAAAATTATACTGCCCAATTAAGCTGGCAATCTAATATTCTAACTACACCTTAGATTTTCTGCATAGTACCCAGCAGTGAATTTCAAGAACTAATTAGATAGTCAATTTAAATCCTTGTTCATTGCTTTAATAACTTTTAATGCAAGTCTTTGTTATTTGCCGCTGTCTAAACTCAAAATCCCTTTCAATTCCTCCTTTCCTCCAATGTGAAGAAACATGGTGGGAGGATGTCATATGAGTGATATAATAATATTTTGACACACCCAATATGAATGATTCACTAATTCTCAGTCAATAATTCAAAATTAGGTTTCCAACTAGTAGTTGTAAGTTTTCAGATTTACTTGGAAAGATGCTCAAATCAGAGATGTGCTCAAGTATGTGATGCAGGCCTGGCAGTTCTCAGCTGCACGACAAGCAGTCTAATACACTTTTGTGAACCACCACTGGGACTTTGTCAGACTGCATTTGCTTTTGTAACAGCCCATCAGCACACCTTTCCAATGCCTCCAAGAGCTGCCTGTTAAGTAATGGTTTAGTTCAGCACTTGGGCAGAAGTTAGACTCAATGCATTAGTCTGCTAGGGCCAACACGGTTACAAATGTGTTTCCAAATGCTTGCTGACAACATGGCAAATGCCTCAAGTCTGCTAGCCAGCTTTATCATAGAACACAGAGGCTCTTAACGGCACTGGGTATATAAGGTAAATGAAAACTGTCAATTCAAAATGACTTTTCCTTACATAAATTAGACTCTGTATGAACAAATGGATTGGTACTTGTTTCTTCCACACCTGATCAACAACTATACTTCTCAGTTCTGAGCTCAGGAGTCAAGGCTGAAATGATTAGCAGCAGGAAGAAAAAAAAAGGGGAGGGTAGGAACAAAAGAAAGAATGTTTACTTGAGGAGTTTTCTCCTCTTGCCTTGCTGCAACAGACCAGTACTCCAAATATGCTGCAAGTAACCCTTTGCCTACTAAGGTATCTACACTGCAATGCTCCTCATAAAGGATAACATGTGCCAGAATAAAGCCTTAATCCAATACACATTTTAACCTAAAAATCTAAAGACAATGGTGCTAGAAAATGCAGAGAATAAAGGAAAAATATATACTGTAGATATAAGATTCCTGGCCAAATGGGAAAATCCTGAAATCTTTTTTTGTTGCCATCAATGGTTTTACAGTCATTCTATGAAGACAGTAAGCTCCCACACACCTACTAATAATTGAACACCACACTTACAGGAAATAAAGCAACATAACTTGCTCTCTGCTTTGATTAAAGTAACATGAGAATATACTCCACACCCTAACGTAAGCATAAAAACGCCAGCGTGTATGAAACCATTGACCAAATCACTGCTCTGCTCAATCTACACTCAGCAAACATAATGAAATCTGAAAGAATTTAAATGGGAAGAGATACTAAAGAGCACATGCAAGGGTAAAAGGATCTGGTTTGCAGTGATTTCTATATAGTTAAATAAATTCCAGTCATGCTGTTTCCCAGGTATAAAAAGCACAGCGCGCAAGATTACACATAAAAAACTACTCCTTGTTAAATAATTTCTGTGCTTTTGTACACACTGTTCTCTTAGAGGTCCACATATTTCACTTATAAAGGCAGCTTTTCCTGGGAGCTTTAATCAGGAACTCTATTGTCTATTGATGGTTAGCTGTTGAGGTTTTTCTGAGGCAGGAAAGAAAGAAAGCAGTTTCATTGCCAAGCTAACAATACATACCCCTCAGCCCTCAGTGCTTTAATTGAAGCTCATTCCCACTCAGGATAGTTTGAAATGAACAGCACAGGTACCTCAGCAGTGTTGTAAGTCCCACACAGGCTACCCAAACTCACTAGAGTGCCTGTATACCTAGACAATGCTGTGTAGATAAGCCCTAAAATGTGAAATGATACTGAAATGATGCCTTGCAGTCCCCAGGCAATGCCTAGTAATTGACAACGCAGATTTACCACGGCAGGTCCTGTATACTTACTAGGAATAAAAATCCAAAGATGCATGGATAAGAAAAAGAAGCTCCCTGCCTCACTTCATATGCTCTGATATCACCACAAGGAGATTGTAGATGTGACTTTCCCTGGAGCCACCTGCAGCTCTGTCTTCAACTGTGCTGCCGAAAGGGAGCCACAGTTTGATGACCCTGCTCACCTCTGCTTCTCTTCCTGCACTTATGCCTCTCCCTGAGGCAGCCTGACACAGCCCCAGCCACCGAGGTCAGGGCCAAAGCCGTGCTTGGTTAAATGATGCGCTCCCTGGGGCCGCCCCTGCTGAACACTGCGCTTGGAAAATGTGGCAGGATATGCAACTCTGTGTGTGTGTATGTGTGTGTCCCTGTGTACTTCTGCATAAGCAAACATGCAGGAACATCCATGACACCAGCTGGTCATGCATCATGAGACAGTTGCCCTATCACGTGTGGAATTTGTGTTTTCCTAGGAACCTCTGCTAAGAACGATTATATTTCTTTTAACCCATGGCCCAGATGAAACAAGAAACGCACCCCAGACTACACAGTGCCTCTACTCCTGTGAATGTAAACACGTGGGACAGACACAGCCCTGATGTTTGGGGCAAAGGATGGAGAGATAGAATAGCGAAGTATTCATTTTGCTTTTTCAAGCAGGGCTTTGGCCCTTGTACAAAAGTTAATCCATTCTGCCACTACGTCCTTTTTTTCAACAATACTTCGAGAATTTGCTCCTTGACATCCTACTGAATTTATGTAGCACACGGATTTGGTGAATTTATTTTAAATTTACATTCCCCTACTGATAGTCTGAAAACAGGAGACTATTATTCTCTGTATATAATCTTTTTTTAATTTCCCTGAGAATACAGAAAGTAAGTATTGAAGTTTATTTGGAATAAACAAACAAGGTAAAAATACGCTTTCTTAATTTCCCTTAACAAAAAGTATTATCCTAAATTATTCCTAATTTTTTAAGAATGTAGCTGAAATCTATCTTACATAAAGACATAACTGTAAAGTTTCACCACAATTAGGATTTTTCTGCAGCTTTGTTTTTGAAAATGTACAAATATATGTATGTATATAACATTTATAACAAATTGATAATACCATTCAAAGTAAGTGCTGACTGCATCGTATTATGGAAATGCCTCTGGAAAATGTAATTACTAATAGATCAGTTCTTCTTCCATACATTTATTTCATTATTTCTGAATATTTTACCAAGGTGTGATTACCTGTTTCACCCTTTTATCAGGAACTTTTGACTCCTCTGTGAGTTCCAAACTTATTTATTTCAAGGTATTTACTAATTTCCTTCTGAAAAAAAAAATTGAATGGTGACAAAAAGAATTATTGGGGAAAGCATTTTTCCCCTTTACAAAAGAAGTGGAATTGAAGTATATTGACTTTTTTCCAACACCAGGACAATTTTGAAGGTGTGTTTCTCCTGCTACACACGAACTACTTTATGCAGAAGCCAGCTGCTGAATTTTATGCTGTCCAAAAAACCCAACAACCCACAATCAATAAAAATGTTATAACCACAATTTTCCATTTAAATGAAGAAATAAAGGGACCTTATGATGCAGGTATGGATATCTTGCATTCCACAGCCAAAAATGCAAGCCTAGCTGCTCAGTTTGCTTTCTCTTGGAAATTGCTTTCAACAGTACCTAGGCTTGGACCTTCCACATGCTGAAAAACTCCTCTCAGGTTTGAGCTTGCTCAGTTCTAGTGAAGGACAATGACTCCTGCAAAAGCTCAGGCTTGGGGTTAAGCTCACACTATGATGCAGTGACAAATGTGCCACACTGCAAAACTCACCAGGTCTCCTGAAGGGCTAGGATTACCTGACAGCATGAAGTCATCTCTCTGAACTAATGTACTTTAAAGCCAACTGGATTCTGGGGTAAGAGGGAAAAAAAGGGGGTGAGGGTGTAAATTCTTACAGCCCATTCTGAAAATACTTGTTATTTTCCTGACTCTCTTGGGATGGTATCTCTCATGAAAGATCCCACCGGGAGCAGCAAGAAAAGACAAGGTATATCACAGAGAATACCAACAGTGTTCTAGGAAATAAGGGGAAAATATCTTTAAGAGAAATATTTGCAAGTGTAGCTCATTTTGGGTAGTACAGTTTGTGTTTCTCCAGGAACAGAGACAGAAATTATGGCACAGATGAGGGATGAATTCAGGGGATTGGGAAGACACAGAAATGTGAAACAATATCCAAAAAAAGAGAAAATTGTGCTGTCTTGGATGCTGACCTACAAGCATGGCTATCTCTTACGAACTTGTTGATTTAGAAGTAAGGCTAATCTGGCCAAAATTAGGCTCGTAATTTTTAGGCGATACTGTTCACTGGGCTGAATGGATTGCTTTCCAGGGCATTGGAAGGAAGCAATCGATCAGAACCAGGACATACTTGGAAAGCTCAAGCAAATCTCGCCTCAGAAATCATCTACAAAATACCTGAACAGTTGGCTTCTATGTTGAGAAAGCAGCAAAAACACAGTCCTGACACACATGTGAAACAGACACTCGGGGCTCTAGGGCAAACATTCATTTCAGGACTCCCAGCACATTGCACATAGAGACTGAAGAGAACTAGTTCCTTAATCCTTAATTCATATCATCTTCAACAACCCCTAGTAAAGCCTTCCTAAGCCTTCAGGAAGAATAAGAAAAGAGGAAAAGTTTCTTACCACACAGGTCTGTAATTGAAAAAAAAAAAACAAAACACAAAAAAAACCAAAAAAGAAAATACAGTTTCAGAATACCAACAGACATCAGCAGAATGTTGAAGATTTAAGCCACTACTGATCACACTTGAGAAGTATGTTGAAGTCCCCAGTGACTGGAAAAGGGAAAATATAGCCCCCATTTTCAAAAAGGAAAACAAGCAAGACTCAGGTACCTACAAGGCAGTCAGTCTCACCTCAGTGCCCAGCAAGATCATGGAGCAGATCCTCCTGGGAACTTTGGTAATGCACGTGGAAAGCAAGGACGTGACTTGTGACAGCCACCAGGGATTCACTAAAAGCAAATCAAGCCTGATGAATTTCATGGCCTTCTACAATGGGGTTATACAGTGGTGGTGGGTGAGAGAAGAGCAACTGAAATCATCTGCTTGGAATTGTGAAAATGTGTGACACTGTCCCCCACAATATCACTGTCTCTAAACTGGAGAGACATGAATTTGATGGATGGACCACTTGGTGCATAAGGAATCGTCTGGATGGTCGCACTCTAGGTGCCAAAGATGGTTCAGTAATGATTCAGGTAATGGCTCAGTGTCCAGGTGGAGCTCAGTGACAAGTGGTGACTGCAGGGGCGGCTGTTGGGACCAGCCCTGTTTAACATCGCTGTTGGTGACACGGACAGTGGGATCAAGAGCAACATGCAGCCACTGCTCATCTCACGCTGTGCCAGATGAAAAATTCTATCTTTTGCAAACATCTGGCTCTAAAATGCAATGTTATGGGAGGCTCCTTTCACAAAACACATGCAGAGAGTAAACAAATTAATGACACCAGAGGAAGCCACAAGGAGCCTGCAGTGTGAGTCATGCTTCCATTAAAAGGAACAACAATGCAGTTACAATACTTGTTTCCTGTGTATCACCTGTCATCTGACATTAATTTCAACACATGCATTATTCAAGCTTCACAACACTCTTGGGCTCCAGAATATTTAAATTTGAGGGGTTTTTGCCACTGTAATGTGATTTGACCATTCCACAACTAGTTTCTCAAGAGAATCTCATTTCAAATTTGTTTCCAAATTTGATTTTTTAAATTGCTTAAGATCAGTGTAAATGAATGAAGATTGCTCTCTCTTAGGTATTGGAGAGATGTGTTCATAAAATTCAAAAGGAAGCAGTTCTACATATTTATAAATAAATACATCTTCAGCTATCGACAGCTCCAAAATTTCAGCATTGTACAGAAGAATGTGAAACCAACAAACCTATTTCATTATCCTTGTAGATGAAGACAAAGGAAAGAATCTAACTGCAGATAAATCAGGAGAGAAATAGTTGTTAACATAATTAAAACTATTATCCATGTCTAACATCAACTTGGTAACTTTTTTGTTGACCATAAATATAAAAATATTTTGACTTCAAATGAAGCAAAATTATTTTTCTGGATTAACCTCTGAAAATGTTTTATAATCTGATGACAGAATAGGAATATCTATCACCTCATTTGCCTGTTTCTTTTGGATGTGGGAAAGAATATTCAAGTATTAGTTAGAAATTTTCCATGATGGAAAATAATGGAAATTTTTTTATGACTCAAACCGATTGTCTCCCCTGAAGAGAGTCACCGTATCAGATGATTACATTCTGTTAACTCAGCAAAAGAGAAAAATAACTGGATTTTAAATTTCCATGCTACTTCTTTTTAGCTCATATTCTTAAGATGCTGTATATAAATCACTGAATTGAACTGTATGATAGAATATTTTTGAAGAAAATAACTCACCAAACCCCACGATACATAACAGTGAATTATTTTATGCAATTTAGTGTTACAAACACTAAGAACTAATAATTTTACACCGAGCTGGAATATTCTGGATTGAGATGAGTCTCTAAGTAAACAGACAAACAAAGTAAAAATGTACTGATGTGGACACTTAATTATTCCTCTATATTCACCTACAGAAACTAATACATGAGTGTCAAGCCAAATATATTTATTTTAGACTTCCTAATTTCAGTCTTTGTCCATTCCTAGACAAACTGACGTACTATATTGAGAAAGCATGTTAGTACCTTTGTTGATACTTTTTCCAATTTAATTATAGTATGTACATGAAGGATACATTTTTAAGAAGATGCCAATTTGAGTGCTAGCTCCATTTTAAAAGTCAAAGTATTGACTGTTTTACAAGGCTTCAAAAGCAAAGAAATTAATTAAATTATCTTCTGAGGCTTTTATCTGGTGGTTTCCACAGGCAACTAGATGTATTCCCGACTGTGAGACAACTATTGTGTGCAGAATTAAGTTCATATCAATTAGATGGCAATGTTCTTAAAAATTACAGCAGCCACAGCACAGAGAAAAGTGATCACATTTTGTGAGAAATTCCACTCCTTACAGAGAAATTATTGGTTTCTCTAACAATAAATAGGCATTTGCTTTGGTAGAAGCAGTTACTGGAGTAATTTTGACAGCATAACATAGACATGAGCAGAATGAGGTAAACTGCTGCTCATGTATGCCATTCCCTCACGCTTTCAGTAGGAGTTTGAACCAGATACAAGGGTTAAGAACCCAATCTGTATCCACAAATGTGGACTATTATCTCTTATATTGGTGCTGCAGAGTATAACCAGTGCAGCTTGGAAATGTCCGTGTTGGTTTGGTTATGGAGGAAGAGAGCCAGAGTTAATACTACAGGAGTTCAAGGATGATTGTAACAATATCACGATGCCACGTTCAACATAAAGACTATGCTTGCTCTCATCAGAGAGCTACTGGGATCTGATGCTACAAAGAACAAAAGATTCCAAGAAGAAATTTAAGATCTTAGCATCACGAGCTGTGAGGGACCAATTCATTACCCATGGAAAGACAAAACAAAAACTTGTTAAAGAATAGTGGAAGAGGTAAAGGAAAAAACATGGTAGCAAGACTTCAGAATTTGTGAAGGGGTTTTTAAGACATTTAGAGCTGTTTAAGGAGAAGGAGTGGTTTACCCTTTACACTATGAAACAGGCAGAAAGCCATTGCCAGTCTGCAGTCATCTGTGAGTCTGTACGATACAACAGTATAACCGTGGCAAAGAAACTCGTCTGTTAACCCCAATTTCTTGCTGGTCTGAAGAATACAATCAAAAAATTCAGTATTGATAACAAGCTTGGAAGGAAAGAAAGGATGCTTGTTTTAGAGCTTAGGTTGAAAGCCTTGACATTTCTAGGAGGCACATTTTATGCAACCAGCACACCCAGAGGACATGAAGACACAGAGAAACTTCTTCCTCCCAATTCACAAGTATATTTTTTTGAATTTTTTTTCTTAAAAAGCTGAAGAACACATTGCTTAAGACTGTACTCCAGCATAGTTCTTAAAATGACATTACAGGCAGGTATATGGAGACATACATACATGTATATAATTTTCTAGACCAAGACAATACACTAGAACAAAAAATTGAGTCAGTGAAGAGGCCAGAATTGTATGGTTCACTTTTGGTAGTCAGGTTTGCTTTTTCTATATCATAACAAATGCTAAGAAACATTTTTACTTTCTGAGAAACAAACCAAACAAAAAGCAACAGGCATATAACAATATAGCCACTAATTCGTTGCTAAGGGAAAAGTCTTAGCCAAGAGGGAGAAAAACTGCCTGAAGAACCTGACAAGAGACATGAGACTGTACATCATCCATTTCAAAACAGCTCTGAGTTACACTGTTGGCTAGATTTTCCTTCTTCCCATGCAATGCCTTCTCCTGTAATGTTAGTGACACAATCATTGCTGGAAAACTGTCTGGGAAAGTTGGCTAATGACTAATTAAAGGGATTGCTTGTCAAAGATGGCATGATGACAGTCTGACCTACCTCTCCCATTTTTATACTTCCCCCAAACACATTGCTGCTTTTCTGGTTTGTGTAATAAACATTGTATCATTTAAGTATAATTATATATGTAAGAGAAAGCAATCTTTCCACAGCATGCATAAAGAAAGCATGAATATTAAAACAAAAGCAGATGATTGCAAATTACTTGAAAGAGCAAGTGATTAATCTTAAGTGCTTGTAATTTAAAATGGACTGGCAAAGTACATTCACCTACACACTTGCAGAGCTCTCTCAAGCAAACTCAAGCCAGCTCAGTTCACAAGATATTTTTAGTGCTATTTATTCTATACAGAGCACTACAGAAGAAGAAAAAAAAAACAACCCAACAAAATAATCCCTGTTTTCTCCAGTGGCCAAATTTTGATGGCATATGTCCATGAGTACTACGTGGCATATGTTCATGAATACTACAAAGACCAACAAAAAACAACTTTGAACTGAGTATATGATACACATTCCTTTCAGGTTAGGCTGCTGTTTGAATATATTTAAGGACTGAATTCTGTACACTGTTGTTATGCAATAAAATACATTTAAAGCCACACGTACCCCTGAGAGTAAGAACAACAGCCTTCTCCTTCCTTCTAGTACAGAATATAATTTCACACATCACTATGCATATTCAGTGTTGAATATGGTTTATTGTCAGTATTTTTATTTATGTTTCTTTCTTTCTTGCAATTTCTCCAGGTGTATTACAGGAATCTGGTTTGCACACAGTACAGCAATACATAAACTACTTCTAACTTGCTCTGCCCTAATTATGGACTGCAGCTGGATCATACCTCTCACTTGGTCCCAGCAGAATACTGTGGCAAAAGTGCTGGAAGTCATAGTTATTAGTCACTTTCTGACAAGAGCAAAAGATGCATTTGTTTGAAACAATATTTTTTTTTTTTTTAAGGGAACACAAACTCCCAAACATAAACTGCAACAAAATTCTCTGTGTTTGGGAGTTAGTTGATTATTTCTGTGGAGACATGGAATATAATATACACAGCACACTTTTGGAAAGAAGCTCAGAGTCGGCTACAAAAAAGCAACAAGAGAATTTCAGTGGCAGACTGGGACATGGATCTGAAAATGACATTTACTACTTCACCACCACAGCTTGTCAATTCTCTTTGAAATAAGAAATGACAATTCAGACTACACCCTGATTACAGTGAGTATTCAATATACAGAGAATTCAGCCTAAATAAATGTATGTGTTTAATCGATCATTTAGGACTGTAAGAAAGCATTTTTCTCAGCTTTTTCCTCTGAATAAGCTCTGTGAACTCAAAGAGCTTTGTCTGTGAATGCAAAGATTTTGAATCAGAATAAGTCTCACTTTAATGATTAAACTGCAAGTTTAGACACATATGAAAGTCAACAAGTTTGATTCAAAGTGCTTTGATTCAGCTTTTACACCCTCATCACCAGATTAATAATGAGCTGTTTTCTTTACTACTGATGTAACTCTAGGTGTCTATGCAGAGGAACTGAAGCGCCCTAATTAGCAGATAAAGAAGCCAATCCACCATGACAGAAAGTACTCCTCAGAACTACAAATTATGTACACATTTGAAATTAGCATGAACAGTTGTGCACTTTTATTTTGAACACTCACTTCATGACTGATAACTCCAAGTGAAGGTGTAATTTGCTATGGATTTTCTTGACATGCATTGGAGAGGTCCTTGACCTTGCTTGGCCAAGATGATCTACTATTCTACCAGATAAAAATTCACCTTTTTTTTCTTTTTTTGGAGGGGGTGGGGGGTGATGACATTCAAGACTCCTGTTGCATATGTGAAATAAGAAGTTGTGTGTGTCCCTACTGAACCTTCACTGGCTAGGTTTTATTTGGTAACCTCTCTCTCTCTCATGCTTGATATTTTCCTCTTCCTGACTGCTTGAGAGTATTGCTGAAATAAAAAGGTGTCAAAGTAAGGGTCAAAGAAAGTGGTTACATTGCCAAAAACATTGTCACTGATATCAACATGCCCACAGAGATGTCCAGTGTCATGCACCAAACCTGAACAGCCTTCAGGCTTAAAGAATTGATTTTTCTTTTATTAAATAATCCCTGCTTTTCCTACTTACCCTTATCTTTCTTAACATCTGTCAGACTGAGAATATCCATGCACAGTAACATCAGTATGGAAGTGTGAAATGTTGAAGTATCCTTCCATACAGACTGGCACCAATTATAGTCTGATTTGGGGTCATTGTGAGCAGCCCTAACTTCCACTGAGCTCACTAGAGAAGCCTTTTTTTAACATTTTCCCTCTGGAATTCCTGCAACTATACAGTTATTTGTAGTCAATACAGCTTTTTTCATTTTTATTTTCTAATCTTTCTAGTAATGAATGCTAATGCACAGGATAAAACAGATTATAGGCTGAGCTGACAGTCCAGTTCCATGTATTGCTCTGGTAGCTGAATTCTTCCCTAGATAGAAGTTTTTTAAAGTGCTTATCACTCGTTAAATTTTTAAAAGAGTCTGGGCTGGTAATTCCCATAACTCAAATGCAACTCTTCAAAAAGCAGACTCTTAAAAATTTGAAGCTGAAATATGTTGGCTAAGTTTGAGAATAGTATCAAAGCAGAAGACTCTAAGGTAGATTTTCCAAATTGACACCATTCACTTCACAATTTCAGTTCCTCAGAGTTATGAGGTTAGAAAATCCTTCTTTCTATTTCTTGGATAAGTTCTTTGTCCTTCTTATGGAAAGGAATCGAAACTTGGGAAAATAACAAGCCACTGAAAAGCCTTCCTCACAGAGCTTCATGGAAGACGTGTTGGCATTTGGCATTTACATTTTCCCTTTTTTTTTTCCTATGTGCAAAACAAACCCTACTTCCTCACGTCCCAAATGCACCTACAATGCTGCAGGCAGCTGAGCAGGACTTCACTGGCACTCACTCCTCCCACCACATGTCCAGGTTTTTGTCTGCAGTTCCTAATGGGCTTTCAATCCCTTCCCTAACTCCCAATTACTCACTTACTTGGCAGATGCTCAAACTGCATGGAAAATGAAAAAGCAATTGTTTTAAAGACAAGAAATTGAGGGGCAAGTCAGAAGAAAGGCCACAGGATCCAGAGTGAAAGGGGAAAAAAAGGGAGAGAGAAGGGAAGAATAAAAGCAGAGGAATATGCAGGCAGACACAGTAAATGAGGACATTAAGAAATCAGATACAGGCTAAAGCTGCAAAATTTTACAGAATATGAAAAGAAAAGCCTACAACTACTAGACTCCCTGTTCTGGGACGAACCAACTTTCCTTAGTCTCAGCAACCACCTGTGGAAATTCTTTAACCCAAGCAAATCTCTATCTTGGTCCTTGGTGGAAAAAAAAAAGTTTCATCAAGAATTCACTGAAGTTACAAACACTGTCAAGGGAGATCAGAACCTGATAACCACACATTTTCCCCTATAGTGCCTCTTTGATTCAGTGCCAAAGGTAAGTACTGCCCAGCAACTGATCCTGCTAGCTATACATACCCTTGATAAGTAGAAACTGGAAGATGTTAAATGACAAAGACAGTGAAGTTACTGTACAGTACCTAGGGAATCAGATCCTTGCTTCCACCATCAAGTTTCTAAATGCAGCAAAGCCAACAACTCCCAAGTTTTCACAGCTATCCACAAGCCTGGATATTCTATATTTGCACGGTTATGTGAGGCATTTAGGGTTTCATTTGATAAAGTTCAGAAAGGCCAGGACTGTAAATTAACTCATCTGGATCCACATTTCGAAAATTACAAAAGCAAAACCAAAGAATAGTAAAAAAACAATCCAGTTAAAAAACCAAAACTTAAACAACTGTGCATTTTTGACAACTTGAAGTGTTAGCACCCCTTTGCCTCAGTTTTCTACACGTGAAATGGGCATACAACACTGTTGTGACAAAGCCATTCTGTTTAGGTGCATTTACTACAGAATAGCACAATGGGATTCATTGAGGCTGCAAGAATTTTAATTCCATTGATTCCAAATTTCAAGCTGTACAGTAGAGCTGTTGAAATGCAGTTTCTGAACACATCAGCATACAAAACACAATAATGTGCCATTATCCTATGGAACCCAGGCATATCAGATATACATGCATATTCTAATAATGTGCCCTCACATGTCATTATATATTACTGGAAGCTGCAGGCAAGAATTTAAGATAGTACCTAAAAAGAACACCCCCCTTTCCAATATTTTACCACCATAAACCTACAAAAATTCATTCCTTTCGCAACAGGTTTCCAAATGCATATGGGCTATCTCTACCTTCATTTTCAGAACACTGTGTGGTTGCTTCTGAGGCCTCAGAATGGAAGCAAAGTGATTGTTTATCTTTTGGCAAACTGAATTTTATACAAACCAACATGCTTTCAGGACTGCTTAGGAGAGGAAAAAGGCTGATGTAATCTGATTAGAAATGTAATGAGATTATGCATGCACAAATGCATATGATTTCTATTTAACTGAGAAAAAAGAGAAAAATATCCATCTTGCCACTAATTCCTACAAAGGAAAAATAATAAAAATTACTTTTTTCATGTGCTTTTCCAAAAGCTGATAAGGAATGAGATCATTAATCTGTCTGCAACTTCTGCTGAAGTACAAAATGGCAATACAACTAATAGCTGCTCTGTCATAAACTGATCATACAAATGGCCTTCATAGTAGCAGCATCAAACATTGTCTACATTCCACAAGAGCTGTGTGGAAGGACAAACAACCCAAGAGCTCCAAACTTAGCGCTGCATAAATGACAAAATGCAAGAAGTTCCAAACAAAAATTTTCTTACCTTGCCTTTAGGAAATTAATGAATTTTCTCACTGTCCTAATGAAGGAATATACCTGCCTTTTGCTAATGTCTTAGCCAGGGAGCACTGTTTAAAGTGACAGACAAAGGTCAAAACGAGAGAAAGACACAGAAAAAAATAGTCTTTTCTGAGAGCAATAATCAGTGCAAAACGATGATGAAAGAAATCCTAGGGCTGGGAGGGGGCAGGGGAAACAATTACCCACATTTTAAAGTCACCTTATGGTTTTAGTTGATGATAAAATAGATAAAAAGTTGAGCTTGATTTTCATTCAAATGCAGGACAAACAAATGGGGATCTAAACAATCCAAATTCAAGACTTGAAATAAACACCAAAATAAAACTTGGACTTCCTCAGCATCCAACTTCCTCAACTTGCTCAACATCCAACTCATTTTGCATTAACGCCATGCCCAAAACATTTCCTTTTTCAATGGTGGTCCTGAACATACATTTTGACTCTGGATTTATTTTTCCTCAGAATTTCATTTTGGTTTTTTAGATGAAGTTTGACTTCAACCCTATATAGAAATAAGGGTTAGTCATTCACCTGAGGTTGCATAAAGACTATTTATAGAGGGTGGGTTTTTTGGTTGTTTTTCTTAAAAATATGTTTGTTCTACTAGGAACCTAGGTAACAGCCCCTTAAAAGGATACAATTTCAAACCCAAAAATATCACCTTTGAAAACAAACTTTACTGTTTGTATTGCAGATGGGCAAGGGCAGTAAAAAAGAAGAACAACAACTAAACAAGCAACAGAGAAACCAGTCCAGCCCTAACAGTTTAGGGCACATGAGTGACTGTTTGATCCATGGCTTCCCTTCATATCCTATCAGAAACCCACCAATTCAGAACATTGTGATCAATCAAGATAAACTTGTGGGTTTTTTTCTTCTTAGATCCACATGAAATTGTAAGTTAAAATCAGAGAAAACCTAGCACTTTAAAATGGACATTTTAAATACAATTTTTAAAATAAATTTGCAAATTCAGCTGGAGCGTCAGGCATACCCTACTTAAGGTGATGAGAAATAAAATTGCAATCACGCATAGAACATTAATATTCAGACCAGTACGTTGACAAAATCTCACAACACAGCTATAAAGTTAATTATTATTCAGTTATAAAACTAATGTTACAACCTCAGGCCACTAAAAGATCAGACTGTTTTCAAGTTTGAACTGAGGCAGTAATCCCCTTCTCTAGAACCACTTGCCTTGAAGAGCAAACTTCGCATGATCCAGCAGCCTCTTTAAAGGCTGTGGATAGACATCTGCTGTAGATGATCACAGCTCGTCAAAGTTTGTGGTTCCTGCAACAGAAAGTATTTTTTGAGTGGAAGAGACAGGTGAAGTCTGAAATCTTCCTCACACAATTCCCCAAGGACTGTCAGCTAAGGAGCTTCCTCAGTTATGGAAAAGCAACTATTGCTAGATGGAGCTGCTCAGTACAGCCTAAGCCTTGCAACATTCCTGGCTGGTAGATGAAGATATTTTCTATCTCCCACTAGAACTCCAGGAAAGATTTTCATTCATGCTCTCTTAACTGAAAAAAATTACAGCATAATAGTTAAAATAAAAAGAGACTTCTGGATGAGCCTAATATTTATCGTTAACCTCAGAAAATTAAAAAATTCTAAAATCTAAAAAAACACCACTGTGACCACTATAACCACTTGGTTATCTTGGTGTTTATGGAAAGTACTACAGATCGTGGAATTCTGTGACTTTTATGTATGAAGACTGTTTGCAAAATCCCCTTGCTAAACACACAATTAACTATCTCATACAGCTGCTACCAAAAAACTGCTGACACTTCCACTACTATGGATATAATGTTATTACCTCCCAAAGTGTCTTTGAGATGGCAGATCACTTAGAATGTCAATATAGCATAATTAGGTATTGACATCCTGAACCAGATAAAGATATGATGACTAAATACAGGCAAAGACAGATGGCCATGAAAAGTACCAGGTGTGCCACAAAATTTTATTACCTATTCAATATTTTAATCTCCCAGTAATCTGCCAAACTTCTGAAATCACCACAGTACTTTAAACACAGCAGACATGACATTAGGTGAAGAAGGATACATGCAAATAGCTTGCACTTTTACTACTGTTGTCCTCTTATTTAACATAAAATATGAACACCCCACCTTTCCTTCAGTTTGAAATATGAAACTGTTCAAAGCTGCTGAATTTCTGTTTCCAAATTATATCATTGTGCATTTATAGTGTAGAAGGTCAGCTATTTAGAATCTAAAAATTATTTTACATCGGCTTTATTTCTAAAATTGCTTTTAATTTGAGTTGATATAGAAAAAAGTAATTGTTTAAACAATGGATAGTCCCAACCCAAAATATATTTTAAGTTTGGTTCCTCTTAGTGGAAGGCCATCAGATTTCCTGCAAATAGTCCAAGTAAGTCTTTTATACAGAGAAACATCTCTTTACAGCACGAGTATGGGCCAGCAGTTCTTACGATCTTTTACTAGCGGGAAGGAATACAAGAAATTAATTTTTTTTGTATCAGCTCCCAGGACCACACCAGGAAGCACACTGATACTTGTCTGCTGCCTTTGCTGAATGGGGATGGCTGCCAGGGCTAGCTTTGAACTCTTCATTTAAAGACTGTAGTTATTCCTCTGGCTAGGCTAATTTATCATGCAATTACACTGTAAATTACTGGCAATATTCCAAGAGGTCATTAGGCCAGAATCTACAGGCTTCCCAGGAAACTTTCGGCTTAATCCATCTGAATGTGACAATACAACTTTCAGGGAACACAAATCTACGTTCTGCTAAATCACTGCAGATCATCTGTCTGCAGCTCCTAGAAACAGTACAAGCAAACACTTTCTCTTGCAACTCAAGAATCATCAGAACAAGGTGTGAGTTTTAAAGAAAGCATGTCCATTTAAATGTTTATTATTATGAGCAAGAGAATATAGAACTTGCCTGCATTTATCACTTTTCCTGGAAACCCCAGATACCCCCAAATGCTAACACATGGGAGCAAAAATAGAAATTTCTATATATTAAATTTTCTGAAGTCTTTTAAAAGCTCTGCCTAAAATTGCACTTTTACTTGACCACAAATTGTATAATACAAAACTGTATTTTGGACTAAAAAACTTCCTCTATTAAAATCAATTATTTTAAGCTTTGTAAGTGTTACTTGCTGAGGTTAAAATCTAGTTAAAAGCCTAGGTGAGCTTTCTAATGTCCTACTTTCTCAGCTTATTCTTCTAATATGAGTCCCAGTACTAGGAAAACAATTAACTGGTTTTCCCTCTAGTTTGTTCCCCTTCTCCTGACGCTCTTGCCTTCTCCTCTCACTTCTGAAGTATTTGTCAAAATGTACGTGCTTTGCTAAATGAGTTCAGTTCTGAACACCTTCTGAGATTTATCACAAGAGCTGATACTTGAACTTAAAATTTTAATGGCACACTTACAGTCTCATAATTCGGAGATAATTTCATTGAGGGTGATTCACTAATATCAGTCAGATCTAAAAAAAGATAGGGTGGGCAAAGAAAAAAATGAAACTAGCAAGTAATGTACAAATGAGACGTTCTTTAACAGAACACCTTTCATTAATTCAAATTTCTAATTAACTACTGAACATCTGCAAATCATGGACAATGAACATCTACAAATCAAGTAAAAGAAAAAAGCCACTGAGCTTGCCATGGAGACCACAATTAGGCTGTGTAATCTGACTTAATAAACTATATGCAGAGGTTTCTGTGTTTGTAGGAACTCAAACTTGAAGGTCAAATATGACCAAAGCTTTGGATTCTCATTTATCATTTTTCATGTCTGCATTAATTTTCATCTCTAAATTATCGCTCTGTGATTACAGTAAGTTATGCAGAATGATTTCCAAGTTGAGACGAGCTCAGCAGCATCCCTGCTGGTTTTGCCAGAGGCAGGCTTTGTTCTGGCTCACCTGGCAGAGCTGTACCCATGCCTGCGCCTCAGGAAATCCACGGGTCTCACCTCCACTGTGGCAATGGGAATATGGCACACTGTGGAGTTTGTGAAGGATACTGTAACCCAAATTAGCATATGGTCAATCACTCCCCACTAATCATCAAAAAAATAAATTTTTCTATTATTACTTTGTTTTGACAACTGTAGCTTAAATTTTACCCTGGGTTTTCTTTCCCTCTTGCACTGCCTAAAGACAAAACCACTAACGTAGTCCTGATTTATTTAAAATTCAAAATACGAAAGGTAAAATACTCAGAAACCCAAAGTGGCCTAAGGAGAGAATAAAACTGCATTTCCTGAGCACAGAAAACACATCCAAAGCCCCTACAAAAGAACACATCTCATTGCACTTAACAAACACATGCAGCACAGGCTACTCTTCTTACATCCACCTGGGAATGAGAGAGGAGAATAATATTCCTGCTCAACTCTTAGAGAATCCCCTGCATGGATGCTTTCTTTTTCCTTCCTTTCTGAAGGGACTTTGGCAAAAGGCACAGCAGCTGGCCTTAGGACCTAAAACTAGAAGAATCTGTATAGTTTTACAGTACGCCTGTTTATTTCTGATACGGCAGGGAACAGGTGCACAGTCTCACCCTGGGATGTTCCTGTTTGCATAATGGCACAGGGATACTTGTAAATAGTGATTTTTTTCCTAAAATAACTAATGTTTTATTTAAAAAATTGAAATCATGTACTCTTAGAAACTAAAAACTCTGCATGGTAAGAAGTGAACAGCTGTATTTTTCCCAAGGGAACAGAAAGTTGATGTGTCCTATAACAGATAAAGCATCCAGCTGTTAAGACTACGGATGATTTAATCCCATCTTGGTTATTTTTTTTCAAACTCAAGAGAGAATGTGTGGCAGACTGATATGCAGAGAGGTTAACTTCACAAACCTGTGGGATCCCTTCTCTCTGTAACTCTGCTGGAAGTGCTTTCCACACCCACCCCCACCCTCAGGGGCTCTGCTACCTGTGTAACAAGGACCCTGGCTCTGGTATCAGCCAGTTCTATTGCCCTGACTCAGGTGGCTAAAAAAGACCTTTAAGAATCATAGAATGGCCTGGATTGGGAGGGACCTGAAAGATCATCTAGTTCCGACCCCTTTGCCATGGGCAGGGACACCTTTCACTAAATTAGGGTGCTCAGAGCTTCATCCAACCCGCCCCTTAACACTTCCAGGAATGGGTCATCCACATCCACATCCTCTGAGCAGCCTGTTCAGTGCTTCACCACCCTCACAGTAACGAATTTTTTATTAGCATTTAATCAAAACCTATTCTCTTCCAGTTTTAAACCATTCCTCATTGTCCTGTCACTATATGGCCCTGTAAAATGTCACTCTCCATCTTTCTTGTAGGCTCCCTTCAGGTACTGGAAGGCCACAATTAAGTCAAACCAAAGCCCCCCCTTTTCCAGGCTGAACAAACCCAGTGCTCTCAGCCTTTTCTCATAGGAGAGGTGCTCCATCCCTCTGATCATCTTGGTGACCTTCCTCTGGAAGGAATGTCACCAGGTCCTCTGGTCCTTCCCGTGCTGGGACCCCAGAGTTAGATGCAGCACAGCCGGTGGGGTCTCACCAGAGCAGAGCAGAGGGGCAGAATCCCCTCCCTCCCCTGCTGCCCACACTGCTTTGGATGCAGCCCAGGACACGTTTGGCTCTCTGGGCTGTGAGTGCACATTGCTGGGTCATGTCCAGCCTCTCACCCACCAGCACCCCCGAGTGCTTCGCAGGACCCAAAATAGCTTAATCTGCAAAGGCAAGAGGTGAGAGTCTACTACGTCCTTGGTAAATATAGCACAGTTCTAGATCGACTTTCTTGAGACACACCCTGGCTTTTCTGCCACCCACATTGCACAGGAGCCCCTTGGGATGCAGCTACAAGATACAACAAGGTGAGTATTAGCTCCTTTTGAGAACTCATTGAATATGTAAATGAGTATTCATGAGAACAGATAACTGAATCTTGATCTCCCACTTCATGAGTGACTACTGCAAACAGCAGAAGAGAATCATGTCTCTCTCCACTGCTCTAGCTGTTCCTTTATATATAAATAGTTAGAAAGTAATTTTAAAAAGCTTTATCAGAATACTGCTATCAGTTTCAAGTCACTGCCACTACCCTCCCCTGCAAGACTGGAGTTCATACCTGGTACTGTCTCTTTGGTTTACTCACTTGTAACAGATCCACTTAGTGTCCTGAGCCTATGGAAAGTTTTTGGAGTGAAGAACAGAGGAAGAAAGAAGGTTGATGAAGGCAACAGCAGAAGAAAATAATCTTGTAGCTGAGACTTTAAAAGCTTTCTATGGATTTGGATGCTCCAATCACTGGTAATTCTCACAGCACCTTAAGGAAAATATTAATGCAAACCCTTTAGAAAAGCATAATTTAATTCTCTAGATATGCAGTTTGCACCACTTAATGAATCTCAGACGAGTAACAGTGCTGAGATGAGCAAGGAAATGGACTAGAAGTTACTTTCTGATTTATCCATGTGTTTTCTGTGCAAGCTACTTGCATTTAAGTCTGAACACAAATTTACATTTTCCCTTTTATAGGTTGCAAATTTAAGCACAGGATATATTAAGTCATTTTTTGTAGACTATATATTAGCCCTGCAAAAGGACAAAATATCTCATAGAGATGAGGAAAATGACAGCATTCAGCAGTATAATATTCCACTCAGTTTTATGGTGATGAAAAGGTAAGTTATATCACAATATAAATAATGTGATTTTAACAAATAACATTTGAAGGTACAATAATGGACTAACAACAGAATTCCTCTCAGATCCTTACGACATTATTGGTAGTACTTATTAGTAAAAGGCATTGGTAATATGTGGTTCCATCTTTATACTTAGGAGTTTAATGCAAGTGACATGGAAAGCACTATTTAAGGTTGCTAAGATCAATACCCTAATGAATCAATGTGCTGTTATCTGCTTTTAAAGTAAATGAAATTACATTTTAATCTTTTCTTCTTCATATATGTTCGTACTCAGAATGCTGCATCTGATATGCTGTCTAGAACTTGGTTCTCTAGGAGTATTTATTTACTGTTTAGCTGAGAGTAAACTACTACCTGCTGCTTTTTCCCAAGCACGCCTCAGCTGTTGTCATTCCCTCCAATAAGCAGATGGAACCTCTTGCACTGACACAGCCAGCACTCACCTCAAGACCACCTGGTGCAGGATGCTTTGGAGAATCCCCAGTTCTACCCCACGGGAAACAGCTGCAGGTTAAGCTGGAGTAAATCAGTGACTGTAACAGGCAGTTATCGCTGCAAAGTTCTGAGCTTGAAACGCAGTGCTACAGGGTCAGAGCCGGCCCAAGTGTCAGACCAGAGTCTCGCATTGTTCAGCTCAAGATGCCTCCAGAAGGCTTTCTCCTGGGGCACATCCAGATGGCAAGCTACAAACCAACCTACCCTACGAGTCAGTCAGGAAAGGAAATTCTCAGTCAGACCTTGCTCAGAGCAGGCCATGGGTGACCAAGGCTTCTCCTGGAAAGACTTTGGCCAGTCAGTCTGTTGGGTGTCACGATTAGGATGTCACTCACATTGTGAGGCACACTGTCAGCTACCACGATTACAAATCACAGCTGGTTTATGTGATGAGTAAGGTATAGCTGACTAATGGCTATTCCTTGATAAGGTTCAGAATTGACAGGAATTCTCAGGATCCTACCAGCTGGGCAACAGAGTAATTTGCTTTTCTAACTCCGTTCAGCAAATCTACCCAGTCACTATGCAATTTCTTCATGTTACGTATCAGAGTAATCATTGCTAATTTCCCATAATTGAGTCCTGTATCTCCTTCAGACTTGGTGTTCCATTAATGTCTTTTCCCAATCAAACTATGAAATAATTATCAGTCATGAGGATGTTATGGTTAATATGAAAGGAAATTTTAGTCACAATGGAAACACTCGTGGTATCTTCTGAAATACAGTTTTTTATGCTGAAAAATCATATCCATACTATGTAGCACCTTTATGTGCTACAAAAGAACCACCCAAACAAAACATTTATTTTTTTTCTTATCCTTTGTCCTGACCTATTTACAACCCTTCTTGCAATAAAGTTTCAGTTACCCCTGTAGCTACACATAACCTGTTACCAAGATATGAACCTCAGGCATTTATACCCTTTATCAATGGCACAAAAAGGATGCTTAGACCAGGGAGAAGCAGCACCTGCAGGACCCTGCTGTGTCTACACCGGGTTTTTAACTAACCTGACCTGTGATACTGAAACACTTTGAACAAGAGTGTAACTTGTAAGTATCTATCTCCTGTAAGTAACTACCTTTCAGCAGAACAATGACAGTCCAAATTTCAATCTCATTTTAGCCGTAAAAAATGAATTCAGAAAATGTCAAAAGCCTGAATACATTTGAATCCATCTCTTTATGACTGCATCAACATTACCACATGGCAATTCTCCTGTACGTGGATTCCATATGTCATTTGAACCATCTTCTATGAAAGCCACATGACAACCCAGACCTTACCTAAATATTGAAGTTCTTTCATCAGAAACAGCCTCATCTCACCTCAAGACATTTGGGTAAAAAGTATGTGCACAGCTGAACAACAGCAGTCCCATTACAGTGAGGAATGCTGTAATGTCAGCTCCTCTGTTCTCCCTGCTCCAAATCTGTCAATCAGACATGTCTGGTCTGTCACGTAAAGTAGAACAGAACTGAAATGGTCTGTGTTGACAAAACACAGACTGTGATATTACCCAGTGTCTTATTTTAAAGCCTATGTATGAAAAGAAATACTTGAAAACCTGAAGACTTCTTTTTTTAAAGCTTCTTTAACAACATCTAGAAATAAAAAGATAAAGGGAGCATAGAATTTTTCACAGTGTATTTTGAGGTGAACAAGAACAATTTTAAACAATCTAAGCTTGGGAAGCACCAAGTTAAAAAAATTAATTATTTGTCTTGCCTTTTGGGGCAGTTAGATTCTAATAACTAAGGGTAACCTAAGAAATGTTTGTGTGACACTGCATATTAAAATACAGCATCTTGATACCACATAAGTGGTAGTGCTCATGCAATTTGAAATTCAGAGTATTTTGTTAACAAAAGAAAAAACCTTAATGTCCAACAATTAAACAACTGTTTCACTGTCCCATGCAGACTGTGGTACTTCCATGCAATTTCTCAAACTGCACTCAGCACACAGAAAAAAACACATGGCAGCAAAGTAGAGAGAGTAGTGACAATAAATGAAGCATGCAAAGAACAGGAGAAAAAATCATTAACACTGCATTATTATAAACAGAATTAGATAATGAGGTCCAAAACACGTTAATTACATGACAATGTCACAGGGGAAGCCTGTGGCAAATCTGAGATGCTAACACAGACACACCAAATCCCAGTTTGGTACCCTACCATGTGCAACTTTCCTATCTCTAAGTTTATACCAGTGCAGACCTTGAGAGAAGAAGTTTAAATTAAGAGGAAAATCAAAACCCATACATTAAGTTGTTCAGCCTGGACAGTGTATTAGACACAGCTTATCCTGCATTGCTTGAATACTCCTCTTACTTTGCTTTAAAACACCTGTTTCAAGGAGAGTCCATTTCCACTGTAACCAATCAGATCAGGAAGAGGTTTTATTAAATAACTCTAAGTGTGGGGGAAAAAAAAAATAAAGTCATATTTTACTCAGCCTGCCTGAGCTGATACTGGTTAGCTCCTTGTTTAAATAGGCAGACAGAAAGAACTGCTCATGCTTGTTATTCAGTGGGAAAAAGAGAAGAATGCTAACTTGTGCCAGATCTTTTTCAGTGTTACCAATTTACATCAGCTCAGAAGTACATGCTTCTGAACACTGAATTTTAAAGTGGGTTAGATTTTTCTTCTGTTCCTTAAAATGATTTTTCTTCACTATAAAAACATGTCACAGTGGGAAAATGAAAATACAACAGACTGACTTTCGTAATCCAGTATGTGCGACAGTTAAATCTTCATGATAAAAGCTGCAAACTGGTGTTTGCTTAGGTTTAAATGACTTATAAGTCTTGTCTATGAACAACACCAGTTCTGATAATTCTGAGGCAGAAATGTTACCTAGATAAAACGACAGATACTGAGATGTTCCTTGTTTCTCCTCCCATTTAATCTTGAAAATAAAGTCCTTTTTATCTTGCTCCACTGTCACAAAAAAAAAGTTTGTCTATAATTTACTCTGCAGTTCCTTCTGTAATCAATATCAAAGATGCAGTATGCCAGTCCTATGATGAGATCCAGCCACTTTGAGAATGGCAGTGTTTAAAACCTTATGTAGATATACAAAATAAACCTGTTTTTTAGCTGGCATCTTTGCTGTGAACGTTGAAAAGGTAAACACCAGTGTGGATAATGGATGATCTAAAAAAAGCACATACTGGCTGCCGAAAACACCTACAGAGCCAAAAAGAAAACTGGGAACTGAAACCAATGAAAGAATTAAGAAATGCACTCAAAAATGGCAATCGAACAATGAATGCAACATGTGACAGGGTTAAAACAAGTTTGGATTCTAGAGAAACATATTAGCACAACAATGGTTTTTTGTTTGTTTTTTGACTGGTATATGAAGTATTTCTAGATGAAAAAAATTATTTTCTAGGTAAATATGGAGAATAGAGCTCCCAAAGAAAAGCACTATTATATAGCTGAGATTTTCTGTAGTTTTAGTATTTTAGTTTCATCTGTTTAAAATGCAATTCATAATGAAAAACAAAATGCAGGCATACATAATAGAAACCTCCTATGTTTTTTAATAGCCTGAATAGTCCCAAACTTTGGCTCAATTCCTTGGGAAAAAGGGAATGGCAGGCAGGAATCCTTTCTGCATATTGCTTACACAACAGGAGATGGGAACCACATTATGCCAGCTGTTTTGCTCAGGAATGAATCAATATTGGCAGAAGGGTCAGACCAATATACTGAGATGATATTTGTTCTCCTATCTGTCATCCTCCTCTGTCCCCTCATGCAGCCAAACCTCACTAGGGCTGGTGAATCACAGCAAATATATCCGTGAGGCTGATGTCAACAGACACAATTCAAAGCCAAAGCAGGTGCTAAAGTAGCACTGCTCATCCTGGGAGGTGCCTTCGGCTGCGTCCCCCTCCCTCCCATTCACACACCTACCCAGTCTAAAGGAGCCTCCATCTGTTTCATTTTCAGATGATCTAATTTCTGAGATCATAAGTTAGAGCAAATGAGGCTGACAGGTGAAATGAAAGCATAGTTTTGGTTTTTTTCTTAAATTGCCTTTTTTTTTTTTTTTTTAATTACTATGTTGTGGGGGTTACACATTTTGTTGATCTGTTATCTTTCTATTTAGAATATTTTTTTTGAATTTATTTAATAGCCTGATGCCAACAACAGATAAGACTGCAAGCAAACATAACACCCACAAACAAAAATACACAACCTGCACTGCAAAAACTAAGCAACCCTTTCAGAAGCATTTTGGTGTCAGGTAAATATATACTTTATGGCCATTTTATAAAATACGATAGCATCCTGATGCTGCAGGGTGACAGAGACAGCAACCCCAGACACTTGCTTACTTGCAGTGTTGAAAGTTTACTAACTTGCTTCCACAGCTCCACAGTAAACATGCACAGTACTGCTCAGCAGAGAATCTTCTCCCTGCAGAAGCTTGTTGCTGTAGCAACCTGTTGGAACACCTGGAATGCCAAAATGACCACAGGTGTATGTGCACACAACACACAAGAGTTCACAGAACTGTTAAGGTTGGGAATGAACTCTTGGATTATTGAGTCCAGCCATTCTCCTGTTCCAGGAGAGCCAAGGTGAAACAACAGAAAAGTCTATCTGCAGCATGCCGAATGGAGCATTTCTGCAATTTTAAATCCACCAAGAATGAGTCTCCTTATACCAATGAGAAAATTAGAAGACCATTGACACTGAACCGTGCCATAAATCAAATCTCTGCTGATGGGAGAGGGAGTTTTAAAAGTCCTTGCAAGGAGTTCAAGAAAACAAACAGAGACTTCCCTGGAGTTTCACTGCCACCAGATAGTTGTTTATTAAGCCTTATCAGAGAAACAGAGTCACTAGCATGACCCAGGCATAACACAGAGCAGTGAAAGAAGGAGAGAAGTGACCAATTATCAAGATTTACACAGCCTTTTAAAGATAATTTAACCAATGGTCACTAGAAACGTACATTATTTTCACTTTCCTACCAATTATTCAGCAACACGGCCAGGAACTGTGGAATTTTTTGTCCAATCATCCCAAATTACTTTTACTGCAGAATATGGAGTAGTAGAAGAAGAAGGTTTGGAGAACAACAACAATCCTCCATTTTGATGTTTTTTGCTCTTATCTATTTACTACAAAGAGAAGCCTAAAACCTCTAAATTTTTCACCCTGTGACAATCTTACATAATAGTCTATCACCTAATTCACACCATTGTATTTTCTAGTTCTTGTCTGATCATAGGCAATTTTTTCCAAGGTTGGAGGTTAAAACAGTGTTGTTCAGGGGGGTAAGAACCCTTAAAAACAGGCAGAGAAATATTCTCGGCACTCTGGGTTCCTACAAACTTAAATAGATGGGAATTGGCATAAGAGCAGTCTATTAATTTCTGGTGATTTCCCCCTCCCCCCCCCACTATAAAAAAGGTGCTCTTTGTGGGCATATTTTCAAGTGACCTTGGCTATGTCATAGCTATGGCATACTTCCAATGCTAAGTTTGGATGTTTGGGTATTTACTAGCAATATTTTCTTTTCATAATATAGCATCAGGTTAATTTGTACATTAATTAATTAAACACTGCAAAAGGAATGTTAAGTGCTGGAAACTAGGATCAGTATAATACAGATGACAAAAACAATTCATATCCTTCATGTACTGGCCAGTATAATTACAAATCCATATATATGCATTCCTCAAATTTAGTAAACTTCGATACAAAACCTTTTCTAAAACAGTGACTCCTTAAAACTTTTGGCAGCATTCTTGGGTTTGGAAACTGCACAACCTCCCTTCCGTGTCTCTTCTTCAATCCACACATGCTGGACTTTTGCAGGTATTTTTATTAGTTGGATTACCTCAGTCTGTCCCACTGACCATGACATCCGAGAGAAAGTGCTTCCAGATGTTCAAAGGGAACCTCCTGTGTTTCAAATTGTGCCCATTGCCTCTGGTCCTGCCCCTGAGCACTCCTGAAAAGAGCCTGGCTATGCACTCTCCCTTCAGGTACTTATCTTAGATTCCCCTTGAGCCTTCTCTAGGTTCCCAAGCTCAGCCTCAGCCTTTCCTCATAGGAGAGATGCTCCAGTCCCTTCACCAGACACTTTCCAGTATGTCTGTGTCTCTCTTGCACTGGGGAGCCCAGGACTGCTCCCAGCCCTATGGGTGTGGCCTCACCAGTGCTGAGCAGATAGAAGGATCTCCTACCTTGCCTAAGCCTTCATTGCATTCTCTCCCTTGCTGGCTATGGCACATTGCTGGCTCACAATGTGAACTTGGGTACACTGGGACCCCCAGGTGCTTCCCTGAAAAGCTGCTTTCTGTATGTCACCTCCCCAGCTGCCACAGTCACTCAGAGGTCACTGAGAGTGGCCTCACAGCGACAACATCATCTCACTCAGCACCTGTGGATGCACCACATCAAGACCCATGGGTTTCTCTATTTTCAGTCTGCTCAGGTGTTCTTTAACCTGATACTCTTCTACCAAGGGTAGCAGTTGCAATAAATCAGTCACGCAGGGATAATTAGTGGATGTATTCATAACGTGTACCTTTGTACAGATCAGAAACCAAATCACTGGCTACAGAAGATACCTAAATTTAAAACAAAACCAAACCAAAGCACAAGTGGTGTTTTAACCCAAAAAATGAGTCCCAGCCTTCTGCCACTATTCGGTTCTTTAAGGTACTTCCTTTCAGGCAGCAGAACAGACTTTAATCTGGAATTCAGCAACATGGCTCCTTTTCTTGCTCACAACATTTTTTTTCTGCATTTGTTTAATCAATAGATTCATTTGATGTAACAAAACACAGTCTGGACTTTCAATGAAGCTGATTTAAGTCCCCATGTTAAATTATAAACAGATAAATTATCATAACCAGTGGAAGTTAGAGGAAGTATAAAAGCTAAATGTGACTAATTTTCTTCCTAAACCAAAAATGTTATCTTTTCTATCTTATCTTGCATTGTACCAGCCTCAACAAATATTTTCATGTCACTATTTTAATAACATTAAAATCTAGCTTAATGATAGCAGCAAAGATCAGGTTTTCCCTGGATTGTATTACCAAAAATGTTTCTCAAGCATCACTACCAAATGGCTTGTTCAAAGCTCTACAGAAAGGGCACTGCTCATTGAGAAACAGTGTCAGATCTTTGCTGTCAGAATTATCCACAGGGGACACATTTTGCCATCTCATAATGTTTCTAAACCTTTTGAATCACTTCTGTGGTCTCATAAAGATTTCCCTTGATACCCTGTAAACAAAAGGTCAGATCTGCATTTACCCAGGTTCCACAGTTATGGGAGATTTATCACTGCATTATCTGAAGATATGGCATGGGCAAGCAAGCTGGAGCACTGTATTTCATCTCAAGCAGACGAGGCCTCCAGCTCTTATTTTGCCTTTTTTTTATGTTCTTTTTTCTCCTCTTACCAGAACTGAAAACAAGGCTCAACAGAACATTTTGGCTTGTTTTCCAGGTCACCTAAACCATTCAATTAAATAATTAAGACATAAAATAAGCTATTCATGTAAAGAAGTACCAACAAGAAATTTTGATTCTTTTGCTAGGTTTGGCTGATGAGCAGTCTTGAAGTAAACAAGCTATCTGGAGATACATTTTTGGCACAGAAATTAGTCCTGATTATCAAGCACTGAAGGAACAGCAACAGTTTAAACATCCTAAGTGAGCCTGGAGAAGCTTTACATAATACAGTACAGTTATTCTAAATCAAACAGCAGTGAAACAATATTTGCTGCCCATTTGTTTACTTTGGGCATTTGACAGAACTTTCCATGCACATTGTTTTCTCTGCAGTGCCAATTCTCTCTGCTGTCTCTACAGTCAGACAGCACCAGGCACAAGCACAGGACCAGAAGCTATTTTAAAGTTTTTGCTTCCATCCCTCTCTTTGCTTCCCTTATCCAGCTAGGTTCATGTCCACGTTTTCCCTTTAAACTAGAAATTGCTTGAGTTCTTAGTGTGAGGTTTTAGCAACAGATGGCACACTTCCCTCTGAGTTAATTCTGAGCTAGTATCTCAGGGTTGAGATTGCTAGAGGTGTTATCTTTCAGCAGAGATCCTGATTTTATAATCATTACCCATCCAAAGCCTGCTTAAAAAAAAAGTTGTCAAGCTCTGCTGTGGCATTATTCTGTGTCAAACAGCTGCTTCAATGCATCTAAGAGAAATATGCCATCAGAATGCTGAAGATGCAAGAGTGAAATAAGGTATTAAATGCAGAGTTGTTCACTATATTGAGTAAAATACCCTCTCTCTCAAGCTCTCACACAAATGACATCCATGTTTCTGCAAGCTCTTGCCAATACAACAGCTTTCCTGTACCTAGGGTAAAGGCAAAAGTAATAAAATAAAATTAGAACAAAGCTGGAGAGAAGGTTAAGGCAATTTGATAAATTTAAAAAGGGAACAGGAGATAGTTCTTGGCCAATAAAGACAGGAAGTGCAGCGTAAAGAATCCACGGACGCCCGAGAAGATGAGTAAAACTGTGCAAGAAAGAGAGCAGCAATGGGAAGGGCAGAGAAGACAAAATCGCCTAGTCAGGAAAATGCCACTAGACCAAACTGTGAAACTGAGATCTGATGACAGGAAACTCAATAAACTCTAGGAAGATGCCAGGAATTTAGCAGATGGACACAAGAAATACGTATTTTTAATTTAACATGTTTTTACAGTAGCTCCAGTATTAGCATCATGGGCCATGAATTTATTAAAAATATGGAAATAAAGGGAAAATGAAAGGAAATTAGCATGGCTCTTGGTACTCTTGATTCCTTGCATGAAGAGCAAAATTCAATTGAAATGTTTCCTGAGGCAAAGAAAGATTAAAAGAAAATTAATGGTACTCTATGGGCACAAATAACATTTCGTAGGGTATGTCTGTGGTTATCATAGCTGAAGGCTAAATGAAATATTAAGTCTGAGTAAAAGTTTGAACATATCATATGCAGTTGTTTTTGCTTCTTGTTGCCTAAAAAAATTCCATTGCACCAATGAGTAAAGAGCTGAAACTTTAAAGAGTCCTACTATTTTAGCCACTGACCAAAACCTCCACATTTAGGCATCAAAAGGTTAGATAACCTGTTTGGTTAGAGGGTTTTTTTTCTCCCCAAGAGATGCTGAGGATACTTAATTTACACAGCTCTTTTATACAGTAGCCTCTGAATTCTCCCAAAGGTAATCTCATTCGCCCTTCAGCTACTGTCTTTTGAACACATTGACCTTCATCCTTATTTATGCCCAATACTTTCAAACTAGCATGAAGTTGGGCAGCATTTATTTTGTAAGGGAACCTTAAATTTGTCTGCAAGTAGGACATTTGTCTACAGTAATTTAAAACCAAAATTCAGCCACTTATTCCCCTTAATTATATCTGTGGAACAACTGGGGACTATTAAAACATGTATGTTTTAATAACAAAATGAATAACTTTTGTGCTAAACATTATTCTTTGGTCTCCTCTACTCCTTTCAACCCAAAATTCACCATGTCATCACTACCCACTTCAGGAGGAGTCCTCTTCATCTCCCTCCCTCCCCTGTTCATAAATTCTGTAATTCATGTCCTACAAAAACTTCCGCTTATTTTCTACGTGGCATATAATTCAGAACAAATTCCCCCAAAAAATATACAGAAGAAAATAAATATCCTGTTGCCTGTAATTAGCACGGACCTGATTGTTAGCTTGCTTCTTATCATGCAGAGCCTGATAGTTTTCTACGAGCAACAAATCTCTGAAGTGATTGACATTTTGTGATATAAATTGTTAAAATAACTATATTATTCTTGGCATAAAAGTGAACATTCAAGCAGTGTTAAAAATACAGACTATAAAACAACATTACAGCTACTGTACAAAATCAGAGGGATTCAACTATGCTTCTTTTGCTCAGCCACCTAAGCTCTTGTGCCCTTTCTCTCTAGAAAATATGAAAAGTAGGGAAGGGTTTTTTTTTTGGCACTGAAGCACATATAAGCTCCTGGCCTTAGAGGACAGGATTAAGAACACACCGTCTGTCTGACAGCTCATTCCCATGGGAGGCAAGCAGGGCACACAGGCTGGAAGAGAGCTACAAATCAGTGTAAGAGGTTCTCCACTCAGGCAAATGGGGGCAAGGGTGGCACAGCAGCAGGCATCTGTCCCTGAAGGGTAGACACAGCCTCAGAGCACCAAATTATTTGCTGGTGTTCAACAGTGATGTTCTATCACTAAGCAATTTCATCCAGAATGAGTTCATTAGTTTTTCTGCAAAGATGTTTACAAGACGAACAGGCTAATGGTTTATTAAATCAGCACTTACATCTAATATACTTGCTTTTAAATTCAGTCTGTACTCTGGCCTGACCATTTCCCATTTAAAATGCAAACCCTTTGGGGAATAAATAAAAAAATAAAAAAACAAGAACCAGAAAAAGTGTGGGGCAAAATACTTAGAAATATTTTTCCCAAATCTAGTTCAGCTTTGATCTCCCTGTTTATCCCTCTACTTTATTTTCTAGTCATGTGCAAATTGCACGATGATATACTTCAAACATAGAACTGCATTTGTGGAGCACCAGACAACACCCCAGTCCCATTCCTCAGAAGTACTTAAGGGCCATCACAGTATGAAATCTTAAAATTAAAAGTGTTTTCAATGCTTTTCTGCATATCTTATTACAGCACTGGTGAAGAAGGCTGTGATCCTGTTCAGCAGATCTCCCTAGAAACCAGATGTGTTGAGGTTTTAAATTGTTACTTATTGTATCACACTAAAGATTTCATGCTGTGAGAAATGTATAATGCACTTGGATGTGTGTGCTTGTCCCCTGGCATCTGCTGACTGAACCAGGATCCCTAAGTGCCTTCTGATTAGCATTTACTTTGAAAACAGCAGCAAGAAATAAAAGAAATATACCCCTTAACTCGTCATTTGGGATTGAACAGATTAAGGAATATTTTTGTTTAGCTCTGACTTCCTTTAAAGACATCTGGGTCAATTTCTGTTGCTCTGTCTGGAGCTAGAAGATAATCAGGAGGATGAGAACTTTTTGCTGAGTAAGATACTTATCCTGGACAGGAATTTATTTCATTCAAGAAGCCTTTCAGCTTGCAAATTTTGACCTCTTCTGTACTGGGGGTTTGAGTTAGAGTTGACAGTGTCTGGCCTGCGGTCAATACAACACAATGTGCTCAACAGAAGTTGAGAAGCTTTCTGGAATTGTGAGCAAGTAATACTGCCCAATGAGCAATGCACAATGTCGTGAAGAGTAACATTAGACTTCAAATCTCTTTTTTTCAAAGGCAACAAACAGGGTGTGCATCAGTACTGCCTGTCATGGATAGTAACAGCCTGTTTTAAAGTAACATTTCTATTTTGAAGTGGAGATGCAGGAATAGAGCAATGCAGGTGCACAGACAAACATCAGCCAAGATTACTTCAGTCAGATAGAAAAGATGTCTCAAAGTTATAAAGTTAAAACCTCTTATTGGTGGAAGTGGGTAATACCTGTTCACTTTAAAATACTTATTTTAATAGGAGATAATCACAGCATTCTGGAAACATATTAGTGTAGAATATCTCACATAATTTTCCCTTGCATATGGAAAACTACTGAAGAATCAGCCCAGCTTCACACCCCTCTCCACCGAAATCTTAAAAGTAGCTTTTTCACTACTTAAGAGCCAGGTTTTGTCACAAAAACCTTTTCAGCTTCTTATAGCAGCTCTCTCATGGCTCCTGCCTGTATGTTGAACTTTTATGTCTAAATGCTTTAGAAAAAGTTCTGAATATTTAAAGAGAGCAGAAGAACCAAGTGGACAACATGCAGTGCTTAACAACAATTTTAGCCTCAGTAGTATGTGTAACAACCTTATTCACCCTACATTTAGTGCTGCCCCAGTCCTAAAGGTCTCCAATCCTGGAATGAACATCTCATCCAACTGGTGTTCTCAGAATGCATGTAGAAATAAGTAAGAAAATACATTGGATTAAACTATTTCTTAAACCTCATACACTTTGAATCCAATCTGGACTTAAATTCTATTACACTCACAACAGATTATTTTACCCTTTCACAGGTTGACAAACAATATGAGATCTGGAATCTTAATAAGTAGAGCAAAGCAAAGGTAAAGAAAAGAGGAACTTCACATCCTAAGCCAAGGAGAACGTGGAGAATGTCTCCAGACTGTTTGGATAGACTGCAAGCTGCATTTGAGCTGCACAGGACAGACAAGCTCAGCTCTTTGAAATTAATCTCACCTGTCATGTAACAAGGCCTCACTTCTGAAGACATTTAAGTACTTTGCTCTCAGTAAAATCACAGATCCCAGTAGTGCTCAAAAGGCCTTTAAACATGTATGTAGTTGCCAGCAATGTAACGGGGTAAGCCTATAGGCTTTTTGCTGAGGATGTGAAATAGGACAAATATCAGGATGGAATGCACAAAAGGCAGGGTGCTGAATAAAATGTTTCTTCCAGCAGAAACTGGGAGGCATTAGCCTGAGCCCAAAGAACTCATAACCAAAATTTATGTTCCTAGAACATGCACCCAGAATGTTAGAAAACAATTTGATTTCCCTATTCAGACTCAGGAGATTTGATTCTCACAGCAGGGTGATCTAATTAGCAAGCTGTCCCCTACTGTGGAGTGGGAAGCTTTCATCTTTCCCACTGAAGCTATTTGACTTTCCTGAGAACGGGAACACTGGAGCCGCACTGTGCAGAGACACAAGAGTTCCTGACTCTGCTCCAATGGCTCATCAATACACCTGAAATGCATTAAAGCATAGACCACACCTTTCATTCCCTCTCCCAGGCATGTGTCTCAATGGCTGTAGTGACAGAATCCCAGAAAAGTTTGGGTTGGAAGAGACCTTTTACAGTCTGACCCTCCTGCAGCAAGCAGGAAAATCTTCAAGTAGATCAAGTTGCTCAGAGCCCCAACCAACATAACCGTGAATGTTTCCAGGGATTAGGCACTTACCACCTCTCTGGGCAACCTGTTTCAGAGTTTCAAAACCCTTATTGTAAAAAATATCTTCCTCATATCTAGTCTGAAAATTCACAAATTCTTTACAACTGCTTCAACAGAGGGTCTGGTTGGGAGTGTCAGAGACACCTCGTGGGCTGGTGGGTGGGTCACCTTCTGGAAGGTAAGTGATGGGCAGTCTCAGCTCCTCAATCAGAAAGGTGCATGGATACTTGGTTTCCTGAATCTTTGACATCTAAGGACATGAATCTCTGAATTTTTCAGTTACGGATTGCTTAGCCAAGGATATAAGAATGGTTTTACTTCTTTTGGTTGAAGATAAAAGGAGACACCTGCATTAATCACACATGCATAAATGCCAATGACCCTCTGTATTTCATAAGACAATACATACTCCATGTTTACCAAGGCAAAAACAAGGTTCTTATCTTGGAGCCCTTCTGACAGGTATGGATTATGATTGTATGATCATGACCCTAGGGGAACTATAACAAACAAGTATTAACAACTAACACGTCTCTTAAATATAAGCAAACATCGTGCATATAGTGATAAAACTTTTAAACATCACTCCATGTACGAATGTTTTTGCCCTGCTTTTTCTGTTTTGCATTATTTTCTTTCTTTTTCTATGCCAAGAATCTGAAACTTGCTTTGGAGTTTGACATCTGAAGAGTCACTTTCAAACTTGAACTCCTTTAATTGTTATTCAACACCGTAGGAACCAACCTGGCTTGCAAAGGAGGCCAGGTGAATCCCCAAGGTTCAGTGTTCTGTTTCATTTCTATACCCGGTCACTAACTGTGAGACCATTTGGCAGCAGCAGTCTTTAAACTTCCAAATAATTAGTTCTTGCAAAGGTAGGTGGAGACTGCAGAAAGAATATGATATGGAAGACTACAACAAAAAAAAACAAAACAAAACAAAAACCCCAAAACTCAACAACCCACACTTCTGCAATGTGCCCTACTTGGAATCACTTGAAGAAAAGTTTGTCAGCTAAGTTTTTACCTTTATATACCCTTATATTCCAATTAAAAGCACTGGAAGAGAAAGAAAAACCTTTCAGAACTGAATTGGGGTGAGAACAAAGGAAAAAAACCAATTAATCTTAGCAATTAAAATTGGCTGTAAACAAAAGAGAATTGGAGGTGTGTGTGTAATTTTCTTATTAAATATTCTGTAGAGGTCCACAATAGTATTTTCAAAGATCACTTTGAAGAAATCTTAATATAAAGAGACATATTTTAAAAGCATCTTTAAAAAACTTTTACTTGCCTAAAAAATAGAAGACTGGTAAGATTCTCCCATCATCAGATCTGTGGTGTGTTTGTGCAATTTTTTGTGGTTTTTTGATCAATATTCTCAGTACTCCTTTACGGCCAAGAAGAAACACAGTTTTTCTGAAATCATGGCTCTGCTGGAAGTGAGATCTCATACCTGTATCTCAGACTCCGAGTTCTGAAGGAAGTGTCTTTAATGACACCAGCCCTGAATTGAGTATATCTCAATGGTAAACACAAAAGTTGGAGGACTGGGGGATAACAAGAACGAACAATCCACCAGCTGATCTTTACATCTTTGAAACTACCTGTGCGACCTGAGAGCGGTGGCTAGATTTTGTCAGGCACTAAGAGACTGCAGATGGGAAAGAGGGTCTTGAAAAACTACACATTTGCCTACAAATGGGACTGTCAGAAGCTGGAGGATGTTCTTTGGAACCGACTCTTTGCTTGTTTGCCCGCTAACATTTATTTCGGATGTAAAGCTGGACTCCGCATTCTGGTGATCTGAAAACACTCTCGGAAGTTATTATTCTCCCATACAACTGACACTCGGTATGTGGGCAGGTTCCTTGCACCCTGAATGTCTCCAGTCAGTACCTTTCTTTGGTTTTTTTTTAAAGTAATTCAAAATTGCTTTCCTCTACTCTCGACACTACTTTCACTCCCCTTTTCAAATCAAGAAATTATCATAATATCTATCAAGTTACTCCATTTTCTTTTTCTCTTGGTCTTAATATTTGTCTTTTTTTAAATATTCTTAAAATATTTGCTTGTGAAAAATCAGACATAGTGAAATAGAATTGCTTTGATGTATCACCAAGCTGGAAACTGCTAACTGGGGATTCTCACAGAGACCAGATGTCCAATCTTTTTTCTTTTATGTGGAAGATAATGGAAAAGGTGAAAGGACAAATAGTAAAAAAAAAAAAAAAAATTGCCTGCTATTATTATGATATTGATATGACTAAATTATAATCTTTCGCTTAATACAACAAATTTTAAGTCTTTGGATATAAAACAATGCCCCGTAAAAGAAAACCCCAGCACTTCCTTGTGGGGTGTGCCCAGCCACTGCTCTGGAGGGACGTCTGCTGAGATAAGGTGATTGCTCAATCTCCCAGCAGGACCCCCCTGGAAAGGCAACCACTTTTCAGTTATGGCGAGAAGAAGACAAACCCAGAATCCTCTGGGAGACCCTATGCAGATCCTTTGTAACCCACTGGCCTTTACCCTCTGACACCCACCCCATGTATCCCTATAAGAGCCAGCCCCCTGCCCCTGCGAGGGCAGAGAGTTGCTCATCCCTGGCTCCCCTTCGCCGAACCAATAAAGCTGCCTTGTGTGGAACAGCTACACGGGCCTCTCGTCTCTCCCTGGTCTGGCCTGGGGGCTGCCCTGCAGAGCTGAGCTGAAATCACAAGCTGACAATCACTACAGAGCTGACAGCCTCTGCACGGGCCGTCCTAGCCAGCAGCTGAGGGAAGACACCGGCCTTTGGGAAGACAGTCTCTTTTGGGACCATCTCTCTGGACTGGTCACAGCTTCCTGAGTCAGAGCTACTGACCCCTCACCAGCTGTCACACTCCCTCCTTTCATGTGCTCCTTCTGGACCCAGAAGCTTAATGAAATTTGATAACGTAAACTTCTTTTAAATTACACATGCAACCAAAAACTAACTGGCTCAGGGGAGGGAGGAAAAGTGTGCAAAACACACAAAAAATAATAATGCTGTGATAGAAAAGTTCTTTACTATAAAGTGTTGACTGTTGCATTGTCAACAAATGGCATTCTACCCATGACAAACTCATCCTACTTAAGTCCATTTCCTACATCTCCTTATGCTTCCAATTATAAGTGTGCTTTTAAGAAGCACAGAAAAGGTATCCTAGGTATTAAAAATTTGAATTTTAATTCATGTTTAGGCAAGTTTAGGAAATAAAGACATTTCACTCTGATGTTTGGAGCTGAGACGTAGTGAAAGGCCTGAATTATGATAAGTATACAACTTAACCCTTCCCATATATTTCACAGCAGCTAATAGCCAACAATATACAATTAAACATCCTATGGGTAATATAATAAAAATTAATGCAGATTATTCAATTACTAACTAATTAGAAGCACTTACTGTGTTTAACTACCACACTGGGTGATAGCAGAGTGGTGATTTCAATGAATGCACTAACATTTTATTAATCACATGGCAATTACTGTAATAAACTTAAATAAAAGTGGTATTAGGGGACCATAATTCTAGTCACAATCCTTCATTAAAATCCTTGTTAAAGTCAGACAATTAGCAACAATCAAGAGGAGATAATCTGCCTATTGCTCATGGTGCAAACATGGTATGATTCCACAAAAATCAGAATACAGGCATGATGTGGGAGCATCTCCTGCCTCTCCAAAAGTTTCTGAGTGGAAGGCAGCTACAGGTGGTCACAGTGGCTGTGAAGTACCTGGCTCCTGCTCCTCAACAAGGACAGGGAGCTCATCTGAGCAGGGATGAGACTCCTAACAATTTCATGTTGCCAGGCCCACAAGACTATGACCCCCAGCAACAGCTTTATTTGCTTCGTACCCCTTTAGATCATCAGTGCTAAAGGACAACAAAACAGGTCCTAGAAGGTCTAGGTAAGTAACTCTTCAGGCTCATGTCAGCAAAAAAACCTGCAATAACCAAAAATCAGGACTTAAAGCAACACTTGTTTTGATAGCAAACCTTGCATCTCCATGAGATTTTGCTGCTTTCAGGTGAACACAGATCTGGCCATAGAGCTGTGATTTTATCTTGCTTTAGAGATGGCAGGCTCCAACAGAAAAACTACAGTGCTTTTAATCTACATGAGGTTGTGCTACAGCTCGACACAAAGCTTTCACACAATAAATAAATGCAAACAATGATACTTATGTAGCCATTCCCATGGCCCTAAAATGAAGCTGTTTGCAAAGACCACTCACTCTCCTAAGAGCCTGATGGGACAGGGTCAGATTTTGCCAGCTTGATGGCCCTTGCTTAGCTGCAAGTACTTGGCAGAGTTTGGTTTGGGTAGACTCTGCAACCCACAGGAGGGAGCTAAAAATGAAAGAGATATTCAAAGGGACAGGAGCAGAGCTCAGCAGGCGTGTGCCATGTTCTCCCAGGGAGCAGTAATAAGTGCACACAGGTACTATTTACACATGCAATTTGTTATCAGTGTGCTTTGTCTCCCATGCATCCCAGTCTCATAACCTAGCAATTAACGGAAACTTCCAGGATTTCTGCATCATAAACTATTAGAATGCCATAGTGTGTAAAAAATCCTTTAAAAACTCACAGTAGTAACAGCATTAGACTCATAGGTCTTCACCAAAGTTTTAAGTCACAACAGCATGGAACTCGCGTAAGCTACAGGGAGTGATGCTCCCTTTTAAAATACAGTAATTCAAGAAAACCCATGAAAAATACAATACAATATTGCTAGGAATATGCATACATGACTGCCATTGTACTAAAACAATGCACTCAGTAACTGCTAATGTTTTAGTATTAATTTCGTGGTAAGCGTTTAAAAGAATGTAATAAATGACATTGTTTCTCTTGTATAAAGCTTACTAAAAGTAAGATCGTAGATCCACAGCAAAATTAGGGAACAAAAGAAATAGTCAATTACTTGTTCTAAGGAATAAATGTTGACTCAGAAAAAAAATACACATCTTACATAGCTCAAATACTGTATTACATATATATTTTAAGAAGATAGAAATATTGATCTTAAAGTCACTCTACGTTTCTTATTTTTAAATTAACTGAATCTGTTTGCATTCACAAACTTAGATGAATTTCTTTGTCTTAAGTGAGCAAATGCAACATACGTTTAATAGAAAAAACCCAAACATTTTCAATCTGTGGTATATTTCCTCTGTAGAGAAGCAAATTACCTAACCCTTAGCTACACAGCAACTAGGATTTACTTTTCTAAACAGAAACTTTATGCTGGCACCATCAGTTCTGCTTCATTTCTGATAGACCCACAGATTTTATTTTTCTCCTGTGAAAAGAATGAAAATGGAACACCTGGCAGCATGTCATTGTCAAAACAATGTATTGCAGCCCATGGCAACCTCCATGCCTCGGGATTTCTTGCATAATGACATGGAAACTCTTCAGTTCTAGCCCTCTCCTCCTCCTGCAGGGATTGCAATAGCCTACTGCTCATAATTTTATACATTATTGCCCCACTATTAAGCCATTCCGGATTTTCATCCAGCAACAAACACAAGAGAAAAACTGTTCCACTGAGTCAGATGCTTGCAACTCTTAAAAAAATATTGTCTCCTATAACCCTCAATTTTTGTGTTTACAAAGTTTGTAAGAACTATTTAAAACATATTCCTACATACAATTTCTTGTCTCCAAAAAAACCCCAACCCACCACTTAGGGATGCAGAAAAGCTCCACATGAGAAATCAGAAAGCTGAACTTAGAGCAACTGTGACTCAAACAGTAGCCCCTGCCCCCGGGGGTGACCTCAAGTGACCCCTCCCAGGGACTCCAATGACCTCAAGTAACTCCAAATGACCTCAAGTGACCTCTCCCCAGGGACTCAAATGACCTCAAGTAACCCCTACCAGAGACTCCAACGACCTCAAGTAACTCCAAATGATGTCAAGTAATCCTGCCCAGGGACTCCAATGACCTCAAGTGAACCCCTGTGACCTGCAGCAACCCCTGAGGTTCTGCACCCTCAGCTCTCAGGGGGGAGCAGCCTGCAGCACCCCACAACAGCACATCATAACCAGGCTGGCAGGGGGAGGGATGGGAAGCAGTCACTCCCACAGCTTCCTTCCCAGTCTGGTTCCTCCATTCATCTTCTTCTCGAGGAATTGCCTCCTCAGCAGCAGGATCTGAGCAAGCCATGGAACTCACCTGGCTCATGGTAGCCCTTCTATTTTGCTGCACACAGTCAGGACAGAGTCCTAAACTGGGTTAAAAAAACCCAAAAGCGATGAATATTGTTATGCAGAGAAAAAGTATAGAACAACTCAGTGGACACAAGCCAACTCAGTGTTCATGTCTCATTCTTCCTGGCCTCTCCCAACCCTGCACAATGCATTTGAAGGGAATGGCCAAAGGCAGCTACTAAGGTAACACACAGAGCAATAATTTGCATACACACACACACACACATTCACCAATAGTGGCTGAATAAAATGCACCTGCTCATCTTTCCCACTTACCAAAAGAACATTTGAACAGTTGTTCCCCCTTTGGCATAAAATTCCAATCAGACAGAGAAGGTCCCATGTCTGCTAGGAAACACACTTCTCACTTCAGCAAGGGCTCCAGTGCGGTGAGCCCCCGGTACAATAGCAGATCCTGACACCCTTAACAATCCGTTTCTAATGTTACTTTTTACAAATGGCACATTGATTCCTTCCCAATCACTGTCCTGGTAGCCACCTCCTTCCCTTTGGTCCTGGGGCTCCCTGTACTTTTTCCCAGCAGGGATTGTAAAAACTGAACCATTATCCTTGCCTGCACCTTTACCTTTTCTTCATCCCTTCTTCCACATCTTTTATATACCTGAGATGCCTTTCTAACCAGTTCCTGGAAGAGCCCACTTGTCCACCTCTCCAGCCCCTGCTCCTGCTGTCTGTGGGCTCTTACCCTCCCACAGATGCCAAATTCTTTGCAAAATCATTCACCCTGGCTGTCCCACGGCTTTGGCTTGGTCCTGCACCTCCCCCACAGGTCCCCAGCCTGTGCCGCTGGTGCTGTACTCTCACACCCAGCCTCAGCACTCCTCACCATAGAGAAACCCCCTAAAGCCCTGAGTACTAAGCGGGCAAATCCAAATCCTCCACTCTGGCTCCATAATGGCCCAGGGAGGGGCGGGGGAGTAGGAACAATACTCCCCTGTTTTCTCTGTCCTGGAAGCCAGGAATACAAAAGGCTTGCAGCTGGCCCTGTATTAGACTGCAGGTTTTGAAGATAAGGCAGAGAACGTCCCAGTCCTCACTGTTCTTTCCTTATCACACAGCCTCCCACTGCTATTTGCTGTAACCATATTTCTCTGCACTCCCCTTCAACCAATCCTTTCCCAAACTAACACCAGATTGCCCCCTCCAGGCGTGCGTTGCCAGACCCTTTCTTGGCACCTCTTATTGCCCCCTCTAGGCATCCGTGTCCTTAACAACCTCTGGGAGAATGTGCAAACCATCTCGTCATTCTCCCAAAGGACCCTTCGGAGGTATTTTGGGATCGCCATGCCTATAGTCGAGACCCTTGTTTGACTTTCCTTTGTTGCCTACCCTGGGCCTCCTGCCATGGTTTACTCCCCGAAGTTGTACTCACTGGTGAGATTTGCCAAGACCCTTCTTGACTTTCCCTTACTGCCCTCTCTGGGCATCCATATCCTCTGGATTCTTCAGGGACCCCCCTGGTCTGCCTCTGGTCTGTCTCCTGGACAGTCTCGGGAGCCCAGTCACTTGCTCAGAGCCAGCCAGTGCTGAAGGGAGCTGCTCACCCAGAAACTGGGGAGAGGCATGCCTCCAGCTCCTCTTCCTGTGTGCCAGCCCCAGATGGTGGAAGGACCCTGGAAGAGCTTCCAATTGTCAGGAAAATCCACAAACACCAGAGGTTTATGTCCAAAAAGGAGACAGAGGAGTCCTGCAACTTTATTTGAATAAAGGGAGAGAGTCCACTGGGGCACACACCCACGGGGTTTTCTCTCTCAAGGTTTTGCAGGGCGCAGCCTCCTTCTATCCTAAACTCCCGGCCACATGTTGCCCTCTTCCTTTCCCCACTGGCTGAGGTACTAGGAAGGTACAGCCAGTGCAGAGTAGTAGGAATCAGCTTTACAGTTCTGCTCAGACCTGGATTCACCAACAACAAGGTGACCTTCACAGGTTCACTTCCAAGTTAATTCTACGGAAACTGTCCACTGAGAAGCCACAAGAACATCAAGACAAAACTAATAACGTGGACCTTAACATTGAAAACTACTTAAATGAATGTAGAATGCTGAAAGACAAATTCCTTCACCAGGCTTTTAGGGATAACTGCAAAAACACCACCCTCCTGTGACTTTTGAAAGAAATCAGCAGCTCCCATTGTTAAGTGCAATTTAAAAGTAACCATTGATATTCCTTTGTTCGGTACTAGGACAATACAATCTGCCATTAATTTAAAGCATGCAATGAAATCCTGAGTCACATTAATGGATCCTTCAGCAAGAATTTGAATTCCTAGTTCTCATTGTTTTATACATTCCCTCACTGGTATTTCCCCCATGTGAAAAGAGATAATATCTTAAAACGTGTTTGCCTAGGGCAAAGAACAAAACACAGTACAAAAATAAAGAATCAGACCTAAAAAATCAGAATTATCATCTAAATTCATTCTTACATTCAGAGGTATCAGCAACACAAGTCATCTCACTTCACTGTGACACCATTCTAATGTTTCTTCCAATGCTCTTCTTGCTCTGATGCCAATGCAATTAGCATCTAACACAATAAATGTTTCACCCACTGCTGGATTTCAAACTCCTCTCTCCCCTGCCTTTGGCATGTATGATTTCCTTAATCCAAAGTGCAATAGATAAAACAGAGGAAATACTGCTTCTAACCCACTGCTGAGTTCCTTGATGAAGCAACTGGAACAATGCTCTCTCTTGAGAACATCTCTGTCAGGCAGCATTCATTTGACTGATTCTCCAACCAAAAAACCCAGACAATTTAACCTACCTTATTTTCCCAGGATTTTGCCAGAACTGATTAAAAAAATCCTCAATCAATCCATAAGTGAACTTCCCTACTCTACTTTACTTTATAAACCCTTAAATGAAATACCTTCTGCTCAGGGGATTAAGCTTTCAGGAATAGTTCTGTATTCCTGACTCACTGTGTGCATCTGTAATAGACATGCTTTAGCCTCATGACTTTATTGGGGTCAGTTGCCCAAAAAACCCCCACTGTGAAATCCAATACCATCATCAGCTTCATAAGAAAACACACTGCAGCTGTAAACACAAAAAGAGCTTGAATGATATGAGATCCCATGATGGTGCCTCAGCTATGCACTCCCTTTCTAAAACAGATATCCACTGATACACAAAATATTTAAAGAATTATTATGAGATCCATTCATTACTTTTTTTTTTCAGGAACTGAAGACAACGTCAAAGACATCTATGTGAAGTACTGTATATTCCCAACAAGTGAGACCTCATTTAGTTGAGAGGAAAAAGGAGATTTCTTAGGATTGACGACTGCTTCAAAAAAGAAGTTTAATAAAATTCTCTCTCTAACACATATATCAGTCTTTCTTTAGCAGGTGTCTTTGACTAACATTTAAAAGTTAATCTAGTGTTTCTCTCATTTGCTTCATGCCACTGTTATTTTTAAGTGGCAAAATTTCTTATGGGACAGTGGTATGAGAGATAGCATTTTGTTATATTATAGCAGCATTTAAATTTCAAACAAAGAGGAGAGGGTAGAAAATATACAAAGAGGGCAGCATTCTACACTAAAAATATCTATGGTTCATGAATAGATACGTATCTGACAAGAGATTTATCTGCATTTATGAAGACTGAGTAACACTACTGGAGTTACCCTCTTCTGCACAGTTAGGTTCTGGAAAAAATAATAAGGAAACTTTTCTTTTTTATTTCAAATTGTTTCTGTCTTGTACCACAATCAATTATTTAGCTTGGCACAATATAAACTGTATTTTTAATGAGTAAAACATAAGTTAGAAAATATTTAGTTATGCTATACACAATCATTCATGAAGAGGTTAAATGTCTGTTATAAAAAAAAATCAAAGTAAATGTTGAAGTTACTCAAATTATGTTAACATAGCTAAATATATCTTTTTCATGCTCTTTTTGTAGAGCTCTCAGTATGGATTTTGTTCTCAAAGTAGTAATCTGATTCACTGCCAACCTCATTAGTGATTTACTACAGATCTACTTTTTCTAAAGAATCCTGATTTCTTGATCAAATTAAATGAAATGTATATAACTTTGATTAAGCTTTCATTACACACTTACGAATGACTATTCTGATTATAGGATGCAAATTAGAGAATGTCACAAGATCCATAGGCTAAAGATAAGAATTTATTAGAAATTAAGAACTCTCTTCATCTGTCATTGATCTAGGATATGTAATTTACTTTATCTCTACCACTGTTTAACCATCTGTAATAATGTTTGTATATATTCACAAATTTCCTTTCATCTAACCCTTAGTTTTGCAAATCCCATCTCTGCATTCCTCAACATAATTTGGAGATAATTCTTACTAGTGATTTCCTCCCCCAGGCCTAGAAACTATTAGAATTGACAAAATATCTTTAAAATCCTGGAAAAAATATTCAACTTTTACTTGAATGGAAAATGTAAAAATTCAATTAAATGCATGCAATAATTTTCCAAATTAAACACATCCTCAGCCTCTCTGTGTTTAAGAACAGGATTAGGAAAGGATTCATCAAGTCACTCAAACTAATACTTTAATGCTTTCCTGAACTGTAGTACCTGGGCTACAAACCTTCCTTTACTTAGATGTGTCAATAGTCAACTCAACCCAATGACAAGCCATGGAATCTATCATGTTCTTAAAGCATTATTTATAAAAACGTTCAGCTAATGGGATCACACCAATTGTGTACAGACTTTAGGCTTCAGCCCTCAAGTGGGGAAAAATAAGACACAGAGTACAGTGTGTTTTGCAAAATGATATTTACACAACAGTTTATGCTGCCATCTTCAAGCAGAACAAGGCTGACAAGTACCAGCCTGGGAAAAGCTCCCTTTTTGAGACTAAGGTTTATTTTTATTCCTATGTTGTAATACGTCTTGGAGAATAAAAATAATGTTTGCTAAGCTCATGACTAGTCGGTGCCAATTTATTTTGAAACAGGTCCGAAATGAAATTACTGCCTAATTTATCTTCTAAACCATAATTTTCAGCTTTGGAGGACAGTGTCCTTTACAAACACACAGTATTTGTGATACAGGGAATATTTAGATGCACACATGTGCACGTATACATCTACAAACCCCCTTCAAGGAAACAAGATGGCACTAGGGGAAAGACAGACCAAATGTGAGCAAGAATGACAGGGTAAAAACATCTCAAATTGGAAAGTCTCACATAATTAAAAAAAATTAGAAACCGCCTTCACATCCCTTCAAGTGAAGGACAGTTTTATGGTTCTTCATACTCTTCTGTCCTTGTCCTTGCCCTGCAGATAGGAATGGAGGCTGTCAGAGGCTGGCACCACATTGCTGCCTACAACAGAGTCACACAGATTTATTTGTGACCTCCTGCTCTTCAGTTCTTTCCTTGTTCAGGGTTTTAATTATCATTCCTGTGCTCACGATTGGAAAATTCAGTCCTTCTCCATTGTCACTGCTTGCACATTATTTCTCCATGTTTATAGCTCAAACATAAATTTTATAAACATTCTGCCACCCAACAACCACATTAAATTATAACAACATTGCAGTATGTATAGTGAGGCAAAAAGGAGCACTAGATAGAGTGTTTATCTGCTAGCATTATCTGACCTGGGGAAAAAAAAAAGAAGCAGAAACCAAATAGAAAGAATAAATATTTTAATCTCACTCATAAATTAATTTTAAATTAAACTGAGTCATACAAAAAAGAAGTTTTTCTTACTGTTTTTCATCCTGCAAAACATATTAATCATCTGATCATTCCTTTCATTCCAAGGTCTACAATTCAAGGAATTAAGTCTCCCTGCTTTTACAAGTACTGCATTTCCATTTTTTCTTTTCCAGAGTAAATGTAAAGAAAGTCTTGTCCTGAGTTACTGTGTGCCTGCATCTTGATCTTGCTATTGCTTAAGCTAATAATTGTTTCTAACACATTAAAATGTGTATTAAAGACTGTTGGATGATTAAATGATTGGCAGTGCTACTTTAAATTCATTCCTCCTAGACCAAACTCTTATCTTTCCAACATTGGTAATTTCAGCATCAGATCTTTTGGGAGACAATCTACATTACATTCACCAGGACTGGTGCTTTCTGCATCCATTTGCTGTGCACATATAAATAATCAGAGAACTATTACATGCATGAAGAATACAAAAAAAAAAAGGGGTTTTATGCAATTTCAGTGCCAAATGTGGTTTCTGCACTGCAAATAATATAAATAAATAGATAAATAAATAATATTTATAAGCCTTGCCTGTGTGTGGTAAATTTTTACAAAATATTAGTAGTTGCTAAAAAATTTGTAGCTCAAATGCAAATAGAAAAAGCAGCACATTTTTGTTCCCTCCCAACAAAACAAAAAACCTTACTGTTCATTTCAAATCTTTCTCTAGAGGTTAGCTTGTATTCTATTCTGCCTTTTTCTTTGAAATCTATTCGTGAAATGAGACAAAACATAATGAAATAAAGACCCTTTTCCAAAACGGTGCTGAAGGAACGTTACTTTCACGAGTTCACTGCCAGCACGTTTCACAGCAGGTTAAAAGGACACATGTGAAAATGCAATTATAGGGATTTTTATCATAAAAGAGAGCACTGTTTGGATGTATTGCACTAGAAGACTGCAGCGCAAACCCTGCACCACTGGATACTTTCCAGCTCACTAAGGTGATGTCAAGAATTGCACTAAGTCCTACATCTTTGCGGGGGGGTTTAGGATATATGGTGGTGACAAACCCACCCATGGAAAAAGTGTGACAAGGAAATTCTAGGAACATCAACAGTACAGGGAAGGGACGCTGATCTGAGATCAGGTTCATACGAGCTGGGCTCCAGGTACAAGCCAAACACATGCTTGAACACTTCCTCCAGGAAACTTAAATAAATATCTTCGACTTTCATCATTATTGCCCAATAAACTATTCTTTTTATTACACATACCTTCCAGCTAATGGTGTGCAAAAACATGGCTTCTCACTTCAAACAGGAGAGTTTAAATCTGTTTAATAGCCTTCAGAACTTTATGATCGGTATTAACTCAGAAAGTCCTTACAAAGTTTTCAATTCTTACAAAGTCGGGTATAACCAAGGAAAAATAAAAAAAAAAAAAAAAATTGACCAGTCAGTATATTTATTGCTGATTGGTTTTTGTTGGTTTTCTTTTTAAAACTACTTGAATTTTTTAAAAGCCACCTATAAAATCTGAAGCCCTGTAATCCTGGGCTATCATGCTAGCAATGCTTTAGGCTTATGGACTGTAAGGTCAGAAGGACACAGTGGTTTTACTCTGAGTGTTTAAGCAACTACAACCATTTCAATATATTGAAGAGATTATGCGCAGTGTGAAAAGTATAGATAATTCATGAAATTTCTTCACTGGCAAACCCCAAATAATCTACTACTGATGCAGATATATAAGCATGATATAATCAAAGCTAGATAGTCCATAATCAAACTATGTTTTGGGGAGAGGAGTTCACAGTATGCAAGTGGAAGGTAAAAAGACAAAGTGACTGAAAAAAAATTAAAAAGTACATCTTTTCTCTTCTTTGGATAGTACATCTTGGTTAACCATAAATAAAGTAAATGGGAGGGATGATGGTTATCTCTTAAGAGCCAAGATAACATTCTAAAGCATTATGGCTCCATTTCTAGCTCTGCTATCAATTTCTATTCCTGCCTGAGGATGGGTAGTTTAGTGCTTCCATTCCAACTCAACAAAACCCCAGAGTGTGTGCACTTCTGCCTGGCTTAGATTTCTACAAAATAAAAACAGGTTATAAATATATTAAATATGTTACTGAATTACACACTCTGCTTCTCAGAGACCCCTCCTACCTCTCCGGGCCTTTTAAGGGCTTAACGAGCAAGCATACATGAACACCCTCAACCCACCTAAGTTTTCATACATACATAACTGAATAATCATTTTCTCAGAGAAAAGACAAGCATGTAATATATCTGCAAGACAGAGAAATACTGCTGTTTCAAATTTAGAAAGCTGCAGCTGTTAAAAAAAAAAGAGAAGAGAAAATATTTTAGGAACAGCAAAATAGAGGATCTAGACATAGATGTGGGATCAACGGTCCTTATTTGTTTGAGTCAAATTTCTTTTATTCAAAGGAGAAGAAAAGGTCCTACAAATTCTGGAAACCTGCTTAGGCTGCACCCACACACAATTCTTACAAAAGGAAAAAAAGCATTTCACTGAGATTCTCCATTTCCCTGTATTTTCTTAGGTACATACTTGGATTATTGGCACTACAACAACAACAGCCTGCAAGATTTTACACTTCCAATACTCCTAAGGCAATGATCAGGGTTATTGGACCTCAGACTTTGTTTGGAAGACTTCTATCTACAAAACCAGATTTTTGTATTTGCTTTCTGTCCAATTTGATGCTTTCTAAAATGTTTGATTTTCACAAGTCACTTAAAACAATGCAAAAATCTCTGGAACTACTCATGTTCCTGATCAGAGACATTTTATTACATTTAATAAAGCAACACAACATAACTGGTAAATCATGTCAGAAACTTTAACAAGAAGATTGAACTAGTTTGGCTTTAATGTATCATCAGATGAATCACAACCAGGGCCAACTAATAAGTAAAACTGATGGTAACAGAATTTCACCTAGTGTAGATGAACATAGCCTACTCCACTAGAGGCTGGATGAGTGTTAAAGCTTCACCAGACTTCTACTAATAGTCATTAAATGAAGAAGCCATTAATTAAACCTACAAATGATGCAATATGTGGGAAGATTGTTAAATGCTAGACAGATGAAAAGAAGAAGTGGGCCTATGTTAATAAGAATTACCAAATTGAGAATAAAAAAATGCTACTTGTCACCTCTAAGGGAGATAAGCTGAACTTTATGTATATAAAAGGCATTAGATTTACGTTTCTATATAAATGCAAAATAGCACTAACAATGCAGTGAAAGATCTAAGATTGAAAATAGAACCAATAGCTAACCACCCCTCTCCTAAATGTTAAAAACTGCAAAATCTGCAACAGCAACTCCAAAAACCTAAAAGTAGATTGAAGCTGTATATAAGGCTGCTCCTTTGTTTGTAGCTTGGAATATATTGACCAGCTTCTCTACAAAATTTGGTTCTATTTCACAGGCTGCCTGAAGGACGAAAGTTTAGAAAAACATTGGCTGCTCTCTTCTAACTTCACCTCTAACTGATTCAGACTGATTTGTGATTATCAGTCTCTGGGGGTATCTCAAGACACATAGGGTGTAATCAAACACAAATAGCCAGGGGAGACCAGTAGTTTGGCCCTCAGATTTCTGTCTTCACCAGAAATTTGTACTGTTATCATAAGCTAATGAAGCTTTAAGAAAACCCTGCTGTGCTTACACTGTGCTGCTGAGTAGGATTCCTGTGGCATTTCCTTCTGAGGATAAAGTGAACCCTTCTGATATATGGACAGGCTCTCTATAAATCTCCATACCATCTACAGATCTAATATAAACAACCATGAATCAAAATTGCTGTCTTTTCATATGGGAAATCAGCTAAGTGTTTGGTTTTGTCCTTTATGGAATACAAGCTACTGGATCTAAGTAAACAAATTACTGTAGCCAGAAAAGAATTCTAAGTTTAAGTTTTCTGTTTTTAGTGGGGTTTTCATTGTACCTTTTTTTTTTTTGCGTCTTAAAGGGAAGTAAAGATTTCTTTCCTTCTATTTTATGTTAATATTGCTGTCTCTTTTATGGTCCAACTCTGATTTTATAGTGTTTTTATACATAACCATTACTATGCTGTGACTTAGGAATAGCATCCAGATCTTCACCAATCCCCCACAGTGCCTTACATAAAGCTGCATATTTTATCCAATCTTCCTTGCCATTCATGCCCACCCACGAGACACATTACTCATATCCAAAGATTATAGCATTGTTATGCTGATGATACCTAGATTTATTTCTCTATTAAACATTAATGATGCAGTATCCTGGCATAAATTCAGAGTGCATTTTCAGATGTACAAACTTGAAGACAGCCATGAAATATATCTGTTTTTCTGCAAAATAAACATTACACTGTTAGTTAACTGCTACTATTTTACCTTGTCTCTTCCAAATACTTAACCAAAAAACCACATTTATGTCTATATTTTCAGCCAGTTCTGGTTACACTGTAAATCAGCTGAGAAAAATAACTGAAAATACTTTATAGGAATTAATACTTCTGTAAAGCTGATACAGAAATGACTCATGTACCACTTATAGTTGAAGCTTACTCTCCTGTTGGGACATTTTCTCATATCCTTTCACAACAGAATGAGACTTTTAAAAGACACTAACATGTTTGCAATGCTTTTTTTTAAAAACAATGCTTTTTTAAAAAACAAAAACAGAAGACCTGTTTTTTTTCATAGGAACAGACTATTTTTTATAATTTATTTAAAAACGAAACCTCTGACTTGATCAAGCACCCCAAGGACAAACGTTAGTACTTAGCAATCCTCCACTACTGAGGAAAGAGACAGAAGCCATGTAGAACAGCCCAAGCTGGTTTTGGATATATCCATGTTATCTATCATTCACAGCACAGCTCCCACAATTAAAACAATTGGCTGCCTCAGCAAATGGCTTGCTTGCAGCTTGCAGGCTGGCTTTCATAAAGCAGCTCATGTTCTCCACCATGGGATCTGTATCACACTGGAAAAGCAGAGATCCTTGAAAAAGCAACAGAAAACTATGAAGACAAGTGAAGAAAGACAAATAGGAGATTGCTGCCTCCCACAGCATTTTACATTTTCTTCATCCCTAACAATTCTGTAGCAGAGGCCAATTTTGGAGACATCACTTGCTTGAATTTTTTGATGGATACTGTTTCAAGCAAACAGTACAACTCTCACTGAAGTGGCTGTTACATTAAGATACGTACGACTACAAAATATTTTTTGACTACAAAAGTAGAAATAACTTTGTTTGTCATAAGAGACCTTATTGTCACTGGGACCAAATCCTATATAATGTCTTCTTGAAAGCCTGTGGGCAGTAAGACATAAATGCAGGCATTAGGGTTTACAGTGCTTGCATTTTACTGAAGTAATGGTATTCACACACTAGTCAAGGAAGGTGCAGTCTGAGTTGGGTGTGTGTGGAGACACCAAACAATTTCCTCTACACTTCAGGAGGAAGAAAAGAAACCCAAAATAGCACCACAGAATGGCTTTCAAAATTGAACTTGGTCTGAAATCTGTACAAAGTAACCCAAGAACTGTATATCTGAAATCAGAAAGTATTTAATTAACATGCCAGTTTATTTTGTTGACATATTACCGAAAAAAAGGGCAATCCTTACATCTAATCCATCAGAAGAACAGAATATAAAAGTGCAAGTCAACTGACTGATCATCCACAACAAAAGACAGTAGGACTCATCGATTACAAGAAAATTCTGAATTTTTGAGTTGTATTTCACTTTTTCATCATAAGAGTGATAATTTAGAAGCTGAACCTTGCTGTGGATAGTAGGCTATGGCAGCCCACAGGGAAAATAAGACACATCAAGAATGATGGATTTGAGAACATCACAGGGCTCATGGGATAGGTTGCTGTCCAGCTGGCCCATATTTTGTGATTCATTAATCAAAAGAGCATTGACTACAGTAGAAGTTAATCCCATTACGGCACAATAAAGCAGAACAAGCTGCATTCTGGCTCCACGTCATGCTCCCATACACCTTCAATAAAACACCACACACACTACTGTAGAATCCTTCACATGTGCCTTAACTGTGATTCATGCTAAATCAAGGGATGAGTGCCACAGATATCAAGGGAGCTTTTGGGGGAAGAGTGCGAAAGTGGTTTCTGCACATGCACTTACAGGAGAAAAATTTGCAGAGAATTGTTGTTTGTTTTGTTTTGCAATGAGAAACCTTATTTAGTAATCAGAAGTTTCAAAATTAAGCATCCAAACCCACACAGGCAATAATCATCACCAGACCAAGTTCTATTTTTAGAAAACTTCTGTCATTTTTCTGTAATAACAGATGAACTATGTCTTAGAAATCAGTATTAATCTCAGTACCATAGAATGTATTTTCAGACTGAAATCCTCCAGATTTATTAAAAAAATAAGTATTTTACCTCTGAGGCAGTAAATAACAAACTATATTGCAAAGTGTCCAAATTGTAGCCCCTCTCTCCCTGAAAAAAAAAACCAAATAACAAACGGAAGAAAAATTACCTATCAAAAACTTCATGGGTTAAAGCATGTGAGCCTCCTGTAAGTATTCCAGTTCAAACAGAAGGGAAAAAAAAGAATAATCTTGATCCCTCCATTCCTGGATTGCTGAAAATTTATGATTTACTATAAATCTCACTGCACTATTTTTCAAGTTAGGTAAAGACAGAAAAGGGTTTTAAAATTGTCTATTTTAACTGTTAATAACAAGCTGAATAAATTTTGCATCATGAACACTCATTTTTACTTTGAAATGCTAACACAAAGCCATCACACTTGTTACCTCTACTAAACTGGTAGGATCACAGCAAGGAAAATACAAATATTTCACTCAAGTATAAACAAAAAAAGCTGGTACCTTTTCCTAATAAAGTGTAATTTTGGACATTCAGAGAATTCAAAGCACTTTGATAAATGGCAAATAAGGAAACCAAGGTAGAGAAAGGAAAAATTACCGAGGTGAGATCATAGAGGACTTCAGTGGAAGTATGAGGTCAGAAAACAGGTCTTCTGACAATTAAATTCAAGAGCCTCACTGCTAAATCATGCTGCGATTTAAAAAAAAAAAAAGAAAGAAAAAGGCACAGGTACAGAAAGGTAAAAGAAATTCCCAAATACTCCTTAAAACACTGTAACATTACAATTACATATACAACGTAAGATAGCAATGCAGATAAAGCAAAAATACCAGTATTAATCAATTCATCACTCCCTTCAGAGGAGTAAAAGATATTAAAGCATTTTATCTTCAACAAGCACCTAATTACCTAGAACTACTACTGTATTTTTTTCAAATGCTATGAATTGGTTTGAGTGGGGAATGTGTAGAAAGTAAAATTTTCATGTACATCATGCTTTAGTCATAGCACCTACAACCCAGGCATGGACTATTTTTGTTTGTATAAGCTGATTTAGACGTGTGTATCATTTTAAGATTAAGAGAAATGCTCTCAACTTCAACTGCAGCATCATCTAAGAATCCCTTATTCTGATGCTTAATCTGTTTTAAATAATACTGTGCATGTTTGGGTTTTTCTTCTTTGCCTGGTGGTGTGTAAATGTTGGGTTTTTTTAAGCACCACTTTTCAGTGTGGAGTGTAAATGCTTCCATTTCTCAGAAAGAACCATCATGTCCCTATCCCATACTTTCAGCAGCTGCACATGAGAGATGACATCATTAAGCAGCAAGCGTGTGTGCAACCACTGGCACTCACAGCCCACAGACAGTGGGGGAAGCTGAGTGCCAGCTTTTTTCACTCTTAGTTTTCCCTCTCACAACTACATGGTGATGTATTTTGCTATAACCGACCTGCTGCAGGGGCAAGCTGCACTGAAAGGGAAGTCAGTGGGTTCTTACATCCCTCCACTCATTTATGCCAGCTCTAAAGATCAGGATGCTGCAGGACAAGCTGGTGCAGATGGAGCCCTCTGACCAATGCCCACTGACTCACACGGTGGCTCCACGACGACCAAATCCAAAGCTGCACAGAAAGCTGGAAACACTCCAGTTAGCACCTCGCTCTTGGAGTGCCATAAGTAGTGCAGGACTACATTATTAATGATTGCTTCTCTTCCTTCCTTCATCCAGCCTAGAAGAAAAATATTCATCTTGTCCCAGAAGATCTAGTAACAGTTGACTGAATAGCTGTCAAAAAAAAAAGAAATCAACATTTGGAGCTAATATACTATGTAAACATCTTCTTACTCCTATACTCCAGGGCTTGCAGGATGCTAGATTAAGGATAGAGCACAAAGACACTTCAGCTGAGTGTGGGGAATATATTTAAGGATGGGCGCTTCTGCAAACATTATGATAAATTTGTCTAGATGAAATATTGATGAACAGATATTTATCTCTCGCCAGCCCTACTTTATTAACATTGAGTTTTCCTAGCAAACATTAAACTACATCTTTCAGGCTTCCCTTTCAATAGCTTCAGGGTTTCAGCACTATGGTACATATAGTAACTGAACTACTTTTAATGACCCAGTTGAAAACACAGTTAACAAAATTAGTACTTTCACTTCCATTTATTCAGAAAAACAAGTCCATCCACTTACTGCATTTTGTGGAAGGCTGAGACTGATTACTCATTATTTAAAACATTTATGAAGCCTGGCAAGAGTATATACCCCAGGCACAAGCCTGAGCATGCTATGGCTTGAACTCCAGCTATTTCCACCCCATTTAAACTTTACACTGATTTCCACCTATCCCTGTGAATTCTCAAGCCAAAGTCCTGACTTCTCTGACCCCACATTTAAAAACCTGTTGGATCAACAGAGTATCAGGTTAACTTTTAGTTCAGTTCTTTACACCAGTGAGGTATTACTCCTCCAGAGCACAAGAAGTCAGTCAAAGTTTGGACTCCATAGTCTTGTTCTGCAGCCCTGCCCAGTCCAACGTGAGCAGCAGCAATTGCATCACAGGTTCCTCTTGTGGTGAGCTCCCCAAGACAAGGGACCACCCAAACACCTGAAATTCACTATCAACTATGGGGAAAAAGGAAAAAGCCATGCTCTCTTGTCCCTAGGCCCTCTGCTTTCAGGGAAACGCTAAGTGCTACACCAGCCAGCTGCAGCCTTCAGCAATGGCATTGCTGGGCCTCCTGCTGCTCCTTTCTTAAAAGCACTGGCTGGTCTCACACCCCAGGCAGCCTGGGCAGGTCCTCAGTCAGTGGCACCAAACCTGATAGGGAAGTGAATGCCTTCCTGAACTGGCTTTCCAGGTTGTCTGGGGAGAGCTAGTGCAAATTCAGTGGCAAACTGTCACTAACAGGTTTAGCTGGAGTGAATCACATCTTCAGGGAGGAGTTAGGCTTCCCTATAACCAACCTACTCCTCCCAGTTTCATGATACTGCCCTTTAAACTGTCAGACCTGCCTTTAAACAGCTCTCAAACTGAGACAGCCAGTAGAAAAACTGTTCACTTTTTGAAGAGTAAAGATGCAGATTCACAATATGAGTGATCAGCTCAGCGTTTCTGAAAGGAGCAGCAGGAAGACAGAAGTCCGCTCTGTGATGGAACTGAATCCCAGAGTGATCCTCCTCAGGTAACCTCAGATCTGTATCACTGAAGGCTGCTTTTTTGCTACCCAGGTTCCTATTAATAAAGAATTATTGGCATTTTTCTCTTTCCCACTTAGCTTTAATTGTCTCAACTTCACTATGGTTTATCTGCAACACTAAAGCTGCAGAAGAACTGATACACAAACAGTTTTTGCAGAAACTCTAATCTTAAAGATCCATGTCAAACAGTCTCTAGTATGGTTTTCTTCAAGCTATTCAGATTCCAGCAAATTCTCTGAACAAGAGACGGTTTCTTGCCTTTTGCTTATCTCCTACTTCCTTTGGACTTTCACAAATTATTAATTTCCAGTCTTGAAATGCAGCCTCCAAAACACAGCAGAAATCTCAGGAAACTTTACCAGCACCCAGCTGACAAAAAAGATTATTTTGGGGTTCTTGCTGCTAAATTTCTGACCCACTTGTGTGCATATACACATATACAAAACATAGCAATCCCTCCCTGCAGATAACTGGCACTGCCACCGTAATCACTCTGCTTTTTTGAGGCATTGAAAAAGATGAAACGTTTAAACATGACATTTAAGTAATTACGACAGCATAAGCGAATACCTAAATGAGGACACACGTGGAGACTCAAATTGCCTTAGCAGTGATTACTTCCAGCTCTTGCAAGTCCCTGGCAAACATTATTACATAAATTACCACTGGATCACAACTTGTGGACAGCTCTTGAAGTTCAATAGCGACATCACTTTAAGAACAACAACACATAAATGATGCAGTTTAAGGTTTAAAAATAATTGCGAAACAGGGACCCACCGAATAATTCTAAGTTATCTAAATTGAATCCCAGTGAAAGAAGGGTTGTTCTATTTATAATACAATGTGTTTTGATCTGAATACTTTTGTCCAAAAAATCTTTAAACAGACAAAAGTAGACAAATTCTAGAGTAACAACTGTCAGAACTTAATAATCAGACTTGTACTTGTGAATAAGATCTGTCTCTTTTAAAGCTAAAACTATGAGAAAATTGCACATGTAATGTGAGGTAGGCAAGCGCACAGAAAACTGCAGAAATTTCAGTGACACAGCAGTGTCACAACATGTGAATTTGAATTAACCTGCTTTTTGTAGACCTGGAGAATTAATAGGAGGTTTAGAGCAAAGAGCTTGAATTCAGACCTTAAAAGAAGGGAAGTAACAGTCTGTGGAAGGTTAAGTAGATGCAACTAGCAATGAAAACTTGCATGAAGAGGATTGGGTTCAAGTTTTCTGAAATAAACAAAAACAGAAAACAATCATTTGATTAAAACATTTGAGAGAACCTTGTCTTTCTACTTTGATCCTAATGATGTCTTGTTGTTGAATACAGAATCTTTGTCTTTTTCTGGCCAAAAAAATTGCATTAAATCACAATTTTTTTAAAAAATAAGGTGCATTAAAAAGTGTGGTAGTGTCTCAACAGTCACAGATAGATCAAGCACTACTAAGAAATCTGACCTTCAAACACCAGGTAAGCCTCAGGAGTAAAAGAGCTTTTGTTGTTCTCCATTCAATTTTTTCTGCATTTGACATGTAATGAATCACCCTCCAATGGAAGCATATCACAAGTTTTCCCTGAAGACTTTTTTTGAGCAATTAGTAAACAAACCAAAAGCATAGGCATGTAAAAAGTTACAATAGTCATGAAAAAAACCACAAAACTGTTCCTTGAAACTGATGTCCATTTTTGATTCAGAAGAATGTGCAAGATACACGATAACCTGAAAAAGAAATGGTAATAAAGTTGGTAATTTTTAAAATACTACCAAGTATAATTACAAGCCCAAAAGGTGAAATTCATGGACTGATTGACAGACAGAAAAATGGTCCAAGGAGAAAGGACACTGGATAGTCTAACTACAGCTATCACTACCTTATTTTAATAACCTCTGAGTTAGGCTTACTGAGCTCTTTCAGTTTTCATAAACATAACTCCTCATCAGTTTGTACTACAGCTTTCCACATATTACATACAGATAATTTACCCACTACCACACCACTGAATTACATGACCAGAGGTAAAAAACAGGCTACATCTCTGACCTGCGTTCTATCTTACTTTATGAAGCCCAGTGTTAACACTGGCAGCAATGTCAAGACCTGCTCTGGAATCAATTTATTCAAATTAGAAACTCACACTAGTAGTGTAGAAAATACAGGAACCAGAATGATAAAATGTCTGAGGTCAAATGTATTTACAAATCTGTAGCAATCATAATTATTTCAGGTTTATTTATTCATACTATAGCAGGCACATCCAATAAACAAAACAACAAATGTTTCCCTAAGCAGGATATTATCACCAATTACTGTTAATAGCTATGATTTTATGAGATGGTTGAAGTGTAAGTATTTTTTACCTGCTGTTAATAAATGTTTATAAAAAACATTTTTTGACTCATGGTAGGAAACCAAAAAAAGTTAAAATTCTGTGAAAGCAGTGAATGGATTTAAATACAAGATAATGATTGGGTTTCAGCTATGGGTTTTACTTTAGTTTCGAAAGAGGTAGTTTGTAATAGACCAGCTGCAAAAATAAGATCTGCTAACTTTTATTTTTAGCATATCATACTTGAAAATTAATACTTTGCTTTAACTACCACATTGTACAAATTACCCATTTCATCACAATGTGTATACATACTCTTTAATCTGCCTCTGGAAACAGAACCAAAAATTAAGGCCTCCAAGAAATTTTCTTTTCCTTCAGAATTTTAGGTTGTTCAGATCTCAAAATCTTGCATATAAGAATGGACAGAAAGTGTACATATATAAAATATTTTCTAAGATATTTATTATTACTGTTATCACAAGACATTTGTCATACTCCATACGGACCCATGCATTTTTAGTACGCCAGGATCAAGTTTATTACTACATAAGGGTTTAACCTTCCAAGAATAAAATTCATCAATATAGTAAAAGGAAAAAGTTCAGCACTTCCCTCCTTTTTAAGTACAGGCAAATTCAATTAAACCAATAGCAATTGTTAAATAAAATGCCACTATTTTAATATGTCAAAAGATGAACCTAGATACAAAATCAAGTGTGAAATGTTTATGTTATTTTTCTCTGTTCTCAGAGCACTAAGTTGAGTAATTAGAAAAAAACCGTTTGCAAATGTAAATACAATGAAGCAGCCGTTAATTAGCACATGCAAATATAAGTTCAGAAAATTGCTTATTATCTACAATGTTCAAAATGTTAAGTTCTATTTATACAAATTTAGAGATTATAGTCTGTGTAATTAGGTATAAATTTTAAGGATATGCATTAATCATAATTTCTCTTTGCAAATAGGATTAATTTGTGTTTGCAATAGCATATGCAAGTGAAGATTAACTATGAATCACACTTGCTCAAGTAATAGACTAAATGAAGTCAGCATCACTTTTAAAAAAAGTATTTTTAAACAAAGAGAGCTATGTACCTCAGTATCATTTCAGAAACTTTCACAGTAAAAGAAAATATACAAAAGAACTGATCATGCCCATCCAAAAGGCAGTGCAATGCACGTTGCTTATGACGGACCAGAATTCCCTGGTGGAATGCTCTCATTTTGCACAGACCAGAATCCCAGGGTTCAGTGTGACAGCTGAGGAAAGGTGACAGAATATTCCCTTTTCCCTGCCTCAGAAGTGACAGAGAGCTGAATACCCTCACTGTGTCCCTCCACATAATGCACTGGTTCATTACAAAATGTGGTCTGACCACAACCTAATTGAAAAAGGCACAAAAGCCATACAAAGCCAGAGAAAGGCACAAATCTTAAAGTATTTTTGAATTTGGAGAGCTAAACAAAGGAACCAACAAGCAATTGCTGTCCCCCCTGTTTCTTGCATCTCACAAATAGCTTTTACTTCCATCTTGCCATATGTGTTCACAGGAACTGTACCAAAAAAAAAAAAAAATTTGTACTATTGTATTTATGTTCACACAAATGAACAACATATTCAATTTTGGATCCCATTAAAAAAAAAAAAAAGGCAACACCAAATCCCAAATCCCATCCTCCAGACTTACAAATTATTATTATTTCCTTTACAACCTACCAGCTCCTCATATTTTTATAAAAAAAATTGTGCCTGGGTCACTTACATTACAAAGATATTTAAAATTCCAACGATTGTCTTGATATGAATCCACAATCAACATGAAGGTTTTTGGAAGATGTTGACTACAGCCAGTACTTAAAAGTAGTTTTGTATTTGGGCCAAAGTGCAACAAATTCAGTATATAAAGGCATCTCCTCGTAAGTTCCACATGTCTGCAAAATCTTCAGTGCAGGTAAGGATCTGTGTACTGATCTGACCTTCTTCACCAACAAAGATACTATTCAAGATGAAAGTTTATATTTTGCTAAAAGAAGGCCTTGTATCTTAAATATTCAACAGTGCTACCTTAGAGCTTACTGGTGTATTACACTGCTAAAACTAATTGTTCTTCTGAAACAAGGAAACTATAGTAAGATGTTGAGTTACCAAAGTTAATATTTATTGCAGAAACCAACTTCACCCTTTTAAAAATATAATGTTATTAAAACAGACCCCAAAATAGCCCTTTGAATATCTTACTTTATATTAGCCTTAGAGATCCTTTGACACTCTATGCTGTGATTTGGATTTTGTTCCCATTTAGGGCTAGAGGTGGAATTGTAGTCCTTGTGTAGGTAGTATAATCATGTATGATCATAAATTGGTTTGCCAACTTTGCTTAACCTAAGGCCTCATAAATAATTTAGACAGCAGAAAGAAAAGTTTTCAAGCATGGCTACTAACCACCTTGTGAAAGCCAGAGTTGCTACTGGCCAATTCCTACCTCGGCAAATTGATATTAAGAGGGTATCAACACCACCACACCACTTCTTATAATCATGTATCATTAAATCAATTACTTGGGAAAGGTTGCATTGAATTCAAAGCACTTACAATGAGGAGGTAGTTTTTGTATATTATGGTATATCTAGTGCCTGTGTGCTACTTTTTACATAGAAAAATAGCAATTACCTAATTGGTGATTAAATAAAGCAAGCTAGAGACACATTCCAGCTCCCTTGTGGCTTTTTTCAAACCAGTTTCAATCTAAGGATGAGAATCTGAACTGCCCTGTGGATTAAATATTCCCTCTCTCAAAACTTGTCCTATCCCCACAGAGCTCTGCAAAGTAATTTAAAGGGAACATTTCAAAAGAAACCCTACATGTGGGTTTTCTTGGTTATTTTAATTCTGACTAAAATTATGCAAAATAATAGAAATTAGTATGCAAGAAGGTGGTGTAATTAGGCAAAGAGCTCCTGCACTTCCAAGGGTCACTGCAATTCTATGACAGCTCTGCAGTTATCAAAACCAGGCCTAACTGGCAGAGCGTTTTCCCCATAGTGCAAGGACCAAAGCGACACCTATTAGACACAGAAAAACCTGTTGCAAAGATTATGATTAAAGTTCAGAGTCCACCATGTGGGTCCTCCACTCGCCAACTACAGCCAAAGCTTGCCACAGATGCTGACTCTGTAGTCAGATATTGGCTTCTAAAGTCAAAGCAGGTGAAAATGACAGCAAACAGTAGGAGAAAGTGTCAGAATATTTTAATATCCTCGTTATTATTTCTGGAGTGCCTGTGCACCAGTCAAAGCTTACTTGCATCAGTAACACTGAAGTGCTATTCAATATGCACTCAGGAAATCCACACCTGATGCAGCAACTCAACACTAACCAAGAGCTTGGAGAATACGCTTTCAGGGAAAAAAAAGTTTGATGAACATATTTTCTTAACAAAGGCATACAACCCATTTTTCAATAACTGATAGAGATGCTGAATAAGGCAAAAAATGTTAGTAAAAATTAAGCAATAACTTTTTCCAATCAGAAATTTTATTCTACACTCAGAAGTTTTCCCTCTTGGCTTCACTGGTACCTTCTTATAAACTTGCACTTCAAGACTTGAAGTTATTGCATATGCTATTGGCACTATCTGTATGACTCCAAAGAAAATAAAAAAGACATATTTCAAGGAAAGATGCTGAGCAAGAATGAGAACTGCAGCTGGGGAGGATGACGGTTCACAAATGAACACAGGAGTAGCATGGAAACCAAAGTGCTAACAAAGAAAAAATCTCAGAACTAAAGGAACTAAAGAAATAAAAGAGAAGGAGGAGATACAGGGAGGAACAGAGACTAGGGAATTAGAGAATTGTAATGGGTCAGTGAGCCAAGCTTACAAGACTAGGAAGTGAAAGTACTAGAAGTTTCCAGGGAACATTTCAAAGAAAGATAGGATAAAAATATATATTAAAAAATCGAACATTTCATTAAATATATTGTAGAGTCTTCATCCCTGATGCCATCCCCAGTGCCTCCCCCGCTTGCACCTTCCAAAAGAAAATAGTTTCCTGTAGGCAGCAGACCATTTTCAGAAATAATACATTTGTTAACCTGTGAGAACTGACCTAGACTTCAGTCTTGGGAGAGGTGGAAGAGGGAAAATATGTCATGCACTGTGGGAGGTTTCCCTGCTATTTATTTGAAATATCAACATCAACTTTTACACACACACAAACAGTGGAACAAATTTATGCAAATAAGGGTTAGAGAATAACATTTCACATTACTGTTGGGGTTATATTTAATGAGTGCTGGCAATGCTTTTAGCAAAAAGAAAAAAACTTACTATGTGCAAAAGAAACCCCAAATAACTAAGAAAATGTGCAGAAGGGATTTTGAAAGACTCACCCTAAAGCCTCAGGGTAGTTCAATACAACGTTCTGGCACCCCAAATTGAACATGGAAGCTGAGTCAAGCTGCTCATGTTTCCTTATCCTTCAATCAAAACAGAGCTTCCTCTGGCTACAGGTATTGAGCCGTACACTGTAAATATTTCTGTAGTTTTCTCAGTCTGATGGCTAAGAAAGTCTGAAGCAGCAGCAGGCTTCCCCTGGGCAAGAATGACCTAGACAACAGGACAGTTCTGTAACCTGGCCTTTGAAAGGCCTCCTGTGAAAAGGAGGTGAAATCTTGCCATGCAAAATCTTGAGTGGATATGATTTGCCAGGTGCATTTAATGAGATTTTTATTTGGTCTTGCAATAATCTGCTCAAATTAATACAAGAACAAGATGAATATTTTATGAACACATGGCCCCAAGTCTTTGAACATGTTTTTTTATGCTTATGCAGAAATACTGGTACTAATCACAGATTAATTAATTTTATCAGAAGTAAGGGAGCACATTATATTCACTATTTACAACCAAAGGGCAAGAGGAGCAACAGCTAGAACAATGCAGGATAGAAACAAGGCAGAAATGAGTGTCTTCAGAAGGAAAGCTGTCCAATGTTGTAAAGATATTAAATTTGCCCATTACTATAACATTAAGTAACTCACCTAGAGTTTTAAAAAGCTGCAAGAATTGTATGAGCATTGTGCAACACCAAGAACTGTGAGATCTGTTCTAAAGTCCAGGTTAGCAATATGAAAGGGGAATATCTCACATCAGTGCTCTCTTTCCATCCTCCCAATTTACTGTCCTAGGACCTTCCACAAACTCGTAACAAGACAAACATGAAGAAATCAGTCTGTGTTTAGCCAGAACAGTGGCATAACCTGCTGAAAATTCAATACATTATGGGTACTAATGTAAAATAAGCCTTCTGGCAGTCTAAAAAATTTTCTGTAGATCCCAAAAATAATCTAAAATAATCTAATTTGTACATCTGCATGGTCAGCTGAAAATGGTTGTTCTCTATGCAGCCCAAATTGACAGCACACAGTATAGCTTTCTTGATATTCCCTTCAGAGTATTTTACAAATAGTTCAAGAAAACCAAATGGTGGGTAAACAAGTTTTACAGGAATTTCTTTCTTGGTAGAAGATAGAATAAACCAATATCATTTACTAGACACTTAAAAAGATAAATGAAATTACCTTAATCTCCACAGAACTGAAAATGGCATTATTTTCTTTCCATAGATTTTGAACATAGTAGCTAGCATTCAGAATTACAAAAAAAGGTATCACTTCCTAGTCCCTGAGAATTATTCTATATGAGTAGTTTCACTTTAAATGTATTTTTTTTCTCTTTCCTTCTGCCTAAAAATAAGCAAAGGACTGAGGCAAAACAGAATTAACAAGAAAAAGTGTGACTTTCCGATTTTTAGTATTGTTGAAGTTTTAGAAGCATGCTTTATGGGTGATAAAAATCATGTTTTATAGAAAAGAAAGGAGAGGATAAGCCAAATGGGACTGTAATGTGGAGAGAGAATAAAAACAATACAGCAAGATAAAAGGAAATGAGCAAAGAAGCAACAGCAGGGGAAAATAATGAGCCAGAACAAAAGCCCCACCACTAACAGAGTTTGCAAATATTTCCAACAGCAAGAGAAATTTGCAGACATGGAAACAAGAGAAAGGAAAACAGAAAAACCCGGTGTTTAGGAATGGAATCAACCAATTAATTTCTTCCCTTCCTCCTTAAGGGATGCAATGCCCAGCTTCTGTAGTGAAAAAAAAGAGGTCCCTTGGCCTGGGGCATCAATGGAAGTCAATGGATGAATGCACAGTAGTCATCACCAACACCACCAGCCTCAGTGAATCCAGGTATTTTGGAACAGGAATTACATTGTTCCACTAGTTTCTGAATTTGTTGTGCAGCTGAACTCACACCTCCAATCAACCACTTTATAATATTCATCTCTCACATGTTAACAGATCTGTAACTCCACGGAAGCTTTTTCCTAACATAAAAAACAATTTTAAGATTATTAATGTTTGTGCCATTCAGGTCAGCTCAGGGGTTATGCTTTGCTGTTGTTTGCTTTCCCATAAGTTTATGTGGCATTGTGTTGGCAGCAGGAGGGCTGCAGGGTGGCCTCTGTGGGAAAAGATCAGGGGCTGCCCAGTCCCAAAAAAATGCTGCCAGGCAGCTCCATAATGGACCCACACACAGGCCACAGGTGCTGGTGGCATCTCTGTGAGAACATATTAAAGAGCAAGAAAAAACACCAGGATGCAGGGAAGTGAAGGAAAAAAAAAGGATGAGAAGGTGCTCCAGGCACTGAAGAAGATATCCACACTGTGGCATCTGGAGAGAACTGGACTGGAGCAGATGGATATGCCCTGAAGGAACTGCAGCCCATTGAGAGCCCACACTGGGGCATCTCCTGAAGCACAGGAAGACACTCAGGTCAAGATACCAATTAAACCCAGGAAAGCACAAATGACACAACCTCTTAGCCCTGCCTCGAGTTCACTGAAATGCTCTCATCATTCCCAAAGAGTCTGATAAGTAACATTACCTGTGGCTTCAGCTCATTTTGTATTTAGATTTGCAATTCAGCAAGCTTCTCATGCAAAAAAAAATGGGCTTACTTCTGTCCAGTTGTAAGAATGATTAAAAATTCCTGGATGTATTTTGCTATACATAAATGTGTGTGTAAATATATACATATATATATAAATCAGTGCCAGGGGACACTCCCACAAGTGTCTTCTTCAAAGAAACTTGTGACAGTGGGAGTATGAGCAGAAAAGCCAACTGTTCATCATTAGTCTCAGAATTTTTGTTCATGTTCTGCAATTACTTGAGTGTTTTTCAGGCTACCTGGATGCTTGAAAAACATACAGGATCTCAAAAGCTGACTTCATTGAAGCCTGATAGAACCACTGAACCGGTCCATTTGCAAATTTTACCTCTAACCAGTGAAACTTTTCCTTTTTCATGTTGTCTTTGTTTCTGTAATACCTGAAACGTGGCAATTTCTTAAGGGTTCTCTTGGCAGAATTTATTCATAACACAACAGGACTCCTGTAGTAGATTTGTCTTGCATTAATCTTTTCTCCTGAATCGTTTCACAGACTGGAAAATGAAATAATAGACGTACACACGTACAGAAAGTTATATTCACGCAGATGCTTTTTAATACTTGCACACTGGGAAGCTCAGGTATTTGATGTGTGCACTTAAAACTGTTTCATAAGTTTGAGATATGAAGATTCTAGTGCCTCCATCACCTGTTTCTTTTATGCAGTTGTGCTTTCCTCACTCTTTGCTTAAAATGTAATACGTCAGTGCAGGTGTTGGCATTTCTCTCCAAATATTCGACAATATGCATGCACCATTACACAATACAGATCAAGCCCCTCTATTTTAGTATCAAATACAAAGCTACCACTTAATTTCACCATGAAACTTATCATTAACAGCATCACCAAGCTCTTCCTTGGTGTTTTTAGATGAATTAAATTCTCCGTGAAAGTAGTGAAGCTGGTACTGAATACAAAGTTGTAATATGGTATCTAATTCATGCACTTTCAAATCCAGAATGATTTAATACATGCACACACAAAAATATATCTTTGCAAGGTTTTTTCTGGAATGCATTTGCTAGCAGCCAAACAGAACTTTTTTTTTTCCTTTTATTGCTGGTATCCAGTAGATTCTGCTTTCAATTTAATGCCTTTTTGTACAATACAAAAAAAAATATTACTATTTCCCAAATCTCATTTATAATCCTTTCCCTTCATGCTCCTTCTTGCTGTTTTATCATTAATGTTAATATTCTGTTGACTCTTAAGAAGTAGAAGCCTCTATTACTAAAAATGAATAAATGAATACTAAGAGAGCACTGTTTTGAAATGAAGGCCAAGTATGGATATAGCTCTCACTGCACCTCTATTGAGGAAGAAATAGTAATAGGTCAGGGATAGAAATGGCACTTTCTGTTTCATTAGTAAAACATACTATTAAATACTGGTTTTATCCTCCTAAGTTTTAACACTTACGTAAAAGTCTAAAGCATATCAAGCAGTTTAAACTAGTGAAGCGACCAAATAGTGTGAATATACCTTAAAACCACTGGTTAAAACTGGGTAAACTCAGTTTCAGAAGATAAGCCACTGATCTCCTATCTACTAAACAATGAAATTTCTAGCCCTTTCACCATGCAACATAGTACCTATGCCCCCAAAAAGTCTTAATGATCACATTACAAATTATTTTAAATGCCTTTTATAAACACAATAACCTACAGGAATTCTTTATTGCCCCAAATGCATATTGAGTTACAGCAGAATAACTCCTATACCAGTACTCACACTGTTCTGTGTGTTTTCCTATTGAAATTGCTTCAGAAGATTAATTTTTAAAAATCTCAAAAATAAAACGCTGACTGAAAAAATTATCTGCCTTCAATTCAAGCAGGATGTAACATTTCTGCCTCTCTATACTACCCCAGGTTTTTTGAGACTTGTTTGCCTTTTTGACTGCTCATAACTGTTAAAATCACTCATTCCTTCTCAGCCTTTCAACATTTACCAGAGAACATTTCCTCCAGCTGTAACATTTTTGCACCATTGTTACTTTCAAGTCCATTCACTCAACTTCTACTTTTCCCCCTCCCGTGCTGTACAAAACAGTCTTGCAGTCGCACATTCGGAAGTCCCTGGAGAAAAGTGCAGAAAGCAAACTCAGGTTAGCTGGTACCACTTGCAAAGCATCAAATGGAGACAAACACTGTGTGCTAGTTAAAATAACAAACCTCTGCACCTGTTAAATGCCAATGCTCAGAATGAGAACAAAGTATTTTGCCAATACAGTTTTACAGTTGTAACTCTGTTAACGCGGTGTTACCATTGCTTGGAACAAGACACAGCCTTTGGATCAAGCTAATGACATGGACACCAAGATCTGGTTTTGCCTGGCTTACTTGGGTATTTACAGAATACTTTATTTCTGGATATTTACAGGATAATTTACTTAAGCTCTAAAGGGACAGTTATCAAATGACCAGGTTACTATTACCCTTTTTGCACCAGCTGTTCAGCTTTTTATAGCTGTAGGTGTAACACCTTTTACAGGATTTACTTGGCAATGGTTTGGTGGTGGGGAGGAGGGCAGGGTGGCTTTGTCAGCTGGAAGTTTATCTTACAAATAACAGGAACAAGCACTTACTCTGTGAATGATCTTCCAGTAACAAGCAGTCCAACTAATTACAGGCATTGGATGACACCAGAGGCTCCATGGCTACGAAGTTACTCACCATCAAAGGAAAGAAATCTTTGGAGAGTGGTAAAATCAGTCGTAAGGGTAACAGAGATGTCACATAAACTTGAAATCAATGTAAGAGCAAGGTGTACAGTGTTGCTGCCTGTTTTGAGCTTCCCATCCCCCCTCCCAAAGACATGTGCTCCGAGTTCCTTTGTTCCAAGCGCGGGCAAAGCCAAATGTAACTCAGACTCTTCAGCAGTGTCTGATTGGCCGCTCACCCCGGGTCCGCCCCCAGTCATCCCCTTTCCCCTTCTCCGAATAAAAGATGGTCGAGGGGAGGCAAACGCCCTCTCTCAGCTCAGCTACCTTCCTGTAAACACCTCTGGTCGTCTGTCTCATTTGAAGGCTTCTAACTGCAGGGAATTGAGCGAGCAGGGAGCTATATTTCTCCCTCTTTGCTTCTGCTGATGGTATTTGCTCTGCAGCTGATTCAGGTACCGATTTTAGAGCTACTAAAGTGCTAGATCGCCCTTGCTACCTCTCAAGGCTGCTCGAGGCTTTCTAAGGCATTGAAATATAAGCGCTAGCCGGTATAAAGCTGAAAAGATACCTTCCACAGTACAGCATGTTAACAAACATACAAGAGAGATCCCAACTGGATTCCAGAATGAGGAGAAAGAAATGAATGTTACTATCAGACTCCAACAAGCAGTTGTGATAGCAGATTTACTGCAATGCTCCCACAACTGACCAGAAGCCACTGCCCTTCAGATCACAAGAGGTTGTGCAAGAGTGAGCAATAAAATACATCAATGAAAGAGATAGGTACTAGGAACATTATATGTATTTAATTTTTGACTGTTTGAACTAGATGTGCTAGTAACACACACTGTCGCTGTTGTACTGAGGACGGCGAGAAGAACAACACAGAATTCAAGTCCAGGATAAAATGGGATTATTTAATTAATTACAAACTCATTTATATAACTTGGCTCGCAATAGAGGAATGATAGGATTGACCCATCGGTCAACCACCCACCAAAGTGATTGGCTGAAAGTACTAGTTCCCATTCTCAAAATATTATTCTCAGTGAACCAAAACAATATCCACTGCATTCCACAACAACCTGCACCTGCAAAATAGTTTACAAAATAGCAAACCATTTCTCAGCTAGTTTGTGTGAGAACGGAGACTTTCACAGGAGGCTGTAAAACGCTGGAAAAATTTTTCTGCTAGCTTTTTTAGCATCTACAACTCTCTACTGCAATAATAATTTTTAAAAAATCTTTGATCAGACTGTTAAGACTTTAATTAAACTAGCATTAAGTTCTTGCCTATGCATACAAAGTATTGATTGTGTATCCTTGAAGTCTGAATAGTACTTGTCAATCATGATTTTTTCTAGATCATTCAAATGCTATGTGAGCAAAATACCAAACCTGAGTAATTTTTATTACTATATTCCTGTATTTTGTATAGTTATAAAGTTTGTATAGCTGTAAAGTTACAGAAAAATGAAAATAAACCAAAGAAATTACAAAAAAACAGGTATTGGTAATTCTGGGTAATTTCATGGGAAAGCTAAAAACCCAACTCTTACATTCTACCCCAAAAGCTAAAGTGCTGAGTTCAGATTTGCATTGAAATGACAGCTACTTGCAACACCTCTATGAAGCAACAGATGCAGAAATAAACTAGCTCTTTGAGTATTTTAAAGTATTCTTTCACAGACTTAGGAAGAATGGGCAAAAAGCTTCTTTATTTAAAAAGTGAAACTAATTTTCTTCTCATTGGAATCCTGAATATATTTATTTTCTTCTACTCTTTTCCTTTCACTAACTTACACAATTTTTCATAAACCTCTCCATTATCCATATTTATTTCTTTAAGTGAAATACAGATCTCTGTGCCAAAAAGTCACAATGAAAAATGTTCTCTCTATCCTCTTCCAAAGAGCAGTATCTGACAAAGACTGAAAATATTACCATAATAAAGACAGTGATGAAAAAAGGAAGTGTGACAGACAGCAGCAAGAGGTACGCATTCCATGCTTATCAATGATTACAAAAAGGACTTTTGTCCAAGAAAAGAAGGAAGAGTGGTAACAAGTGAAGTTCAACCAGGTATAATATGCACATGCTTGCTTCTGTTGTTTCTTTAAATTATGCATTTGCTACTTAATTGCTTTTACAAGGCATTTCCAACATGTACAGTAAGAACTATGCAATTATTTACACAAAGAAGTTGCAGGCAGCCTGACCAAAAGGACAAAAGAGATACTGAAGGATGACTGTTAGGACCAAAGCAAAGACAATGTAAGAATGAGAAACAGTAACATCATGTTAAGTGGTACTAATGCAGTATTCCCCGTGAAGAAGATTCATTCACTTTAAAGGCTGGCATGAATATTTAGCTGAATACTTTTATTTTCAGTTCTGCTTCATTTAAGAATAACTGGTAAAATGTTATTTTTGAATGAATGCAATATGTCCTCTGTTTGAAATTAGAGCTACAGGTGCTAAAATGTTGCTCCAGTTGAGTAACTGTTCGTATTATGTACTGTGAGGCCTAACTGAAATGGCATAATAAAAAGATTCAAGCACTGTTTCTTGTTAGTAAGAAAATATGTTAGGGGAAAAGGTTAATGAATACTGCTGGCACAAGCAGCTTCTTATCTTACCTGGTAAGGGTGGGTGCAGAGCACATCCTGGTGAATGAAGTCATTCCTAAGTAAGGTTACACTGAGGCAACCCACAGTGGTGAACTTCACTGGTTTCTTGCTTAGTAAAGCCCTAAACTTGGAATTACCCTTCCCCACCTACTCACCCCTCTGAACAACTAGGATCCACTCAAGTAGCAGAGTCATGCCCAGCAAACACAATGTTTACTTTGCTCACATTGATGCTCTCTCAGTAATGTCTCTTAGAAGCTGCAGGAAAATTAGATAGAAAGTACAGTAAAGCAATGATTCTAATGGATTAAAAAATCAGAGTGTATGTCTTTAGGATCAGCGCTTCTATTTCCTGGGATAAAGCTGGGTAAATTCTGGCCTTCTAAAAGAGCACCAAGTACCCCACAGGAACGTTTCCTGAATCCCACAGAATTATGTACATCATTATGAACATTTATCAGATAGACCACATATTGAAAGGTCCCGACCTTGTATTCACAGTCAGCGCAATAGTATTATTACTGGAGAAGGAAAAATACATGTTTTAAAAAATAATGGCTTCCTCAGGTTTCCAGATCTTGAAGATATATTTTTTCAATCTCAAGAGAGAAGCATGACTGAAGGATTTTCTTACTTGCAGTGAATCACCAAGGGATGACTAAGTGCACAAAATGATAAGAATAATTTTTTATTTCAGATAGTAACTTTGTCATAGCTTACTAATAATTTATTCATAGATACACTTAATAATGAAGATACTGCCAAAAAAGTGATGTTTGACTGTTCATAATACAAATATTATATTAAGTAGTAGAGTTTTGCCAGCAATGATAACTTGCAGCTCATTTCATATACAGCAGTATTTAATTATATCCGTAAGTGCAGAGTGTCCAGATGTTGCTTTTTAATTTAATAATGATGGAACCAATGAGATGCTGATAGGTTTGTAAACTAAGCCTTCAGAACAGGGAGAGTTCCACAGGGCCTTTAAAAACAAACAAAACAAACAAACAAAAAAAGAAAAAAAAAAGAAAAGAGAAATGAAATTAAATGAAATCTTAATGATGCATGGTTTGATGGCAACACAGAGTAAATGAAAAATGACTGTTTCTGCTGTATGCAGTCATGCAGGCAGCACGTAATAATAAAGCTTCTTTCACACTTATGATCAACACAGCAATGAATCAAGTGGCAATGCAGAGAAAACCAGGAATATGACTGGTCAGCTTGCGCATGTCACCATTCTAGTCAGAAAACCCTTATGTACAACAGATGCCGTATTTTCACTGGAAAAAGGTCACCAGACTGAGCCAGTCTGTGCTAACAGAGGAAATCTACATGCAACATGCACACAACATTAAAACATCTCCACATTACAATAAAACTGTGTAAGTAGATCATTCTGTAACAAAAAGCAGTCACCCTAAATGTACTGATGTAGCAAAACCCATACACATTGCTTATAATGCAGTGGCTACCCACGCCTCATTTCTCAATTTTGTTTGTTGATCTTTTCTTCAAGGTGAAATAAATTTTTTCTCCTTTTTAAGAAAATATAATCAAGGCCTATTGCAAAATGCTGCTATTTTTTATAATTTTTGATTGTTGTTGAGCATATTTTACTCAATTCCCAGTTCCTTCTTTTGAACAATATCCAAAAGGTTTAGTGCAGCTATTTTCTGTCGTTACAAATAAGACACTGCTGGTATTCAACATAATGCATGAACAGAGTCAGCAAGGTATAATCTAGTGGATGACTTTTTTATTTCAAATAAACCTTTTCAAATATCCTGTCAGTGTCCTACTTCTTTCTATCCTTAATGTAACAGGTCAGAGTGGATATAGCAAAAACATGCTATTAATTCTAGGGATAGCTGCTAACTTAGTTCCTGCTGAGAATAGTCATGAACTGCTTGGCAGCATCTTTGCAACAGAAATAATGCAACTCAAACACACTGAAAATACACTGCTGCAAATAAATTTTGGTAAGTCATACTCGTAAGTACAGCACAAAAATTAAACTGAAGTAAGAAATGAGACAAAAAGTCTAGATGGATATACTTAAGTGAAAAAGTCAACTTCTGGAGAACTCTAAGGAGGAGACCGTGATGGAGCTAAAGCAGAAAAAGTGAGAAGAGTTTTGTCTTAACCCAACAAAACTTCTAGGATGAAAAATTAGGAATATCTAAAAAGCTTTCTTTGCTTTTCCCCCTATTCCTCTCCCCCACACCAAGACATCTATGCAAAAATTAGTAAGTTTGGTCAATACTTCAAAGTACCTTGTATTTTATTGCATTTACAAAGCAAGATTGCAGATACAAAGCCAGAAGAAGGTTATGACAGAAAAATGCAGAACAAGTAGAAAGATTCAAAACTTAAAAGGCAAGAAAAACATTGCACTGTTATTGAAGATTATACTACAGGAAAACTGTTTTTTAAAGATTCAGAGACTACTTGTATTATATTAATTTTGGGTCTGAGAGGAAATTCAGTTATAATATTATCATCTTACTTCAAATATTTAAACAGCACAGAGCTTATCTATAAAAGCATCCAGAAGCCAACTTGCATGCCACAAATCCAAAACTGAAGATCATTCATACCAATTAATCATCACTACCAAATGCAAATTTTATTGTTCTTTACTCCTAGAGATAGCAAAATTAAATGCAGAATACCCTGTTGATAATCAGCCACAGAATGAAAGTGTCTTTTTCATGTGGCACACCTCAGTTTCTGTTCCAGGACCCATTTACTGCTGAAGTTTGTTTATGTGAAAGCCTGTTATCATTTTTCATATAGTACCACAAACACCGAACCCTCAGCACAAGCATTTGTCCTCTGGCAAATTTGGCACCAGTAACTTGAACTGTTTTTCCTTGTCATGAGCAATTGTAACAATTCATTCCTGTTCATGACTTGGTCATTAAATGTAATTCAAACACCATGTATGTAGGGGTTTGATGGTGAAGCAATGTTTCATAAGGGTTGGTGGAAGGCGATCATTAAAACCAAAAAAGTAACATCCTAGTTTGGCATCATCAAAGTTTGACAATTTGCACACATAGGACACCCTAAAACACACAGATTTCGAAGTCATATAGTAAAAAGTGAAAATTGGACATGAGGAGAGAAAATGAATGCTAAAGGAAGTTGTAGGAAAGGATGTAGCATATCAAGAACAACTTGGATATCCAGATATGAACAGATACACAGACATACAAATCAAAGCAAATACTGAAATGGTTAATGGCTGGTTTCATTTCTAAAGGTATTTTTTAAAATAGCAATTTTGCATTATATTATGCACAAGTTTGTATTATTTCCCTGTGTAAATTAGACAACAAACTCAGAGACAAAACAAATAAATGGAAAAAAATAACCTAGTAGTAAAATACAATAGCAGATGGACATCAGTCTCCACGGCAAGGAGGGGAGGCAGAAGTGGGATGTATTTTTCAGTTTAGGTGGCAAAACACAACTCACTTCATGCTGTAACAAACTACACAATACTTACAGCAGGAACATATTTAGATTAAAGTGGAAAGTTCAAGAAGTTCAAGTATTTCAGTATTCTGTTCCCCTGCCTTCCTGAAGGAGAGGACACAATGCAACACAGTCCCTTTACAGCACCCATAGTCCGTGCTGGATGCTGGGGAGGAAAGGGGGCACAGCAGGGAGGCGGATGGAAACAGTTAAAGCATCCAACTCCATGTCTTCCACTCCCTCCTAATGAAACACAGAAGGCAGTGCCCAGGTTTTGAGAGGTTAAGGGAGGCATGCTGTCCAAGGTAATGCACAGCAAGCTACAAAACAAATATCCTAAAATATGTAAGGATTTTAATATTGCATGATTGTACAAGTGATAAAAGTCAGTGCCTTCTTATCTGCCACACACTGTTATAAAACAGAGTGCTGGTGATCACCAAAGAAAGGTACTTTTTGTCTGTAGCTGTGCAAACCACACTGCAGCAATTTGAGAGCAGCAGTACACAGGTTTGTTGTCTGAGACATCAGATGCATCATACAAAATGTAAGGACCACTATACTGGAAAGAACGCTCATTAAACGAGGAATGAGTTTAGGACCAGTCCAAAACCTGTTTACATCAGTTTTACTCTCAGTATGAAAGACAAAGAACAAACAGAGTAGCAGTTCTGAGATACGAAACCTGTAATATCAGCAGAAGGCAAACACAGAAAAGACCTTGCAGAAATATGTCAGCTCTTAGGAATTTCTACTTTGTGGAGAATAAATCTAAGTACGAACTCTTTTAATCCAAAGGCTGATAAAGATTGACAAAGTGGTGCTGAGTTGTACTTCACTTGGTGACAGAACTAATTGTCCTATGATTGCTTAATTCTGTTTTGAGACACATTTTAATGAAAACTAATCAGTAGTGGCACATGCTGCAGAGTGCTTGTGTGATGCCTGCATGATACTTTGGACTACCTATTTCACTAGCAGCCATTATTAGATTTGTACCCCTTAACATGGTCTTGTAATCAGTCCCAGTGCTAGCTGACTGCATCTATTCCTCTTCCAGTCCATTTTAGCAACTTGATCGACATGAAAGATATTATTCCTTGATCTCTCAACAGAAGAAGACTTTGCAAGCACAGGAAGGTGAAGGAGGTTAAACTGGCATTGATTATTGAAAACACATTAATAATTTATTACTTAGCAGCCTCAACATCAATCTGTTGTGCACATGGCTCTTTCTGCAAGACTCCCAAGATGCCTTAAATGACTCTCAGTATACATATTGGAAAACAGAATAAATTTAGGACTATCATAACATGAAGATTCCTTGACATGCTGCACTAAAAAGCACCTAGCCTTTATGGAAACCCTGAGTACTTTCCAATGTCTTCCCTGGAATACATGCAGTAGTTATTTTATTTTACTTTTAACTTCCTCAAGTAGTAAAATGGTCATGTTAATCACTTAAGGACACTGTAGCATTTCTCATCATGGAAGACCCTCTTTCGTCCTTATCAAAAACTATTTTAAGCTTTATGTTTTAATTCCATAATTAAGTTTTCTATTAGACCTTTTTAACACAGAAAAGACATAAAGGAGTTTGCTTTCCAGTTCAAATAGCTCTTTGTAAGAAACATTATCTTTACTGCTACAGACCTTATCTTCTACTTGGTTGCTAAAACAGTACTCTAAAGCAATTTCCACTGAAATATCTCTGTGTGCTGTATGGGAAAAAAATCAGAGCTCTATCCAAAGTATTTTCCAATAATTTAAAGGTCTTGCAGGAGATCGCATCATCCAAACTTTACTGATGACCTTGACAGTCAGATTTTGACTGTAATTACATTATAGCTGCTACCATAAAATACACAATAACAACTTCCATTCTGGTAACCAATCAAACACTTACCCAAAACACTCACTCAATACTGTTTAAGATTTGGCAGGGCAGTCCACAAAAACAAGAACATTTCCTCCCTGTGAAACACTCCATTTCCTCCTTCTTCACCTATTCCCTTCTAAATATAGACTCGCCTCCAGCTTTTTTTCATTACTGTACACCTTACAGACAAAAGGATTAATTCCTCATCTAAGTCAAAGTCAGAGCTTCCATTTACTTTTAATGACACATCTAAATGAACTCCAAGGCTATAGAGTGGTCTCTTAACTACTGGAGATGCTGTCCAGAAGTCAAAAAAACCCAAGCAGTGATTTATTTTGAGGGCTAACCTTCTCAGCTTTTTCAACTGCAAAACAGGCAGCTTTTAAGATTACACAGTGAAACAAAAGAATATATGAGAATATAAACCAAACTGCTCATAGAGGCACTGTATTAAGAATTTCTGAATTATTACACTGTGTAGTGTATATCAGTATTCATACTACACAAATTCCTGGTAGCACTTTCATCCAACTATTTTTAGCTTTTAAATGTGAATTAAGGAAAAAAATAAAAATGCGATTTTTGTTTGTTTTTTGTTTGTTTATATGTTTGTTTTTTTAATTAAAGCAGCATATTTGTAATGATGAAATGAAGTTAAATTTTCTTCTTACCTCTTAAACCAGATCTTAAGCATTCAATGTATACTATTCTCAGAATGTGTGACTAACAGGGTGAAAATACATCTTGTAGTCTTTGATCTATTTTTCTATTTAATCAGATTTATATTATCACAGTATTCTTGTACTGTAGTATTCTTGTACTGACATCCTGAATAAAATGATGTACAGATACTACTTGCCACAGTTACAACTTGCTCCTTAAAATCTCATGCAAAAGCAAAGAATGTAAATGCAATTGCCACTTGGATTCAACAGAAACACAGCTGAACCAATCATTAATAGGTATCCTTCACAGAAAAGCTGCATAATCTGATAAACAGAAGAGCAAAAAGTTTTAACAATATTACAAAAAGTGTTAACACTATTTATTTGCACATTCCTCCTCACTGAGTTCCCCTCAGTGTGAGCGTAGCAGGCTTGTGTTATTTCTGTATATTAGTTCAAATTTCTCTGCAATCAATCCCTTGGAATAGAATTCTCACAAGTACTCTGCGCCAGATAAATCCAGGTGAAGTGCTATTCCATAGAAAAACATTCAACATTTCCTTTTTTTCTTGCATTGCAACAGCCTGGCTGAGATAATATATTATTGCAACCATGACAAGGTAGGCATTTTACCAGGGAAGTCTGAAAAATATGTTCCACTAATTGACGAGAATGCTGCTAAAGAAAAGGATTTATTTAACTTATTGTTGTTATTATGACATTTAATACTCAAATCTCACCCAGAAAATTGTACCTGTTTGTGGGAGGAGGTTTTATGTTATTTTTTACTCCCAACCAAACTCCAAGGGAACACAGACTGGAAAAAGGGAAAAAAGATATAATCTGCTAACAGCATGAATCCCTGAAGCATCAGTACCACATATTTGATTTGGGAGAAAACAACCAAATGCATAAGTCACATCTGCTTAAAAGAAACCCAAGCAAGCAACATAACCCAAAAATAAACAAGACAACACAAAAAATTCCACAAACTACATGTTTTCTGTTGCCATTTTCAATGGAAGACTTTTATTTAACATCTAATGTATAGATGTTAAATAAAGTTTTGCTAAGGATAATTAGTCACCAAAGAAGTGGATATAGTATTGCAACATACAAAGATGTTTTAAATATTTTTGAATATTATGGATTTTTCAGCAGTAATATATACACACCTCAGAGGTTCAGTAAACTCCACCGGACATGACTCCACAGACACAGTAGAACATAAGGGTTCATGTTTGGTAACCCACAAAAAAGAAGTTAGTGCAGATAAAACTTTTCATATTAAAACGTGAAATTTTGATGTTTCTATGTTCAGAAGACAAAACTTTAATGGTCCACTGACACAAAACTGAAAGGAAGGTTTCAAAGCCTGCTTTAATTCCAGAGTTCTTTCCATAAATTTGAATCAGCATGTTGATCTACACCAATGCACAACCGTGGCATTACTTTTCCGAACAGTTTTTGTTACTAATTATTGCTAGACTTTGCTCAAATCACAGACCAGAACTATGTTAAATGTTCCACACAGGAGCATTCTTAATCAAGGATTATTCAAGAGGCTCACGCAAGCACGAGAATCTCTTACACGTATTCAAGCAACATCCCACAGACAGAATACTTTCAGTTAGAAGAACTGGGGAAACAATATTTCTACAGCTAAGGAATCTTCCTTGACTGTGTTCTTGCATGGGGATACATACTTTCAGTACACATTCTCGGAGAAATTCTGACAGATGCTCATTAGGAAACAGAATTTTAACATCACTTGGCAAAACTGTACTTATTCCATTACCTTTCAAATTTCAAATCTTGTTTGGACAGCAAATGACAATTCTAAACATAATAACCTCATTAAAGTGTCAGTAAGTGTGCAAATAAATACAGAAAAAAAATTACAATACTCTAACACGTACCGTCCACATTCATTCATGCAAATTCTCAGCTCTTTATAAAACCTAAAATTAACAGGGCATTGGTGTGCTGGCAGGTAGCTGTAATTATCTTCTCATGTTTCTGAAGGTATTTTAGAATCACCAAATCCATGCATGGACAAAACAACAGCGGAGGCAAACCAGCTGACAGAAGTCTGAACACCCACAAAGATGATAGAAAATACTGTTTGATACAGCTACTTACATCATGGCCTACGAGTTCTGTCTGCGTGGATTTATCTGCTTGGGAAGCAAGAGCCCTCTGAAAGCACTGAGCCTTTTCCTGTAGAACAAAATAACATTGCATAGGTGAGTCATGTTTTTCCTTGCTGGGCTTTGCAGCTCCAAATATCCAGGTAAATTCAAAACTCAAACCTTTGCCTCTCTAAAGACCAAGAAGGGACCAAACAATTTATTTAAAAAATATTTTTAGGATCAGCCAAAGTACTTCTAGGTGACTTCTTAGTACTTCTAGGTGACTTTTTAAGAGAGAGCATAAATGAACATCTTTGCCTACCATTCTGTGTGTTACTGCCTCTTACTGAAATAAACAGCATGAAAGTACATTTGCAGGTGACAAAGATAAGAGCATGAAAAACTTTTATACCCTGGGTTCATCCTAATTAGCAAAAAGGCAGGAAAACTGTTGGCTGTTTTAACAGCAACATCGCCCAGAACATTCATTGCACCCCCCTCTCTGAAGTGTGTGTGTCTATCAGAGGGTGTGTGCTGAGGGGAGAGACAGAGAAAATGGATGGACATTTTCTCAATCGTTACAGTTGCTTACATTATTGAGATTACTGACTGTGGTATTTCAACAACCTTAGGGAAAAGCATTAGATCATGACCAATAAAGATCATGTTTCTGTTTATTTCTTCACATGGGAATAAGTTCACACGTAGTTTATATATCAAACTATCTCTGGTACAAGAGTTTCATGGTTTGAATGCTTACTATTTTATTACTATGTTTCTAGTAAGTCACCAAAAGGTGCTGAAATAGGAAGACAACAGACATCAGCTGATAACTGATGCAAGTAAAAATATTACAGATAAAATTGAAAAGTGAAATGTAAGATTAAAAAGTGAGAAAATGACTTAATCTTCACTACTGAAGGACAAATAGTAGGAAAAAAGTAGAGTCAGTTACTTAGATTTAGTGAGTCAGTATAGGTTAATATGTCTTGAAACATGACACTGGCTTTCTAAAACATTCCTTCTCTGAACAGAAGAGTACCAAAACAACTTTCACAGCTTTGACTGTGAACAGATCAAAGTTATTTTTTGTGACTGTTTTCTTATCCCATTCCCTACCAGTGACAGCATGGTGACCACTTGTGGTGCTTTGTTTAATTGCAAATTCCAAAAAGAAAATGCTTGAAAATTACTTTGAATAGTCATATCAAACCAAGGAACCAAATTTACTGCTCCAACTATTTTGGAGGAATCAAAACTCTAGTGTCCAGTACAGCTGTGGCTTTCATCCCTAAGGAATGTATTTTGTCTAGTTGATAGCATATTAAAGATTTTTTTTTCTTAATGGCTGTTTCACCTTTATTGTTACTTAGATTAAAAAAATTAAAATCTCATAAGTTAATTTTTTACCTCTCTCCTATAGTGTGTATAGATTATTCTAAAACCTTATGAAGACAAATGTGGTGTTTTCACATTTTGTCTCAGCATACATCCAGAACAGCCTCCAGACGTGACCAACACTGCAGTCACATTTACAACTTAGAAGCGATTGTTTCCCTTGCTTCAGGCATTTACCCCACTGTGAATAACAACTTATGTTCACCACAGAACTGGGGAGAAAAAGCTGTTCTTCAGAAGACTTATAAAAATACAAAGTCTTTTAATTCTGATGTACTTTGGGATTAAACTTAATCAACAGCAGCAGTTAGGCAGAGAGCAAAGGGATAACAAGTAGAAAAAAACTTGCCCTCCACCATCTATTCTACCTCATTTACAGACTACAATGAGCTACAGAATTGACTTTATGACAGCTATTTCCATAGAAATTGAGTCCCTATTGGTTTGAGTCTCAGTTTGGGAAGAAAACATATCATATAGAGCATAGCTCTAGTCATCAGCTGCAGTACAGCTGAGTCACATCACACTTGAAAACACTTTGTGAAGCCCAGCAAAAAGCCCAGCTGCCTCTTGAGCACAGCATGAGAAAACAGCTATGGCTTGGTTCAGCTATCCACACATAAATGTACTAAGAACTGAGGTGCTAAATAGCCACAACAAATTTAGAAGCATTACTCTGGAATCGCAGTGACAAACAGGTGTGACCATCCCCAAGGGAACTATTCCACTGATCAGGACAAAAACATGAGAAAACTTGGTGGGAATGCACCCAAGTAAGCACAAATGAGGGTTATAATTCTGTCAAATCACTATAAAGAACAAACACCAAAACAACACAGAATTTCAGTGAACATTTCACAGCTTTCACATACAACTCTTAGACAAACTGAAATAGTTTCTCAGTTATTACATTATGAGACTTTGTAAAACAAGGCATATTTCTATGCATATGGTAAATATGGCATCTGGAATGAAAGACAGCACACCTTCTGCTTCGATTTCTATCAGAACATGATATCCAGCTATGAATCAAGAAAGGCTAAGACAAGCCTGTCTCCAAGCAGTTCGCAATTAGTTCCATAATTAGTTACCGCCAAGTCTGGAAACGTTGAATGAAAAAAAGACAGTTTCTAAAAATGCAATCACTTCATAATAGCTCTTTGAAGATCAACAATATTTAGCAAGGTTTAAAATCTCTGACAGAGTTACAAGTCCTGCTGTAGACACGCCAGCTAACCTTACAGTACTCCAAAGGTTTACTAGATCCTAACCAGAGAGGGTTGTTACTGTTTTAAGTTTTAAAATCCTTATAATCCCAAGAATTCTTAAACTTTTCATCTCCAAGTTCTGCATCATAAAAACTCTTCTCCTTTGCTGAGTGCTGTATGACCTTACCAGTAAAAGATGACTCCAAGCTTTGAGAGCCCAGTCTAATCAGAAAGAGAAAACACATAAAAAGTGAATCCCCTAATCCACTGAGCTGACAAATGTCAGAGACAGGAAAAGTCTTAAAAACGGTATCTTCTGACTCATTTATTTGACTGGACCTTGCTGTACTGTAAACATTGCCGTTACTACTCATGTATGTGCTGCAATATTAAAACTAAATGTTTACAGGTATGTGAGACCATCTCAGAATTTCAGAACAAGGATTTTGAAAATATACCTGAGTTTTTAAGTTATTTTTCAAAAGAATGCTGGGAAGATGCTTTAAAATATAGCATTAAACAGTGGGAGATACCTGTTTCTACCACATGAAAAAAAACCCCTATTGCATTTCTTGGATCAGGAGAATTTTTTGACAATAGATGTATTTTGATTAATTATTTACCATTTTATCTGTTGCATCAACAGAATGCCAAATTGCTATTACAATTTATATTTTAAAGCAATACCTGTATACTGTTTATTTCTATCATTCAGTCATTCTGTAAATCTGAAGAGCGAGTTATCATTTCCTTACTGATTATGTCTCCCATGGCTACTTCTAGATATAAGTTTATGTACACACGTCACTGAAAATATAGAGGAACTATGTCTAGTGATCACCTCTCTTAAAAAAAAAAAAAAAAAAAAAAATCACAGACACACATATGGCCCAGACATGGCCATGCGTGCTTTGAATAATGCAATGCAATAAAAAATTTATGTGGTCACACTCTGTGAATAATATGGCCATAACAAGTGATGCCAATCTTAACACCCCAACAACAAAAACAAAAACCAAGACCTGAGAAAGTTATTGGAAGGACAGGAAAAACAAGCAGCTGTGCAGTCATAACCCTTCAAAAGGCTGACACATCAAGTACAGGAGTTCATGTAGAAATTATCTCTACAAATAGTCCTGGACTTTTAATAAGCATTGTTGTTAGTTCTAATTTGTGTTATGGTTGCACCCAGGTGTCCAAGGAGATATTACGAAGTCTTATAGTAGCTCATCTAATAAAGAAGTCTATCTCTCTCAACCCATATATACTTGGATTATCACTACCACACCGACTGCTAGGACGACCCAGACAAATAAAATCCTTTCCCAAAATCTAAAACACCCAACAGACAAGATGAGGAGACAGTTTGATAACTCAGAAATGGTGATACTGGGACACCAAGCCTTACAGCAGGAAAACACAAAAAACCTCACATTAGCACTGTTAACTTGATCATCCCACAAATATTTTAAGAAAAATAGTCAATAAGTGATCTATTTTTCAAGGTCATGTGAAGCCACATGAAGAGTTATGGAGTGCTGTATAAAGATGTAGTCCAAATCTCATGTCCTGGAAAAGCACACTTCCTCACACCATTAAATTCAACACACTCAGCTAGGAATTTCTAGGCTCAGTTGCCTTCTCAGAGCCCACAACAGAGGAGTATTCAGTACAACACTGAATTGCAAGATTGCTGCAAAGAAGAGCTACACATTCGGGTTCAGAGACCCAACTTGCACACCACTGATTCACAGTACTTTTACACAGCACTTTTATCTAAACAGATATCACAGATACGGCAGTGGAATTCTCTTCAATTAGTGCTCTCATTTACTTAAGTGAACAGTATTAAACAGCCTCTCTTAAGATACGAGACAAGGTAATGGTTTTATACACACCAATTTTTGACCCATCAGCTTTAAAGTACTTGATCATCAAGAATAAGCAGGTTTAAATCCATCTAAGTTGTGCTTTTCTTATGTTTACTAGCTGAAAATGGAGATGAGACAAAGTCTTTAATTAAATTGCTTGCAAACTCATGTTCAGGTTTTTCAGAAATAACTGCAACTTAGGAAGTCCTCCTCCTTAAACAAGGATATAAACATAATTATTTCAAGTATTTGTCTCATGGGAGTAGTACAGTACCTTTTTCATAGTCTAGCATGAACTAAGAACCTGGAGTAGGACAAAATTGATTAGATAGATTATTCCTGCCCTTCTGCTTCCACTGAAATAAACTGGCACAACATCACCTCCAGTTGGTATGCTCGTGATTCAGCTGGCAGAGTTGTGCTGACACACACACACACACACAAAGCTAACATGTAAATGGACACAGAACCTACCAAATTCAGTTAAGAAAGGAAGCACCATTTGTAACTTTGGGTCTTTTTCTTCCTTTATCTCTTTTCAGAACAACCACATTTACCACTTTTATGGTGTACATGACTTTAAATGCTGCCAGGTTCTGCATGGGTACACAAACAGAATTTCAGTCTGTCCAAAACACCTGTTTTGGAAGGGCTGGAGTTATCTTTTCATAATTTCTTTCATGGGTTTTTTTGGTGACTATCACTATTCATCAAAGGAAAAACTCTGTGGTTAAACAAATACAATACAACTTAAGAGCATTATGAAAATCCTGTAGCACTACTAACAGATGATTCTGCAAAAGATTTAATATAAGGTTTTACTTGGGCAAGCTGTTTTATTAACTTTTGAAATTATCAAAGGCATTTGTCAACTTTTTGTTATATTTTTCTTCCCTGCCTACCATGTGAAATGCTAACGTCCTTCAGGCCTTTAAGTGAAGATATTTAAGTGCATTGCCTGTCAAATACTTCAGATATTTCTGTTGGTTTGAGGTTTCCATTGCCTCCATGCACACAGGAACGTTGGTGGGATGTGATTCACGTCAGTGCCAGTCACTTGACACATAGATTTAACAGAATGTGCATTAGACAGAGCGCAAGAACCATTAAATCAGCACAGTCCAAATTGCAACTGTTGTTTATTGAAGGCTTCTGGCATTAATTAAACCTCACACAGCTAAGTATTTATAACAATTTTACAGATTGCTGTCCTGAGGAATAAGATTAATGATTGTGGCATTAGGAGCATACAGTACAAATGCAATGAAAGGGCCATTTTCGAGTTGTCCCAGTAGCAACTGCATGAGACAGGCAGATTTTGATCATTTGTTGGTCAAATGAATAGAGAAGAATCATCACATCAATCAAATAATTGCTGCCACCATGGAAATCAACAAATCCCTGGACTAATCTCTGTGCTAAATAAGGCTGCAGTTTTATTCACTGATATCAACAACATATAATCCCTGCATCATTGTAAATATACCCAGCAATATTGAAAACAACCCACAGCTGCCACTTTAAGTTGTTCCCCCTGTGACATTACGACAATTACTCAATAAATTATTTGTACATTTTGGCAGGTGTTTTGAACAGAACCATTAGTTTGGGCTTAGCATGGCCAGAACAGGACAACTCTTTGAGTTGTTTTTGTCCTGCACTCATGTGCAACCCATTAAATGTACACATTCAAATGCACACACTGGAAGTGATCACGCTGCCTGTCCTTCTAATTATTTTTTTACAGTGGTCAATACTAACTGGTCCAAGCAACAGAGTGAGTTTTATGAAAATCACTGTCTGGACAAATAAGAAGGGCCTCAGCTGGCAAGAGGCTTCGGCATGAGCTTCAACCTGAAAGTCAGCCCATAGGCAACCAGCAGAGAGCTGCGTAGTGCCTTCTGCCCAGGTAACACTTTGGAGCCAGAAGGGTCTGTAGAGATTATATGGGAAAGTGAGGCATGGAAAATTATAGGGAAACAGAGAGCTTCAATAAGAGAGTAAGGAGACATACTCAGAACAGGATTTAGTGGTACAGCTGAGGAAAAAGCTTCAGTCACTACACCAGGCACTTGCACTGCAAAGACTTTTTCCTGGGCAATTAACTGCTTAAGCAAGGACCAAAAGGCACTTCCACCCTTTGTGAACCTTCTCTCAGGGAAGACACAGCATGGTTTTTGACAGTAATTGACACTGGAATGTTATTAAACTAGATAGCATTTTACTGTGAATTCACGTTCATCACTCATGCCCTCCATTCTTACCCAGTCACCTCAACTGAGACATTGAAAATGAAGTATGAAGCATATCATATTCAATTTCGTAAGACAAACCCAACACACTTTAATACGCATTATCAGGCATTCCAAATACTATTGCACATCTAACCAAGGCCCAAAAGTAATTTTCAGCAGCTTTGTACTGGTTTGTCTGAGCAGAATAGTTTTGACCAGACAACAAAATTTTCTTTCACTTTTACAATACCAAAGAAATCCAGAAGAGAGGAGCATATCAATCTCCTTTCAAACAAGTCTTTAATTAATTCAGAAACTTCCCCAGTGATGGGAGTTTGACTTAATGAGAGCTGTGAGACTGTTACAAATTCTACAGCAAACTGTTTGGATGCTGGGACTTAGTCAAGCATTTTAGCAATAACATTTTGACTTCAACTGGTGAAACTAATAAAATATGTAGCAAACTATTTTCATTATCATATAAAAGTTGGAGTTCTCCAAGCACCTGCAAATGATAATAAAAAGTATTATATTGTGCAAGGAAAGTAACCATTACATTCAGGTTTTTGGTATGATTCATATGCAGAAAGCAACTGTTGCACAAAGATCAAAGTAAGATTTTTCTTATTATTTCCAGAAGAATTACACAATCTTCAGGAAAGAGTATTGAAAAAAGATCTGTCCTTTTTTCTTCCTTTTAAAAATATAATTTCTCACCATTAAGGAAATGGTGACTAGACCTTTATTTCCCACTGACATATTTCATAAGCAAAACACGTTGCTGTGGTCCCCAGATTGCTGCTGCAATCAAACCAAAAAGGATGACTTATAATCATGACCATAAAGCAGCTGTCACATAAAACTGTTCAAAGAGGGGAAATCACAACTGAAACTATGATATATTCATAAAAACATGAGAATTATGTTATACAAGTCTGAAGAGACACTCTGATACTTCTTACAGTGTTTTTCAGACAAAAGAGGAATAAATTCTCATTTTGCCTCAGAAAATAAGAAGTGAAAGAGATGATGGTGAATCTACAGCACTTGAAAAACATTAATAGTCAGTTTACACTGTAACATAAATTCACTCTACCAAATAAACCATCTTTATTGTCTCATAATCAGCCTGTTGGTACACTATTGTTGATAAAATTGTTTTGCTAAAATTTTTACAAGGGTTTTTTAATGCCGTCCCAGTGCTGTCTCAGCTCATAATGCTTACCTACTATCAAAAAAGGATTTGTTTGCAAATGCGGCTTTTAGATAAGCCAGTGTTGCCCAGGAAGATGCCTCATTTCTCAACACATGTAGAAGAGAGATGAATCCTGTCTGTTGGCCAAAGACCAGGGACTCCCTCTGATATCCAAGGGTAAACAAAAAAAGACAGCTTTGAAACAACAGGACTTTCACACTAAGCAGGGTAAAAGATGCAGTGAATGGCTGCAGTAGAAGATGGAGCTATAAAACTACAAACACGGTCCAGCTGGATTGCACCAGCGAGCAGCAGAGATCCTTTGGGGGTTAATAAACAGGTATAAAGCAGTTCAGGAGATCCCTTGAGCTGCAAAGTGATGGACTGGGAGAGCATCGAAGAAAATACCACATTTCTTTGCATGCCAGCTTTTCTGAAAGCAGCTGCTTGTGGCCACTGCTGGAGACAGACAGATGAAGGGCTGCATAAACCCTCGCGCTGACCCAGTACAATTTTTCTTATTTCATATTCTAAAGACCGATCCAAATCCACTCTGTTTTGTAATTCTGCAATAGCAGACTCTCAAGAAGTCAGCTCATATGGTTTCAATGGACAAGAAAATTGGTTTCCTCTGTTTTTCATCCAGCTGTTCCTTGTTTCTTAATAACTAGAAGATATTTTGTGTAGACACAATAAAACCCACCTGTTTAATCTAAAACAAATTCAGACAACCTACTTTAAACTATAACTCTTTGGGAGACATATGGCAGATCTTTATCAATTTTCAAAATTTCAAACTGAATGGAAGTTATCAAACATGCCAAAGAAACAGGTATTTTATTAACATGGATGTAAAAAGAGACTCTAAAAGACCCTCTCTAAAGGTGCATCCAAAAGCTAGTGGCAAAAGCATTTACCTGTGAGACTTTGGGAGTAGCAACCTATGCCTCTGCACCATACTACTGCTATTTGGTTCAGATTTCTGTTTTCTTCAGAAACTTCCTGCACCGTCCTCTCTCTATCTGTGGATTTAGTAATCAGATTATCACCTACAGTCATTAAGTACAAGCCATGCAAAAAGCTCATCCCATTTTTGGATGATTTAACAAAGTCAAAAAAGGTAAAAATCTTGATTTTGCTCTATTCCTTAAATGGGTTTTGCAGAACCCAAATCAGACTATGTCTTTCTCGGGTTTTTGGGGTTTTTTTTATAACCAATCATTCAATCCTTTTGTTTCCTGATTTTCTGGTATTGAAACTCAAACTCATTCAACAGACCAACAACTCAGAACATCACTGAACTTTCCAAGTCAGATGTATATGAATAAACTGGTTCAGATTGCTGCCTATTTCATAATCACAGAAGGTTTGACATTTTCATGTCTTGAGCTTTTATGGTGTGCTGTTCCATTCACAGCAACCAAGAGTCTCATTCCTCCAGATCCGACTCATTAACAGAAGGCTGTCACATGTCTATTTCCAAATTGCATAAAAAATGAAATACAAAAGCAGAAAATAAAACAGAATTACCTGAGCAAATGTAATTTTTAAAGTACAGATACTATCAGAAATCTTGTTTTCTAGGGAAAAATAGCTGAGTTTTTCATGAGTTCCACAGAATTTCTCAAGTAGATTGTCTTAAGCTTTCAGGTTCTTCTAGCTATTTGTTTAAGAAATACTGCAGAAAGAAACGGATTTGTTATTTACATGCACCACTCTGTATCAAGAGTGGAATGCTTGAGAAGTGATGCAGTTTTCAATATTCTTAGGAAGAGATGTTCAGTTTATTCTGTTTACACTAGCTTTTTTAGCATCACTTACAGAGACAGTATTTGCTTTCCTGTCAGAATATGCACACAAGTAGAAGTAAAGAAAACTACTATTTTTTGAAGCGCCCAAATTGCACCCAACCTGTGAAAGACACAGTTATTTTTGGCAGCTTAAGTCTCCTATTCTAGCACAGTGACTATGGTAGACATTACAAACAGCTGAATTTTCCTTATTTCTGTTCTTCTGAGTGCCTTTCATTTCTATCCTAGTCTTAGCTTGTTTTCCTGAGGCACCCCAGAGATCTTCCATGACATTTGATCCTATATATTCAGCTCTATTCCATTCACATGCAAAGTTTTACCTGCTGCTCAGAATATAATGTTCCATTAGTTGTTTTGTTTGTTTACTGGTCCTGGTGGAGGTCACTACACAGACTCTCAACTAGAAGGAAACCACATCATGCAGAGACATAGTCAAAGAACTTACACGAAACACAAGGAATGGGAAACACAAATCATCAGTTTTTCAGTGGCTATAAAAACTGGGGTTATAAGAGAACTACAGATGACCATCTTTAGTCCTATAGCTGGTCTCTCACAGCTCAGGTGGTACAATTCAAGCTTAACTTTCTTAGGCTGGTGTAATTTGTATAATCTTTACATTGTTAAAGATAGTGACCCAAAAACGCATTTTATTCCACCGGAAAAAAACGGGGAAAAGGAAAAAAAGCAACACTAACCCCGCCCCCCCCAAACTGCACTTGCAGCTTCCTCATTATCAGTGAACAGGATAGTTAAGAATTGGACTCAAATGCTACAAACCTAAAATTCTGACACAAAATTCTCAGCTCTATTCATCTGAGTTCAAGTCCTCTTTTCTCTTTTCATGTGCACTAGATTTTGAGATGACCATCTCTTGTATTCCTTGCTTTCCACTCATGTTATCTCCTTGTAGACCTGTTCCTTCCTTACTTTGTAACTTTTCCTGATCCTTTCTTTCCTTGCTACAAAATGACTGATAACCTTTGTTCTTTTTCTGCCAGTGAGACACTTGGCTCTTCCCTTTAGACTTCAGTCTGATACATCTCTTCAGTCTCTTAAATCCAAGGTCTCTCCCCACTGCAATAACTTCAGTTCAGGGGCAGTCACAACAACTGGCTTCTAAAGTGCCAGGGCTACCACCTTTTTCAAAGTTCTTTCTGAAGAAGTAAAGGTGTCGCAGAGGGGACAAAAAATGGAACTCAGTTCACTGCAGAAGTTATCTTTGAACTGATACTTTTATGGCATTAGAACATCCTGAGGCACAAAAATACAAACACACCATCTTTGTTATTCTCTTTACCTTCTTCTTATTTTTATCCCAGCAAGGAGAGCACCTGTTTTTTGTCCATCACAGGATAACTTACAAACTGAGTACATTTGCTTTACATTATATCCTAAATGTGAATCTAGACTTTTAAGTTAAGGCCAACAACCCTTTGAAGGGCAGGGCGACATCCTTCGCTTTCTGCTTCCTCTTCCAACCACTGCCTCACACAGGATGTTTCCATTCCTTCATCTGGCCAAGCTCCAGGAAGTTACCCTGCAACCAACAGCGGAGCTACAGCTGAGTGTGCAGCTGAGACTCCACAATATCATCCTGAGTACAGGATTTCCCAGTCACACTAATGGCAGAGCAGCACAGCCTCCATCACACTGCATGGCACCAGTCTTCACCCTATTTTCCTACATCTTCCCCACTGCCAGAACTCCTCTGCCTTCAGCCAAACAGCCTGCACAGCCCAGATTTAATGGAAAAAACTGAGCTGACTGGGACATTAAATAGGTCAACATGGAGGACACAGCCAATGCCCCTTGTCAATACACATTCCTGCATTACCAAGTTCTCAGAAGAGAAACTAAGACCACCTTTTTCATTAATAAATTTTCACTAAATATATGTTTATGCACAGACACCAAAGTCAGTGAAGAAGGAGAGGAGGAGGTGCTCCAGACACTGGAGCAGAGATTCCCCTGCAGCTTGAGGTGAAGTCCATGGTGAAGCAGCTGTGCCCCTGCAGCCTGTGGAGGTCCAAGGTTGGGCAGAGATCCACGTGCAGCCCATGGAAAACTCCATGATGGAGAAGGTGGATGGCCAAAGGAGTCTCCGACTCTCTTTGAAGCCTGTGCTAGGAGGAGACTCCCAGTAGGACCTGTGGCCCCATGGAGATCGGAGACCACACTGGAGCAGGTCTGCTGGCAGGACCTGTGACCTCATGGGGCACTGACCCTGGAACAGTCTGTTCCTGAAAGCCTGGACCCCATGGAAGGGATCCTGGATCAGTTTGTGAAGAACTGCAGCTCGTGGGAAGGACTCATGATGAAAAAGTTGGTGGATTGTCCTCTGTGGGAGGGACCCAATGCTGAAGCAGGGAGAGAGTGTGAAGAAGCTTCCCCATGAGGAAGAAGGAGTGGCAGAGACTGTGTGTGATGAACTGACCACAACCCCATTCCCTGACCCGCTGCAATGCTGTCACAGGGGGCTAGAGAAAATCCAGAGCAACGTTAAGCCTGGGAAGAAGGGAGGGGTGAGTTGAAGGCATTTTTGAAGATTTGATTTTATTTTATCCTACTCTGATCCTATTTAATCCTATTTATTTATCCTACTCTGATCTGACTGACAATAAGTTGAACTGACTTCCACAAGACAAGTCCATTCATCTGTGACAGTAATGGGTGAGTGATCTCTCCCTGCCCTTATCTCAGCCCATGAGCCATTAATTACACTTTCTCTCCCCTGTCCAGCTGAGGAGGGCGAGTGATGGAGCAGCTTTGGTGGGCACCTGGCACTCAGCCAGGGTCAGCCCACCACACTTGGTTAACTGTGAGCAAGCAGGAGATGCACTCTGCAGTGGATGTTCCCCCAGACAAGTGGAATGAAATTTTGCATGTAGCAGCAGCACTGTGACTTTACTGCTAGAGGTCAAAATGATGGAAAATTTCGTTACAGTGTCCAAAAGAAAAGTTGCAGAATCTCCTATGACTGTAACATCAGCATTACAACAGTCTCAACTACTTAACTGATACCTGGTAGAGTGTAAGTATCTGCTTTGTACTCTAGAAAAATCCAAAGATCTTGAATTTAACACACATTTTTAGCAATTCATTCTGAGGCAGGGGGAAAAAAAAAAAAAAAAAGAAAGAAAAAAAAAAAGGCTCCAAATCGCATTGCCTTTGATGCTACCCTTCCAGGGAAATCTTTAAATTGGACATAATGAGAGATCCAAGGTCAAAAGGGAAAGGAGATGTGATGTGCCATACCTCTCTCTGAGATACTCTTTCCTCTTCTATTTTCATTCATTTTGCAGTTCAGAAAGGTAGTCACCAGAAATTCAATGTTCTATATCAATGATTCTCACCAAATTGCCTTGCAGTACAGGTCACACAGTTCATATACTCCCCTCTGTTCTGTCTGTTCATGTGTTTCAGCTGACTGCTTTAGACAGGTGGTTTCTTTATCCATCTCTGAATTTCTGTTCCCTAACGTTATTGAGTGGTAGTCTCAGGATGCTATTCTAAAAGAACAATAATTCTGATTTCCCCAAGTGTACTGTGTCATTACAATCTGTCAGGTTAGCATATCCATCTTATCACTTCATTCCCCATCCAAAAAGGAAGCTCCAAAATAATGGATACCCTTTAGACTTCCTTTGCAAAAGGGAACCATGAGCACATCATTGTGTTTTAGTCACAAGCACAATGACAGGATACTTCAGTGTAATATCAAACTAAAAACCTTTGTGGAAAATCTGGAGAAAAACAGTAACAATCTCCTGCATGTTTGGGCAAATATTATTTATACAATTCAGAATGTCACAAAATTGGTTGCCTAGACCTTCCAATCTACCATGAAACTATTTTCTTCATGTGAAACAATGTGGTAGTAGAAACATATTTCTCAAAATGCTTTGGGATCTGTGGGAAATCAACTACAGTCAGATATTAGTTCAGACAAAATATTCCAGTGAATCAGGTTCCAAAGATGAAATTAAAAAAACATCCAAAACCAACCAAAACCAACCAAAACCAAAAATTAAGTTCAGTTGTATAGTAGGAAGTTCTCCAAAAATCTGTTTTCTATGTCACAGACGTAATTTTTAGTATCATAAAGATCACTGCTTTCTAAATTCTGGGTGGTTTTTTTGTTTCATTTTGGGTTTTTTCTTGTTTAATTGAACACCACCATATTAGCATATTGCCCTCTTATTTGTTCCTTAATAGTAACAACCTTTCAAAACACGGGGCAACATTTACCGTTTCTCAAAACGGATAGTTTTCCCACAACAACAGTTTCAATGAAGTTCAGCCTTCTCATTTTATTTTCTTAACACTTATTTTATCTTGGGAATTTTTTTGTTTCGTTTTGGGGTTAAGTGTTTAATTCGTTCTCAAAAAATTAATCCATGTGAAATACAATTTTTAATTTATTTCTAAGGCCTCCATCTTCCAGCAGCAATTACTGGCACGAATGGGGAAATTTCCAAGGCTCAAACCACAAGGAAATACACTTTGTATTTGGCAGAAAAGAAGAAACAACATCTGAACTACACAGAATACAATGACTATATTAAATGCAATACACTCTCATCAGAAGATTAATTTCTCCCTCTTTTAGGGGCTGGGGTGAGGAGGGGGGAGGCAGGAAGGTGGCTCATGTAGCCTGGAAACTTTACCACTGCTGGCAAGAAAATGAGCAGAAACAAAGCCAGTCTTCAGTACTTCCCAGGGGAGTGCTTTACTTTGCAGCCTTCATTTTCCCTCAAGGTTTTGTAATTATATTTCCATAATTTAGTCACATAAACAATATTATGACTTAGGTACTTCTCCTTAATTCTATCCCACAAAAAAACAGGTTTGAATTTTTCACTTATCACTGTAATAGCCAGCTTATTAAAAATGTGGCAGAGCTAAGTGATAATAGGATATCCTTGCTTTCCAATATTTCTTTTAGAAATAGCTCTTACATATTTCTTTGCAGTAAAGGTACTTGAACAATATGACTTTCTTCACTGTAAAGTGACTCTATCAAAATGAAATTCATGTATCTGGCTGATGGACTTGCTTGTAATTCAACGACTCCATAATGTAAGTGTTGATCTTTTAAATAAAACCAAATTTTTGGTGATCACTTTACCCTACACTAGTGAAAAAAAGACTGTACTCAACCATATTTCCCTATGATCAGCACATAAAGTTCTGTGCTCAGCCTCAGAGAAAGGCTTTTCAAGAAGTAAAATTAATTTCTTACAAATGACTGTCAGGCTATTCTAGATTAGGATGTCTAGCTCTACATTTCCAAAGCATCCATGCCAACACCAGAACTTTTAAAGCACTTTTTTAAATAGATAACAAAGCTGTACAGTTTTGGGGTGGGTTTTTTGGGGCATGTGTGGGGGATGGGGTTTGGGTTTTTTTGGTTTGGAGTTTTGATTTGTTTTGTATTATAATTAAGTTCTGGATTAAGCTGTTCAGTCCATAAATAACCCATTTTTCAAATGCTGGATGCATCTGTACTAACTTCCAGGAGGCTCTAAAATACCAATTGTATTTGAAGACTTATGCAATTTTCAAGATAAGGACCCAAAAATCAAAATTTAGTAAGAATAAAAAAATACAAGACAAGCACTTAGTCTCCAAAACTTGGCTCTATGATAAATTCATGCTCTTAAACCAGAAGAGTGGAGAAAAGGGAGCTAAATACTTCTCTTACTATAGCATCTGACTAAACTAACACATATCAACAGCACAACATAAATTCACCAACTGAATTAAGTTTCCAAAAGCCAATGAGCAACAATTGTTCCTGTCAACCTGCCAAGTAACACTAAATTTAATGAAGACCTGAAGCATCAGCACAGAAGTAAAGGCATTTAAAAAAACCCCCATAAATACAAGAAAATAAGTTGCAAAAAATGAAGGCCATATCAAAAAATACTATGAAAACTAGATCCTGGAGATTGAAGAATAGGTGCTTTAAATATGAATCTAATTCCAGAGAACATACCAGCTTGTTTATTTTTATTTATGAAAATATTTAACAGATATTATTTCTTTTATTTTGTAGACTGAAATAGTTAATCAAATAACTACTTAATTTAATCAAAGCACCCTGTATTTCTTATGAATACCATAACTTTCAATTATGCTCTCTATGATTAAAGTTGTTAAAAGAACCAGATTGAAAATGTTTCAGTGCAGTACTGCCCTTGGTCATTAATTCAAGTTATGGCAACAAGTCTTGAATCTACAAAGGTTGAAGCCAATTATGGTAGATATATTATAAATACTGATTTTGCACCACATTTCAGCTTAAGCCCCAGTGTGAATCCAAACACTATCAATCAAAATCGCAACATCAATATCATCACCAGAGCTTCAGCTGTAAAACAGGAAAAAACCCATATTTAATCTCACACAAGTACAAAGTAATTTAATCACCATATTCCTAATACCACATCAGTATTAATGTGGAAAGATAAACTTGCAAGCACTTGCAGTTTAAGAAGTAGAGGCTTTACTTTGCAGTCAGAGTCTTAGTCTCTCAATAGTTATTCCTGCTATTTACTGTTACACAGTGATAATCATCTAATCATAAGATTTTAGTACTTTTTAAAGTTTCAAATAAAATAGCATATCTGGGGAAAAAAAAACCCCATACTTACTTTTCAAAGAGCAAAGAAACAGGCATGCAGAAATAAAGTATAGAAGTAGCAAACTAAAAAAGTTGTTCTAATATAAAGGGAAAAAAAACTTACAAAAATTATTAAAGTTAGTATCTTGGGGTTCAGGGAACCATGAAAGATGGCAATGAAGGAGATACAGTCACTGCTTATTAACTGTATATATAAAGATATTCTACCAAGAATGCCAGCTGGTGGCTGCACAGACCTCCCAGCAACAGGACTTGCATGGGCCTTGCTTTGTAACAAAGAGTTCCCGTAGGGACCGGGATATTTCAGTGGGTCAATACAAGTACCACAGATGCCAGAACACTGACAATTTAGATCAGAAGACCAGATGATGAGAAAGGCATGGTTAAAACTTTGATGTTTGGTGAAGGAAGAACATAGAGTAACTTTGTTACTAGATTCTCTAAACCTCTGCATTAATACAATCATATGAGAATACATTTCTTACAAGAAATATCCCCAGCACAAACCTCACTAAGACAAGCAAGGTAGTAGTTGGAAAACAATGCAGAGAAGCAAACTGAACCAACACATTTCTGCCAGTATTTACTTCAATCTAAAGCCTCCAGAGGGCTTGCTCCTCAATGTACAAGTCTTTGGTATGAACCAGTTCAAACCCCTAGAGCACACACAGCTTAGAATTACCTACTACTTAGGTGAGTGAAAACTGCTGGATCATGTTTTCCAACACTGTACAGAGTTATGCACACCATGTGCAGTTACAGATAAATCACCAGCTATATGAATTTTTAGTGTATATCGAAAAGAAATTCTACAGAGAAATACAGCATTCGGTATTAAACATACCATATTTGGCAATGTTGCCCAGGCTACCTTCATTTCCTTTGCAGCAGCTCAATTCAATGTTTTCTATTGCAGAGATATGTATTCTTAACACTACACTCACACCAAAGAGATAGGGAGCAATGGCAGCTGCTTTGCATTCCAGATCTTTTTGAACATGGAATGATGAATTTTCCTAGTCAGCCAGAAACACAGACACAGATTAGGTATCTCTAGATGCTTCTTGTTCAGCTAAGCAATCCCCTAAATGTGAACAAGGTAGCAGCCATATAATGCTCTTAAAAAGCAATGAAGTTTACAGGTATAGACAGATTAGAAATCAGGATTATGCATTATGGAAAACATATTTCTATGTAAACATGTGCAAAAGAATCAAAGAGTTTTAACTATCCAGAAGATACTCTAGTTTTAACTGCCTTAGGAAAATTAGAGACAGTACTATTTTGACTTCCTTTTTATACTGCATTATTTTTAAGTAAAACTGATTGAACATACTTCGCTATCTGTTTTACCCTGCCAAATTCCATTCCTCTATGCTAAATTCCACAAAATACATTTAATATATCCAAATAAAGGAAATTTGCAAATCACTAAGCATCATGTGCCTTGACCTTCGCTCTTCTTTTGAATTTGCAGTATGGTTCATTTTAGTCAAGCTGTTGAAACATTTGTGCTATAATGCATCAAATTAAGGCAACCAGCTGTGATGTTTAATTTAGGCTAAAAGTTTATGATCTACAACTACACAATACCTTAGGGAATAACTGGTATTTCATGTTACTAAGCTAAATGCTCTTCAAAATGGTTACAATCTTCACCACGTTTTACACAGAGCACATTGTCATTTAAGCTTTGGGTCTGTAAAGAGCGCAGGCATTCAGTCAAAGCTGCATATTAAAGAGAATAAATGAACAAACAGTTCTAGCCTTTGCTGAAAACACAAAGCCTTCTGTCTAATGTGCTGTTCGACTATGCCTATATTTTATCCTTTATTATGTGTAATGGAGTTTCTCCATTTGCGAGAAAGAGAGAATTAGAAAAAGTCATTAACTATTTTGTCATAATGCACCATTTTTAGCCGATATTTTGTCCAAACAAATACAGTACATAGAGCTGAATAATTGGAACAAAAACAATAAAAAAACCCCAAAGCCAAGCATTTTCAAGCACTTGTGAAAGAAAATTCCCTCCAACAGTGGTTAAACCATTGTATTTTTCTTGACAATGGCAATGTATAAAAGGAGGAAGAAACAACACTATCTGAATGATTAAATAACAATACCTTTTGGAATATCTTGTGAGATTAATAAAGGAGATAAAAACTATGACATGTATATTTATCACATGCAAAAAGTGTGAAAATTAATGCAATGAAAGTTGAAACTTCAGGTTAACCATCTAAAAAGGAACCGATTTGGCTATAATATTGATATATGGCTAAACCACCATGCATAGTAACCAGCCCACTACTTTGTTCTGCGGGTGGTTAGCTGTTCTTTTAAAAAGTTTAACCTACAGATGTTATGGCTTATGAATATAGGACACATAACACACATACTGCAACTAGAAAGGCACAGTGGTAACTCTTACTGACAACGTGCCCTCCAGTGTGAATTAGAAAGATGATTTGCACCGATTCCAAGGTGGTCTTGGTAGCTCTTTCACTTTAGTCATCTTCTGCAGAGCCAAAGCACCCAGACAACACCAGCAAAACAAAAAATAACATCTTCATGCTTATTGCAGCCTTCTGGAAACAAGCTGTGCCATGGGCAAAGAGATTCAAGTATATGGATGGTCCGTAACGGATGTAGCTCCACTGTAGGGGTGCACTGGAGCCTCTGGCTATTTTTTAACTAGCACAGAGTCTATATGAAGGCAAGAAGCTATAAAAATTTTATTAAATTGAGCATTTTGTGGATTCATTCTATTCGGGTTAGTGCAGCTTCCCATAATGGAAACCGGAAAATTACTACTACTTCAGTGAAATCTATTAGAACTTGCTTCAACCAAAAAGAGGAAAAACACCTGTTACTACTGCAAGAACAATGAGAAACTCTCCACCTTTAACACCCAGAAACTCGCAGTAATTTTAAAGACATTTTAATAAAACAGATGTCCATTTTTATCTCTCTAAATTCATTTTAATCACTACTCTGCTTCCCTTCCACATTACAATCGTGCATGATTGCAGTGGGCAGTTTCATCAAAGGATCATGCAGTTGAGAAAGGCATGCTGCATGAAAGCTGATTACAACACCAACATCCTTGTGACAAAATGATTAATATCTAGGGAAGGGTGAAATCTGTTGCTTTCACTACACTCTGTTTGATACCCCTCTGGAATCAGAAGTCTGCTGTATTAACATACAATGGTTACAAACATAAATTTGAAATACATTATTTCAAAATCTTTCCTTCAGATTCAGAAAATAAACCCCAATATCTCAAAACAAAGAAAGCCAACCTAGGCCTAGCATGGTTTATAATGTTGTCAACAACTATTTAAAGGATTTTTAAAGTTAAAATGCTTGGCCTGATCCTTAATAACACAATGGTAACACAACAATCATTAAAACACTCATATTTAAGTTTAGGCAAACCTACACCACCCATACAATTTCAAATAATACTATAATTTCCTAGTGAGAACTCAAAACTGTGAAAAAATGAAGTACTTTCAGTATACAAGATGTTGGAAGTCATAACTATTATACAGACAGCATTTTCAAATGATTACAGTCTGTCATTCAAACAGACACTAGTTCCAACTCAGACAGGAACAAAATCAACCCAAACTGCAAAGTAAAGATCCGTAATAATTATATTTAAACACAAAATACTTGAGAGTCAATTCCTCCTTTGTTTGCCTGCCAATCCTGAAATCAGAATGTTACGTTACTCTGGCAACTGCCAACTAGATCAAGCGTCTGTAAAATCAGGCTTTAAATTTTGTAACAAGAATACACTAGATCAAGATCTGTAAAAAAAATCCCCAACAACAGAAAACAACAACAATAACCACGACCTAACACAAAAACCAACCCCAAAACCTCCCCCCAAAAAAAACAAAGTCCAGAAAATTAATCCTTAATTTACAATTTTCAAGGTAAAAAAAACCTTGAGCGGAAGCATTTTCTTATTTTGGTTAAGAAACACCAAGAAAATCTTAATCACAAATAATTAACAGCTAACAAAGTGTATTGCAACCTCAGTAACACTTTCCTTAGTGGCCTTGTAAATACCAGAAAAAAGTACTGAAAAAAACCATCTGATTTCTTTCTCTAAAATCAGCTTTGTCTGAGACTTCCTGGAGTCATTGGCATCTTTAAAATTCTGCTGGAATCCTTGCAGGGGGACGGGAACTCAGTGGTGCTTTGCTCAGATGCTTGCTCTCTTTTTTTGATCAATACAATTGAGTTCCTACAAATATTACTTCTTTATTATTCCAGGTTAGTGAAGTAATAAAGTTAGTGTTTAACAAGAAACATATGCCAGAATCCCACTTGAATTTCATTTTGGAGTTCATTTTATCTTCTTCTAACATAGGCTGATGACCAAAATTGGTGGAACTTGCAAGGATAAGCATTTGAAAATGTAAAACTATCTCACTACTGTAATCAAAATTATACATGCAGTGTGTAACTTTGAAGTGTTGCTTACAAATGGTGGATTTGGTTGAATATCACCTGAATTTTCATTTTGTAGCAACATTACAGTGCATAAAATGGTATTTTCCATCAGAAGAAACTGAGAACCTGCCAACATTGATAGATGCATATGTGAAAAGCTGGACAATTCCATGGAAGAAATATGCCTTCAAGAATCTTAATATGAGAAATAATGTATTATTTGCTACTTTGTCTTGTGAAACAGGAAAAAGCAGGCAAGAAAGCTTTCCAGAAAAAGTTCATATTCTGCAACTCTTACTGTAATACTTGGCTGAAGTATTACCTATCAAACAATAGTAATGTTCTGTATTCTGTTCTGCAGCAGCTTTGCTGACTACAGGTTTCCTACACATTATTCTCTGATAGATGCATTCAGTGCTATTCCCCTTCATATATTTTTTTTATATTTCAGAAGAAAACAATTCTTTTTGTAATTCTTAAGACTTAACTTGATGTTTATTTTTCCTAAGGGTATGTGTATAACTTCCTTAGAAGTTTTCTGGTTTTGACAAATCAATGAGGAAAAAAGTTGTTATATTTTGCAAAGTTAACTGTTAAATATCTACAGTAAAGATATGAGCCCTTTTGGAGGCAAAAGGAGGAGGGGAAAGAGAGTAGTAATGCTTGTGTATTTCTATTAATTAGAATATATTGGCTTTACACAAAACAAAAGGGATGGCTCATGAAAATGTAAGTTCTGGTTATATCAAGAATTATATATAGCCAAAGATTTCAGGATAAACACGTGGGAAAAGTATTTAATTTTCTCATCATGGACTATATTACAATCAGGACAGAGTGACATGTCAAAATCCCTGTAATCTTTCTAAAACACACTAGCAACGTATTCCACAAAGTATTATACTTTACATATTTAAATTGTTCCCAAACAATCTCAAGAAAACTAGAAATTTCTAACAGCTCTCATCTAAAACTGATCAACAGGATTTGTAAACAGACATGAACATGGCTTTACAGCTGTAGAACTGTATGCTGCAGAGTAAATTCCTGTGAGGGAAATCCCCTTTCATCCTACAGTTTCAGGACAGTACCAAGAGCCAAAGTACTTAAGCAGTTTGTACATTCACTAAAGAGTCTCGTGGAATGATGGAAATATTGCACCTTCTCCATTCCAAAATAAAAGCTTTTCTTGTCACTGAACTTTTCTTCCCATTGAAGAGATTAATAAATTACTTTATAATTATGAGGAAGGCTGTTGTTTTGTGGGTATGGAAATGTTTTGTTTCTGTGGTTGAACAGCCCTTCCAGACACCAAGTCACTCACTGCAAGCCACTGCACATCTGGCTCAGCAAACACAGACGCACATTGCAAACACAGAGGGCACCTATTGCTCATGAGGAAAAAAGTGCTAAGCTTGGCAAATTTGCTCTTTCCATAGTTCAAGGAGAAAAAGAACGCTCTGGAAAGGAGCAGGAATCAGCTCCCTGCTCTGCAAGGGACTGCACAAGAGACCTCCACAAGCTTCTGCGAGAGAGAGCAACAGAAGTTGCTCTCCTTATGAGCAGTATTGGGTTTACACACCCAACACTGCCATGCTAAGGGATAACAGACATTTCCAAGCCCAATTTAACTGCACAGCCTCATCAGCCTGTGAGAGTTGTACCACAGTGAATTGCTAATACTGATGTACAGATTTTATTCTCATCCACAGATCTGAAGGAAGACTTAAAATTTATTTATTATATGAACACTTAAGAGACTTATTAGTACATATCATTACCCACGGAGCCAGTGTTAGTTTCTTAATTCCACATTAATGGAAGCAAGGAAATGGAAAGTGACACAAATTAGTCATGGTGAATATTGCTGGATTTTGGGTAGGAATTTAAAGTAATATTGAAAACATTTGCATATGTATGTAAATAAATAAATATTCTCATCTAGTTTATTAGATAAAAGGATCCAAAATGAAGTAACTAATTAAATTTTTACACAGCTTATAAAATATTAACACCTCACCAATATTTAAGTTAATGCATTTTGTTAGTACTTAATTTTTTATGCTCAAAACATTGAAAAACAAATTAGTTAGTAAAAATCTATTTTTTTCTTCTTTTTATCTTCCAGCTTGGGATATTCTGTTATTCTGTGCTGCTAAATAATGCCACTCATGGATAGAATATATGCAGAAAATGTAGATTGTTTTAGAAATGTATTTAGCGGAATTGGAGAAGGAAAAAAATGCCAGCAGTGTTTATAAGACATAATGATAAAACTTAACTCAACTGCTCAAAGACAGAAAATTATGTTAACATGTGAAATAGTGTAGTGTCTTTCCCAAGATATCTGCTACTGATTACTATTAGAGATAAGACTCGGTACGAGACAAATAGCTCAGCTGAACCAATGGATGATGTTTCTCGTAATTTTAGAAATACATGGATGTTCTTACACTTTTATGACCTTACAGAGAAACCCACAAGCATTACAATGGAACAGGCAATATAGCTCACAATGAAATTTTAGAAAAATTAAAGCCTCACTTTTGGCCAAGCAGTTAAACACACACCTAATTTTAAGGTCATGAATAATTCAAGCCCCTTTAAAAAACCATAAGTGTTTAAATCACACATAATGCTCAAATGCTTTGCTGCAGCAGGAAGAAACCCAGAGGATGGTACAGAATTGCTCATACTCTGCCTAACTTTTCAGCTTTAGGTTCATCTCCAGTTTATTATAAAGCAGAGTTTGTCAATACACTTGACTCTGTCAGTGTCTTAAGACTTTGGATGCACCTTTACATACTGACAACACCATTAATGCTTTTGAAAACTAAATCAAAAAATATCTCCAATGTTTTAATAAAGCTGGATCATTGAAGTCATTAAATGAAAATATGAAAGGCATCATTTTGGTTTAATATGGTTAAAATAGCCATTTTAAAGATGTCAGTGTTAGGGTATTCATTTGGAAGACAGTATCTCATACGTAGCCTAATGAAAATGAAGTTTTACTTTCAATATATAATGAATGCGTATTTGGAAGTAGTTGCTTGCACTTCAGAAGAGAAATAAGCTGCTGTAGCAAAAGGTTCCCTTTTGTGTGTTACAAAGCAGGCTATTTTGATTGCTCCATGACAATGCGTCCTTGAATATTAAAATTATTCCCTTCACATTACAAGAAGGTATGAGCGATACGGAGATGTAAGCAATTTATGTACCCAGAAACATACACTTAAATAACTTCAGTGTGTTTCTGTACTTACATCTCAGTGGCAAAATACATTTTTCTCTTCCATGATCTTATAAACTGTCCTGCATGGCAGTAACTTTGTAATCCTCATAGGACAAAAAGCATGTTGAAATACCTCCCTAGAAAAATCAGTTTGATCCTAGCAATGATAGCACTTGGTAATTTATTAAACTCCCATAATCAGGTAAATCTTTAACACAGTAGTTGAAAAATACACAGAATACCTTGACTGACAAAACCAACTGGTTCCTCAGAATAGAGGCTGTAGATTGCTTCATCTTCCAGAGCTATTCTTTAAAGATTTCTGCACACTCACAGCACAACAAATAAACTCCGCTACGAACACTGCATTGCTCAAAGAGCAATCTCAGCTGGCATAAGAGCTTTTGAGCAGCAGTAAATAGCTCCAAACCAGGACTTGCATTACATAAAATTGCACTTAATGATTTCAAAGAAGAAACTGTAGGAGCACAACATATTTTCAAAGCAACAACCACCTCTATATTGCAAAACACATCTGACTGGACTCAAATTGACTGCACCAGCTGAGTAGATCAGCACAATGCATGAAGACTTAGATTATACTCTAATGCCCTTGCTATTCTTAACCCCATAATCATGGCCCTTCCACTGAGGGAGTTTGACCAAAGTATGGGTACATCCTGGTAATGCTCACTCTTAATGAAACAGTCCATTCAAAAGAGCTGCTTCCCACTCAAAAAAATAAAATGAAATACATTTGTAGCCTCAAAGCAACCATCTTATGTTTTACATACTAAACTAAACATTGAAACAGTGAGGACAGCCGACTCTGTTTTGTAATAGGTGGCTTAACAGAAAATCTCACTTAGTGGGAAGACTTTTCTACCCCATTAACTCATTTTTTGCAGTAATTCAGGATTCCTGTACCTATTTAATATCAGTTGTCATAAACAGTTTCCACTTTACTTTCAATTGAAAAATCCTGCTTCTGATAGCAGTTAATGTCAGGTACTACATGTCACAGAGATACATTTTTCAATCTTTCAATAAAATATCCATTTATGGTTTCATTCAAAGTTGTTTCAGTGAAGGATTATAAAATAATAGGTTAAAAAATTAGGACTGAGAAAAGCACTATATAGTGATAATGCCTTTATAACCACACTTAGAGCTTAAGAACAGGCAATTAATAATCCTGCATAGCATAAAAACAAAAAAAATCCCCTAACAATCTGGAATTCACTTCAGATTAACAGAAAAACTTCCAACTTCCCTCAACTTTTTATAAAAAGAAACAACTTGTAACTACACAAGTATTCTGACAAGAACAACTGCAAAACCTTGGGAAGCATGAAAGATCTTACCCAAAGGACATTTTTGAAGATTTTGTTGAATTTTCTAAAGGCTAAGAAGAGTTCTCATAATGGCACTTCAAAAATAAGATGATCAGAATTATGCCAGTGTTATTAATCCATGTGAGAAATGACTTTGTTCAGAAGCACCTCCCAAAACACAGAGTCTTCCTCTAATTATCAATAATGACTTAGAAGTGACATGCACAGCCTTTATGGTTGTCCTGTTCACTAATAACACAAAAGTGATTTCACTTTCTCCATAATTTAAGGTTTCTAATGCTTGAGAGAGTGCTCAAGGATATAGCATAATCTTTCTAGAGTGTGACCTCTCATTCCAAAGCTGTGAATAATGCAGTAAGAGCCACACTGTCAAAAAACCTCTTTAAGTGCCTGGAGATTCAGTCCAAGTTAACCTAAGTGGAATAAACCTAAGTGCCAGACACCTTGTTACCCCAACTTCTAGTACATATAGTGCCTTTGAGAGGCTCAATAACTTCTCTAAAATTATTCTGCTTTATCTTAAAGTGATTGTTCACGACTAACAGACTGAAGACAAGACATTTACATACTGACATCTCATTAAGTATGCTCAATAATAATTAAGCAATGTTTGGCTATTCAAGGCTTTGGTTTTAATGTTTGGGGGTTTTTCCATTATTTTTGCTTAAAATACGGACAAAGAGATTAAAAAAATTCAATCTGTATAGCAACATATTCTACACATATTATTAATTTTGGAAGTGAGCACCACTTCATGTAAATATGGAAATCAGATGTTGGCTTTGAACGTTTTAGAGAAATAAACACAATAGGGATACAAAAGATGAATTTAATCAATATATTTAGGGGAACTGTACAATGAGACACAACATCCAGTGAGACAGAAAACAGAGATATCCACAGGAAATTGAGTTTCAATGTGAGCAAAGCCCAATAATCACCTAAAAAAGAAGCATAGACCTCTTCCACAGCAAATTTAGTTTCTTTGTATCCATAACCACATGGGACAAATATGATCTAATCAAACATAACAGAAATTCTGACATCAGCTTCTAGAAGTGACTGGTATCTGCTTGCCTGAAATTGTAGAACTGCAGAGGTTTTTAATATGATGAATCATTCAGAGATAATCAGAGATAATTAAATGAATTCTGTACTGGTTCATTCACAAAATGCAAAATTTTATGCTAGCACCCTGCATTCAGAATCTCATTCTCTCTTTAGATCTACACTGAAAATATCCCATTGGCATGAATGCTACAAGAATGGGAATAGCAGGATTTTTATAAACTGATTAGGCACTGAAAGGGAGAAATAATGATTTTTCCACTTACAATCTATGCATCTTTCAGTGATTCACAGTCACCAAAAAGCAGAAAAACATGGGATTTATGTGAATTTAAGTCACTTCTTGGAGAAAGAAGACGACTTTAAAACAGTAACATCATTTCATGGCACCTTTTTCAAATACCATATAACATTTTTAATGCTTACTGCACACATGTGTGCATAAACCCAGAAGTGTTAAAAACTCCATTAAAAAACCAAACCAAACAAAAAAAAAAAAAAAAAAAAAAAAAACCAAAAACAAAAACAAAAAAAACCCCAAACAACCAACCAACCTAAAAAAACCCCCTGGTTTGTAATGGATGGCTTTTTAAAGGAAGCCCAGAAAAGCATCAGTACTTACTGTCTCTATTTAAAATGAAAATGAGCTCTTCCAAAAACCTAAAACTAACAACAAAACCAACATTATTTTTAATAAAAATTATGTACTACATAAAAGGTTGCAATAAAATTTTTAGAATTTCAGTATCCTGACAACAGGAAGTGGAAAAATTTTTCACCTTCCAAAGTAACCTGCAGAAAAGTATTAATCCTTGGTTGAACTGCACACAGAAAGCCTAGAATTGCTGAACTTCCACTCCTGATGAAGAGAGGTTTAAACCACAGTGGTTTAAATGGAGTTCATCATTATTTTAAACAGTACTTTTTAAAAATGGCCTGTATGGCACTGCATGTTCATCCATTCTTTAAGAACAAATATAAAAAACGGTGTTAAATAGACTGTAGGGGCTTCTCAGATGATCGTTTGGCACTCCATCCTCTACAGACTAAAGGGTAATGTACTGTTTTAAACCCCTGTAACACCATGGGGCATATCTCTCCTTAAAAGCTACCTTTATATCTCTCTAGGTCTAGGTACTCATCACACTATAATCTATATATTTACAAAAAATGCCCTGTCTATTAAACTGTTAAACTGTACACTGCTGGTAATGCTTTAACTATCTCTGCCTGAAGAGAAAGTACCTTTTTTTTTTTGACAATAAAATTGTGGTTCACCAAAGTAATGAAGAGAATAATTTAGTTCTGTTAGGATAAGCTCCCTTTGGATGACCACAGAAAGTGAGAGATACCAAAGAACACAAACATTCTTTCTTCTTGTTAAATCTCCTCCAAGCTGGGCAGACTTAAGTATATATAATTCTACTACTTCATCACCAAGAGAGTCTGCAGCAACAGCAGTATCCAATTTCTTTTCACAAAAACAAAATTTATATTGTATGTAGCTTTTTTGGTAACTCCTTTGTCAAGGCTAACATAATTCCGATTTGGTAAAACTCTTTTTTTCCCCAGAACAACTGAAATACTCTTTCAAGCTGATGCTAGTGTCTAAACCCCTAAGTGATTTCCTACCTATGCTTCACTAAAGCTTAGACATGTTTTAATGCATTTCTGAATCCTCCTGGTGGCAAAAATATTGCAGGATTCACGGCAGTTGCAGTGGAAAGAACAGTAACAATCACCTCCAACAGCCGACCTTGTGAAGAGAGATTTTCTATAGCATACTAATACATAATTTTTCCAAATCTTCCCGAACAGGGAACCATTCTGGTTGATCTTGAGATTGCACTATTGCAGCTGTGACTGTGTCCTTCAGCTACCATAAACCAGAAAAGGCTCAGAAAACAAAAAGAATTACTAGACCTTCAAAGTTATTCTCTTGTTTTCTTCATTTTTTATCACATGAAGTCTAAGAAAAACTGTTGCTATTTTACTTTAGAAAGATTAGCTTTCAATTTTCTATGGAGATAAGGGTATGTGGGTGTGTGGGGGATAGCATATGGTATTGTCAACTCTCTCCTTTCTTCACTTCCAGTCTGATGTTAAAAATAACACCTTGTTTTTTCGGTTATTTGATTAAGGAGGTCACATCATACATCACAAAGGGCAGTCAACTTCGTTAACACTGGCCTTTCTTGCACTCTCCTATTTCCAATGCAGTGCACAAATCATCCTTAAATCAAAAGGCAGAGTCTGATCTAATCAATGGCAAAGTAAGTTGCCAACAATCTTTACACGTGAGGTGTTACATTATTATACTTGTCCACCAAAAGCATGTTAAGGAAATGAGCCATTCTATCATTCTCTTACAAAATGGATATTTACAACTTTCCCCTCTAGGCTTACAATGACAGGACTTGATGTAAATCAGCACAGCCCATCAGCCCAGGCCATCAGCACATCATGTAGCTACACTTACACATGTCCACTAAAGACCTAGCCCTTATTGATAAATAAATCACCATGAGGAGAAATTACAGCTTTCTTCTCTTGCAGAGAAAAAGCATAAGTCACAAAAAATATCTTTTTTTTTTTTTTTTTTACATGATAAAATGGCTTAACTGTGACTATGGTGGACAAGCTCTCACTTTGAATTTGTTTTGCTTATGTGGTTATTTTCTTTAAAAGACTTTTTGCCTCTGCTAAACAACATATGTGGATATTAATGCAAACAAAGGCAGTTGCCAGAAATGAAGCCTACACACATGAGAGCTTTCATGGCATGATTTAAGGTGCTTCCAAACCTTGTGCAAGAAACAGGAAACAGCTACTGTGCGGCTGGAACAAGCAAGTGAGAAAAAAGTTGAATCATTACTTCAGTTATTACTCCAGTGGAACAAGAGATTGCCTATTTCTAACCCTAAGACATGAACGGGATGCCATCAACATGTTTTCTATAGTGCACTTACATTCAAAGCAGACACAACAGGGAATCAAGTTCAATGTACATGTTGATGTATGGCTGAGAGCTGGGATCATAAAACACTTTTTCCTGCTTTTAACAGCAAAGAATCGTGCATAAGTCTGTCCATGAAAGTCTCTCACAATAATTACATATGAAAAACCAAAGCAGATGTTTCACAGATAAAGGAAGGATAGCTATTTTCACTTATTTTAGCATAAAAACAGATGAGCTGGGAAAGATGTCGCCTTGTATGTGATCAGTCTCAATTGCATTAATTAGTCGTAAGTATAAAATTCTACTCCCATGCCTTCTGAAAAATTTAACACTACTTATAGTACAATTCAGGAGCTACTTCACCCATGGCTTAGTGGGAAACTAGCAATATTACTGGGCTCTGGAATATTACTCTATGTTTTATTTATTCACATCAGTCCATACAATTACAAGGACTCCAGCACCCCGAAACACAAAGAGGGATGCTAATGATTAACAGAGCTCTACTAAAACAAAAGTGAAAACCATAATGAAATGTCAAGTAACGGGGTTTGACACTTCTCTAACATTCATCACCAATAAACATTTCTAATTCTGTAGCCTGAAGTAATTACTAAGAAAGCTGATCAAGAAACACTAAGGCATTTGCAGAGCTAAACTCCTGTAACCTTAAATGTGAGGGCCTTAAGAGCCCTTTAAAGGTGCTGTCCCATAGGTTTGATGTATGGTACAATACAGCTGTGAAGAGATGATCAGCAGACTAAATGAGCAAACTTCCCGTAACATTTTATGTTGACATTTTCAGTGCACACCAGTGTAAGCAGACACAAAAGCCTGAAAAGCATTCCAGAAGTCACCTCACACAAACCCCTCTTCCTTTGTAGTAGCAGCTACCTGGGCAGCAGCTCTCCAGGGAGAGTTGAATAGATTCCTGACCCTTCTAAACAAACTTATTTGTCTTGATGAAGTCTATTAGCCTGGGATGTCCTTTCTGTTAATTATATTATTCCAAGTCAGAAAATAATTAAACTACAAAGCATTCTGTGCAAAAGAAGGAGACGAAAAAATTAGAGCAGCAAGACATAACCATTAAAAGATTTTTTTTTTGAGCAGTGCATGCATGCCTATCTATGCGTACTGAATAAAATCATAAAAATAAAAGCTACAACAACAAAAATTTTATAAACTGTATTGGTCAAAGCTGAGGAACAAGGCAGTGAGAAGTATGTTCTGAAAAGGGATCCTATAAGCCTTCAATACCTTACCTGAGGAAGAAAGAGCAATTAAGGTGTAATTGTATCCTATTCTTACTGAGACAAAGTACAGAAGCATCTAGTTGGTGCACCTGGTGCTCGTCTGAGACACAGTTCCATGTAGTACTGAAATTCTGAGCTGTAATCACTCATATATACTCATATTCCATCATTTCATCTATTTTAGCTTTATACTGCTCTTGACAAGAAAAATGTTTTCCCATGCATTTTTTTTTTCTTAAAAGTCTCATTCTTAAAAATATACCCTATTTCCTTAAAGATATATCCCATTTAAGTGTAGTTTCTCAGGCACTCCTAAGGATTCAATTTAACAGAGGCAATGCTGGATTCTCAGCTCTGTGGAGTATCTCCTACTGAGATTCTGATTATCCCAAATGCCAGCGTCCATGTACAGATTTTATACAAATGTATGTCTTGATGGGATACTTTGAGCCAGGATGTAGGACTGGGGCACCCACTAAGGCCCTTCACTCCTAAATTACCCATCATTTTAAGTTACCTGCTTATGTTCTAAAAAAACCTAACCAAACCTGCCTATATCAACAACTCTCTGGCAACATGGTCACTACTAGGCCCTGGCTGTTTCTGGTACTTCTCATGCCAAATTGTACATATTCCTTAACAGACCAGACTCCTGTGAAGTTAGGGCCTTCATGTGTATGGAAGATTTTAATAACTCATGAATAATAAAATAAATTATCAAAATTAATTTTAAAAGGAAAAATAAAACTGAAATATAACTAAGATAAAGATTCGTACAGCCCCCATTCTACAGACTTGCTTCATTACTGATTCTGGGAATTTTCAATGATATAACCTTTTTTTTGCCACACTTTTAGGGTTCTTTCTATGCAGACAAACTGACATGCACACAACACGCAGCTTCCTGATTCCCTAAATGTTAGGAACAATTGCACTTCCCACTTAATTGTCACAGTTTAAGAAGTAGTTTTCTCACTCTATTTCTCTCTCTCCCCCTCAATCTGCTTACATGATTAAAAATATCTGGTTTTCTGCAGAATAACATATGTGAAAAAAGCTTTCTGCCTGGATACTTCTTTAATTTTGCTGGCTAAGCAGAATGGTCCATGAATTTTTAGGTTTAATCAAGACAGATATATTACTAACTGTGATTTGACAAATAAAGACAAAATAATACTGGAGATTATTCAACTACTTGAGGTTCATCAGCTCCTTTCTCTCTAGCTTCATCACCCCAGTGGTTCTGAACTGGAGGAACAAAAGAAAGCAAACATCTTTGTCCCTTAAGAACTGAATTCCACTTCCATAAATCGAAGAAGATGCAACAAGATGGCTTCCAAAAAATTGCAGAAAATGGTCAAAGCTTTCTTATTCACACTGGGCAAATGAGAATCCTTTTCACAGCAATTTCTATTTATTTGCACAGCAATTTCTAGTCCTGCCTCCATTTGCAGTGCTCTTAGAAGGTAGAGATCCAGGGACAATAAAAAAATCCTCAATCCTCTCTCTACCGCCCTTCCATTCAGAGCCTATCACCCTGCTCTTGAAAGCAGTATGATAAATACACAGTTCAGCTAAAAAAGAGAACAAGTTGTTCAGTTGCTTTAGATCATCCTTTAACTGCACCACTTTTTATTTTTCCAGCCTATTAACCTGAGCTCCACCACAAGCAGCCCCACCAGACAGGCACAAGTTTACATAGTTTATTCCTTCTCATCACCATACTACCAGCACAATAGCTCCACTTGCTCTTTCCAAAGCCATAATAATACAGCATCCTATTTCTCAACTAGCTTTGTTGAGTGAAACCCTCATTTGTAAGCTGAAACACAAATATCACACTTGGAGGAAGTCTGGTTTTATAAACCCCTGTGTTAATAATCGGTGAATTCTGATAAATACCATAGCCTGCAAACTCTATTACTCTTCTGGCAAATCACAAGAGCTCCCTTTGAGAAAAACAATATCATCTGTAAGTTAAATTGGGAAGTGTAAGATAAATGTCTTCCATTATTACCAGAAAACGCTAAAATACGTTAAGTACATTTCAAACGTACTGCATTATTCATGAAGAACAGCTCTGAAAAAAACCTCACTAATCAAGCCCAAAATGATATATTTTCACTCTATATTCTGAAGTCAACAAAGAATATTAAGAAACAGTTCATTGCTTTTATTTTACTAGCCATACAGAGCAACCTAATAAAAATAGTGAGAATTGAGTATCGCAGACAAACCAAATAAATGTAAAAGTGATATTAAGTTGACTTACTATTAACCAGTAGCTTATTTCCTGCTTGTAATTTAACTGTACTATGTGGCTAAAAGTCAGTAAGATTGGTTTTTTATTTGATTTTCTGATGATGACCATATACTATAGTTTTATTTTTTTCTAATCAAGACACAAAGGAATATAAAATGTTCATTCAGTTAAACTATCAGAGGAGACAAAATAGGAAATGGGATTACTTGAGCAATAATTTTTGGAAACATTTTAGCAATGAAAGTAGAAATTTGCAGGCTAGCTCTCTGCTAGGACACTATCCAGGCTTTTGTACATAGTCTTGCAACACACTTTTGTATCAATGATATCCCACATGGGAGTTTTTACTGCCCCTCGGCATGAATGCATTACAGCTCTTCAGTCATCTGCCTCCTCCCTGCAGGGCGATGGAGGGCATTTGTACAGACTGCAGCCTACCTCACCAAATACCCAGCCTAAATACAGGGTAATCAGCAGGTAATTTCTGAAAGCTTTGCTACAGAACCCACTCCATTGTTGTAGCACTGGGATACTGATGAAATCTCATCAGAGCCAAAAATATTACTGCTGTGCAGCACGACAATTGCCTAAGCTTGAAAGAAGTCTCCACCCAAAAACCAGAAGTGTGAATCAATAAGCTTCTGGATGAAGAATTGATAAAACATGCACAGGACATTAAAAGATGTGCAGACTTTGTGTGGTTTCTATAGAAAGGATGAAACAGTATTTCAAAAGATGAAGAAAGATGCAGAAAATCAAAACAGCAGAAGAAAGAATCCAAAGGGAAGCATTAAAGACCTGGATGGAAGAAAGAGGCTTGACACTGTGACCAAAAATTACCTCTTGTAAGATTGCTGTTCCGCTCAAAAAAAAAAAAAAAAAGAAAGAAAATAAAAAGGAAAAAGCAAAAAAAGAAAAGGCATTTATCCAACATCTCTGAAATAAATGGCCACTCCAGTAGCTCTCCAGCCTCAGCATCACTCCCACCCACCCTAGGGTGAATAACAGAGATGAGAGGGCATGCAGTATAATGGTTAGCTACTCAAATCTAGAAGATCAGTAGTACTTTATTCTATTTAATTCACTTCTCCAAACCATGGGAAACAGCTATGGCAAAGCGCTTTTTTGCTCTCCAAAAAGTGGAAGGGGTAACTTTCTCAGTTTCAGAGCTAAAACTTCAGGTAGACAAACTACCAGATATGAACCAGAACTTTTCTATGGAAGTTCTACTAAAACTCCACATACATGCCCCAGCTCTAAACAGAACGTAAAATCACTGAAGATTGTGTTTTAAAGAAGGCAGAGGACCTGAGGAAGTGTTTGAGCATCCTTTGAACCATGCAATATTCATGATGCCAAAGTACAGAAGGCATTTTCAGTGAGAAAGTGCTCAGTCTTTGAAACAGAATATGAAACAGATTCTTTGTTGAATCTCTTAAATCTTCTGCATTTCCAATAACAAACTGAAACTGAGTAATAAGGGAACAACAAAAAAATATAGAAAACTTGGAGAGGATCTATGGAGTCAGATGCTGAGAAGCAGTATTAGTGAGATGTAAGAAATATTTTAATGCAAGTAATTTCTTCTTAGGTTATGTATTTAGAAAAGGACAGAGATTGCAGTTCAGCTTTTTGATGTCTTAAGAACAGTTTCTCAGTCCTTACATTAAAGTATTTTTAATTTTTTTTTCCTAAAAATTCTCTTGTGTGAACAAAAATGTCTTATTTACAGACAAAAATATGTGATGTCTTTAAATTCTGGAATATATTGAGAGTGAATGAAAAAATATTCACTGAGGGTGAAACCTGAATTATACCCTTCCTTAAAAACTTCACTAGCATGCAAACAAAAATTATATTTTGGTATTAAAATGCAGATGATTCTTCATTTGTGATATTTGCTACACTCACGTGCATGCACAGACTTTTCTGTGAATCATGCCCAGCTATGGCAAAGAAAACTGGACAAGACACTAAATTAGCATTGAGGGGAGAAAGGAGAAATCAAACAAAAGATTATTCTTCTATCAGATCCTTAGTAAATTGTACAGACAGATATCCCCATCTTGTGAAAAGCAAAAATATTTCCCCAATCAGAAAAGTAATTATTGGAAGAAACAACACTACCACTTGATTCATTAAACACTGTAGTGCAGAGCTGAGGATAATGCATTTTTCAATCTGAAAGTCATTCACATCAGATGACTACAATACAAATGTGCCACATACATGCCTTTAGCAGCATACGGAGGCTGTTAAGTCATAGAAATTAAAGTGCTGATCTTCAGAAGCAAAACAAGCTTCCCAGCACACATGTGATTGTTTTTAAGCAATATTACCTTTCTCTGTGCTCTTACAAACACACATATGCCATAGCATTTCATTAGCTGATACTGACAGCAGTCGTTCTCATGCCAGCTTGAGTACTTCTTTGAGAATTCATCTACCATCACAAGCTCAGGGCCACATCAAGCAGCAATGAATTTCGATACTTTTTAGCCAACTTTCATTCTACAAAGGAAAACATCAACAAAGCTGAACTGCAACACCGTCTTCCTTCCCACCATGCCTCCAAGATGTCATTTCTAATTTGTCCTAAAATTCACCTGTTGTCAGCTAACTTTAGATCTTCACTAGAGTAAAAACTGGTCAAAAAAATTAGGTGGAAAAAAAAGAAAGGTGACATTGAGACATACATTTTTTCCTTCGGAGAGATCAAAAAATAAAGTTTTCCAAGATTTTGGCCTAAGGCCAGATCAGAATTGCCTGCTTATACTAGAAGTACATACCCATCAGTAAAACATTGCACATCTCATGAAGGCAGCTGTCTACAAGTGACACTCCTGCCAAAGACAAGCACAGAGAGTGCATTATTATTGAAGGAGGGCAAGCCTTGGCACTGTGTCTCAAGGGAGACTTTAGAAAAATTCTGTATTTCAGGTCTGCTCATTTTGCAGTGTTATTTTTATGAAACACTCCAGAGCAGAGCCTCAATGAAGACCAGGAATACACTCTGTGCTAGTGACATATTTCTTTATCTATGCCAAACACCATGACATGACAATGTTTTGTAGTAGGAACTTAAATTTATATGCAGAATCACCTCTACAAGTGCCAAAGAATATTAAAGATCCTATCTGACCGGCAGCTTTTCATCAAGGGACTGGTGTAGACAAGGAATTGGAGCCTAATCCCCATTGTGGGTTATAGGATATTGCCATTTTCACACTCCATGTCTGTCTTGTGGAACTGATTCAGAGAGTAATTACTGCTCAGATAAGCCTTTTCTGGAATATGTGCAATTAATTCTCCTTGCAAAAAAGGGGGAAGAAGCCTGACACTTTAATAATGTTTAAGTACACCTAATCTATTTCTTTTCTACTCCTAATTTTCCCTAAATATGGTGAAGAAAGAAGATTTGAAACTACTTACAAATGCTGGTTCTTAGGTAAATTATCCACGGGTCTGTGTTACCCTCTCATAAAAACAGCCAACATGAAATAATACTACAAACCAGCAGAATGTAAAGGAAATGGGTTATCAGTGTAAAGATTAATCTAGACTGCTTTTTCCAAAAATAAGGACTATTATCCTTTTCAAATGGGAACTATTTAATTTCTTTAAAATTTCAAGGACAACTGTTTTTAAAATTTTGAAAATAGCCTGGACTAATGAAAATTTTTCTTTTACACAACAATTCAAAAAACTATTTTCCTGATGTTTTCGTGAAATTTTTATCCAAATCTCATTCTTTGCCTGTCAAAACAAGTTGTGACGTTATGACTGTAAAATTCAAGGGGTCTGTACTGGCATAACTACATTTTGAGGTGATTTTTACACTTAACCTAAGTGCCTTTCATAAACAGCTCCTCAGCAGGATTCAAATGCATCTAGGGTTTTCTGTTACACTTCAAAGCTGAATAACAAGTACTCATCTTCACCATACTTCAAAAATTGTGCAATTGGCTAATTGCCCATTATTGAAATCAACCTACAGAAGACAGCTAAGCTTGCCACCACGCTTGCCCTCCAGGAATACACTGTATTTAGGATACAGCAACTAAATGAACAAATACAGAAAACCCCTCCTCACCAAAAACAACCACCCACCAACCCCCTCCCCACAAAGCACAGCACAAGTCCCACGCCCTCTCAAATAATTAACATAAGTTTTGGGCAAGGAAGTAGAGCTTATTTATGATTTTCAAAGATTAGAAAAAAGGTTTAAAAAATAAAAATAGGGCAGTTATGTTTAGTTGAGCTGATTCCAGAGTATCTAGTCCTAAAGCAGTAACTTCTACAGCTTGAGGTAAAGCCCACTTAGCCAGCACTGTGCCTCGCTATTCTATAAATGTAGAAAGTCTAACACTTGATAAAGAGCCACCTCCATGGCAGAAAAATATCCCCAACAGCTGGGCTATAAGGGGGATTAATTTCCTGACCTAACTTTGACTCCAGTTCCACTCAGAATCCACTCAAACTGCCTCACCACATTTTTCTTTTTGGTGGCACAACACACAACTTTAAGTCACACAGGGAATCAGGGTTGAAAGGATAATGTTGTTAACACTCATTTTTCAGCGTGAATGTCACTGTACCAATGACAGCAGTAGAATAAATGTTACTATAAACAGCAGTCAGTTACTTTTGCCAATATAACATGAAAATATTTTCTGCTTAAAGTCATTCTAAGTGCTCACACTGCAGTGGAAAAAGATCGATTTGGGAAAATATACGTAAAGATGCAGTTGCAGGCAAAGCTGGCTATGAGACAGCTGAGGTTCCAAACATCTTCGTGTCCAATGAAAACTAAGATGTTAATTTATTTTGGTTATTTTAGGGAGAAAAAAGAAGAAAAGAGGAAAGAAGAGCACATTCCCTACAGAATGGATATGCTTAATTTGATTTCCTGGATAATATTTTCACAAATGAGTACAGTTTTGAGACAAGTGATGGTTTGAACACAAATTTTCAGTTCCTGCCGAGGTTTACCATTTCCACTAAGGTTTAGAGCAGGTTTGGGTACCTGACATAGCTGAAGCAAGCATTTTTCAGGAGATAATGAGAGAATAGAAGAACTAATTCCACTTCCCGAACCTACCTATATTCATTTCTACAAAGACTGACACACTTCTGGTGACAAAGGGAGTCAATACAAAATAATCACTAAAAAATAGAACAAACTCAAGGTTTCCTTCATAATACACTCAAATGAGGTAGAAACACTTTTCTAAAAGCATTTAAAAGTTAGGGGGAAAAAACACCACAAGGGAGGGAGGGGAAAACTACTAGAAAAGTCTAGCAAATCTAGAGGAAAGCAAGAAGCAAAAGCTCCCAGAGAGCCAAAATTTACCTGAAGTTCACTTTAGGTTAGTTGAAGAGCTTTAAAGTAAAACCAGCTAAACTAAGGATTTTACATCTATACAGGCAACCATTCAACTTAAATGCTGGAAACTACAGATTTTCATGTCTTTCTCAAGAAGCACAAAACTGACTCCTGCTCAAATCAATTTTTATGTGCTACTTCTGAATTAGCATCATGATGCCATGATTTCAAGACAGGCAAGTTGCATTTACAAATTTTGTATTTCCATATTCAGAGTGACAAATGGAACATGGGCTGCTCCAAGATACAAAACTAAAAATGCTAGTCTTCTATTAAGTGCTATGTCTGTAATAAATTGAAGCTATGTGAAAACACATACAGTTTCATTAGCCAAAACTGACTGCTCTTAACTTTTGTAAACATTTACTTTCCAAATATTTACAAACACATGAATAAGAGTAGCATTTGCAGAATATTAAAGCATGTTTCAGATCAATTTTTGACCAATTTTATGCAAGGAAGGAAAACAGTATCAGAATTTCCTAGCAATCAATTAATTTAATTCATTTTTAACAGCTCTGAAAAGAGAGCTTACTTCCCCTGCATGAAGCTCTAAGAGCGCCTCACACAATCAGGAGCAAATCTCTTGAAGTGCCGTGGTGGCAGGGCCCCTCCAGAAAAGGGCACTGGATGTGCAGTATTGAAATAGAAGATACAGTAGAGATTTAAAAAGTATCCCTATGACTGTAGTTAGAAACTCAGATAAAAACAAAAAACAAAACAAAACAAAACAAAAATCCATTTTTTCAAAATCCTGTGGGAACCCACTCCTTTTTTTCTAGGTTTCATAAACTAAAGTAGTTTCTGTCATAGCCACCTCCCAACCTGGCTTTTTCAGTTCAATTAGGAGTAAATAAGATCTACTGAGTCCTTTCAAAACTTAATTTCAAATGACTAAACATGATCTCAAGAATCCCACCTGCACTTCCTTTACAAGTCCTAGAGTATCAAAACTGAAGTCAATTGATCATGGATTAAATCCATGATACTTACTTTAAATCATACAGAAATCCTTATTTCATGGCCCTAAGATGTTGCACTTTTTGTCTACTATGACAGTTCCCTGTGGGTCTTCTCCAAGTGATGTATACACAGATCAACTTTGACAACACTAAACAGCAAATGAGCCACAGCTCCCTGTGTCAATACAGGGTTATTTTACACGGACAAAATTGTCCACCAGTTAAATAGCATATGTTCTGAATTAGTCTGATATAAAATTAATGCTCCAGGACTGTGGAGAAGCTTGATGTACCCTGTGTCCCATTTTGTCATTTAATTTTAGACAATAATTACACAACACAACATTTCTTAATGTAGCCAAATACGAAACAAAGAATATTGATGATGTGTATATATTTTGCAGACATTAATACAGCAAAGAAATCTTCCACTCTTGGGTAGGATTACATTTTTCCCATGCAATCTAAAACTCAGTTATTTGGCATAAAAATATACTGGTGTTTTTAGTGAGTATATAAAATATGCAGTAATAGCTAGACCTGAATTAATTCTGTTCGAGTTCTGAGCTAGTCGTGAAGCATGAGACAGAAAGGCACAAAAAACCCCTGAGACAGGTCAGCTAATTAAGATCTAATTAGGGAAACAATCCCTTGTCCCAAAGGGTGCTTAGACAAAATCCTAGATGCCCACACACCTGCAGCTTTCATGGAAGGGATGTACATGCTGAATGTCTCCCTGACTGTGGTGACCCTATCTTCCTGAATGTGGTGACTGCTTCCCCTGCCAAGTGTTTAAGTTCTCTGCTGTGAGAGAGGAGGTGGAAACTCCCTCTCCTTTATTTAAAAATACTGAAGACATCCATGCTTTAACCCCATTCCATCAAAAAAGCAATCTTAAAATTCTGTTAGCAAAGCCTTAACAAAACAACAAAATGCATTTTCATGTGTTTAGGTTTTTTTTTAACTGCTGTATCACGTATTTTGTTTCAGTCACTGGAAAGTACTTTGTCAATTCTTAAAGCAGTAGTAGCCAAGCATTAGTAGCTCATATGCTAAGTAAAGATTCAGCAAGTGCAAGAATATTTATTATTTTATGCAAAGACATCTATTATGGAGAAAAAAACATATTTCCTTTGCTCCTGAACAATCATATAGATGAGAAAAGCAGTCCTGGGAGAAGTAATGACAATTTATCAGGCATGTGCATGGCTCTTCAAGATTTCTGGCATATGCATACAGTGCTGTGCTTATCTGCCTCTGATCAAGACAACTGTCAACACAAGCTTTTCAAAGAAACTTTTACAAGCAGTGAATCTAGACAGTAGCCACTTCAGAGGCTGACAAGCCCCTAGAAAAGTACAGTCAGTGTTACCAGAATGATTAACATAGCCTTAGGCTAGTAATTCTGTAGCAGGTGTGAAATTGCATTTCTTTAATTTCTGGTCTCGAAGTGACATTATCCGGTAAAGGAACTCAAAACCACCAACAAAAAACCCCCCATTACTTCTGCTGCTTACCAGCTCCTCCCGAAGCTGGGCTATGAGTTCATCTCTCTCCTTCAGCTGCAGCTTCAGCACTGAGCATTCATCTTTTATTCCATCCTACAAAAACATCAAACAGATGTTATAATAGGCTTAACACTTCTACTTTGCTCATGACAAGAAAAGGCTGTTTCGCATAGTGTGAGATAATTACATTCAAATAATGAAACTCAATTTTCCTTTGTCATGTGTGGTATTTTCAATAACATTTTCTAAGTTGCTGCATAAACAAATTAATGTATCCAAAGACATTGCATAGAAATTTGAATAGCTCCCTGCAAAGAAGTCCATTTCACTGTTTTCTAAATCTTTTAAGTCTTTTTACTAAGGGATGATCCTATCAGGTCATTTCTTTCCATTTGAGAAACAGCTATGAAATGTTATAATTTTAATCATACAAAAAAACATTAGAGAAATATCAATTTAGAGCATTATTGCAGAGCTCTTGATCTTGGAGAAATGAAGAAGAACGTACAACAGACATCCACTGGAAAAGGAAAGCACACTCCCCATCCATACATCTTTTGTACCACATCAGCTAAAACAGCAGCAGTTCTGGTATTAACTGAGGGAGGAAAGAATGTAGTTACCACTTACTGAAATAACCACTATAACTCAATTTGACCTGTATGAAACTGACTCTATAATAGCTAAAACTGCAGCCAAGCCCAGGCCCAGGAGGAAGGCTGCAAGCTGTCCCCAGGAAACTTCATGAGTTCATGTAAGTCTCAACATCGTATTTCAAGAAGAAATATCAATCATGTAGTTTTGTGTTGTTCTGATAAACATCCAAGGAGAGAAACTCAAATTAACAGACTGAACTGTTGAAAAATAAAAACCTAGCAAACTAACCAGCCAACCAGCTGGTCAAACAACTGTAACTGAAGAACTCTATTTTTACATCCTTCTAGCATGGCAACATTTAGTTTGGGAAGCTTACTAATCTGGAAATTTTACTATTAGGGAAAAACAGAAACCCACAAGCCATATGACAAGAAAACTTTTGGAAATCTGGTGGTATATTCACAACACTTATTCTGAAAACAAAAAAACTGGACCTCTAGTTATCAGCTGATAACAGTGTAAGAGCATAGAAATTATTTAGATTGTGTAGAGTTCAGCGGTTCTAAAGGGTATAACCAGTGTGATAAACTTGCACTCTGTCAGTACTAATGTGTTTGTAAATCCAAATAAACACAGAAATACAGGACAAAAAAAGTAGAGTGTAACCCCATTTTCCTCACATAAAAGGTTACCATTATTATCGTTCAAAGTAATTATATTGCTCATCATCTGCCCTAACAGAATTGGAAGAAGAAACAAGACACATACACATCAATATTGCAAATATTTACAACAGCTGCAATGGAAAGAGATACACCATCTCTGGCCGCTTACATTCTACTTCAGTACTACGTACAGATCTTCCGAAAGATCCAAATTCAGAAAAAAGCCAGCACATGCATTATCTGGTAGGGAAAAGCTCACAGAAATTTTCTTTATTATATGCTATGGAAGCATTTTACTATCTACTAGCAGATTAATGTTTAGGAACATTAGCTGAAAATAAATTTTTTGCTCATCCCAGAATACAGCCCGCAGCACTGAATATGATATTAGTACATATTTAACATTCCTGTTAGCAAAAATATCTGCTTCTAAAAAATATGGTTTTAAGTATCAGCAACTATTATTTTATCAAAGCAAGGTCTTTATTTTAAAAAATGGTTTTAAAAACAACATGGCATCAGCTATTGTACCGCAAATTTTTGTTACATTGTTCTGAGTTCTTTTTGCCAGCACAGTTTTACACTGTTGCTACCTTTTGAATTTCTCCTTTTTAACTTAAAGGAAAATAGAATAGTACAACACACAGTGGAAAAAGGAAAACATCAAGGTCCCATAGCCAAGACTATTACAAAAATATCTTTCAGAAAGCATACACAAGCAAACACAGCAATGAGGCCTGTAACAGCATGTCTCAACCACAGCAGGAAGGATTTTTGAGATGAGCTTTGGCACCAGGTTTTGTCTAAGAAGCAAAGCAAACTAATGAGAGCTTGAAGAAAGATTCTGCCTCACAGAGCTTCCAAAGAATTAAAACCTACAGTGCCTCTCTCCTGGCAAAAAGCAGTTGTGCACCCAGCTGGATCTTCCTCACACATGCAAGGAAATGGACCCCTCTTGCTCAGCACAGTTCTCCAGGCACTTCCATATTCCATGAAACAATTGTCTCATAAAATTTAGACCATAACCATCCTTGGAGCTTGGAGAAAAATATGCAGGGCTGAGGTTTTTCCCTTGCATGGCCTCATTCCAGCAAAACTCTGATTAATACTTGCCAGTGGGACATGGTGCTTGAAAACCAGTGCCCTGCAATTTCTGGGATATTTGAGACTGTTAAGTTTGGACTCTATGATGATTTTGGCTGAGGTAGAGTTAATTTTCTTCCCAGCAGCTCATATAGGGCCATGGGTTTGATTTGGTCTGGAAGAAGTGTTGATGAAATAGAGTTGCTTTTTTTTCTGCTGAGCAGCACTTACACAGGATCAAGGCCCTTTCTGCTTCTCATACCGCCCCTGCAGTGAGGAGAGGAGGGTGGCACAAGGAGTTGGGAGGGGACACAGCCAAGGCAGCCAACTGATCCAAGGAATATTCCGTAAAATATGGCATCGTGCTGGGTATATAAAGCAAGGGAAAGAAAGAGGAAGAAGCGATGGTGTTCGTCTTCCCAAATCACGGCTATACACGATAGAACCCTGCTTGCCTGGAGCAGCAGACAGCTGCTTCTTGCTGAATGCAGAGTAGAATTAGGATTTTATAATCTCATTTTGCTGCACAGTATCTGCAGAGGCATCAATCGTTCCTCAAATGCAAGAGAGTGAATAAAAGACAGGAAACATACTGTCAAGCAGTTGACTGCAAAAAGGTTTGGGCAAGTTCAATATCCCATCCACCTGTCTGAATGTAGCATTAACAGAATAAAACATGTTGCAGAAAAAACTGTTGCCAAAACACCGAATACAGTTCCTCCAGAAAGTAACTACTGAAAGCCACGGCAGAGGAGGCTCCAAGAAAAATTTTTTCATGCAAGAACCAAAATATTTCAGTGAAGGATTGTGTGCACGATAGCAAAGAAGTCGCATGTTATTGAAAGGAGTGGAGGGCAGCAAAAACTGGTGGAATGCTGTGTTATTCATTAGTCTGTGGGCAAACAGCAGTGTGTATCTGATAGTGTGAATTCAGGAACAGATCATCTCTACTCCTTAGGAGGTCTGAAATGCTTCATTATCTGCTGAGAAACTATAACACAGGGCAAAGCTGCTGTGGAAAAAACAAAAAATTTGTTGAGAAAAGCTTCTCAAGGTGAATGAGAAATAGCAGGCACAGTCTGATGGGGATTTATAGTACAAAAAAAAACAACAAAAAAAAATCCCAAACCCAAACTGCCCAGAAAACCAATATTGCCTCCTAATGAATTGTCACAGCAACAGATATTAAAGAGGAAATAACTTGAAAAGGATGGCCTGCTTTTAGGAGAGCATTCACTCAATGCGTTCTAAATCTACACTGCAATTACTAAGCTGGAAAAAAACATTTCCCTCGTGAAGTAGGGCTTTTTAAATACACTTTGAATACTCTGGGGCTGTGACAGTCAGCCTCTTGCTATCTCCACATTCCAGTAGATACTTGACCCATGTATTCCTATGCTTAGAAAACTAAGCCCAATTATAGTGTGGGCATGATGACATATGCAAAATATTTCTCCTGCTTTTTTCAGCCCTTACAATATTTATAGAGTGTAAAAGAAAAAACAGATTGTCCCATAAGTAAAGTTGAATTCATAAGCCAACCAAAATCAATTTAGTGTCCACAGATTTAGAAGTCTGCTAGGTGACATTTACTTCTTCTATTTACTAAACTAACACCCTCTGCCACTTTGATTCCTTACCTTTCTGCAAAATGAGTTTATACCAATATTTTATCAACGCTACCAGTCCAATGAGAACATGGATGCTATGAAAATATCAGTCCAAATAATTCAATCTACACTTTAGGCATCTTTTCATAAACTACCTGTATACAATTGTAGCTTTGAGGCCATTTTGCTGAGCTTAACAAATTATACATACATTCCATTCCATTATTATTCTCATTGTTTTTATGAATGCTGTTCATTATTTTATTATGAAAAAAGGATAAGAATTCTGCTCTCCGTTGAAGTAAGCATGTCCATGACTCTGGAAATGCTTGATAAAAAGTCAATTAACACCTCATTGTTGAAGAGGACTGTTAGACACAGCATGATCTGTAAAGAGAACTACTTTCTTTTATTAAATATAGATAATCAAAAAGTTTTTCAGTCTAAATTCCAAATGTAAAAAAAGCAGCTGTGTGCAAAAAGCTTTCTGTCATTTTCTTCACTTACATCCTCTGATAGTTAAAAAAATTCCACTAGTTAGCTGCAAGTTCATTATGGATCTGCTGTAATTATTGTACATATTTACGGTCAGAATATTCCTCAAATTATCATCCTTTTACTTATTTTCAGTTGTCAGCTATGACAGTGATTGCTATGTCTCAGTGCCAGTATTTTCCTGGTTTAGTTTAATTCTGCTCATTCGGGAAAATGCTAAACAGAACAGCAAATCTGTTTCTCCTCAGATCAGTTCACAAGATGAAAAATGGTGCTGTGTGTGAAGACCGCTGAAGCAGGTTATGCATAAGCGCCAAAAAGAATAATCATTTTAATTTTGTAAACTTACTTTATACCTCTTCATACTTTGGAACAAATAGGAATGTCGTGCTTACTGTGATCAAAGTGCTATAAACAGAACTAACCAAGTATTCTGGAAGATAAATTTAATGCTTTTCCTCTGATACTAAACAGACTATGCTTCCAAAAAAATACCATAAGGTTAGAATATAATAAAACTCATTTGATAAATGTGCTGAATCTCAGATGCTAAATAGATTGTTTACCAACTTTGGCTACTGCAAAAATCAACAATTACTTAAGATATAGTGTCTTAAGAAAATAATCCTGGAACAAACCAAACTAAGAAATTTAAAACTGAGTATCAGGTCAAGAAAGGTACACAAATGCCATAACAGCTGAAGCTTCCTCTAAGTTATGCAGCAGATCTACGCAGAAAAATTAATAAATTTCTGGATAACTGTCTAGAACATTCAGAGAAAACACAAGGCTTAACATGCACAGTATTTTTCTGCAAACAGCATTGGAGTCTAGACTATGGACTGTGGATATCTTCTATGGTTCACTTTATCCCACCTGACACCTGAAAAGCAACAAGTAGTTTTGTGGATCTTACAGGAAATTTGCAGAGGAGCACTCTTATCTTTCTCCAAACTGAGACACCACTTGTGTTTTAACAAAAGGAAGAGCATCTACCTATTTGAGGTAACACGAGTAGACTGCTGGATATTACAGCTCATGTTTTCAGAAATGAGTTTTCTGTCAGACCATGAGTAGCTGCATTGTTCATTGTTACTCTTGTTTTAATGAAAGTCTAAATGATCCTAACATTAGCAGAGAGCCCAAGTCTGCATTGTTTCATGTGTCAAAATGAAGTCAGTGGTCTGGTCCCCGATGTAAGTAAACCATGGCACCTCACGTACACAGTGTGACTTTTCCCATTATGTGCTCACTCTAGCTGTACCTACTGCATCACCTTGTATCTGTTCTATCAATTCCTTTCAGTCACACCAAGAGAAAAATTATTTGGCTGGCTGCATTTCTCACATGTGCAAGGCACATTGATTTTGTCCTTTGGCTCATCTGTTGTTTTGGTGCCTTGCCAGTCCAGTTAGTCTTGTCTCTAACAATGCTCCCAAAGAACATCCCTGCTGATTGCAGGCAATGGTCACACTTAACTTGCCTGCTTCTCATGTCACACTGCCCTTCCAGCTGTTGCTGAAGCCCAGAACAAGGGTGAGAGCAAGTCCATGCTTCAAAAATTCCCATTAAAGCATAACACAACAGCTCAGAGCCATCTCCCATGACCACCTTAACCCAGCAGACGCAGATTCTCACTCCAAGTTATCTTTCCAGTAGGAAAAACGCAAACAAATAAAATCCTTAATCAGCTTTGTAACCCCTGATCATACCAGAAACAGACATCACTTTGTACATCTTTCCACGCAGCTCCAGTATTCAAACGACTTCCAAAGGAGCAACTCTCCATTTCTTTATCAGGAAATCAAATGGAGTTTGGGGAGCAGAGGATCTGATCTTTTAATGATAAATAAGGGCGATTAAGCCTTAAAAAGACTTATGCAATATTATAACATATTCTAAGTTCAGTTACATGGAACATGTTGATAAATGTTTTACTGGGCAAATTAGGGCAGTTATATCCATTTAAATACTAGAATTCAACTGATATTCTACTGTGAAGGTAACACTCAAAGAGACTATATAGGCTACACGACTTTGACTTCAGACATCTATGAATACAAAGCTAAATAATGTTTTCTTCACAGTGAGTCATAGTTAACTCTGAAATACAGATCGACCAAATTAATTAGGATTTTTTTTTTACTCCTGCTGAAATTTTCTCTCTGAGAGATAATAAAAGGCATTATGTTTAAAAGAATGGAGCTTGATTAATAAACTGCAGAACATAAAACTGAATGATTACACCAGGGGAAGCCCAAGATGTATCTAACCTGCAGAAATCATGAATAGCAGCCAAGAGCATAACAAAATACATTAATGTATTTTTCCCAATATAATCAATCCACTTATTGGCCCTTTATGGCCAGAATTCACACACACAATATGACGCCTCCTTAGGTGATATCCCTAAATAAACTCTACATTCATGAAGAGAAAACAAGTGAAACAAAAGCCCTCAAACTTCCTTTGGTTTTCAACCTGCTGTGGAACACTGTAATTGTTCCTGCTTCCTTAAGATAAGACAGGTGTATTTCCTATTCATCTCCTCCATGACTTCCATTGTTTTATAAATCCACATGCTTATTTCACAACTACTGTCATCTGTTAGAAGCTAGCAAATACCTCCTTCCTTACATAGGATATCCTGTATGTCTGATCATCATCCACCCTTCCTAGCTGGACCGTGTCATTCATTTGAACCTGGTAATCAGGATTCTGCTGAGAATCAATGCTCAACTGTATGTATCTTTTTTAAAATTTTACTTCAGAAAGTACTAAGGAGGTCTTTTCAAGGAACTATGCACCATGTCTGAAAGTCCTCTTTCCTCATTTGGAAAAATAGGATTGTGCTTCCCTTTGTGCACTCCACTGTGTCTGCTGACACTGAATCTCAGCTGCCTTTCATCTTTACATCATTTAGAATGATGAAATCTTTCTGCAACATTTCAAACTCCATTTTAATCCTGATTATTCTGCACCTTCTAGAAGTATAATTCTTCCTTTAATAAATGACTACTTATGGCTTTTGTACTGTACACCTAGTCTGCCATTAATCCAAGAGAAGACTTTTCTACTCATCATCTTATTTTTTAAAAGCCTTTGATGAAGGGCTTTGTTGAAAGGTTTTTGGAAATTGAGTTAACTACACAAAACAGATCATCCTTATTCACATGCATGACTCTTCCAGTAGATTTCTGAGGTCTGATTAAAATCTCAGGAAGTCAGGTTTGTTCTCCCCCCTTTATTATATTCATTCATGGTTCAAGCAAATCTATTTTCCAGAACAGTTTCTACTAATTTAACCAGTAACAAACTCAAACTAAAAGAATTTTTTAAAACCCCAACAAACAAAAAGCAGTTGTCTATTTCCATCTGTCATTTAGCTACGAAGATTAAAACGACAGATAACAGGCAAGACTAAGCAGTTCAACAATTTCTCATACCAGTTTCACACCTAGAATGAGTAGCTGGTGCAAGAGATTCCTTACTCTCCGTTGTTCCATTACTACTCTCAGATATCTTCAACTGGCATTTCAAGACTCATTCCTTGGATTAGTTCGCCCAGTGTTGCTGGTGCATCTACTGATGTGGAAATAAACACCAATTTTTTAATTATATTTATTATTTTTCTTCACAATAATCTTATTTGCCAAGAGTGCTTCTGTAATCACCAATTTTCTTTCAGCGCTGCAAATTCTCTGGAAGACCTCATTGCACTTATTAATTTGACAAAAGCCTTCTATAATCAGGGTGGGGTTTTGTTTGTTTGTAAGCATATGTTTAGCAATTTAATATTGTCCTATTAACTCTCATTTTCATTAGGGGTAAAATACTCTATTCATATCTAATTTTTTCCCTAATACCAAATCAGCAAAACCAAAACCCCTTCACACTTTTACATGCAAACAACCTTATTAATCATGTAATACATATAGACCAAGTCACATGAAAGAATACCCATAAAATCTATAACTTTGTGCAAACATAATTTAATTTACAGTTGAAATGCAGCCACTTTTTCATTTGTATGTCAGTTTCTTTCTGCCAAGCAGCATGACAAAAAAACATTCAGGCCAAAAAATAAAGCAAAAATATCTGCCAACTGCAGCATTTTTGTAAAAGTTTCATTACTGCCATACCAGTAAATGTATTTCTTCATATTCAGAGAATAATGTCCCTACACAAAACCTCATTTGTCTAAACAGGAGGAGACAACTCCAAATTGGATCCTGGCTGCCCTGTGAGGAGATCAATAGAAAAGTTTCTTCTAGCTCCAACAGCACAGGCCACTGAGCTCAAGTCTCCCCTGAATCCACCGTAGTCTCCTACTATCAGCTTGTATACGTGACAAAATATCCACTATTTTATGCTGAATTCAATATTTCAGCTCTAAAATATTCTTTGTCCTGCCCTCCAGGAATCATAAGAAAATTTCAGACAGGAGGAAAGGGAAGTGCTATGAAATAGTGACTTTGGCTCTTTCCAGGTGTAAGGAAAAATGTGACAAAATGTACACAAAAAGGACAAAATATATATTTGTATTTTACCATTACTGTTTTTAAAGCCAAATCAAGTTTTTCTTTAGTATCGGAATAAAAAATATACAAAAGTAATTTTTGATTGATGAGGATGATTCAGGGAAGAAAGCAATGAATAAGTTTTTAGATCTTCTAAGCACACTAGAATTAACAGAAGTAATCTTATTAAATGCTCTCAAGAGAGTAAGAAAGGAGAAGAGATCCAGCCAGCTCTGCTTGAGGTTATAATTATGAAAATAACATGTCATTCCAGGAAAGACTTTAGGATCAAATATACAAATGCTTGCATACATGGATATTGTGCAAAGAACTAATACCTTTTCTTGGATAACCTTTAAGTACACCAGCCTAACTAATTTATTCCAAAAGGTTCCCTAGGTCCACAAGGGTGACACAGAAAAGAAAAAGACCTTCAGATTTAGAAAAAACAAGACCCCAGAAGTACCATAGACTCTCTTTATATCATGAAGGTGTATTGAGAGAACATGATGTCCTCTATATTTCATACTTGTAATTTGCTACTGCTTAAAGACTTTCAAATAGACATCCTATACAGTACTGCTGACCCTTTAAAGAAAATATCAGTGAATAGAAAAATCATGCACAGCTGGTGAGCAAATCAGCAAATCATTTTAATATTTCAGAACATCTTGCTACATTTTACATAACATTTACACATATAAAACATGAAGATTTTTTCCTGCCTTTATCATGCTTGCTAAGCACAGTCAAATTTGTTTCTCTAAATAAAAAATTTTGTATATCCTCTTTCACCTACATCCATTTAGTACACTGAGCTCTGACACACATTACTTCTCTAGAACCACTGAGGTTTTACCTCTACTTATCATTAGGCAAGAAAAGATTCTGAATTACAGTGAAGGTAATTCACTGTAGTGGTCAACCAGCTTAACTAGACTATACATTCAGCTTGACTCCCTCCTAAACTGCATATGCTATTATTTACTGACCTTAAATGGAAATGCATTTTTCAGCTGAGAATAAACCTTTGTTCAACCAACGGGACATTTTGCTGCAAGTTTATGCAGCTATGTCAATCTTTAAATACCTTCAACTTCACATACATACAGAAAATCTCATTTCTGGACCAACAGTAAGGTCATTACAAAAGAAAAGACTTGTTTATCTTAATGGTTTTTGAGGAAAAAAAACAACAACAAAAAAGGCTTTGTCAGATAACTGAGACAAACTAAATTCAGCTATCCTAAGTTAATTGTCCTATGACAGCATAACTACATACAAAATTTAAGACAGATGATACAACACCAACTATAAAACCTACCTAGTTTGGCCAGCATAGAAAACAGTACAGTCTAATTAGTACACCACTCATCAGCATAATGAACATGCTAATACAGAACTGCTCCCCCTGTTTCTGAGCTACCATGTAAAGAAATATATCAGTGCACTAAGCCAGGTAGAAATAAAATTCTCTGCATAAAATAATATAAAAATATGCCTGTGGGATTTTACTTAAGAGCATCTAAATGCTGGTAAGCACCAGGTAACTCCATCGGTTAGCTCTGATTTGCTATTACGAGACTTTATCTGATACAGACAGGGAAAGTTGTGGGGTTAGAATCTAAGAAAAAAGAGGTGTTTTTTCTAGATGTGTATTTGCATGAATCTCTTTCCACTCATAAATCTTACTGTTTAATTCTCCAATATTTGTCATTATGAAATTGGTTATGAAATAACCTTGCAAGCTCTTCTCTGCTCGTTTTGCACAAACAAAGAAATATGCCAAGAAACTCAGCCAAAAATGAGCTCGATGTTATTTTCTTTAGGCAGTTTCCCCAGAGAGCCAGTTACTAAAAGATTTTTTGTAAGTCATATTTTACATGATATGTGTGTGCCACAGAAGCATTAATTATTGTCACTTGCAGTGCAATACTAGACCTCATTACGTTCCTGCAGGATTCTTCCTTCATCACCATTACATGGACTTAGCTGTTTACTCTTTCCAATTTTGACTATTAAAAAGCATATTCAACTTAGAGTATACCTCTGCTTTCTCCTGCTTTTTGTCAAAAATGGGAAAACAGATGCATTTCAGTGTCCATTTTTTTCCTCGGCAAGTGTTCTATCCTCTACTGCCAGAGAAGCTTAGTCAATAGATGTGGTGAACAAGACCGGATAGATTAATGAGCTCATTATAATTCATTAAAGAGTGATGTGGGGATGACTGCCCACTTTAATTAGCTTTATTACTGTAGGAAATTGTTTCATATGCCAAGCTCATCACCAAGCATGCCTGGAAAACATTAGAGTGGTAATCAGACTTGATACGAGAACCTTTCATTAGCCTGTAAGGCTAAAGGCACTTATAATGACAAGGAAAATATTAAAAAGATGGACATGAGAGTGGCTAGCATAAAATAATTTATTGTCTCTAATAATTCAGTGATAAACTACACAATGGTGATTTCAAGTTAAAAATTTGGTGGAACAGCTGTGTTTCCATGGCACACCATGTGCTCTTCCTGTAATCATGACATTAACTGACAGTAATAGATTTAGAAGGTTTAATAGGTCAGGTTTGCTCAGATAATAAATCCTAATGCAAATTAACTATGACTCAAATATTTTAATGAAAATCTTAATTGGAAACTGGATTTTCTTCAGGAATACATGAGCCTCTTTTACCAGTCACCCCTCAGACTAGCAGACGCATTTCCACACTTTTTTTTACTAAGTTGCAGGTAAACAACAGGTAAAAAATATTTTAGACAAAAAATGGTAGACAAAACCAGATAAAAATACGCAGATAAAATTGTAGAAGATTTGGAAGGAGAGAAAGAGAAAATTAGCATAAGAGTTTGTTTCAGTCTGCAAATGCCACACTGAAGGAAGGATTATGTTCTAGGATCCACTTTTTTAAGGTTTAAAGGCCTAGAACATATTCACAAAGTTTCTCAACATTAATCAAATGGTTTAAGGTGTAATCTCTGTAACCTCAATAATTTATTCCAATCATGACTACCTTATCATTTTAATTACAGTCTCTTTCACTCTAAGCAACAGTAAACATTCCAAAGCCCTACCTTCCTGATTAGTTGTATTCTGAATAAATTGCTTAGTATTATCCAGTTCTGTAACTAATCAAGAGCTTGGCATTTGTTTTAATACAAATGTTAAGGAAATACCTATAAGTACCCCTGTTCTATCCACAATCAGAGCAAGTCATGAGACTGTAGCATAAATTAATAATTGATAAGATCGTAGATGATCAAATTTTTCAACAGTATAAAATAATGAAGTATGGCAAATTATGGCTGAGCATATCTTTACTGATAGGAATTCTTTCCATTTTAAGATAATTTTTGGGTGGGTTTAGAGTAGCATATTGGAAGATTCCCCCCCCCCCCCAACCCTCCACTATGCAAGGTAGTTAAAGAATGTACAATAAAACTGCTTCCCAGCTCTCAAACATACCATTATATTTTCATGCCTTGTGCTGTTGAGCCACTCCAAACACCCATCACCTCAAAGCAATTCTTTCTTCTCAAATTTTCACAAGCATAACACTAGCTACTCTTCAATTTTCTAGTGCAAAAGAGCACGTTATCTTCCGGACTTCACAACAGAGCAACTGTCCATTGTTATTTTGCTTCTTGTACGAAAATTGGTGTCCTTAGCACCTCAGCCCTTTGCAGCATTCCCCTCAGGAAGTGGCTCCACCAGCTATTAGTTGAGTGTGATACTATTTGGACTGACAGGGCAGCAGCATGTGACTCTTACGTATTTTCAAATTCCTGTTGAAATACGGTGCATGTAAGCAACGCAAATGGAGGGCTAACAAAAACATACACAGAAAGCCAACACAGAGACTTTTGGGATGACTTCTTTACAGTTCTGTGTGCTGTTATCCTAAAGGCAGTTGTTGCTACTGCACTGCGGCTCACAGAACTAATGAAATAAGCCTTACAAAAGCCTTCCGACATAGGTCATTGTTGTGATCTTAGAGAAGAGGAAGCTGAACAAAAAGGACAATGAAAAGATAGAATAAATCTCAGGGTTTTATTTTCCATTTCTTGCCATGACCATAACTCAATTCTCTTTTGCTTGTTATGGCTCTCAGACCCCTTAATCCTCTTTATCCTGTATTACACCTGCATCAGACATAATTAAGGACTTTCTGGTTTTCCTAAGCCAATGCTGGTTTGGAGCCCAGGACTTTATACTCCCCGAAGTCTTCCAGATACTTGAGAGCAAGTAGGGTGAACCTAAAATTGAAAATATTTACTATAGAATTCCTGGGTGTATTTTCAATCATTGAAACAGATGGAGGGATTTTTGCAGGTCTTATTTTAGGATTGATTAATACTGATTTCCCAAACAGTTGGAATTTGTATGCTTCTCCCTCTTGTACATAATCTTTTTGAGGGTCAACAGGATCCTTAGCAACTATACTATGAGTATCTAGCCCAACATGTGAACTGGGAAACATTTTACATTTTAATAGTCCAAAGTAAGGAGAAACATTTTCTGCAGTTTAAGATGTGAAACAGTGAAAATAGAAACAAAACAGCCCCACTGCACCAAACCACCCCCTTTCACATCCAAGTGGAAGGATTTGAACTGATTTTGGCACAGTCATCTGACAATTGTACACATTTTATTCTCATAAGACTACACAACCAAACCATTTGTACAGCTAATACATAAAATTCTTATGACAAACCTGTTGTTTAGATGTTTTGTAAATTACAAATACAATAAAAACATAGTAGGAAAATAATCTGATTATGTGTGAAGAGAATACTTCTTTAGAATACTATCTAAATTCTTCATCAGTATAACCTGTTCATGACAAATGACTTATCCAAATAACATCACTGATGTGTGTCAATCTATATTACAACTTAGTCTTTAGGACTCCCACTTCACAGATGTACCAGACCTCTGTCATTCACCTTTATTCTTCTTTTTTTTAAAGCACTTACTGTCCTATAGTTCATACTCTTCCTTCATACATCTTTCAAAAAGCTTGAACCCAAGCATCAGCCCCATCCATAAAAAGAAAGAATGAGGTAGAGACAAAATTAAGGGAACTAATCAAAAACTATCAGCAAAACAAGGCTAGAATATTAAAGACTACATGTTTATGTGCCTAAAATAAAAAGCAGATTCTGCCTATTAACCTGGACCCTGATTTTCTTAGCACATATAGGTTTAATAACTGCTAGCATTGAGTACACGCCTTCTCATTTAGCTAATTGTGTGTTTTCATGTTTCAAAGTTCTTTGTCTTCTTGCTCAATTCAAATTACACAGAACAGTTAGCTTATGTCAGAAAGTCAGAAGAAGAAGAAAGGGTTATTTTCTTCTCAGTTAACATTTCTTGATTGGAGATGCAATGAAAATCTGAATGAAAGAAGCTGATGCCTCTCACTCTAGCTGGTGGACACAGAATACTGGTCAGCTCTCAGTGAGAGTCCATGTGCCCTTGTCAATGCTTTGAACACTTGTCATTCAAAGATTCCCAGTCTGACAGAAAAACAAGCAGAATTTAGACCCAGCTATTAGTCCCCAGCTGCTGCTATATTTATACACCATTTGTAGTAACTTTGTCCTAGAAAAGTCAAATGCTATCCCTGGAAATATAAAAGGCTGATTTTACAGTAAAAGAGCAGAAGTTTTTGCTAAAATGAATAGAGAAAATTCATTAAAGTGTGAAATTTGTTGTGGTAATAATACACATGGTTTCATCTGACTGCCTTCACCCCCACCCCAGAATTTAGATGTGTGAAAATCCTATGACAACAGTAACAGAATGACTTAGAAAATTATGTAAGCTCTGGAGACTGTCCTTCAGCACCTTTCTCACTGTGGATGAGTAGTTCAATTAAGGCTATAAACTAGAGAGAGGGATGACTTCTATACCTATATATGATTAAACATCTGTCCCAGTGAGGTACTGATCTTTAAAGATGGTATTAAGCACTTTCTATCTCACAGGTTAAATCTCCGAAGCAAATAGTAGAATTTACTTTCCTTGTTGATTGAATGACTCATTTTCACAGGAAGTTTTCATCCCATTAAAAGGTATCTCCAAAGGAATCTCCTTCATGTTATACTGAGACACGGCTTTGTTTCTTCCGTCTGCCATATATAAAACAAGAACTCACGAAAAAGGCTACGAAAACCTTACCACCACACCTGTGACCTATAACAGAGAAGCCAGTCGCATCCAGTGCAGGGCCTGCTCACACCCTGAAGCAAACGGCAAAACATTAGAAAACTTACTGTCATTTTAACAGGCTTGAGTAAAACAGAACCAGGCAAAGGTCATGAACTTAATCTGTTGTTGTTGTTGAAAACTTGAGAATTTTTAAGGTTAAACAAGTTTGCCTGTATATTTAACAGATACAAATGCAGCATGCAGACACAGCACCACTAAAGCTGCAGCACAGCCTTTCTTTCATGTACACAGAAGCAGATCGTGCCCAGGTGAACACTGCTGCAAGCACTATCACTAACAAAACACTTACTTTTGCACAAAATTCACCTTCTACCTCTTCGCCAAAAGGCTGTTGTCACAAAATTCATGTAATCAGATTCTCATCCTCTACATATCTCCACAGTTGTATGGAGACAGATGATGGTTTACACTACATATTTTCCCAACCCATAAGAATAGGCTTAACACTTACTACTGGGTGTTAGGAAAATTAATGGCACTATGAAAATTAGAAAGTCTGTGTTATACACCTACAGGAGAGAACAGCATCTTCTTACATCCTGCAGAGAGATGAGTATAGTTTTCAGAAACCTGAAAAACCCAGACTGATTTCACAAAGGTGTCAAACAGAAAAAAAACCACAGAGGAGAATTTTTTCAGCAAAAGAGAGGCATAGATTTTCTTGATTCAGTGGAAAGAAACAGCTTATGGGAGAAACACAATGGTTTATGGGATCATAAAGATCAATCTGGGCAACCCCCATTTTGCTGTACACAAGAGCAATGTGTGTTCTGTTTGGTATCTGACTGCCCAGCTAATTTATAATTTTTTTACTCTCATCCCTAAAACTTTTAACATTTTTGGTATGCAGTAAAACCTGTTGACAAAATGATGAAATTATTTCACTCTTCCTAAAATATCAGATGAATTATCTACTGTTTAACCCTATTTTCAGCATTCTACTAAACCTTACAACAATGAAAATCCTTTTGCACAGACATTAATCAGCTATTGTATAACCTTTAGAAATACTATTAGCCTTTGTAATCCAGTCCATTAAATGCAAAGTAGCCTATATGCATTAACTATTATATCAAAATTATGAATGATATCGAACTATTAACTATGAATGATATCAAAATGCATTAAACTAGGCACCAAAAGTACATAAAATTCTAATCTATTAGAAAAAGAGCTATTTGCTCATCATTTGCTGCACAAGAAGTTTGCTGGCTGAATCACCTTTCTCAATGTTAAAATTCAATGCACATATATGACACAACTGAACAGGAAAACTTACATAAACCAGTGAATTTCTAGAGAGAGCAGCCTGTTATGCACACTAACAATTCATGGATTTGGATGCTGACATGAAGTATAGAAACCTGTCCAGTGGCTGTAACCAAAATCTCAAAATTCTTCTAAAAAATCTGCATCTCTGCAGTTCCTTATTTGATATAGGTGACAAATTATACAGCAAGCAAGGGTTACCCTTTAAATTTATTCTTATACCCCTAACCAGCTCCATGAACAGTTGCTAGAGGCTACGTATATATAAAGCTCAGTCCCAATTCAGACACGGTTTCTTATCCAGTAAACCTGCTGGTTGAAACTGGGATGGGAAAGGATTATTCTTATTTTCAAAGTGATGTTTTCTCCCCTGCATATCAGATCCAACTCACCAGAAAGTCTAATTAAGTGCCCAGGCTTGTGTATGTGGTGGCAAAAAAAAACCCTCCAATCTGTGAGGGAAGGAGCTTTAGAAGAAGGGTAAATGAGTAATGTAGTAAAAGAATGGATTAAATAAGACACAGAGAAAAGAAGACCATATGAAAGAACAAATAAGAAAAATCATGGAAAAAAAATTAAATTAGAGGAAGTTAGCAAAGATAATGGAAGAAGAATTTACAGCTGTTGATAACAAAATATGATTAAAATGAAAGAGAAGCAGAATAAATGCCACAGAAAACCTGAAATGTTTTTTTTCTGCTACAATTTACAATAATCAACAATAGAACAGATTCAGTAATGTAAATAGTGTCATATTATGTATAAGCAGAATCTAATTTTCTTGTACAAGAATCTAAAATGAATGTTTTATGAAATGTCTGAACTTTTGATGTCTAAGAAAGTAATTTGCTGGAAGACTTGGTGCAGTATTCATCTTTCATTCTTGCCTTGAAAAGGCATGAAATCCCGCAGAAATTACCTAGAAGAAATAATGGCTTAAGGAAGGAAGTCAAGGTTACATGAAAAAATGCCAACAGTTGAAAAGTTCTATGTATTCAATATTTTTTAGAGGCAGCCCCACTGAAAAATTGCTGTTCCAGCAGAAAAAGAGACTCAAATCAATGAAAAAGGAGCAAAGGATAGAGAGAAGAGTTTGATGCTAAGAGGTAACGTTTTAAAGAGTTACAAAAAAACCCCAAAAAGATCAACTGGACCTTGAGTAGATGGTGCATCTGGAAAGGAACATAAGCTAAGGATCATTTCCCAACAGCGGAAGCTGAGAATTACAGATAGAAAACAAAGGGCCAGAGCAAATGACATGGCATGAGGAGGACAGCAGACCACATCTGGATGCTGGGTGAAAAGTGTGGGCCTTGACAGAAGGGCAAACATGCCTCATATTTTTCAGTTTGGTTTTTTTTTTTTTTCTGTTCCCCGGGCAATGCCATAATAACTATCCATTATTTTGGTGTAATTTTCAGTTTCTGGGTTCAGATAAAAGCCAGCTCACACATGGCTGGCAGAGCACTTGATCTCTGCCTCTTTAATTCAACCTGTGTCTTAAAATAGACACATGTTGGGTTCATTCTCCTCAGACAGAAAGGATGGATCACCAACTCATGCAAGCTTCACTAGTTAAGATTTCATAAATGTTTTATGACTTTATATAGTACCTATTTCAGTATCAACAGAGTGATAAACATAATGAATGTGATTTAATGGAAGAATGTATATATAAATCACTAGACAGAACTGACAGAAAATCATACAAATTTACTCTAAGCTCCATATAATAATCAAAATAAAATACCAGATGGTGGGTTTTTTTTCACTGACAGAAACATTCTCTCTGTGCTTTATGTCACTATAATAATCTTTGTGATAGAAAATGAGTTAACATATTGATTACTTCCCCCCTCTCCTTTAATGCAGGGAAAACTATTATAAGAAGGTATCTGGCTTATATTTAAACACAGAATGACCAAAGAGCCATCCAACTAATCAGAGGATAGTGCCAACATGCACAGCCTAAGAAACCAGAAAGAGACTGTATCTCATTTAATTCCCTTCTCAAGCTTTCCACTGCTGAAAACCAGGATAGTCATTGTCTTACTGTTCAACAACACGTTTTTAAAAGCATAGTACAAAATAAAAAAAAATAAATAACTAAAAAATTTTTCATTACAGAGGTTTTCTAAATGGACCAATCAATCACTTACATCTGTAATTTGCTAAAGGGGAAGTGTAAGAGGACAAGACCACTTTGTAAAACTGGTTAATTTATATATAGAGAGCAAAACACTCCGGCCTGCAACAAAATGCAGCATGTTCCTTCTTGTGTGCTTCGTGGGGTTTCATCCAGACTGCTGGGGTGGATGGCGAGATTAATCTCATCGTATTTATGGGCTAGAAGAGGCCCCACTTAGGCTGCAGAACTCAAATTGCATATATCAGAGAATCACGACTGGAGAGCTCACCAAAAGCTTTTTGCAGGGACAGGAGAGCCATTAAAGGGAATACTACAGTCCAGAGCACAGCCTACAGGGCAGTGAAAGGGTGCACAGTCATAAAAGCATACAGCGACTAAGACTGGGGTGGGAGAAGACATTAATCCAAGGAGTGACTTCCTCTTTCATGAGAGAACTGGCTAAAAATGGCTGTTACTACTCTGCCCAGAAAGAAATCCAACATGAATTGAGGTTTCCAAAACAGAAATAACTCCAAACACAGTGTGAGAGACTCACACTAAAAATGTGGACTTTTACTGTAATTAAAAGGCTAAGAAATTTACAAAGATATGGAATTTGGGGTCCAAAAGGATAGGACAAGGAAATTTGACTGTTTCAGCATGGATCTGAAAGCCAAGACGGGGCTTTTAAAAGCCCACTGTCTCAGGAAGGTACCCCTTGAGAGAAGGTGAGGAGGATGTATGGACTGAGTCATACTGAAGGTGGAGTGGTTTTCTGTAAACTTCTGAGGGAGAATATTACACAGATTAGATGAAGTACAGCACCATTTCAAAGTGAGAGATGCTCTTGGTTACATCCTGCCACAGTCAGATATAAAACATGTCAAATAATTTCTAAAATTTACAAGTTTATGATCAGGCATAAAACTTGGATCTTTCATTACTTGAGCTACAGCTGAAATATATGCAAAAACCACTTTCTAATTCAGCTGCTCACCAGAACATCTTAAATTAAAATTAGATTAAAATATATAATTTCAATATGCAATTTCAAGTTCCCAAAAAGTGCTAATGCTATGTAACCTTAGTTAAAAAAGCTGTAATAAACAGGATCAAACCAAGGAGATGCCAGTATGCTGTACATGAACAAATACAACAGGAATTCATCTCTTTTCAAATAGGTTTAGTAAAAATCAGAATATTTACTTAGTCAAAGTTATCTGACTCTCATCAGGTAACTAATTAAAAGAAATTGTGCTCATTTAGACTGTTATTCCAAGCACTTTCTGAATATAATTTTTGGTTTTGGAACTCTTTCATAATGATTTGACAGACTTTCATCTACACAACTATGTTCTCAAGGTTTGAAACACATATTATATTATTTGATAAATGGATAACCCAGCGACCCATTAATTGTGTAACTTCTCACCAAACAAAAAAGCAACATTTCTTTTTTGAAGTATCAGGTTGCAGCTGTATCCCTATCAGAAAGGTTAAAGAGATTTATCTTTCAAGTACAAATAGGATGGTCTTGAGATTCATCAAACATTCATTGTGGGATCACAGGTCCGTGCTTTCTTTCAGCAGACATTCATTACTGTGCACTCACTTGGCAGATGCGTAATATCCAAACTGCCTCGTTGCCATGAGATGGCTGTTCATCCCTAACATCAAGTTTGTTGGAATGATTTCCCTACACATCTGAGGGCATGACACCACTTCTGCTCTTGTATTTTTAAGCTATTTGTACAACAGCACTCCCACGTAAAGACACTGACAGTAAAGGTAGCAGATTGTCACATTTTATTCTGAATCAGACATGGCCATGTAATAAAGGAACGCTAGCTAAATCCTGGGGCTTTTTTAAAGGAAAGAATTGCTATCACAACACCACTCAAAATCAGAATATTGTTGCATTATGAATATGCAAAAGATTTTTAGTTGAATTGTTTGAGTGCTGGTGAATTCTGGTTTTATGTACTGAGTTCCAATAGTTGGGCCCATTGCTTAAGAAAACCTTCCTGCTCAGTATGACTGCTTTCTTTTTGAAAAGCACAGTTTTAATGACTCTTGGATTTTATTTCTCCAGCACTAAAAATGCCAGATATGTGCATTAATGAACCCAAGCACACATGCCAAGAAAAATATATGCTATTACACCTTCTTCTAAGGAAGTTGTTGCAGCTAGTTAAATTTTTCAAAATATTTATCAATTCAAGGAGTACACTACGGTAAAGCGTCTTGAAAGACCACATGCAGAAGTCCTGTGTGTAAAGCAAGACATTAGAGGTCTAGAAATAACTTTTCATGAAAACTGAAAGATATTTTTGGGAAAACTGCTGTAAAATCAATATATTGACAGAGGCATCAAAGTTATATGGACATTTCTTGCAGCATCTTGCAGCACCAAGTGAATAAAATTCAGTTGATAAATGTATTAAATAAAAAGTTGAGAACAATTTAAAGATTGTGGTGGCTTTACGAAACAGGAAAAACATATGTACTACAGTGAATTTGGACTTGAACAAGTTCTCCCAACTGAAGGGAAAGTTCTATGACCTTACTTCTTTAGAAATATATTAAAAGTACTAAAATAAGTAAGTGCCTTGTGTATCATTTCAGATGTATGTTTGGGTGTGCATTTTACAAACCATGTACAATTCACAAATTCTATTTTCAGACAACCTTATTTCTCCACATGCTGTGTAAATAATGCAGCTACTTTTTTAAGACTTCACTTATATAAATACCTGCCGTGACTAGAGTAAGCTTTCCTCTATTTTAATCATCATCAGTGACATAGCTCAGTGAATGCTTTTAAGTGATATTAAGCACTTTTGCATATTCAAATGAATCCGTAATGGATTTTATAGTAACTACTAGAAATATTTTGGAAGTCTTTAGGAAGGTGTTTGCAGACCAGCCCTCAAAGATAAAGTCATAAGCTACCTAAAACATAACCAACTCTTGGCAGTTTAATCTTAAACACCGTAGATGGTCGCTCTATTTGTAATTTCCGAACATCAAACTTCTGCACAAAGCTTTGTGACGTACCAGAGCGGGCATCAGCTGCTCTGAAGAGCAGCATTTCTTTTTTGTACAGATGATGTTTACCAGTGGCTCTTATGAATCTTTAGCTTTAGGTAAGAGCAACTCTAAAGAGACTTGCCTTGAAGAAACTACTGGGTATTTGAGTGCAAAATACCATTTACTTTCAGGTCTTATGCTAAGCATAAAACCTAAGGAGCTTACATCACTAGGCACTCCCGAGAACTTCAGTTAAAACCAGCCAGTTTTGAGTAACAACATAACTACATCTGAAAGGGCTACATTTGAGAAAGAATGTCTTTCCTGAAATCATACCATTTATGCTTAAGCTTTTTTGCTTTACAGACACTTAGAAATGGGGACGGATGAGGGAGGAGGAAGAACCAAACAATGAGAAAAACAACTATTTTGTTTACTTCTGACAACCTTGAAACTTCAGCCAGAGCTATATTGCCTTGATTTATTTTAGCATTGAACTTGCACACTTGACTCTAAATATCCAATTAATCTCCTGTCTCTCTGCCCCTTCCTCCCCCATGGAAACCTCAATGATGGAAAACTACATTTTCAAGTTAAAAAAAAATTTAGTGATTTTCATTTGATCAGGCAGAACTAAGTTTTTTCTTAGACATTGCTGATGCATCCTTTTTTGCACAGGCAAAATTTCACAAATCAAATACAATGCTTTCACAAGAGGAAGAGAAAAATGTTTCTGCAGAAGCTTACTGTAAAAGCTCCTGGAAAGGGACACTAAATTCATTGGGCTTTCTGAATACATAAGATAGTTTAAGAAAGATCTTTACCTTCCTAGTACAGAAAAAATATTTCAAGCAATTTGAGTGGGACTGGACAAAAGGTTGACAAGAGATTATTTGGCATCCTGCTCTGTTGGAAAGATTTAATAGAAGATGGCTGATGTGACTATAATGGAAAGGCACAATTTTTCCTCCCTTTCCATAAACACGTAGAATGCAGAAGACAGCTGCAGTTGACTTACCCAGGAATCGCTGAAACTCCCACTTAAAATGATCTTTGTCCTTCAACCTTCATTGCTGCAAACAGGGTTGGCAACTTCTGTTCAGGTGGATTTCGGACAACCTATAATTTCCCAAACTAGTACATAGGTGGCATACTCCAAATAATGGAGAAGGTAGTGGCAACTACAAGACCCATCAATGAGAGTACCTGCAGCTCAGTGAGATCACAGGAACCCTGCTCAATCCTCTGCCCATGAGTAAATTCTCATGCTAGCACAGACCTCATCTGGAATCCCCTTACATAGCCACAGCCTTTTCCACAAAAATGACCAGAGTAAAACTGCCCCCACCCTCGTGAGGGATGCTGTCCTCCAATCCATCCAGCAGTCTCACACTAGCTCCCTTCTTCAAATCTAGCCTTTGGCAGGGGCTCCCAGCCCTGACCAGCCTCTTCCAGCCCCTACACAACAGAGCCTGGACAGATGGGAATTTAGCAGCAGAAAGCCATCTACTTTTCAGTATAACCTTTTCTTCAGAAAACTAACCTTGCTACCATGAGTCCATCATGTCAGAGGAGCCGGCATTAGGGAACTGCTAAGCCGTGACATTTTCATACCGATTGGTCAACGAGGTAGAGAAGCATCAAGCCCTTGACTTTTCTTCCTGTAGGCAGGGTATGGCCCATCAGCCATTTGGTGGCTATCCCTGATTCAGATATCTTCTACTACTCTTTGCCATGTGGCTTTCCTACTACTGATTATGTTCCTGCTGTTCCCAAAAAACATTCATGCTTTATGAGGTGTACAATCACATCATACCTGTAATCTTTCCAATATGACACATTTAAGGTTTTCTTTTATCTCCATTCTGTTAATTGCTTTGCTAAAATTTAATTGAAACATTGCTATCATATGCTAATAGCTACAAAAATTTGATGGATATATTTAGGAATAAGAAATTAGTGCTGTAACAGAACTTCAACATGAATCTGTCTTCATAAGCAGTGTCTACTGAAATTGTATTCTTTTTTTTTTATTCAGAAATTATATCTTCCTTTCCCTTATGAGTGGAAAGGAGCTTATTTTCTACCAAAACAAATAGGACCAAATTTTACGGCTTTGAGTAGTTCTTTGTTTTAAATTAGATAATTGGAAAGATGAAACATATGTCATGGTTATAATTACATGACATTTTCACTCCTCTACCTGTTCCTAGCCTCTCATCCACCTGCACAGCAGGAAACGGAGGGATAAAGCCAGTTATTTCTTTAATGGAGTTTTCATTATTATTTGAATTTTAATTTCATTATCTGTTAAACGTGAAAGAAATGTTTGGTTCCTCTTGTGATATTAGGGAAGGGGAAGGAGGCTTTAAAAGAGAGAATAATCAGTAAAGAATTATTGCTTAGAATTCAGTGATAAAGACTCTTATCCTAAACTTCAGACATTATGTACATAATGAAATAGATGACTACTAAGAACTTAACAAACAAACTTTTAAGACCATCAGCCATTTGAAAAATTTATTCAATCTTATGGTTTTTTATAGCAGCTCTCTTGATCCAAACTTATTTATTAGGGACAATGTGACTTAGAGGGGAACCTGATTTTCATTGAAACTGTCAAATATGATGTTTTTTAATCTCATCATATGCATGAGATTAAAAAACACTAGAGTGAAGTGCTTTTAACATGTTTCCTGTAATGTAAGGTGTCAACCCTTCTGAAGCTCTTATGTTCATAATAGAAAAAAAACTAATTAAGACATAGCATAACACATAGTTGTACTAGGCAAGATATTGCCCATTCCTTTAAGGAATACCAGATCTAATCTCACCAGTATTCAATGCAACATCCTCAGACATGCCAAAAAGCAGTAATTAAATCATAGCATTCATAAAAGTCAAACAGTTAGATGCCAGTGTGGACTATTTACGTGAATTAATATTCTTATTACTGATTTGCTCTCCCAGGTTTTCAGAATGCAGCCTCCAGGATCATGTTCACTGCCCTATTCTTACATATTTTGGCACCTAGAACACTTGCAAGAATCAGCATTTTGCCATGGCTGCCTTCTGAGCACTTAAAAAGGATTAATAAAATTAGCCTCACTATGCCACTAGAAAAAATAAACGTACTCTGGCAGTTCTGCAGATAGAATTTAAATCACCTACATTATTTCCCCCAGGAAGACATGCTGTTTCTGGGCCAGAAGTTCTGTATCCTCTGATTTTCACTTTTGTACCGTAAGCCCAAGGCCATCTTTCTCTATAAATTAACTACTAAAATAGCACAAAGCTTGCACTAGCTGCAATTTAAACTCATTTTTATAATTCACAAATGGAAGTTCTCACACTGGCAATCTGTCTTTTGTACACCCAGAAAGAAAAACCCAGCACTCCTTTTGGACAATCACAGGTAGCTGCAATCCTTTCTTCTTCTGGGGCTCTTCGTAAGTACCTTTGATTGGCATTTGATTTACTTTTCCTCCCATCTTCTTTTAATGCCTTTTTTTTTTCATGAAACAAAGGAGAGAGAGGATGAGTAGGCTGCTGTAGAGAGCTACACAGATGCAGCTCTAAACAAGAGCAGATGTAATTAAAAAAAAAAGCAACCTAGAAATTGACAGCATGTTTACAGTAAGTATGTCTGTAAGAAATGTATACCTGTTTCTGTGGGTGGGTAGATATCAGGGTGAAATCAGTTCCCCAGGGAGCCTGCCAGTAAACCTTATAGTAAAATACACTTTATATTAAACTTTATTAAAACTCCATGAAGTCAGAATGGTCTTTAACTTGCACAGCTCAAAAGGTCTGCTAGGATTAAAACAAAAAAAAATTGTTTTAAAACGAAACAAAAAGCCAAAATAACTTTTCAAGTAGAGGCAATGTTTGAGTTTTCTAGGGATAACTGGAGAGAACTCCAGTCACTCTGCAGCTGCCCCTGTGCCATAGGAGTTATCTCACTCTGCTGGCCTGGCTTGAGCATCTCCCATAACACTCCACTACCTTCTACATTCTATTATTAAATTGAATTTGCTCTGTGACAAGAGTAATACGTGTGTTGCTAGTTTTACCCCAGCCAGCAACCAAACACCACACAGCCACTCACTCATTCCCCCACCAGCAGAATCGAGAGAGGATCATAAGAGTAAAAGGCATAAAACTCGTGGGTTGAAAACAAGTCAGTTTAATAGGGAAAGCAAAAGCCACTCACACAAGCAAAGCAAAACAAGGTGTTCATTCAGTGCTTCCCATGCAGGTGTTCAGCCATCTCCAGGAGAACACGGCCCCATCACAGATAACAGCTATTTGGCAAGACAAATGTCCTCACTCCAAATTTTCTCCCTGTTCTCCTTTTTCCCCCCACTCTATATACTGAGCATGGTGCCCTATGGTCTGGAATAGCCCTTTGGTCAGTTTGGGTCACCTGGCCTGGCTGTGTCTCCTCCCAACCTCCCATGCACCCCTAAATTCCCTGCCAGTACAAAAACCAGAAAAGGCCCTGGCTCTGCGTGAACTCTGGTCAGCAATAACAAAAACATCTCTATGTTATCAACCCTGTGTTCAGCACAAATCCAAAACACAGCCCCATACCAGCCCCTGGGAAGAAAATCAACTCTACCCCAGCCAAAACCAGCACGCAGTCATGAAAAATTGAACTCTCTCTGCCTATTCCACTCCTGTCAGCTGTAACACACCTTGGGTAGGTCTTGTGGAGCTTCTCTATGTACCAAACCATCACCATCTGAGAAACTACACCCTCATTCCAGGCACCTTTGGTTTCAATTTATTATCCTTCCAAGGGCATCATATTCTAGCTGAAGCAGTATGCTTATGTGTTCTTGATAAGACCAGATCATGGTCACCCATAGATTTACTGAAAGCTGTTTCATCCAGACAATTTTGCTCCAGCTTGTCACAGAAGGAAAAAAAGTTGTCATGGTTTTTGGGTTTAGTTGGCTTTTTGGTTTTGTTTTTATTAATCTAATTGTAGAACTTACTGCAAGTAACTTATTTTGATCTTATAGTTCAATTAATAATTAATCAGAACCAGCAGGTTCTGTGCCAAGAGACCAGGTCTCTGCCCTTTCCTCAGCCCCAGCTCATTTCCCATCTGTATGCAAGCAAGCAGAGTAAAACCAAAACAGAGATCTCACATACAAATGTGATGACAAAGGAGAAGCAAGGCTGGAATGTGACTACTTCTTTTGGAAGCCTAAAACTACACCAAGTTTGAAAAGAGATTAAGCCAGAGAAGCACCAGGTAGAAAAGCGGAAATCATGAGATCTGGATCTGTCACTGACAAGCTTTTTAATAAAGTCACAGCTCCATGCTGTACTTTTCCCTTCTCATTATTTTTAGTTTAAACTAGAAAAACCTCAAACTTTTTTTAAATTGAAAAATAATAACAAACTTGTTATAGAAGCGAACCAGGGAAGTTCACACCTCCTGTGGGGTTTATAACCTTGAGAAAGCCACCCAACAACTTCATGTCTGCACAACAGAGCGTGGCAGCCAATCTGTACTGTACATACATTGTTGCAGTGTTTTTTTAAATACTCTTAAGAATTTCACACATGTAATAAAGATTGACAAGCATACGAGTCATTCTGTAGGTCATCTGCTACACAGATGTATTTTCCATCCCTTCTCTGAGCAACTTTCTTCTGTTAAAACAAGGTCATTTTGGATTATCAAATTCTAGTCTGGATTACCAAATCTTCTCAGCTGAAACTATAACCGATCCATGATCCTCCCATCTATTGATGTGTTCACAGCGTTTTTCACGCAACTCTAAAATTAAACAAAGAAAGCAGCCATATTCCACCTCTGTGGGAAGACTGCATAGTCCTTTTACAAAACTCTGGATCCTTGTTCAAATACCAAGAATTCAGTGGTACACAGATTCAGTGAGATGACAGCAGTCATACAAACAATATTATCCTTACAAGTAAATCATTTTGCTAAGGTTGCAACGTTGTCCTATTCCTAGGAAAGTGACTAGGAGTTCGGATCTTTTTAAATCTCTTTTGTAGTCATTTTACCAATTAAACACTTACTGTCCTTTTAAATAAATTTACAGTTAAAGTCACAGCTTAAGTAATTGTCAGCAATTTCTGTGTTTCTTTGAATTGCATTTGTTTATATCACCATGATACCTGTAAATACTAATTTTCATGCCAAATGGATTTAACATCGGAAATGGTTATCACCATTTGCCAAGAGCATTGAGTGAGTTCTTTTTTGATCAACAGTGTTACCAAGGGGCAATCAACCTAACCTGCAAGAGACTCCTAATAACACCACTGGGGACAAAGCTGTGCTGCTTTTTTCCTAATCACAGTAGGAAATACCATCAGTTCATTGTAAAAATCCCAACAAGCCTCCAAATCCTTACTTTTAAAAATTCAATTGCCTGAAGGCCTGTGAAGGAGTAAGAGTCAATCTACAAGAAGCTTGTTTGACACAGTAAAATTTCCCAAGATGCTCATGATTTTCACGTCTTTTTGCATGGGCACAAGAGGAATCCTCTATTCATATTAGCATGTACTATAGAAGGATTTTTATTTAAAAACAGGATTAACATCAACTGTCACATCACGGACTGTATTTGAATCCTCTCTTAGGTAAAGTATTTATAGAGGAGAGATTTTTCCGGTGTTAGCCGTGTGGTAGTTTGCGCAGTAACTTTGTTCTGTAGGAGTTGATATCACAGAGACAAAACCGAGTCAAGAAGACAAAATCATGAACATGCTGTTATTTAAGAAAGGAAACAAACAACAAAAAAACCCCAAACCACCATGCAAACAGATGGAAAGAGCTGCTTGATAAACTGAACTCATGCAGGGCAAGGAAAGATGGCTTCTGCTGATTGAACCTAACAACTGGCCAATTCCTTAAAAATCTTTGTTGCAAACATTTTGGTTGTGCTGCCAAATGCTCAGTTTTGTTCCCCAGTCTAATGCTGCATAACTACAGTGTGACAGTCAAGTGGGTTTCTTCTACCCTCATGACAGCCACATACCAAGAAGTGAAGGTATTACTTGATTCATTTAAAGAAATTGTACTTCCTTAACCCAGCTTCTTTAGCCATTCTTAAGCCTGACTTCATCTTAAGAAAACTACAACTCAACTGAAAAAAAAGACCAAAAACAAACTGATAAGGCTGGTAGGGCCGAAAAGTCCAAAAAGTAGCACAGTATAGCTTATGCATACTATATACCTGCAGGGATATTTTTACAGATGAACCCTTTGATGAATTTCCCTGGCAGCACTTTAAGTTTTGGAATGTAGAAAAGTCAGGTTACAAGTATCTCTTCTACATTAATCTGCCTTTAGACTAATGCGGGTACAAAGAAGAATTTTAGTCACATTGATTGGGGTGGTAATCTCAATTAATACTTCAGTCACTGGACTCAACTATAGGTCAGTCCCCTATGTGCACACAGGATGCTTTGGAATGAAGCAGGGAGAAGTCATTCCTTCATTACAGTGGGGAGAAGTGGCATGGTCCATCTGACATTATCCATCCATCTGTCCAGACATTCACCCATCTTTAATTGGACATCTCTGGTAAAACTGATTGCTCAGACAGCCTGGAACTGCAGGGCTCAGGCTCCCTTTCACTCCTGCTGGGTGAAATAACAAGCCCCAAACCTCTGGACTGCAAGAGCCTACGAAATCACCAGACACAGAGCACATGCTTCATTTGCTTCTGACCTTTTCTCTTTTCTTTAAGTGACTGTTTCTTGACTATTTCTTTCTCTGTCATTAGGCTCGCACTGCCATTAAACGCCACCTTTGCTTGCGGTCGCATCTCTCTTACCTTTCTCCTGACAAACTATCCACAGTCAGAGGCGCAGAGGCACCTGACAAAGTGATCAGGTGCACTCCAGTTCACATCCTCATGTTCATTTTTTTTTTTTTTTTCTCACACTGCCAATAGAGCCTGAAGGGATGAAGCTGCTGCAATTGGGCAGGCAAATATAGATGCATCACAGAAGAACATGTGATGTCCCTTAAATCACAATCATAAGCCCATTTGAATTAAAACTCTTCCCTGGGGAGGGAAGCACTTGCTTAGATTCAGTTTTGCCTTTTCAGACCCTTTTGGGAATACTCTTTCAAGGTAACTGCATCACAAAACCTGCTTGCACTGTTGCTTTGAATGATTCATTGAGGTGTGCAGGACATTCCTATGTAGAGGTAATTATGATTTCTATAAGCCACAAAATAAATGTATGAATACATGAGAGAAGGGACTGAATAATGATGGACAATTGCATCTCCTTGCGGCAGAAGAGCCACTAAATTTTCTTAGTCTGCCATTTATGTTTCCACACTTAAAACCCTTGGTGTACAGACACACAGTGGGAAAAAAAGACATAAAACAGAAAAAAAAGAAACTTCCTTATGAGATGAGAGTGACTCTATAGACAGAAAATAAAGAACTATACAAAGGAGTATTTAACACTCTGTATTTCCCATCAAAAAATATGGTGTATATTTGTGTGTTTGTATATTTGTGTACACAAACTATTTTTCATGTTATCTTTCCATTCCCATAAGCAAAAAAATTTTCAGTATTATACAGAGAACTGAAGTGTCACACAGTACCAGTGACTTCTCTGTTTAATGCTCAAATAAAATGAAAGCTATCTTAAAACATAATAAATATTCCTCAGATGCCACTTCTCTATTTAAAGAGAAATTATCTTTTCCTACACCAGACTGTGAATGGGGAAATCTGCTTGCAGAGTGGGCTTTGCTTCCCAGCGTGGGCAGCAAAGGAGTTGCAGAACTCCTCTTCTTCATGGGAATATTATCTTTTTGAGTAAGACACAGGTCAGTGAGGAATTACTAACATATGGAAACTAAATCCAGGAAAAGCAGAGTCAGTTCCCCAGTCCGAGACCAGGACAGCACGCAGGATCACCAATGCAAGCACCTCAAGTGTCTTTCTGTGAAAGGAAGATAACACCTCTTCACCCCATAGGCGTGTTACAAAATTAGTGTTTGCAAAAGGCTCTGCACCTCAGAACTAATTAATATTTATGATGATCAGTCCCATCAAATTTGCATGCTGAAGATATCTAGTTAACATGTGAGTCACATTTATATGATTGTGGTGCTGATACATAAAAAATGACAGCTTCCTAATATTTGTTAATTTTTCCCCAATTAATTTCATTTACTCTAAGGACCCCTTTCTGTCTAAGAGGTGTGCAATGCTTTATAAAATAGATTAAACCCAATATAATGCTGACTTAATTTATGGACAGATATTTCTGTGGGTTTTTTTCTTGTTATGATAAGGAATTATGATTTTGCTAACAAATTTGAATTCATCCTCACACATCACTGAGGATAATTATGGAAATGAAGAGTACTGGAATCAACCATTCTGTGGTCGTAGAAGGAAAGAGGATAAAGATATTCAGAAGAGGAGACTGAAGCAAAAGGCTTAAAGAATTAATAACTTAAAAGCCTATATATATTGTTCATTCAAAATGTTTAAAAACATGGCAATAAACATCAAATACACAAACTTGCGACTGAAGGATCATCCCCAAGAATACAGCAAAGCATAAAGCAAAATAATGAAGATACAAGAAGCCACAAGAACTATTCTGGCCATTTCTAATTCTGACAAATACCTCACAATCACAGCTGAAGTCTTTGCTGCTTAGAGCTGGGCTGACCGAATGACAGATTATGATCTGCTTGTGATCACAAGAGTGCCCTGAAGTGTTTGAAATTGCCATGGTACAGGAAAATTGTTTCTTATCCAAATGTAATTCTGTATTGATATGACAACTCTCATTTAAGTGGTCAGGTTGGACAAAATCCCTTCTCTCTGTGATGCTCAGTGAGCAGAGCTCACTATGGACAAAGCAGCAAACCCAGAACTGCCTGCACAAAGATGCCAGCCTATTAAGCTTGCAACTGCAGGAACACTTCTATCCTAAAAGACTGAAATTTTTATCAAAGAAAACTGACCTAGAGGAATCCAAACAATCACTGGGAAATATTAATAAGTCAACTTTACAGTCCAAGTTTCCCTCTCAAACAGCATCCCAACTTCATCCTACTTCACATCTGCAATACCAAAATGAAAGTAATATTTAATATCTTTAAACTTTTTCTTTCATAGTACTAAAAAAATTGATAATTTGTGTCTGTGAATCTCCTAAATTCTGTAACACTGGCATGCCAAACTAACTACTTTATTTTAAACTTCACTGTCACCAGTTTTCTTCTTTTTTTTTTTTTTTTGTTTTTCATTGCATCTGTTTTTCTATGATATATAATTATACCCTGGAGATTTCCAGTTAGTCTATGTTTCCCAAGCATTTTAAATTTGATGAAGACATACCAGTCTGTGAAAGTGGTGAGGCTTTAGGTATTTTAGTGAACAGTAAACAAAAAACTTCAGAAAACATCTTCGTTTCATGTTGCTTTTAAAAACTATTTCATCCTCATTCCTGAATTTTCCCTTGATTCAGCTGCAGATAAACATTTTTTTCCCCCTGAACTTTATCTCTTCTTACTGACTTACTGACATAAACTGGCAACCTGTTAGAAGAACCAGAAATAAATATTACTTTGTACAGTCATGTGGAGCATTATGTGCTTCTCCCTTTCACTTAAATATTACACTGTGCAGAAAAGCCCAAAATAAACAACAATCAGTCCTGCTTGTTCATTCCTTTCTTGGCTACTGACAACATCCAGAAATGTAATGATTACAACAAATGGTAATCAGTTAGGCACCTAAAGAAAACTTTTTTCCACTATGCCCTCATCAATCTTAATTTAATCTTTCAGAACGCTCACCATAGATGATAACTAATAATTATCACAAGGCTACCCATAACAGTGTACCACATAGCTGTAAAAGTCTAAAATGCTCAGAAAATATTATCCAAATAAAAAAATTTGCTATTCCCTCTCATCTATAGCATTCAGCCCTGCTTGAAAATACCAAATCTAAAAAAAATATGCCGAATATTTAGTTCATTACCTACTAGGACAAAAGCAGGTGAATAAGTCTGTTTATGGGCTTTTCCCCCCTCCCATTATCAATTCCTTCAACCACAAAGGTAGTGCTCTTTTTCCTTTAGTCCACTTATTTTTTTTACCAGAAATTTTTAAGTGAATCGTATCCTCATCCATTTATTAAGCAATGATTTAGAAATTTATATTGCCCAAAAGTTTTTCTTAAATTGTCAAAGTTATCTGTAAGACACTCACAGTAGGAATGGCCTTTTCTTATAGGCGTTTCCCATGGCAACAATGCAACAAACCCACAGCCTTGAGACTGGATTTTCAACATTTTTAAAAGAATTAAAACTGACACTTTCCATTGTCTCCATCCCCAGCGCCTTTCAGGAGTCTTATTAAAACCTCTGATAAATGAAGAAGCCTGAATAAATAGATTTCTTATTCTACACACACGAAGAGACATAACATTTCTGGACTACTATTAAGAGCCAGTTCATACAGCCACATTTACTTCCATAAACACTTCCATAAACAAAGATATCCTTTTAGCTGTACTGTTTGTTTGGTTTTTTTAACTGAGTCAAAAAGGTAGAAGAAACTTTATGGTTCTTAAAGAAATGGTAAGGCACTAAAAGGTCACCTTAAGCACACAAATATATTTCACTATCAAGAATCAAAGTACTGAACTATGCCAGGAGTAAGGAGAAGGACAGAGAGTAAATGGAATGTTCATGCTATGGCTTAAAATCAGAGCACATTACACCTTTCAGAAACAAGAAGTTTACTCCAGTACTACCATCACCATGTTACATTCTTTAAATACAGGGGGAATTTTTTCTCTCCACACAGAATTAGCTTTAATTAACAACAATGCAAAGGTTGGTGGAAACAGGAACAGCACTTCAGAAGTCTCTACCTAACATTGTAAGTCACCATTGTATCATGCAATCAAAGCCTCCCAGACAAGCCACATTCCTCAGTAAAATTAAACAGCTTATTATAAACAAATGACTCACAAAGGAGTTTATAACTTTCCAAGAGATAGAGCAGGACCAGGTGACAAACTCAAATGGAAATGAAACCAGAAACACAACAAAAATCAAACTACAGCACAACAATTTTCATCACCTCTCAATATTTGGTTCTGCTAGAAAGTTAGCTAGAGGAAAGGCAGGATACAGCTTTCAGAGTGACACAAGGTGTCTGTGAGTCAGCAATTGAATCTTGCCTTTAATTTCAGTTAATGGCTGTCTAAATTGCTCACAAAAATATCTGTCTCTTTAAACTCTCAGTGAACATTATCAAAATCAGTTATTTTTAGTGTTGTACTTTTGAGACATTTAACTTGATAAGGATTTCAAAATGCCAACCCTCAATTTCCTACCCTAATGGATTATATTTGAAAACATATGGCTGGGTCATTAACATTACTCAGTACTAGGAAAGTTGTTTATACATATTTTAATAGAAGAGTCAAGGATCAGATGTTTTCCATTTAAAATCATTAATTTGACTAAGTCAAAACTTTTTGTCAAAAACATGTCAAGTTTCCACGCATATGATTTTTCAGAGGCTTTCTGGATGAAAAAACAGCAGCCCTTGGCTAGAAAGGGGGAGAGAGGACCTGCTAGAGTGAGAATACACATCTGAGATGTAGAAAACCCAATTTCAAGCCTACGGTTTGTTTAATTTATCCTTGGAAGAAAACACTCATTGCTCTAACACATACTGGAAAGTGAATGATTATTATTAACTAAACTCCTGCATTGCAGACAGTTCTACATTTTCACTACATTGAACATAATTTGTGAAAACACTTGAATTTCATCTCATTTACGACAACCACAGAAAGTACTCTTGGGTTGGAATGGTCAAAATGGTTTTACATTTTCACCTTTAAAATAATTGACGGGGTTAAAATGGTCAAGACAGATGAATATTTTCACTTCTAAAGTAATTGATGCCTCTGACATAATCCACGTCATCCATGACCTGATGGCACATGCCACTATAGCCAATGGGCACTGTGCCATTGATTTAGACAAAATTTTAGTCCAAACTCTTTATAATGATTCTGCTCACTAAAACAAAAACAAGCCAAAAAAACCCTCCACTCATCATATTTTACAAATGCCTGATAAGGAAACTTCCCTGTCCAACCATCCAGGAGCCCCTCTGGCAGCCACTCTGGCACCACCTGAGATGGGCCTTAGGACTTTTGCAGCTACACCCTCCACACTCACAGAGTCACATCAGGTTTCCCAGAGCAGTCTCAGACATCCAGACCCTTAATATCACTTAATCATGGTGCAATAACTGAGTAACACCTCGAGCTGGTTCCTCAAGGAGGGACCCAGAACCAAGGAGCCCCTGGGCTTTCACATCCTCACCGTGTAAGGGTGGGAAAGTCTGGAATCACCAGCTCCTGCTGTGTCCCTGGGTGTCCGGTCCCCTGGCTGGGCCACAGGTCCCTGTGCCCTTTGTTCTGCAAAGGGTCAGCACTCCACGGCCTCTTGCCTGGGGCTCGGGCTCCTGCCCCCAGAGCTGAACCTGCAGCTGCACCCCGAGCTACCTGCGCTGAATGGATTCCTCAACACACCAATGTACTCCCTCAGATTTACTTAGGCCTATCAGTCCCTAGACAAGGGAAATTAGGAGGATTTACTGTCTGTATTGAGATGATTAGATTAGCACTTTAAGCGCTCTTCCTGGGTGTATCGGAATCCTCCCATGGAGTTTCAAGAAAATCTTTTTTCATAGTCCTAGTGATAAAATCTTGTCAGCAACCTATAATGCTACAAGTTTTATGACTTTTAAATCCTGGATATAGAGTACTCAGCAGGAAAAGCTTACTTTGTAGGTACGCATCAGAATTCATTGTGTGAGCATGTGTCTGCCTGAGGAAAGGAACCTGAATGAACCCAATATTTACCCTTGCAGTAGTGATTATATAAAATTTTAAGTTATGCTGGAAACCCTGTTAACTGAAAAAAAAGTAAAGATGACCCTTCTGCATTCCTTTGTTGAAGCATCGCTTGTGTTTCTGGTTGCTTTTGGAGATTTTAATAAGACATTCATTAATAATTTTCCTGTATGTGGCTCACTGAGTAAATAATTGAATTTACAGCATTAAAAGCATCAATTTTGCCTAAAATAGGGATTGTAATTTTGAAATATTGAACTAACGGTCAACCTATGATAAAAGCTTCAATAAAATGAAGAAGAACACACTAAAAAATGCATGTATGTAAAATTTTGAAAGAAAGAAAACTATGACCAAGGCATAGACGCAGAAGGAAATCAGACAGTAAATGTATAGTTCCCAGTCTCATTCCTGATTCTTTTAGTCATTAGTAAATATTATTAAATATTTTAGTATTTAGTAAATATATCAGTGACATTGGGAAATTACAGATGTTGTACCTATACTCCCCACAATAAAAATAATTTTTTATTTACTCATTAACCAGGTGATATGGTTCTATTCAGACAGACTTGCTGGCAGAGCCCTTTTTCTTAGGAACTGTGTGCAGAGTTTTACTGGGAAAAAGGAAAAGACAGTGAATGCACAGAAGCTTCTTGTAACAAGGCCCATAATACCTACTTTACACTCGTCCTTTCAGAATAAATTCAGTGCTTTGCAAGAACTCATATCCTATGATGGTAAAGACTGTGAAACAAATAAGCTGTATAAATCTTTTTGAGAAATGACAAAATGGAAGGCCTGCATCAAAGGCAGAAAGTTGCTGTGATTACATGACTTTTAAAAGTCTATGCTACACCAGTAAGATGTGAGCAGTCATAAAGAAAGGAAATACTGACATGGCAAATAAAAATTAAGAGTGGGAGGAGTCGATTAAACCACTGAAGAATGGTGACAGACTGATTTAAAATAGGATGGACATTGAGGCAGCAGAACAGTAAAGGTGGGGTTGTGTGAGTCATACTTCTTTAACTCTACTCACTTTATTAAAAATACCAAAAACATCTCCAAACCAAACAAAAATCCAGACCCTCAGAGACTTCAGATGCTTCTCAGCAGAAGCAGAAATTCAGCTAGAGGGTGGAATGAGAGGGACAAGAGCTAATGAGGCCTCCAGCCCACTAAAGAGGATCACTGAACCCGAACACCTGTATCTGCCGTGGGGTCTTAATGCCTATGTGATTATTTCAGAGTCTGTTTTGAAAATAAGCAATACATTAAAATCTTCTTATTCAAAGAAGTGTCAGCAAATACTTTAAAGATTGGAAATAGTACATTTAAGGTAGAGAGGGTAAATAAGCCTAGGAAGTCAAATAGCCTAGGAAGCTTTTTCAAGTACAGGGCCACCTTGTTGTCAGCATTGCTGAGCTAGTGAGGAAAAGACCCCATTCTACACCTAGAAACACAAAGTCACTCTCTCAAAGATGAGCTGCCTGGGGAAACCAGCAGTCATTACCATGACTTTCATATTGATTATTCCAAATATCTGCAGTAAAATTAAATTGTGATCACAGACCAAATGGAAGATTTCTCTCTTGCTAATTGTAGGCACAAACGTCATGAGCTGCCAGAGTCATGCCCATTCGTGACTGCAATGATTTGCATTTCCAGAGCCTGTAAAGGTGCAGGATGAATGGTAAAACTCTAAGTATAGACATAATTTAGTATAGATTACACTTTACTAGACCTACAGCAGTGGTAACACTACTGAGAACTGTCAGCTTTTGCTACTTGACCTGGCACTTCTGTTTTCTTATGCAAGGAATTTGCATCAGGGGTATTAATTACAGAAGTCAGAACACAGTAAGATAATAAATACTGAAGGAAATTCTCAGCTCCCTCAAAGGAGAAAGGAAATAATGGAAGAATTTTTTTCTTTCATTTAATGCCAATTAGTAGAGTATGGTTGAGATTAATCATAGAATTGAAACACAATTAAACATTGCTACAATAAATTACTATTATGGTTATTATTTACAACTTGGCTGTGGCTAATAACCAGTGAGACTGATGCTTATTACAACAGATAATGTATAATTAGCTAATATTAGATATCTGAGGTACTAAATGGCTGGCATAGATCTCTTCTTAAAAGGCTGTCACTATATTTTAAAATAATTTAAAAGTAATAAAATACTATTATAATAAAGCACAGCATAATGAGTAGGAGAAAAGAACAGGTTCTAAAAAATGGATGACACATTGCTTGGTAAGTTGACCTTTTAGAAATACCCACTCCTTCACTTATCTTCTAAATGAAAGGCAGGATTATTTTTAATTCCAGCTAATGAGAGCGGATATAAGTATGCATAATTAAAAGTCACTCACATTTGAGCCAGCTACAGTTTTGCTATTATAACACAGAATAACACTTGAGTTAAGGTTGCATGACAAATACCATTCTGTTCTGTTATTTTCCAAATTCTTAGTTCTGGAATTTTTACTTAGTGACATAACTTTTTCCCACAAGACAAAGACCTAATTCTCCAAGAAATGTTATAAACTGACAGAAGAATAAACTTCTGTTCAAAAGAAGATCCTACTACATAAAAGTTGAAGTGCAAAACCACCACCAAAGATGGTGTTCTTTTCTGAGAGGAGAAATAAACTTTTTCCACAATATAGGAAAAGATCTTCCTTTTCTAAATACTTTCAGCCATAGAAAACAGCAGAGGATTGAAAGCTGGAATTTGACATAAAAATAACCCTCACTAAAAAGAAATGCCTATGATTGCTTTATCAAAAATGGTTTTAGAAATGTTTTGCAAAAGTGTCTGTGTACATGGGTAAACTGGATTTTTTCCTAAGATTTTGAAGAGCACAGCTAAGGAAGACTGTCCTGAACATCTGTGCATTGGTAACTCCACAGGGCGAAGGAACCCAAAGCCACGCAGAAGATTGGCTGTACTGGCTGCTATGCACAGCTGCTCTTTCCTCAAACAAAACCATATCTACTATTTACAACACTTATGGAGCAAAGATTGCTGAATGGCATTAACAATATGTTTATCTTTTCATTTTCTCATGGTTGCTTTTAGGATTCAATAGCTCTGGAGCTGGCTACCTTTATTTCTTACTCAATTGTTTTCTACTCCTTTTGCTGTGTATCAGTGACACTCTTTTAAAGGTACTGTCTTAATTTAAGTAAAGCAAAATGACTCAATTAAAGTAATGGTATATGATGGACTCAAAGTGGAGCATCTCTTGCTGCACTGGAAAGTATCTTCCTCCAAACACTCCTTGAGCAGGGTCTTATATGATTTGGATCTTTCTGCTACAAGTCACAGCATGTGCAATATATTGGGAGCATGGTAGCTGAGCTGAGATGCAACTTGCAAGCACTTCCAGGGAAATCTGATTTCTAATTTTCATTAGATTAAATTCAAAATCCTAACATAGTTTTGAACAAGCTTAGGTTCTCCATATTTATACAGCACATATCCTGTGGGACTAAGAATGACAGGTACCTGCTTTGGTGAAGTTGGATGTACAAGAAGAATATGATGACGGGATTTGTATTCTTTATGCCGAAATGCAGACTTTCTTTTGAAGGCAAATTGTTAAAATCCAAGGAAGGACAGTTCTCTTTCTTGGTATAAAACCAGGTATGATTGAGAACACAGACTTGGTTTCATTTCACAGTCTAATATAAAAGCTCATTAGCTCGGAGATCTTCAACTGTCCCAAAGAGAGGCAGTTTATAGGGCCCTGCTTCGCTACACCTGTGTTTTCAGAATCACAGAATGGAATTTCTTTTTCAATCTCCATCTCTACAGCAAGGATGTGGGAAAGGTTATTATCATGTTGCTAAGGGAAATGCACCATCCCATCATCAAAAGCCAATATTATTGACTGACAGTATTCAGAGAGGGTTACGGCTTGTAAAACCAGTCATTCACATTACAACTGGAACAACAGTGCTCTCTCTTGGAGTGTGTCAAGGAGAAATAACAGAAACTGTTACATTTTTCATCATTTTTATTTCTACTAAATGCTGTGAAATGAACTTAACTTTTTCCTAGTCTGACCTCCATTTTATTTGAAATGCAAAGGAAAATGTTTCCTGCTTTGAAAATTGACTGAAAATGAAAGATTAAGTAATGCTCTCTGCCCTATTTTCCAGTTTCCTTTACCATTTTCTACTAGATTTTTAATATGAAAAACATCTTTATTGTTTTATTAGAGCAACTATTCCACTTCAAATAAGTAATTTAAAACCCATTTTGGGTTATATGAACAGCATTTCCTTCAAAAATAAAGGAACTACAGTGTACTTGTCAACGGCCCTGATGCAACCAGAGCAATGTTTGATTATCTCAGCACGAGAATTTATCATGCTATTTCAAGTTAGATTTCCTTACCTCTTATACCTTTATCTGAGCTGAGCAGTCCATCTCTTTATATGTTGCATCTTAATGGTTTTCCAGGCACAGGAAGAGTTAACTACAGAATCTGACTTAGAATGTTGAGCAGACTTCAATGTGCACTTTCAGTGGTGTTTCAAGGAAATAAAGACATGTACCCTGGTATCTTGGCACAACATTGCTCAATTTCAGCCAAATCTGACTGAGAGATGGGTCTTAAAAGTGTTAAATCCCAAAACAGGAATGAGAATCAGTGAATAGCTGACCACTGACATCCCATCTGTACCTCCACTGATGAAACAACTGATCAAGCACAATCCTCAACCCTTCTAATAGCAGGAATCAGCTGGCTGGTTGTACAACTGTTGCACAGACACAGAAGATATGGGGGAGAAAAAAAAAAAAAAATAAAGGAGTTTCTTTTCTGGGCCTGGCCAGGTCTGAAGGACACTGTTATTTCCTGTGCTGGAAGAATGTGCAGGAGAGACACAAACTTTACGTCATCAAACTTCCCTAATTCCAGTTACTCAGCTTTAACTTAGCATCATCACAAAGTGACTGAAACACAACCCAGTCAACTGATTGTATGCACACAGAAGGTGGAAACTTACTTGGAAAAGGGAAATTTTAAAAGGGCTATTCCTGTGAGTGTAATTTAGTCCCTATAGTGACACACAGTTGAGTCAATAAGTTCCCTCTTCCTTATCTAAGCGAACAACTGGCAAGGTGACCTCTTTGCTAGATGATGCAGCACTCCTCTGAGTACCTGGGTGGCCTCAGGAGACCTCTTCCAAAAGTTAGGCTCTGCCTAAGGCTATTCTGAGTCCCAGGGATGGATACCATGGCGTCAGCCAGAAAAGTGGCATACAGCAACTCACTCCTCACAGCTTAAACCTCATGAAGTTGTGGACACTGTCCCAACATTTATTATTAACTAAAATGCCAGGCCTGTGGCTTACACTGGACTTAAGCCAAAACTGTTCTTTGACAGACCTTTAATGTCTCCTGTATCCTTGGAGAAGCTAATCATTGTTTCATTAAAAGATATACTTGAAATACAAAATAAAGAGATATCTGTTGATGATACACACTTATACACGAATGCACATATCCAAATGGGATGCTGGATAAAAACACAGTCTTAAAAATAACAGTTTACAGCACTAGCCTGCTGGAAAAATATCCCTCTCAAAACCAACATTGTATTCTAGGTATTTCTTGCAAACTGCATGATAGGTACACAGAACATCGGCTGATGCCACAGTAATTTGAAGAAAAGGAAGAAGTAATAACAGCACTTCACAGTACACCAGATAACATGACAAGCCAAGATTAACAGACAATATTTATGATTAAATTAATTAACTGTACCTTGAAAAATAACGGCTCCTCAGGAAGGGGGCTAACAGGGAGGGAGGTTGTGCTACTAGCTGGACTCATGTCCGTGCTCTGAAAGAAAAGCACACAGGAGTTTGCATTTCCAATCAAGTTCCATGGACCACTTTTTACAGTTTTGGGGGGAGGGGGTGGGAAATGAAAGAGCTTGAAAACAACACTGAAAATCTAACAGAATTAGACTGATAACCTATACTTTATTTGCTTGTAATTAGTTCAAGTATTTCACTAATGGGTAAGTACTCTTAATTTTCTTTCTTTTGAATGAACTCCCCATTCAAAGACTGAACTGCATGCACGAGTACACAAACATACTGTTCATATTCGTTCATACAGAAAAATTTATTCTTTTCAAAAAAAACTATGACATAAATTTTGAAATTAGTTTTGGGATGGCCCAATAGTATATTTAGAAGGAAAAATTAACAGGAAAGCAATATATTGCAGGAAAGTATTTGGTTCAAAGCTTAAAAATATCACGTTCACATGAGTCAATACACCTTACAAATAAGCACTAATCCATGAAAAGAAACAGTGAAGACCAAAGTTATTAATGAAAATAATTCAGTATACTTCAATGGACCTGTCAAGTCAAAATGCTTGAAAGATTGACCTAGAACCCCACCCTCTTCAGATAGTATTTCAGTAACCTGTTGGTTAGCATAGACATTATTTTTACAGATGTGACAGATACTAAAACAAGAGTGTGACACTTAACAACATAAAATAGTAAGAGAAGAACAAAATCTGGAGTTTAGAAACATATATAAACAATATCACAATTGTTCTGGAGAAAACTAGAATAATGCTACTTCTTGGGAAATAAATCCCCGAGTGCTAAAAAAAATCCACCATGACCACCAATAAAACAGAAATGAAGAATATAAAAAAAATCAACAAGTTTGCATAGCCTAGTAGTGCATTCCTTTTCACAACGCAGCACTGCAATGCAGAATGATTTAATAAGCTCAACTTGTGCACTTGACTAATCCGCTACCTGCTTTTGCACCACTATGAAGCTACTCTAAATCCTTCGATAAGCCCAGATTCTGCAAGTGAAGCACACTGCTCCACCTAGTCAGTTCTATCAGTTCATTTATCAGAAGATCCTTATGGACACTGCACTTTACTCAGCCAACTGGAAGGGGATGAAAAAAGACAAAATTTTGGGTACGAAATCCCTGTGTCAAATCTAAAATAGGGCACAGAGACTTCAAAGTCAACACCTACTGAGAAAATTTGAGTTTAATTAGATACGTATCAGCTACAGCACAGCTGAAAGAAAAAACAACATTTGCCTGCTAAATAAAAGGGATACACAGGTAAATGAGAAAGGGGACCATGGCAATTATATCCTAAGAGAGACACAGGTAATTTATAACCCATGGAACACAGAGATGATGTTGAGGAATAAAGCAAGATTACAGCATGTCAGAAAGTCAGTATCTTTGGAGAATCCACTGTATTCAGAAACATTAAAAATTTTAACTCCTGCACCTGATCATGAAGAAAACTGGCTAATAATATTTAAAAAATGAAGTGAAATTTAGCTGTTCTACATTAAACACGGAGTACAGACAAAACTGGACACCTCTGTGGGAATGTTTTGCCTCAAAAGCCAGCAGCTCAGCTGAAGACAATTTGCCTTTTAATTTACATAAAATAAAAAAAAACTAAGAGGGGGAAAAAAAAAAATCAAGCAGCTGCTTTCCAAACCAAATCAAATGCCCTAATTTGTAATTAGAAGTGTGCAGGAGGGCAGTCCCATCTTTAAGCATTGAAACAGCATCACTACAAAAATCTGCAAAGCAAGAGCTGCAAGTTTTTCAGGGATAGCTGGAATCTAAGGAGGCTTTAACAGCCCTGAGGATGACACTGTTGCTGTCACAAAATTTCTCAGGCTGTATCCATTGGATGGCCTGAGAAAAACATCTGTTCTTCAACGATGGCTGGACAGGGGCCAGCCCAGGTCTGATGTCACACTGGTGTGGCACCATGCCTGAACCAAAAAGGCTGTTGAGAAGGAGGTGTATTAGGAGGGGCACCGTGACTACATGGCTTCTGGACTGAAAACAGTTTGAGTCTGGCCAGACAGGAGCACTGGCAGAAGAGCCAGGCTGTGTCCGGCTAGAGCTTTCCACATACACATACTCTCAGTGGCCCCTCCAACACCTCCAGTAATTTTCCTCTCTAAGGAAAGCCGAGCAGTATCTGTGCCTGTGTAAATTAATTTAGCCCAGTGGCACTAACACAGTTTATTATAGTGGAGAATTGAGTGAGACAGTACCAAGAGGGTTGTTTCTCAAGCTATTAAAAAACCCAAACCCTTACAAAGTCATCACTGCTATGAAGGATGTTGATAGCTTGCTCTCCTGAAGCGATATACTAAGAATTTCAAACAACATCACAGTCCCCACTTAAATTTACTCTCCGTGGTGTGTTTATCATAATCACACTTTGCAGTCTAAAGCTACCCAAACATATTAAAAAAAAATCACTGAGAGGAATTTACTCAACAAAGACTTTTTATTTGATGTTGTCTAAACCAATTGTGTTCTCATAAAAGCAGCCACTCACTTTAAGTCCAGCACAAACTTGATAGGTTTTAGTTATAAATTAACCAGAAGATGCTATACCATTAGGCTACAATTATATCTTGTAAGTCATTGCAAATGCTAAATAAACATAATTTGTATCTTAATTGTAAGTATTAGGCAAAATCAGGACATCTAATTTTGCAGTACTGTGCTGTGCAACTATCATTTAAATATGTATTTTTTATGCACAAAATGCACAGCTGGGTTTTGTTGACTGAGCCTTTTCCATGTGTCACTGGAAACCTCTGAGTTTACCAGAGGGCAGAAAATTTGCACAGCTTTAATCACCTAAACTACATTTTCAAAATATCTGAATACCAAGCAATTCAAGTATTTTTCAGAACAACAGTTTAGAAAAACACCATCTTGCCCATGCCAAAAAACCCCTGCGAGCATTCCTCTCAGTGCTTTTAGGCCATTTTTGAGTTCGGAACAGGCTGCTAATATCTGGAAAACTGACATTATTAGAATTTTATCAATAATTCTTTCATGATTACAAAGATCAATGCTCAAGTCTTACTCTAATTTCTAGAATCAGTCTCAATATACATCATCCTTACTGTGCAATTGAACAGGTACCTTGGAGTCACTGATAGGCCATGCTAACCATTTATCCTTGGAGTCCAATGTTAAAACTGTGATAAGGATCCTGATAATGAGGCAAAGCAAGAAAACAAGTTTAAGAGAAAAAACTTTTCCCATTTTGATGTCCATTTTGGAGATCCAAGGTCAGGATCCCATTTGAAGAAAAATTCCCATCATTTGAGCTAGATGAAAGTGAAAGCAGCTGTTTCTGGAGCTGTTATAAAGTAGTTACGGGCTTGGTTTTGTTTTATTCCACTTGTCTCTACCTTCCTCAAAGCAGAATGTTTCACAAACCTACATAACAACGTAAAGTGTCCAAGAGCAGATCAGCAAATGTAGTCAGAGGTTCTCCAGCAACGCAGAAGAACAGGAATGTGCACACTGTTAAAAACACGCTCCTTTGAAAAGAACTCTTCCTTTCCAAGAGTCATCTTCCAGTCTTCAGCAACTGCTCTTTAAATGAAAGCAGATTCACCTCATAAATTCAGATTTTTCTTGCTACAAACCCTTGCCTTTAATCTGATGTTGTTTAGGAAGTGGCCTATCTATCAACCTTCATTAATTGTGCCATAAAATAAGGACCTTTCACTGACAGAAGCCAATTTAATTTGCTACAACTGCTTTTCAACAGGGGTAAACACTGCAATGGCAGCTGGCAGACAATGACTTCTCAGGAGATCAGTATTGCAATTTATTGATCTAAGAAGTTAATACTGACAGAGAAAATCTGCAGTGGATGTTAGAGCTCGAGATTCAATAAATCTTTATAATAACTGAAGAAAAGACAATCTGTGTACTTTATAGCTTTTTCTAAGGGGTAGTGGATGAGTGTTGAACTGACTTTCAGAGTGATAGCTGTAGTTGTATCATAAGTTATGTCAGAAAATATCATTTTATAATCTAGAAGTTGAGTAAAACTAGGAAATTAAATAAGTGCAGTCAGCAAGCTCAGTAGTGACATTTTGATATACTGAGGGTACATCAAAAGACCTGCAAATGGATTTATTAATGGGTCTGCACAGCATCTTTTTGAAATATTGTACTTAAATATCATTATCCCATTTTATCCATAGAAGTGAAAAAGAAGGGAAAGTGATTTGCTCAAAGCTATGAAGGGAGGTAAAAACAAAGAGAGAATCAGAAACTCAGTTATTCATCCAGGGTGTGCAGTGCTCTCCTACACACTTTGAGTGCTCTGATATCTGTAATTTCTGTATTATTTAATCTCATGAAGAGGTTTTGCTCATACATATACTTCCTGCAAATAAATTTTTGATAAACAATTGAGGCCAGAGAAATGAAAATTAGTTTAGATAAAAAATAGTAGACACACAATATAAGCTTTTACCTCCCACCCTGTATCATGTTTGAGTAACTTTCCCCAACATCTCCAATCTCTCTCACTAAGAATGGAGTGAGCACCTCCTTAAAATGTGTTTTCTGATATTGATGAATACAATTCAGGTGGTTATTTATAAATCCATGCCATGTCTCCTTCCTTAGGAGATACAGTTAAATATTCTCACTAATTACTAATGCATGCAATTAACAGCTGAGACATTTAAGTATTATTTTCCAGTATTTGCCTGGAGCTTGCTGCTCACATAGCTCAGAAGGCCGCATGGGTCTTGCATTTGACCGGAGTTATTGTAGCTCCCATTGCAGGAGTGAAGCATAAATTACAGCTGCTACTGTGTCTTGCTACCTCTTTTCATGCTACGTGAGGTACAGAAAGCCAAGTAAGTTTTCAGTGGTTCAATTACCCATGGATTCTCGATCAGCAATTAGTATACAGGCATACAGATTAGTCCTGATTCCTCTTACAACCTAAGCAAAGCTAATCACCCAGGGAAGCTGGGAAATGCCAGTGGGAAATTTCATCTCATAGAAGGTAGGATGCTGATCTGTCACTTAGCAGCATTTGTATGTCCAGTACTGTTTATTTTAGAAGACTCTGAGTTTTCAGGATGTCTCTTAAATATAATACTTTGCACAATAATTTTTTTCCTCCAAGGAGTAGTTAGTATGAAGAATAATTTGTTGACTGTTATTTGTTTCCACTTGGAAAAATAACTGGCAAGATGCTCTTTTAACCTTCTAATTAGGCTAAATCAATTATAAAGCCCATAACCAGCAAGTAAAATAAAGTGTACACAGCCACTCCACTGTTTGTTGAAGTGCTACTGTGTTTGAAATAGTTTAGACTCAGACTATATTTTCATGCTGTTTTATATTTAATATAAACTTGATTTCCTCAAATATTTAAATTTTCCAAGTTAGCTATCTCTCCTCTCCTTATAGTAAATGCAAAAGTGGAAGAACACCAAAGCACAAGGCACAAATTAGTATTATTATCTGTTTTTCAGTTTCTAAACTGGCAATATGAAATTCCTTACCATAAAAATAATTTGTTAGCTAGGACAAGGACACCACCTTAATAAACATTTAGAAATTTGTGAACAAAGTAGAAAGCTGAACTATTAAGAACTGGAGGTTGCTGGCTTACAAGTGAACACATACAGAGGGGGAAAAAAGAGTCTTTATAAGCATAGAAATACCAGATTTTTTATAATAGACAGTGACATATATATCACTACATAACTAATTCATTTATTTAACAGCAAATATATCTTCCTTTCTGCTCTTTATTTTCACCTGGAGTTTATCTTGCTCATCCTCCCAGTCTGTCTTTTCTCCCTGCTTTCCTCCACAAAACTCTTAATAAATAGAGACACAAGCTTCCTTGTCAGACAACTTCCTGCTACGAAGAGGTTACATGAAGGGGCCATTAATATGTAGGAGAAAACCCTTTTTACCTTCCCAACATCAAATTCACCTCAGGTTAATCTCTAAAAATCCCCCTCACTTCTATTGCAAGCAGAATCGAATTTCAGAACTGATTTGGACAATGACTTTGGGGTTACCATGTCTTTGAGAGGAGACCTGAGGGATCATCAATGACTGTCACTCTCTCAGCTGGGACTGCTACCATGATACATGATATTAAACACAACTCCAGTCATATTTTTATCCTAGTGAAAACCAGGGGGTTGCTTTCACAGATGCAAATGCTCTGTTGACAACACAGTGGAGAACTGATTTCCTTGAGCTAAACTCTACTCCCTCTTCAGTTTCTATTGTTTCTTTCATACTTCATTGACTATACTATCCAGCCTTGACATTTTGTTATTGTATATTCCTCCCTAATAATATCATGTAAAATCAGCTTTTTCTGCTCTTTCAGCAGGCAATTGAGAGAACCAAGTGCTCTCCCGGGATTTTAATCTGCAGGTTGCCTATTTCAATTGCTTTTCTTTCCTTGCAGGAGATCTTTCAGGTTCAAATGCACACATTTTTTTTCCTCAAACTGCTTTCAGCTTTGTAGCAAATATGACGGCTGTCTCACACAGTAGGTTGGGCGGTTTTTTTAACTAGTCACAAAGACACTTTCTTTCTCCAAAGCCTGCATTACAGCACTCACAGTAACTACCTGATATTCCACAGCACACTCATAATCTGAGTCTGGAAGACAATGCCTGCATCCACTCAAAGAAGAGTCTATCAGCAGAGAACCTCTGGGCTCTCTCAAACTTCTGCATCTGCCCTGCATAGAGATCCACAGTTTTTCTGCACCCCCAAATAAAACACTTAGAACAGAACTAAGCAATTAATCGAACTGAGAAGGGTCATATCAGATAACAGAATTGACTCCTCTCCCTCCCTTACACACGCATGCACGTTTTGCATCATCACATAGCATAACATACTGTGACCAAGATACAAGGTGAAATTTAAAAGGATCAGATACCAACACAAACAATAAACACACCTACAATTACATTAAGGAGGACAAAAATATATACAGAATATACCTTTATATGCTGTTGGATATGGGGAAGTAACTATCTTGATGAGTTAGGAAAAAAATGCTCCCCAAACCAGGCTGTTTTCTAAGTTCCTCTGAAGTATACACAGACGCCACCATTGAAGCCAGACATGGATTTAGGTGCTAGTTTCAGCACAACAGTTCCTATACTCACAATTCACTGTTCTCCATGAAGCTCTGAAAGATGTTTGTGATCTCCTTACAGCCAGTGTAATGTCTTTTTTTAGTCTACAAAAACCACGATTCCTTCAAGATAAAGATCTATTTGTACGTGCTATTAATGAATATCTTTCTTTAAGGTACACGTTTTAGAATACACTAAACTCATATCCAAAAAATACACATGCTTTACTGTCCCTTTGCCCATAAGTACATAGGGATATAGGTGGTATCTCCTCCAATATTGTGGTCAGCTAACTGACTACAGTTTCCCTGACTTACAGTGCTTTCACCTAAATGAGGACAATGTTTCATAATATTGACAAAACTTATTTTTTAAATCTGAACATGATGAAGCCAACCTGACTTTCATTAATAATTTGCTGCTAAATTGTCCAGTTGTTTCCTAGGCTTATTTTACTTTGTAATCATCATGGACAACTTTGCCAGAGTTTCACAACAGTGTTTTAATCTAAGGCTATGTTTTATTTTTCTGTGATTCACAAAAAAGATTTAGATGCCTTCAATTGCTATCCATTTCACTGAGATTTTAACAAGCTATTTTGCACTTCCTAAATGTTGTGATTGCAATTACTCTCACTTCTTCATCAGTTCTCAGAAGGGTTTTTACAATTTCAGTATGGAACCACTCCTGACAGGGGATTTTAATTTACTTAGATGCAGTGGCTTCATTCTCAAAACTGTCTTGAATTACCCAATAACAGCTTAAAGGAAACATTTTAAACATCTGTATGTATCTGCTACTAAATCAAGGAAGACAGGCTGGGCGTTTTTTTCACACTACAAGAAAAGAAACAAGTGACATTTTACAATTTGAAATACATTTTTCCTGGCTGCAGCACTTCCTCTGTATAATGTTGATAGAAGTAAAAGCTAAAAAATTAGAAAGTTTTGCTATGTTACTTGCTTCACAGTGGTTTCAATAGTGATGTTCTTTAACGACTTCTGAAAGTTGCATCTCTGTGGCGTATATATATATATATGTATATATATATATACATATGGCAGTATTTCACCTTCTGAAATGTAGAGATTCTGATTACCACCGTTTCTAGAATGCTAAGCCCGCTTCTTAGTTTAAGAAGCAGATTCCAAAGTGGAGTTAGTCAAGGCAGGACAAAAATTTCTTGATTTTGTAAATACATGGTATGCTGAGTGTCCTGGGGTGACTTTATGATGTGTATCCCATGTTGCTGCTCTATGCCCAGAAAGTAACTTTGTGCCTTTCTATGCCTTTAAACTGAGCCTGAGAGGGGGAAGGAAAAACTGAGCAAAACTTTTTCAAAGCAGTTTGCAGCTTGTTCAAGGTCACACAGAGACAGCAGGGGTTTTTTTCCCCAGCTGGGGCAGGGGAGTGAGGAAGCACCCGGCTTGCTGCTTTCCAGTCAGCTTTTGGCCAGTTGTTTCAGTTTCCTTTTCTCTGGAGAGAGACCGAGAGCTGAACTTTGCTTTTCCTTCCCTGGAATTCCGGATTTTCTCCCTTTTCTACTGGACTGCTTTCAACCTCAGAGCACATCGGGAGGACTTTCCATCGGGCACAGAGGGCCTGGCCCTGGCCCAAGCCCCAGCTCCGAGGAGACCAAAGGGAGGACTCGAACGCTTTCCCAGGTTTTTCCTCCACAGCGAGACATTTTATTATTTAGCCTTATTTTCCTTTTCCCGTGTGTTTGGTAAATAAATAGTTTTATCTCCTTCACTTTCCTTCAAGGAAAATTTATTTTTTCCTGAACGTGGTAGGGGAGGGGTGGTTGTGCCTTCTCTCAGAGGATATATTTCTAAATTTGGCCAAACCGGAACACTGAGTTTTCACCTTTGTGCATCAGCTTTCATTCTTAAGGGAAGGATTAAGGGTAAGGTACAACAGGAACTTCAACTCCCACCCTGTCAGAGGGTTCAATAGAAACTACCCCAACTGCAGTGAGCTCTCCACAGTCCTCCCAGCCCTCCTTGTTCTACTTTCCTTTTCTAGTTTAATCCTTAATTCTCTTCCCACCAGTGAAAATCAAGATCTTCCTGTGCTGGGACCCCAGAGCTGATGCAGCACTGCAGGTGGGGTCTCACCAGAGCAGAGCAGAGGGGCAGAATCCCCTCCCTCCCCTGCTGCCCACACTGCTTTGGATGCAGCCCAGGTTGTGTTTGGCTTTCTGGGCTGTGACTGTGTACTGCTGGGTCATGTCCAGCCTCTCATCCACCAACACTCCCAAGACTGTCTTCAAGATTGCTCTTTCTCATCTCTCAGTTTACTTGCAAAGTAATCTCCTATTCCCATTTCTCCCACTCCTGCACCCATTCTATCACCAGCACTAGCCCTGTTGTGCCATCCATCTGAACCTGAAAGTATTCCCACCTTCTCCATCCTTCTCCCTTCCTCTGGCCAAGATCCATCCCTTTCAGTCTGTAGGGAGGCTAATATGCATATTAAAATATATCTAATATATCTAAAGTATATATAGGATACATATAGTCTATCTATATACTTAGATAAAAAAACCACACACAAAATTGACTGAAGGAATCTTTCTGTAGCTGCTGTGATGTAGCTGCCATACAATTAGTTTGCTACTGAAAAGATATGTACACAGTAAAGCTGGTCAAATAATGAATGTGTGAAAATTTTGTAGGGTTTTGCTACACTGAACCTTAATTTTGACACAACTTCTCAGCCTCAAGCTCTGTGAAGTCTGGGAAGGCCAAGCTACACTGTTTAAAAAACTGCTACCATTTGCAAAGCAATAGAGGAGTTAAAAGCTGCTGTACTAGTACTTAGGCATTGCATTATTGTTATTTTTAGAGCCCTCAGCTGACCAATTTTTTTTTAATTTTTATGTTTTGCAATAGAATTGTATACTAAATTTGCTGAGATATCTGAATAGCATTTTATAAAGCCATTAGCAATAAAATACTCATTTTTCGTTTATATTATGTCCAGAATACAAATGAGCATAATTTCTTCCTCCCCTTCAACATTAATAGCGAAACGAGAGAGAAAAATTGAACACACCTTTCACATTCATTTAACTACAATAAAATATAAAGAGCCTTTCAAATGAAAAACAATTTAAAAATAATAATACTGTCTTTTTTCTTTGGCAGTACTGTTACAGGCATCCCCACTACTGTATTTATATATTTTATTCTTTTTTTCTGGTTTTGTAATTTCACAAAGCAAGGTTAAGGTACTGGCTCAGTCACCATGTGATAAATCAGTATTCCTTGAAACAGCTTTGGTAAAACTACAAAAACAAATCAGCAAGAGTCAAAGGAAATGAGGAGACATGTTAACAAACTCCTAGGCTCATGCTACAGGCTAGGAGTTTATCCATACTCCCATTATGCCATGGAGCAGTTGGCACTCTGGCTTATCTGATGGCAACCTCTCTGCATGGCTCCAGTGAGTTACTTTTATCTGCTCCTTTTCCCCTCGCATCCACCACTATGATTTTAGCTCTCAGCAGCTGCCACTGCTTACAAGAATCTCTCTAGGCTCAGTTATGGCAAAAACAGAAGCTTTCCTTGGCAGAGTTGTTTCATCTTTCCTTTCTCAGCAACACAGAGGTGATGGCAGGTGCTAACACCTCCTGGCTGCCGCACGGAGGCCCTGTGGTTGTCACTGCTGCCATCCCAGTTATAGGCAAAAGCTGGTCCCCTGTTCCTAAAACCCTCAATAACTCCAAAAGAAACTGACATCCAAAAGCTTATAAAACAATCCTCTGAGAGATCATAGGTAGCAGAAATACCCTGGGTTTAAATGATGTCCACCAGCAGAGCTGACCTGAAAAGCCTCGCTCACAATTATTCCTGTCAAACAGGAACAGTTTTTACCCTACTGCTGTTTTCAACATTTCAGGAGTGATAAATTCAATACAAAAATTACACCAGTCTGCTTTTTCATGCCTCTTAAAGCTGGGGCAATTTACTTTACTATGTCTGCATCAGATATTGCATACAAAGGAGAATCTTGAAAAGGAGGTTGCTCTGAGAATAGAGGCAAATGGTTTTTCCACTGGAATACAGGAAACAAACAGATAAAATATAAGAAACTTTTAGCACATACACCGAAGATGCAAAAACATACTTCTGGAACACTGCATTTTCAACAGAAGAAATCAATATTGAGGAAATACTAAAATCAATATCGCCCATGCCTCTCTATTTTATTGTAGCTTTCAGTTAATGGCCACAGACCTTTTTTGCCCTAAGTCAACCGGAGCACATGATAATGGCCCTTAAAAATTTCTCAGTATTTTTTTTTTAACATACAGTACTCATATTGCAACACTGGGATATTGCAAAGGGTCTGGAAGCTGCCCACATATGATCAGATGAAAATTCTCCTGCCGGGTTTCAATCTTTTCTAGTCTAATGCCTCCATTTCTTTCACTCAGTTCTGATTACTCTTCAGTAGTATAAAATCTAAATGGTTTCTGTATTAAAGAGCAATGGACAGCTGCCCAGAAGCAGTTTTAATCCTTGTCCTAAGCAGAGAGTTCAGTACAGAGTTCAGTACCAGGAGCTCTGGAAAACCTTACATTAAACAAAACCCCATTAATACATATTTTTTTTAAAAAGGAGAATTTGCAACTTTTACTGATGGCTCTTAAAAACAAGATAACAGTGAATACAAATGACTTTTACATCACTTTTCATTTGCTTGTTTTCTGCAAATTAGAGTGTGTCATAGTTAGTATGCAGTGAAAAAAATAAAGACATGTTGTAGCTTTTTAATAGATGCAAGCAAAAATCCAACAGAAAATCCTCCTCATTCAAGTACAGTTTTCCTGAAGGAAAAATGAAAATTCTCACAGGACTCTTGCTGAATGCTTTGAAAAGGTTTTAGGCAGATACCTGAACTGAAGTAAAAATGCTATGTTCAAGGAAGCTACTTGCAGGTATGTATTTTTCAGAGGATTTCTACAAAATCACACAAAATAAAAAACAATTAATACTATCATTTCCATCTGTTTACCCCAAGTTAAACCAGAAGTAGTTTGTTTTCAAAAAGTCCCTAGTAAGTATTTTTTAAATGCCACTAGGCTCCTAAGGTGTGACTGACATGCTGGAAGGATGGGATGCCATCCAAAGGGACCTGGACAAGCTCAAGAAGTGGGCCCATGGGAACCTCATGCTGTTCAGGAAGGCCAAGTGCCAGATGCTGCACCTGGACTGGGACAACCCCTGATGGCAATACAGGCTGAGGGACCAAATGACAGAAAACAGAAAGGTTGAGAGAAGTGGGTTTGTTTAGCCTAGAAAAGGCTCCAGGGAGACCTTACTGTGGCCTTTCAGTACTTGAAGGGGGCCTATAAGAAAAATGGGGACAAACTTAAGCAGGGGCTGTTGCAATAGGACAAAGGGTAATAGTTTTAAACTAAAAGAGAGTTGATTTAGCTTAGATATAAAGAAGAAGTTTCTTACTGTGCAGGTGGTGAACTACTGGAACAGGCTGCACGGAGGAGGCGGTGCCCCATCCCTGGAAACATTCAAGGTCAGGTTGGATGGGGCTCTGAGCAACCTGATCTAGTGGAAGATGTCCCTTCAACTCACTGCAGGAGATTGGACTAGACGACCTTTAAAGGGTTTGCTTCTACCCTTGAACACAGGATATCACAGAATTCCAAATCTTCAAAAAGATGAGCACAGGCCTTCAACAGATTCATGCAGCAGTGACTTATACCCAAAAGTCACAAATTAAAGTTACTGATGTTCCTGTTTCACAAGCCATTTCAAGCAGATGAAGGGTACTGCCTGCATGGAGTGTCATGTATAAATGGGGCCTGAAATAGTGAATAATAAAGTTCAATCCATGGAATCAACAGCAATGGAAAAATACAAGGAAAAATTATGCAAGGGAAAAAATGTAAAAATGCAAAAAAGCATGAATATTAAAATAGCATTGATAACTTTATTTTCTATTTTCTATTTTGAGCAGGAAGATCACTTCTGCAGTCTAATTTGAATTTATTTATAAATAAAGCTGATTAATGCTTTATAGTATAAAATGAATTCAAATTTCAATTCTTACGATAATTTAAATACTTTCCAAGAGAAACATGTTTTTCTTCAGCTGCTTCTCATTTAAATCTGTGCCTCAGGTGCACAAATTTAACCTTTGTCTCACACCACTTGTATAAGCAAGGCTAAATTAATCTGTGAGCCAAAGCCAGCCAGTTCCTCTAGGACTTAAGTATCTTCTCCCCCAGACTGTGCAGGCAGGGAGCTACTACTGCACAGTTAGTTGGGACATGAACAAACACAGTGAATGATCTGTTCTGATCTAACTTCCCAGAAGAAAATTCTTCACACAATTGCCAGTGTGAAATATAACTAAACTCTATTTTGAAACTTCAAGAAACCCACTGCTCTGTAAATGCAAATTTTAACTGTGCCGTAAGCACCTCCTCTGGATAAAGCTCAATTTTTTTCCCCCTCATGCTTTACATTTATAAAGCAAAATAGGGAAACTGTAGATTTGAAAAGGTCAAAGCCTTTTGTACATCATCATGCAATTCTCCAGCTAAGAGTACAGTATTCTTAACAATTCAGCCTAAGGTTTGCTGAGTGATTATTATCAGAATAATTTCTAAAAATAGCATCAATTGCTAGATGCTGTGAGGAAAAAGGGTGTGATTGCTGAAAAACAAGCCTGGAAAAAAGAACTTATGTCTTTTGTGCCTATTTTGACACAAGCTTTTAAGCATTTGACTTGCTGAATTTCAGCTGCCTACACAAAGATACACCACTCCTTTGATACATTATGTTTAAAGAAAATGTTCCTTATTTTTACTTGTTTTGTGAAATATGGAGTCTCAGTTTTCTTTATCCTAAGCATACTAAAGAATAAAATTCAACAGCATGCTTAGCAAAAAATAATAAAATACTTTGTTACTATAGAAGTCTCAGAAATTCTGATGACAAAAGTCACATCTCAGATTTCAGGAGTATATTAAATACAACAGTAATTCGCATAAAATACAGTATTATTTTTCATGCATTAAAAAGTCACAGAAAAAATCTGAAAAAACACACATCCCTCAAAAAAAAAAATTTGCCCTACAACTCAATCAAGAGCTAGAACGAATAGTTTACTTTCAGTTTATTCTTTATGAAGAACGGGAGGGAGCGGGCTTCTAATGTTGCATGATTGTCTTGTGAAAACAAATCACTTCTCAGATGTGTTTTTGAAGGCCCCCAGACAAGAACAGAGACATTTTGCTTCTGGTTGCCAGGGGATACAGAAGACCATTTTCACACAGTGAATCATCACTGCATTTGAAAAATGGCGTTAGCAGGAATGTCACCGATGTGCAGATGTCTCTTTCTCATCTCCAGTGATCCTGCAGTGATCTGCAGTCCTGGTGTAGGATGAGATACTTGGGGGTTTTTAAGTTTTAATGATTATCTATCTCCATAGCCTTTACAAAGAATGCATTGCCATTAGTATATCCAAAACTCAGAAGCATGAATATACAGGGGCTGAAACACTTCTTTGGAACAACAAGTTGTGTAATTCACTACCTATTCAATTCTACAACGATGTATACGTGCAGAGTAATACTTGGTAAAGTCTCATACTACATGGTTTTCACCCAGTTAAATGACAACAGAAGACTTTACAAACCATGGGACAGTAGTATCCGATAATTTACTCTACTCCAGTGGTTTCAGTCAGCATTCTGACGTGTGGGCTTTGTGCAAATCCACTTGCACACCACATATGGGAGCTTCCATAAAAAGCAACATCAGTTGCAGTTGATTTCCATTGAGCAACAGAATCTTGGAGGAGGGAAGGGAAGACTTCAAAAGGTAATTTCTCTGACATGAAAAGAACTGTGTTAGACCAAAAATAAACTTTGCAGCTTACTGAAGGATTGTGTCAATAAGACAGCTCCTGAAAAACATGTCAGTGGTATATCATCAACAACAATTTTTATATCTGACTTTCATTAGTAATTCTGTAGGTTTTATGTATTTTATTTTAAGAAAGATAAATAATACATTTCAGTAGGCAAAAAATAATAGGAAAGTCTTTATCATATCTTTATCAGTTCAGCTGATGCCTGAATTGCTTACTGTGATGTGCTCCTGAAATGAAGAATCACTCAGAAGGACTTAGAACTAAAGCGTTTTACCAGCACATTTTCATAAGAGGGTGAAAAATCAGGAAGCCAAATACAGTGGCACCCTAGTGGTGTAATTGATTCCAGAGCAGAGCACATAATTAATTTCAGAAGTACATTGCAAGGTAAAGTTAGGATGGATTGATATCGGGGCAATAAACAACATTACATGTGGCTGACTATACAGGGGGATTATCTCTGAGCCCACTGAGACTTAGTTTCAGCAAAACAAGAATTGGCTGTAGAAGATTATGAAATCTCCAAGTTAACCTTTTATTTGACAGATTAATGAAGTCAGATGAGATAATTCAGTGAGGTGTGAATGAAGCAGAAAAGGACACTGGTGTGATTGATGGCATCCGACAGTGCGCTGGTGAGACAGCCGGGCCATTCTGTACTGCAGAAACCGCTCAGGAGTCAGCAGCAGGAGAGACAAACACACAGTGATGCTAAAAAAGACAAGACTTGAAGAAGAATGTCCTGACCTAAGAGGTTGGCAGGTCTAAAATAGGGGAAATGGAGCAAAGGTTTTTAAGTGAAGGAGATGAAGGATGGACTTGAGGAAAGGCTAACTGGAGAAGCAGGAGTCTAAGCACAGGATTCTCCGTAAATCTGAAAGATGCCATTAAAGTGGTCCCAAGGTTATCTGCAGTTATTACAGAAGACACTGTAACACGCCTGTGTTGTGACAAGTAAGGCATGGAAGAGGCTGGGGAGAACAAGTAGGAGGAAGTATTTACGTTATGTTTTCTGTAGAAAGCTAATCAAAATACAGGGGGCTGACTGGGGCAAGTGGGGAGACTGAAGAATAAAAATAAGTGAGGATCTTGATATGGCCTAAATATCTAGCCCAATGGAAGTTACAAAGGAAAGGAATCCCATAGAAAAGGCAAGTAGAAGAAGGTATTGCACTATTTCTTCTCTCTGAAGGGGGAAAAGAACACAGAGAAATAAAGCAACACAGCAACCTCAGTACTACTTGTTTTTTTCCCAGGAATGGACTTCTTCAGTTTCACAGTGTGCTACACAAAATACACCCCGAGGCAAAAAAAACCAAACTAACAAACAAAGCAAGCCATACAGGAAAAAAGAAAAGTCTTGCTATTCCTATCCTGATAACAGATTTCTTGTACAATTTCATGTGTGTGTTCTAATACAGCTTTTGCATGTAACCATAGCCCTGCTAGATCTGAAAATAAAATAAAATAACAAAAAAGTGACAAAGTAAAATAAAAATGAAGTACTAAAATCAGTCTGAGACACTAGCCAGTATAAAGGATAAAATCATTTCATGTGCTTACAAATTAATACAAAGAAAGCCAAACCAAACGAAATTAGAACAGACAGCATTAATGCAAGTGTTCTTCACCTTGATCAACAATTTTTTTGACTAAGGAAAAAAAACAACTATGATTGTGTCTCTATCTATCCATTCTCAATACATATACTCAAGTAGTTATGCTTCACTCTCCACTGATGTTTGAATAAAGCAAAAGAAGTGTTTTCACTTTCTTTCAGGAGCACCTATAAGACAGATGAAAAGAGAGATAAGATATGATGTCTTGTGAGATACTTTACAGTGCACAGTGCAATATATAGTGCAATACAAATGCAATTAACCAGGTAATTAGACTGATTTCTTTTCCCAGCAGAGCTCACCGCTTGGTTTTTTACTCTCAGATAATGCACTGATACTATATGCAAACCATCTAGTCTGTAATATATACAGGCACGGGAGACAATATTTTCTCTAAACCCCAAAAGAAGTGAAATGTCAATTTAAGATCAGAAAGTCTTTTAGAGAAGGAAATGGAAAGCAGAAACCATGATAATTATTGATGTATTTAACAAAATAAACCTAGTAAGAGCACAAAACAGAAAAACACTCACAAGTATCATGTAAAAGAGCTCTTCATTGTCTTGCAAAATAATACTAAACTTATATTAGACAAGTTCCCACATTTCATTTACATGGTTTTGTTCTAACAGCTGAAGGGGAAACACGTAAACTAAAGATCTTAAAAATGCTGAAAGATTTCAGTTTGTCTTACTGATTTGGCAGGCACACAAAGTTACTCACATGTTTGCACTTAATTGTTTCCAAGATTAGGCCTCCGGGTACACACAAGACAACTTGTAATGGCACCTACAGGCAGCCTGCCAAATGTTTTTCATTTTAAAGAATTCCTCTGACCTTTTCTTCAAAGCTTTCATGCACACCCTCTTCTCTGCAAGTCTTTTATATTTAGTTCAGAAAACAGCCTTGAACTGAAGAAGTGACTTTTCTTTGTCTCAAGAAATCTTGCTAAGGTATAAACCACTTTAAAGTACAATATCACTACACTTTTTTCACATTCCTTGGGAAAATATTGGCAGTCTACCTAAAACACTAGCCCATCAAAGCAAAACCCAAAAACTTAGCTCATTGCACTACTGAAATACTATCGTGTGCTACTGAATCCATAAGGGAATAGCTGTGAGCTGTCAGTGGGAGGAAACTGTCCATTTGCTGTATTACAAAAACCAATTTCTACCAGGAAATAAAGAACTTTCCACTTAAATTGAACCATAAAATGTAATCTATGGACACAAAAAAAAAAAAAAATTCCTTAAAATGACATTTTAAGACACCACACCTAAATTATATGGTCTGACATGTGATCTTTATCACCTAGAACTGTAGTAGCACATACCAGATGCAACAACACCTACTTACAAGGAAAATATTCAGGACAGTCATTCCATCAGGTTCAAACTGTCAAACTGTTTACATTTCAGCTGTGCTTCCTGACTGCTGATGTAGCTGACAATCACAGACGTGTGGGCAACTGCTGTGAGAGCAGGCAAGAGACAGACGCAGGAAATTTCTGAGAATTGCACATGACATGTACAGGAGGCTAGAAGCAAAATGTGTCCACTGTATCTGCCAGCAGAGTTATCAGTCCTTATCTGTGGGGATATATAATGTATTCTCTGATGCACATCTGGGAACTTGGGAGAAAATTCCCTGAAGTGCTACAGCAGTTACTTGTGGGTTGGCATGGAAAGACCAAAGTTGTTATCAGTTAAAGGGCAGCCCAGGAAAAGGCAGCTGTGCTCTGAAATTTCCCCGTGCCTTAATACTAGTGACCCTCAGATGGACAGCAGCAACCAGAGCAGTTTTGTCCTAATGCCCCTGCTCTTTTCCTACAAGGCCAACATTACACAAACAAAAAAGCGTTTGAAAGTCAGACACCTCAACTATCTGATAATGTTCTTCAGTCTCAAAATGTGGGCAAAATAAAGACTCAAGAGATCTCACAAAACATAGATTAACATTGTGAAAACAAAAAACAACCATAAAGCTTTCTTATTACAGTTTAACATTACTCAGCAGTCTTGTTTATTCAGCACCATGAATGTTCTTCCCTTGCTGCTCTAATACACTAAAGATACTAACTATGACTCCTTTTCAAAATGAAAGGGGTTGCTACCAGGCCTTGTCTGCCAATCTGAAGCCAGAGAGTGATACTGCAGGCTCAGTACCTCAGCTCTGTGCTGGCTGAAAAGCAAAGCTTCACCTGATACACTAATATTTCATTCCCAAGTGACCAGCTTTCTGGAAGCATCAGTGAGAAGAGGGCAAGATGCAGGAGCACAGAAAGGAAGCCTGCACCAGCAAAGTGATGGAGATGGATGGAGGCTGCTACAGACAGACCACACAGCTCGAGGTGGTTTACGTGCTTGTTTGCATGGGCAGACTTAGCAATGTGGAAACATTCAGTCTGTGTGCAAGAGGTATACTAAAGCCATGGCTTCACTCACAGCAAAGGAGGCTAGGAATGGTTATTGGTACCAGCACAGTCATGGCAATGGCATTTCATGTGATTAATACTGCACATTGCCTATTCTAACCAACATCCTTCAATCTGTGAAGATTAGGCTAGAACATACACCCTTTATGCATATGTATTTTTAAGCACAGATGCCTGTAAGCTAGTATATGTAACAGATGTGCAGGATACTAATTAACAGTTTTTAAGTTGATTTTTTTTAAGTTTATAATTCACTGCCTTGAAATTGCAATTCTACTTAAGGGAAAAGCATTGCAGATGAACTGCCCCCTTAGTGGTAACTATAGGGAATGAAAGAAACTGCAAAAACATTAACAGCAGTCTGCAATCAAAATTAAAGTATGTGTAATATGTAACTTCTCCTGCACTTTTTGCATGCTTCTCAGAAGTTATGGGGATTTCTTCAGAACCAAAAGAGGTGAAGGGGAAAAACATCCAAGTTAGTACAGTAAGCCTTCAAAGCAAGCAGTCTCAAGTGAACCAGCACAAATCACAGGTTTCAGAAGAGGTCTGATGCTCTAATATTTTTACCCTACACAAATTGCAGGGAACAATTAATTGTAAAGAGGGCAAGTTTAGAAGCAAATAGACCCAAAGACCTGCAAGTCTTTCTGCTTTGACTGATTCCTCCAGGATGTCTCGCAGCCCTTCAGATTTGCTAAAATAAGATTTAGGCTCAAGTATCAATTATGTTATTCAAGCACTTTTGGCTAGTGCCAGGGAAACAAAGAGAGTATGCCAGACTTATTATTATCCTCATCAATGCAGATCAACTCAAACAAACTGACTAATAGCTGCTTCTGCCAAAACTGATTGAGCAAACACCTTCATTCTGCTGCTTAGCTAACCAGCACTTACTGATTCTTGTCTGCAAGCCTTTCAGGCTCAAAACCAACAGCCCTTACCCCACTTGCTCTGCTATGGATAAAGACAGTGTCATAGACATATATTTTGTTATATCACAGTGGTAATTAAACCCAATACCAATAAATTCCTTTTGACAAAGGTCCATGAGGCAAAGAGTAAATAAAAGGCCCAAAAATCTGCTGCTGATGCAGCTACTAATCCTTGTACTTGTCAGTCTCAAATCAGAGCTTTGCCCACACAATCTTTTTTTCACCCTTATTGGCATTAATCGCAGACCGCAAAGAGCTTACAAAGCTAAATGAACTGTAAGAGTAATGCAAACACATCACTGTAATAGAAACACGTTCTTCCGGAAAACAACTTATTTCATAGAGCTTACAGGCTAAAATAAGAAACAGTAAAAGAGAATTAGAGCAAACTCTGTAACGCTGGGTGGAAAAAATGAGAAATACAACAGCAGTACATGTTAACTAGGCACTATGACGATAATATACTTTCATATCCTACTATCTCCACAGGGCATTAGAGTCTTCTGTAAGGTATTGGGATGCTTTGTACTGAATTTTCAAAATTTTAAAGGGATAACTAAAATGACTGTTGGCACTCTCTGAATGGAAAAACTAAATCACAGGTATCTACACCAAAATTGTCATGGAGCAAAGAGAACCAAAAAGAAGGGACTATAAAGCACTATAGCCCCTTCCTCTCCTGCTCAGATCACAAAGCAGCTTGCTCAACAAGCAGTTAGGGAATGATATGTTGCATTTTTCTGCACCACATATGGTGAAGAAGTTTTAAAGAGTGACAAATTTTGAGCTCCCAAATTCAAAGACATAACCCTACATGCAGTAAAGGAGGACCATGCTGATTCTCATCTCAGCAAATCCAGATACTGGTAAAGCTAACATGAAGTGCGCAGCCTTAACTTGAAAAGGGTGATTAGTCAGCCTAAGCTCTTTCCAAATTAATACTGCACAGTATCACAATCACACTGATTTTGTCAGGCTTTGGCACGACATTCTGCAAGGTTCCTCCCAGGGCTTGGCAGTCTCTTCTCCAGCACCTGTTTCTTGTAAATTTCAAAACTCCTGTTCCCCTCTCTCTGAGGGCAGTCAAAGCCCTGTTCCCACTACTCTGTGTCACGGATGTAGCAGAGCCTTTTCTCATACTCTGTTCTTATTCACAAGCAGTTCTGATTTTTTAAAAATCCCTCTTTGTTTAGACACTAACAGTACTTAACCATTAGAGCAGAACCAATCCAAAGAGCCCAGATAAAGACTTATACAGACACACTACAATATATAAAAACCATGAACTCTCTTGACTTCTTGATGTGACTCAAGTAGGTCTGAAAAAATGTAAGGACACAAAGAGAAAAAATAAAAGCAAATAGATTTCATTATGGGAAGTTTTGATGCCTTAGAGGCTCTCTCTCCACTGCTTTCAGTTGCTGATGCTGGTCTTGAGCCTTTATTAGAATTGTTTTGAATTTCAAGGATGGCCCGAGAGGCACATGAATTTAGGCTTTAGGTGTCTTTGATGCAAATCAAAAGCACAAATATTTTAGTTAGGACAGATGCTTTTTCTCAGAGATTTTTAACAAATATATCTCATTTAAAAATTCCTTTCTCAGTGATGTTAAAGCCATTGATAAATTCCTCATTCATCAAAGTTTCCCGCTCAACATGCAAAACTAGTTTATCAGGAATAAATGAAATACAATTCAGCATACATGTATGTATCACAAGGAGTGACATATCAAATTCAATAAAACCCCACAGTTGGGAGTACTTAGTCTGATGACTTACACAAGCCATTCCATCCCTGTCCCATGTTTAGGGATACTCATGATACAAGCTCAGGAGAAACAGCGTGAATGAAGTCCTTAAATGCAAAACTTTTTAATAAATTCCTAAGAAAGAGGAGAAAGGCCTGGAGAGAAAGGCAGAATAGAAGAAAGGAAACCAAGTTCCAGAAATTTTCTACCTTGCAGCAAATTTCCTTATGAAAACATAGGCTTCCAGAAGGAAGCAGAGAATTGATTCTTTTAATTAAACAGCTTTATTTCCCTACATCATACATCCCAATTTTTAATATTTGTACTGGGATTACATGGCAAGGTTTTGGTAGCAGGGAGGGGCACTTCAGGGGGCCTTCTGAGAGAAGCTGTCCCTGTGTTGAACAGAGCCAATGCCAGCCAGCTCCAAGACAGACCAGACCTACTGCTGTCCCCATCTGAACCCATCAGCAATGGTGGTGGCACCTCTGGGATAACAGATTTAGGAAAGGGGGAAAAAGACTGTGCAGCATCTGGGAAGAGGCGTGAGAATATCTGAGAGAAACAGCTCTCTGCAGACACCAACATCAGTGCAGAAGGAGGGACAGGAGGTGCTCCAGGTGCAGGAGCAGAGATTCCCCTGCAGCCTGTGGTGAATTCAGCACTTGGCGAAGCAGCTGTGTCCCTGCAGCCCATGGAGGTTCACAGCAAAGCAGACCTGCACCCACAGCCCACACTGGACTATGTGGAAGTTCCCCAAAGGAAGCTGAAGCCTGTGAAGAATCCACGCTGAGCAGCCCACTCTTGCAGGACTGAACCCTATGGCCAGAACCCACACTGGAGTAATTCTTGAAGCACTGCAGCTACTGAGAAGGACCCAGGATGGAGAACTCTGTGAAGAATTGTATCCTGTAGGAGGGACCCTGTGCTGGAGAAAGGAAAGAACACGGGGAGAAAGGAGCAGCAGAGATGAAGCATTATGAACTGACCACGACCCCTATTCCCAATCCCCTGCGCCACTCAGGGCTGGTGCGGGGGGGAAGCTGGAAGAGGTGAGAGCACGCCGAGCTCTCCGAGTGAAGAAGGGAGGGGTAGGGAGAAGGTGTTCTTAGTTTTTCAATGTTTCTCACTATTCTACTCTGTTACAATTAATTGGCAACGAAATGAAAGGAACTATATTGATTTTCTCAAGTCAAGCCTGTTTTGCCCCTTACAGTAATTAGTAAGAGATCTCCCTGCCTTTATTTGTATCCATGAGCTTTTCAATGCATATTTCTCCCTCTGTCATGTCCATGGAGAGGAACCAAGAGTGGTTGGTGGACAACTGGCAGTCAGCCAAGGTTAAGACACAAGAATATTGCACCATGCCAAAAAAATCAGTATTAAGAACCTGCAGAGCTGAAGAAATTCTGATTTGCTGTGGAAAGATTAGAAGAACCCCTCTTCATTTGGAAAGCTCTTTGACAAAGCTAAAAATGACAGGTGTCTGCTTTCACCATCAGCTACACAATAGGTAACAACAAAATAGTATTTGATAGGAACTATGACCAAAGTGGATGCAATATTGAGCATCATTCCAAGGGAGAGGATCTGGACAGACGGCCAATTGTACACAAGCGAAATGGACTGACAACTTGATATACCAAAGAGGAACATAAAAATAATACAGATAAAATTCCAAAGACTTGAGATACTGTTCCTCATGAAAAACGAAAATTAAAGGCACTATTAAAGAAGTGTAATGTGTGAAAACTAAACATTAAAATGATGAAGTTTACATCAAAGTGCAAATGTGTACCTTCATAATTCATCAACTGAATCAGAACTCATATCAGCATACTTCAGGACGCCAGTCTTGAAAACTACTTTTAGAACTCAGGACCTCAAATGCATGTTTACCTTTGTTATAGGCACTGGAGAGGCAACAAGGACTGACTGTACAGTGAACCACAACATTACTACAGGAGTCTGTAATAACAGCATGAAAAGATCAGGCCCTCGAGTTGTTAACTAAAACATTGTGCACATAAAGGTAGAAAAGGATTGAGGCTTTTAAATTCTGTCTAATTTTGAAAATTCATTTTTTTAATAATGACTAAAATAATCCGGCACTTTCCACCTCAGCTTCATTAGCAACTATTATTGTCTAAATTCTAGGTTAGTGCAAGCCCAGGTGAGTGTTCTCAGACAACTGCATCTTACACAGAATGTATAGAATATATACAAACATATACAAACATTAAAAAAACCCACACCATCAAAATGCATGACAAAGTGCAGCTGCATGTTATGTAACTTCCATAGGTTATATACCAACAAATAATGGGACCAAACTAATTTATTATGTGATGTTGCCTCGATTCTGCCTTAAAAGAATAATGAACATTCCAGTTAATTTTTCTGTTACGTAAGTACATTCACAGCGCGTTTAAAATCCAGCTTCTACACGTTAATCTGTTACTGCCATACTTCGGCTACATATTGTACATCTTAGGATACACAGCTTATGGTTATTATTTTTAATTGCTCTGTTCAAGTACAATACACCTGGAAGACTTCCCAGTATTTACTAGTTACAGCAACACAGCCCAAGTCCTAGGCAGGTCAGCTTTCATTCCCTGGGACTCTTAAACTGTCAGTACTAAAGCCTTATGTCTTGTAAAGAAGATTGTGAAGTGAATGATGTAATTATAATTAAGCTACTTTTTTAAAGACATCCAAATATGCTATAACTGTGGAGCAATATTAATTGTACAAATGCCCCAAACATTCCTCAACTCACTTAAAGAAAATACCTTATTTCTTCACCAGAAACTTACTTGGAGGAAAGACAGTTTTCCAACAGAGTAAAAGGAAATTTTCTTTCCACAACATAAGGGTTTTTTTCAGTGGACATCTAAACCCACTTATTCATGTCAATATTTTGTGAAGGAGAGTGACCTTAATAACCATGATCAATAACATAATCAAAGACTGACAGAAGAGGGGAAAACAATACATTAGAAAAGAAAAATGCCTCTAGGTTATGGGAACAAAAGAGGAAGGGTGTGAGAGAGGGAAGGAAGGAAGGGAAGGAAGAGTCAAGCTGCTGCCGGTGGCTTCGAGGGACATATAAAATTCAAGAAACTACCTTTAAACTGATCTGCTTTATAATAAGAGGGGGAACCAATAAAAATAGGAACAAATACTTCCATAGAAAGCACTACCAGGAATAAAGGTTCCCTTGGTAGGACACAACAGCTTAGTAAGAGGAACCATGAGCTTCTAGTCACAGGGTTTAGCACAGGAGGCAGACTACATAGGGAGGCTTTCTGCTTCTTTTCAGTTCTGCTTGATGCTGAGCACTCCTAGAAATTCAACTGGTAGTCTCTACATTTGTAGTTAATGCATTGCAAGATGGTTTTCATACAGTGCTTGTGGGTTTCATACAACCTGCCCACAAAAGTAGCGTGTATCTGGGGAACAGAGAAAAAGCACTGTGGAGATTCACATTTGATCATGGAGAAGCCCATGTGGATTACAAAGAAGGGGAGAACTGATCCTGAAAATGCCAAGTTGTCCATAGTTAAGACATTCTCCCTTTTCCTTGTGAGGGGAAGTGAAGAGACTCTTCAATAAATTTGTATGCATACATTACTTTATCTTCTTACTTCAAATTGGCTTGAAACCTTTAGTCCTGTAGGCTGCCCATTTCCTAAAACCTATATATCACTATTATATCAAAATAAAGGCTAGAACAAGATTTCTGCTGGTTAATATAGAAACTGCACATTATGTGATATTTTTCACTTCTTTAGAAACCTGAGATTCAATTTCAGTGACCAATTTAATGCTTCAGGCCAGAAGAAAAAGCAGTAATTCTCCCAGAATTGATGAAACTGCCAAATGAATGAGCATATCAGCTAGAGGCATCTCTCCTTAGGTGGAAGTTAATGAAGCCAAGATCCTGACTTTGGTATTAGACTATGTTCATAATACATGACCTGCAGTTTGCTAAGTGCCAAGGGAAAAACCAAAAGGCAAGGCAGACCAAAATAATATTTTCTAAGATCCCTGCTTAGGAAACAGAGAACTTAAAATTGCTCTTCAAATAATTTGATTTCTGTGGTATTTTTTGCCTTTTTGTAATTCAGCTTACTGAAGAAGGCTTGTTAACCTCCAATACCAATATATGAATGTTTTACTTAAAGCCAGATGTCTGCTTTCCACATTAGACTAGCACAGTGATACAAAATAATTTCTGCAATGCTTTAAATTACTTCAGCATTTTTATGGTAACTCTTCTCGATGTGTTAGCCATTCCCAAGAACATAATTTTAACATAAAAAACACTGCATTAAATACAGAGATGGTCCCAGGATCCAGTGGGGAAGAAAAAAAAAAAAAAAAGGCATTTCCTTCCTAGACAAGTGTTGAACAAAGACCAATGCAAAATGACACTCACTGATACTCACATAATGCTTGTTGGTTTTTTTCTCTCTCCCTGAGACAATGAATCTTAGACACATTTCTGCACAGAGGCACAGTGCTGAAGGAAGGAACAGAGAGCATTTACCTTCTGCCTTCACGAGCTGCTTGCTCAATCGCCAGACGTGGGTCTGAATGTACTCAGGTGCAAGAAGAACTTAATCCCTCCCTAGCATAATCCCACATCCTCCCATCCTGCTGTTGTGAAAAAGAGCTGCTGCTGCTCCCACTTTCTATGGCTGCTTGCTAAAAATCGGTGGGACTGTTGAGGAGACCTGGTTTTACTGACGTTCAGCAAACATAACCACAAAAACACGAGAGAGACCCTGGGTGCAGAGAGATGAAGAGACAGTTCCCAACCTTGAGCCAGACCCTGTGTGAGCAAGGACAGCATTCTGGCAACCTCATAATAGATAACATTTGCTAGACTTCAGCAACAACATTCCCAAGTCACTCTTTAAATGACTGAAGTTTCTTTGAATCGGGACCATTAACAGTTCTGCATGATCAGTAAGAGTTAGCTTTATAAAAATAGAAGTGCTTACAACTATATGAACATACTTGGAAATGGTGAAATATATATGTAAATATCTGTCAGCACCTAATCAAATAGAGATTTTTGCTTTTCCACATGACTGGCAAACCGCACCAGCCATTTGGCAGGGCACATGCTTGATTCAAAATATGCCTACATAATCCAAACACAAGTATGCAATAAAAATAAATTTAGTAATATTCCCAGTTGCGAAGTTACTCTCTTAAAATGGATAATATACTTAGAGCCAAAATGGGATTTTCTAATATATGCCCTGTACAAACAATAGCACCATCACCACAATGCTCTTTACGAAAAGAACACAAATAATTTTGCATATACACACCTATAGATAATGCCTGTTAATACACACATTTACACACTAATGCACATACATGTTTTAACCATGTTTTGCATACTTCAACATATATTCCATATATAAACCAAAAATATATATTCCTTTATTTTAACACAATTCACAAACTTGAAATACTTCTTGAAGTTAGATCTGATAACTTTGAATGCATCTGTTTTTTCTTATTGTCAACAATAATTATGTAATTAAACTGTTTTGAATGTCATTCAATTATATCTCAAGAGACAGATTTTGTGCTTTGCATTTAATTTGATGGAAAGAAGTTTAGATTAAAATAATTTATTGACGGGCCATTAGATATTCCTTTAAATAAGTAACTACCTACTTACATATCTGCATCAAATTTCTCTGTTACTTTTTGCAGACACATTTTGACTTTACTCTTTTGTTGATCAGTGGTCAATAGCCTGGATGGATCTGAACCCTATATCCTTTAAAACAAAACCAGAAATGAAGATAAGTCTTAATAGCGAATCACTACATGATGTTCATATCATTCATACACACCACAGCTAAAGCTAACTTCATAAAAATCACACACTCCTGGAGGGCCATGTCAAGGTAACTTCGTATCACCACAGGGCACCATGGTGCAGAGAGACCTCGTTGTGAGCTGTTGGAAGCTCAGCTTGGCTTGTTTAAAAGCCAAGGTTTTCGAACTGTCAGTATTTTGGCAGGGTGGTTCAGAAAGAAGCAAGCACTCCTAGGGCACAGGGTAGTCCCAAGGATGGATTAACAGAGTGATGCATCAAGCTCTGCAGAGAACAAGGCTGCAAAGATCACTTTTAGACACTTCTGGCAAAAGAGAAAGGCCTCCAAATCTGCCTCCATTTCTGCAGGGGAGTTACTTAGTCATTAATCCATGACATAAGTGATAGTTACTTAAGAAACAGGAATGACAAGCATTTCAGGGCTAAAAAAGGAAGGGTCACTTTTAGCCTGAACAATATTATCGCAATTAAGAATACTTTAAATTGCCTTCAAAGATTAACCTCAAGGTAGACAAGATAGGATTTGATTTCTTTCTTGAATATATTGTGAAGAGTGACCAGCTAGTACAAATTTTTCCTGATTCTCTGGAGGATTTCACGATGCACATGTAACTCCCTCCACTTCCAAGCAAATCAATTTTGCATCAGTACTTAACAGGCACCTCTTCATATGCCATACTTACAAATTCTTAACAGCAAAACGCAGTCACTGGTGTAATTGCAATGTCATGTTTTGACACCTTCAGAAAGCACTCTAAATTGTAAGAGAGAGGCAGATTTGCCTATATTAACACATTTATCTCAAACAATGTCTTCTCACAAAAGATGCTTCACTACTGACTTTCTGAACATTAGGAAAGGAAAAAGAAAATACAAGACTCTAGACAGATAATTAGACCAATAAGCAGTCCTTCCTCTCGTCCTTGTGTTATATTGATCCTTACAGGTTGAAACTAAAGCAAGATGCTTACAGTATTGATGTTCACATAAACGAATTCTTGGTTACTAGGGATGCCTTTCCTGCAGAAAATCAGGAACTGAGGCCGCTGTTTCAGGATAAGAGTAAAAACAATTGCTAACATTGCTTCCTCTTTAGACAAATACATTCAATCTATGCAAGTGTTTGCATTCCATGGACTTCCAAAATACTTTAAAATGTGCTCAGATGCTACTTTGAGCAACAGCTTTTTTCTTTTGAGAATTGCATGGAATATACATGTGGCCATATAGCTGGTAAAGGACATTTAATTGAATTTTGTAGTGTTTAGATCATTCTCTATGTAACTCCATGAATTCCAGAGAAGAAATATGAGAATAAATCAGGGTTTGAGTAGTTATTCCAAGACTAGCTCACTCTATCACTGCTGCTTTGACTTTTCATTCTCTCATCTCAAAAAGACAATGAAATAGATCGTTCTAAGTTAAATTCAGTATGACATTCAGCTCTGTCAGTAATTTAGGAAGCAAACTAAAAGGGTCTTTGGGACTTAAATCTCCATTACATAGACTATATTTTCAACAGAAGAGCCAAAATTCACAATCCTGCACAGTATTAAGAAAGAGTAAGTAAGCAGAGAGATTTAAAAGACAAAGCAAGAGGAGAGGTACCCAGGGAGCTGTAGGCAGACAGTGTGAGTTTATGGACAGATGCTGAGAATCTACATCTAAATGTTCCATGCAGCCAGAAAAAAGTTAGTGCCTCCTCCTGGTTATTAAATATAAACCACCACTGAACTATGTTTGCTCTTTCAGAACCCAAATTTTAAGAGTCCTACATTGCTGGAGACTCCTAAATTATAATTAAGGAGACAACTGAGACTGAAACCTTCTTTAGCATGAAAACTGTATATACTATTTCACAATTTTTCTACTTGAGAAGCTTTGCTGGCATTTTTCTATATGCTGTTTAATGCCACACTGTCACTCAAAATGTAAACCACTTTTGCTCTCTTTTAGTAAACTGCACAAGATGAAAAGTGAAGGTATAAAGTAAGAGACAGTGTCAGGGCTTCCTGACAAGCCACACTAAAGCCATGGTTTCTTGATTTTCCCATGCTGCAAATGATATAGGCAAAGCAAAAGACACCCAAGCTATTATTATGTCACATTGAATTATAGCAAAGGGCACTGGCAAGCTGAACATAAAATGCATCCTTCATTTCAGCAAACAAACCTTATTTAGTCAAGAAAATGTGCTATCCTAACATAACACCAGAAATGAATGAAAATTATTCTGATTTTTCGAGATCAAGAATAAAAGATGCCATCACTGAAACACAGCACCTTCTAGTTTATAGTAATTTCTACCCATAACATCCAGATGGAAGATAAAAAAGCTTTTCTATACACATACACAGGAAAATGCTGTTGCCAAATGTTTCCAATTTAACTTGATTTATGGGGAAACACTATTATCTTCCAGGATCTGCTATCCTGAAACATTAAAAAAATAAACTGTTCAGGATATCTATCTTGTGTGCATGGATAGTATGAGATGTGATATGGATTTAGTTTATAAGAATGGAGGGGAAAAAAAAAAAATAAAGGCAAGCAGCAAAACCACTGTGGGGGTGGGGAATGAACTGAATTAAGGGAGAACCAATGATCTGCATGACTCCAAGAAGTGTTACTCCTCAGACTGTTAATTCTTCCCAGGTACCTATCAGGCAATGGGAAAGAGAAGGGAAAAGTGGAAACTAGAAAGGAAGATTGTTTGTTGGTGGTCTGCACTTGTTTCTTTATCAATAAAATAGAATGAAAACCAGGACACGTAATCTTTTAATACTTTAAACACTGTGAAAATCCCTGTCAAAAAGCAGTTATGGTTCCCATATTGCCTATGGAATATGGGTAGCAGAGCATGTCCTGTGGGCATGTGCATGGATGTACACACAGAAGGTAGGATGTGGATTCCCTCTGCCTGATAGCCTAGTTGTGTGACAATCTGGTCTGCCTCTCTGGGTGGGAAGCAGAGCATTCTGGAAAAGAGAACTTTGTCAGGAAGTGTTCCAGTCTTCAGACTCTTAGTGATAAACACATCAGGATGTCCTACAGCCCAGTCTGATGTTTCCTTGCTAAGATGCAGTACCTGGAGGAGGGAAAGTCCCAGGAGCCCCCTGGATGGTACTGGGACTCAGAAACAGAACTCCGCCCCAGCTCACAGACAGCAGCTGGCAAACCACACGCCTTTGCCGAATGCCAACTGGTTGGCTTAAAACCACCAATACACACCATAAGAAAACAGAGGAAGAAAGACCTGAGCTCAGATATGACAGACAGAGGATAGGACACACTAATTTACTTCTTCAATAGCTTGGATTTTGTTTCAATCTATCAGTTGTAACTCTTGGCCTGGTTTCTGGCCTTCACCCAAGCTAGAGGCACATAAGCTATTTTAAACATAAAATTACTTCACACTACAGGCAATTAGTAAGGCCAAGAAGCCACCAGAGAGCTGCACGTGATGAATGTAATTGCTAGTAGGAAATCCTTCAGGGTTTTTGACCTTGTTGCTAATTTTGGGGTTTTTTTTCTTTGGGAATACCCAGAAAAGATCACACAGCTGGGACAACACTGTTGCCTCCGAAAGAAATGATGAGGTAATTTACTCATTAAAGAATTAATAGCTACAGAGGCTAAAGGGTTTATGAACAAGATCATTAAAAAGATCTTTGTACCACTACATAGGAAATTGTTAATAGCAGTCTGTTCAAGTTAAAACCTGGTAGACTTAATGTTCTTTGGATAAATAAATAAATAAATAAATAAATGTATTTTTAATAAAAGAAGAAACAAGAACATTCTGCAGAAAGACAGACCAAAGTGAGGTGGAGAGCACCTGCTGCCTTCCAAGTAACACCATCCAAAATACACAGAAATAACAGAACTGAAGCAACTGCAATGAGTTTGTAGGATTTGCCTTCATACTTCTTTCCAAAATTCAAAAGGGAAGTTCCTTAAGTCAATACAGCATTGAAGCCACAGCAAAGGATGTACCAAAATCACTGCTGCTCAGCAGGATACCTCCACCCCCAGCATTCAACCAGCTAATCTGGGCACTGCCAGCAATGAGGCTGGTGCAACCTGGAGTTCACATTGGCACTAAGGTTGCTTTAGAGCCTACTCAAAGACGCCGGAGGCTTTTGAAGTTCATGTTGTGCTTAATGGTGTGGCAGCTACATCACATTACTCCAAGTCTATCCATACAAGCTGCAGTCACTGCAGTGCAGATATCTGCTGTGCCTGCTCCTTTCCAGCTCAGTGCTGACAGTTCCTTTAGGCAGGTTTGCATTTTTTGGGTGTGTCGAGAGCTACTCTGCAGAGGTTATGTCTCCTCTACAGAAAAGAAGATTAACTGGCTAAGAATAGTGCTCCTTCTCTTGCATACAGAGAAACTGGTAAAAACAAGTGTTAGAACAGAAAAAAAACCAAACAAAAAAAAAACACCAACAAAAAAAAAGCATCAAAGTCTAACAGGACATGTAATATCAACACTCCTTGGGTAACCACGAGGAATGCTCAGAGCTTCACTGGAGTTTGTCACCACATACAGCGACAAATATGTATTCACATAAATCATTATGCCCACACTGATGGATAATACTCTACTCCAGCTGCCTATTACACAGAAGGCATTTCAACATCATCTTGCAGAGCTTCAATAAAAGGAGCATCAAACGGAAGGTTTAATTTTTCATCATCATACAAACACTCTGATTCCCACGGGAGCACTCTCAGCAAAGACAGGTGGATTGTGCCATCAGAGAAACGCAGCAGACCTACGCCTTGTAATGAAATCAAACAGCTCACTAAATCTAATACACACTCTAGCTAAAATTTGAGCTTCAAAAGCAACAGCCCATAACTTCAGAAATTAAACCTAGCAGAAAAGCACTGATGGTGCTCTTAGATGTGCTATTTTAGTGTCATTCTTGCCTCACATGAAAAGTTTCTTCTGAAACATAGAGCCAAGCTGTGTGGGCTTGATACTGCTATTAAGTCTTGTAACAGCATTATTTTACTGCAAGCTTAACAATGCTGAAAAATGGAGATTTAGGTTCTCTTGTCTAAAAGGCAAGGAGACTTCCACACAAACTGAATTTAAAGGTTTTTGCTTGTGGATTGGTTTCTTCTTGTTTTGTTTGTTTGGGGGGGGGAGATTTGTTGGTTTTTTTAATACCTGTTCAAGATCTTTTCCTTAAAAAGACAGCTACGAGAATTAAAGTAGCTTATCTTTTTTTTTTTTTTTTAATAGGGAAAACAGAATGCATACCCTCACACAAGTAGCCCTAGAACAGCAAATACATTTAGAACAAACATTACTCCAGCTTTATATTCTGTTGTTCTCTACAGTATTACAAAAATGCAACAACAGATTCATAGGATGGTTCGGGTTGGAAGGGACCTTTTAAGTCACCTTGTCCAAACCCCTGCAATGACCAGGGACTTCTACAAGCAGATCAGGTTGCTCACAGCCCCATCCAACCTGACCTTGAATGTTTTCAGGGATGAGGCATCCACCACCTCTCTGGGCAAGCTGTTACAATGTTTCACCACCTTCATTTTAAAAAAATTTCTTCCAGTAGGTTGCAGTTATTTTGACCTGTTTGGTTTCTGATTTGAGATTGTGGGAGCAGGTCAGTTGCCTAAATATAAGTATCTCCGAGATATCCTAAGGTATTTAAGTCATATAGAGGCCAGCAGATATGACACAGGACATGGAAGACACCCTTCTAGAGCTGGAGCTAGAAGCTAAATGAAATTACCATACAGCATATTAAATGGCACTCAACGTTTACAGTAAGGGAACTGAAATGAGCCCTCTCAATACTTAAAAATATTTACTTTATGCCTTGATAGTGTACATAACTTTGAAGAGTACAGTTTATAATTAGGTAGAAGTCTGTAAGAATGCTTGTAAGAAGACTGGATTCTTCCCCTTAAAACACCCTGAATATGAGATGAGGTTTTGCTACCGCAGGAGGTGCAACTTTTGGAGCTCTCATTGAAACCACTGATCTTCAAGAGGAACCTTAAGAACAGTTAATCCAAAAGAATAATCTTTACTGAAGTTTATATTAAAATTATTTATCTATTATTTTTCTTCACCCGTTCCTTTTTTACTTCTTGCTATGTATGGAATTATGAAAAATCTCACCTGGCTCACGCAAGGCACACATTAGGCTCCAGAAGCCACTGAAGGCCCTCTGGATTTCTGGAAGAAATTAAAGACAGCTGAACCACTATGGTGCTTGTTCAAGTTTATATAGTTTTGTTTACAGTAAACCATGATAATTCCACCCAAACCTGAGTCCCAGCACGACCACAGACTGAAAGCACCACTAGCATAACATTTCTTTATAACCAATGAACTCCAAATGCCATTGTAACTCAGTCCTGTAAGATGTTATTTTTTACTTAGAGAAATAACATGGGAAAATTTCAAGGCACACACTAATACCCCAATGTTCTCCTTCTCTGAATTCAGTGTAGTATGTCTGAATATCAACAAACATTTCCACTGCTCCTATTATACCTTTACACTCCTTTAAAGAAATCTTTCCATCCTTGTATTCTCATTTCCTTCCTGTGTACACATTAGCAAACTGCTTCAGGAAAGATGTTCCTTTTCCTTATATTCTGATACTGATGAATACATCTAATTTTCCATTTCCCAAACCTTACCAATCCTATCCAGTGCCTGTAACACTGTCCTTCCCCTCACACACACTTGTATTTTCCTCTCCATTCTCTCTGATAAAGGGACACTACCATCTATTATACTCAAAACCACACTCAAATGCCTTTATATCTTCGGGAGACTCTTCTCAATGAGGGAAGCAGCTGCAACAACAGCCTTTACTATTCTTGAACCTAGCATTAAAAATAGCCAATGAAGATCTAATTTTACATATTTGGGGGTTTTTTTAAGAAAGAGATAATCTTCCGTTTCCTACTACAACTTCGATTTAGTATCAAAATTAAATATTCTTTCAATGAGCTTTCATATTGTCTTCCAGACAGCAGTACACATTAGCTATGTTCCCTCCTCCCTCACTGTACTACTTTATTAATGTGAACTCAAGGTCTCCTGCCTCCTTCCATAATTTCTAATCACCTATAGGTAATATTATAAGGAATGTCCATTAGCATAAAGATTATTTTGGTATAATAAGACACATTTTAAGGCTATCAATCTTTCTCCAGACTGAAAATTATGTATTTTGCCACTACAGGGTTTTACCTTAAAGCTTTTAAAAAGTACCATTCCATGCAAAGAGGTTAGATTCAGTGCATTCTCTTTTATTCCCAGCTATTTTTATTCCACTACATTCCAATTTAAAATTGAAGCTTGCTATCACTTAAAATGACTGACAGAAATTTTAAAAAGGATCATTTCATCTTTTCTTACATTCAGCAACAGTGTTTAGAGTTTGGTCTGTCATTCTGCGAAATTGGCTTGGATCTACAACCTGCAAATGTACTTCTAAATACCAAAAAACATCTCTGTGAGCATCAGGCAGAAAACAAGTTCACCATTTGAAAAGGCTTGTCATTTGAAAATACAAGTACGACATATGTGGCTCATAAATGCAAGCCTTCCTTGTAGGAAGAAATGTCTCGTTAGTTGTCTGTTCAAGCTCATTTATTCTTCAATATTTAAAGGTGATCCTGCATGTGACAAATACGAGAACATTCAGAGGCGCTGTAAAACACACATGCATGTTTATTTTACACATTCAAAGGTGAATTACAAAAAACAACTTATTTCTTGCTCTGTGTGTTCAGTAGTAAATGTTGCTTAATTTGAATATAAAGGCAGGTTTTTTGGTACATGGAAATGGCAGAAGGAGGTCAGAATTTGCTGGTGTGCTCTCAGCCACACAGCAGAATAAACTGCCTTCCCCTCCACCAACCTTTCTTCCCCTACCCAGAAATTCTCTGATCTAATGACTCCTTTGGTGACTGCCCAGTGGATTCTTCCTTCCTGGCACTGAGGTGTTGAAGCTATACATCAAAAACCAGAGAGGTTTAGTTGTCCTGAGCTGCAGTCAGCGCAGCAGAGCAGGCACGAGGAAGGAAATGAGACGCCCTCTTGGAAGAGCCGTACTCGTTCCCTTATCTTTCCTGATCTTGCCCAAAAGAACAGCAAGGCAGGACATGAAACACCATTTCTTCTCTGGCTTCCATTAAGAGCAGCAGTTACCAGCTGCTCCTGGTGTTGACGTGTGCTGAAAGACTGATGCTATCCCAATCCATGTGCTGTAGCCTTGGTATAGAGCAAAATCTATCTATTCCATATGAGAGAATGCGAAAGCGCCAGATTAAAATCTCCCAGATTTCAATCACATTTTTCAGAATGAAAAACTAAGTCTACTAGAAACATTTGCCAGAAGTTTTGAAATGAAAAGAAGCAGCACTTTAGCAGAATACGTCACCAAGTTCTTGCCATTCCATACATTGTTTCTAAAACCAACTGTTTCCGCTCCCTGAAGGCATTTAACAGTGGTCACAGCATAGCAGCTAAGCATGTAAATCTACTTAAAAATGTCTCTTGGAATTTTTACACCCTTGTTCATCTTCCACACAAACATACTTCATTAAAAAAAAAAAATCTATTCCCACCAAGAAATAGTTCAGAAGCAATCTCAGGTATCCTGAGAGGCCTTTTCTCTGCATGCCATCAGTCTTAAATCCTTCTTTCCAAAGCTATGTTTGCCCTTTCTTCCCAGGTCTATTGCTTCTGATAATCTGATTAGGCCACCTGATTTATAAAAAAAACAAAACAAAACAAAACAAAACAAAACCCTACCAGCACACAAAGACAAATAACAACTGCAGATCTTTCAGGTGGTACTAAAATTCTTGAAGACTGAGCCTAAGGGTATGATTTCATTTGAAACTATATTAACTCAGAATATATTCACAAGCTTTTATCCTGCTTTTACTGGAACTTAAGACAACCTTGTTTCTACTTCCAAAAGCCATTCCCTTTCTCTCTCTCTGTCTATATATATATGCATGCACTTCAAAATCACTTCAATTCCTTTTCTGAAAGCCATCAACACCAATATTTGTATAACAAAAGTATGTGAACATTTCATCACCAGGGCTTGCAAAATCTAAAAATCATAAATATTGTACAGGATGTAGCACTATTAGGAATACAAGCATGTATGTGCCCTGCACAGAGAACTGTATGACCTTAGGGATGGGTATTTGGCTTTTAACAAATGAAGATGAAAACACAACAAAGCTAATGTACAGGGTTTCACAGAAAAGGGCAAGTTTTTAATAGGTCTTTTGAGTCCTAGTATAGTAACGTTATAGTAATCTGTTCATTTTTAGAGGATAGATAAAAAACACCTTAACCAACACTTACTTTTCCACATCAAACACTGTAAAATTTATTTAAAAGGAGATGGAAAGACGAAGTATCTTCTCAATTGGCACCTAGTGACCTTTTATAGGTCAGATGGTCACTGAAAGATGGATATTACAAAAAGTGACATGAATGTATGGAGCAAGAGGCCAGTGACACAGTAGCAGAAATTTGCTACGAATCAATCAACTCCTGGATGGAGTAAGATAAGAGGAAAATACTGCTATCTTGCAACATTCACAAGACATTTATAAATGCTTAAAAGACAGGTGACAAATGCAGATCAAGAACAGCATCATCCCTGTTCTCTAAAAGTAGGCGTGAAGAGCCTTTTGTCCAAGTCCTATCTGGAACGAAATGGTGCACTCCGGGTACAATCATGAACACACCTTTGCAATCACCTACCTTCTGAAATTGACTGGGCTTGAGAAAGTCATAAGATTACATTAAAGCATGACAATACTTATTGTAGTTACAGGTAAAGACTTGTTTTGTAAACAGAATTAGCCTGCACTAACCTGTACTGTAACTCTTCTGTGCTGTAATCAACCAAATGACAACATAACAACAAAGATTTTTAATTTCCACAGCCAAGGATCTTTCTCTTGTCTAGTCAAAGACAAAACAACTGCAATAGGCAGACTTTAAAAATAGAACTGATGACTGCACAATTTCCTATTAGTATGCAGAAGAACTGAGTTATAAACCTAGCACCGATCAGAATACATCTGTGCTGCACAGAGACACAGAAGCTTCTTGGTACCCACAAAGGCCTTGTATGTGAAAACTGTCAAGCTGTTGAGATTCCTGGCTCTCAAAATTTAGACTAGGTCTTCAGTACCTTTTTTTTTTTTTTTAACACTTTTGAGGAGGGAAGGAAATGTTTAGCAGGAGAACAGCTAAATCATAGAATCCTAGAATATCCTGAGTTTTAAGGGACCTACAAGGATTCAAGCCCAACTCCTGGCACTGCACAGGACCATCCCCAGGAATCACACCATGTATCTGAGAACATTGTCCAAAGGCTTCTTGAACTCTGTCAGGTTTGGTGCTGTGACCATTTCTCTGTGTGCCCTGTGCCCAATCAGCTTCTGGGTGAAGAACCTTGTCCTGATATTCAAACTAAATCTCCCCTGACACAGCTTCATGCTGCTCCCTTGGGCCTTGAGACTGAACAGACCCAAGCAGACCATTATGAGATCTCCCCCCTCAGTCTCCTCTTCTCCAGGCTGAACAAACCAAGTGACCTCAGGCTCTCCTCATATGGCTTCCCCTCTAGACCCTAAATGTACCTGTAAAATCATACTGTCATAATTTTCTCTATTCTACTGCAACAGAAGTTGAAGTACCACAATCACTAGTGTAAGTCCACTATTCAATGTTACTGAAATCTAAGGATGTGCTTAAAAAAATTAGTTTGTAGATAGGTAAGAGTCTGTGTAGGTCACTGTTTCCCAAAGTTAACTTTAGTGTCTGTGTTTGGTTTTACATACAAGAACAGAAGTGGGAGGTTTTGTCCCTAGAAGTACCCATTGTGCAACATCCCAATTATTTCATGTCAACTTGGATGGCTGATCCAGGCTGGGCCTTTCTAGGTGGTCAGTGCATGAGGAGTGCCTGTGTAGTGGTTATCTTAAGCTCAACCTGCCAGACTGACTTCCTGTGTTTCATGAAGGTCTGTGCATCATGCTGCAACTGAGCTGCTGAGCACTGGAGTCAAGTAGAAAACTGGAATTCAGGCACCCACGGCAAAAACTGTGCTAGCGATTATCTGCTTACTTAGGCTGCAAGACCATGACATGAAGTAGGATCACCACTTGAAGCTGAAAAGAACAGCAGATTTCAGATTTGTTATGTTCAGTAAAACTAAGAATTTTTGAAATGAGTCCACATAAAAAACAGAAAAATACACAAACTACAGTTTGTGCTGAGTTTACTTTAAAAATTAGCCCTGTTTTCATTAATGTCATTATTATAATTTCAGCTGTATTTTGCCAATCATGGTACGAAGCTAAAGAGTGCTTTGGTACAAGCCCCCTCTTTCCTGGTATCCAGGGTACAATATATCTTCTCTAACTGCTAGTATTACAAGCTATCAATACTTTTTGCTGGGCAGAAACCTCTCTAAATAAAGCTTTACCCTAAACCCTAATATAGGAATAAAACACTTCTTTTAAGTTAAGTCTCACAATCTCACTACCAGCACCTTCTAAGTCAGAATAAATGCTGCACATGATACAATTATAAACACATCGTTTGTTTTCCCTTATTCACTCCTTCAATTTTTTTTTTTTTCCTTCAAAAGCAGGTGAGTGAACTTGTCACCACAGCAGTGATAAGCAAGAAGGCCCTGAATAATATCATGGGGCAAAGCCACGAAAATTTCATCAGACAGTACATGAATATTTTATGTTACTGCTCCAAAAGTCGTCTGGAATAATGGCTACCCCAAACCTTAGTCCTCTTGCTTTTCCTTGTGGCTGGAGCTCATAATCTTGAAACAGCAAACTGTATTAAAATAGCCAAAAAACAAAACAAAACAAAACGACCACAACAAACAAACCAAACAAAAAAATCCAGCACTAAGAAAGCTACAGAGCTCAGCTGCTCAATCTTACTTCTACAGTTCATGTGTAACACTTGCTACAGCGTATGCACACAAACCACAGAAGAGACAGATGACAAGAAGATCCAGAAACAAGAAATTAAGCATATTTGTCCTTAGAAACAAGGGAGAAAGTGTTAATCTTAGTGAAATAGGATTCTTGCAGTACTGGCAAAGTTGCTGTCAGGATAAATTACTTGCTTCAGCAAATACCAAATACAGAAGCAGGCCTGCCAGAGTGCCAGACTAGCTCAAACAACCCCCCTTCCAGCAAAGCATTTCTACATTTAGTTCATATTTTGCCACTTTTCTCCTGTTCCTATTTTTGTATCTGTGCTTCATTCCCTCTGCCTTTTGCAGCTAGATTCCAGATAATGGCAGGAATTTGCAATTTAATATCAAAACCAAGATGGAATAAATAGATCTGAATGAAGAAGTAGTTTATAATTACGTACTTTTTTATTATTCTGACACATTGAAACTGTTTCGTAAGAACAAGTATTTTCAGTTCCCAGCATGTCCAGAAAGGTTCATTCCTATCTGTATTCCATAAAAAAATGGAATAAAGTTCATCATTGTAACCATGGCACAGAAAAAACTAAATGAAATCTTAAACCAAAAAGCTCAGCACAAGAATAATGTGTTCTTGAAGACTCACCATATATCTATTTATACAGTGATTATACTACATGAATAAAAGTAAACACTGGCTTTGAAATTAACACCCTACTACATGCTCTTCCAACTCTGATGGAAACATATTCCATAAGACACTGTATCAAACTCCTAAAATCTCCATTTTTTCCAGTAGGCTCTGCAAGACCACACTGCATTTCATTTATCTGTCCACAGTTGTGAAAATCACTTATAAACAGTACCCATCTAAACACGATGGAGAACAGAGCATTATGCAATGACAATATTATAGGACCAAAGTTCATACAAAACTCTTTTTTTTCTATGATTTAAATACTGTCAAGATATTTAGAAATGCTTCTCTAAGATCCTCTGCAGAATTCAGATACAAATATACAGGGGAAGGAAACTGAATAATACCAAAAAAATGAGAAGAATACTCTGTACTAATTCTAATACTAGTACAGTATTTTACACTAATTCTTAATAATCCTAGCCAATTAAGCTGCACATAATGCAAGTCCCAAAGTGACTAGAGTGTGAGAAAACAATTTATCCAAATTATACTATGTAATTATATTTTTGTAAAAGCTGGGATATAAATAGTAAAGAATTCTATTTTGAGCCAGTAAACTGCCCTAATAAATTGTTCAAGAAGCTGGAAAAAGATGCCATAAACACAAGATAATCAGAAAGATGCTTAAGTTGAGGAAAAAAGACATCAATTATATGAATAAACCAACCAACAGTCAAATACTGTATTGTATCAATAAATGACATCATATGGTAAAATATGGCATACAAAATATACTGATGAAGCTTGCATAGTCAAAACATAATGGCATCTTAATAAAGACAACTTAGAAGGAGCTTAATCACGAAAGTCAAAAGAAATACATTAAAAGTTCATATTCATCAGAAAAATCAGTGGTGAAAGAATAATGCAATGACAGAATGACATAGGCTAGGAAAGCTCAGTATCTAAACAATAGTCTTAAACATATTTTTAAAATATTTTGTATTTGAAATTATAAAACATATTTTTGGTATAAGTTCACCTTTTAGCAGCAAATTCAATGTAACCATCACTGTAACTAGCAAGAGACAGTGGCATATTTTAGGTACACCTGTGAGAACTGCATAGTTATGTACATATTTCAAAAGCACATGTGTCTTCCTAAGTACTTTATTGTAAAAATATATAAATGATATACAGCTAAATACCCTCATTTTAGCCACAGACATGGACACACCAGCACAATGAAAAAAGGCAGTCAGGCCCACCAGAATGTGAATTATAATGACAACCACATACAAACAAAACCTGTGAGTATGAATCCATTTTGATGTCGCTGTCTTACTCATTCAGGGAGCCCAAAGCTCACTAACATCAAGGCAGAGCTCTCCACTGCCTCAACAAACTTTGAAAGAGAGCTTTGATTAAATAAAAAACTAGACAGCATAACTTATGATAGTTGGCTGGTTTTATAAAAGTCTGTATAATCAGCAATATTTTTATCATGGTTTATCTTACACTACCTTGAATGTTCAGTTTCAGTACTCTAAAAAGGCTAATCTCTGTGTCAATATAAAAGCAATCTACACAAAAGGAATACAAAGTTCTTCTTTCTGACAGGGCAAATCAGGAAAGGTCCTGCTCACATGGGAGATTTGCTCACTTATTAAGATTTTGGTTACATCCTGACACGCCAAACTGTTTCTCCCTACATGCACCCTGACAGTCTTAATTTTAAAAGCAATTGTTGCTCCATAGCACCATGCATGAGGGTAGGAGTAAAAGTTTAAGACATCAACCGATCCAAAGCTGCATCACAAAGTGTAGAGGGGGAAAACAAAAAGGGGTTGGGGACTAGTGAGAAAAATGCTCATTTTCATAGCAAAAGGACTGACCCAAACACTGCCTGCTTTCTCTGTGCTACTACCAGAAGTTTATCAGCAGCAGGGGACTTACACAGATGAGCAAGGCTGGCATGGCTGTACACTGGAGATTTAAGGACTTTTAATTTAATTTGATACCATAGTTTAAATGAAATGCAAAGAACAATCTTTAGAAGAGATTTTTGCATGGCATGGCAAGTAATAAAAACTGCCCCTCTTTTTCCACTGTGGCGGCTTGTAGCTGTGACCAGAGATTTGTTTTCCTCATATTACACTAAAATAAAATGTTTAAAAACAAAACCAAACCCCCAAAAACACCACCACAATGATTTGCCCAGGAGGGGCAGGAAAAATAGTGCCACATAAGAGAAATAGAAATCCTAGGATAGAAATGATCCTTGACTAGTCGTTCATTTATCTCTATCCTGCTTCAAAGAGATGTAAGTAATCAAACTGTATCCTTTCTCAGCTGCTTTATGACATGCACAGTTTCTACTGAGGCAACATCAGTTATCTCTGAACATATATTTGTTCCTATTTAGATTATCTTCGCAGAGATTTGACACAAGAGCTGCTGATAAAAAGAAGAATCTTCTTCTTAAGCTTGCAAATGAGGCTATTGCTTTTACCTGACAACTTTTCAATACCTTTTGTTGAGTCCAGGAGGGAAAACAGAGGAGAGTATTCAATTTAAATTTTAAAAAAATTTCTAGGCATGAGCTAAGTTTGCATGTTACATCCATGAGCTCTTCATTACATGGATGATTATTGTCTCTGTAAAGGGAACTCACCATGAACACAAAAATGTAAGGAGAAAGAAAGATGAAGAGAGCAGCAGTCTGACAAGGCACCAAATACCAGCTGGATTAAATGCACCTATGCTATTTCACACCCAGCTGAGGCTCTGACCAGAGGCAGAGAACTGCTGTTTTTTCAATATTAAGGTACATAAACTAGGAAAATACAGACTATCAGACATATGCAATATTTCTTTCGATACATCACATGCTCATGAAAGATACATGTGCCTACCAATTGGCTCTGGACAATTACAAAACCAGGTGTAGGATATGTCACCAATGGGCAATTTCTAAATCCTTTTCCAAAAAAATGTTTGTTTCTCTGTCACTGGGTTTCATCATGTAAGCCTTCAAACAAACCACTTAATCTTCATGAATTCAAGTGGAGCCAGACGGCACAAAATCAGCACTATTATTTTCTGTCAAAATCATAAAATCATCAAACACTCCAACTCCCCTGCAGAGAGCAGAGATGACATCTAGTAGATCAGGGTGCTCAGTTGCAAGCATGCTGTATCAGCATTTCTCATCTATTTTCTTTCTTCCACTAGAAAAATGATCAGCACTGTTCTGATAACCTGGGCTGCAAAGTAATGGAATGCACTGTGCAGAGAAGGCATCAAACAAATCTGCAGCACGGAGCTATGCCAGGATCCAGCTATGCTACGAACGGTGAGAATTTCTCCTGTGACTACACTAGCACTTGTTTCCAAAATTCTGGATGATCAAGGCATTAGGGATAATTAAGAGATCAAATTTAAATGCTGCAGAATCATCTGTATGGTCATACATGAACACAAATAGTTAAATGGGTAACTACAGGCACAGCTGGCACTCTACTACCTGAGTATAAGACCTACATTTTTATCTGTTACATTTTATTCTCCTTGAACATCCATTTACAGCAACAGTTGCATATTACCAGTTTTACTGCTTTATCTATAGAACCAGACATTTTTCAGTGTCAGGAAAACTGCAACCTATCGTGAGGAAGAAAAAAAATCTTAATATAGGGGGCATAAAGGACTGTCCAGCTTCCGATGTTGACAGACTATTTAAATGAGGACAATTCTTTTTGGTTTTAACCTATTGAAGTTGAAGGTAATGGCACCAGCTATAAGCCTCATATGAAATGCTCTTTGTAAATTACAAAACTGTTTGATGAGTTGGTATTTTCATAACTATAATAAATTTGCAGGAAAATCAATTATAATGACGCTTAGGTGCTGTCCTATTTTCAATTACTTTTTTCCTTTAAAAAACTGGATAACTGGGTAACTTATTGCAAAATCTGTTAGATCTGGCAGTCTTAAATGGTTTTTTATCAGAAATTCTTCCATCTACCTTCTTTCATTTAAATCAAATTACTCATGAGCCCTAACAACTTAGTATAATCAATTCCTTCTATAGACTCTTGCAGACAGTCAGGATTTCTTCCACCGCTTGCTCATTATTTTGCAATGCACTTTTTGGTATTTGTAGTTTTACCACAAAATGTAATTGGTGTGATCAGCTCCACTGCCAAGAAGTGAGGGGTGGGATTTAGCTGACCCATCTGCAGCAATGGACCAAACCATGGAAGTACTAAACGAGACCATGGTTTCAGTTTTGCAACAGTTATAATTTTATGGTGTTCAGCCACAGGTTAATCACAGCCAATTGCACAGAACTGCTGATGTAGGGACATTACCTATTAATAGGGTTACTATTTTTAATGCTTCCCTGCAAGGTGCTGCTCAGACATGGCTTGTTGAGGCTGGGACACATTCTATGCAAATCTGTGCTGACCTGGAGCACATTGCCCTGCCATACGAAAATGTTTCATTCAGGCAACCACAGGAGAAATAACTCATCACTTGCTTTCTGAATACGGGGAGTAGACACTTCTATCACCACCCCCCCCACATGTGGAAGACAACATGTTTCATGGTCAATCCAGTTTCAGTGAGGCTACAGCACACAGACACACGTAATCTACAAAGATTAAGCCACAGCAGCAGAACAAACAGAACAGAAATAGAGAAATTTTCCATTTTCAGTATTAAATATTAAGGGTATTCATTTCAGACTGATAATGTCAAAGTGTGGCTCAAAAACATTATCAATGTAGCTTTCAAAACAACTTCAGCATGAGCATGGGCAATGATGAACTGATAACAGAGCTGAACCAATTCAGAAGATCTTCTTATTGAGCCAGGATTAGTGTGGCTTCACAGGGGCCCAGAGCTGTGTGCCCATCTCCAACCTGTAACCTCACACTCTGAAGTACTCAGGAGCATCCGTTGTAAAGTACAATGATCCTTACGAGAAACGGAATCCAGGAAGGCTGGACATTCTTCAAGAAAGAAATCTTAATGGCACAGGAACAGCCCATCCCCATGTGCCAAAAGACAGAAAAAAAAAAAACTTTGAGATCTTTGCAAGAAGAAGCAGGAAACTCAGGAGGACTACAAAGACTTCATGAGGTTATGCTGGGAGAAAATTAGAAGAGCCAAAGCCCAACTAGAACTTAGTCTAGCTACTATCACATAAAACAACAACAACAAAAGTTTTTATAAATACATTAACAACAAAAGGAGGGCTAAGGAAACTCTCTATCCTTTACTGGATGTGGGAGCAAACAAAGTGACAAAGGATGAGGAACTTTATGCCATTTTGCTTCTGTCTTTAGTAGTAAGATAGTTGTCCTCAGGGACAACCCAGACCCCTGAGCTGGAAGACGGAGCAGAACGAAACCGTTATAATCCAAGGGGAAATGGCCAGCAACCTGCTACACCACTTAGACATGCACATGTCTATGGGGCCAGATAGGATCCACCCAAGGGTACTGAGGGAGCTGGTAGAAGCGCTCACTGAGCCATTTTCAATCATTTAGCAGCTGTCCTGGCTCACCAGGGAGGTCCCAGTTGACTGAAGGTTAACAAATGTGATGTCTTTCTACAAGAAGGGCTGGAAGGAGGCTCCCAGAAATTACAGGCCTGTCAGCTTGGTGCCAGGGAAAGTCATGGAGCAGATCCGCTTCAGTTCCATCACATGGAATGTACAGCGGTGCTCTTGTACCTTGAGAATGTCTAATTAAATAACTAACATTGGGTTTGTTCCTTGTTATTAAACTCCTTACAATGGGTAATCTCAGAATAAAACATCTTCACTGCCGAAGAGAACACCTAACTCTATCCATTTGTCCCCTGTATTCTCCATCACCCTGAGATATGCTCCTAGGAAAAAACCACACAAAGTGCAACAATGGGGTGTTCTGCCTGTCTTTGCAACTAGCTGGGCATGAGTATATACATGAGCCCATGTATATTTCCAAAAGAAAAAGCCAATTGAACGTGATAAATTTAAATCCTATTACTAAACCTAGTACATTTTTATTATTAGTTATTTAAATTTATGAGTATATGTAGTATCAACATACCATGAAATGAAGGAATTACCAATTTCCAGCATGGATTACTTGATAAAAGGGGCTATGTTAAATGCAGAGCTGTTCAATAAATCAGCAGTGCTACAGTGGTTAATTACAAAGTTACTTAAAGGAAGAAAACCTGCAGTATTTTACAGTGTATTAAACTTGCAATTGGTTCCTAGAGCAGCTAACACAGTATTAGCAAGTATAATACATTTTATAGCAGACTGAAGGAAATGTTTTAATGTCTTTAAAAACCATAGTTTAAGGGCAATTCCATACTGACCAGCGATCAGACTACAAAATATCCAAACAGCAATTAGCCTTCTCTCAGTACTTTCCATCAGTGGATTGCAAGTGCAGCATAAAAGGGGACTCTATAATTATGCTTATTTTACTGATGAGGTGAAAGATGCATGGGGAGAAGTAATGCAGCCAGTGATATCTGACAGACTAATTGCAGCCTGAGTGGTATCACTCTGCCCCACCAATCTCAGGCAACCCTTATGGCCAGTCTCACAGCAATTTTGACATAATTTTCCACATTTCTCTTTTTTTTTGGTCTTTTTTTTTTCAAGTGCAATCTAAAGACACTGTATCGGACACATTAACTTTTAATGACAGCCACAGGCAGCAGCAATTTCCCTCAGTAAAATAAATGATTAATTAGTAAAACACAGTATGCAATCCATGTCCAAAGTAACTTAGTCCTATTGCTAATTGTAGCAATTAGCTAAAGCACCATAGCCTGCGTGGTGTTTTGCAGAGCTCCAAAAAAGGCATGAGCTGAATAATTTATATTCCAAATTACACAAACATATAGACAACGTATCTTAATTTTTTAGATTAGCAACCAGTAAGGTCACTTCTGATATCGCCATAAAAATAACCAAAAGTAGAATTATGCAGCTAATAAACTATATATTTCATAAAGAATACATAGAAAATATGACCTTGTTTCTACAAACCCGAAGATTTTCTTTTAATTATGGCACTCAATGAAATTAATCAACAAGCTCAACATCTAAAGTTTGAACAAAACCCCATTATCACTGACTAAATGGATTCCTTCCCAATACAACTGTATTTTTCCATTATGTTTATTTCAGCATAAGGACCTTCTCTTGCTAGGCACAAAGCCAAAACCATACAAGTTCTGCTCAGTATGTCTGTGCCTGAAATGTTCAACCAATGATTTTAGAAAAGGCAAAGCCCTTAAATGTCCGTCCCCTCGATTAGCCAGACTTCAACATTGCCTAAGCCAGCTATAACTCAAGCCATAAAAAAGTTAACAGATGGAAATAGTTTCATTCTCATCTGGAAGAGCACAGGAAAGCCAACATATTGCTTGGTTAGGAGGCATTATGTATTCATTATTGTTCATAGCAGTAAGTGAGAAAGAACATAAAGTCCAGTTTTCAGAAGCTCATTGGCTAAACGCAATCAGTCACTTGCCAGAAATGTTATAAACCATAGAAAGTATAGAACATCCATTGTTCTATACTTTTCCCCAAAAATGGGGGAGAACAAAAATGACAGAGATTAATTGAAGAACCGTTCAGAGCAGAGAGGCCTGCTCGAAGTCAGAAGGTAAAGAATCCACTTCTTAGGAATGGAAAAAGCTCCCAATTTCACCCACCCAACTCCTATTTTCTTGTCTTCTCTCTTTCAAATGAGAGGAGTTACTACTGACAAAAAGGTTAGTACCATAAAGACTTTGAGGAAAAAAAACCAAAAACCAAACAGTCCAAATAAACATCCACGAGCTGCAGAGAAAAGGGAGACCAAGAAATCACGGACAGGCCGCAGAACAGCTTGTATTGTCTGCTAGGCTAAAGTCGCTTTTATCAAGCTGCCCATGTTGGGTAGTACAGGTTAATACTTTTTCATGAAATTATGCATCCCACAGGTCTTGGTTACACAATTTATTGCAGATTTGTCTTGTCAGAAATGGAACATCCATGAGAAAAAGCTGCAGAAGAGATTGAGAGAGATCTTCCAGAGCACTTGGACAATCACCAAGTTTCCTCAACATGCCAGGACCCTCCAGACTATCCAGCTTTTTTCAGTGAGGTTCCCCAAAACATTGGGGAACCATCTGCCTTATGAGCCTTGCATGGCCAAAACCATAAAGAATTATTAGTAGACATTTTCAAGGCTTTTTCACTGAAAGTGAAATGGTAATTAATTCTCTTAATTGAACGATCATTCATTAGCCTTTTACTAAATAACATTCTCAATCTTGAAAGTTACTGCCATGTCTTCAATTTCCCTTTTCAAGATAAGACTAATAACAAGCCTGTAAGTCTGCAGCACAGTACAGCATACATTGTATGCAGTTTTTCCATTTAGATTCTTCAATTACAAGCAACTGTAAGAAAAAGAACCATATTTTACTAGCTAGTATTACATTTTGGCAGATCATAATTAAATTATTCCTTAGAAGCAGCGCTCAGTGCTTAAGAAGAAGGATTACACTGAATAACAGGGCTAATATTTTAACTCAATTAGCATGTTATTTTTCAATAAAGAGGTGTACACTACTGTAATTCCTTCTTCTATGGGTAATATCAGCTATAAAACAGAAACACCGCAACTTTTTTTTCTGGTAACCCATGTAATTTCCCCCATGAAGTCTGTATATTTTTAAAGTGGCTGAAAACATGTGACATATTATTAGTTTTATAAATATATAATCTTATTTTACAGTCTTGCAAGCATAAAATACTCCAATTCTATACAAGTCTGCCAGAGACTATGTTTGACTACATCTAAAAATGCCTGAGCATTCCATGCTAAGGAAAGAATTTTTCTTTAATGTCTTTTATTCTGGACTGCTCTGAATTTGATTTACAATATTGGTTGGGGCAGAAGTGACTTTTGGATGAAAAAAATTACATCTAGTTGCAATGGAAGTAGGGGATCTTCTCCATGGAAACTGTCTGCTAAATATACTCAGATGACTTATTTATCAGATTCTTCAATACAGTATTTCAATTTTATGGGATTATACTTTCCTGTAATCTTTCACTAATAATTTAAAAGTGACATAAACAGACAAATGTCTGAATTTCTGAAGATAATCAAGTTGTGTCATTTCAATATAAATTTCTAATACAGTTCAAGGTCATCTTCTCTTTGGTTGCTCAAAGTAACTACTCAGGTTCTTTTGAGGTAAATTACAGCACATATGGACATCCAAATGTAGAATTAGGAAAAGGCTATTTTGATTTCATAGGGCAAGACAAAAAGAAAACTACAGAGACACACTGTGTTACAGTCAGCTGGGGAAATGAAAATTATATAGGACAAAGGAACAAATAAGTAAAAGACTGAATGATTAAGATGAAAAAATAAAATCAATGAGTTATATAAGGAGGTATTAGTAACTGGACATGAAATTCTGGTGAGTCACATGAAATACCTTATGTTCCTTCTGTGGAGATCACCTGGTGAATGTTTCTAAAGATGAAGTACTGAAAGGTACAACATATTTCCAAAGAGAAAATAACAGTAGATTCTTACACAAGTTTAATGGAACTGTGTAAGTTAAACTAAAATTCTTATGCTTACCATCATGGTAAGAAAGACCTTTTCTGATCATAATAGAATTATTCACATTAGAAGCAACAGAGAATGCTGTCTATATTACCACCTGAATGTTAGAACTTCTATGTCATATAATATAATAACTCTTATTTATTTCAAGATACAATGAGGTTACAAATCCTTTAAATTCACTCTACATTCTCACATTATATAAAAAGCAACTAATGGAGAATTAATGATTTCAATTCTTGATTCTGCAATCCAGAAGTGCATTAAGGACCCATATAGCACAAATCAAGCTTCTAGTGAACTGAAGGAAACATGAAAGTCTGAGGCTTGCCATCCAGCAAAAACAGGTGGTTTAGAAGGACTCATTTCAAACCATCGTGGCTAAACCTTTGACAATCCTTTTCAGATAGGACTATAGTTGGTTGAATTTAGATACAGACGACCAATAAGTGAGCAGCAAAAACCCCCCAACTTATTTTTGGTGTTTATTATATGATGAAGTTTCAACACGAGAAATTCTGTTTCCATCTTCAGAAAAAAAGTTACAATGAGGTAGTCAAATATAGGAATGGTTACCCAGGGATGCTGTGGAGACTCCATTAAGGTACCAAAAGTTTAAGTGGACAAGGACCTGAGCAACCTGTTCTGAGCTGGCCTTGCTTCGAGTAGAGAAGGCTGACCTCCAGAGAGCCCTCTGAACCTAAATTACTCTGTATTTCTATAAATATATTACTATTCTGTATTTCTATATAGATAACAAACAACAACAAAAAATATTCTTCTTGTAGATCAAAAAGATAAAGCAAACTGCAATTCACTAACACGAAGATGAAAGTTAATGGTGTACACCTGAGTAAAGGCTCCACTAAAAGGCTGGAAAGTGTCAACAAAAAAAAAAAAAAAAAAAACAAAAAAAAAACAACCCCAAATGATTTGATTTCTCTAAAATTCTAAAGAGAAACAGACAAAACAAAATGTTCAAAGCGGCACCAGCAGTCCATAGGGCAAGCAGGAGAATATAGCAGAACAGGACAAGCCGGGACTCTTGAAATTGTTAGGAAATGGCCCAGTGAATGGCCTAAAAAATTTCATTTCAGCCATCATTTACAAAATCAAGCTGGCAACCTTTTAGTATTGCTACTTAATAGAATTTTTTTCCTTTGCATCTCTCCTCTAAATAAATTGCATGTGACTTCACAACAGGTAACAAATGCAGCAAGGAAACTGAAAAGCTCTAAAATACTGGAAGAAAACAATACAATGTATTTTGACCTGAAGCAGTTGGCCTCCCCTGTCCCCTTTCTGGTAAAAGCTCAAAAGAAGCTTTACACTCTGGACATCAAGATGGTAGGATCAATTAAATTCTGCTAGTATAAACTTTCTGACCTTCACCATGTTGAGCCATGACTATCTATACTTCTGCATCAATTCCACATATTCAAGACATATTAGAAGACATCAAATCCATAAACTTTACTGACCCTTTTGCTGCTTAGCTCATTAATACTGAAAGATATTAATCTAACAAATAAGTGGGTGATTACCTCTTGAAGAACCCTCTTCATTTTCAGAAGCAATGTCTTTACAGCTGTGCAGTCTTGGAGCATCAACCTGAAGGGCAGAGACTCAATGCCTCCACCTTCTTCCAGACCAGTGAGAGGCCATTCCACAGATGGGCTGCCAGCCAGCTGGCTAACACGAGGGTACCTGGCTTCTCCTTGCTCCACCTCCTTCGACAGCTTCAGGGATAGATTCCTTGTAAGAGAAAACAGAAAGATCAACACTAAAATATGAAAAAACTAACAACTGGAGGGGTTAGTTCTTTGAGCCTAAAGACATTTATACATTTGCTTTTTGAGCCAGCTAGCATGAACAGCCTTTATAACGTACATATAGCCATATGGTGTTAGCAATAAAATACACATTTATAAAAGTACCGTACTCTACAGGAATTAAAACTATGCTCCAGCTCACACCCTTCAAAAGAAAGCCATTTTCTTAAAACAAAATATCCTATGGGCAAAACTTCTACAGGTCTATTTTATTTCAGTTCAGCTTTACAAAAAAATGAATCTGTCACACACTTTCAGAAGCTAAATCAAATCACAATCTCCCATGTGCTTTGACTTGCAACCCAGAAAGAAAAGAAAACTGCAAGAAAAAGTACTCCCTTCTGGGCTGGCCCAGTGACAGAAGATGAACCTGCTATTGGATAAAATGGAATACGGAATTTAATTAATCTGCACGCACTCTTAGGTTTAGTCACTACTACAGCTATATAACCAGAACATGAAACAAAACAACACTAAGTTGTGGTTGAGAATCCATTAAAGACACAGAAAGATTCAGAAAGATTTTGATGGACTTGAAAAGTAATAAAAGACCACTATTTTGCTGCATACACACTATCTTCCTTTAATATCAGAGCAAGTTATCTAACAGAGTTTTTCCCATGATGAAGAAAGTCATACTAAATTAACTCAGTACAATTAAAGACGCGAGCAGAAGCGGTGAAGAAAATGACGATTATTATTCATTTAAAGTATTGTTCCAATTTCCTGTTCCATTTGAATTTTTACACAACACAAAGCTGATTCCACCATAGTTTGGAAGGACAAAGAATGTTTTCACACATTAAATTTTCCTTAGCTTTGGTTTTATAGGACCCACAGACAAAACCAGATTAAGGTGATTTCTTAAGACAAGCAATTCCCACTGCCATACTAAAAAAACTGGAAATTAGGGCAGTATAACTATCTTTTATGGATGGTTCATTTTTATATTCAGCAAGTTATGCAATACACAGTAAAGACAACATGTTAGATCAAGCAGTGTATCACAGAGATCACACATATGGACAGATCCTCATGACAGCCAAGGGAACTAAAATTTCAGGCTTTTCAAGACTCTCATAAAACAAAAAAAACAGTCTGTTTTAATTTTTAAATGCATTAAAAGCTCATTGAGTAAAATATTTTGCATCCTTTAAAATAAAAATCTGAGGTGGATGGTAAAGTTGCTTTTGATTGAAGGATATTAAACCACTGCTGTTTTATAGCCTTTAAACAAGACCCAGGTATAAATCATGCAAAGAAAAAAAAACTTATGAAGTATCCTAACATAGGCCACTTTTAAAGGTTTATAAAAGAAGCCATATTCAAACCGTCAGAATCTACACTTGCATAAGATTTTTGTATCCAGAAAAGCACAAACTAAGATGAAGCAACAAGGTCCTGGTTTTTTTCCACCCAGTGCCTGCAGACTAGAAGACGGATTATTCCTTAGAATATTCTGTACATTCACTTTGTAAGTCTCACTGAAGTTTAATCTTCCTCATACTCCTCTACAGGCATCCTATGAGGGTCCCACCCCAGCCCTGAGAAACAACCAATTTAAGATATACTGTCTCCCAGAAGGAATCTTTTACTGCACATTATCAGGGAGAAGAAGCTGGTATCACCAGCCATGCCCTGCTCCTGCCCTGACAAGGAAATAAGCAGTATTCTTGGAAAACCATCCTCCTCTATGGAAGAGATCAAGTGTTTATGTATAAGCTATAGATTTACTGGAAATATAGCAATTCTGAATTTCAAATAAAGAAAATATTTTCCGTTCCTTCAGTGGGCTTTACTCTGATATCACACTGCTCAACATACAAAGTTACCATCTTTTCAAACACAGAATGCTGTACTAAAGTATGAAAAGCACCATAATAACACATCACCACTCACAGTCTTAAGAGTTTAAAATCTGACTCAATTGCTACTCGAAAATGATGACTCAGAGTTGGTATACAGTGACCATTCAGATTGTACAGTCTTTTCTGATAGTTCAGAGGCACTTTAACTGATCTGTGACAGAAAAGCTCTTCACTCTCTGACGCAACTCATTCTACTTCCTGCAGAAAAAAGAAACTCATTTAAAATTCATTCCAGAAATGGTATTTCATCAAGTTCATTATTAACAGCATCCAGGTGGCCTGTTACAGTATTATTACAGTAATTCACTGCAATTCATCTCAAAGCAGCAATAGAGATTTAGAAAGGAAAAAAAAACGAACGTTCTTCCTAAATTAGAAGTTTCACTTTATCAGTAAAACATCTCAGCCTCTGAAGCTGGAGTAGGCGCTGGTTCCTTGCCTGGTAATGCAGGAGCTCCTTACAGATGGCCAGAGCCCTCCACCTTCCTAAAATGCATTTATTGCAATAAAAACACTTCACAGGCAAATGTTATCTGTGACAAACTTCTTAAACTGTTAGAAAAAAGCTTCAAAAGGTCTATTTTAATGACTAAATACAACATATTTCCTTCAAGTGACAACATTGACTATATAATATTATCAACATACAATATTTCAGAAATGTAATTTGGTCACTTTTAAATACATGGCTCCAGCCTGAGATCTAAATTTGCCTGCCATACGCTTAGGCTAAGCTCCTACTTTAATAAAACCACACCTGAAAACATTCTGAGCACTGGAAGTCAGTTTCAAAATGCTTCTGAAAGGGCTTAACCAACCCTGCTACCACTCCTTCAAATGATTTCCTGGACGGTTTGGTTGTCACTACAGGCAAATTGGATGAGACCACTCCATTCTGGAGCATGTCCGTGGTGCAGATGTGCACTGAACTACCATCCCATAGAGATGTCACCCCAAATCCCTGAGCATGGCTATGGAGCCATGAATGACAACAGAGAAAAGGACACAATGTTAGTAGAATTACTGCCACCATAAGGTCAGAAAATCCACAGAAACGTCGTTTCAAGTCTGTAAATGTTAAATAGGGTGAAAACCTGTGCAACTCAATGGTACTTTGGGCCTTTGTTTCCTTTGTATCTGGACATACTCACTGAGCACCACTAATCTATTCTCTCATTTCTAATTGATAAAAAAATCAGAAGCTACAATATCCACAGTCAGTAAAATGGTAGTGCCATTAAGGCAGATTTCTATTTCAAAAGCAGTCTTTATTGAAACAGTACGCTAGCATTAAAATAATCAATCAGTGGCTCTTAGCATTTAATAGCCTCCATCAATTCAATACAACCACATGTTAACTGAGTAAGAGACACAGTTTGTGCAGGTCCTTTGAAAGCTCCTTTTCCCTAGGAAGGTAGAAGAAAACCAATTTTCTTATGTTAAAGAATTCTTAAAGAAGTTTACTAAAAAAATAGGAAAAAAGGGGAAAAGGGGGAAAAAAGGGAAAAGAAGAAAAAAAAAAGAAAGAGGAAAAAGGGAAAAAAAAGAAAGAGGACCCGAAGATATGGATTTGTGGCTTGAGCTTGTTGAAGTTATTCTTCCCCTCTTACTGATCCTCAGATCAATGATTTGAAGAGCTTATGGTAATTTGAACTTCACTTACATAAAGATCCCCAGATTATGTGGACTTTAATCTTCTTAGTTTTCAGCAGCAGTGCTCAAGATGTTGTTACAGCAGAATTAGCCTAAACTAATACAATTGGTTCCCCTGAGTCTGCTTCTCTTGATACCAGCGTAACAGAGAAGAACCCATGCAACACTACTGGCACCAGGAAGGCTCTGAAAGCAGAGCAAAAGACCCCAGGCTCTATGAGCAGAGCTGAGCACACCTTCTTTCTTCCCTGAGGGCTTATCTTCTAAAGCAGGGTCTTAGAAAAAGCCTTAAACCACTAATTTCCAGCGTTTAAGTGTGCAGCTGTGTGTGTATACATTCATAAATACAGATACCATATATATACACACACAAGTATTTTTATAGCTCTGTGTGTAAATGTATATATGTACAGTTGTAGAAGTCATACACATACTCATCTATAAACATATAAAAACTTGGTATTTGTTAATTTTTCAGAAAAACAAGTAGTTCTTATTTGTCCAGAGCTTGGCCAATCAGAAACACATCCTTTTACATTATAAGAAAAATGTTTTTAGTTTCATACAGAGGTTATATCCTGAAATCCTATTTCATACTAATCTAGAGAGCCTTCAATCCACATTTCTCTCTCCCATTCAGAATTTTCTTTTTCCTCACCAACAGTAAAGAGATCTTCCTCCTTTGGAAAAATAACTAATTAGTGTTTTGATAAAGATCCCTCAGTTGGACCACATAACACGTCAGAGCAATTGCTTCTGATTTTTAGAGGAAAATCTGCCTACCTCAAATACTTCCAAAAATTCAGCTCGAAGCATTCTGTGGCTCTCCTAAAATGAAGTACATTACCTGTGAAACCCTACTATCATCCCAGACTGAATCTTAATCCCCGAGTGATCTCCTACTAATCTCATCTAGTAGAGACATGTTCTATCCCAAACAGTTTACAACTGAAATACAGGGATATATTTTGGGAAAAAAGAAAGGCCCCTCACCATATTTAGCAGAATTAAGGCACAGACTTTTAAAAGCACGTTCCTAAATATTACAATGATCATATAAAATAATGCCCTGCTGGGTGCCTAGATGTTCTCAAGATCTAGTCAAGGAGCATAAAAATTGGCAAACTCCTCACTCAGCTCTGAAAACACAGGCTTTGCAATACTAAGATAAAAAGGTAACCAGAACTTAAACATTTGGCTAATTATTAGCATATTACCATATTAGCATATTACCATATTACCATTCTTTAGCATCAAAATGTCTACCTGTCCCTGTCTCACACAATTTCTCAACACTGCTTCTGTTCTAACAAAGAATGCTTCAGCAGTTGTAGGGATAAGATCTCGGAATCTTGTACATCAGTGTGTCATAAGGTACACGCTGTTTGGCATTTTACAGCTTTTAGAACTGTGTATCCTTTATTGGTATTCTGATGCTATGATATTTCAAGGTCAGCCATTTAGAGAAATGATGTGCAGTATCTGTTACTATCAAATTCTCCACCCACACAGAAGTGTGCACACAAACTCTAATGGCCAGTCAGTGCTGCTGTAAGTTAAGAGACTGTCAACCTTGTCCATTAAAACTGCTTTTCTTTCCAAGGTTTATATCACAGTCATAAAGACATCCTTCTGGCTAGAACCCGGTGATCAAGAAATATGGAACCAATTAAAAAAAAAAGTTTAAAAAAAATATACAATAGCCCTCCATCTTTCAGCTGCTGGTAAAGTATAGCTGTTAAGGGCCTGTCAAGCATTTCTTTCCTTTCTCTAAACTCCACAGGAGTTAAGAGCTCTGTTTATATCCCCTGATCTAGCACACAACAACACTTCAAACCTCAGCCCTTTTCTTCCTCCTGGAATCTATTAGAAAAATTTAAATGTGACAAATTAAGATAATGTAACACCAAAGAATAACCAGACAATGTTTAAAAAACGCTCCTTGGAAGAGACCAGTGGGGCTTCTTCACTTTCAAATAGTAGCAGTGCAGTAGTAAGTAAAGCATTATAGACAAATCAGGAAAAGTAAATGAGGACAGCTGGGAATTGAGCCTTTGGTAAGCCTGAGTCTTTTTAAATTTTATTTTGACCCCACCCCCCCAAAAAAACCCCAACATTTCTCTTTACCTTTCCTTTGCTCTAAATGTTTCATTCTTTCCTTTAGAAAATGTGCAGATGCAACATAAAGCTTTCAAGCTTTTACTAGGTTAAAAAAAACCCTGGAAACTCACAATGGATATTGGATATGATGACTGCCTTCCAAGAAGCACAAGTCGTGCACTCCTTTCATTCAGTTACCAAACTAGGTTTCCTTACTTAAAAACAAATTTTCATATGCTTCCTACCACAGGTGGTATTTTTTTTATTCAAAACTTTATGAAATCCTGATCAAAATTATGTGTATTTTAAATGTAAGAAGAAAAAAAAGGCAAGTAATTTTCTGTGCTCAATAAGAAGGTACTGAACTGTTAGTATAGGCTTTAGTGGGAAGATAGGTATGCTAACAGGAAAGGTTAAATCCACTAAAAGACAAAAGGACAGCAGGAGTGTTTGCTTAATGCCAAGCAGAATTCACAGACATGGGTAAGACAGCAAAGATGGACTTCCAGTGAGACCAGAAAATTAAGCGGAAAATTCATATACTTTATAAAGGAGACAAGCCACTCACTTCAAGACCTGTCTGAATTGGTTTTTAAACACTTGGGAAGCACCTAATCGTATTATTACTGCCTGACCCAAGATATTATCTCTTGATGGGCTATTAAGCACTAAGAACACTTCTGTGAAGCAAGCAAGCAATTCATTATACCTTGTGTTGGCCAAGAGGTTCATCTGAAATGCATAACAGATTTAAAAATGGTCCAATTAATATTTATTAAAATACCCCAAAATACTTTCAGCATTCTGCTTTCTTTCCCTACATCCCAAGCCCTGCTTGTCCTCCCCCTCATCAGGTGATTCAGGGAACTCTACTTGGATTGGGTTCAATTATAAAAATGTCTAGCTTTCCGACCATGCCAGGGCCTCAAACCAAATACAGACATCTAAATAATCGTCCTACAGGTTATTATGCTACAGCCACAAACATTCCTCCATTAGCAAAAATGCACATGCCTACAGGATTAGATGCCAGATAAATGCCAGGTACTCAGAGAAAGAACAATAAAATATCAGAGGAGCTGAGCAGTTAATGGATCCTCTGTACAACAATTAGGTAGTTAAAACTGTGTGGGTGTTCAGGAAATTCCAACTAGTAATCCTAAAATTTAACACTAACTCTACATTTTCATATAGTGAAATATAAAGTCAGTAATAGAATATTATCTCCAAAATACTCACTAATTACAAACACAGCTTTCTGAGTTATGATACCTTGAAATACTCTTCAACAGAACCAACACAATGGGCTGTTTTGGTAAAAACATATGATTAAACAAACGTATATCCCTTCTCCCTGCCCTCTAGCAGTTTTAGAATAAGGAGTAGAAAACAGTTGCTTCTAAATTCAGGGGATACCATCCAACTATGTTATGCAGCAGACTTTATAAATATGCCAGGAGGAAACTGCAGCTTTAAAACCCGTCCTATTTCATTACCACATACAACAGTTGGAACCTAATGTTACCATTATAAGAGCTTTTATGTTAAATCCTGTTTTATGACCAATAAATGAAAGCATGTAATGGATTCAGGGACATAATTTACGAAGAAATCCAGACCATGTATGTAACTACATATCCATTCTTGAAGATATCAACCTACTAGAGCTTTTTTTAAAGGTTTTATCACATTCTTCTTAAAAGTTTTTGTGAAACATCTCAGAAGTATGATCCCCAAAGAAGTAACAAAACAACACAAGAATTCCAGCACCAGTGCTAATTAATTGCTTCAGTGAAAACAGCTCACACGCCATCATCTTGAAATAAGAGTCTGAGAGCTTCACAAGCACTAAGATTTCTCAGGAACCACTCACCTTCCAAAGGTTCAAAACTTCTCCCCTGAACACCGCACAGCTCCAGACATCACCTTACAAAAACTGCCCCTGGTATAAACAGAGGCCAATAACTTTTTAAGAAAAATCCCCAGCTTTATACAGGGATGAAAGCCCCTAAGTTGTGGGACCCTTCATATATTGTTTCCTTGGGAGCGTCCTCTCAAACAACCAGAGGGCTTGAACTAACTCAGAATGGTTTCACTTACAAGGCAGGTGTTGCAATGTCTGCACTTGGAATCTAATTAGTGAAATTAAACCCCTGCAACAGCACATGCTCAATTTTTTACACAAAGGCATTAGAGACCAAACAAAAAGAAAGCAATAAACTAATTAATGTGTAAATTAACCTAATTGCTTTGTTCTCTCATGACATTATCAATCACTAAGTGCCACAGCAGAAACGTGTTATTTTATCATATGGTGAAATTAGCCCACCTACAGGAGATTTCTTTGACTTTGCTGGTATGGTCTTCAGGGTTTTCATTTTTGATTGTAAATAACTCATTAAAAATAATCAGAATATTTAGTTTTATTTTACTACAGCACTGCAGTAGTGCTTCCATACTGTTCTTTTTCAGAAGAAAACATTTCTTGCCCTTTCTTTCCCCTATAATGTGGCCTGCCGTGAAAAACTAAATCTAATAAATTGTCAAACTGAGGCCAGAGACAGATGAAAAAGACAACGCTTTTTGTTTTGGTTGACTACGAAGGACCAAAGCTCAGATCTCTGAATCATATTGAAATATCTCTAAATATTTATTTGTACACCAGCACAGAGGAGGAAATAAGCATGCTAAAATTTCAGTACTAGCTCAGCTCTTCATGCTTACAATATTTTTGTGCTGATGCAACACTGCTTGACAGGTAAGTGCCTACAAACTATGTCCCACCAGAAGCTTCATTCTCTCTGCAATGCCTCCTGTCTCTCTCCACTTTGAGGACGTAAGGTCCCCTGTCTTTTACATTGGGTTTTGAGACCATCATATTAAAATTCAATGTTTATTTCAGCTGTTTACTCTCTCGTTGCTACATTCTCTGGTCTGGGGACTCTGCTTGAATTACCTGAATATTTGGTGAAGCTGGAATGGCTTCCAGTTTGCAGTACCCATTTGCAGTTTAAGGCTGAGAATGACATGAAGAGCAGTATTGTGCAAAACTGTGGAAGTTTAGAAAAGATCTCACTGAATCTGCATCCCACTGAAAAGATACAGCCCATGATTTGATGTCTGATGTCTGAATCCTTTCACACTGCACATTTTCAAATTTTAAGCAGTAAATGACAGTTATATTTGGAACACAATTTCTCCTAATTTAACATTACTGCAGTAACTTGTGCCATTAATTTATTAAAGCTTGCAACAAATATGATAATGAAAACACACACTTGCAAAAGTTGCTGTAAGGAAGTTATCAAAAATTTAGCATGATTATTAATTTATAATAGGATTTGTAGCATTTCTTCTGTGAAACACTAAATGTACATTACATAATAGCATAATTAATACTTTTAGCAACTGATTTTGCAAACTGTTTGTCAGGAGAGCAGCCCTAATAATTTTTGGAGTGTATGTTAAAACTTGCTGTCCATAGCTCCATCTGGACTGAGCTTAAAACTGGACTTGCCAACTCATTTATTTTCAAGGCAGTTTGCAGTATCACTCCAGCTTTTGGAATAAATTCCATGTTTTAAAATAAAATGCACAAAATGTCAATTTCTGGCCCACACTTGCCAGATACAGCATGACATTTTGATCTTAGCTCATCCTATAGATTCTGAATGCAGAAGACAAAGCACTCCAAAAATATGCCTGCGCACATATAGGCATCGTACAACCTTTGAAGCTGAATACTGCTCGACTTATTAGTCCGAACCTTTTGTGGCAAGGCCGTTCTCCTGCCTCTGCTTTCAGGGATCAGAGATCCATCACAAACTTGGATTGGCATACAAGTCACTGGGCAGGCTGCTGTTCCCTAAATCTGACCCACAAAACCTGAGGAATATGCTAGGATGTGAGTGTATTAATAGGGAATGTGTTGCACAACTACACACTGGACATGGACAGACAAGAAAAGAAGAGCCCCAGCTCATGGTCAAGTGGTAACAGAATAATGAACAAGACATTTGCCTGCTATTACCTGAATGTTCTGGTTTTTCCTTTTTTAATTTAATTTGAATCGCTTTTTCTTTTTTCTGTGGGTATTTTTTGGGTTTTTCTGTCATTGTTGTTGGGGGGTTTTTTGGTTTTGGGTTTGGTTTTGTTTTGTTTTTTTGAAAAAACACATCAACTTTGAACACACAATGAAACATTTTGAGGACAACAGTCGAATCATATTTGCATTATTTGCAAAGATTAATTTGCATTGCAAGGAATGTTTAAAAGTCATCTACTCCAATCCCTCTGGAATAAGCAGGAATATCTTTAACTAGGTCAGGTTGCTCAGACCCCCATCCAACTTGACCTTGAATGTTTCCATTCAAGGGATGGGACATCTACCACCTCACTGGGCAACTGTTCCAGTGCCTCACCACCCTCATTCTAAAAACCTTTCCTTCTAGCTAACATTATACCTTGTCCTATCACAACAGATCCTGCTAAAACATCTGATCTGCCTTTCTTATAGGCACCGTTGAGGTATGGGAAGGCTGCTATAAGGTGTCCCTGGACACTTCTCTGGGCTGAACAACTCTCCCAGCCTTTCCTCACATGAGAGGTGCTCCAGTCCTCTGATATCTTTGTGTCCCTCCTCTGGACCTGCTCCAACCAGTGTGTGTCCTTCCTGTGCTGGGGGCCCCAGCACTGGATGCAGCACTGCAGGTGGTGTCTCAGAGCAAAGCAAGAGTTTGTGGGGAGTTGAGAAAGATGAGTCAGATACCAAATTTCCTCTTTAAAAAAGCTTGATGTCACAAAACATAGATAAACCAGTAGCATTCACTTAAATACACAGTTTTCAGGCCCCAAAAATCCACGTCACGTCTTTTAGCCTGCATCAAGCCATTTATGAAGATTTTTACCACCTAACTTGAAGTTCTTTTACTGGTTATAACAGCAAGTTGATTTAAAGTGTGATCAAAGCTTCAGACAGGAAAGAGGGCGCTAAAGTCCTACAGAATGCAGAATGTGTATTTTTAGTCACTTCTTTGAGTGGCCAGGAATTATTCGTATTCCTCTGGGGCAGTATTGAAGAGTAGGGATATCTGTCCTTGAAATTTTTTATTCCATCTCACTTGGTTCGTCTGCTAGTACTCCACGCCCTGTACACCTGCATCTCCCACACCTAACATCTGGCAGCAACCTCTCAAAACTGCTCAGGAGCTGTTTCCACAAAGGAAGGAGATTCTCTCCTCACACACACCCCCAGCAAGCCACCAGCTTTCCCCTGAAAGGTTTCATGCAGGCAGCATAATAAATTGACATAATTAAGTGCAGTCTAGCTACACTGACAACAGGGTGATTGACCGTAGTATGAGGGTTTCAACAGAACTCCAAGCATAACCCATAAGCTTTTCTCCTTCCTAACAGAACTACTGTCCATCTTTTGCTGAAATAAATTTTCAGCTTGGCCAGGGCCATACGGCAAAACACGAAGTTTACCAGCAAAATCTGGCAGCAGAGAATTAAATAAGTAAGTTTTCCCTTAGAGACGTTTTTTATTAGTTCTAGAAGCAGCATTTTGAAATTTCAGTATCATTTTTCAGATGAAATGAACCCTGATGGGCTGAAGCTGGCATTTCTTTTACACAACATCATTTATCAAGTTTTTTTGTTTCATTTTCAAGAACAAATGCAATGTTGGAAAAAGACAAAGAAACAGAGATGCCTAGATCAGAGCACAGATTAAGCAAAAATCTCTAATTTCTAAGCCTTGTGATATTACTAATTACTTTTAGAAAATAGAAAATACAGTAAGAAATAATTAACCTAATGCAGATTGTTCCTCCTTCATCCCATCACTCCTGAATAAAGGCTGTCACAAAAATAACTGAGAGATGAGTGAAGCAAGTCATTTAAACGCAGGCAAAAGCCATAAGGCAGATGACTAACACTCTCAGCCATGTGCCATAAAACAGAGACAAAACAATCCAAGCCTACTGGACCTCTGATTGGCATTTGTAAAACTTTCAGTGAAAGGCAGGAAATCTTTACTCTTCTGTGGGCACCTTATCCAAGAGATGGGACAGTCACGGTTATCACGATTTATTACTTAAAAATCAACAAGGCATCAGTCTCAGAGGCTGTGATTTAGCAACAATTCACCATAACTGAGAAAGTCACAGGTTTCAGAGTTAGATGGCAATTTATAACTTTTTGGTCCAATAAACAATTGACACTGAACTTTGTTTTGACTTTATAACCTATCACCTTTGGTATTTTCTACTGCATTGCGTCTGTTTCACAACCAATGCCTTGCTAGCTCAGGTACACACATATACTTCCATTATAACAGCCACATTCTTAATTTAAACTATAAAATCACATTACTATACTTTAAAACCCTTCACCATATCACCCAATACGTATTTTTCCTTATAACTAAAGAAACCTAGGTTTATAATTCTTCTGCTTAAAGTCTGTATACCTTTGCCATTATCTCAATCCAAGCTCTTTCCAGGGCTGTAAATCAAACTCATTAATGCCTGTGAAGTTTCTGCTCCTCTGTTTCCCACACTCTTCCTCCTCAGCATAAGCTAGCAGAGTTTTTGACATGCAAAACTTGCATGGTACAAGCCATGTGCTCCTGCCATAGCAATAAGAAAGAGGAGAGAAAACGTGAAAATGTAAAGCTGATGCGATAGGAATATTAACTTCGAGAACAAATGAAGTGAGACAACCAAAGAAATAATTGCAATTCTCACACCTTTAAGTCAAAGAGTAGACTTTGCACTTTCCAAACTATGATCAGCTCACTACCAACAGCGAGGAACCCTGTGGATCCTACAAGGACAATTAAGTTACACAAGAATAAATTATCATCCCTTCAGAACATGAGAATTCACTTGAATATTTACTGCAGACACTGCCGTATCAGTATAATTGTTGAGGCAGCCACTGAAACAAGTAAAAGTTGTAAGGAAGAAAGTTTTAGATGGTGTATCTTTATTAGCCTGTACCATTCTTTGCTTTCATCCTGCTTGGCTGACTTAAGACAACTGGTAATGTTATTTGCATAGACAACATTTTTCCCTACAGCATCATCTAAAACAACAGGCTGAGCATTCTATACTTAATTACTTTATTTCCGATTGTTTGTGTGCTTTTAGAAACTTTTTTAGAAAAATAAAGTCTGGAATTTTAATCAGCTTTAAATTCCAGTACATCAAGACACAGCAGGTAACTACAGTTGTAAATGGCAAGGAATAACGAAAGTGATAAAATAGCAATTCCACACCTTGACTGATATATTTATACCTGTCTCTTTATATCCCTATCTTCATTTCTGAGAACAGTGAAAGCTAGGGAAGTTTGGAAAACACATACATGCTCTTTATTCACAAAATTCCTGGAATTTAACCAACTAAACCAAATCACAAGTGCTTTTGCTTATAGGCCCATAAGATTTTCAGTAGAAACAGGTGCAAAATGAGTATTAGAGACATGTGGTAGCTGGAAGTTTTGTCATTTTGTGAATATCTGGTAAATGCTCCCTCTTTTATTCTTGATATGGACAGCAAAAACAATGAAAGCCTTGGATAAGCACACTGCTTATTTCAAACATGTAAGTTAAAAGACATAAACTTATTTGTTACTGAAAAACAAATTTTTCTTTCTAAACTAGCAAAAATCTCTTCAGGTTTTTGAACAGTGTAGTGTCCAGTTTAAGAGCAGAAATTTGGAAGCATCAATTACAAATAACACCTGGGGCAAGAATTCTACTTTATATCACCCCTTAAGTTGGCACATTTTATCATCACACTAAAGTATTCCTTAAATATGAAAAAAAAGTAATGAGCCTCTCATTAGCACTTCTGGCTACAGAGGCAGTAATTTCATGGCAGCCCTACATCCAAATGCGGGTAATAACATGTAAAATACATCTTGGAAAGTTTTTAGAAAGGAAGAAAAATAATGTAGAGTGAATATATAAGGAGGTACTGTTGAAGGACATCTTCTTCCCAGCCTGGCAGACACTATTTCACCTGTGTTCCTGCAGTCTATCTCTGTGCATGTTCCAGCTAAGAAGGGGATCAAAAGCAATTTCATATTCTGCTGAGGCATTTCAGAGCTCATCACACTATTTGTGCCACTTCTGCTGTGGTCTCTCCTGACTCTCTTCACTGAATTTCAAATTTCAACATCTAAGTGGGGAAAAAAATCCATTTTCAGTTAACTTGCCATCAGTATTTGAGTGACAAAGCAGAGTTAAAGGGGGGTACTTCTGAAAAAGTCTTCTACTAAAAAAACTGAAGAGTAGGGGCAGCTCTTCCACTGGGGACTGCAGGGCCCATCACTACCAGAACAAGTCAGCTTGGTCAAGTGTTGCTCAGTCATTTCACTCATGCTGAAGGTACAATGGACATGGCAATGCCAAACCCAACACTGCAGAACATCACAACCAGAAGTGTATTTTGCCCTTCTCTCTTTCATGGTTGTAGAAATTAGGATGAAGATTTAGATTTACAAAGGAAGGAGCTCCGAGTAGCAGAATGCTGGTCTCTACCTGATGTGACAAAGACTACTGCTGATGAAGCGAACATTTTAGATGAAAAAACAACTTTCACTTACGTGAAGGTGTGAATCTTATCCAAACCATCTCAGTGGGCATTTATTGCATGAGGTAATTAATGCTGTTTCTTGACTGATCCAAGATTCCTGGCATAGGTGTACAAACTGCACTTAGGTAGAGGATAGTGGGAGGAAGCTCTCAGCCACAGCATCAATGCAAGGGCTCAGATGAAAACAGGCAGAACAAGACAAAAAGGATATAATCAAAAATACTCCCTTCTTCAAGGACTTGTATGCGAAAGAGGAGGGTATAGAAGAAAAATTATCACTTCATTTTGTGCTGCTAATCCCCCAAACTATCCTTCCAAACATATTCCAATAATGCCAGACAGATGGCAAACAGTGATTTCAGTGGTTCCAGGTGAAGACACCTGGCTAAAAGCCTTATTAGTCATTTGTTTCCTTGATTCTACCAAAGACATTCAAGAACAATTTTCCCTGCTAGTGTTTTCTAACATTTCTTTATACTTCCCCCATTGCAAAGAGACAACACCTTGCAAATGGGCAAAGACGCTTCTGCATTGGAATTCATACAGGCAATACAGTCATAAGAAAATATAAATGCTGTTTGAAGATCCAAGTGACATTTTTTCCTGCTCTTTAGGGAGAGCTGCTTGGAAACAAAGGAGGACAACAAAGGAGTATTCTTTGCTGCCTGAATGCAAAAACCAGGGAATTCTACCTCTGTTTTGGATCCTCTTTCCAAACTGTTATTGCTCTGTTTTGAAAATCCTACCAAGCATCAAAGCCCAAGAGCCATACCATATTACCAATCCATTACTCATCACTGTTTCCTAGTACAAGTAATGATTGGAAAGACAAATAAAAATCAAGACAGGCATTTCATAAGGAAGTGAAGTGTAGAAGCTGAAATAAAACCCTCACTGAAGCACTAACAAATAAATAAATACAATATGAACCAGTTCTAGAAGAGAAAATCAGTAACTCAGTATGAAATTTACAGTAAGAAGCAATTTGACACGGAGACTGACAGCTCTGAAGAGCAACAGACAGAAAGTGTAAATATGTACAATATCTGGAGTACCCAGTGATGAGAGGCAACCGGAATAACACTCACATCTGTGCCTTGCTTTATCACTCAGGACCCCCCCAAACCCAGAAAGAGAGAATGACAGCCCTATTTTACAAACTACATGTCCTGCTCCTGCAGTCTAAGCACATATAAGTGACAGGATAAAGGAGACTAAATATAAGTAGTTCCAGCTCCACTTCAGTTTAGCATCACCTGTGATACTATATAGTTCCAAGCAGCCTGACTAAGAGACAAGCATACAGCTGCAGGCAAGTTCTGACTGACAGCCAAGAATCATTGTCATCCACACACAGATGAAAAACTCAGGCATAGATTATGTTTTTCATCAAAACTGACTTAAGCAGTGCCGTATTTGAACCCCAGCTGGCACCTAAGCACCATGCTTAACCCCCCACCAGTGAGGCAGGGGAGATAATCAAAGAGCCCAAGCAAACAAAACCCTGTGGGTTGAGCTAAAGACAGTTTAATGGGTAAAGCAAGAACTGTGCAGATAAGCAAAACAAAACAAAGCAAGGAGTTCATTCAGTGCTTTCCATGGGCAGTCAGGTGTTCAGCCATTCCCAGGAAAGCAGAGCTCCATCCCACATAACGGTGACTTGGGAAGACAAACACCAGCACTCCAAACATCTCCACTTCCTCCTCCTTCCCCCAGATGTATATGCTGACTAGATGCCATATGGTCTGGCACATCCCCTTTGTCCTGGCTGTGTCACTCCCACAACCTCACCCTCTCCAGCACAAATCCAAAATATAGCCCCAAACCAGCTACTGAGAAAAAAAAACTAACTCTACCCCAGCCAAAACCAGCACAACAACTTTGATATCAGATCTCGAAACAGAAACCAAAGCATTTCAGTGAGAAATGACTTAATCTGTAAAAACTGGTTAACAAAAATTGTGCCCATTTGTATTTGGGCATGAACAGAAGTGAAGGAAGAGTTTAACTGGCATTTTTATACCTTTTCATTAACAAAAAGAAAAAAAAAAGAAATCCTGACGAGATCATGAAATTCAGCACTAATTTATCCAGATTTATTACCTTTATGAAACCATCACTCTCAGATTTATTTGATTTCACTATACATTCTAGGGAGGTTACAAAACAAATTAGTCTAGAAAAACAAAACTAAAAACAGACTTAAAATTCTGCACAAGTGTTTCCTTCTCTAATGATCCTTTGCTGTAATTTTTTCAAGTTACAGCCACCACATTAATCTTCTAAGTATACTGTAGTATTTTTAGCTCATATCTAGAAAAATTCAGTCATTTATTTTTTTATTTTCTTTAAATACCCTCCTACATAGCAGAAATAAAATGATGGAATACAAGTTACACATCATTCTTGCACATGGGGCAAAATGGGCAGAAGTAGCTGCTCAGCTGAGGAGAATTTTCTTAAACAGAAGTAAGAAGAAATAGATATATAACACAAAGTATGCTGAGTTGGAAGGGACTCACAAGAATCATCGAGTCCCACGCCCGGCCCTGCACAGGACCATCCCCAATAATATTCTTAGAAATTTCAAGTATTACCTAACTGCTGTTGCAATTCTAATTGTATGATCAGTAGAATATTTTAATCAGATGAAGAAGTTAGCAGAAGATTCTCTGCCACACAGTGCTTCTTTGCAGACCTGACATTCACACCTATCTGTTTATATCCTTGTAGCCAAAGTGCATAAAAGCAATAGGTGAATCAAATCACTCTATACAATCTCTTTCAGAATAAAATCCAACAATTTATTTCACTTGATGTGAAAATCCTTTCTAATGATTAATGTTTTCATAAAGAGTTCAGTCTCCACTGTCAGAAAAACTTAAAGCCCGGAGGGAACTTCTGAAGCACAAACAGGATTAAGATTTCTTGATGCTTTTTATATAACGCATTTCATACCCCAGGATGAAAAATCTTCGTGTATGAATGTTCCCATAAGCTTTTCTATGCAGATGCTTTTCTTTTTTATCCTAAAGCACAAATACAGTATAAATAGCAATGACAGAGTTTCAGCCTTCATAATGTCAGCTTATAAAATAAATATTAAAGATCGCATAAAGGGGCACTTCCCATTATAATAATGTACAGCAGACAGCAGGCTTTGGTTCACTCCCTATGGAAAATGTGCCAAACATGCTCTTCTCTATAAAGTACATAGCTGAAAAATTCAAACTGTGAAACCTTTGTTCTCCTGCATTTAAATTGCCTCCACAGTATTGCATGCCAGAAGGGCTTGTTATGCCAACAGGAAAGCAGTCAGGAGAAAAAGGAAACAGCAGGAAGTCAGATGTGAATTTGGTGTTACTCTAAGATGTATAAAATACATTTAAAACATGAAAATCAGTAAGACAAAGACTGAGGTAAGCTACTGCTGCAGCTCCCAGATGTGGCAGGTATCTCTGAAACTGAGGCAAGCTTGGCAAAGCTGTTGCAATTCTTCCAAAGTGAGGTTGATGGGGCAATGGCCAGGCTGACCTGCCGACAAAACACACGAAATGGCTTCCTCACAATGATCTCCTTGACTCCTTCAGCAACACTCCATGAACAGACACCTTTGTATCAACAATTTTCAACAGAACACATACTGAGAGACTGCAGTTCTCCCAAACCTACAAGGCTGGCTGCACTTAAAAGGCTGACATAAAAGGGTCATCTTTCAACGAAGTTCAGCTCTGTGTCAATTTTATCAGTCAGGTCAATATTATCTTTGTATGCTTTCTTGGAGGACAGGTGACTCATTGTTAAATAGAGAACACCAGGAATAGAAAAATTAAACACTAGACTTTATTTTATTGCTCAGTTGTTACAGCAACTGTTCAATTCTACTAGAATGAACTAATTTTTCACTGCAAAAGCAAGTGTTCCAGTTTGTGTTGCAAATAAACAGTTGGAGGTAACTTTTTAGAGCTTCTTTTTCATTGGAAATGTTAAAAAAAAGTTTTCAATATTGAATCAGAATAAACATACATCAAAAAGTTCAAGGCAACCCATGAATGGAGTCTGCTATGTCCTGTTATTATCATTGCTCTGGTGATATGGAAACAGCAATTTAAATGTCTGATCAAAGTTTCTGCTTTGGACTAGTGTAAAGCCATTACTGTAAAGCCAAATTAAGGAACCCACTTTAGACTTTTAAACTCTTTGCATAGCTTTGTTTTCTGCTTTTTGCAGAGAGCGAGACTATGTTTTCTTTCTTCGACAATACTGTTGGTATATTCTAAATTGAAAGCTCTCTCCTTGACTGTACATTTTTCAGAGGCTTTTTACTTTAACAAGTCTAAATTTTAGTCAATGGCATGGGCCATACCTCTATGGCATCTAAATCCTATCAGAAACACACTCACAGCCGGACAAGGGTTTAGCTCTAGCAGTGTGAATTCTACTGTTCCTGGTTTCATGACTCAAGAGTGTTCAAAACTCATATATTCTACCCCTTGATCCCTGACATGCCATCCCATACCTTATCACTACCAAGCCTGGTTATACCTGTCGTGAGACGGTCGGCGATGAAAAAGACGGGGCAGATTGCTTGGATGCAATAAGCTGATTTTATTGATACAGAGCTGAGTATTTACACCTTTTCAGCAGTTACTAAAAATAAATTCTTATCTAAGCAGCAATCACTATAACAACCATATCTATGTTTCTTAATAACACTGCAAAACTAGAAGCTATCACTCTCACAGGTACATACCAAACATGCCTTTTATGTTGACTGTTTCATTATAGGCCGTACTGCCTGCCACGGTTTGCGGCCTAGGAGCGTTAGCACGGCTGCTTCTGACACAAGTTTAGCAGTGCTCTCACTTCTGCTTTCTAGCTGTATCTCCACAACACCCCTTTCCCCCTTCAAATCTAGTTTCAGTTCATTTCAGTGAGCCCTGTTAACTCTTAACATGAAGATCCTTTTGCCCCTTTGAGGCTAGTGTACCCTGTCTCTTGCCAGCAGGCCTGGTGTCATGTAGACCAATCCAAGAGTGAAGAACCCAAAATTCTCCTGGTGACACCAGTTACTGATCTGCAGGGTCTGCCTGCTCCAACACCACTCTCTGCAGCTAGTAGGACAAAGGCTTTGCTGCTTGTGTTCCTGACCCCTTAATCGGTCATCCCAAGGCCCTGACGTCTCTTTTGATTGCCCTTGGACTTCTTACTGCAATTTCACCACGATGTGTGATGCTCCAACAACAAAAGTAAAAAGGATCCATTTATACTACATATCAGGAAGGGTAATTTTCTCAGATTTTTAACAATGGAAAAGTAACAAACTGAACATTTACTCAAACACAGACAAAATGATACATAATACAATAATAAATCCAAGAGAGAAGAGATAGGGGTGACTTTCTATGACTGCAGGTGTTTGAACTATTCTTTCCTATGCAGGAGTTTATGTAAATGGAAGAGCACAGTGAATGCAAAATGTTCAGGCCAAAAGCTTTTTTTAAGGAGTGAGAATTTGAAAAGCTTGATTCAATGCAGAGAAATGTATTGAAAGAAAACCAGAAAGTAAGAGCTAATCTATGAAGTCCATGCCATATTTATAGAAGCTCCCTTCAGGACTACAGTACTAGTTTCTGGAAGAAAAAAAGTCTCTTAATTAAAAAAAAAAAAAAAAGGAAAAGAAAATAAAACCTTTTTCTTCATGGGTGAATGCACCTGAAAATGTTCCAATGAGAAGTCTGGAGTTGGTCTGCTTTTAACAAACAAACCATAACAACAGTTTCGAAATTATTATACATGTTCTTACCTGTCAAGTAAATTCAAGTAAACTTTTTTTCTTCACAGGAGGTATTAGACAGTGGTTTGAAAGAGAACATGGCAGAATGTAGCTGAACAATGCTCAGTGAGAGGTAGCAAATTACTCACATCCTATGTACCATTTTGAGCCTTCTGAAGAAGAAATTAATAAGATGAATCTGTGCCAGAGAAAAGGTTAATCCTTAGCCTTATCTTTCCAAGACTAAAATCCATTTCTAGGCTTAGTTCCTTAGTTTTGGATTAGTCACCTCTGCTTTAAAGTATTTTTTGTCATTTTATTTCTTTTACCTTTGGTTCATTCCTCTTTACTTCTACCAAATCTACACTGTCTACTTTCATCAATAACCTTTTGATTTCTTCCTTCATTTTGTTTCCTCATCTCCACCTCTCAAAACATAACATTTTCTCTTAGATTGCCAATCTTTTGCCGTCTGGTATCTTTCAGGAAAAACATACCACCACCACCTGAGTGGCATTAGGAATTTGTTAACTTGTTACAGACTTACTATCAGGTCTCTGACATTTTCCTAGGCTTGACTGAATCTGTAACACTTAGTGGTTTTGCAATCTTTAATTTCACTTTCTGCTGCTACTCTTCTCATACCTAAAGCTTTCACCTTTAAAGTCTACAGAAACTTTTCAATTCGAACTTGAACCCTCTTCTTTCATCACTGCATCCATTCCAGACTCTATCACAACCTCCTGCTCTACATCTTAATATGCCCCAGCTCCATACCCAGACCTTCTAATTTAGTTTCCTTGCTTCAGCTACTGTATGTTTTGCTACTCCAAATTTTACAAGAAATCTACATTATTTAAATACAACTTGATGACTTTGTATGCCATTTACTACAGTGCCTCTTCCTCCTAGTATACATGTATGTAATTATCAGTGCAGGGGGGCAAAAGCCTTATCCTCCCGATAAGGCCCCAGAGATGGCAGTGGAATAACTGACCAACGCCTTCAACCTACCTCCTAATTACCTGCAGAGATAACCTGTACCTTTCCTTCTACCAAATTCCCCTTACCAAAGACTTCTATAAAGACCTTTATTTTCCAAGATGACAGCCTTGCAATTCAGCACTACAGAGTTCTACCACTCAGAAGTAAGCACCTCAAGCAATATAAGAGTACTGCACAGATTTTCTGGATGCATTCCGTAAACTGGCAATAAATCAGTCCCATAAACTTCCAGTTGACTGGGGAAAACAAGTACTAGATTGTCACAGCACCATAGGAGGTTGAGGGAATGATGCCATATCATAGAGTGTTTGGCAAAGCAACTCTGCTGAGAGATAGCTGCTGTCTTGAAAATTCTTGCACAGAGAAGGGGACAGCAGAAACTGTGGCAAAGAGAACCTGCAGCTCCTTTAAGATCCAAATGCTATGCTTCTTTCTGATGACACTGGTCTGCAGTGCAGTTAACATCTTGCTGGGCTGGGTTCCACTGTCACTGTATCAGGTTCCATAATTACTGACATGGCATGCTGCATTGTCTTAACATCATGTTTTGTGCATTGGTTAAGAGGCACAGCTCAAAATGTGCTCCCAGGAAACTCTTTCATTATGGATTATCAGTACAATCTGCTCCCTATCTGTCACCAGTCAAGAGGCAGGGGTTTCAGACAGGCAGACAATTAGTTTTGTCTGTGTAAAGTGGCTTACCAAAGTCTAGGCCCTAGGATGTAGGCCATGTATTTATTTCCTGTGAAGCACTCACCTCAGCCAATATGGTTGTGTACCCTTGTGAAGCTAGAGAATGCTTCCAAGAGCAAATTAAACATGGTATGAATTGCCATTCATTCAGCACACAAGGTATGTCATTTTATGAAGTTTTAGAAAAGGCTGTTTATTTATTTATTTCATTTATTTTTAATACTGGTGATGGCAGGAAGGAGTTGCTTTCTTTTGTTTTCTATGAACAGGAGAAAAAGTAGGTTCTAAAAAATTGATTGTCTACTTACCAACCTATTATAGAAAATAGAAAAGGTTTACTAGCCACTAGCACTGAGAATAGAATTCAGCTACAGAAAATTCATTACACTACATCTCACAGGGGAAATCAATTAACCCAGGAAGGGTCTCATACTTATTATGGAGCTCAATTTTGATGTGAAGTGCCTCACAGTGCAGCAACTGAGGAACTGCCTTTTTTTTTTTTTTTTTTTTTTTGGCAGACCTCTCCACTAGTTTCTTAAATATGCCTTTCTACAATGAAAAGAAATTAAACAGCAAGAAGCATAAAGTGAGTTGTATCAGCAGTTTGTGAGAAAACAGCACTGGAAAGTTATTTGAGAATCGGTATTATAGAAGCAGTTTCAGTTATTCAGCTGCTTATCTAGAAGCAACAAAAATTTGAATTGCATTGCCTAACACTATTTTGGGCTCATGTCTGTGTGACAACAAAAACCCTTTAAAAAACAAGCTTAGTGCACATCTAATATAGAGTGATTTTTTTTCATAGTCTTAGTCCAACAATGTGAATTAAACCAAATGGCTGAAGCATGGTTCACTTTTGTTTTAAAAAAATCTTCATGCAAATGATGATATAAAGCCAAATGTTTCACTGTTAGAAATTTAGGGCCGTGTACCATTTTATTGGCACAGTAAAAGGCTACAGCCATATTAACATCTCTGTGTATACAGTGCCAATTTGCCTTTTAATGTCCATCTTCCCCTATTGAGAACCATGAAAATCAGTCTTTTGCTGGCTTTTGAACAACCACTGACCTCCTTTAGCTCAAAACCTTTGATTTACTTCCTTTCTCCCCCACATGTGGGGCCAGCCGTAAAATGTTCAGCAGAAGTTAGAGTGTAGCACTTGAAGCCTTATGGAGACTATTTATTTCCCCATCTCAGTGTTCACTTCTGTGCCTTCACACTTCATTTGTGTGCCATTACTAAGATATGATGGGGGCCAAAAGATGGTTTAGTAAAACTGAACAGCACAATAACAAGTGTCTCAAATGTCTGAGGCACAAAAAAGGAAAGGGAAGAGCTCATATGGCTCAAGTGACTTTGCAGTGTTAAGGGTGAGGACACCATCAGTTGCATGGAGTGCCCTACACTCCCAAGGTCCACTCCTGGCAGCACAAGTTCTCACCAGGAGTCAATCTATACTCCTTCCCCCTTTATCTGCAAAGAATGATTTCTGCTACACCTCTGGTAAAGCCCTGTCCTTCCACTCCCAGCCCAACTCCATGGATGAAAGAAGTTTCACCTGATCTGAAGTTACAGGATGTACGGTACAGCTTTTGAACTTGGCACTTCAGGAAAGCCTTCAGAGCTACTAGGGAGTATCTCAGCTGCCTACCACTTCCAACAGTAACTGAGCCCCCTTGCAGAGCTGACAAGCTGTGGCGTAAATGAGACTTGGATAGCAATGATCCTAAGAGGAATGGTATTGGAAGAGACCGATACCACAGGCAGTAATGCGATAATCTACTGTGCAGAAGACACTGTACTACAATTCCTGTGTGATCAGCTAAAGAGGTCAGAAAATGTAATGCTAAAATGATGCAGTAATTTTCAGTTGCTATTAGTAAAATTATTGCTTTAGGAAAGTACCTAAGAAACAACCATTCAAAGAAATGATATAAAATGATGGCTTTGCAAAGCTGGAATCACTCTGCTCCATCTGTCCTGGGGTGAATTAAAAGAGAACACATTTCACATTCCAAGTTTGAAGTATTAACAGCCTGGAAAGCACCATATGGATTTTGGCATTCCCCAGTTAAAAAAAAAAAAAAAAAAATTTTAAATATCAACTATAAATCATTAAAAAGACAGACTGGGTTTTTTTTTTTTTCTTATTGTGAAAATGTAGGTCTACATGACTGAAAATGTTTCAAAATAACAGAAGTTGTCACATGCCGCAGTTACTCTGAAGCAATCTTCCAAAACCCCTCAAATTTTTCTGTTGCCCTTTGTTACATTTCTGCAAGTACTGGAGTATTTAAACAGAAAAAGGCAATTGCAAAGTAAAATCTACTTGGTTTTGGTATTTGGTGTGTAAGTAATCTTGTCAATAAAAGATAATTAAATACATTTGTCCTTAGAATTCCACTTTTGTTGAGCTTCAAAATAGGAAATGCACCAATATGATGCAGATAGAGACTGAATACTACGAGCTAAAACCCTCAAGAACAGAATGAAAACTTATAATTAAGGCAGTGTAATAAAAAATAAGCAACAATTTACATTTGTGAATTAAATCCTCTTCTCTAAGTAGCAAGAAAAATGCAAAACTTATTCCAGGCAGCAATATTCTAATGGATACTTCTACTTTTTACTTTTTTTCCCCTAAAAATAAAGAAAAAGAGCACAAAGCTAGTAGCATACACGATTTTTGTTCCTTAAAACATCTCTTAAAACAGTGAAATACAGAATACCTGATTTGAAGCAATTCCTGTAATATATTGTAAAAGATGCTATTGTATGTTATCATCAATTAGAGTACAGAATAGAAAGGGCACTTTGCTTCATTATAATTGTTTATTATTTATGGAGAAAGAAAATGAAATTTGGAAGAAAACCACGATTGAACATGCTGAACACAACAAATATACATAACAAAGAGTGCAAATAGGAGCAAAATCTTGATTCTACAAGCAGTAACAACATTCATGATGAAAATGGTAAACTCTGGTGTCATTTGCATGTTTTTGTTACGGCATTCTGCAGTAAATGACACTCCTTCAGACATTAACTGCCTTTTAAAAATAAAAGGGAGGAGAATTTTAAATGCAAATTTTTTACATCTCAGCACAAAAAAATGCTTCATTAGAGATGGTACTGGCATCAGAAATTATAATTATACCACAGAGTTGCTTGTTTCTGCAGCTTAAAGATTCAGAATTTCTTGGAGTTGTTTAGCACTTGACAGTGTTGATGTCGGGCTGCCTAACTTTCATAAAAGGAGATTAAGCACTAGGCACAGTGTCTCATTCTAAGTATCACCACAGAATATCAGAGAATGGTTTGGGTTGGAAGGGACCTTAAAGATCAGTTGGTTTCAAACCCCTGCCATGGGCAGGGACATTTTCCACTAAATCGGGTTGCTCAGAGCCTCATCCAACCTGGCCTTGAGCACTTCCAGGGATGGAGCATTCACAACTTCTCTGGGCAACCCATTCAGTGCCTCACCACCCTCACAGTAAAGAATTTCTTCCTGATCTCTAACCTAAACTCACCCTGTGTCAGTTAAAGCGAATCCCCCTTGAATCCATACACGCCCTTGTGAAATCCCTCTCTGGCTGTCTTAAGCCCCTGTTAGGTACTGAAAGGCTGCTCTGAGGTTTCCCTGGAGCCTTATCTTCTCCAGGCTGAATAATCCCAGCTCACTCAACCTGTCTGCAGGGGAAACTCTAACAGGTATTAATATGAAACAATTTATAAAGATACAATAAATAATATAGACTGAATCATTCATTCCTGTTTATTATAGATGAAATTACTGGCATCCTGATGCCTTTCCAACAGTTTGTTGGACTGCTCTCTAATGCTACCTTTCTTTACCCTGAGATAGCACATCTACCCAGCAAAATGAATACCACAAAAATTGTTATTATTCATTTTGCTTCCAAACAATTTTGTTAATCTAGAGGAAGCATGTTAAAATATAGTTTTGAGAATGAAATATGGTACATGCTGCCTTTGAGAGCAAACTAGACTGGAAAAAAATTAGCTGAACATAAGTGAGGGGAAAAAAAAAAAGGCTAAAGTCTAGTTTTTTCCTTCTTAGAACGAAATTAAATAAGGTTTTAGAGCTAGGTATCAAAATGGCAATATAACACAAAAATCTCTCATTTGTTGAATTCAAACTTGCAAAGACCATTTCTAATATAAACCACCAGTATTACTACATCTCAAAAAAGTGAACTTTAATAATGTGAGCTGATACATTATTTTTTCATCCTGTTCTTTGAAAAAAAAGAACAGGAGATAAGACAACCAGTAGGTCTTGTAAATAACCTGTTCATACTTGCCTAAATCGACTCCTTTGTTCACAGACATATCTTTTGTTTGGAAGTGACATAAAGGAAAATTGGATTCTTTTCCTCATAATGGCGGCACAGTCAACCTTTATTTAGCGATATATATCAGAGAGATTAAGAAATTAAGAAAAATGCTTAAATTAATTTACAGTTTGAGCTATTATTATATGTAGCATGAAATGTATTGGATTTCAGATAACATTGTCATAAAGATGCAAAAGACAAAGACAGGAAATACTATTCAGTAAGAATAGTCTGACTCTCTCATTTCCCTTTTTTGACTTCTACCTGCATTATTACAGCTCTTATCTGCTAGTTTTATTCATTTTAGACATCTAAAGACCAAAGCATCACTCATCCAAGTAAAGTAAGGACAATAAGCCAAAGAATCACAGGCAACAAGCTACTGAAATTATTACCCCATCAAAGCCTTTAATCTGTGCAAGGTATCATCAACATAGGTACTAAAACTACTTCAGGTATTTTTAGGTATTCTCTAGAAATTATACTTCAGGTATATTACAGAAAGTTCCTTTAAGGAGCTAAGAACACATAAAATGTGAAAACTAAAGAGACAGCCAAGTTTTTAATGTGCCCACTGTCACCACAAAGACAGAACCAATTCTTTCCATCAAAATACAACTTTGATGAAATTTTTATTATGAATTTATTATGAATAGTTTCACCTACATACTATAGGACAGAAACTGGAGTTGGTCTGACATAACTTTTTAAAGCATTATTCTGCTTTCATATGCATGTGATGTATACCAAAGAAATTAAATTCCCTTGAGATTAATCATGCTGTAACTCATTCCTCAACATACAAAGGAATATAAAACTAGGATTTTTGTACATGTTTCCTCTTCCTGGCAACATACTGTCAGGATTTTAGTTAACTTACATCACTGTTTTCCAGTTTTAGCTCCTTTAATTCAGAATTTTGTAACTATATAAGGATATATCCTATCCCCTATCTAGCTGCTTAGATGTCCTGATATTGTCAGGAGTGGTAGTAAACCTAAAACCATCAGACAAAAACACCTGACAGGATGGATCTGCAGTACTGTAAACAAAAAGCACTTCAGGACTTCCAGATTGTGGCATCATAGAGAGATACACGATTCAGCAGCAGGTACCCCAGCAGGGTGATAACGAGGCATCCTGAGCACTTTCAACTGGAAAAGGCCAGATTCTCTTACTCTCCCATTGTCTCTACCCAATATCTTCAAACAAAATTATCACGTACTCAACAAAATCTCCAGCAATTTTGTCACCACACTTTGCATTGCATCACGTAAAACATACATCGAGTATGTTTTCAGTTCAACCAAAATCACCAGGAAGATGGTGTTTGCAAACTGTCTGGGCCTTCACTAAGTGTGGATTCTTACAGCCCAAGAAACAGTGGAATACTACAGAACCAGGACATAATTAGATCACTACTCTGCCAACAGCTCTCTACCTTTTCAAAGAGCAGGATCCCATTTAGTCACAATCAAAGGCAAATAGAGAAGGGCCTCAAGCTCATGTAAGACTTCCAAAGTCATAAGCAATTCTTTCACCTCCATACAGCCATCAGTGGGAAATCGGTCATGCAGTATGACTGCGCTCAAATTGCTCCAGGCACTGTAATTTTGAATTTCTTTACTGGTTTGTATTTATGCTTTTAATGTGACAGTGGGAGAACAAAGGTTAACTTGGGCAATTTGTGACTATCTTTTACTACCACATGTTTTTACCTCATACTTGTACACAGTGAAATGTGCTGCATACATCCTCAATGACAACATCTTTACAAACCTCCCTTCAACTATCCAGGCTGTGATAATTTTTTCAGCTTTTTCATAAATACAGTCTGAAGCACTTTTCCCTTGTGACCTGCCAATTCAAATTGCAGCTCTTCAGATTATCATTTGCACCAAAAGATTTCCCAAAGTGAATGAAATTTGATGCAAAGAGGGAAATCTTTCTTCAAATACAGATGTTTTTTATATTCGTCTTTCTCAGAATAGCAGATGCAGAAGCAAAATAGCATAAATTATGATTGACCTCAGCAGGAATAATTTATGCTCCTGAGCCATTTTATGTGCGTAGCCAGGAGGGAGCTGTCTGACTGTATGAATTTTTACACATCTTTCAGTTAATTTACAGATCCAGTGTAAAACTCAAGGACATCATAAATATTCGTGGCATCCTCTAAAGAACTTCGGGTTCATAAACTAATTAATCTATTACAATGATCCACAAAATTATCCCCTTCATCTCCAACAGAAATAATCTTCATTTTATTGAACAACAACATAGGAGAGGGCAAATCAAGGAGTTTTTTCATGGTATGAAATGTGCGTCTCTTTCCAGCAGAAGGAAAGTCACATGATGACCTTTTCTAAGACAAACTAAAGAATTTGTAACCAGTGAAGTTAAATACTGGAAACCAGAGTGGGTGAATGTGTTACTTGTGATCCACTGCAATTATCAGCAAGTTAATATCTACTTAGAGGTGTCCATCTGTTAATGGCACTAGAGCTTACATTTTCAACTTCCCACCTTCCAAAACCAATTTATTTTTATGAATCACTAGCATGTCCTTCTTAACAATTACCAATGTGTCATTTTCTGAACAATAGGGGACATCTTGAAAAACAGGGTCAGACCTCACATGGCTTAATCAGCTAAACTCCATTAATTTTCATTTGAAGAGGCTGGTCTGCAGTACTAGAAAATTTGGACATTTACTTCAAAACACAGCATGATGATAAACAACCATTTTTGATACAGGTATGCTGCCACAAAAAAATTTGCCCACAGATGGCAAATTGCATTTACTGCCATCTCCTTGCAGAGAGTCCCATAATCTGCCAATTACGAGAATATTCTTGAAAGAAGCCAAACTCAGCACTAAACGATAACAAAAAGAATTTAAATGCCCATGGTGAATATGTTCCCTAGTTTTAGAGTCTCAGCCTCTCTCCCCCTTATATTTTTAAATTATTTATGCTCTATTTTACTTAGGAGTTTACAAAGAAAAACTTCAATGATAAGAAGACAGCAAGTAATACAGAACTAAAAAGAAAATAAACATATTTATTTTCTTTTGCAGTGTGGACAAGAATTATTCGTAATTGTTTCAGGTTAAAACATTTCAGAAAAAAAAAATTGTACACTTCCCCATTAAAACCAGTGAAAAAATTCCCAGAAATGGTTTAAATTTTTTTGAGTCTGCTGCTGGCAATGTTTCTTCAAAACATGGAAATCAGTATTATTTCCATCAATTTTACCAACTCAGCTTTAGCAGTTTCACAGACATTTCCTCACTCCTTCACTGGCTGAACTGTGGAGCAGAATCCATCAGTGTTGCAGAAAAAGGAAACAGTTAATTTCAAACAGAATTTTATCAGATGAGACAAGTGGGAAAGTATCATACAAACAACACCTCTATCACCATATTAGATTAGTAGGGTAATGGAATGACAGTCTACATTCATTTGGTACTCGCAACATAATTACACAGCACACTCGAAAGATCCCACAAAGGGCCACATTACTGAAGCCAAGGTTATTATAAGAAACAGCAGCATGTGGTTGTGGGAATGTAAGGTGAAACAAGTTAATAATTTCCTATTATCTCCTGGTAAAGCTGCTACCTCCATATGTGAAAATAAATGACACGAGAGAAAAGCTAAATTAAACAACCAGTAATTTATGTGAGGTAGAAATGGAGTGCAGATGGTGATGCTAAGTTGCACATACCACAGCAACAGCAAAAATCACCTCCTTCTATTGGGAAAACACTCGTTTCAATGGCTTCTTCAGTGAAAAGCATGCTAAGGTAGAAAGCACTTAAAAGCATTAGAGAAACATTAGGGTAACTACTTTTACACATTAGCAGAAAAAGAAATCTATGAGCTGCTAAGCCTCTCTATTTCATAGCCTGATAACATGAATCTGGGATAACATTTAGATGTCCTCGACTGATATCCCCCCTCTGCCTCAGGGACTTTTGACCTGCATGTTTCCACTCCTCCTCATGATTCAACCACAAAACTATGGGGAGTTTTTCAGAAAGTGTTGAATGCTCCACTGGTTTTCTGACCAATTTAAACAGAAGACCTCCAACAAAACTGATGCAGATATCCTCAGAATATTAATTTAATTCAGGAGCTCTACTTGGTTCTAAGGCTTCATGTCCTTATGTCAGAAAGACTGAAATGAAGGCTTCCCAAATATAGTCCAGTTTTCACAACATTGACCTGCTGGATAAAGCAGAAGTCTGCGATTCACCTGTACCAAAATTTCCTGTCATGCCAGTTAGGTCCTTCTTTTCCAGCAGAAAAACAGTATTCAAGTGGAGAAATACCATGAAAATCAAATCACTGAGAAAGTGGTAGAAATACTTCTGTCATGTTGAAAGAAGTTTATGCAAGAGAGTTGATAAAACCTGAAACTGCTCTTTAATGTGTTTTCAGTGGCTTTTTGAAAGAACACTGTTAGCATCCTTCTAACGTCTGGTTCCACAGGTGAAGAAGTTAGGGCAATGCCTATTCTGTGAATCCCAAAGGAGCTAAAAGAAGGAGCCAGATGTCAAAATTAACTGACTTTGAGCATGCCTAGAGGCATAAACTTGGGAACCACAAATTAGAAAAAGATTTTTTGAACAGCGGAAGTGTCTGGAAGTTCTTACTTACATTTTTAAAGCTATCCGGTTACCAACATTTCCCTACCCACTGTCTCAAGTGGATTTCTTTCTATACATTTTTTTCTGACTCTGGTATTGTAAAAAACATTCTTTAGTTCTATGGGTGGTTTTTTAATTCTGTAGAAATGTCATAGTTCTCTCCTGAATTCTGCAGAATCATGCCCCCAAACGTAAAAGATGTTAAACATTCTTTAAAACCTGAAGAATATTATCAGTAGATTTGTAACAGACTTTGCAATATTTTTACTAAGTTATTTATCAAAAATTGTCCAAATACCTACAGGCTTCTCAGTTCAAAGCCTGAAAACACTGCAATGCATCTTGCCTCCATTGTCATGCAGGCCAGCTTAGAAGAGATTCAATCCTTTGGCACCAGGTTCCAAAAATTACTTGTCTTAGAAGCAGCATGGCATGAGCATATCACACTTACCTATTCAACTAAGATAAACTTTTCAATGGGAAATTACTTTACATAAATGCATAACAATATAGCTGCGCAGAATCATAGAATCACGGAACATCCTGAGCTGGAAGGGACCAGAAAGGATCATTGAAGTCCAGCTCCTGGCTGTGCCCACACATAATCACACCATGTGCCCAAAAGCATTGTCCAAACGCTTCTTGAACTCTGTCAGGCTTGGTGCTGGGACCACTTCCCTGTGGCCTGTTCCAGTGCTCAACCACCCTCTGGGTGAAGAACCTTTTCCTTATATCCAGCCTACATCTCCCCTGACACAACTTCAGGCTGTTCCCTCTCTGGTGACCACAGAGATCAGAGTCTGCCTCTCCTCCTTCCATCATGAGAAAGCTGTAGACCGCAATGAGGTCTCCTCTCAATCTCCCCTTCTCCAGGCTGAACAGACCAAGTGACCTCAGCCGCTTTTCGTAGGCCTTCCCCTTCAAGGACCTGCACCACCTTCGTATCTCTCCTTTGGATGCTCTCTAATAGTTTAATGTCTTACACTGTGGCACCCAGACCTGCCCCCAGCACCGGAGGTGAGGCTGCCCCAGTGCAGAGCAGGACAATCCCCTCCCTTGCCCAGCTGGCGATGCTGTGCCTGGTGCCCCCCAGGACACGGCTGCCCCTCCTCTTACAATAAGAATCCAGGTGCAGTAGCTACACAGGTAACAGCCACCAAAAGGAGTGGTCTGCAGTTATCCCAATCACAGAATACAAACACACACATACACCCACTGCAAACTCTTCAGGTGATGTGTCCTATCTTAAGCTTGTATACTTGTTTCATCCCAGCCCGGCTGGGTCCTAATGTCTGATAAGGAGTTCTCTGTGTGACCTGCTACGGTACAAGAACAACAAAAATTGTCCTCAGACAGACCAAAAGAATTGTAAATCATGATTTAAAAGTGAGAGCAGCAGCAGAGATCTCGTATCTTCTTTCCAGGAGCATAGAAAGAGTCAAAAAGTCAAACCTTAAATTCAATAACTTACGTTGTACGCAAAAAAAAAGGGGCTTCCCTTTCATAATATTACATGATATTATAGATAGCAGCCCTGAGACAAATGGCCTGTCAGCATATAAAGAATGCTGGAAATCAGTGGGAAAACTTAAGAAAAACCATACACATTTCCATTTAAACAACCATCAGGTATTTCCATTATCTGTAACATTTAAGAAGATGATATATACAGAATAATAAACTGCCTCGGAGAAATCTGGATTGAGAACAAGGCACATAATCTACTTCTACTAATGGCTGGAACACTCTATGAAAATAACCAGACAAATTGAACATTTTTATCTCTGTCTGAAAATTATCACTGATTTAATGACATACAGTATTTTCAAACAGCTTTCACTCCACCCAAAAGGATAAAAAAAAGGTTATCTGCTAAAAATCAGTAGAGCTCTATATTCTTTTCAAGAAAACAGCCCAGATTGCTACCGCACGAGTAAGTTCATGCTCTAACTCAGCTGCTTTTGTCAAGATTTACACACCTCTCCATGTGAACTTGATTCTTTCTTTATTAACTTGCCCTAATGCCAAGTAACTATGGAACAGTGTCTACAAATTAATCTAGCACTAAGACAACTGTGTTAAAACCCCATCACCTATAGTGTGGAAGTTTTCTGTGATGCTGCTGGGAGCATCTGCCAGGAAAGCTGCTCTAGATTTTCCATTCCAAGCTGAATTTTATATGCCAAGCTTTTTGAACCTTGAAGCTGACATCTATCGAATGAGTTGTCAAGTTCCAAGAGAGATTTTCAAAGACATTCAGAAAATACTGTGCTTGTAAGAGAGTTGTTTCCAGCATTCAGAAAACCCTTAGCAACAACTAATTCATTCCATTGCAAATGTATTCCATCTCACTTTTGATTTAATTGCCAAGTACTTCTCCCTCTTACCTTATTCCAGCTTTTGGTACCTTTAGACACCAAGTTCTTTTTCTCGGAGATGAAACTGTATGTCTTCCCCAGCCACCTACTAAAAACACAGGCTTTAAAAATACTTCTAGAGTATTAATAGTCATAAAAAACTACTGATATCCTGATTGTAACTTCCACCATTGATTTCTGTGTTTTCCTGAACACATACAAACTATGAAGTTAATATTACTTTTATTCCCTGTCTACTCTTCTTTGTTTACTGGAAATAGTAACAGAGAAATTAAACCTCCAGTAGCATTTCCTCTCAAATACACAGAACGACTCTATATACAATATTAGGACTCAAAAATGCAGGTTCTTCTTAAAGAACTTACCTGCTAAATGGTTTTAGGGAAATTACTGACTGAGCTTCTCTGTACCACAATGTTCACTTAAAAAATAACAATCAGTCATTTAATAGTCTAGGGAACCACAAACTGAGCTAATTTCTTTCACAGCTCTATGCAAGGTGGTGAATTTTACTAGGGTTGAGTGTGGTTCCCTTTAGCTACAGGGATTTTTCCATGTAAACATTGTCTCCTTCCAGGGGTTGAATAAGTAACCTTATACTGCCAATAGCATTGACAGAGGAAAGAGGTGCTCCAGAGTGGCCTCAAATACCTAGACCTCTGCTTTAATATCACTCACTTTACCATATGGAAATATCACTCAAAGACATAAAATGCAAAGGAAAAATGTACAGTAAGAATCATAAACTCCCGAACTATATTCTATTCTTTCTCCTTCAAAAGTAGCATCACACTGCTGTGATGATTGTGGTTTCTTTTTTTCCTGGACTGATGATGCTTTAGCACTCCTTTCTTAAAGCTCACACTGCTGGAGTGCAGACAATAACAGTATTACCATAATTCAAATTTGTATTACCCACTAAAATATCAGCATTATCTTTCTATATTCTTTCTTCACTTGCTCCCAGATTTTCATCAGCCTTTTTAAATGCATAATGTAGGGTGTAAATTCTTTCAGAGGAAAACCCCAGCAATCCATTTGGTGGCAGGTGCTAGTTGAAGGCAGCTGTAGACTTACTGACACACAATGCCTAGGCTGCGTTCAGACCTATGTTCCACAGTCACACTTTTCAACAGCTGACAGGAGTATAGGACTACACAATAAAAATGTTTTACTGGTAAAAATGATTACTAGTTGTGAACAAAACTACTCCATAACACCTTGTGATTGGTGTCTTGACATTTCCCAAATCACTGCTCTCCATAAACCCTGAATGATTCACAAAAATCAATGGCTACTGGCAGAACAATATTTCACGAAGGTGACAGGCAACAGCCAGTGCAATGTTATCCTTTCTAACCTGTCTGGCAGTACATACAATATTATTGTTGTATTTTTAGGAATACATGGCTCTTAATACATATAAATGTGGCTACAACCATACAGGTAAATAAAGAATAGTCGCTGAATCAATGGAACTATGGACTCAATGGATGTACACCACAGAGGAACAACAACAAGGAAAGTAAGGTTGAGGGTAGAGAGAATAAGTACTAAGATATATGAACACATCACTGCTATCTTATGTATTCTAGTTCTCCACAGGAAAAATTCACAAAAAATAGGTTTTGCATACACAGGGAATGTTTGCTTACATATGAAAAAATTAGTTATCTACACTCATTCAGGTAATAATACCCCAACGTGAAACCTAAAATTCATGAAGAAAAGTGATGACTGCTTCAGACATCATTTCTCGTACAAAAAGGCTTAGCTCCTGTTCTGTGATATCAATAAGCACACCCCGTTATACCCTATCATCACAGCAAGGAAATTCAAATGATTTATTTGTTGGAAATTTAAGCCAGAAGATGTAGGAATTAATTGTAGGGGTTAAAAAAAAAAAAAAAAAATTGAGACCCAGCATATTGGAGAACAGCAGTGAGACACTAAAATAGTATTTCATAAATAATTGAAGAAAAATTCGTAAGAGGAAGGATAGGACAAATTTAAAAGACTGACTGACAGTATCAACTTGAAATTGAGTGACAAAGCATAATTTACATGGGCTCTAATTTTCTAGGATTCTGCATCCAACTTGTGGTGTTTTCCTTTAGAGTCAGATGCCTAATCCCCTTATTGACTCCAAAAAGATGAATCACTGATCATATAGAGGAAAAAAAATTTCCAAATTTGAATGGATGCAGAATACCAGAACTAAGATCTTGCTACTTCCCTTGTCTCCAGAGCATCTGTCAGCACAGTAAGTAAGTTCTAGTTGGTAGAAGAATTTTGAAAAGTAAGAGGATGAAAGACTTGTGCTTCAAAATTAAATCGTTGACACATGAGGGAATGAATTTATGCTGTGAAGCCCTTACCCTTGGATCTGTACAGAAAAGAGAGTTACTGAGAATAGCCAAGGATATTCTAAATGACACTGACACAGAGAGGAAATCCAAATCAGGTCACCTGGAGTCAGAATTACATTCATGGAGTAATTCAGTCCAGGAAGTAAATCTAGAAATAGAGAAGTTGCAGATGCACTTTTTGTATGAGGCTTTCTCCATATTATCTCCTTTGTTTACTTTTTATTTTCCACAAGACACAAGGTTTCTTTGGATTTAATCACCAACGAAAATATAACCTTGTAGGCTTTCAATATCCTTAAGCTCCTAATTTTCCTTCTTACAAAAATGTTTGAAAATTCCACAGCTGTTAGGTTGATGTCAACAGAGCAATCAAGCCATCAAGCCATTTTGCCATCAGACTTTGGAAGTGTGTTCTCCAGCCTTTCTTTGGGATAGGCAGGAAACGGGATGAAGGGAGGCATGAGTGAAACAGGATGAAAATATTGCATTAGGGCACATTTGCTAAACCCACGGGGTTCAAGCCAGAAAAGAATTAATAACTGAGGCTGTGCTACGTACAGTATTAAAAAAAACACCACTCTGGACTTCCTGTTTTCTCTTGTAGTTTATATAAATGAAGGACAGAAACACAGAAAAGCACTTTGCCCATGAAATGGTGAAAAAGTGTTGGGGGGCTGGGAAGGGGAATCCCCTATGCCAGAACCACTACAATAAAATTCAAGAACGCTTTTACTCTCTATCCTTTTCATTTAAAAATACACAAAACATAGGATGTGATCACTTATGTTCTTCAAGATTCCCAGAGCAGAGGCTGTAAGAAACCACAGGGAAAATTTAGAAGCTATTTGAAGTAAACAATTTTCCTATGTTCTACAATTTAAGACAAATAGATGCTTATCCTAAATTTCATTAATGATTGCTTCTAAAACATGAATCCTTGCTTCTGAAATACAAAATACACAAGCTACATCTGGAACCAGGATTTTTTATTCCAAATGTTTCAGAAATTATGACCCTCAATGCTGTAACTACCTATCTGTGACCTCCACCAACACTTTCTGCCCTAACCAGAGTATTGCTAAATTTCTTGCCTTCCTCAGGCCCTCCATAGCATACATTTTACCCCACTTAAGGTCTTAAGTTTCATGATGGCTGAAATAAACTCCTACCTGTCTCACATACAACTTCCTTACATTAGGAAAAGTAACTAGATCCACTTTGATTAGAGTAGCAAATACACTGAACTTGGTTATAAGTATACCTCGCTATAACAGTCTTAGTAGCAGAGCACTTGAATGAAATTCTTATTTTTATTTTAAGGAAGAGGTCAGACATGATGATCTGCTGATCCCAACTAGCTAGAAGAATCTATGAATTATTTACTATCTTTACTGTACGGTCAGAATTCCTATTTTTCAAGAGTTCTACTGTTGGCCTTGGCTTATTTATGCCAAATACATAAGAATGAAACTCAAGGTATCAGGGGTTTATACTGGCATGAGCAGTAGCAAAATAAAACCAAAATCTATACACTGGAAGAAAAACAGGTCATTTACCAGGTTTCTGACCAGGAATTAAATTCTGCTGTAATTTGAGTTCATAACCTATAACATAAAATTTCATCAATATTCAGTAATCTTGTGTATGCACATGGAGCGTGCAGGGCATGTGTGAGAAATCTCCAAAAAGGCTTGATCTAGTAAAGATTTCTCTATCTTTTTTTTTTTTTTTTCCTGAAAGAGGAGAGACAGGATAGCTTTAAAAAAAAAAAAAAAAAATAGAACATCTGCCTCTCGACCTACAAGATGTAACCAAGACTTTTGACTGAAAATTATGTGTATTGACATATTTATACAATTAAATCCCTACCACGCTTCATAAAACTGACTTCTTAGTTCTAGATAAGATACAGAAATATAAACAGGAAGTGTGCCCTCCTATTGATATTTAGTTAGACAAGACAGTGTTAAGAGAACTAAAATAGTAAGGGAAGTTCATTCTTCTCACGATTTCCTTTGCTCTGACATATTTATTAAGATATTTTGATTGAATCCCATTGAATGCATTTAGTGCTTGCAGCCGTCACCGACATCTGCAAAAAGCTACAGATCTTTTCAACAGGAAATATTTCATTTCTAACAGATCTTATTTGCAATTTTGGCAAATTCCCCTCATGCCAATGACTCTCATTTGTATTTGGTCTCACTCTAGTGCATTGGGAATTTTACATTCTAGTCTGTACTCAAGGCCTGTCTTTCACCATTTAGATAAAAGAAAGCAAACTGACAGCACAACAACATAAGTATAGCTTTAATTTCTTGCAGTGCAACTAAAGCCTCAAGGGTTTACTCCTCAGCAAAGAGAACTGGAAGCTGCAAATTAATCTAGGCCAAAAGTTCCTAATATTACAAGTAGTAGGGGATCATTAAGCTCTCAGCTGTGTAGGGTTATAAATGGCCTTTTGTAAACTGTGATAACCAAATATGAACCTAGACGACCTCATACGACTGCTGGAGTACAACACCCTGTATGTGCCTGCCAGGAATTCCCCTCACAGGTATGAGTCTCAGACACCTATAAATCCATGGCAAGAAGATACACATGTCCAACCATTCCAGAGAGAACCATGACTTCCCAGCAGTACAGATACACATGTGCACAGTTCTACTCCAGCATAACCTATTGACCACCAATTAACAGTGGCCAGCAACCTGCCCCCAAAAACCAAGTCCTATATCAAATTTTTGAGAAGGGTACTGTCAGTATTGATAGTGGATTCCAAAACCTTCAAGAAGTTCAGCATTACAGGAAAGTAACTGTGAAGGAAAGTGGACCAGTCAGAAAGCAGAAATGGGTAACATCAATTCTTCTCATGATAGCTTTTAAGTGAAAACTAGTTTGTCAAAAGTAACTTTGATGAGGTAACCAGTCTCACTTTATTAATATACAACAATCATTTCCTCCATCCTTGCATTTATAAAAGAGCTTGTTATATAAGGACTAAAGTACCAATGCCATTACGTACACTGCTAAAAATAAAAATGGGGGTATAAATTTTACTGCTTCATTGCACCTCAGTTGATATAAGAACAATCCACACAACCATCTCACCTCAAGAGCCACTATATTTAGCAAATAAAGAAGAATAACTTTGCAAACTTGTCTTTTTGCAAAGAAAATCAATGCCATTTTATGATTGTTAGGCTGATTTAGTCTCCCTCTACATTCAAATACTATCTATATTTCTTTATTTACATAATCCATTACAGCATTGACTTTTCCTCATTTCCAACAGCATACTGCCTATATAAACATCCTACCATTCCTGACTATTTCAAGCATGTCTACTATTATTTCATAAATAGTGGGTGATGTATCATTTCTAGTTTAGGCAAAGCACCATGTTTAATATGGTATGTCAGAATAAGTTCTATTCTGCATGCCATTACTTTCAAATATGTTCCCCGTCTCTTTTAATAGTCAGTCATAATGGGTTTTCTTGCTTGTGTCTGACTTATGTATTAAGTTTTAGTTTTTCTTCTGTGTGGGTAACTTCAATATTCCAAGAGAATTATTTCCTCCCACCTCTGTAGTGGTACTGAAGTAATACTCATTCTCTTGTGCTTTATCATCCAGATATCATCTTTTTGTTCAACATTAACCTGTGAACCACCATGCCCAAAAAAAGCCTCCAAGTAAAATAAAAAGTAAGGCACTATTTTGCTTTATGTTGCTGTAGCCTAATGCATCTTACATCTCAGAACTCTTACTTTTCTCATATGATCTAGTTCAGATAAATGAACAGTGAAAAGACCTTCCAATGAATTCAACTGAACTTTCGCCCTTTACATAAATGTAATAAATAATTCACTTATGAAATAAGTTTGTTTATGTCTACCAGTTGACAAAGACAAATATTGCCATTTTTTAGCAAACTGAAAATTCTTTAAATCTAAATTTAACAATAGCTAACTGAAGACTCAGGGCAAAGGCCAAAGGGAGATCCAAAGTCGCATTTACCAATTAATACTCCCCAAGAAATATTACATCTAAATTTTTAGTGAAATGTTCTCTCAGTGATGTTTAAACTTCTTCTAGATTCAAACTTCATAGAACATTAATGTGTTCTCTTTTTTTTCCTCAAATTTGCTTCTTAATAAATGTGGACAGTAATGTATATGTGTGTAATAACACTGAATAGTGCAAACACTGCACTGAACATATTAATTAATAATTACTTAATTAAGTAATAATGACTACTGCTGGTGGTGGTGTGTCAACTAAAAGACTGCTATGGCTGATCTCAGCACACATGAAGACAATCCCCGCTTCAAGAAATTACAGAACCTTCTGTAATAATGAATTAATAATAATAACAATTACTGAAGCCTTAGGGGGAAAAAAAAAACCGAAACGTTGCTAACTTCATGATGGTTTTGTACCTTCATTTTCTTTATACCTTAACAAAAGAAAAAACAGATGAAGGGATTTTCTGACAGTGGGTTGTGTCTGGTGGATTAAGCAACAGCGGCTCTTCTGTGGGAATAATCCTCCTAAGACTTTTCCTGGCTGACTGATGGCCCGGTACTATGACTTGGTTCCAGGAACGGGGAGGAAATCCAGAAAACAGATTCATGAGAAGGATAAAAATGCATTTCTGTGGTATCACTAACAGTATACTATAGAGGAAATTCATATGTACCTGGCGTTTGTAATTCAGTTTTAAAATCTATTTTAAATGTGTACATGAAGTCAAGCATATATATTAAATCAATTTGTTTGAATACAAGCCAAAAATTTCATTCAAAAGTTTTTATAAAGTGTTTAGAAGTCTGGCTCTACTGAATACAATAAGATTTTTACATTATTTCTACTGAATTAAAGATTCACTTGACAGCTATTCTATAAATTTCATAATACTTCCCTCTGTTTAAGACTTTAATCATAACTTTCAAGGATTTTCTTTCTCTTTACAAAAAATTCTGAACAACTTGTGCTGGCTTCTATGGGTAAGAGTAAGAAAGAGTAACCCCCTCAGCAAGCAGGGCTTTTTGTTCTGTTTCCCATCTTGTACATCAGTGCACCTTGACCAAATGCACATAACCGCTTTTTTCCTACTGAAAACTGCATTTCTGAGTGGTAGAGGTGTTTGGGTGAAGAAGGTAACATGGCCAGGATTTTCTTCTATTGACCAAAATAAGTCAGTCTATGTGGATTTCCAACACATTCAGAACACAGAAGACCCACAGTACTCAAGTAGGACAGATGCCAGTCAACAGAATTTAGGGGCAAACAAGGTGCCCTTTTGGAAAGTGGATTTTGGAAGCTGCAGTCCTTGAGCAAAGCTGTGAAATCTTCCATGTCAAATGCAGAAGTGAAATAAGAGCAAGGGAAGTTCTAGTATGAAAAACAATGATTCCATACAACTAGGTTTTTAATTCTATACACTAATTTCAACAATTATCTCCTTAGAGCATGACATTCTGCAAGCTTATTTATTATCACTCTGAAATTTAAGTACTAAATAGAAATAAAAAAAACTCCAAAACATTCATTATTTTTCTTCTGCAAAGAAAATACAAAATTTTAAATGTAATCAATGTGTCAAACTCATGTTCAAGTGAAGTCTATCCATCAGCAGCTCCACTGCTAATAAACCCTACAAGATCTCACAAACTAGTCTGTCTGAGAAAAATTATACTGGGAGAGAAGACATAGCAGTAAGAAACGGAGAGTGCCGAGTAGTAATATATTTGAAATTTTTAAAAAATTAAAAATCAAAAATCTTAAGAAGAAAACTGTCACTTGATGAGGTCTCATATGTTGTCACAGAATGCTAAATTCAGCAAAATAAGCCGCACACTTTCACTGCTGTAAAGAATGTTACATCCGATATTTCATTTGCTCCAGCAGTGGAAACACCATGTGATGGGGTTTAGAGTCAGTCACAAACTTAATATTATCCCAAAGCAATTAATTACTACTGGGTCTGGTCTCAGTCCAGAGCTATTAATAGGCTTCACAAATTAATCCAATATAGATGTTTGTGTTATGTAGAGTTGTTCTCTTTAGAGGATAATATAGAATAAAATGTTCAAGCAGTGGACTTTATTAATCAAGTGGAAAGATTGAGTCATCCAGAAACAGGGAATGGAGGAAGATTTTACTTTGTTGAGACAAGGAGTTATTAACAGACATTGCAGTTTCAGGAGATGACACCTGATCACAAAAAGAAAGTTATTTGTGTCTCCAGTGAGACATGCCAGTTCTTCCTTTAGCAACTTGAAATTACCTAGAAATATGTCATGGGATTCAATCCTAGAAGGTCCCTCCCAGGTTACTGTGCAATCACAAGTCAAAGGAAAGTCCAGTAAATGAAACACATTGCACAAAATTTAAAATTTCTCCACTTCTGTAAGAGCTGTCCACAAGTTCCTCAAACAAAAAAAAGATGGAATAAGCAAGGGAGGTGCTGCAGCTCTAACAGCACCACGGGAGCACGTAATGATTTCTTCCATTGCTATTGCAGGTAACCACGAATAACTGAGCAGGTTAATGCAAGGAGAGGAAGGGGATTGCTCCAGGGATTCAAGGAAAAAACCCTGCAGCCACTACAATGCCCAGAAAAGGATAATGTAACCAAATAAGCGAACAGAGACAGATAAGCTTAGACACATACCCACTCCAAAGTGGGACATGAAATCGAGGCATTTTAAACATACAGACGAGCCAAAAATTTGACTCTTTGCTGCAGAGTGTAAAGCTACTGCTAGGAAAACATTCTTTGCCTACTCAATTTGCCTCCTCAGCCTTCATTAAGAAGAAAAAATGAAAGGGCAAAGAAACTGCTCTAATGTTACTTGAATGCAAAATGGATTCAATCAAATGGAAAAAGAATTACAGCTCCGAGCAAATTTTATTGGAAATCCTTTGAAAAACATAGCAATAGCTAGTCCTTATAATTTAAAAAAATATGCAATTTTCAGTTGGAAGGAAATCTTGTTACTAAAATAGCATTTTATCTTTAAAAAGGCCAAGAGAAACCATTAAATGTTTGAAACAGAAGCAAAATATTTTGAGGATATTCAGCTTATACTTAATACCACGTCTACCAATAAAGGCTTTAATTACAAATTGGAAGAAAAGAGTTTTAAACTGCCAAGTAACCAAAGCGTAATAATGCAATTGCATTATACTTGGGTTTTCTGAGCTGTTTATTCAAACGCTACAAGTTGACTATGAAGAACATTGAATGTGGCAGAAAACAATGATTTAAGTAACTTGAGTAGTTAAACTGGAGCTCTTAAAGTGAAAATAAATTTGAGATCACTGTGCAAATCAAGCTACATATCAGCTCATCATATGGAATTTACAAAATTGTGTTAGTTACAGGAAAACGTCACTTATGAACTCTCAGTCTAAGTACATGCAATGAAGGCAAATAAAGGCAAATTTAAATTTATACTAACTTTTAATGTAGAACAAAACCAGAAAAAGAACTAAACAATCTGCCATGTTACTGGTTAAAATCAAGAGTGCTCAGTCTCAATTAAATGTCAGACTCTCCTCATCTGTCTTCACCTCAGTGCTGTCCACCCTGGTGTTTCTGCTTTTAAAACTGACAGGCACAAAATAATAGTGAGTGACGTTATTTTTGTCAGGAAGAATGTAAAATACTACGATTCTGGATTTAAACAGGGATAAAGACATAAGGAAAAGGGATTTCTCCATCTCCAGAGCATTGCAAAGGCTTTTACTGGAAAACAGGTCAGAGTGTTAGGCCAGCCAGTGCCCATTTCAATACCATCTTCACTGAAGTTTCTCCAGATGCACAGGCTAAATCTAAACGCTACTCACATGCACAGAAACGATTCCTTCCATGCTCAACAGAAAAAGCCACTTAGTGATGTGAAGGTCCATCATGTTGCTGACACAGACTTTAACATTGTGTGATTGGCAATATAAAGTGACAGAGCCTATTTATATGTGATTCACAGACTCTTTCTTCAACCTAATTAAGAAATACCACCCACTAAGAACTTGAAAAGTTTATTTTCACTGATAACTGCATTTTCTATACCTTTTCACTAGCTGAAACTTGCAATAGTAAGAAGTCAGCCATCAATTCAGCATTAAGGAAGTACTGCTGAGCCACATACATAGGAGTTAACAATTGTATTCTTCTAAAGTGCAGAATGACATGCCTGAGCCCATTACAGTCTCCTGGGCAGAAATGAAAGATTTCATGAACACAACTACAAAAAACAAAAGTTTAGCTTTAAATGGGTATGAAGTTGAAGAAAAAACCACTGGAAGCTCCTTGTTAGAATTGCGCCAGGTGTTAGTGGTTATTTTCCAGAATATGTTGAAGTTTACTGTCTTTCTACATGTTAAAACTGTCTTTGTCACAAGGTGTAATCCCATGGGCACATAAAAATTATTGTAAGAAGTCAGACTTACACAATTCCTAAATGATCTGATGGTGCCAACTGGCAGGTCTTTTCCTCACTTTCTCAGAGTCTGTCCCCGTGGCCCCATTGCTGTTTGCTGAAACCACAATTTGGTATCTGGTTTCTCTCTGCAGTGACAGAAACTGTTTGCCATCATGCAGTTAAGACAAATGCTTTTAGGGAACACGCAAATCTCTCAAGTAAGCAGAGAGCTGCAAATGAACAGGCCTCTCTGCTGAACAAATGCAATGTTCCAAATTCATCAGGGGTAACCCTGAGGGCACTACTCGGCTTCAAAGAAAATGCACAGGAGGAGCTATGGGGGGAGTCTGTCCAGTTGCTTTAGTCAAAGCATGCCAGTATACCAGGTGATCCTAAAGCATTTCAGATTTCGTTTAAGCTATGCTTAACAAAATTATGTTATTCTAAACTTAATCAATGTCCTTTAAATTGAAAAAAAAAAATTAAGCCCCAAGGCCATTACTCAAGAAAGAACTCTGCTTTTTATCTTCCTTTACCCACTGGCTTTCCAGTTTTGATTTATCAGGTTTCCTACTAAAAATTCTCACAAATGAGAAACTAAAACAACTGAACCATATTTGCATAAAAACAACTTCACTGGGGTGCATGAAGCTTAATTTGATAGATCTCCTATGATTGATACAATAGTTACCAGCAAAGGGGAGAGAAAAGGGGGAAGAAAATTTGTGAGGGAAAGAACAATGTCCGTAAACCTGACTGGCATAAATGCTCTTCTCACTTTCTTCTGTGTGAAGACTTGTTTTCATCTAAACTATAGAATATTTCAGAGAATTGAATGTGATCTGACAACTAATCTTAAGTTGTGTCACTATATAAAAAAGGGAAACAAAAAAAAGTCCACAGACACTCTATTATCTATCACACTTTGAGGAAAGTTGCATAGGGCTGAAGCAACTCTCCTACAGAGGCTGAGAGAGCTGGGGTTATTCAGTGTGGAGAAGAGAAGGTTCCTAATTGCACCCTTCCAGTAGTAAAAGGGAGCCTAACAGAAAGCCAGTGACAGACTTTCTAGAAGGGCAGGTAGTGACAGGAAAGGGGGGGATGGCTTCATCCATCTGTTGAAACTGAAAGAGAGTAGGTTTAAGACAGATATTAGGAAGAAAATCATCACTGTGAGACTGGTGGGACACTGGAACAGATTGCCTAGAAAAGGCTGTCCCATCCCTGGAAGTGTCCAAGGCCAGGCTGGATGGGGCCCTGGTCTAAGTGGAAGGTGTCCCTACCCACAGCAGGAGAGTTGGAATTAGATGACCTTTAATGCCCCTTCCAACCCAAACCATTGTTTTTAAATCTAATATATAATGTAAGCATTCACCAAAAAGGCTGCTTGATATATTCTGCAGTCTTTCTTGAGATGCATCCTTTCCTAACGAATTGGTATTTCTGGTGCAATGGGGAATCATCAGGCCCCTTTCTCATGCTCAGAGTACATTTACAGACAGCAACCTCACTGTCACGTGAAGAGACCACTCAAGGCATTGAGCGAGATGCCACACAAATGCCTCTAAGCACTGTGCTGAAACATAGATTTAGAAGAAACATAAAGATTTTAGTTACAGGCGAGCTGTGTTGAAATTAGTTAGAATAGGAAGGAATTTGGGCCCAGCTAGAGTTAGGAGAGCTGGACCTGAAATGGGTTTTAAGATGTTAGTAGCTGATTACCAAATAACTGATGATCTGTCATTTGCGTGTTTGTTTAGCTGTGCTTAGAATGAGGAATAGAAACATTGGTAAGTCAGTGTAGGGAACAAGGACAATTACCAATTTCCTCCCTTGGTGGGAAACCGTTCAAAAGTCACGCAAGAGGAACTTGGAGGTCACTAAAGTAATTAGGATTGTTAAAACTCAGAAAGGCAAAAAGGTCAAAATGAGGAAGATGAGTTACTTCATGTTTTCAAGACCACTGACCCAATTCAAGACCACCGACTCAGTTCAGGACACACACTACGCATGCTTAATGACATGTAAGCTCATTTCCATATGAAGCGGAGACTGGGAGGTGCTAATGTTATGAATATGCATTTGTATTTTGGATATTCATAATTTTTGTAAATAAAAAGCTTTGTGTTTGCTTGGATCAGGGCCCTGCATCTTAGGGAGCTATCCCACACAGTGCCTGGTGCCAAATAAAACATGCACTTTCTAACTCTAAACTGTTAAGAGAGTTTTTGTCCTTCTCAGTTGGATATTGATACTAGATCAATATTCATATTTTGGTAAATCAGTGCTGCATGGCATGCTGGAGTCACTTCCCACGTGGAGCATGAATGAACTCATAAACCAAAAATCTCTGCTGAATGTGTCCTGTCTTCAGTTGCACAGGCTCTTGTTTTCAGAATCGAGACAAAAGCCCTCCAAGGAGTGTGGAGCACAGCGACAGACATTGCTCCTCTTGAACACTGTACCCACAAAAGCATGAACAGTTCAAGAGCAAAGGTTAAGTGGCTGAGACACAAAGTCTCCTCTGGCTTAGCACAACCTTACATGTACTTTGGTGCCTAAAAAACAGAGAGATCCGAGGTAAAAATCTAACAATTATTCTATCTCCTTGCCCACAATAAAAATTGCAAAACACAGCATTTTTAAAATCCTATTCTTTCTTTAGAAGTTTGCCTTTTTATGGATCAAAATTCCAAAAAGTTTCAATAAGACTGACTGGACAAACAAACTTCAAAAACTTTGAAAATGGATCTTCTATTTCCAAAAGTACTCAAGTAGGGCAGTAAACAGAATTTCCACATACCTAGAAGCTTGGACTCGTTTGTAACCTCCCATTCAGCCACAACACACATTCAGCTTAGTATACACCCTAATACACACTCAAAAATTCCTGACTTGAAGAATTACAGTCAGCTGTCATCTAGGCTATGTGTTCACTGTACACTAAACTGCGTGCAGTGAAACCTAACAGCTCAAATATTTGAAGCAGAAACATTTGTTAGTGTTTTGTACTTCCAGGCACTTTGGAAAACATTACCTCTAGCGAATGTAACATATGTTTTATCCTTTTATTTTAACATCTGATTTTAGTGGTATTTTAGAAAACTAGAGGGATTTTTATACCAGCTTTCTGAAAGAGATTTTTACATCAAACCTTTCTGCGATTGGTTTTGCAGTCACAACTCCTCTCTTTTGGAGAAAATTCTAGTAATATGGAACATGCAAAGCTGGCTGATACTAAAAACAAGGAGTTTGCACATAATACTTGCATGTAACATGTTTCCAAAGCCAGACTATGAAGACTAGGAAGAGTTCTACAAATTAAACACCATTTTCACTAATATCATATAACAAGTAACTTTAGTACCATAATCAATCTTTCTTACATAGGTTACTTGTTCATCAAAACATTTTCTTGTGGTTACCAGTTTTGAACACTCCTGTTCCAAAGATGTGTTTCAATTAATGCCAGTCCTGCTAGGATCTGTCACAACAAAACATACCAACTTCAAAAATTCTGTTCTTCCTAAAAGACTTAGACAGACGGCATTATGAAACAGCATTACTCTAACTTTTTTTAGAAAAGCTACAGCACAAAATACAGGGTGACTTTTGCATAGAGCAAACTCTTTTGCCTGTTGCCAGCTTAATAGTTCACCTGCAGCAGACCTTCAGATCTGCTAACTACTTTCTTTTAAACATTTTTTTTTTCAGATTGCTCACTGTGATACATTTAATCTGCAACCAAAGATGGAAATAAATCATAAAAATAGACCAAAGGCATTCTGTAGCTGACATATGAACTGTATCCTAACTGGTGACCATTCAGTTTGCTCTGAGATGCACGTGTTATGTGTAAATTGTAGGCCAGAGGCCATTTGCGGTCAGTCCTGGACCACTCCAGCGTCTGTGCTTAGGTTTGATTTCCACAAAAACCACGGCACATACAGGAGGACAGGGATGATGTGCACACAGCTGCCCCCTCCACAAGGAGATGGGACACAGCTGGAGAGCAGCCTTCCCAGGAAGGCACCTTCTCTTAAACACAACTTTCTTCTCTTCACATGCTAACCCCATCATTCACCTTTGACTCTCCCTTGGGGGTGAATTCAGACATTTTGAGAAGTTTGGGTTGCCTATTAAAGTCAAAACAGGGACTGCTTAGATACCACCACTCCTCCTGGCATTTGCTGCTAGAACGCTCTTCATTCCCTCAGAGCTTTATCTGGTTGATGTTGTTCTTTAGAGGACAAGAGAAGCAGTAACTGTTCACGTACTTTTCATTATTTCTTCTTTAAGAAACTCGATTTTAACACTACATTCTTCTCAAGTTTCCCTTCCTCTTTATACAAAAGACTCTTTCTGCCTATCCCTCTACTCCCTAACCCAGATGAATCTTAGAGATCCTCTTATACTTCAGCCCACTCTAGGATAAGAAAATGAGGGCAATTAATGGCTCCTGTTTTGGATCTATTCTTATACCTTGCTTATATTCAAACCAAATAATAAACAGTGTCCCAGTGAAAAATCATCCGAAAGTCAAGATTTTAAAATTCAAACCACAACATTTCAGTATGTCCAGCAACAGAAGGGTCTAATAAGGTCCCTACAAAATCTGTTTTATCACTTTGTAACTATAACCTTGGCACTCACAAACACAGATTAGGAGACACCATAACTCTATACAGGAAACAAAAAAAACCCCAAATACACCAACGAACCTGATCTAAAGTAGTCAAAGTTTAATCACATAAATAGTGATCCAATATAACCTGTCAGTATTTAAAAAGCACAATAATTCTTGTCACATCAAGTTATTAATCTCCCAGTCAGCTCTGTCTTATTTTCCAGTAGCAATGGCAACAACTGGTTTTAAATATATTTATTTTCCTTTGATATCTCTACATATGCACTCACACACTGACAAAATTGTAAAGAATAAAAAATATCCAGCTATATGTTCAAACAAATAGGTGACATATTTTTGTGAGGAATAATGGGCACTAACTTGTCCTGCTACAGAGAAAGACTCATTTCCTCTCATGAAGAGTCAGTCAAATCTCACAGGAAATACGCTACGCTAGACTATGATCTTCAGCTTGCAATCATGGGAAGTACTTCAATGCAGGAAAAGGAATAAAAGCCATGACAAAAGGAGTAAGATCAACTTGATGAAATAGCACACATTTTGAATCTGGGGTATGAATTTCATGCAATTAAAACTGAGATTTTAAAAATACTTGACAATGCCATTCTTCACAGCTGTTCAGATAACTCATTTAACATGTACTCTCTTCACAAACATTAAACCAGAACAAAACAAGCTAAATATGTCAAGTAAATTATGCAGAGTGATCCAGTCACTTGTGGCAAGATAAAAAAGACACTTAAAGGTTGTGACACTGAACAAGGCAACAGATGCTGAGAACCCAGCTCCTTGGAGCAGAAAGCACAGCCCTAACTCGAGCACCTAAAGTTACTCTAAAGTGGGTAGAGAAGTTGCCTAAAAGTAGAACAGGCTCAGAACAGAAACACTTAAAATAATCCAAAAGAAACATTCACAGGAGGACACCTTCTGAAATCTTTTCCATTTATGATGATTAAATTGGATGTCAGAGACATCCCAGCCTGGAAAATTATAACCTGCGTTGTCCAGCACCTGCTCTGTTACAGATCACATTTGCCAGACTGACGCTCAGATTTCGTTTATTGTGTTTAGGCAGCTAAGCCATGAGAACATGCTCCACCCTTATTTTACCAAATGAGTGCAAGCCAGAGGGAGGAAGCAAGAATGGAGCTGTTTTCCTACTCCCAAGATGACACCATGCACCAACACAGAGCGGGCACTGGCAAGACAGAAAGCAGCTTTGCACAAAAGAACTTCAGGCACCTGGTGGACAAGTGAAGAGTGGTCAGAGCTTGTCTTCCTTATTTCTTTGTGCCTCTAATGATTTCTGCTAAGGGCAAACCACTCGATAGTTTGTATTTGGTATTGAGTTGCTAACAGTGAATATTAACAAATGCATTTTGATTGGCCTACTGGTTTATAAGAACACATCAACCATATGTAACCACAATAAGAAACCCAGACAATTGCTGAAATATGACACTCAAAGTAAGTTCAGATTGTCAAGAAAAGATTAATTTACACACCACTGAAGTACTGCTAGGTTGTAAAAATATTCCTGTTCTCACTCTTACAATAATAACAGAAATACAATAAAGCAAAGACATTAAAACCTAACTGAATAAACTTCCGAATTTGTAGTTTTTTAATCTGCCATTACCTGAATCCTTTCTAAAATAAGTAATAAAATATATAAGGTAATACCTAATTTGTTTAACAGGTTTAAAATTCTAAGTGTGAATACAATTTCATTCTTATCTCAGGAAAAAACTAACTACCAGATAAATACTGGATGTGTTTGAGATACAGTGTAGTAGTAGTATTATCTCCTATGTGAAAAAATTGAATTATTTATCTACAGTGTAATTTGTTTCACAACCATGATAAAATACTCATTTAAAAAATATATAAAATGCTTAGGCTTTTTCAGAAATTAGTTTAATATATCATCCCAAAGAAGAGATAAATAATCAAGGTACAGCATTTTGGAAAAAAATTGCAAGTGAATCTGTAGTTCTCAAACAGTAGCAAAAAATGAGCAGTGTGAACTGAAAAATATATGTGACAAGTCTTAGACCTGAAATATTTGGAGATATAAATTTTATTTTACCATGGCCAGGTTTTGTTGGCAAATCTTGCAACAAGTTGACTAATGTTCCAGCTGGTATCAATGACAAGAGCCCTCATTGATTCCAAGCAACTGCTCCCGTTCAGAGAAGCAAAATGCTTTCCAGCCCAGGGGAATATCTTAAATTCTTTCACAAACACACACAAAAATAGAAAGAAACAAACAGAAAATAAAACCGTAACTCCCTTTGCTTTTCTCTGCGTGCTTCATGCAGTCATTTCTCCCAAATCTCCTTCCAAGTGAGTTTAATGCCAGGAAGTCTCAGCAAAACCAGTAAATATTCAGTGAAGTTTACAGAAAGCAAACTTATACTGGGTTAACGCAGCCAAATACAGAAGAACAACTCTAAACACACCACATAAACCCCACATCTAAAATGTACACCCCTTGCTGTTCTCCAACAGACACTGGAAACCCTACCTAGCCCACAAAAGCATTCATGAAAGACAAACCTAGATTGTTCCTAGCACCTATAGATCCTGTAATTTATTAACTTAGCACCTTCCACCACGACTTTTGATCACAGAAAAAAAACAGAGATTGCAGCCATTAGAATCTTGAAAAGCAATCATGCTGTTATTATCCTGATAATTTACTTAGGCTCGTCTGAGAATGGTAAAATACTGACAAATTAAATAAATCATTATATAAAGGGGGGGGGGGGGGGGGGTGCAGGAGGAGGGGGAAAGGCAGAAAAGCAAATCAACATCTCACAAAAGCCAGATGAGTCTACAATGTGATTTATTTCAGCTTTCCCTGGCAAGGAATGCCTTCTTTTAACACTCTTGGGTTTCTGAATTGCTGAGTCAAAGGCCTTCTCCACCACTAACTGCTGTCAACTGAGACGCAATAATTTAGCACTGGTTTGTCACATCTCTCTGGCAAGTAAAGTTTGATCTTCATCATCCCATCACACGATGCCATGAGACAAATGGGCCCACAATAATATGCTAAGAAGCTAAGAAATGACAAACACTTCCCTTTGTCCCAAGTCCAAAGGAACTCTATCGTGTTCTTCCACAAGCTGTAATCTATTAATGTGGAAAATAGAACACAGCTACAGAGTCAGCTCGTACCGACGACAAAGACAGGGCCATGTCCTCCTGCACAGGGCTGTGCACCACATGGAAGGACAACTCCGTACTGGATCGAAAATTACTTCGATTGCCTTCTTTTCTGAGCTATGGCTACTAAAGCCAAAATGTGAGACTGAACCATTAGAGGAAAAATATCTAGAAAAATCTTGGAAAATTCACCCTCAGGAAAGCCGGGAAACTGCGAAGTAGGAAATGCATTGTGACAGGTGCGTGGAATAAGAGGAGCTATTACTTTTTTTTCTCATTATTTTTATATATATTAAAGTCTTCTGCACTGCCAGTAACAAAGCATTTAGACCTTTTCCACCTTATTACCTAGTTTCAAGATCTCTTTAACCCTCTACTTAAAACACCACACATTTCAGAAGAAATTTGTGGTGATGTCCCCACTCCTGCCACACGCCACTGGAGCTAGCCTGGGCAGTAGACAGCAGTGGTCCATGTGACAGAAATTCATTTCCATTATTAAAATTTCAGGGCTTTTTTATATATTATTTCTAAAATACTTATTTCCATAGCTGATAAACCCCAGGATATTAGAAAACCACCTCTGTTTCACTAAGCTAAATTTTATGCTGTTGTGGCTTTGCAAGATAACTGTTCAAGATTTACAAGAGGCAATGACAAACCTTTTCATTAAATTATTGTGGCAGATTAGGATTTCCGCTTGAATATTTCTATTTCATAGGCCACATTCAGTGCCTCTATCTAATTATTCAAACAACTGATGCATATTGTGCATAAGAGATGTACACCTCCATGAATCATTAGCTACATATATATACCCTAACACATAGTGAGCTCAAAATTAATTTAAAAAAAAAATTGATAAAAGATATGCCATTTTATGTGCGATGGCAGAATCATAGTAAACCACATTAAACTGGTATTCAAATGGATGTATTAAAAACAGTTCAACATGCAGAATTGCCTGACTGGATGCTTATGGTGCTTCTGAAGAGCTAATCCTGCCAAGGAAGAAAATTATTATTCATTTCATCTGAGCAGCTAAGCATAAGGTAATATAATGAGGAAGCTCAGCTAGCAGACTACTTAACTTTTCTCCCTTGAAGCACTGAAACCCCTATTAAATTTCTGTACTGAGACTTAAGGAAAAAATCTAAGCACCTTATGATTAGCTGGTGCTTGCTAGGGAAAGCACTGTAAAATCATTAGCTGCAGTAGCACAGCAGAGGAAGGCTTTAACAAACAGATGAAAGAAACCTGCAATGAAAGTGACCATATTTTGTCAAGATCTGCATGCGAAGGCAAAGGTCAAACAAATTTTCTCCTGTACCCTTCACGCAACAGTAACAATTGGTTTTTAGGATGCTACTGTTTTCTTGTAGGGCTCAAAAAGGCTGACCTAAGGCCTCATCTAAAAGTGTGCAGTTCTTGTAGCAAAGGCTGTCTTCTTCAATGAGCCCTTCTGGGCAACATTAATTCACCACTACTTTATAAGGCACTGCTCACTGACAAAAGCAGTTGGTGGAGGCTGCAACCTTGCAGGAAAAAATGGAAAACAGGTCTGTTGACAGAAAAACTATTTCATAATGAGTCATCTTTGGCTATGATTACTGAACTATTAATTTTTGTTTTCAACTTTCATCAATTTTTTCCTAGGGATTTAATGCTGGTCATGACAGCTCCTCCACGAATTAGCATGGTATCATCTCTCTGACTAGGGTGTATTCACACTATCATAGGATTTGAAACTGTATTCTATCAATACTGAAACATTTTTCCCTTTAACGAATTCCCTGGGGATGTGTTTGCTGTAACCCTGGGCTAACACTACCAGCTCTCCAGAACCCCCAAGATTCTCCCGGTCCACCGACTTTTGACTAGTTACCTGCAAAATGAAGCAGTTTTGTTCAACAGCAGGAAAAGCATGGCATGGCGTGGCATGAACAAATACTTGTTTTGTACAGTCACCTGCAAACTGAGAGGAACTAAGGGGAGCTGAAGTAATCCCAAAGCATCACAGCTTCTTCAGCTGAACCTCAAAACATGTAGCTGCTTAGTCCTATCTTTTCAAAATCATAAAATTCTGTCATAAGATGAATTTCTAGTTAAGACTAAGGTTGGTGCTTTCTGTCTCAGTATTTGCCAGGAATATCGTCAAAAAGAAAAGATAGCCTCACCACATTTTGGCTTTTGCAACTATCATCCCATCACAGAAAGCAATATAACATGGCACAGAGCAGATCTAGAGTTTTCAAAGAGTCAGTTTTACCAGTATTTCTCAGTAACATATGACACAGATAGGGGACTCATCACTCTACCCTAAACACCACCTAAGCATCTAGTGACAAGACAAAGAATTCCTCTGCTGGGACACCAGAAACACAAAAAAGATGGAAAAGAAAGTGAAGTTAATACCACTAGTCTGCCTCTACCAGGCAAATCCTCAATGGCTGTGCCATGCTCCCATTTATTGTAGCAGACTAAACTCTACAGGCAGAGTTTGGCCATTGTGTGCACTTCAGGATTTTAAAAAAACCCAAAGTTAAATATCTATGTGACTTTATAAAGGAATATCTAAGCAGGACCAGAGTCTGCAAATGCATTATCTGCTACACAGCGCTATCCAGTTTTGCATTCATCTTGTTCCTTCTGGAGTGAGCAAGCAGACTTCCATGCTTCAGTAACAGGCTCATAAAAAGTGCCTGGTGGACTGCAGAAGGTATTTCTACTGTCCTGGAAAATTACATAAATCAAATTCTCAGTGATTGTCATTTTCCAGCTAAATGCTATTATAAATAACTGTTTATATCGACTTAACATTTTTTTCTACCTGTCAGCTACTGATAAAGATTCACACTCTAAATCACAGTAATTTCCTTCTAGCTGTCAGAAAGGAGATTTAATATAGTGAAAAAGAAATACATGAAAACAAGCGCGTTTTACTTTTTAGAAGAGTTATATAATTTTGTGTAGCTGTTTCAAAAGCATTGTGCTCTAATTTTTTAGTTCATGTCCTAACAATGACACCAATTTGTTGTGACATATGTCTGATAATCTCTTTGCAAACTTTGATACAAATAATTTTGTAAAGTTTCTTCTCCCCACTCATACTTACCACAAAAAATTGGTTTGAGAATAATGTCTATTATCAGGATGTTTTCGGATTTTTTTAAAGGAGAATCACAAAATCATCTCTTATAATTTTACTGGAATTAGCATTCAAAGCTGAATATCCTCCCTCATAATTTTAAATATCCCAGAGACCAACCTAATGCATTTTACTCTGAGTACCTGAAAACAAAAATTCTATCAGAGCCACAAGAATTCCTGAATTCACATCTAATATCACAATAGTATTAACTGGACAGACTATGGTGTGAATGGCAAATTTTGGGGGTAAAAATTATACAGACGACGTAAGATATGAATGTAAGAAATTAAGTCCTGCTCAGTAGTCTACAGTTCCACTTCTACATTCTCCCATGACATCATGCAGGATTGGCAGGAACTAGAAATATAGATCCTGATACCTTTTTCATCTCCCCAAATAATATAATTTTTAAATTTAAGTGTTTTTTTAAGCAAAACTGTGAAAAACTAATTACGGTATGAACTGAAAATTGCATTGAGGAAACCCTTCAAACTGCAGTTACAAATATACACAAATATTGTGTTGATAAAGAGTTTTAAACAGAGGAAATGATATATTTCTACGTGTAAACAATACCTTTGAGTTGTCATCACCCTTTGGCAGCATTGAAATGGCATATGTAATTGCTAGAGTCAACAGATTTTCTTCAAGAGCTTTACTGCTTATGTTTTCTATCTAATTTACAGAGATTAGTTTCACAAAACCAGAATTTTTATATTGCAATATCCCCGGGGGTATGCAGTCATCAGTTCGCATAATGATATCGTAGAAGATAGAAGAATAGCTGTAAGAGTTCTTACAAAGAAATAGAGTGCATCCTTTTAAAAATGCACACAAAAGAAAACAAAAAAATTAATCCAGAATGTATTAATCTTCATTTCCTCTCTTTTTTGAGGGTTGAAAATAGAAATTTTCAACCACAAATGTTACATTCAATTTTTCAACAAATAAAATGGTCTGCTGTGAAGAATGAAAATATTCATCTTTCCAAAACACAAGTTTTTGTGTCTGGCTTCATACTTAGAAATTAAAATAGTTCAATGCTACTATGGCAGACACAAACACCAGTGATGCCTGGTGCTGCTCCAAGTGGGAATTCTGGGGTGGTTAAAAACTGGCTATTTTATGTTAACTTCTTTTCAAATACCATTTCACAAACCTCACATATGAAACACTGTCACCACCTGGTTTTCACACCTGCATTTGGAAATGACGGACGACTGGTTTTGGCATAAACCTTCATTCTCAGTAATACATTACACCTGATGCAGGTTTATAAACCAGCTTTTCTTGCAATGTCTTCCTTCACTTCAGACAAATTCTCCCTTCTTACAGCCAGGAAGTGATGTATGGCAGAGGGCAGCCAGGCAGACTCTGGGTTTATGAGGACATTTTCACTACTGACTTCCCAGGTGAACCATTTCAGTCATGAAAGAAGAACATTAAATGAACTGACTGACAGATCCCAACAGGCAGAAGTAAGGGCAACATATGTCTTTCCAACCTTTACTTGCTCAAGCTGCTTTTTGTCCTTCCAGCATCCCTCAGCTTTACAGGATAGAGAGTTCTTAGCAAACTTGCTTCCTTTGACAAATTTTCTTCCTTCCTGAGATAGGGTCAGTGTTCCTGTTGGCCATATGATGCTGAGAAACATATATTGACCTGACTTCCAGATAGGTTTTCATCACAAAGGAGTCACCAGTCATCATTTTAACCAAGCAGATACCACTGATTATATCTGAAGAGGTAATCTTTTAGTGTTGAATTTACTGGTGGTTTTTACTGATGGCACCAACATAAACTTGAGCTAGGCCATGAAAATAAAATTCAAACATTACGACTGCTCTTCCTTTTCACTGGCCGTGTAAATCCAATCAGATTTAGTATTTAGGCATTTGTGGTAACGATTCCCATTGGACTTATTTGACTTCACAGACCTGAACAATAAGTGAACAGAGTATGTGTGGATATAATGCACGTTTATCAAAGATTTCCCTGGCACTCTGAGGAACAGTGCTTTCAGTCCTGTTCTAGACTCTGTAAGCAAAGTCTACTATTTCTAGCTACTTCTATCTAGGAGTCATAACAAATATTTTTCTAAGCAGATGTAAAGCAGACTTCCCTCTAAGAACAAAGGATACAAGGAAAAGAGCCAAAAGTGGACAGATGTCAATAATACTGTTTGTTGCTTTTGTTCTCTCAGTTTTCTGGATATTTACTAGATTCCTGAGAATTACAAGAAAGAAATGTGCCCTGTTACTTTTCCATACTAACATCAGTGAAGAGTCTCACATGAAATTCGTTGCATTTCAGAACAATAGTTTTTCCTTATTTTGAGGTGTTTCCTTTTCACTACTTCCCTCCTAATGCTAGAAAATATTTTAGTATTTCTGAATTTGATGCTGTAGCCATTTTCTGCATTTTAATATTCCAGCACAGTGTTCATATAAAGAAGCAAAGAATCTATATAATTTTCTATAACTTCAATTAAATGTTATTTAGAAAAAAAAACTAAAAATCATTCTCAGAAAAGCATAAAGGCTGCTCATGCCATTAAAGGACTATAGAAATACCTAAAATATTCCTTTAAACAAGTACTTTGGTCAGATTTCTTTTCCAGTAGTTCAAGGATAACCTGATGTTTGGAGCAATCTCTTTGAAATGGCTGGCACTGTTTTTGCATTTCCTGCCCTTCAAATGATTCTGTGTGTCTCCATACCATAATCTGTTGGGGAAGGTAATTTTGAGACATTCTCTTAAGGAACATGAAATTGCCACACTCTTACAGCATTCTGTGATTGCTAATGCTATGATGAGGCTTACTTCCCTCTCCAAGTTTAAGTATCCAAAGGCTGATTAAAATAAAATAAAATAAAATCTACTGCAATGCCAGATTGGTAAAAGGGAGGCAAGAAGAAAGAGAAAAACAGGTTTAAAATTTTAAACTTTAAAAAGCCAGATAGTCCTCAAGTTCACTGTATCCATCTGTCATTATTCAGGCATAGGTACAGTGGGCTAATTAAATGTTAATGAAATATAAATAATCTGCTGGTCTCAGAGCATTAGCTAAGGAGCAGTAACTGCACAACAGCTGCTGTAGCTCACTGAAAATGCTCATGTCAGCACCTCAAACAGTATCTAAAATCTGGCTTCTAAACATCTGAATGAAATAATAATGACCTCTTCATGTAACTCATTTCAGAAGACCTGCAATTATTTTTGCTTAAGACAGAGGTGAAAGGTCCATGTGATAGCAAAAAAAGCTGAACAGTTTTAAAGAACAATACAATTAAATGTGAGATTTTTCATCTGCTGTTTTGGTAAAATCTTTTTAAGTAAAGTACAGTGTCTTTAAAAGCAGAGCTGTATTGAGATGCTAATGAAATTGATTTTAAAAATTCAAGCCAGAAATATTGTTAGAGACACAAAGCCTTCGCTCCTCTTCTATAGCATGACGATCAAAGATCATTCATTTGCATTGGGAAAAGATAAGAATTAAGCTCACTCCTCATTTAAAGCCTGCGGTTTTTATGCACAAACTTCCTCCTAGCCAGAAAGACAGCCTTCATCTTACTGGGGTCCAGCTGGAGATCATGAGGAAGACAGAAAGGACTGGGATGGCCAGTGAAATGCCCCACACCCAACATGCAGGAAGCTCAGCTACAGCCTGAGGTAGATCACAGAATACGCAGAGAACAAAGCACACTACACCTTATCCATCGCAAGCAACTTAAACGCCAGCCCCAAAAACCTCCTGTTTAAAGTGCATCCTGAAAATGGAAATCTCAGGAGTGCTGGGGGTATTCTCTCAGCTCGGGCTGCACTCTTACAGCCTCTTCCTGCAAGCCAGAGACTCAGGGTTGGGAAACTCATCTGTTCTGGGGGATCTCATATGGGCACAGTTCAGATGGTCCAGGACAGGTGCCTGTGCTCCCTATCTGCTCATAAACAAAGGGATGCTGTTTACAAGGAGGGGATTCCAAACATCTTGTTTGAAGTCCTAAGGTGTCATAACTTAGGGAGAATCCTTAAATTCTGAAAAATCTCCCGTTCACATAAGACAAACGCTTTTCCTCCAAAAGCTGGGTCAACCATTTGACTTCACCCTAAGTCAGATGAAGGTGGTGTTCCCAAGTTAGTGAATTACTTCTCCCCATCTTTTAACCCACCTGTGCAAGAACAGAAGGGTAAAGACCATTTTGTCCTCTGTTGGAATGAGACCCACCTTTGGTGTGAGAGTTGTGTGACAGTTTATAGCTGCCATGTACCTGCTGTATCCTGGTCTCCACGGAAAGCAAAGCAATGCAATGGCTGGAACCTGCTAGGATAGATTCCAGCCTTCAGTTTTCAGTCATGATGGCCAGGGGACTGTACTTTCTTCCACCCCACTGCCTAGACACAGGCTATGAGATGGAGCTCAGGCTCTTCCTGCCAAGGCCAAATTAGTGCTGTCACCAAACTCCTTGAAAACAAGCAGACCCATCACTGCCTGCATGTTTACAAGGACAGACACAAAATCAAGTATAAACCACTCCACAGAAAGTTCGGCATGCAATATTAATGCAGGCATTCCTATGTGCACACAAACACACATCAGCATGTATTACAGAAACACACGTAATAACTAGGAAAGGTTACTGACTGATGGTTTCTAGGGACCTTTTAAGCGACTTGTAAATACAGGGCTGTTGATTGAAGCTCTTCATATCAACACTATACTAAGAAAAAGGGTTTCCACTCCATACCAAAAGCCATTCACCCCAAAGATACACAACTTTACTGCAAAGATGTAATATTTTCCTGTAAGAGGTACAGCAAAAACATTCTTGAAAATACAAAGCAGCAGTACAGAACCTCTCTCAGTTAAGTGCCATCAAAGTCCATCTGACCAAACTGTGACTCTGAAGTTATAAAGGAAATGTTTCACTCAGCTGTCGAATAATTTGGCATCTCTTCAGCAAGAAATAAATTTGGGGGAAATGAGTTGAGAACCTTGATAATCAGTACACTAGTCACATTCACCCCTTCCAAATAACGCACAGGAAAATTAAACTAACTACTTTGTTACAAATAGACAGTGTCAAAATCAATGAAAACCTCCAGATTCCTTGGTGTTCTGGAATCAGGGGAGCTTCTGTTATAATCTAAACAGAAGTAGTAATTCCATTTACTACAGACATAGCACACCAATCCCTTCGTAGTGGGCGGGCACATCCATAAACACTGGCATTTGTTACACAGGAAATCTGCACTTCTGTGTTCAGATAAAAAAATTGAATACTGGTTTTGAACCATTAGTCAAGACTCTTCCAGCAACTTCTGGCATTTGGAAAATACAACCTCTCTTCATCTCCCTGACAGAGATGATTACATACATCACCAGACATCATCATCATACTATTATATACATCATTAGGGTTCATTAGAACAGGTCAGACATTTGCCCAGCATATGTAAATTCATGTTGCCTGTGCTGGTGTTGAAATTATAATCTCTACCTAGCAAAAGCATTTTTTCCAAATGAATCCAGAAACTTCTTGCGTCACTAGCAAACCACGTAGCTCTATGCTGAACTGCAATCTCCTTCAGGCTGAAACCTATAGGCTAAGCAACATCAAAGCAACTTATATCAGAGACTCAGGATGGGAAGCAAGGAACATCACATCTAACCAAAACTGCAGGGAAAATGAAGTCATCACCATGGAACTAACCAAAACGGAATTTGGCCAGGACAGGAGGGTTTATCCCCAAAAGCACCACGGGATCTTTCATGACCACAAATGGTCAGCATCATGTTTTTACACTTCATTCAGAAACAAGACCCCATGACTTTGAGCCCGTAAGATATGGGTTTGCAACTAAGTTGTAGAACACCACCTGATAAATCACCAGCATCAATCTCCTTTTTCTTTAGGAATACCTTACCCAAGTATGCATCCAATCAGTATTATTTAAAACCAAACAGCACAGTATCTTTAGTTATTATGGCAAAAAAGTAGAAGAAAATCTTGCTTATATTGTGCTTTATACTACAACTTATGTAGTCCTAAAAAACATTATTAGGTGATACACTCATTCCAGATTTCAAAATATGTTATTATGAAAAAGATGAAACACAATGGGAAATTACTGTCACCTTCAAAGTTCTCCTACTTAACTTGGGGAAACAGAAAGAGATTTCAAGCTTTTCTCCTCTTTTTTTTTAACATTTAGATCATATCTTTCATCTTTTGAAGATGTCATTACGCTCTTTTAATCTTTTATATTTTGCTTCTTTTTAAGCTCTTGTCCATATCCAGGGAGGCAATTAAGGACTGGTTTTTGTGTGCGACTGCAAATAGATAGGTTTAATGAGTCTCTCACACCACAAAGACATATGCAAGAGTGCATCAGCCTTTGCACTGAGCAATATCTGAGCAAAATACCCATCACAATTATTTCTGTGGAGAAAATGCAAGAAAAGAGGTAATATCAGTGCTTTATTTTCATTCTGTATGAATTCTCAGAAAACCTCAAAAGCTTTCCTAACCTCTTCTATCAAAGGAGCCAATAAGAAAAAGTCATCACACACACGACAGGCCTGAAGCTTCCACTATTTCCCCTAAGTAAGGTGAAAATATATGTCACTCAGGGAACTGAAAGCCAGAAACTGACTTTTAGCTTTTTACCTCTTGACCTGCAACCTGACTACAAACTTTGACTCTTCTCTATGCAACTAAGTGAATGCAGCATATTGGTCTAAAACATTAGTCATTTGATTAAAACATAAATAATCATCAATCTCTATTGTAATTGTGAGGGAGTTTTTTCCCTCCCTCCCTCTCTGAAATATAGTAAGATTCTTCAACAGGCCATCACTGGAGAGTCAATCTTTGATTCATGTCATGAAGACCCAATGACTATTCTGAATGGATGGTATCAGGCAATTTCCCAGAAGAGACAGATTCCTAAATCTTAACTTGTTGTCTCATCTTTAATAAAGACAAAATACTTTCTGCATGATCACTATACTCCAGAAGCAGGGCCTTCAAAAACAGCACTGGAGTAGACTAGAACCCCCTTTCTGCAGAATTCCAGTATCACATTCATCCTGACAAGACAGCTGTAGGCACGTTGACTGACGAACTGGCATTCCGAACTCTATCTATATTTCTGTACATAATTTCTGTGCCATACTTGGGACAGAAATTTGAATGTGAACACCAAATAGTTTAAAGGAATATATACAAATACACTTGAGAATACAGTTAAAACGTGTCAATATTTTCTGTAGAACGTCAGCTGGTCTAGTCACTGCTTATTAATTCATGCAGAAAACAAAGTTAACTGGTCTACACTCTCATTCTCCAAGACACATATTTTTAAACAACTCTTTATTAACAAAAATTTTCCCTTTCTTTCCCAATGTTGCGGTTTGTTTCGTTGGTTTTTTTGCATTCTTCATGGTATTTCATACGTGTATTTTAGTTGTAGAGGCAAGAAAAAATGTAACTATATTGCTGATACAGAGCCAGTGGCATGAATAGCATGTGGATAGGAGCAAGAACCACAGCCAGCAACTCAGACACAAAACGGGTGTTTCACCATGCAAAGTGCTGAATAAAACACCACATAGTATCATGTGAAGAGATAAGATACAGGTATTTGTAAAAGCTACACTAAGCAGATTTCACTCCCGATTTGCCCCTTCAGTTGTTGATTGACTGCACATAATTTACAAAAGTATTTTAATCAGTTCAAATGAACAATAATGATGAAAGCAGTGCTGAACTGTGGGCCTTATCCAGCTTTTAAGGTAATTTTTGTTGCTGCTTCCTTTTGTCAGGCTCATGTTACTGAAGAGTGTGCTTAAAAAAACATGACAGAGGCCTTCAATAGTCTTTTCTTTTCCAGCATAACAGATTGTAGCTTCCTTCCCTACTATTAAGAACTACATGGCAACATGAAGGAGAGAACCATAAGAAAACTGTTTAAATACCAGCCTACTGTGAGATTAATAAACCATGGAGATCTGACATTACTGCAGATGCAGAGCATTAATTCCTTCTGGCTAAGCCTACAAAAACATATTCCATAAAGATACAGACAAAATACTTCATTTTATATTGCAGAAAGGGGTGGCATCAACATTTGACTTCAAAAGTACCTGTTATCTCCTGAAATGATACCCCACCTGTACAACGTAGATTTTCTTTATTTTAAAATAATTATACAGAAATGATTAGTGAAAAAAAACCAACCCAAGTATGTTCAAGTCATTAGATTTAGGATTTTCAGGGTATCGAGACCACTCCTCCAGGCCTGCCCATGTGCCTACTGTGCCACCACACCCAGCTGTGCTGTCCCCACACATCTCCCACATCACCACAAACAGCTGCTCTCACCTACTTGTCCCCAGCATCCACCCTTCAACATTTGCTACACTTTTAGCTTCCATGCACCATACGGATGGTTGCTGCCCAGTATAATTAATTTCCTAGGCTTCTCTGGGAAACCATCCTGTCACTTGGCAAGGAATGCAGCTCTCCATCTGACTCCTAGCATGACTCAAGATTACAGTCCAGGGAATAGAGTTCATGCTTTCACACAGAATAATTTGAAATATGAAAGCCAGTATATTGGTCCTCAAGGAAAACACCATTGTTGGTGTTTCTTCTAAGCTGGGAAAATATACGTTTGCAAATCAGGATTAAATTGAATTGCCATTACAAATTATAAAAATCAGTGCCTAATAAATACCAGTTCAATGGTAAAAAATTCTACAGTCATAATCCTTTTAGCAACCAGGGTCCTCAGTGCAAACAGAACAGCTGGTGCGATTTCACAGCATCAGCCTCCTTCACATACCCACCAGGGCAGAAGCTCTGGTAAGGTGCTGCTGTCCCAGGGGGGATTCTACCAGAAGAAAAGCACAGGTTCTACATCTGTGTTTCACTTCCACACTCCAACACGCATCACAACACCTTTTATGCTCAGTGAAATGAAGATGACCTGTACAAGCTAAGTCTTCCCTAAGTCTTCCCTTCCTTCCCCTTCTGGGAATAAATCAATTTCAGAGAGTCTTAAATTTCAGCAATATGACTTGGACAGATGGGAAGGTGCTGAGAGGCAGGTCTGGGACAGCAAAGCTGGGCAAAGGCAGCACTCAAGTAACTGTGTAAGGTTTCTTGGCACCTGAACCTGCCAAGCTTCTAAACGGAGTTTAAATGTAGAGTTGGTGGGTGGCAGCAATAGTTTTGGTTACTCTGAATGTGAGCAGGCAGAGGTGTGAGCAAGGAGTTTACACAAACTACATCTGTCATGGGTAATGCGATCTGGTGGCAAAACTCTGGTTACAGACAGCCATAAGGGGAAGAACACACAGCTTGCATCTACAACTGGCTGAATCTTCGAGAAAGAGGGCTGTGGACAGGAACTGGGACCCAAGTGATCACAAGAGACAGGAAAAGCTAGTCAATATGAAATCAAGCTGATTCTCGACTTCAGTAAGGTTTTACTATCTGGAGGCAAAGATCCAGCTATGTATTTACAGTGAGAAGACAACTTGTAATCAGCCATGTCAGAGATGGATATCGAGGGCTCAGTGATATATTTTATGACAAAGCTTGGGATTTTTCATTCATTTTAGCTTGACTATAGCAAGTATTATCAATTGCATGTGTCAATTTGCACTATAATCTATTAAAGTAATATGAAATTGCCTGGAAATCTCATATTTTTTTATTTACAGAACCTTGCAGTACTATGGAAATACTGAGGCTACATGAGAATGCAGCATAATATATGATACAAATTTAAGAGCAATAAAATGTTTCAGTAACAAAATGAAACTTCTTGCCCAATCACAGATTTGACAGCAAAAAAAAGTAATGGTTTAATTATCTTGTCTAATGTTAATCTTTGTTGATATTCCCTAAGGTCAAATATATCCACACAAGCTTATGTTTTTATATGAAACTATAATACTGCACAGGAGACGATCTTTTACATTATATTCATAAGAAGGAAAAAAAGAGGCCCATTTCAAATTCTCAATCACTCAAGTGAATCTTCAACATCTTACAAGGCATTGTATATATCCAAACAAAGGCAGAATTTACACTAAGGAGTTTTATCTGTGTAGGTATCTGTGCGTGCCTGACATCTAAAAGGACAGAGGCCATTCTTCATGTCATGTATCTTCTCATCATACATCCACGACTTCTAAATTCAAGATATACAAACTTAAAGATTTTAATCTTGCATTAGATGTTAGTTGCAAATTAGAACAGAACACTTTCAGTTTTCCAGAGATTCCATCTGCTTACACTGTTCGTCACCACATCAGCTTTCAACATCCTAAACATACTCTGCCCTGCTCAGAATGAAAACAAAGAATTCTTTAGAAAGGATGAGATTTTTCTCTGGAGCTAGATTAGATTATACAGCTGAGCATTTCAAATTACCAAACCCTACAGCTAATGCACAAAATCCTCATGTAAGCGGGTAAGCAAACTAAAGGTGTTGTAAAAACCGACTTCCAGTGGTGGGACAGAGGGCACAAAAAGCATCTGAAAGCAGTTTTTTCCAATACATCATTTTTATATGTGTCGTACACCATCTAAAAATCTTGTGCAAAACTAATGAAGTTTTTATATTTTGCTACATTTGGCAAATGACTTCTCTGCTCCTCAGATCTTGCACAGTACTAACAACACTAAAATCTTTCAAAGGAACGTTTTAACACTGCTCTTTTCTTGCATGCTGATATAACTCAAGTGAGATTCTTTTTCTTCAATGTGTTTATAATAAAATGCTTGCAACAGTGAGAAAATTGAGATTTAAAGCAATATGGTTGGGCTTCAAACAGCATGAGTTCACTGGAACAAGGAGAAAAAATATCTTAACCTAATTGCTTTGCTTCAGCAAACACCTCATGAATTCTGGATTAAAAAAACAAACAAAAACAAACAAACCCAAAACCCCACATTCATTTTTAGCTAGCAGTCACAGTGAGTTGATTAAATAAAATAAACAACCTATACAATCAATGTTCTTGTATTTTTCTTTTTCCCAACCACATTTCAATTCTATAAATAGAACTATACATTTCTATTTTCTTGTGCAGCAATATTTGAGGAAATTCTACTTGGGCAATTACTGCCAAGAACACTGGACATCACCAGGAGCTTTGACTAGGCTGTCATAAATGATCCTATAGGGAAGAAAAATTAATAAGAGTGATAGATCTACCCTCCACAAAAACAAACACAATGTAACAGCTACGGCTCCTGTAACCAGCGGTAGTTTAGAAGTGGAAATACAGACTGGCATGAAATATGTTCCACAGGAGGTTGAGAAAAAAGGCAGCCATATCTCACCCTTGCGATGTCCCAAGATTCTATTACACTGATTTTTCAGTGTAATAGTTATTTGTATAAATCAGTGTAGTTATTTGTATAAATCAAATATACTACGGAGTTCAGTAAATGAAAGTAACCAATGGCCTAACAACTAAGGGGGCGGGGGGATGTCTCTGCCTTAATAACAAACCATCTCTTCTGGGATTGCTTTCTGCTTTTGTCTGTGTTTTGTCGAATATACTACAGACAGACGAAGATTTACAAATTTTTAAACCTCAGAATGTGGCTTTTTAGCAACTTTTGTTTTTTTAAAAAAAGCATATTTAATACTGCCAAGATAGTTTTGACTGATAAAAACTTAATCTTTTATTATCTGCCTAATAGGATTCCATAGAAGAATCTTTAGAGGAAACGTCGAAGGATTATCCCTAACATTAAGGGTACAGATTAGCTTCCATATCCTCTGAGCTCAGTAGGAACAAACACTCCCTCAGGTTCTGTTCTTAGCCTATCCCAAATAGAGATTGTGAGATTTCAGAATAAAATCTGGGTTTTATTCTGGAAAAAAAAAAATCAGCCTTGAACCTCCTGAAAAAGGCTGCATTATTTGGGCTAAAAGTACCACCATAATTTTTAAGAGAAAAAGATGGTATTATATTCCCCGTTGCGTCCCTTAGATGGTGCATATATCACACTTTTTTAAGTGTGCTCACAATCAGTGAGTTTCCAAGAAAATCTCACCACAAAGTCTAATAAATATTAAAAGGAAGATATTGAGCTTTTAAAACCTTAGAAATATAGCTTTAAATGCTTATCTAAAAACTGAGTTAATACAAAGGCATGCTGTCTTTGGCTGAAACTTTTTGAGCAGAACTGTTCTTTCCTACAACAATGTTCTATTAATTTTAGAAATTCATTAGTACCAGAATCTACAACTCAGCATTAATTAAAGTCATCTATACAATCTATTCCTGGTGTAGATGAAGCTCCAGTGTCAGACTCTAACAATGGCTCCAGCCCCTTAGATCCCACAGAGTGCTGCTATTCTTTTGCTTAACTGGATTTGCTCACTCCTGCATTGTAACAAACAGAGATTAGATCTGGTTTGCACTCAGATCACTACATTTAATTAAACATAAATGGTTCATACTCAGACCTCAGGCATGCATGGGTAACTCCTATTCATCTGAGCCACTGATTTAAACTCTCATTGATCAATTTCCTCTAATTTGAAGAACAAAACAATGACCAAAGTTCAAGTCCATACGAGGCAGAGGTGAATGAATACACCATGCACTGTATTCATGCAGTGAATACAAACACTGTTACAGAGAAGATTTGGATCCAGAGTGACTGAAAGACACTTCAGGACTTCGATTTAATAGAATTTTTTTTAAGTGAAAAATTTTATGTCATAAAAGATGTACCTCTAAATTGTCAGCATTGGTATCTTTTTTGAATAGAAAAGACAAACATTTCCACTATACGAGCAAAATACACATGCAACTGTTAAAGTTTCCATTGTATGGACCTGTAGCCGTACACCAAGATTTTGGTAGTTCTTTTTCAAACAGCATCACAAAAAATCAGCTAAGGAACACCGTCATGAACAGCCGTGGTATCAGCAGTTCCTGCAGGACTGTCTGACCCCAGCTGTCAAAGTAAGCACCACACAGCTGCTCACTCAATGCCCCGCTAGCGGGACCAGCAACAGAATCAGAACATCAAAAGCTACAGAACTCCTGGGTTCACATAAAGACACTGCAATGAGTAAAGCAAAAGCTGCACACAAGCAAAGCAAAGCAAGAAATTCATTCCGTGCTTCCCATGGGCAGGCAGCTGTTCAGCCATTCCCAGGAGAGCAGAGCTCCAGCATATGCAACAGTCACCCGGGAAGACAAATGCCGTCAACCCAAACATCCCTCCTTCCTCTTTCTTCCCCCAGCTGTATGCACTGAACAGATGCCATATGGTCTGGGATACCCCCTTGGCCAGTTGGGGTCACCTGGCCTGGCTGTGTCCCCTCCCAGTTCCTCGTGCAGCCCCAGTCCTCCCACTGCTAAGGAAGTAAAAGAAGCAAAAAAGGCCTTGACACCTGATTTTTCTTTTTAAAAATGATCTCATCTTCTGTTTTCAACCTGTATACTAAAAATCCTAATGAGCTGAGACCTATTTTAATGAGTATTGAGATTTGTTCATAGTTAAGATTTATTTTAATGGTTGTTCCTAATGAGTTGATATTTGTTTTAATGATTGCCACAGAGGATTAGTTTTATGTAGCAAGTATGAAGAAAAAATGTGAAGAGCAGTGGATTCTACTGGATATTCTGTTTTGTTTTTCAAGGGCACTGACTTTGACTGGGATGGGCTTTTACAAAAATCCCACTTCTGCTAGTATCTACTGTCGCATACTAAATTTTCTCCAGACATTCACTTCTCTCCCTAAGTTGTCTAGTTTAGGTTTCTGCTCCCAAGTGATGCTGAAGCAAGCAGACACGTGCTCATCCCAGCCCTACCTAATCTCAAAGTGGGTCTGGGATGAGGGACATGCTACAATAAGGCAGGCTGAACCTTAGTGTTTATGAGCCATAGGTGAGAATAACTATGGCCTAAGTAAATGCTGCATGGACTCAGAACACTGCTAACAGTTTTCCATTTCCAGTTCAAGCAAACTGTGCAATTATGTAGAAATCTTTCCCTAAATGCTCAGGTAGATGCTTTAAGACTGCAGGTTAAACCTCCCTCACAGCTGGAAGGTTTCAGTGCAGTGCCAATCACAATGAACAACGTTCGGAGCCTGCAGAAGGTGACACTTGCCTGGGAAAGCTTCTGTGCCAGGTGCAGAGCTACCACCTGATTCAACTGGACTATGAGAATAACTTCTTTACTTTTTCAGAACGTGATTTGGAATCTTTATCCATCAGAAGTGTCTAAGATCTAGATTAAGCATAGCCATCTGGAAAGAGTAAGATCTTAAGTACCTAATAACTAATACTTAGTTAGAACTCCATTACCCTGAAAGATTTGAGTCTTCCCTAGTGAAATCACTATGGGTAGCAAATGGATTTCTAAGTATGATTAATATCAAAAGTGAATTTTAAATGTACATATAATGAAGGACAGAAAAGGTAAGACATCACCAAATTTCTTTTTAATGGTTAAGACGGTACAAGAGATTTTATTGCTCTACAATGTTCACCTCAAAAGAAAGAAATAGTTTAAATTATTCAAAATGAAGAGAGTCCACTCTTTACAAGGACACAACCTTCATCTGTTTGAATCACAGCTTTGTCCTTTGTATTTTGCCATAGTTAGAAATTTCTGACTAGTTCTGTTGGAAATAAGAATACTTTTATCTTTAATTTCTGTGTTTCATTACTTATTTTCCTGAAGTTCTTTAAATATTGCCATGCAAATGTACTTATATTTACATTTCACAGACATATATCATCCCAGCTACTTTGCTGAATGAAAGAACATTGGATAAAACAGCACAAGCTTGCCACAAAGACTTATGCACAGGCTTAAATTTCAATGGACCAGTCATTTGCTTAAATTTGAATAACTCTGCAGATCTTCATAGTACTGTAGCTGAATTTTTAACATATATTAACTTCATTATGACAGTTTCAGACTTCAGATAAAAGTGCATTTATGGTAAGTTACTTGAGTTCTGCAAAACTCAATACATCGGAATCTATGACTTTCAGACACAGAAGTAACAAAAAAAGAATTTTCAAATCTTCTATACTTCTGTCTTGTCAGTGGGGGGTTTGAGCACTGAATCATCCATATGAATCCAACTGGCTCTCATGAGCTTTGCTGACTTCATAATGTTCTAATACACACAGCCACTGTATTTCAGAAAAAAAAAAAAAAAAAGGCAACAAAACAACCTCCACTATTGCCACAAAGGGAGTAAAACATCAATAGCTACTTGATTTCTAAAGGTACTTTTCATACATGCTGAAGGCCTCCCATTTTACAAGCACACATGCACATAAGGGTATGTTTTCTACTCGTTTTTTGGAGAGCATCAGCACTACTCCTGGCCAGTACAAATTACTGGGCAAAAATATTCACCATAACGCAGTATCTGGCATTTTATCATTAAATACATAAACCTTTTAATGTCAGGAAATTAAATTCTACATAGCAAATCTCAACTGTTCAACTGCTTTATCACTGTATGTGCATTAATATATGAAAAGGGAGATTGTAATTAGTCTTTTGAAGACAGTAAAGCAGCTGCCACATTTATATTTATCTAGCTATGTAAGTCATGGTTTAAAGTTCCTACTTTTAAATACCTTAATTCATCACTATCTGGAGGAAGTAGCAACCTCAGGATAGGCATGATCTTCTTCAATCAAAGTTTCCTAATAAATTTTGACTGACCAAAGGTTTTCCTTCATTTCTCCTTTGGCAGATGGATAAAGCCATCCTGAACAACATTTTACAAACCACAGCCTTCGACCAATACATGATGTGATGTGCTCACATAGCCACCAATATGCATCCGAAGTGACAGATCTTTAGAACAGACATTAATTTTTCATAGGTGTGCTTGAATGAACAAGTTTATCCCTGTGTCATCAATATACAAAGGGATTCATAACCCCAAGAAACCTGAGGAGTAGACAGCAAGACAGCAAACCTCCTTTTTGCTCATCAGCATTCACAAGATACACAGAGCTGAAGTGCATGTTTGTAGCAGCAGTCCTGATCACATAATGCACAGCAGTGTTAGAAAACAATGTCCTAGTGTAAGCAAGTATAGATTCAAGATTAGATGCCTCACAAAACACAACAGCTCTATCAAAATGATCAAATGCTAATTCCTCTTGGAAAAAAAGCATGATGATTCAACAAAGATTAACATTTGTTCTTCTGCTCACCACCACCGCCAAAGAATGTTTATATGATACATTACTCAGTATAACAGATATAAACTATCAAGTTCTTTCCCACAGATTGTACAAAGTTACAATATAAAAAAAGGGAAAAAAATCTAAACCATACTTGATAAAACCATTTCCTGCACTAATCAACTCTATCAACCAAAAAATAAATGGCTAAAAATAATTAATCTGTGATTATTTCCAGGTAGCTAGTTGACAGTATGCCACTATTATGCCAACAGTGATATGCAGACATACTCCAATCACTTTAGGTAGCATTTCATTCAAAGTAAAATGCTCCCTTTTTCAGTAATACTAACAAGTGAAGTAGACAGCACTAAGTTAACTGTTGTTTCTGGAATCCAGGGAAGGCTGCTCACCTATTTTAGGTTTCCTGTCATGGCATTGTATTGAACCACTGACACCTACAGGCATAATTGCACATATTTATTCAAGAAATATCTGTGCAGCTTCCCTGTTATGAGACAAGAAACCTCTGAGGATAAGCAGTGGGAAGTGCCTTGGACAGCCTGATTTACTGGCAAGGTACACATGAACCCAATGCAGATGGCACAGGAATCCCATTTCACATGAAGTATTTCCCCCCATTCACCCCAACAAAACTGCAGCTAACAAGTAAATAAAATTCCTACTGCATAGCCAGGGGTTCCCTAAGCCTGTATCATTATTCTGGTTTGGCCCTGATATGAAGAAGAAGTAGGCAACACATGAATTTCTTTCAATTAAAGACCCCCAAAGACACACTGCCTATACACCTTCCCTATAGATTTGAAACTCTTACTGCCGCCAAAAGCTACTGCTCTGAAGATAATCACAAGGTAGTGTGATGCATTATTAAGTACCCTCATTTATCATCTCTGGTCTTATATTTGACTATTTACCACTGACTTTATTTCATTATATATAATAAGAAAGCTATATTTGGAAAGTACTTTAGAAAATATTCAGGGCTCAGGGAAAATTAGTTTGAAATTAAGGAACACTACTTACTTCACCTAACTTTAGGCAAACTGCAGGATAGAAAAGTAACTCTATCCCTCAAGAACATGTAAGAAAATCAAAAGTAACTATTTTTAAGAATTAATTAATTATCTGGTCCAGTAAGAATGACTCTACCAGGCTTTCCACAGAATTATGCTTTCTCCATAACCAGTGCTAGCAAATACAGGGCACAAAAGTTAAGCTTTCTGAATGAACCATTTTGCCCTTTGTTAACTTTGCAAAGGTTATTTAAGAAAACAGGTAAATATGGCAAATCAGGCCAACACCAGCTGTAAGATTAAGGGATGCAAGGTCGCTCTTACTTGACCAAAAAGAAACTTATCATTTTATGAAGTATTGACTGCCCCAAATCACCAGAGTACTACCTGTAACACTGCTTATGAAGCCTCAGCAATGGCTAGGCTTGAGTTACCTTTCTCTGGCCCAGGTGAGGGAAGCAATCTATAAAAATGTACTCATTATCTCTTCTTGTCTAAAGCCAGGCTTCTTGTCTGTCTTTTATTACTTTTCCTGACATGTTCTGAGGTCATCTTCGGAGCAGCCGTCAACAAGCAAAGAAAAACAGCCCTTGCCTTGTGTCAGTGCTACTGAAGTTATTGCCCGGCCGGAGAAGACCCATCCCTGCTCGTTCCTCCCAGCCATGTACAGGCTGTGCCTGCTCTCACTGATTGTTTCCCTGGCTATCAGGGATACCAGCAGCCCAGATGATGGGAAACACGGCTCAGAAAAGGATTTCTAACACGCCACGCTGAGCACTAAACTCATTTCAGTCCCAGTAACAATTTGTCTACAAACAGCACAATAGATTTGTCTCAGTCCCCACTCAAAGCAATTTCATCAGTTTTTCAATACAGCTTTGGAAAGGCTCAGGATGGTAACGGAGCAGCACATGAAAACCGTGGCAGCTACACATTTGGAGCCTATGCCCCCTGCAGTGGTGCTCAGTGGGAACCCCACAGAGGACTACTGACAGAGGTCAGCACAAAACCATCTATGACACAACTTACTGGCCACCTTCTTCATGGAGGAGGATGTCAAGGCCAATGAGTATCTGTGAAGTTGAAATGGCCACTGAGCTACCCAGCATTATCTCACCCTAGTAGTTTTGTATTCAATTGTTCCTGACAACAACTTCAAGTTAGAGGTTATTAAATGATCTAAACAAATGAACATGGGTGAAAGTGAAAATCAGTTATGAAAAGAAGTGTTTTCTTTTCCCCAAAATGCAGAATCCAGAAAGGTTCATTTTATAAATGAAATGTGGTTGCAAGATACAGAACACCTCCTTGCTTTTTAACGGTGACTTGTAAGAAAACAAGACCTGCGTACACAGGCACAATATGGGTCCCAAACAAGCAAAAATGGGTCTAAATCTAGAAACATTCCCCTCACCTGTGACTGTTCACATGCCTGTCAGTTACTCCCAGGTCTCTCAATAAGGATACAGAAGGATTTCCTGCAACAATAGTGTCTTTCTTTTTTTTATATACAACTGCGGAAAACGCTGCTTATCAATCTCATAATAAATATTGCATCCAGAAAGAGTTGAGACTTCTAAGTATATATCCTTAGTGCCCCTAAACATGTTTTTTTCTCAAAATATAGTACTTTTGCTTCAGTATTAAAAATCAAAGAGCTGGTACTCAGCATCACAAGGTAGGCACTCACCTCACAAGTGAGCACAGAAAATTAGATGACAGATTTAGCATAATTTACGTAACTGCTGGATTTTAGTTCAATGTCAGCACATTGCCACATCTGAAGTTTGCAAGATACACAGACTTAGCACAGTATTGTTTAATACATATTTAAATAATAGCTGATAACACACTTTTCAGACAGTTTATTTCTTTTAAAAGAAATCAAAGAACCTTCTCCATGTTAAATTCATTGCCATGTCATGCAGTAAATGTGCTCATTCATTTCAAATACCATTTTTTTTTTTTATTCCAAGGGACCACATTTCAGATGATCCACACTCTTGCAGATTGTGCTAGTTTCCATGCAGGACTGAGCATTCCTGATGATGAAACTTTTAAAGCTTCCTCAATAGATAAACAAAATATCTGATTTAGATCAAGTATAAAAGATGCTTTAAATACTTTCAACACTTGGTCTACTGCAAAGTTGATGCTGCAATTAGTACCTGTCTGCCATTCTTTCATTTTAACAAATAGAAAAAATTGAGGAAACTATTACAATTATTAAAGAAAAAAAAAGATTAACACCTGGTTTAGCAATAATATTTAGTACAGCATACATAACGTGACTGTACAACTGCATTTGAAAGCACTTCAGCTTTAGTGAAATACAGACTTGATAATTTTCCCCATTTCTTCCTCCTCTAACTTGGTCCTTCATTATTTACAGGTTACAAAAATAAATAGAAAAGTATGTGAGAGAAAGTGTGAATCTATAGTACAAATGCCTTCATCAAAGTAAATTTATGAGATAGGATTAGATCTCTTACAACCAGAGCCAGAAGTAAAATAACTTATTTACGTTGCTCTTTCATTCACTAATCCTCTTTGCAAAGGGCTTTTTGCTACACAACTCAAAAAACCTCTAATTCCAAAAATTATTGGCAGAAAAATGGGGGGAAAGCAGGAAGAGAGAATATAAAACCACCAACATATTATACAGATACATTTAAAGGCTTTTGCTTTAAATATTTCTTATTATTTAGCCTTTTCCTTGAAAACCTTTCATAGCTTCTTTGACCCAGAAGAACATCATTTCTCTTGTATACACACAGTGGCTTGCAATGCTGAAAAAGCTTTCTTTAACTGTTCCCATAGCAACCAAAATCATTCTTTGTATTTAATTTTTGCCTGTTCAAATATAATCTGTTTTTGTACCTAGAATCAGTGGATTTGCCATCTAAATTATGGATTCCCTGAAGTCTATCAGGCATTCATTATAAATTCAGGTTTGCTTTATATAATTTGAAATTTAAAGCATTTACTACATTTTAGTATTTAGTATTACAATAAAATAATTCAGGAAGAAGAATGTAGATAGCACAAACCTGGAAGCATCAAATATTATTTTGAACACGTGAATTTTAGTAACTTCAACTTTAAATATGAAGAAAAACAAGCCTTGCTAGAGTGCATATCAAAATTCCCTACCTGAATAGGACTATGACTCCTTTTTAAACTATGGCTCAGCTTTGTGATTCATTCCTGTTACATATCCAGACTGAATTCCAAGCCCTCTGAATGTATTCCTGGTTTTAGGTGACATCTTTGAAAACAGAAGTCATTTCTGGGAGAATAAATTAAGAATGATGATTTGCCTGCTTAAGATTTCTTAAATAATCTGGCTTGTATCAGCACTGTATTTATTCTCTGACTTTAATCTACAGCGTAATTAAGAGTAGGGCACTTGCAGATAGTACTTGTTATTACAATTACACACTTTACTTGCATAGTTCCATTTCAAGTCCATCTGATAGCAAACGCTAGTTTTCTGTGTATTTGTTCCCACAACACAGGCACAGGATTTAGAAAGCAATAGGTAATCTTACTTCTGAACACCTGTGCTTTCTCACTGACCCATAAATGTTATTTTCTATTTTCTCCATAAATTACCCTAAATAGAGTGCACTGTTCCTTGGACAAGAAAATGAAGAGGTTCTTATTTACCTATTTTAGAGTGTTGAAGTACACTTTGTCAGAATTGATAACAAATAGTCAATATAGCAATGTTTATCTACACTGTATCTCTGAAAATGTTTGTCTAGAACATCTAAATTTTTCCAGTCAAAAGTATCAATCACTTCTATTTATACAGGTCCAGACAAGAAATAGAAAAATGACATTAGAACATTAGATTAAGTTTTAAAAGGGATCACAAAAATAAGGCCCAAAATGCAGCCCTATTAATAGGAAGCTGTTGTAGGACAAAATTAACTTGGCATCACCTTACCATTTAGTTCTTCTGTCAAAAAGGAGTTCTGTTTCTCCTGCTCTGCCTTTAAACTGTGTGCACGTGACCTTTTATATCAATGCAATCAAAACATCAAGAAACGTATCTTAAAATCATTCTTAAATCTCGTCATTGTTTATTCCAGGTTGTTTTGTGGCTCTGATTTGAGGTCTCTGTCACTTTGCACCTATGGCTGACAGGAGAGATGAGTCCTGTTCAACTTCACATCTTCTAAACCAGTAACCTGGGCACATATTAAAATTGTACATAAATATGTCGATTTTACAAAAGGACATAATAACAAGGTAACTGGAAGTGAGGCTGGAATGCTCCTGAAAAATCAGTATTAAAAAGTTTGAATAAAGGGTTGGGGATGGAGCAGTAGATCAGTACAAAAATTAGAGGAACATTACCATATTTTTGGATGAATACTCTATAGGCTTTCTGCATAAACAAATGAATAAACAGACAGATAAAGAGTTTTATCAAGAGTACACTTTATAAGCATGACTAATTAAAACATGGGGAAGTTTACCTCAAAGCTACCTCCCTCTTCTCCCTGCCTGTGCTTCCCTTGATTTTTCCCAATAGCTCACTCCTAGTAGCCTCCTATCTATATTTCCCTCCTCCTACTTACACTGCTCATCAAAGGAATCCTCTTGGGATTAGGGGGATGCACTGAACATATAAAACAGCTGATCTGGGAGGAAAAAGGGGTTGGAACCTATCATATTTTGATGGATATCTACTTGTTTTTGAAAATGTCGCATCACACTTATGATGAAAGCATTGGCCTCCTTTACTTTCCCCGCTTCTATTTTTTGAAGACGTTTATTAAAGCTGCACACAAGCTGATGTTGTGGGCTGCTGCAATGGAAGCTCTAAATCTGGATTATTACTAATATTAGGTGGATATATCTGCAATACATGCTGTTACACATTTAATCAATGTAGCAGCAGTGAATATTTTTTGATGTGCAACTAAAGCTACAAACTACTCCTTTATGTAATGATAAAGAGAGGATTAAAATACCAAAACCAAAACAATTGGAGTGAAATCCAGCCACATCCACAAAGAACTAGTAAATGGATCTGGAAACACATGAAATACTTAAAGAGCGTCAGCACAGGAAAAGAAAACCAAAAAGTATTCTTCCCTCACAAACATCTTTTTAGATGGTAGCTACTGCAGCTATTATTGATAAAAAGCAGCTGGGCCAGTTGATGTTCTTAGTTTAACAGAGCTTAATCCTGCTCCTGGAGCACAGGAGGAAAAACTTACACTTGTACTCACTTTGTAACTGTACAGACAGTTCTTGAAGCATTCAGCCCTTTTAAATTCACTTATCAGGTACAGTATTTTGTCTTTACAGCTTAACTTTACTCCAATATAATTGCAAATTTATGTCTCAATCCAACTGCACTGACACTGCATGTGTCCTAGTGTGATGATGCACAGTCTTTTCATTTTTATTTCTTCTGCTTCCCACCTGCCCATTTCCCATCTTCCTTTTCGTTGGTTTTTTTATGTTTTATAAATCCCATATGGTGGCCAACGCAGCCAGTGCATCAACTGGAAAAAAACAGGAGGGTGAAGAGAAGATAAAGAAAGAAAGATAGCACTTCTCCTTTTTTAGCTATAGTCTTCCACCTCTGCTATCAGTAAATCCATGCAAGTAAAAATAACATATTCAGTACTCACTGCAAACATAGATTTTGATAGGTTATTAAAATTACTGCTCCCAGGGCTATTCACAAATACACTGAAAAACGTACATGGTAGAGAAAGAGGAATATTGCCTCTATTTCTTTGTTACCTCCAGGAAAAAAAAATAAGAACAAAACAAACTGAAGCTAGAGGTGGGGATAAGGAGATTGTTCTTAAAATTATTTCTGTCCTTCTCTAATATCTCTTTTTTACTCAGCAAAACAGACCAAAACTTGCTCCTAGAAATACTAATATTTAGATTAAGCACACTTCTGGAACATCCTTCTCAATTTAGTTGTGCTAAACAAAAAGTGAGTTCCTCCTGACATATGTGAAACATAGCATGCAGGTATATATGTTTTTTTCACATAATTCATTCCCCTCTAGGATGCAGGTACTATCTCAACTTTAAGCACCATGAAGCACTCTATATATTTTTAAGCATTATGCTGATTGAACCTACATTTGCTCCAGTAGTATTCCTATTTAAGTCATGATAATACAACTCAAGAGTAGTGTATTTTCTAACAAAGCTAACCCTAACATAGCTCCTGCACAGGATGATGGTTTTCAGGAATGTTCTGCAAAGTAACTGGTTTAGAAAACCCCTCAATAAGTCAGTAATACCACCACCACAACACCATTATTTTTCACCCATCAGATTCAAAAGAATACCTGACAATGTCTTCACTGGAATCGTACAATGAGCTATTAAACACCACAGCACAATAGTCCAATAGCTACACCATGCAATTATAAATGCAAATCTACCTAGTTTTTCTGTGACATCCCTCATTTCTTCACCTTCCGATGACAGTAAGAAATTTATGAGAAATGCTGTTCTTTGTTATGCTTCAGCGATATTATTAAATTACTGTGAAAGTGAAACAAATACATTTCTGCTATGTACTTGCACTGTTTTTTCTACTTTTAACCTACAATACATTTGTCTAACCAAGTAAAGTACTTTGCAATCCTAGCATTACATGTACAAGTGTATTTCCTTCATATTTTTCCATTTTATGATGCTTTAATTGTTCACAAGTAATAACATAGTTGATTAATTTTTATATTTGATGCTGCAATTATGTTTTGAAATCTAATTTGTGAGAATTGAGGTGGTACTTTAATACAAACACCACAGGCTTCTAAATTAAAAAACAAATGATCCCCTGGTCCCTCCTCCCCCACCACCCCACCCTCATCTCTTCAGCAGTTAGATAATGTTTCTGTTAGACTCATGTTTCTGCTGCACAAAGGTACAGACCTAAACCTGCCGTAATTTCCTTGTGAGATGATAAAATACAATTTCTGGCTGTGTCTCAGACAGAACTTCAGTTACAGTTTACTGACAGCCTACGCTTTTACAGACCAGAAAGTATAATTCTGTTTCTGGAGTGGTTCCTAAGACTGAGCACTTCCACTTAAGTAAGTGAAAGGCTGAGTTAAAGAAGTTTAATAACTGTTTGCCCCGATTTTACAGCAAAATAATTTCTGTATACTTTCAAGATTTTGGATGTACAAGAAAAAGGAATAAAATGGGCACAGCTAGCACTTCCCTCATTATCCCCACTTGAGTGAAATGGGCTTGCTCCTGAATCTCTTGGTTCTGTACTTTAAAAGCCTCTTCCTTCAGTGAGGCTTCACAGCAACTGTAAGTTCTCATTAGGCAACACCATGAATTGAGGTTAACAACAGGATCTAACATTGCCTTCCCAACCGATGCAGGATGCTACAGGAACTGATCATTGAAATACAAATTCAACAACCCCTATATGATCTAACTTTACACTCAGACTATCCAAAAAATGGCTTTTCTGAAATGAAGGAGAAGTCCAGACAGTAAGGCCATTATTTTGAGGATTCCTTGTGCTGCCCTGAAATCAAGTGCCTTCAGCCCCTTCAATTTACCTGGTAAATAAAAACTGTACATCTCCTTTAATACATGAAACTGAGGGCGTAACAATGCTTGTTCTGAGTGTCTATGCTGGACATGAATTTAGACTGGACGAAAATGAAGCCTGCTTTTTCTTTTAAATCCAAAGTCAGTAAGTGAGTCATGTTCCACATGCCCAGCTGTAGCCCTGCCTCTGACGGACACTGTGCCTGATTGGCTTTGCAGTCATCCCAGCAGACCACGGGTGTGCTCTTCAGGACTTAGGCAGCTGCCACATAAGACAATGGAAAACTCTGTCGTTTTATTAGCATAACAAACGCTGTAAGTGACTAACGCTACAACTTAGAACAGCAGCTCTTCAGATGGAGATCTCCAGATAAAACAATTTCTTTTCAATTGCCTAAGCCTGTCTCAAACATCTCTGCCTGCATTACCTATAGTAACCCTCCTTTTCAAGGTCGATTGAACCAGGTAAGATTTTATTTACTTCAACTACATCTCCTTTTAGACTTGTTCCAGACATAAAGGTATTTTGATATATATATAATAATTTCTATTTCATCACAAAGCAAAAATCGCAGCACAAAATTAAAATTCAAAACTGTGTCTTATGGTTTATTGTTTTAATTAAAACAGACATGCCAAGAGTATTTTGCAATGATTACTCAAGGCTATCAGTTTAGAAGAGTTCTTGGTTGCCAAGTGCAAGACTCCTACTTTGGATTTAAGTTGATACTGGCGTTCTGATTTGTAATTCTCACTTACATAAATAAAGCAGACACTTCTAGACACTACAGTACACATAAGATAAAATCTTCACTCTGGAACCAAGTCTACGTTAAGCACCTGCCCATATATATATGTAACAAAGGCGTATTTTCAAATAAGCTCTCTAAATAAATAGTGCACAATTACTTATCTTGATGTATCTATTTTAGAGAAATCTGTGGATGTGAAGGACAAGCAAATCACATAATTAAAGCTTCCTCTATTGCAGAAGTGCCTGGTGGAGAACATGATTCACAGAGAACAGAGAAAAGAAGGATGCATGGGAATGCATAGATTTTAACTTCATTTACAAGTTAAAAAATTTTCTCAGGTCTGATAAATAAATGGATAATCTTACTCCAAAGGACACTCTTTTTAGGGTGATGGCCAAAACTGGAATGACATTATGGTATCGTAAAGGTATAGAATTTTACAGATATGAATGAAACAAAGTGATCTTACGTTAGGCAAAGCTGTTTTCTAAATGTCACTGTGATTTGGTGACAATGTTTTTCTTACGCCGACTTCAGATCTAGTTCAGAAATTGTACTTGTAGATGCAGTTATGTTGTTGACTGCTTGCTCTTAAAGCAGGGGAAATTTGTATTCCAGATTACTGTAACTGCACTGTCCTTTGTTTGTGCAGTTCAGTGTTTTAAATCAGCTTTGGCCACACTCTCTGCCAATGTACATTACAGTAACTATATTTTGACTCCAGAAGTTCTATTCAAATTTTCACCATTTGGTGCTCAGAAACATCAACAGCAACGTTGTATTATCCCTACACATTTTTATTTCCTGAATTTTCTTTTATTACTGAAGACTAGCTACACAATGATACAATGCCCTCATCTCATTTTGAGGTTACCATCATCTCAACTAGAAAACTCTGTTATTTTCTTGATCCTCTGCATTTTGATTCAAAGTGACCTCATGAAGCAGCTTGCTTAACATTCCATCCTGTATCTTTTTACCAAGTTGAGTTCAGTCACACTAGCAATACTTAAAGGGAAATGATTGAAGCACTCATAGTTTATGGTGCATTAGAAACCAAATCTCTTCTCATAGGGAAGAGGAAGCTTTCCAAACAATGACTTGCAAAAGATCAAAGCTTTCTTGGTAGGGCTATAGATAAAATCTACATAACACCTTTCCTCCATAGGACAACTGCCATCACTCCTCTGCCTCCTGCATTATTCACCAGCACACAGGAAAAGACAGGAGTTGAACTACAAAATATTGAAAATACTAAGTACCGTAACTGCAATTAGTGGCTCTCAAAAACCAGCTTATTCAACATTTGCAACTCATGATCAAATTAAAGTGTACAGAACTGCTTAATCCCTTGGTTGCAAATAACTTCCTCAGATATTTAAATAACACGTGTAGATTGCTTTCTTGTCAATCTCTCCTATAAATTGGAGATGGGTGCACTGACTGAGAAGGAACGTGAGAACTCCCCGTTCTATAACCAGATAGAAGTTTTCTTCCATATTCACTTTGCAGTGCAATTGTATTTCCTTTGCACAACTGTTACTTATGTTATAATTGATTTTACAAAATCATTCTCATTTTTGCAGTGGCTGGACACAGGGAAAAGAAGCAAAAGAGTTTGGATTTTTGTTTTGTTTTTCTTCAAAGCAAACAGAAAGAAGTTACGAATTTGAGCCGCGTAGACAAGAGGCAATGTCAGGCAGGATTTTCAACTAACTAGCAGACAATAAAAGAAGTGTAAATTCAGTATTTTTACTACTTTCTGAAAAGTTTCCCATTTCAAAGGAGACAAGAGTACAGCAAAATAACTTATTTTCCCATTATGTGCAAAAAGCAATACAGGATGTACAAGGACACCATGTGACAGATAACACAGTAAATAGAAATTTTCAGTTCCCCTTGAAGTTGCTAAATAGAGCTTAAAGACTAACTAGCAAAACAGATAAAAGAATGTAAAAGTAGACCACTGACAGCATAAACACACTGCTTATGTTTACTCCATTTCAAAGTACCTGCTTTAAAGAAATGGATATAAATTCTACCTCTCCTACCTGTTATCACTAAAATGTAGTGGTGGAGAGCACAGTGCAATCCAGCTGATGTCTCAGGTTTTTCAGCTGAGCTGGAATCACAGCTCTCAAAGTATTGTCATTCCAGAGCAACACGGGGCATCCCTATTCTCTGCATTACCCAAAGAGCAATACATACTTCCATACCCCACTGTCCCAATCATGTTTTATCCAGTTTTCCAAACAAGTGTGAAAAGCATTCCTTTTTCACATTACTGGAAGATGCCTTTTTGAAAGGACTGTCAGAGCATTCACGAATCGTGATGTGGACACCACTACCTGACAACCTGTCTGCTTTAGAGACCACAATTCACATCACCACTGAGGAGCTGTAAGGACCTAAACTGTGTTTGAGACAGGCAAATGTGATTTTAAGACCACATAAGAACTTTGCCATGAGATAAGCACAGGATGCAGTGGCAGGGTGGCCTGGCTCCAGGCCTGGCACATCCTGGGTAATGCATCCAGACAAGGGCTCCCACTGTGGGAAACTGTGGAGCAGCAACTGCTTGTCCACATATTGCTGGGATCACCTCAAGCCCTCGTTTACAGCTTAATTTGGGCAGAGGCATCTCTCAATAACAGGATCGCAACAGAAGCAGCAAAAATTACAGAGGTAAGATAACCACACTGTTACATCAAGGGGAAGAAACTTCCCTGGAATTTACCAAAAATGAAAAACAAAAATTAGAGGCGAAAAAAAAATTAGAAGAAAACCTACAACTGAGTAAATGAAGAATGATACATAATCAGCTTGGTTAGAATTTCTTTTGAAAGGAATTAGGCAAGGCTGCAAGAGTCAAAAACGATTACCAGTCTTCTGATGTAACAATTATATTTTTACAGCTCGAAACAGAGAGGGAAAAAAGCTCCTAAATTTTGGAATATGCTTACTGCAGCTAATACATTTAGACTATATATGCACCAAAATCTTCCTAGATTCCAATCTATATCAGTACCAAAGTCCTGGGTTGGCATCTGTACTAAACAGTGCTGAACAGAATGGCATTAAAGCAGTAACTCTCCCCCTTAGCACCCTGCTTCCATCAGCAAGCACCCAGGTAGTCACTGTGACTCCAAGAAGCTTTCGCATGTATTTGAACTCATGTGTAAAAATCTTGCTCAGGTAAGTACAGTTGCAAGGTACAAGTGGAACAGCTTTGGCACAAACAGAATATTGGAAATACTCACTTCATAGGCTCATTCAGGCATTTATCAGAAAAAAAATTACTTGATCTTAAGAGTCTGAAGAGTTGCCAAATGATCTGTGATATTTAGAATCGTAAAATAAAATCACAGAATACATTTGAGTTGGCAAGGACCTTTAAAGCCCATCTTATCCAATCCTTCTGCAATAAACAGGGACACCTAGATCAGGTTGCTCAGGTCCCCATCCAACACACCTTGAATGTCCCTAGGGATGGGGAATCCACAACTTCTCTGGACAACCTGTTCCAGTGTTTAACCACCTTCATTACAAAAACCTTCTTCCTTAGATCCAGTCTGAATTTACCTTCTTTCAGTTTAAAAACATTACCTCTTTTTGGTAATTAAAATATTTCTGACACAAAAAAGAGTTGTCAAATTAGTGTGTCTGCTTCATGACATAACAGGATCTGTACCTCAACGCTTTAACAGCAAATAAATCTTTAAATAAAAATCAAAATCAGAAATGTGACAGCAGCTGAAGTACTAATGCACAAACCACCTTTAAATTGGCCAGCTCAGAGCACTGCATGTTGTCACAGCTATTCTGAACTGCAGGGCAGTCATATCCAAAGAAACTAATCAAAGTACATATGTACCAGCTTAACTTTAAATCTTTAAATAAAATGGTGCACCTGAGTTTCACTATAGTTTTTCCATGCACTAGTAGCACATTAATGGTTTTCTGTGTTTACATATGAACATCACACAGCAGGAGAACACTGTCTGCTCAGGGACACGTGTCTTAGACACTTCTTTTTCCACACTGCCCCTTGTAGGCTGACTTTTCAGCTGAGCATTTGCTCAGTGAAGCTGAAGCTGAATTGATTTACAGCATAACATACAGTACCCTGGGCCATGCTTCCTCATAAGAACTTGAAATGGAAGTGAGGATTCCTCATGCCGTTGCTCTGTGCCAGCAGCTGATTTATTTATATGCGAATTCAGATAGGAAGGACTAAAATTAGGACTCTGTAAGCAGAACTCGCTGTTCAAAATGTTCCAATTGTTTTAGCATCTGGGCACCTTAGAGAACAACTGACTGATGTATCACTATGGCAACACAAAGAGGCCTCAATAACTTCAACTATTAAGACAGAAAGAGGTTTTAAAGTCTTGTATTTCTACAAAATATAGCAAAGTTAATGCAACATCCTAGACAACATGGAGGGCTGAGAAGACAAAGTAAGGCAGAGCTCACATTTCTTATTTTTCACCCTGACCTCACACTGATCATGTATTTCTCTGCCTCGGTGTCTGTTGTGGAGTGGAAAGACAAAAACCACAAAGGCATGCTCTGCCTCTTGCCAAATCCACCCCTGGTGAATAACTGAGGTAGGGATTTTGCCCAGTGCACAAGCAACGAGTCAGCAATTACCTGCATATCACTATGAAATGACTCCTTGATGAAATGGCTTGAGCTTCCAATAAAAAATACAGGGGAGGGAAATAAAATTAGCCTTTTACTCCTGCAATCCTGGTAAGATCTAATCACTGACAAAATGTCGTTTAGCTTTGCTGCTACCACTTCTGGCACCATTTGCTGCTTACAAAAAAAATACATTAAGCAAATACATTATTTAAAAACACTAAACAGCTTCTTTCTAAAACAAAATAACATCATTAATCAAATAGTACACAAGTAGTATTAAAAGCTTTTTTTTTTCCTCTGCCCAGTCTTCACAGCTTCTTGAGTCCTAAAGCTCTTGGATATAATTTTACTGTGGCATACAAGATTATTTTAAATTATTTGTATCTGTTTAACATTTTATTATCATTAATATGCATTTTATCAGGTTTGGATTACACACTTTCTTATGTACCTTTAGAAAGCATTAGTTAGTCTAAACATACTCTGTCCCTGTAGGGTCTGAAGGCAGAAACTTCTCCCTACAGGACCTTGACGACTGACGACTGCTCATCATCACTGTGACAGGCATAGTTTTTAGACATGCAAGTCAAAACCATACGAACGAAGATAAGCATAAAAATCAAAGAATCAATGTTTTTTCCCATATGAGTATCAATAACTATAATCCACACATGCAGACCAGCTCATACCTGGAGTCTGCATTCCAGTTAATGGAATTCAACAAGTGTCAAGGGCATGTCTGCACTGGAGACGGATAACACTGGGATACTTACACACAGGAATTAGGATCTGTTTTGCTTCCATTAACTGGATATGAAGAAAACTACCTCCATGTGGGAAACACAAGGTGAAATGGGAGATGTGAACAGTAGCTGATGTTTTGTTCATAATGCTGGAGATTTTCTTGAAGCTGCATGCTTTCACCTCCCTACTATTAATTCGAAGGTTTCTACAAAATTTACTGAATTCCAGTTGCAAACTTTTTCAAGCAAGATGGTTCTGTTTCATCTCCAATGTACTTTTCAGAAATGTTGGTCTAAAAATACTAATACATGTATGCAGTTTCATATGCAGAAGTTCAAATACATTTAATCTATTTAAGCACAAGGTGGCTTCACATCGAAAGAATTCCAGAGCCACAGGTCGTATTTTTAAATATGAGTATCAAAAGAGTAGCAGAAGTTAGAGTGTGTTTCTGAGACCTCTGTGTGCTTAAGACAAGCTTTACTTGTGTCTGTGTTCTTAGAAGATATCACTAATCAGGTTGTAAAAAAAAAATAAAAATAAAAACCCTAACACCAAAAATTGAGGAGGTGGCTTCATTCAGCACATGCTAAACAAATACCAGAGTTTCCTACTTTGAATTTGTAAGGGATTATTAAATGCTGAATCTCATCACAGTGGATGAAAAAGCCAACCAAACAACAGTGCAGGTTTGCCTTTTAGCAAAAAGAAGAAAAATTGTTCTGTGCTGCTTTGAGCTAACCAGAAAGGTTATTCTGGACTTCAGCACAGTATTTTGCAGCCCAGTGCCTTTCAAATCCCTTGGTATTCAGAGAGCCACACAACTGAATCACTACAACAATTAGATGCTAACAGCATTTCAGACAAGGCCTTTGCAGTAATACCTAGACAATAGGTAACATACTGTGTTAAATTTTGAGTGCAGGTAAACTAGATGAAATGGGTTTATCACCACATTGAAAAAGATACCACAGTCAGATATAAACTCAAGTCATAGACAGATCTGTAGCAATATCATATCCCATCTAATCTACTCTAATCCACTAGTGGTGTTTTGGATGTTTCAGTGGTTTTTGGGGATGTGAGGGGATGTTTTAATTTTCTTACAGTAATAGGCATGCAAGCCAGGACTCCACAGACAAGTCCAAAGCTAAATTTGTACATACCAAGAGAAGCAGAAAACTAAACATAAGTGGTAAGTACAGCAATGATGTTCTCCACTGTCATTTTTTTAATACCTTCCACATTTTAAAAGGCACAGACCCCAAGTTTGTGTTGTGATAAAGCCTTACAATTTTTTTTTTTCTTTCTCTTCATGAGAAAAAAATTATTTCTACTCTCCAAGGACTCAATCATTAAGAAATAACCATCCTGCCTGGCATTGCAAGGCAAATGTTACTGTGCACTCTGTGGTTATGATTCTCATCTAATGCAAGATACCAAAATACAGTCTAATTAAGTAGACAGAATTTCCCTGGAAGAACACTACCACACTTTTGAAGATGCCATCATATCTTCTATCACAGTGTTAAAATGGTCACTGGAAAATACTGAAATATCTCAGATGAGCTAAGCATTTACATATCATAAAAATCAAGTACTTGTAAGAATGAAAGGCCTATTTAAACAAAAAAAATCACCTTGTCAAACCTGTTAAAAAGTCAGTATCTCAAAGTACACACGCCCATTCCCTCTATATATGTCATTACCAAAAGTCTTGGGAAAAAATGTAGGCTAATGAACAAAAGTAGCAGCTTAGCCTCAGGCCAGTTTCTTCTTTTGGAAACACCTATGAAAGCCCTGATGAAAGAGAAAGGAGGGAGTATATGCATATCCACAAGGAGGAGTCTGGCCTGGTGTTTAAATTGCACTTGTAAAAGCTTGTGTTATTTGAATAACTCACTGTTTGGACACATCAGGCATGATCATCTGTTCTTTTTTCCTTGTATCCACTGTCGTCTCTACAGGGGTAAGTACTACAGCAGCACATGAGACTATTGACTGGTATGAGTCCTCCCGGCACACTGCAAAGACAAAAAATATCAGTGTTAAACAGTGAACTCAGCTTCTACTTTAAGGGAGAAAAAAAAAAGAAACAATAGATTCGTGCTGTGATTAACACAAATGCAAATGATTAATCAGACTTCACTGTGGTCACATGCAATGGAAATGCCATTTTTTTTCACATTTCCTAACATGCTTACTTTGCACTTTTTTTGCCACTGACTGATCATTCACTAAGTTTTACCTAGCACAAGATCTGCTGTCAGTCTGCTCTAGCTCACTGGTGTGTCTGAATCCTAAAAGGACTTACATTTCATAAATGACACCAGAATATGATTCACTTCTTAGTTCTTTTTCATCACAGACTGAAAATAAGAGTGAGAATAATGGGTGGTTTCCAGGCAAACCTCCCACCTTCAAATATTTTAGACTTTGTAAGAAAATAGATTTGAAAAAATCTAATTAGTGATTTATTTTTCACCTTTTACTGTTATGACTCACTTTACTCCAAAAAGGCCAAATCCAAGTGGTCTAGAAGTGATAACTGATATACTGAGTCATGCTTTCTTTTAATAAAAATTGTATCTGTATTACTGTGCTGAATGTTACAACTTAGACAATATTTAGAACTGGAAGAATGATCCCTGGCTCAATTAGCACTAATAAATGAATACCCAAAAGTTTCTGACCTCTGAAAGATAATTGTGTATGTTACAAGTCATACACATTCTTAAATTCTGAATTTTAAGTGCCACTAGTAATTCAGCTTTTAGCAGCGACCATTCCTACTGATTTTGAAGCTATAGATTTCCTTTACAGCCAAGGTATGCCTTTCTGAAAAAAATACAAGCTGGAATTAAGAGTTAGTTTTATTGAACAAAGCATGACAGCTTCTTATATTTGGTACTATAATGTATAATGTGGTGGCCTATGTTTAAAAAGAAAGACACACAGTATTTTATAACATACAGAACTATTTCATAGAGTGCACAAAAGCACACAGATCCAATAACATCGCCTGTAAAACCAGAATGACTGTGGCAACCTCTCAGCAATTCAAAACCAGAAAGAACACATTTCACAAGTACATACATTTATGCAAGATTGGTACAACTGCGAATTCTGAACTGTGACATTTATTTATTATTATTCCATTCTCCACAATCATGTGCCTCCTTATTGCCCACAGACAACACGTCTTTGGCACAGCCTGTGCTCCCCTTACAAAAGAAGCAAAACTGGAGTAAAACTTCACTCACATTGCCCTGACTAGGTGAAGAAGAGCTAATTGTGCCATTTTACCCCGAGGGCACGAATTACCTTCAGCCCAAACCCAGCATACACCAACAGGACACACTGGTGCTCCACAAACCCCCTGAAACACTAACAGGAACAGGTCAGGGCCGGTTATTTCTACAAATGTCTTTTTTTGCTTTCTGAGCAGTTCTGAGCCATTCAGCAGGCAGCACAAATGGCTGAGCACAGGCAGCTGTCAGGAAGGAAACCTTTCAGGGAGTGCTTGTAATTGCATTTTATTCATCTGATGTTGTCCAGTATTGTTTATGTTTGTATTTTAAATACTAATGTGCACACTGTGCTAAGTGACTAAGGCACCTAAGGTGACCAGTACTGACCAGTATTGAAGCCTCACCTTCCCTATTTTTTTGGAACCAGCATTACTCAATCCTTTGTCACTATCATGAACACACATCTCCAAAACATGGTCATACACAAAGAGAACTTTCTATATTGACTACAGGCATGAAAGTAGGATTTGTGTTATAGCTTGATGCACAATAGATCAAGATGAAACTAATGCAAACTACAATGAACTAAAGAGACAACATAAGAAAAATGGAATGTTAGGTGATTTTACATCCTACTATATCATGTACAATCAGCAGACTACCTACCAGCATGCATGATTCTGCCGGGTAGGCACCAAGTAATTTATAAAAAAGTATTTTCTCATTACAACCAGCAACTGAATATGTGCAGATAAGAACATTTATGTCTCTTAGTCTCTTTATTTACAGTCAAACAATTGCAAAAAGATAGGCTTGTCATAGTGCACCACTGATATTCAGTACCTGAATTTTAACCAAAAACTGATAAAACAGGGAGCACAAAGGATGAAGCACATACATATTTCTCTTCAGAAGACCTGTCGTACTACTTGAATATCAAGTTATTACTTTAGAACTTGTAAAAGGTCTGGTGACAAGCATCACAGGAGAGGGTATGCCCTAGATCAGGCACTGTCCATCAGAGCAGATACAAAGAAAGATAAAAGAGGGAATCATGAGTAACAAAGAAGACACTGCTAATCTCCCACTCCTTACAGAAATTTCACGAATGAATTAAACTGTGAAATTGCTTTTGTTTAATAATAAATGCTACACAGGCATTGTAAAATCCCCTAATTTACAGCTGAAGACAAACCCAGTGGTCATCCAGTGATTGGAGCTCATGGAATTTATTATCCCCCCTATTCCAAACAGCAGTACTCTTTGGTCTCGCTTTTGAAAACCACTACAATTCCTCCTTTTTATCTCAAGTCTCTGTGCACAGTCATAAGTCATTATGGGACAGTATAATTAACTAAAATGTCATGAAATAGCAATGGCACAGCAGCAAGTAATTCTCACCTACTGGAGTGTATGCTCTTACTATCTGTTCGTAACGTGCATTAAAATAATGAGAACATGCTTGAATACGGACTCTCAATTTTAACACTGATGGGGATGGACATTGTTTTACTTTAGATTGTTTGCATTTTACATTCCAAACTCAACTCTTAAGTGTAGCTTCATTTCTACACCTTCATTTTTTAATCTACAAGTGGCTTACATTACCCCAAAAAAGACTATTCGTGATGTCTACATGCTGTACTCTTTATGAATCAAAGTCTGTTCGAGCCTCAAAACATCACAAATATCAGAAAAACAACTATTCTAAGGGATTCTTCCTTTTAATCATGAATCCTCTCACACGTCCAACTCGCTCCTTAACATCCAGAAAGGACTTAAAAATTTAGCCTTCCCACATGAATCAGTAAGGAAAGCAGAATTTTCAGTCATCTGAGCTAGTGCTTGGCAAAGCCATCAATGTAATCAGCTGGCTCAGCCTATTACATTATTCCTGATGCATACCTCCAGAAGGGTGGAAAAAACTGCACAAGCTACCAACAAGGGGAACAATCAGCCAATTTCACACTACCTGTAGCAGTTTCTTTAAGAAACTAACATTTAGTATGTCAGAATGTGTTATACAGTGAATACCTTCAGAAAAAAAAAAGCAATTTGCATGCAAGTGAGATGGTATTTTTCAGTCCTTTATTCGCAATTCAACCATTACATGAACAAGCTAAGATTTGCAGTGAAATAACACAATTGGAGGAACATCGCTACTATGTGTTACTCTATGTTAAAGAAACATATTTTTCTCAGTGAAACAAAAGACACTGCCTACCAATTACAAGTCATGCAAAGGAGAACTCTACAGAAAGGGAAAACAATCTAAGTTCACAGACTACTATTCTAAAGATCTGTACTACTTTTCAAGCTGCACAGTTTCTCCCCAGATCCTTCAGTTTAATGACACATACAGCTTGTTTTCTTCCATCGCCAAGCGTTTTAAAAGTACCCCATACATTTATCACTAAGAGTGCTGGCTTGGCTTTACCGTAGCCGGTTTAAGCAGTCCCAGAACATCACTCACTATCAAAACAGATCTTTACATCTGGAGAAGAAAAACAATAGTGCTTTTTTTCCCTTTGCTGTTTCTTTCAAGAACAATGAGAATGACTAATTAAACATTTTTCTTCTACTTTGAACCAACCAGTGAAAAAATTTTAATTCCCTAAATAGTAGGACAGTAGAAAGCCTTCAACAGCTACTGAATAGAATGTGTTTCTCCAGAGAATAAAAAGATTTTTAAGCTCTAGGGATGTCATTTACATCACCTATTTCGAACACTTAATTGTACACCCTTCCCCCCCCCCCCCCCTTTTTTTTAATTGAGGAGAAAGAAAATCTGGTTATCACTGCTTGCTATTAAAAAAAAGTCTCCCTTGACACAAGATGCAAGATGAAATTAGCAGCAAGTACTACCTGCTTAGAGAAAACAGAAGGGAAATGTTCATAAGCAGTGTGCAATGAAGCATATGGGAATTATGACACAGGGACATGAAAACAGTGAAGTATTTCTAGGTTTCAGAAAGCTGGGCACTTATCCTGACAACTCAAAGTATTTACATTTATGCCTATGAAGTTTAAAATTATCAGCTCTCATCATTCAAGAGACAGATCAAGTCTGGAAACAGACGTTGTTTTGTACCAAAAACCCTTCTGCTTTGGTCAAAAGCTAGGCAAGCAGCCAGGAGCACGGAAAGCACTGAATTCTTTACCCTGAAATGTCTATCAGCTGCCACTGTAGGAGACAGGGGACTAGAGCATGAGGGAGCAACATCCGGATCCCAAGTATCCAATACCACATCCCTTTTACAATTGAAGGCCAGACGTTGTTTTAATAACTCTGGAACACCAATTCTCAGGGCAGGCATTTACATCTTGGCACGTGTTTTCCTAAATGTCTCTCTCCCATGAAAAGGCTCAGGAAATGAGCCACCCTCTGAGGTGCTCTGAGCAAAGGACAAGGAAGAGCTGCAAAATATGTAACCCCTATACAGATTCTTCAGATAAGGGAAATTCAGGACAAAGAACTGCTATAATTAAAACAGAGATTTTGCTCAAACAAACAAAAAAACAAACCCCAAACACACCAACCAACCAAAAAGGAAGAGTGGATACACTGTAAATTCCTTTAGTAGATTAGAACAAGTGAAGAGCTGAGGAAAGAAAGAGAACATTTAAAACACACAGGTCAAGCTATTTTGCCAGGAAAGCTGCTGACGTTAGAAACAGCATGTAAGAAAGGATCTTGAAATCCAGTCTATTAATTCTGGTATGTCCAGGAAGAACTGTGATTAACCACGATGCTAATCCCTTCCTGACTGCACAGATATGTCCTCTGATAGTCCTGGGCCACTCAGAGAGCTCAGAAAAGAACCAGGGTTCTGACTTGTCTCTCCATCAACCCCAAACATCACCTGCATGAAACACTTCAGCAAAACCACACGTATGAATTCAGATCCATATCCTCTTTCTCAACCCCAGAAACACAATAAAGTCTTTTACTATTTTGTTATTAAACCCTAAAGCCCAAGGAGACTTTCAGTCTCTAAAGCAACACAAAAGGTCAAGGTACCTTGTGTGAAAGCTATTTTTGCCCATCTACTTACATTAAAAAAAAAAGCACCTAGTATTAAAAAATAATATTAAAAAAGCCTAATTTTCCTGCTGCTTGATTCTAGATTTGATGATGGTCTTTGGAGAAAAAAGGAAACTAAATGGATCTCTATTTTTTATTTGTTCAACAGTTATTCTAGGGCCTCTTGTCCTTTAGAAACAGCTACATTTCACAATATTGGCCAAGCGAATACTTAAAAGAATGTGTGTATATGCTCACAGTCCCCAAAGGGTTTGCTGTAATAATTTTGCAATAAAACCACAGGCCCAGTTCTTAAACACAACATAGTCACAAGCAGAAATTTTGTAATAGCAACAATTACAGGCCCATTATGGGCAAATGAATTACTTTCTATCAGGTTCTTATGTTTCACGCCTCTTTTACAGTATTCACAAAGGCTGCACACACATATCTGCTTTTTGCTGTCTACACTGGTATGCTCTCTCACACCAGCAATTCTGCAGTGAGTATCTGCACCCTTGCTTTTGTATCCTAAGTTTGTTGTCACAAGCCACTGTGATAATACAGAGTAAGAGCCACAAGTGAAATTTGGGTCTGGTGACTTGTACTCCATGCATAAGAAATTAAACTGTAATTTTCCAATGTTCATGCCTAATGGAATGCTGATGTTAGCTCTGATCCTGAATGAAAGGGTATGCCCTGATCACCTAAGGACCCTAGGGACATGGTAAGTCATGGAAACACCGATTCCTAAAATAATCACATATAGATAATGACAATTCTGGTGGCCCACTTCTTGCATATTTTCTGTTAACTCCACTGTATTGAGAGAACGACTGCAGTTTGGTCTCTCTTGAGGCAGAAAGATGCCTCAGGTAGCATTTTAACTCCTCATCAGTCTTCTCAAGTAGCCTCCCCTAGCCTACAGTGATTTGCAGACTTGCTTCTTACAAAGTGGTTATGCCTGTATTTACTAATCCCCCAAGGATTTTATGAATTTGTTCAGTTACTTACTTGCATGAACTTGTAGCATCCACAATGTCCTGTAGACTCCCAAAGCTGAATATAGGTTATGTGAAGAAATAGTCTTATCAGTCCACTTTAAACTGGCCACCAGCTTGTTTCATCTGACTCCCCTAGTTTTTGTCTTGGAAAAGACAATGCACAATTTCCCCTTCACCTTCCACTCTGGATTTTAGAGACTTCTTTTGGATACTTAGCCAATCATTTCTTTTACAGGCTGTATTACCTGCATTTGTTCCTGTTCAAAACCTGTTCCATAGCTCTGGCCACCCTGCTGACCACTCCACAACCAACCATTCCTTGATGCAGTTCCTGCAATGATGGATCACTGTAGCAAGGCCAGGAGAAACTGTAACTGCATTTACAGAAAATTAAGTGGGTTAGTTTTTCAGCTGTACACCTAAAACATTCTAAATGCATCTATTTGTGCTTGAGGCTGCTTCTGAGATACTTTCTTATTCACAGTGAACTACTTAAAGCAAATATTGTTCCAAGCAGCCTACACAGGAATTGAAAAATCAACCCTTAAAAATAAAGGCATATTCTGTATCCAGTAGGTAGACATTGCTTCTCAATGCCAGAAAGCATTAGCTGAGTGTTAATAATAGAACTTTTAAAATAACAACTAACTTTCATTAGCTTTTAGCAACACTATCAGTCAGGATGATGTCACAAGCTTGTTTTTTTTAGCACTCTAGTCTATGACTTGTTTTGTGACACAAGCATGAATAAGAACTGTGTGCATAAATACACAACTGTGTGAGGGAAAGGTTATAATGAAAGACTGAAGACTGGAACCCCACCAATCATACCTAATTCTGCCAAATTCCAGGAAATCTCATAATTGAACAGTATGAATATCTCTAAGAATAAAAAGTGGTCATTAGTCATTTGGTCTAGGACGCATGGTGGTAATCACCATGTGGGCCAAACAAGTGCATCAGTTTATTCCTAAAGAGGCTTTGAAGATAACTGGTTAAATTAATTAAATTAATTTACCATGGAATACAGCTGCAAGTGGGTTCATCAGGGAAACAAGGTTCACCCAGACTTCCCCTTCTGGGAGCCTCTGACATTCTTGGCAATGCTGTCTCACTGGGTAGTAAGACAGACAGACATGGCAGGTCCTGGGTGATGGAAGGAAACAGAGCAGTCCAAAACTCCACTTTTCCAGTAAGAATGGAAAAGGTAGTACTGAAGTGGTAGTTTCAGGTGCAAGCATAAAGCCATGCCCTGGTAATAGCCATAAGGTACCAGAAACTGAGAAATCTTTGTCTCTCTTCCTACAGGACATGGAGGAAATCCCAAGAGGGATGCCACCAGCTGCAAGAGCCAGCTGCCTCCAACTTCCTTTTTCAGCCAAGAGAAGAATAATAGTTTTAGTTCTGCCTTTGATAACATCTGGGTTTCCATTTATGTTTTGTGATGCCTTCAAGAAAAAGAGAGAAACAGGAGTGACTGTGACACCGGAATCTTAAAAGAAGGAATATAAAAACGCCTGCAGGGCATTTCTGTAGGCATAATACAATCCCCTGAAGGAATGACTACTCTGACAACAATATCCTCGACTGTCACTCACTGAAAGCAAAACTGCCAAAACTCAATAGCAAGTATTTTCAGGAGCACAGTCTCCTGGCTTCAACTACTATTCTTGGCCTAGCTGAAATAAAGACTGATTTATAAATATTAATTTATTGTGGTTTGTATCGAATGGCTGTAGTCACAAGAAATTTATTTACGAAATTAATACACAGATAAACCTCCAAAAGCACAGTTTCCCAAGAGAAATTATTAAATAAAATCACAACGTCAGCTTTCCTTGCAGATTCTAACAACAAAAGCTCACCAGGAAAATGACACGAGGTATTTTTGTTCTGCAGGAGTAGGAGGCTATTTGGCTTTCTATTATAGCTGTGCTGGCAGTCACTAGCAGGAGCACCAGGTACAGCTGCCAGTAGAGCTATACATATTTTCAGCTGCAGAACGACAGCCTTTGTCAACCCCAGTGACAAGCAACTCGGTGATCAGTCCCTACAGCAGCACATTGGTCATAGCCATTCCAGACTCATCCCTGCCTTCACAGAAGTCACTTACATACCAATTATTAGAAATTTACACCAGACATTGAAACGAACAGAGGACCCATAACAGAAAAGATCTCACTTTCTTTTCTCTGGGAACATATTGTCCGTATTTATTATAAAATGCAAACAATTTATTTTATACCTTTGCTCTCTTCAAGGTGATACACTCATACAAGAAAGCAAACCCAGCCCAAGTGTCTCTGCAGTCATTTAACAATCCGGCAAAGAAGCATGCATAAGCAAGCAGCTGGCTACTGCTCCAGCGGACTGCTCCAGCGCAACCACAAAGCACGGGGGAAATGGGGAAAGCGGGAAGGTCATCACCCACAGCCTTACCACTCAGGACTCCAGCAGCAAAGGGAGGGGCCAGCATGAGCACTTAGACACAGACCTCTGAACCAAGAGGGGAAATGGAGAGGCTTTAAGGAAGAGCAGGTTAAACCAGGGGATAAGACAGAATACACAACACCTTCCTCCTGTGGGAACCTATGGCAGGCACCCACTAAACCTGGGTGCAAAGGAGGAGCACTTGGATGTTCAGAGGGCTGCAAAGTGAAGGCTCTTCATAGATGCGTTGCGACAGCAAGCAGAAGATGGACTCCAGAAGATAATCAGTACAGCAATTTCCTAGGCTGTTCACACAGCTTTTCATGCAATACCAGGGATATGATGTTCACAAGTTGGCTAGGGGACAAGAAAGGTTAGTGGCAGCTGAGGAATGATATAAAGCCTCCCATGCCACAAAGAAAACTGGGAAAGAGAATACTATTTGAGGTACCTGCAGTTTTAGAAGTCTGCCCATTTGCACAGTTTGCAGATTTTGCTATGCTTTGTGCTTACTGCACATGATTTACTAGATCCCAAGGCCAAATGAAACTACTGGGATCATCTGATCTGACATGTGGCACAGGCACATCCTGTGGTTCTTCCAGAAGTTCAATATTATAGTCCTGATGCAAAACTTTGAAGAGTACAGGTCACTGCTATGCCAGGTTTGTAAATGATCTGAGGAGTTCTTCCAATTAATGGTCAAAATAACAGCATAATTTTTCCAATTGATTTTCAGAAGTACAAACTTCTAGGCATACATCTGTGCTGCAGATAAAGCATATGTCAAGTAATATATATGCATCTTTCTGAAAAGCAATAAAACCATTGATCATTATGGTGATGCCTTTACACACTTTCTCTAAAAGTCTCAAATATTTAAAAAAAAAAAAAAAAACCACCAAAAAACAAAAAACCCACACAAAAAAAAAATCACTCAGGCTTGAAATCCAACCAAGTTTTGAGGGCAATGTATTTTACCTTGAAGACAAATAAATTGAAATAAGAACAGGTTGTGCTTGGCAAAAATGGTTGGGATCAAAATGACAGGAATGTGAGACAAGCTCAGCAATCTTGAAGAGCAATTAAACCAGATGATTATAACAAACCCTTCAAATGAAGCTCAGTGCAGGATTACAGCCCTAGTAAGAAAGAATACAGACTATCATTACACCTCTGAAGTGCAGTTTTGGTTCAGAGTAAACCAGCAACTCATTGTGCTGCCACTGCAAAAATATCCAACACAAGCCTTGGCTATACAAACATGGAATTGGTGACTTTGAAGTCAGTGAACTCGGGCTCAACCCGGTTACCATTTCAAATTCTCAAAAAGATGACTGAAAGATACACTACACTGCATGTGATCCTGTATAGGTGGAAATTCCAGACCTCCCTAAATAAACAGACGTCAAACAGTAGCATTAAAAGCAAATTAACTACTGAGGGAAAAAAAACCCCAAATACTAAACAAAATTGGTGACTGTCTACAGACATATTTAAATTAAGATTAAAACTAAGATGTGTGTTTTTCAAGTATATATTTTAAAGTTGCATAGCATAACTTGGCAAAGTATAATCACTTTGCTGTTTGGGAGGTTGGACTTGATGAACTGAGGTAAGAGTCAAAAAAGTTGGTTATTCCAAGTCACACTTCAAGGGTGTGACAGGGATGCTCCAGTTGTATTGACCTGTAAGCCAGTGTTTTTAATTATACAAGAGATCATGGCAAGAAAACTAGCATTAACATGTAGTAAAGCATTTTGGAGGCTTTTTTCTTTAACAAAGTTACCTAAACCATTTTCCTCTTGCCATAATTTTCAAATCTGATATTGATATTTACACTGCAGCCCCATAGAACTCAATGGAGTGGAAGAAGAATCACGTATCAGAAAATGAGATATAAAATTACACGGGTTTAATTTCTTCAAAAAATATTTTCCTCTGCGTAGGTAACAAGTCTGCATAACATGCAGATGTCTGTTAACTCACCAGGTACTGGCACCCATATGAAAATGTCTGAAAAACTTGAGAGCAGACCACACAGGACAATGATGCATCATTCATACAGAATGATGCTGCAAACAGAATAACCAGAGCTCAGTGGTCTCCACCAAGGCCCATATGAGATTTTCTCTAACCTCATTAAACATCAAAAAAAAAAAAAAAAATTAGCTATGAGGAGTAATTCAAATTCCTAACATGAATCAAATAAAAATTTAACTTGCAAAGAAATTCAGTTGCTTCTCTTCATGTTATGGGTGAAGTTCTCTACAGAAGGCAGTTATACAAACCATGCAACAGCTAAACCTAAGCCATTACAAATCATCAATTTCTGTTCAGATTCTACCAGTCAGACCAAATGCAAAGCAAAGAATGAACAAATAAGTCAGTTTTCTTTTAGTGACAAACAACAATTTGGAGACTAGATAATAAGAAAAAAACTATTTGCATATTATCCCTCAGCTTTGATTTAAACACCTTTCCTCTGATTTTGGCTCTGAAAAGGAAAGAGTGCCATTTAGTGGTCAGGTAGATTTGCTGCACTTTTTAAACTGAATGCAGTAGTACCCACTGACAATATTAACATGGGAATTGCAAATGTTGAGTGTTGGCACAGTCACTATATTGTTGTTTTTACTTGAGGAAATACTGTAAATGTTTTTTTAAGAAGTATTATGTTTTATTCAAAATATGATTTAGAACCTGCACTAAATCTTTTTGCCTCATCTCCCTGAACAGCAAAGAACTACATGCTTTTCCTCCTGCTCTCCACCAGGTGATAAACTAGGCTCTAAATTTTATGAATACAGAAGAGGATACTGGGAAATTCTGTAAGAGCTAGCAGAAAGGTAACTCAAAAACCTGTCCCACAGAAAAGGTCATTATGTTCTAAAACAGCAGAAGATGTACAGAAAATAGGAGTAAAATCTATATTACTGATTTTCACTGAATAACGCTCCAGCTGAAGATAAAAATTAAATGGCCAGATTCACCTGTAGCTTTCTCTGGATTCACCAACCTCTGAATTTCTGAACCCAAGGTGAACTGGGTTCAGAAATTCAGAGGTTGGTGAATCCAGAGCAAAAAGATGAAAGCTCAATTCTCAAATTGCACCATTTGTCAAAGCAGATGAAGAGCGTTCATGAATATGGAAGACTGGTTGGGCATCTGTGAATCCAGCAAAATCTGGCCTAATGACTATTTAAATAGTGAGAACACATTCACAGCCCCACGTTCCACTTCCCCTTGGGAAATCTTTGATCTTTACTTCAGATGCCATGCCAGAGGCATCCGAGGAACCAGTCAAGTACAACAGATCCTGCTGAAAGTTAGCAGAGTGCAAGTGGACCAGATTTCTAGAAGTACCTAAAACTTAAGATAAACCACTTTTTGCCTAATTCATAGTGATTCCAGAGTCATCTTTTGCCCACAACTGCGTATCAGGGGATTTGGCCTTATATAAACTCAGCTATATCCACCAGCCTTCACCTCCTGCTTTCAAGGGACAATACTCCCCTTTACTGCATATTTATGCAGCTGGGTCCTAAAGGATTGCACACAGAAACAGCACACGCCCAAAGAGCCCGGCTCTAGAAAAGTAGTAACCTACAGAGAGAATCAGAACAAATTGGCTCCAAAGTTTCCAAAATGTAGAGCACTTAACGACACTGCTCCATTCTCATCATAATGTCAACAGCCATCCCCTGTACAACGTAATTTAAAATCCTGGCACTCACTGGAAGGAGTCCCACTAATTTCAAGAATACTTCAGACACCAGGGCGGAAAGGTTACCCTTGTCTCTTCAAAGGGAGGGTGACTAATGGGATCTTCAGTATGCAGAGCATTTCCTTGCATTTTGGAGCACATGGCCACCAATTCTGGAACTTCCTTCCCACTAGTTCTCTAAGCCACTGTGTGTAAGAAGGTAATTTACTTCACTCTCTACTGAACAATTATGCTCTTAGCTGATTAGAATTTAAGAGCAGGCCTAAGATTAACACTTGACATTTGCTGGAAGCCCTCAAATTTAAAAACAAGAATTATTTGGAAGTCACCCAATATTTTAAATATCATATGTATTAATCAAAATAAAACTTCACTTCTGATAAAATCTTAAATAGAAATGTTATGAACTGCAGTTAATCTACAAAAACATTCAAAATATAAATATCCAAAAGGTGAAGGAAACACACTTAATACATCATCTTCCTTAAAAACACCTCTTATAATTGTCCTACATCATTAATTTCTATGTACCAATGACATTGGAACTAGCTAGATGCTTTATACACTCAACAGAATCAAAAAGCTGGCAAATCAGCTATCTAAATTATCTTTATTGCATTTGAAAGAGTAATTCCTGTACTCTGATGTGAGAATCCATGCGTAAAATGTGCTAAAGCACCCATTTAGATCTAAAAAGCGGGCAACACATTTCCTACTGAGCTAAGATTTCTCACTGTATGCTTTTACTTTTTCTTCATATATTCACTATCTCTTTACTGGCTTTGGCGTCAGAGGTACTGCCTAGTCTAACAACATAAAGCATAAAATACTGTTATGAAATACCTGCAATCCCCTGGGATTAAACACTTGACCAAGGTTTCATTTGACTACATTTCCCTGCCTCTGTACGACTGTTCCAGCACTATGAATGGCAATTATTATGTACAGAACTGCTATCCACAGATGAAAATGCTAAGAAAGAGCAATACATTAAAATTTTAGATTGATCCTACTTCTGAATTCTGAGCATCTATTTTGATTTTTAGATCTGCTAATGGATTTGTTACTGAAATGTGTTTGTAATATGAAGTAATACATTAAACATTTTGCAACCTGTCAATGCTGAGACAGCAGAAAGACTGTTCAATCTAACTAGCAAATGATTCCCAGAGCTGTACTGTCAGTATTAATGATGTCAGAACATAAACATGAAAGAAAGGAGTGATTACTTTACAGAACCACAGTTCCCTCTGATAGAGCAGCACGTGAAGGTTGCACAGTAAGGTATGGTTCACTGCAGCTTCACAGAGGATATATATAGCTCCCCAGCCCCCAAGCAAGGTCAAGAATGACAGAAGGACCAGCACTCCTCCTCAAACCCTCAATCCCAATTCAAAGATGTAACAAGTAGCTAAAGACTGAAAACTGAGTTAAGAGAGGAGATATGATGACTGTGGGATCAAAGTTGACCATGGAGATCTCAAAGACACACATTTACTGTGGGATACACAAAACTTTCCTTCTTAGATAACTTATTAGTAAAAAAAGCAGCCAACAAGTGGTGTCTTTTCAGGATGGTAGAAGTCAGGATTTCTGGCTCCATCAGCCAGAACTAACAGCCCTCAGCTTGATGTCTGAGTTAGCAGCTAAAACTTACGGGGCAGGAAGTTTCTACCAGTTATGGGGGTCACTCTTTCATTACTCTTCATGTTTTTTCTGATGCTGGCATAGTCCTGAAGTACACAGAGGAAGTACCTTGTATTCAAGTTGAGCACAAGAGAACTCTTAGTAAACCAGAAGGCATTAGCAAACCAGAAGGGAACTGTGAGTTAAGATACAATCTCTACTTCAATATTCTTTGTGCAGAAACAGGCTTATGTTAAAATCACCCAGTTAATGCCTCTCAATAAAAAGAAAAAAATGCAGTGAAAATGTGTATACAGAGTGCATCAAAAGTAAAACCTTATGCAAAGTCCAGGATACAGGTGATGTGCTCAGTAGGAGTTCCCCACACCTCAATTAAAGAATGTAACACAAAGATGTGGAACCGGCTGTGGCACTTAAGCATCCACGAGATCCTGCTGATGTATAGAGACTGTACAGTCAACTACAACACACATTGAGCTGTGTTTGCTCTTCCTGGGTTGTGGAATATCTAACTTGCCAAGAATATAAAGAGAATGAAGAAATATTTCTAAATTAACTAATCAAGACCAAATTCAAATTTAGCAATTAATTAAAATAGAGAAATGTATTTAGGCAATCTCCAGGTTCTGCCTTGGTGACACATTGAAAGCAAGGGAAGCAACAATCATTTGGAGTTTTATACTTTCTCACAGGACAATGAAACTTCACAAGTTTGTGGGCCAAGAAATTACTACTACTAAAACCATTCTGGTCACAAGCATCTGGAGGGCACTCAGTCATACAGGTACATCCCCAATGACACGTCCTTGAAAGACAGAAAAACGCTGCCATCTTGTTGGAATTTTTGGGTGACACACACTGATACTTACACAGTATCTTCTAAACAAGTACAAATAAAACTGCAAGAAATTATGAACCGATGTAAAAGAGAGAGGATTCCCTTGATAGACTCCAGAGTAAATGTCTCAACTAACCACAACTCCAGAAACTTCTGCATTAGTACTACCTTCCAGCCTCTAGCTTCTTGCCTTGAAATCTCGACAGAACAGTTTTCGCTTGCAGAGCCAATGAAAGGAAAGGCAAAAAACCTTTAACCCGCCCTATTTGCTAGTCAATAAAAAAAAAGTCCTTTCATTTTCTTAAGGGCTTAATACCAAATAAGTATCACCTTTACTGTCAGAAACAGAGTACTTTTTTCCTTTTTTTAAAAATAGTGCATTTATTCAGATACTCGCACAGAAACTCAGTTTACTCACACAAAAAAACCACAAAAAAACAAACAAAAAAACAAACCAAAAAATGCTGTACTTTAGGGATTTCAACACTACCAGATACATTCCTGGTGCAGCACTGTACTGCTCCAGACTTATCCCAGCAGGAATCCCAGAAGCCAAGAAGGACTGAAAGGGATTACAGGCCCCACCACACACTGCAATAATGCTTTGGGAGGGAAGAAGGTTCCAAGTGGTAGGTTAGAGCCCTACCCTCTAAGATTTCCATGTTGACAGAGCACCTGATCAGCAAAGTTACTGCTAATGCCAAAAAGCACTTTGGTTCACTAAGGAAAAAAACATGATCACGCTTGAAATGAACATTGCTTTTCAAATCTTTTCAGTGCCTGAATTTCTTATGGACTTCAGCTACAGACCACTGCCTCCCTGATACAGAGTGCACGTACCATGCACCTTACACTAAAAATACCCCACAGGGAGGTTTTATGCAAAGGAATAAGCAAGACCCTGACCCTGATATTTAATGGCAACAGTGACAGAGGTATACTTTGTAGAAGGATTTGCTGTTTAAGAATCTTATTAACCTTCATTAATTAGGTATTAGATAGAGAGGGATTACCATTCAAATTCTCAGTAACTTCTGTTGATTTTACAGTGATAGGAGTAAATCTGTAATTGCTCTAGATGAAATATTCTTTTTGCTTTTTGTTTTCATTGGTGTGGCTTGTTAGGCAGACTGCTAAAACATTTACTTAGAAAACAGTCTCCCTAGATGCAATTACCTTGTTACCAGGTTGCTAATTACTGCTGAAATTATCAGTGTCATAAAAGATTTTTAAATAATTTAAAAAGATGCAGGTAAAGATTAAATTTACTGACACATAAGCAAATAAACACTATCAGAATTATTCTGCCTACAGCACACTCTTTGTGTCTGAGGTCACAGCTCAGGACCACAAACTGTCCCATCAACACGTTTTGGAATTCACTGTGATCAGATAGACAGGAAGAGCAATTTTGATGGAAGGCTTAGAGGGGAGGTAGAGATGAGGATGCCAAAGGATAAAATACAATTTCTCCACATTCTGCCATATATCAGAAAATCAAGAGAAACAAATTTTCCCTAATGCTTAAGAATACTGTTAGGGTACAGAAAGTTATACAAGACATGAAATTGGCATTTTGCGCTGTTATCTTCCTTGAGGCTTTGAGTACAAAAAGTTTTGAGCATATGCCATATTATAATAGAAATATATTAAGTTCTGCAAGATATTTTCTACAAAAAGACGAGTTTCTCTTCTCTCTTGCTAAGGTCTCACAGGTAAAGACAGGAGAATGAATGAGAACAGACATAGTTCTAATCCAGAACAGAAACTCCCAGGTTGCCATGTTATTCTGGCCTTTTTATTATAATTTCTATATATAGGAATTCCCTGTACTTACAAATCAATTTTTATGAAATGAATTATCACCTCTTTATTGAATTATTTATATCTAACTCTTTATTACCCCAAATGTAGCTAGACTCCAATCATAGGTAGAGTGAGAAATAGAATAATTATAAATTACCAATTTCTACCAAAGCCTACTTCTACAGAAACTTTTCCTTGTGGCCTTAATTCTGATATTTCAAGCATTTTATAGCCAGTGAATTGCTTCTTCCTAAATTCATATATTCAATTTAAGCATTTTACAGCCACTGAATCACAGCTTTCCCTTAGACCTTCATTTTCCAATCAATGCTTGTAGCTGAAACTGTATTTTCAGGAGCATAAAAGTATATTCTTTTGCACAGTAGTGCACTGTTTTGAAATACTATTTTAAGCTCAAGGATTTGTAAAGGTAGTTAAGTGTACAAGGTATCACAGTTAAACTGAACGTTCATTTAGAGTGAACCTTGAAATAACCTTCTTCAGACAAAATTGGAGTGCAGATGAAGAGGCTGGACACAACAGAAAATGGCCATCATTCCTAAATCCATCACCAATACAGCAAAACTCCTGTGGGCAGATCAATGTAATGTGCATATGTTTTCTGAATTTCAACCTTCCATTTGGTCCAGCAAAACCAAAAAAAGTTTTACTTTTGATGTGCAAAAGTAAAACTAAAACACAACTTTTTTAGCACAGGTGTGCCTGTTGCTTTGCTGAGGTTGTAGGGCTTAACTGAACCAAGCTTTAATAGATCCAAAAGGCTTAACAATTACAAAATACAACACCTCACTCTCTTTGGATGCTGGACTTCAGTCTGATTTCAACAGTCCACCAGTACCCATAGCTATAGTTCAACAGGGCTGTCTAATCAGTCATTTTGGTAGCCTAGGAACACAAGCAGTTTAAATCATCTTCCTAGAAACAGCAAGAGCCTGTCTAGCCAGTTAGAGCAGGTATGAACAATAAAGTAGTCCCTGTGCAAGACTGATGTCTCTTCACACACAGAAAATCGGCAGGGGGGCCTACTCTGCTTCTAGTTATCCTCTTAGCACTGAGAATTTTTTGGAGCAAATGTTAATTTGAATCTTAAGTAACACCCTCTGAAGCCACCATTTATTACACAGCTCTGTAAAGGACAGCTAACACCTTAAAATGCTACCGCATTAATTATGTACATAAATCACTACACAAAGGACACACAGTTACTTTTAATCATTAATTAATTGTTTGCTGTTTTTGTTACAAAGACTCAAGGCTTAATTAAGTACCACAGGAATAGTCTTTCATGTTCTCTGACAGACACAGTCACAGATGAAAGTGTTCAGAGACTTTCTTCCTCCTCTCAATTAGACTGGCATCCTCCGCACTCATCCTGCCAATTCAAGGCACTGTAACAAAGTGCATTAAGACACCTCACAGAGATGGGCACGACAGAACTAGCTGCCTGCAGCTGACCACACACCCCCAGAGCTCTTCCCTCAATGCCTCTGAGGCTCTATTGAGTCCTCACTCAAACAACTGAACACTGTCATAACACTATTTATGCTGCACATAGTAGAGATACATCACTCATTTTCCAGCTACTCTGAAGTTTTCAGAGACTATCAGAGAGTCTTAGATGGTTGAGGCTGCTGTTACAGCTCAAATTCAGTGACTCTGGAGACCTGAACACCACAAAAATCAACCCACACTGTGCTGTTCAGGCAGTTTATTAAAAGGTGTCACAACCTATTTTGCTAAGGAGTAAAGGATAAAACCGTGCTGATACTTATATATGAAAAAGAGCTGCAACAACAGAAGCAAAAGTTAATTTAAAATAAAGCAGTGAGGCACTGTTATACCAAGGTAACTATATGTCCATTTATGACAGTAGTTATGCTTCTCCAGTTTCTAAATGAATATTCTGGCTGGTACAATCTATCATACACAGCAGTATGATAGAGCCTCAGAAAGTAGACTAAAACTTTAGTCTTCTGTCACTAAAATCTTTGCATAAGCAGTTAACAGCTACCACTCTCTTGCTCTGGATAATCTGAAAGGAATCTTACTTGATTCCTAAAATTTAGCTTTTTTCACACTCTATCTGGCAATACAAATCCTTCAGCAGCATCCAAATTCTCTTTTACAAAAAAGATTATACAAGGAGAAACATGTATAACAGAGAGAGTTCTTTCTTATTTCAAAATATCATTATTTTATTATTTATTTCATAGCAGTTCTATTCATTCAGAGCAACTGACACCAAACAGAAGATGCTAAGGATTATGACAAAGAAGCAAAAATTATTTCACAGAATATCCTGAGTTGGAAGGGACTAACAAGGATTATCAAGTCAAACTCCTGGCCCTGCAAACTCCTGGCCCTGCAACACTATGAATCACACCATCTGCCTGAGAGTATCGTTGAAGTGTTTACTGGGTTTCTGCTGAGGAATGTGTGATCCTGACATGCCTGCACATCTTCACCTTTAACCGTGGTAGAGTGCTTACTACCTTTATTACACTCTTCCAGGATCTCCTCAGTCGTGGCATATGCAGGAGTCTAAGCTCTTCTCCAACCCTCAGATGAAGAAACTGAGAACTGAACTGAGTTCTGTTGTTATTTGTTTTCCATGTAAACATGGAACACTTTGGGAAATACACTTCATTTAATGACACCCAGGGTGAGAAGAACAAGTTACTTTTTAAGAGTGACATGAGCACCAAAATCAATCTACTGAAATTGGTACTATTCAAGCTCACATTTAGGCACCTTGGCATTCATGGATGATCAAACACAGAGCGGAAGCGTGAATCTGAAAGTTCAAGTGTAACTTCAACTGACCAAAGTGAAACCATTCACCTTCTTTAAGAGTTTTAGACACAAGAATATTTGCATTATTTTGGGGACTTGGTGTATGAATTCACTGAAAACATCATCCCAGCATGACTCTGTACGGGAGAGTCTCACAAGGCCCTACATTTATTCTCAAAACGATTCCAGACCAAACATGCTCCATTTATTACCATAACCTTTTCTTTTCCCTCATGGCAACATCAGAATGCTTAACATAGCCTCTGAGTTTCTTTTTAGGCTAATGAGCCATTGCTAATAAAAATCAAAAGCAGCTCACAGTTCTGTTGATTGAAAAACCTGTTGATTAGGACCACAAAAAGAAAAATAGTTAACTTCTTCCTTTTTTTAGTCTTTCCTCCACTAATGATTTAAAAGATCAGATGCAATGTACAAGTCTAGATATTCAGTATTGTCAGAAAGTGAGCAGATTAGAATAAGAATATGCAACAGAAGCTTACTTACTGAACAAGATGGTATTTACCTGGGCATTTTCCTCACCACAATGAAGAAATCATATTGTTTCACAGAGATTATGAATGAAAACAAACATAATGCGGTAACTGCTTGTATTTTTAGCTCTGTGTGTATTAAGAGACTGAACTCAATCTCTTCTACAAAGAGGTTTAAGCCATCAGTTGATTAGCACATCATTCAGATCTATTAATGCTAGATAAATCAAAATAAGAAAAACGCGAAAATATGGAAAACTCTCAAGGCAACTGGCTGCAGTTTTTTAACTTAGATAATGGAAAGCTGAAAGGAACCACATTGTAGTGAAAATCCAGTACTGGCAGGGAAAAAAAAAAGAAGAAAAACAAAAACCAACAAAAACAAAGGCACCAGATGAGGTAATTAGCTCTTCCCATCTGTAACTTCTGTGCTATCCAACTCTGCTAAGGTGATCTGAATGCTGCTGGTGAAGTGATTTGCAATGAAAGAGGTAAAAACTGGCATGTAGCATTTCAACAGTAAAGCTTGAGGGTTATTTGACTACTGTTGGCAATGGACAGTTTATACTAGCTGGAGCAATAATGACAAATTCTTTTTCAAATACATTGGCTTTCACTGCAGGTATTTGGAAACAACCCAGCAAAATGAGGCTTGTTAGACATAGCTGGAGACTGAGTTTATCTCATATTTAGGAAGTCATCTCAATAGCTGCTGAAGTTAGCAACTTAATTTGCTTTGAATTTAAGAACTAAAATTAATGGCAGCAAAAGAAAACAATTTTCAGCTCAATTTCAGCATAATGAACAGGAGCTGCATACATAAACAACAAAAGTGTTCTGCATTTTAAGATTAAACAGCGAACTTGATTCTCCAGCAGCTCTTCAAACGGAATTCCCATTTCAGTCAATTATAGACTGTTTACTTCATTGCTTTTTGCGCCTTCAAACATCACTGCATTTAATTAAACAAATAAGCAACAGTTTGATTAATCAAGTATAGGACCAAAAAGCCATTAAATATCAGGATCAAGGAAACTTTCCCAGAAACTTCAAGACTCTTAACAAGATCACATCAATAATGTTCTGCCAGGAAAATAAATAAAAGACAAATAATAGAGGTTACATTCTATAGATACACATCTGTATCTATGTGACTACAGCTTTAAAGCAGAACCTAACAGGCATCTGGTACTTCTCAAATACAGTCCAGTTGTATTTGCAAGCAAAAGTAACCAACTGAAATAATTAAAAAGTGATGAATATAACACATGATGTAAGAGTGACATGGAAGGGAAAAAAAAAAGGAAAAGAAAACAAAACAAAACAAACCAAACCACAAAAAAAAAAAACAAAAAACAAAAACAAAACAAAAAACCAAACAAAACCAACAAACAAAAACAAACAAACCACAATTAACACAAACCTCTCTCAGAATTCCAGTTTGCATAAATTCTGACACTAATTATGACAATGACATGAAACTCCAATGCATGAAGAAATATTCATCTTACAAAAATGTTTCACATTAATATAATTAGGATACATTCATGTATCAGTAATTGACACCACTTATTTCTTCCAGCTAAGCGACTTTAAATTATATCATACAAAATACAAGGGAAGTAGGTTACCACGGTGATCAGTATAATTCAAGAATAATTGGTTTATATTTTAAACAAACACATTTGATTCTTCAACCTGAGGCTCAAAAACATTTAGTAGGTACTTTGAACTTCAGCTTTCCTGACTAAAGTCCATGGCACACTGAGGAAACTAAGACCTCCTCGAAGTGAATAATGCATTAAAATGATCTGCCCATGATGCTGAATTATGTATAAAGCTATACCATTCTGCCAATGATTTCTGTTGAATAATAATATTTGAAACTTACAAAAACAATTACCAGGCAATTTGCCTGTAAATTGATATGACTGCATTTAACTGCTCATTTTTCAGGCGTGGCGTTCCAGGCAGCAACCTCCCCATCACAATATGCACTGCATTAGGCCTGACCAGCATTTAGATGTGAAACCACTGGAAGACCAGGAAACACCTGTGCCTTGGGGATGGGTTGTTTCTGTGACATGAGCACTTGCCCCAATACTGTAAAAGATGATACTGTGCCTTTTCACAGTTACCGTGTAGAGAGACAGATGCTTAGTTCATTAACATAAGCCAAACACTACTTGGTTTTTTTCCTGAAGTGATTCATATTGGCTCATGAAATCTGTGTTCATTGGCTGGGTGAAAGATGTCAAAATATTTTCACACAAGTAAGGGTGGTCAATTATGTGTTCTTTCAAAATTTCTGTACTTTCTTCTCATTTTGAAAGAAAGCATTTCTCCACTTCTGCAAACAAACAGATGTTAGCAATATCATAATTAGTAAGCTCTACAGTAGAAGCACCTAAACTCTCAACACTAGTGGATACCAGAAAACAGTACAGAGGTCTTACAACCACAGGATCCAGCAAGTCACAAAACAATCCCACCTATAATTTGGTATGGAGCATACTGGTAAGTGTAGTTTACAAAAATGGCTCAGGTGGTTTGCAGTATTTTTGCCTCGTTGTAGTTTGTTTTCCAAATTGGGTTTTAAACCGAGAATACAATTAGTGATATAATGCCGTTAATATTGACTGCAATGTAAATCAAAACGTTATTTTGAAATAAAATGTTTCAAGATTCTTCAGGATGCAGAGCTTCCTTTAAAATATGGATGCATGTACAGAAAACCTACTTGTGAACGAAATACACTTCACATGTTGGGAGGATATGTATGACAAGAGCACACTTAGAGATCTGCCAAAGACAGCACAGAGCCCTGGAGCCCTCAGACCAGCCTCTTCCTCAGTACAGACTCGTTATCACAGCCTGAGGATGCGGCACTTGATGCTCCTCATTCCTGACACTCCAGATCAGAATCTCCTGTTTGCTTCTATTCACTGCCAATCAAGACACCAAGCTCCCTGCAGAGCATTTTGTTTCATCACTGTCAATTTGAAAGCTATTTCTCTTTTGTTACAAGTAAACATCACTTGCAAAATTACAGCAAAAGAAGGCGTAACAAGAAATTCCTCAAACAATCCAGTTGGTATCCAAATCTTATTTGCAAAACACTAACTGCAAGTTATTAAATTGCAGGATACATTATAGCACTTGGAATCACAGTATATAAATACCTATGGAAAAAAGAATGCACCCCAAAAGGAACCTAATGTGAGAGATACACACTGATGAGTAGAGTATCTTGTAGAGAATTATACAAGACAACCTGTGGCACAGATAGAAGCAATCTCAAATTTCCTGAAGTAAGTCTACACACTTTTCTTGTAAACCATATGATTTATTTTTGCTCGCCCACAGTACGTCTGTAATTCAATTAAAGTTTCTGGGAAGGCCATAAAACAGACCCTAAAAAAACCTGTTCAGGATACAAAATACTAACGTAAGTGGAAAGTTAGTAATGGTTTAATTTAGGTTATTTTTCAAGTAAAACTTATTTTAAAATACATTCATTCTTTGTTAATGTTTACAGAGTCTTTACTTGTACACAGTTTATTTAAAAAAACAATCAAAATTAAAAAGAAAAATATTTCTCCCCTTCTGACTCTTTCCTTTTTTCAAAAACCCAGAAATCAAACAACAGGAACTGCAACACTTTTGTGACAGCCTAATTATTGACTTCTGGACTAGAGGTTCTGCAGAGAATGCACAAATCTGCACAATACCCTTGAGTGTTAGCTACACTGTTAGAACCCCTCTGAATTATGTGAAAGATACACGAGCTCTCACGTTACCAGACAGTTCCCTACTGGGTGCAAATGAGAAGACGATCATGGCTCAAATGTCACTCCCTCCAAAGTCACTGTAGTAAATTCCTTCATCTGACTCAACAGTCACCTATTTAAAATGACGGTCCTTGATTCAATCCATCCTCACGAGTATCTTCTACATCTGTTTGTTTTAGTGTTTAAAACACACTACGTGTCTAAGGAAACTAGCAAGCCTACATGAGTCTGTGAAATTCAGGTTATCCTTGATCCTCCCCAGTTCCATTAGAGCTGAACCAACTCTAACATCATAAACACCAAGGAAGACAGTCTGAAACAATAACATAACCAAGCCGGTTTGCATTTTTTAACTGGAGCAAAATTACATCTTTACTAACCAGTCTGCTAGGATTACTTTCAAAATCAAAGCAAAGTTCTGCACTCTTTGGAAACTGAAATCATGTTCCTAACACAAAAATTTCTTTGAAGTAAATCTGTTTATAAAATTATAGGGACTACAGAAAACATTTGTTGCTGTTCTCAAAGCCAATATGCATCTAAAAAGTTTATCACTACCTTAGCAATGTTTTTTTCACCAAAAATGCTGAAAAAAAATCATCTAACATAAATAACATATTGAATATTATGTTCCCTTCCAAATTATTCCCTAAATACTGAGAAAGTGCTACAGGGCATGAAGAAGTCCCTAGATCACAACCAAAAACTCATTTGCTACATTAACAGAAAGACCAAAATTGCTCCTTGAAGATGGCTGAAATCAAGGTTCATTGGAAACTCTACGTAACTCTCGCACTATCCATGAGAATTCCCTTTTTATAGCATCTGCTGTGTCACCTCCAGAATAGGTGACAGCTTCTTTCCACTTTCAAGTGACAAACTGTGGAAGTAATAAACCAGCAATGACTCAGCAGCATTGCTTGGCTGCCACCTCAAGAATTAAGAAAAATAAACAAGGAATTTTAAGTATTTTCAGCATGCAAGAAGTCTTGTTTCTCTAATGCTATCTCACACAAACACACTTAAATCTTCACAGACAGTATATGGTAATTTGTCAGAATTAGCACCAGTTTAGGAAAAGGGTTTGAAAAAACATCACAGAAAACAGTCCAAAGCCATACAATAAATACAGTATAACACTCATTATAGTACTTGCTATGGTAAATTACAATTACAACTTTTTAAGCTACTACATTAAATCCTACGGTAAAAAACTGGAAAAAAGCCCCACACAAACAGATAAATGTTTCTAAATCCTATCCTCTGCTCAGACAGCACACTGGCTATTATTTTTAAAATACTTCGGTACACTAAAAGGCAGGAAAAGTTATTAGCTTATTCTTGCAATCTGGATAGCTATACTGCACAGAATGCATATGAATAACAAGATAGAAGAAGGAAAAAAAAAAAAAAAAAACAAAAAACAAACAAAAAAACCCACCAAAACTACTGAGATCATTTAAGTGCAGAAGGCCAAGTTCTGCCAAGTATGAAAAGCTGCACCAGCACATGAAAAATTACAGCTCGCCACATTATTAACAACCTAAAGAACAATGGCTTCATAGACCAACTCCTTCCTGTAAGCAGTCTGTACCTAACCTCCTTTATTTCTGCACCCATGCATATATGTATGCAGAAATGCTTACTGCACACTTACTGTATGCACACACTGCATCAGGTAAAGAAAATATGGACAGCATTCTGATTTTTATCAAATCATAACATCTGATACTTGAACTGTCAGTGCTCCGCAATTCCATAAAACCACTTTAATCAGTGCATGACACCCCCATGAATTATTTGATTACTTGGTACCTAAACAGCAGGGTAAGGAATAGAGGTTAAATCACTTAATGGCACAGACTGCATACTCAGGTAGGAGCTAAGATGCCATTAAAACACAGTAGATTTAGCCTCTGCTTGTTAAGACAAAACTGCTTTTCCCGAAATTGTGATTTGATTCCACAACACACAAGCTCTTACAAAATAACCTCCGAGTCTTTCACTGTGTTTTCACTAATTTTTCCCAGTGGGGCTATTCTGGATGTTAGTATTAGATCATGTCAGAGATGGAAAAGCCGATAAATATCCTGTGCTCAAAAAATCTTGTGTGGAAGAAAAGGAAGCACTTTTAGTCACCTATTGGGAAAGTCTATTCAAAAATACATGCTCAAGATAGAAAAATCAGAAATGAAACTGTGAGATTATGGTCTTTGGTCAGGTAAGAAAATCAAATATTCTCATTAAGAATCCCCTATTCAGATTTAATTTTTTTTTTTATTCCTTTAGTTATTTAGGAACCTATGTATGTGATCAAGGCTGCCAGGAAAGATAAAGTTAGACCCAGACAATTCAACTTGCTATGGTGACACTGGAAATTACTCGCAACAATAAGTAATATAGCCCCCTCAATCATTTCTTCTGATAGATGCCAAATATCCAGGCACTATATTTAGGTAAGAGAAACAAAATTAATTTATTTAAGATCAGAGATAGCAAAGGACCTAATCAGCTTCTAATCTCTTTCTGCTTTATATTAAAGAACCAGTCTCACATCACTTCTGAACAGGAGTCTAGCAGGTTAAAAGGCATGCTGAGATTTTAAATTAACCTCATCTAAATGAACCTTGAATAAGTTATTTTTGCTGTGGGCTTCCTTTCTACCCCTCATAATTGCTTCCAAGGTCTGATCAGACTGCTGAGTGTATCAAGTGTTATAAAAAAAATAAATCTCCTCAATAAAAATTTTCTTTAGGAATGAAGCCTTCTTACTACCTATTTCTACACTGTTTGGATGATCAAGAAATAGTCAGATATTATGTCCTCATTGTTTTGAGAAAACAGCAATTTTTATGGACTAAAACTCACAAGGGAGGAGTATTTTCTGAACACTTTTTTTCCTCAAAAAGATATTTTAATTTAAATAAGCACACTGTGCTTTGCTACCAATTCTAATTTTCCTTGCAACATAAATAAAAATTTTGTATTATCTTCAAATCTCCTCCTTTCAATATCCATTCTTGGAAAACACCTGAAATTAAACAGAGATGGCATGCCCAAATTTATTTTTTGAAAAAATAATCATTACCCACAATATGACCTTTTGTTCCTCTAAACTATGCTGCTATTGCTAATAAATCAGTCCATACATTAGCTATAACTACGAATTTCCTATGCAGTTCAGTCTTTTACCATATGTTAGCAATACTGTACTCACATACACTTTTAGCCACAGCACAACTGTATTTAAGGCAAATTACAGAACCTGAGTAGCTATAAAAAAAATCAGTCTCACAGGAGGCACTGGATGTAACAAGTTCAGGCTCTAAGGACTGAGGTCACTTATGAATGAGCTTAAATCGAAGTGTACAATCCCCCTGACTTCAGGGGAGGTAGTTATGGGCCTTAGGCTAAATATATTCTTAATTCTCCACTGAGATGTTCTCAAAGCAAGTTCTTGAAGCACCAAAAAATTCCTGTTTCCCAAAGGAAAAACATGTTTTTTCTAGTAATCAAGGATACACCAGTAATGTTTTTCCCCAAAAGTAGTGAACATGCATTTATACAAATGAGTGAGGACATAGAATAAATTTGAATCTATAATGAACTCTAAAAGGCTAGATCAAAGGGCTAAGTGGTAAATGTAAAACATGCTGAATCATCCTTCATACAGATAAGAAGTTGAACAGAATAGTAAATGCAGTGACCTAAGCACTGATCAGATATCAAAATTTCAAATAAATTTTTGCAGCAGAAAGTATAGGGACAATTTATTCCTACACATAATTAGAAAGGACTCTAATCTCCAAGGACTTCTGATGACTCCAGAATGCCTAAACTGTAATTTATAAATACAACTAGCATTATTAAATAATCATGGTGATTCCATTCTACAACATAAGAAACAAAACAGTCTACTGGGAGACAGAATTCTTCATCATTATAGCTGTAAAAACCTGTCAAACTTATCTCAGCTGTCCAGACTTCTAAGCCTGAAAGCAAGACTTACCATCTTTGACCTACAGTTTCAAATATTAGTTACCTGAATAAACTTAACTGAAATCAAGAACTAATCAAAGGTTGAAAATATACAGGCTGTCTGCATCTCACACCTCAATATGAGCTGTGAACAAGAATGCACAGTAGAAAGAAGCCCATCAAGCCACATTTCTTTAATAGAACGCAAACAGAACTAGGTCAAGGACTAAAGATGACAAAGTAATGGTGGTTTTTTGCATGACAGCTCCAAAATGAGCTGAATTTGCAGAAGTAGTAACTGATTTTATAAATCTGTAATCATAATAAATCCAAATGCCATCTAAGGTAACATAGGCTCCTACATATTTCAGGAAACTACAGAAAGCTTGGCAGGTAAGAGAAGAAAATATGTGCTAAATGTGACTGTGGAAGGGGAAGCAAAATAACCTCACTTCTAGTTAAGAAGAAAGTGACATGACTGGAAGTATCTTTCTTTACCTACAACTTGAAAATACGGGAAATATAAATTCTCCCACTGAAAGGAAGCGCAGTGTTTTCTGCCACCTCCTCTGGCCTTGCTGCATATCCTTTGCGACCCGTCTAGCACCACACCACTGAGCTGATTCAGCAGGCTCATTATTCCAAGGGAAGAAATCCTCAGGAGCTTCTCTTGCAGATGAGGTAAGAGTGCAGGCTGCTGTGAAACTAGATGTACCACCTAACACAGGTCTCCATCACTCCTTCCTCTGTGTTTGCTGCGGGGATGAGGGTGAGCAGCACATGCAGGAGGAACACATGCGTTACAGACAACCCCTGCTCATGAACCCCACAGCCTGCAGAACACAAATTACCTGGGTTTCTTTCAACCTCTTGATTTCTTTTCGGAAGAGAGGGACAGAATAATACTTCTGCTGGTATTGGAAAGCTGGGAGAGTTTGAAAAATTCTTTTAAGCTGCTTGTCATATATCATTCTGAACCAAATTTAGAGAAACTTCATTCCAAAGCATATTATTTTTCCCAGAAGCTAAAAGTGAAATTTTTCCATACCAGTTTTCCTTCTTACCTCTATTCATTTCTTTCCCCCTTTCCGTTTACCCCTACTCTTTATGACCTTTGTGAACTCAGTGTCAAAGGATCACAGGATGAGTTCCCATAAAAATTCAGTACAAGGCAATGACTTTTGCCTGGTCAACCTTGTCCCACAGCCAAAACCATCCCTCTTCCAGATGCTCAAAAACATAGCCACCAGTTTCTCCATGTGTTTCTCCACACAGCCCATCTGTGAATACAAGTCTGCTGTATTTGCAAACTGAGGGGTTTGACTGAATATGCTTAGAACCAGGAGCTATTTGCATTTAATCCAGCACATGCTGACAGTAAGATGGTTAAGTAATGTATTTATGTCATTGTAGCTTAAACCCCATAATTTACAAGTACATCACATCAGTAAGAAGCATAAAGAATACTTTTTCCTGAACCCCCAATCCTGCAAAAATCTACAAATGAGACAAACAAATTAAAGATTAAGTAGGGAAGAAAACAATGAAATTGAACCTTCGAAATCGAGTTATTTCGTGTCTTATTCAAGAAGAAAATGTATTAGAAATACAGAGACTTGTCAAAACTATTTTCCGTGAAATTAACAGCTTTGGGAAAAAGCACAAAAATAATATTATAACACAGCTGTACTTTCATTTTACCTACTGCCTGCTTTTCAATCTCCAAATAAGTATATTTTTATAGTGAATTGCTTTTTTTTAAAGAAAAACCTCTGTGAGAAAAAAATTGGTCAAGTCAGGTAGATGTTCAACAGGATAATCATGATGCCTGGGCTTTTAACAGTCGGCAAAATCAATCTATTATAATAAAAAGAAGTTTACTACCAACTTTTTTTTCTTTCACAACAGTTCCTCAGGCCCTAGGGCCTCTCTGGTTTCCTTAGCCTTTGCAAAGACATTGCTTTAATCCTTTTTTTCCTAAAACACACGTGAACTGTGTTTGCAGGGCTGGAAAGATTTAGAAAGAGAAGTGAAAATGAGCACATTATCCATCCTGCAACCAAAGAGCACTACACTTATTTACCATCAATTTTCTGTTTCATTTCTCACCATTCCAGATTCGGCAGTTACTGTATCACAAACAAGCACCACTATCCAAAGCTGGATGTAAGGAATTAAAGCATTTTGAACACTGAAACAGCTCAGAGGAATGCCTTTGGTCTGTCAGGTGTTTCACATTTATGTACATGGCTAGTCCTTAGGTACAGACATTTATACAAAGGCTACTTTAAGCACACACACACACACAGCACCATGGGCTGAGGGATGCTGCATGGGGCCAGTGTCCAGTAACCAACTTTTCACAGCCTAGTGCATGGTTCAGCAACTCCTTAAATATCAAACTCATAAATGCTTAGTGCTGTGTTAAAAAAAAAAAAAAAGAAAAGTTTAGGGATACCCACAGATTCGGTGTAATGACAATTTGTGCATGACTTGCCACTTGCAGATCCATGCATATACGTGTTACCCACCCTGCAACCAAACACTTGTTTCTTGTTCTTAAACATGCATTCAGAGGATTTCCCACTGTAACCACACTTTCCTTTTAATCTCAACTGGAAACAGAATCTATTTCCCAAAGACATCACAACATTACGAAAACAGGGGGGAAAAAGAGCCCCAAACCCCGTAACACTGATGTTACCCTCAGTAGGCACAAGGAATGCATTGTCCTTTCACAAAGCTACTGGAGCAGTGGCAGGCAAACTTTGCTTTGACAAACTTCCATTGTAAAGCTTTGACAAACTTCCATTGTAAAGCTGTTCCCTACAGTAAGGGCTGCATGGAAGAATTCTGAGAACTGGAATGTGTTAAGGAGATGGCTGGGCATTATTCACTTTGGGTCATATTGAACATTCCTAAAATAAGCCTAAGTACACAAGGTACAACCAGAAAATTTCTTCAAGGTTACCTTTCAGAGTTTATCTCAAATTGTTCCCTTGGCAAAGAAAGGTGTACAATGTCCTTATTGCAGAAAACGAGCTAGGCTATACAAACCAAAATCAAAGGCTTCTTTCTAGGAGTCCCCAAGAGGACAAAACATTCTCAGGAAGACCCTGTACTCCCAACCAACCTCCAAAGCATTTTTTACCTATTGATCCTCCCTCTAAAGCCAAACCTAAGTTGCAATAAATCTCAGGGCTTACTACCTGCACAGCATTTATTTGAGAATTCCTTCCCCCTCAAGGGAAGTTGGAGGTTAAAACATAAATAAAATTCAACAAAATCCAAACAATATGAAGTATTTGACAGAACATTCACAGGGACAAAAGAAGTGACAACAGGCTCTCTCATCACAACAGATTCAGGTAAAGACATACAACAATAAAGTCACCTAATATTTTCAAACACTACAGCACATTTGACCCAATCTTTCAGCAATGATGGATTTTGGAAATATTTAAAAAGTAATTTATATTTGAGCCCAAGCTTTAATTGATTAGTATGATAGGCTTTTGCAATATTTTTTCCTCCTGTTATATAAACAAATTTGTAATTTGCTTTGGCACTTTTTCTGCAGAAGAAAATAAAAAAATCACAGGAGCAGTAACAGTAGCAGACATTGCAACAGCAATGGCAGTGTCTGCTCCACTTCCTGGAATGACATATGAAGAGGCACAAACCAGAACATAATTGGCCTCTAAAGACTGAAATGACTCTAGTTATGGCTGCAGCTCTATCCCATTGGTATGAGTATCTCTCAACCTTTAATGCCAACCCCCCTGCCTACTGGAGTACCACTTTACGTACCACAAGTAAATTAAGTGACAAGCCCATGGTAATGCTGGAAATCACTATCAGAGAACCCACCTCAACCCAGGAGACCTAGATAGATCCAAGTTTTAACTATCAGACTACTATTTATTTCTTTACCTAAGAGTGAAGCTACAATGACCCCAGAGAAAAATATTTCAAAATGTCAAAAGCCATCACTAACTCACATACAATTTCAGTCTGATCTTGAAGTAGGATCACTGCAGAAGTTGTATGGAAGGAGCAATTGTTTTTTATATAAAAAGAGTTATGGCTGTCCTGCAAAATAATTGTGAGCTTGTAACTGTTTCTCTTACCCCCTAAATCTCTCACAGAACTCAGAAGACAGGCCACACTCCTCTAAAGTTCTCATCACATTTTCATTTTAGCAAGACTTCCAGTCCAGATCTTTGTAAATTTCAAAAGCGGGACAGAAAAGCAGCATTTGGCATCCTACTTAAACTTTGCCATCTGGAAGTGTAGAATTGCTTTAAATAGGACAGTATGCTTTGATTTGTCATAATGTTTATTATTGCATTTATTTTCTGCCTGCAGATATTATTAAAGATGATGTTTCATCTCAATATATGTAAAAAATCAAAGGAATGAAGAAAGGCAATCTGCCTAATTTAATTACTGTCCTGGTTCTTTCAGTAAATGATGGTTGAGCATACCAATATGAATAAGGATTTGTAACTGAATGTCACACTGTAATTATGAAAGAGCAGGAAATTGAGATACAGACTCTGAATCTAATTGTTCCATGATAACCATACAAATGCATCTCACTCTATTCTTTAATGACACTGAAGTTCACGACTCTGCTCTTTTGCCCTCTTGTCTATTAAAGAAAAAAATCTCATGGTATCTAAATTGTAATGTGATGCTCTGTGATATTGCTCCACTTAACTGAGTAGGATTTACAAGTACATATCGCTAATAAAATTTGTAACAGTCAGATAGGGATCTAACACACACCATTTGAATATATCAGTCCTTCACCACTCTTCACACCAAAACAAAGAGCTAAAAATGCCAATTTGCTGATATTTTCCTTGATCCACTGACAACACACAGAACAGGCAAATTACCTATATTCCAGACATGTTTTAAACATATTCTGAGGAAAGTGCAGCTAGAAGCTAGTCTTACATGCCTCCTGTGGCTCATCAACTAGGTTTGGTTACAACTCAACTTTTAAAGTAAAATACACTAAAAAAGATTTAGGATAAAGTTAATTTGGTAGCAGTTATAGGTTGTGGTTTGTTTTGTTTTTCTCAATTAAAACTGAAATAAGACTGCACCATTTGTTTACATAAATAAAGGAACAGAAACGGGACTCTTAATCCAGTATTTCTCTTCCAGAATATGGACCAGGGTTCTCCAGGATGCTGGAAGACTAACCTTGTACTAGCCTATGATTTCTAACTAGTTCCATTCCAATTTAACACTAGCTTCATTATTCTTCTTCTCCTTACTCTCAGCAATTTACACTTCCAGAGTCCTAAGGCAGGCCTAGCCACAAGTGTGCAATGGTTATTTGTGACTAAGACAAATACGCTCTTTTTATTTGATACCACCACACATACTTCCGTTTGCAAACCCTGCAAAAATCCCTTTCCTCCATGCTCAGTGCTCTTTCAGAAACTGTAAATCATCGTTAGAAGAGTTTAGAAGATGACAAGTTTTATTTCATTCCCTGGAGACCTTAAGTTATTCCATTACTGTGCAATATTTATTAAACAATGCTTCAGGGGAAAATGTGCGGCTTAGTAGAATAGGTCATTCTGAAAATATAAAAAAGTCCCTCTGGTACAACTTTTTCTAGATATGTATTCTAGATAGTGGCATGTGACTCTCCACTCCATACTTCAAATCCATGCTGGAATTGAGATGTATGTGTGAAATCAGTCTGGCCACAGTTCTGGCTCATACTGCTTTCCCTTCACCACAGGAAGTTTGATGGAGGAATTGCAGGCATTTATTCAACATGACCTTTTCTCTTGCAAAACTGAAAACTAACATGAATGTCCCTTTTAATTGGTGCTAGGATATCTGTATAGTGCTGTAATTAATGTAATGAAGTCACACATCATTTTTTGGTTTGTTCATTATTAGTACTGCTTACTTTTTTATTACTTTATTATCCAGCATGTGTAGTGACAGTGCAAGATGCTAGTTAGCTAAATAATCTTTAAACCTGCTCTTTGGCAGAGACACAGAGCTCTCTATTACTTTACTGTCACAATCTTTATTCTGTTGAAAACCTGCAAGTACAAACCAAACTGCTATTACATATTTCAAGCAGAAATCTAAAGAAATGCTGCTCTAGTTTAACGTGATCTGTAACACAACTCTAAAAGACAGCATTCAGCAATGATGAGTTTCAGAAGTGCTCAAGGAGCTGAGTGTCCTGTTCCAATTAAAAATCAAAATAGGTTATTGTTCATGAACACAGAAACAATCTGCTGCCAACAACACATTCACAAGCAAAGTAATACATTCAAATTACCTAAGCATTTCTTCTCTAGTTCTAAGCAACTGTTGGATAAAAATGCATAGTTAGGGTATTTTTTTCCTATTATCCATTTAAAAGCAAATTAAAACCTCTGAAAAATTTGCTTTCCTTGCACTGACAAACTCCTGGTCAAAAAAATAACCACCAAAAGACCAAAGGAGTTTCATCACAGCGCAGCACTCCTACCATCTATTAAAAAATTACTAAAAATAATTACTACATTAAATTAACAGACACAGGAGGAACTCCAAACTCACCACAGAATTTTCACACAGTTTGTTCATCACATTCAAAATAACTCAGCAACTACCTAATTAATATGACCAGGTCATTACATGAACAGTTTAGTTTGGCTGGGTGCTGATGGCAATTGATCTGCAGGCTAGCTGGATTTGAAAGAAATACAATACAAATATGCCAGATGTTTGCTTCCTAAAAAAAAGCAGTACACTCTGCTTTTGCTGGTGAGGCTGCTAATGCCTAATGTAGTGATGTAGACCACATTCTGATATAATGAATGCCTAATCTAACATTTACATTACGTATTTTTAAGTTGTGTGTCCATCTCAAAAACCTGTCTGCCTTCCCCTCATTCTACAAAACCCATGCTGTAATCTGCCATTTCACTGATAAACCTTGAGCAAGTACCAAAACATGTATTACCAGAGTTAAGAACACACTTAAAATGCTTCTAACAGAGATTGTCTTAACTTAGGTTTGATCAAAATGTGTTCCATGTCTGAAATTTTTCGGTTTTTTAATAGCTAAATAACATTTTGATGGATTTTGATGGATTATAAAGTTTCATATTCATATAAAATTTCATATTTCCACTTCTTTTACCCCCAACAAATAAAATAAATAATTTCATTTCTGAAATATGCTGGGTGAAGTAACTATGCTTCATGTGTACACTGGGTCACAGGTTTTCAGCTTAGGCTGAGGCATTAAATCCAAAACGGCTAAAGCACCAGCCGAAGACAAATCTCTCCTAAAAATTTTAGCAAGCTACATTATTCAAAACTATTCAGCAAGCATTCCAGCCACAACATGATGGATGCACAGGCCAGTCTAGGTACACAGCTAATCAATATCACACCCATGAATAGTCACTGCGTAGTGTGGAGCCTGACAGGGAAGAGACAGGAGCATGTGTTTAATATTCAGCACCAGGAGCAGTCCCCCAACTCTCAGCCGGACCGCTTGCTGCAAATCCCAGGTACACACACACATCTTTGTAGGAAGATGCAGGGCACCTGTTCCATGCCACCAATGGCAAATACTTAAGGAATTACCAAAGCCCTTGGATAGGTGTGCTTTGTGAGCTTCCAGAAAAGGCTGGCATTTACTACAGTCCTGATTTAATGACAACACCAACCACATAAAACCATTTGGTTTTCAATAGGCTGTGGCACAACACCAGCACACAACTCACACACAAGAACGTGCATTGCTTGAATAAATTCCCCACTGCTTGTATCACTGAATATAAAGGTCTTCCTCATGCATTTGACTAATCAATACTTGGAATCAAATCTGTCATGTTTCACAAGGGGAAAGGAAAATGAATGAGGTTAAATTAATGCTGTCACTTTCCATAAGCCTGCAATGGTTTCCCGCTATAGAAACAGCTGACTTCATTATTTTACAACCGGAAATCAACGCTGCAGCATATTTTAAAAGTCTAATTTACTTAGATTAATAAAAAAGCACCCTCAAGACTCACCATGTATGTCATATTATGCTTCATTTTAAGCATTCCAGCTTAAGAACAGTATGCAAAACTCTCAGCAAATCACACTGATTAACATTTTGAATTTGCATGCAGTAGCGCTCTGCGCTCACCAAGTACTGTATAAACATTATTTTATTAAATTTCAAAGCAATTGTGTTAGGTGGGATAATAAAAAGTCTTTGTCTTACATTCTTTATCTCTAGAATACAGCCTTTCAAACAAGCTAAAGTAGTAAATTAAAGCAGTAAACTCGCTTTTAAGGAGACAAAACCGGAAATGAGGAAATTCCAGACTTCTGAAGCCATGCTAAAACCAGGAAAGCACAGGTATCTACATCCAAAGTAGAAGCATCTGCCTGAGGTTTGCAGGTTCTCCTTACATTCTATTGTATGATTAGAGAAAAAAGTTCGGGATATTTTTTGATTTGCTAGTACTCATAAGGATTTATAGCACCTTTTTGCAGGAACCCCATTTCCTGAGGATGCTGCTGGAGGGCAACCAGCTCATTAGGGAAAAGCTGAGACAGAGCAAGAATACGAGTAAAAAATGAGTTGGGGTAATAAATAAATAAAAACTGCCGCAAACAGTGAAAGAGGTCTCTTTCTCCTTTCTATCTCTGTATTTTAATTAACACACATTCCACTTTCTGGAACAACATCTCCTTGCCTGCCAACTGGCTCGTAGCTCCTCTTAAAACTCCTTAATAGCCAATTCTCCCAGAAATCTTTCCAATATAATCTTATTTTCTATTCATAAGTGGTCACTAAAATTATGGTAAATCAATATGATACAATTATTTTGTTAAATGAGTATTATATTGTCAGCTTCAGGACAAAGACAGAGACATATCCTCCCACTAACAAACACTTTTCTTTACAGCCACAGGAGCTAAAAGCAGAAACTACTGTAAATCGTGTCCTAACTAACAAATCTCTAAAAAACTGAAGCTCCTAATGGTGTTTAAGAGAATTCTCAAGTCGCCATCAATCAACTCATCAACAGTGCTTATTAACTGGGGCAGTACTCTTCAGGACTGCTACGTTTAAATGACACAGCTTGCTGTATACAGCCTCCTGACCAAGGAATAGCTTGTGATATTGAAGTTAGAAATGTGATGTTAGCCCTTGTCTTCATGCAATTTGTCATAAATTTTCATAGCCTTTTGAAGAATAGTTATTCTTAGCTATTCCTTAGTTATCCCTCTGTAACAACTGAAGAAAGAACTGAATAATTTTCCAATTATATCTCTTCATATTTCAATCTATTTGCTAAAATACTGAACAGAGCTTCTCTTGGAACATCTCTCCCCATAGTAACTCCCCAGAGAATTGTTCATCAAGAGCCACATGGGGCATAAGTGAATGGCAATATGGCTCTAGGACTGATGGCCTTAACCAAGTAAATGCTACAATCAGCATCTGTATATAGAACATCAACAGGATTTTTATTGTACTACAAATAGTCACAGTACTGCTAATACCTTTAACTTTCAGAAGAGCATAATTTTAATGTTTCCATTAAAAAAACAGCATTTTCTGCAGTATTTGTATACTCGTGAACACCTTTATTTTGATAACAGACTAAGAACACATGCATTAACTCTCAGTTGACTTCAGCATGAAGCTACTCAGATACCTTGCAAGTATTAGAGAAACTCGTTAGGAAGGTAAACAAACAGTGCAATAAAATGGCTTAAATATGTAAAGCTGACATAACATAAGTTATACAGGATAGACAGCACATACCCACAAGGAAAAGGAGGCTCACAAATCTGTATGTCTGCAATTGTCTTGACTGAATTTTACTGAAGCGAGCCATAGGTAAACTCTCAAGCCCATTGTTTTGAAAAAGCCTTTACAAAGAGTTCAACAAACCTGCTACTGGCAAAAATTACGGAAAATCATCTACTCTACACCAGTCATATACTCCAAGAATTAAACAGTCCTTTGGTTTTATTCAAATGCCATTAGAATAATATATTCTACGATAACAGTACTGGCTCATCCACCATGTGCAATCTGTTGTCTTCTTGTTTCTGAAGTGGGCAGGATTAAAGAACTTTTAAAAAACATACACTGCCTCCCAATTACCTGAAAGAGCTTAGATGTACACACCCAGAAGTATGATCACTTTCAATCTGATGGACTTACAAAAGTGCAAAGCTCTGCATTAAATTAACTGTATGTCTTCAACATGATCCTGATGCCTGTAGAAAAAATTGCATTAAAAATATTTGATAATATAACTTAAATGAAGAAGTTTAGAAGAATTCTATTCAGGTATGAATAGAGATGCCTCTTGGAAGAAAACAATGAAGCCCGGAAATGAAAACAGAGAGTGGACTGACTTGGAATTAGTAAAAAAGAATTTTTGTTGAAGTCTTAAATCCTGGAAGTTGGCCACAACACAGGAATCAGAAAAGCGATTTCTTAAAAGTGTTCTGATGTCAGTATCTAGTTCAAGGCTTTTATGCACTTCAGTGGTATTCAAACGGTAAATCACTAAAAATCAAGCACATTACCTCAATATCTTAACGCAAATTAAGATGATGACTTACAACCACACTAACCGTTTTGTGCCACATCCTAATGCAATATAAAGACATCAGCTTTATTTGGTGAAATTGAGTCTACTCATACTGTGGCTCTATCTTTCCAAGTCTTAAAAACAACTGTGACAGCTAGGGAAATCTTAAATTTTTTGCAGCTAGATTCACCACCAAACAAATAAAACCAAACAGCAAATATTACTAAAATAAACACATTTGTGTTAAAAGACAATGCGCATACTGCAACGTGTCTCTCTACATTAGGGCTCAGAATAGAAATGGTCACCATTCTTCAAAGGACAATGTTTTAAAAGCACCTCATTTGCTCTGGATAATGAGCCAAGAGCAGGAAGAATTTGTGTCATATCACATCTCCATCTTAATTACTTCTCCATCAAGTACGTCGCTCAGACATTATTATCTTAACTGTTCCAGAAGCTGCTACAAATCTTTGTAATCATATACTGGACATAACTTTTCTTTCACTGTTGATTCAGTGCTTTGAAAAAAAAGAAGGAAAACAAAGGTCAAGCCAAGTGCAACATGTTAGGGAAGTTTATTTATGGAAAATGGTTCTGCCAGTTAATTTGTTTCCAACAGGTCCAGGGAATACGTAAGTCTAAACCCCATATGATTGTATGTTATAAAATGTAATCTTTGGTTTTTAGGCTTTTTGAAATCATATTTCTTTATCTGTCATTTCACTTTCTGTAACCAGTTAATAGCATTATTCAGTACAGGTTAGAAAGCACCTTTTCTGTGCAGTTCATTTGCTGCATCCCAGCTCCCAATAATTTAGAACACTATGATCATGCACATATTGCTGCTGCAACACTCCCTACTCTCTACCAAAGAAAACGGAACAGCTGTTTCATCCTGTAAGTAGATACACAAACGGGTTTAAAAAGCACAGTACAATGGTTAAACAGAATTATCATAGAGATAATGCAGATATGTTCACAGAATAATCATACACAGAAAATATCAAAAAGGAGCATAACTCAAGCATCTTATCTGTAACCATTGCTAAATTTGCATCAAAGAAGGGACCAGAACTGAAGATGGTCCACACCAGCCAGCACATGTCTCAAAAACCCCACTTCCACATGAGTCTGCAGGAATGTGCACTTTGGGCACCTACATGGGTGAATGGAGAAATTGGGATCAGGGAACAGCAGGTAAAAGGGAGGGTGAGAATTACTCATGCTTCAACACACAGCACTGTCAGAAGAGAACATCACAACAGAATAAACTCAGAACTCTACCTGGGATCAAGCACAAATCTCACACAGGCTTGAAGACTCTCCAAACCCTGCTGAGTTAGCAGGACTTCTCCTATTCACAGACAAGGCCCTGCTGTCTCACATCCCAGCCAAAGGAAATGCAGCATTCCTCACTGCAGGTCCCTCAACTTACCTTGCATAATCCTATTATAAAATGGTAGTAAGCACAGTATATCGCAACAGCTTATTGCTATTAATCAAGACAGTGCAAGAGGGCTTTAACCAACCATGAGAAAAACGATCAAGTTACACTCATGTTTCAAGCCAAACCTTTATTTCAAGAATTTTATTCTGGCACACACAAAATGTGATCGCAATTATTCCAGCAATGCTCTTTTTGTTAAGTGCCTGGGGTAGGCAGCAGCCATTTTAGGTATTTAGAAAAACAGATGGGTCTGCCCTCAGTACTGAAATTCTTCTGTAGCTGTAAAAATCACTTCCATTTCATAACTGACCATATGAAGTCCTAGTGCTGTGTAAAGAGCCTTTTTCTGATTAATTACAAACACATTTAGAAATAATGCTAAGAAATGAATACCACTCTTCCCCTTCCAAGAAAATTACTTCTTTTTATTTCCAAGTAATTGTACTGAACGTATTTACCTTGTATTTCTAGAATAACAATACCTCACTGAAGACAAGCAGAGTTTATCTGACTTACCAGAACGATGGTGATGCTGCTCTTCCAGGAACTCCAAGTCAAGCATTAAGTCATCTTCATCCAACTCACAGGAACCCAAGTTATTCAAAACATCCTAGTTTAGATTATAAAAAAATAAAAAAGAAAAGTAAAAGAAGCATTTAGACAGATGTTTTAGCCAAATTGCTCTCCACAAAATAATTTCCAATCAGATCTGGAAAACATGTCTAAGCAGGAGCTACAGAAAATTTTTCTGCTTACATTAGACTTGTTAGAAATTGTATCAAACAACTGTCCAAGGTGAAATGTGTTTGTCACCGTTCTCTTTTTAGAGGATCTCAGATATCTAACAAAAAACCCCAGAAGTACAAGTAATACCATCTACCCGACTTTTTTTTTTTTTTTACTGTTCAGTGATGGTTTTGTGTCTCTGCAAGTTTAAGCATAACTTTTTATGAAGAATAAAAATGTTATTTTTAGCACAACATAAAAGTATCAGTGCATGTTTTTTATTAAATTTTGAAATTCTAAGCAATGCCTGCCCTTACCAATATGCTTCGAAGAGAGATTTACTGTTCTATTTATCCAAAGGATAATGAGACACAAATTTAGCATAAACAGGAAATTCAGGCATGAATTATCAACTCATGAATTTTTAAGTATTTACGTGGGTGGCAAAGGCTTACATAGACAGAGAAGAAATCTGACTCTGAAGTGTAGCTGCTTAGGCCCCCATTACTATTTGGTGATTAATTTTGTTTGCCAGGTCTTAACCACAGACAGATAAGGCAGGTTAACACACAGGGATAGTCATTCTCAGTCTTCTTCCCATGTGTATTTTATTCTATAGTAATTTCTTTTGACCTGGTAATACACCCATTTTCTCCACAGTCACCAACACCTAATCAAAGCTAATACAATGCCTTCTCAAGCTGCTTTAGCATTTTGTTTGCTAACCAACAAGCAATATTGCAGGGCTCAATTCTTCAGTCCATCCACAGGCAAGTAAGCCATTAGTTGCTGCATGGGATGGATGCTGGCACCCTATGCACGGCACATGCTCCCAACACTAATATAACTAATGTAACATGACAAATTGGTGTGAAAGAGGCCAGGTTATCGTCCCAAAGCACTGAGCTGCCTGGGAGATCTCTGCATAGCAATCTGCTGTAATGAAAGTAGACAAATATGACAGTAGGATACATTAAACCAGTAAAAGCCCTTCTTGATTTCAGTTCCAACAATTTTTTTTTTGGTGCCTTCTAATTATTTTAAGTATTTTCCCACCACAATACATGTCACCTCTTATTCCTACTCACCACTTGCACCTATTCAACCCTTTGGAGTAATTATTTCTTCAAACTCTGTTTTCTACTCTTTCACAAACAACACATAGGTAACACAAGAACTTTTTCTTGCATTCTTTCCCTGACTTACCATCAGCACAAGAAACCTCTTATGAGAGACAGAATCCCTTGCTAATGCTGTTGATACATTTTTTGCTCCTATTTTAAATTTAGATGCTATTATGCACTCAGGCTTAATCAAATGGTATATTAAACTCAGAGAACGTATGACATACTTTGTTTATATATTGTTTTATCAATGTAACAAAAAAAAAAAAAATTGGTGAAAACGTCCAGAAGAACAAACCCTGCAATTTTTAAGCAACAGCTAAAAGTTTTTCATGCCAATAAAGGCAAAACGTAAAAAGGTTGGAGTACACAGGTTTGTTCTTTACATTAAAATTATTGTCTATATTACAGTTGACCAACTGAATCCATTGATATTAATGCGGAGCATCCTTTGATAAGCTATACTAGCAAGGAGCAACGAATTCATGCTAATTGAGCATCTCCTACATCTTATGCAGTAATTTATGTGTGGGCTGAAATCCTGGGAGATTGCTTGCAAAAACACAGTGATTCACAGCCTTCATCAAGAAACAAATTCCATTTGATTTGGAATTAACAAACACAAACAGAAACACAATTTTCTAAACCGAAGAGTTGAAGAACCGTTTAAGAGGGACCAAAAGAAAAAAGTTTGTATTCAACTCTCCTGCAGCTCATTACTGCCTTTAAGGAAGATCTTCACTTCCAGTAACGCTCCGAGTGGAGGCAAACCTTGCTCCATCTATCCTCTCTGTTCTGCAAGGCTGATGTACATCCTGCTCCACACAACAGCACCTCTTCTCATCCACCTGAGCTGAGGGCTCCCAGCTGCCCTCCCAAAGCACATCTGACCCCTTTGCCTTCCCTTTCCTACAGCCTCTTCAACTGCATCAACAACAGCAGGCAAGCTAAAGTGACAAAGAAAAGCCCCACCCGGGTGCATTCTTCTTCTAAGTACCTCCTCCAGGGAAGTAGTCTCTCTCTGTTCCCAGGAGTTCACTTGTTCTTTATAAAGGGACATATCACAGGACTGGGACCAAACAAATTAAAAGCAGCTACTGTCCATCATGGCAAGAACAAGGGCTTTGACAGGGCTGCTCCACCACCAAGTATGTCAACGATGGCAGTCCAGCTGATGCCCTGCTCTAATCGCCCACACGTGGGCAGAGTTCTTCCATGGACACAAACCAAAAGCAACTCAAGAATGCATAAAAGCCCACCCAAGCAGAGAGCATTAGTTAGATCCCCAAGGCTGTTCTAACTAAGTAATATTTTCTGAAAACATGGTATTAGAAAATAAGAGCGCCAAGCTCTCAGAATGACCTGCCTAATGCCACAGAACAGCTCCGTGGTACCGCTGTGAGTACACACCAATGGCCTCTGTCCCTCTGCTTCCTCACCAGGATTCATTATTCTTTGTTGCTATGACAATTAGCAAAAATTGAAATTTCCTTTAAAGTTTAACATCTCTTGACCCTTTGCCCATTCTTCGCCTCACCACTGCTGCAGCAGTCTTTGAAGAATAACACAATTAAATATTAAAAAAAAATAAAACAAGAGAGATCGAGCCCTAAAGAGCATTCCAAGTGAATAGTTTCAAGGCTTTGCTACAGACAGAAAAAGAAATTAATTCTTCCATCAAGGTCTCAAGGAACCATTTGTTCTCTATTTAGGATGGCATACCTTTTATTTATTTTAGTAGGGAAACCATTTAGTTAAGGCACAACCTCAGAGCAAAAAACCTCTTTATTGACTCTGTAATAGCCCCTCAGAAGCCTTAAGACGTACTCCCTACTCCCACTATCTGCTTGACTTCTACTACTATTTTGCCTTTATAATAGACTCAAAATTAACATGATGGTGCTTTTTTCTTCTAGTCAATCTGGAAGCTGATCATAACCTGTGAGAAGAGCATGTGAACACACTTAGTCAATCATTTGCCCACATGTCTCAGTTTTTCGTGGTCAACACAGCCTGTAACCAGTTTAAAAACTAATAAACTCAGTTTGCCAACCATCCTTTCCACCTTTGACTTGGTGGCCTATGACTGTTATTTTAAAAAGTTTCTATTCAAACAAGAATTTAGCAGTGATAATTTAAACATTACTAACTCAGAATAAAAAGCAGTGATTCGTACAATGGCTCAGATATGTTTGATAACCAGTAGTGGCTGTAAGCAGAACAGGATGCTAATCCAAGAATATTTCAAGGTACCAGTGACTTCTTACAAACAAATTTCATATTTAAAATTCTTTCAGCAACCACAAGTATAAACTACTATTTTCATCTGACAGCTGAGTATCTTAGATAGGACTCACTGAATTCAATGGTACTCAACTTAGTCTGGGCCTAATCACAAATTTCTTAACATTCTTAAGTAATATGACCTAAGAATGGTTTTAGTATCAAAAGATCCACAGTGATTTACATGGGTATAGCTCAGAAACAGCTGAAACCTTTTCATAATAGAGATGTACTAGGCACACAGCTCCCCCCAGCCAGTAAGCTTACTCAGGCTTGTTGAAGGGGATTTCCTTCCTACACCTTAGTACCCTACCTTCTTTCTCCCTTCCCAGTTTCCCTTCCTAATAAGGGAAACTCAAAAGATAACAAGTGCCTAATACATAAATTTTAGTCCCTTTCCAGAATAGCCAAGTATTTAATTATTTTTATACCTGTTCAGTTCAGTTCAACAACACTAAAAATGAGTCTGAAAGCTGGAATAAATAACAGCTTCAGTAGTAAATAATATAAAATGCCCAAAGCAACAGGTTGCAAATCTACCATTGGGCTTCATCAAATAATAAAAAGCAAACAACATCTCTTTATGAAGCCTCCTTTACCATGTGTTTTTTCCTAATTATTATTCCAAATAACCAACTTACACATATAAATACCTAGTGAAATTACTGCTTATGGAATTACAGAATACTTCTCTAAAAATTGACTCTGCTATTCAAAAATGGCAATAAAACACACATATGCATACACAAATACACTAACATATATTATTTTATTAAGCAATGTAATTCAATTTCACATGGACCTAGCATAACTGTATCAGTTGCCCAATACATATAAACAGAGCAAGGTAAACCCATGAGTATTTATAACTAATACACAAAAACAAGTTTAATAATTGGATTTAGATAACAAATCTGCCCCTTTGAATCAGCCAGTAATCAGTGGCACCAATCAAAAGATTCATTTCTTCATGTTTTCACACATCTTCATTCTAGACTTTTTGCTCCTAAACAGTAGAAATAATCAAGTAACAGCAAGATCCTGAAGGCTGCAGACACAGATTCTCTGTCATTACCAACATTTTTGGAGGGCTGTATCTATTATTTTGTAATTTTATTCTAATTAACATGCAATCCCTAGTCAATGTGATACTCAAACAACTTTTGCATATTTTTCAAGTGCTATTCAGCCCTGACAAATCTTGTTTTGCTGAGCAAGGAGATGCAATTTTTTTTCCTGACCAGTGTTTTTGGTTACCACACACAGGTTGAAACTGGAGCCTTGTATTTTCCAGTGTATTTCTGGGTTCTTCTACACAGATTGAGATTTCCATTTTATTGCTGTATTGTGATACTGCAACAAAATCTTGACTATTTGCTCAGAGATTTTTCAAGAGCTTTGAGAACCTGAGGTCCAGTAAGCAACTTAAGTTACAAGACTGAAGCACTGGAATGTTTGCAATTATTCAGTTCAAAAACATTTCTCTCAGACGCATCCATGGCTAAAGAAAGTATACAGACATTAACTCCAGTTATAAACACATTGCTATAACCTTACTGTCATGAATGTGAACATATTGACTACATTTCAATCTTTAATGGATCTTTTGGTCAAGCTTTGCACTGTTTGACACTGTTTTGTCACTGCACTTCCTCTGATGCTTGCCTTGCAAAGTTCTCACGGCTGCTGCAGTTTCAACGGAGCAGTTGAGCTTTGGTCATGGGCACCCCTCTTGGAAAGCCAAGTCTTGTACAGGCACACACACACAGAAATGCATTTCTGCTCAACTGTCTGAAATTCTGCCCCGCTGCCTCTTTAGACTATATCAGGTAAACCCTAAACCTCAAGGGAATAATTTTTTAACACTTTTCTTCCCCCCCCCCCCCCCCGAAATAATAGCAATGGTCTCATTTGTGTAAGTGATTATGCAGCGATCACTGGATTTTCAAAGTTATTTTTAGAACTACAAGGACAGTATTTTAAACTCACTTTGGGTTCTGTTCTGTTTTGCTTTCCTTTCCTCTTATGTTGGCCTCTGCACATCTTTCTAATTGTCTTCCTCTGTGTTATTGTTCTTCACTATTTTCTAAATACGAATTTTCGTATGTTATTGGTGGGAGAGGGAGGGATATTTCCAAAATGTAAGGATTTAATGTTCATGCCTCCCCATTGAAATGATGTTCTAAATGTGGTTTGTAAAATTCCTCTCAGAGTGTAACAGTATGTTAATATTTAATTTTACAGATCCCTTTTTTCCTTCACTGTAGAAATATATGTGGGAGGCTATTTGAGATCAATGCTTTTACAAGAGTATATAGAAAACACACTCTAGGGAGAATAATTTGATTTTTTGTAAATTCACATGTATGACAATTCACCTGTATCTACTGAGGGTCACTGAATATCAGATGCTGGAGAAGAACAGAATTAAATACTTACTTCAAGACTGAAATGATTTCTAAAGATTGCCAAAGGATAGTACTTCATCAAAATTGCATTCAAAAAAGGAACATGGCATACAATCAGCATAAGAATGAAAACTGAGACATACTCAAGGAAAAAGAAAGACCTTGAGCTATTTAAAGTAATGTTAGCTGCTAGAACTGTACCTGAATAATTCATGGACATAATGAAGTATTTCCCCTTCTGCTCTCTCTCAAACACTTCAAAGGGAAATGAAAGTACATGAAATCCAGCAAACAGAAAAACTTTTAAAAACATAGAATCCCTGCCAACAGCCTAAAAATCTTTGCATCAAGTGTAAAGCTTATGGATTACTTTCATATACCAAGAGCAGCTTAAAACAGTTATTTTTTTCTGAACAGCACCACCCAGGAAGCGTATCATTCGCTACACGTATGAATTGAAGACTTCAGAAAACGAAAAATGTTGCAATGTTTGGTAAGAACATTTTCTGTACCTAACATGTGAAAGTCCAGTTATATAATAAATCAATATGCCATTAAGAACCAAAGACAGAAAATGAGCAGTGGAGGCAACTGTCTAACTACAGAGCTCAGATCCACCATAGTATTCTTCAAAATATTTTCTGCGTGCACTCTTTTGGCCGTGTAAGGGAAGAGCAGTACTCTCCATCTGATTGTTGTTTCTGCCCTTTTGATTCTCTCTGTGCATTAAATCAATGTCTGCAATGATGCTGCTCTTGCCTGAGTGATTGTAACTAATGGACTCTCCCAACAGGTCTCAAGTTGGAACTCATACAGGGCTCACTGTACCACAGATCCAGCCGGCTCCCTGGAACTACACAAGGGGAATACAGCCAAGCCCAAGCACTGCTGGTGGCAGGACAGGACCTGCCCATGCTCCTGTCCTGCCACAGTGTCAGTCAAAAATGGAGGAGCAATAGCACAGGAATGCCACCAATAGTGAAACTGGTAGCAACACAGAAGTATTTTGTAATACTACTAAGCACAGCAATATGAATAACATGATGTTGCAAAGACTCAGAGTAGTGATGTATTTGCACAAGGCACATCTAGGAAAACACATAAAAAACCTCAGAAAGATGATAACAAAGGTGATAGGACAGGCAGGAAAGGCAAGTGATGGAATCGGAACTAGTCCTCATTCCAAAAATCAGATGACCTATAGGACACGGAGATAAGGTCCCCTCCCTTTCCTTCTGGGGAGGAGGCTGATAAAGACAAAACCATCAAGGACGAGTGAACGAAGATGAGGAAGGAAGCAGCAGCACACTTTGGATGAGGTTTCCAACACCTGAGAGAGCAGAGCCTGGCCTCCACAGACCCAGTAAGGGTGATGGCAAAGACCATCACCAGCACCCACATCCCAGCAAGACTGGCCTTGTTTCTCATCTCCTAAACAATCCCATTTTTAACTCAGCAGCCATCTTTAATTCATACACTTATATACAGGTATGGGCACATCCACTTGCAACATGCAGGCACAGATAAACAGCTCTGAAGGGAGCTGGAAGGCAACAGGTGGCCTCAGAAGTTAAGTTTTAGTTTTAAGCAATTTTAAGCATCTATCATAGCATTCTAAATCCATGTTCAAGTCAGTCCTAGATAAGGATCAGCTCTTGACAAACCTGATAAGACAGCAGTCACCTAAACCTGAATTCACAATTTGTCAAGAATATCAAAGTAAGAGCCACGCTGAATATGTGCCAAAGCGTCTGTGCAGCACAAAGCCTGAGAACTGTATCTGTGAAAAAAAGGAAAAAAATGTAATTTCAGACAGAGAGGTGCTTTGCTGAATGGTCACCACTCTTTCAAATAATTTTAGTGTGTTGAGATTCACTTTGGTTGTAAACAGAATCAAGACAATGGGATTTTCAGTGTTGAAAAAGGTGTATACATTTTTCATACATCAATCTGCAATTTCATTAACAGAATCCTATGAAAAAACCCCACTCTTAAGATAAAGTATGAAAATACAGCCAAAGAAATGCAATAAAGCTTAAAGGGACAAAATAAAGCCTCCTTTAAAAGACTTTTTTTTCCTTCCTCACTCACATACACATATGCTTTCCTCCCAGCAGAGGGATACATCTGCAACATGTAATCTGCTTTGTGGATTAGTTAATGTTTTTACAGCTTTTGTAATAGGCAAAGCATTATTCTAGTACAGTCATTATCAGCACACAGTTTTGGGAAAGTTTTCTACACTCATGCCAGATTTTCTGCCAAACACAGAAAAAGCTCCTTGAGCATCTCTATCCTGCATTTTTACAGGATATGATTTAGACGACTTTGTGATGCTTATTTGTATATGCCTTAGAGATGTGAGTACATCTAAGCAATGTCCAACAGGTTATTCAACACATGGATCTGGCAGTTATTTTCTTCCAAAACCACTCAAATTAAAAACATCACTTACATCTCAACTTTCTGTCACTTGGAACTTTGTACATGTCCTGAAAGCACCCAAGTCAAAGCTTCAGCCAACATTTAAAGGGTCAAAATTGGCTTTATGACACGTAAAGAATCTTCAATTCTACTTTTGCTTTTTCTCAGCCAGTGGTACAGAGAGGGAAGAAAAAAAAAAAGATTCTAACCATAGAACTAGTAAGGACCTGGGTGCCATAAAGAGAAAAATTTAAAATCAGGGGATACAAGAGGAAGAAGAACCTCAGTGTTTACAGTCATGATAAACCCCTACCAATCCTATGTCAAACTCTTATTCAAAAAATATCATTGTTCTGACAAACTAGATCAGAACAATTCACCTATTGCCACAATCCAGCACCAGCCACATTCATCTGGCAGACACAGCTAAATTCAAACCCCTTTCCCCAAACAGTTACATATCAAGCTCAAGAACTGATTGGATTTTTCTTGCAAATAAAAGAATGTTCTAGTTCTATCATCTATACTGTTGGAGTCAGCACTTTTGGATACCAAATGAGGATAATCTGTTTTATGGCTTGAGCATGATTTTGTTTCTAAGAAAAGACTAAAAACTTTCTGCATATCAAAAACTCTAAACTCTTCTAGACATATCATTAAATAAATATTTTTTCCTTCCCATTATTATTATAAGCCAATTATGGCTGAACTTTCCATCTCTAATTTTAAATTCTAGCCTCTGATATTGGTGATAAATCACTGAAAAGTGAGCCCTGTAAATGAAACCACAAGTGACCTTTTGATATAGTAGTGTCATTAATGCA